>NC_143553.1:114340000-117093750 GCF_054136105.1 Typopeltis vanoorti
GCTTATTGCAAATAATGTTTGGAAATTATAATCACCATTTTGCTAACGATCTAGATAATCAGTCATCTTTCGCTATTGACTCTATTTCACCATTACTCATCTTGTTTGGCTTCGGGGAACTTCCTTACAATTTACTTCTCAATGAAGATTAATCGATGTGTACAAGATTCTGCGCAATGCCAAACCATAGCGCTTTATCACCAGGGTACCACATCGGCTACAATAACCTCTGGGTCTCGCGAAGAATTTAAAAAGGCATTAGGCATTGAGCACATGTGGGTATTGTTGGTGGTTCGATATCACACAGCACCAGCAGCGTCTTACTGTGTATGTCGGAATTGGATCGCTGATCACCACGCGGTTCATTTAATATGCCAGAAATTTCAAGAGGGCAGAACTGTGTGGGGGTGGTGATGTTCTATCAGGACTTTAAACCTTACTGAAAGAAATGCGTGAAAAGGTCAAAAAATAATTATTTCGAAGCTTTAAACTTTGGTATTAAAATCCTTTAATAAAAGCATTAAAAAGAAAGGCATCCGCTAATACAGCGGTGGGCGTTAAATGAAATTCTTCCCCAGGGAGGGGTGATAAATTGTCTGCTCACGAAAACCGGTGTTTTTTTTTTTTCTTCATTTTTTGTTAATAACAAATGAGTTGCATGAGCTCGCTAAGCCAGTTCCATAGCAATGCGATGTCAGACATTATTATTATAGAGCATAATAAGGAAACCAACTGATTGGAGTTTGGTGATCGCTCTCTCTCTTTCACTGTGGATATGTTGTGTGTGGTCTGCCTCACTTTATCGTTTCATTCTTTTTTTATTTACTCCAACACATGTGATCCCTCCCTCTCTCTCTCTCTCAATCTCTCCTCGCGGTCCACCTTTATGTCCCTTTTATCGTTTCCTATCCACGCAATTTAAAGTTTAATTCTCTCTCTCTCTCTCTCTCTCTCTCTCTCTCTCTCTCTCTCTCTCTCTCTCTCTCTCCTAAGTCCTACTCACCATTATACATAGCATGTTCATAATTGCTTTTATGGCATTAAACCTTCATAAAACATGAAGTAAGATATAATGATTCAGTTCACGACATGCGAAACAACATGCCTCAAAGTTTTAAAGATTAATCGATATGTCATGTTCTTTTTTTTTTTTTTTTTTTTTTGTCTTGAAATTTTCTTCGGCTAATATATAGCGTCATTTTTTTTTTTTCTGCCAGTGAAAAAACCCAGAAAAGTACAGTATAACATAAGAGGTCTCATTTAATCACAGGTGATACCATCTTGATTTCATTTTCACAGGGATAATGAAGGATTGAATGTTTTAATAGTAAGATGGTCGCTGTTGCAAACTTGAAAAAGAAGCAACTTGGTCCATTGCTATTATTATTTTTAACTGATTCCATCAGGAGGCATCTCTCTCTCTCCCTCAAATACACACACACGCGCGCGCGCGCGCGCGCACAAACACTACCAAATGTATTCGAAGTCAGTTTCGGTTGATACACTGAACGGTGGTATATAAACCCTACGATATTCCACCATATGGTAGGTTGTTTGCAATTATTGGTGAAACAACTAAGGCCCATCAGTGCAGTGTATTATGTCTGTTAATTTTGCGTGTTCTGGCAGGTTTGCTTATATATGGAGATAAAAACAACCGGAGTTTCTGGAAAATCAGATCTTCCAACCAAAGGACATCGTTTCTTGTCCCATTGAATTTACTTTTTTATTGACTCCATTTACTCACCAAAACAAACCTAAAATGCAGGATCTTTCAAAAATGCAATCAGAAGGACTAAGCGAACGATCCTCCTCCCCCCCCCCTCCCATCTCGTTTGGAAAGATCTTGATTCAAATCCTAATAGGTTCGAGGATCGCTTATAAGAGAGTTTCAATTTAAAAGGACAACCGATCCGTGTTTCTCTCTGAAGAAGCGATTTTTTTTCCCCCATAGAAGATATCATTTATAATGAAAGTAGCATTGCGTTAAATAAATAATAAGCTATATATGTCTTGGTAAAATCATGATGCTAGTGGTGTTGCATTTGAAAAGTGAATCCACGCATAACAGGTTGAAAATAAATAAATAAATAATAATAAAACATGATGGATAATACAGGCATGTATTATTTTAGTGTTATTTTATTTAAGAGAGAGAGAGAGAAAGAGAGCTGTACACTTCGTTTATTCGTTATTATTATTATTATTATTATTATTATTATTATTATTATTATTATTATTATTATTATTATTATTATTATTATTACAGTTGGAAATTTTAATGGTGATCTGAAAATATTTTGTGTATATATATGAAGCAATCAGATGCAATGTCCACATATACACACACGCATATTACTGTGTGTGTGTGTGTGTGTGTGTGTGTGTGTGTGTGTGTGTGTGTGTGTGTGTGTGTGTGTGTGTGTGTGTGCAGAACAAAAGGACCTGTTCTGTCCGCTCTCACCTATGTCTCGACAAAGTCCGTTTGTTTGACATGATTAATAGCAAAGCTATTAGCCAGTAAGATGAGCGGCGTTATACGTCATCGGTGCCACAGCATCTGGCACACGGCGGTAAATCCTGCGGACCAGTGTTGGCGACACCTGGAATGACGTCATACAGGTAATTATAGCAAAGCTTTGAGAACGGTTACCACTTCACTGTTCCATATTTATTAGTTTTAATTGAGTGCAAAAGTCCGATGTAAATTCCGAGATACTAATTGAAAAGTTGTCTTTATATTGCTAACGACATCTCACTATTCCGAAATAAAGAGCTGTCCTTGCTTTTCATTTACATTTTATTGCTATATTTGACATATTTCGCTAAACAAACCCTAAAAAACCTTCCTAATCACAACGCAATAGTTATTATTTTTTAATATAGTAATACGAAAAGAAATAAAAAGCGGTTGAATTAAGTCTTAAACTCTTAAATAAAAATAAAAATCAAATATATGCTAGGGCGGATGATATATTAGCAGTTTTTGTAAAGAGGCAAACAGAGGGAAAATTTCTAAGTATTAAAAGTGACTTATAAAGACGTCGAGAAAATAATGAACCTCTCTAACCATACTAATTACTGTAAACTCTATCAGCAAGTGAAAAGAAATAAGCTTCTGCGCCTATGCTCTGCGCAACAATTAACTGTATTAAAAGTAAGTGAAGCATAACGCAATGGCTAACGTACACTTTATAGTGAGCATAATAAAAATGTAATTACTCTTAACTCTTTTACTCACATATACACAGTACTCACTTGAGATTTAGGTTAAAGCTTCTCCTTATAATGTTGTATCCAATGAAGTTACAAGAGGCTATTTGAAGCATTATGTCCAGATTTAATTAAAATAATTCTAAAAATATCACAGTGTGGTGAATTTAGTCTCTACTTCCTGACTTGCGTATTCTATGCTTAAACATTGTTATTATAAGAAAAACATATTTAAACATTAAGAAATGAATTTATAATTAGGGGATTTTTCGTGCTTTTAAAGTTATTTTGGACATTTCTGCCCAACGATAAAAGTGCAAGGAATTATGGGATTCGAGATGAATAAAAATATTTTTCTTACTTTTCTATAGTTAAATATCTGTTGGCAATGTGTGCTGCCATCTCTCTGCAGTAATGTAAAGCAGTTACGAAGAATATATCAGAAATTAAAAGATGTGCAAATAGCCATTAGGCATGGCTATGACTTTAATTTTCGTGTATAGTTATGTTATCAACGATACGTACATTTTATTTTATAATAGACGTACACTGGCAGATATGTATTATTAATTATTAAAATGTTTACATTTAATTCAAATCATTAATTAAAATTTATCGTATGCTTAAAAGTAGTATTTATATCTAAAATCATTCAAGAACAGTAGAATTCGTTGTATAGCGGTAGATGGTATTCTGTGTAGATGATGAATAATGCTGTTGTCCTTATAGTCCTTATAAGGACTGCATGCGAAGCAAGAATGCTTTTCATCTTCCCCGTTATCTGTAGAGGACGGTGTAGGGATAAGGTGTTATTGAGCTATTAAAGCTCTGATCATGACAGGAGGGTAACAGCAATAGCCGAGCCTCAGTTAGAACTTCATTGGCTATAGCATTGCCATCCATTACCCTCCAATGGTTTTAATCACCGCATCTCACGGTCGATTTTCCACTCAATTATCTAACGCTGTTGTGTGTGAACGTGGGAAATTAAGTAGTAGACTGAAGTGCCCTCCTGCGGTGAAATGAATTCTTGAACTCCTTGAAGATATCAAGTAATAAAATAATAATATTAATTTAATTACTCCGGTCTTCTTAACCCTTATATTGAAAAATTGATACGTAATTAATAAACATAATAATAACAGCAAATATACAGATGGATTCACTTACACTGAGAATAAAATATTATGAAATGACTACAAAATTTCATACAATTGCTGATTATAAGCCTAAAGGGCTCTTCAGTTTGCCATTTTAAAATTATGGATGTAGACGATATTAAAGGACTACATTTATAAATATAAAATAAATAAATAAAATGATGATGGATTTTTAATATTCTTGTAGCTCCTCCCTAGCGCAATTATAAGAACAACGGAACGTTGCGTCTTTCAATTGAAAAAGAACACTGAGTTCGATTCTCGTCGTGATGTCAGGAATCTTTAAATGGGGTTTTTCAATGGAAGGTGAGTTAGCCGATATCATACGGAGGTAGCAGAGTTTTTTTCTTCTGGAAACTCGGAGACACCACCATCAACTAATCTACCGCTATTTACGGACAAAAAATAATGGTGGTGGTGGTGGTGGTGATGGGTGGTAGATTGCGTTGCAGGTGGTAATGTCGTTGTGTGTAGGGTGGAGAATTAAGTAGTAGGGAAGGAGGAGAAATGTGTGTCTGTTGCGGAGTCGAGTGGAGGGCCTTTCGGTGATGAGTCCTTGGACTTGTTGGAGGTATCACGTGATAACAATAATAGATGTATTCATTTTCGGTCATGTTTCGTGACCATCTTCGATGCTTAGATACCGTTGAAGTGAAAATAAAAGAACATTTAAAAGCTCATAGCGTTTTTCAGAATGCATGATGTTGAAAGTAAGAGAAGAACTATATATATAAAACTATTAGAATTCAAAGAAAACATTGAGCTCTCCTCCTGCTTTTAACATTATTTTAATCCGACTCGGAGATACTGAATGCGAAAAGGTGCAATCAATGGAATCCTATTTTCAGGTGATTTTTTTCTAAGTGTCACCAAATCTTCAGCCAACCCAAAGTTCCCAAATTCTTTCAATTGGCATTCTCTTCAATCCCCGCAGTAGTTGGCTTAATTTTCGAGTTCTCACCATTTAATAATTAGAAAAACCATTTCTAATTTGAAAACGTAATGTTTTATTAATCCAATTTTTAAAATACTTGAAAGTTGAAATTTTTAAAATAATTTTCAAAATTAAATTTATAATCGAAATATAAAGGTGCCAACTGACCAGGTTGATTAACCGAGTGACTAGTGTAGCCACTCTTCCACCTGAGGTTCGAATTCCGCCATGGGCATGGATGTTTGTGATTGTCCTTAGGTGGGAGATGAACTTCATTGCCCGGTGTGAGACCACACTCAGTTACCGAACACTGGAGACGAAGTGGATTGTAAAAGTTCGTGTTTGATGTCTAGGGTAGAGTTTCCAGTTATATAAAAATTCAAATAAGTATACAAAAAATTATTTTAAAAAAATTCATAGCAAACCCACGGTACTGAGTTACTATTAGTTTGCAGTCTTATAGAATCTAGACGAGTTTTTGATGGAATTATAGCTTAATGATGATGATGATAATGTTGAATACAATTTTCTTTGGGTTTTTTTTTTCACAATATGTGGACGAGGATGATTTTTGAACGTCTGATATGATGACTTTATTACCTGCTAGGTCTTATTCTATCAAAAGCCTATCCATTGACGCTTGTAAAATAAAAACAAATTGTTTCGAAATCTATTTTATGCTATTATATTATATATGACACTTTGTGACAACGACAGACAGGAGGAATAAAATCCAAAAAAAATAGCATCATAAATTATGGATGACCTCTAATAAAAATAAAAATCCAGATTGTTCACGGAGAAAGAGTATCAGAGACGAATAAGAATCGTAGTTTAATTTTTCAATAGGGAAAAATGAAAGATGAAAGAACAACAAAATACATATTTCAACAGTGTTTATAATATTCTTTGAGAGCAAAAGAAAATAGCCAAATGCAAACTGTTATATAGAAAGACGATAAGGGGAGAAATTGCAAATATAATTGTCGCTTGTTTGTTTCTTCATCTGTCCACAAATGAATCGTAATTGAAAGTGCAAGATACCGACTGTAGAGCGAGGAATAAACTCTGTCTGAAGACTGCAACATAGCATAAGAAGCTGCTGTTGCTCTTCAATCTCTGGGAAAATAATCATTGGAAATAAGTAGTTACAAATTCGTGAACAATCTTCAATCTCCGATAAAGAAAATTCTAAAATGTAAAACGTGAATGTTGCTATATAACCTTTGCAAAATCCTAAAAGTTAGCATCTCCTCAATTATCCAGCTCATATTCTTAAAATAAGCGAGATAACCAAATAATAATAATAATAATAATAACTTAATGGATGCTACAACAAGAAGGAAAAAACTAGTCTACGAACATTTTGCTAAACTTCTGTTCTTCAACAAAACGGATCTCCCACTCACCAATTCATCAGATCCTCGTAATAAACGATATTAATGGATCATGGGCAATTCTGTCGGTTCAAATGGTAGAAATCAAAAATTATTCTTCGTGTATTATTTTGAAGCTAATGTCGATGTGATTCGAATTTATACGGTCGAAATAAATGCGTTCTTGTGTGTAACTGGGAAACAGAGTGTGTCTCAAAGTCACTTAGTGTCTGAAAAGCATTGACTCATTATTCTTATCATCTATTTATACTTGTGCATATACCTATTTCGGAATTCCGAAACCAAATTTGACGGAATTAGGATGGTCAGCCATCATGCTAGAGCTGAGTGCGTCTACAAAGTCTTCTCCAAGCACATCATCCTCACGGTTCCCCACCTGCCTTACTCACCAGAGAAAATCCGCTTATGACTTCTTCAGGATGAAAAGAACCCTGAAGAAGAAGAAACTAAGTTATTTTAGCAGTTGCTTATATATGACTCAATACGACATTGCAGCTGTCGTCTGTTTCCAACCAGACGTACCAAAGACACAGTTGAATGATCGTTGGAATTTTTTTGCATACGAGTGTCAGAAGGATAGTAATTTGAAGGAGATAACTTTTATTATAACAAGTGCTGCTATAATATTGCTCGACTTTCAGAGAGGAATTATTCTCAACTATTAAAACGATAATGTCAACCAATTAGCCGCTTTTAAATTCAGCCAACCTCCCGTTTCCTCGTATTTGGTTATATTTTCACACATGGGATGTTTTAGGTGATTATTTACAGCCTCCACCCTTCGTTTGATTCCAACTGTGCCGCATTGTCATGGGATCATCATCATCATCATCATCACGAACTGGGCTCGCTGCTCGTTGGTGTCCGATGCCTCCATCACTATCTTCTTCCACCTTTCTTTGTCCAGTACACAGTGTCGTCTATCCATTCTCTGTATGGTCTGCCTCTTCTGTTTACACCATCCATAATAGCAAACATAAATGTCTTTATCTTCCGGTCCTCACTTATTCTGCAGATGTGTCCAAACAATTACAGCGTCCGTTTTACAATCTTCTGCATTAGATTCTCCTTTGGTTGTATCTTCTGATAGAGCTCTTCATTTGTGATTTTCTATACCCATCCTATTCCTAGAATCTTCCTGTAATAAGTTCTTTCAAATGCCAAAATTCTTTTTCTTGATTCCTTATTTATAACCCACGCTTCAGATCCATACAGTACACCACTAAAGATGCATGTTTCCAGTACTCTTAGTTTTGTTTGCAGGCTGATCTCTTTGCTTTTCCAGATGTTATCCATGGCCTTCAGATTTATTCTTCCCTCTGCAAAAATCCTGATCTTTATTTCTTTTTTACAGTCCAAATCATATGTCATTTTACTCCCTAAATATGTGAATTGTTCTACATTTTCTATATCAGTTCCATCCACTTATATCTTTTGTTTCATGTTCTTCTCACCAAATACTCTCGTCTTTGTTTTTCCAAGTTCATAACAAGTCCAAATCTCTTCCCTTCCACATTTAACAGTTTCAATGTTTTTTTTTTTTTTTTTTTTTTTTTTTGTAATTCTCTTTCGTCTTCTTCAATAATAACATATTCCGAATATGTTTGTAATCGGTTGAGCAATGCGACACCTACATAGACATCTTAGAACCAGAGTTGCAGCAAGGCTCTTGGGTGAATTAGGCTATATACTAAATGCTGCTGGACGTATTCACTAGTGTGATACCAGACCAAAGTATTCACTGGTATACCATATCAGTGAATACATCAGGTTTCATTCTTCTTACCAAGAAAGATGAAACCAGATGTTTTTTTTTTTTTTTTCATCCGTAAGAGACCAATCATTTTGATCCATTAACTTAGAAATATAGAAAAACAGAAACAACTAAATAAATTGAAATAAAACGAATAATAAAGCATAATTCCAATACATCGTCACAGTTGAAAGCAATAGATTTATCTTATCAATAAACTTAACTAAATATATAAATAATAATAATAATAATAATAATAATAATAATAATAATAATAATAATAATAATAATAATATATCGGGTTCTTTTATCTATTTACTAACTCCCAAAATAAAATATTAAACGATGCATTATAACACTGCAGAGGTGGGGGAAAAAATGTAAAAAAAAAAAATGGCTGTTCTCAAATTCCATACACCATAAAATGACACATTGTGTGCGATGTTGTCAAAAGCCCTTAAAAGAATGTCTGATGGTTTGCATGCTGTGACTAATGTGAAGTGCCGATACAAAACTCCGATATCATAACGATATTTCAAGACTGACAGAGTGTTGCCTTCAAAGTTCCTGAAAATAATGGTCCATTTTAAAAGTTTTGACATTCGCGCATTTAACCTCCTGCACGTGCAAGGCGAATGACGTGGGTTAAACTGCACTGTCGTCTGTAAAGCATTTGTCAGTTGTACGAAGAGGCGGTAAACGAATAATGTCAAAAGAAGCATGCTTCTGATCGACATTTGTTGACAGCTGGTATGCAAATAGCTTCAAAGATTCCTATTTATTACAGTCAGATATACGCGCATTTTCATTTTATAGCTTATAATATCACTTAAGCCATAACCGCAACTGAACACTTTAACAGGAACCTCATACTCGAGAGAAAAATCTTTGAACTGTTTTGCCATCCTTGTAAAACAAATCTGCCAATATGTCACTGAACTGTAATGTTTTTTTTGTTTGGCGTTTTTATTGGCACTTTACAGAAATATGCAATATACTGTATATGTTTCGATTATAAACCAACAATAATATTCTAATATTCTTGTTGTTTTAACATCCAGAAAAAAAAAAAAAAAAGAAAGAAAAATCCGAAATGAAGCCCTTTCAAGATTTCATTATTGTGATAAGCGTGTTAATCTACTACTCAAAACTTATTAAAAAAGTTTTTCATCAAATGCAAACAAATTAACTGCCACGATCTTCTATGCATTAGTTAATGTACTAAATTCCTCCCCCCCCCCCACACACACATACTTCTATAAACAGAAGAAATATATTCTTTAAAATTCTTATGCAATGCAAAGCTGTGACAAATCGTAATTTTGGACTGATTTTCGCCAAAGATTAAACATATTATTAACGGGAGGGGGGGGGGGATCATCTCGTGTTGCAAAAGACAAATTAGTTTTTTTTTTATTTATTTCTCATGATTTAAAATCAACAAGAATATTCTAATATTCTTGTGGGTTTTAACATCAATATCCATTTAATATTTGACAAATAGCATATGTCTGTTGTAATAGAAACCATCGAACTAACCATTGTTGTTTTGAATTATAGTTGAAGCAACAAATGTAAGCCAGGTTATGATATATGTTAGTCGTTCTTCTGCCGGTTTGCTTGTTTTGTTTATTATTATTATTATTACGTGACACCTCCAGCAAGTCCAAAGGCTCATTTAGGGAGGGCACCTGCTCTACAGCTCTCTCTCTCTCTCTCTCTCTCTCTCTCTCTCTCTCTCTCTCTCTCTCTCTCTCTCTCTCTCTCTCCACCAACGCCATCCACTGACATTTCCGCAGGAAATCACAAACATCCATTCCTACGGAGGGATTCGAAACCCCCCCCTCCATCCTTTTGGATGGAGAGCGGATACGCTAACCACTCGGCCAACCAGACTGGCGAGATTAAAAATCTGGGTTTCTAGGATGAAAAAAAAAATAAAATAAAATTCCACATCAGCATGAAACTGGCTTACTTCAGATAATAATAATAAAAGAAAACATACAAAAGTTATTTCATCGCTACCCCCATGCACAAACAATTACATGGGGTAGGGTTGAAAGAACCTTCGTTATCATGAGCACTGACACATTCTCTGATTTATTAGTAGATGAAGTTCCCAAATTACCATTCCCATTCAACGGAAAGGCCGTTTTCTGATTTCTATTTCAGAGTTCCAAAGAAATGGAAATGACATTGGGAGCGTTCCAACTCCGTTTAATCCATTTGAAGAATCTTTTCCTGCAGAATTTAGACAAATATCATGGAGAGTGTTGTCATGGTGATGTTCCCTATACGTCTGTCCATGCAACATTTGTTGTTATTTACTGGAACTGGCTGTGACTTCCTTCTGGCTAGTGATGAGTTCAAGTTACTGACATATCGGCCGATACATCCTACTCTTTTGTTTTCTTTCTCGTATTACCAGAAACCCATATTGATGAATTTTAAGGAAATTGTCGTCAATGTAGAAGAAAGATACAGTGAAACATAAACAAACGTCCTAATGTTTATTAGTTCAAAATTTGGTCATGGGACATTTTCAACGACAACGCAAGACGACCTCATTTTGAATTAACTGCCTTTTTGTCTCCAAGTTTCTATAATATTCATCTCGTAGTGAGGATCACAGGTGCACTCAGTCATTTTTGTCACACACACACACACACAATCTCTCGCTCGCCGACAACGCAAGACGACCTCATTTTGAATTAACTGCCTTTTTGTCTCCAAGTTTCTATAATATTCATCTCGTAGTGAGGATCACAGGTGCACTCAGTCATTTTTGTCACACACACACACACACAATCTCTCGCTCGCCGACAACACAACCCATAGCTTTCGCCCAGTCAGGAAACTTCGCCCTCTTCAAGTCTCGATTTCTTCTTCATTGGTCTTCGTGCAAAAGTGTCTAAGTAGGACCATTTTTCGGTTTATATATTGTTTTCAATCAAAAAAGCACCTATGTAACGTACATAGTAGCGAGTCAGTTTATTCAGTAATGAATGTTTCTACTGGACTAAGTAAGTAAGGATTACACGCTACTATTTAATCCAATCACAGTGATTATGCGCGAACAGCCCATTTTCAAGAGATAATTGTATGCAATGTTCGCGTAAAATCGTTGATATATTTACACAGAAAATACAGCAAAGCGAAGTCATGCTTAAAAAAATATTTCAGAGGAAATTTAATCGAATTCTTTGCTTGCAAGTGGTACATCTTTTTAAGTGCACACGATGGAAGCTGCCATTAGATGGCACCTCTGTTGCTCTTTCTTTATTCTAATTTTGTCCCATTAATACGAATTCCATAACAACAAGGAAAACTATCAAGATAGGGAAAAATAACATTCTCATTCATGAGATGTAAGTTTTTTTTTCTTTCCTTCTAAGAAGCGAGACTGCTAAGAAACATTTTCACTGGTAACGTCATTTAGAATAACATAAGAAATTTTACACTCTAGTTAATGCAGTTTTCATACTGAAAACTTACTGAAAAAAAAAAAAAAGAAGTGTATTTAGAATATGCATTTTCTAATTCTTCTTACAAAAGCAAGATACCACTAACAGAAATTTATTCATCCTACAAATACTTGATGGATTCTCAACCAATTGGATGAAGGTACTGTTAGCTACTTCTTTGGCCAACTCTAAGTGAGCGCAGCGTTTTAAGAATTTATAGATAGATGGATGAAAGAATTTTTATTGAAATTAATTGCGAATTGTCAGAATTTAGTAATTAAATAAGTGATTTTTAGGGTAGTAATTATTTTTGGTATTTTTTTAGCATTCATATGTGCTTTATCTATTGAGAATATTATGATGATTATGATACCAGTCGCAACTGTTGAAAAAATTGTTATAAAAACAACATTATAAATGAATAACATTAATAAAGAATAGTTTGTTGAGGGAATTCGTTATTTAGGTCAGACGTTTGCAGTTTTACAATGATCAACAGTGTTTGTTCATCATATCAGCAATTGTTTGTATTGCATTCCCTCCCCCCTTATCTTGTATTATTTTAAAAAATAAGTACCACATTATAAAACTGCATAGTGCAATGCTATTTTTTAATGCTTTGTAGCCTCTTTCCGAGAAGAAATAACAGCTTACTTCTGCTAAATTTAAACTCGCTATTCATGATTTGAATATACAGTATATGCCAATTCATTTCCTTCCCAAGAACGTTCAGAAAGTGGAGATTTTTTTATACAATAAAATAGTCCCAAATATGACACAAAAAGCAACTGCTAATACGGACCGTCTTTGTAGTATAACAGTTTTCTGCATTTTTTCTCTTCCTTTTCTCTCTCGAACTAACTGAAAGAACGGTATTAGCGATTTCTTACCCCTATTATTATTTGTTTTTTATTCAATCCCCCTCACATGAGAGGTCACAAAACCTATAATATAATAGTTGCATATGTGAGGGAGTGGCCAGGGAGAAAGAAGGAATCTTTTGGTATATTTCTTAAAGAACTGTAGTCACAGGAAAATAGAATATCAAAAGTATATCACTTTCTATTACCGCCCTTATGTGTCTAGGGTATAATGACATTTAATATGCAAGCAAAATTCCATTGTTTATTTTCTATTTTTTATTTTTATTTTATTAATTTTTTTGTCATGCATCTGCCTATCTCCATGTAGCGTCACAGTGATAACTTTTACTTGTGAACATTTATTATATAACTAATACTTGCATACGCTTTAGTATATAATAAATTTAGTTTAATCCTTTATCCAAGTGTAAGCAAACAAAGTTTGTGCCTGAAGTATCTTCAGGACTGAGGCAACTCGTGGTAAAGGTGGACCAAGCTCTCATCACTCCTTGTCTCAGTAGCTCCCATGATGCAAAGCACATCTCTTTGCGGACATGTATAATGTCCGCAAAGAGATTTGTTGATTTATCGAGGTCTCGTCACTGAGAGCCAGACCCAGAAGTGGTGTCACCACTTCTGGGTCTGGCTAACACTTGGATAAAGGATTCAACTAAATTTATTATATACTAAAGAGTATGCAAGTATTAGTTATATAATAAATGTTCACAAGTAAAAGTTTTCACTATGACGCTAGATGGAGATAGGCAGATGCACGACAAAAAAAATAAATAAAATAAATAAATAAATGAAATAAAAAAATAGAAAATAAACAATGGAATTTTGTTTGCATATTAAATGTAATTATACCCTAGACACATAAGGGCGGTAACAGAAAGTGATATAAAGGTTTCGACCTTTATTGAGGTCTCGTCAGTGGGAGTCAGACCCAGAAGTGGTGACACCACTTCTGGGTCTGGCTCCCACTGACCTCAATAAAGGTCGAAACCGGTCTGGGTAGTGGCCCTTCCCTTAATGCATAGCATTATACATGTCCGCAAGGAGATGTGCTTTGCATTATTGGAGATACTGAGACAAGGAGTGATGAGAGCTTAGTCCACCTTTACTACGAGTTGCCTCAATCCTGAAGATACTTCAGGCACAAACTTTGTTCGCTTACACTTGGATAAAGGATTAAACTAAATTTATTATAGTCTAACCAAGTGGGAAAAAACTTCCAATACTCTTTAATATGATGGAATCAAACCCCTAAATAACGTTGAACTTAAAATATTTATATATTTAACGATAGTTGTAATTATTTAAATTCTACTACAGTCCGACCACAAATGAGAGAACCTTCGCCATTTCTGCGCATGGCAGAAGAAGGCGAATCCATTCCGATAATTGTATTCAATCCGTTTCGTGGGATGAAGGTTTGTTTATTATTACACTTCAGAAAATTAGCTTTTCTTTTATGAACATTCTAATTTATAGAGTAGTAACTATTTTGCGTATAACAGTTGGAAAAGTTCACATATAAATCACGTGATTTCGGGTGTTGGTAACGAATTGTACATCGCCTTATTCCTTTCTCCCCTTCAACATGAACTGACTCTTCTTGGCATTCTGAAAGCTACGGTTGTCTAACTGTGGGAAGACTATAATGAGGACTTGTCATCAAAAGGTGGCAAAGTTAACACTCCTGATGTTGGGAGTCAATGCCACGCTTCCCTCTCGAGAGCCCACCTAACTCACTTTCAGTTGGAAACCCTCATAAAGATTATTTGTTTCTCAGACAAGATTCTAATCCAGGTCTTCCCAACCAAAGGGACTCATCGATATCGACTCAGCTACGGAGGCTGTCTTCCAGGAGTCATGTCATAAAATAGGCAGGAATAATTTCTTCATAGCGCATCCCTACTTCTGGAGATAGAATACTGGAAAATCTAGATTTCCCAATCCAGTGAAATTCTATTTGGGACACGAATAACATTTATCAGAACTTTCTAACCAAAAAGGAATTAGTCGTCCCTAAAAAGAGCTGCCATTAGTTGGGGAAATAACTAAGGTGAGGCCAGTATGTCGGATGATTGCAGAAAACAGCATCTGTACAAGAGAAAAGTGTTGCTTTGAGCAATAAAGAATACCAAATTGTTGGAGGCTGAGGAAGCCAGATGTGTTCTTGTGTTAGAAAATGCTGCATTTATGTTAGCCCCCAAAAGAGAAATCCACTCCTACTTGGAGATTTGGGTATTACTAAAGGTAGGAGAAGGTGAAATGATACCTTTCTTGCAAAGAAAAAAAAGCTGAACTGCAGTTTAGTAGCATGGAAGTTAATGAGGTTATTCTTACCGAAGTGGGAATTGGCAAGATGAGCAGTGTTAAAAAAAAACTGGTTATGAAAGACCTTATAGCACCTTAAAGCTTGGAATGAATATTTGGGGGTTATACGATTTGTCAATGAAGAGGAAGAATGGAGAGTGTTGTCATAGAAAAACAACAAAATATTTGAGGACAACAAATGCAGTGTTTTGTAGGATTCTGATAAAATGAAATTATCTGTATACTGTCCAACCACAGATGCGAGAACCCTGGTTGGCACAGAGTCAATTAATGTTGCAAAGAAGAAAGGAAAAAGCCAATGTACGAATTGATCGCCAACACCTGAAAAACCAAGTGCTTTATACGTAAACTTTCCCAACTGTTGTACATGCAAAATAGTTACCACTTTAAAAAACTTGAATTTTCATAAAAGAAAAGCTAACTTTCCGACGTATAATAATAAACACTTATCATCGAATACCCTATTATCGGAATGGAATCGCCTTCTTCTGCTACGCGCAGAAGTGTCGAGGGGGGGGAGGTCTTGCATCTGTGGTAGGACAGTATATACAGGTAACCCTCGTATAACGCGGTATTTATACAACACGGTTTCGATAGAACAAGAAGAGGAGGACAAATCCTTAATTGGCAGAAACATTTGCCTCTTTTAATAAGGCATTTCAGTTGTTTGAAGAAATGGATTCCAACATGGAGTGAAAATTTACGCAGAAAAAGAAAGGAAACGTGGATAGACGAAGTTGGACATAATGGAATATCAATAAAGATGACACCTGATATCATCTCATTTTCTAAAGATAAGCCTCGACCTTTTACAAGTTACGCATCTGTCGAACCATCCTAAGAACGCTTTGTTGTAATTTCTGAATTTGAAGAATTTGTTCTTGACTTCCTAGTCTCTCTGTCTTGTCTCTTCTGACGAATTCTCCTATTAATAAATCAGCAGCTTTGAAGAATTAGTCTGCTCCATGTCTTTCCAACTAATTATTTTACTGATAAGTGCACAGAAGCACTGTACATGTCATGTTTTATTATTTATTACAGTACAGTACTGTATACGGGTATTTTATGTTATAATCTAATACAGGTAACCAGGGCCGACCATCTCGGGGCTGCAGTGGGTGCAATGCACCCGGGCCCCACGATCGAGTGGGCACAGTCGGTACACATTTGCGGAAACGTATTATATTTCGAATGTTTTTTTTTTTTTTTTTTTTTTTTTTTATTTCCCTGTGCCAAAATCATTTGCAGGTGAGAGGTTTTACAATACATTTATTTCGAATCCTTTAATTTTTACTTTGAAAAATATTTTAGGGCCCCAAAATGTTTCTTGCACCCGGGTCCCTTTATAAAGAAGGCCGGCCCTGCAGATAACCCTCGTATAACGCGGCACTTATACAATGCGGTTTCAATAGAACGCAGTCTACAAATTGTAGTAACCTTTTATCTTTTCATATATTTTTCACTCCGCGACTTAAAAATCAAATTTGATCTTCGTTAAATTTGAGTCTTCCCGTATCGCGCATGTGATATATATATATATATATATACACACATATATATATATATATATATATATACACGCGATACGCTGAATTATGCGATATATTATATTATATTATATTATATTATATTATATTATATTATATTATATTATATTATATTATATTATATTATATTATATTATATTATATTATATTATATTATATTATATTATATTATATTATATTATATTATATTATATTATATTATATTATATTATATTATATTATATTATATTATATTATATTATATTATATTATATTATATTATATATCGCGAATTTATATTAGGGGAAATACCCTTTAGCACGCATGTACACAGTGGCGGCCCGTATATAAGCACTGCAGCTCCCCCAAGGAAAAAATGAAAAATTTAAATTTTGTTTGTGTTTATAAATAATAACAATGCTTACAACATTATATAAATGCAATACAACCTGTTAAAGGTTAGAGCTTATGTTTTGACATTGATTGAATAGTTAATGATTGGAATTGTTCGATTAACGCTTTAGATTACAAAACAAATACACTGCGATCTAACGCAGTGTCGGAATTATCTCGTTCGACCAATCGCAGTCAGACTCGCCGATATTCGTTTGCGCTTGTGATTGCACGTTACAAGTCATTCCGACACTGCTCTTTTGGGCAGTGTATCGTATGCTTGCGTGCGTTATTTCTGTGAGATACGAAACTTTTATTATCGGTGTTTGTTCGTGACGAGGAAGAAATAATTTTAATAAAGCAATTCTTTAATATGTAAATTTATTTATTAATAAATTGGTTATTGATTAGGAAAAAAAGATTTTTTATTTTTATTTTGTATATACAGTACCCAACAGTATACGGTTCTTTACCGCATACCGTATAAAACTGTTTATTGTTGAAAATTGTCTTCGTTTTCTGCCAGGAAAGCGCATTAAAAATCATAAGTGTATTAATCTCAAGCTGAGCACTTTATTTTCTGATGAGTTACATACAATATGTCATGCTTTTTTTTTATGTAAAAATTTTATTTTTATAGTAATGGCCACTTAAAGAGCTTTTGCGATATGGTTGTAAACGAAATTAGTGAATTTCGTTTTTCAATATTCATGGGGAAATAGATTTAAATGAGGAAAAACTCCTCAGTATAATTACCGCAATAGATGACGTCGAACCAAATGAGGGGATAAGTTCTGCCGAAGATTCTGATTGTGATGAATCTGTTAAATAATTCAGTTTAAATAAATTAGCAGAAGGATCGGACTTGGCAAGAAAGTTAGAAAGTTATTTTATGGATAATGACCCCTCGATGGAGCGCTTCGGAAAATTCACGAGACAATTGGATATTTGTTTAGCTCCATATTATGAACTTAATAAAAAATTGCAGCATAGTGGTAAGCAAGGCCTCATCACTGACTTCTTCATAATTAAACCAGCCGAAGTATGCAATAAAAATTATGCAAATGATGTCCAAGAAATTTCAAGTGATGACGACGTCTTTCTTGCCACTCGTAAATAAAGAACATCTACGAAATGTTCGTTTTGAAGACAGTGATGACGATTAAAATATGCATTTTATTTTATTTTGCCTGAAACATTTATGCATTACGTGCAATGAAGTTTACGTACAATTTGTATTTTTATAAGTTTATACTATGTATTTTGTTTCATAGTTTATATGTTTTCTTAACTTATATGAATTACCTGAATCAAATAAAAATATTTTTGTTGGATATGTCATTGTTTATATATATATATATTTAAAAAAAAAACGATTTCGGAACATAACCCTACTTTTTCTATATGATCTGAGTCTCGCATAATGCGATTTAAATTACACGGGCATTTCTGAGGAACCTAACATCCGCGTATTACGAGGGTTACCTGTATATAGTCAGTCCTTGACTTTGGACGGGATTCTGTTCCTAGGATCCTTTCATGAGTCGAAAAGTTCGTAAGTTGGAAATCACTATATAAACCAATAAGGATATAATAACAATTAATATGCCTGTAATAAATAATGAAACAAGCGTGTACAGTGCTTCTATGCACTTACCAGTAAAATAATTAGCTGGAAAGACAGACATGGAGCAGACTAATTAAGAATAACAAAGAGAGAGAGAGAGAGAGAGAGAGCAGACCTCTCTCTCTCTCTCTCTCTCTCTCTCTCTCTCTCTCTCTCTCTCTCTCTCTCTCTCTCTCCTTCTTTTTTTTCTGCACCATTTGTGCTGATAATTATATAGTCTTCAGGCGAGAGATCTTCCAAAGCTTCCAATAAATGCTATACATTTATATTGTCAATCTCCAACACCAACTCTTTATCTAATAGCGCTATCTTTTCACCAATTTGTTGTAATCGTTTATTTTTGTCGAATTCTGTCAACAGACAGAATCGTACTCTTGTCGAAAGTATTTCCCATAGGATTGCTGAAGTCATTGCAGCAAAAGAAAGTCTCTAAATCTTATTAAGGTGGGCACCATGGATGTTTGTTACACACACACACCATGGTGTCCGTTAACTTTTTCCAAGTGTGTGTGTGTGTGTGTGTGTGTGTGTGTGTGTGTGTGTGTGTGTGTGTGTGTGTGTGTGTGTGTGTGTGTGTGTGTGTGTGTGTGTGTGTGTGTGTGTGTGTGTGTGTGTGCGTGCTTGCGTGTGTCTTTTTGCGAACAATTTTTACTGAAGCTGGGAGTATTATATTACAAAAGTTATCAAAACCTTATTTTTCAGACAATTTCGCTTTCTAAGACAACAAGAAAAAGAAAAATTGCTGATAAGGGAATCCAAGAAAAATGGGAATTGAATAACTTCTGCACTGAAAGAAATGACAAAATTGGATGCATTATCTGTAACGATTGCCAAAGAATAGAGTATAAAAAGGCACTACGATAAAATTCACAAAGAACAATATTCACGCTTTGAGGGTAAACTGAGAGAATAAAAATTAAAAAGTATGAAGAATTCTCTTCAAAGTTAACAACGATTATTTTCAAAAATTATTATGAAATACAATGAATCAGCAATGAGAGCCAGTTGTTAAATCAGCTGTTCACTGGCAGAACATTCCAAACCTTCTAGTGACGGTTCCTTGGTTAAAGTGTGTATGATAAAAAGCAGCCGAAAATGTCTGTCCCCAAAATGTGCAAATATTTCGCGATATTTCTTTGTCGAGAAATATCGCGAAATATTTGCACATTTTGGGGACAGACATTTTCGGTTCGAAAGAATAACCGAATAACTGAATGACCAGTTGCAAGAAATATCCGAAAACGTATATAGTGCTTTTCAATTGCACTTGATAAAAGTTTCGATATTAACGAGGTAGCTAAAGTTACTATGTTTCTTCGGGCTTGTGAAGACAATATGAATATTACTGAAGAGTTCTTGGAAATGATTTCCATCCATGGAACCACTACAGGGGAAGACATTTTTGACGCCGTGTGGAGCATTTTGGAAAAATACCAACTTCGTCTAAATAGGCTAGTAGCTGTGACAATCGATGGTGCTCCAGCAGTGACAAGCAAAAATAAAGGTTTTGTACCAAGACGTGCAGCAAAGTTAAAGGTTTTGTACCAAGACGTGCAGCAAAGTTAAAGGAAATGTATCCAGACATTCCAAAACTGCCGTATTTCCATTGCATTAGCAGGTCGCTCCAAAGTATTGGAAATGAGCAGCGTTCTCAAGGCTGTGACAAATGCTGTGCATTTCATCTGATCCAGAGGTCTCAATCACCGTCAATTTGCACAATTTCTTAAAGACTTGGAGAGTGAATTTGAAGGGCTGCCTTATTAAACAGAGATTCTTTAGTTATCCTGTCATAAGGTTCTAAAAAGCTTTTTTTCTTTTTTTTATTATAGAGGAGATAAAGTTGTTTAAGTTAAGGGATATTACATCCCATATCGTTTCCCTTAACTTAAACAAGTCATATGTCTCCGAATTGAAGCCTTTGCCTCTTCATATATCTGATAAAGTTGCTTTTAGAAATGAAAAATCATGATGTTGCATTTCTTAATAATCAGACATGACTACAAGATTTAGCATTCTTAATTGATATTACAGGCTATCTGAATGATTTAAATGTCAAACTTCAGGGAAAAGATCAGTTAATAACACACATATATGATGCACTGGCGAGATTTAGATTTAAATTGGTATTGTTTCAAAATAATTTAAAAGAGAATATACTAAATTACTTTCCAATGTATTAACAGTCGGACAATAAGAAGCATAGTGTTACCTTTTCTCAATATTGTCTGAAACAAGGAAAGATCAAAGAAGAATTAGATAGGCGATTTAAAGATTTTAAGGAGCAAGAAGAACATTTTTCTTCTTGTTCCATTATGCAGGCCTTTTTTCCCTTTAATTTCGAAAAAGCTCCTATTTGTATTCAAATGAAACTTCCAAATTGATTTCCAAAATTTAAAAGAGAAATACCAGGAAGTCGGTGTTCTAAAAATATACACTTATTTAGGTCAAAAATATCCGGAAATAAAAAAAAGGTTTGCAGCAAATATTCTATGTTATTTTGGAAGCACCTATTTATGCGAACAATTATTCTCATATATGAAAAGTAACAAAACAGCCCACAGTTCAAGACTAATCGACGTCAATCTTTCTACCATAATGAAGGTCGTATGCTCAGGGTTGTCCGTAGGAATTTTGTCGCCCCTTCATCTTTATAGGTGTCCTCCAGCGATGAGTCTTCGGACTCCTTGGAGGTGTCACGAATAATAATAATAATAATAATAATAATAATAATAATAATAATAATAATAATAATAATAATAATAATAATATTTTGTATAGTTTATGCCAAATCTGCCTCCCCAAAAAACTTCTCGGCCAGTGCAAATGCAGGTCTTTCACCGTTGGTAGAGCCGGCCCTACGTATGCTCTCAATCTTTGAGTCGAAATTTTGGCAAGCTGGCTACAATTAAATTACCTAAAATTACTATAATTATATTATGCAAGTATATATATATTTTTTACTCCAAAATATTATCATTTTCCCAAATGTATTATCATCTGTCCCCAAAATATTGACATATAAAAAAAAATTTATAGAACTTTTATAGTTTCTGTATTCGGGTTTGAAATGATGTTGGATTTAATGTCCACTTAATTTATATAATTTTCATCACCTAAGTGAAGCCTTTTGGCTCTTTATTTTAGTAAATACTTTACGTACCGACCGAGAATTCACTTACGGAAAATACACCTCTCCGACGCTTCGAGTTCCTTAGTACTGAAAATTTGGTATAGTTTGGTCATTTGCCTAGTTTTGAATTGGAGTTGAAACGATTTTGTAGTGACATTTGTTGCAGATGAGTTCTGAAGATCTCGCCATTTTATATCAGTACTCTTATCCAAAATATTCCGAGTTTTGCAAAAGTGCCGGGCTAGACTACAACTGCACGGTAAGCGGTTTTTTTTTTTTTTTTTTTTTTCTCAGCTTCAGACACTTCACATTGATAGATATGGAAAAACAATTAATCGAAACGATATTTGAGGAAGTATATCGTGAATTCATTAGACTAGGCGAGCTACTTAATAACATTTGGCCGGGAAAGGTGAAACTTTATGATACGTTTCGCCCCGTAAGTATCACAGACGTTGACGCCGAGAAAATGGAGGATCAGTTAGAATCTGTGATCTCCACTCCCTCAGATTTTGAAGAGGTCCGCGCACGCAAGAAGCACAGAACAACAGTAGAACCACTCAAAGACAACGAAATGGAACAAGACGGTCAAGTTTCGGATTCCACTGCTTCTCCCAAAGAAAAGGTGCCTCCGATCATACTAAGAGAAAAACACAGATGGGCAGCTCTAAGGTCTACAATGTGCACTTGACACATTGGTTATATAAAGGCCAAAAATGTGGATGAGGGTATAAAGATACAAACTGAAACGGTGACAGATTACAGAAGGTTGACTAAAAAAATGGAAGACAGGGGGTGTTCAGTATGATACCTTCTCGCTCAGTTCTGAAAAAAATTTGAAAGTGGTCCTCCATGGAGTCTGTGAAGACATTGATACAGAAGAAATAGCTGCTGATCTTAACTTCCAGGATCTGCTTCCTGTTAAGGTTAGCAGAATGTACAGATCCGACAAGACTCCCATACTGTTAGCCCTTGTAGAGATCTATAACATTTACAAAAATATCTACAACTTAAAAACAATCTGCGGGCCCATCGTCACGCCAGAACCACTCCGGAAAAGGGCATCTTCTGGACACTGCCACAGGTGCCAAAAGTTTGGTCATATCCAGAAACTATGTAATGCTGAGTTTAAATGTCTGAAATGTGAGGAAAGTCACCCAACCAATACCTGTACAAAACCGAAAACCACCTCGGCTAAATATGTCAACTGCGCTGGCCCTTACCCTGCCAACTATAAGGGATGTACTCAGCACCTGATGAACAGACAGTTGAAGATAGCTAAACAGTCTTCCTCCTCCTCTAGTACAAGAATACCAGAGGCCCCTGCACCACAGCCGGGGACTCGGCGGCCACAGTAGGACGCCTTCAAAGATAAAGGGAGCCAAAGGCAAACAAGAAGTTATGCTGATGTGGCCCCATACAAAAAAGTCAACACTAGAACAGATGCAGCCAACAGGACCTACAAACCTGACAGCCGTCATTACAGCCTCTCTAGCAAACATGCTACAAGACTTCAGCAACCTCCACTGAAGGATTCCTACACAAAACACAGGCCATCCCCACAGCACTTATAGATGAATAGAAACAAACTTATTCCAGCCTCTCTCTTCAGATCGTTGCATGGAATGCAAATGGCCAACAGTACCTAGAAACAAAAATTCTGGAGCTCCAAGATTTCACCTATAGATATCAATCAGATGTTATACTAATTAGCGAGACACATCTAAGACCCTCAGACAACCCTAAAATAAGGGGTTATCTCCTACATAGAAACGACAAGTTAAATTACATAGGTGGCGGCACTGCCATCTTCATTAAAAAATTATATCAAACACCATTCTGTAAACAACCCTCCACCCACTAACCTTGAGATCACACGTGGAAGTATTCACTAGCTCCGCTGGAAGGCTGAAAATCTACTCAGCAAACAACCCACCCTTAAAAACTCTACTGCACTGTGATCTACTGGCTTGATTGCCATCTTAGGCGTCACGGAGTCCATCATTATTACCGGGGATTTAAACTCTAAGCACTCTGACTGGAATTGTAGAACTACTAACAAGAATGGCTGCATCCTTTCCAGCTACATAGGATCAATCTATGCCGTTGTGGCAGGGGCCCCACCGAACCAACTCATCGTAGTACGTTTGGCACTGCTGACATCCTGGATATTGCTGTCCTGCAAAATATTAAACTTCGGTACAGCCTAAAATCATTGAACGAGTTGTCATCTGATCTCAACCCAATTCTACTACAGCTGGGAAAACAAGAATACCTGTCTCCTCCCTCCCTCGTGAATATCGTGGGAAAGATTGTTAAAAGTACTCAGTGATTACATTGGACCTGTTCCTCACATATATGTACAAAAGAAGATGTAGAATCTGCAGTTACAAGCCTCAGCCAACAAATTAATTCCGCTATAACGGTAGCCACCTCCAACAAATCTGGTCCCCAAGCCTGGTCATTTGC
Organism: Typopeltis vanoorti; assembly: GCF_054136105.1. NCBI lineage: Eukaryota > Metazoa > Arthropoda > Arachnida > Uropygi > Thelyphonidae > Typopeltis > Typopeltis vanoorti. The sequence continues at coordinate 114,364,273 of NC_143553.1, forward strand.
CTGAAGACATTACGAACTTGATCAGAGAAAAAAACAGCTAGGAAAAGATTTCGCAACAATCGCGTGCCACAAGACAGAACAGTTCTTAATAGACTAAATGTGCTGTGAGAGATGCATTCAAAGCTCACAGAGAGTATAGGAAGAAAAGTTCCTCTATCTCACCTACTGATCACTCTATCTGGGGACTACTGAGAAATATCAGAAACAAAGGCAGATCCCTTCCCCCTAATTTTTCTGACCAGAGCCTTGTTCACACAGACGTAGATAAGGCAGAAGCAATAGCAAAAAATTTAGGAGAGCAGTGCAAACATTCATATGAAAACTTAGACTTCAATCACTTGTATAAAGTCCACAGACAGGTCAGACACTCATTAAAACTTCCTGATACCAGTGTTAACCATATTGCATCCACATCACCTACTGAAATACGTATGTGATATTATTAAAAATTTAAAGAACAAAAAAGCTCCTGGGCCAGATGGCATCACAAATAGGGTGATCAAGCTGCTGCCCAGAAAAGATGTAGTGCACCTGACCATAATAATAAATTCAATCTTAAGATTTCACTATTTTTCCTTCCACCTAGAAACAGGCTGATGTAATTCCAATTCATAAGCCAGGCAAGGACCCGCACCTGCCCAACAGTTATCGTCCTATCAGCCTCAACTCCAACTTGGGTAAGACTGCACAGAAGGTCATCCTCTCACGACTTCAAGCTTCAGTAAATGAACTGAACATCCTTCCCAAAGAGCAGTTCGGTTTTCGGCAACACCGTAATACTACCCAGCAAATTCACAGAATTGTGGTATATATTACCACCAGCTACAACCGGCGTCAATTCACGGACCTGTTTTTCTTGATCTATCCAAAGCATTTGACAAAATATGGCACTTCAGATTGCTACATACACATTTCTCAACTGGTTTCTCACTGATAGCATTGGTTGATTGGTAGAGCCTCTGCTACTAATGGCTCAGTTAAGTAAGTTTGAGCGCGGTTAGTAATTGGAAGGGGGCCCAATCGTTCGATGCTGTTGGCACACTCTCCCTTGATGAATCTTTAGACTCCCTGGAGGTGTCAAATAATAATAATAATAATAATAATAATAATAATAATAATAATAATAATAAACGATACATTTAGTTAGATCATATCTACAGAACAGAACCATGCAAGTCAAGACCAATGGTACTACCTCATCTCAGGACCATATCTTGGCCGGAGTACCGCAGGGATCCCTACTGGCTCCATTGCTGTTTTCTATATACATTTCAGATATCTTGCACAACCCAATGTCATCCATCATGGCCCTATATGCAGATGATACAGCATTATTAGCCAGATCTATCCGACCACACTTCATTACTAGAAAGCATCAAGAAACCTAAAGTTAGAGAGATTGTTCTCCAAATGGAGACTGCAAGTAAATCCCCAAAGAAGCTCAGCCATTCTCTTCACGAAAAGGTCGATATCTCCTGCAGGAGACTTCTTACTATTCAATATCAAAATTCCCTGGCAGACAGAAACAAAATACCTTGGTGTCGTCCTTGACAAAAAATTAACTTTTAACCAATACATCAAGGCTACGTGTGCAAAGGCATCTAAAGCCATTGCCCAGATCTATCCCCTAATTAACAGGAACATCAAGCTAAACATCAGAATCAAAGTGCTTTTATGCCAGCTGATGATTCATCCTATAGTCACTTATGCTTCTCCAGCCTGGAGCCATACCTCCACTACAAATATTATCAAACTGCAATGTGTATAAAACAAGTGCTTTCAAATGATTCTGAAAGCACCCATGGTTCGTCAAAAACAATCAACTTCATTGAGATACAAATATTCCTTATATCTTCTCTTTCCTACAATCTTTAGCAATAAAGTTCTTCCTAAAGACATCCATACACCCCAATGATCTAGTTCAGCAAGCAGTAGCATACGAGGCAACTGATATATTCAAATATAAAAGACCAAAAGCCATTTTAATTTCCTGTAGCAATGCATAATCTCCATGCACATCCAGGGCAAGCAAACTGCTCTTAAAATTCTACCCGGGAATATGAAAAGCATCTTGCTTCACCACTAAAGACATTAATGTCAATTGTCAATTCCTTAGTACTGAGAGTTTTTGCTCTCTTAGTCTTTTGGTCACTCATAGGAAATGGTTTGGGGGATCGTCTAAATTTTAGAGAGGCCCTTTACTTAAACACAGGGCTTAGATTTCAGGGGTTTGCCTCCAGAGAGCATTTTGAGTCTCCAGGGGAAGTGTTTTCCAGCGTGACTCTTAGGCGGGCCTTGTCGGTGGATGCTTTTTCCTGGAATATGAGCGGTTAGGTTGAGCCTGCCACTGAGTGGAACCAACGCAGAGTTGGACGATCATTCGGTCACTCGTAGAGAGAGTCCGGGAAACGCCTAATTTTTAGAGAGGCCTTTACTTATACAGTGTCTCTGACAAAAACCAATGAGTTTGAAACAACTGTCAGACCAGTGAAACCTTATCAAAATGGACCAATAGGAGGCGAATATACGGGAGCTTTGAGTGTTCGTGTTTCCTATAAGGTTTGGCTAGGGCAACTCGTAGTATGGCGGCGAGTGTATTTCCGCAAGCTCTCTGGTCAATTTTCGCATTAAGTTTCTGTATTCGGCTTTGAAATGATGTTGGATTTAATATCCACTAAATTCATATAATCTAATTTCTAACTGTTACACTGACATTCACTTTTGGGCAGTATTCTCGCATAAAATGAACAAACTGAACACTATAAAGAGGATATCAGAATGTTTTGTTTGTTGTTTGTTTATTGCAAATTGAAATGTCACCTGTAGAATTTAGTGTTTTTTAATATGTTGTAAGGTGTCGCTAGTGAAGTCAAGCGGTGTTTTGAACTTTTTTTGTAAAAACAGTTTTAAATGACATTTTGTAGTTTTGTGTATAATAACATGCTTCATTTTCTAAGTCTGGATACTTGCTTTGTTTTGTAGCGCATTTTCATTAGCTTTAATTTTGTTAATGTTTTGTTTTCCCATTGATGGTTGTCTTTTCGAAAATCCGTCCGGAAGAGGTGCACATCAGCGGATTGGAACGTTTCGGTGTGAAAATCGAGTTTTATCCCGGATTTTTTCTCAGTGGATGAGAGGAAAGTGCGATAAAAGTGCCTCCGTAGCGCAATTGGAAGAACAACGGTACATTGCGCCCTTCGATTGGAATACGCCGAAGTTCGATTCTCGTCACGACGGGAGGAATCTTTATCTGGACGATTTCAATCGAATGTGAGTTAGCCGATCTCATACGAAGGTAGCAGGGTTTTTTCTCCTGGATACTCAGGTTTTTCATTCCACACACACAGACAAATCGACCCTTCAGAACACACGCAATTTACAGACAAAAATACTAGTTGTGGTGGAGGTGGGCGGTAGATGGCGTTGATGGAGATGATTCGTAGTAGAGGTTTGGTGTAGTGGTGGAGGTAGTTGTAGGTGTTCTCCTGCGATGAGTCTTCGGAATCCTTGGAGGTATCAGGAATAATAATAAAGTTAGAGCGACGTTTCCTAAATTTCCCCTTCAATCTTTGGCAAACAATGTGAAAGGTTTTTGAATGTTACGATGAGCAAAAACAGCAGTATTATTAAATTAGAGAATATAAGTCAGAGAGAAGTGCGATAATAGACTTAGAACGACGTTTCCCAAAATTTTTTTCGTCAAAACGCTTCTCATCTCGCTTTATATGTAAGAAAGTTATATTTACAAAATACTTGTAATTAATGCTCAGGGATGGGCATTTTATATACGTATAAAAATTATAAAAGCAGTTCAAGATTAAAGCTGTATTCTAGATAAGAAAAGTTACATACACACACCAAAATAACACGAATTATGATTTTGAAAAGGTAGGAATTAATTACATTTTAATGGGATTGGCGTTTCTGTATCTTTGAATCACAAATTCGTTTAATATTAGGTATAATGCTGGAAAGCCTTATACCTAAAAAAATATTTTTAAATTATTAATTACGATTTTGTGGGAAACAGGATAAAGCCTCCTGAAAATCAAGTATGGTCACCAAAAGTAGTTAGAAAACAGATATAAGTGTTAGTAGTAATAATAGTAGTGAAAACTGAGTAGAAGAGTGAGTGTGGAGATTATGGAAATGAATTCTAAAGAAGTGATTGACTGATGTGAATTGTAAGTAGAACCAAACCAAGTTCGTATGATGATCTTGTGATTATATGAAGATTTACTCATTAAAGGGGTGATACTTAACATGGTACATAAAACATTTTCTAGGTGGCACACAGAGACATATAACTGATGCTTTGCATGTTAGGAGAATGAGCATCAGAATTAGTAGTAATGGGCTAAAGTGACTTGGACAAAAAGAGGAATGTGGAAAGGGATTTCAGGAAGCTGTTGCATGATAAAGAATTATTGTTGGGAAAATGGTTTGCATCCATCCATCTGTTCATTGGACATCAACAGATGCACATGGTCACTCAGATGCTCAGTGATGTGCCACACCAATCCTCACCATGTGATCCTGTTGTATGCTTTTCTAGAGGCTTCAACTCTCTGAAGATTAGTCACAATGGTTTGCATGTTGACAAGATATGATAATAGTGACCTAAGAATGAGAGCAGTGATAAGTGAATTGCAACATGCTGGTATGAGCCTTGGGATGTGCAGTTTGTAAATGTATGGAGGAAATGCTGAATTTGATATTGAACATTTTGAGCAACTGTTGTTTTCTGTGATTGCATACAGTCAAGATAAAGTTAGTGTGGATAAGGATCAGAGAATTCAAGAAGCAGGTTGTGGAAGGACAGGAGAAAAATGGATAGGGGCAGAGAGGAATGATGGAATGCATTAAGGTTGGGGATGTGAATGGAAACCATAGTAAAGAATAACAAAATAGGAGTGTTCAGAGTGAGAGAGGTGTATTGCCACTAAAGAGAAGAGGAGTTGGTGTTGATGGGACAGCCTCAAATAGTGGGATTGTTATATTTGTAGAGTAATGTAAAAAGGTTTCAGAAATAAGGGAGCTGAACTTGTTGCTTTAATTGGGTGAAGATGTCCAAAGATAATTGATATAAGTGATTGATTGTCTGGGGAAGATATACTGTTGGGTATAGAAATAGAGGAATATAGAATTTTCCAAAAGGATAGGAAAGTGAAAGAAAATGGAGAGGGCTGTTAATATTAGCAGAAGAATTGGCCCTATGGAATTGGAAGACAGTGATATATATGAAGATTTTGAAGCTTTGTATGAGGTTGAAAGTAATAAATAGTATAATAAGATGTTGTTATAGATCAGAGAATGTAGAGGGCACTGATTGTGAAGCGTTTAGGCAAATTGATTGGACATGTAAATGGAAGATAATAAATTTAGTTTAATCCTTTATCCAAGTGTGTGCAAACAAAGTTTGCACCTGAAAGTATCTTCAGGACTGGGGGTAAAGTGGTACAACACTGGGCAACTCCTTGCAAAAGTGGAGCAAGCTACCAACACTCCTATCTCAGTATCTCCCATAATGCAAAACACATCTCCTTGCAGATATGTATAATGTTATGCATTAAGGGAAGGGCCACTACCCAGATCTAGTTTCGACCTTTATTGAGGTCTCTTCAGTGGGAGCCGGGCCCAAGTGGAGATACCAAGGCAGAAGCATTAGCAAGGTCATCTCCTCCTATAGGAGCTGCCAAACAGTGTGCCACCTTTTTATTAAATTACTCTGGATTTAGAGAAAGATGTTGAAAGTTTATTTTTCACTTGGTCAGACTATAATAAATTACTTTAATAATATAAAATGAATAATATAAAAACTTTATAAACTTTCAATGTAAATGGAAGGTGATCCTAATGTGAGGTTTTTAAAGATAAAAATGTAAATTAAAAGGAGATAGTGTATGTGAGAAAGTAAAATTAATTTGTTGAGTCTTTGAAAGAATATCCTAAGCAGCATGAGGATTTGGTGATATCACCATAACATATGGTTGTGAATGCAGTATTAATGCTGTGGGCTGGTTGGTGACAGGAATCATGAAGGTACTGGTTTGGAAAGTGGTCAAATAAGAAAATGTTACTGAAAGAAAGAATATATATATATAGAGAATTATAGGGGATGGTGGAGCAGTGTTAATCAAAATGATAAACCATCTATTTCACATTTTGATAAACACTTTCTCAAGTGATTATATGGTATTTCTTAAAAATTACTTTTTTCCCCCTCCCAACTGTTAGAATTAATAATTTATTTATTCAAAGTTGCAAAAACAGTGATTTAAGTAAGAAATTCTGCAGAATGTGGAACTTATATACTGTATTATAACAGGCCACATAATGATTTCACAAAGTAATGCATGATCTTAAAATATTTATTATCAGCAGAGAGAAAGAGATAGTGGAAAGGCATTTCACTATGATAAATATGCTGCAGTCAGTACTCTCTTCTACTATTGATTTTATATCTTTTCTGAAAATTAATAAATGATGACAGAGATGAGTAAATGACTTTAGTAACCATTTATCTAATTTTTCCTGAACTTGTGAAATGATTAATAACCTTTCTTATTGCAGACTTATATCAGAATATATAAATTATGGCAAGCCAAAAATATATTGTTTTCTCTAAAAATAATGGCAAAACTTAAAAACTTCAGCAAATTTAGAATTGCTTACTCTATTTTGTAATATTAACAGTAATGGCATTTTGTTATTATTTTTATTTTATTTTGTTTCTTAATTTTAATAACGAGACCAAAATATTTTCAAAATTAGCTACATTCTTTTTTTTTTTTTTTCTGGTACTTGCTTCTCCAAAGTGAAGTAATTCATAGAATGTTTTCTAATTTTCCTAACAAAGGCAACATTCTGTGTTTAATAGGAACATACACACATACAAAAAAAAAAGTATGGTGATCTTTCCATTATTGCACCCTTAGATAATCATACACTCAGTTAACCGATCCTTGAACAAATATATCAGCTGACTCCTGGAATAATACCTCATAACTGTGCATTCGTTTAGCTGATAAGCAAATCAATTTCCCAAAACAGCCAGAAAATTTTAAAATCATTGTACTTCTTTTTCATTGTACTTTTTTTTAGGTTTGCAGTTTGTATCATTATTCAGCATATACTATGTTGTTTTTGTGAAGAAAATCACAAGTTGATGGGGATAAAATAACTAAGTTATTGTTGACCTCAATGTTTTGATCACTATAATGGGATCATTTTCAAGAGTTCATATTTACAACAAGTATTACACAAAATCTGGTCAAACAATGGTCTTATGGTTCTATTTAACATAGAATTATTGTTCTTATGATCCATACAGAATCTGAAGACTCAGTGCAGAAATCCATTAACCATTATTTACACAATATATGCAGGGCTATCTTAACAAGTTTGAGTGCCCTGGGCTCAGAGCCGGCAGAAGCGAGCATGCGGTGTATGCGGGCACTGCTACGAAGAGGGCGCCGCCGCCGGGGAGACGCCCCCTTCGTGCCTGCAGAAACACACGCCCGGATCGTTACAGGGGCGCTTAGATAGAAATTGCATGTGGGTGCCAAAGAACCTAGTGCCACTTCTGCCTGGGCTAAACAAATTTGGCCCCTTAATCACATTGGATTGTGCAATAATTAATTAAATAGCTTTCATTACAAAAAAATTTATGTTAAAATATACCAACATTGCACATTTTTATTTAATTCAACAATATTTATAATATAATAAAGGTAGTTTATTTGTATTTATAAAAATATATACAATAGAAAAAAGCTTAAAAAAATTCTAATTTAACTTTTTTTTTTGCAGCATTTACTTTCTGCAAATCTATTTATAATTTCACTATGATCTATCCTTTCTAATATATCATATTCTATGGATAGAATACTTAAATTATTTAATTTGGATTTTCTAATGATGATCACAGATAATTTTTAATTCATTTCAAAGTAGAAAATGATCTTTTCCACCAATTATAGAAACACCATTTTCTACAGTTGGTGCAAGCAATACTTAAATATAATTGCATAATATCTATACGATTTAATAATATTTTTAATACAACCTAATAATATTTTTGTTTAATTAAATATTTTTGTTTAATTTTGATGACATTTCAAATTAAATAGAAATTTTTGCATCCAAAATTGAAAAAAAAACAAAAAAACATTTCAACATACTTGGTTCTTAAGCACCCTTGGATCAACAGTGTCCCTCGACTATAGCCCATTTACCCCAATGGATATGGTGGCCCAGAATATATGTCAATTTCCCAAATTCATCAAATTCAGGCTGAACAATTGGAGGGAGGAAAGGGGACATGGCAAGATGGAAGTGCAATTTATACAATTGCTAAGAGATAATTACATGAACCAACATGTTATGGGGGGGGGGGTACAAGGGATAAAGGAAATGGCTACACCATGATATTGCTGGGCTTTGCAAAGGCATTTGATACATGGAACACTATTACAAAAATTGGAGCGAATGGATATGAAGTTAGTAACGTGAATAGAGGGGTGGCTGACAGACAGATGCCAGAGAGTGGTGTATGATGGAGTCGAATCTAGGAGAATGAGGGTGACTAGTGGAATAACTTAGGGTTCTGTACTAGGGCCACCATTCTTTATTTTGTATATCAGTGATATAGGGAAAGACTTAAGATTGGATATCCAGTTGTTTGCTAATGATGCAAACCTGGGAAGAGCAATAGTTGATAAAAGTGATGTAGATATCCTGCAGGATGATTTAAATAAATTTGCATTGCAGATAAAGAACACTGAAGGCTTTTCTGCAAATCATGACAGGATGGGAGAGAATGAAGGGTCACCTATGGAAATTGTGTAAGAATGTGGTTAGCAAGGTGTTAGGAGTAGATTGTTTGTTTGGAGGGTGGTAAATTGATGGAATGGGTTGCTAGAGGGTTATGAGTGCTTCATCAATGAATGAGTTTAAGAAGAGGTATGGTGTAAATAATGGATTTCCTGTAATGAGTCTTCTGACTCCATGGAGATTACTGTAGAATAATAATTATTCTTCCAAAGTTGTTTTAACTTTTATTTAGCTACTTTTGCACATTGCTTTGTTATTATTATTATTTGACACCTCCAGAAAGTTCAAGACTCATTAAGGGAGGGCACCTACTCTACAACTCTGTCTTCACCACTCAGTCCACCAACTACAACGAATCACAACTACACCAACGCCATCTACCTCCCACCAGCACCACTAGTATTTTCACAGACAATCACAAACATCTGTGCCCACAGCGGGATTCGAACATGCTGCATTTTGGCTGGAGAGTGGATAAGCTAACCACTCGACCAACCAGGCCAGCATATCTGTATCAGAGCACACTGACTTATTTCCTAAGAACTTTTCAGTACACTTTCTTCTTTTCTGCCTCTGTAACTTACTGAGTTTCAACCATGAAGTTCTGATTTTTCTGTCCTTACAGACATTGTCACCACATGCCTCTGTGGTGGAATGAATTGATGGTTTCTTTTCAGTCTCCAAGGTTTGATTCTTGTTTTCAGAGTCCTTCATTCTTTCTTGAAGTTTGAGTTTGCAATTCACTTTCGAAAGCATCTTAACTGATCCTTTTTAAAACTTTCTTGCATGCTTTTCTTTTCAACGTGATATTCAATTGCTTAAGACTAAGTGATGATCGCTTCCCATTTCAAATCTCTGTATACTCGTTTCCTGAACCATCATGAAGATATTGCATACAACAATAACATAATCATTGAAACTTTTCATATTTCGTATCTTCTTTCCTCTGAATTTGTGCACATGTTTACGTTTAAACATATTGGTAATGACTACTCCATATCCTGAACTGAAATTCAATAAGTACTTACCACTGTTATTCGATTTCCTGTTTTCTCCAAATTTTCTCAAAACATTTCTGCACATGGTATTCATTTCTTACTCTGCTCTTTAGATCTCCATCAAGAACCAACTTTTCTTTTACAGCTGCCTCCACTAATGACTTAAAGAATTCCTCCATTACTTTCTTAGTAGTACACTCTGTGGAATCATAGAAACAAAATAAGTTCTCATTGTTAGTGATTAGGATGGATATCTTTAATATGTGAAAGCAGACATTTTTTCCTTTGGCAGCTGCAAGCAATAGACCAACCATCGATAGCTATTAGATAATTAAAGAACTCAGCCAGTATAAATTTCTGTTGTAAAAAAAAAAGTGGATGTATTTCTTATGTTTGTAGTAGGAAGGATGTTAGCAGAAGAAACAGTTGAATTATTATTTGATCACTTTGCAAGAGTATGTCATCCAGATGGAGGCAATGCAGTGGCTGACGACAAAGGTTGATACAAGAATGGAGATATTTAAAATATTACAAAACTTGTGCAAATATGACTGTGGAATTCTGCTCACATATTATTATTATTATTATTACCCTAAGACCTCATGGAGTCAAAGACTCATCTGGGAGGTCCTTTTATCACAGACACACACACACACACAGCTCATCATACGATGTCTTGAAAACATTCAAACTCCTTGCAGACACCACACTCTCAGGCAAGGCATTCCAATCATTTATCTGCACAATAAAAACCTGCCTCTCACTCCCCTATTCACACCCTCTTTATACAGTTTCCAGTTTCCAGGGATGATCTCTGGTTCTCCCCCCCGATCTCCCACTATTTTCTGTAGAACTTCTCCAGCATTGATCCTATAACAACCCCTTACCAACTTGTAGGTCTCTATGATATCTTCCCTCTTCACCCGAGGTCAGAAACTACCTTAGTCAGTCACCTTTGGACCCTTTCCAACATCTCTTCATCCTTCTGAAAACCAGGTGACCAAATCTGGGCACAATAATCCATGTGTGGCCTAATCAAAGCCTTATACAATGGAAAAGAATCTCCCTACTTCTACATGTCAGTGTCTTCCACATCATTCCCAGAATCCTTTGTGTTGTCTTCACAATTTTGGCTATTTGGATCTTTGGATCCTGGAACTAGGATCCAGAGTCAACCCAACTCTGGATCCTAATTCTCACAAGTTTCTCCAACAACTTAACCACAACACCTGACACACAAATAGGCCTATAGCTTGATGCTTGAGTTTGATCACCTCCTTTATGAAGTGGCACAATCTTGCCCTCCTTCCACTCTTTAGGAACTTGACCAAGTGCAAGACTTGTATTAAAAAAATATGTCAAGGCAGGTGTCAACTCCCTGGCACATTCCTTCAGAATACGTGGTGATATATTATCAAGTCCCACAGCCTTATTAACATCTAGTTTACTCAACTTCCCCATACACCTCTTGCTCATTTACAGTCAGTCTCTCCTCCCCATCATCTACTGCTCTCAATCTCTCCATGAAGTCACATTCACAAGATTTAAAGACCTTTATGAACTGCTCATTAAGCATCTCCACCACACATTCTGCAGCAGCTGTCTTTATACCATTTCCTCCAATCAATGTCATCCTTCCATAATCACTCTTTTGGCTACATATTAAAAGAACTCCTTAGGATTTTTTTTGGCTTCATTAACTAACTGCTGTTCATTCCTCTCTTTAGCTACTCTCACCAACCAAGTCGCCCTCCTTGCCTGGTCTTTGTAGACCTCGTGAAATTGGTTATTTCCACTTCTCTTATGCTGCCTCTGCAATGCCCTCTTTCTCTATATCGCGTGCTTAATCTCTTTATTCATCCATCTCACACCTACCTTATTTAACCTTCTCACCCTTAGAATACATTTAGACATTGCATCTATTAGATAGTTTTTGAAAATCCCCCAAGCTGCATTAATCTCTTTTCCAGCTAACTCCTCATTCTATGTTACACCCGCAAGCTGTTTCCTTATGACATAGAGAGGTTTCAGGATAGAGTTTGGGTGCAAATTGTTGACCTGAAGTATCTCAAGTGGTTGTTAAGGTTTTGGGAAAAGTTGCTTATGATCAAAATTCAGAAACGAATGGATAGGAATATATATTATATAATATAATAGAACTTTGTGAAGGGGAGGTCTCACCATAGTAATTTACTCATTTTCTATATTTGACAGGATAATACATGGAAATCTCTTAAATAAATTGGAATAAATGGGGATGAATATGAAGTTGGACATGAATAAGTGGTGAGGTGATTGAAAGATAGTCATCAAAGAGTAACGTATGGTGGAGCAGAATCAAAGAGAAGGTAGATGCCACAGGACTCTCTACTTCATCTATTGTGTGTAATTTGTAAAATAATAATAATGGATATGATATGAACAGATGTAGTGGTGTACTGATGATGCCAAATTAGATCTCATTAGCTGCATATCAATATAATGCGTAGCTGACATTAAGCTGCACATTATATTGAGGGAATCCACTGCAAGATATTGATGAAGTCAGTGATTTGGGAATTATAGCAGGTAGGAATTTGAAGTTCAGCAGTATATTTTGAGAGTGGATAAAAGAATACAAAGAATCACACAAAAGGGATAATAATGTCCTTATTCATCTATGTTAATGTTGAAAAACACAATAACATAGATGGATAAGGACATTATTATCCCCATTTCCCCCTCTTTATTAGGTTTTAATATGATCGCATCTGGACTGCCATGCACAGATTTGATTGTTCAGTTTTTTAAGGATAAGGAAGTAGTGGTGAAGATCTAGTGGTAGATAACCAAGATGTAAGGTCTATGCAGTGTCTCCTTTGAGGCTAAACTGAAGATTTTTTTGTCTAGAAAAAATTATTGATAGACAGAAGAAATAGGACATGATAGATCTATTACCGAAGGAATTGTATAGAATAGATGCAGAAGAAATTTTTACGATACATGTTACTTACTCGACTTCCATGGTTCTGGAAGTTGAGTAAGAGTTTGGTTAGCAAGAAAAGAGGACTAAATTTTGTGCTTAGAGATTGGTGAGGGACTTGGGTTGTTGAGAATAGTTGTGAGTGCATTATCATATGTGTTTAAGGAGAAGTGTGAACATTGTATGAATAATTGCTAATGTGGGCTTCCTGTGATGAGCCTTGAGACTTCCAGGGCCCAGATAATACTAATGATATTTTCATTCTGATATAGACTGTTCTTTCAGCTTATTCAAGGTATGTGTGTATATATATATATATATATATATATTGCAACTTCCATAATCATATTTTGCTGGTGTCTAAAATCTCTTGCAGATGAAACAATATTTCCTCCTGATGGTAGGCGTTTTTTTTAATTAAAAAAAAAAAAACTGGTAATCCCATCCACAAAACATTATAAGCCTATTATAGTCCATATAAGTATACTAGGTAACTATGGGTTTGATAATCCAGAAACCATGGATACATTGTATTCTTCAATCCACTTCAGGTTTTCGATAATTGTGGCAATGGTCACTTTGTTTAAACATGAAAGTTATCTACCACTTAAAGACATACTAAGTATCCATGTTATAGTGGGATTCAAAGTTGCAGCCTATAAATTGGAATATGATGATGATGTTATCCACTTAGCCATCCAAGTCAGCAAGACTGAGAGAGAGAGAGAGAGTAGTTTTCATTGGATTGGAGACATATAAAAGCCACTTCCAAGGTTCCTTTTGTGACATAATTAGATAAATGTCAGGCCAAATACCTGGAAAAGTAATTATGTCACAAAAGGAACCTTATTTGCATGGGGGGGGGGAGAATTATTAGGAATTAAGCATCATATTTCTTAAGAGTGATTTTGTTTGATTTGACCTGCACTTGATGCAGAGAACTACTTCTAGAATAGTTCAAATTTTTATAGTTATTAATAAAAGTATATTGTTGTCTATCTGTGTAAGTATTAATCATTATTACAATTGATTAGCAAAGCTATATATAACTCCTAATTATAAGCAAAGTTGTACAGAGCTTCAACTTTCAAATGATGAATTTTTTCTAACTGCCTCATATACGGTATGATATCAATGCTTATATTTCATATCGCTTTAATGTGCTGCCTACATACAGTATATTTCATCTTTTATATATATATAGTTCTTCCTCAGGAAGGGCCAACTATTCAAGGTAGCCTTGCAAAATATGAGGTTGGGGATACCTTAAATATGACATGTAGATCAAGTCCATCAAAACCTGCAGCAACTTTAAAATGGTACATAAATAATAAAGAGGTATGTAATAGCCTTTTAATAGTAAAGTAAGTTTTAATTTACACAAATTATGCTATTGAGGGGACTGAATTATGTGGCCTTCCAAACAATAGTGCTCATGTAATTGTGGTTTCAATTTATTATTATTATAATCATCTATTGCCAAGACTAAATTTAACACACGTGAACCACAGTAGTAGGTTTTTTATTACATAAATATTTCGTCCTAGGTATCTTAGGACATCATCAGTACATTATGGAAATACTAGGAATGACAAAAGAAAGGGTGCGTACGTACAAAGGAATCAGAATTGCATGTAGTGGTGCATTGCGGCCTGAACTTAAATTGAATTAAATTACTTAAATTAAAATTAATTACAGTTAAGTTATTATTTTACACAATTTTGTATGACAATTTCCCATACTTTAGGGATGGCAAGAACATCATTGCAGTTTAGATTTGGTCTGTGGAGTAAAGCTTCAGCACTTTCTTTATATAAACGTTCATATTTATATGAAGATCTGTGTAGAAGTTTTGTCTTTTTCCAATGGATCTTGTGGTTTGGGTTTTCAACTCCGTGTTGAGCGAGGCTTGATGTATGCTGTTTGATGAGGCGGATATGGTCTTGATGTTCCGAAATGCGTTTAAAAACTGATCTGCCTGTCTGTCCAAAATAAGAGAGTTTACAGGAGCATGGAACCTTGTATACACCAGGTAGTTTAGGTGAAAGTTTGTCTTTAGGTGAGGGTAACAAGTTTTGGTCTGGTTGATGGGTTTGTAGGTGGCAGCAAGATTGTATTTCTTCATAATTTTCGAGAGCCATTCGGAGATGCCTTTGATATAAGGCATGAGAATCCTATGGGGGTTGTTCTTGTCTAGGTTGAAGTGCGGAGAAATTGCTGATGATTTTTTGAGTTGTTTTGGGATTGTAACCATTTAGAGTAGCTGTGTTTTTGATTATTTCCAATTCGTGTTTTAGAGAATCCTCAGAGGAGCATAATCTGTGTGCTCTGGTTACCAATGATTTAATGATGCCAAATTTTTGAGAGGGATGATGAGCTGAAGTATTGTGAATGTAGCAGCCTGAAAATGTCGGTTTGCGATAGACAGAGGTGGAGATGGAACCGTCTTCTTTTCTTTGGATGTGTAAATCCAGAAAGGGGATGCCTTATGAGGACTCTCTTTCTAATGTAAATCTGATGCGAGGATGAAGAAGGTTGATTTTTTCTAAAAACTGAAGTAGCTCTTATTCGGAATGACTCTACTACTACTGTGGTTCGCGTGTGTTAAATTTAGTCATGAATTCTCCACAGGTTTCTGTATATAATCAAATCTATTTCCAAGGAGTTGCAAGACTAAATGTAACAGAGATTACAATGTACAATGCCTTAAACTCATATACTATTTCTGCATATACTACACTCTCCACCAGTGTATTCCACTTATCCATCACTTTTCAAGAAAACTAGCTTCTCATTCTCAAATCCTTATACATATTCAAGAATGACTCATCCCCCCCCCCAATAAACACTTCTCATACTCTGTGAGTGATACTCACAGTGTAAGCTATATTTTTATAAGATTCATCCATTTGTGTTTTATAGTTGCATTTGAAAACACTTGTATAAAATCAGATCAAAGTGTTTTAAAGCGCTATGAAATCTGGGCAATCCACTGATATTTTCTATTCTGTTTCATTAAAAAAAATGATGGTTGTGACCCACAGTTTGGGACCCACTACATTTACTGTATGCAGTGCCTGCATGCATGTGTCTTTATTGTAAGTTCCTTTGAAAATGGCAACATTGACATTGCCGAAATATTGGAAATATATATTAAAGTTTAATTTAATTTATATTCTATTGTACATTGTGAATTCCTTAAGTCAATTTATAACTATAGTATACTGTGCTAATTGCTTATTAATCACTAAATTACTTATTATTATCTGTCAATTTTAATCGCCAGTAAGCAGTAGTATGCTGATTTTCTGTGTATGCTGGCAAAGGGGGTTAGTAGCATATTTGCTCTCCAACAAACAGGATGCACATATGAATCCTCTCACAGGCATCAATGTTCATGCTTGTGAGAGGAATGTTCATGGTTGTCTTTATGTGGGAGATTAATTTCATTGCCCAGTAGGAGACCACCATCTTTCCTGTTGAAGGCCTGAAATATCTTGAAAAAGTTCCATGCTTTAAGTATAATTTCTGGGAAATTCCCAAGCTACTCCTCTTAAACACTATTAATATAATTAATGGCTATCTTAGCCTGTTTTTGTTTAGGAGTGTCCCTTATATTTAATACATTGGCTAACATAACTCAAAAGGGGTATATATATATTTTAGGGCATTATGGGCGAGTATAGAAGGCAATTATGGCAGAATAAAAAACGTGGAAAAATTATGTACATACCTTGATTATGGTTTAAAGATGCCTTCTGAATCCAAGCTCTTGTTGAAAGGTTGTGTGTAAACGGGGGGGAAAGAGAGGGAAAGAACATGGGGATGTGCTTGAGACACGGGAAATAAGTTTGGGAATGCAGGTTACTATTAATAATATATATATAAATATGTATATATATTATTTTGTTGTGGGGAGAGGGGGGGAAAGAAGGGAAAGGGTATCCTTATGTGGAAACTGGGGCAGGGGTTTACGGGGTGTGGACCGTTTCGGTCATCGTCTGACCATCGTCGGAACTTTGTGGGAATGACTGTAGGGCTATGTCAAGGCTGCAAGATGTATCTGCCAAATTTAGGCATTTGTTGTCGCTAGAAGGCCGGAGGCGTGGCTTAATTTGTAAGTTTTGGAACGTCCGACATTCGGAAATTAGGTAGGGGCGGTGGACGTTGATTGAATTATCATCGCATTTTATGGCAATAGTTTCGGATATTCTAAGCATCATTTCGTTTTCTTGTTTGTCAATGATTATGGCTTTGTCAATTTGGGGGATGTGTTTTAGCTCAAGGGCATGAGCTGCAATTTCAGTCTTCCCTGTATTCTGTGGTTTGTTTTTCTTTTTGATGTTGCGATGTTTTTTCGTGTTCAGATATTCTGGAATGGGAATATTGCAATCCCTGAAGTGCTCTTGTAGTCTAGTCCATAACGACCTAATTGTAGAGCCCGTGTAGGTGACATCACAGTCTTTTTGACAAGGAAATTTGTAGACTATGTTGTGGTGTTTGAATAATTCTTTGTGAGTGAGAGATTTAGTAGGTTTTAGGAGAGTTGCCAATTTATGGTTTGTGGTGAATACTAGCTTATAGTCCGTGTTTTTGGAAATGTATTTGTAAGCCTTGTATGTGTTTTGGATGTATGGCAATTTGATGACCATACGTGTCGGGAAGTCTGCTTTTGTTGTATTATTGTTAAGACGGGATTTTGCCATATAGTTCGCGTAATTTATTAGATGCGTGGGGTAGTTGCGATTTTTGAAAACCTGTGTTAAATACTTGAGTTCAGTGTTAAGAAAATTGCTGTTGGTGGAGAATTTGTAAGCATTGATAAATTGTGATAGGATGACTGACTTTTTAATGGAATATGGGTGGTATGAATTGAAATGGAGGTAGTTTCCGACATGTGTGGGTTTGTGAAATATCTTCATGGCAATTCTGTTATGGCTTCTGATTAATGTAAGATTTAAGAAATTGATGGATTTGTTCTGTTCTGTTTCCATGGTGAATTGTAGTCTGTTGCTAAAATCGTTGAGGGATGTTTGTAAGGCGGAGATGTGTGAGGGTTTGCCAATGCATAGAATATCGTCTACGTATCTGCCATAGAAGGTGATGCTGGGGGAGGGGGAGTAGAAGTGATTCAATGTGTGCCAGGAATAACTCCGTTAATTGTCCACTGATGTTTTGGCCCATTGGGAGACCGAAAATTTGAACATATAAGGAGTTGTTGAATTTAAAGAAGTTGGCAGATATTGTGAATTTAATCAAACTAATGATGTCATTTGGTGTTAATTTTGTGCGTGTGTGTAGGGTGTGGTCCTCGGAGAGTAGTGTGTGGACGATGTCTAAAGTTTTGGGAACATCCACATTGGTGTATAATGAAGTTGCATCTAGTGAGGAGAGGATGTCATCCTGGGATGGAGTAGTGTTGCTTAATTTCCAGAATAGGTCATCTGTATTTTTGATCATACAGATAGACGTTGTTAGTAGTGGTTTGATGAGTTTGGCAACAAATTTTGATAAAGGAGCTGTGGTGGTGTTCTTGTAGGAGACTATGGGTCGTATCGGATAACCGTCTTTGTGGGTTTCGATGTTCCCGAACATATAGGGGGTGCGAGTGGTGTGGGGGGGTTGTGTGTCTCATTGTGGTTTTATCTATTTTGTTTTGACTTTTTAAGGTGTGTAAGGTGCTGTTTATCTGTTTTTTGAGGTCGGGGGTAGGATCATTGTGGATTATTTGGTAGGTGTGTTGGTCGTTTAAGACGGCCATTATTTTGTTGTGGTAATCCGTTTTATTGATGATGACAAAGTTCCATGTTTTGTCTCTAGAGCAGGGTTTCTGGATTATGTAAAAATAATAATAATAATACAAAAAAAATATAAAATTAATGACATATTTGTTTAACATTTGTAGGAACATATGCTTATGCATACACTGGTGTCCAAAAGTTAATGATGAACTACATTTTTACCTGTATATGAAAAATTTTCATGACTACATTCACATAAATTTATTGCCAACATACTAATAAATTAATTACATTACACAAAAATAGTTATAAATTTCATACAAATTAAATTGCAATATGTATTTGGCAAAAGTTACAAATTTCCCAAGGATGTGCAGTTCTTACAGAAAACTATGTGGAGAGACATTTAAGCATGGAATATGTCCACCCTGAGCTGTGATGCAGCTCTCACAATATTGTACCATGCTTAGCACCAAGTAATTCAGGAGTTATTGAGGCAAACTTGCCCACTCCTCCTTCAGAACAAGAATAAGACCTTGTTTGTATTCTGGAGGGGAATTTTGAGCAACAATGCATCACCCTATCGATTCCCAAATGTCTTCTATGGGATTGAGATCTGGGCAGCATTCTGGCCACTCAATTTGATTAATACTGCTTGTGTATGGTGTGGTTTGGCATTGTCATCCATAAAAATGTATTCTTCACCTATAGCAACACAAAACTTCATTAGAATATCGTTCATTAGTCATAGTCCCTTTTTCGGCACTTGTAGCTCAGTGCGTCCATTAAGCATAATGCCTCCCTGCCCCATGACACCAGCACCGCCATATCTGTCCCTTTCAAGAATGGTAAACACTTTGTTCTACCATGCTGCTCTCGCTCCATGGTAGAACAAAGGCAGCAATCTGGAACATTCCATTGGTTTGAAACACTGCCCAGATACAATGTTATGTGAGATTCCAAACTCTCTGGCAATATCAGTAGTGCTGCAGCCTTTTTCAAGCTTTCCAATAATTCTTCCCCACGTGAAATCATCTAGATGTTTGAGACATTACAAGACATGCCTATTTGCAACTTTATTCCTTCACAAAAAGAACTTCCTTCAAACACAATTTGTATAGCGCATCCTTTTGTCTTTTATTCTATTGAGTTCTACCATGTGATCCCTTTGCATGCAGTTTGAAAATTGAATGTGTACCTACTTTCTACTTAAATTCATTAGTTATACAAATTGCAACATGCAGATTCATCTGAATTTGCATTTTATAATCTTCAGAAATAGTTTTCATCCTTAGGTTTTGGACACGTCCTTAGGTTTCATATGCGACAAACTATCACATATGAGTTATCACGTATCTGTGATAGCTCATTCATAAATTATGTAATGCAGTTTTATGGATTTTTAGACTTCCCCTTCATCTGTTACATTTAATAATCTTTTCCCTATCAAAAATTATATAGCAAATACCTATTTGAAGCAAATACCTATCCCTTCATTTTAAGGGATAGGTATTTGCTTCAAAAAACTTGTTTCAAAAAACAATGCGATTTTAATATCATGGTTTAACATTGTTATGGCTTTGCTCTTCCCTTTTATGTTATATTTATATTCTGCTTTTTCTGTTATCTATTACTTTAAGACATCAGCTATTCTGTTGCCGACAAATTTATATTTGTTTAAAATGACTGCGCCAGCCGGCAACTGAATTCTGATACGCAATTAAACAACTCAAAATTATTAAAGGAATCACGTGATTTGCAGTCGTGATCCCCCCTTTTCTTATGGCAATGGATTCCCCCTTTATTCGTGCACATCCGAAAGTTTAATAAGTGGTAATTGAAATCTCAGAAAATGACAGACTCATGAACTTTGTCTTAAAGAAATACATTTATTTTAAAATACTAACATATGTACACTTTAAATAGAAATTTATATACTAAAGAGTCTGAACTCCCCCCCCCACCCCTTTTTTTTTGGTATCCAAATTATCTACTCCTAAATTTATTCTAACAGTTCCACACTTTCTTTTGTGTTACTATGTTCAGGCTCGGTTAATTCACACAGAGTTACTCAGTTCCCACATATAAGAACAATACATGCACATAGTTATATACAATCCTTATGTAGAGCATATTAGACGTATTCCGTCTTGTAATTTAACATGGGATAATATTCTTATTTATACTCAGGCTTTATCTTTCCCCAACTTAATTAATATTCAAACTAATTTCTAACATAATATCATAAATGTTTCTTCCAAAATAAACAGTTCAAAGGTTTGGTTCCTTTCTCAGCATAAGCTTAGAGTGGCACTAGCTTACTAGACATAGACAGATCAGTCCAAAAACAGTCCTTTAGGTACTATATGAAAGTTAATTGTGTGGAGCTCCTTAATTCCCTGGTTCCTATTCTTTCTTTGGTTACTATTCAATATGAGTATGAAAACTTGTACATTACCGTTCTTGTCTTTTCGCGGAGTTGCTGAGACTTCCATGATTACACTTTCGCGTTTTCTCACCATGTATTTTCATGGCATCTGCGACTTACTTCTATCATCTTCGAAAGGTTCACCTTTCGAAGATGATAGAAGTAAGTCGCAGATGCCATGATTATATGTTGGCATAACTAACCAACGGCTCTTTACTGGAATTCTGACCTCATTCTTTCGGTGGTTAC
Source organism: Typopeltis vanoorti (assembly GCF_054136105.1). Classification (NCBI taxonomy): domain Eukaryota; kingdom Metazoa; phylum Arthropoda; class Arachnida; order Uropygi; family Thelyphonidae; genus Typopeltis; species Typopeltis vanoorti. Next base: position 114,385,486 of record NC_143553.1, read on the forward strand.
ACTCGGCACGGCACGTACAGCAACCGGGAGATTTGTTGCTGGGCACTGGCGGTAAGCTTCCACAGCCATCCAGGAAATGGATCAGGAACGCAGGAACAGAAAACAAGAGAGCGATTGAATCTCGTGCCGCACCTTATATTATAAAATGCGAGCGCCCTCTCTCGATGACTATGTCATGCTCATTGCGGCGGCCGATTGGTCACCGCAACTCTGAACTGTTTTGACATGGCTCTAATACATATATCATCTTATATACATCTAATAATAACATCTCCGTACTGATACATAATTTTCCCTTGTTAATTTTTACACAGACATTATAAACTTTAATTATGGGCTTCTCAAATTCACTTAATATCTACAACTAAAGATGGTTAGACATACTTCTGAGTGAGCATATGTACACTATCTTTTAGCTTTTCTTCTGGAGGCATAAGTATGTCCTTATCCTTATCTCTAATCGTTACAATATGTTGGGTCGGAAACAGGATGACTCACCAATAGTGAATCAGCACTTTTTTCGACTCAACAACATATTATTTAATAATAAAATTATTAATAGTTTAGAATTCTTTCTTTTGATATTTTCAGGTTTATTATACTTTATTGATCTGTTTACAGAAGTTTAAATAGTCATCTAATAAATATTAGTTCTTCAAAAGCCGGCAAAGGTTGGTTGATTGGTAGAGCCTCTGCTACTAATGGCTCAGTTAAGTAAGTTTCAGCACGGTTAGTAGTTGGAAGGGGAACCAATCGTTCGATGCTGTTGGCACACTCTCCCTTGATGAGTCTTTGGACTCCCTGGAGGTGTCAAATAATAATAATAATAATAAATGGTAGTATGGTTCTCTGTATAGTTCACTAAAGTTAAATGTAATCATGATGATGCTTCCACATCTTTTTCTTATAAACAATGATTACCATTATTTATTTACCATATTTTCCGGTGTATAAGATGCACCAGAAATTTAATACAATTTTCTGGAAAAAAACCTAAAAAAAACTTTTTTTGTAGGCGGAGGTCCAAAATGGCTTTCAGCTTCCCTATTCCCGTGTTCTTCTGCATATTTTACAACCTGCAATTTGTAACTTGAAGTATATGAATGTCGCCTGTTTTTTTTCATCACTAAAATCTGCGGGGAAATATCAAACTGAAGACAAAATATCTCAATATGTCAACTCAATACTGATAAACATCGGTAACTGATTACTTGGATAAGATATTATGAAACTTGAATAGGGACTCCCTGTTCTTATCCAATGACGCGCTAGAAGTCACGTGAAGGTCACGCATCAATTTGATTGCACCATGAACCACCTACAAAGATCTTGGAACATAAAAGGGAGTGCGTATGACTTTGAAAAGAGGAAACAATCTTTACCTTCATTATATAAGATGCACCCCATTTTTAAGATGAATTTTTAAAGTAAAAAAGTGCATCTTATACACTGGAAAATACAGTATTTACTGCAGCATTATTACATTAGGTATTTATTTACTTCTTACCTATGGAATTCCACAGTGGCTATTCTATAGAAGAGACATACTGTGGAAACTGACCATTTATGAGACAGTGACTAAAGAGTTTGGGGGTAGAATCATAAGTCAACTGAACTGCTCTCTTTTGAATCACAAATTTGATTTTGAAGACTTCTGTGGCGGGAGGACATGTTATAATATGTCAGTATGTTAACCACATACAACAAATTGGTAGCAAAAATATATTTATTTAACACTGAACTAATTTCATGAAAAAAGTATGGTTCACTTTTTCAGAGATAATAGTGAATGAAACAAGGAGTAAAGCTACAAGAAATGATCACAATGTTAAATAATTAAGAAAGACTGACAGTAATAGGAACTAGCAATGGGCTCTTCATTCATTATCACTGCTGCTAGCAAACGCAGTTTTTACAGAATGGTTTGAGAAACAAGCCTTAATGCTCCTTGGAACACAACCTAAAGTGTGGCTATGGTATGTATTGATGTTTTCTTCATTTGGCCTTGCTCTCTACTAACCAACTACAAGAATTCTTCATTCACCTAAACATTGTTCACCCTCAAATCACATTCAATGTTGAATTGTCAACCAACAAATCTACTATTTTAGACACACTTATAGATGTATCTGAGCAAACATACTCATTTATTCAGTTTACAGGAAGCCTACTCACATGGAAAGATACTTGAATGCCAAATACCATCACTGTCCGGCTCAAAAAATTCACATTATAAGAACCCTAAGAGACTGAGTATACAAAATCTCCAGTGGTATAAACAAAAGAAATCAAGAAATCAAATACCTCAGTTCTATCCTAACAAAGGTGGGGCTACAGCAGAACATTGGTTAATAAAATCATAGAGTAACTCCCTGGGCTACCAAACAAACAAGGAAAACAAAATTATAGAAGAGGTAGTACTACTCCTCTACATTTGGTCAGTCACTCACAAGATTTCAAAGATACTACATTAACAAGGAATTAAAATTGTTTTCTTTCTACTGAACAATAATCAAGTCATAGTCTCCAAAACCTCCCCATCTACCACTTAAGAAACTTCATGTTTACAAGTTAACCTGTACTTGTAGTTTGTGTTACATAGAACAGACAGGCAGGTCAGGAGAGATACCCATCAGAACATTTTAAGGATTAAAGACATTGAGAAGAAAAGAAAATACAAATCAGAATTGGTAGCACACAACAGAATACAAACACAAAGTAATGTGGTAATGAACTGAAAATACCTCTGTAGATTACAATTTTTACTATACAGATTTTAAAGTCATTTGAAATGTTAAAATATCTAGAGCAATGTAACAAAAAACAAGGCATGATCTTACACCAAGTCTGAACCTCTCTTATAAAACATCTGATGCAAACAGACATCGGTAGCATACATAACATCACTAATCATCAAATTGCAACATAACACACACACATTCCATTGTTAGTCTTTTTGAAATATTTAACATTGGTAGCCACAGATCATTACCTTCTTGTAGCTTAACTCTTAGTTTTATTCATTATTTTCTCCTGATGTAGTGAACCATGGTTTTTTCATCAAACTAGATGAGTGGTAAACACATTTTTACTACCAATTTGTTTTATGTAGTTTGGTTAATCTACAAACAGGTATTATATTATAGTATCAGTATAATATAATAGCATTATACTGTCCTTCAATGTGACGAGGAAAACCTTGTCATGATCATTGCCACCAAAACACAGTCTTGCCTTTTCTCTTGCAAAAGAGATCTCAGCTCACTTACCCTTACCCTCAGTAACACACAGATCACTATACAAAGATCAGATCTCTGCTTGGATTAATGTTTACCTCCAGTCTTTCCGGCATCAACATCATATCAATAACCTCCTCAGCATCCCAGTAACTAGGCATTTTCTTGTGTTCAAAATGCTATTTTACACCTAATCAACTCCTTACTATATACAAATCCCAAATCTCCCATGCTTAGAATACTGCTCACATGTTTGGGGTGATGCACCTAAAACTTCTCTTAAAATCTTTAAGGGAAGTTTTAAGTGCTTGCTATAACATTTGTTACAGGCAAGCAATTAGGCTCATTAATGAGCCCTCTTTTACAGATTCACTTCAACTTCTATCTCAGAGACATAGCATTTCAGCACTGTGTGTATTCTACAGGTACTTCCATGGTCACTGCTCTAGTGAATTAGCAACTGTCATTCCTTCACTTTCAGTTGCATCTGTTAATACAACAGCAGCTGCTGCCCAGCATCCCTTTACTATGCAACTGCAAACACACACACACACACACACACACAAAGTATTTCAAGGTTGTGTGGATTTGAGATTTTTATAGAGTAAGTAACTGGACAGAGAAGTAACATATTGGGTGAAAAAAGGATGCCAAGTTTTTTGAAAGCTGAAAATGCTATAGAAATAATGTGATTATTCTACCAGAGTCACTTTAAGAAAAGTCATCTGGTCTTGATTGTTAAGTTGAGCATTATCAAAAGATAAGTTTAGAGGAACTAAGGTCTCTTGCATAAGAAATCAGGCAAAACTGTTTTTGAATGGTGAGTAGGTTGTTTTCACCTTAGTGAAGAATAGTGTGGAAGTAACAAAGATAACTTGAAGCTTGAGATGTTTGAGCACTGTAATATTTGTTGTATGAGGGTGATGAGTGGAGAGTGCAATCATCAGCAAAACTGAATAGAGCTTGAGGCCAGTGAGAGCAGGTCATTAATATATAAAATTAATGTAATAAAAAGGGTGTGTGAAATAAACTCCTGAGGAACACCTGCATTAACAGGAAAATCCGTAAAAGAGAATACCTTCTACCATAGCATATAGTGAACCACCTAAGAAAAAAACTTGCAATTCAGTTACAAAGGAAGGCAGACCATAAAATGGCAATTTGCTGAGAACCCTTTGATACCAGAACCTATCAAATGCCTTGAAAATGTCAAGTGCAACAGCACACATTTCTCCAAATGTTTCCATGATACTCATCGAGATATGGATGATATAGGCCAAGAGATCTACTTTGGATCTTGACAAAATCCATATTGATGGTCTCTGATTAGGTGACAATTCTCCAGGTGTCAAAGAAGTTGGCTGTTGATGATATTCACCATTACTTTGGAAAACAGTGAGGTAAGAGCAATAGGTCAATAGTTTGATGGTAGACACCCTTTTGAATTGGTTGTATATGTGCTTGCATATACAACATATACAACATATATATATGTTGTATATGTGGTTGTATATGTATGCTGTAGGGTGAATGCCAGCTGAGTATAATAGAGAGCATTTTTTTGTTTGTTTTGTTACTTTGGGAGTGTGTGAAACTAAACTGGCTGCTGTGCTTTGATTAAAATCTAAAAACGTCAATACTGTATTGCATTTTTGGAATCCAACAAGTCTGGTGTTGCTTACTGTGGCATTGACACTAGACAGGGTTCTTTGGGACCTGAGCAAGACTCTTCATTCCAACAGATTCAAATTTAATTCTCTTTTTGTTAAAATGTATGAAACACTAAGAAATTGTCTGCTCATTCGATACCGGTATCAAAGTATGCCACTTGTATGCAGAGTCAAAATTCTGAGAAGTGATTATCATAAACTTTATGATTTTTTTAGGTTATCATCATCATCACCATCATCAAATTCCTGACATGTACCCTCAAGGGGTGTACAGGATATGATAGTACTACATGAAAAATTTACATCATTACTAACTTCCTATCTACGATTTTCCTCCAAATCAGTCTGTTACTTTTCAAGACGCCGACATTATCAGATCTTATATTTCTATCATCTAAGGCACTTTGTACCATATCAATCCACCTGCATCTTGGTCTTCCTCTGGGTCATTTTTCCTGGCAGAGAACACTTGTTTTACTAATCTTTCCTCACCCATTCTGTTTAAGTGACCATACCACCTGAGATTAGCTCTGCTAATGCATTTCTAGTTGCTGACAATGTCATAGTTCTTTCCTAATATCCCCATTTTTGATATTGCCATTGATGCCATCTGTTCATGCCTCTAATCTTTCTCAGGACTCTCATATCTGCGGTCTCTAGTCTTTGGTCAAGTGTTTTACTTCTGACCCAGCTCTCAGATCCATAAGTTAAAATTGGTTTGAACACAGTCTTGTATACAGCTAATTTAGTGTTCCGACTAATTTCTCTCTTATTCCATATGAATTTATTCAATTTACTTACTACCATACCAGCTTTGTTGATTCTGTTGTCTATTTCCATATTTAATTTAGCATCTTACCAGCCAGCTTGGTTGGCCGAGTGGAGCATATCCGCTCTCCAGCCAAAAGGCTGCCGGTTTGAATCCTGCCATGGGCATGGATGTTTGTGATTATTGTCTGTAGAAATACTAATACTGGTGGTGGTCGATGGTAGATGGCGTTGGTGTAGTTGCGGTCAGTTGGTGATTGAATCGCGGACACGGAGTTGTAGAGCAGGTGCCCTCCCTTAATGAGTCCTTGGACTCCCTGGAGATGTTAAATAATAATAATAATAATCTTCACTAAAAATCATGCCTAAGTAGCTGAAATGTTTTGCTTGTTCCACAGGTTCTCTGTTCACAACAAAGTTGACATTTTCAACGATTCTACCTATTTTCATTGTCTTTGTCTTTTTATTGCTGACCTTCATACCATATCTATTACAACAGTTATTCAATTTAGTCAGGGAATCTTGCAAACTTGTAGCAGATTTATTTAGAAGTATAACATCATCTGCATAAAGTAAAGAGCATGCATTAACATCTCCAATTCTGATATCATGTTTAATACCACTTTCCTTCATAATGTGATCCATATATATATAATGAATAACAGGGGATAATGTACATCCTTATCTCACACCAGATTTAACATTAAACCATCTTCCTGTACTTCCTTCAATTCTAACTGCTGACTTACAACTCAAATAAAAACTAAGTATTGCTTGATATAATGCCCCATTGACACCATATAACTGTAGCATGTTAAATAGCTTCTCTCTTGGTATCTTGTCATATGCCTGTTCCAGATTGACAAAACTTAAATACAGATCTTTGTTATATTCCCATGCTTTCTCAACTATTTGTCGTAAAGTGAAGATCTGATCCTGACAGCCTCTATTTGGCCTGAATCCAGCTTGTTCTTCACCAAGCTTTTCTTCCACAATTCCTCTCAACCGTTTCTCAAGTATACTTCCATAAATCTTGCCAGGAACACTCAGTAGGGAAATATCTCTGTAATTCTCACATTCAGTTTTATTTCCCTTTTTGTATATGGGTACTATTAGAACTCTACTCTAATCATCAGGAATTTGTCCCTCTGTCCAGGCCTTCTGAACTATGCAGTGCAGGTGCTGTAAGACTTTTATACACCATACTTCAGCATTTCTGGTCGAATATCATCTACTCCTGCTGTCTTTCCACATTTCAAGCCTTTGATGGCTTTTTCTACTTCAAGTATGTTTATGCATTCCTGACTGTATGCCTGTTGAGTGTTTTTTACCACTGTGCTTTACTGCTTGTTTCATTTAGCAATTTTTCAAAGTAATTACTCCATTCTTCAAGGATATCTTTTTCTCCCATTTTCATGTCACCTTTATCATCTCTAACTCCTTCTTCCTCCAAAATATCTTACCACCTTCTTGATGTTTATTTTCTGTGTTCTTGCCAAAGTCCTCCCATGACTTTTGTTTAGCTAGTTTTACAGTGTTTAGCTTTCTTACTTTGTCTCTTATTCTCTAAGAGCACAAGTTGACTTATTTGCCAGGAACTTTTGATATGCTTTCTTCTTTTCCTTCACTGCCTCTTTAACTCCTGTGTCCACCATGGAGTTCTGATTTTTCTATCCTTACAGACAACCTCACCACATGCCTCTCTGGCTGAATTAATCAAGGTTTTCTTCAAGGCTTGCCACTGAATCTCCAAGGTTTGGTTCCTGTTCTCAAACTCTTTCATTTTTTCTTCAATAATCTTTGTGTATTTTAGTCTACAGTTCACATCTGAGAGCTGCTCAGCTTTTATTCGCTTTAAAACTTTCTTACATGTTATTCTTTTCAATATGAAATTCAATTTTATCCTGCTGAAGACTAAATAGTGATCACTTCCAATTTCAAATCCTCTGTACACTTTGGTGTCCTGCACCAGGGAGTAAACATCACTATCAACAATAACATAGTCAATGAGACTTTTCTTATTCCTTGCCTCTTCTCTCCATGTGAATTTGTGCACATTTTTATGTTGGAACATGGTGTTAGTAATAACCAGTCCATGTTCTGAGCAGAAATCCAACAGATATTTGCCATTATTATTAGCTTTGCTCTTTCTCCAAATTTTCCCAAAATATTTTTGTACGTTTCACAATCATTTCCTACTCTACTATTTAGATCTCCAACAAGGACCAACTTTTCCTTTTTCATTGTGTCAGTTTCTTTCTCTAAAGCATCAAAATTTTTTTAGGTTGTTTAAATTTAATTTCAGAAATTTTTACAATTGTTCCTTCAAACTAATGATGCGTTCCTATGAACTCAGCTTCAACCGAGGCACATGCTGTGTAACTCATTCTTATGATTGATGTTTTGAACCAATCATCTGTCTTTTTTTTTTATCCTCCCTGATGATGCCCGTTTTACATTGGATTAAATATATTTGAGTTTTTTTTTTTTTGTTTGTTTGTTTTAATAAATTCTATATTTTTTCTATATGTGTTAGCTGTATAGTTCTCTTAAAACATATAGTGTACAGGTGCTAGTTCAGGAGCACATCTCTTGAGTATAGTTGGTGGATTTCATCAAGACCAGATTCCTTTTTGGTATCCAAGTTATTCAAGATTCTTTTGATCTCTTTCTAGTGGAAGGCTATAAGAGGCATGCAATGCAATATTCTAGGTAAAGGAGGAGGTGATTTGTCTTCTGCACTTCTTTAGGAATTGGATGAGAAAAATTATACCAGGAGGTTACTCTTTTAGATGATATTATAATACTACCATTAGGGCAGTATTACAATATCAGTTGGGTATTAATAATAAGGTGTTACACCCTTTTGCTACTTGTATATGGGATATATATGACTTTTGCATTACTTTAACCTTGGTATCTCTTCTAGGTCTGGCTCCCACTGATGAGGCCTCAGTAGAGGTCGAAACTGGTCTGGATAGTAAGGAAATTAATGTGAGGTCACTAGCTTTTATATACAAATGGACTAGTCATGAAGAAACTTCACAATCTAACTTTGTTTACTTATATTTGGATAAAGGATTAAACAAGAATATAATTTCTTGGTATTTTTAATTTAATTGAAATCAAGCTTCATGGATAAGAAGTTAAAAAAAAGGTCAAAATAATTTTCAGAATCAGGGGAACAGTAGAGACAGCAGATAAATGATACATAATGAGGCAGGGAAATCTTAAGCCACAGAAAATCGAAATGTGAAGATTAGGCATCCTCAGGCAAGGAATACCAAATCACACAAAAGCATAAGTACCACCATGGTTGTTTAGTCAAAAACATAAAATCAGGCTTGGATGACTGAAGGTGATGACATTCATTGTTTAGGTTGGTTTTTTATACCATAAATGTTCTTGAAGTCATGTTCATGAAGTGTTGAATGATAACAAATTAATTTGGAGGAATATTGTTGATAGGAAATTAGTAATGATATAACTTTTCATGTAATATTATCATAATATCTTGTACACTCCCTCTGAGGGTGCATACCAGGAATTTGATGATGTTCATGAAGTGAATGTGATAGAAATTTTTTAGTTTTTAAATTTTTTGAGAGAGGTTTGTAATTTCACTTAACCGCAGTTATACTATATTGGTTGGCCAAGGATTAATGTTCTGCTGTCCAACCCACAGGGTGCAGTTTCAATTCTTGCTATAGGAATGGATATTTGTAGCTGTCTTTAGGTTGGAGATGAATTTCTTTGCTTGGTGTATGACCATTGCCATGCTTATTGAAGACCTAAAATGACTTAAAAAGGTCCATGTTTGGTCTCTAGAGGAGGGTTTCCAGATTATGTAAAAAAATATAAAATAAAATTAAATTAAATTAATAAAAATGGGGGGGAAGTATCTATAGCCTATGCACAGTACTATTGTCATTTAGGTTTGCAACAGTTTGAAAAAGAAATTTAATATTCTGCATCCCTTCCTAGTCTATCCAATTTCATAACCTTATACTTTACAACACAACTGGTATCCCTTCTCACACAGCATCACCTCAGATCCTTCTGTAAGGCCACAGTTGTAATTCTTTCCAACTTTTGCATCATCTGTAAACAGTGCAATTGTGTATCTCCATTTAAGCCTGTCGCAATATTGGTAACATTCAAGTTAAACAGTAACTGTCCCAGAAACAGATCCTGCAGCACACTACCAGTGACTTTCCATTTTTCTAATACCATTCCCACAACTTGCTGATACCTCTCTGACATCCTCACCTATCCAGTCACTAATCTATTACCTAATCTTATCCATTCCAGCAGTTATCAGCTTGTTGCTTGGCAATCTATCAAAGATCTTTGCAAAATCCAAATATGTAACTCTGTATATACTGTACAATACAGTACGATGTCCAGTGTATTGGACAAGAGAAAGGTAGATTTCTAAATCATGATCTATCTTTAACAAACCCATCCTGACCATCACAGAGAAGAATATTTTAGGTGGAAAATAAATGTCATTGCATGGTGTGAGACCACTCCCCACCCTTTATTGGAGGCCTGAAGTGGCTTGAAAAGTTCCATGTTTGGTTTCTAGAGCAGTTTCCAGACCATGTAAAAAAAAAATGAAAAACTTTACTCTGAAGTATAATACGAAAAAAATATATAAAAATTTATGTTAAAAAACAAAATCCTTAGCCCACTCACGGTACAAAATGTACTATAGGTTTATAAAATAACCTTTTGTGGGTGGGAGCAACATAAAAAAAAAAAAGCTCAGTTCTGAATCTTAGCCCTCACCAAATTTTCCATTACCTCAACTACAACTCCACACACACACACACAGAGGTTGCACTATAATTCCTAGCCTTAATCTTATCAACTCACCCCCCTTTCTGTCTCTCTCTCTCTCTCTCTCTCTCTCATTGTGAAGTGGAACAATTTTACTTTCTTTCTACTCCTTCTGGACTTATCCTGTTGCAAGACAACTTCCCTTTAAATGCAGTGATATTTCATCTAGTCACTTTAGTGTCTTATTAACATCAAGTTTAAATTTCTCATATACTTCCTACTTACTCACTCACCAGTCCATCCTCCACCAAGGATGAAATACCTATGTTGATGAATTACTTATTGACTTCAACTGCATTCTCTGCAGCTGTTACAAGTCGATCATTTTCATCCATTAACATTATTCTCCCATAATCATTCCATTTTCTACTTGCTACATATTAAAAGAACTTTCTAGAATTTTTTGGCCTTATTCCATTTCTTGCTTACACTGCACTTTTGCTGTCCTTACCAACTGAATCACCTACCTGGCTTACTCTTTGTACTCCTCATGCAACTGATGGCTTGTCACACCACTCAGTTGATCACCTTGTAGTCACTTTCACTAACTGGAGAAAGATTCTACATCCCATTCAATCACCTCCTCTGATAATATCAGATCCAAGATACTCAATCCTCTCCATTACATACCGCCAAAAATAGTTGTCAAAGAAGTTCATTTTTTTATTTCCAGATGCCACCTCTTTGTTCCAGTCTGTATTACCAGAATTAAAATCATCCATAATGATCACTCTTCTCTTATTCACCAAGCTAATATGCCTTTGTCTCCATATTCCCTGTCTTATAGCAACATCAGTATACTGGTAAAAGTTGTTTAAATATCACAATTTTAATGCCATTTATTTTTCACTAAGTGTAATGTTTTTCTATAGGTACCAACGAACTATGAAACAGTTTATCCAAAACTAGAACATCAAAGTGGCTTGGAAACTTCAAGTCTTGGACTAACCTTTGTTGTCAAATCCTCTCACCTTCATCAAGGAGCTATTACTCTGAAGTGTACTGCTATTGTGTCCCAGGTGTATTCTATGAGTAGTGAGGAACTCGTTATTGGTGAGAAATCACCAGAAAATTTTCAATCACCAGGTAAGATCTGAGTTTCTGGGCTTAAAAGCACATTGCATAATATAACTAAAGAAATATTATATTATTTTACACTCATTAACTCTAAATCTAATGTTCAATGTCTAATGCTCATGAACTTGAAAAAAAAAAAAGAAAGAAAAGAAATATTCCTAGTGATTATTAACATTTTACTTAGAGATGACTCACTAAAGTCTCTTTTTCACTTGTATTTGAAAGTCTTTGGTTATACACTGTCCTTTGAAAACAAAAGAATACCCATATTTTGTAGTGTAAATTTTATTCAATAATGCAAAGAAGGTCTAAAAACAAGTGAGTAAGGCAATATCAAGAGCCTGATATATTGCTTATGGGAAGAAGTTGAGGAAATGCAAATTGCAAAGTTTAATAGATAGGCAGAGAAGAGGTGTTATGATAGAGATGTTTTAAGTTAGTGAATGGATTTTATTGAATTAATACAGAAAGTTTTATACTTTAGAGTAAAGGGTGAGAGGATAAAATAGAGGCTATCCCTAAAAGTTGTGTAGAGGTGTGGTGAAGAGAGAAGTAAGGAACATATTTTTTATATGAAGAATGGGGAGGAAGTGGAATGCTTTGCTGAATATGCTATGAATGCTAGTCACATGAAAGGTTTAAAGTTCAAGATGATAGATGCATTGCTAAATGGAACTTCTCATGATGACTTTGTTTATTCTGTGGATATTTGTTCCATATTATTACTGTATAATAATACAGTAATAATAATATAATCCAGAGCAAGGTAATTGTTTTCAAATATCAAGACTCTTGAAGTTTCCTTATTATTTAGCATGTTGGCACTAATTTCTTTGTAATGCATGCTACAACAGTTCCAGAAATATCAAATGACAAATTTCCATATCAGTGGATGACAAGGAGGAGATCGAACACTTGTAGCCTCCAGATTACTGGAATTTTTTTGGTAGGGTGTGTGAGTGCGAAGGGGAGCGATATGTGTCCACATGGGGTGTGCTTGCCATATAGCAAAAAAATTCCTTTGAGTTAACCTTGGCCTGACCAGCAAATCTCCTCTCATACTCATCAAGTGATTGGATCCATGAAGACTATAAATTGCAGGCTAGAAAGGTGAAAAGCATGGTAAAGAAAGAAAAGGTGCAGTATGAGAGGAGATTGGCTGGTCAGGCCTAGGTTGACTGAAGGGAATTTTTCCACTATGTGACAAGCAAGAGAAAGAATAATTATCGCAGGTTGATACTGGTAGATTCATGGCAGCAGAATAACAGTTGCAAAGGATATAGTGGAAGTATTGAATGAGCACTTTATTAGCATATATTATACTGGTTTAAATGATGCAGTGCAATATATAGAAGGGAGGCAAGTATTAGGAGAATTGAAGTGAAAGAATCAGAGGTATCAGGTGTTGCTTGGGTTAGATATTAATAAGACTGTGGGAATAGATGACATATCACCACAAATTCCTAAGGAATGTGCACCACAGTTGGCTATGCATTTGACCTAACCGTTCTTTATTTAGTAAAAGTCTTGCAGTGGGTAGGGTTCCTAAGGAGTGGAAAGAAAGCAAAATAGTACTACTCCACAAGCATGGTTTTAGGACAGAAGTTTCCAATTATAGACCAGTCTGTATAACTGCTGTTGTGGTCAAGGTGTTGTAGAGATTCGTTATGAATAGAATACAGGATTGGGTTGATGGACATAGCATTCTTTATGATGGTCATCATGGATTTGTAAAGGCTAGGTCCTGTTTTTAGCAATTTACTTGCATTTTATGATAGGGTAATGGGCATGTTGTATATGATTCTCCCTTATCTAACATACCCATTACCCTGTCATAAAATGCAATTAAATTGCTAAAGCAGAACCTACCCTTTACAAATCCATGCAGACCATAATAAAGAATGTTATGTCCATCAACCCAGGTGCTAGTGTCCTTGGTGAATGTGACGGTCGTGCTTAGTTAGTCTAGAAAACGTGTTTTTAAATTTAAATATAGTGTGGCTTTTTGACTCAAATTGTGTTGCAGTTGTACATCGGTTAGATACAAGTGTCCTTCAGTGGTGTTATTGTTTGGAACTGTGTTTTCACTGCCGTTTGTTTCACTACTCCAACGTGTAAAGATGGCATCCAACAAGAAATGTACGTCAGCGGCACACAGGACTTCTACTTCTACACGAAATGAGAAGAATGAAAATGTCGACGTATGTGAGAAGTGTCAGGATAGGCTGCAGCGTTTAGGAATGGAAGCTGACATTTGGACCTTAGCAGAAAAACTTCGGTGGGAGTTCATGAAAATGAAAAATGACCTTCATCTTCTGCATGAGGAATTGGAAGTGCTCGGTAAGGAGATACTAGAAGTTAAAACTGAGTTTAATGTGTTAAACAGAGAAATTAGGACTATAGAGATTACTTTAGATGAAGTAACTAGAACAGGATTATGTATGGGTGAGTCTTTGGTGAATGATGCAGTAATAAATAGTATGGGAGTGATTGGGAGTCAACAAAATAAAACCACAAGTGGCCTAGAAGAAACGAGATGTCGTGAGAGTGGGGGGGGGGGTAAGTAATAGACCGTCGAGTAATGAAACTGGGAGAGTCATGCTGAATAGCATAGAAAACGAGTCCATGAGTGATGCTTGTGTGGACTTGAATGAAGTTAAGAGTGGTAAGATATATGGTGATTCTATGATTAAGGGTATGGAGAGTGGTATACATGAGGAGTGCTTGGCTGGTGGGACAATAGAAGAGTGGCTTTAGCAATAAAGAGAGGGAATGCAGACAAGATGATAGTTATGATGGTGGGTACGAATGACCTGAGTGGTGGTATAAATCGGGTAGGAAAAGATTTAAGAACATTGTTAGATATTGTGAAGAGGAAAAGTGTCAATGGGAGGATAGTGTGCGCACTGCCTTGTTTTGACAATTACAAGTTAAGTAGACGAGCTATGATAATGAATGATATGATTGCAAGAATGTGCGAAAAAAGAGTCTGGAATTTGTTGATGTTTGGAGTGTGTTTGAAGGAAAAAGACAGTTGTATGCTAGAGATGGACTGCATCTGAACATGGAAGGACATAAGCGATTGAAGAAGTTACTATTTTCTGAACAAGTTGAAGTAATTGGGCAGGGAAACTAATATTGAAAAGGTTGAGTGTAAGAGAGAGAAACTTTAGCACTGATGGTATATTTATTGATCCTTATACGCAGAAGAGAGGGGATAAAAATCGGCATGGGACTACTGAAATTAGTGACTTATGTATCAGTTCTAAAGCTGGTACAAAATCTAGAGGGAATCTGCAATTTTTGTATACCAATGCAAGAAGCATTCGAAATAAGAGAGAAGAATTTTTGGCATTAGTCAGTTCAATCTCACCAAAAGTTGTAGGTATTAGTGAAACTTGACTGTCAGCAGAAGATGTGGTCACTGGAATTGAATGTGATGGGTACCGTATTTTCAGGGAGTATAGAGAAGATACAACAGGGAGAGGAGTACTGTTGATGATAGCTGATGTGTTGCAGCCAAAGAAAGTAGTATATCAAGATGATAGACATGTCAATGAGAGTTCATTTGAGGCGGTCTGGTGCGTAATAGTGACCAATGCAACCAAATATACAGTTGGATGCTGCTATAGGCTAGGGAGTACAGGGGGAGATATTGAATTCATGCATCAGCAAATTAATGCAGGCTTAGTGATTATTATGGGGGATTTTAATTATGGTGATATCATTTGGAAGGAGGAAATATAACGTAGCAAAAAGGAAATGGAGTTCATACATCCTCTACGAGATAATTACTTGAAACAGCACATAACTGAAGTCCAACCAGGTCCAACACTCTCACACCACGTGTGAGAGTGTTGGACCTGGTTATTGGTTCAGAGGTTATATGCATAAGTAAGGTGTCCTCGTTACCTCCAATTGGCGAAAGCGATCATGTGGTATTGATTTGGGTGGGTTGCAAAATCTGTGGATTTTTCTGTTAAGAAGGGGTATATATACGGAACAAGCTTCAGAGTGAGCTTGCAGCTATTCCATGGCAGAACATATTGCAGGAGAAAGATGTTAGCAGTGCATGGGATAAAATCAGTGGGTATCTGAGAAACAATATCAGATTGTGTCCCCATGGTCAGGAAGTCAAACAAGGCAGGCATTAGATGGATGAGCAGTAGTATCAAGCTTGATCTGGAAAAGAAGAAAATGTTATGGAGAATTTACAAGGAGAAAGGCAATCAGTACACCCATGAGCAGTACAAGGCTCAAGCTAGGAAGATTACCAGCATAGTAAGAAAAGCTAAATCAGATTATGAGAAAACCTTAGTCAAAGAGATCAAGGGTAATCCCAAAGAGTTCTTCCGCTATGTAGCAAGTAAAAGGAAGAATGACTTCGGAAGGATAACTTTAGTGGGTGCTGATGGTATTGAGGTGACAAAATCAGATGTAATAGTTGAATTACTGAGTGATCACGTTTCGAAAGTCTATCACCTAAGTGAGGATATCTCTGTACCTGTAGTAATAACTAATGCGAGAATCGAAACTAAAGAATCAGAGGTATTTAATATATTGTAAAATTTAAATGCAGACACTGCTGTAGGCTTAGATGGAATATCAGCTCGAGTGTTGCGTGAATGTGCAAATGAATTGTCAACCCCTCTTACTTGGATATTTAATTTAAGTTTGAACTCTGGTATGATCCATAAGTAGTGGAAGTAGACAAAGTGGTTCCTTTGCATAAGGGTGGCTCTAAAACTGCAGTGGTTAATTACAGACCAATCACCATCTCAGGAGTAGTGGTAAAACTATTGGAAAAGTTGGTTAAAGACAAAATTCAAGAATCAGTGGATCAGGATATGATACTCTATAGGAGCCAACATGGTTTTGTTAATGGTCGATCCTGTCATAGCAATCCATTAACTTTTCATAATAGAATGACATCTGAGTTGGACAAAGGAACTGGCTACACAGTGGTACTTCTGGATTTTGCTAAAGCTTTTGACAGTATACCCCATGGAACGCTGTTATGCAAATTGGAGCAGATGGGAATGGATACTAAATTGGTGATATGGATAGGAGAATGGCTCTGGGAGAGATACCAGAAGGTGGTGTATGGAGGAGCCAAGTCCAGGATTAGGCAGGTGACCAGTGGTGTGCCTGAGGGCTCTGTGCTTGGGCCATTGTTGTTTAATTTGTATATAAATGATATAGGAAATGGCTTACAGGGAGATATTCAGTTGTTTGCTGATGATGCAAAGTTGGGTAGCGCAATAAAAAATCAAGCTGATGTTGAAAGTTTGCAGAATGATTTAAATAAGCTGGTAGAATGGGCAAAAGATAATGGATGTCAGTTCAATGTGGAAAAGTGTAAAGTTGTGCATTTTGGGATTAAAAGATTACCAACTGTGTACTATATTGATGGAACAGTACTTCAAGAGATTGATGAGGCTAGGGACTTAGGGGTATTGGTAGATAGGGAGATGAAGCTCAGACGACACATTGCTAAGGTGTCCAAGATTGCACATAGGATTACTTGGTTGTTGAGGAACACACTGACATCCAGAGATAAAGAGGCTATTATTCCTCTTTATCTCTGGTTAAGGATTTTAAGATTCGGCATGATGATGTTTTAGTTGAATGAACCTTTCACGATGAGTCTGCTGACTTCATGGATAGTGCTGCAGTAATAATAATATAACTGGTCAGAACATCGGGGGGGGGATGTTAGTCTGAGCCTTGTTTTCTCAAAAAAATTCAACATAGGCACCATTATCATAAGAAGTATCAATGGGAAAGAAGTAGAACTGGTGGAAGAATTAGACAGGTGCCACATGATATAATTGGTGTTGGTAAAACAAAAACAGGTGAGATTCTTCTAAATAACAAATACAATAAGTTATATTTAATCAATAATGATCAAGAAAAGAAAGGAGTGGGTATAATATTCAACACTAAACATGAGAATAATCTTGAATGATAGACAATTTCAAAATGCTGAATTATACAATCAGACTTATTTTTATCAATGATCCCATAGAAAATTCTATTAAGGTAGAAGTGGAGGAATTTTTTGAGTCATTAGAAAAGGCAGCTGCCATTAAAGAAAGGGAAAAGTTGGTCCTTATTGCATATCTAAACAACAGAATGGTAAAGAAGAGACAAAGAGACATATAGAAATGTTTTGGAAAAATTTGAAGAAAACAGCAAAGATAATAATAATAGTAAGTACCTGTTGGACATCTGTTTAATTATGGACTAGCCATTTCCAATACTATATTCTTACTGTTTCAGAACACAAGAGTATACAAAGGATTATAAATAAGTGATCACTATTTAATTTTGAGCAGGATAAAAATAAATTTCATATTGAAAAGAAAAAATATTTACTGAAGTTTTAAAAAGAATCAAAGTCAAACAGCTTTTATTAGTTAACTATAGACTGGATATTATTGGATGTTATTCCAGAAAAAATGAAAGAGCTCGAAAACAAAAATCAAACCTTTGAGATTCTGTGGAAGACTGAAATAAATATAGATTCATTCAGCCAGGAAGCATATGGTGGAGGTTGTCTGCAAAGATAGAAAAATTAAAACTGCATAGTTGAACCAAAAGTTTAAAGAGGCATTCAGAGATAAGAAAAGCATATCAAAAGTTCTTAGCATGCAAATCAGCATGTGCTCCCAGAGAATACAGAGAAAAATGTAAGAAAATAAAGTAGTATGTAAAAACAGCTAAACAACAAAAGTTGTGGGAGGACTTTGGTATAAATATAGAAAATAAATATCAGGATGGTGGCAAAACGTTCCAGAGGCTATTGAAAAACCTTAGAAATAGAGAAAATATACTGTAAAAAGAATGATGATATGAAGATTAAAGATATTCTAGATCCCTGAAGTAATCACTTTCAAACATTGATAAATGAAACAAGAAGTGACAGAAGGGTGATCGAAAACATTCAAGAGGAATCCAGCTTTTTTATAACTTACAAAAGTCAGCTTACAAAAGTGGATTATTGCTCTTCTTTTTTCGATTAATATAGGTGTTTTTTTTAACACTCCCACTACAAAACAGGGTCTTCCCAAAATTAGTGATCAGAATATATACAATTTATCGATTACAATATTTTAAGCTTGTGCCCTTCTATATATATATATTAGGGTTACCAAGTAATTTTATAAACTTGGTTATTTTTACTCCTAATCCCAAGTAAGATGTGCTTTGTATTATGGAAAATACTAAGAATAGTGATCAGATTCGTGCGGTCTCCATTCATACAAGATTTTTATAGTCTACAAACCTAGCTTGATAAAAATTTTATCACATAAAAAATAATAATGTCATCCAAAAGAAGCAAGTCCAATTCTTCTACAGCTAGCAAGAAAAGAAAAACATTGACTTTGGAAACAAAACTCAACATTATTAAGGATTTTGAAGGCAGAATGAAAATTTGTGAGATAGCAAAGAAGTTCGATCTACAGGAATCCACAGTAAGAACAATCATAAAAGGATGGTTTACAGATTTTGGAGGACATAGATTCTAATGATGAACGAATTGTAGCCATAAGGCAAGGAATAAAAAAAAAAAAAAATCATTAGCTTGCTATGAAGAAATTTTGCATCATAAGAAAAGGACATTATGCTGTCAGACGAATCTATTAGATTTTATGAAACCATCGACATCGAAATAACTTTCTTTTTTTTTATGTACGAAAAACTACAATTATGATTATATTTCTTACAAAATATAGGTGTTTTTGTAAACCTTTGGTCCCAATTGTATGTTTGTATATATAAATTACATGCAAAATTATACCCCGAGTTACGTGAATTCGACTTACGCGCTTTTTGTTGGTCCCACCTATCGCATAACTTCGAGGTTTTACTGTAGTTTGTTTTATACAGCTATCTGAAGCAAAAGTGTTGTCTGTATCCCTTGAAATGGATAAAATTGAGTATCGTGCAGTTATAAAATTCTTTGTAAAAGAAGGTTTAACGGCAAACGAAATTCATTCGAAGTTCATAAAATCTCATTGGCACTCTTCTCCTTCATTTCGACAGTTAAGAAATGGGCTGCCAAATTTAAATGTGGCTGTACCAGCCTTGAAGATGATCCACATGAACGATATCCAAAAAAGTGTATCAACACCAGAACTCATTGATCAAGTGCACGATATGGTATTGGATGACCGGCGAGTCAAAGTGCGTGAAATTGCTGAGGCTAATAGGTATTTCAAAAGAACATGTATGATATATTTTGCATGAAGAATTGCAAATGAACAAGCTTTGCGCAAGATGGGTGCCACGCTTGCTCACAGCAGATCAAAAATGCACTCTCATGAAAATCTCTGAACAGTGCTTGAAGCATTTTAACAAGAATAAAATTGATTTTGTTTGTTGATTTATTACTATGGATGAGACTTGGATTCACCATTACACACCAAAATCCAAACAGCAGTTAAAACAGTGGACAGAAGCCAAGGTGTTACCCCTAAACTTCAGGCCTCTATCAATCATCAACCCCAGATCTCTTGTCTCCCCTACTTCCTCCACTTTAACTCCTCCCATAGAGTATGCAGCATTTTCCATCGATGTTTCCCAAACCTCAAGACCTTACATTTTGCTGCATTAAACTGATACCTCCATTCATTTGCCCATCTATCTAGCTTATTTAAATCCTCTTGCAGGGGTACCACATCTGCACTATTACTAATAATCCTTCCTTGCTTTGCATCATCCGCAAACAACTGAATATCCCCCTGCAATCCACTGTTCAAGGATAGTTATGAGGATCGGCTGAGAGAATGTGGACTGCAGAGTTTGGTGGATAGAAGAAGAAGAGGTGATATGATTGAGACTTTTAAACTGTTGAGAGGTGGTTACAGGGTTGACACTGGGGAGTTCTTTCGCTTGGTTGAACAGCGGGAAGGAGTGATGACAAGAGGCCATCCCTGGAAGTTACGAAAGGAAACTGTGAACAAGAGGGTAAGTTTCTTTCTGTGGAGGGTGGTTGAACCATGGAATGCATTGCCTGATGGAGTGGTGGGAGCGAGAACAGTCAATGAATTTAAAGAGTGGTATGATAGACTTTGTGTTTCTCGGGGGGACCTCCCCTCGATGAGTCTTGACAGACTTTATGTTCTTAGGAAGGAGTCTTTTGACTCCTTCCTAAGATGAGTCTTTTGACTCCATGGACGCCTGAATAATAATAATAATAATAATAAATAATTATAACTCCACTAGACCACTGAAAGTGTCCTGAGGTATTCTGGACCAACTAGACAGAGTAATATAATGTTCTAAATAACAGCTTTGTTCATGTAAGTGAAAACTAAATAGAATTTATTATTCCTATATATTTCACTCAATATGTCATGAGCTTCATTCAGGGAGAATACAGAAGACTTTGGCTACAACAGTACCCATTTAAATTATGAACACAAGAATGAGTCATACAGTATTATTACTATGATTATTATATGACACCTCCACGGAGTCCAAAGACTCATCGAGGGAGAGCACTACTCTACAACTTTGTCTCCACCCAGTTCTCCAACTACAACAAACCACAACTACCATCATCATCTACTGCCCGTTACCACCACCACCACTAGTATTTTCAGACAATCACAAACATCCATGCCCTCAGTGGGATTCGAATCCATAGCCTTTTGTCTGGAGAGCGGATATGCTAACCACTTGGCCAACCAGACTGACAAATTATATATGTAGTGTACAATATAGTATAGTGTAGCATACGATAGTATGTGCATACTATCATGTCTTTCAGTTGTAGCTGCACAAGTAGGAGAAAACACTATTAGAATTTAGAGACGTCAGTATAGATGTATAATTAATTAAAAAAAATATAAACAATTAACAGTAATCGCTTCCCAAAACTTAGAGATAGGCATACAGTCTATCTGATTATGATTAGGATGGTAATGTAGGGCTTCACACGGTTCAAAAAAGAGACAATCAGATTTGAACCTACTGTAGTGTAGCATCTTGGTTTGGTTCCAGTGAACTCTGTGTCTAGTGTCAATGGCAAAAGAACTAAGGCTTGAACCTTCTGATTCCAGAAATCTTATATAATCCTTTGATAAGTGGTAAGAAAGACAACTTCCAGGATGATTTGAAGGTGGTATACAGATTATATCCACAAAAAGTCCTTGTTATTTGTTTGGATGTTTCTTTAAGGAAGGGTATGCAGATCCTTTTAACATCAAATTGCAGTCTGGGAGAGGTATGATAATTATCAATTATTTTCTGTATTGAGGTTTTGCTGTATCCAATAAGTAAAAGAATGCTTCAGACTCAGAAGAACAAATTGTGCATGCTCAGTGCACAAGGCTTTTGATAATACCTATTTTTTCGAGAATGATTATTTGAAGATGCGTGAATATATCTGCCTGTTAAGGATGGCTTCCTGTAAACAGAAAATTCAATATTACTAGCATAGTTATGATGTATTAAAGTATCCAAAAAAGAGAAGACTGTTGTTAAGCTTCATGTTCAATAGTGAACTTAGTGCAGATGTATAAGGAGTTAATTTTATCCATAAATTGAAGTAGTTCTGTTTCAGAATGAGACTGAATTGCAAAAAAAGCATCTACAAAATGTATCCAAATACAAATGAAACAATGAAACTACGTGGTTTTTCCAGTAAAGTTTCATAGAATTATTGAAATATATTTTGCCAAATAATAAGTAGGTCTATGAAATCAACTATTTCATAAAATAATGGATAACAGATTTGTACACTTTAGGAAGATAATACATGGGGACAAGCAGTGGTGAGCTATAGAAATTTTAACAAAGGGCTTGCATCGTCGAACAAAAAAAAAAAGGCTACTTAGCCCTTGTGATACTTATGTTGCGACTTTGTAGAGCTTCTGACAGATATGATAATTCCTGTAGGATATCAATCATTCATGCTAGATCTTTTAAAAATTTCAAATTGAGAAGTCGGTTTAAAAAACCCTTATATTTATCGTTCAATGCAAAATGCTCATAAAGCTGGATAATTTCTCCATACAACAAGAGCCATTCGCACACTGCAAGCTGCCCATCGTGGTCCAAACACATGGCCGATCTTTAAAATTTCAATACCAAGGTTTTTTGCAATCATATTTAATTCTTGTTGATTTTTTGGTGATTCATGATAAAAAGCCTATAATTTATCCATAAATATTTCAAATTGATTTATTTCATTAATGTTTTTTATCGAATCGTCCAATGCTAATTGTAAACGATGAGCTACGCAATGCCAAATTACAATGTTGGGAAATTTTTGTAGAAGTTTGATTGCAACAACTGATTTGTTTCCTAACATTACACTAGTTCAATCAGAACAAAATGCAAAGAGTTAATTTTTTAAATAGTTATCAGAAAATCCATATGAATTCAAAATAGCAATTATAGTAGCATGTATACATTCTGCAGAGGGGCTCGCACATTTAAGAAAAATTTAACAAAGGGCTCTCGCGAGCTCCTTATAGCTCATCACTGGGGACAAGCATGATGAATTTGCAGCTTTTCACTAGTATTAGCATCTAAGGAATATGTTTGATCTAATAATTTGTTTTATTTATTTAGCTGGCTTTGCATAGGATCTCTATCAATTCTTCTATAAGTAGATCTATCTCACAGTAAAATATTAAGTTTGCAATTATAGTGAGTAGTATTCATGAAAACCATGGCATTTCCTTTGTCAGTCGTAGTCATAACAATAGTATTATTTCTGAGTAAAGATCGGAGAACTTGTAATTTAGGTAAAGAAATATTCAGAGGAGAATGTTTAGCTTGATACAGTATCCGTGCAATCCAAACTTTAGCTTGTTAGCATCATCTCTAGGTAATTTCCTAATGCCTTTTTCTACACCTGCCATAAAGTCTAATTGAAGCAATTATTATTATTATGGATAACTCCAAGGAGTCGATAGACTCATCGAGGGAGGCCTTAACTTCGTGTCATGGACAACTATTCGACATTCACACAGTATCTATCATATCTCGCCTTGAACTCACAGTCATGGTGTCCATAACAGACTGTGGCAGCTTATTTCATTCATTCACGACTCTCCAAGTAAAAAACCTAGCTCTAACATCCTTGCTAACCACACTCTTACCAAGCTTCCATGTAGGGCCCTAGTCCTCCCACCACCAGTCCTATTCTCAAAAATATCTTCTGAATTAATCTTATAGAAACCCTTCAATAATTTGAATGTCTCAATCATATCACCCTCTTTTCTGCCTATCAACCAATTTCTGCAACCCACAAAAAACTTCAACCTGTTCTCATAAGGTTCATTCCATAGACCTGCTATTATCTTGGTAACTCATCTCTGGATCCTCTCTACCTCCTCCCTATCAAGAAGTAACCCTGGCACCTATATCTGGGCACAGTAGTCTAGATGGATTCTTATCAAGGCTCAATACAGAGGAACAATAACCTGTTTGTCTCTGCTCGTTAAAGTATTTTTAAGCAACCAAGTGATTTGATGAGCTGATTTAGCCACTTTTGCAATGTTCTCCCTAAACTTCAACTCCCTATCCACCAACACTCCCAAATCCTTGGCCTCATCAATCTCCTGGAGTATGGTTCCACTAATGTGATATACTGCTGATAATCTTTTCACTCCAAAATGCATAACCTTACATTTTGCCACATTAAATTGACATCCATTCTCCTTAGCCTTTCCTCCAAACTATCCAAATCATCCTGCAAAATTTAGACATCCTGTGCACTCACTATTGCTCTACCCAACTTTGCATCATCAGCAAACAAATGAACAGTTCCTCTCAGATCCTTTCCTATATCGTTAATGAACAAATTGAACAGTAGCGGTCCAAGAACAGAACCCTGCGGCACACCACTAGTCACAGGCCGTCTTTTGGACTCTACTCCTGAATAAACCACTCTCTGATATCTCTCCATCAACCACCCTCCTATCCATCTCACCAACTCTATATCCATCCCAGTATGCTGCAGTTTACTGATTAGAATTCCATGTGGTATCCTGTCAAAGGTCGTAGCAAGGTCCAGTAGAATCACAGTAAAACCATTACCCTTATCCATTTCATCCGTCAATGTATTATAAAACATGAGCAAGTTACTGAGGCATGATCTACCCTTCACAAAATCATGCTGTACCCCATACAGTATCCCATTTTCATCTATCCTATCCTGTATTTTCCTCTTGACTATTTTCTCCAAGACCTTGACAACGATTCCTGATGTGCTAATCAGTCAGTAATTTACAACAGCAGTCTTGAAACCTCCTTTATGCAGTGGAACTATTTTCCCCTCTTTCCACCCCCCTTGGGGCTAACCCAGACCCGAGACTCAAATTAAACAAAATGGTCAAGGGCACTGACAATTCTTTAGCTACTTCACGTACGACACGAGCTGGTATACTATCCAATCCATTCTGATGGATTCTTGACTTAGAGCCTGTGTAGCTCAGTGGTTGTGGCATTTGCAGACCATGGCACTTGGCCGCATGAAGGAAGACTTGAGTTCAAGTCTAGTCGGCAACTAGAGGAAAATTTTTTGGAGTTTGAGTTCGAGGTTATATCGTAGTGTGTAGTGTTCGTGCAAGCTCCTGATAAGATAAGTATTATTTTCAGTTATCGTTGATAAAATTAGTTAATATTGTGTAGTTTTGTTTGCCTTGCGTATTTTAGTGCCTCTGTTTGTGTGTTTTTGGTGTGTATAACTTATTATTTGATAAAACACATTGCAATAATTATGGCACCTGTACGAAGGAAAATGGCGGCCAGTAATGATGGTTCGCCATCGTTATCAAAGAACAGTAGTATAAAAGAAATGAGTCAGTGTACTAGCTGTGAAATGTACGCTTTACGGAGTGCAATCGGAGTGTGGATAGATGATAATAAAGGATTGAATGTGTGTAGAAAATGTAGGGAGAATGAGGAATTGAAGTGTATTTCGGATCGTGAGCGTGATATTTTTGTCAACCTTCAGAATGAAGAAAATAGCGATATGACAAGAAACGGCAAGGTTGTACATGAGAATTATGAGAGTGTGAATGTAGAAAGTGTGAATGATAGTATTAATTGTTTCTCAGAGAATAAAAAAGATGAGATAGATGCATTGAATGAGCTCGCGTTGTTCAATGGTGCGATAGAAAGGGCAAAACAGCAGCTAGAGTGCATGAACAAAAGTCGACTGAATGAACCAACCAATAATAAAAGGTATGACAGGAAAAATAGGCGTATGAATGTGAACATGAACAAAATGAAGGATAGAGTGCTGTATGGAGACTCGTTAGTACGAGGTGTGTTAGTAGAGGATTTGACAAAATCGTACCAACCTGGTGCGACCATAAAGGATGTAACTGAGTCTATTAGAGAGCAAAAGGAAAGGGTGAAAGAAATGATTGTTGTGGCAGGTATGAATGATTTAAAAGGAGATAAAATGGAAATGATAGAAGACCTGAATGAATTGTTTGAGGTAGCAAAAGAAAAGAGTGAGAGAGTTAGAATGATTAGTCTTTTGCCATAGTATGACAGTGAAATGTTTAAAAGGAGGGCCATAATTGCGAATGACTTTATGCGTGGGTTATGTATGACGAGTGGTGTGGAATTTGTGGACGTGTGGAGTGAGTTTGATGGGCGAAAGGATCTATATAAGATGGATGGCTTGCATTTGAATGGTTATGGTGTAAGAAGACTTGAGAAAGTGTTGTTGAATGTAGTGGATGTGCAAATTCAGGGAAACTAGATTCATTAATGGGGGGTAGTAGATATACAGTCCTTAGGGAGGCAGTTGAATGTAAGAATGAATATAATATGCTAGAGCAAATAAGGACAACAAACCAGAGTGGGATAGTTAATATAAGGCATCAAGGTAGGGTTGGGGCTAATGGGGGTCTTAAATTCATGTACACTAATACTAGGAGTATTAGGAATAAGAAGGAAGAGTTTTTGGCCATGGTTGGCACTTCCAGACCACAGGCTATTGGTATTAGTGAAACATGGCTGACTGTAGATGATATAGCTAGTGGGATTGAATGTGATGGGTATAGTGTGTTCAGGAATGACAGAGAGAATAAAATGAGGAGAGGAGTATTGTTGATGATAGCTGATGAGCTACAGCCAAGGAGAATAGAAGTTGAATTGCAGGATAGAGACAAGAGCACATTTGAGGCCATTTGGTGTGAGATTGTGGCTAGCAGAACTAAATATACAATTGGGTGCTGCTATAGACCAGATGATGGAAAAGATAGTGGTGACAGTATGCACAAGCAAGTAGAAGAAATGAGTGGAAGGAGGGTGATTATTATGGGAGATTTCAACTATGGTCGCATTGATTGGAGTGAGGAGAGGACACACAGGAGGAAGGAATTGGATTTTATGCGGTTATTAAGGGATAACTATCTGCGACAGCATGTAATGGAAAATACTAGGGGTCAGAGAGTGCTTGACCTAGTAATTACATCTGAGGATTTGGCTGTAACAAATATGACCACATTGCCACCAATCGGTGAGAGTGATCATAGGGTCTTGACTTGGGAGGTGGCTAAAGGTGTAGAATTTTCAATTAAGACAGGGTACATGTGGAATTATCGGGCTGGAAAGTATGACAAGCTTAGGAGTTTGATTGGCTCAGTGCCATAGCATGTACAACTGCAAGGACTAGAAGTTGATAGTGCATGGGAGGTGGTTAAGAAGTGCTTGCATGAAGCAATGGCTGACTGTATACCTAGAGTCCGAATAATAAATCAAGTAGGGGTTAAATGGATGAATAACACCATTAAGCTTGAGCTGCAAAAAAAGAAACAACTATGGAGGGAATTTTAGGAGAAAGGTGACCGGCAGGCACATGAACGGTATAAAGCGCAGGCCAGAAGGGTGACAAGTGTGGTAAGAAAAGCAAAAAAGGATTACGAAAGAACATTGGCCATCTGGGCTAAAGAGAATCCTAAACAGTTTTTTACATATGTAGCAAGTAAAAGGAAAAATGTACATGGCAGAATGATTTTAGAGAATGTCGATGGTAGGAAGGTAACTGAATCAGTTGAGATAGCTGAGTTACTGAGTGAGCACTTTGCAAGAATATATCATCCAGGTGGTGACATTGCAGAAACGAATAAACCAGTAGATTATACGGGAATTGTGGTGAATGAAGTGGAGGTGAGTAGTCTATTGCATAACCTCAATGTCAATACATCTGTGGGGTTGGATGGTATACCAGCTCGTGTAGTACGAGAAGCAGCTAATGAATTGTCAGTACCCTTGACCATTTTGTTTAATTTGAGTCTTGGGTCTGGGTTAGTCCCGAGCGGGTGGAAGGAGGGGAAAATAGTTCCACTGCATAAAGGTGGTTCCAAGACCGCTGTTGTAAATTACCGACCGATTAGCATATCAGGAATCACTGTCAAGGTCTTAGAGAAATTAGTCAAGAAAAGAATACAGGATTGGATAGATGAAAATGGGATATTGTATGGGAGACAACATGGTTTTGTGAAGGGTAGATCATGCCTCAGTAACTTGCTCACGTTTTATAACACAGTGACAGCTGAACTGGATAGGGTAATGGGTTTACAGTGATACTACTGGACCTTGCCAAGGCCTTTGACAGGATACCACATGGAATCCTAATCAGTAAACTGGAGCAGATGGGGATAGATGTAGGGTTGGTAAGATGGATAGGAGGGTGGTTGAAGGAGAGATACCAGAGAGTGGTTTATTCAGGAGTGGAGTCAAAAAGACGTCTTGTGACTAGTGGAGTGCCGCAGGGCTCTGTTCTTGGACCACTGCTTTTCAATTTGTTCATCAATGATATTGGAAAGGATTTGAGAGGAAGTGTTCACTTGTTTGCTGATGATGCAAAGTTGGGTAGAGCAATTGTGAGTGCACAGGATGATTTGGATAGTTTGGAGGACTGGGCTAGGAAAAATGGATGTCAGTTTAATGCGGCAAAGTGTAAGGTTATGCACTTTGGGGTGAAAAGAATAGCAGCAGTATATCGCATAGGTGGAACCGTACTCCAGGAGATTGATGAGGCCAGGGATTTGGGAGTGCTGGTGGATAGGGAGTTGAAGTTTAGGGGGCACATTGCAAAATAACTAAAACAGCTCACCAAATCACTTGGCTTATGAAAAATACTTTAACATGCAGAGAGAAGCAAGTTGTTTTTCCTCTGTCGAGCCTTGATAAGACCCCATCTGGACTTCTGTGCCCAGTTATGGGCACCAGGGTTTCTTCGTGATGGGGAGGAAGTGGAGAGGGTCCAGAGACGAGTGATCAAGATGATAGCAGGTCTGTGGAATGAACCTTATAAGAATAGGTTGAGGATTTGTGGGTTGCAGAAATTGGACGATAGGCGAAGGAGGGGTGATATGATTGAGACATTCAAATTACTGAAGGGTTTTTATAAGATTGATCCAGAAGATATTTTTGAAAATATGACTGGTGGTTGGAGGACTAGGGGCCATGCATGGAAGCTGGGCAAGAGCGTGGTTGACAAGGGTGTTAGAGCTAGGTTTTTTACTTAGAGAGTGGTGAATGAGTGGAATAAGCTTCCAGAGTCTGTTGTGGGTGCTACGACCGTGAATGAGTTCAAGGCAAGATATGATAGATACTGTGTGAATGTTGAATAGTTGTTCCAGACATGATGTTAGGGCCTCCCTCGATGAGTCTGTCGACTCCTTGGAGTTTCCCGGAACAATAATAATAATAATAATCCCACAGATGTATTGACATTGAGGTTTTGTAATAGATATTCACCTCCACTTCATTCACCACAATTCCAGTATAAGCTGTTGGTTCATTCATTCCTGCAATGTCACCACCTGGATGATATATTCTTGCAAAGTGCTCACTCAGTAATTTCACTATATCAACTGATTTGATTACCTCCCTACCACTGGCATTCTTTAAAATCATTCTGCCATATACATTTTTTCTTTCACTTGCAACATATTGAAAAAACTGTTTGGAATTCTCTTTAGCCTGCATGGCTAATGTTCTTTCATAATCCGCTTTTGCTTTTCTTACAACACTTGTTACCCTTCTGGCCGGCACTTTATACCGTTCATGTGTGTGCTGGTCACCTCTCTCCTTAAATTCCATCCACAGTTGTTTCTTTTTTTGCAGGTCAAGCTTAATGGTGTTATTCATCCATTTAACCCCAACTTGATTTATTATTCGGACTCTAGGTATACAGTCAGCCATTGCCGCCTGTAAACACTTCTTAACTGCCTCCCATGCACTATCAACATCCAGCCCTTGCAGTTTTACATGCCATGGCACTGAACCAATCAAACTCCTAAGCTTGTCATACTTACCAGCCCGATAATTCCACATGTACCCTGTCTTAATTGTAAATTCCACACTTTTAGCCACCTCCCAAGTCAAGACCCTATGATCACTTTCACTAATTGGTGGCAACGTGGTCATATTCGTTACAGCCAAATTCTCAGATGCAATTACTAGGTCAAACACTCTCTGACCCCTAGTATTTTCCATTACTTGCTGTCGCAGATAGTTATCCCTTAATAACCGCATAAAATCCAATTCCTTCCTCCCATGTGTCCTCTTCTCCTTCCAATGAATGTTACCATAGTTGAAATCTCCCATAATAATTATCCTCCTTCCACTCATTTCTTTTATTTGCTTATGCATACTATCTCCACCATCTATTCCATCACCTGGTCCATAGCAGCACCCAACTGTAAATTTTGTTCTGCTAGTTTCAATCTCACACCAAACAGCCTCAAATGTGCTCTTTTCTCTATCCTGCAGTTCCACTTCTATTATCCTTGGCTGCAGCTCATCAGCTATCATCAATAACACCCCTCCCCCCATTTTATTCTCCCTGTCACTCCTGAACACACCATACCCCCTCACATTCAATCCCACTAGCTATATCATCTTCTGTCAGCCATGTTTCACTAATGCCAATAACCTGTGGCCTGGAAGTGCCAACCAAAGCCAAAAATTCTTCCTTCTTGTTTTCCTAATACTTCTGGCATTAGTGTACATGAATTGCAGAAGCCCATTTGTCCCATCCGTATTTTGATGTCTTATACTAACAAGTTTTGATTTGTTGTCCTTTGTACTCGCTCAGGCATATTACACACATTCGTACTCTCAACTGTCTTCCTAAAGTATGCATATAACTACTTTCCCCCCTCCTTAATAACTAGTTACCCTTATTCTGCACATCCACTTCATTCAACAACACCTTTTCAAGTCTCCGTACACCAAATCCATTCAAATGTAAACCATCCATCTTATATAAATCCTTTCGCCCATCGAACTCACTCCACACATCCACAAATTCCACGCCACTCCTGTTGCATAATTCGAGCATAAATCATTAGCAATTTTGTCCCTCCTTCTATACTCTTCACTGTCATACTGCGGCAACAGACTCACCATCCTAACTCTCTCCCTCTTCTCTTTTGCTACCTCAAGTAATTCCTTCAAATCCTTTCTCATAGCCATTTTGTCTCCCTTCAAATCATTTGCTCCTGCTACTACTACTATCAATTCTTTCACCCTCTGCTTTTGCATTCTAATTGACTCGCTTACATCCTTAACATTCACACCAGGTTGGTACGATTTTGTCAAACTCTCATCTATCACACCTCTTACTAAAGAATCTCCACACAACACTCGCTCTTTCATTTTGTTTACACTCACTATCATACTCTTATTTTTCTTATCGTACTTTTGCCATTTATTAGTTGGTACGCTCGGTAAACATTTTTGCCAACTCTCCAGCTGCCGATTTGCCCTATGTATCGCTCAACGTAACTGTGCGATCTCACTCATTGCATCTGTCTCAGCATTTTTATTATCCGTTAATTCATTCATTCGTTCTATATTTTTACCTTCATTCTCACTTTCAACACCATTCTCACAGCTATCTGATGCTACCTCGCAAATATCACTATTCCTACCTCCATATCACTGTTTTCTACATTCCCACTCTCACGACCTGAAACACTTTAAATCCTCAAATTCCTTACACTTTCTGCACACATTCACTCCGCTATCATTGTTAACCAGACTCCAGCCGCTCTCCTCGAAGCATACATTTCACAAACGGTACACCGAATAAAATCCTTTATATTAAAATTTTTGGACAAAGATGGCAATCTGGATGCCATTGTATTCCTTCTTATCAGGCTATGTGCATGTTAATAATCGTATCTATCAAATTACTAATTGAAATAACTCAGAAAACACAAAAATCACACAGACACGCTATGATACGAAAAGTAAATACTAGCACGTAAGGTTCAAGCAAATTTACCAATTATTACTTAAAATAATACTTATCTGTTCAGGAGCTCTCTACAAACACTGCACACCATGTAGCCCTCTAGATCTTTTGACAGTATGCTTATTCATCACTGGTAAAAAGACAGTTAGTTAAATTTATGATTTATTTGTCATGGACTGGGCTTAGTGGTTATTATTATTATTATTATTTGACACCTCCAGGGAGTCCAAAGACTCAGCGAAGGAGAGTGTGCCAACATCATCAAACGATTGGTCCCCTTCTAACTACTAATTGTGCTTAAACTTACTTAACTGAGCCATTAGTAGCAGAGGCACTACCAATCGACCAACTTTTGCTGGCAGTGAACTGACGGCTTCTTTGTTCAGATAATTCAAACTTACAAATCAACTTCTGTTTATAGTTTAAGTGAGCATGCCTGACTGCGGAAAGAGTTATTATGCAAATTATGAAATTATGCAAATTAAGTCAAAATGTCCAGGACTAAGATTATTCTGTAGTAGAGTTTCAAGTTCAAAGATTTTAATATTATTTGAAAAGAAGAGCTGCTTAATATTATTATTATTATTATTAACACCAAACCTTCATGGAGTCAAAAGACTCATCATGGGAGGCAAACACTGTTACACACAAAGCCTATCAAACCATGCTTTAAACTCATTCAATATATCTGCATTCACCGTAACGTCAGGCAGTGCATTCCATTCACCAACTACTCTCCATGCAAAGAACCTGCTCCTTATGCCCTTGCTTACATCCTCCTTATACTTTTTTCCAAGGATACCCTTGTTCTACTCCCTTCCCCCATTCTACAAAAAATTTCTTCCACATCAACTTGATAACAACCCTTTACCAAATGTCTCAGTAATATTCCCTCTCTTCCTTCTATTTACATGGCTTTGCAAACTGCATTCCCTCAATCTGTCCTCATATCCCACAACCCAAAGGCCAGTTATGACTTAGTCTTCTCTTGACCCCTTCCAGTATATCTCATCACCAGGAGACCAAATCTATGCACAATAATCCATACAAGATCTGATCAAGGCCTATTACCAGAATGCTAAACTTTTATGTTCCATGCACCAATTTTTTCATGTACAAGTTCAGATGCATGATACAACTCTTGTACCCTTAAAAATTCCCAGTAAAAATATTATTATTATTATTATTCAGGCCTCCAAGGAGTCAAAAGACTCATCGAGGGAGGTCCTTCCTAAGACATATGTTAATATGAACATGATATATTGATTTAATATAAAAACAAGATTCTCTCTCTGTGACTCAGACTCTAGCACTAGCTTCAGTTTTCCTTCTATTTCAGTCTGATGTTGTGTTTATAGTGTTTATTAAGATCATGTCTTTTATTATGTGAGAAAGTTTTTGCAAACAATGCACAATGGTTTTCCTAATGGATATGCTATAAATAAGAACTCATTTTTTCTCACTGTTCATTGAATTTATGCTTATTATCACCTTCTGTTTTTCTTTTGCACTGTGATGGGTAACTGAATGTTAAAACAAGGCTTAATTTTTGAAAAAGTACAAAACTTCAAATTTTCACAAAGGACGAACAAAGCATAACTCTGAAGTGCACTAGTATCAATTGTAAACTGACTGACAAAAATGTGTGACGCATGGCTGTTGCTAATGCTTGGTGCCTCAGGATCAAACAAGTGAATGTGCAAAAGATGTGCACGAAAAAATAAAATTGCCAAAAATAATTACTAAGTTTTAGCTTTTTTTCTATAAATCGGTTTTTAGTTAATACTTTTTGCATAAATAGGCTTACTTTTTTATTAATTTTTATGGCTGTTTTGCCTATTTTTTTAGAAGTATCTCTTTTATGATGTCATTGGCTTTTTACTCAATTTTAGGACATTATTGATAATTTAAAGAGATCAATACATGAAGAATATAAGTAAGGAATAATTTTGGACATACCTTTGTAGGATGTTCTTGGTTGTCTTCTTTTGGAGCAGCATCAGGCATATAGCGATAAACATTTATATACCACTGCTGGTATGACAGAAAGGAAGGAGGGGTGGAAATGAGGAGATGGAAAGATGTGGAAGAATTGCTGATGAAACAAAGGTATGTAAATTTAAGACCCAAGTTTCAAGGGTGGACTGTGAATTCTTTGGGAAGAAGGTAAAAGATATAGTAGCCAAACGAAAAAACAAAATACATGGAAAACAGAAATAGCAGCCCATGCTCTTGAACAGAAACATACCCCACAAATCGACAAAGCCATAATTTTGTATTTTGTTTCTCTTTTGGTTCTCTTTTTGGTTCTCTTTCTCTTACCACACCTTTCACCTTCTTCCCAAAGAATTTGCAGCCCACCCTTGAAAGTTGGGTCTTAAATTTACATACCTTTGTTTCATCTGCAATTCTTCTACAACTTTCCATCTCCTCCTTTCCACACCCTCTTCCTTTCTGTCATACTTCAGCAGTGGTATATAAATGTTTATCACTATATGCCTGATGCTGCTCCAAAAGAAGACAAGCAAGAACATCCTACAAAGGTATGTCCAAAATTATTCCTTCCTTATATTCTTCATATATATCTATGTCTTTAAAATATCAATAATGTCCTAAAAAATTGAGTGAAAAGCCAATGACATCATAAAAGGAATACTCCTAAAGAAAAATAGGCAAAATAGCTATAAAAATTAATATTAATTTAGAGGAGTAATAACATGGAAAATGTTCCAGAAATAATATCTGTAATTACTTTTTTTTATTATTATCATTGGGCTTCAATGTGCTACTTCTAATCATCCAATGTGCCATAGGTTGGCCATCCTTGCCTTATACAATGGAACCAGAACCTCTTTATTTCTGCAAGTTCAGGTCCTTTGCATCATTGCCATAATCTGATGTGATGTCTTCATATTTTGTGCAGTATGAACTTTAGAACCTTGTCTGCTACTACTCCAAGGTCTCTTGTCTCCTCAACTTCCTCCAAGATTTCTGCACTAAGTGTATACTTTGCATCTTGTTGTTGCCTATCAAATCTCAGAACATAATGTATCCTTCTAACAGTGAGGCCTTACTAGTTATTTGGTAAATATTATGAGCAGAGTAAGATTTTATAGCCTCTTTCATTTTGATAAAATTAGGAATTAAATCAGCATTATGACATGATTTTAGAAATAAGTTAGTTATGCAGGCATGATTTCTTTAAATATAGCTCCAAATTTTCTGACATACTTCCGGTAATCTTCGCTGTAAGAATCAGTTACTAGATGTTTAATGGAGATATGTTATTAGACATAATATAATGTTTTAAATAACAGCTTCACACATTTAAGAGAAAACTAAATAGAATTTATTATTCCTGTGACTCATTCTTGTGTTCATAATTTAAATGTTGTAGCCAAGTCTTCTGCATTCTCCCCAAATGAAGCTCATGTCATATTCAGTGAAATATGTAAGAGTAATAAATTCTATTTAGTTTTCTCATACATGTGTGAATCCATTATTTAAAACATTATACTATGTCTAACATTCATGTCTCTATTAAATGTCTAGACCAAATAATGTTCCAGGTCAGCAACCAAGTAAGGCAATGGCTGTATTTCACATGATTCAAATCAGGAGAATAAGCATCCAGGGGAGCAGGCAGAATGCAGATATACTCTTTGAATCACGTTTGCACAATGTAGGCCTTGTGATATGGGGCATTGGTCTTGTTGGAAGAGTCCAGATGTATTGAGCACATTGTCACAATGTTGGGCAGTAATAGGGATGAGAGGACACAGTGATGTCCATTCCCCATACCAGGATACTGCCACCACTGGCCTGCTTCTGTCCAGCCATGCAATCTGGTTGGCTGGAAACAAGCTAGATGGTCAATGTTTTGGCTCATGAGTGAGCATGCATGTGTGTGTGTGTGTGTGTGTGTGTGCATATTCAGAAAGATGGCCTCAACATGAAGGATGAAATGAAGTTCAGAGAACATTAATGGAGTTCTGTTGAACTTTACTAATATTCTATGAATCCTTAGTTGTGGGTTTTTGAATTTATTATTTATTTTCATTTATTTTATTAATGAATTTTATGGTCATCAATTGTACTACAATCAGAATACAAGTGCAGTAGTTCAATATGAAAATATCACAACAAAAATCAAAGAAGGAGTTATGCAAGGATGCCCACTCTTCCCATGCCTTTTTAACATTTTTATCCAATAGCTTATTAAAGAGCATTGTCCTCAACAAAAAGAGTAGAAGTCAATGGAAGACCAGTCACACATATCATATATTCAGATGATGTAGTAATTATAATGGATAACAAATCAAATCTCCAATACCAGCTTGCAAAATTACAAGAAACCTGCAGAAATTATAATATGATTATAAACTCAAGTAAAACTATAAACCTACGATAATGAAAATTGAGAGACACCTAGAAGATATACAGATAATACTTAATCAGGATACCATAGAAAAAGTTAATGGTTTTAATTACTTAGGAGCATATTTGACTTCAAATTTAGATGAATAGCAACAAAAAAAAAACACAGACTCTCCATAGCATGGTCAATGAAGAATAAACTGAATAAAATTTGGAAAAAACAACAAAATTATATGAAAATCAACAGAACTCATGGGACAGAACATAAGACAAATGCACAAGTGCTGCAAGATTTCAACATTCCTGACTCAAGAATTCTTAACATACTTAAAATGCATCGACTCTGTTGGATTGGTTGCATTTTGCAAATGGAACTGGACAGACTTCCTCGCCTGTATTTGAGGGCACTGTGGAGGCACAAGACCCAGAGGAAGCCCAAGATTAACATAGCATAAATTCCTTAGAACTGGTTTGGACAGAGAACAGTGGAAGGCTCTTATCCACACAGGACTCGACCCTTTTTTGAGGATGGGAGAGAAGAAGAAGAAGAAGATGGTAGTATAATCCAAACCATATATATATTGAATGTTGTACATTGTCCAGCATATTCTGAAAATAAATAAATAAATAAATAAAAAATACACAAGTTCAATATGCAGCCTCCACATTGTTATTGTTATTAACTGAATTAGTGAATCTTATTTTAATTCACTGAGAGGAAAATTTGGAGGCATGTTTGAACACTCCATTAAAAATGTTACTAGGTTCCTCCTTTGTTTTTTTTATACATGTGATAAAATAAAAGTTGTTTTTGTTTGTCATCAGGTGTAATGAGCTTCTTACCATTAATGTGTACTTGATTTCGATTCCATATATTCTCTACATGTTATATACTGTAAAGAAACACACTACTGAGGTTGCAAATTCTGAAAGTTCACCTAGTTGTATTATGGTGATTATGTGAGAATATTTAATAGAATA
This sequence comes from Typopeltis vanoorti, assembly GCF_054136105.1. NCBI lineage: Eukaryota > Metazoa > Arthropoda > Arachnida > Uropygi > Thelyphonidae > Typopeltis > Typopeltis vanoorti. The sequence goes on from NC_143553.1 coordinate 114,422,688, forward strand.
CCAATTATTGCGGTATTTTAATAATAAGTATTTGTTTTTCTTTTCTAGCTCTAAGTAGAGATGGTCCAGTTATTACTGGAGGACAGCCCAGTTACCGTGTTGGAGATATATTGAATGTTACTTGTTCGTCTGCAAAATCTAATCCAGCAGCAGAATTACAGTGGTATATTAATGATAAAAAGGTATCTCTGTATAGCACTATCTAAATTGCATTCTATTTTTATAGATAGTTAATCATCATCATCAATTTTCTGTTATGTATCCTTAAGGGGTGTACAGCATTACTATGGCAGTACTTGCATGATTAAGTTTACAATATTACTAATCTTCTATCAACAGTTTCACTCAAAATTAGTCTATTGTCAGAACACAAATATTGTCTTCTTCTTCTTCTTCTGCAGCTTCTCCCACTTAAGTGGGGTCACCGTTGATAATGAGTCTCCTCCACACCTTTCTGTCTTGGGCTGTCACCACATCCAAGTTCTTCATCCTCAAGTCCTCTTCTACCAGCTCCCTCCATCTCTTCTTTGGATGCCCACGCTTCCGCCTTCCTTGCACATCCATCTGCATGACCCTTCTTCCCACATATTCGTCCTCCCTCCTCATCACATGACCAAACCATCTCAACCTTGCCTCCTGTATTTTCGCTCCTAAGTTCATAACTTTCACTGTTCCCCTGACATAGTCATTTCTCAGACGATCCTTTCTGGTCACACCGCACATCCACCTAAGCATTCTCATCTCTGCTACTTCCATCCTGCTTATGTTATTTTTCCTCAGGGCCACAGTTTCTTTAGCATATGTCATAGCTGGCCTCACTACTGTCCTATAGATTTTGCCTTTCAGATTGATTGGCACCCTCTTATCGCATAACACTCCAGCCATCTCCCTCCAGTTCCTCCAACCCGCTTGTATCCTGCATCCCACTTCCTTCTCAGCTCCTCCATCTTCTTCCACTGTTGAACCTAAGTATCTAAAGTCTCTCACCTTCCTGATGACATTTCCTTCCAGCTCCAGATCTGTCTCCTGGCCACCGCCCACTGTGCAACACATATACTCTGTTTTACGTCTGCTCAGTCTCATACCTTTCTCTTCCAGTACTTTTCTCCATCTTTCCAGTTTAGTTCCTGCTTTTCTTCTCTTGAATCTGCACACAGCAAGATGTCATCTGCATACAACATTGTCCAAGGTGCATCTTCTCTCATCTCCTCTGTTACCACTTCCATCACAATATTAAACAGAAACGGACTTAATGCTGATCCTTGATGCAAGCCAACTTACTTGAAAACCTTCTGTCTGTCCCAGGCAGGTCCGAATGCTTGTCTTCACATTTCTGTACATTTCCCACAACAACCTAACATATTTCTCTGGCACCTTCTTCTCCCTCAGACACCTCCAGACTTCTTGCCTTGGCACTCTATCGTATGCTTTCTCCAGATCAATAAATGCCAGATGTAGCTCCCTTTGTTTCTCTCGATACTTTTCCATCATCTGCCGTAACCCAAAGATAGCATCTGTTGTTGATCTACCAGGCATAAAGCCGAAGCCAAATTGTTCCTTTGCAATCTCCACTTCCTTCGTCAATCTACTATCAAGAACCCTTTCTAGGATTTTCATTGTGTGGGACATCAACTTTATTTCTCTGTAATTTTTACAGTCTTGTGCATCCCCTTTACTCTTGTAGATGGGGACAAGAGCTCTCCCTCCATTCCTCGAGTATATTTTCCTGTTGGCAAACTTTCATGAACAGGTCCCACAGCAGGTCAATTCCCTCTTCCCCCAGTGCCTTCCATGCCTCCACTGGAATTCTGTCGGGGCCCACTGATTTTCCATTCCTCATCCTCTTCATGGCTTCCGTCACTTCCACTCTACTGATGTTCTGCACCATCCCCTCTGTGAGTCCTTGCATTTTCCTCATTCAAAAGTCCTTCAAAGTATATTTTCCATCTGTCATCTGTTTCTTATGTCCACATCCCTCCATAATACTATTTGAGGGACTCCATAAATCCCTCAAAGTATATTTTCCATCTGTTTCTTATGTCCACATCCATCCATAATACTCTTCCTTCAGCGTCTTTAATCTGCCTCACATGTAAGATGTCCTTTGCTGCTTTATTTCTACATTTCACTAGTTGGTAAATTTTTCTCTGTCCTTCCTTCTTGATATGCCATGGCCTTCGTCTCTGTGCCACAACTCTCTTGGCTTCTTGCTTTCTCTCTCTGTACACCTCTCTGTCCTCTTCCACTCTTGACTCATCCCACTCCTACTTTGCCTTCCTCTTAGCTGTCACTGCCACTTGTACATTATTATTCCACCACCAACCCTCCTTCTGCTCTCTAATCTTTCCAGATGTCTCACCAAGCACCTCAATTGCACAGCTCAGGATGACTTTTGAATTATGTTTCCACCAATCTTGTACGCTTTCCAGTCCATCCGAAATCCTCTCTAACACCCTCTCCCTATAATAATTCCCCACACTCTCCTCTTTTAAGTGAAACCACTTAATTGTCTTCATCCCATGGCATCCAGAGGTTCTTATCTTCAATCTTATTTTAAAGTCTACGCACAGCAGTCGGTGTTGCTGTGCTACTTGATCTGTTGGAATTACTTTACAATTTGTCACAACCTTAAGATATTTTCTTCTAGTCAAAATGTAGTCAATTTGTGAACTGTTGTTACCACTCCTAAATGTTATCAAATGTTCTTCCCTCTTGTAGAAAAATGAGTTCACAATTGCCAGATCAAACACTACTGCAAAGTCCACAACCCTCTCTCCTTCCTGGTTCATCATTCCCACTCTGTGGCCACCATGCACCCTTTCACAGTCTCTATTCTGTCTTCCTATGTGTCTGTTCAAGTCTCCTCCAACAATCACCATCTCATTTTCTTCTAATTCCCTCATTTCTTCATCTAACACGTTCCAGAACTCATCTTTCTCCTCTGCTGTACAACCAACTTGCGAGGCATATACACATAATACGACCACCCGCTCTTCTCCAAGACCCAATTTCATTCGCATGATCCTGTCGTTCTTTCTACCCACTTCCATTACTTCACTCTTCATTCTGCCACACACCACAATTCCTGCACCATTTCTTCCCTTGTTATTCGCTCCAGAGTAGAACAATTTATATCCATCTCCCAGTTCCTTTGCCTTTCCCCCCTTCCACCTTGTCTCCTGTACACATAAAATGTCCAACTTCCTCTTCCTCATCATGTCTGCCACCTCTCTTCCCCTTCCAGGCATGCTTCCAACATTCAGTGTTCCCACTCGCAGTATCCTCTCCACCTGCTGGGCTCGCTTCTTTAACTGCACCCGCCCTTGATGCAGTAGCCCTCTTCCACTTCTCGCAGCTGTAGGGCGATGTGGCTGCACATCGCTTAAGGGGTACGCGCTAGCCCTTATATCATTTTCTCTTTGACTCATATCATAGTTTGAGCTGGCATTGAAGTTTTCTGACTGGATGACCTTCCTGACATCAACCCTTGCATTTAACCAGGCTTGAGACCGGCACCTATTGAGGCTAGCTTGCCTCCTTCAGTGTCTTCATAAGACGAAATGACTTAGCAAGATAGGAAAGACTCACCCCTAGCCCTCGAATACTCTAATAGCATCAGGGGGAAGGAGCAAGGAGAGGAGAAAGAAGCAAAGAAAGAAGAGGAGGGACCAGTCTACTGAATAACATAACAGATAATTACATGAAGTAAGGCATAGTCCAGCATCTGGTACCTCGGGTTTGCCATGCCTGTACACTCACTAAAGTGAGCCCTTGAGGTTAGCACACAAATATTGTCATATGTAATATTTTGATATTCTAGAACCTTTCTGACTGAATCGGTCCACTTAGATCTTGGTCACCTTCTATCTTGGCATCAAACACCCCTGTTTTGCTAACCCGTCTTCGCCTGTTCTGTTTAAGTGACTATGATACCATAGATTAGCTCTGCTTACACATTCTTGAATGCTAACAATGCCAAGTTACCTTCTTAATATCTTCATTTTTAATATGATGCTGCCATTGATGCCAATCTGTTCACTCCCCTAATTTTCATCATAACTCTCATATTTGTGGTCTTTAGTCTTTGATCAAGTGCTTTATTTCTAACCCAACTCTCAGATCCATAACTTAAAATTAGTTTCAGCACTGTCTTGTATACTGCTAATTTAGTCTTTTGGCTAATTTCTCTTATTCCATATAAATTTATTCAACTCATTTTCACTGTGCTAGTTTTGCTTATTCTGTTGTCTGCATAAATAACTGAAATGTATTACCTGCTCTATAGGTTCTCTGTTGAGAATGCAGTTGAAGTTTTCTATATTCCTGTCAATTTTCATAGTTTCAGTTATTTTATTGCTGATTTTCATGCCAGATTTGTTAAAGCAGTTATTAACTGGATTTGTTTAGAAGTACAATGCTATCTACATAAAGCAAAGAGCCAAGTTTGATATCTCCAATTCTGTTATCAAGTTTAGTGTTAGTTTTTTTTATCTTCGCTCCTATTCATCATCTATGTGGATTGCATTATGAAAGAAACTAGCACTAAACTTGATAACAGAATTGGAGATATCAAACTTGGCTCTTTGCTTTATGCACCCTTGTCTTGCACCTGATTTATATGTCTTCCTGTCTTTCCTTCAATTCTAACTGCTGACTTACAACTTAAATGTATGTGTGTATTGCTCTCTATAATGTTCTATTTACTCCATATAATAATATTGTTTTGAAAAGCTTTTTTCTGGGCACTTTTTATGCTTTTTCTAGTTAGTTAATATAACCAAAATATTATATTTAAATGAAGTCATATAATTTTAACTATCAATCATGAATTGTCTTGTCATTTATCATCCTCAGTACATATTTATAGCAAATATGTGAGACAGTACTTTGTTTCAGCAATCAACAGTGAACAGCTTTCATGAAAATGAGTATTGATTCCTATATAGATTTTTAAATATAATGTGAAGATTACTAAAAATATGGTTTGGTCTCTTATGATATGCATCAGTTCATCAAATCTGATGTATATTAAATGCTGTGCACTTAACATAATTCATCCTGTCATCCCTGAATTGTTTTGTCTTTTACATACGTTGCCTCTAATCCAGACATTTACTTTATTTTACTGTCTACTTTGATGAAATCATTAGTGTCATACCTATTATTCCAAGAGATACATATGTTTTTTGGTCAGGTTTCCTAGAAAAAACAGTCTGACATCTAAATCTAGCTAACATAGCCCTGTCTGAAAAAAAAAAAAAAAAAGCTCCCATCAAAGACAGGATTTTAAATTACAGCGTATCCTTGAATGTTTATTACATGCATGTTAATAACTTCAGCCAGTTTTGCCTAATGATGTCACTAGTGTTGCGAGTGAATGTAGCTGTAGATTTGAGCTGTTCTAAAGAAACGTGCTTTCAATTAGCGTATAGTGTGGTTTTTCTATCACAATTGTACTGTATTTTTTCAGTTTGGATAAAAGTGTCCTTCAGTGGTGGTGTTAAAATTTTTTGTTGTGTGTATTGTGTTTTGCTACTTGTTTGTTCATACTGCTTCTGAAAATGGTGTCCATAAAGAAACGTACATCAGCAGCATGAAAGGTTTCTGTACAAAAGTCTAGCTCTCCCTTGGAATTTTTGTAGTGAATGCATTGCGAAAATTGCTATATCTATGCACCAAAAATTGTGAAAGATTTGTTGACTATTTGGAGAAGAAGGAAAACATTAACATATGTGAAAAGTGTCTTGATAGATTAGAGTGATTAGAAATGGGATCAAGCGTTGGGACTGTAGTAGAAGAGCTTAGACAGAAGTTACTGAAAATTAGAAGCAAAATGAAATATCTGGAACAGAATATTAAACATCTAAAGAAAAGTTAACCACTAGTATTAATAAATTAAAGACTTAATTCGGTACGTTAGTCAAGTAAATAATTGTTTAATATCCGACATGTTTCACCGACTAATATCTGTAAGCATTTTCAGGGATACACTGGTAAGCATCATCATCATCATCATCATCAAATTCCTGCCATGTACCCTCAAGGGGTGTACAGGATATGACAGTACTACATGAAAAAATTACATCATTACTAACTTCCTATCTACAATTTTCCTCCAAATCAGTCTGTTACTTGTCAAGACTCCAACATTATCAGATCTTATATTTCTATCGTCTAAGGCACTTTGTACCGTATCAATCCACCTATATCTTGGTCTTCCTCTGGGTCGTTTTCCTGCCAACCTGGCAGAGAACACTTGTTTTGCTAATCTTTCCTCTCCCATTCTATTTAAGTGACCATACCATCTGAGATTAGCTCTGCTAACGCATTCCTGGATGCTGACAATGTCAAGTTCTTTCCTAATATCCTCATTTTTAATATGATATTGCCATTGATGCCATCTGTTCACGCCTCTAATCTTTCTCAGGACTCTCATATCTGCGGTCTCTAGTCTTTGGTCAAGTGTTTTACTTCTGACCCAGCTCTCAGATCCATAAGTTAAAATTGGTTTGAACACAGTCTTGTATACAGCTAATTTAGTGTTCCGACTAATTTCTTTCTTATTCCATATGAATTTATTCAATTGACTTCCCACGATACCAGCTTTGCTGATTCTGTTGTCTATTTCTCTATTTAGTTTACCATCTTCAGTAAAAATTGTGCCTAAGTAGCTGAAATGTTTTACTTGTTCCACAGGTTCTCCATTCACAACACAGTTGACATTTTCAATGATTCTGCCTATTTTCATTGTCTTTGTCTTTTTATTGCTGACCTTCATACCATATCTATTACAACAGCTATTCAATTTAGTCAGAGAATCTTGCAGACTTGTAGCGGATTTATTTAGAAGTATAACATCATCCGCATAAAGCAAAGAGCTGACATTAACATCTCCAATTTTGATATCAGGTTTAATACCACATTCCTTCATAATGTGATCCATATAGATAATGAATAACAGAGGGGATAATGTACATCCTTGTCTCACACCAGATTTAACATTAAACCATCTTCCTGTACTTCCTTCAATTCTAACTGCTGACTCACAACTCAAATAAAGACTAAGTATTGCTTGATATAATGCCCCATTGACACCATATAACTGCAGCGTATTGAATAGATTCTCTCTTGGCACCTTGTCATATGCCTTTTCCAAATCGACAAAACTTAAATACAGATCTTTGTTATATTCCCATGCTTTCTCGACTATTTGTCGTAAAGTGAAGATCTGATCCTGACAGCCTCTATTTGGCCTGAATCCAGCTTGTTCTTCACCAAGCTTTTCTTCCACAATTCTTCTCAACCGTTTCTCAAGTATACTTGCATAGATCTTGCCAGGAACACTCAGTAGGGAAATACCTCTGTAATTCTCACATTCAGTTTTATTTCCCTTTTTATATATGGGTACTATGAGAGCTCTACTCCAATCATCGGGAATTCGTCCCTCTGTCCAGACTTTCTGAACTATGCAGTGCAACCACTGTAAGACTCTTATACCACCATACTTCAGCATTTCTGGTCAAATATCATCTACTCCTGCTGCCTTTCCACATTTCAAGCCTTTGATGGCTTTTTCTACTTCAAGTATAGATATGTATTCCTGATTGCATGCCTGGTCAGTGTTTTTTATCACTGTGCTGTCATCACTGCTTGTTTCATTTAGCAGTTTTTCAAAGTAATTACTCCATACTTCAAGGATATCTTTTTCTCCTGTTTTCATTTCACCTTTATCATCTCTAATTCCTTTTACAGCACTCTTTCCTCCATTCCTAAGCTTCTTCAACAACCTCCAGAATATTTTGCCACCTTCTTGATATTTATTTTCTATATTCTTGCCAAAGTCCCCCCATGACTTTTGTTTAGCTAGTTTTACACACTGTTTAGCTTTCTTACATTTGTCTCTGTATTCTGTAAGAGTAAAAGCTGACTTATTTGCCAGGAACTTTTGATATGCTTTCTTCTTTTCCTTCACTGCCTCTTTAACTTGTTGTGTCCACCAGGGAGTTCTGATTTTTTTTATCTTTGCACACAACCTCACCACATGCCTCTCTGGCAGAATCAATCAATGTTTCCTTCAGAGTTTGCCACTGAATCTCCAAGGTTTGATTCCTGTTCTCAAACTCTTTCATTTTCTTTTCAATAATATTTCTGTATTTTAGTCTACAGTTTACATCTGAGAGCTGCTCAACTTTTATTCGCTTTAACACTTTCTTACATGTTATTCTTTTCAATATGAAATTCAATTTTATTCTGCTCAAGACTAAATAGTGATCACTTCCAATTTCAAATCCTCTGTACACTCTGGTGTCCTGCACCAGGGAGAAAACATCACTATCAACAATAACATAGTCAATGAGACTTTTCTTATTCCTAGCCTCTTCTCTCCATGTGAATTTGTGCACATTTTTATGTTGGAACATGGTGTTAGTAATAACCAGTCCATGTCCTGAGCAGAAATCCAACAGATATTTGCCATTATTATTAGCTTTGCTCTTTTCTCCAAATTTTCCCAAAATATTTTTGTATGTCTCACAATCATTTCCTACTCTACTATTTAGATCCCCAACAAGGACCAACTTTTCCTTTTTCATTGTGTCAGTTGCTTTTTCTAAAGCCTCAAAAAATTCCTCCACTTCTACCTTAGTAGAACCTTCTGTGGGACCATAGGCACAAATAAGTCTCATTGTCCAGTTCCCCATTCTCATATTTGCCCACATTACTCTACTTGAGACTGACTGCCATTCAAGAAGATTTGCCTCGTATTTTGTGTTGAATACTATGGCTACTCCTTCTTTTCCTTGATTGTTATTGCCTGAATATAACATTTTGTATTTATTGCTCAGAAAGATCTCACCAGTTTTGGTCTTTTTTGTTTCAGTCACCCCTATTATGTCGATCTGGTACTTATCTAATTCCTCAGCTAGCTCCATTTCTTTGCCATTCAGGCTTCTTACGTTGATAGTACCGATCTTTAACTCTGGTGATGTTGAGTTGGGGTTTGTTTTCAGATTTGTTCCAGTAGCTGACTTTTCGCTGTTCGCCCTGGTTCCCTGGCGAAAACAACGGGGGCCTTGTTTAACCGGGCGACGCCCCAGCCGGCATGAAATTTTGTCATGTTGTACCATCATTTTTTATTTTGGTTTAACCAATAAGAATACAATTTGGTCGGCTAAATCCCAAATTGCCAGCCCATCCTCGTTCGTTCAGTATCAAAGTAGATACCCAACAGGGTGCACCACGAGAAGGTGAGGATTGGACTTTAGGTCAGAAGCCCTGGTCGGTTCTCCGCATTCCTTTAAAGGCTATGTGGAGGTCTCCTCTCAGTTATACAGCTTTGACCCTTAAGCACCCCTTAAGGGTCAAAGCTGTAAATTTTCAGGGATACACTGGTAAGCAATATGAAGTAAAAAAACTAGGAAATTAACCGACAATTCTAAAAATTATATAAAGTTATCACTGTGCATGATACAATACATGTGACGCAAGTACAACGTTTTATTTGTTGAGATATTTATTGTAATTTTCATGAAAGTTCTTTTTGGTTAAATACTCTAATTAGAGTTTTCCATATATCTGGTAGGATTAGGCCTTGATTCTTATTTAAGTTACCTGTTGAACGGGCGACCATAGCAGCTTCTTTGAATGTTCTGGAATGGTAGTTCTCTTCTATGTAGTTCATATGACTCATATCCCATTCAATATTATGGTTGGTAGAGGCAAAGTGAGAAGAAAGGCCTGATATATCTTGTCTGTTATTCCTTACATAGCCTATGTGTTCTTTCTTTCTTGTTTCAAAACTTCTAGATGTCTGTCCGATGTAATTGATGCCGCATGAACAGGGTATGCTGTAAATTCCAGAGTATTTGTAGAAAGGATGGCTGTTTTTTTGGGGATCTTATAACGTTTTGAATGGTCTCAATAGGTTTGAAGGTTACTCTGATATTATATGGTTTTAGAAGAAGAGCTAATTTTTTGGATATGGTAATAACAAATAGAATTGTTATAGAGCTGATGTATTGGGTTTCATCTCGTTGTCTTTGTGGTATGTCATTAAAGAGAATCTTGATGATGAGTCTCGTAGGGTAGCCATTTAGGGATAGATCTCTGGATATTTTCATTAATTCTTCTTGTAAGTTTCCAGGGTCTGTGGTACACTGTATAGCTCTTTTTTTAAGCATATGGATAATGCTGAGTTTCTGGGATATGTGTTGAGACGAGTCAAAATGGAGGTAGCGTCCAGTGTTGGTAGGTTTTCTATATACCGACAGGTTGATGCTATTGACAGTTTGTTTCTTAATAACGACGTCTAGGAATGGAAGTTTATTATCTTTTTCTAGTTCCAATGTGAACGTGATAGTGTTGTGGAAGCAATTAATTTCGTTTAGATAATCCATTAGTTCTTCTTTTTTGCGATTCCAAATGATGAAGATGTCATCAACATACCTAAACCATGTGATTGGTTTAGGGGTAATTTGAGATAAAATTTGAGTTTGCAAATTTTCTAAGAATAGGTCGGCACAAGAAGGAGAGAGAGGACTACCCATGGCTAATCCAGTAAGTTGTTTGCAGCAGGTTTTTTGCCATGCAAAATAATTCAAAGTTAAACAATGCTTGAACAACTTGGTGAAGTTTGGTGGGAACAAGTTTCCTAAGATGTCAATGACTTCTGAAACTGGAATATTTGTGAATAGAGATGTGACATCCAGGCTAGCCATAATATTATCTTCAGAGATATGGGTGTTTTTTAATTTCTCCAAGAAATGTTGTGAGTTCTTGATATAAGAGTCTGTGTTGTGAATGTGTTCTTGTAACATTTTGGCTAGATATGTTGATAGTTTGTATGTAGTGGAATGGATACCATCCACTATTGGACATAGTGGTATACCTTCTTTATGGATTTTGGGAACACCATATAGTCTTGGAGTTAACGGATGCATAGATTTTAGTTTTTTGATTAAGTCCACAGGCCAGTTGGTTATATCATGCAATAGTTCATTGGTATCAAGATGGTTTTTGTGAGTAGGATCTGTTAAGAACATCATAGGCAGATATGTCTGATAATAGATTATGGATCTTTTCATCATATTCCTTAGTATTTAAGATGAGAGTGTTGTTGCAATTGGGTATTGTGTGTGGAAGTAATGAGAAGGTGGCTTTCTCTAAGTTGCTGATAAAGTCCATTTTTGAAATAGTAGTTGGTTTTAAAGCAACATTGAATCCTTTTTTGAGAATAGAAATCTCTAGTTTTGTTAAGATGTGATTAGATTGGTTTACAATAACTTGGTTGTCTGGTAGGAAAGGCCTAGAGTTGATGTGATTATCATATAGTGCATTAAATTTTTTAATTTGTGTTTTTTTTACTTTGATTGAAAGTTTTTGTATAACTTTTGTGAATCATGTTGTCCAAAATTTGCAAGTTTCCTCATCTAGGATATTAGAAACGTCTGTGAATAAGTCATAGCATTGAGAGTCTATTTGGTTGAGTATGAATCGCGAATGACAAATTCTTTCTCTAAGTAGGCGAATGTTGTATTGTGGTAAATGATATTAGCTTGTTTTTACTTAAAAAGTTGTTTTTGGTGAAGAAATTTTGGGATAACGTTGTTGTCATGACACCTTTTTAAGAATGTCAAATCGTTCAAATACCTAGCCTTTTTACTTTTTAAACTTTCAAGATTGCGTACTTTTTGTTTTGTGATTTCGTCGATTCTATTCATATAATGACCTTTTTTTTCTTGACCACTGGTATTAATAAATTAAAGACTTAATTTGATATGTTAGTCAAGTAAATAGTTGTTTAATATCCGACATGTTTCACTGACTAATATCTGTCAGCATTTTCAGGGATACACTGGTAAGCAATGGAAAGTAACAAAAACTAGGAAACTAACCAACAATTCTAAAAATTATATAAAGTTATCACTATGCATGATACAATATGCATGTCACAAGTACAACATTTTATTTGTTGAGATATTTATTGTAATTTTCATGAAAGTTCATTTCTTTTTGGTTAAATGATCTAATTAGAGTTTTCCATATATCTGGTAGGATTAGGCCTTGATTCTTAATTAAGTTACCTGTTGAACGGGCAACTGTAGCAGCTTCTTTGAATGCTCTGGAATGGTTGTTCTCTTCTATGTAGGGCATATGACTCATATCCCATTCAATATTATGGTTGGTAGAGGCAAAGTGGGAAGAAAAGCCTGATATATCTTGTCTGTTATTCCTTACATAGCCTGTGTTCTTTCTTGTTTCAAAACTTCTAGATGTCTGTCCGATGTAATTGATGACACATGAACATTGTATGCTGTAAATTCCAGAGTATTTGTAGAAAGGATGGCTATCTTTCGGGGATCTTATAATCTTTTGAATCGTCTGAATAGGTTTGAAGGTTACTCTGATATTATATGGTTTTAGAAGAAGAGCTAACTTTATGGATATGGTACCAACAAATGGAATTGTTATAGAGCTGATGTATTGGGTTTCATCTCGTTGTCTTTGTGTTATGTCATTAAAGAGAATCTTGTTGATGAGTCTTGTAGAGTAGCCATTTAGGGATAGATCTCTGGATATTTTATCGCTGTACAGGTATTTTTTTAGTATTACTAAATTATTAAGATATATTTTATAGCTATGGTACACTGTATAGCTCTTTTTTTAAGCATATGGATAATGCTGAGTTTCTGAGATGTATGGTGAGATGAATCGAAATGGAGGTAGCATCCAGTGTTGGTAGGTTTTCTATATACCGACAGGTTAATGCTATTGTCAGTTTGTTTCTTAATAACGACATCTAGGAATGGAAGTTTATTATCTTTTTCTAGTTCCAATGTGAACTGGATAGTGTTGTGGAAGCAATTAATTTCGTTTAGATAATCCATTAGTTCTTCTTTTTTGCGATTCCAAATGATGAGGATGTCATCAACATACCTAAACCATGTGATTGGTTTAGGGGTAATTTGAGATAAAATTTGAGTTTGCAAATTTTCTAAGAATAGGTCGGCACAAGAAGGAGAGAGAGGGCTATCCATGGCTAATCCAGTAAGTTGTTTGTAGTAGGTTTTTTGCCATGTATAAAATAATTCGAAGTTAAATAATGCTTGAACAACTTGGTGATGTTTGGTGGGAACAAGTTTTCTAAGATATCAATGACTTCTGAAACTAGAATATGGTTTTAGAAGGTCAACTTAAGTGCCTCCGTAGCGCAATTGGAAGAACAATGGTACATTGCACCCCTCGATTGGAATAGGCCTAAGTTCGATTCTCGTCGCGACCTTCGATTGAAACTGACCAGATTTCAATCGAAGGTGAGTTAGCCGATCTCATACGGAGGTAGCAGGGTTTTTCTCCCGGAAACTCGGGTTTTTCATCCCGCATACATACAAATCGGCCCTTCAGAACACACGCAATTTACAGACAAAAATTACTAGTTGTGGTGGTGTTGAAGGTGGGTGGTAGATGCCGTTGATGGAGATGATTCATAGTAGAGGTTAGGTGTAAAGACAGTTGTAGGTGTCCTCCAGCGATGAGTCTTCGGACTCCTTGCAGGTATCAGGAATAATAATAATAATAATAATAACTTTTTAAGTCAAAAAAAGCTAATATCATATTCTTCATATTCCTTAGTATTTAAGATGATAGTGTTGTTGCCCTTGTCTGCTCTCAGTATAATGATTTCTTTGTTCTTTAATTTGAATAGTACTTTTCTTTCCATAGTTGGCGTGAGAATATCTAGAGGGAGCAGAAAGGATTAAGCTGCTTTTTAATCGTAGGTCATTGGCTTTTGTGTGTGGAAGTAATGAGAAGGCTTTCTCTAAGTTGCAGATAAAGTACGTTTTTGGAATAATAGTTGGTTTTAAGGTTAAATTGAATCCTTTTTTGAGAATAGAAACCTCTGGTTTTGTTAAGATGTGATTAGATTGGTTCACAATGACTTGGTTGTCTGTTAGGGAGGGTTTAGAGTTGACATGATTATCATATAGTGCATTAAATTTTTTAATTTGTGTCTTTTTACTTTAATTGAAAGTTTTTGTATAACTTTTATGAATCATGTTGTCCAAAAGTTGCCAAGTTTCCTCCTCTAAGATATTAGAAATGTCTGTGAATAAGTCATACCATTGAGAGTCTATTTGGTTGAGTATTCACACAGACGTTTCTAATATCCTAGATGTTAGAGATCTATCCCTAAATGGCTACCCTACATGACTCATCAACAAGATTCTCTTTAATGACATACCACAAAGACAATGAGATGAAACCCAATACATCAGCTCTATAACAATTCCATTTGTTAGTACCATGTCCAAAAAATTATCTCTTCTTCTAAAACCATATAATATCAGAGTAACCTTCAAACTTATTGAGACCATTCAAAAGTTTATAAGATTCCCAAATGATAGCCATCCTTTCTACAAATACTCTGGAATTTACAGCATATGCTGTTCATGCGGCATAAATTACATCGGACAGACATCTAGAAGTTTTGAAACAAGAAAGAAAGAACACATAGGCTATGTAAGGAATAACAGACAAGATATATCAGGCCTTTCTTCCCGCTTTGCCTCTACCAACCATAATATTGAATGGGATATGAGTCATATGCCCTACATAGAAGAGAACTACCATTCCAGAACATTCAAAGAAGCTGCTATGGTCGCCCGTTCAACAGGTAACTTAAATAAGAATCAAGGCCTAATCCTACCAGATATGTGGAAAACTCTAATTAGATTATTTAACCAAAAAGAACTTTCATGAAAATTACAATAAATATCTCAACAAATAAAATGTTGTACTTGCGTCACGTGTATTGTATCATGCACAGTCATAACTTTATATAATTTTTAGAATTGTCGGTTAGTTTCCTAGTTTTTGTTACTTTCCATTGCTTACCTGTATATCCCTGAAAATGCTGACAGATATTAGTCAGTGAAACATGTCAGATATTAAACAATTATTTTCTTGACTAACATACCGAATTAAGTCTTTAATTTATTAATACCATTGGTCAAAAAAAAAAAAAGGTCATAGCATGAATAGAATTGACGAAATCACAAAACAAAAGGTACGCAATCTTGAAAGTTTAAAAGGAAAAAAAAACACTAGGTATTTGAACCATTTGACATTCTTAAAAAGGTGTCCCAAAATTTCTTCGCCGAAAACAATTTTTTAAGTCAAAAAAAGTTAATATCATTTACCACAATGCAGCATTTGCTCTACTTAGAGAAAGAATTTGTCATTCGAGATTCATACTCAACCAAATAGACTCTCAATGCTATGACTTATTCACAGACATTTCTAATATCCTAGATGAGGAAACTTGGCAACTTTTAGACAACATGATTCACAAAAGTTATACAAAAACTTTCAAGCAAAGTAAAAAGACACAAATTAAAAAATTTAACCCACTATATGATAATCACATCAACTCTAAACCTTCCTGAAATATAATATGTCCTGAAAAGAAAAAAGACTTCGAGAATGTCTTAGGCAACATGTAACAGTGGGAACAAGAGGTTCAAGAGTTTTGGATTTTATTATAGCATCAGAAGAGTTGATAATAACTGACATGACATCTCTCCCAGTTGGAGAGAGTGACCATATTGTTTTGACTTGGAAAATGAAAAGACATGCAGGAGTATCAAAGAGACGGGAAGTTATGTGGAATTATAAAGCAGGTGATTATAATAGTCTTAGACGTTAACTTTGCAAAGTTTCATGGAAGGAGGAATTGGAACCCGGAATATCATTAGTGCATGGGAAATTGTGAAAGAATATTTGTTAGCAGCAATGGTAACTTGTATACCACAAGTGAAGAAGAGGACACAATTTGGAGTAAAGTGGATGACAAACAATACTAAACAGAAATCGCATGCGAAAAAGAGACTATGGAAGAGATATAAGGAGACAGGTGAAGAGAAGATGCATGAAGAATATGACACAGGCCAGAAGAGTGACCAGTGTGGTAAGGAAAGCAAAACTGGAATATTAGAGGAGATTGGCCCTAAGATCCAAAGAAAATCCTAGGGAATTTTTTAGCTATGTGGCCAGTAAGAGGAGAAATGACTGTGGAAGAATGATATTGTGGGATAAAAATGGGAATTGGGTGACTGATGCAGAGGACATAGTGGAATTGTTCAATGAACACTTTATTGGAGTATTTCATCCTAGAGGAGTCAGTTTTAATGCTAGAGGGATAGGGCAGGTTCGAGGTCTGGAGGTACAGGAGGAGAGTGTGTTTCAGATACAGAGTACTCTGAATGTCAGTAAAGCTGTGGGACTGGATAAAAATGGGAATAGAGTGACTGATGAGAGGACATGGTGGAATTGTTCAATGAACACTTTATTGGAGTATTTCATCCTAGAGGAGTCAGTTTTAATGCTAGAGGGATAGGGCTGGTTCGAGGGCTGGAGGTACAGGAGGAGAGTGTGTTTCAGATACTGAGTACTCTGGATGTCAGTAAAGCTCTGGGACTGGATGGTATTTCACCACGAGTTTTGAGAGAATGTGCTAGGGAACTGACAGTGCCTTTAATCTGGCTTTTCAATGAAAGTATGGCTGCAGGAAAGGTGCCCAGGGAATGGAAGGAAGGTAAGATAGTGCCATTGCATAAGGGTGGTAACAGTCTGGAAGTGTCTAATTATAGACCACTTTGTGTGTCATTAGTAGTTGTTAAGATCTTGGAGAAAGTAGTGAGGGACTGTATACAGCATTGGGCAGATGAGGGTAATGTTATCTGTGAGAGTCAACATGGATTTGTGAAAGGGCGCTCTTGTTTTAGCAATATGCTAGCCTTTTATAATAAAGTTACAAGAACAGTAGATGAGGGAAAGGCATATACTGCAATTTTCTTAGACTTAGCGAAGGCATTTGACAGGGTGCCACATGATAAGCTGATATTTAAGTAGCACATGGGTCTGGATGTCAGATTAGTCAACTGGATTCAGGATTGGCTGTCTGATAGGTATCAGAGAGTTGTGTATGGTGGAGCAGTTTCAAGGAGGCAGAGGGTTGCAAGTGGGGTCCCACAGGGCTCAGTACTAGGACCTATATTGTTTAACCTTTATATCAATGACATTGCAAGGGGATATTCACTTGTTTGCAGATGATGCAAAGCTGGGAAGGATTATTAGTAATAATGCAGATGTGGTAGCCCTGCAAGAGGATTTGAATAAGCTAGATAGATGGACAAATGAATGGGGGTGTCGGTTTAATGCAGCAAAATGTAAGGTCTTGAGGTTTGGGAAACATCGATGGGATGCTGCATACTCTATGAGAGGAGTTAAAGTGGAGGAAGTAGGGGAGACAATAGATCTGGGGGTTGATGAATTGATAGAAACCTGAAATTTAGGGGACATGTTGCAAAGGTGGTGGGGGTAACACAGGGGATTGCTGCAATTATGAGAAGGACACTGGCCTGCAGAGATAAAAGGGTTATCATTCCATTGTATAAGTTCTCTCATCAGACCACACTTAGACTATTGTTCTCAGATTTGGTCCTCAGGATTTGAAGGGGATAAATTAACTGTGGAAAGGGTACAAAGACGGATGACAAAGATGGTTTCAGGACTGTGCAATTTTGGTTATGAGGATCGGCTGAGGGAATGTGGACTGCAGAGTTTGGTGGATCGAAGAAGGAGAGTTGATATGATTGAGACTTTTAAACTGTTGAGAGGTGGTTACAGGGTTGACACTGGGGAGTTCTTTCACTTGGTCGAACAGCGGGAAGGTGTGATGACAAGAGGCCATCTCTGGAAGTTACGAAAGGAAACTATGAGCAAGAGGGTGAGGAGTGGTTTCTTTGCATGGAGAGTGGTTGAACCGTGGAATGCATTGCCTGATGGAGTGGCGAGAGCGAGAACAGTCAATGAGTTTAAGGAGTGGTGATAGACTTTGTGTTTCTTAGGGGGGGTGGGACCTCCTCTCGATGAGTCTTGACAGACTTTATGTTCTTAGGAAGGACCTCCCACGTGAGTCTTTTGACTCCATGGAGGCCTGAATAATAATAATAATTAATATTCGTTTGTCGAGCCGTACTGTTGTACGACGGATAGAAATTATGGCTGATGATATCAGAAAAAGTTTAAAAGAGAAGATTGCTAGATTGCAAGCAATTTCAATTGCTTTGGATGACAGTATCGATGCCTCCAATACAGCACAACAAGCAATATTTATTCGAGGATTTGATGCAGATTTCAACATCAAAGAAGAATTATTGGTACTTCGGCCATTAAAAGGAACAACTACAGTGAAGATATATTAGAAACAGTCAACACAGTCTTCAAGAGATTTGGGTTTAAATGGAATTCACTATCTGGTATATGCACTGATGGAGCCCCTGTAATGGTTGGTGCACAGAAGGGATTTATTGGAATAGTTCATGAAAGAGCAATAGAACTACAGATCCAGCTGGAAAATTTAACAAATTTTCACTGCATTATCCACCAACAAAATCTGTGTGAAAAATTGATTAAATTCACAAATGTTATGATGTTATCGAAGTTCTAGTAGCCAGTATTAACTTTATTGAGTAACGTGCACTTAATCACTGCCAATTTAAGGATTATTTGGTAGACCTATTTTCGGATTATGAAGATGTGTCTTATTATTGTGAAGTGAGGTGGTTGAGATAATGTTAAAACGATTTTATGATCTGAGACAAGACATTGCAGATTTTATGGACATAAAAGGAAATACAATTAACCAATTAAAAGAAGATGAGTGGGTGTGTGATTTAGCATTTCTTGTAGATGTCACCAGATACCTAAACAAACTGAATCTTAAATTGGAAAAACAAGGACAGTTGGTTCATGAACTGCATGGACATGTCAGAGCTTTTTGTAATAAACCAAGATTGTTGGAAAGTCGGATAAGAGCTAAAAATTGTTATAATTTTCCTACTATAGGAACTCATAAAAATATCCCTTATAATTGTTATGGAGATGAACTGAAGGCACTAATAGAGTAATTTGATACAAGGTTTGCCGACTTCAAAAACAAAGACTCCACATTCGCTATATTTGCTTGTCCGATGGATGCTGATGTAAATAATGTGCCAAAAAACTTACAGATGGAACTTATTGAGCTTCAGGCAAATTTAGTGCTAAAATCACAATTTAACAACATTGCTTTGACGGATTTTTATAAATTTTATTTGGTGGAAGAAAAATATACAAATTTATACGCCTTTTCAAGAAAAATCATTTGTCTTTTCAGCAGCACACATATATGTGTGAACAGTTTTTTTCGAGGATGAAATACAATAAATTAAAAATTCAGACAAGAATAATGGACGAAAACCTCGAAAATTCTATACGATTATCCTTAAGTAATGTTAACGTCTATATTGATAGTCTCGTAGTTGAAGTACAAGGCCAATCTTCACATTAAATTGTTATGCCGTTCATTATATTATAAAATTTATATAGAACTTTATACCAAAGCATTATATTATAAATAAATGAAATATGAAGTAGCAACTTGTTTTAATTCATTTGATATTAATTTATTTTATTTAATAATTTGGTCCGGCCCTTGACTCAGAGACAGAATGATAATTTGGCCCCTGAACTAGGAAAGGTTGCCCATGCCTGTCTTAACACAACCAGAGATTTCTGTTCTCAAAAAAGGATTCAATTTCGCCTTAAAACCAACTACTATTCCAAAAATGTACTTTATCTTCAACTTAGAGAAAGCCTTCTCATTACTTCCACACACAATAGCTAATGATCTCTGATTAAAAAGCAGCTTAATCCTCTCTGCTCCCTCTAGATATTCTCACACTAACTCTAGCATTATGGAAAGAAAAGTACTACTCAAATTAAAGAACAAAGAAATCATTATACTGAGAGCAGACAAGAGCAATAACACTATAATCTTAAATACAAAGGAATATGAAAAAAAAGATCAATAATCTATTATCGAACACATCTGTCTATGATGTTCTTAACACAGATCCTACTCACAAAAACCATCTTGATACCAATGAACTATTACGTGATATGACCAACTGGCCTGTGGACTTGATCAAAAAACTAAAATCTATGCATCCATTTAACTCCAAGACTATAAGTGTTCCCAAAATCCGTGAAGAAGACACACCACTACATCCAATAGTAGATGTATCCATTCTCCTTACAAACTATCAAAATATCTAGCCAAAATGTTACAGAACACATTCACAAACGGATCCTTTTATCAAGAACTCACAACATTTCTTGGAGAAATTAAAAAACATCCGTATCTCTGAAGATAATATTATGGCTAGTTTGTATGTCACATCTCTATTCACAAATATTCCAGTTTCAGAAGTCATTGACATCTTAGAAAACTTGTTCCCACCAAACATCACCAAGTTGTTCAAGCATTGTTTAATTTCGAATTATTTTACATGGCAAACAACATACTACAAACAACTTACTCGATTAGCCATGGGTAGCCCTCTATCTCCATCTTGTGCTGACCTATTCTTAGAAAGTTTGGAAACTCAAATTTTATCCCAAATTACCCCTAATCCAACCACATGGTTTAGGTATGTTGATGACATCTTCGTCATTTGGAATCACAAAAAAGAAGAACTAATGGATTATCTAAACGAAATTAATTGCTTCCACAACACTATCACGTTCACATTGGAACTAGAAAAAGATAATAAACTTCCATTCCTAGACGTCGTTATTAAGAAACAAACTGTCAATAGCATCAACCTGTCGGTATATAGAAAACCTACCAACACAGGACGCTACCTCCATTTTGACTCGTCTCACCCCATATCCCAGAAACTCAGCATTATCCATATGCTTAAAAAAAGAGCTATACAGTGTACCACAGACCCTGGCAACTTACAAGAAGAATTAATGAAAATATCCAGAGATCTATCCCTAAATGGCTACCCTACAAGACTCATCAACAAGATTCTCTTTAATGACATACTACAAAGACAACGAAACCCAATACATCAGCTCTATAACAATTCCATTTGTTAGTACCATATCCAAAAAATGAGCTCTTCTTCTAAAACCATATAATATCAGAGTAACCTTCAAACCTATTGAGACCATTCAAAACGTTATAAGATCCCCAAAAAAACAGCCATCCTTTCTACAAATACTCTGGAATTTACAGCATACCCTGTTCATGCGGCATCAATTACATCGGACAGACATCTAGAAGTTTTGAAACAAGAAAGAAAGAACACATAGGCTATGTAAGGAATAACAGACAATATATATCAGGCCTTTCTTCCCACTTCACCTCTACCAACTATAATATTGAATGGGATATGAGTCATATGCCCTACATAGAAGAGAACTACCATTCCAGAACATTCAAAGAAGCTGCTACAGTCTCCCGTTCAACAGGTAACTTAAGTAAGAATCAATGCCTAATCCTACCAGATATATGGAAAACTCTAATTAGATCATTTAACCAAAAATAAATAAACTTTCATGAAAATTACAATAAATATCTCAACAAATAAAACATTGTACTTGTGACACGCGTATTGTATCACGCACAGTGATAACTTTATATAATTTTTAGAATTGTCGGTTAGTTTCCTAATTTTTGTTACTTTTCATTGCTTACCAGTGTATCCCTGAAAATGCTGGCAGATATTAGTCAGTGAAACATGTCAGATATTAAACAATTATTTACTTGACTAACATACCGAATTAAGTCTTTAATTTATCTAAAGAAAAGATTGACTGATGACAATGAGAAATTGGAAGTTAGTATTATGAAGAAAGAGTCAAAGGATAGTTATATATCATTATATGGGGACTCGATCCTTAAAGGTGTGATTACAAATAAAGTGCACAAAGCATGCTTTCATGGTGGAACAATGAAGCAACTAACTGATGCATTGCAGAAAAGGAAACACCTGCATCAAAATTAGTGGTTGTCATGGGCACAAATGACTTAGTTGAAAAATAAAATAATGTTGATAGAGACTTAAGGAAGTTGTTGGCAGGTAAAGGAAAATAGTGTTGTTGGGAAATTATTATTATTATTATTACCCAAGACCTCATGGAGTCAAAGACTCATCTGGGAGGTCCTTTTATCACACACACACATCTCATCATACTGTGTCTTAAACACACTCAAACTCCTTGCAGACACCACACTCTCAGGCAAGGCATTCCAATCATTCACAACTCTGCACGAAAAAAACCTGCCTCTCACTCCACTACTCACACCCTCTTTATACAGTTTCCAGGGATGACCTCTGGTTCTCCCCTGATCTCCCACTATTTTCTGTAGAACTTCTCCAGCATTGATCCTATAACAACCCCTTACCAACTTGTAGGCCTCTATGATATATTCCCTCTTCCTCCTGTCCATCAGACTCTGCAAATTGCATCTTCTCAATCTTTCCTCATACTAGATATTCCTGAGGTCAGAAACTGCCTTAGTCAGTCTCCTTTGGACCCTCTCCAACATCTCTTCATCCTTCTGAAAACCTGGTGACCAAATCTGGGCACAGTAGTCCATGTGTGGCCTAATCAAAGCCTTATACAATGGAACAAGAATCTCCTTACTTCTACACGTCAGTGTCCTCCGCATCATTCCCAGAAGCTTTTGTGTTGTCTTCACAATTTTGACGATGTGTCCCCTAAATTTTAGATCCTTATCCACTATCACCCCCAGATCTCGTATTTCCTCTACCTCCAACAATATATTCTCACCAAGCATAAATTCTGCATCCCATCTTTGTTTTCCAAATTTTAAAACCTTACATTTTGCAACATTGAACTCACATCCCCATTTGCTTGCCCAATCACTCAATTTATTCAAGTCTTCTTGCAAGGCCACAACGTCTTCACTACTCTTTATGGTTCGTCGTAACTTTGCATCATCTGCAAACAACTGAATATCTGCATCCAAATCTTCGCCAATATCATTAATAGACAAGTTAATTAGTAATGACCCTAAAACAGACCCTTGAGGCACTCCACTAGTGACTTTCCTTTTCCCGGATATCGCATCCCCATACACAACTTGTTGATACCTATCAGATAGCCAGTCTCCAATCCAATGCACTAATTTAATATCCAACCCCATCTGCTCTAGTTTGACTGTCAACTTATCATGAGCTACTCTATCAAAAGCTTTTGCAAAATCCAAGTATATTACTATGTATCCTTCTCCTATGTCCAAGGAAGCAGTCACTTTATTGTAATAAGTAAGTAGATTACTAAAACATGACCTCCCTTTAGCAAATCCATGCTGTCCATCAAAGATTATACCATTGTTGTCAACCCAACTCTGGATCCTAGTTCTCACAAGCTTCTCCAATAACTTAACCACAACACCTGACACAGAGATAGGCCTATAGTTTGATGCTTGAGTTCGATCACCTCCTTTATGAAGTGGCACAATCTTGCCCTCCTTCCACTCTTTAGGAACTTGACCAAGTGCAAGACTCATATTAAAAAAATATGTCAACTCTCTGGCACATTCCTTCAGAATATGCAGTGATATATTATCAAGTCCCACAGCCTTATTTACATCTAGTTTACTCAACTCCCCCATACACCTCTTGCTCATTTACAGTCAGTCTCTCCTCCCCATCATCTACTGCTCTCAATCTCTCCATGAAGTCACATTCACAAGATTTAAAGATCTTTATGAACTGCTCATTAAGTATCTCCACCACACATTCTGCAACAGCTGTCTTTATACTTTCCTCCAATCAATGTCATCCTTCCATAATCATTCTTTCTTTCTTGTGCTGGCTACATATCCAGAGAACTCCCTAGGATTCTTTTTGGCTTCATTAGCTAACTGCTCTTCATACCTCTCTTTAGCTACTCTCACCAACCAAGTCACCCTCCTTACCTGGTCTTTGTAGACCTCATGAAATTGGTTATATCCACTTCTCTTATGCGGCCTCCACAATGCCCTTTTTCTCTGTATCGCATGCTTAATCTCTTTATTCATCCATCTCACACCTACCTTATTTAACCTTCTCACCTTTGGAATACATTTAGACATTGCATCTACTAGATAGTTTTTGAAAATCCCCCAAGCTGCATTGATCCAATTAACTCCTTATTCCATGCTACACCCTCAAGCTATCTCGTGAGCTCTTCATAATCACCCCCCCCCCTTGTAGTTCCACATATACCCTTTTCTCACAGGGATCCTTGCACTTCTGGCAACCACATCGTAGACATGTTGTCCAGATACAGCAACAGTGAATTGAGAAGGAGAACAGAGATAATGAATAGTAAGATGGCTGAGTTGTGTGAGGTAAAAGGGGCTCAATTTGTAAACTGATTATAATATGTAGTCACAGCCTTATCACCACCTTTATGCAGTGGAACAATTTTACCTTCTTTCTGCTCTCTTGTGCTGTTGTAAGACTCTTATTAAACAGACATACCAATTCTGCTACTGCCAGTTCCCTGGAACATTCCCTTAAGATGCCTGGTGATATAACATCAAATCCTATCGCCTTATTAACATCAAGTTTATTTATTTCTTCAAATTCCTCCTGCTCACTCACAGTTCCTCACTCACAACTGCTCACTCATCCTCTCCTATGTCCTCTACATGTTTCTCATGATTCCACCCTGATCAGGATGAAACACCCTTATAAATTGATTACTGAATATGCAACAATGTCTTCTCCAACAGTTACCATTCTACCACTTTCATCCATTAACTTCATCTTACCATGATTATTCTTCCTTCTACTTTCCACATATCTAAAAAAAAAACACTCTTATAAATTGATTACTGAATATGCAACAATGTCTTCTCCAACAGTTACCATTCTACCACTTTCATCCATTAACTTCATCTTACCATGATTATTCTTCCTTCTACTTTCCACATATCTAAAAAACTCTCTAGGGTTTTTCTTTGCCTGATTTGCTAATTTCTGCTCCTACTCTCCTTTTGTTTTCCTTACTGAGTCACTTCTTGCTTGTTCTTTATATTCTTCATGTGACTAAATGTTACCATTATTCATCTTGTACTTCCTCCAAAGTACTTTCTTTTTTCCAGATTTCATGCTTATTCTTCACATTCGTCCATTTTACCCCTACTTTATTTAGCCTTTTGGCCTTCAGAATACATTCACACATCGATTCTGTTATGTATTTCTTTGTCAGTTCCCATGCAGCATTTATTTCCTTACCACTCAACTCCTTGTTCCATGTTATTGCTTTAAGCTTGTCATAATCGCCAGCCTTATAATTCCACATATATCCTTTCCTCACAGAAGTCTGCATATGACTAGCCACAACACAGGTGATTACTTCGATGATCACTTTCACCAACTAGAGGAAAGTGTATACCCTTCTCGCAATTACATCCTCTGATGAAATGATCAGATCTAGAACTCTCAATCCTCGTGTGCCCTCCTTTACGATTGCTGCTTGAGATAGTTATCTCTCAAGAACTCGAGAAATTCATTTTCCTTATTCCCAAATGCTATCGCTTCATTCCAGTCTATACCACCATAATTAAAATCACTCATAATAATTACTCTTCCTTTGTTCACTAATCCAAGTTATTTATACATTTCTTCATCACCACCCTCCACATTCCCAGGCCTATAGCAACATCTAACTAAATATGTCTTCCTCTCAATTTCCATGTTACACCACACTGCCTCATAACCATTGCCACTATTTCCCCCTTTCATGTCTACCTTATGTGACCTTAATTCCCATGCTATCATCAGCAGAACCCCTCCCCCTTCTTGCCCTTTCTATCCTCGCAAAAAATACTGTATCCTTCCATTTTTATTCCCATTACAATATCATCTTCGTCCAATCTTTCACTTATTCCAATGATTTTGGGGCGAATAAACTCAATCACTGAAACCATTTCATCCCCCTTATTTCTGATACTCCTGGCATTTGTAAACAAACACAGCAGTTCATTTTTAGGTCTTAGTCAGTCCTGTCCAAGCCATGTGTTGGTTGTGATTTCCCAATCACCTTTATCACTACTTACCACATATATCTGCTCAGTCTCAACTTCCCCACCCACATTGCAATATAGTCCATCTTCATGCACACATTCACTGCCACTTTCAACATCCATTCTTTCTATGCCATTTCTCCCTGTCCACTCCAAGCTTCCCCTGCTTCTCTTCTATTCCTGTTCTCTCTCCATCTCTCACACTACTACTGTTTCCACTGCCAAGCACTTCTGTCTCTTCATTACCACCTCCTGATTTTTTCCTTTCTACTATTCTCTTGCACACACCACACACTGTACTTCTGCAGACTACTTCCATCCAGCAACACTTTTTCCAGTACACTCACTTCAAAGCTATTTAAATACAACCCATCATGCCTGTGTAATTTCATTCTTCCTTCAAACACATGCCATACATCCACAAACTACACTCCCTTCTCCTCACACAGCTCTGGTAGTGTACCATTCATATCTACTGTCTCCCAATTTTTTTATATACAACTATACTTGTTCAGGTTTGATGGGATATCCAAGATGTGGTCTTGCAATCCTGATTTGCCATAATGACAGTAACATAATTTTTTGTATAATTTGAGATGATGTCAATAGATCTTCCCATCTATCCATAGTAAGCCAAGTTACAAACACAAAGCACTTTATATATTCCTTGATTCTTAAAGGGTGAAGTTTTTTGTGGTTTAAAAGTGGTATGAAAATTATATTTATTTAGCACTTCAGCTGTCTTTTCAGATATTGCCCAGATATAGGAGATGAGAATAGTTTTACTGTGATGTTTTTTTGGTCAAGGGAGGAAAGGGATGCATGGGAATGTAGTATTTTATGGAGTTTTGTCCTGGGGAAAATAGATAAGAGTTGCTAGTTTGATATATGCTATAAAAGCAGTGTGAAGTTATATTCATTTAACACTTGGGCTATTGTTCAGATGTGCCCCAGATAGAGGGGGATGGGAATAGTTTTGCTGTGATATTTTATATCAAGGAGGAGTAGTAGGAGTGGGGGGGGGGAACAGATAAGGAATATAGTGTTATAGCTAGTCAATAATAGATAAGTTATCTGTTATTATCAGTTATCTATGGCACATGTTTTTAGCCATTGGCTAAAAAAAGTGTGCCATGGATAATTGAGTTCTACAGCAAGAACTGTGTCATTGAAACAAATAGCTATTTGTGTTTTTAAAATACAGTTTTGCTAGTTTGGTTGATGGTATGACTGTTTATACAAATATTTTCCTAGCCTTAAGTTACTCTGTGATAAGGGCTACTTACAAAGTTTTTTGTGGTTAAACTTTTAAATCACAAAAAACTTCACCCAAAGAAGGCATCCAAACATGATGCCTTCTTTGGGCATCATGTTTGGATGGCATTGTCAGAAGCCAAAGAATGGAACAACACTATGGCTGACTCTCAAAACAACTACCAAAGCCTTCCAAAACTCATTGGCACAAGCTGTTCTATTCTAAAGCATATTCACTATAGCAACTCTCCACTATAACGAACCATTTTTGTGATTCCTACAAGTTTGCTAAGGTAGAGAGTTGACTGTATCATTCATAATGAAGCTTGGGAAAATTTTCACTGAAACATATAATATTACAAACAGCTAATGGGCATGAAACATTCTCCTGATCACAAACATTTAGATGATTTAAGCATTTTGAAAAAAAGTAGAGAAGAGTTAGCAGACTGTCCTTGCAGTGGACAACCAGAAATGACCTGCTACTCCAAACTGGTGGGGTAAAGGCACTCGTCCCAGCAAGAATAATTTCAGTTATTAGATCAGAGCAAGTGCTTGCTTAAGGAGAGCAGAAGAAATAATCAGACTATGATTATTTCTTTTTTTGATGCATTGTAATGCTGTAGGATGTGAGGCTGAGATCAGCTGGGGAAAGATTATGATCAGAGCTGCTAAGAGGAGTGCATTACATCAGTGGTGTGTTTAGAGAACTGGTTAAGAAAAAGTCCAGGGTATTGGAGAATGTTAGGATTATTCTGATTGGCAAGTGAATGATTTCTGTTAGATTCTCACTGATTGCAAGCAATTCAGCTTGGTCTGTGAAGTTAGAAAGGAAAACATTTGAAATTATGGACATTGAAATCTCCAAATAAGATTCTCATTGTTTGAGTAATTAGAATGTATGATCAACAGACATTGTAATTAGCCAGATGTTGAACTCACAAATTATTTTATTATAATTATTATTTCAGAAATCGGTGGAGATTCGGAGAATTTATACCTTATGGAGAATCAACCATAAGGTATAAGGACTAATTTTTATCTGAATTGCCTCCTTTTCAAACAGGGCGTTGGTGACAGCGAAGAATCTAGTTAAAAATATACTTTCAAAATATGTATTTGAAGTCATTTTTAAGAATCATGCTAATACTAGATAAATTCATACAACAGGGGCATGCAACAATGGTGAAGGACATGTGCCTAGACACTAAACCAAGCATGGCCTCTACATGGCCTCCTCAAACTCTCTCCAGGCACAACATGGTTAAATAGCAGGAGGATTATTCATCAGTTGATCATAAACCTCTCAAAGCATTACCATCAGGTTTAGTCCTATGTACCATCTGGTGCTAGCCTGTGGAAACTGTTTTACTTCTGTCCTCTCAAATGGAAGAGGTGCTGGTACCATAGTTAAATAATTATGGTGCAGAGAGCATATCCAGTAAGGCCCACCCATACTGTAAAATGAAAGCAGGGAACCAAAACCAGATACTGTAATAATGAAATGGCAATAGCCATTTTATGCCCTTGTAAGCCTGCTGGCAGTTTTGCTGGATGATAGAAGTCATCTACCATCTAGAGGTCTAGTTGTCATTTCCTGCAGCGAGGAAAGATATGCTTTTAAGGTAGTAATATTCATCTCTCCTGAGTCCTATTTGTAGAAACAGACCATACCCCAGGAAGATAGAATTGAGTCTAGGAGAGGCTATATATATATTGCACTTCACCAGTCTATTAATGGTCCTACCTAGGTAGTGAAAAAGTTGACTGTTAATGATTTTTATCATCCCTTTAGGCAGTACCTGAGCAACAGGTCGATGGTAGACATTTATTCCCCCCCCCCAAAAAAAGACTGTATATGGGTTTGCTTCTGTGTTGTGGGATGGATGCCAGCTGAGTATAATATGATATAGAGATAATAAAATACAGGTATAGTTCAAGAACACATCTCTTTAGCACAACTGGGGAGATATCATCAGAACTAGAAGCCTGTTTGGTATCTAGGTTGATCAAGATTCTTCAGATGTTTTTCTAGCCTACAGGAGGCATGCAATACATGTAAGATTTCTTAGTTTATCTTTTCAGGAGTTGGATGAGAAAAATGATGTCAGGAGGTCAGCTTTATCGTGATTTTTTTGTAGTAGTGGAGTTGAGGGCAGTATATGAACTGCATCGACACTATATCTAATTTAGATTGCTGTCGTGTTGGTGATAAGAGGCTATAAAAAGAACAGGTGGAATATGCAGTGAGAGAAGATAAACTCTGGGCCATGCCAGCCATACAGACTTCATCTAGTACTGTGGCTTTCACATTGCTTCTGCATACCATTACACGTTATCCATTCAAGCATAAACTGGCAGAGTAGAAGACAGCCATAAAAACCCATGTTTTAGGAACCTAAACATAGCATCAGGACTAGAAGGAACAGGTGCCCAATTGGATGCATGTAAACATTTTGTTCAAACAGCTAATAGTGAACCTGATTTCCTAAACAGCATTATTACTGGAGACAAGAGTTGGTGCTTCCACTATGATCCTAAGAGCAAAAGATAAATTCAAAATAGCAGTCTCTTCTGCTCTTAGGATCAAAATATGATCCTAAGAGCAAAAGATAAGTACAAAATAGCATACAAAATACAAAAAAAAAAAAAATCATTTCTAGAAATAGTATAAATTATGATTTCATTCTGTGATTAAAATGGAATAATCTCCATAAGGAATTCAAAGAAAGACTGTTATCAGTGATTACTGCTTAGAGATAAATGTTTGTTCGTGAGAATCTAATTCTTGTAGAGTTTCTTTTAATTAGTATTCCAGTATACATTGTAAATTCCTTAAATAATTTAATAGTTAGTGAGAATCTAACACACACATGGCTAGATCTAAAATGGTCTGATTGGAGACTTTGTATGATAATTCATGTTCATACTACACTCAGTGGGCAGACATTTCTGGCTCACAAACTAGCTGTGGTGCTCAACCACATTCCTTAACATCAGACTCCAGCAGGCATTTTTTCTGTTTCCCAAGTTGAGATTGAAAGGAAACTGATTTGATAGTTTTATGACATTCAGAAGAATATGACAACAGAACTAAGTACCATCACAGCAAAATTTTCCAAGTTTTTTCAAAGTTTGTGTGAATGCTGTAACAAGTAAATCCAATTCCTTTGAGATTATTTTGAGGAATATACTCGTAAGTCTTCTTCTTCTTCCCTTCAGGTATTAGGCCTAGTGGCCTGTTACAGGGCTATCTTTAACCCTTCTAAACCATATAAGGTGGCTAGTCCTATGCCTCCCGATATGTTCTATGTCTGTAGCTGTGTGTGTTTACGGGACTGGTTTGCCTGCTTGCAATAGAAAATCCCCAGATAAACTAGGGAGAAAAACCCTGCAGTACATGCCCAAGACCGACTAACTTGGCTATGTCTGAGAAAGATCCTTAAACTCCTCACATCAACGACAGGAATCGAACCCAGGACACTCTTTTCCCAGGCATATGGTTGCAAAATGCATAGCCACTCAGCTAACTGCACAGACATACTCATAAGTAAGAAAATATATTTCCTTATTGATATTATAGCTTATTTGAATGCAGTCTTTTTTACTTTTTTTTGCTGCATTATGCTTGTATATATTCCAGATGATAATCTTGATATGGAGGTGTCATGTAATAATAATAATAATGATGATGGTTGAAATGTGATGATAATTTTAATGTCAAAGCTATTTTTATTTCAAACACTGGTTGTGTCCACAGATCTGTTACAATGAATATTGGAACCATTCAGTCACAGCGAAAAAAAAAATTATTTACAACTATAGTATACTAAGAGCCTGGCAATTCATGAGCAATTCATGAGTGAAATAGAGGAATTGTGAAATCATGCCAGGAACACCAAAAAAAATTGTGGAGTAGTATAAGATAGTAAGCAATGGCTAGAAGTGTGAGACTAGTATAAATGCATACTAGAAAAGTGATAAACTTGGTAAGGAAAGAAAAGAAGTCTTATCTTTCCTTACCAAGGAAAAGAAGAAACCAATGCTTATCTAAGAGAGGTCTGTTAGGTGCAAAGGAAGAGGAAGAATAATTATCAGTGTGCAACACCAGGGTAGGGCATTATTAAAATCCTGATATGTATCCTAAAGAGATGGACAAGATACTATAGTAATACTGGGGATGCACCAAAGCATGATTTAGCCCAATAAACAAATACCAAATATTCAACTTCTAATTTGGTCAAAGTGCCAAATAGTCAGTTGAAACATTACTGAATTGAAATTTACAAAGAAAAATATAAGTTTTGAACAAAAAAAAATATGATTTTCAGATATATCGAAGAAAAATTTAAAAGTATGCATGATAATGTTTCATCTAAGAACATAATCATGAACATTCAAAAATAAAGTTTTACTTTCCTTGAATTTTACAAGAAACACAAAAAACAAAAAGAAAAAAAACTGCAGAAAAAATATTGCTCTTATTTCCTTAAATAAAAAAAAAATAATAATGGAACTTTGATTTTGAATTGTTAAATATAAATCAAAATGAAGTTACAATAAACTGTTGATGTAGGAAAAACTTTTTTTTTTTTTTAATGAAGTTTACTTTTAGTTTTTTCATGAATATTTCCTTCTGGTAAAAAAAAGAAAAAAGAAAAAAAACTACTTTGGCTGTATATGCTGATAGCTGGTGCTCAAAGAAATTTTCACTGTTTCACTTAAAATGGGCAACATGATTTATGATTTTCTGTTGTTACTACCACACTAATGGAACAGCAGTTTATTAAAATACATGACCTCAGAAAGATTTTAGGAATGCAGCCACCATCTCCTACATCTGAGATACATCCAAAAAATAGTCAGGTCCTTAAAGAAATACAACCTCTATACAGCTTTAAGCCCCACTTGAAACTTCTTACCCTTAACTGTTTTACTAAAGATCAGCTCCTCTCTCAGTTCTAGGTGTATATATAATTTCCTGTTCTTGCAAGTTGGCATACTTTGAACAGACAATGGATCAGCCACCATAGGCATAGATGAACACAAAAAATACATCTTCCTCAATCATGACTATGGTCAGACTAGTCTTGTAGATCATGCATGGGATACTATTCATATAGGATCAACTGGAAAAAACTACCATGCTCCATTACAGAAAATTAAAAAAGACTTTTTAGAATCTGAAGCTGTCCTCAGAAATCAACCAAATTTAAATAAATACGGATGCAAGAAACTTTCCGCAATATAGGAAACATTAATTTTCAGAGATCCCAGTTTACAACTGAGGCCTCCTACAGATGCCTAGAGAGGGCGACCCACCTAAATAGGACTCTGTTATAACCACATATTTCATTTAGCTTGTGTGCATGTTGCAAGTGTTAATCTGTATTCTTTGAAGGTGTCTCTGTAACAGACGAAATATTGGAAGAATTAAAAAAGGTTTTTAATCCTTTCCCAGTGCTGTTCATACTCCATTAAACTTCCAGCATGATGTCCTCCAAGCACTTAAGCCTTAACACATGGGAAAAGTCACCTTACTCCACTGAAGCAATTTTAAGTTTGAGAGGCTTTTCATCAAATCTGTTGCAGCTTTCACAAATTATCCCAACCAGAACAAATATGATTACATCAGAATGCCTCACAGATGGGAAACCTTCATCTACAAACAATCAAACGTGTGGACAGGCTTATGTGTTCGTCGAACATGTTGTTTATTATTTTAACGGTATAATAGAACACAGAAACTAAGTAAATAATTAATTTATTAACTTGATGCTGATATTTCGCTGGTGTTATAACCAGCATCTTCAGAGCACAAAAACACTGTTTGTCACAATACGCGAGACTAAAACAACATGGTGTACTTAAACAAAATTGTAGCAGCAACACAAAGACTAGAGTCCTGATTTTGGCGCCCTCTATCTGAAAAAAAAAAAAAAAAAAGCTATCATATATTACTAGAGTCCTAGAAAAGTGCTAGTTTGTTCTTAATATGACTGTCTCCCAGATCTTCGGCAAGTTAATACAGCCATATTTGTTGAGATTTGGAGTGTGTTTTAGGGCTTCTGTCGCCTCTAAGAACAATCTCTCAGATTTATACGGGTTTCTGTGTAGTACTTTTGTGTTTTTCCAGTTGATCCTGTGTGCAGGGGTATCCAGAGCATGGTCTGCTAGGCCCGACTTCCCATAATGATAATTCTGGACGTATCTTTTATGTTCGCTGATGTGGATGTTCACAGTTCTTCCTGTTTGACCGTAGTAGGCTTGATTGCATGAGCAGGGTACTTGGTAGACTCCTGGATGTGATAAAGGAGGAATGCTGTCCTTGGGTGAGCGGATGAGGGTGGCTAATTTGCTACATGGTCTGAATGTAGTGCGTAGTTTATGTTTATTGAGAATTCTTGAGATCTTTTCAGATGTGCCTTTAATGTAAGGGATGGTGATTTTGTTGTAGTTCTCTGTGGTGGATGGTGGGAGGGGTTTCTTAGGAGTGTTTAGTATTTTGTTTATTTTATGTGGATTGTAGCCGTTGGCCAAGAAGGTGTGGCGTAAGTGAGTCAGTTCAGCAGTAAGAGCCTTGTCATTGGAACAGATTGCTCTCGCTCTGTGGGTTAGCGTTTTTAATATGCCATATTGTTGAGAAGGATGATGGTGTGATTGTTTGTGTAAGTATCTGCCTGTATGTGTGGGTTTTCTAAAAACTGAAAATGATAAGGAACCATCTGGGAGACGTGTGATGAGTGTATCCAGGAAGGGCAGACAGTTGTTGGCTTCCAGTTCCATAGTAAAGTGGATTTTTGGATGTTGGCTATTTAAATGTGCTAAGAATGTTTTCAATGTCTCAGGGCCATGTGGCCAAATAGCAAGCACATCATCAACATAGCGTAGTCAAAGTGTTGGTTTGAGAGTAGCTGTATTGATTGCTTGTTTTTCCAGGTGTTCTATGTAAAAGTTGGATGGGGGGAAGGGGGGAGCCCATGGCTGTCCCATCAATTTGTTTGTATATTTTCCCTTTCCATGTGAAATATCCTGCATGTATTGTGAATTTGAATAGTTCAAATATATCAGGGGGAAGTGTGACTTCAGTAGATTGAGGGTTTCTATTAGTGGTACATTTGTGAATAGTGAAGTGATGTCAAAGCTTACTATTAAGTCTGAGCTTTTTAGGGTAAGGTGTTGTAAGATGCTTTTTAGGTGTGCTGAATTTTTGACAAAGGAGGGAGAATTGTTTGTGAGAGTGGCTAGTAGCTTAGCTAAATGTCTAGCCAGTTTGTATGTGGGACTATTTATACTGTCCACAATTGGGCGTAGGGGTGTGCCTTGTTTGTGAATTTTTGGTGCTCCATAGATCCTCGGTGTTTTAACATGGAAGGGTTTGAGTTTGTTAACTGTGTCTTTGGGCCAGGTAGTGACTTTTTTCAATAATTTTCGTGCCTTATTCTTTTGTGTGTTGGTGGGATTGCGATCTATAATTTTGTATGTTGACTGATCTTGTAATAGTGTGTGCATTTTGCTCTGAAGATGCTGGTTATAACACCAGCGAAATATCAGCATCAAGTTAATAAATTAATTATTTACTTAGTTTCTGTGTTCTATTATACCGTTAAAATAATAAACAACATCTACAGACAATCAATTCAACGACCAAGAAGAAGAAGAACACCCAGCCAAAGCCAATAGGTGGTATAATTTTAGAACTATAAGCTTAACTGTATTCTCCCATTTCTTGATTGGAAATGTTATTTTTAGCTTTTAACTTTATGCAGATCATGTTATACCTCTAAATAAATACAGTACACGTCTGCACAATTCTCTGAATAAATTGATTAACTGTTATAGTAAATTTGGCATGAAAATTAGCAATGAAAAGACAGCGAGTGAAATTAGGCAGAAACATTGAATATATCAACTGCATCCTGAATGGAGAAGCTATAGAACAAGTAAAACATCTCAGCTATTTAGGCAAAATTTTTAGTGAAGATTGCACATTAAATATAGAAATAGACAACAGAATTAGCATAGCCGGTATAGTAGGAAGTCAGCTGGATAAATTTATTTGAAATAAGAGAGAAATTAGTCAAATTTCTCTATACAAGACAGTGCTCAAACTAATTCTAACTTCTGGATATGAAAGATGGTTTAGAAATAACACTTGATATGATCTGTGGAGAACACAGATATGAGAGTTCTGTGAAGGATTAGGGAAGTGAACAGATGGCATTGATGGCAGTAGCATATTAAAAAGGAAGATATTAGGAAAGAACCTGACATTGTTAGCATTCAGGAATATGTTAGTAGTGCTAATCTCAGGTAGTATGGTCACTTAAACAGAATAGGAGAGGAGAGGTTATCAAAAGAAGTGCCTTTGCCAGAATGACAGGAAAAGACTTAGAGCAAGACCAAGATCTAGGTTTATTGATGCATTAAGAAGTGCCGCCTTACAAGACAGAAATGTAAGATCTGATAATATTGGAGTCGTGGCAGGATTCTTCTTCTTTTCAGTCATTTTCTGTCCACTGCTGGATGAAGGCCTCCTCCTCCAGTTCTTTCCACCTTTTTCTGTTCTTGGCAATGGTTGACCAATTTTTCCCAACAAAATTTGACAGTTCATCACTCCACCTTCTTTTAGGACATCCTCGGCCTCGTTTCTCTTCTTTTGGAATCCAGTTCATTAGTATGGTGGTCCATCACTCATCTTCTCTTCTGGATAGATGTCCAGTCCATTTCCATTTTAGTCGCTTATGGTGAAGAATGATGTCAGTGATGTGAGTCTGGCTTCTTATCTTTTAATGTAATGCCTAGCATCAACCTCTCCATTTTTCTTTGAGTTGTTGTTAGTTTTTGCCAGTGCTTTAGTTAGCGACCAAGTTTCACAACCATGTGTGATGACTAGAAGTATACAGTGGTTAAATGTCTTCCTTTTTAAACAGAGTGGGACATCATTGTTTTGAAAAACATCATTTTTCAAAACAATGAAATTTCAATTTTCTGAATGCACCCCAGGCAAGTTGAACTCTCCTATTTATTTCCTTTTGAAGTCCACAGTTTAGATCAATTAGATGACCTAAGTATGTGTATGAAGAGACTCTTTCCAAGAAATTGTTTTCCATTATTATGTTTTTTGGTGTTACAAAATGATTAAACATGACTTTAGTTTTTTCTCTGTTTATTTTTAGACTTACTTTACTGCTTTCATGATACAGGTCTTCTATCATTATATTAAGGTCTTCTGGAGTGTTTGCAAAAATTATGATATCATCTGCATATCTTAGGTATGTTAAGTTTCTGTTATTAATTTTTATACCAAGGTTTGTCCAGTTTATATTATTAAATATTTCTTGAAGGACTGCTGTAAAGATTTTGAGTGATAGAAAGTGACATGATTAATTTGGAGGAAAAGTGTTGATAAAAAAGTTAGTAATGATCTAACTTTTTCATGCAGTACTGTCATGATATACTGTATACCTCCTCCCACCCCCTGGTGCCTTTCAGGACTTTGATAATAATGATGATTAATCTGTTAAGGCTCCTTACTGTATCAATATACCGAGATATTGATCCTCCTCTGGGTCTTTTTTCTACCATTCTGTGAAAAAAAAAACATTTCCTTTGGTTATGTTTGCTCTTCCATTCTGTTTAAGTGACCATACCACCTGAGATTATCTCAGCTAACATTCTTGAATGCTAACAATATCAAGTTCTTGCCTAATATCCTCAATTTTAATATGATACTGCCATTAATGCCATCTGTTTACTCTCTCTTGAGCTTTCTCAGAACTCGCATATCTGTAATCTTTGATGAAGTGGTTTGTTTCTAAACCAGCTCTTATGTCTGAAATCCATATGTTAAAATTAGCTTGAACACTATCTTATATACAACTCATTTAGTGTTTTGACAAATTTCTCTCTTATTCCATATAAATTATTCATTTGAATACCTACCCTATCAGCTTTACTAATTCTGCTGTCATCACAATGATCAAATTCCTGGTATATATACCCTCAAGGAGTATACAGGATATGATAGTAAAAACATGAAAAATTTACATCATTACTAACTTCCTATCTACAATTTTCCTTCAAATCAATCTGTTACCTGTCAAGACTCCAATATTATCAGATCTTATATTTCTGTCTTCTAAGGCACTTTTACTGTATCAATCCACCTATATCTTGGTCTTCCTCTGAGTCTTTTTCCTGCTAACCTGGCAAAGAACACTTGTTTTGCTAATCTTTCCTCTCCCATTCTGTTTAAGTGACCATACCACCTGAGATTAGCTCTGCTAACACATTCATGGATGCTGACAATGTCCAGTTCTTTCCTAATATCCTTGTTTTTAATGTGATATTGCCATTGATGCCATTTGTTCATGCCCTTAATCTTTCTCAGGACTCTCATATCCACAGTTTCTAGTCTTTGGTCAGGTGTTTTGCTTCTGACTCAGGTCTCAGATCCATAAGTTAAAATTGGTTTGTACACTGTCTTATATATAGCTAATTTAGTATTTTGGTTAATTTCTTCCTTATTCCATATTAATTTATTCATTTGACTTCCAGCCATACCAGCTTTGTTGATTCTGTTGCCTATTTTCATATTTAATTTACCATCTTCACTAAAAATCGTGCCTAAGAAGCTGAAATGTTTTACTTGTTCTATAGGTTCTCCATTCACAATGCAGTTGATATTTTCAATGTTTCTGTTCTATTATAAAAGACAGTTTTCGTTGTCTTTGTCTTTTTAATGCTGACCTTCATACCATATCTGTTACAACAGTTATTCAATTTAGTCAGCTAATCTTGCAGACTTGTAGCGAATTTATTTAGAAGTATAACATCATCTGCATAAAGCAAAGAGCTGAGATTAACATCTCCAATTTTGATATCAGGTTTAATACCGCCACTTTCCTTTATAATGTGATCCATATAGATAATAAATAACAGAGGGGATAATGTACATCCTTTCTGACACCAGATTTAAGATTAAACCACCTTCCCGTACTTCCTTCAATTCCAACTGCTGACTTACAACTCAAATAAAGACTAAGTATTGCTTGATATAATGTCCCATTGACACCATATAACTGTAGCGTTTTAAATAGCTTCTCTCTTGGCACCTTGTCATATGTCTTTTCCATATCTACAAAACTCAAATACAGATCTTTGTTATATTCCAATGATTTATCAACAATTGTCGTAAAATGAAAATCTGATCCTGACAGCCTCTATTGGGCCTGAATCCAGCTTGTTCATCACCAAGCTTCTCTTCCACAATCCTTCTCAACTGTTTCTCAAGTATGCAAGTATATCAATCTTACTAGGAACACTCAATAGAGAATACCTCTGTAATTCTCGCATTCAGTTTTATTTCCCTTTTTATATATGGGTACTATGAGAGAGCTCTACTCCAATCATCTGGAATTCATCCCTCTGTCCCGGCCTTCTGAACTAAGCAGTGCAGCCACTCTAAGACTTTTATATCTCCATACGTGAGCATTTTTGGTCAAATATCATCTACTCCTGATGCCTTTCCATTTCAGGATTTTGATGGCTTTTTCTACTTCAAGTATGGATATGTATTCCTGTCTGCATGCCTGGTTTTTTTTTTTTTTTTATCACTATGCTGTCATCACTGCTTGTTTCATTTAGCAATTTTTCGAAGTAATTACTCCATACTTCAAGGATATCTTTTTCTCCTGTTTTGCATGTCACCTTTATCATCTCTAATTCCTTTTACAGCACTCTTTCCTCCATTTCTGAGCTTCTTCAACAACCTCCAGAATATCTTGCCACCTCCTTGCCAAAGTCCTCCCATAATTTTTGTTTAGCTAGTTTTACACAGTCTTTAGCTTTTTTACACTTTGTCTCTGTATGCTCTAAGAGCACAAGCTGACTTATTTGCCAGGAACGTTTGATGTGCTTTCTTCTTTTCCTTCATTGTCTCTTTTACTTCCTGAGTCCACCATGGAGTTCTGATTTTTCTATTCTTGCAGACAACCTCACATGCCTCTCTGGCTGAATCAGTCAGTGGTTTCTTCAATGCTTGCCACTGAATCTCCAAGGTTTGGTTCCTGTTCTCGAACTGTTTCATTTTTTCTTGAATAATATTTGTGTATTTTAGTCTACAGTTCACATCTGAGAGCTGCTCAACTTTTATTCGCTTTCAAACTTTCTTACATGTTCTTCTTTTCAATATGAAATTCAATTTTATCCTGCTCAAGACTAAATGGTGATCACTTCCAATTTCAAATCCTCTGCGCACACTGGTATCCAGCACCAGAGAGAAAATATCACTATCGACAATAACATAGTTAGTGAAACTTTTCTTATTCCTTGCCTCTTCTCTCCATGTGAATTTGTGCATATTTTTATGTTGGAACATGGTGTTAGTAATAATAACCAGTCCATGTCCTGAGCAGAAATCCAACAGGTATTTGCCATTATTATTAGTTTTGCTCTTTTCTCCAAATTTTCCCAAAATATTTTTGTAAGTCTGCCAGTCATTTCCTACTCTACTATTTAGATCCCCAACAAGGACCACCTTTTCCTTTTTCATTGTGTCAGTTGCTTTCTCTAAAGCCTCAAAAAATTCCTCCACTTCTACCTTAGGAGAACCTTCTGTGGGACCATAGGCACAAAACTTCTGCTGTCAACTTCCATAATTAACAGCTGTCTTTATTAAAAATTGTGCCTAAAATAGCTGAAATGTTTTACTTATACTGAAGATCCTTCATTTAAGATGCAATTGATGTTTTCAATGTTTCTGTCTATTTTCATTGTCTTATTATTGTTAATTTTCTTTCCAAATTTATTATAGCAATTATTCATTTTAGTCAGGTAATCCTGCAGACTTGTACTGCACTTGTTTAGGAGTGTAACAGTATCTGCACAATGTAATGAGCTGAGATTAAAATCTCCAACTTCGATATCAGGTTTAATACTACTCTCCTTCATAATGTGATTCATATAGATGATAAAATAATACTGGAGATAATAATGTGTACCCTTATCTCACACCTAATTTAACATAAAACCATCTTCCTGTACCTTCTTTAATTCTAACTGCTGATTTACAACTCAAATATAGCTGTAGTATAGTTGGATATAATGTCACATTTACATCATATAACTGGTATTTTAAAAAGCTTGTCTTTTTGGTACCTTTTCAGATGCCTTTTCCAAAAATACAAAACTTAAATATAGATCCATGTTATATTTCTATTATTTCTCAACTATTTGTCTTAAAGTGAAAATTTGATCCTGATAACGTCTGTTTGTCCTGCCCTTCCAAAATTTTTCATAGCTGTTTCTCCAATACACTTGCATAAATTTTACCAGGAATGCTCACTAAGGAAATTCCTCTGTAATTCTCCCATTCAGTTTTACTTTTCTTTTGATGGAGATACTATGAAACCTCTACTCCAGTCATCTGGAATTCACCCTGTGACCAGGCGTTCTGAATAATGCAGTGTGAGCACTGTAAAGCTTTTAGCCCTCCATGTTTAAACATTTCTGATTGAATATCATTTACTCCAGCTGCCTTTCCACATTTCAGATGTCTGATAGATTTTTTCTATCTCAAGTATTGTTATGTACTTCTGATTGGCTTCCTCTTTAATGTTTTCTACC
The DNA here is from genome assembly GCF_054136105.1 of Typopeltis vanoorti. Lineage (NCBI taxonomy): Eukaryota > Metazoa > Arthropoda > Arachnida > Uropygi > Thelyphonidae > Typopeltis > Typopeltis vanoorti. The sequence continues at coordinate 114,463,507 of NC_143553.1, forward strand.
ACTGTGCTGTCACTGCTTTTTCATATAGTAGCAGCCTTTCAAAGTAAATACTCCAGGCATAAAATATTTTTGTCTTCACTATACATGTCACCCATTATCATCTCTGATTCCTGTTATTATTATTATTAAACAAGACCTCATGGAGTCAAAGACTCATCTAGGAGGTCCTTTTATCTCACACACATCTCATCATACGATGTCTTGAAAACATTCAAACTCCTTGCAGACACCACACTCTCAGGCAAGGCATTCCAATCATTTATCTGCACAATAAAAACCTGCCTCTCACTCCCCTATTCACACCCTCTTTATACAGTTTCCAGGGATGATCTCTGGTTCTCCCCCTGATCTCCCACTATTTTCTGTAGAACTTCTCCAGCATTGATCCTATAACAACCCCTTACCAACTTGTAGGTCTCTATGATATATTCCCTCTTCCTCCTGTCCATCAGACTCTGCAAATTGCATCTTCTCAATCTTTCCTCATACTCGATATTCCTGAGGTCAGAAACTGCCTTAGTCAGTCTCCTTTGGACCCTCTCCAACATCTCTTCATCCTTCTGAAAACCTGGTGACCAAATCTGGGCACAGTAGTCCATGTGTGGCCTAATCAAAGCCTTATACAATGGAACAAGAATCTCCTTACTTCTACACGTCAGTGTCCTCCCTCATCATTCCCAGAAGCCTTTGTGTTGTCTTCACAATTTTGACGATGTGTCCCCTAAATTTTAGATCCTTATCCACTATCAACCCCAGATCTCGTATTTCCTCTACCTCCAACAATATATTCTCACCAAGCATAAATTCTGCATCCCATCTTTGTTTTCCAAATTTTAAAACCTTACATTTTGCAACATTGAACTCACATCCCCATTTGCTTGCCCAATCACTCAATTTATTCAAGTCTTCTTGCAAGGCCACAACGTCTTCACTACTCTTTAAGGTTCGTCGTAACTTTGCATCATCTGCAAACAACTGAACAATACTCTTTCCTCCATTTCTAACCTTTTTCAATACCCTTCCAAATATTTTGCCACCTTCCTGATATTTATTTTCTATATTCTCACCAAAGCCTTTTATGTCTTTTGTTTAGCTTGTTTTGCAGAGTGGTTTGCTTTCTTACATTTTTCTCTGTATTCTTTCAAAGTTTGAGCTGACTTGATTGTCAAGAACTTTTGATGTACTTTCTTAACTTCATGAGTCCACTGTGGAGTTTTGATTGTTCTATTCTTACAGACAACCTATGCCTGTGTAGCTCTGAATCAAACCATGTTTTCTTCATTTTCTACTACTGAATCTCTAAGGTTTGTTTTTGGTTTTCAAACTTTCATTTTTTTCGTGACTACTACAGCCCACCTCTGATAGCTGCCAAGCTTTGATTAATTTTAAAACTTTCTTGCACGCTTTTCTTTTCAGTATAAATAATCTGAATAAATATAGTATAAATATAAATTATCTATTATCACTGATGTAAGCAGCAGAAGTCCCAGGCCCCTCTAATCCAGATATTTTAATAATAAGGTATGACACTTTTTGGTAATTCATGTATAAAAATATGGCTTCTGTATTACTTCAACCTTAGTATCACTCTGGGTCTGGCTCCCACTGATGAGACTTCAATAAATGTTGAATATTTTTCTGCATTATCAATAACAGGCTCAAAGTGGGAATGAGATTCATAATTAAAGACACACAGGTGTATGGAATACCAGGTCACGAAGTAGAATTTAATCTATTTCTGCTACATGATCTAATTAGTTAACACTGATAGCACTGCCATCAACTGTAGTTGATGGTAGTGCTATCAGTAGAACTTACTCAAGCATTTGATAATGTCTGGCATCCCCCTGCATTCCACATCCTCCAGAAAATTGGTGTAGGTAAAAAAAATGCTATCCGTTATCAAATTAGCCTATGCCAATTCAACCACCCACCTCCTAGTTAATTGGTTCCTGTCAGACCCAGTAAAAATTTGAAAAGGTGTCAAGCAAGGTCAAAGCTTTGCTTTAATTTTCCAATAAATTAAAGCAAAGAACACTAAAATAGACACCTATTTTAGTGTTCATACAGCAAGCAGTATGAACTTTGATTATGCAGTTGCGCAAGATAATGATAAGCTTTTTTTTTTCTGGATTTGTTATGTTTGTTATGATGCATCTGACGGGAATTTTAATGCTTCAGTGAAGTTTTGCAAATATTCAGCTGAAGCCAAATATTTGCAAAACACAATACCAAAGCAAAACGGAATATTCAGCACATCTGTAATAAATATTTCTGACTCTGAAAGTGGGGAGGGACCCTCTTTCAAGGAATAAGCTGGTATCTAGTGTCAAAAGAAATTTTCTGAGAAATTGTATATTACAGAATAAGTTTACTCATTAACTGTGGAAATCCCTTCTGTTTGAATGATCACATGAGATAAGGGAAGGCTTTTCCTGATTGGTTGCATTTGTCATGACTTATTAACAGGAATATTTCTGCTTCAGTTAGCCAAATACCAAATCTTTCCACTGATTAAGCTAAAGGCAAATATCTGAAAAATACCAAAGCTTACAAATACTAAATATTAAAATAGACAGCAGAATTAGTTAAGCTGAATAATTTTGATTTCTTGCACGTTTTTCTTTTCAGTATAAATAATCTGAATAAATATAGTATAAATATAAATTATGTATTATCAGCGATGTAAGCAACAGAAGTCCCAGTCCCTCTAATCCAGAGTATTTTAATAATAGGGTGTGACACTTTTTGGTAATTCATATATAAAAATATGACTTGAAATAAGAGAAAAATTAGTCAAAACACTAAACTAGCTGTACACAAGACGGTGTTCAAACTAATTTTAACTTATAGAACTAAGAGCTGGGTTAGAAATAAAACACTTTATCAAAAAATGGAGGCCACAGATATTAAAGTTCTGAGAAAGATTAAGGCAGTGAACAGATGGCATAAATGGCAATATCATATTATAAATGATAATTTATAATATGATATTGCCATTTATATAATATTATATTGCCATTAAAATATTTATAATTATTAGGAGGAAAAAACTTGACATTGTTAACATTCAGGAATGTATTAGCAGAGTTATCTCAGGTGGTGGTCACTTAAACAGAATGGGAGAGGAAAGGTTAGCAAAGCAAGTATTCTTTGCTAGGATGATAGGAAGACGATCCAAAAAAAAGACAACCTCTATCCTAGATCTGAAAGGTCTAGGATAGAGGTGGGCAACCCGTGCTAAATGTAGCATACCAAAGACTTTTTTTCTGGCATGCAATGCAGGGCTCACTTTAAAAAATAATTAAATAAATAAATACATCCACAATCTCCGCAGAGTTGTATAAGTTAACTTAATAGAATACAATTTTATTAAGTAGAGTGATACCAAATAAAAATGCAATAAAGAAACAAACACTATCAACTGTTTTAGTAATAAAAAGTAATAGGAATAAATAAACATCCTATTTCCAAGCCATCATCTATCTCTGCAATATACTGACATACAAGTTTTGCCCCGTTCAGTTGTTGCATCATTCACCAGGCAGCCAGTCATGGCGTGACTTTACCATCATTTTATATATTTTTTTGTGTTTCATAAAGAATTTATCAGTTTTCTAAAGTGTGTATATATGTGGATTTCAATTTAATTCACTTGTAAGTCATTAAAATATGGATTGAAAGTATTTATTGTCAATTTAATGTCAAAACCACCAGCAAAGAAACAAAGACATTCAAATGAAGAGGATATCAGAGAATTTAAAGAATACTGGACTGAAAACAGTTGGTTGCTGCTATAGGCCGGGGGGGGGGGGGAGTACAGGGGGTGATATTGAATTCATGCATCAGCAAATTAGTGCAGGGTTAGTGATTATTATGGAGATTTTAATTATGCTGATATCAATTGGAAGGAGGAAATATCACGTGGCAAAAAGGAAATGGAATTCATACATCTTCCATGAGATAATTATTTGAAACAGCACATAACTGAAGGGACACATGCACATGGTGTGAGGGTGTTGGACCTGATCATTGGTTCAGAGGATATATGCATAAGTAAGGTGTCCTTGTTACCTCCAATTGGTGAAAGCGATCATGTGGTATTAACTTGGGAGGTTGCAAAATTTGTGGATTTCTCTCTTAAGAAGGGGGTATATACAGAACTACAGGTTAGGCAATTATAACAAGCTTCGGAGTGAGCTTGCAGCCATCCCATGGCAGAACATATTGAAGGGGAAAGATGTTAGCAGTGCATGGGATAAAATCAGCGGGTATCTGAGGAAGGCAATATTCAGATTGCATCCCCATGGTCAGGAAGACAAACAAGGTAGGTGTTAGATGGATGAGTAGTAGTATCAAACTTGATCTGCAAAAAAAGAAAATATTATGGAGAATTTACAAGGAGAAAGGCGACCAGTACACCCATGAGCAGTAAAAGGCTCAAGCTAGGAAGGTTACCAGCATAGTAAGAAAAGCTAAATCAGATTATGAGAAGGACTTTAGCCAAGGAGATCAAGGGTAATCCCAAAGAATTCTTCCAGTATGTGGCAAGTAAAAGGAAGAATGACTTCGAAAGGATAGCCTTAGTGGGTGCTGATGGTATTGAGGTGACAAATTCAGAATGTAAATAAAAAGAACATAAAAGGTGACAAATGTAACCTTTTCAGATGCCTTTTCCAGAAATACAAAACTTAAATATAGATTCTTGTTATATTTCTATTATTTCTCAACTATTTGTCTTAAAATTTGAACCTGATAACGTCTATTTGTCCTGCCCTTCCAAACTTTTTCATAGCTGTTTCTCCAATACACTTGATAAATTTTACCAGCTCACTAGGGAAATTCCTCTGTAATTCTCCCATTCAGTTTTACTTTTCTTTTAATGGAGATACTATGAAACCTCTACTCCAATCATCTGGAATTCACCCTGTAACCAGGTGTTCTGAATAATACAGTGTGAGCACTGTAAAGCTTTTAGCCCTTCATGTTCAAACATTTCTGATTGAATATCATTTACTCCAGCTGCCTTTCCACATTTCAGATGTCTGATGTATGCCTTGCGAAGAGCGGTGGGAGTCTGGTTAGAAAGTGATAGTGGAGTTAATATGTGCAGAAAGTGTAAAGAGAATGAGGATTTCAAGCGTGTTTCGTGTGTCGAGAGTGATATCATTAACGATAGTCAGAATGTAGAAAATGGTGGTGTGCTAGAGAATTGAGTGGTAGTGCCAGATAGGTGTGAGAGTGTTGCTGAAAGTGTAAATGAAGGTAGAAATACAGAAAGAATGGATGATTTGATCGATAATGAAAATGGTGAGATAAATTCGAGTAGCGAAATTGCCCGTTTGAACGGTGAGATACACAGAGCTAAAAGACAACTGGAGCGTATGGAAAAATGTGTGTTGAACGTACCGACAAATAACCGGCGGAAGTCTGTGACGGCAAATAATACAATGTTCGTAAACGTCAATAAAATGAAGGAGCGCGTGCTGTATGGGGATTCGCTATTAAGAGGTGTAATAATAGAGAGTTTAACGAAGTCGTACCAGCCGGGTGTGAACATAAAGGACATCAGCGAATCTATTCGACTGCAAAAACAGAGGGTGAAAGAGATGATAATCGTGGCAGGAACGAATGATTTGAAAGAGGACAAAATGGAAATGATAGAGGATGTGAGGGAGTTGTTTGAGGTAGCAAAAGAGAAGAGTGAGAGAGTTAGGGTGGTGAGTATCTTACCGAGTATGACAGCAAAGTGTTTAGAAGGAGGGCCATTATTGCCAATGACTTTATGCGTTGGTTATGCATGGAGAGTGGTGTGGAATTTGTGGATGTGTGGAATGAGTTCGATGGGCGAAAGGACTTATATAAGATGGATGGGTTACATTTGAATGGAGTTGGTGTACGGAGACTTGAAAAAGTGTTGATGAATGATGTGGAAGTGGATGTACAGACTCAGGGAAACTAGATTTATTAAGAGGGGGGGGGTAGATATGCAGACTTTAGGGAGGCAGTTAAGTGTATGAATGAGTGTATTATGCCCGAGCGAGTACGACGGACAACAAATCAGAATGGGATAGTTAGTATAAGGCATCAAAGTAGGGATGGGACAAATGGGCTTCTGCGATTCATGTACACTAATGCCAGGAGTATTAGGAACAAGAAGGAAGAGTTTTTGGCCATGGTTGGCACTTCCAGGCCACAGGTTGTTGGTATTAGTGAAACATGGCTGACAGAAGATGATAAAGCTAGTGGGATTGAATGCGACGGGTATAGCGTGTTCAGGAGTGACAGGGTGAATAAAAAGGGGGAGGGGGGAGGAGTGTTATTGATGATAGCTGATGAGCTTCAGCCAAGGAGTATAGAAGTTGAACTGCAGGATGGGGAAAAAAAGCACATTTGAGGCTGTTTGGTGTGAGATAGAATCTAGCAGAACAAAATATACAATTGGGTGCTGCTATAGACCAGGTGATGGAATAGATGGTGGGGATAGTATGCATAAGCAAATAGAAGAAATGAGTGGAAGGAGGGTAATTATTATGGATGATTTCAATTATGGTAACATTGACTAGAAAGAGGAGATGGCACATGGGAGGAAGGAATTGGATTTTATGCAGTTATTAAGGGACAACTATCTACGGCAACATGTAGTGGAAAATACCAGGGGGCAGAGAGTGCTGGACCTAGTAATTGCAACTGAGAATGTGGCTGTAACGAACATGACCATGTTGCCACCAATTAGTGAGAGTGACCATAAGGTCATGACCTGGGAGGTGGCTAAAGGAGTCGAATTTACAATTAAGTCAGGGTACATGTGGAATTACCGGGCTGGTAAGTATGACAAGCTTAGGTGTGTGCTTGGCTCAATGCCATGGCATGTAAAACTGCAAGGGCTGGATGTTGATAGTGCATGGGAGGTGGTTAAGAACTGTTTGCAGGAGGCAATTGTTGACTGTATACCAAGAGTCCAAATAATAAACAAGTAGGGGTTAAATGGATGAATAACACTATTAAGCTTGAGCTGCAAAAAAAGAAACAATTGTGGAGGGAATTTAAGGAGAAAGGTGACCATCAGGCACAATAACAGTATAAAGCTCAGGCCAGGATGGTAACAAGGGTGGTAAGAAAAGCAAAAGCAGATTACGAAAGGAAATTGGCCACGCAGGCTAAAGAGAATCCCAAACAGTTTTTTCAGTATGTTGCAAGTAAAAGGAAAAATGCTCATGGTAGAATGATCTTAAAAAATGCTGAGGGTAGGGAGGTAACCGAATCAGTCAATATTGTGGAATTACTGGGCGAGCACTTTGCAAGAGTATATCATCCAGGTGGTGACTTTGCAGGAATGGAAGAACCAACAGCTTATACTGGAATTGTGATGAATGAAGTAGAGGTAACTAGTCTATTACAGAACCTCAATGTCAATACATCTGTGGGATTGGATGGTATACCAGCTCGTGTCGTACGTGAAGCGGCTAAAGAATTGTCAGTGCCCTTGACCATTTTGTTTAATTTGAGCCTCAGGACTGGGTCAGTCCCGGGGGGGGGGGGGGGGAATAGTTCCACTGCACAAAGGTGGTTCCAAGGCTGCTGTTGAAAATTACCGGCCAATCAGCATAACAGGAATCATTATCAAGGTCTTAGAGAAAATAGTCAAGAGGAAAATACAAGATTGGATAGAAGAAAATGGGATACTGTATCGGGGACAGCATGGTTTTGTGAAGGGTAGGTCATGCCTCAGTAACTTGCTCACGTATTATAACACAGTGACAGCTGAACTGTATAAGGGTAATGGGTTTACAGTGATTCTACTGGACCTTGCTAAGGCCTTTGACAGGATACCACAAGGAATTCTAATCAGTAAATTGCAGCATATGGGGATGGACATAGGGTTAGTGAGATGGATAGGAGGGTGGTTGACGGAGAGCTATCAGAGAGTGGTTTACTCAGGAGTAGAGTCCACACAACAGCCTGTGACTAGTGGTGTGCCACAAGGATCTGTTCTTGGACCACTGCTGTTTAATTTGTTCATAAATGATATAGGAAAGGATCTGAGAGGAACAGTTCATTTGTTTGAGGATGATTCAAAGTTGGGTAGGGCAATAGTGAATGCAGATGACGTCAAAATTTGGCAGGATAATTTGGATAGATTGGAGGTCTGGGCTAAGGAGAATGGATGTCAATTTAATGTGGCAAAATGTAAGGTTATGCATTTTGGGGTGAAAAGATTGGCGGCAGTTTACTGCATTGGTGGAACCGTGCTCCAGGAAATTGATGAGGCACGAGATTTAGGAGTGTTGGTGAATAAGGAATTGAAATTTAGGGGGACACATTGCAAAAGGGGCCAAATCAGCTCATCAAATCACTTGGTTGCTGAAGAATACGTTGACAAGCAGAGTCAAGCAGGTTATTGTTCCTCTGTATCGAGCCTTGATAAGACCCCATCTCGACTACTGTGCTCAGATTTGGTCACCTAGGTTTCTTCTTGATCGGGAGGAGGTGGAGAGGATCCAGAGGCGAGTGACCAAGATGATAGCAGGTCTGTGGAATGAACCTTATGAGAACAGGTTGAGGATTTGTGGGTTGCAAAAATTGGTTGATAGGCAGAGGAGGGGAGATATGATTGAGACATTCAAATTACTGAAGGGTTTCTATAAAATTAATTCAGAAGATATTTTTGAGAACAGGGCTGGTTGTGGGAGGACTAGGGGACATCCATGGAAACTGGGCAAAAGTGTGGTTAGTAAAGGTGTTAGAGCTTGGTTCTTTACTTTTAGAGTAGTGAATGAGTGGAATGCACTCCCTGAGTCTGTGGTGGATGCTGTGATAGTGAATGAGTTTAAGGCAAGGTATGATAGATACTGTATGAATGTCGAATAGTTGTGATGAATATGATTTGGGGCCTCCCTCGATGAGTCTAATGACTCCCTGGAGTTGCCCGTAATAATAGTAATAATAGTAATAAGTATTGTTATGTACTTCTGATTGGCTTCCTCTTGAATATTTTCTACCACTTTGCTGTCACTGCTTGTTTCTAAGTGATCACTTTTCAAAAGTCTATCACCCATGTGAGGATATCTTTGTACCTGTAGCAATAAATGTGGGAATTGAAGTTAAGAAATCAGAGGTACTTAGTATATTGCAGAATTTAAATGCAAACACTGCTGTAGGTTTAGATGGAATATCAGCCCGGGTGTTGCATGAATGTGCAAAGGAATTGTCAATGCCTCTTACTTGGTTATTTAACTTAAGTTTGAAGACTGGTATGGTCCCTTGGGAGTGGAAGGAAGGCAAAGTAGTTCCTTTGCATAAAAGTGGCTCTAATACTGCGGTAGTTAATTACACAGACCAATCGCCTTCTCGGGAGTGGTGGTAAAAGTATTGGAAAAGTTGGTTAAAGACAAAATTCAAGAATCAGTGGATCAGGATATGATACTCTATAGGAGCCAACATGGTTTTGTTAATGGTCGATCCTGCCTTAGCAATTTATTAACTTTTATAATAGAATGACATCCGATTTGTCAAAGGAAATGGCTACACAGTAGTATTTCTGGATTTTGCTAAGGCTATTGACAGGATATCCCATGGAATACTGTTGTTCAAATTGGAGCAGATGGGGATGGATACTAAACTGGTGATATGGATAGGAGAATGGTTCAGGGAGAGATACCAGAAGGTGGTGTATGGAGGAGCAGAGTCCAGGATGAGGCAGGTGACCAGTGGTGTGCCTCAGGACTGTGTGCTTGGGCCATTGTTGTTTAATTTGTATATAAATGATATAGGATATGGCTTAAAGAGAAATATTCAGTTGTGTGCTGAGGATGGAAAGTTGGGTAGCGCAATAAAAAATCAAGCTGATGCTGAGAGTTTGCAGGATGATTTAAATAAGCTGGCAAAGTGGGCAAAAGGTAATGGATGTCAGTTCAGTGTGGAAAAGTGTAAAGTTATGCAGTTTGGGATTAAAAGATTACCAGCTGTGTACTACATTGATGGAACAGTACTCCAAGAGATTGATGTGACTAGGTACTTAGGGGTGTTGGTGAATAGGGAGATGACGTTCAGGGGACATATTGCTAAGGTGTCCAAGATTGCACATAGGATTACTTGGTTATTGAGGAACACACCAACATCCAGAGATAAAGAAGTTATTATTCCCCTTTATAAAGCGTTGATACTTCCACATTTGGATTACTGTGCTCAGGTCTGGATTCCTTGGATTACTGTGGTCACCTGAATTCCTTGGAGAAGAGGAGGTTGTGGAGAGGGTTCAGAAGAGAGTGACTGAGTTGGTGAGCAATGTAAAAAAATGTTCCCTGCAGTGATAGATTGAGAGCTTGTGGATTGCAGAGGTTGGTTCATAGGCAGAGAAGAGGGGATATGATAGAAACATTTAAATTACTAAAAGGTTTTTATAAGATTGATGCAGGGGAAATGTTTCAGCTGCGTGATAGTGATGGAAGAACAAGTGGTCACCCCTGGAAATTAAAGAAAAGTGTTGTTAACAAGGGTGTGAGAATGAGGTTTTTTGCCTGCAGGGTGGTGAATGAGTGGAATGCATTGCCTGACTCAGTTGTGAGTTCCTTGTCTGTAAATGAATTCAAGAAGAGATATGATAGATATTGTTTTGATAGTTTGGGTCTCCTGCGATGAGTCTACTGACTCCATGGAGATACCCGTAATAATAATAAAAATTTGGTATGATTAAGAAAGATAATAAAGTATTATGCATTTTATGTTCCAAATCAGTTTGTAGGACTTCTTCTGTAAAGAGACATTTTGAAACTGTTAATAAGAACTTAAACAGTAAAAGTGAGCAAGAACAAACAGAATTAATTTCTCATTGACTAAAGAAGACAAAAAAACAGTCCGATACTTTGATGAAATTTATTTCAGGTAGGCCTAGTTCCAATTTTGTTGTAGCTTGTTTTGAGGTTTCAAAAGTTATTGCCCAACATGGAAAACCACTCAGTGATGTGGAGTATATTGAAGAAGCATGGCTAGAATGTTCTCCTTTCCTTTTTGACAATCTTTCAGAAAAAGGTAAAAATTATTCAGTGCATTAAAGAATTGTTGGTGAGTAAAAAAACAGTTAAGGATAGGATAATTAAGTTGAAAAGGAATACAGCAGAACAATTAATAAAAGATTTGGCTTCATGTAAGTTCTTTTCTATTTGTGTTGATGAGAGCACAGACATTACATTACCAGCTAGGCTAGCAATTTTCGCTTGATTTTGTAGGGTTGACAAAGTATGCAAAGAGATGATTAACACAAAAAATAGGTCTAATAAAAATCCTGAAAGACAGAGCTTATAATATTTCCAGCACAGAAAAACAGAGAAATGAAGAAATGGAATATTTAACACAGATCCTCAAAAAATGGTTATGAACCCAAGACTATCAAGAAAATCCTCCACACAACTCCTACAAGCATCCCACAGAAACAAGATTTCAAAAATGCCATCATGCATCCATATATCAAGAATGTTACAGACAAGAGATGGCTAAATTACTAAACAAACATAATATCAAAGTAGCCTTTCTGCCGCTCTAAAAAATTTCAAGATTTCTATATCCCCCGAAACCTCCATATCATCCTTTAAAAAAACCAGGTGTTTATAAAATTTATTGTTCTTGCAGCATCTGCTACGTAGGACAGACAAGAAGATCTAAGGAAATACGCATGAACGAACACCAAAAGGATGTACAAAACACAAGAGAACACAAATCAGGTCTAGCTTTCCATACCACTACCTCCGGTCACAATGTACTCTGGCAGAAAACAAACATGTCTCATATAGAAAAAAACTGTTACATAAGGAAATTTAAAGAAGCTGCAAACATGCTTAGAATTCCAACACAATGCAATAAAAACTAAGGCTTAATTCTACACCAAGTTTGGTCAGCTTTGATTAAAAATATACCTCAGTCAGACCTCGGACATTATGATCGTGAACAACAGAACAGCATCATCCAGCATTGTTTAGACTTAGCACTGCTTTGAATCTGCATTCTGATTTTTTAATTTTATAAACAGTCAGATGGCTACAACTGTATAGTATGAACTATTAATTTCTCTTTTTTGTTGTTTTAACTTTCAGTTACCTTTTACCCCTGAAGATGTAAGTCAAACAACTTATGAAACTTGTCGGGTTTTTATTTCTTTATTGTGCTTTTAGCTTAATTAAAAAAAAAAAGTGGTCCAATCACCAGAATATGCCTTGTGATTAATACGTTCACTGCCACACTCCTTGTGCATAGTTTGTTACTGCACGCCAAGCACTTTCACTTCTACAAGGTCAGTACGAGTTATCTCGAAGCTGGCTTATCAGACAGAATTTTGTTTCATACGTCAACTACAAGTAATCTCGTATCACCCCCTCATCTATGTCTTGCATGCACTGATGACTGTGTAACTTGATTTCAGAGTCAGTGATGCTCAGCATTCAGTGCACTATGGTTTATTGCATGTAGTCTTACAATTATTTAAAATTATTTAAATAAAAACCTTCAATTATGCCATGGCCAGTAAAAGAAAGCTTACTGATGCAGAATTAGAAGCTTACGCCAATATGAGTGATGATGAATGGAATGAATTATTTGGTTCCGATTACAAAGATGATTATAATTCTATAGACAACTCTAGCGATGACTCAGATGATGATATATCGCATATAAATATATGTATATATTGAAAAAAATTTCAAAAAATTGTTTTATTTGCATTAATAAATACACAGTTTACACAACAATATTTCTTATAATATACTATACTTTTGCTGAAATTATTTTCCTTCTACCAAGCCCCCCCCCCCCAGATGTGCGCTCCATGTTATTCACAAGCCAAGGGCCCAAATTAACGTGCTTGTACTACCGGTTAACTCGCGCATGGCATAGAAGGCAGTAATCAACATACGAGTATATTCGTAGTTGGCTTGTGAGGCTCATATACCAACTACGAGTATACTTGTAGTTGGCAGCGAATGTGTTAACCTTGTAACACTACCTGAGCGGACCACTGGGGTTGAAATATGTAAATTATGAATGAATTATCTATTCGGCAAATTGATATTTCAAAAGTGGTATCCATCACAACAGATGGTGCTCCCAGCATCATTGGTAAGGAAGCAGGATTTGTAAATCTGTTTGCAAAATATGTTGGTCATCCACTGATAAAGTTTTCATTGCAAAAGCTGGCCTAAAGGAACTACAAGAAGTGATGCAAACAGTAACTAAGGTTTTTAATTACATTTCTACACATGATTTGAATAAAAGACAATTTCAGAATCTATTGAATGAGGTGGATTTGGTGTATAAAGGACTAATAATGTACAACAATGTTCGTTGGCTTAGTCGAGGTCTTGTTCTGAAACGATTTGTTGAATGTGTGGATGAGATAAATCTCTTTTTGACTAATCAACTCTTATAAAGAAATGTATGACATTGTGTTGGTTTGTAAGCTGATGTTTTTTTGCAGATTTTTGTGAACATTTAAATGACTTGAAGAACTTTAAACCACAAGGCTCTGGTAAGACTCTTGATGTTATGTTTGATGACATAAAGGCATTTGAAATGAAACTAGCAGTTTTATAAGAGGTATTTAGATATTTTCCAAACCTAAAAAAATACATCAGTGATCACCAAAAGGATGAGAAAACAGACTGCCAATGTCTTCAAAAGCTATTTTTAAATGTCATTGTGTGAACTGTTGAGCAGTTCTCTCTAAGATTTGTTAAGTTCAGAGAATTAGAACAGACTGCAAAATTCATTAAGTTTCCAGACACTATAAAACTTAATAAAATTAAACTTGTGGGGGTTTTCGTGGATGAATATGGATGATTTTAAAATGCATTTGACTGATTTTCAAAGTACGGTGATATCTCGCTAAACCGAACTAATAAAAACTGGGCTCATTTGGATTAGCGAATTTTCCCCAAAAAGACAACAATAACATGCATTTAAGACAAAAATAATCACATCCTAATGGTACATAAATTTAATTCTGTAAATAAATGAAGTAACTGATAGAAAAAAAGCTACTGTACTGTATTGTATTGTAAAACAAAAAAAATAATACAGTACACAAGTTTATTTTAGTAAAAAAATTAATTTCTATGTACCTGTATTGTCTAAGATTCTGATTTAATAAAATTGCATAGATCAGTACATAACTTAATTTGCATAAAAAATATCACTTTTTTTGTACACAACACAAAAAAGTTTCACAAAATAACCAAAAACAAAGTTTTTTATTTCTTTGTAAAAAGTCACTGATTTTCTTTGCTTCTTAGAAGCTAAATTTTTTTGAATGCTTCTTCTCGGAGCTGCATTAGCAATAAAATTTTGTGGAATGGCGTATCATTCTGCTTAGCCCATTCTATATGCATATTAACGCTGTCAACTGCCTCTTCGTGTTTTACTTTTTTTTCTTTGAGTTCGTCATCATTGTCTTCTAATTCATTCTGTAGCATCATATTTATAATTTTAGCACCTGATTTGATTTCGAATTCACCTTCGGTTCTACCTGTAATACATTCCGTAACATCTGTTTGTGAAATTTCAACATCTGGATTTATATTTTTAACCAAATTATGCACGTTTTTAATTTCCTCTTTTTGTGTATATTCGTGATTCATGCCAACAATACAGTACGTACTGTACAGTATAAAAAAGCCAACATGAACACACAATACATCAAAAATAGGCTTCCAGTATAACTGTACAATGGACAGTATGAAAAAAATACTATACTGTAATAATAATAACATAAATAATAATAGTTAAAATAATAATTATTAAATAAAAATAATAGTACACAAAATAATAATACGTAATAAATAAAACTTTTTTTCTTCAAACTGCAGTTCGGATTACTGGAGGATTCGGACTAAAGAGGTTCGGATTAGCAAGATGTCACTGTATCTCAATTTGGAGGCAAGAATTTGTTGACCTAAGAGTTAGCTTGGAAAATATAGGCTAATCATGCGGACTGTAAGGGATTAAGAATTAATAAAAGAATATCTTTAATTTTATTTTCTTTTATTGTGCTTTAGTCAAGTAAAATGATTATGATATTGTGCACAAACTTGAAAAAAACGTATGTCTGATTGATCTTTATAAAAAAAAAACAAAAACAAAAATTTCAGAATTATTGTTTACTGTTTTGCTGATGTAAAAATTGCGTATTTAAATTGTGGCTGTATATGGCAGCTGGAATTACATTAAAGGAAAATAAAAAATATTCATGCTATCAACAGGATAGAAGGACTTTTAAGTAAAAACTCCATCACTACTTTTTACATTCATTCAATCTTGAATGACTTACAATAATCACTCTTACAATATTCTATGATTTTACTGCTCTACGAGGGTGGTCTGAAATGTTCTCAGCCTTGACCATAGATGGCAACACTATCGACAAGATTGTTTTTTTTTCTAAGTTGGTACATCTGTCATAAGCATCCATGTGAAATTGCAAGTCATTCTATCAAGTAGTTTGTTTTATACAGTTGTCTGAAGCAAAAGTGCTTCCTGTATCCCTTGAAATGGATAAAATTAAGTATCGTGGGATTATAAAATTCTTTGTAAAAGAAGGTTTAATGCCAAAAGAAATTCATTTGAAGTTCATAAAAGTTTATGAATGCATTTGAAAAGAACATGCAGGATATATTTTGCATCTTTATTACTTTATTCTTACTCTTATTTCTATCTACTTTATTCTATTTCTTATGCATTACGCTTTTACTTAAGTTATTACAGATTATCTAATATCTAATAAAAAACAAAGGTTTAATGACAAAAGAAATTCGTTTGAAGTTCATAAAAGTTTATGGTCACTCTTCTCCTTCATTTTCAACTATTAATAAATGGGCTGCCGAGTTTAAACATGGCCATACCAGCCTTGATGATGATTCACGTGAAGGACATCCAAAAAGTGTAACAACACCAGAAATCATTGATCAAGTGCACAATATGGTATTGGATGACCAGTGAGTCAAAGTGCATAAAATTGCTGAGACTATAGGCATTTCAAAAGAACATGCAGGATATATTTTGCATGAAGAATTGCAAATGAACATGTAAAACGATGTCTCTTGTTCTCATTGTATATCTTACACTATTACTTTTACTTATTCTTCTTTTACTTTAATTTCTCTATATATCTTTACTTTCTCTTTATCTTGGTTTTAACTTTCTCTATTCTTTATTTACTTTACTCTCTTTATTACTCTATTCTTACTCTTATTTCTATCTACTTTATTCTATTTCTTATTACGCTTTTACTTAAGTTATTACAGGTTATCTAATATCTAATACCTTGGGAACCTTGGAAAATTTATTTAATGTTTCGACTGCATCACCAAGATCTCGCTCTTAGGCATTAAATATAATTAAGATCACCTGCAGTATCTCTTTAAATCTATCTCAGGCTTTATTGACAGTCGTGGCTACTCTTATTTAACTTTGTACACAGGTTCGCATTTTTTTAGAAATGGTGCATTGGAATAAGGATCAGTGAATACACATTCTTTAACTTAACATAAATATATTTATTAAACTAGGATACATTAATACAGTTTCATAAATGGATTGGCTCTTCAGAAAATTAAAAGCTAAGAATTATAGTCTCATGTATTATACACACATTAAAATACACAGCAATATTATCACACACCAATCTATAATCTCAGTCATTCTGCTGCTAAGAATTGTAATATCTCATATGTTGTATATACATAATAAACATGCAGCAATACTATCATACAAAAATCTATGTTCTCATCCTAAAACAAATTTGTTCAAGCAATATATATGTATTTCAATCAACAAGTTTCTCATATCTAAATTATCTCAACTATTCTTTAGTCTCTTAGACCGGGACAAGTTATCACAATTTAACTTTATATATGTCTCGCCAAGCATATACAAATTTGAAGCATATACAAATATGTATATGCTTCAAACAACAAGTATACCAATTTTTCTCTAGCCTCTTAGTCCAGGACAAATTATCATAATTTAATTTTGTAAATGTCCCGCCGAATATCAGTCAATCTTCCGAAATGTTAATCATACATTTAAAGGTTGTACTCACAGTTCTTCTCTTGACACATATATTTGAACTGACTCATTCATCTCTTATCTGGTTCCACTGACTTCTTTTCTGTCCTGGGACTCAACATTTGTGCAGGCTTCTTTTTTCTTTAGTGGCGTTGCATCTTGAAGGGTTTTCGGGGCCTGGAGCACACTACACCGAAACTGATTGCTTCTCCGTCTTGGGCCTCAACATTCGTGTGGGCTTCCTTTTCTTTAGCTCCATCGAAAATCCAAAATCCAATTCCGAAAATCTTCCATTGGAAGATTTTCAGGGATTGGAGCATATCTCACCGATACTGCCTTTTCATCCTGGGCCCTTAACATTCGTGCATGCTTTTTTCCTTAGTGGCATCGCATTGTGAAGAATTCCCAGGACTTGATGCATATTATGGTTCGACTTCTCCTTAGACATTTCCTTACTTCTCTTCGGACGTCCAACGGACCCACAATGCTGAATTCCGAGACACTACGAGAGGAGACTGCACTTCCCTCTGCTTTTCTGCATACCTGCTTCCTTCCTTGCTTCTGCAGATCAGTATACTGCCATTGCATCGCTGAATACTTGCCTCCACCTACTACATACAGGATCTGCTGCCTCTGGATACCTCGATAAAAAAAAAAAGCCTCTCTGCAGACTGGCATACTGCCTCCGCCTACTACATACTGGATACTTGGATAAGAAGACCCCTGGATCTTTTCTTGATATTTTCTTATACTTTCTCTTGTGGTTTCTGGATTAAGGTTTGAGAACCCCTAACATTCCCACACAAAAGGAGATGTGACTTTCAGAGTTGTTGATTACTTTTGTTTCCCCCGGAACACACAAAAACAATCTTATTCACTACGGGAGATCCTTAGTTGTTTGCCACCTGTTGTTGCACTGTCGTTAAGACATGCATTAGGTTAAGCTTCAAACAATTGAAGGCACTTTACATTTTACAAACAAAGCTTCTAAGCTCTTTCTTTGAAATTGGAACCACTTAGAAATGACAGATCGCTTTCTAGGGTATTGCCCTTGAAATACACAGCTTAACATTCCTACTGTTTCAATACATACTTGTATGGTTTTTCAAATCACAAAAATTATTCTAACTACAGTTAATATAAACCTTATATAGAAAATTCCTAATAACAAAATTCCACAATCAGCTTTAAATTACAGTTTCCTTCTATGTACACTATTTGTGACCTCTGTAAAAGTCGATGCAAAGTTAAGAAAAAAAATTCCTACTGCATTGAATTTTACAAACAAGCTTTGTGCAAAATGGATGCTGCGCTTGCTCACAGCAGATCAGAAATGCACTTGCATGAACATCTCTGAATACTGCTCGATTTATTACTATGGATGAGACTTAGATTCACCATTACATACCAGAATCCAAACAGCAGTCAAAACAGTGGACAGAAGCTGGTTGTTCAGTGCCAAAGAAGACAAAGTCAGTTCCATCAGCAGGAAAGGTCATGGCCTCGGTGTTTTGGGATGCTAAAGACATTTTTTTATTAATTATCTTGAAAAGGGTAAAACATTAACTAGGGAATATTATTTCGATCTTTTAACCATACTAGACAAAAAAATTTGTGAGAAAAGACCCAATCTGCAGTAGAAAAAAAATCATCTTTCATCAGGACAATGCACCTGCATACAAAGGTGTTTTGAGCAATGGGAAAATTAAGGGATCTGCACTATGAATTGTTGGAACATCCACCCTATTCCCCAAATTTGGCTCCCTCTGACTTCTATCTCTTCCCAAAATTAAAACTCTTCATTGCTGGTCAGCATTTTTCTTCAAATCAAGAGGTGATTGCAACTGTAGTGGGGTATTTTGCAGATCTTACTGAGAACAATTACAGGGATGGGATAATGGTGCTAGATCATTGCTGGAATAAATGTATTAGTCTTAAAGGAGATTATGTTGAAAAATAAAAATAATTTTCAAATTATAAATTCGTTTTTTCATTGTTAGGCTGAGAACTTTTCAGACCACCCTTGTAGTGTGATTTTTGATTATTTGAAAGGTTCTCCCAATATCGAAAAGACACCAGATATTATGTTCTGCAAAATTTCGGTTGGCACATGAGAAAAATTTGCATTAAAGATTTGGCGATTTTGGCACGCACACTTGAAAAGGTTGCCCACCCCTTATCTAGGTTGATTAATACGTAAATGGTAGAAATATAAGTTCTGATAATATTGGAGTATTGACAGATAACAGATTAATTTGGAGGAAAATTGTCAATAGAAAGTTAGTAATGCAGTAACGTTTTCATCTGGTATTATCATAATATCTTGTACATCTCTGAGAGCACATCAAGAATTTGATAATGGTGAAGATTTGCTCATATGACTGTTTTAGCACATTATGCTGCCATGAATCAGCAGATGCACAGGTTTTGTGGACTTCTGTTTATTTACAATGTCATTGCTTATTGCATCTGCTCTGTGTTTTTATATTATTTTATTTTATTTTATAATGGTAGATAAAAATCAGAGTAAGAGTAGTGTTGCTTTCTTTGAAACAATGGAAGACTCATGAACCTATTATATTAGATGTTGTTGTTATGTGCCATCCAGTCGTTTTTGACTCTTGGTGATCTTGTGCACAAAGGTTCTCCATTCCACTCACCCTCTTGTCCTTTCTTTCAGCAACTGTAAGTTCAAGTGGGTAAATCCATTAATGTGGTCCATCCAACTCTTTTGTGGTCTTCATCTTCTTCTCATTCCCTCAGTTTTCCACAACATAACTGTCTCTTCCAGTGATTCATTAGCTTGCATAATATGTCCAAAGTACATCAACTTCTGTTTAGCTATCATCGCCTCCAAGGAGCATTCTGTCTTTGTATTCTCTAAAATCTTCTTATTGGTCATTCTTGCAGTCCATGGGATTCTTAATAGTCTCCTCCACCCCAATAATTCAAATGAATCAATTCACTTTCTGTCTTTCTTCTTAATAATCTAACTTTCACATCCATACATCACTACTTAAAATGCCATTGCTTTGACAATTCTAACTTTCGTGGCCTTACTCACACCGATAACTTTCATAATTTTTGTCAGGTTTAACATAGCTTTTTTTAGCATGACTGTCCTTCTTTTAATTTCATCTCCACATTTACCATCATTTCTGATTTTGAATCCCAGTAAACTAAAACTTTCAATGATTTCTATTTTATTACATTACATACTAAGATTAAAATTATTGAATTTAGTAATGAGGCATGTTTAGACCATCATGCCTGTTATAGAGGAATATGCAGAGAAAACAAAAGACGATCTAGCATTCAATGATTTTAACTTTTTTTTTGTTTGTGAAAATTATTTAAAATTTTTTGTATGTGTACTTCTGACATTACTAAATGCTTTATTTATGTCATTGATGTACATGCTGTATATGACTGCTTAAAAAGTTATAAAACCATTACATGCTTCCACAAGTAAAAAAAAAAAATATTTCCTTTGCGAAGAAATTCATTATACAATTTTGGTTCTGAATCCTTACATGATGACTGAGCTATGCCTGTTCTCAGTTATTTGTTGATACTACAAAATTAGGGAGAGTTGCAGAGAGTGGTGCTGGTGTCAAGTCTTTCAAGAAGATTTAATTAGAGATTTATCTTAGATGAGTGAGTTTTAATCCTTATACGTGCAACAGTTTCCACTTGGAGAGTAGAAGTACAGATTCAGGATCTAGTAATCATGGTCAAGTGGAATTCAGAGGACATACTGTGAGAGTGAGAGCTGCAAATACTACATAGCTTGTTGCTGTACTGATAACAAGGACACTGAAAAATACAATTAAGGAGTGTGTATCACCATACAGAGGCTTGATCCAATCATATCTAAACTATTCTGAGAAAATTTGGTCATATGGTTTCCATCATGATGAGGAAACTCTAAAAAGAGTTCCAAGTTAAGTAGGTATGATATCAGGACTCTGAAATGCAGGTTATGGGGAGAGGTTGAGAAAATGTAAATAGCTGAGTTTAGCGGATAAGAATTAAAAAAGGTAATATAGACTTTTAAGTTGGCGAAGGAATTCACCATAAATAGTATCAAGAGGACTATGTAGTGGAAAGTAAGAACAAAGGCTGTTATTAGTTGAGTGTGGTGATCTTTTTTTACATGAACACTGATAGATTAATGCAATGTGCTACTATACACTTATGTCAAAGATTTGTTTTCTGGAAAAAAATAATATGGAATTGAATGGAAATAATTTACTGATGAAAATAAGTATTTACACGATGTTTTGCCAACTCAAGCTAGCATTATTGGGACGCTAAAAATACACACTCAGAGAAAACTGAGGACAAAATGACCCCAACAGTAAGGATGGTCACATGAATGGTGCCCACAGTGGTGCCCTTTGTGGTGATCTTCTGTGATTACTGCTGATAAAAAGATAAAATGGTGTGCCAAAATTTGTGTAGGATCATTAGGAATGAGGACAATCAAAGGGATTGAGGCTATAGTAGTGCTCTTCATGGGGATCTGTGATTACTGCAAATTTTGGTGCAGTGCCAGTGTAGCTTCTTTGCATATGGACGCTACACTTAAGACTAAGTGCCCTGGTAATGCTTGCTTAAACTGGATCTCATGTAAATATTTAATTTATTTAATAAATTATATTTGATTCTGGTTCCATGTATTTTTTTTTTCCCAGAAAACTGTGATATAAGTGGCAACATCCACAAAAATTTGAATATAGGAATATATGTTTGCTATAGCACGTTGTGAATGCTACAATATAATAATAACATGGCTTAGCCACTACTAAAATTTAGTGTTCCTGTTCTACTAGCAACATTCTACTATTATTGTCAGTAGTCAGTAACTGTTGTAACAGTTATCAATTTATATTTTATTTAGATTCTTATATGAATGTACTCTACTGCAAAATGGAAGTGACTTTTACATTGTATACTTGTACGATCATTTGCATAGATATGGATGGGAAATAGCAGGGTGTCTACACAGGATAAAAATGATGTTTCTGCAGTGACGATATGTAGGAGTAAATGGAATCAAATGCAGCAGTTTTTTCTACCAGTTGAGTTTGGCAAAAAATTACAGTAATTTTTGTTTGAACATTGACTGACATATCACTAGAACTCCTCTTCACATTCGCAACCATTTTCATTCAATAACTTATATATATATATAAAAATTTTTAACTGTTCATTTGATTTTGCTGCTTTTTGGATATCCTAATTACTGAATTATTTGATATGATTTACTTGCATTATTTATATTTGATTCTATTTATATGCTGCAATGATACAAAGTCATTGTTCATGATGAAACAACAATGTTTTTTTTTTTTTCATTTCCCTTACTTGTGAATGAGAAAGAATTACATATGAGTGTTCATTATATATAGAAGTTATATACATTAAAAGTAAATGCATTAAAAGGTTATGTATTGTCAAATAACTACGCCTTGTTATTTAACTGAGCAATCATTAATATGACTCGCAACAGTTTGAAATAAATGTCATTATAAAGTAGCAGTTAGCATCTGAAAATGCCAATGGTTGAAATTTCTCATCCAATCCTATCTTTCCTTTTCACGTTATGCTCATTGGCTTGTCACAATTATAGGCTTCTTAGAAAGCTGCATACTGCTTATGGTTAATCCTCTCTGCTATATCTGTAAATTAATCATTACCCATTGTGTGTTTATCCAGTATGCCTGTTTTACAGGATGAAGAACTCAAGTTTCCAGGAATAAAAACCCTACTACCTCTTTGTCAGACTAGTTAACTTGCCTTCAGCTGAAAAGCCCTGATAAAGGGTCTTCATTCCTAGAAGG
Source organism: Typopeltis vanoorti (assembly GCF_054136105.1). NCBI lineage: Eukaryota > Metazoa > Arthropoda > Arachnida > Uropygi > Thelyphonidae > Typopeltis > Typopeltis vanoorti. The sequence continues at coordinate 114,486,402 of NC_143553.1, forward strand.
GATTTGAACCCAGTCAGAATGTCAACAACTGAAAATTAATGTCATTATAAAATAAGATTTATTTTAAACTGTTGTGAGTCATACAATACTTATTTAGTCAAATAATAAAGTATGGTTTATATTTATGAACAATCTATACCTATTTGCAATCCATTTGTATGAATGTCTCCAAAATAGCAGATCTGGATCTGTGAATTTTTTCTGTGATTCCCACCCATGAAAGGTTGTAAAGCTATAGTACATTAGTACTGTGGTTGAGCTAAGGTTTTTTTTTAAACAAAAAATTATTTTTTTTTTACATAATCTGGAAACTCAGCTCTAGAGACCGAACATGGAACCTTTTTAAGTTATTCAGGCTTCAAGTAAACATTTAATACAAAGAGAATATTATAATTATCAAACCTGTAACATAAGTGCCTCTTAACTCAGTTGGTTTTGACAGTGCCCTTTTGCTGGAAAGACCTGGGTTCAAATCCTATCTGGGATGTGAAGAACTTTTATTAAGGGCTCTTCATCTGATGTGAGTTAGCTGGTCTCATACAGAAGTGGTAGTGTTTATTCTCCCAGGAACATTTTCATCCCACAAACCAAGCAAACAGGCTAGAAAAACACATGCAGTACACAAACATAGGACACCAGGATTAACCACCCTATTCCATTGGATATGGTTTCAAATGCCTTCATAGTATGGTGTGTCTCTATGCATAAGCATAAAACAGAGAGAGAGAGAGAGAGAGAGAGAGAACATAATTGAGATAGGATATTGCTAATGCATATATATTTCAAACAAAAAAAAAATATTTTTAACTAGAAAATTTACTAATGAATAGAGAAAAATATTTTAACATCATACTTTTAAATTTCAGGCTTTTCCCAATCAGCTATTAAAATATCCAGTAAAACAGCATCCTGATGGTTTAGAAACTAGCACCCTTGGATTGCAGTTCAGAGTTGAACAGAAACATTTTGATGAAGAAGATGAGATGAGGCTCAAATGCACTGCCACATTATCTAAAGTAATTAATATGAGAAGTGAAGAAAGAGTAGTTGGGAGCAATCATCGAAGTTCTGGATTTCATGTAGCAGAAGATATAGGTGCTGGTGAGTAAAAAAAAAATGTTTTTTAAGTTTTAATCAAGGATGAACACCATTTATTATTCTTATTTGTAGTAGTAGTAATAGTAGTAACAGAGCTGCTCCTGGTAGAGACATTAAAGACATCTTTGAGTTAAAAGCATATTTGGAAATGTTACTCTATATCTCTAATTGTTTTATGACATTATATTCAGCACATCTAATGTTAAAAATAAAGTTTAAAATGGTGGAAAATATATTTTAATTGAGTCATTTAAAAACAAGAATGGATGAATTTTTATTAACAAAAGATGAAAATATGATGAACACCAGAACCATTTTTTCATTGAAATTCATACAGAAAATCTTCATTACCCATAGTGATATAGCAGATTTGTTGATAATGCATAATAGTGTTGATATGTATTTACACATTTTAATTTATTATTATTATTACGAGAAACTTCTAGGGAGTCAGGGACTCATTGAGAGAGGCCACATATCACCTGCACCACCTGGCATACCTTCTCTTGAATACATTCACGCTATCTACACTAATCATTCTTCTCCTCATCCTCCATAAAATGAAAAATTCCATTTACTGGTATCCTGTATCCTTAAGATATCCTTTAGAAGATTGTAGGTATGTTTTATCTCCCCTTTGTCTCATGTTTTCTACAGTCCACAAATTCTCAATTTTTCCTCATAACCAACATTGCACTTTCCCAATGTCATCTTCATTCCACAAAAAGCAAAACAGGTCAGAAGAACATACGCAATTTACAGACATGATACACTGGCTTCATAGCCTTAATTGCTTCAGCCATAAATTGAAAACAACAGCTTAAGCCTGATCATTTTCCGCTAACATATTCCTACCAATATAATATGACAGTGGATATCTCATCACACCAAAGTGCATGATTTTACATTTACTGACACTAAACTGATAGCCATTTTCACATGCCCACAATTCTATTGTATTCAGATCACTCTATAAGCACTGCATATCATCCACATTCCTGATTAACCTGCCTATCTTTGCAATATCAGTAAATAACTATGGGTCTCTAGTCAAATCCTTCCCAATATCATTCATGTAAAGACTGAATAACAGTGAACCAAGGACTGATCTCTGAATTACCACTGGTCACCTTAAATCATTCAGACTCATGTTTCTTATACACCACTTTTTGATCTGTCAGTCAGCCATCCTTTTATCCAAGCTAATAGTTTATAATCCAATTCCATATTCTTTAACAGCCTTTCATGCTGTATCCTGTCAAAAGCCTTAACATATTTCAAAAGTAATAGTGGTATATGGCAGAACAGAATCCAGGAGAAAGTAAGTAACTAGTGGTGACTGCAAGGTTCAGCTGGAATCATATTATTATTATTATTAAAACAAGACCTCATGGAGTCAAAGACTCATCTAGGAGGTCCTTTTATCTCACACACATCTCATCATACCGGGTCTTAAACACATTCAAACTCCTTGCAGACACCACACTCTCAGGCAAGGCATTCCAATCATTCACAACTCTGCACGAAAAAAACCTGCCTCTCACTCCCCTACTCACACCCTCTTTATACAGTTTCCAGGTATGACCTCTGGTTCTCCCCTGATCTCCCACTATTCTATGTAGAACTTCTCCACCATTAATCCTATAACAACCCCTCACCAACTTGTAGGTCTCTATCATATCTCCCCTCTTCCTTCTCTCCACTAGACTCTGCAAATTACATCTTTTCAATCTTTCCTCATACTCGACATTCCAGAGGTCAGAAACTACCTTAGTCAGTCGCCTTTGCACCCTTTCCAACATCTCTTCATCCTTCTGAAAACCAGGTGACCAAATCTGGGCACAATAGTCCATGTGTGGCCTAATCAAAGCCTTATACAATGGAACAAAAATCTCCCTACTTCTACACGTCAGTGTCTTCCTCATCATTCCCAGAAGTCTTTGTGTTGTCTTCACAATTTTGGCGATGTGTCCCCTAAATTTTAGATCCTTATCCACTATCACTCCCAGATCTCTTATTTCCTCTACTTCCAACAATATATTCTCACCATGCATAAATTCTGCATCCCATCTTTGTTTTCCAAATTTTAAAACCTTACATTTTGCAACATTGAACTCGCATCCCCATTTGCTTGCCCAATCACTCAATTTATTCAAGTCTTCTTGCAAGGCCACAACATCTTCACTACTCTTTATGGTTCATCCCAACTTTGCATCATCTGCAAACAACTGAATATCTCCATCCAAATCTTCGCCAATATCATTAATATACAAGTTAAATAGTAATGGCCCTAAAACAGATCCCTGAGGCACTCCACTAGTGACTTTCCTTTTCCTGGATATTGCACCCCCATACACAACTTGTTGATACCTATCAGATAGCCAGTCTCCAATCCAATGCACTAATCTAATATCCAACCCCATCTGCTCTAGTTTGACTGTCAACTTATCATGAGGTACTCTATCAAAAGCTTTTGCAAAATCCAAGTATATTACTGTGTATCCTTCTCCTCTGTCCAAGGAAGCAGTCACTTTATTGTAATAAGTAAGTAGATTACTAAAACATGACCTCCCTTTAGCAAATCCATGCTGTCCATCAAAGATTATACCATTGTTGTCAACCCAACTCTGGATCCTAGTTCTCACAAGCTTCTCCAACAACTTAACCACAACACCTGACACACAGATAGGCCTATAGCTTGATGCTTGAGTTCGATCACCTCCTTTATGAAGTGGCACAATCTTGCCCTCCTTCCACTCTTTAGGGACTTGACCAAGTGCAAGACTCGTATTAAAAAAATATGTCAAGGCAGGTGTCAACACTCTGGCACATTCCTTCAGAATGCGCGGTGATATATTATCAAGTCCCACAGCCTTATTTACATCTAGTTTACTCAACTCCCCAAACACCTCTTGCTCACTTACAGTCAGTCTCTCCTCCCCATCATCAACTGCTCTTAATCTCTCCATGAAGTCACATTCACAAGATTGAAAGATCTTTATGAACTGCTCATTAAGTATCTCCACCACACATTCTGCAACAGCTGTCTTTATACCATTTCCTCCAATCAATGTCATCCTTCCATAATCATTCTTTCTTTTGCTGGCTACATATCGAAAGAACTCCCTAGGATTCTTTTTAGCTTCATTAGCTAACTGCTGTTCATACCTCTCTTTAGCTACTCTCACCAACCAAGTCGTCACTCTCCTTGCCTGGTCTTTGTAGAACTCATGAAATTGGTTACTTCCACTTCTCTTATGCTGCCTCCACAATGCCCTTTTTCTCTGTATTGCATGCTTAATCTCTTTATTCATCCATCTCACACCTAACTTATTTAACCTTCTCACCCGTGGTATACATTTAGACATTGCATCCACTAAATATTTTTTGAAAATCCCCCAAGCTGCATTGATCTCTTTTCCAGCTAACTCCTCATTCCATGCTACACCTGCAAGCTGTCTCCTGAGCTCTTCATAATCACCCCCCTTGTAGTTCCACATATACCCTTTTTTCACAGGGGTCCTTGCACTGCTGGCAACCACCCAAGTAATCACCTCATGGTCACTTTCACCAATTGGTGGATGATTTGATACCTCATTGATAATTACATCTTCCGATGAGATGACCAAATCCAAGACCCTTAATCCTCTTGTGCCCTCTGTTACATACTGTCTGAGGTAGTTATCCCTCAAAAACTCAAGAAACTCATTTTCTTTACTTCCAGTTGCTATCTCTTCATTCCAGTCTATATTGCCATAATTAAAATCACCCATAATGATCACCCTTTTCTTATTTGCTTGGCTTATTTGACTATACATTTCACTATCACCACCATCCACATTACCAGGTCTATAACAACATCCCACCAAGTATTTGATTCTATTCACCTCTATCTCACACCATACTGCCTCAAAACCACTGGCCCCATTTCCCTCTTGCATCTCTACCTTGTATGAACATAACTCTTTCTCTATCATCAATAGCACTCCCCCTCCCTTTTTACCCCTTCTATCCTCACGAAACACATCATACCTTTCCATCTCTATTCCTGTCAGGATGTCATCCTCATCTAACCATGTCTCACTTATTCCGACAATCTCTGGGTGCACAGACGCAATTAGTGCAACCATTTCATCCGCCTTGTTTCTTATACTTCTAGCATTGGTATACAAACACAACAACTCATTTCTGGATCTACAGCTAGTTCCACTGATACCACTCACTCGATGTGATCTCTCCATGCTGGACTGGGGCCATTTCCCTTTCTGCTTCTTCATTTTAGAACCCTTTGCAATTCCATCTGTTTCCTTTTGATCCCTGATCATCCCATTACTTTCCTGCCTACACATTCTCTCACCTCCTCTTGGAGCATCCACCTTCGCAAGCTGTGTATCCCTGTCCACCCTGAGCCTCGCCGTTTCCCTGCTCCTCTTGCACACCTATTCTCTCATTTTCTATACTCATACCACTCACTTCTACATTCATTTCCACTCCTTCAATCTCTCCTGTCTTACTCTCCTGTTCTTCCACATCACTCCCCTCTCGATCTGATTCATTCTCTCTATTCACTTCTCTACCTTCCAGCAGCAGTCTCTCCAAGCGACTCACACCATAACCATTCAAATGCAGTCCATCGCTCCCATACAGCTCACTTCGTCCCTCAAACTCATTCCACACATTAACAAACTGTACTCCCATCTCCTCACACATTTCAGCCAGAATATCATTCATAATCCTTGCTCTCCGCAATCACTACTTTTTAATCTGAAAATAAATATTATTATTATTATTATTATTATTATTATTATTACCACTGGCTACTTCAGGAGTCCTTAGACTCATCGAGGGAGGCCCTAAACATCATGTTCACACAGCTGTTCAACATTCTCACAGTATCTATCATACCTTGCCTTGAACTCGCTCACTGTCATAGCACCCACAACAGACTCTGGCAGCTTATTCCACTCATTTACCACTCTAAAAGTAAAGAACCCAGCTCTAACACCCCTGCTAACCACGCTCTTGTCCAGCTTCCATGGGTGTCCCCTAGTTCTCCCACCACCAGTCTTGATCTCAAAAATATCATCTGAATTAATCCTATAGAATCCTTTTAGCAATTTGAATGTCTCAATCATATCTCCCCTTTTCCGCCTATCAACTAGTTTCTGCAACCCACAAATCTTCAACCTGTTCTCATATGGTTCATTCCATAGACCTGCTATCATCTTAGTCACTCGCCTCTGGATCCTCTCAACCTCCTCCCCATCAAGAAGGAACTGAGGTGACCAAATCTGGGCACAGTAGTCGAGATGAGGTCTTATCAGGGCTCGGTACAGAGGTACAATAACTTGTTTTTCTCTGCTCGTCAAGGTATTTTTCAACAACCAAGTGAGTTGATGAGCTGATTTAGCTACTTTCGCAATGTGCCCCCTAAACTTCATCTCCCTATCCACCAACACTCCCAAGTCCCTGGCCTCATCAATCTCTTGGAGTACAGTTCCACCAATGTGGTATACTGCTGCTAATCTTTTCACTCCGAAATGCATAACCTTACATTTTGTCACATTAAATTGACATCCATTCTCCTTAGTCCAGAACTCCAATCTATTTAAGTCATCTTGCAAGACTTTGACATCTTCTGCATTCACTATCGCCCTACCCAACTTTGCATCATCAGCGAACAAATGAACTGTCCCACTTAGACCCTTCCCTATATCGTTAATGAACAGATTAAACAGCAGTGGTCCAAGAACAGAACCCTGTGGCACACCACTAGTCACAGGCCGTTTTTTGGACTCTACTCCTGAATAAACTACTCTTTGATATCTCTCCATCAACCACCCAGCTATCCATCTCACCAACCCTATATCCATTCCCATATGTTGTAGTTTACGGATTAGAATTCCATGTGGTATCCTGTCAAATGCCTTTGCCAGGTCCAGCAGTATCACTGTAAACCCATTTCCCTTATCCAGTTCAGCCGTCACCTTGTTATAAAACTTGAGCAAGTTACTGAGGCATGATCTACCCTTCACAAAGCCATGCTGTCCTCTGTACAGTATCTCATTTTCATCAATCCATTCCTGTATTTTTCCTTTGACTACTTTCTCCAAGACCTTGACAACGACTCCTGATATGCTGATCGGTCGGTAATTTGCAACCATAGTCTTGGATCCTCCTTTATGCAGTGAAACTATTTTCCCCTCTTTCCACGCCTTTGGGACTAAGCCAGACCTGAGACTCAGATTAAACAACATGGTCAAGGGCACTGATAATTCATTAGCCGCTTCATGCAAGACCCGTGCCGGTATACCATCCAATCCCACAGATGTATTCACATTAAGGTTCTGTAATAGACTATTCACCTCCACTTCATTCATCACAATTCCCATATAAACTAATGGTTCCTTCATTTTTTCAACGTCACCACCTGGATGATATACTTTTGCAAAGTGCGCGCTCAGTAACTCCACTATATCGACTGGTTCAGTGAACTCTTTACCTTCGTCATTCCTTAAAATCATTTTGCCATGTACAGTTTTTTCCTTGCTTGCAGCATATTGAAAGAACTGTTTGGGATTCTCTTTTGCTTGCATAGCTAGTTTCCTTTCATAATCGGCTTTTGCTGTTTTTACCACACTCGTTACCCTTCTGGCCTGTACTTTATACCATTCGTGTGCCTGCAGGTCACCCCTTTCTTTAAATTCCCTCCATAGTTGTTTCTTTTTTTGCAGCTCAAGCTTAATGGTGTTATTCATCCATTTAACCCCTCCTTGTTTCACTATTCGGACCTTAGGTATACAATCAGCCATAACCTCCTGTAAATGCTCTTTGATCACTTCCCATGCTCTATCGACGTCCAGCCCTTGCAGTTGTACATGCCATGTCACTGATCCAAGCAATCTCCTAAGCTTGTCATATCCAGTTGTTTGCTAATGATGCAAAATTGTATAGGGTAATAGTTAATCAAGACGATGATTTAAATATGCTGTCAGTAGGAAAAAGATAATGGGTGTCATTTTAATGTGGAGAAAGTAAAGTTATGCATTTTGGGAAAAATCAATTACAAGGTGTGTACAACATTGATGGAACTGTACTTCAGGAAATAGATGAAGCCAGGAATTTAGGAGTAGTAGACAGAGAGTTCAAGTTTAGAGGGCATATTGCTAAGGATGTCAAGGTAGCTCATAAGATTACTTGGCTGCTGAAGAACATCCAACAAGCTGTTATTCGTGTTTATACAACCTTAATACATTCACAGCTGGATTGCTGTGCTTGGGTCTGGTCTGATTTCCTAGGTTTCTTGGGGATGACGAAGTGGTGGAGAGGATTCAGAGGCAAGTGACCAAGATGGTGAGTGGTCTGTGGATTGCAAAAGTTGGTTGATAGGCAAATAAGAAGGGATATGATAGAAACATTTAAGTTGTTGCTTAAATGTTTTCAGGACCAAAAGGACTTATGAAGTAATACAAAGTTTTTAGGTATTGAAATGACTTTATTATATCTATTTAACATAAAACATCATCATTATGTAGGAAAAAAGCATAGGTTTTATAGAATTTCATGGGACACATGTGTCCCAATGGACGTAAAGGGTTGCAAATAAATTAAAATTACTAACATTTATGTATTGGCTTCAACTACATTTTACTAAACATAACAGTACATAAATCAACAAAAACAACAATGGATGTAAAAAAGATAACCACTATAATCGTAAATAAATAAAAATGAGCAAATAAAGTCTTTTAGTTATGGTATTCAGCAAAGCAATTTCTGTCGTTTGTATAGCATAGGTGAATGTTACATGTAGTGCAAGTGTTATTAGTGCGATTTTCAAATTTTACTTTTAGCACAGTTTACACATCTTTTACATGTATTCATTTTCGCCATGGAATGTGAAGGCATGAAACGTTTCAGAAATATATGTTTTGTACTTGTCACCCTCATAGGTATGGCCCTCTTCCTCAAAGATAAATCGCCAATCAAAGATCGAGCTATGACCTGTCTGTACTCAAGGCAGGATAGTAAAGGGCCCACAGCACATTTATTTTTGTGAAACTTTGTGTAAATGATATAGGCATTATTGACAACTATATCCAGAAGATCAAAAAATAGACAGAGGTAGTACTTTATCTTTGATTTACAATCCAATTCATAGCACGCCTTGCACTGATCCACATAAGGTCGACACCTCCCATGCTTTTGTTGTACTTTATGACAATTTCAGAGCACTTTACATCAGTCTTTTCAGCAGATCCTACCTTTTTCTAACTAAATCTTTGAAGTTAGTAGTCAAATAAAAAATTTCAGTGGGCGTCAATAATGAATCTTCATCTCTGTCTCCACAAATCTGAACTTCTCCGAAAATATAATCAACATCAGGAAAGCTATTTGGTATGTATGTATTTTTTTCCCATATGAATGTAGGGCCACTTACTTGCGGTTTATTTTCTGTTTCAGGTTCTGTTGCTGATAATTCCAATGTATTTTGTGCTGGGTCTTCAATTTCAACCAACCCCTGCATCCGCATCCTAAGTTATAAATACCTGGTCTTCCTCATCAAGTTCTAGCGCGTCTTCATCATCACTGTTTTCTGCTACTAAACACTGAAATATTTCGGTATCTTTCAGTTCAAACTGCATACACCTTTTTATCGACATGTCTGTAATGATAAAAAACAAATAAAATACAAAAGTGGGCAAAATAAATAAAAAAAGACTGATTACAACAACGAGTAATTTACTTGTAAAATATGCCCCTTTACGTCCACAGGGACAACGGTGTCCCTTTATGTTTTTACTAGTTTTTATGGAATATTATTTCAAAATTTTATTGTAAAACATAATAATACTATTATTTACTTACCATCAAATGAAAATATTGCACCATAAACATATAACAAACAATATTCTATGCAGAAACACTTATGAAAAGTTCTGAATACAACGCGCTCTGAACGTACAATTTGCCGTGCAACTTTCTTTTGACAAGTGGCACTAACGTAGGGTTTCCAGTAATAAAATTATCAAAAATGTGTTCCAGATTATGCATTTGCTGGAAAAAAATATTGACATTATTCTGGTTTACATACATAATCAAGATTTTATGTGGGGGGACATATGTCCCATGGTCGTTAAAGGGTTTTATAGGATTATTTCAGGAGAAATGTTTCAGCACTTGGCTAGAGGGAACAGAATGAGAGGTCATCCCTTGAAGTTGAGTAAAATTGTGGTTAGCAAGAGTGTGAAGACTAGATTTTGGAGAGCTGTGGATGAATGTAATGCTTTGCCAGAGTCAGTTATGAGCTGTGTCTGTTAATGAGTTCAAGGAGAGGTATGATAGGTCGTGTGAATAGTTTGAGTCTCCCACAATGAGTCTTTGGACCCCATAGAGATGTCTATGCAATAATAATAATAATAATAACAACAAGAGGGATGGATGCACATGATACTTTTGAATTATGATATCATAATCCAAACCAACCATAGCATTATTATAAAATGTGAGCAAGTTATTCAAACATGACTCTTGGTAAACCTACACTGTTCATTGAACATGTAGATTCTCTGTCAACCCATTTCTGTATGCAATCCCTCACCACCTTTTCCAAAATCTTCACACCACTCCAGAGATATAGCCGGGTTGGTTTGAATGCTGTTTTATATACAGATAATCTAGTGTTTTCACTAATTTCTCTCTTATTCCTTATAAGTTATTCAACTGACTTTCTGCCATATCCACTTTGCTAATTCTGTTGTCTATTTCCATATTTAATTTGCCATTTTCATTGTGCCTAAATAACAGAAATATTTTACTTGTCATGTCATGATTAAAACACTTAAGGAATAGAACAACGTAGTTAAGGATATAAATTAAATTAAACTTTAATAAATATTTTCCGATATTTCGGCAATGTCACATTGCCATCTTCTAAAGGAACTTACACAAAAAAGCACGTGCACGTAGGCACTAACACAGTAACTGGAAATGAAGAGATGAAGCTATTGTTCTCCTAAAAGTCCTGATGGTGCCCTCTAGCGGGCTAAGTAGGTGTTCTTGGCCGTTGGGCTGAAGGTCTGCTGATGTAAGCCTCCCAAATTTGGGGCAGTCGCATACAGCCAAATTTGTTGAGGTTTGGAGAATTTCTTAGGGCTGAGGCTGATTCCATAAATAGTCTTTCGTATTTGTATTTGCTACGGTGTATTACTGTAGCTTTCTTCCACCGTATTCTGTGGCATGTATCCAGAGCATGGTCCGCAAGACCAGAATGGCTGTACTTGTGAAACCAGATGTAGTCCTTGTGTTCAGAAATTCTGATATTCGCTGTCCTGCTTGTTTGGCCAAAGTAAGACAGATTACAACTGCAGGGGACCTGGTATACACCAGGTAGGTCTAGGAGAAGGTTGGTCTTTAGTGGAGCGGATAAGGGATGCCAATTTTCTGTAAGGTTTGTAACAGGAGGTCAGGTCATGCTTTTTTAAGATTTTGGTAATCTTTTCCGAGGTGCCTCGGATGTAGGGAATGATGATGGATTTAGAGTAATCCTTTTTGTGGAGGGGATCTGTGGTTTGTAAGTTCTAATATTTTTTGGACTTTTCTTGGGGGGTAGCCATTGGCTGAGAAAGTGTTGAGGATGTGATTTAGTTCAGTGTTTAGGGCCAAGTCGTTTGAACAGATTAGTTTAGCCCTGTTGTATAGTGTTTTCACTACTCCATATTGTTGTGTGTGTGGGGGGGGGGGATTGTTGGTGAATGTATCTGCCTGTATGAGTGGGTTTTCTGTAAACTGAGAAAACCAAGGTTCCACTAGGCTGGCGGGTGACTAGTGTGTCTAGGAAAGGGAGGCTTTTTTTCCTCTTTTTCCAGGGTGAATTTGATTCTGGGGTGTTGGTTGTTTAAGTGTGTTAAGAAGGAGAGAAGTGTTTCAGAGCCATGTGGCCAAATAGCGAACACATCATCAACGTAGCGAAGCCATATGGTTGGTTTTTGTGGGGCAGAGGCTAAGGCTTTTTCTTCAAAGGTCTCCATAAAGAAATTGGCGAAGGGTGGGGAGAGTGGTGAACCCATGGCTGTCCCCTCTATTTGTTTATAGAATTTTCCTTGCCAAATGAAATAGCCTGAGTTCATTGTGAACTGAAATAAGGCTGAGATATCGGGAGAAAATTTAGCTTAGATTAGCTCTAGAGTTTCCTTGAGTGGGACATTTGTGAATAAAGTGGAGACGTCAAAGCTGACCATTATGTCAGTATGTTAGAGTGTAAGGTTTTCTATGCTGGCTTTGAAATGGGCTGAGTTTTTTATGTGTGATGGTGTGTTGCCAGTATAGTGTGTGAGCTCTTTGGCCAAATGTTTAGCTAATTTGTATGTGGGGGAATCAATGCCATCCACTATGGGACGTAATGGCACATTTTCTTTATGTATTTTTGGGAGTCCGTAAATACGGGGGGGGGGGGGGTTAGAGTTAAATGGCTTTAATCTGTTGGTAACTTCTACAGGCCAAGAAGTGACTCTCTTAAGGAGCCTGTGAAGTTTTCTAATTTGAGAGTTGGTGGGATTGTAATTGATGGGGAGGTAAGTAGCCCGATCTAAGAGAAGAGCATTCAGCTTACCTGTGTAGTCCTTTTGGTTAAGGACTACAGTTGCGTTTCCCTTATCCGCTTTGGTGATAACTATTTCTTTATTATTCTTCATTTCCTGTAGAGCTTTATATTCCTTGTTGGATATGTTGGATTTTGGTGGGACTGCTTTGGAAAGGACACAAGCTACATCCAGTCTCACACTAGTGGCGACTCGATCTGGATCATAATATCCTCACTGGGTATTTTTTTGGGAGCAATTGCGAAGTTGTGGCCACGTGACAGCGCGTTGATTGCTTCAGGCTTCAGGGTGACTGAAGAAAGGTTGATTACGGTATTGGTAGCAGGTTTTGGAAGGACAGTAGAGTTCTTTTTTAATTTTTCGAATTTTTTCATTTGTCGGCCTTGTATTTTTTTAAATTCTTTGTTGGCAGCGGTACATGAGACGTCACGTAAAATCGACCAAAGTTCGTGGTTTAAAGTGCACGAAAGCTCATCTTCGACGACACGAATAGCTCCGTTAATGTCCGCTAAGAGTGACCGCGTGGCGGTGATTTGTTCGCGTAGCTAGCGCGGTTATATATTCGGAGAGCTTTTTGTGACACAAACTGGTGCTTAAATTTTACACAGTTCGGGATTACTTTATTATCCCGGCAGCGTTTCAGGAACTCTAGACGATTTAATTGTCTAGACAGCTTCAATTTCAATTTACCATATTGGCGGGCCTTCCGTGCGATTGTATCTCCATGGATGATGTTGATTCTCGTAGACAGGCTTATACGTTGGTTATGCATTATTAAAACACATAAGGAATAGAACAACGTAGTTAAGGATATAAATTAAATTAAACTTTAATAAATATTTTCCGATATTTCGGCAATGTCACATTGCCATCTTCTAAAGGAACTTACACAAAAAAGCACGTGCACGTAGGCACTACAAACACAGTAACTGGGAATGAAGAGATGAAGCTATTGTTCTCCTAAAAGTCCTGATGGTGCCCTCTAGCGGGCTAAGTAGGTGTTCTTGGCCGTTGGGCTGAAGGTCTGCTGATGTAAGCCTCCCAAATTTGGGGCAGTCGCATACAACCAAATTTGTTGAGGTTTGGAGAATTTCTTAGGGCTGAGGCTGATTCCATAAATAGTCTTTCGTATTTGTATTTGCTACGGTGTATTACTGTAGCTTTCTTCCACCGTATTCTGTGGCGTGTATCCAGAGCATGGTCCGCAAGACCAGAATGGCTGTACTTGTGAAACCGGATGTAGTCCTTGTGTTCAGAAATTCTGATATTCGCTGTCCTGCCTGTTTGGCCAAAGTAAGACAGATTACAACTGCAGGGGACCTGGTATACACCAGGTAGGTCTAGGGGAAGTGGTTGGTTTTTAGTGGAGCGGATAAGGGATGCCAATTTTCTGTAAGGTTTGTAGCAGGAGGTCAGGTCATGCGTTTGTAGTGCCTACGTGCACGTGCTTTTTTGTGTAAGTTCCTTTAGAAGATGGCAATGTGACATTGCCGAAATATCGGAAAATATTTATTAAAATTTAATTTATATCCTTAACTACGTTGTTCTGTTCCTTAAGTGTTTTAATAATGCATAACCAACGTATAAGCCTGTCTACGAGAATTGTCATGTCATGCTTTCAATGTTTCTGCTTACTTTCACTGTCTTTTTTTTTTATTTATTTATTGCTGATTTTCATACCAAATATTACAGCAGTTATTCAGTTTAGTCAGGAAGTACTGCAGACTTGTCCTGGATTTATTTGATATCAAATTTAATACCACTTTTCTTCATAATGTGATGATTCGTATGAATGATAAATAACAGTATGCACCCTTATCTCATATTTGATTTAACATCAAAGCATATTCTAGTACCTTCTTCAATTCTCACTGCTTACAACTCAAACATAGACTGTATTTCCTGATATCATGTCCCATTTACACCATATAACTGTAGCAGTTTTAAAAGCTTTTGCTCTTGTCACCTTGTCATATGCTTTTTCCAGATTAACAAAACTTAAATACACACATCCTTGTTATATTCCCATGATTTCTCAACTATTTGTCTTAAAGTGGAATTTTGATCCTGGCAATCTCTATTTGGCCTGAGTCCAGTATGTTCTTCTTACAAGCCTCCTTTCCACAATTTTTCATAGTCATTTCTCAAGTATACTTGCATAAATCTTACCAGGAATGTTTACTAGGGAAATTCCTCTGTAATGCTTCCATTCAGTTTTTACTTTTCTTTTTATGAATGGGTACTATAAAATCTCTCCTTCAATCATCTGTAATTTGATCCTGTGACCAGACCTTCTGAATTATGTAATGTAGCCACTGTTAAAACTTTTAAATTCCATCGTTGAGCATTTCTGGTTGAATATGTTATATACTGCTTAGAAATAAGTCAATGAACACCATAGTGTGAGACACAAACAGCCTTGGTACTCACCTTAATAAGATGTAGGACCTCCTTTCACTGCAATGACTGCAGCAATCCTATGGGGCATACTTTCCACAAGTATATGTTAGCGATCAATGGGAATTTTCAAACCATTTTTCCTGTAGGCACATAATGAGGTCCTGGACTGTTGTGGTTCAGATGGCCCTTGATCTTACCCCTGATGCAATTCATCCCACAGATGTTCAGTAGGGTTGAGATCAGGGCTCTGTAGAGGCCAGTCAACTGTGTTTGACATTCATGTCCACAAACTACTCAGTTACCTGATGGTTTAGAAACTAGCACCCTTGGATTGCAGTTCAGAGTTGAACAGAAACATTTTGATGAAGAAGATGAGATGAGGCTCATCTTCTTCATGTCAGCCTTATGACATGGTGCATTGTCTTGCTGAAAGAAACAATAGTCAGTTCTATAGAAACACCACAAAGTAAGATTTGCATTGTCCAGAATATTCAGATACCTCTCAGAATTCAATATTTGGCACTACAAACAGTTCCAAGGCTAAACCAGGAAAAACAAGACCATACCATGACACCACTGCCTCAAAATTTCATAGTTGGGGTTACACACTCTGGTAGAGATGTTCTCTGGACATCTGCCACACCCACACTTGTCTATCTGTGTAGCATGATTTGTCATGCTCCATAACAGCTTTCGAAGCTTCCATGTCCCACTGTACATACATGTTGATTCGAGTGTCCGTGCGGTTAGCCTAGTGGTGTTGCACTTCGCAGCCATATATCTGGGGAAGGAGTGTCCTAGGTTCGATTCCCGTCAACAAGGATCTTCCTCAGCCATAGCCAAGTTAGCTGGTCTCAGGCATGGACAGCAGAGTTTTTTCTGCTAGTTTATCTGGGGTTTTTCATCCCGCAAGCAGGCAAACCGATCTTCTGAACATGCACAGATTACAGCCAGGAATACTGACCCAGCCATAGGCCTGATTCATCAGCCTATGCTGGTTCCAGAGCCCAGATAAAATTTGGGGGGACTCAGATGGTGCTGTACATTCCCATAAAAAAAGGGGGGGGGTTACTGTACCATCACACGGAAAGGAAGGAAGGATTTGAGTAATGTGGGACTTCCATATTGCAGTCCTATTGTGGAAACCCATATTGTGGGCCTCGGTTTTGAATGTTTTTGTCCAGATTCGTGTTCCAGTTGATAATAGTAATCCTATAGTAATAATAATAATAATAGATGATGGATAAGTAGTGTAGAAGGTGGATTATATGGTATAGAGTGCTCCCTCATGATGAGTCCTTAGACTCATCCCTGGAAGTTCCATGTAATCTAAAACATTTTGAAGTGAACATAATTGCCATTCGGTATTTTTAGATAAAGTGCTCAGATATACGTGTTTCACTGTTTAACCCTAGTCTACAAAATTGAGCAACATGTGTAAATATATGGAAATTGGGTCTCTTAGTTTTACTAATTTCTAATTTCCTATTTCTATAAATGATCATACTTGAATTAACTCTGTTAATATTTTTGAAATACTAATAATGTATAGTTCATTCTAATGGTCTTCATGTTTAATGTGGTTCTTGATTTCAATCTAATATGCACCTTATGAAATGAAAAAAAAAAAAAAATTGCGTAATAAACTTTTTTTTTTAAATTGCATAGTATACATTTATGTTTAAATCTGTCCCAGTCAGAAATATCTCTAAAATTAATATTATGCCATTGATGCCATATATGCAATCCTGAACTCCTACTGTATATTTATTCTTAATCCTTGATGAACTGTTTGCTTTCATCACAACACCTGAATCTGTGTGTTAAAATTAATTAAAAAACTTTTGTATCTTTATTGTTACTTTGTAGTTTAATGGCTTAACACAACAGGTAAAAAAAAAATACATTTTTCAATATATTGTCCCCATTTACTGAGGTATTCTTGTGGTTAAGGCAATTATATTGGTCATAAAGGCAAATAGTGCAGAATTGAGTAAGAGCATGAAATATTTAAACTAATTTATATAACAATCTCACACTGGGAGGCAGCAGAAATTATAGCACATCATATAGGCAGGGGTTATGGTAGGAGAAATGTATTAATATTCTTCTTGGATAGCTGAAGGTTGTAGACAGTTGAAAATACTTTGTACAAAAGACTGAGAACAGAGGTAAATAGAAGGTGAGTTAGCTAATTTCATATGAAGGTAGCAGAGTTATTCTTTGCTACCTTCATATGAACTTGGTTTTTTCATCTCACATACAGATAAAATTGGCCATAAACACACAATTAACAGACAAAAATACCATTAGTGGGTGATAGATGGTGTATTATGTAGGAGGACAGAAAGGATTAGTAGGTTGGCAGGTGAACTCACAAAGGCTGTTGAAGAACAACTGCCCATGTTTTAACCTTATTGAAAGCAAAGACATTATGACTACCATCATTCCTCTGTTGATGGATTGAAAGCATCCATGGAAAGGTTATTTAATGTGAATCCCACCTGTAAAAGGTTGTAAATCTAAATAATCTAGTTGTTCCTCTACTTTAAAAACCAAACATTGAACTTTTTAAGCCACACCAGGGTGATATGGCTTAAAAATGTAGGATGTGGTTTCACACTAGACAATGAAAATCACCCACCATCTAAAGACTCTAAGAAAATCCATGTAATGGTGGGAATTTGAACCCAGCCTGTTTGTTGGAAAATGAGCATGCTATCTGCTAACTAGGATAACAGAGTAGAAAAGTAACCATGAAATAAAAAATATAAGGCCGTTACAGAGAAAAAAGCAGATGAGGTACGTCTGTGAGAGGGGGATCATATTAACTGAACTAACTGGATATCTTCAGGAATTGTTAGAAAAGTTTTTAGTGCACCATCCCAAATATTAGAATGGTATTGTAAGATTTAGATTTGGAATTTGTATAGGATTAAGAGCTGAAATGGGTGGGAAGTGGTACTTTGAGTAGAAATGAATGCCAAAATTTTTATAGACTGAGAAGTTATTAATGCGATGTGTGCTAGAAAAGACTAGAGGCAAGTGTCAAACCAAGAAGACAGATCTGGTCTTGTATAGTAATCTGGATACTATGTAAGGTAAGGTGAATGAAAATCTTTTGCAAGAAAGAAAGAGACAGGACTGTGTTTTGGCAAAATTTACAGTGGTTATGTTATTCTTACTCCACTAAAGAATGGTATGAAGATCCATGTTTAAAGCACTGATTGTAAAAGATCTTCAAGCCTAGAATGTTTGTACACTGCTAAGTTTGTCAAATGGATAGATGATGGATAGATGATGCATGCTGTTATTAGCAGAACTATGGAGAAGGTTATAGGCCACTAAAAGAAGTTCATTTATGTATAGGATAAAGAGGGATAGGTATTATAACAGAGCCCTAGGACATATCTGTGTTGGTAGAGAAATCTGAAAAGAGAAAATGCCAACCACTATTACAGACACAGTGAGTGACCTGAGAGAAAATCGACCCATTTATGCAGAATGGAAGGCAGACCAAAAGATTACAGTTGGTTGAGCAGCCCTTAATAACAGACTCTATAAAATCCAATAGGAAGTGTTAAATGCAACAGCGTGGATTTTTACAAACCATTTCATGCCGTGAACAAAGGTGAGTGATGTATGTAGATAAAGAGATCTGCTATGGATTAAGGACTGTACTAGTGGTCTTTAATCAACTGGTGGAGATCTTGACTGTTCATGATGATCTCTATTATTTTAGAGAGGAATGAAATGTGGGCAATGGATCAAAGTTTAATGGCAGACTTATAAAAGTCTGCCATCAAACTTTCATTATTGGAATGGCTGAATATAGACTTGCTTCAATGCTGTGGGATAGAGGATAGATGAATATAAAAGAGTAGAGATGGTATTATCCTGATGATATCTCTCTATATCATCTGGTCCTGATGATATAGAGAGATATCATCAGGACCAGAAAATGTTTTGGTATTCCATGTTATTTTAGATTTGTATTGATGTCTTTCTTTCTACACAAGGCATAAAATGCACAGCTTCTGATATGACTGGGGGGAGGGGATTTGCCTTGAAGAATGATACCAGGAAGTTAGCTTGATCTTTATTGTTACTGTGGTGCATGTGAATGAGAGACAGAAGTGGAAATACAAATGAGCAGAAGCACTTAATGATAGTCCTTTCTTTTAGTGTTGATCAGCATTCAGTTTAGAAATTATTTAGATATTAATTAATTATTTAGAAATTCATTTTAGAAAACAATGATTTGATCACCTGTTATTCTACTGGCATGATCTCTAGTGAAAAAAAAAAAATACAGATAAAATTAAAAATTAATTAAATATTTAGAAACTACATCAAAGCTAAATTCTATTTAAGATAATATGGGAAAAACATTCTTTCATATAGATAGTTTTTCTTACAGTAACAATGATGTCCTATTTTTAACATGACAATTGTTATATTAGATTTACGATTCTGGATTATCTACAGTCCTGTTTATAGTTAGCTCTTAGGGAGAAAGGTTCCGTGGGTAGAATATGTGCCTTCCATGTGCTTGGGATTTTTAGACCATCATTATTGTTCAGATTGGATTGGTCGATAAGAATCTCACAGGCTTCCTTAAATTTGTGTTCATACCATGTTTTCCAGTCAGTTCTATGTAAAGTGTTCAGGGCATTATTTAAATTAAGGGGATTTTAAATCCCACATTGTTTTAAAACCGAATAAGAAACTCAAAGATCGGAATCAAAGAGTTTCATGCCGAATATAGTAACTATAAACGTATCGGCGACTACTAGCATAAGCTAAAGCACGTAGTTCAAGTACGTAGTACAAACCAGGGCAACTCTTAGCAAAGGTGGAGAAA
This sequence comes from Typopeltis vanoorti, assembly GCF_054136105.1. Lineage (NCBI taxonomy): Eukaryota > Metazoa > Arthropoda > Arachnida > Uropygi > Thelyphonidae > Typopeltis > Typopeltis vanoorti. The sequence goes on from NC_143553.1 coordinate 114,506,364, forward strand.
GTTCTGATCGCTATTCTTCGTATTTTCCATAATGTAAAACCCAGCTCCTAGGAGATGTATGATGTTATACATTATGTTGGGAGGTCACTGTGCAGACTGGTTTCGATCTTTATTGAGATCTCATCAGTGAGTAGCTAGACCAAAGCATAATACTAAGGGTATAGCGAAAAGAACTTATATACTCTGCTATACGAGTTGTCAAAAAGGTGCACCTATAAATTATTTAAAGTAAAGAGCCAATAGGCTTCATTTCGGCGATGTAAAACATTATTTAAATTAAGGAGTTATTAAATCCCGCATTGTTTTAAAACCGAATAAGAAACTCGAAGATCGGAATCAAAGAGTTTCATGCTGAATATAGTAACTATAAACGTATCAGCGACTACTAGCGTAAGCTAAATCATGTAGTTCAAGTACATAGTACAAACCAGGGCAACTCGTAGCAAAGGTGGAGAAAGTTCTGATCGCTATTCTTAGTATTTTCCATAATGTAAACCCCATCTCCTAGGAGATGCATGATGTTATGCATTATGGTGGGAGATCACTATCCAGACCGGTTTGAAACACCAACTTCACCATAGTTATTATATTTAATGTGTTGTTTATGTTCCTTTTTTCTGATAGGAATTGTGTGTCCTGTTTCCCCTATATATGGTAGATTACAGGTGCAATAAATACTGTATACTACAGGGTGGGCCAGCAGAGTGGGGCTTTGGATGAGTTGAGTTAGCTTTTTAATTTTGCAGGAGGTTTAAAAGTGGCTTTGAGGTTGTATTTTTGTAGTATTCTGTTTATTTTATCTGATGTCCCTTTAATGTAAGGAATGGTTACAGTTTTATTGTAGTCTGGTTTGTTTGTTTTTGTTGAGATCTTGTAGAATTTTGTTAATAATGTTTTGGCTGTAACCATTTTTTAGAAAAGTATTGCTGGTAACTTTAAATTTGTCTTTAAGCGCTTGTTCATTGGAGCAGATCTTCAAAGCCCTGTTTTTTTTAGAGTATTAATGACACCTAGTTGGGTGGTGGTAGGAGTTTATGTGTATATATTGGCCCATATGTGTCAGTTTCCGATAAACAGTGAAGGAAAGACTGCCAGAAGGAAGACGTGTGGCAGGTGTATCTAGAAACTGAAGTGTGTTCTGTTTTTCAATCTCAATTGTGAACTGTATGCATTTGTGGCTAAGGAAAGTGTCTAGTGTCTGGTGGTCATAGGGGGCCAGATCGTGAAAGCATCATCAGCGTATCTAAGCCAGATTTTGGGTTTTAAAGGAGAGGAATCTAGAGCATGTTGCTCAAAATGTTCCATATAAAAGTTAGCAATGGGAGGGGGGGGGGGGTAATAATGGCGAACCCATGACTGTGTCTTCTTTTTGTAGGTAGAAAGCATTTTGCCATACAAAATAACCAGGACATAATACACATGCAAAGAGCACCGTGATATCTGGATGGAATTTGTTCTATAAAAGAAGGATTGTGTCATTGATTGGGACATTTGAGAGGGAAGAGATGTCAAAACTGACTAATAAATCATTTTTCTCTAATGTAATGTCCTTGAGTATGTTTATGAAGTGCTGTGTGTTTCTGATATACATGTGTTTCTGAAATTAGCAGCAACACTCAAGGAGTGTTGCTGCTAATTTCTTGGCTGGGTGATAATTCGAGCTGTCTATAACTTCGACTATCGGCAGGAGTGTTTTGTGTTTTGTTTGTGTATCTTTGGTAGATCATAAATTCTCAGGGAATGAGCATAGTGCGGAAGTAATTTTTTGACTGTATCTTCGGACCATGTAGTAATTGATTTAAGTAATTTTTCTATTTTCCTTTTAATTCTGTTGGTTGGGTCATAGTTAACAAGTTGGTATGTACTATTGTCCAAGACTAGCAGATTTATTTTTTCTAAATATGTGGTTCGGTTTAGAATAACGGTGGCACTTCCTTTATCGGCTCTAGTTATTACGATGTTCGGATTTGATTTTAATGATTTCACCATTGTTAATTCGTGTTTCGTTAAGTTGCTTGTTATTGTTTTCTTATAATTTATATTTAAAATGTTGGCAGTTTATAAACATATTTTATCTGTTATGGTATGTGAGATGAATCTTAAGCCTCTTTCAATATTACAAGTAAAATCCAGTTTGTTCATCAATCTGAGTGCTATGGCAAAATTTAGACCTTTGCTGAGTAGCAAGAGTTCATCTTTGTTTAAGGCATGGTTGGATAGGTTAACTATGTTACTGTTACCTTCAGGTGATTGGTGGCTCCTGTTGTTTCTTGCTTCTAGTTGGTTGTTAATGTTCACCGTGGAGAAATTCAAACATGTCCGTTGGTTTTTTCGACCTTTTAGTTAAATTTGGACACGAGATTTTCTTTCTTAGTTTGAAGGATATGGTTCACCGTGTTGTCTGTAATCTTTTTGAGGATAGTCCAAATATCTGCATTCAAGTAACTTGAAAGTTCAGATTTTACATTTTGTACCTGGTTTTGAGTAACAACCAAGTTTTTTCTAGTAGCCTGGATCTGTTCTCTGAGTAACGCTTTCTCTATGCGCCTTTGTTGAGGTAAATTTTCTCTTTAGTTTGGTGCATTTCAAAATGATATTGCTGTCCCTACAACATTTTAAAAATGCCAGTTGATTGATCAAACCAGAAACATGAATTTTCAACTTACCATATTGATTGCATCGCTTGTGGGTCGAATCTCCATGAATATCAGAATCCTTTCTTTTAGTGTTGCACGGTGATCAGCATTCATTTTAGAAATTATGGACCTTACAGCCATGTTATAATACTTAATGATAGGTGCTTCTAGTAATGATCTCTGCAAGAGATCAAAAGGTATGCCATTTGCAGGGCTCCAGAAATACAACTTAAATCTACTAGCCACACAAAAAAAAAAAAATACTCATCCACAGTAATCAGTCTATATATAAACTATATAAATGATCAAATATGTTTAGTTTAAACAGTAATCAGTCTACTTTAAATAAATATTGTTATAGCTGATGTTTTTTTTAAAAAAAAATAAATGTTATGTTGACAAAAACAAAGTAATAGATTCTTTAATTCTCACTATACATTACACCATAAGTTTACAGAAATAAGGTTTCCTTTCGTGTGGGTTTAAAATGTATGCCACAACACAGCTTATCACAACTCAGTTTATGCCTTTTGTTTATTATGCATAATAAAGGGTGAATTTATATAAATTATCCATAAACAATTTAACAGGGAAGACAAATAATAAAATTCACAAAAACAAGAAAGTAGGTAGCACTCGATATGGAGCCAGACTCGCTTTTCACAATGCACTCAGTCACATGAACCAGTTTTGGCTTGTGTTTACAAGATAATTGTATTTTTTAAATAATAACATTAAAAAGCATTTTCATTACGTAAAATTTTCAAGCATTTAATTACACTAAGCTAATTCATGTTGTGAGCTGTGAAAATAAGCTTAATACTGTGTTGCAACTGCATGCACCTACTTAAGGGATAAAGGTGTTGGAAGAATAAGATGTATAGATGTACTACAGTATTTAATTGAATTGTGCCAATTTTAATTTTTGTATTTATAACTACTGGTTTATTTTGTTAATGAAATCATATTGTGAGAAAAGTACAATGATTTATTTAAATAATAGATTGTCTATTACATATGTTGTATGTATACAACATATGTAATTCAACCTTACATACTTGTAAGGTTAATATTGAACTAAATGAATGCATTGATTTAATTAAAAATTTATTTATTAGAAATGATAACTGTAATTTAATTTAAATGAGAAACTTGTTTGTTTTGAGATGAAAAACTTATATTTTCTTGCACGCTTCAAGTGTGCATGAAAAAAACATGATCCTGTGAGGAAATGAGGAGAGAGATATTTTGAACTCTAAAGTGAATATTTATGAAGTCTTTCATATAGAAAGAAAAACATAATTGTTATGTTACAACAATGATGACAGAACAACTATTGGGATTGGGGAAGAGAAGATAATGGCAGGTTTGAGTTTTTAATTACTACGAAAAAGCAAACAGTCTTTTATATAGAAAAAAAAATAAAAAGTTCTGACAGAAGAAAGTGAAGGTGATTGATTTACAGTGTGACTTTTAGAGATAATTGGCAACTAAAATTGTAAATGTTTTTGTGATTCTTTAAAAAGGAACACTTAGTGTTTGAATTAAGGATTTCAGATCCAGAAGTGAAAATAAGCTTAATTTCTGACTTTCTGGAAATAAAACCGTTTTAATAAAATCATTGGGTCATGCATGATCAAATTAGTGAATGAGGTGATGTTTTAAAATAAAAATAAAAGTAAATTATGCTAACAAAATAAATTTTGAATGCATTTAGAATGAGGCTGAAAATTCACTTGCTTCTGATAACTCGCCTGTGGCGAGCAGATTTCTTGGATCCCTGGCTATTTATACAAGAGAAGAAGTTTCTGCATCTGGCTCTTTCAAAGTCAGATTTGAATTTGTTGATGAGTGGTTTGCATTTGTTTTGGACTTCACTGTAGGTTGATAATGAAATTGGAGTTTTTTGTCTCAGTTCTCTTTGTGTTGAATTTTTTCCTTATATTGCCATGGTACACTTATTATTAAATTATAGCTTGGATAGTGGGTGGGAATTTTGAATGAAATGAAAAAAGGGAAAGAAACCTTCATTCTGGCCAGAATAATTTCTGTAACTTGCTCACAGCAAATATTTGGATTGGCAGAGCAAAAATGGTTGTCTGATCACTGAAAGAATGAATAGAAGTTTTACTGATATAATTTTACTTGGTGCCATTGTAATGCCAAAGGTTATGAGGTTGATAGTACCTAAGGGAAGGATGTTATTAAGGAGAGGAAATTTGCACAAGATTTATAGTCTGAAGTACCAAGGAAAAAAGTGACCTCTACAGCATACGTGAGAGACCTAATTAATAAAGATTTGGGGGGGGGGGTTAATAAATGATTTGCACTACTTATAGCAATTACTTTCATCTTCTAATGTTATTGGGAAAATGGGAAAAAGGGAGGCTATTTGGAACCATCAACATTAAAGTCTCCAGAAGATAGTTTCACTTTTCAGGTAGTTGGACTGCAGGAAAGCAACTTCAGAAATAAGAAATCAAAGATCATAATCATTTTCATAATTTGGAAAGCATTAAAGCAACAAATGTATATTACAGAATGGGCATAGAAATCTTAAGCTGGAGAATAGCAACATGAGAGAGAGAGAGAGAGAGAGAGAGATGGCATTCTCTAGTACAGAAATCAGAGCATACAAAGGCACATGTGCTGCTCTTGTGATAAAAAGAATAATACAAAGTGTAATTTAGGTAGTCAAAAATGTAGAGTAGTTATTCTAGCTTAGATCTGAAGTTCAGTCAAAATAGTAGATGGCATCTGCTATATTAATGATTTTAAGTTTGGGCTAATGTCTCTCTTGTTCCTTCTGAATTATTCATCTGGCATCTCATTACATTCTTATTATATTATGCTTGCTTATTTTATTCTCTCTTTTAATATCTGATTTCCCATCTTCGTTAAAATTGTCTATACATTGCTAAAATATGTTACATTCATGTTGGTTCATTATCGAGAATGTAATAGATGTTTTTGTTTGCACCTGTTTATTTTTATGCTTTTAGTTTTGGGGTTTTTGATTTTAAATGAATTTGTTAGAGCAATTATTTATTTTTGTTGCTGATTGTTTAGACTTGTTCTGAACTGTTTAAGAGAATGACATTATCAGAGGATGAAACCAAACATCTGCATAAGGATAAGAATTACATTTAATATGATAAAGATTAAACTAGTCCAACTTACATGATTACTTTCTTTTTGAGCAAAATTTTCAGCCAAGTTTCTTGCCTATCTTTAGTTCATTTGACAATCATAAAAATTAAAAGTGGTGATCCTATCTGTGTGTGTGCGTGCGTGCACGCATTTTATAGTGCAGAAGAAGCATTCAGAACTACCATCAGGACAAAAGTAATTATCCATAAAAAATAATAAAAACCGTGGAGTGTTCAACAGGCATGTATATAATTTCAGTTTTGATTCAGTTTGTGTAACTATCTATTTTAGTGAAAATGGGATGAAAATTACTCATACTACACTTAACAAGGAAGAGAAATTTAGCACAAGATTTTACATGAAATCAGAATAATTACATAATCAGACCAGTTTAATCCTTATTTAAAGAGAAAATGTTGCATGACTAAAACATGTTCAGTAACAAGGAAATTTATTAATTGTTAAAATACAAAAAACAGAGCTACTAGTTTCACCATTAAATAGAACTAGTGTCTACATCATGGCTTAATAAACATTAACAAAATGAATAAAAATAAACAAAAAAGTAGATAAAAAAATTGACTAAACACTGAAAAACCTTTACAAAAAAAATAAACAAAAAAGTAGATCAAAAAATTGACTAAACACTGAAAAACCGTTACAAAAAAAATAAACAAATTCATGCTAACAAATAAAATTGCATGGCATACATTAGCTGTCTCAGTTCAACACAGAAAGTGACTGTTGGTGAAGTTGAAGACTGATTTTAAAAGATTTAATAAGTGATTTTCACGTGCACACGCACACACACACATATATTATTTTAATTACTGATATAGCCTACTTTCATTTAGGAGTATTTTTTTTTTTACAATGTAATTGGCTCTTTACTCAAAAATCAGGGCATTACTGAAGTGTTATTAAACCAATATATGAAGAATAATATAGGAGGAAAATTCAGACATACCTTTTTTGGATGTTGTTTGTTGTCTCCTTATCCCAGCAATATGCATCATCTGCTGTTAAACTGTTAAAGGAAGAGTGTTTTAGGAAAGTAGGGGTAAAGTAATATGGGGGAATTATTTGAAAAAACCCAGTTTTTTTATATGTATAGTATTAATTATTATTATTAAGGTTGGGTAGAGAGTGTTTGGAAGGGGGAGGTGAGAGAAGGATCTGAAGATAAAAATTATATTTTGGGGGAAGAGGAGGGATTGAGGGGGGAAAGTCTGGGGTATGAGCCATTTCGACAGTGTGTTATCTTCGGAACTCGTGGGGGAAGTGGAGACTATGGTGTCATGTCAGCTAGGTGTTTCTGTTAAGCAGTTCTGTGTGAAGTTTTCAGTATTGAGACCACATTGGTTGGAAGTTTTATTAAATGAAAAAAATAAATTTCTGTTTTGTCCAGTCTGCAGCTACTCGCCATTTAGCAAAATCTATTCACCACAGGTGAGCATATTTGTCGAGCCCTACCTCTGGATATTTGTATAAAAGGTGCACTACCTTTAGGAGACCTAAGAATGCTGCACCATAAAGCAGAAGAATAAACCTTATTTATCAATTAAACATACCAATAAATTATATTATTATTATTATTATTATGGGCATCTCCATGGAGTCAGTAGACTCATCATGGGAGACCCAAACTATCAAAACAATATCTATCATATCTCTTCTTGAATTCATTTACAGACGAAGAACTCACAACTGAGTCAGGCAATGCATTCCACTCATTCACCACCATTCAGGCGAAAAACCTCATTCCCACATCCTCATCCTTGTTAACCACACTTTCCCTTAATTTCCAGGGATGATCTCTTGTTCTTCCATCACTGTCACACAGCTGAAACATTTCCCTTGCATCAATCTTATAAAAACCTTTTAGTAATATAAATGTTTCTATCATATCCCCTTTTCTCCACCTATCAACCAACCTCTGCAATCCACAAGCTCTCAATCTATCAATGTAGGGAGCATTTTTTACATCACTCACCAACTTAATCACTCTCCTCTGAACCCTCTCCGCAGCCTTCTCATCTCCAAGGAATCCAGGTGACTAGACCTGAGCACAGTAATCCAAATGTGGAAGTATCAACGCTTTATAAAGGGGAATAATAACCTCTATCTCTGGATATTAGTGTTTTCTTCAATAACCAAGTAATCCTATGTGCAATCTTGGACACCTTAGCAATGTGTCCCTACTTCATCTCCCTATCCACCAACACCCCTAAGTCCTTAGCCTCGTCAATCTCTTGGAGTACCGTTCCATCAATGTAGTACACAGCTGGTAATCTTTTAATCCCAAAATGCATAACTTTACACTTTTCCACATGAACTGACATCCATTACCTTTTGCCCATTGCCAGCTTATTTAAATCATCCTGCAAACTCTCAACATCAGCTTGATTTTTTATTGTGCTACCCAACTTTGCGTCATCAGCAAACAACTAAATATCTCCCTTTAAGCCATTTCCTATATCATTTATATACAAATTAAACAACAATGGCCCAAGCACAGAGCCCTCAGGCACACTGCTGGTCACCTGCCTCATCCTGGACTCTGCTCCTCCATACACCACCTTCTGGTATCTCTCCCTGAACCATTCTTCCTATCCATACCACCAGTTTAGTATCCATCCCCATCTGCTCCAATTTGAACAACAGTATTCCATGGGATATCCTGTCAATAGCCTTAGCAAAATCCAGAAGTACTACTGTGTAGCCATTTCCTTTGTCCAATTCAGATGTCATTCTATTATAAAAAGTTAATAAATTGCTAAGGCATGATCGACCTTTAACAAAACCATGTTGGCCCCTATAGAGTATCATATCCTGATCCATCCATTCTTGAATTTTGTCTTTAACCAACTTTTCCAATACTTTTACCACCACACCCGAGATGGTGATTGGTCTATAATAGAGTATCATATCTTGATCCATCCATTCTTGAATTTAACCAACTTTTCCAATACTTTTATTGTTGACCAATCACCACACCCGAGATGGTGATTGGTCTGTAATTGACTACTGTAGTTTTAGAGCTACCTTTATGCAAAGGAACTACTTTGCCTTCCTTCCAATCACTAGGGACCACATAAGAGTTCAAACTTAAGTTAAATAACCAAGTAAAAGGTGTTGACAATTCCTTTGCACGTTCATGCAACACCCAAGCTGATATTCCATCTAAAACTACAGCAGTGTTTGCATTTAAATTTTGCAATATACTAAGTACCTCTGATTTCTTAGCTTCAATTATCACATTAGTACTTGATTTAATCCTTTATCCAAGTGTAGGCAAATAAAGTTTGCGCCTGAAGTATTTTAAGGAATGGAGCAACTCGTGGTAAAGGCAGTATGACTTCACATCACTTGCTTAGTATCCAATAATGTAAAGCACATCTCCTTGCAGACATGTCTAATGCTATGCATTATGGGAAGGGTCACTATCCAGACCAGTTTCGACCTTTATTGAGGTCTCATCAGTGGGAGCCAGACCCAGTGGAGATACTAAGGTTGAAGTAATGCAGAAGTCATATTTTCATATATGAGTTGCTCAAAAAGTGTCACACCTTGTTATTATACTACTCTGGATTAGAGATAGTTAGTTGTTGAAAGTTTTTCCACTTGATTATACCATACCACCTTTACTAAGAGTTGCTCCAGTCTTGAAAATACTTCAGGTGCAAACTTTGTTTTATTTGCTTACACTTGGATAAAAGATTAAACCAAGTATATAATTTCTTGGTATCTTTAATTTATAGTATAAGCGAGTGGAAAAACTTTCAACAACTTCTTATTTATGAAAATACTTCAGGTCCAAACTTTGTTTTGTTTGCTTACTTGGATAAAAGATTAAACCAAGTATATAATTTCTTGGTATCTTTAATTTATAGTATAACCAAGTGGAAAAACTTTCAACAACTTCTTATTTATCAACATTCCAGTAATCTGCTTCATTGTCCACCTTAGTAAAGCTACACATGAACTTAAACTTCATGTCTCCCATTACTCTTAAATCTGCTTCTTACAATTAATTCCCATATTATTATTATTATAATAACAGTATGTAACTTGGAATATTTTCAGTGCAAAATGCATAACCTTGCACTTGATAATATTGAACTTGGTGCTTGTCACCTTTTATCCATGCCACCAGTCTGCTCAGATCTTACCTCTAGGACTTAGTATTATGATATCAGCATCATTCCTTTTTACCCTTGTTAAATTAACATAATCAGCAACCAGTTGATTATCTCACTCCAGACCAACTGACATTCAAACTGAATGGTAGTGGCCTAGGAGTAGACTCTTGCAACATATCAGCTGACTCACTAATGAGAATAAGTTTTACCATTTACACATACCAACACCATAAATTCTTTTCCCTTGTTGCTCATACTTCTGACATTAGTGGACAAGTTTTTCTTTATGCCATACATACTGAACCTTAAATGTTCAGCAATACTGCACATAACACAAGAATAAAATACAAGGTGGTCTGAAAAGTTGCTGCCTAAAAATGAATTTATAATGAGGGGTGGCTCGTGCATAGGCACTGCGGAACTGCAGCAACCCCAATTTTTCTTGATATCTAAATATATTTATTAATTTATTTATATTTGCTTGTATTTAATTTTGCCATCAACAATCCTATACAGTTCTCTTATTTTGTATAAAAAATAATAAAAATCCATTTTGTAGCACTTAGGAGGGCGAAGGATGCTAGCAGCACTGTGTTTACCACAGTGCCATATTGCTATGCGCACAAGCATATGCACGTTATAGTGGGATGCGAGCTATTGGTGTAATGCGGCACTGTCTGTCGCACAGTTCCACTGTTGTTTGTATAAACAACAGTGGAACTGCGCGACTATACAGTTTGCACCAGTAGTAGAGTGTTCGTAGTGCTTATCATGTTTATTCCGTCTCTTTTAAATATTTGGACATTACAATTAAAGGATTTAATTGTAATGTCCCAAAATTGTAAATCCATTCCTTTAATTACAATTAAAGGAATGGATTTTATTTTTAAGTAATTTTGAATTATACTAAACTGGATAATTTTATCCAGTTTAGTATAATTTTTACCATAATTTTTAAAAATTATGGTAAAAATGTTATACCATACCAAAATATCAAAATTATGGTATGATACCATAATTTTGATATTTTATCCAAACACGTATACACTGTACTTACAGTGTGTTTGTATATTCCAAAAGTTGCAGTACCCCCCACGATTTCAAACCACAAGCCGCCACTGTTTATAATTTCAAAATTATTTTTAGTTTTCAACATAAAATCCTTAAGACTAATACATTTATTCCAGCAATGCTCTATCACCATTATCCCATCCCTGTAGTGGTTCTCAGTAAGATCTGCAAAATACCCCTCTACAGCTGCAATTAGTTCTTGATTTGAAGAAAAACATTGACTATTGAGGAAGAGTTTTAGTTTGAGGAAGAAATAGAACTCAGAGGGAGCCAACTCTAGGAAATTGGGTGGATTTTCCAACAATTCATAGTGCAGATCCCTTAATTTTCCCTTTGCCAAAACACCTTTGTGGGCAGGTGCATTGTCCTGATGAAAGATTATTTTTTTCTTCTGCAAAACCAGATCTTTTCTCACAAATTATTTCATCTAGTCTGGTTAAAAGATCAGAATAATATTCCCTGGTTAGTGTTTTACCCTTTTCAAGATAATTAACAAACAAAATGCAGCATCCCAAAACATCGATGCCATGACCTTTCCTGCTGATGGAACCGACTTTGTCTTCTTTGGCGCTGATCAACCAGCTTCTGTCCACTGTTTTGACTGCTGTTTGGATTCTGGTGTGTAATGGTGAATCCAAGTCTCATCCATAGTAATAAATTGATGCACAAAATCATTTTTATTCTTGTCAAAACGCTTCAAGCACTGTTCAGAGATTTTCATGCAAGTGCTTTTTTGATCTGCTGTGAGCAAGCGTGGCACTCATCTTGCGCAAAGCTTTTTCATTTGCAATTCTTCATGCAAAATATATCCTACACATTCTTTTGAAATGCCTATAGTCTCAGTAATTTCATGCACTTTGACTTGCAGGTCATTGATCATTGATTTCTGGTGTAGTTTTTGGACGTCCTTCAATTGGATCATCTTCAAGGCTGATATGGCCATGTTTAATCTCGGCAACCCATTTATTAATTGTCAAAAACGAAGGAGAAGAATGCCCATAAACTTTTATGAACTTTGAATGAATTTAATCCTTGTTTTACAAAGAATTTTATAACCACACAATATTCAGTTTTATTCATTTCAAGGGATACAGAAAAAATTTTTGCTTCAGACAACTGTATAAAACAAACTACTTGATAAAATGACTTGCAATTTCACACGGATACTTATGACAGATGTACCAGCTTAATAATAATAAAAAAATCTTACCGATAGTGTTGCCACCTATGGTTGAGGCCGAGAACATTTCAGACCGCCCTCGGATGAGGAGCTTTTTCAAAATGATGCCTCTCCCATTCAACATTTTCTCCATTTTGAAAATGATATTTCCAATATCATTTTCAAAATGAAGGGGTTTCATTAGACTAGATATTATTGAAATGGAGAGGTGTCATTAGTCTAGATATTTTTAGAAAATATCTAGTCTAATGAAACCATATCCAGGCTGGAGAGAGGATGTTCCATAATCTTCAAATTTGATCTCTTCAGTATCCACTGAAGTAAATGCATTGATGTGATCTGTTGTCATGTTGCAAAATACTGGCCATTCCATGGCACAAACATGATTAATTTGTTTTAAATTTCTCAAGTTAAAACAATAAATTAATTTGTGAATTTACTGTTGTCCCCTTCACCATATGGTCTTAGCAAATGACATCTTTACTGCTCCAAAAGATAATCAGGCACTTTTGGCTAAAAACTTGAGTTCTCAACTTTATGGCCCTAAGGTAGCAAATATCCCACAGACTGAATTTTCATTTCAACATTATAATGATGGACACAATGTTGTCACAGTTTTGTGAAAAAGGCATTTCCTTTTCTTTGATATCATTGATGTAATCAGCAACAAACTTTCAGTCTTGTCTGTTTCATTTCAGAAGACTGAAAATCTTGTGAAATGAAACTATAACCCAGTTTTGTAATGATTTGGTTGACTTGTGTTAATTTAATGTTTAGCTTCACTGCTAGTGATCTCTGACTTATTCAATGTTGTGTTTTTCCTGAAGTAGCCATACCAAATTTTGGTTTTCAGCATAGTAGGCAACTTTCTCACAGTTGGTGGGTGGAGAGTGGTCACCCAACACTCACAACTTGTGCATCAATTACAACTAACTCATCTCCTTTCTTTACTTCAAGGGCAGGCTTCCTCAGTCCAAAGTTCTATAGTGGGATTCTACTGTTGTTATCTTATCCAACCTTTGTTCAACCTATTTTTTATGACCCTCACTATTGTATTGTGCCTTCTGACATGTACTCCACGTGTACAGTAACAACATTGAGCAATATGAGCCAAACTTTCTATACTCTGACAGCCTACTCTACAATGCATCATCGTTCCCTGAGTTGTATGAGCTCAAGTCAGTAGAGCATTGATTCTTGTCCTAATTAAATCTATATATTCAAATTCAGGCAGGAAGCAAGTTCCATCCTTGATGTTGAGAAGAAACATGTTTAACTTCTTATAACGCAGCTCTGTCGACTGAATGGTGCAACATTAACGACCATCTCCTTTGTTTAGCCAAGGCAGTCATAATTGGTGTCCTTCCATCAAGCATCCATCCAGAGGTACATTAGTAATCATCCTTAATACATGAAGTCCTAGAGGCAGCAAGACATAATTCTATAGTACATGAGTATTAGTACTACGGGTGGGCTAAAGATTAGATAACCTGGTGAACCTTTAGAGACTAAACATTACTCTTTCAAACCACTGCAGGCTTTCCAATAAACAGAGACCAGGTGTACTCATACTGGATAGTAAAATTATCTACCGCGTAATCACATTCATCATGTAGTCAACTAGGCCAGCAAAGTTTACTTTGCCAATTATTTGCAAATTATTTCTAAAGTAATTAGATTTATATAATAATTAAATGTTATTTATTTTTATGATAGCTTGTGTCTTATTCAACTGAAGAAACACTTATCCCTCATCCTGAATTTGCATTTAACTTTTACTTAACAAACATCATTCAAGCAAACTCACTCTCTATGAAACTACTTAGTTACTATGCAGTTAACTCTTATTATAACACTATTCAAGCAAACTCACTATGCAATCGTGAGTAGCCCCCTTCTCCCTCTTTTCACTAAAAACTAAACAGAACCATGCTACACTAAATTTGCTATAGCTAATCCTTTACCATAGTAGACTATTCTTTTGTTCCTTTCATCTCTGCAAGTTTGCTCTGGTGAGCATTGGCTATATGCTAGTAATTATTAAGTAATTGTTATTGTGTTGATTAATCCTCTTCTTTTGTATGTGTTTATTTATTTATTTAATTTTATTGCTTAATTCTGAAACGTTAACTAAGTTTGTCCTTAGGAAATGCAATTTGAGATTCAAATATTAAACTAAATATAAAGACAGCTTATCTGTAGTACTCCAAGTATGTGGTTATAGCAGCAGATGGTGATAGTATACATAAAGGTGAGGATGAGATGGATATGAATGGCAATCAAAGTCAGGATCAGAGAAACAAGAGTGGTCAGACCAAAGAGAAAGATGTAGTACATCAGCTAGAATAGAGAATGTAAATGCTGGTAGAATGGCCTCAAAGGCACAGGGATTGTTATATTTGTATACAAATATAAGGTGTATTTGAAATAAGAGAGCTGAGTTTGTTGTTGCATTGATTTAGTTAATATATGCTCAAAGACAATTGTAATAAGTGAAACTTGGTTGTCTGAGGATGATGTGATGTCAGGAATAGAAATGGAAGGATAGGAAGGCGAAAAGAGGGAGGAAGTGGGGGGGGGAAGCTACTCATGATTGCAGAGGAATTGTGTCCACAAAGTGGGAAAGTTGATAGTACATGCACAGATCTTGAATCTGTGTGGTGTGAAGTTGAAATTAACAGGCTAGTATATCTGTTAGAATGCTGTTATAGGACAGGGAATGTAGAGAATGTTGATCATGAAATATTTAGACAAATTGGTTAGGCATGTAAAAAGAATTACAGGAATATAGAATGGAAGGAGGAGATAATATATAGCAAGAAGTAGAGTGAGTTTGTTGAATTTCTGAAGGATAAATATCTTAAGTAGCATGTGACTGAAGTAACTAGAGGCTTTAGTGTTTTGAATTTGATGATAACTTCACAAGATGTAGTTGTTAATGAGCTACTGACACTGCTACCAGTTAGTGAGAGTGATCATGAGGTACTTGTTTGGGAAGTGACGAAACAAGAAAACATTACTGCCAGAAATGGATATATGTGGAAGTATAAGGTGGGTAATTATGGGAAGCTCTGTAGTCAACTAGCATCAATATGTTGGGTAGATGAGCTATGCAGAAAGATGTTGATGGTGCATGGAAATTCATTAGGCAGTATCTGATAAAAGCATTGTATAACTGCATACCAAGGGTTAAGCGAGTAAATAGAGTATGAGTGAAATGGATGAACAGTGAAATCAAACATGCTGTGTTGGAAAAGAAAATGCTATGGAGGAGGTGACGACAGTTGGTAGTGATTGGGTCTATAAAGCAGATAAGTGCAGGCTAGGAAGGGGATAAGCATGGTAAAGAAAGAAAAGGTGTAGAATGAGAGAGAGATTGCTGGTCAAGCCAAGGTTAATTATGTTTATGGCAAGCAAGAGAAAAAATAATTATGGTATGTTGACACTGGTGGATAGTCATGGCAGCAGAGCGACTGTTGCAAAGGATAAGTGGATTATTGAATGAGCACCTTATCGGTGGAATTGTAAAGATGCCATGCAGTGTATAG
Source organism: Typopeltis vanoorti (assembly GCF_054136105.1). Taxonomy (NCBI): domain Eukaryota; kingdom Metazoa; phylum Arthropoda; class Arachnida; order Uropygi; family Thelyphonidae; genus Typopeltis; species Typopeltis vanoorti. The sequence goes on from NC_143553.1 coordinate 114,522,091, forward strand.
AAGGAAGCCAACTATTAGAAGAATTGGAAGTGAACAAATCAGAGGTGTATGTGGGAATGGATAACATATCACCATGTATTCTTAAGGAATGTGCACAACACTTAGCTGTGCCCATTCCTTAAGAATACATTCCCTTAAGAACACATTCCCTTGACCTGGTTGTGTAATGAAATTCTTGCAATGGGTAAGGTTCCTAGGGAGTAGAAAGAAGTAATATGAATAATAAGAAACAAAATAGTACCACTCTACAAGCATGGTTCTAGAACAGAAATTTCCAATTATAGATCATTCTGTATAACTGCAGTTGTAGTCAAGGTGCTGGGGAGATTAATTAGGAGTAGAATATAAGATTGGGCTGATGGACACAGTATTCTTTATGATGGTCAGTATGGATTTATAACTTTGTAGTGTCTTTCAGGTTGTCTAATGTTCTTCTTATATCTTGCTGCAAAATGGCCACAGGAGGTATACAGTGCTCAGCTGCTGGTATGGAAGGAGATGATTTGCCTTCATTGTCTATGCAGGAGTTAAAGGAAAAGAGTGATGCTAGGAGGTCAGTTTTTTCTTTGGGTGCTATAACGAGAAAGAGGATGAAGCTCCCACCTCTCACTCATTCAGATGGGTGAGAGGTGGGAGCACAGGTAAGTGGAAGATGGATTTTGCAAGGGACCAGAAGGCATAGCTAACATTTGGACAAAAGATGAGTTTTCTGCTATTATGAAGTTGGATTTGGATTTGGATTTGCTGATAGTTGATTTACATTTATTGCATGCTTCTGTATAGGCTGAGTATGAAGCTTGGGTTCTTGATGTAAGCCACCTGCAGTAAGCTGAGGTTTTTTCTTTGACTGCTTTCATACATCTTCTGTTGAACCTTCTGTTAAACTCCAACCCACTTTCCAAGTGAGTTGGAGTTTTGGATGGAATGAAGGATGATTTCTGTGACTCACTCAGTGCAATCATCCCACTTTGTACCTTTGTAGTGTTAGAGGATAAATGGTTGAGTTTCATGGAGAATATGGTGAAGAGGTCTTTGTATGGTTTTCATAGTTTAGAGACTGGCAAATACAGCAGATGAATATTACTAAGTGGGAACAAGGAAACCTTCAGCCAGAGAAAGTCAAAAGCAGGGAATTCTAAATTTGGCATTCTCTGGCAGGCAATGTCAGAACATACAAAGGCACAGATGCAACCTTTGTGGCAAAATGAATTGTGAAGAGTATAATTTGAGTATTGGAGGTGAACTGTAGTTGATGTAGCTGCAATTTAAGTTTCTGTTAAGAGGAGATCTGGTTTAGATGTCTGTAAGTGGTGATGAACATTGTTTATGTTGAAATTTATGCTGTGGATGTGTGTGTGTGTAAAGTAGATGTGGAAATGATTTTTTTTGGTAGGGATCTTAGTAAATTTGGAATATTCTGTTTAGTTTGATTTGTTCAAATCAACTGGTTATTGGGGAAGATTTATTTTGTTTGCAATGTTGCCATCATTGATTGTCAGGTTTGTTTTTCATTTTTGGTTTATTATTAGATGAAAGTAAAGAGTGGGGGGATAGACTTGTGAACATGACACCCATACAGAGAGTGACCAGAATCCTTGTAATTCCATGGCCTCAATGGTGCCTCTAACATAACATAACATTACTCGGACTACCTCACCAGGCATGACTTGGCAGAGTATGCCAGAAAGCTTCCAACTGACTCATTACTTACTGGTTCTGGCCTGTATACTATCTGGCAGTCAGCCTGCTTTACCGCCATTTTAACTGCTGTACCCTCAAAATGGAGAAAGGTTTGGATCTCTGAGTATGTTAGGCATACCCTTGAAGAGTATTACATCTCTGGAGGCCAAATTTGCCACTTCAGGTTCCCCAATAAGCAGAGTGGTGGTGTTTCACCAGGCGATGAAGGTCATCTACCACCTAGTGGTCTAGTTAGCATTGCCTACAACTAGGAAGATATCCCTTTGCAGTAGGAATGCTTGCTGCAAAAGGATAATTTACATTTGATATATGTGTGCATCCTATAGTTGCTTGGTGGAATGAATAACACATGATCCCAGAAATTGATTTACCATATATATGTCGCTGCCACATTAGATGGATGCATTTTCACAAAATTTATACAGCACATTAGTTGCAACTTTTTCAGTACAATTTTATTTGTAAAATTAGCATTTGCGAACTGTCTTAATGATGCTGAAAATTTCAAATGCAATGCAAACTGATTTTATATTGATTATACTAGTTATTGTTAATATAGTATAATATAGCTGGAAATGTATTTAGTGATACAATAAAACTACTTAATTTTCTTGCTTCTGCTGTACAGTGTCTGTTGGGGATGGAATATTTATCACAATAAAGAATATTTCCATTCTGGTCTTCGGAAAGAACAGATGTACTGAGTAAAAATTCATCTATTCCTGAATAAAGAAGAATTCTTTTATATATTATAAGAAATGGACTGCATCTGTTAATCTCCAACAAAATACTAGCATATACAAGATATCTATTATTGATAAGACTGAAGAGCCACTAACAAAAATAAATAAAATAATAAATTAATTAATGTAGGATTCATAATTCTACATTATGGATAATTCTGATGATGATGATTGAAAATTATTTATATTTATATTACCTTGTAAAAAGTATATATCTCATCTGTGAAAAAAGAAAATTCTTAGTCAAGCTAATTAAATATAAATACAACATACACAACAAATTGCACAAGATGATTTGCTGCTCCATCAACCCACATGTAATTTTTGCATGCCTAGATGAATTGAATGACAAACAATATTATTAGTTCATTGGCTTAGTCCCTCCCTATAGTGATTTACTGAGCTACCCAATACAGCCACTGTTTATTATTGGTTAGTTATTTATATTTTGCAAACAAACCCCATTCTCTCTCCTCGTGTTTTTTTTTTTTTTTTTTTTTAATTATGCCCATCATAAATATAAATATGCATGTTAGAATTTATAGGATCACTTATTCGCTCCACCAAGCAACTTATAGGATGCACACATATTCTAATCCTGTGTGGCCTCCTCTTTAAGAGGGTTGCAGGCTGATGAACAGTCCGCTTCCATGCCTCTCTATCTCTTGCTTCTGTAAGATTCTTGCCCGTCCAATCTTTGATGTTGTCTTTCCATTGCAGTTAGGGGTCTTCCTCTTCCTCTCTTTCTCTCCACCATCCAATGCAATACTATTCTGGGAAGCTCTCCAGAAGAACCACTCATCAAATGTCCTGCAAACGCTATTTTTCTTCTTTGGATACTAGCCATATAGTCTCTTTTCATTTTAAATCTTTTAAGAACCTCTCCATTGCTCACTCTTTCAGTCCAGCTTGAGAAAAATGGATCGTATCAGCTGGACTGAAAGAGTGAGCAATGAAGAGGTTCTTAAAAGATTTAAAATGAAAAGAGACTATATGGCTAGTATCCAAAGAAGAAAAATAGCGTTTGCAGGACATTTGATGAGTGGTCAAATCCTTATTGATTGTCCAGGACTTGCATCCATACATCCCCACACTCCAAATCGTTGTCTTGAGGATTCTTACTTTCAACTGTTTGTTCAGATTTCTGTTTCCTAATATGTAGTATATTTTGAAAAATCCTGCTTTTGCTTTTTTATTTCTGTTCTTAATTTCATAATTAGATCTATTGTCTTCTGTTATCCAACTCCCAAGGTATTCAAAACTTTTTACATTTTCTATTCTTTGTCCGTTCAAAGTGATTTCCAACAGATCATCTGTATGATCTGTTGTTGGTACGTATACTTGAATTACGGATATTTCTAGGTTTGGCCTTTATTTTCAAAGCAATCACTCTTTCAGATCTCTGCCAGTATCTCTCCACCATACTGGCTACCCTTTTATCCAACATTATTCCAATATCCCTTTGATTCTTCTCCTCCTGAGTAAATAAATCTAAATCCATCATCTGTTCTTATATCTCCTTTCCCTTTCCATCTAACCTCTGAGAGTCCAAGAACAGATATCTTCATTCTTTTCATTTCTCTGATCACATTGGCAATCTTCCCTGCTTGATGCATTGAATTAACATTCCAGGTGCCCATATTTGTATTTTCTTTGGGGTTCATTTTCTTATGTTGTGTTCTTACATTAACTCCAGAACTTCCCAGAGGCTTTGATCCTGCAGCATCATTTGAGGTCTTATCCTCCTGGGACTCCAACACAGATCTACAAGCCCCCTCCCTGGTAGCATACTGTACAAGATCAGACCCAGGGGTCCCATCTGTTCTTGTGCATAATTCATTTTTCCATATTGACTTGTTCATCATTACTTTGAGAAAGAGAAAAAGTATGCATGGTGGTACTCCGTTGCCGTCCATGCAGCTTGGTGGGTTGGACATTTCCTTCCAACCAGATGTAATGGTTATACCACCATGACTCGGTATCTTCAGGTACCCCGGGATCGCCAGTTATCAAATGTAAATTATTAATAATTAATTTGCCAGCAATTAAAGTATTTCTATTAATACATTTTATAATTTACATTCTTTCTTCTCAGCTCATTAATAATGATTCAGATGTTTACAACTTTTAGTAAGTCAAGTATAACTTTCTACGTAATTATTGTTTTCTAATATATCCAAAAAACAGACACGTTGTTCCCCTCCACACACACACACACAATGCAGATTTGTTACATTCGAAGAATCCATCACAATATGTGGCACATCCACTGATATGCAAACATGAAATTGTGGAGGGGGAAGGTGTTTTATACTGCCCCACCAGATGGTCAAGGTGGCAATGAGAAATTTCTGATCACCCCAACGTGAATGTGCTAAGAGTGCTGCAGCACTTCTACATTGTCCAAACTTAAATTGAAGAGAATGTCTATCCATTGCCAAATCTTGGCAGTGGACAGACAATCCATTGCAGTGGTATTGCCTTTCCTCCCCCTTTATTTTAAAAATTTTAATTTTAATTTATTTTTTTTTTTAATGTTGTGTCATTCAAATTAATTTATCTAATTTTATTATTTTAGCATACCACCTGTATGGTGATATGTTAGCATGTGGCTCAGCTCATTAAAAAAAGGATGCACTGATGATGACCAGTTAGTGTCAGGCTGAAATATTTGTAATAATAAAATTATTATTTATTCTTGTGAATACATGTTTCTAATAATCATTGCCATGTTACAAGTGCCATTAAAGACTCAAGATCGATTTCTTTATGGCCGATTTCAATGTATTTAATGGGATAATGTTTTAGTATGGCATATTTTGAGAGATAATTGATGAGAAATAATTATCACATTAATAGAAATAACCACAAGAAGGAGGGGAAATGTAAGATCCTAGGGTTGAGGGGTTAGTCTACGAACCATGAGATGCAACTTAAGAGCATGCATGATTCTTCTTAGTGAGAGAGAGAGAGACAAAATGCACATACATGAATGCATCCTCTCCACTATATGATCAACAATTGTTAGGAGTATAGATTATAGAGCATGAAAGAAAATTTTTTGTAGCACATACCAAGTAATTTTTTTAATGTGAATTATACCCATGAAAGTTACAAATCTATAGCATGTGGACAAGTTAAGAGTTGGATAATCCAAAAATCCTGCTCCAGAGACCAAACAGTAAACTTTTCAAACCACTTCAGGTCTCTAAATTAACAAGGCAGTGGTCTCACACTAGTTGTCAAAATTATTTCCTGTTCTTTACAAAAAGATTTGAATCCATAGCTTGTTGGTTGAAGAGTAGACACCGTTGTGTCCCCCTTTCTTAAATTATATTAATACATGTACTATATGCTGAGTCCTTCCTAAGGAGTCACATGGTACTTCTAAAACACAAAGGAATTGCCTAAGGGTCGAACCAAAACCAGTATGGCAGTCTTTGAAATCTCACCTCTCTTAAAGCATTAGGAATATTTATATTTTTTTGCTGCATCACCTAAGCTATTAGATTAAGTTAAACATGTCTTAATCAAGAAGTGATCTCAAAGGTGTACTATAATGACTACTGATTTGTAATCGTGACCTATAACATAACCTATTTTCTACGGCTTAGATTCGTATTTGTTTGCAAGTGGTGCATTGGATTCTAATACTCAAGACACTCGGATTAAAGATAGCAAAGGTTTATTTGACACATTAATACAATTTACAATACAAAGAAACTCAATCCAAAACTTCAGTGTTAATCAGAGAAAATTATAGATATCCTTATTAAGTAAGGGCATCAAGAAGCAACATCAATATATTATTTCACAAACTGACAAAACTTGACTGCAATATTCACATTGCAGTCAAGTTAAACATTCTGAGTAATGTGATATGATATGAAGATTAATATTCACATTAATCTTCATATCATATCACATTACTCAGGCTAAACCTTTTTAATACTTTTAAAAACATACACATTAATTTAACCATATAGAAGTTACCTCACTATGCGTTCTAATATTAAGGTGCTACAGTCATGACTTAATTATATGAAAGTCCTCAATTTCCCTTAATCTCATTTATAACATCTTAATTTTCTTATACACATTATATAGACAAAGAATTTTCAATGTTACCGTACATACTGGTTCTTCATACTTGTTCCTTCAACTTCTGACTGCCGTTCTCTGATCGATTTCCCTTCTGATTCATTTAGTCGGTGCTATGGCATGGATTTCTTCGGTCAAAGACAAGTCCACGTGATTCCAGCATAACTAGCCCACTCCAGATATAACGATGCCGTAAGGCGATTCTGCTTCTGTGAGACTTGTTTCCTAGATGCTGAGCCCTTTCTATGGATTGCCCATCAGTCGAACGGAGATGTGTTCTTTCATCGTACGATTAGGAGCGCATGATCCTTCCAGCTCTTAAGCGACATATCCTATTGCCACCCTCGGGATTCCTAACAGAACTATTCACTGATCCTTCGTCCGAGCACTCCTTGACAGAGATGCTCCTCCGTGCAACCGTCTACCCACCAGAATACACGAGACTACCAGCCAAGAGAGAAGAGAAAAAAAAAAGCCCTGGGGGGGAGGTTCCCTAACCCCTTTTATATCATCTCCCCTATCGGCAATCACCGTCACTCACGTAGCTCATCCAACGTGTATAATTTCTCCCACATTGGTCTCATTTCGTATCATTTGTTTTTTTCTCACCACTCACTTCTGCACGTGCTGTGGGCATGTGACTACCTGGGGGCAACCTTTCTTTCTGTCTGCATGCCCACGCACTTTGAACTTTTGTTCACAGCAGCTTAATGCAAGTCATACTACAAAACATTGTATTATCAATTCTAACAAAATATTATTAACTTATAATGTAATACTGGCATTATACAATCAAGTAAGTATTCCTTCCTTGAAATATTCACAATCTTTTTTCTTTTTAATAATGTAATCTATATTTTACCAGTTGCATACAGCACATACCTAGAAGCAAGCATATTCCCTACGAGGTTTTTCCAGTTAAATGATGATAAAATTAGAATTCTTAGGAATCTCAATTTATCAAAGTTTAACAAATGTCCCCCTCCCCCTTTAAAATTTTTTCTAAAAAAATTTTCTTGAGTGTTCCTCATTTCTATCCAGGGGGGGGTCTCCATTAACGATTTCCTGTTCCTTTTCCTCCCAGTGAACTGTTTTCTATTAAAAAAACACCGTGTGTGTCTGAGGTTTGCTCTACTATTATGTGCTTTATTGTGAATGTAACTTACTTCTCTGGATTCCCTCCTCTTCTCCATTTCAATGCTAATACAATTTACTCCTAATACAGTATGCTGAATCTCATCCAAGTTTAAATCCCTTTTATCTGAATCCTTTTCTTTATGTGTCCCTTCATTTAGTGAAATGTCATTCATTTGAGTGTCTGTCTCTTCTGACAATGGGGCCTCCTTCCCATCCAAATTGTCGCACACTGATTCATTGTACATTTTACTAGGCTGCCCTCCATTATTCCTTCTTCGATGTTCAAATTCGAGTGAATCCCTTCCCTTCTTGTAGAATCATACTTTACAATGCTCTTGGGTGATTCGCTTCCTTCCAAGAAGATACACTTCCCTATGTGCATAATCGCATTAAAAAATCATTGCCCAGAATTAGCTTTATGTGTGGGAGAGAAGTTCTGGATAGAACCAGAAACTCATGCCAAACACACAGCCTGAATTCAGGCAAGTAAACTTTTAGATGTACAGACTTGGTCGCATGAGTTATGGAGGCTGAGACCCCAGAGATTCACACGGACTCCTGAAGGTATGTAATCTCATTCCTTAAATAGGGCTCTAACATTCTAAAGTAATCCCCCAGAAATGATGGAGGTTTGGGACCCAGTGTCCATCAAGGCATTACAATGCCTTCCACAGACACTGCCCCTTACCATCATTCCATAAGAGTGCTCTCTTATTCTTTGCCCTCTGCTCCAGTTCCTATTCATATACATATGTGATCTGGTCTCCTCATTTTGATTCCTATTGGAGCACCTCTTTCTGCTGAAACAATTGCAGGCAAGGTGCCCAATCTTGTCGGAATTGTAACATCTGGGAGGCTCCCTCTTATCACTTGGGTCATAGTTCTGTCTGGAACTTGATGGGAGTTTCACGGGAGGTTACCTCCACCAGTTTCTGCATTACTAAATCCAGCCTGTCAAGAAGAGGCTTTTGTAATTTTTTCACCACCTCTCTAATCATTCTTGTGGTTTCTTCAGGCTGTCTTCTTGAAGCTGCACGGTTCTGGGTTCTTCAAGGACATCGTTCCCAGTTGTCTCATCACCTCGTCTAATTTCTCTATAACCGGTTTCTGAAGAAGTTCCACTTCCTGTTTAACCATTGATCTTATGTTACATGTCCCAGAAGAGGTTTCTGTCAGTTTGTTAATCACTTCACAGCTGATACCCTTGCTCCCCTTTTTATTCTTGGATCTTTCCTTCTTTTCTTTGCACTCCTTTTCTGGCTCATGTTGCCTGATTAGACTGCGATCCTCTTCAACCAAGTTGACAAGACCAGGAACAATTGTGGGACGAATATCCCCAAGTATTATTTGCTCCCATTCCTTGACCGCATTGTAACACTGATCTAGGTTTTTAAGTCTCTTGTTAAACGCTGTCTCCCTCAGTTCTTGCCTGATTCCTTGTTGGAACTGCTGGAAGACAGCCCAGTCCAAATGGGGTCTTTCCTCACTGGAGACACTCAAAGTACTGGTCACCATCAACAATCTGTTCTGAAACTCTGAAACGTTCTCCCTGTCCTTCTGAGTACATCTTTGGAGCTTCCATAAGTTTGGCCCCAAACTTCTCAGTTTTGTGAACTGTGAAATCAGGACCTCCTTAAATTTGGAGTACCCCAAGGTCTCTTTCAAGATGGGAGAGGAGTATAGGAAGGTTCTGGCCTTTCCTATCAGCTTGCTGCAGAGTAGGACTAGTAATTGAAAATCTGACCATTCCCCCAGCCTTTCTTAGCTCTTCTATATAATTAAAAAATGAAATTACATCATCCATTTCCTCCCCCTCCCCCTGAGAATTGAGGAAACACTTGTTGAGGGTTAACGCACCTGAAGAATTTATCTCATTCGGCCCTGAACTATTTGAGGTAGACATACTTGCACTCTAAGTTAACACAATAGTACAATACTTATTCTAAAATTCTAACACACTCATGTTCAAATTTCTGGTTAGAATCGGAAACCTACCTACATGTGAAAAAATTATTTAAAATTCCTATTTCACAATCCTGTCGACTGCGCCATTTATGTTGTGTCCCACTTTCTTAAAATCTATTAATATATGTACTATACGCTGGGTCCTTCCTAAGGAGTGACATGGTACCTCTAAAACACAGAGGAATTGCCTCAGTGTCGAGCCAAAACCAGCATGGCAAAGTCTTTGAAATCTCACCTCGCTTAAAGCATTAGGAATATTTATTTTTTTTTTGCTGCGCCACCTAAGCTATTAGATTAAGTTAAACATGTCTTAATCAAGAAGTGATCTCAAAGGTGTATTATAATGACTACCGATTTGCAATCGTGACCTATAACATAACCTATTTTCTCCTGCTTAGATTCATATCATCGTCGCTTGGTGTCACACTGATTAGATCGTCGGCTTGTCGAGAGCTCCTAAAAAGATTAGTAGTATTTTGTGTTAACATTAGATATTTTACTAGAATTTTAAGTAGTATTGTTTGCTTTTTGTTTCTTGGTGTGTCTGTGCAATTTTTGCGTGTTTTCTGTTATTTTAATTATTATTTTTAAGAAAATATAGCGTACACCTGGCACCGATAAAGAAAAAAATGGCGGCCAGGTCGCCATGTTTGTTTAAGAGTTTTGATGTAAACGAATTTATGCAATGTGCTGTCTGTGAGATGTATGCCTTGCGAAGAGCGGTGGGAGTCTGGTTAGAAAGTGATAGTGGAGTTAATATGTGTAAAAAGTGAGGACTTCAAGCGTGTTTCGTGTGTCGAGAGTGATATCGTTAACGATAGTCAGAATGTAGAAAATGGCGGTGTGCTAGAGAATTGCTTGGTAGTGCCAGATAGGTGTAAGAGCATCGCCGAAAATGTAATTGAAGGTAGAAACACAGAAAGAATGGATGATTTGATCGATAATGAAAATGGTGAGATAAATGCGAGTAGCGAAATTGCCCATTTGAATGGTGCGATACACAGAGCTAAAAGACAACTGGAGCGTATGGAAAAATGTGTGTTGAACGTAACGACAAATAACCGGCGGAAGTCTGTGACAGCAAATAATAGAATGTTCGCAAATGTCAATAAAATGGAGCGAGTGCTGTATGGAGATTCGCTATTAAGAGGCGTAATAATTGAGAGTTTAACGAAGTCGTACCAGCCGGGTGCGAACATAAAGGACGTCAGCAAATCTATTCGACTGCAAAAACAGAGGGTGAAAGAGATGATAATCGTGGCAGGAACGAATGATTTGAAAGAGGACAAAATGGAAATGATAGAGGATGTGAGGGAGTTGTTTGAGGTAGCAAAAGAGAAGAGTGAGAGAGTTAGGGTGGTGAGTATCTTACCGCGGTATGACAGCGAAGTGTTTAGAAGGAGGGCCATAATTGCCAATGACTTTATGCGTTGGTTATGCATGGAGAGTGGTGTGGAATTTGTGGATGTGTGGAATGAGTTCGATGGGTGAAAGGACTTATATAAGATGGATGGGTTGCATTTGAATGGAGTTGGTGTACGGAGACTTGAAAGAGTGTTGATGAATGATGTGGAAGTGGATGTACAGACTCAGGGAAACTAGATTTATTAAGAGGGGGAGGAGTAGATATGCAGACTTTAGGGGGGCAGTTAAGTGTATGAATGAGTATATTATGCCTGAGCGAGTACGACGGACAACAAATCAGAATGGGATAGTTAGTATAAGGCATCAAAGTAGGGATGGGACAAATGGGCTTCTGCGATTCATGTACACTAATGCCAGGAGTATTAGGAACAAGAAGGAAGAGTTTTTGGCCATTGTTGGCACTTCCAGGCCACAGGTTGTTGGTATTAGTGAAACATGGCTGACAGAAGATGATAAAGCTAGTGGGATTGAATGCGACGGGTATAGCGTGTTCAGGAGTGACACGGTGAATAAAAAGGGGGGAGGAGTGTTATTGATGATAGCTGATGAGCTTCAGCCAAGGAGTATAGAAGTTGAACTGCATGATGGGGAAAAAAGCACATTTGAGGCTGTTTGGTGTGAGATAGAATCTAGCAGAACAAAATATACAATTGGGTGCTGCTATAGACCGGGTGATGGAGTGGATGGTGGGGATAGTATGCATAAGCAAATAGAAGAAATGAGTGGAAGGAGGGTAATTATTATGGGTAATTTCAATTATGGTAACATTGACTGGAAAGAGGAGAGGGCACATGGGAGGAAGGAATTGGATTTTATGCGGTTATTAAGGGACAACTATCTACGGCAACATGTAGTGGAAAATACCAGGGGGCAGAGAGTGCTGGACCCAGTAATTGCAACCGAGAATGTGGCTAACGAACATGACCATGTTGCCACCAATTGGTGAGAGTGACCATAAGGTGGCTAAAGGAGTCGAATTTACAATTAAGACAGGGTACATGTGGAATTACCGGGCTGGTAAGTATGACGAGCTTAGGTGTGTGCTTGGCTCAATGCCATGGCATGTAAAACTGCAAGGGCTGGATGTTGATAGTGCATGGGAGATGGTTAAGAACTGTTTGCAGGAGGCAATGGTTGACTGTATACCAAGAGTCCGAATAATAAATCAAGTAGGTGTTAAATGGATGAATAACACTATTAAGCTTGAGCTGCAAAAAAAGAAACAATTGTGGAGGGAATTTAAGGAGAAGGGTGACCATCAGGTGCAGGAACAGTATAAAGCTCAGGCCAGGATGGTAACAAGGGTGGTAAGAAAAGCAAAAGCAGATTACGAAAGGAAATTGGCCTCGCAGGCTAAAGAGAATCCCAAACAGTTTTTTCAATATGTTGCAAGTAAAAGGAAAAATGCTCATGGTAGAATGATCTTAAAAAATGCTGAGGATAGGGAGGTAACCGAATCAGTCGATATTGTGGAATTACTGAGCGAGCACTTTGCAAGAGTATATCATCCAGGTGGTGACTTTGCAGGAATGGAAGAACCAACAGCTTATAGTGGAATTGTGATGAATGAAGTAGAGGTAACTAGTCTATTACAGAACCTCAATGTCAATACATCTGTGGGATTGGATGGTATACCAGCTCGTGTCGTACGTGAAGCAGCCAAAGAATTGTCAGTGCCCTTGACGATTTTGTTGAATTTGAGCCTCAGGATTGGGTCAGTCCCAAGGGGGTTGAAAGAGGGGAAAATAGTTCCACTGCACAATGGTGGTTCCAAGGCTGCTGTAGAAAATTACCGGCCAATCAGCATAACAGGAATCATTATCAAGGTCTTAGAGAAAATAATCAAGAGGAAAATACAAGATTTGATAGAAGAAAATGGGATACCGTATCGGGGACAGCATGGTTTTGTGAAGGGTAGGTCATGCCTCAGTAACTTGCTCACGTATTATAACACAGTGACGGCTGAACTTGATAAGGGTAATGGGTTTACAGTGATTCTACTGGACCTTGCTAAGGCCTTTGACAGGATACCAGATGGAATTCTAATCAGTAAATTGCAGCATATGGGAATGGACATAGGGTTGGTGAGATGGATAGGAGGGTGGTTGACGGAGAGATATCAGAGAGTGGTTTACTCAGGAGTACAGTCCACAAGATGGCCTGTGACTAGTGGTGTGCCACAAGGATCTGTTCTTGGACCACTGCTGTTTAATTTATTCATAAATGATATAGGAAAGGATCTGAGAGGAACAGTTCATTTGTTTGCAGATGATGCGAAGTTGGGTAGGGCAATAGTGAATGCAGATGACGTCAAAATTTTGCAGGATGATTTGGATAGATTGGAGGTCTGGGCTAAGGAGAATGGATGTCAATTTAATGTGGCAAAATGTAAGGTTATGCATTTTGGGGTGAAAAGATTGGCAGCAGTTTACTGCATTGGTGGAACCGTGCTCCAGGAAATTGGTGAGGCACCAGATTTAGTAGTGGATAAGGAATTGAAATTTAGAGGACACATTGCAAAAGTGGCCAAATCAGCTCATCAAATCACTTGGTTGCTGAAGAATACGTTGACAAGCAGGTTATTGTTCCTCTGTATCGAGCCTTGATAAGACCCCATCTCGACTACTGTGCTCAGATTTGGTCACCTAGGTTTCTTCTTGATGGGGAGGAGGTGGAGAGGATCCAGAGGCGAGTGACCAAGATGATAGCAGGTCTGTGGAATGAACTGTATGAGAACAAGTTGAGGATTTGTGGGTTGCAAAAATTGGTTGATAGGCGGAGGAGGGGAGATATGATTGAGACATTCAAATTACTGAAGGGTTTCTATAAAATTAATTCAGAAGATATTTTTGAGAACAGGGCTGGTTGTGGGAGGACTAGGGGACATCCATGGAAACTGGGCAAAAGTGTGGTTAGTAAAGGTGTTAGAGCTTGGTTCTTTACTTTTAGAGTAGTGAATGAGTGGAATGCACTCCCTGAGTCTGTGGTGGATGCTGTGACAGTGAATGAGTTTAAGGCGAGGTATGATAGATACTGTATGAATGTCGAATAGTTGTGATGAATATGATTTGGGGCCTCCCTCGATGAGTCTAATGACTCCCTGGAGTTGCTCACAATAATAGTAATAGTAATATCTTTTTGCAAGTGGTGCATTGGATTCTAATACTCAGACCTCAGACACTCGCATTAAAGATAGCAAAAGTTTATTTGACACATTAATACAATTTACAATACAAAGGAACTCAATCCAAAACTTCAATGTTAATCAGAGAAAATTATAGATATCCTTACTAAATAAGGACATTAATTTATTGTTTCACAAACTGGCAAAACTTGACTGCAATATTCACATTACTCTTTATATCATATTACATTACTCAGGTTAAACCTTCTTAATACTTTCGAAAACATACACATTAATTTAACCGTATAGAAGTTACCTCACTATGTGTTCTAATATTAATGTGCTACAGTCCTGACTTAATTATCCTCAATTTCCCTTAACCATGTTACCGGCCATTAAAGATCAAATATGCATCCTCAAAAGCTTCTTATCCATCATAAATTTCAATGTAATATCAATGGTATTACAATTTTAATATGCACTTCACATCCATGGTAATGTGGACGTATATATACGTCCTGGCTGGTAGCATGGTTAATCTCATTTATAGCATCTTAATTTTCTTACACATTATATAGACAAAGAATTTTCAACGTTACCATATATACTGGTTCTTCATACTTGTTCCTTCAGCTTCTGACTACCGTTCTCTGATCGATCTCCCTTCTGATTCATTTAGTCGGTGCTATGGCATGGATTTCTTTGGTCAAAGACAAGTCCACACGATTCCAGCATAACTGCCCACTCCAGATATAATGATGGCATAAGGCGATTCTTCTTCTGTGAGGCCTGTTGCTTAGATGCTGAACCCTTTCCATGGATTGCCCATCAGTTGAACGGAGATGTGTTCTTTCATCTTACGATTAGAAGCGTGTAATCCTTCCAGCTAGCTCGTAAGCAGCATATCCTATTACCACCCTCGGGATTCCTAACAGAACTCTTCACTGATCCTTTGTCTGAGCACTCCTGGACAGAGACTACCCCACCAGAATACACGAGACTACCAGCCAAGAGAGAAGAAAAAAAAAAGCCCTGTTGGGGGGGGGGGGTCGTCGTAACCCTTTTATATCATCCCCTATCAGCAATTACCGTAACTCACGTAGCTCATCCTATGTGTATAATTTCTCCCACATGGGTCTCATTTCGTATCATTTGTTTTTTTTCACTACTCACTTCTGCATGTGCCGTGGGGATGTGACTGCCTGGGGACAACCTTTCTTTCCGTCGCCGTGCCCACCCACTTTGAACTTTTGTTCACAGCTGCTTAATGCAAGTCATACTACAAAACATTGTATTTTCAATTCTAACAAAATATTAACTTATAACTTTGAATGTACAGAACCAGGGAAACTAGAGTTATTAAGGCGGGGGGGGGGGGAGTAGATATGCAGATTTTAGGGTGACAGTTGAGTGTGTGAATGTGTGTAATATGCCCAAGCAAGTAGGAAAGACCACAAATCAGAATGGGATAGTTAATATAAGGCATCAAAATAGGGATGGGACAAATCAGCTTCTTCAGTCATGTATACAAATGCCAGAAGTATTAGGAACAAGAAGGAAGAATTTTTGGCCTTGGTTGGCACTTCCAGACCACAGGTTATTAGCATTAGTGAAACATGGCTGACAGAAGATGACACAGCTAGTGGGATTGAATGTGAGGGGTATGGTGTGTTCAGGAGAGACAGGGAGAATAAAATGGGAGAGAGGTGTGTTATTGATGATAGCAGATAAGCTACAGCCAAGGAGAATAGAAGTGGAACCCAGATAGAGATAAGAGCACATTTGAGGCTATTTGGTGTGAGATTGAAACTAGCAGAACAAAATATACAGTTGGGTGCTGCTATAGACCAGGTGATGGAATAGATGGTGGAGATAGTATGCATAAGCAAATAGAAGAAATGGGTGGAAGGAGGGTAATTATTATGGGAGATTTCAACTATCGTAACATTGATTGGAAGGAGAAGAGGACACATGGGAGGAAGGAATTGGATTTTATGCGGTTATTAAGGGATAACTATCTGTGGCAGCATGTAATGGAAAATACTAGGGGTCAGAGAGCGCTTGACCTAGTAATTGCAAAAGAGAATTTGGTTGTAACGAATATGACCATTTTGCCACCAATTGGTGAGAGCGATCATAGGGTCTTAACTTGGGAGGTGGCTAAAGGTGTGGAATTTACAATTAAGACAGGGTACATGTGGAATTATCGGGCTGGTAAGTATGACAAGCTTAGAACATTGATTGGTACAGTGCCATGGCATGTAAAACTGCAAGGGCTAGAAGTTGACAGTGCATGGGAGGCGATTAAGAAGTGTTTGCATGAAGCAATGGCTGACTGTATACATAGAGTCCGAATAATAAATTAAGTAGGAGTTAAATGGATGAATAACACCATTAAGCTTGAGCTGCAAAAAAAGAAACAACTATGGAGGGAATTTAAGGAGAAAGGTGACTGGCAGAGACATGAACAGTAAAAAGCCCAGCCCAGGGTAACGAGTGTGGTAAGAAAAGCAAAAAATGATTACGAAAGAATTGGCCATGCAGGCTAAAGACAATTCTAAACAGTTTTTTCGATATGTTGCAAATAGAAGAAAAAATGTATATGGCAGAATGATTTTAACGAATGCCGATGGTAGGGAGGTAACTGAATCAGTTGATATAGTTGAATTACTGAGCGAGCACTTTGCAAGAGTATATCATCCAGGTGGTGACATTGCAGAAATGAATGAATGAACCAAAAGTTTATACAGGAATTGTGGTGAATGAGGTGGAGGTGAGTAGTCTATTACAAAACCTCAATGTCAATACATCTGTGGGATTGGATGGTATACCAGCTCATGTCGTACGTGAAGCGGCTGAATTGTCAGTACCCTTGACCATTCTGTTTAATCTGAGTCTCGGGTCAGGGTTAGTACCGAGGGGGGGTGGAAAGAGGGGAAAATAGTTCCACTAAAGGAGGTTCCAAGAGTGCCGTTGTAAATTACCGACCAATTAGCATATCAGGAATCGTTTTCAAGGTCTTGGAGAAGCTAGTCAAGAGAAGAATACAGGATGGGATAGATGAAAATGGGATACTGTATGGGGGACAACATGATTTTGTGAAGGGTAGATCATGCCTCAGTAACTTGCTCACGTTTTATAAAACAGTAACGACTGAACTGGATAAGGGTAATGGGTTTTCAGTGATTCTATTGGACCTTGCCAAGGCCTTTGATAGGATACCACATGGAACTCTAATCAGTAAACTGGAGCAGATGAGGATGGATATAGGGTTGGTGAGATGGATGGGATGGTGGTTGATGGAGAGATACCAGAGAGTGGTTTATTCAGGAGTGGAGTCCAAAAGACGGCTTGTGACTAGTGGTGTGCCGCAGGGTTCTGTTCTTGGACCACTACTTTTCAATTTGTTCATTAGCGATATAGGAAAGGATCTGAGAGGAACTGTTCACTTGTTTGTTGATGATGCGAAGTTGGGTAGAGCAATTGTGAGTGCACAGGATGTCAAAATTTTGCAGGATGATTTGGATAGTTTGGAGGACTGGGCTAATGAAAATGGATGTCAATTTAATGTGGCAAAGTGTAAGGTTATGCATTTTGGAGTGAAAAGATTAGCAGCAGTATATCACATTGGTGGAACCGTACTCCAGGAGATTGATGAGGCCAGGGATTTGGGAGTGTTAGTGGATAGGGAGTTGAAATTTAGGGGGCACATTGCAAAAGTGGCTAAAACAGCTCATCAAAGCACTTGGTTACTGAAAATACTTTAACGAGCAGAGACAAACAAGTTATTGTTCCTCTCTATCAAGCCCTGATAACACCCCATCTGGACTACTCTGCCCAGATATGGGTGCCAGGGTTACCTCTTGATGGGGAGGAGGTGGAGAGGATCCAGAGACAAGTGAACAAGATGGTGGCAGGTCTGTGGAATGAACCTTATGAGAACAGATTGAAGATTTGTGGGTTGCAAAAATTGGTTGATAGATGGAAAAGGGGTTATATGATCGAGACATTCAAATTACTGAAGGGTTTCTATAAGATTAATCCAGAAGATATTTTTGAGAATAGGGATGGTGGTGGGAGGACTAGGGGCCATACATGGAAGCTGGGCAAAAATGTGGTTAACAGGGGGTGTTAGAGCTAGGTTCTTTACTTGGAGAGTGGTAAATGAGTGGAATAAGCTGCCTGAGTCTGTTGTTGGTGCTATGACCGTGAATGAGTTTAAGGCGAGGTATGATAGATACTGTGTGAAAGACGAATAGTTGTTCTTGAGACATGATGTTAGGGCCTCCATCGATGAGTCTGTTGACCCCTTGGAGTTGCCCGTAATAATAATAATAATAACATATCACTGGCATTATACAATCAAGTAAGTATTCCTTCCTTGAAATATTCACAATCTTTTTTCTTTATAATAATGTAATCTATATTTTACTAGTTGCATACAGCACATACCTAGAAGCAAGCATATTCCCTACAAGGTTTTTCCTGTTAAATGATGATAAAATTAGAATTCTTAGGAATCTCAATTTATCAAAGTTTAACAACACTCATAAATACACCCAGCCAACCAAGTCAGTAAACAAAGGAATATATAGTGCATAAAGGACATTTTTTCCTAAGTCTATAATTGGACAATAAATCATTGTAAAATTTGTGCAGGAAGTTGTAATAGAAATGAAAGTAGTTTGACTTTACAAGTTAATTGGGAAAATAAAATAGACTGAATTTTTTCAAGCAGTAAGAAAAATTTTGTCCATGTGAAAATAAAAATGTGTGATATATAAAACACTTTAAATTTTTTAATTCTCTTTTTCCCTTTCCAATTACAATGTCTTTCGCTTCTATTTCAGATTGTTATAATCCTGTATATAATCCTCTGGCATGTTTGAATGAGTCTTTCATTCTTGACTATGCAGAAACTTGCAATCACTACTTTCTAGACTGCTGGTTCTTTCTCATACAAGTTAATGCCCTGATTTTCCACAATAAATCTCTGAATGCAGGGCCATCGGCAGATTATATCGCCCCCTAAGGCAAACAATTAAATATCACTCCCTGATGGATTATAAGACAAAAATATAAGAAAATCTCCAATTGCTATTTTGTTTTTATTACAAGAGAAATAGTAATGCAAAACAATTACATAATATTAATTAAATGTTTGCTCCATTAGGATATCGCACAATAGTTTATAAGCTCTTCTAAATTTAAATTATAAGCTATGTCCACCGCTATCGATATAGTTACTAGACCAACCAATCTTTCTTGGGTCATTGCTACTCGCAAATAATTTTAAATCAGTTTAAGCTTGGAAAAATTTCTTTCTGCACTGGCTATGCTAACACGAATTGTTTGCGTAGCGATGTCGCCTACCGCAATATGACTGAACGAACGCCCTTATTAAGCCATGCCATGAGGCAGACTGCCTCTATGCTACACCCTATCAACAGTACTGTCTGAATGATACAGAGGTCACTTAGTAATGATAAATTGAATTTGATGCCTTAAAAATAAAGTTCTAATATAATGTGTCAAATTTTATTTTTTCCTGTTAGTTTTTGATAACATATTTAGTAAATCATTATTTATTTCAGTAAGAGCACGCGGCAACAATAAAGCTGCAAGGAAAAGCCAAGGAAATCTATGTCTACTGCTACTTATTTTACTATCAACGCTCTGACCATCTTTATAAGAAGACTGTAAAATATTCTCTAGTCAGTGGGTGATAAGATGTTATGATTCCACTTGGCCTGTTACATCATCATGAAAGTACCAGTTATGGTACTATCTGTCTTCAGTGCTTAGACAGAGGCATGTGCTAAGTTATCCTTGATTTTGTGTGCACTATGATTCAGTCAAAGGTTCATAAATTATTCAATACCGAACTGTATGTAATTTAACATTAGTTTATGTTAATCAGGACTGTACATTTGAAAAATGCTGAAGATTCACTTTATGCAATTGCAGATTCTTAAAATTATGTGTATTGTGAAAGCATGGTTCATATCAACAGTTAAGATAAACATGCAGAAATATACGCTTACAACACACACACACAATTAGAAAGTACCTGATAGGAATGAGCCATGTTTTGCTCAAGCATTGCTACAGCATATAGAATGTGAGGCAGTTGAACAAAATTTAAACTTCCCAAAGTGGAAGTTCCAAACATTCCAGTATGTTTTATTGAATTATATCATGCTAACTAAAAATGTTAGCCTATTTTTATAAATGCTGTGATGAAGACTGTTACATATTAATATCATCCAATAAATTTTCATCTTTTAGCAGAACAGTATGTTTTCTGATTTTATGGTCATATAAATGGAATTTGTTTTATAGCATAGACTTAGCTATATTTTTTTCCAAGAATAATCATAAAAAATATATATCCCACTTCATGTGATTTTGTTTAGTCAGATTCTCAAATAATGTCCCATTGAATTAATAGTACATCAATAAGCTTTTTACATTCAACCACCACTCAAAATAGATAATTGAAAATTACATGTGAAAAATGAGTCTTAAAATTTTTGCTTTTTGTTAATTTGTTAATTTTTGTTAATTGAAAATAAATTCAGGATAGCATGATAATTACAACCATCTTAATTATATAATATTTATTAGCATGATTGCCTATATGAATTAAAATGGCTGATCATACAAAGAAATGAGTATCATTATTTTTCTGGATACACTGAATAAGATATAAAAGAGTCATGAATATATAATGATTAATAACATAGTGTGAAATGCATCTGACAAAACACCAATGTGAAAATTTCTCTGAAATTCTTACATAGCATTTTATAATAATGTTTTCTAGTTGTTGTTGAGAAATTTATACAAAATGGGCTCAGAAACAAAGCCTTATAAATATGACAATATGTGCCAATTAGATAAATGTTTATCCATACACATCAGTGTGTAGTCATTGGAAAGTTATTTTTCATTCTTTAGTATTAAAAGCAGTTTTCTCTTGCATTTGGACTTAACAGAGTTCAGATGATAAATACTCAATTAATCAGAAACCTCTCCTTAAATCTTGCCATTTTTGTATACCAGATGAACAGAAGATCAATGAAGATATAATTTAACTACATCATAATTTTACAACTATTGGCATCATCATTAGGCTGAAAAACTTATACAAGAATTTTGACAGTGTCCTGTTTGCTTGACATAATTGCAAAGTACATGAAAATGGAGAAGACAAACTAAGTTCGTATTAAATAAATGCAGATTTTATTTTTTGAAGGAGAAATAATGTTCTTATGGTAACAATTTATTAATTTGTGATTTTATATATATATATATACTTGGTTGTCGACTTACGACCGACTTCCGTTCTAGCTGACAGGTCGTAAATCGATCTGGTCGTATGTTGGCCATATATTTATTAACAGTATTCTTTAACCTTTCTAATCTTTTTATCATCTTTATAATTTATTTTTATAATCTTTTAAATTTATAATTATGTATATTGTACATAATGTGAAAAATAATACTGTACATACTGTACTGTAAACACAAAAATACAATCTAAAATTAATGTAAAAATTAATACAAATGAAATTTACAAAATCAATTTTTAATCTTTGCTTGTGCTGGGTTGTGGATTGTCAGGGTCATGGTCTTGGGTTGAGGTAGGAGATGTTCTCTTGATGAGGAACATGCTGAGCTTTGTTTGAACAGTTTGTTTCTTTTTTTCTTCATATATCTCATGATAACAATGCACAGCATCTTGAATGATACGTTCAACCTTTGTGAATCGTTCAACATTAGGGTCCATTGCTTAGAAATTGGCGAGAGCTTTATTCAGTTGCGAAAAAGAATCTGATAAACTCTTTGCAGTGAATTTCTTTTCAGGCTCCTCTTCTTCTTTCTCTTCTTCCTCTCTCGCTTTTTCTTCTGAAACTGTCTGTACTTCCAATTCAATCAACTCTTTATCCGATATGTGAAATAAAAGTTCTTTTATTTCACAATCTAGCAACTCTTCTACATCTTCTATTTCACATTCTAATTTAAGATTTTTTGCAAGTTTAACTATTTTTTCTGTAATCACTTTCAGTTCCTCTCCTTTTTCAAATCCTTCAAATGTATTCGCATAACATTTTAGACACTTTTTCCAAATTCCCGACATACAATTCTTTGTTACACATTCCCATGCGGTCAAAATATTCTTAATATACTGAAGAATGTTGTACTGCTTCCAAAAGTCTCGCAAAGATAAATCAGCATCAGAATCTATCGCTTCAATGGCTTATGCGAATATCGTTCTGGGGTAGTGAGCCTTGAATGCTGAAATAACACCCTGATCCATGGGTTGAATGAGAGCGGTTGTGTTAGGTGGCATAAAAACCACTTTAACATCATGTTGAAGGTCATCCAGATGAAGAGGGTGGCCAGGGGCATTGTCCATAATCAATAAAATCTTGAAAGGGATACTCACGAACCTGGGGAATAAAGCAGTTCATGAACCAGTCTTCTAACAGTGCTTGAGTCATCCAAGCTTTAGGGTTTGGACGGTAGTAAACGGGCAGTGTGTACTTGTTGATGTGCTTAAATGACAAGGGTTTTCTGAACGATAAATGAGAAAAGGCTTCAGCTTAAAACCCGTGGCATTCCCACCAAGCAACAAAGTCAACCGATCCTTAAAAGCTTTGAATCCTGGCATCCTTTTTGCTTCTTGGTGTATGTATGTACGATTAGGCATGTGTTTCCATTGCAAGCCGGTTTCATCTACATTAAATATTTGTTCTGGTAGATAATACTTCTTTGATTAAAGAGTCAAAACTATCAATGAATTTTTGGGCCTTCATCTTCATCTGCACTTCCTGCTTCTCCTGTGACATGTACATTATGCAAAACAAATCTTTTTTTAAAATGCTTTAACCATCCAGTACTAGCCTGAAAATCTTCTGCATAATCATCTCTGGCACGTGATTTTAAACTCTGAAACAGACTTCTAGCCTTCGCTTGCACTGTGCAAAGACTCATGGGTGAATTTTTCTGTATTAAATCTTCCATCCATATAAACAACAATTTCTCCATTTCATGGATGGGTCCCTGTCGTTGTTTGGTTAAAATTGTAGACTTCATAGGTACGGAACCTTTCACAGCTTCCCTAATTCTTTCTTTGTCCTTTAGTATCGTCGATACCATGGAATGTGACAACTTCAAGTCACGTGCTATCGTATTTACTTTCTTTCCATCTTCATACTTCTGGATAACTTTCATTTTACACTCTAAATCAATAGTTTTCCTTGACTTCTTAGCTGGCATATCTGTAGATGAAGGCATTTTCCTTTTACTAGACATTTTATGGGTAGTATTTCAGTAGAATTTTAATTAATACACCACATGCAACAGATGCTTGAAAGCATCTGTTATCATACGCAGGTTATCTTACGATAACTATCATATCCCATAGTTATCGTACATGCAGCTGCCGGATTTATCATTAATTATCTTTTTTTTTTTGTGTGTGTGTTCATAAGTGTGGACGGTCGTAAGTGGCATAGGTCGTAAGTCGACAACCAGGTGTGTGTGTGTATATATATCTATAAATTTTGAAAATTCATCTGGACAGACAATAAATAGATATTGATAAATAAATCACCTGTTTATTTCCAGACTATATATTTTTATGACCATTATTCCATCATAGATGTTATATGAAAGGGGCATCTCCTTAATATTACTTTAGAATTTAGAAATTCACTTCAAACTGCCAAATGTACAATATTTAATCCCCATAAGATGTATCAAATTTAATGAACATGTATTTGCAACACTTTCTAAAACTTCAGTTAAATAGTATTTCAGAATGCTTACACTTTATATTGTTAATTTTGCTTATAATCACATAAATAACATTTAAATAAGTTTAAATTTATCTTTTCCTTTTTAATATATATATATATATATATATATTATTTTTTTTTTGGTTTGTTTGTTTTTAATTTGTTGCAATATATTTATGAACATCTATGGAAGACAGCTCTACTTGCATCAGTGAATTATTGCATTTGCACTAAAACAGTGGTTGTGTAATTTAAAATATTAGGAATTTAGAATATTTGAAAAGCTATTCAGGCAAGAATTTTTATTAGAACAAATTTGATCACTTAATTACACCATAATGAAAAAAAAATTATCTGTCTTTAAAGCTGTAGAACTTTGTCCTAAAGCATGGACTTTTATTATTTTTTATTTTTTTAATTCATACTAACTTTTAGAAGGCTTCACCTGCTCCTTGGATAGTTGTATCTATTAGAGAAATAAATTTTTAAGACTAAAAATTTCCATTTAGTATACTAAACATGTATACTAAATGGAAATGTGTTAATAATAATTACTGTATAATTAATAATTCCGTTTTTTGGAATGATGGTAAAACCTTAACATATTGTTTAAACTGGACCAACTTGTCAGATTTCAAAAATTATCATATAATTTGTTTCTGTAATGGATATTTTATTAGTTATCATTTACTAAAAACTTACTATTATTATTTTATTATGCTTCTGTAAACCTCTATTAAAAAAAAACTGCAACTTCATAGCTAAGCTTTGCTGTGTATTTTGAGAAAACAAAAAATAAATAAATAAAGTCTGTTTTATACAAAATAATGAAAACCCCAAAAATAATGAAACCTAAGCTAAACCACTGAAATGTCATTATAGTGAACTCATTCAACATAACAAACTACCAAAAAAAAAAAAAAACATAGCATTAGCATTCTAATGGCAGTTTAGCATAGTGAATCTCATTTTGCTTAAAAACTATTCTTTTTGTCCATGTGAATAAACTAATGAGAGTTAATTGCAATATAAGATTATGGAAGAAGTTACAAAGACAATACATTTTTGGTATTGTAGTGGGAATGATACACAATTTCACAACTAAAATAAAAAATTAAATAAAAAGTTCACAATTTATGCAATAAGAAAGAACTATATTTGTGTTATATTTTAAATAAAACTATACAGATTTTTTTTTTTACTACATAGCTCTTTATAACTGTTATAAACAGCATAGTAAATGTATAATGTGATACATCATTATTGGCTGACTAATCTGCTGAATTGATCTTTTATCTCATATGTTGATAAATTGCCAACAAACTATGAAAATGTTAGAAGAGACATCGAAACTGTCAGTCCCCCCCCCCAGACAACATCCCTTGCAACACAAGTGTCTGCTAGTCAGATCTGAAAGATTTCATCAAATATTTTCCTTGAGGTATATTTGTATAGTAGGCTACATAAAAAAAAAAACACACTAAATGGTTACAGTCAGGGGGTTACAATTCAAAACCTCTGTGTTGTTAGATTGGTTTCCCAAGTGAAAAACTTCTCTTTCATAAGGCATAAGGAAGCCTTTTGCCTTATGCCACTTATGAAAAATACATTTCTCTGACATTTCAAGTTCCTTAGTACTGAATGAGAGTTTTTGCTCTCTTAAGGTTTCTGCCTGGTCTCTGAGGAGAACCAGCTAGTTCAAAACAGCTGTCCGGCTAGTGAAACCTTATCAGAATGGACTAATAAAAGGCAAATATATAGACACCTGGGTGGCGGCGCCTATTATCTTCTATTAGTCTGCGCTAAGGCAACTTGTGAATGCTCAGGAGTGTATTCTTATAAGCTCTCTGGTCAACTTACTTTACAAAACTTTGTTGGAAGTTTTTCCCACTTGGTTAGACTATAAATTATATATTTAGTTTAATCCTTTATCCAAGTGTAAGCAAACAAAGTTTGCACCTGAAGTATCATCAGGACTGGGGCAACTCGTCGCAAAGGTGGACTGAGTTCTGATCACTTTTCTTAGTATCCCATAATGCAAAGCACATCTCCTTGTGGACATGTATAATGCTATGCATTATGGGAAGTCACTACCTAGACCAATTTCGACCTTTATTGAGGTCTCTTCAGTGGGAGCCAGACCCAGAGGTGATGCCAAGGTTGAAGCAATGCAGAAGTCATATTTCCATATGCCAGTTGCCAAAAGGTGTCACACCTTATTATTAAATTACTCTGGATTAGAGAAAGATGTCGGAAGTTTTTTTTCCACTTGGTTAGACTATAAATTATATATTTAGTTTAATCCTTTATCCAAGTGTAAGCAAACAAAGTTTGCACCTGAAGTATCATCAGGACTGGGGCAACTCGTGGCAAAGGTGGACTGAGTTCTGATCACTTTTCTTAGTATCCCATAATGCAAAGCACATCTCCTTGTGGACATGTATAATGCTATGCATTATGGGAAGTCACTACCCAGACCAGTTTCGACCTTTATTGAGGTCTCTTCAGTGGGAGCCAGACCCAGAGGCGATGCCAAGGTTGAAGCAATGCAGAAGTCATATTTCCATATGCCAGTTGCCAAAAGGTGTCACACCTTATTATTAAATTACTCTGGATTAGAGAAAGATGTCGGAAGTTTTTTTTCCACTTGGTTAGACTATAAATTATATATTTAGTTTAATCCTTTATCCAAGTGTAAGCAAACAAAGTTTGCACCTGAAGTATCATCAGGACTGGGGCAACTCGTGGCAAAGGTGGACTGAGTTCTGATCACTTTTCTTAGTATCCCATAATGCAAAGCACATCTCCTTGTGGACATGTATAATGCTATGCATTATGGGAAGTCACTACCCAGACCAGTTTCGACCTTTATTGAGGTCTCTTCAGTGGGAGCCAGACCCAGAGGCGATGCCAAGGTTGAAGCAATGCAGAAGTCATATTTCCATATGCCAGTTGCCAAAAGGTGTCACACCTTATTATTAAATTACTCTGGATTAGAGAAAAATGTCGGAAGTTTTTTTTCCACTTGGTTAGACTATAAATTATATATTTAGTTTAATCCTTTATCCAAGTGTAAGCAAACAAAGCGTGCACCTGAAGTATCTTCATGACTGGGGCAACTCGTGGCATCCGAGACTTGGATAAAGGATTAAACTAAATAAATAATTTATAATCTAACCAAGTGGGAAAAAAATTCCAACATCTTTCTCTAATCCAGAGTAATTTAATAATAAGGTGTGACATCTTTTGGCAACTGGCATATGGAAATATGACTTCTGCATTACTTCAACCTTGGCATCACCTCTAGGTCTGGCTCCTGGTCTGGGTAGTGACCCTTCCCATAATGCATTATACATATCCACAAGGAGATGTGCTTTGCATTATGGGATACTAAGAAAAGTGATCAGAACTCAGTCCACCTTTGCCACGAGCTGCCCCAGTCCTGAAGATACTTCAGGTGCAAACTTTGTTTGCTTACACTTGGATAAAGGATTCAATTAAATGTATAATTTATGATACTTTCATAGTTTCTACATTCAGCTTTGAAATAATGCTGGATTTAATATCCACTTATATAATTTTACATCAATGAACTGAAGCCTTTTGGCTCCTTGTTTTAGTCAATATTTATTTTTGTCATCAGTTTTGATATCAAATTAACTTCTTTAACAAGCATAAAAAGGCAAGAATATTGAATAATGTTGAATAATGAGTTAGATTATCATAGCTAATCACAGAATAAATTAGATTTTGTAGTAAATTGTAGTAAATTTTATTATTTATACAGGCTCCTTCAGGGAGGACCTTTTCTATGTCACACATACCCAAATACTAAATACCTATTATACCTTTCTTTGAACACATAACATCCAACAGTAATCCATTCTTCATCTCCCCCCCCCCAAAAAACATACATACCACAAAAAGAGTCTTGATCATATCTTTACCCAGCTTTCAGGGAGGGATGATCCTGAATTATCTTCTCATCTACTGTAAGTTTCAAAGTCTCACTTGTATCTAATCAAGAACTTCTTACCAACTTAAATGTTTCTTTCATATCTCTTTCATATGTTTCTCAAACTTTGAATTCCCTCATTATGTCCTTATATACAAAACTCCATAGGCCAGCCATACTGGTTTGCTGCACTGAATCTTTCTGGATGTCTCCCACTCTCCATAGAACCCTAAGGAACCATATCTGAGAATGGCATACCAGATTTGGCCTTATCAAATTATAAACTGGAAGAATAACTTCCTTATTCCTACCAATGTTGCAGTTAACCAGTATAATGTCTACTGCTTGTCCACTTTCGTTCCTTGGGTTCTCTGGCTTCTTATACTCTGCAATGTTTTCAATCTATACTGCATGACCTTACACTTTGCAACACTGAACTGACATTCATTATCATTATCAAAGAATGGGTATGTAAATGTTCTGTAGCAGCTATGTTCTACCCAATTCTGCATTTTCAGCACATAACTGGATGTTACCCTTTAGCTCATCCTCAATATCATTCACTGCGAGTTAAAAAAACAGCCCAAGTACAAATCATGTCTAAGAGGAGGGCGACCACAGGCAGTCCTCTTAGAATTAGAAACTTGCTTATATCACTTTCTGATACCCATCAGTCAGCCACTCTCCTATTCATGTCACAAGTCTATTTTCTTATTCCTTTGCATAACAACCTTCAGTATAAACTGTTAAATGCCTCGGCAAAATCCAGAAATCTCGTGGCATAGCCATTCTCCTTATTTGATTATGCTGTCATTCTAATTACAGAACATGAAACCAATAATTCAGGAAATTCTATATTTTGTTGACATATTTAAACTAACTAATAATGAAAAGCACTTATATATATCAGTAGCTTAGTAATGGAATGAAAATTATCTGTAGTGAAAAACATCTCCGCTTCTCTCAAAATACACCATACATCACAGCTGCAAGCAAAACAGTTTTATTCCAGCATTAAATGCAGCATATAAAGTCAATGTACTGTTTAGTGACAACTCTGTAGCTCAGTCAGTAGAGACAAAGCCCTTTGGTCGAAAAGACCTGGGTTCGATTCCCATCCATGACATGAGGAATTGTTATCTGATTTCTTTCGACTAGAGTTTACAGATTATATAATGGCATTGCTTAAATCATTATGGATTGTTAATAATGAATCATTTAAACAATAATTTAAAAATATGGAGTGGCATTCTTATAAATTTAAGTAAAATTGTTAATTGTAAATATTCATGAGAGGCTATTATAGAAATTATAACTTTCTTTTCTTGATAATGAATAAAACTTTCAGTTGTGCTTAGGGATCGCAAATTTCATTTACCGATAATTTGGTAAAAACTTTCATAAATACTGGTTTATTATTATTATTATTTAGGCCTCCAAGGAGTCAAAGACTCATCATGGGAGGTCTCCTAGGAAACAGTCTATCATACCACTCCTTAAACTCATTGACTGTTCTCGCTCTCACCACTCTATCAGGCAATGCATTCCACGGTTCAACCACCCTCCATGCAAAGAAACCACTCCTCACCCTCTTGCTCACAGTTCCTTTTGTAACTTCCAGGGATGGCCCCTTGTCATAATTCCTTCCCGCTGTTCAACCAAGCGAAAGAACTCCCCAGTGTCAACCCTGTAACCACCTCTCAACAGTTTAAAAGTCTCAATCATAATAATAATATCATCTCTCCTTCTATCCACCAAACTCTGCAGTCCACATTCCCTCAACCGATCCTCACAACTAACATTGTACAGTCCTGAAACTGTCTTTGTTATCTGCCTCTGTACCCTTTCCACAGTTAATTTCCCCTTTACTAGTAATTTGTTGGTAATGTCTTACATGTTCAAAAATGTTATATTGAAAGACAATGAGTAAATATTAATAAGCAAAAATTTTATTGAAATATGATATGAAAATATAAAAAATTTATTCTAAAATTAAAAAAAATTGATATTATTAATATAAATGATAAAGAAACAAAGTTTTTATTTCAGAACATAAATTGCAACTTTGAAGATGAGGAAAGCCTAAACATATGTAATAACTCAACATAAACCTGGTTGGCTGAGTGGTTAGCATATCTCCTCTCCAGCCAAAAGGTTGCGGGTTCGAATCCTGCCATTGGGCATGGATGTTTGTGATTGTCTGTGAAAATACTAGTGGTGGTGGTGGGCGGTAGATGGCGTTGGTGTAGATGATGAAGGTAGTTGTGGTGGATTGGTGAAGATGGAGAGTTGTAGTGCTCTCCCTCGATGAGTCTTTGGACTCCCTGGAGGTGTTATGGAATAATAATAATAAACTTTTTTTATTTATTTAGTTAGTTATCTGTATTTAGTTAATTAACATCAATAATTTCAGTTGACATTTCTCTGTCAATAGTTTTTTTCTTCTTTTTTTAAGAAGTTAATTTATTGCTGGCTCTTAGGATAGTTATGTAAATTGTGTTGCCAGTACTTGAATGAACTTTTTATTTTAGTTTTTTACGTACACCTGCATCTCCCATGTCAGAATGTTTAGAATAATACTGTGGTGGCTTTTTATTCATGACTACAAAAAAAAAAAAAATATATACACACACACACTGAATTTTTTTTAATCAAACATCAATTTGCATGAAATATTCTAATTCTTATTTTTAACTTTTCACTGTTTGATACTTTGGTACAATATGTAAACAACTGACACTACTCACTGCTCTCCCAATGAACAGTCAGAACACAGAATCATGGAATATAATTTTGTCATTAATTAATGATTAATTAATTCACTCTCATTAATTAATACACAATGTCAAAATATCTGGATACTTAAAAACCTTCGCAATGGGTAGGGACAAGTGCTTCCATCTAAACTAGTGCTTCCATCTAAACTAAATATATGCAGACAGAGAAAAATCTGTTTTTCAGGATATATTAGAAACCAATAATGCAGGAAATTCTATATTTGGTTGATGTATTTAAACTAACTAATAATGAAAAGCACCTATATATATCAGTAGCTTAGTAATGGAATGAAAATTACCTGTAGTGAAAAACATCTCTGCTTCTCCCAAAAGACACCATGCATCACAGCTGCAAGCAAAACAGTTTTATTCCAGCATTAAATGCAGCATATAAAGTCAATGTACTGTTTAGTGACAACTCTGCAGCTGAGCCTCTGTAACTCAGTCAGTAGAGACAAAGCCCTTTGGTCGAAAAGACCTGGGTTCGATTCCCGTCCATGACGTGAGGAATCTTTATCTGGTCTCTTTCGACTAAAGGTGAGTTAGCCAGTCTCATATGGAAGTAGACAGTTTTTTCACCTGGAAACTCAGGTTTTTCGTCCCTCAGAACAGGCAAACCGGCCTGTGAACACACACACACATGATCTACAGTTATACCATATGAACTTAATCCCTCATTAGGATGGCTCAACCAGTTCTAAGGGACTGTTGAGGATAGGGAGAACCCCATGAAAAGTGACAACTGGAATTTATGACCATGTATAGTGAAAAACATCCCTTTCTCACAGCTACTATGCTGACAGAGGCAAACCTAATAGAAATTTTATTGCAGCACTAATTATGTACAATATCCTTAACAAGCTGTTTAAAGTAATTCATAAGGAAAATTTATTCATTCATATGTACTTCACTAAATGCACAGAAACAAACAAATTACTGATGCAAATTTTCCAAAGCATTTTTTTTTTAAATTTTTTATGACTTGATAACATTGCTATGTCATTAATTAATACACAATGTCAAAATACTTAGTTATTTGAACACCTTTGCAATGGGTAGGGATAAGTATTAAAGTAAAATACAGTGTGTAACTAAATGGGTATGGGCAATTTCATGGTGATGAGGATATGTTAGAAAGAGTCCAGAGAAAATTCATAAAGATGGTCAGTGGTCTTTGGAATGTGGAGTATGAGGACAGATTAAAAGAATGTAAATTCTAATGCTTCATGAATAAGAGGAGGGGAGGGGGATATAATTGAGACATATAAGTTAGTCATGGGTGTTATCAGACTGACATGGAAGAGATTTTTCATCGTATAGGAGAGGGTGGAGGCAGAACAATAGGCCATCCCTGAAAACTGTATAAGGAGGGTGTGAGCAGGATAGCAATTGGTGAGTGGAATATATTACCTGTGTTGTGAATGCAGACACATTGAATCAGTTTAAGGCATGGTTGGATGAGCTTTTTGTGTGATAATGTGTACCTCCCATGATGAGTCTCTGACTCCATGGAGGTCAGATGTTAATAATAATAATTATGATTACATTTGGGATTTTCTATGCTATAAGATGGTTCAGAAATATTATTTAGAAATAAGTCTACCAAATTGAAAGTAGCATGTCATATATATATTTAACAATTTTTAAAAATGTTCCTGCCAAATGCTGACATATTATATGATCAAGGTGGTCACAAGAGAGTTCTCACCCTGACACACACACATATTGCGAGACACAGCCTGGTGTGAATGTGTTAACTTTACAATGTACTAGTAACTCGTAAAGTGTTACTAGTACATCATGAAATATTTAAGTTAATAATGCAAGCAATCCACTGCCAAAAGACTAAGGTCCAAGCAGTTTATTCAAACAAGGAACTATATTTTACAAAATTAATTAACACTAAAATTATTACAACATGAATTAAAAATGTTTTTGATTTACCCAAAATACTGGTACAAAGCACCAAATTTACTGATAAATTTCAAAGGGTTTTTGCACCATTAACTGGTAAACTGGTTTACCAGTATTGCAATCTCTAGTTGGCAAGCTATAAAAATAACTATTAGTTTAGATCAAGTTAAGACATCAGATAGTGAAATAAATATGTGAAAAAAATAATTTATCATTATTTCAGCATGGTTACAAATAATTAAGATATAATATAATATATCTTATATAATATAATATATATGGACGTGTGTGTGTGTGTGTGTGTGTGTGTGTGTGTGTGTGTGTGTGTGTGTGTGTGTGTGTGTGTGTACACACACAGACACATATACATATATGCATACACACACACACACACTGTTCATTAAAAACTAAATTATATCAACTAAATGATTAAAAATGAAGAGTAATGAAATCAGTTGTGTCTGGTTGGCAAAGTGGATACCATGTCTGCTCTTTAACCAACAGCTTGTGGGTTTAAATTCCACTACAGTCGTGGATGTTTGTGGAAGGTGGGAGATGAATTTCATTGCCTTGTGGGAGACCACCATCCAACTTACTAAAAGTAGCAGTTGTTTCAAATTCCATGTTTGGTCTCTAGAATAGGGGTTCCCGAATTATGTAAAAAATAAATTAAAAATATTAAAAAGAAGAACAAAAAATCTTAGCTCAGCCACAGTACTAATGTACTATAGGTTTACAATCTTTTGTGGATGGGAATCACATAAAAACTTTGCAGTGCAGCTCATGAGTTAATTTCACAAATAAAAAAAAAAAATATTAAAGTAAAATACAGTATAATATTTACAAATGGTTAACATTAAAGTGTTCAACTTAAAACAATATTATGCACTATATGTGTGTGCAATACTGAATTGTGTGTCAAGCATTCTTCACAATTCAAATTAAGTCATAAGAATATGTTAATGTTTTTTCTTTGGATTAATGTTATATTTTTGCTGCTTGAAGACAAAAATTTACTTAATCCATTAGGACCACTGCTTTAGAATAGTTTCAGATACTTTAAAGAGAGTATTCCCAGTACAGACATCAGTAGAGTGTATTTAATGTGATTTGCCATAATATAATGTTTCATTATGTCTAATAAGATTTGTTTTCATGCTTTCTACATATAAAAATAAGGGATTGCATTGATTATAATCATATTTCAGTTATCCTTCAATTATTCAACCACAGTGGGAAGAGCAGTTTGACTATCAGATAACTGAAAGCATTTACATAGTGCTGTACCATAAATCATTTGAAACATGAACCCATTCAGTGGTTGGTTAATTGAAGATCAGATAACTGAAAATCACTATACTTTTATATTCATGTTCATATTAATATCACACTCACAATAGCATCCTACCATGATACACTTAAATTTATTCTAAAAGAAAAACAGATAATTCTAATACCAACATTTAAAAGTTAAAATGTTTTTTACTGAAAGTTTTTTCTTTAATGCCTTGTACAATAGCTGTAAATTATTATGATTACATATATGCTTGTGACCTGTTACATAAATTGCAACCTACTTTTCTAGGTATATGTATTTCTGAGTGAAGTATATTTTCAGTTGCACAGGTTATGTACATAACCAATTGATGAGATCAGGCCAAGTTTTAAATGGGGCTAATTTTTTATATTATATATATTAAATAAATTGAATGTTATAGTTAGAATGTTTTATACCAAACTCTGATTCTATATTTTATTTATACATATAAATATATGTGTGTATAAGTGTATTCTAATATCCTCATCATTCCAGTGTTGAATATGCGAGTAATTTCATATTTGTTCCTGAAATTGTGTGTATAATTTAGCGGTAGTCTAGATTTTTTTAAAGAAGTAAGAAAGGAATTATTTTTTGAAAGATAAAATATGAATTCCATGAATTAATGTTGGTGCTTAAGTAAATAAATTATGAAATTTTACATTCCAGAAAATCAACTAATATTATCTGACATAACTTGAATTTCCTACTTTAATGGTATTCATTAATGCCAATTTTATTTCTTGTGATTTCTACCTGTAATTTGATTTGAATTAATATCGGTGAGGCATAATGTTCTTTTTTAAGACCTGCTGTTTTCAGAGGAGTGAATATGTAGAAATGATTAAAATGCTATCAAGAACTTTATTTAGAATTTGGTATTCCATGATTAATTTTTGACTCTGTAAGTTTGATAATGAATTTAAATACTGTATAAGCATAAAAGAATTGGTAGGGAAAATGTCAACAGCATAAAAATTGAACTTCTCTGTGAAGGGCCAAACTATTTATTCTACTTTAAAATATTTTAAATTACATGTATTTGATACTTAAAAGCATATATACAATGTATATATAGTACACACATATATATGCATATATTTCTTTTACTAAAGGATAAAATCTTCTGAAGTCATAAAGTAGTCTTGAAAAAGTCTTGATATTTGAAATCTAAAACATGCAGTATCAATTTATTAAAGTATTCAGATTTGTTATATTTTTATTGATTCATAACTGCAATAGTATATATATATATATATATATATATATATAATTATCCCAGAAGAGCAGTTAAATATCAGCTTGAAGATATCATGTCACATATACATGTCTCTATCTTCTTCCCCCCCCCCCTCAAAAAATAATGTATATACATTTATATACTCTGTGTTATGTTTAGTAGTTTTTCAATACATAGATAATAAATTATTGATGCTTCATGTTCAGTGACTGAATTTAGATAACCTTCATTGTTGAGTATGTAAATTTTTGACCAAAAAACGAATGTGACAAATGATAACTGACACTGGGTTTAACAGGTTGTGATAATATAGATAGTTAAACTGTCTAGTTTTTCACATATGCTAGTGGCTTCTGGGTTAGGAAGAACAAAAAAAATACAATAAGTGGTAAACATGAACCATTACGTAACTAAAATCGAACATGTAGGAACCATTACACAAAAGTAAAAAAAACAAAAAACACATGGAGCTTGGGAGATGGCACAGGTCAGTTATTGTTCAGTAGATATGTATGATCCTATTCAGTCAGCCATACGGCTGGTGAAGGTAGCTATATGCTACCATACTAGGGAGATGATTATGAGCAAGGTGGTTTCCCGTTGCCTTCCTTGATGTAGCATATTTTATGACTGTAGCCGTGTGTATTCACAGGTGGGGGGGGGAACCTTTCCCCTCCGTATGAGACTGGTTAACTCACCTTTAGTCAAAAGAGACCAGATAAAGGTTTCTCACGTCACTCATGGAATCAAACCCATATGCATGATAGTTGGCAGAAAAGTTAAAGTCTGACATGTAGAAAGATCTAATAAATGACTTCCAAATATCACATTAAAACCATCCCCTAGTTTCTGTTGAGTGTGCTTTGTGAATGGATAACCATCATATACTCTTTGATGATGTTGTGTGCACTGATTCTCATTATGCTGAGTGTGGGAGAAGTGTAAATCTAGGCCTGAGCTGTCTTCTGTGTTGTTATTAACATCTCCAATAAGCTCTTTTTTTGTCTAATTTCCAAACTTCTCCCGCACTCAGCATAATAAGCAAGGCTACAAGAACATGGAATATTGTAAACTCAAGGATGTTTGTTGTGAAAGGGTTGTGGTCCTTACTTGACCTTACATGTACCTTGTGGGTAGATAACCAACAGTGGTTATCTACCCACAAGGCACACCCAATAGAAACCAGGGAATGATTTTATGTGATAATTGGAAGTCACTTATTAGATCTTTCCATGCATCAGACTTTATAACTTTTCTGCCAACTGTCATGCATACCTATCGAACAATGACTGACCTATGCCATCTTCCATACTTTATGTTTCTGTTTTTTTCTGGTGTGTGTGTGTGTGTGTGTGTGTGTGTGTGTGTGTGTGTGTGTGTGTGTGTGTAATGGTTCCTACATGTTCAGTTTTAGTTATGTAATGGTTCATGTTTACTGCTTGTTGTATTTTTTTTTTATTCTTCCTAACCCAGAAGAAGCCAATAGCATATGTGAAGAAACTAGTCAGTTTAACTATCTATATTATCACAACCTATTAAACTCAGTGTCATTATCAAAATTTGTAACCTTCAGTATTATTCCGAATAATTTTTTTGAGATAAGGAGATCTGCTGTAGACTGAAAGAGAACAAACTAGAGATTTATTTTTGAACTGAAGTTTTTGTTCTGATTCAGATAAAAAAAACTTTATTACTAAAAAATTCTGATATGTATTTTCTTTTGTGTAAGAAAAAATTATAAATTTACAATGAATGGTACCAACATCCTACTGTAGCATTACAGCTGTAAAGTTTCTAGCATTATAACAGTTTACTAAAGAGGTATTTTTCAATATTGAAATTGGTAAAATCTAGTCAGTTTATCTTAGTTCTTATTGATTCTAATCTAAATCACATTCCATTCACCTCTCAAATACAGGTATGTTAAATGAAGTTTGAATAGGCAAGTGGAATAACTTAGGTATACTTGTAGTCTTTATTTGCAGTACATCTACAGGTTTCAGTTTGTTTTGTGAAGTTCAGAAGAACAGTATTAGAAAATATATAATAAAATGAAACTTGTACTAAAAAAAAATTATAATTTTAGAGCTATTTCCTATATTATGTAAGGGTTTTCTAAATCTCATTTATAGAAGTAGTACTTAAATTGTAAATAAACCCAATTTCATATCATATTAAAATAACCAATTCAAACTGTACAGTATAGCTTATATATGTATATTATAGATCTAAATGGATATTTATATGAAGTAAACTTGTTTATAGCTAGATCTGTGAATCTGCTCCTCAAGTGAAAGAAAGTAAGGAGGCTGCTTTATATAACCTTTCAATTTATATGACACTACTTATAGAAGGGTATATTACTGGAAGAAAAAAAAAGAGTCATCACTTCATCATAGTTTAAAAAAAATACTTAGCCCCTTTTCTATCCTTATCATTATTTTTAAAAAAAATTATAGTGTATTAAATACATGTATATACAAATTTGATTTACTTCATGAGTTACAATAAACAGGCTAAAATGTTGGTTGCTTCTGATTTATCTGGTGTGTGTGTGTGTGTGTGTGTGTGTGTGTATACACATATATAGATTTTGCTAAAATATGTCTTCATTTAACTAGTCAATTTATCTTTAAGTAAGGATTGTAGATCATTAGATTCTTTTAAACTTTTGGAAATATTAAAATGTTTATATTATACATTTAAAAACATATAGTTTAAGAATATAGAAAATCTTAAAATATGAGTTTGAATGTTATATTCCACCTATACAGCATCCTATTTGAGAGTTGCCAATATAACTAAAACAAAAAAAATTGGGCCATCAAAAAAAAAAAGTCTCCAAGTAAATTGGTATATTTCCTAAAAGAAGCAGTGCCTTGATACTTTAGATCTGTTGGTCCTTAAAAAGGCATATTCATATTACTC
The DNA here is from genome assembly GCF_054136105.1 of Typopeltis vanoorti. Classification (NCBI taxonomy): domain Eukaryota; kingdom Metazoa; phylum Arthropoda; class Arachnida; order Uropygi; family Thelyphonidae; genus Typopeltis; species Typopeltis vanoorti. The sequence goes on from NC_143553.1 coordinate 114,560,225, forward strand.
CATGTGAGTTTCTCCTGGGTACATTAGAAAATATTGCTACTGTATAAGGAAGAATCCAAATCAGTAATAATCATGACTAGGTGGGGTGGGGATGAAGCTATTAGAGAAGCTGGTTAGAAATAGAATACATACTTGGATTGAGGAGAGCAGAAATCTTTTCAGAAAGCAACATGCATTGTTAAAAGTAAGTTTGTTTTCAGTAACTTAGTTATATGTTATAATAGGGTGACAAGTGTATTGGATAGAAGAGATGCTCAAAAGATGATGTTTCTAGATTTTGCAGAGGCATTTGATTAGTATTGCACTACTCTTGAAATTGAGAAAGATGGAGATGGATAGTCCACTGCAAAGCTTGACTAGAGGGATAGTCAGGTGACGAGAGACAGGAAGTTGTAGTATAGGGATGCAATATTTTGAAAGAGAAAGGTAACAAGCAGAATGCCACAGAGGAATCTGAGGCTGCTGTTTAATTTATATATCAATAATATGGTTCAAGGTTTGAGAGGAGATATTCATTTGTTTGCTGATAATGCTAAATTGGGAAGAGCAATGCCAAGGGAGCTTTGATGTGATAATGTTACAAAGGATTTAAATAACTTGTTGGTGCTTTGGACAGATGAATTAGGATTTCAGTTCACTGTATTTTTAAATTGGGCCAGAGAAGATAGAACAAGGTATAATGCATAATCCTGATAATGTTTAATCATGAACTTCAACTAAGTTCCACTTAGCTGAAGTTCGGGAGATCCATAACAAAAGTTGTAAAGGCTACCCAGAAAATTTGCTAGAATGCAAAGGACAGTGACACCTGGATATGTGGATGATAAAGAAATTAGAGTTGAGTGACTAAGATTTCTCATGACTCTGAAATGTTGAATATATGAGGACGGGTTTAGGACAGATAGCAGAAGGAGTAATATGATTGGGACATAAGCTGATGAGAAGAGCTTATCAGATAAGATATGGGAGAAATATTGGATAGTGTGATAGGTGGGAGAACAAGAGGTTACCTTTGGAGCTGTTTCACAATGGAAAATACATTCTGGGATAGGAAGGCATATAGTGCCATATATTAGTGTGTCAACAGAGTTATTAATGAGATGCATTTTAATAGTTATTGCTAAGCCTTGTAAACTCTTAAAAATACCATGATTTAACTCAATACCAACTTCATGAGCAAGCTGTTATCTGTATTGTATTCAAGCAAGTATGACTGGATATAATACAGATTAAAACATACCATATACTGCTGGCCTGGTTGATATATCTACTCTCTGACCAACAGGCCATGGATTCAAATCTCAATTTGTGCATCCTGCTTATTGGAGGTTTAAGGTGGGTTGAAAAGTTTCACGGTTGTTGGTCTCCAGAGAAGGGTTTCCAGACAATGCAAAAATACAAAAAATATATAAAATGGAAAGAAAAAATGTTATACACACACTATATTATACTGTACTATACCATTAAACAAAGCCAAAACTTTCCACAGCTATCTCATGTCCAAAGTTTGAATAAAATATGGTATTACACCATTTTCTTATTTTTGGTTTTATATACCATCAAGGAATCTCTGCTATCTGGTTAACTCATGTTATCTTTGTGAATTTAGTTACTGCCTGTTATCTTTGTGAATTTAGTTGCTGCATGTAGATCATATCACAAGTGACCCAAAACAAAAACTCAACTTTACTCTTAGCCTACACTAAAACTTATAATTACGTGAACAATAGTGAATATTTCCAAAAACTTCTGACAGGATCTAGCAATAGAAGTCTACTTAGCAAAATGATACTTTTATGGTCTACCTTCAGCCCTTTTTAATGGACAGCTTGCTTTTTTCCTAGTATCTTCACTTCATATCACACTGGAAGCTTCTTCTCCATATATTTCCCTATTAGTGTGTGTGCTCGCTCCAGCATTCCCCTTTCGTTTATCCTCTTTCTGTTATTTCAATTAATGTACAAAAATGCCCTCTTACAATTATTTCAAAATCCTGTCTGCTGTAGTTTTGCTGATGACAGCACACTCTATTGCTTCTCATTAGACACATTTTGCGGTGTTAAAACACTTCATCTTTCATGATCTTCCATAACCAGTGCTTTAAATAGGAATCTCCTTGTCTTCAGTGGGGACACTGTTCCTCTTGTGAGAAAGATGACACAGTCCTGTCCTCTTTCTCACAAGAAAGTTCTTGCATCTTACCTTACTTTTGATAACACTCAGATTGCCAGACAAGATAAGATTTCTCTTCCTCGGCTACCATTCACTTGTTACCTTTCCTGTCATAAACATAGCCTCCAAAACAACTTGGTGTCCTTTTTGATTTAATACCTTACCTCTCACTTGTAGGACTGCCTACCCCTATTCAAATCCCAAGTTCATACAAGTTTAGAATACTGTTTTTGCATTTGAGGTGGCATACCAAAAACCTCCTAAAAATTCTTAATGTTATTCAGAAAAGAGAAATCCAGTTAAATAATGATCCTATCACAGGTTTACTCCAACCACTTTATTATTTATTATATACACTATATTTCTACTTTATGACTTCTCTATAGGTACTGCTATGTGCACTGTTCAGCTGCACTCCATCATTACTTCACTTTTCTATAAGCCTATAAAAATTCTCTTTCATTCCATCTATCTCTGTCCTCTGGAACAGCCTTCTCATGGATATACATTTCTTCTTCTTTTCCCCACACACATGCATGCATATGACAGTAGTTGTTAATGCAAGCTGCAGTCTTTTGTTTTTAGTTTTGCACAATTTCTAAGAAAGGCTCTTAAAATTTTGAGATTGACTACCAACCATATAGTTCGCAATAGAATACAAGATTGGGTTGATGACGGACTTAGTATTCTTTAGGCATGGTCAGCATGGATTTGTAATGAGTAGGTCTTGTTTTAGCAATTTACCTGCATTTTATGATAATGTAAGGAGTGTGTTAAATAAGGGAGAATCACATGATAAGTTGGTGTACAAGCTGCAGAGGATAGGAATAGATAATATATTGGTTAGATGGTGAATTGGCTCTCTGAATGATGCTAGCAAGTTGTGTATGATGGAAGTGTCTCAAAAAATGAGAGTAACCAGTAGTGTGCTCCAAGGTTCTGTTCTTAGGCCACTGCTGTTTAACTTGTTTCTAAATGATATCTCATGTGGACTGATTGGGGATCTTCAGTTGCTTGCTGATAATGCAAAGTTGGGGGGAATTATAAGTAGCACTGCTGATGTTTATTTCCTGCAGGAAGATTTGAATAGACTTTTGGCTTGGACAAAGGATTCTAAAGTGTTGCATTTTGAAGTGCAGAAATATAAGGTTGTGTACTTTATTGATGGTGCTGTACTGCAGGAGCAGAGGAGATTCCAGATTTGGGAGTGATGGTTGACAATAGACTGAAGTTTAGAGGGCATACTACAAGTGTTGCAAAGACTGCACACTGTAATTCTGCTATGATATGCAGTACTTCAACTTGTAGGTGCTTGTGCCACTGTATAAAGCACTGGTCATATGACACTTGGACTACTGTGCTCAGATTTAGTCAGCTGGTTTTCGGTGTTGTGTGGAAACATTGAAGAGGATCCAGAAAGAAGTGAATAAGACAATATCAGGACTCTGGAATGCCAACAATGGAGAGAAGTTGAAGAAATGTGGATTACAGAGTTTGGTGGATGGGGGGGGGGGGAAGAGATGATATGGTAGAGATGTTTAAGTTAGTGAGGGGATTGTATTGGATTAATACAATCCCCAGAGGGGATTATAACAATAGTAGAAGGTGAGAGGGGGAAGAACCAGAGACTATTCCTGGAAGTTGAGCAAGAGTATAGTGAAAACAGGTGTGAGGAGTAGATTTTTTACATAGAGAATATTCAATGAATTGAATGTATTACCAGAATATGTTGTTAATGCAGGATGTGTTAAGCATTTTAAGATTCAGTATGATCAGTGGTGCACCCAGAGGGGGTGGCCAAGGGGATCTGCCTCCCCCCCCCCCCAAAAAAAAGAAAAATGAAAAAAATTAGAAAATTTTCCAAAAATCTTTTTCTAATTAAAATTTATTTATTCATTTTTTTATTTATGTTGTGTCATGTCTTCTATTTCTATACTACTAATGAATTACTGATCATTGCAGATGCTCAGTCATAGGTCGTATATGATGCATAGTGTGTATTCTCTAATCGTCTACTGAACTCCCCTCCTCCCCCAAAGATTAAATCTTGAGTGCATTACTGAGTATGATAAATATCAGTTGAATGAACATCCATTCATGGAGCCTGCCGACTCCATGGAGAGTGTAATAATATGTGTTTGTAATTCTTTTGAAACTGATGTGTTTAATTACAAGCACATTTATTTATATCTCTCAATTTACAGTAGTCAGCAGTACTTAGTATAAAAAAACTAATCACAACTGTTACTGTATTTGAAGATTATTGTTTGCATATACTTGGGTATAATATGAATGAAAACAAGAATATAATTTATTTTGTTAATCTCACCCATTAAATATTGGAAACCTCTAGTACACTAGCACAACATGTGAACCAAGTGTTATAAACTAAACAACTATGCCCAATACTAAATATGGTTTTATGCCACATAAGGCATCTAACAAACAAGGTGGCAATATCACACTGGCCAGTGAAAATTTTTTATCACTCAGATTCCGTAATATATTACAAATTTTAAAAAAAAGTTCATTTCTGCAATGATTTCCTATTTATAAGACTTTGACACATCCACATCTGACTAGCCCAGCCACTTTCTGCCCAGGTATGAAATTAGTCAGAGAATGAAGATTGTGAATGATATGTTAGCAGAAATGTGTGAGAAGAAAGGAATGCCATTTGTTAATGTGTGGAATGAGTCAATAATGAGGAATTACTGACTACACAAATGCATCAGAAATTTAGGAATAGATGGTAAAGATACCATATTACTGATAAATCTATATTGGGAGCAAACTGCCTCAACAAAAATATCAGGAGAAATCTTGGAGGAATTCCCAGTATAGAATTGTGTCAGACAAGGCTGTGTTTTTTCTCCTATATTGTTTAACCTCTATAATGAAAATATCTTCCAGCAATTAGAAGAATTTAAAGGAGTCAGCATATGAGGCAGGAATATAAACAACTTAAGATATGCAGATGATACAGTACTGCTAGCTGAAAATAAAAAAGATCTTCAAAACATACTAGAAGAGACGCTGAAGCTAAGTGAAAAATATGGACTTAATTTCAACTTCAAAAAAACCAAAACCACTGGTAACATGAGAAAAAGGGAAAATACCCAATATAAATATTAAGATCAGAGGAAATACTTTAGATCAAGTAGAGAGTTATATATATTTGGGTCAACTAATTACAGAGAATGGGAAATGTGATAAGGAAATATTAAGAAGAATAGAAATTGCTAGATCAACCTTCATTAGCATGAAAAACATTGACCTCAAGGGAAATTCACACAAAAACAATAATTAGTCTGTCCAAATGCTACATATGGTCAACACTGCTATATGGAGCAGAAACCTGGACAATATCAAAATATTGTGAGATATTTTGATATTGTCAAAATATATGAAGAATTCTTAGAGTCCCATGGACTGCCAAAAAAAACTAATTTAGAAATATGACGTCCAATACATCAGTACAATTACAATTCCTTTTGTCAACAACCTTTCCAAAAAATTAGCTAACCTTTTAAAACCATACAAGATCAGAGTGGCATTCAAACTAATCAATACTATTCGGAAATTTTTAAGATCACCAAAAGATCCTCACCCATTCTACAAATACTCTGGAGTATATAACATTCCTTGCTCATGTGGTATTAGTTACGTTGGTCAGACATCTAGAAGCTTCGAAACGAGAAAGAAAGAACACATAGGATATGTCAGAAATAACAGACAAGACATTTCAGGCCTTTCATGCCACTTTGCCTCTACTAACCATCACATTGAGTGGGATAAGAGCCTTATGTCATACATAGAAGATAACTACCATTCAAGAACCTTTAAAGAAGCAGCTACAGTCGTCCATAAAACTGAAAACCTAAACAAGAATCAAGGTCTAATTTTACCAGAAATTTGGAAAACTTTTATCAGATCATTAAATATCAAAGAAATGAACTTTCATAACAATTACATCATGAGTCATCACGAATAAATCACGTTAACGAGACACGCACATTGTCACGCACAATACCAATTTTTGTATGATTTAGAACCATCGGTTATAACCTAGTCTGTAACCTTCATTTTGTGCTTACTGATTTGTATTCCCTGAGGATGCCAATAGAAACAGATTGGCGAAACATGTAGGAGGATAAAAATAAAACTACTTGATAAAGATTTTATAAAAAAGTGTAATAGTCTTATGAATAATTGTCAAGAAAAAATTCAACATAATGATTTCTAGTGTTGTTACACTTTTTGGACATCCTTCACATAGATCATCTTCAAGGCTGGTATGGCCACGTTTAAACTCGGCAGCCCATTTCTTAATTGTCGAAAACGAAGGAGAAGAGTACCCATAAACTTTTATGAACTTCGAATGAATGTCTTTTGCCGTTAAACCTTCTTTTACAAAGAATTTTATAACTGCACGATACTCAATTTTATCCATTTCAAGGGATACAGACAACACGTGCTTCAGACAGCTGTATAAAACAAACGACTTGATAGAATGACTTGCAATTTCACATGGATGCTTATGAGAGAAGTACCAACTTAGAAAAAAAAAACTTGCCAATAGTGTTGCCATTTATGGTCGAGGCCGAGAACTTTTCAGACTGCCCTAGTACTTAGATTTTGCCAAGGCTTTTGACAGATTACCACATGATAAGTTGATAGTCAAACTAAAGCGGACAAGGATGGATATTAGACTAGTGCATTAGATCAGAGATTGGCTATCTGATAGGTATTAACAAGTTGTGTAAGGGGGAGCAATATCCTGGAAGAGGAAAGTCACTAGTTGTTGCCTGTTTTAAGGCCATTGCTGTTTAACTTGTATTTTAATAATATTGGGGAAGATTTGGATGGGGATATTCAGTTGTTTTCATATGATGCAAAGTTGGGACAAAGTATGAGGAATATAGCAGATGTTGTGCCCTTACAAGAAGACTTGAATAGATTGAGTGAATAGGCATATGAGTGGGGATGACAGTTCAATGTTGCAAAATGTAAAGTTTTAAAATTTGTGAAACAGAAATGGGATGTAGAATTTGTGCTTGGTAGCGATATATAAAACTCTGCATGAGGTTTGCATGCAGAGTTGTGAATGATTGAAATTCTTTGCCTGAGAGTGTGATGTCTGTAGAGAATTTTAATGTGTTTAGGACAGGGTATGATGAGCTGTGTGTGTATAACAAAGGGTCCTCCTAGATGAGTCTTTGACTCCATTGGGTATTAGCTTAATAGTAATAATAAGTGATGAAAGTACAGAAATATGTTCACCCAAAACAATATCAGGACTATGGAACATTTGATATGATCAGTAGTTGCATGAATATATGGATTACAGAATTTCATTCATGTTCATATGGGGGGGGAGCTAATTTGGTTGAAAGTTAAAAGGTTGAGGGATACACTACATAAGAAATTGCATTGAATTAGCATTTAGTAGTGAAAATGCAAGTGTGAAACCATTTTCCAATTTCATAGTGACAGCAAAATAGAATTCACTACAAGAATGGGTGGAAGGAACTAAAAAGTAGAATTATTCAAAGCAAAACCAATTGTACAAATTGAGGCTAGACCCTCTATAACAAATCCAAGTTCCACAATGGATGCAGCATAGTAATATTGTTGTTATTCCCACCTTCCATATTCTTCTTCTTTCACTACGCGTTATTCTCGCTTCCTATGCAGGGTCCGTGTGTTACTTAGATGCGACTTCTTGTTAGTACCACTCCCAACCGGCCTATCGCCTAGCCTGCCGCTGGGGGAATATATTTTTGACTGTAGAAGCGTATGTTCACAGGGCTGGTTTGTCGGCTTGCAGGCTATGCCTGGGGAAGATCCTCAAGTTCCTCACCTCTTCGACGGGAATCGAACCTGGGACACTCCTTCCCCAGGCATATGGTTGCGGAGCACAAAGCCACTAGGCTAACACTAACAACCAGTAACAACCAGTGCTTTTTCAGTAAGGCATGTGTTGAATCTGCAGAAAATGCATTAAATGAGATTTTTAAAAAAAATTGAAAATTTAAAGAAAAATCCAGAATAAGTTGTACTGACTACCGGAAGGAGAATGGAAAAAAAGTTTAATATCTTTTTGTGATTCCCACCTACAAAAGGTTAAAACCTCTAGGATTAATATTGGCACCAGAATGGACTAAGAGTTTATTTATTTATTATAGAGAACAAACCATGGAACTTTTTCAAGCCACTTCAGACCTTAAATAAGTTAGACAGTTGTCTCACATCAGGCAATGAAATTCAACTCTCATCCTGCAGTCTGTAGGTTGCACACTAAGCATGTGTGCCAGTCAAGTCAAGCAGTTCATTATTATCATAATATGATAATATAAAAATCTTTCATATTGTTTCATATAGCATCATCAGTGTAAACTATCTACCTATAAAGCTATCAACTTATAATTTACTTAATTTCTCATGTGTTCTCTTCTCATTCGGTACTAATCCCTTCACCACCAGTGTGAAATACCTTAATGAATTCTTTGTTAAATACTTTGCAATGGTTACCTGGTTTGCTATTTTCATCATTTAATATCATCCTCTGACAATCATGCTGCTTTCTTCTGCTGCCCACAAATTTTTTACAACTTATACTTTAAGACTAAAAACTGTTTGGACATTAAAAAAAATAATATGGTGTACATTATTATTAAAGTGCCTCCGTAGCGCAATTGGGAGAACGACAGTACATTATGCCCTTTGATTGGAAAAGGCCTATGTTCGATTCTCATCATGACAGGAAGAATGTTTATATGGATGTTTTCAATTGAAGGTGAGTTAGCTGATCTGATACGAAGGTAGCAGGGTTTTTTCTCCCGAAAACTCGGGTTTTTCATCCCACATACAGACAAATCGGCCCGTCAGAGCACATGCAATTTACAGACAAAAAAATACTAGCTCTGGTGGTGGCGGCCAGTAGATGGCACTGATGTTGATGATTGGTAGTAGATGTTCGGTGGAGACGGAAAGTTGTACAATAGGCATCCTCCTGTGATGAGTCTTCAGACTCTTTGGAGGTGTCACGAATAATAATAATAATAATTATTATTATTATCAGTTAACTACATATTTAATACAAGTTTCAGTATAATGACAAAGTACCCATAATGTTGAATAAAATGCTGTAATGAAACAAATTCAGAGATTCTTAAATACAGCTGGTGAAAGAATCTCTGCTTGGCATAAAGATAATGTTTATGCATAAGCATTCAGATACTTAAATCATCTGAACTACTATTCATAATTCTGTATGTTTCGTTAATCTGTGATAGTAGTATGAGCTGTAGCTAGCAGCTATCCATTCATAATCAAACCTTCAGCATACCGACTTTTCTTCATACATCTCCATGCTGCAGAACTATGTCCTCCCCAAATTATAATATAATATACAGTTTTTAAATCACTTATTGTTATTTCTGAACCTTCATGAATTCCTCAACTAATTTTTGGAGACTGTTATTATATTTATTGAATATAAGTGCATTCATCTCCTCTGCTTTCTACAGCACTGCATTCCACTCAACATGAATTCATTTGAGGAAAGGGAGCACCAACTAGGCTATGTACAGCTTGTAATGAATCTTGTGACTCCCTTTAGATCAAGTAAGAATAATAAAAGCTTTAAATTTCCAATGAGAAGGGGGTTCAAATGTTCTTTAACATCAGTTAAGCAACATCAGCCCCAGATTTGGTTATCTGATCTGCAAGTAATTTTCCACATATCATTGAGTCCAGTTCTCAAGTTACCAAAATATTTATATAATTACCTGTAATCATGAAGGAAAATTAACAGATACCTATTATGAAATTAAGATGCTCAGTTCCAACTTTGAATTAATCATCATTTTAGTTGTTCCATTATGCTTAGAATCATCACGGAAAAATTTCATGACAAGTATTGAAAACATATTGCATTCAGAAACACGCGTTTCCTAGAAGAAAAAAAAAATCTAAAATGAGGACAGTATTGCATTTGGTCTCTACAGCAAAGTGACTGGATCATTTAACCCATGAGCAGTACTAATATACTTATACTGTAGACTTAAAACCTTCCATAAAGAAAAGTGGGATTAATGTAAAAAAAAAAAGATATATATATATATATCTATCTACTGAACTCTGCATATCACATTCTCTCAGTGTTTATAGCCCTGATCCCTGAACTCAGTGGCGCACCCAGAGGGGGGCACAGGCACCCCCCCCCCCCAAAGAAAAGGAAAAAACACTAGAAAAATTTCCAAAAATCTTTTCCTAATTAAAATTCATTTTTTTTATTTATGTTGTGTGCTACTTATGAATTAACGATTACTGCAGATGCTCAGTTATAGGTCGTATGCGATGTGTAGTGTGTATTCGCAAAACGTCTACTCAACTCGGGCCCCCCCCCCCCCCCCCCAAAGGTTAAATCCTGAGCGCTCGGCCCCCTCCAAGATTAAATCCTGAGTGCGCCACTGCCTGAACTCATAAGTTTACTTATCCCCTTGAAAACCAGTTAACAGGATCTGCACACAGTAATCCAGAATAGTCTGATCTTGGCCTTATACCACTACATTTTTATCTCTGTTGGTCAGTGACCTCATCATTGCAGCAGTGATGAGATCAGCAATAGGTTGGGTTGTCTTCACCACATTTGCAATGTGTTCCTGAACTCTCATTTGCTATCTACCACCATTTCTCACCTTCCCCATTTTCAGTATAGTGTCATTTATAGAATACACAGACTTCCATCTCGAAATCCCCAAGTTTAAAATCGGTCTAGCATTGCTAATGCTAGACTATTATCCTTGCTCATTTTTCAGCTTATTCACATCCTCCTGAACAACCACTACATCAGCTTGTTTCAAAAATGCACAGTTTCTCCTGCCAAATACTCAGTTTTTGAAATTGAAGTTTATGTTCTGAGACAATCCAGTCTCAGAACATACAGTAAATTATACCAATGATCATTAGAATATACATTGGACCTGAAGAAGCTTAAGTACAGGATAGTGGTCAATGATAGTCCAGAAATCAGGGACCTTGATCTAGGAAGCTGCTTAAAGCAGAATCTGAATTTGGAGGTTTGAGAAAATATTGCAAACAACATTTAGGGGCTAATTTTAGGAAACTGGACTTAGATACTGTAAAATATTGGATCTAAATAGGGAGGTGCCTTGCAAGTGAAACTGGGGAGAGATGACCTAAGGGCTACATGCAAACACATCCCTGCTGTGGAGATGTCTTCACTCATCCTCCTCACCTTATATAAAACAACCAACCAATAGTATATAAAAAAAAAAAAAAAATGGATGAATGTGTAGTAATACTGTTCTCAACTCATGTTGGTTTATGGTAGAAAGTCAAATTCCCCAGATCAAACTCAAACTTAGCAATAATGATATATAATCAAAAATTTATTAAGACAAAAATTATAGTTTGTATACAACTTTCCAGATATAACAAAATGAAAAGTAGCAGCATTCCAGCCATTTACAGGCCACGTATAAGAAAAGCATCATCCAACTGCTCAGCCTAATTACTGTACTTCATTTGTTCATAAGCACTTCATCTATTTTCTCCATTTTATATTGCCATACATTTTAGATTCTTCAATTCTAGACTGCTCCCAGAATTCAATATAACACTGCTACAAGGAACTGTTCACACCTTTGTTCTATGTTTTAACATGATGTTTTGACAGAACCAAAACATTTAAATTTGGTAATATTCAATTAGAAGGCACTTGACAGTTAATGTAATTAACATTTATTATTCCTAAGCCTAGTTCCCAAATTAATATATGAATCACATGAGAGATTAAGACAGAGGTATCAAAATATCCCAGGAAATTTACTGATTTTTTTTAAAATAAGGATTGGTCATTTTAGTCTTTGTTTGTTTTTTTTGCTTTTCTGTTTTAACAAAAGTTTTAGTTTTGCAAGTTATGAACATACTGCTTCTCTATGTAAAACATTTGTGTATGCAATAATATATAGGGCTGTTACAAATAATATTTCTTTATACTTTTAAATATTCATAAAAAAAAATATTAAACTGAAAAAGTTTAATTAAACTAAGAATGGCATTCAAAGTTTCAAAATATATCAATGTAACCTTGGTCACCAGGTATGACTATTATTGTGTCAGTATGGCAATTCTGCATTGAGTTTTTATTATTATTATTATTCAGGCCTCCGGGGAGTCAAAAGACTCATCGTGGGAGGTCTTCCTAAGAACATAAAGTCTGTCAAGACTCATCGAGGGGGGGGTCCCCCCAAAGAAACACAAAGTCTATCATACCACTCCTTAAACTCATTGACCGTTCTCGCTCTCACCACACCATCAGGCAATGCATTCCACAGCTCAACCACCCTCCATGCAAAGAAACCACTCCTCACTCTCTTGCTCACAGTTTCCTTTCGTAACTTCCAGGGATGGCCTCTTGTCATCACTTATTCCCGCTGTTCAACCAAGCGAAAGAACTCCCCAGTATTAACCCTGTAACTGCCTCTCAACAGTTTAAAAGTCTCAATCATATCACCTCTCCTTCTTCTATCCACCAAACTCTGCAGTCCACATTCCCTCAGCCGATCCTCATAACCAAAACTGTACAGTCTGAAACCATCTTTGTCATCTGTCTTTGTACCCTTTCCTCAGTTAATTTATCCCCTTCAAATCCTGGGGACCAAATCTGAGAACAATAGTCTAAGTGTGGTCTGATCAGAGACTTATACAACAGAATGATAACCCTTTTATCTCTGCAGGTCAGTGTCCTTCTCATTATTGCAGCAATCCTCTGCGTTACCTTCACTACCTTTGCAATACGTCCCCTAAATTTCAGGTTTCTATCAATCATGAAACTTTTGTGTCTCCTACTTCCTCCAGTTTAACTCCTCCCATAGAGTATGCAGCATCCCATCGATGTGTCCCAAACCTCAAGACCTTACATTTTGCTGCATTAAACCGACACCCCCATTCATTTGCCCATCTATCTAGCTTATTCAAATCCTCTTGCAAGGCTGCCACATCTGCACTATTATTAATAATCCTTCCCAGCTTCGCATCATCCGCAAACAACTGAATATTCCCTTGCAATCCACTGGCAATGTCATTGATATAAAGGTTAAACAATATAGATCCTAGTACTGAGCCCTGTGGAACCCCACTTGTAACCCTCTGCCTCTGTGAAACTGCTCCACCATACACAACTCTCTGATACCTATCGGACAGCCAATCCTGAATCCAGTTGACCAATCTGACATCCAGACGACCCATGGGCTGCAACTTAAATATCAGCTTATCATGTGGCACCCTGTCAAATGCCTTTGCTAAGTCTAGGAAAATGGCAGTATATGCCTTTCCCTCATCTAATGTTCTTGTAACTTTATTATAAAAGGCTAGCATATTGCTAAAACAAGAGCACCCCTTCACAAATCCATGTTGACTCTCACAGATAACATTACCCTCATCTGCCCAATGCTGTATACGGTCCCTCACTACTTTCTCCAAGATCTTAACAACTAACTGATGACACACAAACTGGCCTATAATTAGACTCTTCCAGTCTCTGTTACCACCCTTATGCAATGGCACTATCTTACCTTCCTTCCTTCTATTCCGGCACCTTTCCCACAGCCAGACTTTCATTGAAAAGTCTGGATGAATCCAAGGAGAGGTATGACAGGAACTGTGTGAACAATAAAAAAATTCTTTTATGACTGAAAATTTTGGTATAAGTTCCTTCTCATTCAAGTGACTAACAATTTCAATGAGAAACTATCTAATTGGTGGACTAATCATTGTAAAACCTGTGAATTTTTTTTTTTTTTTTGGCAGTTAACATTAAAAATTTATCAGTTTATGTTCTACTGATGCCAGCCATCTTGATGAACTGAAAAGAAAAAAAAATCTCACTGGTTTTAGTTAATCCACTTAGCATGCAAATATCAAAGTTGTGTGTGTGTGGGGGGGGGGGGGGGTTAAGTGACATACCCCCCTTTGGATTAGCTCTTCTCTCACAAATAAAGTCAAGTTCATTCCTGATACCTTCATTTTTAATGTGATTCTGCCATTGATGCCATCTATTCATGTTGGTTTTATTTCTAATGCAACTCTCAGATCCATAACTTAAAATTGGTTTGAACACTGTCTGGTATATTGCTAGTTTAGTTTTTTTGGCTAATTTCTTTCTCTAATTCCATATATTTATTCAACTGACTCCCCATCATACCATCTTTACTTATTCAGTTATCTATTTACATACCTATTAAGTTTATATAACTGTAGTAAAGATGTAAATTTATATTGGTTTTTGAGTTATTGCAGGGTGACCTACAATTTCTTAGCAACCTTCCCAATTTTTTTCGCTTATTTATATGCCATAGAGGATGAGATGATAATGAAGAAGTTCTAAATATAGTTCATGAAGAGTGATTGCTAGCGGACCACATCAATAAGAGAAGGAAACAGCCTAATTGGACACCGTCTGAGGCATGGGGGACTGATTACAGAAATAATGGAGAGGACTCTGTAGAAGGAAAGAGGCCACAAGGCAGACCAAAAATTTCATTTATAAATAACATAATGATGCTAACTGGCACTAAGAGTTATGAAGAGATAAAAAGGAGGTCACAAGACAGGATGTTATAATGTGCTGCTATAACTAACCAATCTTCAGATTGATGCACCAAAGAAGAAGAGAGGATGAGATGTGTATTTTTAACTCTCTGCTCAAAGGGTCAATAAGGTTAATCTGGATTACTGCATCTATATCTAATCACCTAGATTCTATTTTGACTAAGATTATGACACGTCTATGGAATTCTTCCTATGGGTACAGATTGAAGGTCTGTGGGTTTCAAAAACAAATTAATAGGTGATAAAGAGATGACATGATGAAAACATATTTAAAGGGGGTCTTATAGGATTGACAACTGAAGACTTATTTTCAACACATGGCAAGCAGGAAAGGAACAAGGGGATCATTCCTGGAAATTGTCTAAGAATATAGTTAGCAAGGTTAGGACTAGATTTTTTTGCTTGTGGAAGATGGTGGTGACTATAGAATGTGAGTTGGGAGTGGTCTTTGTTGGTGAATGAATCCAGGGAGAGGTATGATAGGAACTGTGTGAAAAATGATTAGAAAAGCTCTCCCACAATGGCCTTTGACTCCAGAGAAATGCCTGAAAAATAACAATCTTTACTTTTTTTGTGTGTGATATTGGTTATCAGTATATGTCCTATTACCAAATATTTATCATTATTATTACATGACACCTCCATGGAGTCTAAGGACTCATTAGAGAAGGGGGGGGGGAAGTGACTGTACTCTGCACAATACTATATAATCCACCATAAACACTACCTGCTGTACAGTAATATATATATATATATATATATATATATATATATATTTTTTTTTTTTTTTTTTTTTTTCCAGTTGTGTATGCTATCTGGTTGATTTGCCTACTTTTGCAGGATGGAAAAAAAAGTTTCAAGAAGGAAAACTCGCTACCTCTGTATGAGACAGGCTAACTCACCTTCATTAAAAAAAGCCCAAGTAAAGACATATAGCTGATGTACAGATATATTAGCCATGACATCAAAACAAACAAAACTTTTTTCTTTAAAAAAATGCACCATATTAATGAGATTCTTAAAGTTTCTGTAGCATTTAAAGCACAGATAGTGATGAACTGAGATTTAGCTAAGAAAGCATAATAATATAAAAAAAGTAAAAACAAATATGATAAATATTATATTATATTTAAATTTCAAATATCAATTTGATAATTTAAGCATGCAATAAATATCACATCTTTAAAAAGAAAAAAAGTGCCTACCACACTACCTGAATTTTGCCAATCTAGAACAGACACTGTATGAAAACAATTTTAGTGTGCTAGAGAGGTTATGTAAAGATGTCATTTATTAAATATTAAGTTAATTTAAGGAAATATCAATAGCATTTTTCACAAAGTTTTATTTTGATCTGTCTTGTTTAGAACAAGACAGAAATAGAAATTGTTAGAAAACAATACAAAATTAACTAAATTATGCATACAACAATGTGATGACTATATCTGAAAATGCAAAGTTCTATATCTTCACGTGAAAGTACAGTGACTGCTAACTTAAATTGATATGTTCTTATTGAGGATGATGAATGACTTCATCCCATACCTTTGAGATTAATGTCATGTTGTCAGTAGTTAAGCCATAGTCTGCAAGTCATGATTTTTCCATTTTGGTGAAATCTGATATATTTCATATATTCTTCTGGTATTTCTGCAGGATGATTAGTCTGCCCATAATAATTTATTAATAAAGAAAACTTTTCATTTTACAGAAATTATTCCACTACAGAGGACAAGTTTTTCTAAAAAAGCACATCAACCATATTACATCGTAGTTCCTTTAGGTTTGCATGTTCATTTATATAATTTGTGAGGTCTGTTTCTGTCAACCAGACCTAAATAAGAATGATTTGAGGTTGAGGATGTGGGAAGTAATTATTTGCAGAAGAATATCGAATATGTTTTAATTTCTTTTATTTTATTATATAATTTTTTAAACAACAGTCGCTGTACTCAGAAATATGTTCAACTATCAAACCTCACAATTTTTAAGCTGTGATTCATCACGCTTGTACATATTCATTTGGCTTCATTGGTATTGTTTTCTAATAGTTTCTATGTCTTTCAATCTTGCTTTGATGATGCTAGTTAAAATTATTAGTAAAATATTAGAGTAGATAATTAAAAGTGACTATGCAATCATGTCTTAATCCATTAAATTAACGCTTCTTATATCTAAATTCAAAAATTTTAATATGACAAGCTGTCATACATAACTTTTTTGATTTCAATATTTTAGTGGTTATGGCTTTAAGCACCTTAATAGATAATTCATTCATTTATTATTTTCCTGACCTCCATGGAGTCATAACTCATTTACAATAATAAAAATAATAATTTTTATTTATAATTATGAGAAAAAACAACTAAAAATGCAAATATAAACTGTAGAAATCTTTGGGAAATAAAGTAGAAACATAGTTTACTATGCTGAGTATTTCTTGCAGTTGATAATACTATTGCCACTATACTGTCAGTTTTTATAAAATAATCTTGGTTTAATTTTTATAAAACACAAAGCAATTCATTTGTTCTGTTGGTTAATGAGCCTTTAACGTGTTTTATATGAAAACACGAAAAAATACATATCTAAAATAATGGTTAGCAAAATTTTGCTAGATATAGATAATGGCAGATATTACAAAATTAATTTGCACAAAATGAACAGACAAATAAACAGTAAGATAAATGATAATGTGAGACTTAAAAAACTATTGAATCTTAGCAACTTCCATTAGCCTGAGCCTAGGTCTCAATTTCTTTCTGTGTTTGGTATAATTATTTTAAGTATAATAAATAGACTAGTGCTGTATAAACATTACATTAGAAGTATATTTTGTAAAAAAAAACAGTCCTAGATACATTGATTTTTCAGTGGAATTGATGTATGTGATGACTCTTCTGTGAACTTTAAAGTCATGAAAATGCAATTATTTAAACTAATTAACTAATTTTAATTAAGTTATATGTACAAGTCAAAGTTTTTTTGTGGTACTTCATATCAGTTTGCTCCTTGATGAAGAGCAGTTCATATGGCATAAGACAAAATATTATCATGTTACTTGTACAGACTTATAGTGAGCATTATAGCCTTCTCTAAACATGATAATGTGATGATAACATGATAATGATAATGGAACATTTCAGCTGTGACAAAAATTCATATCGTGTGATATAATCACTTCTAAAAATATCAGATTAGATACAAAAGCATATTTATGTCAAAAGGATTTATTCAAATAGAAGTGAATCTGGAATGAATCTTGGTGATGGCATTGTACTCTATATATGTAAAAAAATTGCTATGTTTTTGTTACTGTAATTACATTTAATAGTACAGATAGATTGTGGTAGCATTTGTTTTGCAATTAATAATAAAAGTTGCATTGAATGTATTCATACATTTTTTTGTCTAATGTGTATCATTTCAGTTGAACAATACAGATAAAATCATGCTATAATTTTTTAGATGGTGTCGGGACTGTATAATGTTAGTTATGAAGATCGGCTGAGGGAGTGTGGACTACAGAGTTTGGTGGATAGAAGAAGGAGGGGTGATATGATTGAGACTTTTAAACTGTTGAGAGGTGGTTACAGGGTTGACACTGGGGATTTCTTTTGCTTGGTTGAACAGTGGGAAGGAGTCATGACAAGGAGCCATCCCTGGAAGTTATGAAAGGAAACTGTGAGCAAGAGGGTGAGGAGTGGTTTCTTTGCATGGAGGGTGGTTGAACTATGGAATGCATTGCCTGATGGAGTGGTGAGAGCGAGAACGGTCAATGCACTTAAGGAGTGGTATGATAGACTTTGTGTTTCCTAGGAGGGACCTCCCTTGATGAGTCTTGATAGACTTGTGTTTCTTAGAAAGGACCTCCCACAATGAGTCTTTTGACTCCATGGAGGCCTGAATAATAATAATAATAATACTTTGTAATACAATACTATGTATATTACAGGTTACAATAAGTACAATAGTCCATAATGAAAATTAATAACAGCAAACTCTTCTGATTGGTATCAGAATCAGTTAGATAAATGCATCTCACTTGGTTAAACAAAAATTGAGATTTTTTTTTAAGATTACTTTTTTTTTTTAAATAATAATCCTATCCATAAAAGGTAGTAAATCCGTTATACCGTAGTAGTATAGCATGACTAACGATAGTTAATACTAAAACCATGCTCAAGGGACCAACCGTTGTACTTATTTCTCCAAGCCATTCAGGTCCCAAAAATAGCAGAGTAGTAGTCTCACACTGGGCAATGAAATGCATCTGTCATATAAGCGCCTCCATAGAGCAATTGGAAGAACGACGGTACATTGCGCCCTTCAATTAGAAAAGGTCTAAGTTCGATTCTCGTCATGACGGGAGGAATCTTCAGATGGACTTTTTCAGTTGAAGGTGAGTTAACCGATCTCATAAGGTGGTAGCAGGATTTTTTCTCCTGGAAAAAACTCAGGTTTTTCATCCCGCATACAGACAAATCGGCCTTTCAAAACACGCACAATTTACAGACAAAAAATACTACCTATGGTGGTTGTGGCCAGTAGATGGCGTTTATGTAGATGATTGGTAGTAGAGGGTCTGTGTAGTAGTGGAGACGGAGAGTTGTACAGTAGGTGCCTCCCACGATGAGTCTTCGAACTCCTTGGAGGTGTCACGAATAATAATAATAATTATTATTATTATTACAGGCGATTCCAGGGAGTCCTTAGACTCATCGAGGGAGGCCCTAAACATCATGTCCACACAACTATACGACATTCTCACAGTATCTATCATACCCTGCCTTGAACTCACTCACCATCATAGCACGCACAACAGACTCTGGCAGCTTATTCCACTCATTTACCACTCTAAAAGTAAAGAACCCAGTTCTAACACCCCTTCTAACCACACTCTTGCCCAGCTTCCATAGATGTCCCCTAGTTCTCCCACCGCCATTCCTGATCTCAAAAATATCCTCTGAATTTATAATAATAATGATATTATAAACATCAATCCCTGGTTAGAGATGCCAGGTCAACAACTTGCTGTGTACATTCTACTATTTGAATTAATTCCACATAGTGTGATCCAGAAATTACAATGTTCCTGGGAGAGGCAGCCTCCTCTCCCAGAAACAGGGAGTCACTCTCAATGAATTTAGGACTTCATCTCTCAACACATTCTACTCATTCACCAGTTACTGTGAGAAAAATCTGCTTCTTATTTTCTTGATAAACTTAACTATCTTATGAGGTTCTAGAAATTATTATACAGGTATCTCCATGGAGTCAGAAGACTCATCTTGGGAGATCCATTATTATAGGAGAGCTAGCGATATTACTGAGTAGCCATTTTCCTTATCCAACTCCACTGTCACTTGATTATAAAAAGTGAGCAAATTACAGACCTACCCTTTACAAAACCATGTTGTCCCTCATAGAGTATCGTATTCGTCTCCACTCAGTCCTGAATTCTGTCTTTCACCAATTTTTCCAATACCTTAATACTCCTGAGATGCTGATTAGCCTATAATTTGCTACTTCTGTCTTGGAGCTTCCTTTATGCAATGGGACTATTTTGCCCTCTTTCCACTCCATTGGCACTTTCCCAGTACTGAGGCTTAAATAGCTTGGTCCGATGAGCCGATAATTCAATTACATATTCTCGTAATACACTGGCCAATATGCCATCTAATCCCATAGCTGTGTTTGTATTGAGGTTCTGCAATATTTTAAGCACCTCTATTTCTTCAACCTTTATTCTCCTATTGGTCAGTGTCACATCTGGCATTGCATTGTCACCACCTAAATGGTACATCCTTGTAAAATACTCACTCAGTAATTTAACTATTTGGTTTGATTTTATTACTCACCATCAGCACTTCTTAAAGTCATTCTTCCATAGTAATTCTTTTTTTTTTTTTTTTTTGCCACACAGCGAAAGAACTCTTTAGGATTTCTTTTGGCCTATCAGCTAACTTTCTCTCATAATTAACTTTGACCTTCCTTACCATACTGGTCACCCTTCTGGCCTGCACCTTATACTACTCATGAGCATGCTGATCACCTTTTTCTTTATAATCCCTCCACAACTTTTTCTTTCTATGCAAGTCCTGCTTAATGAAGCTATTCATCCATCACTACCTGATTTATCCTTCTGACTCTAGGTATACATTCAGATACTGCTTTCTTCAAACATCCCACCACCAACATCTCTCCTCCTTCAAATTTTAATGCCATGACTCTGCTGAAAGCTGACGTCTCAACTTGTCTTAATCACCTACAGGGTGTTCGGGATAAATTTGACAGTTTCGTAAGGAAAAAGAAAATCTTCTTTGTATCTATTAAATTTAATGAATTGACAAAAAAACATTACAGGCAGAGTTAATTACAATACTATCAACAAGATTTACTCAAAATAACCACCATTAGCATCGATCACAGCTTCAATTCTGCTTCGGAACCTCGAACAAGCTGATGCTACAGTCTCCCTGGGAAGGGCCGCAAAAACTGTTTTAATTTTATCCATTAACTGGGCTTTTGTATTACTGGAAGTGCGATTGGTGTCTTTTTCAACTGCGCCCCATACAAAATAATCCATGGGGTTAAGGTCTGGGGAGTTTGGAGGCCAAACATTTGGACTGGTGAAGTCGTAGAAATTTTCAGACAACCATTTTTGACTTTTCCCAGAGGTGTGGCAAGGGGCCGAATCCTGCTGCCATACATACGGCCTACCATTGGCTACCCTTGTTATCCAGGGCTTGACTACAGTTAGCAACTCCACGAACAAAGCCCGAATTCCAATGCCAGGGTTCTTCAACACCTGTTCCTGCAGATTTGCGAGGAATTCTGCTGTACGAACGCAATCAGATCGTCTGCTAGGGATCTTTCTTCTTGCTACATCCTCGTAGTCACCATTGCAAGTCTCTAGTTCATGCCTGATTGTTTTTACTGTATTCAGGGAGCATTGGGCAGCAGTCGTAATATCCTTATTTTGATGGCGGGCACGAATCATCATGATACAAGTTATTCTCTTCCATGATTCAGGTGGGTTCCAGCTATCCATCCTTTCTGACATCTTGTATATGAATGAAGAAGGGTCCAAACTTTTAAATGAAGAGAAGTGTGTGTTAATACATGTAACTTACGGAAAAATATAATTAATTATAAATATGTCAAATTTATCCCGAACACCCTGTACTTTGTAATGCCACATATATATCCCTTCTTAATAGAAAATTTTGCATGTCTGGCATTAAATTACATCTTACCTCAGATAATTAGCTCTCAACGGCTGAATAAATTCCATTTCCTTCCTGCTTATGACCATTCCTCCACCCAATCTATGTTCCCATAGTTGAAATCCCCCATAATAATAACTTGACCATTCTGAACTTTTCGATTTCCTTTCCTTAAAAGTCGATATGCTGGCCTGGTTGGCCAAGTGGTTTACATATGCCAAAAGGCTGCGGGTTTGAATCCTACCATGGGCATGGATGGTTATATGTGAAAATACTAGTGGTGGTGGGCAGTAGATGCCATTGGTGTAGATGATGTGGTTCACTGTAGTTCGTGGATTGAGTGGTGGAGACAGAGAGTTTTAGAGTGGGTGCCCTCCCTCAATGAGTCTCTAGACTACTTGGAGGTGTCACATAATAATAATAGTCTTCAATCTAACTTTCCTAACAGTGAAGTCATTTTCTTTAGAGACTTCATTGTCCACAACACCAGCTAGCTTTCCTATTCCAACTACACAGATGAGGCAGGCGCAGAGGCTAAGACATTTGCCATTAGTAATGACCTTACGCAAATAGTACACATGCCTGCCAGATTACCTGTGGCAACACGAACACAGCCACTCACATTCATGCGTCATATGGCATTACAAGAAAGCCAAGTGAGTTCTATGCAACTACTACACCACATTTCCTTGGATGGGTTATTGCTTCTGGACTTCGTTCAAACTTATGTGCTGAATGTATCACTGAAATAGTTCTTATTGGCATGGAAACATTTATTCCACATTTCAACCTAAGTCCTCATCCCTTATCTAAGCCTTGGTTCTCCCATAGATTTGCCAAAGCCATACAGGAAAAGAATCAAGCATACCAAAATTGAATTATCCAAAACTCCATCTAACTATACTGCTAAACCCAAATGGCTACAAGAAAACTATCGACATATCTAATGTCGACTTTCAGAGACAACAGTACCCTTGCATTCTGTCCAAATGGCAGACATGCATTTTGGTCTCTCGCCATAGCCATTGGTGCACTTCTGCTCAACATTGCTCCCATCACTATTACATCCTCATGATTTTGTTGCATCATCACCAACAGAAAATGCAACTTCCTGTCTTCCTACTTCCCCAATTCTTGCACTGCTGATTTTGGTAACTGTCCCCCCCCCAACTGTTCCAAATACTCAACATTGAATTTGTCCTTTTGCCAGAAAGAGATCAAATAAATTTTGCTCCAACTAGATATATACCAAAAAGTCTCCTAGTACTGATGACATTCCTCCAATTGTCTTAAAGATTTGTGCACCAGAGTCAATCCCCATTCTATGCCATCTTTTCATACTGTTTTTTTTTTCTACTGGTATCTATACCTTGTAGTCCAAAAATTATCCCATATTCAACCTATTCCAAAAAAGGACAACAAATCTATAGAAACCATCTAACTACCATCCAATTTCTCCTATCCCAATTCTTTCCAAAGTAATAGAAAGAGCTATCAACACTCAATTGCTAAAATACTTTGAAGACTCTCAACTAATAAATGACCATCAGTATGGATTCCATCACTGTTGACAAACAGGTGATCTACTTACTTATGTTACCATATCTGGACAAATACCATGGAAAAGTTCGGTAAGTCTCAAGCGGTTGTCCTTGAGGTCTGGCACAAAGGCCTGTTAAGTGACTTCCCATCATTTGGTCTGTCTCCTGACTTCTGCAGCTGGACTCCCAGTTTTCTGATGTGATGGTGAATGGTTCCCTATCTTCTAAGTATACAACCAATGCAGGAATCCCACAAGGCTCTGTTCTCTCGTTCACCCTATTCCTTCTATATATAAATAATCTAATCCAACAGACTACCACCCCAATACATAGTTTTGCATTTCTTCTTTTCATTTGACGAACCTGGTAATGCACAAATCACCACAATCTCCAGAGCCTTATGTAGCTTTGCCTTATTTCCTGCAAAAAAAAGAACCCTTCTCTTTCAGCCTTACTTTTGACATCCCTATGCACAATGAGATTTATCTCCTTGGGATTAACTTCAAATCTCCCTTAGCACAAACATATTACAAATCATCTGCTTCCAAAAAATTAGATTTTCTTTTTTGCTTGAGGTATTAACTCCAAACAGCTTCTAACTTTATACAAATCACAAACCCATCTGACTATTGAATATTGCTCTCACATCTGGGACGATGCCCCTAAGAATTCCCTAAAGATACTGGATTCTGCACAGAAAAGGGCAGTCAGACTGTTTAATGACTCCTCCCTCACTAATACACTTCACTTACTTTCACAAAGGCACTCAGTTTCTGCTATTGGCATCTTCGACCAATATTTCTACAGCCACTGTTCATCAGAATTAGTTTCAATAGTATCCCCCTGCAAATCTGTTCAAATGTCTGAAGTAACTAATCAGTGCTCCCTCCCGTGCATTTCCATACTCACAGAATAAATTTCTCCTCTTTGTTCATCCTTTCTATTGTTGCCCTCTTATACACATAAGGAATACAATCCACAGCTCTTTAAGGTAAACCTGAACAAGTTCCTTCTTGTCCATCCATGGTACTAGTGTGCTATAGGTTGACTAACCTCTCGTGGATGGGTTCCTCATAATGGGCAGATGAGGGTAATGTTATCAGTGAGAGTCAGCATGGATTTGTGAAGGGGTGCTCTTGTTTTAGCAATATGCTAGCCTTTTATGATAAAGTTACAAGAACAGTAGATGAGGGAAAGGCATATACTGCCATTTTCCTAGACTTAGCAAAGGCATTTGACAGGGTGCCACATGATAAGATGATATTCAAGTTGCAGCACATGGGTCTGGATGTCAGATTGGTCAACTGGATTCAGGATTGGCTGTCCGATAGGTATCAGAGAGTTATGTATGGTGGGGCAGTTTCAAGGAAGCAGAGGGTTACAAGTAGGGGTCCCACAGGTCTCAGTACTGGGACCTATATTGTTTAACCTTTATATCAATGACATTGTCAGTGGATTGCAGGGGGGTGTTCAGGTGTTTGCAGATGATGCAAAGCTGGGAAGGATTATTAGTAATAGTGCAGATGCGGCAACCCTGCAAGAGGATTTGAATAAGCTAGATAGATGGGCAAATGAATGGAGGGTGTCAGTTTAATGCAGCAAATTGTAAGGTCTTGAGGTTTGGGACACTACATACTCTATGGGAGGAGTTAAACTGGAGGAAGTAGGAGAGACAAGAGATCTGGTTTCATGATTGATAGAAACCTGAAATTTAGGGGACATATTGCAGAGGTAGTGAAGGTAATGCAGAGGATTGCTGCAATAATGAGAAGGACACTGACCTGCAGAGATAAAATGGTTATCGTTCCATTGTATAAGACTGATCAGACCACACTTAGACTATTGTTCTCAGATCTGGTCCCCAGGATTTGAAAGGGATAAATTAACTGTGGAAAGGGTACAAAGGCGGATAACAAAGATGGTGTTGGGACTGTACAATGTTAGTTATGAGGATCGGCTGAGGGAGTTTGGTGGATAGAAGAAGGAGGGGTGATATGATTGAGACTTTTAAACTGTTGAGAGGTGGTTACAGGGTTGACACTGGGGAGTTCTTTCGCTTGGTTGAACAGCGGGAAAGAGTCATGACAAGGGGCCATCCCTGGAAGTTACGAAAGGAAACTGTGAGAAAGAGAGTGAGGAGTGGTTTCTTTGCATGGAGGGTGGTTGAACCATGGAATGCATTGCCTGATGGAGTGGTGAGAGCAAGAAGGGTCAATGCATTTAAGGAGTGGTATGATAGACTTTGTGTTTCCTAGGAGGGACCTCCCTCGATGAGTCTTGATAGACCTGTGTTTCTTAGAAAGGACCTCCCACGATGAGTCTTTTGACTCCATGGAGGCCTGAATAATAATAATATAATAATAAATATATCAGATAGCAGTCTCATATTGGATGATGAAATTTAGCTGTGGGATTTGAACCCACAGCCTGTTAGTTGGAGAGTAGATATACTATCCATTCAGCCAATCATGTTGGCTAGCTGTTGCTAGCCCGCTACATCATCTTCACTGTTTCCATATCTACCTGAAACCCAGACAAGCAGATCAGTACAGAGTAATCCACATAGGATCAGATAAAAGACAAGTAACGTAACAGGGGAAAAAAAATTATCTTTCTTCAAAATCAGTTTTTTAAATGTATTTTTAATACCATTAATGAAATGAGAGCAATAACTAGAAAGATATTTCATTTATTGGGTGTGTTTTTTTTAATAAATAAATAAATCTGCATTATTAGATAGACATTTCTTTACCATTTTTAAATCAAAGTTTGGCTCTTAGTTAAAATTTTTCAATAATTTTCACACAGTGTTTCAGGTACATATTCAATTGAGAGTTTAAAGATTCAGTATCATTATTATTATTCTTTTGTTTGTTTTTTTTTGTTATCCCATGGTATCATTACACCAGATCATAGAGGTCAAATTCATGTATTTTTCAACCTTTCTGGGTGGTTATAAAGTTCACATTTAGAAATATTCACACGTTAGTAAATGCAGTGGTGATGCTTCCTCGATGTTACAGATTTTGCAGATACGGAAAACTTTTTTGCCATTGCTAAACTTGATTTGTCTTGTGTGGCTGGTCTTGAGGCAAGAGATCATGGTAGTGGCACAGCGATTAAACTTGGAGTTGATGTAGTTGTTTCTAAACGTTTTTGTTTCTAAAAGATCAAAATCTGTGGTATCACTTGATGTTGCAGCCATTTTTGCTACTTTATCTGCAGTTTCATTTCCCTTTAATCCCAAATGGGATGGAATCCATTGGAAAATTATTTCGGAATCCTTATGTGGTTTGTTTATGTTTTTTGCTATGTCTCTAAGTATTTCTTGATGACTAGTGTAGCAGTTCTTAATAGCTTGAAGGGTTGCTAAGGAATCTGTGAAAAATATAAATTCCTTTGGGTTTTGTTTATCCAAATGTTGCAGTGCTGTGTTAATGGCTATTAATTCTGCATGATATGAGTTGCATCCTATAATGTTGATTTTTTTAGCTGTATATTTTGATAATGATAGATGAGTACACCACTCCCGAAATTGTCATTTAGAGTTTTTGGAGCCATCTGTGTAGATCTTTATTAAGTCAGGTCCATATTTCATTATTTTTGAAAGAGCTAATGATCTCCAGATTTCAGGGTTTTCTAGGCTTTTTTTTCTCGTGTACTATTATTATTATTACATGACACCTCCAAGGAGTTCGAAGACTGATTGAGGGAGGGCACCTACTCTACAACTCTCTGTCTCCACCACTTCATCCACCAACTACACTAAACCTCTACTACCATCATCATCTACATCAACATCATCCACTGCCCACCACCAGTATTTTCACAGACAATCACAAAATTCAATGCCCACAGCAGGATTTAAACCTGCAGGCTTTTGGCTGGAGAGCAGATATACTTACTACTCAGCCAACGAGTCCATATATTATTATTATTATTCATGACACCTCCAAGGAGTCCTAAGACCCATCGCGGGAGGACACCTACTATACAACACTCCGTCTCCGCTACTGCAACAACCCTCTACTACCAATCACCTACATCAATGCCATCTACTACTCACAACCACCAATCATATTAACGAGATGATAATATGATTAGTAGTGGTGGATGTGGAAATAAAATATGGAAATAAAAAGTGTATTAAAGTGTTTTACGAGTCTTGCACTTGGTCAAGTTCCTAAGGAGTCGAAGAAGGGCAAGATTGTGCCACTTCATGAAGGAGGTGATCGAACTCAAGCATCAAACTATACGCCTATCTGTGTGTCAGGTGTTGTGGTTAAGTTGTTGGAGAAGCTTGTGAGAACTAGGATCCAGAGTTGGGTTGACAACAATGGTATTATCTTTGATGGACAGCATGGATTTGCTAAAGGGAGGTCATGTTTTAGTAATCTACTTACTTATTACAATAAAGTGACTGCTTCCTTGGACAGAGGAGAAGGATACACAGTAATATACTTGGATTTCGCAAAGGCTTTTGAGAGTACCTCGTGATAAGTTGACAGTCAAACTAGAGCAGATGGGGTTGGATATTAGATTAGTGCATTGGATTGGAGACTGGCTATCTGATAGATATCAACATGTTGTGTATGGGGATGTGATATCCAGGAAAAGGAAAGTCACTAGTGGAGTGCCTCAGGGGTCTGTTTTAGGGCCATTACTGTTTAACTTGTTTATTAATGATACTGGCAAAGATTTGGATGGAGATATTCAGTTGTTTGCAGATGATGCAATGTTGGGATGAGCCATAAAGAGTAGTGAAGATGTTGTGGCCTTACAAGAAGATTTGAATAAATTGAGTGATTGGGCAAGCAAATGGGGATGTGAGGTCAATGTTGCAAAATGTAAGGTTTTAAAATTTGGAAAACAAAGATGGGATGCAGAATTTATGTTGGTGAGAATATATTGTTGGAGATAGAGGGCAATAGTGAATGCAGATGACGTCAAAATTTTGCAGGATGATTTGGATAGATTGGAGGTCTAGGCTAAGGAGAATGGATGTCAATTTAATGTGGCAAAATGTAAGGTTATGCATTTTGGGGTGAAAAGATTGGCAGCAGTTTACTGCATTGGTGGAACCGTGCTCCAGGAAATTGATGAGGCACGAGATTTAGGAGTGTTGGTAGATAAGGAATTGAAATTTAGGGGACACATTGCAAAAGTGACCAAAACAGCTCATCAAATCACTTGGTTGCTGAAGAATACGTTGACAAGCAGGTTATTGTTCCTCTGTATCGAGCCTTGATAAGACCCCATCTAGACTACTGTGCTCAGATTTGGTCACCTAGGTTTCTTCTTGATGGGGAGGAGGTGGAGAGGATCCAGAGGCGAGTGACCAAGATGATAGCAGGTCTGTGGAATGAACCGTATGAGAACAGGTTGAGGATTTGTGGGTTGCAAAAATTGGTTGATAGGCGGAGAAGGGGAGATATGATTGAGACATTCAAATTACTGAAGGGTTTCTATAAAATTAATTCAGAAGATATTTTTGAGAACAGGGCTGGTTGTGGGAGGACTAGGGGACATCCATGGAAACTGGGCAAAAGTGTGGTTAGTAAAGGTGTTAGAGCTGGGTTCTTTACTTTTAGAGTAGTGAATGAGTGGAATGTGCTCCCTGAGTCTGTGGTGGATGCTGTGACAGTGAATGAGTTTAAGGCGAGGTATGATAGATACTGTATGAATGTCAAATAGTTGTGATGAATATGATTTGGGGCCTCCCTCGATGAGTCTAATGACTCCCTGGAGTTTCCCGTAGTAATAGTAATAGTAATAAACTTAGGTTAATCCTTTATCCAAGTGTAAGCAAACAAAGTTTGTGTCTGAAGTATCTTCAGGACTGAGGCAACTCAATAAAGTAAAGGTGGACTCAAACAAGACCTCAATAAAAGTCAAAACCGGTCTGGGTAGTGGCCCTTCCCTTAATGCATAGCATTATACATGTCTGCAAGGAGATGTGTTTTACATTAAGGGAGATATTAAGACAAGTAATGAGAACTTAGTCTACCTTTACCATGAGTTGCCTCGGTCCTGAAGATACTTCAGGTGCAAACTTTGTTTGCTTACACTTGGATAAAGGATTAAACTAAATTTATTACATTTATATCAGCTCCACACGTGAGAGATCCTACTTAGAAGGACCTCTCATGTGTGGAGCTGATATAAAAAAAAATAAATAAAAATAAAAAATTTGAAAAAAGGCAATAGTTTTACCAAGGCGGACAATATTTTTTAAAACATATCTGAAACAAGATGTATAATGTAGATACCAAGAGTCAGGTGGATAAATAAGGCAAGAGGTGATGGATGAATTGTAAAATTAGGTAGACATTGCAAAAAAAAAAAAAAAAAAAAAGTGGCAGGCAATGATTAGATACATGAAAAATGTAAGATGAGATAGGAAAAATTATTATTATTATTATTATCAACATTTGATCTTCATGGAGTTGGATGAGCATACAATGCTCATCCAACTGTGTCTTAAACTGATTCAACATGTCCACATCCACAACACACTCAGGCAATGCATTCCACTCACCAACCATCCTCCATGCAAAGAACCTGCTTCTCACTTCTTTGCTCACTCCCCCCCCCCTTATACAGTTTCCGGCAATGGTCTCTTGTTCTACTCCCCTCTCCCATTCTATGAAAATCTCTTCCATGTCTACCTGATAACAACCCCTGATCAGCTTATATGTCTCAATCATATCACCCCCTCTCTTCCTTCTGTTCACAAGGCTCTGCAAATTACATTCTCTCATGCATTTTTGAAAATTATGGAGACTACTACCGTGTTTGAATAAAAACTTTAGTTTAATATAACTAAAATCTACAATTTGACGTTTCGACCTTTATGTCAAGATCATCTTCTGGAGCGTACAAATATACACAAGGAACAAGCTATACTATAATCAAACTGGTTCGTTACAGACACTGACCAACCGCTACCACAATTGTTGGCCTGATCTCTGGTGGGAAAAAAAAAATTAAAAATAAAAAATTATACATCAACGCTAGAGTCCTATTATTTGTGTTGTCTACTATATACATATATTAACATCATTCCAGCCAGTTGGAGTGGAATGGTTTCTAATACTAGCGGATTGGCTAGAGTCCTGACTTATCTTTCATATTAGGTAGGCTGAATGTGTGCCATCCAGATCCTTGGAATTTTCATGCTATCTTTGTTATTGATATTTGGGTGGTTTATCAGGATTTCGCAGGATTCCTTAAATTTTCTTTCGTACCAGGTTTTTGTGCAGTGTAAGGAGCAGGTGCTTTTCCAGTTGATTTGGTGTAAGGTGTTAAGTGCGTGGTCTGAGAAGCCTGCTTCACCATAATGGTTATATTTAATGTGCCGAATGTGTTCTTTCTTGCGTATAGGGATTGTCCGTCCTGTTTCACCAATGTACGGTAAGTTACAGGTGCAGCAGATGCAATAGACTCCAGGATGTGCTAATGAGAGGAGAGGATCCTTAGATGTTGTGTGTTTTTTATGTAGGAGGGGGAATGACCTACCAACTCCTTGAGTGTTGCTGCTAATTTCTTGGCTAGGTGGTAATTGGGACTGTCTATTCCTTCCACGATTGGTCGAAGGGGCACATTTTGTTTGTGTATTTTCGGAACCCCATATAATCTGGGGGGGGGGCAGGCGTAGAGGGGTTTGAGTTTTTTAACCGTGTCTGGTGGCCAAGAAGTGACGGACTTTAGTAGTTTTTCTTCCGTCACTTCTTGGTCACCAGACACGGTTAAAAAACTCAAACCCCACTACGCCCCCCCCCCAGATTATATGGGGTTCCGAAAATACACAAACAAAATGTGCCCCTTCGACCAATCGTGGAAGGAATAGACAGTCTCAATTACCACCTAGTCAAGAAATTAGCGGCAACACTCAAGGAGTTGGTAGGTCATTCCCCATCCTACATAAAAAACACACAACACTTTATAAACAAAATCAAAAACATAACACTCGACAAAGATGACTTATTAGTCAGTTTTGACATTTCTGCCCTTTTCACTAATGTCCCCATCAATGACACAATTCTCCTACTACAGAACAAATTTCCACCCGACATTACGGCCCTCTTTGCCCACGTACTAAAGTCCGGTTACTTTATGTGGCAAAACAAATTCTACCTACAAAAAGAAGGTACAGCCATGGGCTCACCACTATCCCCCCAAATCGCTAACTTCTACATGGAAACCTTTGAGCAAAGGGCTCTTGATTCCGCCACGCTATGACCAACAGTCTGGCTCAGATACATTGACGACGTGTTCGCGATCTGGCCGCACGGGCAACAAATGCTAAACACATTCCTCAGCCACCTAAACACACAACACAAACGCATACAATTTACCATCGAAATCGAAAACCAAAATTCGCTCCCGTTCCTAGACACACTAGTTACACGTCTTCCCTCAGGCAGTCTATCCTTCACGGTCTACCGAAAACCAACACACACAGTGGCCAATACATACATGCAAATTCATACCACCACCCATCACAAAAATATGGAGTCATTAACACCCTTAAAAACAGAGCCACAACTATTTGCTCTAACCAGCAAGCCCTAAAACAAGAACTAAAAATCATTAGTGACACATTCATAAATAATGGCTATAACAAAAATACTGTCAATAAAATACTCTATAAAACTACAACAAAAACGAATCTAGATTACAGTAAAACCATAGCCATCCCATACATTAAAGGGTTATCAGAAAAAATCAACAGAATCCTACAACATTATAACCTCAATGCCACCTTTAAACCACCCACTAAACTTAAAACCATATTCAGCCCCTCTAAGGATCCTCTCCTCCCATTAGCACATCCTGGAGTCTATTGCATCC
This sequence comes from Typopeltis vanoorti, assembly GCF_054136105.1. NCBI lineage: Eukaryota > Metazoa > Arthropoda > Arachnida > Uropygi > Thelyphonidae > Typopeltis > Typopeltis vanoorti. The sequence continues at coordinate 114,592,662 of NC_143553.1, forward strand.
GCTGCACCTGTAACTTACCGTACATTGGTGAAACAGGACGGACAATCCCTATACGCAAGAAAGAACACATTGGACACATTAAATATAACCATTATGGTGAAGCAGGCCTCTCAGACCACGCACTTAACACCTTACACCAAATCAACTGGAAAAGCACCTGCTCTTTACACTGCACAAAAACCTGGTACGAAAGAAAATTTAAGGAATCCTGCGAAATCCTGATAAACCACCCAAATATCAATAACAAAGATGGCATGAAAATTCCAAGGATCTGGATGGCACACATTCAGCCTACCTAATATGAAAGATAAGTCAGGACTCTAGCCAATCCGCTAGTATTAGAAACCATTCCACTCCAACTGGCTGGAATGATGTTAATATATGTATATAGTAGACAACACAAATAATAGGACTCTAGCGTTGATGTATAATTTTTTATTTTTAATTTTTTTATTTTCCACCAGAGGTCAGGCCAACAATTGTGGTAGCGGTTGGTCAGTGTCTTTAACGAACCAGTTTGATTGTAGTATAGCTTGTTCCTTGTGTATATTTGTACGCTCCAGAAGATGACCTTGACATAAAGGTCGAAACGTCGAATTGTAGATTTTAGTTATATTAAACTAAAGTTTTTATTCAAACACGGTAGCTGTCTCCATAATTTTCAAAAATGCATTCGGATCACTGTGCAAGCCTAAAAGAAAGGGTTACATTCTCTCAATCTTCCTTGTACAACACATTCCAAAGACCACTGACTACCTTTGTGAATCTTCTCTGTACCCTTTCTAACATATCCTCGTCACCATGAAAACCTGGTGACCAAATTTGTGTGCACAATAATCCATATGAGGCCTGATCAAGGCCTCACTGATCAGGCCTCATGCAATGGAATCATAACCCCTCTATTTCTGCATGTAAGGGTTCTCCGCATCATTGCCATTATTTGATGTGATGTCTTCCACTTTCCACACACAGTCTTCCCTGTTCTGAGACTCATATTAAACATCCTGATCAAAGGAACCTCCAGTTCTATTAGCACAAGTGCTGATATTCCATCAGTCCCTATTGCTGAATTCTTATTCAGTTTGTGCAACAGCTCTAATACCTCGGCCTCACACACCCGCATTTCTTCATCTAGTGACGAGGTAACAGTTAGCTCAATGTTGATAGCTTTTAACGAAATGGGCACTCATTAACTGAACAACCTCTTCTGCATCTGTAACCCTCATGCATCTGGATTTAGAAGAGTTATTCTTTCTTTTATTTGCAGCATATCAGTAGAATTCTTGTGGGTTGTCTTTAGCATGCAGAGCCAGTTTCTTTTCATAATCAGACTTTGCTTTCTGTACAACAATTGTGATTATTCTAGCCTGCTGCTTATAACATTCATAACCAGACGTCACCCTTATGCAAACTGTATTCCTTCCACATCGTCCTTTTTTTACGAATCTCTTGCTTAATAAGATTACACATCCATTTGACTCCTATTCTTCGAACTATTGGGACACATTCTGATTTTGCATCATTTAAGTATTGTTTAAATGCTTCCCATGCACTGTCGATATTCTTTCCATCCAGCAACCGATCCCATTCCACTGAACTCAGTATACTCCTCAGTTGGTCATAATTTCCTGCTTTGTAGTTCAGCATGTAACCTTTTCTGAATGGAACATTCATAAACTTAGTCACTTCCGAAGTGAGTACCGCATGATCACTGTCACCAACTGGAGGCAGAATAATTACTTCTTTAACTGAAATGCCCTCTGACACCATAATCAAATCTAACACTCTTTGACCTCGAGTTCCTTCTGATACATGCTGCTTGAGGAAGTTGTCCTGCAACAGTTCAATAAATGCATTTTCATTCTTCTCATGAGATTCTACTATTACCCAATCAATATTTGGATAATTAAAGTCTCCCATTATGATTACTCTTTTTTGTGCTCATCTTTTCTATTTGGTGATGCATTTCTTCATCACCAGCAACCGATTCACCAGGTCTGTAACAACACCCTACTATGTAATTTGTCTTGTTAGCTTCCACCTCACACCAGATGGCTTCGAACTCACCACCACATGAATGTAGTAGTATTACTGCATTCATTGGTCTCGACTCTAACTGGATTTAAGTCATCCAATATCATTAGCAGCACGCCCCCTCCTCCTCTTCTATCCACTCTATCCTTCCAAAAAATACTGTACCCATGACACTCGATACCAGTTAGTAGGTCTGATTCTGATAGCCAGGTCTCACTAATTCCTACAATCTGAGGTTGCAACATATTGACTAAGGCAACAAACTCTATCCCTTTGTTTCTGATACTCCTAGCATTCGTGTACAGACATAATAATCTACCTGCATGTTCGTTTGTATACTCTTGTTTGCAGTCTGCCTGACACAGTTGGACAACTTGCAAATCTCTATTCTTCTCTAATGCCTTACACATGTAGACATCTTTGCACACATATGATGGGTCCAAACTGAATGAATACAAACCCGAAATTGTTCTCACCTCGTCAACATTTCCATGACATGGCTCTCACTGAAGAGACCTCAATAAAGGTCAAAACTAGTCTGGTAGTGGCCCTTCCCTTAATGCATAACATTATACATATTCGCAAGGAGATGTGTTTTGCATTATAGGAGATACTGAGATAGGAGTGATGTTAGCTTGGTCCACCTTTACTATGAGTTGCCTGGTGTTGTACTACCTTACCCCAGTCCTGAAGATATTTTCAGGCGCAAACTTTGTTTGGTCACACATTGATAAAGAATTAAACTACATTTATTATAGTTATATACCATTGATTTCCCTGACTCTCTGTGTTAGGTCTCATACCAGTTATTAGTTTTTCCAGACTCCTGCTACCAAATGTATTCAGGTGTAGGCCATCCCTCTTATACAAATTCAATCTTCCCTCAAACTTACTCCACACATCCATTCCTTCTACACAGCCTACGCATCAAATCGTTTGCCATCATAGCCCTTCTTTTTAATTCATTTTTATCATAGCGAGATAAAATACTAACGATTTTCACTTTCTCATTCTTCACTCTAGCCTCTTTCAGCAACCCTTTCATGTCTTTCATGTTATTCCTTCTGTAATGTTTATTACTGGATTTGAGAGCTGTTTGTATGGCTGTTAATTCACAAGTGAGGTTTGAAGCTATTTTGCCAGCTGTGGTTTTGATTTGCATTTCCTCGCCTCCAGGTAGAGTTAGAAAAACCCCTGAACCTCCTTGGTTGAGTGCTTCATCAGATGATCCATCAGTATAGGCAATGACCTGGTTTGGATTGTTTAAGTGATGTATAGTGTCAAGTCCTTTTCTTTTATTTTCTTGCTGTGAATCCTTTTTTGAACAAGGTTCAAGGAGATTTAAGTTTATCATAGTTTTTTGGTAGAATAGTGGAAAAGAATGGCTCTTTGCTTATTTCGATGGATAGGTGCTCTAAATCAATCTGTTTTTTAATTTCATGATCATATTGTAACATAGATGATCTCTTTAGTCTGGTTATTCTTGTCCGGGCATTGAAAATCCTGAGTGAGATGTGATCCTGTTGGTGGCTCCTGATTCTGTTAGTGAATTTAACTGTGGAGAGTTTTCTTCTGTCTTCTAGTATATGAAGCCCATACTCTTGTTGAACTTTTAAATTATTTGTGGATGAGACTGCACCTATGATAATTTTTGCTGCTATTGATTGTACTCTGTCGATTTTTTTTTTTTTTTTTGAGCTAGTAGAAGCTGGAGCCCAGATTGATGAGCCATATTCCATTTTGGTATTATATATTTTGATTTGGAGGTTGTAATTGTGTTTATTTTTTCTATCAGTGGAGAAGATGCTCAGTTTTGTTTTTTCTGTGTTTATCTTTAGTTTAAGTTCCTTTGCCCATTTTTCTAAGCCTTTTATTGAATTATTTAGGCCTTTTTCAGATTGTTGAGGATTACTGCTTGTGTGCCAGATTGCTATATCATCTGCATAGCATGCTATTTTTGTGTCATTTATTACGTGAGGATGAATATTGTTCATATAGATGAGAAATAGCAGTGGGCTTAAAACAGAACCTTGTGGGACTCTAGCCCAAGTTCGATGCATGTTTGAATAAATTCCAACTTTTACTTTCATTTTTCTTCCTTTCATGAAATCTGAAATCCAAATTAATGCATTCCCCTTTATTCCTGTATCATATGCAATTTTTATTAATTTTTGTCTCCAGACATGATCATAGGCAGCTGTGAGATCCAAGAATATTGCTGTCATCTTCTTTGGTGGTTTTTCTTGAAAGTCATCTATGACTGATTGGCAAAGATAAAATAATTGATCTTCTGTACTGTGCTGAGACCTGTATGCAGTTTGGTAGAAGTTGATCTTGTTATTTTCTAAGAGCCAATCATAAGTCTGGTATGTATTATTCTTTCGTTTAGTTTACAGAGAGTGCTAGTCAAAGCTATTGGTCTGTAGCTTTGACAAAGCTATTCGTCTGTAGTCATTATACCCTTACTAAAACCTAACAAAAACCCTAACAAGGGTTTTTGTTAGGTTTTAGTAAGGGTATAATGACTGATTTTTCAGATTTTTGGTAGTTTACCTGCATTCCAGGAAGTGTTAAATATCTTCAGAAGGCAGTTTTTGGCTATGTTTCATATGTTTTTAATCATATGTCCAAAGACAAGATCAATTCCAGGTGATTTGTCAGGATCAATTTGACTAATTGCTGTTTCTAATTCTGTCATTGTGAGATCCTGAGTAAAGATGTCTTCAGGATAGGTTCTGGATTGTATTTGCAATTTTCCTGCACTTTTTGTCTTCTTTGTTGTATTGTAGCTTGCTTGCATTGGAGTAATGTTTGGCTAGTAAATTTGCCATCTGTTTGTTTGATGCTGCTGTATCGGTTCCTGAGGATACTGTTTTTGAAGAGTAATCAGTATCTGGAAGCGTTGCATTGTTTAATAATTTGATAATTTCCAGTGTTGCAAGTCTTTTCTTGGATCTAATCTATTGCAGAATTCTTCTCACTTTTTTTGCTAGCAGTTAGAAATTTCATCTTCTATATTTTGAGTTAATTCTATTAACTTCTTTCTGTTGTCTTCTGTATTATTTTGTTTTAACTTTTCATTGATAATATCTCTTTTGGTGATCACAGCATTAATATTATGATCTTTCCAAATTGGAACCAATCGTTTTTCCTGAGTCCTCTGGGAATTGAATTTTTTGCAGAATTGAAACATATTGCATTAACTTTGGGAATTGAAACATATTGCATTAACACACTTACTAGTAAATAGGCCAATTTGCTTTTCTGAAGTTCCAAGATCTCTTTGTCTGTGGTTTTTGGTCTAACTGCAAATTAATGGTTGTGATAATAGGTCTAAGATTGCTGATGGCATTCTTTAGTATTTTCCACTAGGTAAGACTCGCAGTTTCATAATCTACTACTGTGATGTCTAATGCTGATTCTGTGCCTGTTGTTTTTGACAGATATGTATTTTGCTTGTTGTTTACGATCTCAAGGTTTAGATCATCAATTATGTCTTCTATTTGTGCTTCTTTTCGATCTAGTTGTGAGGAGCCCCAAGTTGGGCTTTTGGCATTTAGATCTCCTAGAAGGATCTTTGTATCTGACATTGTTTGACTTAGTTGTTGAAGTAGTTCTGTATTTATATCTATGTTATCTGGGTGATATGCATTGCCTATTGTAATAATGCGTTTTGGTAGAAATATCTTGGCTGCTTGAGTCTCTGTATTACTGTTTATACTGCTGTTTGTAGTTGATACAATTTTTTTATATATAATGTATTTGGTCCATAGGAGTATTGCTAGACCTCTGCATGAAATGCAGATGGCAGTTCATTTGAGACTATCTGGTGTGAGACAGAGGCTAACAGGATAAAACCTATAATTGGTTGCTGCTATAATCCAGGGGGTATAAGGGAGAATGCAGATGATATGCATTAGCAAATTAGAATGATGAGTGCAAATTCAGTAATTATTATGAGGGATTTCAATTATGGAGACATAAACTGAGAGGAGGAAATGGAATTTAAACAGCTGGTGAGAGATAATTATCTGAGACAGCATGTATAGCGAGGACACACAATGTTTGCTAGTTCTGGATCCAGTTATTCCACAATACATAAAACTCCCAAGGGTGTAGACAAGATGTTTTTGCTTGGAATGGGTCGCCAGAAGTGATTCTGAGTGCTTTGTTAGTAAATGAATTCAAGGAAAGGTACAATAAGTATTGTGTGAATGATGGTTAATGTATAAATTCTGAATTTAAAAAAAAATTCTAAAATTAAAGAACTCCTGAATTTAAAAAAAAATGCAAAAAAAAAGGGGGGGGCTGTTTTTTTTTTTGTTTTGTTTTTTTTTCAGGTACCAATAGCCAACAAGACAGTACCAAACACCTCCATCCTGCAGCTCTCACAAGCTAGCCTGACCTTTAAAATTCAATGAAATCAGTGTATCACTCTTCCAAAACAAAAATACCCATAACAATACCAAAAAAATAAGTATTGTATCTACTTTTTTGGTATTGCTATAGGTATTTTTAAAAAGTACTGACAACTACGAACACTCTAACAAAGCTATGATGGAGGTGTTTGGTAGTGTATTTATGAGTTTAGGATTCAAACTATATAATTTATAACCCATAAACAATATTTTAAAGGTCAGTGAAATCAGGTAAACCATGAGGGGAAAAAAACTTATAATAGGACATTCAAGCTAAATATAGAATGTCCCATTCCTAAGATCAAATAAATAAATAAATAAAAACTTGCAAAACAACAAAAACAGGCATGTCATTATCACAAAAATTACAACACACAAACACTGTCATCAAGAAAAACGAAAAAAAGGTAACAACCAAAAAACACCATGTTCATCCTAAAAATTAATAACATCCCATTCCTAATATCAGAAAAAGAAAATGTCTTAGAAAACATAAAGGCACTGATATCGACATATCACCCTGTCGAAAACTAAAATCCCATACAACAGTCAATAACACCAACTTCTAGAGATAGACTAAAATGAGTACAACAGTACTACAAATGCACTTCCAGAAATGACGACCAAATAACACACACCACTTTCATGCGAAAAATTCATCAGTCATGTGACAAACGTGTCACATTTGTCACTTGATTGACATCATCAGAAATGATGGTTTTCTTGATTTCTTGAAAAGAAAAGTCCTAAATGACTATTTATCTTACTGTGAAGAAATTGAAACACTGCAAGTAAAAATATTGTTTTTTTTGTTTTTCATACTTCTTTTTCTTTATATTTTATTTTATACACCAATATAGGGAATTAACTTCCCTAACAGATACAATTTTATGTCTTGGACAAGCATTCCAGGACAAGAATCCACTGATTTTTGAATAACCCTTAGTGAATAAAACTTTCATCAAACCCCCCCCCCATCTTGCTGCCATCACCTAAGTTCTCTCAAACACATTATGAGGAAGGTCATCAATAATCACCTTCATCACTAGAGATAACTATCTCTAGTGATGAAGGTGATTCACTATCTGGAAATTCCTCAATATGGATTCTGCTAGGAAGTAGGAAGTCATTTCTATCCCAAGAAGTTGCTAGCAGCAATTAAGTTCATCACTACCAATGGTTTCACACTGTCAGGACAGAGTGTATGACAGACAACTGCTGCCAATGATATTTATAAATCTAACTGGTATGGTGCTGTCTACAATAGTATGAGATTTACAGATGACCTTGAGAAAAAACATACATCTTTGCAAAAGATTTATTCAGGAACTGGCAGAATAAAAGTCCTAAGAAAAAATTCATCTATCTGAAAGTTACTTTTAAATGCTTTTTGGGTTGTTAAATCCGATAAGGAGAAAAAAAATGATATTAATTAAATCAGCCTAAAACGTGAAGAAATTAATGAAATAAGCAAATGAAACGAAATACATAGCAGAAAGTAACAATTCAAATAACAGATTTTAGGAAGCGTCAATGGTTTTTAAGCTATAACATCTCGCTAATTATCATCTGTTTCATCTCACAAAAAAATGCAATTCATGATGTTAGATGTGAGCATGTGAAAATGGCTGTTAATTCAATGTTAATAAATGTAAGGTCATGCACTTTGTTGTGATTAGATATCCAATGTTTTATTATATTGGTGGGATTATGCTAGAAGAAAGAGATCAGGCTGGGGATCTTGGAATTTTAGTAGACAGGAAGTTGAAGTTCAAGGTTCCTATAGCAAAAATTGTAAATATAACTCAGAGAATAATTACAATGCTGAAACGAACTTTGACATGTAAAGATAAGGAAGTAATTTTGTCTCTTTACAAAGCTTTGATAAGACCTCACTTGGACTACTGCATGCAGATCTAGTCTCCATGGTGATTCTAATACAGTGGAGAGAGTCAAAAATTAAATCAGGATTGTGAATACTGATTATGAAGACAGACTGAGAATTTGTATCATATCACCCTGCTTTCTCCTTTTTGCAAGCATCTGCTATGATTCAGAGTTATAAACTTCTGAAAGGAGGTAAACAGAATTTCAGTTCATTTTATGAAGGGGTGGGGAAAGGGTGCAAGGACATCCTTGGAAGTTGAGAATGAATGCTGTCAAGAAGAGAGTGAGGGTTAGATTTTTCTCTCATAGAGTGGTGCATAATTGGAATGGACTGCCATTGGATGTTGTGTGTGCAAGTAGCATGAATGAATTCAAGAAAAGGTATGACAGCTGGTGCGAATAGTATGGCCTCCCTTGATGAGTTCCTAACTCCCTTAAGGTCTCTCTTAATAATAATAATAAGAGGAAGAATATAATGCTGGTCAGATTGAAAAAAATAGGAAAATAATAAATAAAAATTTTGGCCAAGCATGTGAAATTTTTTTAAAATTTTATTTTATAAAATAATAAATCTGTTAACTCTTTTCACTCCCCAAAGAGAGTAGTCAAGACCATTGCACTAACTTTTTTTGGAAACTGGGGAGGAGGAGGGACCATTCTTCACCCTTAGCAAATCACAGATAGCTGTTGGCATCCATGGAAGAGAATAAATAAACAACTGTCACCATATTATGGTACCTTCTTAAAACTACTTATCATTGTTTGAAATAGTGTTGGTTCTATGGTCTTGAGGAATATTAAAAATCTGAGTTGCCAGGAGAAAAGAAAAACTGTACTTGTCCATGACAGAGATTGAATAACTTGGGAACTGGTCAAAGAAAGGCTTAGATTTTAAAATTTCCTCTAATCAGCAACTAAAATTGAATTCACCATAGTCTTCCTTCAAGTAGCCTAGTGCTATGGATGCAAATATCATTTCCATAGGCAACATAAAGCTTTATTTGATAGATAAAGTTATCTTATTAATTTTTTATAATAGAGTGACAGCTTAGTTTGGATAAAGGAAATGCTACATGATGACACTGCTGAATTTTGCAAAGGCATTTGACAGTATATCACATGAAACTTTATTACACAAACTGAAACAAGTGAAACTAGAAACTAGTACATGAATGCTGATCACCGTGTAACACTAAAAGAAAGGATTATGAAACTAGTGACATGCATAAAAGGGTGACTGATGGACAGATACCAAAAAATAATATATGGGGGAGAAAGCATGTGACATCCAGGAGAAAGCATGTGACTAGTGGTGTGCTGCTGGGCTCTGTGCTTGACCCACTGTTTAATTTGTACATAAATAATATAGAAAATAATATGAAGAGAGAGAGATATTCAGTTCTTTGCTGCTGATGCAATGTTGGAGAGGGTAATAATAGTTAATGTAGAAGATGGTGTAGAAAGCTTGCACGATTATTTAAATAGGCTGACAGTATAGACAAAACATAATAAATGTCAATTTAATGTGGAAAAGTGTCAAGTTATGCATTTTGGGATACAAAGATTAGAAGCTGCATAACACATTGAGGGAACTGTACTTCAGGATATTGATGAAGCCAGGAATGTGGGGATCTTAGTAGACAGAGAGTTGATTTTGGAGGGCCTATTGCTAAAGCAGCCAGGTTAGCTCACATGATTACTTGGTTATTGAAGACCACACTAATAAGCAGAGATAAGAGAGTTTTCATTCCTCTTTATAAAGCCTTGATCTGACCAGGTCTGGCTGGGTTTCTTGGGGATGAGGAAGGGGTGGAGAGTATTCAGAGGTAAGTGGTCTGTGGAATGCTCCCTATGAGGAGAGATTGAGAGTTTTATGGTTTGTAAAAGTTGGTTAATAGATGAAAAAAAAAAAGGGGGGGGGATGATATGATAGAAACATTTAAGTTACTTAAAGGATTTTATAGGATTAACACAAAAGAAATGTTTCAGCACTTGGCTAGAGGGGGAGGACAAAAGGTCATCCCTGAAGTTGGGTAAGAATGTGGTAAAAGCAAGGATATGAGGTCTAGATTTTTTGCATGGAGAGTGGTGAATGAATGGAATGGGTTGTTTGAGTCAGTTTTGAGGATGCTTTGTATGTTAATGGCTTCAATATTGTGTTGATAGTTTGGGTCTCCCACAATGAGGCTTAGGACTCCATGGCCTTAATGAACACGATTCTACATTCTAGTCCAGATGGTCAGAGTACATAGCACTGATGCTCTCCAATCAACAGGTGATGGGTTTGAATCCCACTATGGTCATGAATACTCATGAATGTTTTTAGAAGGTAGTTGAATTTCACTGTCTGGTGCAAGACCACCAACCTGTTTAATGGGTGTCTCAAATAACTCTTAGCCCAACCAGAGCAGTAATTATTGTGAACAGAATTTGCATTAATATTATTTATTATTATTATTATTATTAATAAATAATAACCCATATTATTTATTATGGGAAGCAGAGGGGACAAGCAATAAAAATGTTTCTAAGCTGTGGGACAAACACCACCACATCAGGTTTACAAATAACTAGTACATCACTTAATGGTGCAAACCCACACAGGATCTGTTCGAATTGTGTGTGTGCAATTGGACAAGTTAATAATAATTTTTCATCCTTTAACAAACTGATCTGTCTACATTCTTCTCAAATTTAAGTTACTGTTCTCTGTAACTTTAGTAATGATATATGGACTATAAGAACTATAAGCATTGTCTTATGTATTGAATGTAGCTCACTACATGTAATTTGTTTCAAAGGCATTGATATTTTATAGATTTTGGAGTGAGTTCGATGGGCGAAAGGATTTATATAAGATGGATGGTTTGCATTTGAATGGAGTTGGTGTACGGAGACTTGAAAAGATGTTGTTGAATGAAGTGGATGTGCAGAATCAGAGAAACTAGAGTTATTAAGGGGGGGGGGGGTAGATATGGCAGACTTTAGGGAGATAGTTGAGTGTATGAATGTGTGTAATATGCCGAGCGAATACAAGGGACAACAAATCAGAATGGGATAGTTTTTATAAGGCATCAAACTAGGCATGGGAAAATGGGCTTCTGCAATTCATGTATACTAATGCCAGAAGTATTAGGAACGAGTAAGAATTTTTGGCCTTGGTTGGCACTTCCAGGCCACAGGTTATTGGCATTAGTGAAACATGACTGACAGAAGATGATATAGCTAGTGGGATTGAATTTCAGGAGTGACAGGGAGAATAAAATGGGGGGAGGGGTGTTATTGATGATAGCTGATGAGCTACAGCCAAGGATAAATGAAGTTGAGCTGCAGGATAGATAAAAGAGCACATTTGAAGCTATTTCGTGTGAGATTGAGGCTAGCAGAACAAAATATACAATTGGGTGCTGCTATAGACCAAGTGATGGAATAGATGATGGAGATAATATGCATAAGCAAATAGAAGAAATGAGTGGAAGGAGGTTAAAAGTTTATTTTTCACTTGGTTAGAGTATAATAAATTTAGTTTAATCCTTTATCCAAGTGTGAGCAAACAAAGTTTGCACCTGAAAGTATCTTCAGGACTGGGGTAAGGTGGTACAACACCAGGCACTCCTTGCAAAGGTGGAGCAAGCTACCATCACTCCTATCTCAGTATCTCCCATAATGCAAAACACATCTCCTTGCAGATATGTCTAATGTTATGCATTAAGGGAAGGGCCACAACCCAGACTAGTTTCGACCTTTATTGAGGTCTCTTCAGTGGGAGCCAGGCCCGAGTGGAGATACCAGGCAGAAGCATTAACAGGTCATCTCTACCTATAGGAGTTGCCAAATGGTGTGCCACCCTTTTTTAATAAATTACTCTGGATTTAGAGAAAGATGTTGAAAGTTTATTTTTCACTTGGTTAGAGTATAATAAATTTAGTTTAATCCTCTATCCAAGTGTGAGCAAACAAAGTTTGTGCCTGAAAGTATCTTCAGGACTGGGGTAAGGTGGTACAACACCAGGACACTCCTTGCAAAGGTGGAGCAAGCTACCAACACTCCTATTTCAGTATCTCCCATAATGCAATGTTATGCATTAAGGGAAGGGCCACAACCCAGACTAGTTTCACCCTTTATTGAGGTCTCTTCAGTGGGAGCCGTGGCGGAGTTGCAAGGAGTGCCCTGGTAGATCATGACTCAGTAACTTGTTCACCTTTTATAACACAGTGCCGGCTGAACTGGATAAGGGCAATGGATTTACAGTGATTCTACTGGACCTTGCTAAGGCCTTTGACAGGCCTTAGCAAGGCCCATAGGGTTGGTGAGATGAATAAGAATGTGGTTGATGGAGAGATATCAGAGTGGTTTATTCAGGAGTAGAGTCCAAAAGACGGCCTGTGACTAGTGGTCTGCCTCAGAGTTCTGTTCTTGGACCACTACTGTTCAATTTGTTTATTAACAATATAGGAAAGAATCTGAGAGGAACTGTTCATTTGTTTGCTGATGATGCAAAGTTGGGTAGAGCAATAGTGAGTGCACAGGATGTCAAAATTTTGCAGGATGATTTGGATAGTTTGGAGGACTGGGCTAAGGAGAATGGATGTCAATTTAATGTGGCAAAATGTAAGGTTATGCATTTTGGAGTGAAAAGAGTAGCAGCAGTATATCACATTGGTGGAACTGTACTCCAGGAGATTGATGAAGCCAGGGATTTTGGAGTGTTAGTGGATAGGGAGTTGAAGTTTAGGGGAGCACATCACAAAAGTGGCTAAATCAGCTCATCAAATCACTTGGTTGCTGAAAACTACTTTAACAAGCAGAGACAAACAGGTTATTGTTCCTCTGTATCGAGCCTTGATAAGATTCCATCTAGACTACTGTACCCAGATATGGGCACCAGGGTTTCTTCTGGATGGGGAGGAGGTGGAGAGGATCCAGAGAAGAGTGACCAAGATGATAGTAGGTCTATGGAATGAACCTTATCAGAACAGGTTGAAGATTTTTGGGTTGCAGAAATTGGTTGATAGGCGGAAAAGGGGTGATATGATTGAGACATTCAAATTACTGAAGGGTTTCTATAAGATTAATTCAGACGATATTTTTGAGAATAGGATTGATGGGGGAGGACTAGGGGCCCATACATGGAAGCTGAGCAAGAGTGTGGTTAGCAAGGGTGTTAGAGCAAGGTTTTTTACTTGGAGAGTGGTGAATGAGTGGAATAAGCTGCCAGAGTCTGTTGTGGGTGCCATGACTGTAAATGAGTTCAAGGCGAAGTATGATGGATACTGTGTGAATGTCGAATAGTTGTTCTTGACATAATGTTAGGGCCTCCCTCGATGAGTCTATGGACTCCTTGGAGTTGCCCATAATAATAATAATAATAATAAATAGATTTTGCAGCCTTTTGTGTGGAGTTAATGTTAAAAAAAAAAAAAACTCTCTTCTTACATTCATTATTCATGACAACCGTCAGGTGCATGGCAAAGTGAATGTAGGATCTAGAACCATTTATTCAAAGGTATAATAGTAAATCAGTTTCCCCCAGACCAACTGCTAGACAGTAAATGGAATCAAACCGAATGGTAATGTATCAAGACGCTTTCAACCAGGTAGTGAATAATTCTATTACCACTTACTCTGACATGTGAATGGAGATACTTTAAGTAGAGCATGAGAGAGACACATTCACAATCAACAAACATGAACAATATAAAATTCCAAAATTATTAAGTGCAAGTTCTATCCTTAAATGCTTCCATCTCTTTTATACCCAAATGGTACCACTGTAATGTCACAAAAATAAAGCTGACATATGGCTCATTCTTCTGCAATGCCTGCACAAATGACCAAGGCAAATTGCCATCCCCCCCTCTCTCCATTCTAACTAAAACAGCTCTCTGCATTCCCTTTTGGGGATTTCATTAGAAATGCATCAGAAGAATTGTGAACAGCTTGGATACCAACATTTCATGCTTTTGATGCTATACTCCCAACTGTGCTGCTCAAAACTTGTGGCCCAGTACATCCATACATTTGGCTCATTACATAAATGAGCCAAATGTATATATATAGAGAGAGAGAGAGAGAACAAAAACACATTGTTACTCTCGGCTCAGTTTCCTCAAACAGTGAAGAAAGTCATTAACAGTCCTTCAGTATGGATTCTGTCACTATCGGTTTATAATTCTACTGCAAAATTCCTTATCTAGAATACGTCTGCAAGAAGCTCATATGGCTGCTTTTGACATTTCCATAGTAGGCGCACACACACACAGAGAGAGAGAGATATTTACCAAATTACCATCCTCTGGTTGGCTTTCCACTCAGCAATTCAATCTCTAGTTTCCTTTCTGATCATACTGCTATAAATGTTCCTCTCTTCAGATTTCTCCACCAGTGACAGAGAAACCCAGGGTCTATGCTTTCACTGTTTTTCCCCCTCCTATAAATAAATGACCTTCTCTCACAGACCACAAATAACCTATAGTTTTTTCTTATAATGGGAAGATCCTCCATAACCAAACCTTAAAAATATCCTCTTTCCCATGCCCAGTGGATGAAGATAACTGCAGTGAAACCAAACAAAGTTTGCAGGTGAAGTTACTTCATTACTCCATTTCTGTAATACATCTTCAATATGATACACAGCTTTACATTATTGAGATCCAAAATGCAAATCCTTACATTTACTGGTGTTAAATTGACATCTCCACCTGTCTGCTCACATAGCCACTTTATTCAAATCGCTTTGAAGCAAACAGTACATCTGATCATTCCTAATAACTTTACCTGACTTAGCATAATCTACAAATAGCTGAAAATCTGTTTGCAAACCACTTGCAAGATCATTAAAACAAATTTAACAGTAGTGGTCCTCAGAACTCTGTGGGACTCCACTGGTAACTCTCCTCCTCAGAGACATGGCTCCTCTACATGCCACCATTCAACATCTATTAGAAAGCCAGTTTCTTATCCGATCAGCCAATTATCCAATCCCATTTGCCATAACTTATACACCAATTGGGCCTCCATGGCTCAGTCAGTATAGACGAAGTCCTTTAGTCGGAAAGACCTGGGTTTGATTCCTGTCCGTGACATGAGGAACCTTTATTTGGTTTCTTTTGACAAAAGGTGAGTTCGGCAGTCTCATATGGAGGTTGAAGGTTTTTTCACCTAGAAACTTGGGATTTTTGTTCCCCAAAACAGGCAAACCAGCCCTGTGAACACACACAATCAGTCAGGAATATTTCAGATGGTCCCTCCAGCCAGAGGTCTGATTCATCAGCTATGCTGGTCCAGAGCAAGGATAAAAATAGGGAGGGATTGATATGGTACCATATCTCTGCATAAAAGGAGCTCATGTCCATTGTATCATCATATGAAATAAATAAAAAAAATATACCAATTTATTATGTAGTAGCCTGTCAAATGCCTTTGCAAATCATATTTCTGATTATCTTTCAATGCAGATGGAACAACGCATATACAAATCTTTCTTTTCTTCAAATTATAAGTTCTTGTAGATAAACTTATACATTGGTTATACATAGCTTTTAATTTTTTCAGGAAATGACAACGTATACTAGAATATTAATTAAAAACTTTAGTCAGTACCTTCCTATATTTCGGTAATGTTACTTGCCAACTTCAGAGATCACAAAACAACTATATGTGCATGCAGGCACTATCACTAAGCAAATGAGGCTGAAGTAAGTCCTAGAGTTCTAAAGGTGCCTCCTAGCAGGCTAAATCAGGTTGTTTGGCTGTTGGGCTGATGTTCTTATAATGCAAGCTTCCCAAATTCGGGGCAGTCACATGCACCCAAATTTGTTGAGATTTGAGAAGTTTTTTTAGAGTTGAGGCTGATTCAAGGAATAATATTTCATATTTGTACTTGCTACGGTGTAATAAAGTGACCTTCTTCCAGTGTATTCTGTGGTGGGTGTCCGATGCATGGTCAGCAAGTCCTGAGTGGCTGGATATAAGGGATGGTGATAGATTTAGTAATCTCTGTTACAAAAGGGGGAGGGGCTAACTAATTTTAATATTTTTGGGGGTTGTAGCCATTGGCTAAGAAGGTGTTCAAGATATGGTTAAGTTCAATAGTTAGGGCATTGTTATCTGAACTGATTAATTTTGCCCTGTTATATAGCGTTTTTATAATCCCATATTGCTGGGAGGGGGGGGGGACTGCTGGTGAATGTATCTATCTGTATGTGTAGGTTTTCTGTAAACAGAGAAAGCGAGGGATCCATCAGGCTGGCGTGTAATCAGAGCATCTAGGAATGGAAGGATGTTGTTGTTTTCCTTTTCCAAAGTAAATATATCACTGTTTTGTGATCCCTGAAGATGGCAATATAACATTCTGAAATATAGGAAGGTACTGATTACAGTTTTTAAATAATATTCTAGTATACACTGTCATTTCCTGAAAAAATTAAAAGTTAAATCATATGCTCATAATTTGATGAGCTGTTTCCTTATTAATTCATAGCTCTAAAATCATTTTAAGTGTTCACAATGGTCACTGGTTATAATTTCTCTTACTTTCTCAATTAATTCAGGAATGTGAACTATTTTTGATAGCACAGAATGTTTGTTGTCTTCTAATAATTCTCTGCTAAGACAAAAATGTTTATACCACGCAAAAACGTGTGATAAAAAAAAATTTATCACCATGAAATTGCTTCTTCATTTGCAACGTTTCTGTGGTATTTTACCCAACTTGGACAAAACACTTAATATTACACTTTGTTCTATTTTGCATTAAAGATGCCAAGAAGTTATATACTTCACATAATTTTAATTTTTGTTTTAATCCTTTACCCAAGGAAGCAAAACAATGTTCATCATCATCATCATCAAATTCCTGCCATGTACCCTCAAGGGGTGTACAGGATATGACAGTACTACATGAAAAAATTACATCATTACTAACTTCCTATCTACAGTTTTCCTCCAAATCAGTCTGTTACTTGTCAAGACTCCAACATTATCAGATCTTATATTTCTATCGTCTAAGGCACTTTGTACCGTATCAATCCACCTATATCTTGGTCTTCCTCTGGGTCGTTTTCCTGCCAACCTGGCAGAGAACACTTGTTTTGCTAATCTTTCCTCTCCCATTCTATTTAAGTGACCATACCACCTGAGATTAGCTCTGCTAACGCATTCCTGGATGCTGACAATGTCAAGTTCTTTCCTAATATCCTCATTTTTAATATGATATTGCCATTGATGCCATCTGTTAATGCCTCTAATCTTTCTCAGGACTCTCATATCTGCAGTCTCTAGTCTTTGGTCAAGTGTTTTACTTCTGACCCAGCTCTCAGATATATAAGTTAAAACTAGTTTGAACACTGTCTTGTATACAGCTAATTTAGTGTTCCGACTAATTTCTTTCTTATTCCATATGAATTTATTCAATTGACTTCCCACCACACCAGCTTTGTTGATTCTGTTGTCTATTTCTATATTTAATTTACCATCCTCAGTAAAAATCGTGCCTAAGTAGCTGAAATGTTTTACTTGTTCCACAGGTTTTCCATTCACAACACAGTTGACATTTTCAATGATTCTGCCTATTTTCATTGTCTTTGTCTTTTTATTGCTGACCTTCATACCATATCTATTACAACAGCTATTCAATTTAGTCAGAGAATCTTGCAGACTTGTAGAGGATTTATTTAGAAGTATAACATCATCCGCATAAAGCAAAGAGCTGACATTAACATCTCCAATTTTGATATCAGGTTTAATACCACATTCCTTCAAAATGTGATCCATATAGATAATGAATAACAGAGGGGATAACGTACATCCTTGTCTCACACCAGATTTAACATTAAACCATCTTCCTGTACTTCCTTCAATTCTGACTGCTGACTTACAACTCAAATAAAGACTAAGTATTGCTTGATATAATGCCCCATTGACACCATATAACTGCAGCGTGTTGAATAGCTTCTCTCTTGGCACCTTGTCATATGCCTTTTCCAAATCGACAAAACTTAAATACAGATCTTTGTTATATTCCCATGCTTTCTCGACTATTTGTCGTAAAGTGAAGATCTGATCCTGACAGCCTCTATTTGGCCTGAATTCAGCTTGTTCTTCACCAAGCTTTTCTTCCACAATTCTTCTCAACCGTTTCTCAAGTATACTTGCATAGATCTTGCCAGGAACACTCAGTAGGGAAATACCTCTGTAATTCTCACATTCAGTTTTATTTCCCTTTTTATATATGGGTACTATGAGAGCTCTACTCCAATCATCGGGAATTCGTCCCTCTGTCCAGGCTTTCTGAACTATGCAGTGCAGCCACTGTATGACTTTTATACCACCATACTTCAGCATTTCTGGTAGAATATCATCTACTCCTGCTGCCTTTCCACATTTCAAGCCTTTGATGGCTTTTTCTAATTCAAGTATGGATATGTATTCCTGACTGCATGCCTGGTCAGTGTTTTTTATCACTGTGCTGTCATCACTGCTTGTTTCATTTAGCAGTTTTTCAAAGTAATTACTCCATACTTCAATGATATCTTTTTCTCCTGTTTTCATGTCACCTTTATCATCTCTAACTCCTTTTACAGCACTCTTTCCTCCATTCCTAAGCTTCTTCAACAACCTCCAGAATATTTTGCCACCTTCTTGATATTTATTTTCTATATTCTTGCCAAAGTCCTCCCATGACTTTTGTTTAGCTAGTTTTACACACTGTTTAGCTTTCTTACATTTGTCTCTGTATTCTGTAAGAGTAAAAGCTGACTTATTTGCTAGGAACTTTTGATATGCTTTCTTCTTTTCCTTCACTGCCTCTTTAACTTCCTGTGTCCACCAGGGAGTTCTGATTTTTTTATCCTTGCACACAACCTCACCACATGCCTCTCTGGCAGAATCAATCAATGTTTTCTTTAGAGTTTGCCACTGAATCTCCAAGGTTTGATTCCTGTTCTCAAACTCTTTCATTTTCTTTTCAATAATCTTTCCGTATTTTAGTCCACAGTTCACATCTGAGAGCTGCTCAACTTTTATTCGCTTTAAAAACTTTCTTACATGTTATTCTTTTCAATATGAAATTCAATTTTATCCTGCTCAAGACTAAATAGTGATCACTTCCGATTTCAAATCCTCTGTACACTCTGGTGTCCTGCACCATGGAGAAAACATCACTATCAACAATAACATAGTCAATGAGACTTTTCTTATTCCTAGCCTCTTCTCTCCATGTGAATTTGTGCACATTTTTATGTTGGAACATGGTGTTAGTAATAACCAGTCCATGTCCTGAGCAGAAATCCAACAGATATTTGCCATTATTATTAGCTTTGCTCTTTTCTCCAAATTTTCCCAAAATATTTTTGTATGTCTCACAATCATTTCCTACTCTGCTATTTAGATCCCCAACAAGGACCAACTTTTCCTTTTTCATTGTGCCAGTTGCTTTTTCTAAAGCCTCAAAAAATTCCTCCACTTACCTTAGTAGAACCTTCTGTGGGACCATAGGCACAAATAAGTCTCATTGTCCAGTTCCCCATTCTCATATTTGCCCACATTACTCTACTTGAGACTGACTGCCATTCAAGAAGATTAGCCTCGTATTTTGTGTTGAATACTATGGCTACTCTTTCTTTTCCTTGATTGTCATTGCCTGAATATAACATTTTGTATTTATTGCTCAGAAAGATCTCACCAGTTTTGGTCTTTTTTGTTTCAGTCACCCCTATTATGTCGATCTGGTACTTATCTAATTCCTCAGCTAGCTCCATTTCTTTGCCATTCAGGCTTCTTACGTTGATAGTACCGATCTTTAACTCTGGTGATGTTGAGTTGGGGTTTGTTTTCAGATTTGTTCCAGTAGCTGACTTTTCGCTGTTTGCCCTGGTTCCCTGGCGAAAACAACGGGGGCCTTGTTTAACTGGGCGACGCCCCAGCCAGCATGAAATTTTGTCATGTTGTACCATCGTTTTTTATTTTGGTTTAACCAATAAGAATACAATTTGGTCGGCTAAATCCCAAATTGCCAGTCCATCCTTATTGGTTAAACCAAAATAAAAAATTTTTATTTTGGTTTAACCAAGAAGAATACAATTTGGTCGGCTAAATCCCAAATTGCCAGTCCATCCTCGTTCATTCAGTATCAAAGTAGATACCCAACAGGGTGCACCACGAGAAGGTGAGGATTGGACATTAGGTCAGAAGCCCTGGTCGGTTCCCCGCATTCCTTTAAAGGCTATGTGGAGGTCTCCTCTCAATTATACAGCTTTGACCCTTAAGCACCCCCAAAACAATGTTTTGCATGTGAAATATATTCATATCTGAGCTACGAGGGCTGTTTGATAAGTCCATGCAAAGTCTAAGAGATGGCATCCCCAGTACGTATCGAGGACATTTTTAGTTGCTGGCAACTGTTGGAGGATCACACACTAAGTTTCAGTCAGATAGATCGTGTTTGCGTTCATTTGAATCGATCAAGTACTGCAATTTGTAAAAAATGGATGAGAAAGAATTTCGTGTAGTGATTAAACATTACTTTCTGAAAGTCAAAACGGCTCAGGAAACCAAAGCTAAGCTTGATAAACATTATGGTAACTTTTAAAGTGGCCATACGAGCACAAGTGATACTGAATGTTCTGGACCCCTGTTGAGGTCACTACTCCAGAAATTATTGAAAAAATTCATGATATGGTAATGGATGATAGAAGAGTTAAGATGTGTGAAATTGCTAAGGCTGTGGGCATCTCGAATGACTGCGTACATAATATTTTACATGAACATTTACTTGTGAGAAAACTATCCGCAGGATGGGTGCCTCGTTTGCTCACACTGGATCAAAAGCGTCAATGTGTGAACTGTTGCAAGGACAGCTTGAAGCTGTTTCAATGAAATCCAGAGGAATTTTTGCGTCATTGGATTCATCACTACCAGCCTGAGACCAAGGAACAATCAAAACAATGGGTTGCACGTGGGGAATCTGCACCAAAGAAAGCAAAAACCGTTCCTTCAGCAGGAAAGGTTATGGCCACCGTCTTCTGGGATGCTCATGGCATAATCTTCATAGACTTTCTTGTTAAAGGGCAAAACAATTACCAGAGTGTATTATGCATCTTTGCTGGATCATTTAAATAATGAAATAAAGGAGAAACGACCACACTTGGCAAAAATAAGATTTTTTTTCAGCACGACAACGCTCCCGCTCACTCTTATGCAATTGTGACCGCAAAATTGTTCGATTTACACTATGAAGTCCTTTCACATCCCCCCCCCCTACTCTCCAGATTTGGCTCCCTCCGACTACTATCTGTTTCCAAACATGAAAAAATGGCTGGCAGGAAAGAGATTTTCATCAAAGATGAGGTGATTACTGAAACAACTGCCTATTTTGAAGAGTTGGACAAATCATACTATATGGACGGGATCAAAAAACTCGAGCATCGTTGGACTAAGTGTATAGACCTCAAAGGAGACTATGTTAAAAAATAAAAAATGTTTTTCCCCAAAAAAATTATGTTTTCTTCATTTTTGTACGGATTTATCGAACAACTCTTGTACTTGTATACAGATGCTAATAACTTCACATCATTTGCCTTAGTATGTATCCAATAATACAAAACACATACCCTTTCGGACCAGTAAAATGCTACATAATGGGAAGGGCCACTACCCAGACCAGTTTTGACCTTAAATGAGGTCTTACCAGTGGGAAACAGACAGGGGAGATACTAAGGTTGAAGTAATGCAGAAGTCATATATATCTCATATACAAGTAGCCAAAAGGTGTTAGACCTTATTAATAAAAATCTCTGGATGAGAGAAAGATGCTGAGAGATTTTTTTTTTTTTTTAACCTTGGTTCTACAATACATTAAAGATGCTAAGAAATTATATACTTGGTTTTAATCCTTTACCCAAGGAAGCAAAACAATGTTTTGCACGTGAAATATATTCAAATCTGAGCTCTACTTATATATAGATGCTAATGACTTCACATTACCTGCCTTAGTATGTATCCCATAATGCAAAACACACACCCTTTCAAACATGTAAAATGCTATGCATAATGCTAAGGGCCACTATCCAGACTGGTTTCAACCTTTATTGAGATCTGATCAGTGAGTGGGTGGTGGCCCAAGAGCCATTATGAATATTGCATTTTACATGTCCAAAAGGGTATGTGCGCTTTGCATTATGGGATACATACTAAGACAAGTGATGTGAAGTCATTAGCCTCTATATACAAGTAGCTCAGACATGATTAGATTTCAAGCACAAAACATTGTTTTGCTTCCTTGGGTAAAGGATTAAAACAAAGTATATAATTTCTTAGCATCTTTAATGTATAGTAGAACCACGGTAAAAAAAAACCTTTCATCTTGTTTTATTTTAATTTCATGACACAAACATAGGAAGTACTCTAACTTGTAACTTATTAACATAATGAATTTTTATAATGGTAGTGCAACAGGTGCAATCAATCTATTAAATGATATATACACTACCATTTGAATGGCACATTAGTAGAAGTTTTATAGGTTTATTACTCTAATTTTCTTATATCCCAATTAACAAATGCACTAATATAGACACTAACAATACTGTTTGCAGGTGATCAGGCTATACTTGCAACCCCTGAAACTGATCTGCAATACTCTATCCATCATCTTAATCTAATAGTAAAAAAATTCAGTATGGAAATTTCAAAAGAGAAGACACAGGCCTTTAAGGAAAGAGAACCAATAAGAAGTAAAATCTGTTTAGACAATACAATTATTGAACAAGTCAACTCTTTCAAATACATGGAACATCACCTAACCTACAGAGAAGAAAGAGGCATAGAAATGAAAATTAAAATTTTCAATAGAGCTTTAAATATTATAAATCAAGTTTATAAATCCTCAAAGGTACAAAAACATACTTGGATTAGAGTTTATAAAACATTGGCAAGACCAGCGCTGACTTATGGAAGTGAGGCATGGATGATCAGTAAAGGAGACAAGAGAAGAATAACTGCAGCAGAAATGAGATTTATGAGGAGAACTGCAGGATACACCTTGTTAGATCATAAAAGAAATAAAGAAATCATGGAAGAAATGAATGGGCAACCAATAATAGAATATATCCATAACTACAGATGGAAATGGAAACAACACATTGAAAGAATGGACAATAGTAGAATCACCAAACAAATCCTTGAATATAAACCCATGGGGAAGAGATCAGCTAGAAGACAATATAAAAGATGGAATGAGAACATAACAGGCCCTGAGGGGCCTAATACAAGATAGACAGAAGAAAAAGACTCTAATTTTCCTGATATATTCAGTTGGAAAAAGGGCCGATACAGAATAAGATAAGGCTGATAGAGAACCACTAATCATAACTGAAGAATTACAGAAGCTTGCAAGTCAGCAAAGAATAATAAAAGTTCTGGAGAAGATGGTATATTAGCAGAACACATAAAATCTGGAAGTTTGCAATTTCTAAAGGTCATATAGGATATGTTCAATGATATTAATTACAGAAAAAAAAATTCAAATTAAGTGGCATAAATCACTGACTTTCTTATTACATAAAAAGGGCAGCAGAAATGAATAACTAATCAGTTTGCTATCACAAGTATACAAAATATTTATATCCACTGCATTGAATAGAATCACGAGATTTATGGACAATGCATAATCACATGAACAAGCAGCATAAAATTAGAACATCAGAGAAAGGAATTTAGTACTGGAAAAGGAGTAAGGCAAAGAGATACTATATCACTCAAACTGTTTTCTGCTACATTTAAGAATGTCTCATGGGAAAACTGGAAGTAACATTGACGGAAAAAATCTCATTCATTTACATTCTGCAGACAACATTGGCTCTTTTAGTAAAAAATAAGTTCAGGAAATGCTAAATGACCTTGATAACGAAAGCAAGGGGGGGGGGGGGTTAAAGATTAACATAACTAAAGCAAACCTGATAACAGATTTAGATCATATTGAACTAAAATTAGCATATAATCCTATTGAAATTGTGGTGGACTATATTTACCTTGGTCAATTAGTTAGTTTTTAAGGAAAAACAAGATAAAGAAATAAGTAGAAGAATCACAAGGAAGCAAAGCATTTTAGCTGCATAAAGATTATCTGTTAGATTTGCCTATAGCTATTCACAATATATGCATTTTTATTCCAGTTAACCCAGGAAAGTAAAGCATGGACAATGATTAAAAAACAGTAAGACAGGTTATGTGTGGTCCAAAGAGCCTTAGACATATTAGTTATGTTCCGCATAACAAAGGGGAAGAAAGGGGTTGGGGGGGTAGAATAAGAAAAAATAGAATTAGAGATAAGACTGGAGTAGAATGTATTGTGAAGTATTGTATAGCATACAAATGAAGATGACCATATTAGTAGATTGTCAGATAAAAGGTGGATAAAATTAGTACTGAGTGGATACCAAGAGAAGGGAAGAAAAGAAATGGTTGCCAAAGAACAAGATGGATCTAGAAAGGTTTGACATTATCTACATGTCAAAAGATGGTGGACATTATTTAGATAACATCAAACAGAACAGTACAGAACTGGGGGGGGGGGATAAATGGCATCAGATGGAAAGAGACTAAGAAGAAGATACATGCATACATAAACACACACTGTCCATGTCTGTATGTATACACAAATCAGGCAAAAAAAATTTTACATGGTAATATAATATATGTAGCTGTGTTGCAATCTGTGTGAGATATATCACACACACACACACACATATATATATATATATATATATAAATATAAAACACAAAAGTTCAACAATGCCAAATCCAGAATAACTTCAAGTGAAAGTTTTCTTTTCATTTTTTTTTCTTTTAATGTACTGACAGTTATTTCATTTCTAATGTTGCTTAATGTAGTATGTATGTCTCTGTGTCCTTCCATTTTATGCACACCTGATAACATTCTCAAACAGTAGGATGAAACTAGTTGTGCTCTTTTCCAATTATAAATAGAATACTCTGTTTTGTGTTCCCTCAGATTTAATAATCACAAAAAATTTGTATTATATATTATATATGTGTGTGTATAGAAAAAAATATATGTATACATAAACACACACCACAAATGCAAGATAAATAAAAAATAAAAAAAAGTCGCACAAAATAATTATATCCAAACTATTTATAATATATATTATTTGGAAATAAAACAGATGTGATTAACAAAACTGTGCTCACAGTAATATAACACAGAATAAATTCTGAAAAATGTACATGAACCACTCTTTTGGTGAAAAAAATAAAATGAAATAAATGTACTTGTAATTTAACTAAACATTTGGTTTAATTACAATCCAAACATGAATAATGAAGTTAGCAGGCTGAGAACTGTTTTAGAGCACATTTGAGAAATGATTCATGCAGTGGAGAAGTCCTAAATCAACTTGTAAAAGAATTCTAATCAAAACTAGCCAGAACATTAAAAAAGTGATAAACTTCTTCAGCATCATACACTGCAACTTCTGTATTACAAACTGAACATTTAACAGGATGATAATTCTCAACCTTATCATTATCTGTAACAAACTCTGAATCACCTGCTCTGGCTCGCTTTCTAAAGTTTTTTTGCTTCCTTTTATTAGGGTAGTGAAGAATTTCTGAATTATCCACGATGCAGTTACGCACAAACATGGCACGATATTGGGATTTGTAAATTTCGTGTCGCTGACAGTCAAAACATAAGAGGGTTAGGCAAGCTGGACAATTGAGCACAGCATCACTATTTGGTAATGGTCGAACTTTCCCATCTTTCCTATGTTTACGTGTCGGATAAATATACGACCTGCGTTGGTTATCAACCCAGTCTTGATCTTGTCTATCCATTTCTGGATCATAAAATAGATCATCATTAGAAATAACTGGGTGTTTTTTTCGTTTCTGCGTACTTTCCGGCGATCCATCTTCATCATCAGATCCAGAGCTAAAATAAATATCGTCGTAACATTTCACATTATCATCTTGCTTCTGTACTACCGATTCACTAGCTTCAGATAAGTCAATCTGCTGTTCGTTTGTCTTTTTCAAAACAGTTTCTTTTTCCAATGTTCTTATAGTTTCATTCAATTCGTTATCCATTTCTTTATCAAAATTATCTGAGTCGCTCTCATGTTTTCTTTTTCTGAGTAATTCAAACTCATCATCTGAACTACTCGAAACATCATTCTCATCCTCACTTGATTCGTCAACACAATAATCTTCACAATTCATTATTAAAATCTACACATTTACCTTTAAGATTTAAAGTACATTTACATTGGCATTAATAAACAAAAAAGGTAATTATAAGGGCATATACCAGAAACAAATGATATATATATAAAAAAACCAGCTGATTACATCAATTACTATTAACTTATCTACATACTACCCACAACAGCCATTTTGTAAAACAAACTTATGCGACAAGCCAATAGATGGCAGTACTGCTTACACTAGATTATTTAAAATGTTCAATGTTAATAAAGGAATTAGCCGAAAAGTACCGACTTGACAATAAACTTTATTAAAAGAAAGGATAATAAATATTAAAACTGTCGAAAGGGATTCAATGCCAACGAAAATACAGTGTAACCCTTGATTTTGCGCTAGTTAGACGAATTGATTTATTCGTAACTTTTTGGAATCGGTAGGCTATGACTTCATTTTTAATCATCGTCTAAGTTCAGGGCGTTTGTGTGACATGAAGAAATAAAAGACAATGTTCCTAATCCCAACTAGTTTTAGCTAGTTGGGATTATATATTATATATATATGTTAGGATTAGCAACATAAGATGGCGGTAGTTGTCTATTGTATTCTCGTTAGCTTTTGGTCTACAAGTTGTTGGAAGAAATTAACTCAGCTGTCAATGAAGAGAAAGAGTGAACTGGACTATAGAATACACATGAATTTACAGATAAATACTTTTTTTTTTCTACCCACAAGTCTGTATGTGGATGATGTCTCTAAACGGAATTTAGAATAAAAAATATGTAATATGCTGTAAAAATGCCTTCTTTCAGTGATGTGAGAAGTGGAGATTAGCTGCGTATCAATTTCCAAACAATATGACTAAAAGAGAATTGTTAAGGCTGATAACCTTTTGAAGATCAAATCAGATTTAAAAGGCATCGGTTTAACATCATATGGTGTTAATGAAAAATTGAAGTTATTGTCAAAAAAATTACACCAGTAAAATATCTTCTCTTTCTAAAATATATTTCTCTACTTTTCAGCCAAATCCGTTCCATCATGTAGGCATACAAGAAACTGAAACGTACTAACCATAAAAGCATGTAAAGGAATACATAACTCGCTAAGTCAAATAGTAATTCATTTGTGAATAACCGTTTAAAAAAAGGATTAATATTTTCAAATTATGCTATCATACTCTTACCTATTGCATCTTGAATTTCATGGAATCGCTAGTAAGTAACAAGTTAATCTTGCTGACTTACTGCAATTAGAACCAAAGTTTTTAACATGTAATGTTAACAGGTATTCAGGTAATGTATAACAGGTAATCATTCTGATTGAATTTTTCATCAGTCCTTGAAAAGACATTCATATTTCCCTTTGCAGAAAGCCTCATTGGTAAATTCATACCTCGTATAAATTTTCAATGGTACGCGGATTGCCAATTTTACGTTGCATTTGCTATATATTGTTTTTCCTCAACCTAAAAAGCTCCCGTTGCATGCGCTCCACTGCTAAGGATAATGTAAATTTAATCAGAAATTAGAATAATATCATGCACACAAAAATACTCATATACTGTCAAATCAACTCTTAATGATTAAATGTCAAAGAATTGCGCTATATCGATAGTAAAAGATCTGGAGGTATTGAAACAAGAACTCCGATTAGTCGAAGATCTGCTCTGGAGAAATTCCTTCGACCGATTTCCCCCTGCGAAAAAATATTGCAGGGAGAAATTATCCTGTTATTTGTAAGAAAACATCCATGTTGAAGAGTTATTTGGAGAGTCACATTTAAATCGATAAACCAAATGGAAACAATCTTAGATCTCCCGCATTAAGCTTGCACATTTTTGTATGAGCATCTAGATATGTATAAGAACACTTGTCAGTGTCACATTGCTAGTTTGATCGACAAGACGGAATATAAAAAGATAGCTCATTTGCACAAAAGAGGAAAAGATAAGATAGAACAGTTCTCACATGCCAGTGGAAAATTATATAACATGATCTCCAATTAGGCAATCATACTTTAATGCCAAAAGAAAACGTTAACCCTTCTTCAAAGAGACTGTACCAACGAGCAGACATAGCTTAGTGCTTGATGAACTTTCTACCATTGATTCATCTACTTTTGTTCCATATAATTAAAAAATTCATCTCATATCTCAAGATATCAAGCTACTAATACTAATTAAGATGATTCTTGATATAAAAATATTCTTCTAACCTTTTCATTCACAAAAAGAGCATAGGCAGGTAACAATCTTTCGGCCCTAACTTTTCTGAAGCTGGTAGGTAAGCAACCGAACTCCGGCTCACAAACATGCTGAGAGACTAGATACCTTCCCACCGCGTGCTTTACACAAATACCTAAATACCTTTTTCTAACTGGATTTATTTGTATAAACTTATGCATGGTTTTGCATTTTGGGGCGAAACGATTAGCAGCAGGGTATCACATTGGTGGAGCTGTACTCCAGGAGATTGACGAGGCCAGGGATTTGGAAGTGTTCGTGGATAGGGAGTCGAAGTTTATGGAATACATCACAAAAGTGGCAAAATCAGCTCATTAAATCACTTGGTTGCTGAAAAACAACGAGCAGAGAACAGGTTATTGTTCCTCTCTATCGAGCCACGGTTTCCAAGTCAAAATTGATGAGTTGCAAGATAAGAAGAAAACGATACGAGTTTGATAAAGATCGACTAACTCTGAAATTGGTAGAAAAGAAGCCTAGAAAAAAGCTCCTTTCGATTATTAAAACGGGCATAAGTGCCTTTTGTTTTCCCTCTGTGCATCTAAAATCATAAAAGTTACTAGAAGTTACACATTCCTTGGCAAATACCATAACCTTAAAACATCGTCCTTTCTAAAACTGTTATTCATATTGGTTACTATTCGACCAGGTGAGAGTTTTTGCGAGTTTGCATACTTTATGCATATTTTCGTTAACGCACCTCGATTTCGTTTATTTATTTTCTTTATATTCTTCAGAAATCTCCAACGCACAATTAGAAAAACAATGGGACTTGCACCACCCTCGAATGGAATCTGGATTCATTTCTAGTGATGGCGATAGGAATCGAATCTTTATATGGACTTTTTCATTCTTTCTCAGATGAATTAGCTAATGAATTTCTCAGTGAATTAGCTAGTCTAACCGTGAGGCGGAAGACTTTTCTCAGAGGAATTTTTTACCGCAAAAAAGCTAAAATCTGCCAGAGAATATATACCATTCAATGACAAAAATACTGCGTAGTAGACAGTAGACGGGGCAGTGTAAACTGTGGATGATTTAGTGTAATGTAAAGCCTGTGATGAGTCCTTGGATTCCAATGGAAGTGACATCTAATAACAACAACAATAATAATCACATTTCTGATTTGAATATTGAAATACGAGAAACCAAAAAATAAAAAAAATCGAGGAAATATGAAGTGGAATCTATAACCACTATAACCATAGAACACACACAAATAAGATTGGGAACATCTTCTTCTATGGACAGTGGCCTCAATCTTAACTACAATGAAAGGCACTAGGGATTTAATAAGTGTTAATGTATTACTTCATATATTAAGTTAGCAAAACAAGAAAGTTGGAATAAAATGGGAAAAAAAATTGCTCTTTGAGGACATCACCACTGGTTACGATAAATAAACTACGTCTGCAGAATATGAGCCCTAAACGATTACTGGTTTAATTTCTGCGGTAATATCACTGTTTAAGAATACTCTTATGGCTTGTACTTTATAGGAATGATTGTAACTATTTCCATACTTATTTTCCTATTTTTCAAATAGCTTGTAAAGATATTTTCATTTGATTTTTAATTATGATTGTTAGTTATAATGTGGACTATATATAGACTTACTGAAGAAAGGCCTTTATAGGTTCGATTCAATTCACAGACTATATTGACTGATTTAATTACTAGACTTTTTTTTCAAGTATACAAGTCACTTAATCTTTTGTAGGGGAATAGATTCCCCTTTCAGAAACTCGAGATATGAACCCTGCTTCTCAGAACGCTATGAGACATCTTTTGATGTTAGCTAAGGATGCAGACAGACACAGAACAAGCACACCAATTTATAAAAGTTAGAACTAAAAGAGCTCCGACTACTCTCTTTGGAGAATAAAATGTGTTAGAGAATTGATTTATAAAATGCAAACTAAATAAATATTACTATTATTATTATTACAGGCAGCTCCAAGGAGTCCTTAGACTCATCGAGGGAGGCCCAACATCATGTCAAGAACAACTATTCAACATTCACTCAGTATCTATCATACTTCACCTTGAACCCGTTACGGTCATGGCACCCATAACAGACTCTGGCAGCTTATTCTATTCATTTACCACTCTCCAAGTAAAAAACCTAGATCTAACACCCTTGCTAAGCTTCCATGGATGGTCCCTAGTCCTCCCACCGCCACACCTATTCTCAAAAATATCTTCTGAATTAATCTTGTAGAAATCCTTCAAATATTTCAATGTCTCAATCATATGACCCCTTTTCCACCTATCAACCAATTTCTGCAGCCCACAAATCTTTAAACTGTTCTCATAACGTTCATTCCATAGTCCTGCTTTTATCTTGGTCACTCGTCTCTGGATCCTCTCCACCATCCAGAAGAAACCCTGGCACCCATATCTGGGTACAGTAGCCTAGATGGAGTCTTATCGAGGCTCGATACAGAGGAACAATAACCTGTTTGTCTCTGCTCGTTAAAGTGTTTTTCAGCAACCAAGTGATTTGATGAGCTGATTTTGCCACTTTTGCGATGTGTCCGATAAACTTCAACTCTCTCTCCACCAACACTCCCAAATCCCTGGCCTCGTCAATCTCCTAGAGTACAGTTCCACCAACGTGATATACTGCTGCTAATATTTTCACCCCAAAATGCAAAACCTTACATTTTTCCACATTAAATTGACATCCATTCTCCTTTGCCCAGTCCTCCAAACTATTCAAATCATCCTGCAAAATTTTGACATCTGAGCATTCACTACTGCTCTGCCCAACTTTGCATAATCCACAAACAGATGCACAGTTCCTCTCGGATCCTTTCCTATATCGTTAATGAACAGATTGAAAAGTAGAGGTCCAAGAACAGAACCCTGCGGCACACCACTAGTCACAAGCCGTCTTTTGGACTCCACTCCTGAATAAACCACTCTCTGGTATCTCTCCATCAACCACCCTCCTATCCATCTCACCAACCCTATATCCATCCTCATATGCTGCAGTTTACTGATTAGAATTCCATATGATATCCTATCAAAGGCTTTAGCAAGGTCGAGTAGAATCACTGTAAATCTATTACCCTTATCCAGTTCAGCCGGCACCGTGTTATAAAAAGTGAGCAATACTGAGGCATGATCTAACCTTCACAAAACCATGCTGTCCCCCCATACAGTATCCCATTTTTATCTATCCAATCTTGTATTTTCATCTTGACTATTTTCTCCAAGATCTTGACAATGATTCCTGATATGCTGATCGGTCGGTCATTTACAACAGCAGTCTTGGAACCTCGTTTATGCAGCGGAACTATTTCCCCCTCTTTCCACCCCCTTGGGACTAACCCGGACCCGAGACTCAAATTAAACAAAATGGTGAAAGGCACTGACAATTCTTTATCCGCTTCTCTTACGACACGATCTGGTATACCATCCAACCCCGCACATGAATTGACATTGAGGTTTTGTAATAGACTATTCACCTCCACTTCATTCACCACAATTCCCGTATAATCTATTGGTTAATTCATTCCTGCAATGTCACCACCTGGATTATATACTCTTGTAAAATGCTCTCTCAGTAATTCAACTGTATCAACTAATTCGGTTACCTCCTACCATCGGCATTCTTTAAAATCATTCTGTCATATACATTTTTTCTTTTACTTGCAACATATCGAAAAAACTGTTTGGGATTCTCTTTAGCCTGCGTCGCTAAAGATGGCTAAATAGGTTAATATATTTTATCCCAAAAGGCAGTACGAAAAGCCCTTTAACCTAACTAACCTTCTGAAGACTGATGGGGTAGCAAACTTTCACCCTTAGTCATCGCTAACAGCTGACCTTAAGCTTCCTTCCTTTCCGTGTGATGGTACCCCCCCCCTTTTGCGGGAATGTACAGCACCATCTGTGTCCCGAAAAATTTTATCCGGGCTTCGGACATAAGCTGACGAATCAGGCCTATCGCTGGGTCCATATTCCTGGCTGTAATCCGTGTGTTCAGAAGATCGGTTTGCCTGCTTGCTGGATGAATAAACCCAGATAAATCTGCGGAAAAAACCCTGCTGTCCAAGACTGGCTAACTTGGCTATGGTGAGGAAGATCCTTAAGTTCCTCACGTCGTTGACGGGAATCGAACCTAGGAAACTCCTTCCCCAGATATATGGTTGCATAGCGCAAAACCACTAGGCTAACTGCGCGGACGACTTAAGCTAATAATGCTTTTCATAAGCATTCGCAGAGAAGTGCAGGGCAGACAATATCCTCATCTGATCTCCAACCCGAACAGTATGTATTATTGCCTGTAGCAATGTGTATCACTGCCCAATAGTGATGAGTTAGTTTGTAATTGACTAAGGGTTGAGCCTGGCACCTTTCAGTTTCCGAAAGTTAATTAGACTAAATGGCCTTACCTATTTGGAAATAAAAGGCATTAGGTGGGGTTATTATTTTATTTTTTATTTTATCATTATGCTGATAAAATATATAGTATGCTAAATGTATGAAAATGCAATTCCATGACTCATAGTGGAGGTAACTAAACCACACATTGTCCATTAATCGCATTTTAGCCGTTAGTTCAGATGTTCTCTGATTACTTTTTATATATTATAAGCATAAAACATTTTCAGAATGCAAACCTCTTCATCTTTTCTTTATATGATGACACTAATTCGCCTTCAGTTCTCATCTATATAATGATAATATTTGATAAGGACATTAAAGATTCAACATCTTCCTCTAATATCCAAACAAAAGGAAATTTGACATTTTGTGAAACACATATAATCTTCAGAGTCAGCGTTGTCTTGGCTTGCACAACTTAAAAGACATGCACTGTGCCTAGGAGCTCGTATATTCGCCATTTCTGAGTGCACTTTATATATTTCACTGGTTTGGTAGCTATTTTCAAGTATTGGTTCTAATCAGAGACTAGACAAAAAATAAAAAAAGACTTTGTTCAATACCATGGAAGGCTCTGGAAATCCCATATTAGAATTATATTCTTCATAAGTGAACCCATTCAGTAAATACAAAAGTATAATACCATGATATACAGCTAAAATAGCTTCAACTTCGGATAAATAATAGATATTGAGAGTCCATATCACGTGTCTTTTAAGCAGTAGAAGGCAAGGCAACCTCCGATAGCGAAGGTTATATAAATTGTCTTGTAAAAATTCGATGTGCTTCCTTTGAGAAACATATCCAATCATTGTTAACTGGAAGTACTGATTTTTTTTTTTTTTTTTTTGCAAAAGGATTAACAAAAATTGGCACAACCGTGGCTATCTGTTTAAGACACAGAAAGTTTAGGAAGAATGTTGCTAAGAGCTAAATTAATGGCATAATTAAGTGGGAACTGTTTCTTAATGATTGCTGGATAAAAATGGGATGTGGTGAAGATCCAGAGGTGAGTGATCAATATGGGACAGGCCTATGCAATGCACTTTATGTGACCTTGTTACAGATTTGTGGAGTACAGAAATTAGTTGATAGGCGGAAAAGGATCAATATTCATTGAGACAAAATTACTGTAAGGTTTCTACAGGATTGGTACCGAGGAAAATTTTCAGAATAGGTCTTGTAGAGAGAGAACCAGGGATCATCTTTAAATTGAGCAAAAGTGTGGTTAATAAAGGTGTAAAGACTTGCTTTTGTTTTTGTGTTTTTTGCTTAGAAAGTGATGAATTGTTGAAATAGGTTGCCAGAGTCTATTGTGGATCCATGACTGTGAAGCGAATAAGTTCACGCCGAAGTATGACAGATATTATGTGAATATTGTATAGCGTGTGCGCATTATGTTTAGAGTTTCCGTCAATAAGTATATTGACTCCATGGCGTTTCCCTTGTAATAATAATAATAATAATAATAATAATAATAATAATAGTCGATCACTGGAATGAACAAGCAGGTTTTTGTTCTCCTGGAAACTCTAGTTTTTCGCCTCGTAAACTCAAGAAAATCGCCCGTAGAACCCACATTACAGACAGCAACATATAATGATGGGGTTAGGTAAGAAAAGGATGGCAGCACATGTTTTCCCGTCTCTTCATCGGTTGCCGCTTATAGGACTTGGGCCAGCTATCACTGATTGGCTACCACTGGAGACTGAATTGTCCACTCAGTCTCCAAAAGCTAGATAGGGTTAAAAGGCCTCTATAAGGGAATAAAAAACATTTGCTGATTATTATTATTTATTGTTATGTAGAAATATAAGGAAAAACGTAATGTAAATATACATCAAGTGTACATCAGGTGTAAGTATATAATTCAAAATACAAAAAAGTGGGAGTACAAATCAGTAGCTAGCAGTCATTTATTTATCAACTGGATTCTTAACTAACCTTCTCCGACCTCACATAGGCCACTCAGCCTTGTCAATTAAAAATTCCAGAGTTTCACGCAAAAATAAAAGACATTCAACTGTTAAAAACTAACATGTTAATCAGCTTCGACATTGTCTTCCTCTTCACTAACATAACTTGTTTAGAAATCTTTCAGGTAACTCTTCTTTTACTTTTAAAATATATCACAATCGTGAAAACAATGCAATTGCTGAAAAGGAGGAGGAAGTAAAAAGGGAAAATGGTGATCATAAAAATTTAATCAGTGTTAATTTGCTATTGAAACTGGATAAAGTAACATCTGCACTTCAAGATAATGCACACACAGTGATTGAAAGTAGTCTGAATTGGTTATTTAATAGTATATCTTAAAACAGTAAAAAGAAAGCTATCTGCATAGAGTGTGGCTACCCTTGTGGAAATAGCATTTGCTCCTATAGTCTTTACCCAACAGAATAAGTTCAGTCAAAACATGTACAGTTCTTTACATTAAATTTATTTAATATAAAGAATTGTTAACTATTTATTTTTATTGATACCAATACAAACAATGGGAAAAAATTCAGTTTTCTATAGTGAATTTTATGAATGGACAGGTGATAGAGGATGTGCTTTCGAGTATACTTCAAGATCTCTGGACTTGATGACGAACTAGGAATGATAAAGTGGTGGCGATGATCCAGAGGTGAGTGATCAAGATGGTGAGTGGTCTCTGAAAAGCTTCCTTTGGTGATAGATCAAAGATTGTAAGTTACGAAAGTTAGTTAACAGGTGGAAATGAGAAGATATGACATAAGATTTCATTTACTAAACGTTTTGCAGGGTAAAAACACAGGAAATATTTCAGTACTTGGCTGGAGGTGGAAGAATAAGAGGTCATTCCTGGAAATTGAATAACAGCGTAGTTAACAAGGTTAACGTAGTTAACTAACTAATTAATAGTAAGGGGTGTGAGAACTAGATTTTTCATTTGGGGAGTGGAGTGGAAAATGAGCTACTAGAGTCAGTTGTGAGTGCTTCATCTGTTAATTAGTTCAAAGATATGATAGATAATTTGCGTATAGTTTGTGTCTCTCGTTTGGATTTTCGGACTCCATGAAGGTGCTCGTATGATAATATTACTGTTACTACTAACTAACTAACTAATTAATAGTATCCATTCTCCTAACACAGGTTGTGTACAGATATTGAACATAACCAGTCTTCTATAGGTTTATCGTTAAGAGAGTTGGTTTGCTAGTAGTTTGGATTTCACAGATATACAGTAAGTTTGTTGTTCTGTACTTGAAGCAAAGATAACCATGCGATGTGCAAAGTGTGAATCGGCTAAATGTATCCTATTTAAAGTTTGAATATATCTTTTTAATATGCTATGAATAATTTTGGGGATATTGTGTTCATCTTATCTCATGCTTCTCTATCTTTCCACAATGAAGATTAAAACGAATTGCTGCTGTGTAGCTCACTGAGGACGCTTGCCTCCTCTGCACTAGGTGCCTGAAGATATAACCTAAGTTCAAATCTAGTCGCCGACTGGAGGAACTTTTTCTAAGCCTTTCTTCGATCGGTTTCCGAGTTAGTCAATCTCTGGCTTGGGTCGCGAGGAGGTTTTAATCCCAGAAACTCGGGTTTTTCATTCCAGAAACTCAAGAAAATTGACCGTAGAAACCACACTATTTCAGACAAGAACGTATCCGTTTAGATTTAGGTACCAAGTGATGGCAGCACTTATTTTACGGTCTCTTCATTGGTTGCCGTTTATAATTAGTGATAGTCTTGGGACAACTGTCTCGGATTGGCTGCTGGTGGAGATTGAACTGCTTACTCAGTCTTCAAAAGCTACATAGAGTTAAAAAGGTTTAACTTACTCCATATAAGGGAATAAAAGGAGTTAGCTGATTTTTTTTTATTTATATTGCAATTGCATTGATGTATGCTGAATAGATGTTCCTTACATTATTTCTCAACTTGTTGATTTCATAGTATTCTTTATTTCAAAAAATTTTCACTCACTTAAAGGCTTTCTCATAATTAATAAAACCAGGACATATTGGGAGTTGGTATTCATAGTATCGTAATACAACATTATTGAATGATACAATGAATACCAACTGGAAGATGGTGCCATTTTGTAAAAGCCACTTCTAAAACTTATCTATTATTTTTGCAGTACAATATCTAAAGTTGTACAAAGCCTAAGAGCTAAGGCTTTGGTAAAAACTTTCTTTTTATCAACGATACTAGAATGATGGTTCGGTAGTTATGCAAGTATTCTAAGTTGCATTCTTTTGGACATCAGAATAATTGCAGCTTTTTTCAATGTATGTAAATACAGTATATTACTCCAGGAAATTGACAAAGCCAGTGACTTGGAAGTGTTAGTGGATAGGGAGTTAAAGTTTAGGGGCACACAGCAAAAATGGGTATAGCAGCTCATCAGATCACTTGTTACTGAAGAATACTTTGAAGAGCAGAGACCAGCAAGTCGTTGTTCCTCTTTACCGACTTTGATAAGATCCCGTCTTGATTATTGTGTCTAGATCTGGGCATCAGGGTTTCTTAGTGATGGGAGGAAGTAGAGAGGATCCAGAGACGAATGACCAAGATGGTAGCTGATCTGTGCAATGAACCTTACAAGAACAGGTTGAAGATTTGTGGGTTACAGAAACTGGTTGATAGATGGAAAAGGAGTGATATGATTGAGACATCCAAATTACTGAGGGGTTTATAGAAGATTATTTCAGAACACGTGTGGTGGTGGTGGAAGAACTAGGGCCATCCATGGAAACTGAGCAAGAGTGCAGTTAGCAAGGGTGTTAGAAATAGGTTTTTTACTTGGAGAGTGGTGAATGAGTGGAATAACCTACACAGTCTGTTGTGAGTGCCATGACTATGAATGAGTTCATTACTATTACCATTAACGTTACTGACAGGATGGGTGAAGCACTAGTGCTTTTCATATTCCCCTTTGTCTGTAATGAGAGTTGTTTGGGAAAGGGAGATTTGTGAGCAATAATTTGTGATCATAGCTAACACAACTCACCCTCTGGGGGAAGTTGTGTTAGCTATGATCAGTTGAGAGAAGAATAGCCTTCAGTCTTTTGTGTTTATAGTAATCAGCTTCATTGTAATTGACAGCTTGTACGATCAGTGGGTTTGAATGTGAATTTGACTTCAAGAAGAATTTTTCTGCAAGATCGTGAAGAAGGAAGGAGATGTATGAAGTGCCGGTTTCTCGGTGAATCTGTGAATTTCTGATGAACCATGGTGCATCTAGGATCATCCTAAGGCATTTAGTTTGGATTCTCTGCAATTTTGAAATGTTTGATCTTGAAGTGCGACTCCATGCTGCTGAGGCGTACGTAATGACTGGACATATTACCATCCGGTAAAGTAGCAATTTATTATGAAAGTTCAATTTACTCTTGCAGTTGATCAATGGGTAGAGCTGTGTTATTACTTTGGAAGATTTGGTGTCAATGAGATTGATGTGCTTGTTAAAAAGGAGTTTCTTATCCAATAATACCCCAAGATATTTGGTCTCTGATTGCCATGGGATCTTATGACCGGAGAGCAGGATGTGTCTTCTTTAATGAAGACCTTTCTCCTAGAAAACATCATGGCTGAGCTTTTGAGGGGGGGGGGGGTTCATTTGAATCCTCCAGTTGGTGAACCAGTTTGCTAGCTCATTGATACTTCCTTGGAGTCTGGTGATTGCTAGGCGAGGGCTGAGCGACCTTGCTATAATAGCGGTGTCATTGGCATAAAGGGCCATAGTGACTGTTTTTCAGCTGAGAGAAATATCTGCTACATAAGTTGTGAAAAGTATTAGGGCCAGAAGAGAACCTTGAGGTACTCCAGTCAGAGTGAAACTCAACGGAATTGATGACACAATTCCGTTGAGTTTTACTTGCATCTATCTGTCACTAATGTATGAGTATATGAGTTTCACTAGTTTAATTGGGATATTGTTTTCAATTAGTTTGAAGATAAGGCCTTGATGCCAGACCTTATCAAAGGCCTTGGCAACATCTAAAAATACTGCAGCAGTGTGAAGGTGCCAGTTAAAACCATGGGTGATATGTTCTGTTAGCCAATGAATTTGTGTACTGTGTTGTGGGCTTTGCAAAACCCAAATTGCTCATTTGAAATTATTTTCTGTTTGTCCACTACTGATTGTAGTCTTGATAGGATGACCTTTTCTGTTACTTTGCTGAGGCAGGAAAGAAGACTGATGGGCCTGTAGCTTTGGGGAAGTTGTGGGTTATTACCAGGCTTTTTCAGAGGTATAATGTCAGCGATTTTCCAATCTGTGGGAAAGTACTGGAATCTTAAAATACAATTGGCAATATTAACTAGATGAATTATTGCTTTCCTTGGGAGTAGCTTTATTATTCTATTGGTAATGCCGTCGGGGCCGGGAGCCTTTTTGTTCTTCAGACGGGAAATAATATTGATTATTTCTTTTGGAGATGTGGGGATGATGGTTTCTCAATTATCCTTAGGCTGTCTTAATGCTTTTCTAACTTTACAATGAACTTTGTAAATGAGACTGATATTTAAGTTTACTTAAGATGGGATGCATTGATTTTCCAGATTGTCAATTAGGGTTTCTACTTTTTCTTCACCTGAGCGTGCAATTCCAAGATTGGCCTTCAAAGGGGGAAGGGGTTGTCTTTTAGTATGAAGAGATTTTACAAATTTCCACATGGAGTTATCTTCTGGGTTGATTTCCATGGGTTTGGATTCCCATTTGGAATTCCTGTATATCTGGAGGGCTTCTTGAACCTATCTGTTCAGGTTGTTTTGTCCTGCAGGGCTCTAGTGTTGTGATAATATCACTTTCTGGCTTTGTTTTTGTCCCTAATCAGGTCCATTATTTCTTCTGGGATCCTGTTGGAAGCGTGGAAGACAGTGGTTTGAGTGACTAATGCTATTGCTGTGTTGATTTACCTAGTTAAATTGCTTATAGCTTGGTCTATGTCTTCTTATTTTTTACGAATGACAGGGGGTGGACTGGGAGAACCTTAGAGAGTTTGTCCCATAGTAAGAAAGAATGATGGGGGGAGAGAGAGAGCTCATCTTGAAGTCCTAGCTTGAGCAGGATGGGATTATGATCTGAGTTAAGCTCTTCTAATGTCTCCAGCTGGTATTGATATTTGATGTTTCTGAGGATAACTATGTCTAATACATCAGAACTTCCTGATGGGCTGTAGTGGGTGGGCTCAGTGGGTCCAGCTACTATGAATGAGTTCAAAGCAAAGTATATTATTATTATTATTATTATTATTATAATTATTATTATTATTATTTCGGGCGACTCCAGGAGTCCTTAGACTCATCGAGGGAGGCCCTAAACATCATGTCCACACAACTATGCGATTACATTCTCACAGTATCTATCATACCTTGTCTTGAACTCATTCACCATCATAGCACCCACAACAGACTCTGGCAGCTTATTCCACTCATTTACCACTCTAAAAGTAAAGAACCCAGCTCTAACATCCCTGCTAACCACACTCTTGCCCAGCTTCCATAGGTGTCCCCTAGTTCTCCCACCACCAGTCCTGATCTCAAAAATATTCTCTGAATTAATCTTATAGAATCCCTTTAGCAATTTGAATGTCTCAATCATATCTCCCCTCCTCCGCCTATCAACTAGTTTCTGCAACCCACAAATCTTCAACCTGTTCTCATATGGTTCATTCCATAGACCTGTTATCATCTTAGTCACTCGCCTCTCTCCACTTCCTCCCCATCAAGAAGGAACCGAGGTGACCAAATCTGGGCACAGTAGTCGAGATGAGGTCTTATCAATGCTCAGTACAGAGGTACAATAACTTGCTTGTCTCTGCTCGTCAAGGTATTTTTCAATAACCAAGTGAGTTGATGAGCTGATTTAGCTACTTTTGCAGTGTGCCCCCTAAACTTCATCTCCCTATCCACCAACACTCCCAAGTCCCTGGCCTCATCAATCTCTTGGAGTACAGTTCCACCAATGTGGTATACTGCTGCTAATCTTTTCATCCCAAAATGCATAACCTTACATTTTGTCACATTAAATTGACATCCATTCTCCTTAGCCCAGAACTCCAATCTATCTAAGTCATCCTGCAAGACTTTGACATCTTCTGTGCGAATGCTGAATAGTTCTTGACATGATGTTTGGACACCCCCTCGATGAGTCTAAGGACTCCTTGGAGTAGCTAATAATAATAATAATAATAATAATAATAATAATAATAATAATAATAATAGACGAGATGGTCATTAAAATCTTTAATTATGTAAAAAAATATGGACCTGTTTTTGAGAGGAGATAAATCATTGTTGAAAAAGAAAATTATGTTCCTATTTGATTATTTTTTAAAAAAAATCGATTTTGTAATCGTATTATTACCTACTAAAATGGAAACATTCCATACCTCCCATTTTGTTATCCGTAGTGTTGTGTTTACCTTAATTAACAAACCTGCAAATTGGGAAATATTATGTTATTTTATAAAATATTAATATAAAATAATAAGAAGAATCATTGTTATTCGTAAGAAACTAGCTCCGTGTTTACTTTAACATCTGTTAAAAATACACACAAATAACGTAGAGTAACACAGTGGCACATATTCTTTCATATTATTTCGGGAAATGATTTTGAAAAAGCAACACGTGTAAGGTATATCGCCAACATTCCAAGGACTCTCTGGTGATGTAAGCTGCAGTCAAGTTGTTGAATAGATTTAGCACAGTCAGGTCCAGTCACCCGCCCACGCAGTTACATATACAGAGTGCTATTATTACATAAGCTTCTTAATCATCGTCTGTAACGAGGTTATTCAGTCTTATTTTTAACTAAGAAGTGTATACAGTAAACTTTATCGAACTTTTACTATTTACAATCAGCGCTTAAAATGGAAAAAATTTGAATTTTATATAATGGGAATTTACAATGATGTATTACCGAACGAGGAGTTTTGTATTAGTTCCGTTTTTAAATTATTTTTTCTGGTATTTGAATTTATGGTACTTAAATTACTTTCCAGATTACTGACAAGATTTGATTGAAGAGTTTAAATACGCCTTATTAGTACTAAATGTGAATACATATTAAATCAAATACGAATAACTACGATATTTTATTCGTTTGCCGTTGTTTCTTTCATACAGAATCCTTAATACACGTACATTTCGAATGCCTTTATTTCTGCTTCGCCTCTCTTGTCTCCCCTTTTCCCTCCCACACAAACACCTCGCCATTCTTTACCAACTCATGCAGTGACAACAGTGACCTATTAGACGAGATGGTCATTAAAGCTTGCAGATGACGTACGCTACGTGCATTGAATAACCTTGAACGCGCCGATTAGGTCATCGCAATCCATGTTGTATATTCAGACCAGCATTCCGTTTGCAAGCGCGTGTGTGCTATGGTACAGAGTATTTTGTACACTAGCGTCCGCTTTACGGTGGAACGGAAATTTTGACGCCGCTGCGCGGATTGTTCTATGTACTTAGGTTGAACCGTTGAGCTTGCTGCCTGTGACCCATATCTAACGAACGTTCCGCTGTGTGCGCTCTATACAGCGGAAAAAATATTCGACAAATTTACTACCAGTCTTCTATTTCATTATTAAAAATTAATTAAAAAATTCTAGATATAATTTTAATAACTAAAATTCAGATAAGTTATTTATAACAACTTATCAAGGTTGTAGTAATTAAACTACAACCTCAATACGAATTCAAATACATAAGCTCGGTTTCTGATCGATGTATTTCCAAACCTTTCAGATATATCACTTTGTCTCTTCAGAACTAAATTACTATAGCAACAAATAATAATGATTCTTCGTATAAATTTATCATTGTAGTTATTTATGAAGAATCATCATATATTTAAAAAAAATGTATCAAGGTTAGTAGAAGGCATACAGTTATCAAACAGGATGTATTTATTTCAAAACCTTAATTGCTTTGGAGAATCCTAAACAGCATAACTTTGCTTTGTCTTATCATACCACTTCTGCAGTATGTCCTCTTAACTCCCTGTTCACTATCAACTACATCTTTTGAACCCTTCACTCTGATGGAGTCCAGCTCCACCAATATATTACGCAGCGTGCAATCTTCTCACAGTCTGAAATGCAAAACGCTCCACTTAGCAGCACTGAAGAGTCATATATATTCTCCCCTGTTCCATAATACCACTTCTAAATACTCTATTAAAGTGGTCCATAAAGGGCAATGCATTTGAGTCATTTCTTATCTGATCCCAAGCGTCATTAGCATAATACCGAGACTGGGGAATATAATTAGTATGTAATCCTTAGAAAGTGAAGAATGTCTCTCAGTATTTATTTATTTATTTATTTTTTATTTTCTTCTTTCAAGATATAGGCTAAAAGACTGGGTCAGCAGTGAAAGGACTATACGTTCATTCTCTTCCTATATCCCTTTTCCCTTTAGGTTTATAGTTTATTACTTCCTTTGGTAGTCTTCCTTCTTCCATTCGTTTACTTATGTCATCATTTCGTATTCTCTCTATTCATGTACGTCCCAATTTTTGTACATCTTAATTTTTCTTTTTCTTTTTGATGAATCTAATCCACTTAAATTTCATTCTTCGGATGAGCTAATGTAAGATTGTGTCTTCAAAAACCATATATTAATAAGCAGTAAAAAAATATCAAACACCTTTTTTTCCCCTATTTTACTGCATTTATATAAT
The DNA here is from genome assembly GCF_054136105.1 of Typopeltis vanoorti. Taxonomy (NCBI): domain Eukaryota; kingdom Metazoa; phylum Arthropoda; class Arachnida; order Uropygi; family Thelyphonidae; genus Typopeltis; species Typopeltis vanoorti. Next base: position 114,636,535 of record NC_143553.1, read on the forward strand.
TTACTATGTGCTTACACGGTTAAGATTTCGCCTTCTCATAAATAAATAAAAATATATTTATTTTTAGATTAAGAAAATACGGTGTAAACAGTGTTCTTACCATCAGTAAGAACACTGTTTACACCGTATTTTCTTAATCTAAAAATAAATAAATAAATAAATACAAGATGTATCATGTAGATGAGAATTTCCCATTATTCGTTTTCTTTTGCTAACGTTTGTTTAAAAGAAATTCTGAGTAGAGAGGGCGGATATCCGGTTTTCTTGTATCCGTAGCTTTTGTTTATCAGAATTTTAGTGGGTTTAATGCGACTATACTTCCCATAGAGAAATTCATTACTGTGTTATTATTATTTACAAATATGCCTAAAAGTTATTTAGCTGGTAACTAATATATTTATTTTGCATACACATTGTGGCAGATTATGTAATATAAACAGCGGCTGAAATTTAATTATTGCACCAAAAGAATACATTTGAATTTAATGGAGGGAGGTTATTTTAAAAATAACAAATAAAATCAATCTGATAACGCCTTATGAGAATAGATTGAAGATTGATAGATAGAAGGAGGACAGGATCAGCTTAAGGAGAAGTATCGTGTGAATAATGGTTAGCTTGTCCTCCCATGGCGAGATTATGGATATATTGTGAATGATGTTTGTATGTCTCCCTCTATGAGTCTTGGAACGCCATGGAGATACCCGTTTATTAATAATACTACCTGCAATTGTTTTTAATTACTTTTTGATTTTAAATGCAACATTCTTACATGTAGAATAAACCGGTGACCTTTTTTCATGTTAAGTACATTTAAAAACTTTATTTATTTATTTTGAAATTGTCCAACACTGCCACGTAATCGAAGATCAAATTCAAGGAAACAAGAACGTAGTTTTTATTTTAAATATCTAAAGAAGATCAGGCTATTATTCGTACAGTTATTTATTTGCATTACGACAAGTGTGCCTTAAAGACCGATTTTTTATTATCATTATCAGGGCTAAGTTGGGTGCATTGTGGAAGATAAAAGCATATCGTGAATGATGCTGTTTGTGGGTCTCCAGTGATGAGTCTTTGGACACCGTGGAGATACCCGTTTATTAATAATAATTATTAATAGTTGTTTTGATCTTCTTGATATCAGCGAATCAGAACAATAAGGTACATTATTGTTCTTGAGATTACATAAATAATTTATGATTTATGAATGAGAGATAAAATTTCATAAATATTTATGATATCACTAATTCATCTCCCCACATCCATTTGGTAATATCGAATTCGTGCACTTCAGCCATTTCACGTGTATACCAGGGACGAATGCTGGTCTTGAAATTCGGGCTTGCTTTTGTTATCATTCAGGGAGTGAGAGATGTGATTGAAGTCTGATTAGCAGAATAATGAATTACTGACCATTTAAAACTACAGTATATATTTAGAAATTTATGTACATTTAATCATACAAATACAACATTTATTTTACAAATGATATTCTATCTTTTTCAGTTTAGCTACTTGAATACAAATTCTATCCTACAGTTCTTCTTCAAGAACTGGTCAATAACCTCGTCATAAAAAGTTGGTTGTAACTTCATTTTCCCAAGCAACCGCACACTTGTAAAGGCTGGTTGAAGCTCACTGGCTAGAGCTACGTTGACTGCGTATGGCCTGTGTTTTAGCAACAGAGTGAGACGACGTGAAATGGCTATGCGTGCGCATGAAATCACAGTGCTGCTGCGATGACCTGGAAGCTCCTACAATCGAGCAAGCCAAGGTAGCTTTGACTAGACGAGCAAGCATCGGCCTTCGATACACAACGCAAAGCTCAATTATTGCCGCGCAAGCTTAAGACGTCTTCTGTCTACAAAAATAAAAGCCTAAATGGAATGCTTATAAATCCATGCATTTATTAACAAATAAATATTACTTCTTTCTCAATTAATGAGCTTGCGCAGCAAGCATAGCCAGCATGGAGAATTCGCCTCTGGTGTATACATGAAACTGCAAAATTCATAAATGGATGAATGAACTCACTTTTGCAGAGTAATATCTTTATTCATTTATCCATCCATTCAATCGACCACAAGACTATTTGTTGAATGACTTTTCCGACCAGTCTTCGGTGTGGAAACTCATTCATTCTTTGTTGCTGAGACTATAAAATATTTGCGTAGGCAGAAGACGAAGCACTCACCATTACCACCAACAGTCCATACTTTAGAACATTCATAATAATAATAGACACCGTTAATACATTTTTATCGGATTAAAAGTTACTTTAACTAACTATTATAACATAATTTCTTACATGAATTAAACGAAGGTGATTATTATAAGTATTAGGATAGTGAGTAACAGAGAAGTTGAAATTCTATGGGATTTTTTTGTAATGGAATCATATTTTCTGTTCAAGCCGTTGCATTCCATATTTAATGGCAATTATTACGTGTCCATTTTCTTTTCAGGTTTCCTGCTATTTTGTCCTTTCCACCTATTTACTTTATCATCGCGACAAAAGGGTCATACCTACACGGTGTTCATAGTTTGTTATTGCAGAAGACCTCTTCGGTATTCAGGAATTGCGTCACTGCAATTTTAGTATTTTCCCCCACCTCGAGGATACTGCTGGCGATGATTCAACCACCCACACAATAACGTACTTGCATATTTATAAGTAAAAATCACATGGAATAAACCAGAAGGGAAACCTAAAGGAGCAACTGATGAATTTCTTTTAGAACAAAAATGTTGGAATGAACGTTTATAAAAATGCTATTTCTGTAAATACCTCTTAGTATCTAGTTGCCTTGAACCAATGCTTACTATTTATTTCCGGTTACTGTATTGAGGAGGAAAAATTGTTAAAAAAATTTCCCTGGCAAATCAATTAGAAATTGGAATGTAGTTCTTGTCTTCCATACTACAGTACAATATATATATATTTAAATAATAATATCATGCGTTTAAATGAAAGATGTAAATTTAGATATATTTATAAAAATACATAAATCTGCTAACGTCTTTTATTCCCCCTAAGGGAGAGTAGGCGATGCCGTTTAGCCCTAATTTATTATAATTAATAAATAATTTGATTCAGTATGTTCTTCCAGTTGGAGTGCTTGTTTTTGGAAGTAAATATGAGTTCCCAAATTTTGAGAACATGGTGGAACATTGTCATGTTCCACAATGACAGTGATTATAGTTGGCAGGTCTGATATATTTCTTTGAATTTTACTTTGGGGGTAACCAATATGTAGTCCTCTTAAATTTGTGAAACGACTAGGCTCGAGCTTAGGTAGTACTTTATGAATAGTAGTTATGATCTCTGGTTGCCTTTAAGCATATGGATTGATTTCCCCCCCCCCCCCCATCCTTACGATATTTTGGTAGAAGATGAAGGCTCCATTCTGAGGAAGTGAGAAAGAAAAAGGGACATCAATTTCTGAAGGAAAAAAAAACATCTTAAAGTGGATCCTACGTATACAGCTTCAAAGCCAATCTTGACACTTAACTGAAGTGTGTGTGTGTGTGTGTGTGTGTGTGTGTGTGTGTGTGTGTGTGTGTGTGTGTGTGTGTGTGTGTGTGTGTGTGTGTGTGTGTGTGTGTGTGTGTGTGTGTGCGTGTGCGCGCGTGCACTGTGTTGTTTGGATTTTCTGAAATATTTTAGTATGTATTTTGAAGAGAACACTTAAAATTTGTTAAATGAAAAAGCGTTAAGAGGGCTATTGCTCAGCTACTTTATGAAGTACTGGATTATTTTGCTATGATTGTAGGTCTGCGAGAAAAGAGTTAAAATCTGGACAGTTAGGAGCTTGATTTCTTGATGAAAGCTTGTTCTAAATGAACTTCTTAAGTGTTCAGGAATTGAGTAAAGAAACTGTAAATACTTAGGAATTGATGGGAATGAAAGACAGTAACGTTTTCATGTGGAAAATGTCAATCGTTGGAAATGCTGAGAGTGGGATATTATTAGATTGTACTATTGATTATTGTAACTAGATCTTTGATTATATCTGTTATTCCTATGATGAGGATATCATTCACATGCTAGGAGGAGGTAGGTTTTTCAAGGAAATGAAAAGTATTTTAAATACAGTACAATCAAATATAAAATTTTCCAAATTGTGCAATTTCTGGAACCGCAAATGAAATGCTCTCATTCATTTGTAGCAACTTGCGATTAGTGTAAAAAAAAAAAATAATAAAAAAAAAAAAAATCGAAGCTTATCTTAAATGGCTTCCGAATTTCATGTTGATATTATTATTATTATTATTATTATTATTATTATTATTATTATTATGTCTCCATGGAGTCAAAAGACTCATCGGGAGACCCTGCATTGACACACTAAACACTATTCGCACAATATCTATCATACTTCTTAAATTCATTCACAGACGAAGCATTCACAATCACCTCTGGCAATGCATTCCACCCATTCAAACACATTGAGCTCTATTACAATTATATTTAATCATTTTTAGAATCTTTACAATGCGTCCTCTTTTATTACATTAAATATTTTTTACAAAAAAAACTCATCATAACAACGGTTTTATTTATCTAAATGTATTAATAAATTTATACATTTTAAGATCAAGTCTGTCTATTACGATGAATAAAAATAGATAAAAAATATACATAAATAAATAAAATAAAATTAATTAAAAATAATACATCGTATTCATACAACACCTATTTCGCATAACATAAGTCGCATTTGTCAGTTACATACTTGAAAAGTACTGTATATTCATATTTCGGTTTGTTTTTCAGCATGTAGCTTCTAGCAAATGTATTTTCGAGCTAAATATCAGAGATTCCTATTTAACAAGTAGAATTAGTAAAAAAATGCAATTCGAAAGTATGAAATTCTTTCATTATTATTATTATTATTATTATTATTATTATACCTGCTCCAATCAATAATCTTCCAGACAACTTAAAACACCTAACCAGTTATCGAATACTAAAACAAGAACTATGGAATTCATACCAGCACAATTAGCACACTCGTAGAACTGAAAGGCTACACGGGATCAATTTTTTAGATACTAAAGGGAAAACACACGCACATATACACCAAAACACCAACAATAAATAAGCAATATTCTCGTTGTCTTCCACAAAAGCTTAATCTAGCTTTGAAAACGATTGGGTTATAGAGCCACACTATAATCCTATCACTACAATTAACTTCCAGGTCACATTACCCTAACCGAAATCCCCTATGGAACATCGTCCCTCTACTTGACCCTTAGTTACCTATACTTTGTGTGTGTGTGTGTGTGTGTGTGTGTGTGTGTGTGTGTGTGTGTGTGTGTGTGTGTGTGTGTGTGTGTGTGTGTGTGTGTGTGTGTGTGTGTGTGTGTGTGTGTGTGTGTGTGTTTACGCATAGCATAAATTCATTGCTTTAGTCGACATCTATCAGTATTCTTTATAATTATTTATCTAAAAATGAACTTTGCACTGTATCATATAATACATTCTGTGACATCTTATACTAAACCGTAAATATAATATATGAATAGTATTAACAAAAAAGAGCATGTATGTATATTCATAAAAAAAAGTACTTTTTCTGAATTGAATATAATGAATTGAAAGGGAATCATATATATCATAAATAATATTCATATTAACGCTTTGTTTTATAACCTTTGTGGCTGGATGGATCTCAATCCCTTGGATTATAATCCCTTCATCGCTATGAAAAATGGCTTAAATTAATGAGAATTTATCGAGCACCTGGTTCATTCATTTTAGGGCAGTGTGGGAGCGTCTGTACCGATGAGCAGAGCCGCTTTCAACCTTTCGTTTTCATCGTAGTTAGATGACTCTCGAATGAATTGATTGGGATGATTAGCTGCTTTGGTGAAATATGTAATGGCAGTATGACGGAGAAACATCTGAATATCAGGAATGTCATCGTCTCGGTGGAGGAGAGTATTCCTGACAAACCACGGAGCATTGAATGTCATACGGAGACATTTGTTCTGGATGATCTGTAGCTTTTTGATGTTGCAGGGGAGGTGTGACCCCAAGTCGGTGATCCATAAGTCAATGTGGGTCTAATGATTGCTTTATAGATTCGTAGTTTGTTTTCAGTGCTGACACAGCTTCTTCGGTTGAGAAGAGAGTAAAGTTGCATAATTGCGGAGTTTGACTTGCTGCAGGCATAATCAATGTGAGAGTTAAAGTTGAGACGGTTATCTAGTTGAATACCTAAATATTTGGTGCTGGATTTCCATGGAATAGCTGTGTTGGAAAGTTTGACTTCTCCGTAGTGGGATGCCTTCCGTCTTGTGAAGAGAATGGCAGTACTTTTGTCGGCATTCACAGCTATTTTCCATTTTCTGAGCCATTTTTCTAGGTTTATTGAGGCGGTTTGTAAGCGCTGCATAGCCAAGTTCGGCCTGAGAGATCTACTCAAAATTGCCATGTCGTCCGCATAGCAAGCTGTGATGGTTGATGTCGTGTTAGGGATGTCAGCAACGAAGATGTTAAAAAGCAGCGGAGAGGGCAGCGAGCCTTGAGGAACACCTGCAGTGATTCTTTTCAAAGAGGATTTGAGTCCTCTCAACTTGACCTGAAATTTTCTGTTTTTTAGAAAGGAGTCAATAAGTTTGGTAAGGTAGAGCGGAACGTTGGCCATAAATAATTTATAGATGAGGCCTTTGTGCCAAACCTTATCAAAGGCTTTTGCTACATCCAGAAAAACAGCTCCTGTATGTTGTCGCCAATTGAATCCAGTAGTGATGAATTCGACCAGTCTGTGAACTTATTGTGTAGTACTGTGCCCGGTTCGAAACCCAAACTGCTCTTTCGGTATTGTGTTGTTTTTGTTCACCACATCTTGAAGTCGATTGAGGATGATTTTTTCCGCAATTTTTCCCAAGCATGAAAGGAAACTGATAGGTCTGTAACTTTGCGGTAACTGTGGTGCTTTTCCCGGCTTATGAATGAGGATTATGTCTGCTTGTTTCCATCGGACTGGAAAATAATTTAATCTGAGTATTGCATTTATAATTGCTACCAAATGCATGACAGCTTTGTGCGGAAGGGCCTTGATTGTTTTGTTGTTAATTTCATCTGGGCCAGGGGCTTTTTTGTTGTTAAGCTTCCTAATGATTAAGTAGACCTCTTTAGACGAGGTGGGACAGATATTTTCATGGCTGCTAGGCTGCCGGAGCGCAGTACGGACGCGACGGTGAATTTTCTCTATGAAGACCAAATCCGCATGCGCATAATTAGGACTGCACTGAAGTTGAAGAGCTTCGTCGAGAGTTTCTGCCTTTTCATTGTCCCTATAAACTATACCTCTTTCTCCGTGAATGGACTGGATATTGGAACGATCTGTACGGAGAGTTTTTGCCAATTTCCATAAAGAGTTATCTTCAGTTTTCAGGGAACAAAGTTTTCTTTCCCATTGCTGATTTCTGTGATCTTTTAGTGCATAACGAAGTAAGTTTGATGCTCTGTTCAGCTCTTGGCGGTCTTGAGGGGATAGCGTGTTATGAAAGCGGCGTCTGATTTTATTTTTGTTTCTGATTAGAAACAAAATTAAAATTAAAAATGATTAGCAAGGATTTCTTCTGGAAGTAGGTTTACTTTAGCTGGAGTTGAAATAGAAGAGGCTGCAGCTAAGCCAGTTTGAATTTTGCTTTCCAGTTGTTGACTGCCACATCAATTTCTTCACGGGAGGAGATATTTGGTACTGAATCTATGATAGTGTTGATTGTAGCCTTGATTTTGTGAAATTAGTAAATGACTGACTGGGAATAAGTTCCGGATCCTCTCCCAGTTTTAGAAGTACTGGATTGTGGTCTGCACTGAGGTCGTTAACCACTTGCAGCTGGAATTGATATGTTTTTGAATATGGCTATATCTAATACAGCGGGCCTTCCGTGTGTTCCATAGTCTGTTGGTTCAATCGGACCTGCAATGATAATATTTCTCAGCTTAGCAAAATTGTGAAGGATTTTTCCGTTGTAATTGGCACACCTGCTATTCCATAAGGGATACTTTGAATTTAGATCTCCTGCTACTATTGTTCTTCCATAGTGTCAAGCAGCTGAGAAAGATCAGAGGATAGCAGAGTTCTTCCTGGAGGGTAATAAACGGAATATATTTTTAAAATGCCTGCATTAATGTGAATTTCTATGCCAGTTTTTTTTTCAGATTAGTTGTAGGAATCTTTTTTATTTCATTGTAACGGATGTTTTTCTTGATAAAGATTGCAGTACCTCCACCTCTGGCATTAGGTCTATCATTTGTAATCAAAGAGTAATTCCTCAGCTTGGAATTATCACATGGCCATAGATGAGTCTCACTGATTAATAAGATACCAATTTTGAATTGATTAGCAAATTCTTGAAGTTCTATAATGTTGTTACTGAGCCCATTAGCATTCCAAAATGTGACCTGTATGGAATTTATTGTGATGGCCGGATTATCCATTAATGATTGAGAATATGACTTGGGTATTTTTAAGAAATCTGTTTGTATCAGCCTGGTTAGGATTTGATTTGCTAAAATCTATTAACATTTCTCCTGAAGTCGCGGCAAGCATCGCAGCGGAATTTTGACTGCTTGGTATAGTTTCTGCTGATTTGGTGTGTAAGAAAACCACTGAGGCGTACGATCTGTTACTTGTAGAAGCTCGCAAAGGGTTTTCTGGTCTAAGAGGTGTAGCATGCTTCTGAATTGATGGGACTCCTGTTTCTCTAATTTTAGACATATTAGATGGATGGGATGAGCAACCTTTGTAATTCGCCGGATGCTGCCCACCACAACTTGTTCATTCGGTGGGAGTATTGCGTGGTTTAGAACATGTATGAGAGGGGGTGATTGCCTCCACATTTAACGCAGTTGTACTCTGCTCTACAAAGCTTCTGTGCATGCCCTTACTTCTGGCAGCAGTAGCATTGACCTGCAGATGTCTTCCTTCTGAGAGGCTCTGTCTTAATCACCAGGTTGCAGACAATTTTTAGATCATATATTTCTCTCTGGTCTTCACTAATTTCAACTAAAACCAGTGGCATGGGACGTGCACGATACATGCCCGAAATCTTAATTGGCCCTAGGCCTTGTGATCTGAGGTCAGTAGCTATTTCTTCAGCTGGTATGGTTTCAGCCAGACCTCTGATAACTACTTTTAGATTTTTTTCACTCTTAAGCTGAAACGTGTGATATGGGACTTTCAGTTCGTCCATAAGGCTGATGAGCCGACGGTAGTCCGAAGTTCCTTCTGGTTGAATCCGGATTCCTTCATCTCTTGGCTGATGTAAATTTGATGTTTGTGTCCTTCATCGTCTCTGTAATTAAAGACCATTTTTCTTTTGTTCTTAAAATTACTGGTGGAATCCTCTCTTTGGGTTGTGCCCTGGAGTCAGTCTCTATTCTTTCATCAGGTTGTGGTTAAGTCCATTGGAGTTGTTCTTTCTAAGGGTTGAGGTATTATTTCAGATTCTGCAGCTGGCGACTCCTTCTTGCACTTCTTTCTGCTGACAACCTAATAACCTGTAGAGTCAACTAGGGGATGGTCGATATCTGGCGACATAATCTCCCTGGTGTATCTTGAGAAGTGCTGGGGAGAGGGTCAGGGGATTGGTAGGCCTCTGATTCAACCTCTGCTATTTGGTGTATTGCTACCTTTCCTGGCCATTTTCTTTGCAACCGGCCACCTACATGCTTGAAGACTGCCAATAGCTGTTTGCAGTCTAGCTCATCATATGGAGTGTCCATGATTTGGTTTAATTTGTGATTAGAAGAGAGAACAGAGGTTGTTGCTCAGGTGTCCTGAGCAACTTGCAAGTAATCCTGTGGACTCGAAGGGGAGTCCACTAGCAAATCCCGTAGACACTCTCAGGTGTCTACCAGCAATAAAATACAACTAGCTGTCCTACAGTAGGGAAAAGGAGTGTCACGAAATCACTTGGCCACAGATTGAAATTCTACCTCACTAAATAAAACCATAAATCCACCACTGGTCCTCGTTGCAGGTGGAGCCTAACAGCCATTAGACCTCTTGCATGTTTCATGCAGAGGGGGAGACAGTAGGAAACAAACTGTGTCTGAGCCAGTGCATTGTGCATTTCATGAAAAACCTTATAAACAAATTAATCAGGTTCAGTCTGAAATAATACGTCCATTCACATCAAAAGCCAGCCGTGCAGCCACTGTCAATCAAAATTCATTAACGCTTTGTCAAACTTATATAAAATATAAGCTAACGCCTTTTATTCCCTTGTAGGCGAGACCTTTATGCCCTATCTAGCTTTGGGAGACTGAGTGGGCAGTTCAATCTCCACCGGTAGCCAATCAGAGATAGCTTGCCCATGTCTATCACTAATTACAGCAGCCACCAATGAACTTTGGGCAAAAAAAATATATATATATATATATTAGAGAATAAATCTTAAATGACTTTAAACCGAGATAAAATATTAAATTTTAATGATAATGATACAATATTTTATGTCAGTTTAAAGTCATTTAAAATTTATTCTCTAAAATGTATCATTACAACCGAGTAGAAGATCAAGAATATATATATATATACATATATATAACCTGTTTACCTAAAACATGATTACCTGTTTCAGTTAATATACAGGGTGTTTCAAAAAGAATGTCCCGATTTGAAAATTGTATATCGCGATAGATGGCGTTGATGGAGATGATTCGTAGTAGAAGTTCGATGTAGTGGTTGAGGCTGTTGTAGGTATCCTCCCGCGATGAGTCTTCGAACTCCTTGGTGGTGTCAGGAATAATAATAATAGTAATAATAATATCTCTGCAACCACGAACCACAAATGAATGCGACTTGTACCATGTGAACGGCCTTGGCCCAGAGTTTGATATGACGACCGATAGATGCCACTACTAGCGCCAAAATAGTCGCTACGCTTAGTTAATGAGAAGATGGCGTCTAGTTTTGGTAATTTATTTTGTAACTGTACCACATTTTGATTATTAAATATAATTATTTGAAATCGGGTCATTCTTTTTGAAACACCCTGTATATTAACTGAAACAGGTAATCATATCTAAACTATTACTGTGGTAGTTGTAATAATATTGCATGAATATTATATTCATGTGACTAGTAGTGTACCTCAGGGCTCAGTTCTTGGTCCTCTATTGTTTAATTTGTACATCAATGATATTGGAAATACCTTGAATGGAAATATCCACTTGTTTGCTGATGATGCAAAATTGGGAAGAGCGATAATCAATTCAAATGATGTGGATATTTTACAGGATGACTTAAATAGGCTGACGGTATGAACTGAGGTAAATGGCTGCAGTTCAACGTGGCTAAGTGTAAGGTGATGCACTTCGGGAGGATGACATCGCATGCTGTTTACTAAATTAACAGAACTGAACTGCAGGAAGTTGATGAGACAAGAGACTTGGGAGTTATTGTGGACAGAGAACTTAAGTTTAAAGGGCATATTGCAAAAATTGCCAAAACATCACATCAAATTACATGATTGTTGAGGAACACACTAACAAGCAGGGATAGGGAAGTTATTGTTCCACTCTATAAGGCATTAATAAGGCCGCATTTGGACTATTGTGCACAGATCTGGTCGCCAGGATTTCTTAGTGATGCGGAAGTGGTGGAGAGGATTCAGAGGCGGGTTACAAAGATTGTTGCAGGTCTGTGGGATGTTCCCGATGAGGATAGATTGATGTTCTGTGGACTCCAAAAACTAGCTGATAGACGTAGGAGAGGAGATATGATAGAGGTATTTAAATTTTTAAAGGGATTTTACAGGATTGATACTGATGATATTCTTAAGACCAGTGCAGGATGTGAGAGAACGAGGGGCCATTCCTGGAGATTGTGTAAGAGTGTGGTTAACAAGGGTGTTAGGACTAGATTTTTTACTTGGAGTGTTGTGAATGGGTGGAATGCTTTGCCAGAGGTGGTTGTGAATGCTTCAACTGTGAATGAATTTAAGGAGAGGTATGACAGGTATTGTGTAAATAATGGTTAGTGTGTCAATGTCGGGTCTCCCGCGATGAGTCTTTTGACTCCACGGAGACACCGTTAAAATAATAATAATAATAATAATAATAATAATAATAATAATAATAATAATAATAATAATAATAATAATAATAATATATTAATTGCACGACTATATATAATTGCGCATTGTGCATAGTATGATATGAATTGCAATCTGAACTGAACCGCATGTGAGAAATGGCAGGAATTATTTTCCTAAATTGAGTTGTAATAAAATAAAACTTTCTTGCATGTTATTTGACAGGTAAAAAAGTTTTATTTCATTCCAAAAAGAAAAAAAAATGCATTAATCAATAATTATCAATACCTGTATATATTTTGCCTAAATCATTCAAGGACAAAACTCACACCAATGACTCTGGCAATTCATTCGACTCATTCATCACTCTCCAATTAAAAAATCGAGTCGCCATTCCCTTACTAATCACGTTCTTACTCAATTTCCATGGATAACATATCGTTTTCCTCACATTATTCATGTACTGAAATATTTCGTCCACATCAATCTTATAAACCCCTTAAGCAACTTATATACCTCTCCCTTATTCGACGATCAACTGGCTTCTGTAACCCATAAATCTTCAATCTCTCCTCATATGGAACATCATACAGTCCTGCCACCATCTTAGATACTCTCCTCTGAATCCGTTCCACTTCATCCACATCTCTAATAAACCCAGGTGACCACATCTTTTCGCAATAATCCAGATGAGGCCCTATCAAAGCAGAATAATAACCTTCTTATCTCTGCATATCAGGCTGTTTCTCAATAACCAGATAATCCTACGAGTAAGCTGTTTTAGCTAATTTTGCTATATTACTTCTGAATTTCAACTCCCTATCCACCAACACCTCCAAAATCCCTAGATATTTTATTATTTTTATAATGTATGGGAATATGGGTAGGCAAGCGATATATTCAGGCAATTATCAATATAGCAGCAGTTTATAATCTCAACAATGAAATGTAAATACATATTATCAGTTGCAGTGGCGCACCCAGAGGGGAGCCAAGGGGTTCTGTCTCCCCCAGAGAAAAAGGAAAAAAAAAACACTAGAAAATTTTCCAAAAATCTTTTCCTAATTAAACTTCATTTTTTTGTTTTATTTATGTTGTGTCGTGTCTTCTGTTTCTATACTACTTATGAATTAGCGATCATTGCAGATGCTCAGTCATAGATCGTATGCAATGCGTAGTGTGTATTCTCAAATCGTCTACTCAATTCCCCCCCCCCCAACACACACACACCACTACCCCAAGATTAAACCCCGAGTGCGCTACTGATCAGTTGTATTATATTCGATTTTTGTGTTACTTTATACAAGACTTGCCGCTAATTTATGAATTTTTGTCATATTTAATTGAAATCAATAATAAAAAAAAGAAAACATTATCGCTTTATTCAGAAGTCGTTAAAAGTAAATTAAACCTCGAAATATGTTAGCCCCCTGTAAGCTTTCAGGCATGTGTTCATAATAATAATATTTTTGATATAGTTTTGTGTTTTCTGCCTGACAGCTGTTTTGATATCGATTTCAAGAAAATCTGTGTTGAATTAGTTCGTTTAATGTAGGTCAGTAGATTGCGAGATCATTCCAGTTTTGTAAGTGTTCTCGTAGGAGAACACTGCATTTCATTATCGCCACATAATTTGGCCTACTAACTCAAAATGTAAAAGCAAAAGGATAGCTTGAAAGCCGATAAGAAGTTGGTAATTTTTAGAAGTATTTTAAAAATATATTATTTATTTTATTTTAATTTATTCTTTAAATTAAATTATTCCTCTCATATCGCTGTTACTGTTGTTTGGAAGCTCTTCGTCATAATATAGTTTATGATATGGAATGTTTAATAGTATATGCTATAATTCTAGAAACTATTCTAAACATAAATTTAGAATAGTTTCAAGCGTTAAGCATAATTTAACACTGACCTCCATAACCTTAGTTGCTTTGGCGTAATTTACACACCAATCCTTCCTCCAACACACACACACACACACACACACAAGCGATGTTATGATGACTGATGATCTATTTTCCAACTGTAGGGGAAAAAAACGAATTAAATTTAACAAATTTTGTCTTAGGTATGCTATATTAAAATAAGTATATTATTTTGAATATTCTAATGTAAATTCATTTTTTGTTATTGATAAAATATCGCAGCTCTACATTTTGACAGTAAAGAATAAGATATTTACGTTTGGTCTGTATTTTCCGTTACGGATAACAGATGTCAGCACCGCTGCATAAAAACGAAAACTGAACCCTTACTACGATTCATGTGATATGGTAAAATTCTGTAATTAATACTGTATTAGCCGGCTTCATACTCAGATAGTAAAGTTTTTCTTCTGGGAAATCCAAGTTTCCGCACAGCCATGGCTGTTTGGATGTATTTATTTATTTGTTTGTTTGTTTGTTTGTTTTAATATCACCCCTCCAACACACACAGACACACACATGAAAGGTCTCAGAGCCTAAAACACAACTGCTGCCTTTGAGCAAGTGATTGAGGAGAAACAAAGGATCTTATAGATTAAGACCCCTTCTTTCCCATTAGCGATTATTAAGGGATACTGTTCCAAATAAGAGAGGTAGGTGAAATGAACAAAGGTAATGAGAAGATGGTGCAATCGGTTTAAAGCTGAACTGTTTGTGGATCTTGCCAACAGTTGTTTATGTTTCATAGAATCTAAGGGGAATTGGAGATTATCAGTTCCGTGAAGCAGAGTCCATGAAAATACTTACAAAAAAAAAAAAAAAAAAAAAAAAAGAAAGAAAAGAAAAAAAGAAACCGCCTTGCATAAACAGAGGCTCTGCTATTAGTGGGAGTCTGTTAGAGGGAAAAAAAAAAATAGATGGCTTCTTCTGAATATAATCGAGTTCTAGTAAAGTTTTTGGTGCCTTATTGTGATAACAATATTATAAAGTTGGACGGATTTGGGATTAATAAACTGTTAAGAGTGAAAGGTACCATTAAACTCCTGGTTATCTTTCATTTCACCTTCATCAGTTTAAGATTTCTTCACGATTTTTTTTTTCACTTACCGAATAACTATTGAGGAGTATGACCCAATTCGTTAAACGAAAAATACTGATTTTGCATTTACACCTTTCTGTGAAAAATTTTTCGCTTTAATTTCAGCTTGCCATTATAAACAAAGCACACGGCATCTCGCAAATCAAGTTGCTGTTGACACACTGCATCGTGTGGAAAGGTAAGAAATCAATGTGTCAAGACAGCATTTTGCAAACATAAAAGAGACCTTGAAACTCACCCTCATGATGATATTAAAACCTAATCAACTTAGCTTGCTAGAATTCTTTACTTAAGTTTAACCGGGAAAAAGAAGGTCCACTGCTTTAGCAGATTTTGAGGAGCACATGAACTGTGTTTCTAATCAACCGAATCCTCAGCTCAACATTTGAATATCTTCTTCTTCTTCTTCAATCTATCCGTCCTTTAGGACGAGTAGAGTCTCCTGATTAGGAGACTTTGTGGCAAATTAATGCAGTCTGCACTCCACTCGTCTGATGCCTCCCTCGAGGGCAAGTATTTATGCCCGTAGACCTGTGTGTATGGGCTGGTTTGCCTACTTTGAGGGACGAAAAACTGAGTTTCCGTGAGAAGACACTTACATCTGTATAAGATCGGCTAACTCACGATTAAACTGAAAAGACCTGATAAGGGTTCCTCAAGTCATAGACGGGATTAGAACACTGTTTCGTCAAACCAAAGGGCTCGTCTATATCAACTGAGTTATGTATGTTTGATGTCCGGTTTGAGTATCACTTCTAACCAAATCCCAGACTGCGGATAGCAAATGCAAATTTTATTTCTTGTCTGCTATCATCATCAGATTCAGTAATACTGAGAAAATCTGATTGAAATTCTCTCTCATACGCAAAGCGACCAAATCTTTAGATGACCCCATTTTGTATCTGTTCATTGACCTACAAACTGTAATAAAAATTTAAAATCAGAAGCATTTATGTTAAGAAAAAAATAATAAATCGATAATTTGTTTCAAATATTAAAATTTTATTAACATTTCATTAAATATAGAGATTTCATGGGAAAAAAGGTCAATGTTGTTTCGCTTGGTATGGTGTCAAAGCTGAGATTATATATGGAATTTGCAGACTTTATTTGAACGTGCTGATTTAGTCTGTGGTACGTAATATTCTCCGTTTGCACTCAAACTTCTTGATATTCTTTCGTTTTAAGTATACCAAATTAACCTCCAGAAAACGAATTGCTAACTCACTCCTTTTCAGTATCCAGTGATGAGATAAGAAATTGCAGTGCTTGTTCCTCAATGATGTGGTGACTTAGTTCGATATTCATCTGCCACTTTGAAAGGCTTATACCATGCGTAAATTTTTCCGCTCTATAGACTTCACAAAAGCCAATTCACATTAAGCTACATCACAAACCTTGCGTGTCCCCCATTTTCAATTATGAACGTTGTTCTAATTTTACGAGCATACTCTCGATCCCTGATCTTCGCTTAAGTTCTGTATCTATGATAGTCTCTAGTACAAGTCTTCAGGATTCCTTAACAAAACTAAATAACTGCTAAGAAAGTTGGTATGAAAATCTACAATGAAAAGACAAAGGCTATGGAAATAGTCAGTGACACTGAAAACAGCTGAATTGTGAATGCCGAACCTATAGAACAAGTAAAACATTTCAGATATTTAGGCACAATTTTTAACGAAGATTATAAATTAAAGATGGAAATAAACAACGGAATAATCAAAGCTGGTAAGGTAGGGAGGCAACTCCATAAATTTATATAGAAGAAGAGATAGATTAGTTAAAACACTAAGCTAGCTGCATACAAATCACTGTTCAAACTAGTTTTAATTTCAGGCTTTGAGATTTAGATTAGAAATACAACAGTTGAACAAAGAGTGGAGACCACAGATGTGAGTTCTAAGAAAAAATCGGGAGTGAATAGATGTCGTCAATGGAAGAATTGTATTAAAAATGAAGATATTAGAAAGAAACTTAATAATCTTAGCGTTCAATAATATGCATGACCAGCGCTAATCTCAGGTGGTATGATTACCTAAGCAGAATGAAAAAATAAATTGTTAGAAAAACAGGCGTTTGATGCCAGGATGAAAGAGAATGATCCAGAGGAAGACCAAGATGAAGATGGATTGACACAGTAAAAAGTGCCTTAGAAGACCGAAATATAAGAGCTGATAATATTGGAGTCGTGAGAGATAACAGGCTAATCTGGAGGAAGACTGTCGTATGGGAAGTTAGTAATGATGTAAGCTTTTCGTGTACTATTCTTATATCATGTACATCCCTCACTGAGGACACATTTGATGATGATGATAGTCGCAAATGTTGCTGCGTATTAACAGTAAACATACCATTTAGAAGATGTATATATTGTTAATTTAAGGTAGCATTGTCATTGCTGTTTCCTCATACCTTATATATTCTTTAACTAGATTTTCTGATTAAAACTGAGTAAAGAATATCTTTATTGTACTCAGTTACGGAAAGACAACAGGGTTCTTCCAACATTCGAGTTCGCCCGGTGTTGTTGAAACTTTTATAAACACTCAGTTAAGTGAAGCACGTACAGTTTTAACAGTAAACTAATTGCGTATTATTTAAGTTAAATCTTGGAAAATAATAAAATCATGTTAACGCCGTATATTCTGTTTTAGAAGCCATTTACTAATTATGAAGGGAAATTTGCTACTTGCAGAAAATGGAGTGGACAAATGTCGTCCTTGACATTTCTTCCCTGCTGCCCTTAATCTTGGTTTATGCAAGTATGATAGGGTTTTTTTTTTAAAAAAAAAAAAGAAAGAAAGAAAGAAGATATAATTCTGTGATGTAAAAAACAAAAATCACCCTTCTTTTAAGTACATGAAGAATACTAATCTTCTTTTAATCCTTTTGATAGTCACTTTTGGCTATAGGTGTTCCCCAATTCTCTTCATCTGTTCTGTTCTGAGCTTGTTGGTGCCAGGGAATTCCAACTGTTTTTTTTATATCATTTAACCATATTTTTTTCAGGTCTTCCCATAGATCTTTTACCTTCATACGGCTGCAATTCCAGTAAAACTTTTGTTCATTGTATTGTCCTTGAGGCTTGCGATGTGTTCCTACCATTTCCATTTCTTTTGAAGTATGTTTTATTACCACATCTCCAATATCTAAAAATTTTGTTTTAGCTCTTGTTTCTTTATTTTTGATTTTATCTTTGAGTCTTATGTTTAGCGGACATCTTTCCATTCTTCTTTCTGTGTTTTGCACTTTATCTATTATTTCCTTTTTTTTTTTTTTTTGATTGGCCAGGTTTCTGCTACTTATGTCATAACAGACAATATACATTGGTTTAAATCTTGCTCTGTTCTCGGGTTTTATTTTGCTGATTAAAAATCTCTTCAATTCCCCAAAAGCCGACCATCCCATTCCTATTCTTCTTTTCATTTCTTCCATTCTTCCGTGTTTCTTTGTTGGAAAATTTTCCTAAGTATACATATTCATCTACAATTTCAATTTCTTTATTGTTTACTATTTGTCATTATTTTGGTTTTCACAGAATTAATGTTTAATTCAATTTCTTGTGATTTAGTTATTAGATCTTCTAATAACATTTCTTTTAAATGTTTCATATTATTTGCAATAATAAGAATATCATCAGCAAATCTTAGGTTTTTTTAATTTTATTACAGTTTGGATAATCCAGAATCCCTGCGCAAAAAAACCAAACATGAAAATTTGACAAGCCACTTCATGCCGCCGAGAAACAGTGGTAGGGCAACACTTGGAAATAAAATTCATCTACTATCAAAAAGACATTCATAAATATCTATGACTGGTGGTGGATTCAACCCATTGGCTGTTGATTGGAAAACAGGTATTCCATTTGGCCAATCTGACGGATGGTTTACCTAGTGGGTCGCATTATAGTCCATATTAGGATATCTTAATGTTTTAACTTCAAAAACAAAGTTCTGTTTTAGAAAACGACAAAAATTGAGGAATTCTTTAAAAAAAAAGGTAATAAATAAATTTAGAGTCCAGGTTCTGTTTTGTAAGAATCATGAGCTCATTATCGACTATGTTTATGTTACAGCATTTTATTACCACTCCTCTAAGATGGTGCTTGTGGAATTCTATTTAATATATATGATAAATATATATTTGAATATATTTCCACGCTTTGTCTCATCTTGTGATATCGGATTTGCAAAATAATTTATTTTTGTCCTTTGTAAATATTGTTTTGGATTTTGGGGTTTATTAATTTTCTTGTCATACAAATTCATTTTGTATTTTAATTTATTAACGTCTGTTAACAGACGTTAACTAGTTGCCTTGTTTGTTTGTTAACAGACGTGATTTGTTTGTTTTGTGGATGAAAAACTACTAAGGTTTACTGCGTAAAAACGTTGACGTACGTGACGCTCGTCAGGGCTGGCCAAAAAACGGAAAGAAATAGCCAAGTAAAAAATTATTAGTAAAATCATTTTCAATAATTTTTTTTTTTAAAAAAGACATTAAAACTTTGAGAAAGAACCACATTAGGAAGAGTATGGAGTACTCCCAAAAATATGAATTTAATTTATTAAATTTTAGATTAAAAGTATCTGGTGATTTAAAAAATAAATCAGCAATCGTCTTGTAAATATATGAGAATGAGCAAAAATTTCACAAAAAATATTAACAGAGTGATTATTCAAATAATATTTAATTGATCAAAGTTGTAGTTACATGAACGAAAGCGTGAAAATATTGAGCACTTTTACTTCCTGATTTTTGCGAAAGTAAATTCCATCCAATTAAGGAAACGAAGCGTGTTTAAAATTGCTTTGTCCTTTACTTAAGGGGAAACAAAAAACAGAATTACTACCGGTATGTTTACAAAGTCTAATGGATTTTTTTTGAATGCTCAAAGCTGGTTGCTAACTTAATTATATACTGTTTTAAAAATACAAAAATTATAATGAAATAGTACGTTGAAAGAATACCTGTTTAAATAAATTGCTTCACACATTATATTTATTTAAAACTACTTATTTAAAAATGCTTGATTTTGTTAGCAGTCTTTTGCATAAATATGCAAATATTAAAAAAAAAAAAACTGAAATATCGATATTTACTTTCTAAACGAACAGTCTGTGAAATATGCATTTACAATTTTGCTAAATACCGAATACTCTTAAATAAATGTCAAATTATAACTTTCAAAAGAATAAAATGCCTTTATTATGATTGTAACTACATTGTGTATAGCTCAAATGACTAGGTACTGGCGTCTGCTCATACAATATTCAGTTATATATATATATATATATAAACTGAGCCAAGTTTTTGGTTTGTTAAGCAACTGCAGGGATGGGTATGGTACCTTTAATTTCAAGATTCACTTTATACTCTAGTTCCTTATCTAAACTTCGGTTTTTCAACAAATTTTCAACAACACATCAACGGATCGAGCCCATGAGTCCCATTCAAATAGCCTCTTTTTTTATTATATAAATAATCTTATTGTCAGAAATGTATAGAGGCACAAAGGTTTACAAAATAAAAATAAAGAAATTCGAAATAACAATAGAGATTATTAACAACAACGTATAATGAAATCATCAATGTATTTACTGGTTTATTCCCTGCAAGAGTTTTGCTAATCCACTCATTACCTACATTAATTTAGTATTTTAATGACAGAATCGCATTTTTTTTTTATTTATCACATTTCTTTTTTCATTAAGTGAATGCCTCCAAAAATTGTATCCCAAAAAAACTTGAATTGCTACCATCAAGATACAGCAAGGCCATCTCAGTCAACTCTTGACATGCATCAAGGATCCATATTATTATTATTATTATTATTATTATTATTATTGCACGGGTACTTCCAAGGAGTCCTAAGACTCATCGTGGGAGACCCAAACTATCAACACAGTGTCTATCGTGCCCCCTCCCTGAAACCATTAACATACAAAAGCACTTACAACTGCAACCCATTCCATACATTCACCACTCTCTCCAAGCAAAAGTTCGAGTCCTAGCGCCCTTGCTAACCACACTCTTACCCAACCTCCAGGGATGACCACTTGTTCTGCTCCTATGCTCTGATACAGAACTGAAGTGTGTATGTGGGGGGAGGGGGATATTGAGTTATTAACAGCGGCAAAGTACCAATTATCAATAATATTAATAATAATAAATGAAATAATCGTTCTTAGATAGCATGTTGCAAGAACGGCGCTTAACAACGTATAAATAACCCAATCAAAATTATTGGCAAAGCAGTCAATGAACTCGACGCAGTACTGTTTTGTGAAATTTGAGTTACGATAGCATACGCACGTCTGAAACTGATGTGTGCGTATATGAAATTATTCCGCAATGATTTATTGCATAAATGAACATTGGAAATTACTTTTCGTTCTGCAACTAGCTTAACACGGCATTATCTGAAACAATTTTCATATTTATAATAATCTATAATATTTATCTTATATACCTGCATCCTTACATCTCATCTTCCCTTACTTTCTTTGACCTTTGGCCAAGTAACTTTAAATCTAATTTATGCCAGTTCACGACAATTAATCTTATCTCCCTGCTCTGCTATATTGAAAATGGCGTACATTCTTTCATTTGTTTGTATATTTATATGTATATATAAACAATTATTCTTCTCAGTGAATCATGTAGAAACTTGCTTAGTTTGGACTATATCTATAAAGTCATATCTAATGAGAATTTCTTTTTTTAATCCTTCAAGAACGCCATGTAATGGTATAGTAGGGAACAGAAAATAACGACATAGCTCACCATCAGTGGCTCATCCAGAGGGGAGGGACAAGGGTCCCCCTGCCCCCAAAGAAAAAGGAAAATACTAGAAAAATTTCCAAAAACCTTTTCCTAATTAAAATTCATTTTTTTAAAAATTTATATCGTATCGTGTCTTCTATTTCTATACTACTTATGAATTAGCGATCATTGCAGATGCTCAGTCATAAGTCGTATGCGATGCGTAGTGTGTATTCTCAAATCGTCTACTCAACTCGTCTCCCCCCCCCCCCCCACCTCAGATTAAACCCTGAGTGCGCTACTGCTCACCATCACATCGTTTTGAGTGATTTTAAAACTTTAATTTTGGTTTTTAATATTTAAGATTTAATATTAAATTATAAAAGTTAATTTTTGTATATAATAAGTATTTGAAGTGTAAGAAATTTGACGTGCTAAAACATAGTCGCCTCCGGCGCAATTGGAAGAACGACGGTACGTTGCGCCCTTCCCTTGGAAAAGGACTAAGTTCGAGTCTCGTCATGACGGGAGGAATCTTTATATGGACTTTTTCAATCGAAGGTGAGTTAGCCGATCTCATACGGAGGTAGCAGGGTTTTTTTTCTCCCGGAAACTCGGGTTTTTCATCCCGCATACAGACAAATCGGCCTTTAAGAACACACGCAATTTACAGACGAAAAATACCAGCTGTGGTGGTGGGCAGTAGATGGCGCTGATGTTGTTGATTGGTGGTAGAGATTCGGTGTGGTGGTGGAGACGGAGAGTTGTACAATAGGTGTCCTCTCGCGATGAGTCTTCGGACTCCTTGGAGGTGTCACGAATAATAATAATATAATATAGTCATTTGATACTGCAGTTCTTGGATAGTAACTACGCCCCCTATCGCTGGTCGATATTTTATTAAACTGAAAGTCCTTCATTCATAGAATAATAATACAGTAAGTTAAACTATGCTAAGTTAATTATTAATATGTCTACGCCTTGAATTCAAATATTTTGACGAAAATTTATACGTGTAAATTTCGTCATTCGTAAAAATGAATATGTTTAGAAGACTAGAGATTTTGAAAACAACTCAGAATAAAAAGAAGTAAACCAAACGACTACTTTATGCATCAGCTGCTTACAGAAACAAATTGATTTAATACACATTAAACTACAGCTAAGCCATTCACATGAAAATTAAAAAGAAAATGACAAGAACTAACTCCGATTTTCAATAAAATTTTGGTCACGCAACATAACAGTTTAAAATAACTCATCAAACGGAGACACTAATGCTTAAGAAACAAAAATATTTCTCTAGCATAATCGTCCTCGTAGCACGATTTCTCTTTTTCACTCACTTTTACTATTAATTAATTCTATTTAATAAATCTTGTTCCTTTGTATGCGTGTGAAGTAAAACCTAGTGACTCATTGCCTATTTATAATCAATGGAAGTTTATTCTGTATTAACACACATACACACACACACACACACACACAACGAATGGCAATGACTTACAAACGGATATAGGGTAGTTAGAAACAACGCTCTGACGAGAGAGAGAAGAAACCATCAAATAACAAACGAGCAATGAAAAGTGTGCACGTGTTCGTTTGAAGTGTGCGCGCGCATCAGAAGAAAAGAGGTTATAATTCACTTTGAACATGAGACGCAGTAAGCATTACAAACATATAACGATCCAATGTGGTGGTCTAGAGAACTTTGGCAAATTAGGACACCGTACTGTATCAAATAAAAACGTAATATAATTTTCACTAATAAATCTTTTGTACATTATTAAACTTTTAAAATGAATGTATGATTAATAGTTTTTATTTATGCTGAACTCTTCGTGATGTAACGTTATGGCAGTCGATCCAGTATTCTCGCGGGTTATGTGTTATGTTTTCATTTAGGCACATAATGTCGCGTAGTAATAGTGGAAAAATTGTCCCTGTCAGGGGTTCTTTCCAGACACTGACGTATTGTATGACTAAAAAAATATGATTTTTTTCGAATTTACCTACCAAATCATTCTTATAAGCTGTTTTTTTTTTTTTTTTTTAATCTGCTTTACTTGAGGAAAGGACAGAACGTTGCCTTCAGACTAAGTCGAGAAGAGAATTGGCGTTCTTAAATTTTAACTGAATTAAATTAAAGTTAAAATTAAAGAATAGTTAAAAAGAAAACAAACTAAATTTAAAGAAAAATAATAACTTGTTAATATTACAACGAAGGAAGCCTATATCCTTTTTTGGTATTCCTTTATTTCAGATTTCGTTTCTTTTGGGGTGAAGCTGTGAAACATACAAATACAGTACTGGAATTGAAATAAATTTACTACAAGAACACTTGCGCGATACTCCCCCCCCCCCCCCCGACGAAAAATGAAATCCCAAACTTAGAAGCGCATGGACAAAAAAAAAAAAAAAGTTACACGCACTTCAAATTTTGGGATTTCGTCTTTTCTAGGTTCGCTTACACATTGCTAGCCACCAAATTACGCCTCTGGAAAATTATCTGTCAAATATTTATTTTAAATATTTATGATATTTAAAATTATTTATGATAAATTATGATTTATTTATGATAAAATAATATCAAATATTGGTTTGTCACATTCGATCTGTTAGCAAATAATTATTTGATAATTCCATTTAGTCACTTTAATTTAAAATCAATTTAAAATTATAAATTTTAAATTGATTTTATTTAGTCACTTTCAATCCCCCAGGTATACTGAGTGACTTTATTTCAGTGATTGCAATAAATTTCTATATTACATTATGGATCGTGGCTTTATAAAGTTTAATAAACTCAGCCTTAACCACATTCATTTAGTTTCTCGGTTGATAGTATGAGACCTTTGAAATTATTTAATCTACACATCGGCGCCTTTATCTATAGGCTGCTATTCGTAAACCTAACAGGGAAGAATGCAAAGTTCACCTTTTGGATTTCCTTGTAAGCGCAGTATGGATAACAATACGTCATGATGAGCATGATGATTACACCATTATCTGGCTTAGTTAAACAAAATGTTCATCTAATCTGGAATATTAATAAACAATATGAAACTGTAGTGTACAAGCAAAGACCCGAAAATTAACTTTCAGAGTATGCTTTCTGATAGTAGCTCGTAGCTGCTTATAAACGAGAGAGAGAGAGAGAGAAACGAAATCCCGAATATTTCGCTATTTGCATCATTTTTTAAAAAATTAAATTAATTTTTAGTATATTAATAATAATTAAATTAATAATAATAAATAATTATTATTTTTTTAAAAAAATCATATTTTCTTTAATAAAACTAGTTCAAAATACATTTATAAGTCGCAGATAAATTTATTTTTATTTTTGTAACTACAAGAATTACTATCATTATTTATTTATTCATATGGAGTTTCCTCCCTTTTCTCCCCCCCCGTCCCTACTGGGGCGAGTTGAGCCCCCCCTCATGGGAGGGGTTAAGTATTTATGGCTGTAGATCAGCGTGTGTTCACGGGGCCGGCTTGCCTGCTTGCGGGATGAATAACCCCAGATAAACTTGGGGGGGGGGGGGAACCTGCTGTCCACGCCCGAGACCGGCTAACTTGGCTATGGCTGACGAAGATCCTTAAGCTCCTCACGTCGGCGACGGGAATCGAACCCAGGACACTCCTTCCCCAGGCATATGGTTGCGAAGCGCAAAGCCACTAGGCTAACTGCGCGGACACTATCATTATTGAAGTAAGCATAACCTGGATTCTGGTTATATTAAATTTTTTTAAAATCGTTTTTAAGCATTTCTTAAAATATACTAAGGTGCTATGTTTCTAATCTGAAAAATTCAAAGTTACTAAAAATGCTTCAACTTCATGACTCCAATCTAGATTAAAAAAATCTTCCAGGTCGTTTGGAAGAGGTGGAATGGATCCAGAGGAGAGAGACCAAGATAGTGGCAGGTCTGTGGGATGCTCCATATTATTATTATGTGACACCTCCAGGGAGTCCAAAAACTCATCGAGGAAGAGTGTGCCAACAGCATCGGACTATTGAACCCCTTCCAACTACTAACCACGCTCAAACTTGCTTAACTTTCTGCGTGAGCCATTAGTAGCAGAGGCTCTACCAATCGACCAACCTCTGCTAGCATGAGGATTGATTGAAGATTTATAGGTTACAGAGTCTGGTTGAGAGGCTGATGCCAAGGGAGGGGAAGGGGGATATGGCAGATATATATATAAGCTGCTTAGGAGATTTATAGGATTGAAAAGGAGAAATTTTTTCAGGACATGACCAATATGAGGAAAACTAGGAGTCATGTAAGAGTGTGCTTAGCAAGCGTGTGAAGACTAGATTTTTTGCCAGAATAAGTGTTAGTGCTTTGTCGGTGAATGGGTTTTTTGAACTCATTCACTGACAAAGATATGATAAGATCAGTGGCGGCCGGTAAAAATTTTAAGTGGGGGTGCTGCATATACAAAATAAAAATTTAAAAAAAATATTTTTTTACTAATCAGTAACCAATTTATTAATAAATAAATTTACATATTAAAAATTGCTTTATTAAAAATATTTCACCCTCACCACGAACAAACACCAATAATAAAAGTTTCGTATCTCATAGAAATAACGCGCGCAAGCATACGATACACTGCCCGCAAACAAGCAGTGTCGGAATCACTTGTAAGGTGTAACGAGAAGCGCCAACGAATATCGGCGAGTCTAGCTGCAATTGGCCGAATGTTCCGACACTGCGTTAGATCGCAGTGCATTTGTTTCATAATCTAAAGCGTTAATCGAACAATTCCAATTATTAATTATTCATTCAATGTCAAAACATAAGCTGTAACCTTTAACATGTTGTATTGCATTTATATAATGTTGTAAGCATTGTTATTATTTATAAACACAAACAAAATTTAATTTTTTCATTTTTTCCTTGGACGTGCTGCAGTGTCGCAGCGCTTATGTACGAGCCGCCACTGGACAAGATCTTCTGTAATGAGTCTACGGACTTCTGGAGATGCCCATATAATTAATAATAATTGGAAAATATGTTTTTTTTTGTTTGTTTATTTATTTTTATTTTAATTTTTAGGATGGATGAACTCGCTAATGTTAATCTGGCTGAATCATTTGATTTCCCAATATCCACATTGAACACGTTATAAAAAAAAAAAACTGCTTTATGGTTTTAAGCATATCTTTATTTAACTTTTAATTTCGTGTGATGTTTTCAACATATTTTTAGATGTATTATAATAGGCTGGACTGATATTCGTATTGAAATTAATGGCTATTAGTTCAGTTGATAAGTTGTCCTTCCGACAGCGGTACGAGGACGCTGTATACGAAACAAGTCTTCTAAATACCAGGATGTCATTTCTCATAATAAATGAATATGGTCATTAATAAACCGAAATCAAGAGTGTTGTACATTATATAATTCAAATTCTGATGATTACATTTTCAAAATATTCTTGCGGAAAATTAAGCTGAGCTTTTTTTAGAACAATGGAATGAATCTTTGGAGAGCTTCTATAGTTATCTGCAAATCTATATCTCTTTAGCTTTAAGTTCAAGAATAATGAATAATATCGGCGTGGTACACCTGTCTAGAGTGGTTAAATTTACGAAATTGGCTTTTACGTGAAAAATCATTGTATTGAACCTTGTTAGCTTCCTACACTTCTAGAACGTTTGAAGAATTTTATGAAGGTGAAGAATTTATCGACTGCTGTTTGAAGGATTTACAGTACTTAGTTGTCGTGTAAAACAATAACAACAAGAAGAAAAAAAAAAGAGAGAGGAACAAAATGGATCCGAAATAGATGTACGATGTCCATAAATAGCAGATATTCAGAAGTAATCCTCATCACAGTCGCCTCCATTAAAAAGGAATTCTTCATTAGCATTCATTTTGATGGGCTTTGGTCAATCTGCCATACATTTTGCATTACAACATATGTTCCAAGTACCGGTACAAGTTTCCTTGCCCATGGGTTAACGCGAAGTACTGTAAATGAATAGTACTTTACAGTATTACTGTGTGTTTACAGTACTTCTCTCTTTCAATACAACACTTCTGGAGAAATTACATTATACTGAACTAAGACATACGAGTTATGGATAAAACTATTACAACTTAACTATATATATGTTGGGAGATCTGCACGTGATATCTGCTGGGTGTTTTTGAAAAAAAGTTCCAATTGTTTTCCATACTCATCCCCCTGAAAAGGACAAATCCAAAACTAGTAAAGAGAATACACAATTTTATCATGTATGCAAACCACACTTTTACGTTCATTTTATTTATTTAGACGATCCTCTGATTTCAATAAAGTACTCAGGGCACTCCAAGTATATAGTTTACTTTGAGTGCACTTAGAAGGTATCCACGATTACATGAATTGAAAAAATACTTTAATGAAACTCAAGATCTTTGTTAGAGAACATTTTATTTTTTATTTGCTTATTCATTCAAAACATCAAAAATGTTTTGCTCATTCCTTAAACTTTTTAGTTACATAAAAGAACAGGAATGTTTTCATAAAATAGGTCAGGTAGGCAAAATTGTAACAAGTGCTTTTCTAAAAAAATGTGTTCTAATTATTTATTTATTTTATTTTTCTGGGAAGAGAGAAAAAAAAAAACCGAAAAACAAACTGAGTCATACTAATTTCGTTAATCAGTCAGCTCAATAAATAGTCAGCATTAGAAATACTTATTGCTTATATAAAATAAACTTATTAGAATCATTTTATAATATTAGCTATAAATTATTCAACTAATTATCTCTGTCAAAATTAGTCATTTATTCTTGTAACTTTTTTAAAATAAATAAATAAATATTTCGAGAGTATTTTCTGCCGTATAATGCGCCCCCTTTCTTCTAATCCAGCAACTAGTATTCTCCAATGGTTTACCAGTTACCGATAACATTTGTACATTTCGCTTTTTGGTATGTAACTTCATATCTGCTACTTTTGTTTCTACATAACAGGAATATTATTATTTAGAATGAACACGTTTCTTGTAAACAAATCATCTTTTAATTTATTACAGCGCTTCTCTTACTGAATATATTATTCAGTAAGTGTAAAACTGGTTTTAGGTGTAGGGTTAAGTAAATTTTGTTTCTTGTTGACGATATTGCTTCCTTGGCATTTATTCATTTTTAAGTTATTTTATGTAGTTTCTCAATATTAGGCGTTCTTTCCCTCTTGAAATAAAATTTATAAACTAGTGGAAATTGAGACTTACAAATAATAATGATATGAAATTTTAAAATTTCATATCATTATTAATCACAACTTTAAATTATTGCATAAAATATAAAGATATTTTATGCAATCTTTATAAGAGCATTTCTCAGAATGCAGAAATCCCCATTAACATCATTTTGTCTTTTCATCTATAATATATTATAAAATAATTCCTCTCAGGCACTACAACAACAATCTTCTACCAGCTCTCTCTCTCTCTCTCTCTCTCTCTCTCTCTCTCTCTCTCTCTCTCTCTCTCTCTGAGCTAAGTGCTGATTTTCTGCATTTTAGAAGTGGCTTTATTGACATTATTTTTTATTAGTTGTTGTTGCTGGATTTTCCATTACAGTAGAGGAATTTATATTCTCAACAATTAAAATAATACTACCAGCCAAATAGCTTCTTCTTGCAGACAAACCGGTCAGAAGAAGAACACATGCGATTGACCTCCATAATATACTGGCCTCATAGGCTTAGGTGCTTCAGCTGTAATTCCAAATAATAAAATAATATAGAAATAACAAACTTCTAAAGCTAACTCTCTGCTTCAACTGTATTTGACTCATTATTTTATTTTATTTATTTATTTTCTTTTTATGAGATATCACTTATTTTAGATGACACATTTAAATTAGTAGAGAAGATTTTTAGTTCGGCTGAAACGATTTCAACGAGATTCGGCATATAGTCATTGCTATTTTTACGTTGTTGAAGGTCTCCTGAGAAATTCAGCTTACCTGAATTGAAATGAAGACATATTTCAAGCGATATTTGGAATTTATTTGTTTTCTGCGCTGTTTATGTTTCCAATAAATTTTAATCCAATCAGAGAAAAAAAAATTAACATGGGAATTAATTGTGTGAGCACCTTTAACAGGCTACACCGTTTCAACCTGATATCGACGAAGTTGAATTTCACCTTCTGATTTTGCTTAAAGTCCTGAAAAATTAAGCCCAAACAGGACTCTAACAGGAAGGTAGCTTCCTGTTTGTTTTGACAAAATAATTTACAATATAAGTTTTTTCTTATGTTAAAAGTCTCTTGAGAAATTCAGCCTGACTTGTCTAAAATGAATGGAAGTTGCAGGGGGAGTTAGTTTCAATAAAAACAGCATTTTATTGAAATGACTTTATTTCCAAAACAAGGTGTATAAGGTCATTATAGTTTGGTTTAAATCCTTTTCCTAAGGAAAGCAAAACAATGTTTTGCGCTTGAATATGGTTGACCTATTATTATCGCTGAAAGTGGACTGAGTATGGTGCTTAGCTGGTCCTATGAATTTATTCAAACTAATGCGAACGTTCACATTTTAAGTCTAAAGCATTAGTCTACTAATCCTGTGAACTCAGCCGTGACATTACAAACAGCCTCGAAGAGAAAAAAAAAAAAACTGCCACTCTTCATGTATTATGAATCCATCCTCTTTTCATTCCCTGTAATGTTAGGTTTGGGTGACGCGAATGTAAAAAGCAAAGTGCAAATACTTGTTTGAAAAAAAAAAAAAAGGAAAAAATGTATATGTGAAAGTACTTTTTTGTATTTGTATACTATTTGTGTAGTAATTATATTGATTTTTCTTTGAATTACTGTATTTTAATTATTAATAGGAATACTATGGAAAAAAAAAAGTACATGTAACCTTTCTCAATACGTTACACAACTTCTAATAGGAGTCAAGTAGGCGAACTGAAAGGTTAAAAACATAGAGATGATGTGGGGGAAAAACTATACGGGATTTAGGGTAATAATGAAAGGTTTCGGAACCATTACTTTAATATAACCTATTTCGAACATCTTTCACGATAATGTCAATATTGCGAATTTCCCACAGTGGAAATCGATGATAATCGGAAGAATTGATTGGGGGGAGGCGGAATAAGTGGCAACGCTTTAAAATAAACAAGAAGTACTGTATCTGACTATAAATAATTAAAATAGTAATGTTGTATGCTACTTAGTGTTTTCAGATCTATCTGTTGAAAATAATAATTACAGAAGTATGTATATCATAAAATAAAGATATGATAAGTTTATTGCACATCATTTATTTATTGCTACATAGTTATTTATTCCCCTTTTCATGTCCCAAATGGTAGTAATTAATTTTCTCATGAAGTGATGGTTAACCGCTAATTGTTCAAGCGGTGAATGAATGTTGCTATATATCTAAATGAGTGATCTATCCTAGTTCAACTTAAAACAGTTGCCATAGAAGCGTCGACTTTGTTTTTATCGTCTTGCATTTTTTTTTTCTAAATTAATGCTTGTAAAGCGCTAAATCTTACGATATTTCAGTGTTATGGGTTTTTGTTTCATGAATCCCATAACCCTTTGAGGTTCGTAATTAAAGAATTTGTTGAATTAAAGAATTTAGAAAACAAAATGTCAATTATGTCAACTTAATGACATTTTTTTAAAATTAAACAGATTATATTTTGCAATTAATTAATTGCAACTCTGTTTTCATAAAACTACTAGTTCTTAATATTTGTTAGAAATCATTTGCAGTGGCAAAGGATGATAACTTTTTTTTTTTAACCCTGCTTTTTTCCAGAGATAAAGCGGAAATATATGTGCAAATGTAAGCAAGAAAAAAGCAGACTTGTTACCCTTGAAAATACCGAAGTTAAACGTAATGTACAGTCTGAAACCAGCAATAACGTGGGAGTCAGAATGCCTTGGTTGCAAAGTATCTCTTTCACCTTTGAGAAAGAAATACACGAAGAGGAAGTTCACGTAAATAATTAGAAGTCGTGACATAATTTAAAATTAATGGCACTAAGCTAAACAATTGAGAATATAGCTAGTTATCTCTGAGTTTTAAAAATTGTTCGCAGATGTTATTTCGTAAATATATTGTTTCCTTTAATTTTATAAATTATTTAAAATAATTTATCAATTTAATAGAAACTTCAATTACTTTGTAAACTAAAAATATATAAAAATTTTAAAACATAAAATGCTTATTTTCCATTTTAAAAGCCTATAATTGTGTGCATATTTAATGTTTTATACATATTTAATCATTTACTTCATTTTTGGCTTCAAAATACAAACGCAATGTCCACATTATCTATTCGTATTTCATGGGGCAGTAATGTCAAGCTCATGAAATAAATTTTGATGAAGTTCGAGATAGCAAACACCATAAAATGTATTACGGCAATATAGTGATATGATAAAATTGATAAAATGCCTATGCGCCTATCAATCCCTCCATTGTAATCAATGTCAAGGGCCTGGCCATTACCTAAGCCAGAACTTCACAATCACTCTCATCAACTGAAGATATGCCATCAATATCCTCATTTATGGACGGAGAGTTAGTTAATCCTTAGTAAATTCTCTTTCTTTTTTCCTCCCATATTTTTTTAGTTGTCCTACTAATTGAAACCATTCATAATTATTTCACTTCTTGTAGCTACCTAAACGCATCGATAATGCTATAGCCTGAGGTCCATATCGTGCTGTTAGTTTCTATTTTGCACCAAACTTCATAGTCACTGTCTATGAAGTTTTCTTTTTATAGGTCCACACAACTGTCGTTCCTGATCTCTTTCCTGGTTAGATAATTCATTTGTTATCATTGCTAATACTCTCCCCCCACCTTTTCTCCCCTATCTCTGGCGAGACTATTCCAGTCTTATAACACTTCAAGTTACTTCCTTAAAAACGGTTATGATATTCAGAAGAGGACGCTTCGCTTAATAGGTGATCCCCTTTCTCACAGCCTAACAGATGTTCTGTTCTGTATTTTACACCTTTTTGTATACGTATTCTCATTGACACTGTTCTATCATTCCTCTACATTTAAAAACATGACTAGATACTGGTCAACATCCATATACACAGGTCAGCTTTAAACATACCTAATAAACTTCTCATCTTCTTCTTTTTTATACCGTCTATCTCTGTTATCTGAAAATGCCTTTCCTAAAAATTTGTATCTCCAAGGACTGTAATCTTTAGCCGTTTAAGAACCATATCAACGAGTTCCTTCTTTCTCCTTAACCTCTTGCAAACAAATGGTGCTGTTGTAGGTTGCGACCTCTTGTGGGTGGGTTTAAAATAAAAGAATATGAAAAAAAAAAAAAGTATATTGCAAATGTTTTAATATAAACCTAGGCAAATATTGTTACGTAAATCTCAGAAGCTTATTGAGCAGGTGGCGTGATCAGTCTTGCACATCTCTAATTTTGTCTAATTAAAAAATTGGAAAGAAATGAAAGCTGAAGTGAAACAAAATGGGATATACAAATTTTCTATTGATTATGATATCTGTGCATAGTAATGAACTTCCTATACCTATTTTGGTATAGGAAGTCTGAAAAAAAATCAATACTATCAGTGTAGAAATATGATTTAAATTTTGAAATCTAAATATAGACGGTAGATCAAACTGAATTCAACTATATTATAAGAAATCTGAATTTGTCAAAATCTACAACCTCGACTGCAAGGGGTTGGAATATACATTTCAATAACAACCAAGATTTTCTTGAAAGACTTCTACCCCCCCCCCCCTCACCCGAATTAAATCTTGAAGGCTGTTATTACAAAGGAATATGCATGTTTCTAATACAAGTTAGTAACTGTTCATATGGAGTTATATGAATACATAGAATTTTTTTTCCAGAAAAAGAACAGCATGAGAAACAGTTAGCAAATATATGAATATTTTAAAATCGTAGGAAACTACTTTGGTTCGCACCAACACAAAATAGTATTGCTTATCTGAGAACAGGACAAAAGAGCAAATTTCATGATAAAAACTGGTTTCTTCTTGTAATTTTTAGTACTAGAGGAAGAAATATCTCTTGGTTAACTTAAAGGATGTTATTTTGGTTCCTTTGATTGCTATTAAATTAAATCTAACGAAAAAGTATGCAATAAATAAGAAACGGGGACGATTTCAAATATATTAAGATTAAATTTCCTAAAAAAAAAAATAATTAAATATTTTATTCTTACTAGTGTAAAAATATTTGAGCTTATAAAAGGAGGGATATGTTTTAAAAAGAAAACCTTGTTCTAGACCAGGTATTTAAAAGTATTCTGAAATCATTAACGATATTGCAAGCCATTAGTTAATGATTTCAGAATTTAAATACTTGGGTTCGAACCCGGTCTAGGACTCCAAGAATCTTTATAATAACTTTTCATATGAATACAGGTTAGTCGGTGGAAGTGTTCTCCCGGTAACTTGGTTTTTCATCCCGCAAGACAGACAAACAAATTAGCCATGAAATACATGGCTGACTGACATAGCAAGGATTAACTGCCCTATCGCAACACTAATTAGATTTCTAAGAAGCCAAGTTACTTTTTCATGAGCTTAACATGTAAGGGGAAGATGAGATGACCATTTAGCAGAAAATTAAGCCTCACCTATAATGAAAGGCTCAAAAATAGACCCTTTCATTTCCCATGGTTCTCATATAACCTCAACAGAAGGATACTGCCAAGATTTTAACCAATTCTCATGTCTATTTGTCAACTATAATTTAAAAAAAAAAAAAGTGCTAAATGTAGGGCGAAAAAAAGCCTTGGGGTGGGTTAATTACAAATTTCAAATCATAGTTATAATTTAAAAAATGATAATAAAAGTTACAAATTAACGTATATCGAAAGCAAGGAAATAAAAATATATTTAATACAAAATGTTTTTTACGAAGATAATACAAAATAAATAAATTTACTAAAATAAAAAAGCAAAAATTAATGGCGAGTTGTTTCATGTTGTCAATACAGGCTAAAAATTCCTTGTTCTTCAGATCGAAACTCTTAACTCTATATCGATCGTCTTGCATTTATTTATGTATTTTATATTTTCACACATGTTTTTTTTTTTTTTTCACGAAGCACCAATTCGGTTGAATCTATTCCAGTTAATCCCAACATATTTTCGTGCTTAAATTTCGATCTAAATAATGTTAATAGTGAGTACATAGAGAGAATAACAATTCATTCCTTAAGTTTTAAGGATTTCCATATTTGGTCTAGTTAATATACTCACTTAAGATCACATGGCATTCTTTATGCATTTTGTCAGTGCTATGCTATGAAGTAAAAATTTGAGATTTGTATGTCTAAATGTAATGAATAATTTTATTATTCATGCAAAAGACTTTTATTTGGAAATTCACACGACCAGAAAATGCGTAATCTATAGCTATTATAAAGGCAGCATTCTGACCTCTCTTCAATACATCTACTGAAGCGACAAAGTGTCGTCCGAGCTGTTTACATTTACAAGGCTAATGGCAAAGAACGTCTGCTTTTAGCCTTGTTAGCCCGTACGACGTACTTAGGAGGTTCGACATAAAACTCTTCCGCCTCACACAGGAACGTGCATAAATCCGCGTAACTCATGTTGCCTACATAAATCACCCTTATTCTACCTGACGCATGACGTCAAAGGCTTTTTTTTTTTTTTTGTTTATCTTGTCTCGATCACGTGATCTTATCTCTGGAGACAGCAAAAGTCCAAGATAAGAGAAATCTCTTGTATACAAAGAAGTGGCTAGTCTAGTTTGTTTGACACCTTTAAGTCATACAACAATTCCATCGATAGGAAAGTAGTCAAATACGAGGCATCTTATCACCCTACCGAGCCTCGTATTTGGCTTCTTCCGCAGATTAGGGAAGATATTGTGTCATGAAGGTTTGAAGTTTTGTTTAACGGCGTTTTACGATATACTAACTGCAAAGTCGTTTAAAACGAGCGAACTCGTGTTGTGATTATTATTATGTATTTCTTCTTTTATTTTCTAGTTATTTGTACTGCTGCTCGTATTTATCCATTTGCTATTTTTTTATTCGTTTACATTTTTTATTGTATTGTTTTAAGACTACTATGCTTTCAAACGGAAAACATACTACACACTGACATAACATACTACAAATAATATATGCTTATCAATTACATTTTTTAAAAATGTTCTGAAAGATATGTTCTTCAGCTGTCATCAAGTTCTCGGTATGATTTTTCGACGATTTTAAGTAAAATGCATAAAAAGTGGTATGTAATTTTTATTTTTATTTATTTTTAATAATAATAACCTTTATTGGTGTTCTAGAATTCTTACAAACATATATCGAGAATCTTGCAATAAGAGTTGTACGGTTCTCGTGAATTTTGCAACAGTTGTTTGCAGATGATGCAAAGTTGGGCAGAGCTATCAGGAGTAGTGTGGATACTGTAGCTTTGCAAGAGGACTTGAATACACTGTCTGAATGGGTAAATAAGTGGGGATGTCAATTCAATGTCTCAAAGTGTAAGGTTTTGAAATTTGGGAAGCAGAGATGGGATGTAAAGTACACAATCGGTGCGAATATCTTGGAAGAGGTAGAGGAAATGAGAGATCTGGGAGTGATTGTAGACAAGGACCTAAAATTTCGGGGACATGTTGCTAAAATAGTGAAGACAACACAGCGGATAATGGGAATGATGGAGGACATTGACTTGTAGAAGTAAGGATGTTATGGTTCCTTTGTATAAGGCTTTGATCAGGCCACATATGGATTACTGTGCACAGATCTGGTCACCTTGTTTTCAAAAAGATGAAATTGCGTTGGAAAAAGTTCAGAGGCGATTGACTAAGGTGGTTTCTGGTCTCTGGAATGTAGAGTATGAAGACAGATTGACAAAATGCAATTTGCAGAAATTGGTGGATAGAAGGAGGAGGGGGGGATATGATTGAGACATATAAGCTGTTGAGTGGTTGTTACCAGATTAACGTCGGGGAGGTTTTGCACAGAATGGGTGAGGATAGCAGGAGAACAAGAGGTCATTCCTGGAAGCTGTATAAGGAGGGTGTGAGCAAGGGAGTGAGGAGCAGGTTTTTTGCATGGAGAGTGGTGAGTGATTGGAATGCTTTGCCCGAGAGTGTGGTGTGTGCAGAGACAGTGAATATATTTAAGGCACAGTATGATAAACTGTGTGTATAACAGTGGACCTCCCACGATGAGTCTTTGACTCCATGGAGGTTTTTGTAATAATAATAATAATGAAGTGCAGGCAATAACAGAGGCAATGACATCTGCATTTTTTATGCATTTTTATTGCAACAACACTGCAATGATATTGCAACCTCATTTGCCTTTGTTATTGCAATTATACTTTACATGTATATTGAAATTTTACAGTTAATTTACAATCATTGAAAATTACCTGGTTTACAACAGTATTACAAGTTCTGAAACGTTGACAGAAGAAATTTTATTACAATAATAATAATAATTTTAACGGTAATATATATATATATTCACCATTAAACATTTAAATACTTTGTTGTTCAGTCAAATGCAAATACAACAGTAACATAAATTGAAACTATTAACTTTTGTTGACCTAGAACAAACACGCATTGAGAATCATGAGGTAAGAGTATATAATTTTAATTATATAATTGAGACATATAAATTGTTAAGAAGTGATTATCAGATAGATATCCAGGATAAATTTTGAACGGGTTAAAGGAGGGAAGGGGACATAGACAAGAGGTCATTCTTGGAAGTTGTATAAAGGTGCGGTGCATAAGAGAGAGTGCAGCACGACCTTTTTGCATGGAGAGTGAGTAGTGAGTAGAATGTTGCTGAGTGGAATTGTCGAATAGGGTGGTGAGTGTATAAACATTGAACCAATTTAAGACAAGGTATGGTAAACATTATCTTTGTTTGAACGCATCTTACTGTCTCCCTTGATGAGTATTCACTACAGGAGATGTTTGTATAATAATAATAATAATAATAATAATAATAATAATTTTTTTTTATTGTCTCAGATAAATTACATACATAGATACAACAATAGTTTTATATTCACGTATATATATATATACATAATATTTATAATACATTACAATTGCGAATAACAAATACTGGCGAGTTATTAATATTCTTAAGTTATAATAATTTTTTTTTTTTATATAAATAATATTTTTGTTCACTGCTAAAATATTTACACATACATATATACAATAGTTATCTTGAGTATAATAGTAATATTTTTTTTCTATTAAAAAAATAAATAAAAAATAAATAAACAATTTATTATGTCTCAGTATAAGTTACATACAACGTTAATTTTTACAGTAATTACTATAAGGATTATACAGAATTTTTTTTTCCTTTTTTTTTATGTCTCAGATTAATTGCATACATAGTTGCTGTAGTAATTATATATATATAATATTTATAACGCATTACAAGTGTGTATAACAGATACTTGCAAGTTAGTAATTTTCTTCCTCGAAGCTTAGCAGAGCTTATCTGAGGAAGATAATAGATGACAGAGGGTGGCGGTTTCATGGTTGTGTTCCTATACTGGTCACAAGGCAGGTGTTGATTTTACTGTTTGTTGGTACATGCTTGAAAGACTTCGACTGCTATTACAGTTTAACTTTTTTTTTTTTGTGCAAATAGGATTGGATTTAGACATGGTGTGTTTGTTCCTTTGTGTTCTTGTAGTGATAGTTTTTGAGAGGGGGGTTGTCACGGGTTCGTGTATGTGTGCATGTGTGGTGGGGGAAGAGAGAGACAGGAATTGCTCTAATTTTCATTCTCGCTATAATATTTATATAGTGCCTGTTTCAGCTCTCTGTATGTTCCTAGGTTTCTGTTGTCGAACGGCAGTTTGTTTATCATGTCAGGTACGTAGAAGTTTCGGGTGGCTTTGCCGTGGTGATTGTTGTACTTATATGTTATGTAGTTTGTTGACTGTGGTCTTGTTATTTGATATGTTGTTCTGGTTACTCTATATGTTGGGCTGTAGTAGTGTTTTAACATGACTGTTCAGTGGCGTAAGTTTTTCACCTTAAATATTTTGTGTTTTGTCCGTGCTTCCTGCATAAGAGTGGGTTGTTCCCAGAATATCAATTTTATCATTTTATCTTGCAACCATTGTAGCCTGTTAAGTCTGTAGTCTGCACAGAATGCGTATGATGTGATTGCATATCTTAAAATGTTTTCACATAATGCTTTGTAGATTATGTGGGTTGGGGCAATGTCTTTTAATCTGTATAGTTTGCTTGCTATTATCCTAAGCTTGGTATGTAGGTAGTTTGTATGGCTATTCCAACTTTGATCAGCATCGAAGTGAAGTCCAAGATAGCGTGTTGTTTTCACCTGTGTGATGGTTGTGATTTTAGGTTCTACACTTTGTGTATAGTAGGATGAATGTTTGATAGTGAGATATTTAGTTTCTATGGCCAGGGTTTGGGGTTTTTTGAATATCATTAGCTTTGTTTTTCCAGGGTTTATATATATGCCGTTTTCAGTTAACCAGTTAGTGATTTGATTGATGTCGTGTTGCATATTTTTGTAAGCGATTTTTGCAGTGTTGTGAATGGATACTATGGCAGTGTCGTCTGCATACTGGAAGATTTTACTTTTTAGGGGGAGTTGGCTTATGTCGTGTGTGTATATGTTAAATAGAATGGGAGATAGGACAGCTCCTTGCGGTACTCCACAGGTTACATGTACCTCTTTGCTGTGTGCTGATCCTATACGTGTGATGTGCTTTCTGTTTTTCGTGTATGCTTTAAACCACTGGAGTAGACGACCTCCAATTCCGATATGGGTAAGTTTCGTTAACAAGGTTTTATGTGTTAGTGTGTCAAATGCTTTTGTTAGGTCAATGAATACCACTAATGTTGTTCTCTTTTTATCCAGTGCAGCGTTTATTAGATCTGTGAAATCGTCCAGGAGTGTTGCTGTTCCTTTATTTTTTTGAAAGCCATATTGTGTTTTGGGTATGATTTGAAATTTTTCAACGTATGTGGAGAGTTTCTGATGTACAATGCGCTCCATGATTTGGTTGATTACAGGCAGCGTGGCGATAGGTCTGTAATTACTTATTATGTTTCTTTTTCCCTGTTTGTGTATGGGTGTGATTAATGCAGTCTTCAGTGTTTCAGGTATGTGTCCCTTTTCGAAGATTTTATTTAACAGTTTTTGTATAACTGGAAGTAGGTCGGTTGAGTGTTTCTTGATGTCTTTTGGTCTGATTCCGTCTATCCCTGGTCCTTTGTTAGGATTAATTTGTTGAATTGCCAGTGATAGTTCTTCTTTTGTTACTGTGGGGAACCACATCGACTGGGTTGCTCGTGGGCCTAGTGGAGAATGTTCGTTTGTGTGAGGAAAGGTTGTTTCTTGTAGCTTTTGGACAGAGTTCACGAAGTGCTGATTAAAGTTATTTGCCAACTGTTTGAGGGATTTGGGGTCGCAGGCAAAGCTGTGTTTTATTGTTTCTGAGGCAGTGGTTCTGTGTATATTGTCCAGCATTTCATTAATCAGGTGCCAGGTTTCCTTTATGTCATTCTGAGCTGTTGTTAATTTGTTGCTGTAATAGTTTCTTTTTGCCGTTCTAATCTGGGTTGTTAGAAGATTCCGTTTTCTTTTGTATTCAGCTTTTAAAGCGATATTGTTTGGCGACTTCTTAAGTTGTTTCCATAGGGCATCTTTTCTTTGTATGTCTGTTAGTATGTTGTCTGTTATCCATGGATTTTGTTTCGTTTGGGGGCGTATTTTTATTTTTGTTAATGCTTTGTTATATATTTTGTTAAATGCAAGTTTAAGATTATTATATACAGCTTTAGCAGAGTCTAGATATGCTATCTGCATCCAGTCTGTTTTTCTGATTTCATCGTTCACTATTGCTTCGTTTACAATGCTATGATACTGTTTTGTAGTCTCAGTGATTTTTATGGGTTCTGGTTCAGTGTGTAACTGCAATGCTGTGAAATAATGGTCTGCTAGTTTGCATGTTATGACGGCTGCTGTGTGGCTCTTTGGAGGTGCCCTTATATTTATATGATCAATGCAGGTTGAGGTTGTTGTGTTTCTGACTATCTCTTCTCGTGTATACGACTGTATGGATGGGGTTATGTTATATGTCGATAATAGGTCTAGGTATTGTTCTGTGTTGTTATTTATGTTCCTAATGTTTATATTAATGTCTCCTATTATTATCAAGTATTTTGAGGTGCCTACTTTCGTGGCTGAAAGCCATCTGTTTAGTTCTTCTAGGAATTTTGTGGTGCTTAAGTTGGGTGGTCTATATATTGCGTTTAATATCAGGGAGTTTTCTTGTTTGATGTTTTTAATTTCGATGCATATGTTTTCTGCGTATTCTAATTTATAGTTTTTTTCTGTTACTTCTAGTTTATGTTTGGTAAATATTATTATACCACCGCCTCGTTTTGTTTGTCTGCAGTGTTTGTGTTGTTGGAAGTGTGGCATTTGGTAGGAGGTTGCCTCTTCGTTTGTCGTAGATACTTCAGTCAGTATTAAGATGTCTATTTCGTCTATATCTTCCTTCAGATAAGCTTGCAGGGTCAGCCAGTATTTTTGAATGCTTCTGATGTTGATGTGGAGAATAGATAGTCCTTTTTTGGGGATTGTCAGTTGTTTCCATTCTGATATTGATTTCAGAATGTGGCAGTTATCATGTTCCGGGGTGATTACGTCTGCTTGATGGTCTGCATTCATGTTGGTTGGTGTACTGTTCCTTCTTTACGAGTTGTCAATATTCCTTTCAATGTGACAGCCTGTTGAGGTCATCTACGGATTTTATTTCTATTGGTTTTGCGTCTTGTGTCTTTCTAAGGAATATTTTGCTGTCTCTTATCCATATAAACTGGTAATTGTTTTCTGTTTTTACTTTCTTTGCTTGGTAGAATATTTTCTGATAGTGTGGAGTAAGGTATTCAGACAAGTATATTGGGGTGTTGTCGTGGTCTCCTTTCAGATCCTTTACTACTGGATTTTTAATCCTGCTTGCTTTTATAAGTGTAGTTTTTGTTAGGCTGTTGGTGAGTCGCACTACGACGGGAGAAGGACGGGTATTATTTTCTCTTTTCCTTTTTTGTGGTAACCGATGCACTGCCTGGATGTCTCTTGATTCAATGGGGGAGCCGATTTTTTGGCTTAGTTGTATTACAGTGTCTCTTAGATGTTCCGTAGCTATTTCTGGGAGACCATTTATGAGGAGGTCATTTTTGTGCTGCTGTTGGTTTGAGAGCTCGTACTGTTGCTTTAGAGAGTTTAGTTCTTGCCGTAGGTCCGTTGTCTCTTTAATTAAATTATGCTGTCTTTCAGTTAGCTCTTTGACGCAGTTTTTAATTTCTCTAACGGTCTGTAACATACCTTCTATCGAGTTATTATTAAATTTAATAAATTCCTCGCAGTGGTTGAATTTTTCTGTAATTTGTAGATTAGTATTTTTATGTGGGTTGGGGCAATGTCTTTTATTCTGTATAGTTTGCTTGCTATTATCCTAAGCTTGGTATGTAGGTAGTTTGTATGGCTATTCCAACTTTGATCAGCATCGAATTATTAATTAATTAATAATAATAATAATAATAATAATAATAATAATAATAATAATAATAATAATAATAATAATAATAATAATTACTGGATAGTATTTAGAGACTGCAATAGTGTTTGTATTGGTAATAATATAGT
The DNA here is from genome assembly GCF_054136105.1 of Typopeltis vanoorti. Classification (NCBI taxonomy): domain Eukaryota; kingdom Metazoa; phylum Arthropoda; class Arachnida; order Uropygi; family Thelyphonidae; genus Typopeltis; species Typopeltis vanoorti. The sequence continues at coordinate 114,679,106 of NC_143553.1, forward strand.
TGCATTTTAACATTTGTATTTGAAATAATTTATCATGCTTATTTGCGTTTAAACTTCAAGCGATTATCTGGCTCGAAAAGCAAATTGGCATAAAATAATTACACGTAGAGGATCCTGCTAGGAAAACTCTTACCTTCCTGAAGATTTTAGTTTATGCTTCTTCGGATATCCTGATTGCTATTTAGCAAAACACGTAGATTACAGTATTTCGTTGACAGTAATAATGTCAATAATAATGGCAAATATAATACAAATTATAATTAATTTAATTTAGACTGACAATAGTTAAGTTTTTCACCAACTAGTCACATATTTTATAGCAGCTTAGGTGGCCAACTGTACCATATTGATGGGACTGTATTCCAGGAACTTGATGAACCCAGGTGGTGTTGATGGGAAGGCAGTTGAAATTCAGACGATTCATATTTCAAATTTGTTGCTTGGGGGAGGGGGGTTATAGGATTGATATGAACGAAATATTTCAGTACATGAATGATGTGAGGAAAACTAGAGGTCATCCATGAAAACTGAGTAACAGAGTTGTTAGTAAGGGATTAGATTTTTTGCTTGGAGAGTGGTGAATGAGTGGAATAGAATCGATAATGAGTTGAATAGTTAGTTGTCTGTACTTTGTCGGTGAATGATTTCAAGGCAAAATATAACAGATATTGTACAGGTATTGATAACTGTTGTTTAATTTTTTTAAAGAAATAATAATAATAATAATAATAATAATAATAATAATAATAATAATAATAATAATAATAATAATAATAATAATAATAATAAACTTTGAGTCCACTGCTCAGTTTTTTACAGATCTGAAGTCGTTTGAAAGAGTTTCAGGTCGGAACACTAGAGTATAATGTCTAGATTTATCTAAAAAATAATAAAAATAATAAAAATAAAACCAATAAGCCTACTCACAATACTAATTTATTATAGGTTTACATCCTTTCCTAGGTAGAAATGGAAATTTTGTCATTTTGGTTTGAAAAAAGAGAAAGAAAAAATATAATCAAAAGTTAAGGCAATAACTTTTAAGCCAAACTACTCGTACGTCACTTTTGATTACTCAGTGACTTTCAAGCCAAATTAGAAGTCTGAATGTTACTTTTTGGACGTCTCATTAGGAGTAAAATTCGAATTACTGCAACTTGCTGAATATAACATTATCGATTCGCCGCATTTATTGAACAAAAATATTCAAAAGGAACACCTCACAAAATTTCTCAAACTATAGAACTAGGATTCTAATTCTGTTGAGTGTTCTATAGAACCAAAAAATCGTTTATCCCTCCTTCTGTTACAGGTTGCATCATTAAACCAATAAAACTCAATTTGATATAAGTGAAAGTGGAGATTGCAAATGGGAGTCATGTCCTTGCCATGACCGGTGAAGACATCTCCACAGGTAGAATGATTTTATCGATTTCGACCAAATTTAAATTATAGCTATTTCTGACATTATTTAGGGTTCCTGAAAAAAACTCGGGCAAATCGAAGCAAAATGAAGATGGATTACAGAGGGGGTGTTTTTCTCCATAGACATTATTATAAATCTCATCGTTAACCACTTTAGACCAAACCTGAAATATAACTTTTTCATGCGTTGTTTATTCTGCCCTGAGAATTTCAGCCGAATTAGAGAAAAACAAAGAGAGGAGTCGCTTCCTTCTCAGACGTCTCTACATCTGTAGAGTTCGCATCGTTCAACCCATTTCCACATTTAGAATATTGTTGTTTCTAACATTGAAAAAGTCCTCTGAAAAAAAATTTCATTTCCCAATCGAACCGAAATGAAGGTGGGGGGGGATGTAGAGAGGGATCGCTTCGTTGTAGACACTTAACAGTTCGATGGCTCAATCGTTTTCGACTGACTTTGCAATATTCTTTCTTCTGTTTTTTTAAGGTCTTTTGAAACTTGCAACTTTCTGTACAGTTGAACCAAAATGGAAAGAGAGGTTGAAAAGGAAGAAGAAGAAAGTAAAATTCTGCAGACAAGATTCAGTTCGCATCGTTCAACTGACTTCGACTTCTTTCTCGACTGTTTTGTTTACTTCATCTAAAAAAAATTGCCATCTCATAAAAAATCGTGTATGTCAAATCGTAAGCCAAATGCTGAGGAAATGAAGGATTATTGCAATTTAGAAGGCCTGACTTGGTGAACATTATTGTTTTTAATTAAATTAATTAATTAATTACTTAATTAAATCTTTCCTCAGTTATTCCTTTGTGCTGCTTTATGTAGAATCACGATTCTCGCGGCTCTCACTGTTTTAAATTAGTTCATTGTTCGAGTTCTACTTTGTATTCCATTGCCTGTTGCCACTGATGAAGACCTGTAATTTTCAGATCGAAATATATGGCCTTTGAATAAATATTATTCGCTCCTTTCATTGTGTTATCTTGTGAATTTTATGAAATTATCGATTTATATAACAAACATTTATTAATGTTGATTTGGGAATCCTCCCTAATAAACCATGGAGGCGTGAATCAGGGGTATATTGTAAAAATTGTAATAATTACTACAGCTTATCTTGTTCATTTACATAAAAAAAAAGTTCTCTATCTCATCTCAGTCCTAATTATTTTCTCCAAAAGCGTAGTGAGGGTATTGTGTACTCTTAAAAAAAAAAAAAGAGTGTCGTTCAATCACTTGCTATTATGTATATGCAATTTAAAAGTTAAAACGTATGAGCGTCCACATGCTTCTTTTTTTTTTATTCTTGTCACCTGTTGTTTCCGGTGTTAAACGTCTATATGACTTTTAAGTGCAAGGTTCATCCAGCTTGCCTAGACATCAACAACAGAATATGATCTACTATTCATTGATAGTGACACTGGTAGCATAGCAGATGATCATATAGAACTACTCTAACTACTCCTGAACACGCTGAAAGAACGTTCAACTAAAAGCCAAATATGCGCTCAAAGGTTGGAAGTTGCAGTATATAATCAGAATAAAAAAAAAAGTTAAATTCTCTTCCTTTGCTACGACAATTTTTAAAGGCCTGACAGTTTTAAAGGTTTTGGTCGAAAACTTTTCAGTCTAAAACATTAAAAAAGGAAATAGTTCAAGAAAATTCAGACTTTTTTATAAGAATACATTAAAAAAAATAAGCAAAATCTTATAAGTTTTTATAAGAATAAGAGAGGAATATACAATATATTGTCTATTAATTGTGTGTGTTCTGCTGCCAATTTGCCGGTTTTGCTGATGAAAAACCAAGCTTACAGAGGAAAGAAAACACTCCATCTCCGTGTTAGTTCGCTGATTCACCTTCTATGGGAAAGTCTTTATAAAGATTTCTTTTGTCATGGAATTCGAACCGGCATTTTTTCTAACCGGAATAAATGTCGAAGATAATATGAGGCTGACTGATAAAACTACTGCGTACACATACCAGATTCAGCAAGAACCGCTAAAGATAAACTATTTTCTTTCTAATGATAAGAGAAAATAAGCATATAATATGCAACTGTATGCTCATCTCAGCATACCGGAAGCTGTCAGAGAATCCATATTTAATCAACAGACTTTTACTAACAGACCGTGTGCAAAACATAATAATTCAACGCTCTGCAACATTAAAGAAAAATAAATTAATATTCAAAATGATGAAATTATAGGGACTGTTATTCCGGTAACTGCCCTATGACTTCTGTGTCATCCTGTATATTGGCAAATATATGTATATTCAGTGGCGGTTCGTGGCTTGAAATCGTTCGGGTGCTGCAACTTTCGAAATATACATACACACTGTAAGTATACGTGTTTGGATAAAATATCAAAATTATGGTAAAAATTAAAAAAAAAAATGAAAAAATATTGTTTATTATCGATAAAATTATACAGTTTAGTATAATTCAAAATTACTTAAAAATAAAATCCATTCCTTTAATTGTAATTAAAGGAATGGATTTACAATTTTTGAACATTACAATTAAATCCTTTAATTGTAATGTCCAAATATTTAAAGAGACGGAGTAAACACGATAAGCACTACGAACACTCTACTACTGGCGCAAACTGCATACTGTATAAACAACAGAACTGCGCGACGGACAGTGCCCATTACGCTAATAGCTCGCATCTCACGATGACGTGCATATGTTTGCGCGTGTAGCACTATGGCACTATGGTAAACACAGTGCTGCTAGCGTCCTTCGCACTCCTAAGTGCTACAAGATGGATTTTTATTATTTTTTATACAAAATAAGACAATTGTATAGGATTGTTAATGATAAAATTAAATATTACAAGCAAATATAAATAAATTAATAAATATATTTATATATTGAGAAAAATTGGGGGTGCTGCAGTTCTGCAGTGCCTATGCACGAGCCACCCCTGGGTATATTGTATACAAACACGTGCTCAGCTAAGCACAGAATAGAAACATAGGGTTCATTTTGACAGGTAAACAGGAATGCATAATGCACTCACTCTGTTGCTCTTAAAATATCAATTATTGCGGAACCCATATATTTTGAAGGAGAGATGTTGAATGCCACAAGAAGTCAAAGAGGATGACGATTTTCACATTCTCCCAAATTTCCAGACAGGTGCGTTATCAAGAGCAACTGGAAAGCCCACCGACCATATTTTTAACCTAAACTATACAGCTACATATTGTAATTTTATGAACAACGATCTAAGAAGTATCCAAAATTATTTCTAACAAAATCACAACTTAAGCTAAAGTATACAGGAACATACAACACGTAGTTTTGCATACATATATCATAATGCAAAGCATTGCTAAAACAATATTGTATGTGTGGCTGGACTCCAGCTCATTTTTCTATTTTTCTTTTAAAACACTGCAGTCTTCAAGAATTACAATGGTGATTTTCTTATTATAGAAGTGTGTGTGTGTGTGTCGAAAGGAATCGACTGACATTCCCTAGAAAGGCGAATCTCACTACTCATTTCATCTTATACCGACTAAACTACAAAGTCTCCAAGCTAACACCCTCACACTTGAAAAGTCTTTATAAAGGTTCATTCGGATAATACATCGGATAATAAAAGAGATTTGAATCTAGATCTTTCCAGCCAATGGGTTAATATAGCAAGTTAGTGGGAAGCCTACAAAACAGGCAAACCAACGACAGAACACATATGCTTTAATATAGTGGACAATGAGATGGGCTAACCAGATTAATCGCAGTCAGAATAAGGGTCATAAGAAACAAAATTACTTGGCCATAGTAGGCCATTAAAGCTTATACAGAAGGGGAGATTGGAGAAGAAAGACTGAAATCCCATCTGCACAATTCCCTTTCGAGTGATTACTGAAAATTGTGAGATACTTCCTTTCATTATTAATCTAGTCAGTTTTGTAGTTATTAAGTTAATTAATTTTGCAGCTGATCTGTATTTTGACAGAGAGAGCAAATGTTGCAGTCTTATCTAACTAATGAACCATTTGAAAACAAACAAGTATGGAAGTTGGAAGTTAACAGGAAACTAAATTCTATATTTATATACTTCATTGACCGCTTTCCATGTTTCAAACATAAATTTTAAAAGATCTTGTAACTCCCTTTATTCTACAAAGGGAGTAGCGAGACCCTTTTAGTCATACCTAACCTTTTGAAGATCGAGTGGCAGCCAAGCTCTACCATTGGCCCTGAAAACAAAACTGGCCTAAGACTAAAATTGCTTTCAGAAGCAGCCAAGGAGAGTATGAGAAACAACTGCAACTATCTCGTACTTTATAACGCTAAAACCACTTTAATAAACATATTAAGAATAAATCGAGGCATGAGTGAAAAAAACTGTTATGTGAAAAGACAACTGATTAATAAACTAGTTTACATAAGTATGAAATTCTGCTTTAACTGTGATGCAGTTGTACAGATTAATGACTTCACGTTAAGTGGCAGCCTATACTGTGGCTTCTTTGGAAATTGAGTAACTTAAAACATCTTTCATTTTCTGTGTGATACAGAACAACAATAGTCATTTAACTTGCGTTCACTTGCTTTGATACGTCACTGTACTATGCGGTTCATCTCTGGTATACGATATTTGAGAATAATATTTTCCGTAAAATTTTTGCGACCTCACATATAATGGGATGATGTCAAAATTATAAATTCGGTAAAATTATGACATCATTTGTGGATAAAGGGGAAATGAAATTAGACGCTCTCTTTGTATAATCTCATGTATTCCAACAAGCTACGGTTTGTATTCAGCTGTAGGCATTGATGTTTAGGATTGTCTTTAAGATCAATTGCATCACTTGGTGTGTGTGTGAGACTACTGGCCCATTTATTTGTGGCTAAAGACACAAATGTGGCGCTTTTGTGGCAATGTTTCAAGCCGCAAATAAGTGGCTTGAAAAAGAGTTGTGTTTAGTCTCTAGAACATAGTTCCGGATTCTGTAAGAAATACACAATAAAAATAGAAAAAAAATCTTTAGTTTACCCACGATATTAATGTACTACAGTTTTGCAACCTTTCGTTGGTGGAAGACACACCTAAAAATAAATAAATAAAGAGAGTGCTCTTAAAAATATTGATGGCGTTCTATTGATGAATGTTGGATTTTCGTGTAATTCAATTAAGCTGAAATAATTGTGCATTTAGGCTTAGATGCTAGTTTACTCTCATAATACAAAGAGAAATAATTAAACAATAGATTTAATCGTTTCAATATATCGTCGCTTATTTGTGGCCTTTATACAGAAATGAGGGTGGTGCTTCTGTAATCACCATTCACCTTATCATTTCAAATTCTGGATTAATTTAATTTGGATTAATCGACACTGTCTCTTACTTTAAGGCAACAGGGTCCAGTGGAGATACACAAGCATAAGTTCCTTATTCTTGCCATCTGGTCATCGACATTATACCTTATTACATAGAACATAACCGTTTGTCATATTAGTTTGCCACTTAAGACATTGTCAAAGGCTTTTTGAAAATCTACAAATACTATGTGGTTTTTGTTGAATTCATAATACTTTTCCATTAGGATTTTTAATGTCAGGGTTACTGCATTATCGTTCTTTTCGGAAGCCATTTTGTTCTTCACAAAGTTTATCTTTTACATATGATTTACGCATTAAAGTTAATAATCGTGCATATAATTTATAACCAATTTTTAAAAGATCCTTCCTCTATATTTTCACAGCTGTAGGTATCGCCTTTTTTATATACTGGAATGCTAATAGCTCTATTCTAAATTTCCGATAATTTCCTGGCTGTTTAGGTATTGTTAAATAATTTTTAAAGTTTTATGTACAAGACGTCTGCATATTTAATAAATTATATTAATTGCATCTTCTTCAGGAGAATTTCCTGATTTATTTGATACATTGTTTGTTGGATTTCTTCTAATGCTATATCTTCCACTGCATAGTTAGTAGTTAGCATTATATCAGATTTAATTTCATTACTATCTTGCCTTAAATTTTGGAAGTTCAACTACGTTTCCACGTTGATTATTTCAACTTTTATCTCTAATTTTGCCATGACATGATCCCATGTTGTTCTCTATTTCTTTTCCTCTTGTGTTCATAACTATCTAGTTTTTCATTTCATCTTTTCCTTTTCCATTTACTTTTTGTTCCAAGATATTCTTTTGCTGCATTTATTAAAATGATGTTTAAATTATTCCTTTCCTCTTTTATGTAATCATTTTCTTTTATTTGCTCTAGTTTTTAATTTTTTTTTTTCGAAATAGAGGTAATTAATAAGTTTATTAGCTAAGAGTTGAACTCTAAAGAGATTCCTGTGGATTTCTCTTTGCACTGATTTCGTGAGTTTTAATTCATCTCTGGAGTATACTAAGTTTTCCTTTTAATGGATAATGATCTGTTTCTACACTGCTCTCCAAAACCTAAGGATGAACACCATTTCTGAAGATCACAACCGCAAATTCAGACGAATAACCTTGCAGCAATTTATATAACTGACGATTTCGAGTAGAAAGCAGGTTCACATTTAAATTTTCGAGTTGCTCGCAAAAGGGATCACGTGGTAGCACTCAACAGGTAAAAAAGACAAAAACTGCGTTAAGCTGTGTTTGAAATAAGCTATTTTCTTGAAGAAATACAGTTGCAAACTTGGATATCTTGCAAGACATAATCTAAATTATTTCATGCAGAGAAGAATTATTGGAAAGCTTGAAGAAGGCCAACCTCTTAGACGTTTACTAAGAGGTTGTCCTCGCTCTACCATGGATCATGAAGACAGATGTTTGGTTATAACAGCAAACGTAATCGACACACTATGCAGGGCAGCTCCATTCAAGCACTATCAATCCATATGTTCACTGGACATCCACAGATGCTGTATGGTCACCCCGATGTTCAGTGATGTGCCATATCATGTCTGCAATAAATAGCCTATACACACGAAAGACTGTGCTCTGCGTCCCTTTACCCACAGCTCTTTGTAGAGCACGGTGTTCTATCCATAAAAATTGGACAAGACAAGACAAGACAAAAATTAGTAAATGTACTCTACAGATGAGAGTCGTGTTGGGCTTTCCTCCGATTTTAGACGACACTTGATCTCGCGTGAAAGTGGTATTGCTTACCATCGCGAGAATATTCTTGAAAGGTATAGATACGGTGGTACTGGGGTCATGGTGTGGGGAGTCATTATGCTTAATGGACTCAGTGCTGTAAGAAATGCAAGTGCTGTAAAAGGGACTATACTGGCTGTAAAAAGGGGACTATACAACGATTCAAACCATGTTCAATTGTTCTGTGGTGTTGTAGGCGAAGTATTCATTTTTATGGATGACAATTTCACCCCACATCATACACGAGCAGTGGAATTAGTTCTGGAGACCGAAGACATTAATCAAATAGAGTGGCCAGCACGCTCCTCAGATCTCAGCTCACAGAACAACAGGGAGACGCGGTGCTGCTCGAAATTCCTCTCTGGAAAAAAAACGAGGCCCTATCCTTGCTCTGAAGAAGGAGCCGGCCAGTTTGCCTCAAGAACTACTAAATAACCTGGTGATAAGCATGGTACGACGCTGTGATAGCATCGCGGTTCGGGGGGGGGGGGGTTTCTATGCTGAAATGTCTCTGGGCATAGTTTTCTGCAAGCGCTGTACACTAATTCCTTAATTATGTCCTAGGAAATTTGCAATGTTTTGCAATTTAATATATAAGAAATTTATAATGCATTTTTTTTGTATAATATAATTTATTAGCATGCCGGCAATGAATTTATGTCCACACTTGGCAGTAGTCATCAAAATGTTTTCATATACAGGTAAAAATGTAGATTGTCCTTACGTTTTGAACACCAATATTTCTACACCTCTGAATACTCTGCTGTCTAGTATCATGTTAGCTGTTATATTTTATATTATGGTTTTTAGGTTTCTTTTATCCCAAATGAATTTATGACAATATTTATTCTTAAAAATTACTAATTAATATTAGTAATTTTTAAGCTATTACGTGTGGAGAAATCTCTAGTCTGTAACCATTCGTATCAAGTATAGTGTTCCCTACTCTGGCATTGAAATTTTCCATTATTAAATTATTAATAGATAGCCTTTAGTAATATATAAATTAGAGATTTTAGATATTATAGATTATTTTTGAAGGCCTGTGTAGCTCAGTGGAAGTGGCGCTTGCCTTCTCTGCGCTTGGTCGCTCGAAGTTTGACTTAACAAGTCGCCGACAAGTCTTAATCTAGTCGCCGTCTGGAGGAACTTTTTCTAAGCCTTTCTTCGACCGGTTCCCGAGTTAGTCGATCTCTGGCATGGGCAAGCGGGTTTTTCATCCCGTACACTCAAGAAAATCGACCGTAGTACCCACATTATTTCAGACAGTGACATATCTTGTTAGGGTTAGGTATCAAGAGATGGCAGCACTTGTTTGCCAGCCTCTTCATCGGTGGCTGCTATAATTAGTGATCGACATGAGCAAGCTATCTCTGATTGGCTACCGGTGGAGATTGAACTGCCCACTCAGTCTCCAAAAGCTAGATAGGGTATAAAGACCTCGCCTACTTCCTATAAGGGAATAAAAGACATTAGCTAATTTATTTGATTTTTAGATTATTTTTTCATCCTAATCTTTTTTTCCTTCTTTATTTCTATTATTACTACTAATGTCATATTTCTTTCCATTAAAGTTTATCTAGATCCAGGTATTTGTAACATATACTTCTGACATTTTAAGTTACTACATTCCGGATATTCTTTCATTTTTTTCTTTCCTTGTCCTGCTCATATCGGTTAACCTGTCTGAACCATTTTCCAAAGTAACAGTCTAGTTTTTTCTTCTCTCATGCGTTCTTCTTCTTCTTCGTCTATGATCTCTTGTTCTTTTAAGCGTCGAGATTTTGCCAAAGAGATTTCCATGCCATCCTATCCAAGGTTTGTTGCTTTACTTCTTTCCAGTTAATTCCCTTCTTTTCCAGTTTTACTTTAATTTGCTTTTGCCAACCTTTCATGGGCCTGCCTATGTTTCGTTTTCCTATTTTCTGACTTTCGTGTACAATTTTTGCTATTCTTCCTTCTTCCATTCGATTAAGATGTCCAAACTACCTCATTTGGGCTTGTGTTATGTATTAGTTCAGAGGTGCAACTTGAAGGCTGTCTCTTATAGTTTGATTTTTTATTCGGTCTAGTCTTGTTTTTTGTGCCACTTTCCTAAGATATTTCATTTCAATTGTTTGTAGTTTATTGTGTGTTTATTGTTGTTAAACACCAAGACTCGCAACTGTATGTTAATGTTGGTACAAACACTGAACGGTACACTGCCATTTTGGTATTCTGGGTAACTTCTTTCTTATCTAGAAGTGGGCCGTTCATTGCATAGAATGGCTTTGTTTCCCCCAGTTATCCTGTTTAATTTCTGTGTCTAGTCTACCATCTTCTTGGATATATGATCAAGTATTTAAAGGAGTGAAGTTCTTATGAGTTTGGAGTTAGAAAAAATTTAGCTGGGTTAGTTACTGGCCATCCACAACCAACTCTTGTGCGTTCATCCCGTTGCTGTTATCTTAGGGTCTCCAAACGTTCACTGAGTCTCTAACTTTGCTCGTTTGTATCTGATCAAGCTTCCCACTGGGAGTTAGCACCCAATTTTACATTTGGTTGCTCATGTTCCAGATTTCACCACGTGGAGATGAGAGTTAGATTGGGGAAGAGAGGCTATGTGATCTTACTTGAGCATTCATATATTGAGCATTCATACCCTTTAAACCCTATCCTCATTTATATTGACTCTTCTTGAATACACCATTACATTAGATTTTTGGATCATGCCCCACCTCAATGCCTCAAAGATTTTGATGTCCTCCCCTTCGCTGACAATGGTGAGTGTTTTGAGTATATCAGTGATGAGGTTACGAATGCAACATCATTTTCTAATTGCCCCCCCCTCCTGTGTGGCGTACTCCCCACGTTGAGAAACACTGCATTAGATACTTTACATTCAGTGTAATATCATTAACACTATTAAATATTAAAACTATATTTTTGTTACTTGCCCTTCCAAAAGTGCAGTCGAAAGAACTGCTTTCGAAATCCCTCTGGACTCGAAGAACATTTACAAGGCTTTTTAACTGCAGATGAGTTGTATAGTTTGATTCGGCGTTGGCTTATTTTTTTTCCCCGCCTTAAATGACACAAACCATATAACTCCTTGGCAAAACAGAAGCCAGAGAGCATACACAGTATAGCAGACTATGGAAAGGGATTAATATTACTACCAAAGTTAGGTACAAAAGAAGTACACGATACTAGTCTGTAACACACACTGTGAGCCCGGCAGTCTAGATTGTCTGATTTTGATTCAAAGCACGCCATTCAAGTTTATTAACCAGAAGAAATCGATCACTAATAAGAAAAAAAAATGTCTCTCTTTATTATTATTATTATTGTATTCATGGATTCGAATACACTTCGTGGGAGATCTAATTTATCGATACAATCTATCAGATCTCTCCTTGAAGCCATTAAGAAACAAAGCGCTAACAACTGACTCTGGCAACATGTTCCATTTCACAATCCTCCAAGCGAAAAATCTAATCTTCACGCCCCTACAAACCATACTTTAACTCGACTTTCAATAATGACCTCTTGTTCTGCTCACCCTAGCCAAGTGCTGAAAATTTTCCCATGCATCAGTCCTATAAAATCTTTTAAGTAACTTAAATCTTTTTCCTAAAACCAGGGAACGCCTATCAGCAAGAACGATAGAACTATTGAAGAAAAGAAGAAACCTGAAAGATACAGGAAAAGACCGTTTAGAATATAAAAGTATCTGTAAACAGCTGAGGTAGAATATCAAAGACGACTATAATATATACAGATTGACAAAATTGGAAGAAGTAGCTAGGCTCCGCAGTAGCCTAAAAAAAGTAGAAAAAGAAATAAGTCTAAAGTAACCACTACCATCAACCCTCATAGACAATCAAAGAAACAGGCACACAGAGGTGAAATGGAAAAAAATAATAAAATCTTTTTTTGAGAACCTTTACTCATCTAAACAAATAGTCACAGTACTAGATGGAAATTTGGAAAACCATCTGTCCTACCTGAAGAAGTAAAAACGACTATCGACCATATGAAAACAGACCGAACACTAGGAATTGGCGGTATAAAATCTGATGAATTAAAAATGGGTGGACAGGTACTCTTTAAAACTCTAGCAGAAAGATGTACTCGATATAAACAATTTAGGAAAGCACCCACTGAATGAAAAACATCAAAGACCACAGTCATGCATAAAAAGGTAATAAATAAGACATCAGTAATTACAAACTCATCTGTCTATTATCGCATACTGTTGTAAAATATTCGCCAGAGTCATCCTAAACAGAATACATACCTCCATCAACGAAAATAGCTGCAAAGAAGAGGCCGGTTTCAAAAAATTCTTTTCGACAATAGACCACATTCACACTATTGCTCAACTAACAGAAAGATGCCACTTCGGTTTCTTTTTGTGGATTTTAAAAAGGCATTCGACACTGTTGAACATAAAGCAGTATTCCAAGTTTTAATAGAAAAAGGAGTAGAAATAGCATATATCCAGCTCATAAAAAGATATTTACAAAGAAGGCAGAACAAATATCACTCTTTTCAATCACCCTATTAAAATTAAGTTAAATAGAAGAGTACGTCAGGGCGATGCCTTATCACTTAATCTCTTCACATCTACTCTGGACACCATTATTCAAAAAACTGACATGAAAGGTGAAATAAACATTGATAGTGAAATGATAAATATTCTATTATTCGCCGACGATGTGGTATTAATACCTCACTCCTCCCGAACTCTAGAATCAATGCGAAATGATTCTAAAGTTCGGAATTTGATTGGAAATACATCCGGAAAAAACAAGTTGGATGAAAAACGAACACTGTAAAGATTATACAATCACTCTAGAATCTCATGTCATCGAAAAAGTTGAAGATTAGATCTTCCCCGGACAGTCCATAAAAATGAATAAAGACATATTAAATAAAAGAGCAAGGAGAAAAAGAACTGCTTGGATGGCTTTCAACAAAATGAAATCAACAATTATCAACCAAAATATAAAACTTTACAACAGCAAAAGTAGATGGACAGGACATCTCGCCAGAATGAGAGAGAGAGACAACAGATGGACAATCAGAGTAACAAATTGGTATCCGAGAAATACCAAAAGGAAACCTGGAAGACCTGCCTTAAGGTGGGAAGACCCAATGATCAAGAAAGTTGAAAGAAATGGAGAAGAAAGGCTCAAAACAGGTAGAGCTGGACCCTTTACGACCTGCGGTCATGGAGAAATCCTGACTGAAATCATCATCAAGGTAATTTTTTCTATCATATCTCCTCTTTTTCGGCTAACAACCAACTTCTACAATCCAGACGCTCTCAATCTATCTTCATAGGGAACGTATCACAGACCACTCCACTCACCACCTTGGTTACTCACTTCTAAATCCTCTCTACTGCTTCCTCATTCTCAAGAAATCCAGGAGACTAGACCTGTAATGCAGATGTTGACATATCATGGCCTTATAAAGGAACAACAACTTAATTATCTCTACTTGCTAGTGTGTTCTTCAATAGCCAAATAATCTTATGAGTAATTTAAAAGATTGCTAAGGTAGCCTTAGCAATATGACCTCTAAACTTCAACTCTCTCTCTCTTTGTCTACCACTGCACCTAAATCCCTAGCTTCATCCGTTTCCTGGAGTACACATTCATCAATATGGTCCACAGTTTGTAATCTGTTTATCTCAAAATGCATAACTTTACACATTCTTTCCACAACTTTCCACATTTAACTGATACCTGTTATCTTTTGCCATGCTAAGAGCCTATCATCCCTTAAATCATCCTGGAAGCTCTCCACATCGCCTTGATTTACTATTACTCTACTTAATTTTGCGTTATATGCAAAATTTCCTTAATGTTATTGTCTATATCATTTATGTATAAATTAAAAAGTAGTCACCAGCTTCTGCTTCTCCGTATACCACTTTTTGACATCTGTCCAGCAGCCGCCCTCTTATCCACATAACCAGTGTCATATCCATCCTCATTTGTTCTAATTTGCGTAACAAAGTTCCATTATGTTAAATGCCTTTGTAAAATCCAGCAAATCATCATGTAGCTATTTTCTTTATCCAAACAGCTGTCGCTCTATTATAAAAAGTTAGTAAATTACTAAGACACGAGCGACCCTTCACAAAGCCATGTTGCCCCTCATACAGTACATATTACCCTCTGATTCCTGAATTCTCTGAATATTTTTTCAGTACTTTTATCATCACTACTGAGATACTGATTGGTTAATAATTTGCTACAGCAGCCTTAGAACTTCCCTTATTCAAGAGAATTATTTTATATATTTCCATTCTCTTGGAACTCTACCAGAGCTGGGACTTAAATTAGAGCCTAATCAGAGGCATTGCCAGTTCTCTTACACATTCTAGATATTGATTCTGAAATATGACAAGATCTCCAATTCAACCACCTCTGTTCCCATATAAGTCTGAAGTATTCTAACTGCTTCTATCACATCGTCACCATCAGCACTTATTACGGTTATTGTTCCATAGTCATTCCTCCTCTTACTTGCCAATTTACGAAAAACTCTTTGGGATTTCCTTTGGCCTGCTCAGCTGGTTTCTTCTCGTAATCTGATTTTGCCATTCTCACCATGATGGGGTCATCTTTCTTGCCTGACCCTTGTACTGTTCATGAGTTTGCTAGTCACCTTTCTCTTTGTGTATCCTTAACAGCATTTTCTTCTTTCTGAAGCTCATGTTCATAATCTATATCTCCATTAGTTGAGCTCATAATTGCTCTACATGTACTCATTGTGCTAATTTGCTGATGCATGTCTTCTAGATCATCCCTGGAACTCCCTGGTAGAAACTAACCTTGACCTTGATCTCATGCCTGACTGCTTCAAATGAACAGCTGTCCTTCTGTCTATCTCCTATTCTTTTTGGCTGCACTTCATCTGCTATCATTAGCGGTGCTCTCTCTCTCAATCCTGTCTTCTCTATCTTCCCTGAAAATACCACGCCCATCACATTCTATCCCTGTAACCACCTCATTTGCTGTTAGCTAAGTCTCACTAATGTCTATAACTTTTGGTGATGTTGCACTAATTAATCCTAAAAACTCCTCTCTTGTTCTCCTGTTTAGGCTCCAACCACCTTTACTTCCTGATTTGAATATCCCATTCAATATTTTGGCTTGAGAGTCTCCTGTAACTAGATTCTGCACTTGATAGTCATTCTCACACTCACCTTTCCTAATGAGTACCTTCACAGACATTCACCAGCCACTCTAATTGTTTAAGTTTCCCCGAATTTGCTCTTCAACATGCTTGGTGAACGAAGAATCATTTAGATACCTAACACCAAAACCCTTTAGATTCAGTCAACCAGCTTTGTACAAATCCTTCTTTCCATCAAACACTATATCTCTACATCATTCCTTCTGCATAACATGTGTATTGATTCATTGCTATTAACGCCCTCCTCCTCCCCCTTCCTCAATTCGCCTCTATTATAGCGTTGCAGGAGACGTACAATTTTTACTTTCTCGCTCTTTATTATTGCTTTGTCCAATAAGTCCTTCACATCCACCCTCATGGAATACCTCTCAGATCATTAGTGTTAACCAAGACAGTTACTTATTTCACCTTACCTTTTTGCATCTGGATGGCATGACTAATATAATTAATTTTTGCACCAGTGAAACATGATGTTGTTTTTTTTATTATTTTTGTTTAATTAATTTATTTTGAACTAGGTGCATAAACAAATTTTAAGCAACAGTGTGACAACATTAGCGATTCTTTCTCCTCGTGACATTTAGTCTGGAACCGACTCTGCTCAATCAGAGCCGTACTTATGCACAAGTGTACAAGTCTCTAGCTGGGGTCCCCGAAAACTTAAGGCCAATTGAAGCCCTCTGGAGGCCCTTAGGCAGTCGAGATCTCGGGGTGCACCTTGTAAATTATCTCCTAATACATTTTTAATTTTACCTACTAACAATTTTAATAAACTAATAGCATTACAAAAAACAAACAATAATTATTAATGTTATTAAACAAATAACATATTATGTTATTAAACAAATAAACATATTATGTTATTAACAATAATTATACAATATTATTAAACAAACAATAAGGAATTTTTAATTTTAATAAAAAAAAACAAAACTTTAAACGTTCACTTTCCTGTATTTTTTTGTGGTGAAATCTTTCAGGATATCTTGGAAGTCTACCTTTTGCAAGACGTCGTATTCAGTGGCCATAATGGTAAGTGTTCAGTCGTTCTTGTGTCATTGAAGATCGATGACAATTTTTCAGTAGTTTTAATTTCGAAAAGGTTCGTTCACCAGTAGCGTTCTTGATCATGAAGTACATATAAATTCTTAACACTGTCATAACATTTGGGAATGTTGATTGCACCTTATATTCAAAAATGAGTTTGTGCGATCGCGATGCTGGCACTGTTTCATTAGCTTTGAAATCTTCTAACTGCGATATGAAATACCTGAAATGAACCATTTCATTTGCAATGGTTCATTTCAAATTATCCTGAGAACTCCAACTCGATGTTCTCAGGATAATTCTCTCTCTCTTTCTCTTTAAATCTTTAATTTCGGCGTTTGTCTTCGATGGGAACTCAACGAGGAACCCATACGACGGGAAAGCTCTGCATATAAATTATCCAACATTGGTAGGTAAGTTTCAATCTTGATCTTTTCTCTTCCTCGAGGTTTCTCGTGCGCGCGCTCCTCTAGTGGGATAACATTAATGTAAAGTTTTCATTTCGTTGAGTTGATTCATTTTTTTCTATCTTTTGGAAACAATTTAAGGAAACTTGATTGTAATTTTCTTTCAAGATCAAATCAATATTATTTTGATTCGTTGTCATGGGGCCCATGGCGGGCGCCTACTCTGCCTATTTGGTAATTCGGCACTGAATTTAAGGGCCACAAAACATGAGGACCCTAGAGCACTCTAGCGCCGCCTGCCTCGGGAAAAGTGTAAGTACAGACCTATGTATTATCTAATTATAGGTTAATTGCTATTTTTTTTAATCAATGGCATTACTTATTGAAATCACGATTTCTTGCTTTCTCTTTTTTTTATCCCCAAGATTCTCGTCATGATGTGAAGAATGAATTTTTTCTAAAATGAACATGACTTATCCGATCTCATACGGTGGTAGTAGGTATTTCACTCCCATAACTCACCCATCCCCTGCAAAACAGAAAAATTAATAAACGACAATATGTTTATCGGGAAGAATAGTGTTGAAAAGTAGATCGTGTAATGAGGCGAGTAGTGGTAGGCTCTTTCCATGAAACTTATGATTCCATGTAGGCAATATGTAATAAGAATCATATCTGTAAATATCTCCTTTTTTATTATTTAATTTCACCTTATCAGTGATATCAATGACCACCAGTTTATATACTATGGCACACCTAAATATTTTTTTTCTTGCAAAAGTGAAAAAGTGTATCTACGAAAGAAAGTCATTATAATACTATTACGTTTAATAACAATATACTCAGAGCCGGATTTATGCATAAGCTAGACAAGCTACAGCTTAGGGCCTCACATTATAAGGGCCTCCGTTTCAGTATAGATAACCCCAATTTACTCAGTGGAGGGTATGAGGGACTCTTAAAAGTTATAGCTTGTGGTTTCATCAACCTTAAATTCATTCCTGAATATACCATTTTCTCATTTTTACCTCACAAGTATTCCATTGGTCGTTCAGGTCAGTAGTTGCACATTTCATATATATTATAGACCGGAACTTTTTTTCTTTTTTTTTCAGAACTTTTTTTTCTTTTTTTTTTCCGAACTTTTTTTTTACTGGAATCGAAATCTATGTTTTACCTGTTCCTTATTTTGTGCTTGAAGTGATTGGTTACGAGAGTTTGTCAGGTAGGAAGTTGAAATCACCTATCCCACTATTCACCGCGGAAAATACGTCAGCCATATTAAAGTAGCAGTGATAGAAGATAAGGCGTTGTTTATCATTTTATTTAACATTATATTATTACGTTTACAGTTAATTTCCGTTATGTAGGTGAAAGTGTTTTACCATTGTAAGGATGGATTTATCATCTTCCGGTCTTCATGACAGGTATGAAGATCCCGTAAAAAATCATTGTTTTAAATCCTAGTGTTTGTATTTGTCCCAAGTGTTTTAGTCAGGAGGTGGCGGCGACGGCGGCGGCTTTACCCCTACCTGTGTTACTTAATTCGGATAATTCCTTGTGAATTAAAACTCATACTAACAGCTGAAAAGGTGAAAGTGTCACATACAGATTGTCACAAGAAACTTTTGGAAATAAATTGCTTCTCAAAATGTGATACCACAATACTACTTGAAGTATGTTTACATGCAGTGTATTACCTCTTTCAGGACGTCCGATTGCATTTTGGCGTTTGTTTCTTCATTCACGTATTTTTTTAACATACACGATAGCCAGATACGATCAGTAAGCAGTCACATGAATGTTACAGTAAAACACCACCGCTGACTTATTAGAATTTCAGTTATCGGATGCCATCCTTACCACACCAAGCTTAGAAATTGCTCTTTGATTAGCATATTTCACAGGTTAATTTAGTTTACTACTAAATAGTAGTAAACTAAATTAACTAAGTTGTGGCTGGTTATTATAATCTGCTTATTGATACTACATATTTGTTTCATGTTATTATTTGTCAATAGATTGTCAAAGAAAACGCCAACAACAAATTGAAAAATTTAGGCTACATATGTAGATAGGCTCTTTTAATTCGATCCTTTTGCACAGTGAAATTCGAAATTATGCTTCATTTTGTTGAAAAATGAAGAGAACTAATATAACGGTTTACGATTTTCAAGACAGAAGTGTTTTTTTTTTCCCCTTGAAATTAGAAAATTTCACCATATGAGCATATCCGCAGAATGTGATTGATAAAAGGATAATTAATGGATTGAAGAGCTTTTCCTGGAAGGTGAGTTATCCAATCTCATGTGGGTTTTTCATCTTGCAAAATAAGCAAACCAGCCAGAAGAACACATAATTTACACTTTATATGATGTACTGGCCTCAGTTGCTTCAGCAATAAATCCAAAGCAAACATTATGAATTAAACATGTTTATTCTAGAACACTTACACTAGTTAAAAATTATGACAAGAAATGGAAGAAGCATGCTATAAAATCATAGGAAAGAATCAATACACACATGTGTATAATTTTAAAGAATGCATGTATGTAATTTCAGAAATAGCTTGTAGTAGGCAAATGCAGATACACACAGAGTAGATAGGATATAGAAATGTCAACCAGACTGGTTCAGTTTTTAATGGACTTACAAATGTTGGTTAAAGTAATGTACACCTCAGATTAATCATGAACTCTCAGTTTATCCCTACTTCACTAAATTTACTTATATGGCCTTATTACTGAAAAGTTTTTACAAAAATTGTGTACCGTGGGACATTTATTTAAACTTTCAGGATTACAGCACACAAAAGAACTGATTTAAAACATTTTAAATAACATCTCCAAATATGTCTTTAAATATACCTGCAACTAGTGAGAAAAGACATTAACATTATTTTAACCTTCAGTTTGTCTATTTCTGCCGTTCACTTAAAAAAACAATTGGTTATTATTATTATGGTTTTGCTGTAACATTCAGTGTAGAGTATTCTCCAACTTTTACACTAGTGATTTAAAAAAGCATTTCACAGTTGAACTACTAGGATATTTTTTTATTATACTTGTATGTGCACTTTATTTTCAGTCTGTTAATTATGATTTTTATATACAAGCAAAGCTTTGAAGTCATATTTGAAATTATACAAAAAAAAAAAAGCAAAAGTTATTTAATGATATTTAGTAGCAGGTTTTTATAGTTGTGGACAAGTGTTTCATTTGGGAGGGAAAAAATCAGAAAAACAGTTACACACATACAAACTTAGAAGTAAAATGACATTTACTTCTAAACAACAATTCCCTTATTGTTAAATTGAAGCACAAGTTATTTCAATTATAAGACTAGATGTTTTATTTCAGTATACTTTGAGATCATGATTGAATGCTGGCTTCCTAAAATAAAAAAAAAAAAAGTAATGAAAAAAATATTATCTTTATTTAATTTTTTAAGATATTTGAAAAGGACATAACATTTAAAAATAAATAAATGAAAATACAGTCCATAGAGAATTTAAAAAAAAGAAAACTAATGATTCAGATGTTCCGGGCATTAGAAATAGATTGTCGTATATAATATATGTTAAGTTGCTTTTGTCAGTCATTTTTCTTTCAATTAATTCTTTAATATGTCATAAAGTAGTTAAGTATATTCCATATTCAATTTTCCTAAAGATTGCCTTTGGTGTAAGATTTTCGGCTTTTTTCTATATTTTTTAAAGCTCTTAGCAATTAGTAACAAAATGCCATTATAGTCGGAATGTTTGCAGAAACGAAGCCATAAATAAGTTTTGCATCTGCTGATCTTTTTGACCAAGGTATATATATATATATATACATCCCTTTTTTCAGGAGGTGATGAGGTATGACTATCTTGGATCTATACCTACTGTCATATTTGTTCTGTTTTTATAACCACAGTCATTGATTTCTGTAATTCATGTTCCATGCTAAATTGAAATGTCAGCAAGTTTATCTTTCTTGCTGACAAGCAGTGCTAACTTGCATAGAAATTTGTGTTTTTATAACTCAACTAAATAAAGATACTGTATGTTTGCATTGAGAAACCATGGCTTGTTTCTGAAAACATACAAGCTGTTCCATCGTTGCTTCAAATTACCAGTTACTAGCAGAAGCTTTTGAGCCTCTTTCTTCTCCTTTCAGTTGACAGTGGCAAATAAACAGTTTATTTGCCACTAAGAAGGAATGACAGACAATAAAAGGTGACATGAAAACTGAAGATAAAGATATTCTAGATGTCTAGGTTACTTTGAAAGATTGCTGAATGAAACAAGAAGTCATAGACCAACTGTAGAAAATGTTTGTAAGGAATGCATATAATGCTAGAGTAGAAGAAACCATCAGAAACTTTAAATGTATGTTGGCAGCTGGAATGGATATTCAATCAGAAATGCTTGAATATGGAAGTATAAAGTTTTACAGTGCAGCACTGCATAATCTAGATGTCATGAACAAATGGTTGCTTTCCAGATGATTGGAATGGACTGTCATAATTAATACCTATCTATTAAAAGGGAAGTAAAACAATGTGAGAATTAGAGGAATTTCCTTACTGAGTCCAGATTTATGCAAGCATACATGAGGAGGAGAAAAAAAAAAAATTGTGGAAGGGAAACTTGGAGAACAAGCTGGATTCAGGCCAGATAGAGGTTGTAAGAATCAGATTTTCACTTTAAACAAGCAGTTAAACAATGGGATTATAATGTGGATCTATATTTGAGCTTTGTGTATCTGGAAAAGGCATGATAAGGTGCCAAGAGGAAAGCTGTTCAAAGTACTGTAATTATATGGTATTAATAGAACATTATATTGAGCAATACATGTTTGAGTTGAATGAATTTCACTCATATTTGAATTTTAAGTCAGCATTTTAAGGAGGTACAAGAAGATTGTTTAATGTAAAATCAGGTGTGAGACAAGGGTGCATGTTACCTCCACTGTTATTTATCATCTATGTGAATTACATTATGAAGGAAAGTGGCATTGGGCCTGATATCAAAATTTGATATTCAACCTAGCTCTTTGCATATGATGTTATTCTCATAAATAAATCCTGTACAAGTTTTCAGGATTCCCTAAATATGGTAATAAATTTTCTATGAAGATCAGCAATAAAAAACTATGAAAATAGGAACATTAAAAATGAATTGCATCCTAAATAGAGAACTTCTGGAACAAGTAAAACATTTCAAAGTAATTTAGTGATAAAATATATTTTATATTTTATCCACAAGTTTTAGTGAAAAGGCAAATTAATTATGGAAATAGATAGCTGAATAAGAAAAGCTAGTATGGTAGGGAACCAAATGAATAAATTTTTATGGAATAAGAGAAAAATTAGTGAAACATTAAACTAGCATATACAAGATATTATTCAAACCACTTAACTTTTTGATCTGAACGCTTGGTTAGAAATTAAACATATCTTGAATGAAAGACTAGAAGTCACAGATATGAGAGTTCTGAAAAAAATTAGATGAGTGAACAGATGGCAACATTGCAGAATCATATTAAATATGAGAAATTAAAGATGCAATGAAATTATAATCTTGGTTTTATATTTTATCCACATGTAAGCAAAAAGGTTTGCGTGTGAAATAACTTCACCACTGGGAAACTTGTATATAGAGGCTAATGACTTCACATCAATTAACTTAGTATCCCATAATGCAATGCACATATCCTTACAGACATGTATAATGCTATGCATTATGGGAAGCACCATTACCCGGACTTAGTATATGATAGCTGGCATTATTATTTTGTGACACCTCCAAGGACTCATTTAGTGAATATTTTATGTATTAAATACTGTATAAATACTTTCTCTCTCTATATATATATATAATATAAAAAGATAAGCTGAAATTTGTAACATTTTTATGTCACGTCTCCTTCATTGTTTTGAAACGTCCAACAATGTGTTTGCCTTCATGAGACAACAATTTGTTAAGCTGATAAGCCAAAATTTGAAACGTTTTTATGTCACGTCTTTGTTTTGAAATGTCCCACAATGTGTTTGCCTTCATGAGACAACAATTTGTTATTTTGTTTAAAAATATATATGATATATATCGTTTCAGAATTACAACAATCAAACACATTTGACCATTAGAACAGCACGTGTTAGTATTCATTACTGAAATTAGCATAACGCACATGTCATGACTGATTATATAGTAAAATTTTATTTTCATTTTGTGATTTTGAATAATTAAAGTGAGGTTCATAAAGAACTGGCTTATCAGCCCGGAACTCAGGGGGTGGGCAGAGCCTTTCCCCCTAGTGTGTGTGTGTGTGTGTGTGTGTGTGTGTATATAATAGTAATGTATTAAATATTATTATTATGAATATTTTACACAGCAAACAACCTCATGGACCAATTAATTTTGTTATCATGGGGTCCACTGTAGTCACTTCTAATATATATTCTTCTTCTCTCCCCTTTTCCTTTCTGCCTCTTTGACACTATGACACTGGTGCGTATAATCACCTTTCCATAGTCCTGAAATCATGTTTGTCTTTAAACCTTTTCCGGTGTGTTCCTTCATCTCCTTTAAATCCAGTACGCTAAATCTCTGCGCATTATTTTGTGGTCAGATCAGCACTTCATATGATATCATAACCTTCATTGTGACCTAGTGTTCTCTTCATTATTCTTGTAATCCTCTATGCCATTTTCATTACTTTGGCTATATGTACCTTCAGTCCACAATCACCCTCAAATCCCTTGCTTCCTCCACCTCTTGCAGTGCATTTCCACTGTTATAATACACTACATGTCATCGGCATGGTTGAATGTAAAACTTAGTGATATTGAAGAGATATCCATACTCTTCTGTTCACAACACTACCAGTGTTTGACTTGCCAACTTTGTATCATCTGGAAACAACTGAATGTCTTATTCCTAAATCCCCATTAACTGTTCAGGAGGGACAAGGAGAATAAAATGGGGGTGGAGAGTGTTATTGATGATAGCTGATGAACTGCAGCCAAGGAGAATAGAAGTTGACTGCAGGATAGAGAAAAGAGCACATTCGAGGCTATTTGGTGTGAGATTGAGGCTAGCAGAACAAAATTTACAATTGGGTGCTGCTATAGACCAGGTGATGAAATAGATGATGGAGATAGTATGCATAAGCAAATGGAAGCAATGAGTGGAAGGAGAGTAATTATTATGGGGGATTTTAACTATGGTAACATTGATTGGAAGGAGGAGAGGACACATGGGAGGAAGGAATTGGATTTTATGCAGTTTTTAAGGGATAACTATCTGCGACAGCATGTAATGGAAAATACTAGGGGTCAGAGAGTGCTTGACCTAGTAATTGCATCTGAGAATTTGGCTGTAACGAATATGACCACATTACCACCAATTGGTGAGAGTGATCATAGAGTCTTGACTTGGGAGGTGGCTAAATGTGTGGAATTTTCAATTAAGGCAGCGTACATGTGGAATTACCGGGCTGGTAAGTATGACAAGCTTAGGAGTTTGCCTGGTTCAGTGCCATGGCATGTAAAACTGCAAGGGCTGGATGTTGATAGTGCATGGGAAGTGGTTAAGGAGTGTTTACAGGAGGCAATGGCTGACTGTATACCTAAAGTCCGAATAGTAAATGAAGTAGGAGTTAAATGAATGAATAACACCATTAAGCTTGAGCTGCAAAAAAAGGAACAACTGTGGAGGGAATTTAAGGAGAAAGGTGACCTGCAGGCACATGAATGGTATAAAGCGCAGGCCAGAAGGGTAACGAGTGTGATAAGAAAAGCAAAAGCGGATTATGAAAGAAAATTAGCCATGTAGGCTAAAGAGAATCCCAAACAGTTTTTTTTGATCGGTTGAAAGTGAAAGAAAAAATGTATATGGCAGAATGATTTTAAAGAATGCCGATGGTAGGGAGGTAACTGAATCAGTTGATATAGTTGAGTTACTGAGCGTGCACTTTGCAAGCAGTGGCATAGCTAGAGCAGTTGCTGCCCTGGGCGGTCCCCGAGTTTGCCGCCCCTGTCAACACAAACCAAAAATACTACAAGAAGTCAAAAGGACGTATAGAGAAATAAATTAAAATACTATGTTTATTTTTGAAGTAAAACTTTAATTTGAACATTCTAAAATGTTATTTTTCTTACTTTTCTGTTAGCAAAATCGTCAATGACATTAGAGAAGTCTATTTCATAATAATGTAGGTAATTCTTGATCAAATTTTATTTAAAAAAAACTCCTCTCACAACTAGCAACATTTACAGCAATTGTAAGGAAAATTCGCAGCAGTATTATAATATTTGGAACCGAGTTCTCGAGACTGTGTTTTAGAATTAACTGCAAAAGTTCAAAGTGCCGCTCGGGCAGGACTCCCCCACCCCTCTGCACCTCCTAGCTATGCCACTGTTTGCAAGAGTATATCATCCAGGTGGTGACATTCCAGGAATGAAGGAACCAACAGCTTATACGTGAATTGTGGTGAATGAAGTGGAGTTGAATAGTCTATTACAAAACCTCAATTGCAATACATCTGTGGGATTGGATGGTATACCAGCTCGTGTCGTACGTGAAGCGGCTAAAGAATTGTCAGTGCCCTTGACCATTTTGTTTAATTTGAGTCTCAGGTCTGTGTTAGTCCTGAGGGAGTGGAAAGAGGGGAAAATAGTTCCACTGCATTAAGGGGGTTCCAAGATTGCTGTTGTAAATTACTGACCGATCAGCATATCAGGAATCATTGTCAAGGTGTTGGAGAAAATAGTCAAGAGGAGAATACAGGAATGGATAGATGAAAATGCGATACTGTATGGGGGACAGCATGGTTTTGTGAAGGGTATATTATGCCTCAGTAACTTGCTGATGTTTTATAACACAGTGGATGCTGAACTGGATAAGGGTAATGGGTTTACAGTGATCCTACTGGACCTTGCTAAGGCATTTGACAGGATACCACATGGAATTCTAATCAGTAAACTGCAGCATATGGGGATGGATATAGGGGTTTGTGAAATGGATAGGATGGGTGGATGATGGATTGATATCAGAGAGTGGTTTATTCAGGAGTAGAGCCCAAAAGACGGCCTGAGGCTAGTGGTGTGCTGCAGGGTTCTGTTCTTGGACCACTACTGTTTAATTTGTTCATTAACGATATAGGAAAGGATCTGAGAGGAACTGTTCATTTGTTTGCTGATGATGCAAAGTTGGGTTGAGCAATAGTGAATGCACAGGATGTCGAAATTTTGCAGGATGAGTTGGATAGTTTGGACGACTGGGCTAAGGAGAATGGATATCAATTTAATGAGGCAAAATGTAAGGTTATGCATTTTGGGGTGAAAAGATTAGCAGCAGTATACCACATTGGTGGAACTGTACTCCGGGAGATTGACGAGGCCAGGTATTTGGGAGTGTTGGTGATAGGGAGTTGAAGTTTAGGGGGCACATCGCAAAAGTGGCTAAATCAGCTCATCAAATCACTTGGTTGCTGAAAAATACTTTGACGAGCAGAGACAAACAGGTTCCTCTGTATCAAGCCTTGATAAGACCCCACCTAGACTACTGTGCCCACATTTGGGCACTATGGTTTCTTCTTGATGGGGAGGACGTGGAGAGGATCCAGAGACGAGTGACCAAGATGATAGCAGGTCTATGGAATGAACCTTATGAGAACAGGTTGAAGATTTGTGGATTGCAGAAATTGGTGAGCAAGGTGCTAACAAGAGTGTGGTTAGCAAGGGTGTTAGAGCTGGGTTTTTTACTTGGAGAGTGGTGAATGAGTGGAATAAGCTGCCAGAGTCTGTTGTGGGTGCCATGACTCTAAATGAGTTCAATGCGAAGTATGACAGATGCTGATAGATGAATGTTGAATAATTGTTCTTGACATGATGATAGGGCCTCCCTCGATGAGTCTAAGGACTCCTTGGAGTTGCCCGTACAACTACTAATAATAATATATTGGTGGGGGAATATATATATAATGAAAAATAAAGTATCTTATTGAAAATAGGGAAAGAATAATTAAAGGAACTTGGAGTATCATGTCTTCCTCAAGTTTTATTTGTGCTAGACATGGTACACTTTGCACTTATGTGGAGGGCGAAACCTGTTAGGATGTGCAAAATTCCCTTTTAGAAGTGATGTTTTGAACAGATTAATTCCCCAAGGGACTTTGCTAAATGACAGTTTTATTTACATTGATATCTTAAATTCTGATTATTTCATAATGTGCTATAAAATTTCCACTGAAATATGTGATATGTTCATAGATGCTGAAAGTGAGATAAAAATATTCCTGGGCAAAATTGAAGGATGCACCTGAAGATAATGCAAACTAGGTTTAGTCATGTTCATTCTTCACAGGGAAAAAAAGTATATTTTCTTTTCATAAAAATTAAAGAACCATCCACTCAGCAATGCCAGAGATGGATGTAAATAACTTGCATGTAAAATATCCCTGCAGTTATAACCAGGACTCAACAAATAATGCTTGTCCAATGTCATGTGAAGAGTAGATTTTGTTAGCTGAGCTGGTGAGTGTTTGCAGACTGACAAAATAGAATATTTTTTTAAATAAAAAGTAACTTTCTAGGCAAAATCTTTTAGTTTTAAGAAAACACAGATGCAGCACCACTAATCACTTTATGCAACTCTTGTTGACTTACTGGGATATATCATTAATAAAAATGGGATGTGGTTGGGGTTGAGTACATTTTTGCATAATTTGTTGAGCACTTTTTATAACTTAAGAACTTTGAAATTAAATTAAAAAAGTTCTGTGTTTAATTTTTCTATAGCATTCAAAAAATGACTCCTTCGTTTTCACTGACAGACAAAATGTGGTATCAACGAATCTAGGCTACAAATTAATTTTCCAAGAATTCAGATAATTTAAAGTCTGCCTACTCTTTTTGTATATATATAGGGTTAAGTGGTGGTTATCATTCATGTAAAAGAAATTTTCAAAGAAATGAAGCACATCACAAAGGAATAAAGTTATCTGCTGGCCTAGTTGGCCAAGTTAACATGTCCATTCTCCAACTTGCAGGTTTGATTCCTGCCATGGGCATGGATGTTTGTTATTGTCTTTAGGTGGGAGATGAATTTCATAATCCATTGAGACAGTCTTACTTGTCGGAACAGGCTTCTAAAAAAAATCCTATTATCTAAAAAATAATAGAATTTCCTAAACTGCCAACAGTACTAATGTACTATTAGCTCACAACAACCTCCTTGGTTAGGAAACAAAAAAAACAAAAACTAGCTTAATGCTTGTTTAACAATCTTTTTTAATTAATAAAAAACTTGCTGCACTTAGTTTTGGCCATAACTACACAGTAGCGCTTAAACAAGTACCAGCTTTAGTCCTTATTCATATATAGTGCATCATTCACATAGCACCAGATATTTCCAGCAACATCAGGCACAAAGTACCCTGCATTCTTACGTGTGCAATTCTTCAGAAACGAGCCTCTCCTTTAGCTAGTTTGCTGTTTTCAAAAATCTATGGAAAAGCAGAAGCCATTACTAGAGCAGTTAAAGGTGGTATGTACTGTATTGTATTCCTGAACATTGGTGAATGTAATCATAAAAATGAATTAAAGATACCAAGAAATTATATACTTGGTTTTAATCCTTTACCCAAGGAAGCAAAACAGTGTTTTGAATGTGAAATATATTCATTCATTCATGAGCTACTTGTATTTAGAGACTAATTATTTCACATCACTGAGCTTACTATGTATCCCATAATGCAAAGCCCATCTCCCCCAAAACCCTTTCGGATGTTTAAAATGCTATGCATAATGGGAAGGGCCACTACCCAGACCGGTTTCGACCTTTATTGAGGTCTCATCAAATATACCAAGATGTAAAGTAGATGTCATATGTATCTCATATGCAAGTAGCCAAAAGGTGCTAGACCTTATTAATGGATGAGAGGAAGATGTTGAAAATTTTTTACCTTGGCTCTATTATATATTAAAGATACCAAGAAATTATATACTTGATTTTAATCTTTTACCCAAGGAAGCAAAACATTGTTTTGTGCATGAAATATATTCATGTCTGATCTACTTGTATATAGAGGCTAACGACTTCACATCACTAGCATGAATCCCATAATGCAGAGCACACACACACCCTTTCAGACATGTAAAATGCTATGCATAATAGGAAGGGCCACCACCCAGACTGCTTTTGACCTTTATTGAGGTCTCATCAGTAGGAGCCAGACTTGGGAGAGATACCAAGGTTGAAGTAATGCAGAAGTCATATATATCTCATATACAAGTAGCCAAAAATGGCTAGACCTTATTAATAAAAATCTCTGGATGAGAGAAAGATGTTGAAAGTTTTTTTATCTTGGTTCTAGTGGCTCTTTCAATTATGCATAGCATTTTACATGTACAAAATGGTGTGTATAGTAGAATTTCTAATGTATAGTAGAATCAATAAAAAAAATTCCAATATCTTTCTCTTGTCCAGAGATTTTTATTAATAAGGTCTAGCACCTTTTGGCTATGCTATATATCCTTAGTATGTATCCTATAATGCAAAGCACACACACACACACTCTTTCGTATGTGTAAAATGCTATGCATAATGGGAAACGCCACTAGAACCAAGGTAAAAACTTTATTAATAAGTTCTAGCACCTTTTGGCTACTTGTATATGAGATATATATGACTTTTGCATTACTTCAACATTGGTATCCCCTCCTGGGTATGGCCCCCACTGATGAGACATCAAAAGGTCGAAACTGGTCTGGGTGGTGGCCCTTCCCATTACTATATAATCCATCATTATAGTCCATCAAGAGATTCTTCAAATCTCTGGCATTTATCCATAGGTATATAAAATAAGATTCCTTGTCAAATCAGTACTGTTAATAATAACTTATTAGTTAATTTATAGTATAACATAGAAATTAATGGATTTCACCTTTACTTGAGAAAGAATGCAAATGTGAGCAGTTGGTAATTTGATGGTAAAGATTTGTCCCCTTTCTTAGTTAATGAGTTGAATATGAACTAATTTTTAAGTATTTCTTAAGTTGTGAGATAAATAGCAGCAGAATAGGATAACATAAAAAAGACAACACTAAACTAGTTCAACACTAAAATATATATACGATCCACATTGAATTATAGTTGTGAGACATGGATTTGTTCCATAATTGGTCCTTTGGATTTCAGGGAATGAGGAAATAGAGAAGCTTCAGAGGCGGATAATCGAGGTAATGAGATTACAGAATGTCAGCTGATGTTAGTAAATGAGTTTAAAAAGGGGTGGGATATGAAGGCTACTCTCATGAATATGGATCTGCTATTTGCTCTAATTTCTACACCAGATTCTACAGATTGCATTTCCGAAGATTGCAGTTCTGATATTTTCTGTTGCTGATCTGGAGTTTCTTTGCTCTGAAATCAAGTGACCTTATCCATACAAGATGGCTATATTGGTATAATTAAGGCCTTATATCACAGACCTGATTCACAGAACCAATAGGTAGGTAATTCAAATCTCATTGGACATGTTTGGGATCGGTTTTATGTGAGTGGTAATTTTCATTGCCTGGTATGAGAGCACCACATTGCTCAAAGTGGCTCTAAAAGAAGTACCATGTGTGGTTCTCTGATTTATGTAGGTTTTCTGAATTATCTAATGTTTAGCACATCTTTGGTATATACTAACAAAAAAAAAGATAATTTATAATCTGGGATTCATATAAAAAAACATAATGAAACAATACAGTGTTTCATGAAGAAGATACACTGTATCTTCTTTATTCCACCTCTAGATTCCATGGTTCCTCTATTTCTTAATCATAGCTTCATCAGTAAAGTATGAGGCGTGTTCAAAAAAAAAACCAAACTTTTTAAATAGCACACTGACTGGCACAGAGAGCACACTGCAGCTACTGAGACCTAGCAGCGGGTTTTGACAACAAACTGCCATTTGCCCCATTCTGTTTTCAGCATCAGTTGTTGAGTTACATCTGCTGAAGCGAGCATGTGCACAAGCTATTCATCAGATTAGTGACAAAGTGACAGTGAAAGAGCTTGAAGAATGTGTGTGTGAAATTTTGTTACAAACTTGGTAAAAATTTTACAGACATTTCAATTGCTTAACCAAGCATATGGGGAGGACTGTATGAATCAAACACAGTGCTATGAGTGGTTTAAGCATCGATGGATGAGTCAGTCAAAGATCAAGATGATGTTGGATGTGTTTATTGATTGGAAAGGCATTATGAATTTGCACCATGTGGTCAGATGGTAAACAAAGAGTTGTACCAGGAAGTTTTTAGCGTGTTTGAGTGATGCCGTGCGCAGGAATAAACCTGAATTGTGGGAAAACCAGACTTGGATGTTGCACCACGACAGTTTGCTGGCTCATGCATCACTCCTCATCTGCAGTTATATGGCAAAACATCAGCCATCTGTTGTGCCCCATTCACCCTATTCTCTGGACTTAGCCCCAGCAGACTTTTTCCTTGTGGACAGAATTAAAAATGTTGTAACATGATCAATAAAGTCTTTATAGCAAAAGTTTGGTCTTTTTTTCGAACATGCCTTGTATACAGTATTTTGTTTATGATTTCAAAAGTGTAAATAACTATGTAAGGTAGTGATAATGCCTTTGAAGTTTTTAGCAATGATCCCATGATAATTAAACCTTAACTTATTTATCCAATAGATTTGTTTGGACACTTCAAACATTGCTTGCTGTTATGCTCTATTTTTAATGTAAATATGGGTGCAAAAAAAGTGCAAACTTAACAATGAATTGGCACCTCTACTTATTTGTGTGGAGTAGAGGCCTATATAGATCAACCTGGCTACAGCCATTTTGTTTCAAGAGTTGGGTTCAGGCCAAAAAAAAAAAAAATGCATGTTTTTTTGGGCTTAAGTACTATTTATGTCAGGCTGTTCCAGACATCTTTAAAATGGTACTCTGTTTTTTTTTTGCTGACGCATACCATTAAAATTCCCACATTTTGCACATCGATACCTCCCAAAATAGCAAATTCCATCAAACACGTAAGCCTGTGGAAAGAGTTCCCGTAGTACCATTGCACATTGTCAGGTCAAAATCAAAAATTGTTTACTTCGTCAGCTATCACTTATGATGTATGTAATCAGTTATTTTTTGATATTTTGTCTCTTTAATAAATATTTGATTGGTAATTCACTTATATGTGAAATATCCATCATGGATTTATTATTGAAGATTTGCATTAAGTTAAAGAATTTGTTGCAAAATTTGAGATAGCTCTAAATGCTTCAGCCAAAGAGCCAGCATCTTCTTATTCAGATTTGATCATAGTCTTTTCCTTGAAACGTGAAATGCTACTTAATAGTCCTAACCGTTCTGATTGTATGCCAACCTTCAAGTTTTGGGAAGTGATTACTATTAATGTTTCATAAGCTTTTTAGGTCATTTAATCAGCACAAACTTTTACAATTGTTCCTTTGAACTCTAATAGAGTAATCCTGTGAACTCAATTACGACTAAGACACATGCTACATGACTCATTCTTATGAATCATGTTTGGAATTTAGTTATTGGTATTTCTTCCTGATGTTTATGTTACATTAGATGAAATAGTTACACACCATAATAAAATGTATTTTATTATGATGTGACAGTGTGTAATTGTTTATGTATCTTCCAGTGTGTTTGCATGTTGTTCTTCTGTATAAAGAGAAACCCATGATGTGCAGTCACATTTAATCCAGAATAGTGGAGGAAAAGGGGAGAGAGAGAGAACAGCAATAGTAGGACTCAGTCATTTCAACTATTTCTAGAAGAGTGCAACTTCTTAATCATGCTGATATGAATTATTTTCAGTAATATGATGCCTCTGTAATGCTGTTGGAAGAACAATGGGACATTGTGCTATTTGATTGGAAAAGACCTCTGAATTCATTCTTGTCATGACAAGAGGAATCTTTACATGGGATTTTTTCAGTTAAAGGTTAGTTAGCCAATGTCATACAGAGGTAGCAGGGTTTTTTTCATTCCTTGAAATTATGGTTTTTCATCCAGCATACAGGCAAATAGGCCAAGAGAATGCATGTAATTCACCAACAAAAAATGCTATTGATGGTGTTGTGTATTGATGCTCTTGTGTGTAGTTGGATTAAGTAATGCAGACTGTGAATTGCACGTGGTTGGTTGGAGGATTAATTAGGGAAGACAGTGAGTAGTGGAGTGCTTTCCCACATTGAGTCCTTGGAGGTGTCACATATAATAGTAATATGACCTTAGGTAATCCCAGTATCATTCATGATGAATTCTCAAGTTCAAGAGGTTGACCATGCTTCTCCATTTATTCTTGACCACAGGATATTTATCTCATTTTGTTATATTTTTTTTTTTTTAAAGCAGTGATTATGCTAACACCAGAATTGTGTTTTTTATTTCTAATAAGTGCAACCTCCAACTGTTTGCTTATAACTTCATGATGGTGTTTGTGTCTTGAGAATCCAGGTCAGTCCTGTTTTTTGCAGTGTGGTGTGGTGTAATAGCCTGTGTTTTTGTGTGTGTATGTATATATATATATATATATATATATATTGGATAATGACCTTGATATAAAAGTCCAAAATTAAGGTACTTGTAACACTGGCTGCCTTATCAACAGTTGAGGTGGAAGGTTTTATCAAAATGGCACTACGTTTTTCATCAGCAGAATAGCCTATAACTGACTACATAACAGAGGTAACAACGTGGTGTACTGTGGATTGCTTCCATTGTCAACATGCTTTCAGAGGGTCTATTTTGCATATATTTTTAGTATTATGGCAGTCTACTGTAATAACTTAAATTACTTTAATTATATTTGACAAGAAATTATTTTTAATTCTTTACCCAAGTGTAAACAAAGTTTGAACATGAAGTATCTTCATGACTAAGCTACTTGTATATAGAAGCTGTTGATTTGCATCATTTACCATAGCATCCCATAAAGCAAAAACATTATGGGAAGAGTCACAAGTCAGACCAGTTTCAACCATAAATTGAGGTCTTGTCAGTGGGAATCAGACAAGGATATCACATATATGAAAGCCATACCCAGGAATATAACAGATTAAGTAAATTATATGTAGGCTAGATGGAAATTTTTCATTTGGTCTTGGAAAATACTACCTTTTTCTTTCTCTTCTTATCCCTCAAAAAAAAAAAAAAAAAAAAACATTTCTAAACTGCAGTCAGAATAGTATTAGTATTCCTTCCAAGCCTCTATGGAATCAAAATGATCATCGCAGAAGATTGAACACTTTTAGACACAATAACTGTCATACTTGCCTTGAACACATTTGATGTTCACTCATTACCTACTCTGGCAATTCATTCTACTTGTTCACCACCAAAAAATCCTCTTTCACCTCTTTACTTGCATGACCTTTGTACGGTTTTCAAGGATGACCTCTTGTTGTTCTATTAGTTGCAGGCTGCACCTGTTAGAAATGAAAAACACAATTCTATGCAAGGAAGGGATCCAACAGCCTTTTCTGGGACTAGTCTTTGTGCCAAACTTCTATTGAACAACTAAGTCAAGAGTACTGCCAGCTCTTTTGCACATCTCTTATCCTATTCGATCAATCCAACAGCCTTATTAACATCAATGTTGCTTAATATTCTAAAAACTTCCCATTCTTGAACTGCCAGTTTTCTGTCCCCCCACATGAAATGCAGTAACAAAATATTTAATAAACATTTCCACCATATCTTCAGCAGATGTGACTTGTGTTCCATCTTTAGCAATGAAAGTCAGTCTTCCATATTCACCCTTTTTTCTTCTAGCAACATAACTATAGAATTCTCCAGAGTTTTGCTTTACTGCTTCAGCCAATCTCTTTATATGCTAATTTCTCTTTCCTTTACAACACTTGTCACCTTTCTAGCTTACACTTCTTGCTGTTGATGTATACCCTGTTCTGTGTATATCTCCATAATATCCTCTTTCTCAGAAGTCCCTTCACAATTCCATGATTCATCCATTTCATTCCTACTTTACTTATCCTTTGAACCATAGGAATACAATCTAACATTGCCATAAGTAATTGATTCTGGACCAAATCTTAGACACTGCAGATTTTTCCTCCTTTTAACTGATCAAATCACTGCACATCCCAAATCATTCCCTTAATTTCTCATAGTCCCTTTCTTTGTAATTTCACACACACATATCTCTTGTTCCACAAAGCTTGTACCTGGCTAGCCACTCTCCACATCAAAACCATATGCTCACTCTCCCCAGCTGGTGACATCACCACTGTATGAGATGATATTAAATCTAACACTCAAGTCCCAAGTGTTGTTTCAACCAGTTGCTACATAAGATATTGTCCCTGAGTAGCTCAAGAAGTTCAATCCTCTTCCTCATGCCGATTTCCTACTTCCAGTCAATACTTCTGTAGTTAGTCACACATTAATATCACCCTCCTTTTGCTCACCAGTCTCATCTGTCTGAACATTTCAAAATCAGCCAGTTTTCTTTCATATGCCAATATCTCCTTCACTACACTCAGAACTTCTTAGCTTGTGCCTTATACTCCTCCATGATTCATTTATCCCCCCCCCCCACGTCATCCCCTACTCCTCAGTAACACACAAATCACCAGACAAGATCAGATCTCTCTACTTGGACTGATGTTTACCTCTGGTCTCTCCTGGTATAAGTACATCACATCAATAGTTTCCTAAGCATCCAAGAAACTAGGCATTCTCTTTCATTGAAAAGGCTATTTTATACCAAACCAACTCTTATGTACAAATCCCAAATTTGCCCATGCTTGGACTGCTGCTCACATGTTTGGGTGGTGTACCTAAAACTTCCATTAAAATCCTTGATGTTGTCCAGAAGTGAGCTATTGGGCTCTGATGATCTCTCTCTCTCTCTTACAGACTCACTTCAACCTATGTCTTACAGATGCAGTGTTTCAGCACTGTGTCTATTCTACAGGTACTTCCATGGTTACTATTCCAGCGAATTGACAACTGTCATTCCTCAACTTTCAGTTGCACCTGTTAATACAGGAGCAGCAGCTGCCCTGTATCGCTTTACTGTGGAACTGCAAACACACTGAACCTGCTTCTCCTCTTCCTCTTTTATTCCATCTACCTCTGTCCCCTGGAACAGTATTCTCAAACAGTTACAACTTGCAGTTCTTCAAAAATAAACATCAATAAACTTCTATCTCAGTCCTCATTTGCATCCCACAGACAGCACAAATGTGCTTATAGATCTCTGAACTTCTCATGTATGGGATTAATATAAATAAATAAAAAAATATCCTCCTAACCTTAGGGATACGATCTAACATTGCCATAAGTAACTGATTTCAGATTAAGTCTTAGACATTACTGATTTCTTTCCATTTTAATTGATCAAGCATCTACACATCATCATCAGTCTGTTCTCTTAATTTTTCATAGTTTCCCCTGCTCTTTAATTCCACACATCTTTTTTGTTCTACGAAGCTTATACCTGCCTAACCATTCCCTGCATCAGAATCACATCAGCACTCTTCCCAACTGGTGGCATTGTGGTAACATCTTCTGTTATCATTGTATAAGATATTATTAAATCCAACACTTGTGTCCCATATGTTACTTTAATTTTATGCTGCATAAGGTAGTTGTCCTTAAGTAGCACAAGGAATTCAAGGAACTCTTTGTTCACATAGTTAGCCACCCTCCTGTCACTTGCCAGTCTGATCTGTCTAAACATTTCAGAATCAATCTCCCTCTACATTTCCTGGCATGTAGCAATATTCCACTAAATATCTCAAATTTGTGCTAACCTCAGCATCACATCAAATGACCTCAAAGCCATTATCATTATTAGTATCTTCAAGTTCCACACTGAGAGAACATAATTGTTTTGAAATCATCAGTAATATCCCACCTGTTATCTTGCTCACAGAAATAGACTGTGATGGTTCTATGTTAACAAGTCTCACTGACTAATGATTTATGGGCTGACAAATTGTACCAAGACCACATACTCTGCACCCTTACTCTTCATATTCTTTCCACAGGTAATCATAAACAGTTGTCAGGAAGTTTAAATGAAAGAAGCTTGCATTCAAATGAAATGCTTCCAGAATTGTATTTTTCAAACCCTACAGAGTAATTACTTAGTAGCATTTTTTAGTATAGGTATTATTTCTGGGTAAATTCCCATGTTACTCCTCTAAGTAAACTATTATTTTTATGATTACATCAAATGACCTCTGATGTGACATAAAAAGCGATACATGAAGAATAATGTAGGAGGAGAATTCGAACATACCTTTTTGGATGTTGTTGGCATCCAAAAAATCGCCAAGACAAAGTGCTCCTTGTCCTGGCGATATGCATTCATCTGCTGTTAAGCTGTTAAAGGAAGGGGGGGGGGGTAAAGCAATGTGGGAGAATTATTTGAAAAAAACTGAGTTTTTTTATATGTATAATATTATTATTATTAAGGGTGGGTAGAGAGCACTTTGAAAGGGGAGGGTGAGAGAGCGATCTGAAAATATAAACTATTTTTTGGGGTGTGAGCTGTTTCAACAGTGCATGGTCTTTGGAACTCATGGGGGAAGTGGAAGCTTTTTCATGTCAATGTGGTGTTTCTGTCTTTGGTGCTTGTGTTATTGCCTATTGTTTGGAGTCATGACCTAATTTTTATGTTATGGAGCTTCCAACTCCCAGAGATCATGTGGGGTCGGTGGATGTTTATTGAGTTTTCATCACATTTTATGGCTATCATTTCCGATGTTCTAAGCATTGTTTCATTATCTTGTATGTCTAATATTATGGCCTTGTTGATTTGTAGGATATGTTTCTGTTCAAGTTCATGGACTGCTATTTCTGTTTTCCCTGTACTTTGTATTCTGTTTTTCTTTTTTTTTTTTTGTTGTGTCTTTTATAGTTTAAATGTTCTGGAATAGGGATGTTACAGTCACAGAAGTGTTCTTGTAGTCTTGCCCATAAAGACCTGATAGTAGAACCTGTGTAGGTGACATCAGTCTTTTTTTGGCAAGGGGCAAAGACTGTGATGTCACCTACATGAAACTAATATAGCTATAAATTATAGCCGTAAAAATAAGAGTATTTTTATTGTGTTTCATTATAATTGCTTTAAGAAAATTCATTGAGGTAAACATGGTTTTGTAATAAGAATATAAATATCTTATGGATAACATAGAATCTCAATACAGATTCAATGAACTACATATCTGTAGTTCATTGATATCTGACCTAACAACCAACTCTGCAAGTTAGTTACTAAAGGTTAGATGTCAGAGATAAAGTTAAGGCAAGGCTTCATCTCTGATTTGAGATTTCCTACTGTTTGGTTTCTTCTATGTTGGTATTCTGATTTGTTTAATATTGGAATGTTTAGTTGATTGATTCTAATATTCTAAATGGTTAATCTACTCAAAGGTGGTTGGATATCGTGCAACATATTTTTATGTTAACTAAGGCTCTGCCATTTAGTACTATTGTGCTGCTAGCCAGTCACTTGAAGACTTAATTTATTTTGTAACTGATAAGTTAAACTGTCCTACTATGGCCAAACAGCAGGACAGTTTGTTTGGCTATAGCAAATACAGTGGTATCTCGCTAATCCGAACCTCTGCAAAAGAAAGCGGAGGAGAACAAAAGGAATGCTGAACTTTAAACTTAAGATGAAGGACTCATACCGATTCTTTGGGGGTTGCCAAACTTCATGTTAGGTCTCAGAGGAGGCCTAATAAAAAGGGACTGAAGAATTGCTGTCAGAGAGGAGGCCACCGGCAGAGAGTGCCCGGATCCACGTTGCTCGAGAGAGGAGTTTCCTGCTTCCAGAAAGGAGCTTCTCGGTTCGAGACGTTGCTAGAGAGAAACTACTTCTAGACCGCAGACAAGGTTTCAAATTGCCGAAAGGAAGAGTTCCAATTGCCGGAGAAAAGTTTCCATGCCAGGTTAATGTCAAACATTCACCAGTGTGTTGCATTTTCATTACAATTTGATGAATCAAACGACTTCACTGATATTGCTGTTAATGGTATTTATTCACATGGTATTCAAGATTATTCAAGTAAAGGACTTTTGAAAATTATACCATTATTGGAAAGGACTAGGGGAGAAGACATTTTTTCGGCATTTGATGAATTTCTGAAATAACACAAACTTCCGCTTTTTAAACTTGTGTCTATTACTACTGATGGTGCTCCTGCAATGGTAGGTAATAAATCAGGCTTCATTTTATTATGTAAAAACAATGACAAATATCCAGATTTTTTAACGTACCACTGTATTATTCACCAACAAGTACTGTGTAGTAAAAGATTAAACACAAAAGATGTTTTGGATATTACATTTAAAATTGTAAATTCTGTTTGAGTAAAAGCCCTGCAATGGTGGTTATTTAAATTACAGATGATGATAGGGAATTTCTGTTATACAATAATGTTCGCTGGCTCAGCAGAAGTCAGTTTTTAGAAAGATTTCTTGTATTAATTAACGATATAAAAATTTTTCTTGATGAAAAAGGAGATATTTATCCACAATTGAGTGATAAAAGATGGTTGTTACACTTATCATTTTTAGATTTCTGTATGACATTAAGCACTTTAAATTTAGAGTTACAAGGTAGAGATAAAAATTTAATTGACATGTTAAGTTCAATAAAAACTTTCCAACAATACTTACTTTTATTAAAGAAAAATATAAATGACCGTGAATTTAGACATCTCCCATATTTATTAAAATTTTTTGAACAAAATCAAGAAATGCTTCGCTATGATTTAAAAGAATTTATTTGTGAAATAGAATTAATTGAGGAAGAAATAAATTTGAGATTTAAAGATTTTAATAAAACTGAAATGATTGTATCTTTTATCAATAATCCATTTCAAGAAAACTTGAACATCACAGAAATTTCAAATAAAATTAGTGGTGTTTGATATAAACCAAGCTGAAGTAGAACTTGAGATAATAAACATTCAAAATAGTTTACATTTAAAATCAATAAACGATGAAGTCATTTGTAAGTATGCACATGAAAAATTCCCAATATTAACTGATATTGCGCAAAAAATTCTGTTGTGTTTTGGATCGACATACTTGTCAGAATCCACTTTTTCAAATATGACCGTCATAAAAAATCAATTAAGAAACCAAATTACAAATGATCATTTGGATGATTGTCTGCGATTGGCTACTTCTTCATATCAACTTGACTGAAAATATTGCGAGGTCCAAACAATGCCAAATTTCACATTAACTTTTTTTTTTTTTTTTTTTTTTTTTTTTAATCAACCGGCATTTCCTGTAACTTGTGAGTTTGTAATCAATCTGTTGTTTTTTCTAACTTTGGTTTTCCAAAATAGAGAAATATTTTATTCCAATATATATATATATATTTTTTTTTTTTTTGTTATATTAAAATAATTAAAAGTGATAAATTGATGAAATTGATGTGCATTTTTTTTAGTTGTTTATTTGTGCATACTCAGATATCAAGTTGGGGGAATGTGATCTATATAAGAGAGTAGATCGCCGAATAACTTTTTATAGAAAAGTAGCTTGCGTAGTAAAAAAGGTTGAACACTACTTGTATACGCTATTTCTTGGAAAATAATAGTTATGAGCAAGCAACATAAGTTTGTAGTAATATAAAAATCAAAAATATGAATTGTCTTATTTTGTAGAATTGGAAGGATAAATTGTTTCATAAGCTTTATCAGTGAAATTTGGATATATTTTAAATATATTATCTATAGAGGGCATGCTTTTCTGTAATAACTATATTTGTGTTTAATAACTTATTTTGCAGACTGGGTAACTTGAGCAGGAGTGAAGTAACTCCTTCTCAGCATGACAAGGATGATCTTAATGCAGGGAAACCAATAGACACCTCAGACACTCAGGGTAAGTGCCTGTCTCATCCGCTTCATTATTCAGATGTACTAAAATTCTGCTATCAAACAATATATTTGGCTTTGGATGATATATATGTATATATATAATCTGGTCACCACTCAACTTTCCTTTTGTTCAAAAAGAAAAAAAAAAGGATTCATATCTCTTCTTCGATGTGAGAAATGTGAATTTTTTTTTCCATATATATGTATATATGGAAAAAAAAATGCACATATATACACATATATAAAAAATTAATATATATACACAAACAGATATAAGCATCCACGCATGCAGTGTGATTTAAGCCCCAAGCCTGTCTATGCCGATTGAAGAATGAAGTTGAAGACTGATTAGCAAGGTGAACATGAAAGAAAGATTGTTATTATATACCATTTGCTGTTTCCAACTTTTGATTATCTTGTGAACATAGACTCTCCATCTCACTTAGTTTGTCATAATTTCTTTCAGCAATAAATCACACCAGTATGTAATTTCATCATAATCATTATCAGTTTCCTGATATGTATCCCCAAGGGGTGTTCAGTTACTATGACATCCCTACATGATTAAGTTTACATTATTATTAATCTCCTATCAGCAATTTTCCTCCAAATGAGTCTATTACTTGTAAGCACTCCAATATTGTCATATTTAACATTTCGTTCTTCTAAGGCAGTTCTGACTGAATCAATTCACCTAGACCTTGGTCTTCTTCTGGGTCTTCTCTTTCCTGCCATCTTGGCATCAAACACCTGTTTTGCTAACCTTTCCTCACCCATTCTATTTAAATGGCCATACCACCTTAGATTAGCTCTGCTACAATACTAATAGTGTCAAGTTGCTTTCTAATATCTTCATTTTTAATACAATCCTGACATTGATGCCGTTGGTTCACTCCTCTAATTTTTCTCAGAACCCTCATCTGTGGTCTCTAGTCTTTGATCAAGTGCTTTATTTCTAACCCAAATCTCAAATAAGTTAAAACTGGCTTGAACACTGTCTTGTATACTGCTGGTTTGGTGTTTTGGCTAATTTCTCGCTTATTCCATATAAATTTATTCAGCTGGCTGCCCACCATACCAGATTTGCTTATTTTGTTGTCTATTTTCAGATTTAGCTTGCCATCTTCACTAAAAACTGTGCCTAAATAGCCGAAATATTTTACTTGCTCTATAGGATCTCCATTCAGAATGCAGCTGAAGTTTTCTATGTTCCTGCCTATTTTCATAGTTTTGATCTTTTTGCTGATTTGCATGCCTAATTTCTTACAGTGTTATTCAATTTAGTTAGTGAATCCTGGAGGTTTGCACCAGATGTGTTTAGGAGTACAAAATCGTCTGCATAAAGCAAGAGCAATGTCTAAGTTTGACATCTCCAATTCTAATATTAGGTTTGATGCATAAAATATATGATGAATAAGAGTGGAGATAATGTGCATCCTTGTCTTACTTCTGATTTTACATCAAACCATCTTCCTGTATTTCCTTCAATTCTAACTTCTGATTTGACAGCTTAAATATAGACTATGTATTGTTCTGTATAATGTTCCATTCACCCCATACAACTGTAGTGTTTTGAAAAGCTTTTCTCTGGGCACCTTGTTGTATGCCTTTTCCAGATCTACAAAACTTAAGTATAGATCCTTGACATATTCCCACAATTTCTCAACTATTTGTCATAAAGTGAAAATCTGAGTTTGACAACCTCTATTTGGCCTA
Organism: Typopeltis vanoorti; assembly: GCF_054136105.1. Lineage (NCBI taxonomy): Eukaryota > Metazoa > Arthropoda > Arachnida > Uropygi > Thelyphonidae > Typopeltis > Typopeltis vanoorti. The sequence continues at coordinate 114,721,927 of NC_143553.1, forward strand.
AATCCAGCTTGTTCTTCAAGTTTCTCTTCCACAATCTTTCTCAACCTCTTTTCAAGTATGCTTGCATAAATTTTACCTGGAAAACATTTAGCAGAGAAATTTTTCTGTAAGTCACACATTCAGTTTTATTTCCTTTTTTATAGGGTTTTATGAGAGCTCTACTCCAATTGGGAATTTGACTTTCTTTACAAGCCTTCTGAATTATGCAGTATAGCCACTGCAAAACTTTTATACCTCTATATTTAAACATTTTTTTTTGAATATCATCTACTCCAGTTGCATTTCAACTTTTTGATAGCTTTTTCTACCTCAAGTATTGATATGTATTCCACTTTGCATTCCTCTTGAAACTTTTCTAGTATGGTTCTGTCACTTCTTGGCTTATTTAAGTCTTTCAAAGTAATTACTCCAGATATCTAGACTATCTTTACTTCAGTTTACATGTCACCTTTATCATCATTGATTCCTTTTATAGTACTCTTTCCTCCATTTCTAAGTTTCTTCAATAGCCTCTAGAACATTTTGCCACCTTCCTGATATTTATTTTCTATATTCTTACCAAAGTCTTTGTAATAGATATGGTATGAAGGTCAGCCATAACAAGACAAAGACAATGAAAATAGGCAGAAGCATTAAAAATATCAACTGCATTGTGAATAAAGAACCTATAGAACAAGTAAAACATTTCAGCTACTTAGGCATGATTTTTAGTGAAGATGGTAAATTAAATATGGAAATAGACAACAGAATCAACAAAGCTGGTATGGTAGGAAGTCAACTGAATAAATTTATATAGAATAAGAGAGAAATTAGTCAAAACACTAAATTAGCTGTATACAAGAGAGTGTTCCAACCAATTTTAACTTATGGATCTGAGAGCTGGGTTAGAAGTAAAACACTTGCCTAAAAACTAAAGACCACAGATATGAGAGTTCTGAGAAAGATTAGGGGGCATGAACAGATGGCATCAATGGCAGTGTCTTTCCTAATATCCTTATTTTTAATATGACATTGCCATTGATGCCATCTGTTCATGTCTTCTCATGACTTTTGTTTAGCTACTTTTTCACATAGCTTAACTCACTTATATTTTTCTCTGTATTCTTTTAGGGCATCTGCTGACTTATTTGTTAGGAACTTTTGTTATGCTTTCTTCTTTTCCAGGACTGCTGCTTTAACTTCTTGTGTCCACCATGGTGTTCTTATTTTTCTATCCTTGCAGACAACTTCATCACATACCTCCTTAGCTGAATCAATGTCTTCTTCAGAGTTTGCCAATGAGACTTGAAGGTTTGATTCTTGTTTTCAAACTGTTGCAAATTTTTATCAATAATGTTTTCATAGTTGTGTCTTCAACTTACCTGTAAAAGCTGCTCAACTTCTTTTTAAAACTTTCTTACATACTTTTCTTTTCAATGTGATATTCATTTTTATCCTACTTAGTACTAAGTAATGGTCACTTCCAATTTTGAATACCCTGTACACTTGTATCCTGAACCAGCCTTATATCGCTATCAACAATGAGTCAGTGAGTCTTTTCTTATTTCTTGTGTCTTCTCTTCATGTGAACTTGTGCACATCTTTATGTTGAAACATGGTGTTAATAATTACTAGTCTGTGTCTTGAGCAGAAGTCCAGTAAATATTTATTATTATTATTGGCTTTGTCCTTTTCTCCAAATGTTCCTATATGTCTGGTGAAATTCATTTCCTACTCTGCTATTCAGGTCTCCAACAAGGACCACTCTTTCCATTTTCTTTGTCAGCTGCCTGTTCTAATGACTCAAAAAAAATTCCTCCACTTCTTCCTTAGAAGAACCTTCTTTGGGACCATAGGCACACATAAGTTTCATTTTGAAGTTTGCACACATAACTATTTGAAACTGCCTTTGAATCAAGAAGTTTATCTTCATGTTTGGTGTTGAATGCTATTGCCTTCCTTTCCTTGATCATTATTGACAGGTCATCCATTTTCATATTACATTCACTCTAAATAATAAAAAGATAGGGTGACAATATACACTCTTGTCCTATCCCTTTTTCCACTCAAAATGCTATCTGTTTCTCTGAAGACATTTTTTGAACCCTTTTGGTTATCATATAGTTCTCTGATTAATCACTTTCTGCAGTCTGCTATGAACAACACAGTCAAATGTTTTATCATAATATATCTTTATCATAATGTTTTCCTCAAAAGTAGTTTGTCAGGACTAATATTATCAGATCCCATATTTCAGTCTTCTAAAGTCCTCCAATGCACTTCCAACTCCATCATAGATCTTGGTCTTACTGTGTGTCTTTTTCCTATATCCTTGTATCAAATGCCTGCTTTTGCTGATTCTCTATTTCTCTTGTCACATTCTGTTCAAGTGACCATTCCCCTTGATTAGCTTTGCATGTGTGTGTGTGTGCACTTACACATTCCTGAATGCTAACAATATCGAGTTCCTTCCTAATATCTTCATTTTTATATGCTTCTGTCATTGATGCCATCAGTTCATTCTTAATTTGTTTAACACTGTGGTCTTTAGTATTTGATCAACTATCTTGCTTCTAACCCTGTTCTAAGATTCATAAGTTAAAAATTGGTTTGAACTGTCTTGTATATTGTTAGTTTAGTATTTTGGCAATTTTTCTCTCTCTCTCTCTCTCTCTCTCTTATTCCATATAAATTTATTCAACTGGCTCCCCCACATACCAGCTTTATTTATTTGTTTGTCTGTTTATATTTTATTTACCATCTTCACTAAAAATGTGCCTAAATAGTTGAAATGTTTTACTTATTTTATAAATACCCTATTCAGGAAGCTGTTCTTTTTGTTGACACATTTTATGGATATTGTTTCCGATATTCTAAGCATTGTTTCGTTGTCTTGTATGTCCAATATTATGGCCTTGTCGATTTGCATAAAATGTGACAAACTCAATAAACGTCCACTGACCCTTCATAATCTCCGAGAGTTGGAAGCTCCACAACATAAAAATTAGGTCACGACTTCGACAATAGGAGACAACACAAGTACACCAAAGACAGAAACACCTAACTGACATGACGTAGCATCCACTTCCCACACGAGTTCCAAAGACGACTGTTGTCGAAACGGCTCGCACCCTGTCACTCCCACCCCTGACTTTTTTCCTTAAATCCCTCCTGTTCCCCCCCCCCCCCAAAAAAAAAAATTCTATCTTCAGATCCTTCTCTCACCCCCCCTCCTAAAATGCTCTCTATCCACCCTTAATAATAATAATAATATTATACATATATTAAAAACCCGTTTTTTTCAAATAATTTCCCCACATTACTTTACCCACACTTCCTCCCCAAAAACCCCTTTCCTTTAACAGCATATGAAGGCACATCGCCAAAATAAGGAGACAGAAAACAACATCCAAAAAGGTATGTCCATAATTTCTCCTATTTTTATTCTTCATATATTGGTTTTATAACACTTCAGTAATGCCTTAGAATTTTGGGTACAGAGCCAATGACATTGTAAAAAAAGGGGCACTCCTAAACGAAAGTAGGCTACATTAGCCATTAAAATAATAGTTTATTTTTAGAGGAGTAGCACGGAAATTTTCCCAGAAATAATGCCTATATCATCACTAGTGTTTTCAGACAATCACAAACATCCATGGCAGGATTCGAACCTGCAGCCTTTTGGCTGAAGAGATACGCTAACCACTTGGCCAACCAAGCTGGCAGCATTATACCACTAGCATTTCTAGTATATCATCTTCATTGGTTGACTTTCTGCATTTTAGGTTTTTGATGGCTTTTCTACCTCAAGTATTAATATGTGCTTCTGATTTTATTCCTTTTCAGTAATTTCATTCATTGCTCTGTTACTTCTTGTTTCATTTAGCAGTGTTTCAAAATAATTACTCCAAAAATGTAAAATATTTTCAGATTTCATGAAGATTTCATCTCAGATTCCTTTTAGAATACTTTCCTCCATGTCTTAGCTTTCTCAATAGCCTCCATGACATTTTGTCATTTTTCTTATATTTATCTTCTATATTCTTACCAAAATTTGACCATAACTTTTAGCTTCTTTTGCACATTGCTTCTTAATTTTTATATTTCTCTGTATTCTCTCACAACCTAGCAATTCCTAGGTTGTGAGAGAATACAGCTTGCTAGGAACTTTTGATATGCTTTTTTCTTTTCCGTAACTATCGTTAATTTTTTTTTTTGTCTCAGAGTTCTGCTTTTTCTATCCTTAGACATCTTCGCCATATGCCTCTTTTACATGTGTTGAAGTTTTCAAACACTTTCATTTTTTATAGAAATATAACAGACGGAGACAGCACTCTAGTATTGTCTTCGTGACAATACTGGAGTGCTTACAAGTGATAGACATTTGGAGGAAAATTACTGACAGGCAATACTGTCATAGTATCCTGTACATCCCTAGAGGGTACATATTATTATTAAAATTATGGGAGGCACACACTGTTATACACAAATCCCATCAAACTCATTCAATGTATCTGCATTCACCATACTCTCAAGTACACATTCCACTCTCCATGCAAAGAACCTGCTCTTTATACAGCTTCCAGGGATGGTCCCTTTCCTCTATTCTGTTAAAAATTTCTTCCACATAACAAGCCTGATAACAACACTTTACCAACTTAAATCTTCTCTCTTTATACTTCACAAGGCTTTGCAAACTGCATTGTCTCAATCTGTCTTCAAATCCCAAAGCCCATTTACCATTGAGTTGGTATTCTGTGGACCCTCTCCAGTATGTTCTCATCACCATGAAAACTGGGAGACCAAGTCTGTGCATAGTAATCCATGTGAAGTCTGATCAAGGCCCTAATTACCAGAACCTCTTTATTTCTGCATGTCAAGGTCCTCTGCATCATTGCCATTATCCAATCTGACAACTTCACAACTTGTGCAGTATGACCTCTGAACTTCAGATCTTTGTCCATCACCACTTCAAGGTCTCCTGTCTCCTCAACTTCCTCCAAAATTTCCCCTCCAAGTGTATACTTTTGCATCCTGTTATTGCCAATTTCCCTATCAAATTCAGAACCTCACACTTTGCAACATCGAATTGACAATTCCATACTACTTCCCACTCATACAATCTATTCAAGTCCTCCTGTAAGGCTACAACATCTGCTTAATTCCTCATCTTCCTCTCCAGTTTTCATCATTTGTAGACAGTTGTATATCACCAGTTAAATCCATCCCAATATCATTAATATACAAATTAAATAACAATTGTCCCAAAACAGACCCCTGTGGCACACCAAATGTGATCCTCTTTTTTTTGTGTTACTGCACCCTCATATACAACTTTCTGATGCCTGAGAGCCAGTTGGCTATCTAACTCGCTAATCCGTCATCCAGTCCCATTTGCTTTAGTTACCAACTTGTGGTTTGGCCAGTACATTTGTTACTTTGTTATAATACATAAGCAGAGTTGTTAAAACATGATTTCCCTTTAACAAACCCATGCTGACAGGCACAAAGAATGAGATGTGAGGAAATCGATGATAATATTTGTATATTAATCTACAGTTTGGCTGTGTAAGCTGTTCAGCTTTGATTCTTTTTTAATTTTTTGCATATCTTTTTCTTTTCAACATGTTCATTTGTATTCTGCTCAACACTGAATGGTGATTACTTGTATTTCAAATCCTCTGTATACTGTTGTCCTTAATCAATGTTGAAGATATTACTATTGACAATAACATATCAGTAATACTTTTATTTCTTGTATCTTCTCTCTGAGTGAATTGGTGCACATCTTTATGTTGGAATATGGTTACTGGTAATGACTAGTCCAAGTCTGGAATATAAATTTAGTAGGCACTCACCGTGATTAGTAGTTTTGCCTTTTTCTCCACATTTTCCCCAAACATTTCTATATATGTGTGATCTTCGTTTCATTCTCTGCTGTTCAGATCTCCCAGGAGGACCAGCCTTTTCTCTGTCATCTACCTCTCCTAATGACTCACAATTCCTCCACTTCTTTCCTTTGTAGAACCTTCGTGGGTACCATACACACAAATGTCTCATTGTTTACTTTCCCATTCGGATGTTTGCCACATCACTGCTTGAAATTACGTGCCATTCAGGATTATCTTCATGTTTGGTATGGAATATTGTAGCTACTCCTTTCTTTTCCTGATTGTTATTGCCTGACTATAACATCTTATAGTTGTAATTTAGATAATGTAGATAGTTGTAATAAATTTAGTTTAATCCTTTATCCAAGTGTGAGCAAACAAAGTTTGCGCATGAAAGTATCTTCAGGACTGGAGTAAGGTGGTACAACACCGGGAAACTCGTTGCAAAGGTGGAGCAAGCTAACATCACTCCTATCTCAGTATCTCCCATAATGCAAAACACATCTCCTTGTGGATATGTATAATGTTATGCATTAAGGGAATCTACTACCCAGACAAGTTTCGACCTTTATTGAGGTCTCTTCAGTGGGAGCCAGGCCCAAGTGGAGATACCAGGCAGAAGCATTAGCAAGGTTATTTCTACCTATAGGAGTTGCCAAATGATGTGCCACTTTTTATTAAATTACTCTGGATTTAGAGAAAGATGTTGAAAGTTTATTTTTCACTTGGTTAGACTATAATAAATTTAGTTTAATCCTTTATCCAAGTGTGAGCAAACGAAGTTTGCGCCTGAAAGTATCTTCAGGACTGGGGTAAGGTGGTTCAACACCGGGCAACTCGTTGCAAAGGTGGAGCAAGATAACATCACTCCTATCTCAGTATCTTCCATAATGCAAAGGAGTGATGTTAGCTTGCTCCACCTTTGCAACGAGTTGCCCAGTGTTGTACCACCTTACTCCAGTCCTGAAGATACTTTCAGGCGCAAACTTCGTTTGCTCACACTTGGATAAAGGATTAAACTAAATTTATTATAGTCTAACCAAGTGAAAAATAAACTTTCAACATTTTCCTCTAAATCCAGAGTAATTTAATAAAAAGGTGGCACTCCGTTTTGGCAACTCCTATAGGTAGAGATGACCTTGCTAATGCTTCTGCCTGGTATCTCCACTTCGGCCTGGCTCCCACTGAAGAGACCTCAATAAAGGCCGAAACTTATCTGGGTAGTGGCCCTTCCCTTAATGCATAACATTATACATATCCACAAGGAGATGTGTTTTGCATTATGGGAGATACTGAGATAGGAGTGATGTTAGCTTGCTCCACCTTTGCAACGAGTTGCCCGGTGTTGTACCACCTTACTCCAGTCCTGAAGATACTTTCATGCGCAAACTTTGTTTGCTCACACTTGGATAAAGGATTAAACTAAATTTATTATAGTCTAACCAAGTGAAAAATAAACTTTCAACATGTAGGTAGATTGATTTGGTCGGAACTGCCTAGAAGCACAAAATGTTAAATACTACAATATTGGAGTGCTGTCAATGAATAGACTAATTTGGAGGAAAATTCTTGATAGGAGATTAATAATAATGTAAACTTAATCATGTAGTGCTATCAAAGTAGCTTGAATGGCCTTTGAGGGCACATATCAGGAAATTGATGAATTGTAAGTTAGAAGTTTTTTTTATTCTTTTTGTTTCAATAACCTCATTTATGTTGATTTGGGACTACTTCTTTCTTACAATTTTTATTGCACTTTCATATAATCAGTATAATAGCCAAACTTTTTTTTGCTCTTTCCATAATCCAACTGATGTTCTCTGTCTGGTCTTTAGTTATTACTGTACTTCTAAAATTTACCTGCCTGTTCGGGCATTTCTTTATTCATGTATGGTTTCAAACTCTTGGATTACTCTCAGCAACTTGCATGTGAAAAAGTTTTGTAATTTTCAAATTCTCTGGGAAATGACTTTTTTCCTTTGGAACTTAGGATGAATACTGTTGTTTTCTAATCTTTAGGCCAGTATAATTTTCTTCCTAATTTCAAAGATTTTAATTAATGTATTCACTACTTTGTCTCCAGTTGCTCTCAATAATTCTGACATGCACCATTGCTCATATCACTTCACTTCATTATCATAGATTCTTCAGCAAATTCTATCCTTTTAAATTCTCCTTCAGTATTAGTATTTTCCTTTTTTTTTCCCCCTTTTTCACTTCCATCTCTTATATGAATTACTTTCTACTTCTCCCATTCTAAACTGTCCTGTAACTTCATTTTTCTTTCTAAACAGATATTTTGTTCTTCTTATGATCTTACTTTTTTCAGTCTCTCTTTGCACCTTTTTTGTTTAGTTTATTTTTCCTAACCTGTCTCTGAAAATGTGCACTCATCTGTCTAACCCTTTCTTTGTTTCCTTTAAAGTTTTATTTTTCTTCCTCCTTCTGGTATTTGAATAGATTCTTTTAGCAGTCATTTACAGTCTCTCTTCCTTTTTGATTTAATCAGATTTTTCTTTACCTTTTCTATTACTGTATTTTGTTTCTTCTCCCCATTTTCTTCCTGTCTTATCTAAATCTTTTTAACTTCTTTCTAACCTCTACTATAAATGCTTCATTAATATGATTTAAACCTGATACAATCCCTTTGTTTCTTCTTAGTCGTTAATTTCATTTTAACTTCAGTGACGAGGAATTCAGAATCTTCCCCAAATATAAATTAAAGATACCAAGAAATTTTATACTTGGTTTAATCTTATCCAAGTGTAAGGAAACAAAGTTTTGCACCTGAAGTTTCTTTTAGGACTGGGGCAAATTATCCAAGTGTAAGCACCCTTTGTTTGCTTACACTTGGATAATGGATTAAACCAAACATAAAATTTCTTGGTATCTTTAATTTATAACATAACCAAGTGAAAAACTTTCAACAACTTCCCTAAGTATGTTTTTCACTTTCTGTTGCCAACCATATAATTTGATTTCTGCATTTGCCATTTGGTAAGTCTATGTGTACAATCTTTTATGATGTTGAAAGTAAGTGTTTGCCATAAATAAATTGCTCTCTACAACTTCATTTCTCCTGTTTCATTTTCCAATGGTACCTCTTCCACTTTTGAATTCTGATAATATCAATAGAAAGTTGACCTTATCAGTACTGTATGCTACTTTTTTGCAGTATTGACCTTATCAGTTCTATATGCTATTTGTTTGGAGTCTACAATAAATTGTTCTACTTCTGTAGTGGGTGCATAAAGTTGCATGAGTGTGATCCTTTTTTTTTTTTTTGTCCCTTATATCGCACACAATAGTATTCCTCTTGTCTCACTGAAGTATAAATACTCTTATCTTTTGCAGTTCAATTTGATGCACAATTTACTAATTTTTGTACTGGAGAAAGAAGTTTCTTCTACTACTTAATAAACAGATCTAAGTAGAACTCTTCATGTTAAGAGCCACTTTACAGTTTCAAATTTTACCAATTACTTTTCCCATAGAAATCTGGTGTCCTTAAGACAGAAGATGAAAATTTCCATTCGGCGTTTCCTTGAACAAAATTAAAACATTGACTCTAATATCTTTTATAAACTAAACATTTGTTGACAGTCTCAACTCCTCCAGTTTAAAGACTCACATTGCTACAATTCCTTTTCGGAATCTTCTATTAATATTCTCCTGACTGTAGAAAGTTTTTTAACTTGGGTATATTATGTATTCAAGATACCAAGTAATTTTATATAAACTTGATTTTTAATCCTATTTCCCAAGTAAGCAAACAGACAAGTAAGTCAAGTTTGCACCTGCATGTAGTGCAAGTCTGAGGCAACTCATAGTAGCGCAACTTGTTGTAAAGGTGGATTAAGCTCTGATCACTTTCCTTAGTATTTTTCCCTTAATGTAAAGCACATCCCCTTGTGGAGATGTATGATGCTATGCATTAAAGGCAATGGTCATTGCCTTTAATGCATAGTAGTATGCATAGTAGGCACTCATGGTAGTGCCTAGAGTGGCACTACCATGAGTTGCCTCAGACTTGCACTACGTTCAGGTGTAAACTTGACTTACTTGTCTGTTTGCTCACTTGGGAAATAGGATTAAAAACCAAGTTTATATAAAATTACTTGGTATCTTGAATACATTCTCCTTACTGTCATGTAAAACTTAAAAACTTCCTAAGAACAAAATTCTCCACTTTGTGTTCTTAAACTTCCATTAGCGTTCTCTTGTTTTTCTTTTTACTCCGATACCCAGCACTCTCTCTGTTAGCTGTCAATCACCAAATCAAACTCCTTGGTGAGCATGCACACTCCATGTAAATAGCAAGCAAGAAGTTACGTATAATGGTTGACACATTGTCTCCGTTAGCATAAACAGGATGTCTTCATAAACCACAACAAATATCTCAACACTTGACAATTTTAAATTACAATAAAAAAAATTGAAAGTGACACAACTATCAACATCTAGTAAGTACATCAATTATTCACATGCTTTACATTTCATTTTGACAATAATAATATAAATAACAGGTACATTGCTAACCAATATATGTGTTATGAAATCAAAACCAATAATACATTATCATAAACAATTCCTAAAAATATTCATAATTTTAAATTATGATTATTTTTACATCACTGTCTCTGCCATACAGAGAAACTTGAATTTCTCAAGATAGCATAGCCAGCTTTGTCCTGCATTCACCTCTCCATAACTTTGAAGTTTGCATCTGACTTGGGGAAAGACAAGATACAAGGGGCATACAGGATACCATGATGGTACTACATGAAAAGTATATTAGTATTAACTTATGAACAGTTTTTCTCCAAATTAGTGTGTTATTTGCTAAGACTGTATTGACAAACCATTTCTTGTATTAGATCTTCCTACATAGACAAAGCTTTGTCAAATAAAAATAAAAAAATGTTTGTTTCCAGTTGAGCCTTAACACAAGTGGTTTTGGAAATCAGTAATTATTCAATGCAATGATATCTAATATCTTAAGCCTGCTTTCACTGCAAATTATGTCAATAGAGTCCCTTGAAATCATGAGAAGATAAAATTCTTAATTATCCTGCTCTACTTTACTCCTTATTTCTGAACACATTCTTACTGGGCAGTGTCTGTTGTGCCAAAGCTGCTGGCGGGAACTAGCTTTAATGTGTCTATGCTGCTCCCACATCAAGCGATCATAGTTTCAAAAAGCTTATATGCCATGTTAGTTGCAACTTATTTGGTAAAATATTATTTGTAAAATTAGCATTTGTGAAGTGTGTGGATGATACTGAATATCTCAATTGTAATTCAAACTGATTTCAAGTTAACCAAGAATATATATATATATATATATATATTAGACTTGCATCAATTGCAGGTGCAAACTTGACTTTTTGTCTGTTTGCTTACTTGGGAAATGGAGTAAAACCAAGTTTAAATTGCTTGGTATCTTTAACATAATTTTACCCAAGGTAAAAATACTTTCTACATATATATATATATATATATATATATATATATTCTTTTTGCTTTACATAAATTGGGTGCTTTTTGTATTTCAGTGACTATGTTATAAACAGCTGTTATACATATTTTCTGGAACTGAAAATTTGAAAGATAATGTTAGGACAAATATGTTTATTGCTACAATAAATCTGTTTTGTTTGCATGCATGTAGTATAGTCTGTGGGAGGGGAGTGTTGTTGTTCCATTTGTCTCTAATTCCACTAATTGTTGATAAATATAGCACACAGATGTTAAATGTCTCTGTATACCGTGTTAGTGATAAACAAATCTACTTGTTTTTCTTGCTTCTGCAGTATAGTATCTGTTGAGGTTAGAGAGTTTTTTCATGGTACAAGAAAATTTTTATTCCAGCCTTCGGAAACAACAAACATAGTAAAACTTTTTATCCCTAAATAAAAATGAATACTTCTGTGTATTATAATAAGTATTCATTTATATTTATTTTTTATTAAGTATTTATTTTGTTGATCTATGACAAAATACCAGCATATGTGAGTTGTCTATTATTGATAAGATAGAAGAGTTGCTGATGAAAAAAAAAACCTATAATGTCTGCAGGATTCCCAAAACTGTAGATAATTCTCATATTAATCACATGTTATGTATGTTAATCTTAGAAATAAAATTCTTAGAAAATGAAATGAAATATAAATAAAACGGGTTTTATTTAAATTTTACATGATTTCTGCTTCATCAACCCAAGATATTATTGCCATGCCTAAATGAATCACATTATTAGTTCATTGGATTAGTCCCTTCCCGTAGTTATTTATTGAACTACCAAATGTATACAGCAGCAGTTTATTATTGGTTAGTTAGTTATACTTTTCAAACAAATATCTTTCCCTCCTTCTCTCCCTTTTTTTTTTTAATTATGCCATCATAAATTCATGTATGCATGTCTGTAATTGATAGGATCGCATGCCTTTTGCTCAACCCAGCAACTTACACAACATACATATTGCAAATGTTAATTACTAATGATTTGTTTTGCCAGTAATGAACGTATTTCTACTCTCACTTGTTCTTTCCTTTACATTTCCCATTCTCACATAGCTTAATGATGGATCATATATTTATACCTTTTGAGTAATTCACATATACCAACAAACCAAATATAGGATTTTCCTTCATTATTGATTTCTAATTTGTCCTAAAACAAACACATCGTTCTCTTCCCCATCTATGCAGATTTGGTTATAATTAAAGAAAATGATAGGTAGCACATCTGACAAATATAAGCACGAAATTTCTGCAGGACAGTATTTTCTCTCGCCCCTTCAGATAGTTATGGTGATGGCAAGAGTACTACAATCATCCCAATGTGAACGCATTAATTACTTGTTGAGGAGCATTGTTTTTCTGTTTATGGTGAATTGATTAAAATCTAAATTACTAATTCCTCCTTGCTTAATTTTGGAAGTATTGGTCAGTTGTGGCATGCTTATTTGTGCACAGCAGACTCACTGCACAACTAGTTTTATATGTATAGATATACATTTAAATATTATACATATATGAGGGTGGTCTGAAAAGTTCTCGGCCTAACAATGAAAAAAAAACGAATTTATAATTTCAAAATTATTTTTATTTTTCAACATAATCTCCTTTGAGACTAATACATTTAGTCTAGCGATGCTCCAGCGGCATTATCCTGTCCCTGTAGTGGTTCTCAGTAAGATCTGCAAAATATCCCTCTACAGCTGCAATCACCTCTTGATTTGAAGAAAAACACTGACAAGCCAGGAAGAGTTTTAGCTTTGGAAAGAGATAAGTCAGAGAGAGCCAAATTTGGGAAATAGTTTAGATATTCCAACAATTCATAGCGCAGATACCTTAATTTTCCCATTGCCAAAACACCTTGGTTGGCAGGTACATTGTCCTGATGAAAGATGATTTTTTTTCTTCTGCAAACCGGGTCTTTTCTCACGAAGTTTTTCATCTACTCTGGGTAAAAGATTGGAATAATATTCTCTGGTAATTATTTTACCCTTTTCAAGATAATTAATAAACAAAATGCCCTTAGCATCCCCATGCCATGACCTTTCCTGCTGATGGAACCGACTTTGTCTTCTTTGACACTGAACGAGCTTCTGTCCACTGTTTTGACTGCTGTTTGGATTCTGATGTGTAATAGTGAATCCCAGTCTCATCCATAGTAATAAATTGACACACAAAATCAGTTTTATTCTTGTTAAAATGTTCCAAGCACTGTTCAGAGATTTTCATGCGAGTGCGTTTTTTGATCTGCTGTGAACGAGTGCAGCACCCATCTTGCGCAAAGATTTTTCATTTGCAATTCTTCATGCAAAATATCCTATATGTTCTTTTGAAATGCCTATAGTCTCAGCAATTTCATGCACTTTGACTCGCTGGTCATCCAATATCATATCATGCATTTGATCAATGATTTCTGGTGTTGTTACACTTTTTGGACGTCCTTCACGTGGATCATCTTCAAGGCTGGTGCAGCCATGTTTAAACTTGGCAACCTATTTCTTAATTGTCGAAAATGAAGGAGAAGAGTGCCCATAAACTTTTATGAACTTTGAATGAATTTCTTTTGGCTTTAAACCTTCTTTTACAAAGATTTTTATCGTCACACAATACTCAGTTTTATCCATTTCAAGGGATACACTTTTGCTTCAGACAGGTGTATAAAACAAACTACTTGATAGAATGACTTGCAATTTCACATGGATGTGTATGACAGATGTACCAACTTAGAAAAAAAATCTTGCTGATGGTGTTGCCATCCATGGTCGAGGCTAAGAACTTTTCAGCCCACTCTCGTAGTAATATTTTGATTTATTTTATTTTTATATCATATAACTCTAACTGATCAAGAGGAAGACCCAATAGGAAATGGGCAGAAGACTTTTTAAATCCTTGAAAATGTTACAGGCAAATAGTTGCCTAATACAGAAAGCCAAGAAGAAATAACTCTTTAAAGTTAATGCAAGGGACTACAACAGATCTTGATATCTAAAGGGTAGTGTAGTCATTCAAATTTAGTAGCTCTTTCACCAATATCGATAATGGTTTAAGTTTATAAATCTTTGTTAATTCTTGATGAGACCATCAACATGGATAATAAAATGTTAGGTTGAATATAGTTCAATGAAATCACTTTTTTTTTTACCCCAAAGTATTTTGAATTCTCCAAAAATTCAAGAATTATCTGATCAGTGGGCATCTCATCTCAAAAAGAGATGTTCCATAATACAATGCCACTAGTAAATATGAATGTGTAAATAAATTTAACTTATTGTTGGAACTATGTGCATCATTTGTAGCATTCAATAATTCCTTTTAGTTTCAGGTGCACTTAGACAATATTCACTTAGACAACATTTTTGATGTAAAAAGCATTGGAATTAAGCGTAATTTTAAATAGTACTCAGCCCAGCATGATTTTGGATATCAGATTATTACCAATCCAAATACTTCCATTGTAATAATAAAAATTCATTGATTTAGTCTATTACTAAATTCTTCTACATAGCAGTGGGGAAGAGAGAACAGATGTCTGTGCTTTCCATAAAGCATATCAGTGTTGGTCATTCGTAATTAGCTATGGCACACATATTAACACATGGAGCAATTCTAATATTCATATTCCTTCTACTTGATAAGGAACATCCATACATAAAAAAAAATAATAAAATGCCTACCCTGACAGAGTGAACTGTCCTTCCAAGTAGTTTTCTTATGACAGTTTCATCGCAAGATAAATTTATATTGAGCTTTGCTTTACAGGTATGCTGTTTACATTTACTAGCTTATTTGGTTGTTTTTTTATGTGAATCAAACCCATGAAAGATTGTAAAGCTTTCACACATTACTAGTTAGTGGATTTATTAAGAGTTAGATGAATCTTGCTCCTGAAGACTAAATGTGGCATTTTTCAAGCCAGTCCAAGCCTTCAGTAAGCAGGTGATCTCATTAGGCACTGAAAATTATCTACCACTTATAGGCATTTACAAACATCCATGCCATGGGGTGGGGTGGGGATTCAAAGATTGGAACCAAGACGCTGTTTTGATTGGTTGGAGAGGTGATTTTATGTTGACCATACATGAGAGGTTGGTTGATCAACCTATAGTACATTAGCACCATGTATGGGTATAGAGTGGAGATGCTATTCACTCGACCACCAGACTGGTAATTAAGAGCCAGGATTCCATTAGTTACTATTATTTTTTTCATAATAGTTTCATATTAAATTCACTTTATAGTAAATATTTAAATATTTTTGTTTGTTGCAGTTGTATTTTTATTTTATAAATGGTGTTCTTTTATTTGCTATTTAAAAATAATATAAATTGAGAGATCGATTAGCAACAGGAGAATGCCTCTTGTCTGAAAGACAAGCTCTACTTCATATTCTGGTAGCCTGTTGTTGCAACAATTATTGACTTGACTTCCCCACATATTAACTTGCTCAATTTTTCTCTCTCTCTCTCTCTTTTTTTTTTTTTTTTTTTTTTTTTTATAAACGTAGTTAATTTTGAAAATATAAAAGATGTTAGCACACAAAATTTATAAGTCTGACAAGATTGACATTAAAAATAATGTTGCCAACTCTGTTTTATATGTTTTGCTAGAACTGCCTTCAGTCTAATTATTCCACTAGGTGAGATTATTTTTAAAATCATTAGCAATTTGAACTATTACCCTGGTATTCATAGATACCTAGTTGTGTGATGTGCTAAACAAGTAATGTTTGTTATGTATTATTCTTACATGATGTTGTGGTAGATGCAGGTTCGTAAATATTATTAGATAATTTAACACGTTGACCAGCGTATGAATCAAATACGATTCACACTACATTTTTTCAATGCGTTGCGTGAATCATATTTGATTCGCATAAAGATTTTTCTTTCAGGCCATGTAGTTCACCCGTGATTCATATCTAAATGAAATGCTTATGGGTAATGGAAATGTGGGGCCTGGTAACAGGTTTATATAGTTAGCATGGTAGAATTTTAACTACATGTACAACAGGTGACCTATTATTACCACCACCCATGTTTCACTTTCTTTACCAATTATTTCACCCTTTTTCAATTTCTTCTGGGTAACATCCTGTGGAATTCCCTTTCTCATTTTTCTCAAAGTGCCTACAAGGTGTGTTTGTCTATTCAAAAGTTTGTGCACTAATTCAATACTGGTATAATAATTATCTACAAATATTGTGCATCTATTGTCAAGTAGATTCTCACAAAGTCCCATAACAATTGGAGTTGGAACACTATTAGTAGTATTGGTCTTTTCTGCACTGCAGTATATCTTGAAATCATATGTATATCCATCTTCAATACACAATTTGAATAGTTTTATGCCAAATTTGTGTCGTTTATTCTTGATGTATTGACGAAAGGCAAGACGACCTCGGAAAGGAACTAAAGTGTCATCTACACAAATATTACTCGAAGGCGTCATTATTTTCTGGAAATTTTTTCTTATATGATTTATGAGAGGTGTAATTTTATAAAGTCTTTCAGAAGTATTTCCACCCTCGTTGTCTGTGAAGTGCCAGTTACTGAGAAGAAGATCGAACTGATTCCTTGACATAACTTGTTTGATTTCTGTAGAATAGAGGATGTTATTCGACCAATAACACTCTAATTTTGGCATCCGCACTAAACCGAACCAAATTTGCAGACCCAAAAATATCTTCATTTCATTGAGATTTGTGTTTTTCCACTTTCTTATCCTTGCTTTTGGTAAAATTGTCTTATTGAGTTTTTGAAGAGCGTATGTGTTAGTTTCTTCATTTCCGTTGTAATGATCACTTCCGTTGTAACTTTCCGACAAATATTCGTATGGTTCGTCATCAGATAGAACTTCGTTTATCAAGGCTTCTAAATGACATTCTTTTTCGTAGTCTCCCATATTAGGGCAATTTATAACAATATTTATCACTATAACAAATTTATTCCACCGGACAAAACACTGAACGCATATAACTGTTCGTACACGTCATAGATACACAAGTTTGACCTTGTGTGAAATGCGAATCACGTGTGCACTGCTCGGCCCAGTCAGTGAAAAAATTCTTCTCAGGCCACACGGTGCACACATGATTCGCACTTAATAAATCTATTTAGCTGCATGAAATAGATAAAAAAAAAAAAAAAAAAAAAAAAATCATAAAATATGATTATTTTATGTTACTTTCAGCAAATTGTAAAATAAAAAGAAGTTGGCCTGGGGATCACAAAATTTTTTTAACATTACAGCGGTCAACGTGTTAAGATCTGTAAAACTATCTTTGTAAAGTAGATTATGGTAAATATGCTACATGAATATTAAGTTGAACTGTTTATTTGGATAATTGATGTTAATAAATATGCTTACTAATTAAACTGGGCACTAGTATTTTTGTCATATCAACCCTGTAGGAATGAGATTAAGGTGAAAGTAATATGTTGATGTATTTCTTGAACAACCAGAGGTTGTATGTAGCCAGATGAAAATGGCATGATGAGGACCGTTCTAGAAAACATGAAATTGAGGAGGAAGAGAGGTTCATTCAGTAGGTCTGAAGCTGGATAGTAAATGGACGTTGACAAGCACTTGCTCATGTTCTTACAGGCTTAAAGGAAAATTAAGAAAAGTTCTCATCTAATCACATTTTCATAGACATTATGAGATGTATTGGATGATACCCCTTTTCTGGTATTGTAAATCATTATTAGAGAGATTTTTTGGTGCAGAACTCCAAATGTGAGAACAGTAATTTAAGCTGGGGTAGATAGCAGTCTTGAGTGAGCAGTAAAGGACAATTTTTTGGTGGCTGAAGAGGCTAAAAATATGATCGAATTCTTGTACCTGGAAAGGCTAGAGGTGTGTGTCCAAAAAGTGAGATCTGACTTATTTGAAAATTTGAGTATTATCAAATGTAAGGAAAGTGAAATAAGTTTTGTGTGTGTGTGTGAGAGAGAGAAAGTGCTATATTTTGATAGCATTGACATTTATAGGCTTGTCCTGAAGATTTCCAAGAGTCATTGGTTTAGGACATTGGTTATAGAAGATCTTGAAGCTATAAATAAATGTGAAATGAATAGTGCACTGTTACCAGCAAAACTGTGGATAGCATGTAAGGCCAGTTAGAGAGATCTCATATCTAGAAAGAAGAGAATGAATGAAAGTACAGGATATGTTGACTTTGGTAGGGAAATTAAAGATAGGAAGCCATTCATCCTGACCCATATAATAGTGAACAATCAAAAAGAAAACTGGCAAAGGATAGAAGGCAGACCATAAATGCCAGTTTAGGGAAGAGGCCTGATAAAACTGTGGAAGTGGCAAGAGCATCCGCATCAGTTCCTCTAAACCTTCCATGCTTGTGCCCAGAGAGTAGAGGGTGATGGCTAGGAGATAAACAGTGGATCAACAGTGGCAGCATCCATATTGTTGGTCATTAATTAGCTGCTGTGCAAGGTAATGAGGGATTAACTACTGATAACCTTCTCCAAGCTTTCCGAAAGAACTGAATTAAGAGTAGTTGGATGATTGTTTGTTGGTTGGCTTTTATCACTTTGGGATAAATAAACTTTGGGCTGATTAATATAGGCTTGTTTTTATGCTATATTGTAGATGCTGGATAAGTATGAAAGATTGAATTTACAATCTTTAGACATTTTGGAATGTGTGTTAATTCTTTGAGCAGAGTTGGGGGGAATACTTTCAATGCAAAATTTGCTGTTATTCAGGATTCTTCTTAATTCTTCCTGGAAGGACCATCAGGACTGATGGTCCTTCCAGGAAGGATGCGAAAGATGATTTGCCATGGTCATTAGTGCAGAAGTTGGAGGAGAAAAATGATGCCATGAGCATATCTTTGGGTGATGTCAATAATACACTCATGTTTATAGAAACCACATTACCTGCTTTAACCATGGTTTTTGGTAATTAAATTTTAATGCTTATTTGAAAAGGGATAATAACAGTAATTGTCATAAATAATGAAGGTGGTGATATAATATTTTTATTTTTGATTAATATTTGACTCTTTTTAGTACAAGATGTGACAAAATTAGGAAATGATAACAAATTTGACAAATTTGCAAATATTTCAGAATGGAGTGGACTGATATTTTCACTGGAAAAACAAATACCGGTATCAAAATTTAGTTCCATTACACAGTTTTACTAACATTCAAAGCTAAAAATTCACTCTTTTGCTCTTTAGTGCTTTGTGGATTTATTACAGTTTATTACCTTTATTACAGTTTGGCATTGGCAGGGAATTGACAAAATCAATTTCCTGATGGATGCAAATGTCAATTGATATCTTTATAATGGCTTCTTGGAGGGTCCAAAGTGTTTTTTGTTTCTTCTTGTTTATTTCAGTCTCCATTTGGTACCACAAATTCTCAATGGGGTTGAGAGCTGAGCTGTTTCCTGGCCATGGTGGTTGCTGAATCAAGTATTCATTGAGCCACTAATTAATCTGCAACAAAAGCTAAAACTTTTTCAAATGCTAAACTCAATTTGTATGGTACATTTTAGGGTTATAATATCATTACTTACACTTTTTGTTCTATGAGGGCAGTTTCATTCTGAAAGATACAGTTTGTTATGGTAAAGTGGTCTGATAGTGGGCAGCAATTCTTCTAAAATTTTCTGGTACACTTGTGCATTCACTGAAAACCTTTTGTAAAAATCTTCTAATCTATAAATAGGATATCTCTGTCTGTTGTTTGCTTACTGCTGGAGAAGTGCCTTTGATTTTATTGCCCTCTACTGCCCAAGTTTTATTAGGACACTTCCTAATGCCAACCTAAGTTGGCATTAGGAAGTATCTAGTAGAACGACCATAGGCTCTCATTTCCAGGTCATCAGTTAGTGCACAGGACATTATTCTCTGCAAAATGTTCATCTCTTGCGACATCACTTTCTGCATTCTCACAAGATTACGAGGTGGGCCTTCACAAGCTGTTGTGTCCTAACATAGCATGGTTGACCTGTTCTTTGGGGGGAGGGGGGGGGGGGTCAGCTAAATCTTCTGTATCGTATAACAGTTAATAGTCCGATACACAAACATCCTACCGAATCTTGAGTGTTTTTAGTGTGTTAAAAATAACAGGTGGCTGCATTTTAACCTTGAAATGCTGTACAGTTAAACAGTTCTCATAATCTCCTCACTGCATGTTAACCCATACAGCTAGACAACTCTTTGCTGATAAGCACGCAAATGTTGGCTGTGCACAGCACCAATAATGGAACCGGACTCGTACAATTCTGTGGGCAGCGTGTGTGGGTGGGGGTGGGGGGGATTTGTAACAGTATTTATGGCGAAACTGTGTGTGGATAGATAGATAGAAACATGAAGTTTTTTAAATAGTGCTAAGCTAAGGCAACTCCAATGAAGAGAATTCTATTCTCATAAGCTCCCTGCTCTTTATTGGAAAATTTCCAGATTTCTGTACGAGTGTGTGTGTGTTTGTGTATTCATCATCAAATTCCTGACATGTATCCTCAAGGGGGGTGTACAGAATATTATGGTAGTTCTATTTATTCATTACAAACTTCTGATTGACAATTTTCCTCCAAATTAACCTATCTTTCAACATTCCATTATCATCAGATTTCATATTACTGTCTTCTGTATCATCCTCCTAGATCTATAAACTTTCCTCTGGTTTTTTTTTTTCTTTTCACCAGCCTGTCAAAGAGCACATGCTATTTAAGTTCCCATACCACCTGAGATTAGTTCTGCGAACACATTCTTGAATGCTAACAACACCAAGTTTCCTAAAGGTTGGTCGATTCGTAGAGCCTCTGCTACTAATGGCTCGCAAAAAGTTAAGCAAGTTTGAGCGCGGTTAGTAGTTGGAAGGGATTAATCGTTCAATACTGTTGGCACACTCTCCCTCGATGAGTCTTTGGACTCCCTAGAAGTGTCACATAATAATAATATCAAAAGGCTGGAGCAACAGATGATATATCAGTTGGCTTAGTAGTGTAGTGCATAAATGTATGTTACAGTTCATTAAACCAATTACTGCTGTTTTAGTGAGGTATGGTGAGGAATTGAATCTGAAAATTTGCCAGAATTATACCAAATCATTAGTCAGGTTCATCAAATAAAAAAAAAATTCACTGAGGAAAGTCCAATACAAAACAATTTTCAAACTGAAAATTTTCATTCTGTTGACTTATCATTAACCTCAAACCATGCGTAAACAGCTCAAGATTACAATGTTTCAACACAGAACCATTCCTACTTCCAGGAACTTGAAAAATTTTGTGTTGGTTCTCCAGTTAAGCAAGTATCTTGTCAGCTGTGTTGACCTGCACTGAATGTGCAACTGTATCATAGCTGCATGTTCAGTCCCAGACCTGAGTCAATTTATATACTTTTGTTAATGCTATGGCTAATTTTTACAGAGCATAACTACCATTCTTGAAACAAATATCCCATCTTCCTTCTGTTAGGCTCACTGGCCTGTGGCATCTTGTGGATTTGAAAATCGATATATATTTATGTTTATCATTTCTGAGATAAAAAGAAAAAACTCATACATTTTATCAGTGATACATGACCATTTATTATTCTTTATTTATTAATTCTACACCATTTTCACACATGATTTCACTTCTAACAATATATTGTGAATATAATGTTTTTGAATCACTTATGAGAAAGGTCAGTTACTTCTGTGCCATTATAAACAAATGCTAAAGGTTAAAACATTCAAAAATCATCATAAAAACTCGATCACATGAAATCCTTAGGTCTAGACAAGCAACACCTTAACTATATTGGTGGATTTTCTGAATTCTGATTGGGCTCTGAAATGATGACAGGCTAGTGATATCATATGATACAGCAACAACTGAGAAAGAAAATTTAAAAATTTAATTTTTAAAAATTTAAAAACTTAAAGATTTTAAAATCAGTATAAAAAAATTATGCTTTGAGAAAATAAGTCCTGTGATTCTTAACTTTCCAAGTTTTAATATCCACTGTGAATGGTTCACATTCTATATATTCTGCATTAGCTTACTATATCACAGTTAGTAGGTTACTTTGCATCATACTTGAGCGCTTTCTAAAAACAAAATGAAGCATGCATATCCCGTTCTCTTTTTGGTCATATTTCGTTATGAAAAATGAGTGATAATTGACAAAACAAGCATTTGTGATGACCATCATGCACCAATGGGTGTGATATGTATGGTAAAATTACAAAAGACTATAACTTAAAATATACTATAGAATTAGCATCACATACAGACTGATTGCTGATGATTAAACTGAAACATCTCATTTCTTTCTTTCTGTATTTTTTGCTTGTTGGAAAATTCTCACCCACTGCAGATGAGCACCTTTTCGATGCATGCCTCTGTCTAAAGAAAAAATGAAGCACTATAACACAACTCCAGAACACTTTCTAAACATAATTCAAATCATCATCATACAATAATGGCAGACACATATTGAACTATCAAGAGATTGTTGAGTATGTGGACTATGAAGTATCATTAAGCATACATATAAAAATTTTTCAGAAACTATACTTGCATAATTTAGAAGGCTTCGAAAGGATCAAATTCCAGATGAACAGAGTAGAGCTCTTTCCATTTATCAATTTATATATATATATATATATATATATATAAGGGAGGATAACAGTGTGAGTTATAAGAAATTTCTTTATTAAGTATTTCAGGAATGATTTATGCAGCATGTTTCAGAAAAATCTTAAAATTTTTGAACATAATGGCTCAATAACAAGCTGGGTTTAGGTTAAATATGGGTTGCCAATACTAATTTTACTTTAAGACAAGTAGTTGAGCAGTTATGTTTATATAAGAGGGATTTCTGTTGATCCAGAAAGATACCAAGAAGAAACTAGAGTTCTAAATTTGATGGTGCAAATTAAATCCTATACAACAGTACTAAGTTATACTTAAGTTGCAAATCACTTAAATTAAAAATATAAGATCTTGTGTGATCTGTAATCTATGGACTACATTATTATGGAAAATGATATTAAACCCAAATGTGGCACTTTTCTAGGTCTTGTGACCTTTCATGTGTGGGGTTATTAAGTTTAGTTCTTTACACTTGGCAGATGTTATTTTCTTAAATAAAATCTTATAAATTCCAAGACTCTAAAACTCAACTAAATAACTGTTGAAACAAATTCATCAGAAAATTAGTAATAAAAGGATAAAACTATAAAAATGTGAAAGAAAGCTGAGGAAAAATTGCATTATGAATTATATCTGATGCAGGTAATAGTGATACTTATACACAATTTTTAGTGAAAACAGCGAATTATATATGGAAATAGATGATACTCACATTAGAAGTTTAATGGAGTTAAACAGCACTGGAAAAATTAAAAATAATATTTAATTCTTTCAATATTTCATCTCAGTTACAGAGACATCATCAATGAGTACAATATAAGACTTCTCTCTCTCTCTCACTCTCTCACTCACACACACACACACACACACACACACACACACACACACACACACACACACACACACACACACACACACACACACACACACACACACACACTAAGGGAAACGATGAAAGTCCTGACTAGGTGGGATTCCTTGTATTGGCACCTGTCAACGTCCTAGGATGTAAACTGGGATCTCAGAAGTATTAGTGTTTCCCATATTTTGGGATGTTTTATGTCTTTATTAGGTTGATTGTTAAGAGTAGTAGCAGATTTTTAAAAGTCTTTCTCTTTTAAATTTACTGTGATGGAGCATGGTCTTTTTCCAATTGATTCTGTGAGCTGCATCCAAAGCATGGTCTGCAAGGCCTGATTGACTATAGTCACCACTACAGATCTATTTTCTTATGTTTTTCTATGCAGTGGTGACTATAGTCAATCAGGCCTTGCAGACCATGCTTTGGATGCAGCTCACAGAATCAAATATAGCGTTCCTTGTTCCTGCAAGTAAGCCTACTATGGACAGACAGGAAAATTTGCAGGAACAAGGAACGCTATATATGCTAGGAACTGAGAGAGAGAGAGAGAGAGAGAGAGAGAGAAGGGAGTTTGCTTTTAATTGAGCAGATAAGGGTATCTAGTTTTGAGTGGGGCTTGAAAGTTGTGCAAAGATTGTATTTCTTTAAAATTCTGGCTATTTTTTCTGATGTGCCTCATACATAGAGCATGGTGATAGAATTGCTAAAATATTTCTGAAGAGAGGGTTATGGATTGGGGAAGAATTGATTATTTTTTTATACTATGGGAACTGTAGCCATCCGATTAAAAAAAAAAAAAAAAAAAAAAAAAGCGGGGTTTATATTAAGTGTGATTAAGTTTTGCTGCAAGAGAGGCTTAACTGGAACAAAGGTTATAGGATCTATCGGTTAGTGTTTTAATGATGTGATATTGTTGACGGGGGGGGGGGATGACGTGAAAGTATCTGCCTCTGTAAGTGGATGTTTTGTATACTGAAAAGGACAGGTTATCATCAGGTAGGCAAGATGATCAAGGTGTCTAGAAAGGCTAGACTATTATTAGTTTCCTTTTCCATTGTAAATTGGATCCTAGAATGAAGACTTGAGGTGAGAAAGAAAGGAGTCGAATGTGTCTGGGCCCAAATAGAAGACACATAATGTACATATTTTAACCCAGATAGAAGGTTTGAGAGGGGCTGAGTCAAGAGCTTGCTTTTCAACACCTTTCATGAAAAAATTGGGATGGTGTGTGTGTGGAGGGGGGGGAGTTGAGAGGAGGAGGCCCTATAGAGGTATCCTCTGTTTATAAATTTTGTTCTTCCAAATGAAATAAGCAGAATGGATAGCAAAGGAAAAGATTATGGTACATGAGGAAAAACTTATTTTAAAAGTAATAAGGTGTCATTTGAACAAGCTGGATTTAGGAAGAATTACAGTACTTTGGACCATATTCACACATTAAGACAGCTCATTGGAAATCAATTGAATGCAATAAACCCTTATGTCTTTCCTATATAGACTACTAAAAAGAATTAGATTCAGTTAAAACATCTGCAACACTAAAAGCTCTTGAAACCCAGGCAACTAAGAAACCATATATCGAAACACTAAAACATATTTATAATATGTTTTTAATTAATTAAATTATATAAAAACAGTGAAAAGTTTCCAGTACAAAAAGGCATCCGGCAAAGTGATAATATATCTCCCAAATTATTTACAGCTGCATTAGAAGAAGCCTTGATTGGGAAACAAAAGGAATAAACATAAATGGAGAAAGGCTGCATCATTTGAAATTTGTAATGATGTTGTCCTAATAGCAGATAATCTTGAAGATCTGGAAGAAGACTAAATCAGCTAAATGAAGCCTCCAGAATAATTGGATTAAAAATAAAGAGAAAAAAACAAAAATAATGATGAATAAATACATAAACCAAAGAACTGTCAAAGTTGAAAACCATGAAATAGAACAAGTTACCTCATATCTTTCGTTCAATCTCTTTTCTTTGGTGAACCAAAGAAAAGAGATTGAACGAAAAATTCACCTTGGATGGATGGCTTATGGGAAAATGAGAGACATATTCAGAAGTGACATCCCTATGAGTCTAAAAAGGAAAGCTTTAAACCATTGCATACGTCCTGTCCTAACATACAGGGGAGAAATATGGACTTTAACAGAAGCCCTAAACAAAAAAAAAAAAAAATAAGAACAACACAACATCGCATGGTGAGAAGTATGCTAAAATAACATTAAGAAATAGGAAGACAAATACCTGGATAAGATCTCAAACAGGTATCAAAGAAAGCTGTTCAAGAAAAAAGTTGGCTAAGTTAGGTGATAAGGGTTGAGTCCCTTGCTGTTCCTTCCTCTTGTTTATGTATTTTCTTTCAATGTGAAGTAACATGATGTTATTGCAAATTTGAATTATTCCACTATGTCCAATGGAAATTTTTGAGTTAAAAATTCTATTGTCTCTTTGCGAGGGATATTAGTGAAGAGAGAGACAGTTAAAGTTTAAACATGTCTGTATTTGCTAGTTGAATTTCTTTTATTCTTATGAAATTCTACAGAATTTTTTATCGAAGAAGCCAATGAAGGGACAGATGGTTAGACAGAAATCTTGATATTTTATTATTATATGTGGGACTGTCTATAGAATCCACAGTAAGTCTAAGTGGACAGTTACTTTTATGTAATTTTGATGAACCATATAATCTAGGAGGTCTTGCATGGTATGTTTTGAGTCTTTTGGTGGTTTCTTGATCTATGGATTTTGTTTCATCCATTAACTTGAGAGCTGACTTTTGGTAGGATCATCAGTAAGCTGGGAGTATGTATTGCGATCACGAAGCAGTAAATTCATTTTCCGATCATATGATTTAGCATCTAAGACTACAGTGGTATTACCTTTTGTCATCTTTGGTGGTAACTATGTTATTATTTTGTCTTAAGGAATTCAAAGCTTTTAATTCTGATGGTGGAATATTCAATTCTGATGGTTATGCATCATAGATCACTTTGGCTATTTCAAAACATAGTCTAATAGCTTCAATACTAGACAGATGACTGGTGTTCTTTTCAATGTTGGGCAAAATCACACACTTATGACCTTGTGCTAGTACAACTCATCTTCAGTTAAAGGATGGCTAGATAAGTTTATAACCCATTTGCCAGCAGGTAATTTAGTTGTATTTTTCGTAGATCATTTTAACAATGTTAAGTTTTTTTTTTATTGAGATTTACAATACTTTTTTTTTTTTCAAATGCTTTAGTGCCTGCATTTTTTGAAATATTAATAACAGTGTGTAGTAAGTCTTGATTTAATGTATTTGACAGATCGGCTTCCAATTTATTGTTTTTGCGATATTTAATGTCAATTCCTTTTATGAAACTTGTAACTGATTAAGCAACAAAGAATGGCTAGCTTTTTGATAAATATAAGACAAAATGTTTACATAATAAAAAAAGTTATTTACTGTGGCATATGTGTTATTCTATAGTTATGAATACACCACAGGTTTCACTATATAAGAAAAAAACTAAAAGTCTCTAGTTGGAGAGTGGTCTCTGAGAACGATATCCATTTTCTTATTGTATTCACTAGCATTAAGGATAACAGTAACACTTCCCTCGTCAGCTCTGGTGATGACTGTGCTGTGATCTTCATGTAGTTTCTTTTGGGCATTGAGCTGACAGGATGATAGTTTTTTTTTTTTTTTTTTTTTTTTTTTTTTATAGGAGGCAAAGAACTAGAACGGGAATTGGCATTGTCAAATCTAATTTTGTTAGCTATCTCTAAAGCTAAGTTGGGTGAAATATTCAAAGAATTAAATATTATTTTTAATCCTTTCCAGTGATGTATCGCTCCATTATAAACTTCTAACATGAGTTTCTCCCAGCACTTAGCCTTAACACACAGAAATATATAATAGAATAAGCAAGCCTAATATGATGGGAAGCCAGTTCAGTAAATACATATTCAAACCAGTTTTAACTTATTGACCTGAAATTTGGGTTAGAAATAAAATGATTGAACAAAGACACGCCGAGAACTACAGGTGCAAGAGTCCTCAGAAAAATGAGTAGTAGCAGTGATATTATTAAAAGAGACCTCCAAGGAGTCATGTACTGATCAAGGGTGGCCATAAACTAACTATACCAGCTGTCATACCTGCTCTTGAATTCATTCACACTACTTGCTTACACAACATTCAATGGCAATCCATTCCAATCGTGCACCAATGTATGAGAGAAAAAATTTTGTCATCCCATTCTTGACAGCATTCATTTTCAACTTCCAAGGATGTCCTTTCCCCACTGTCCATAAAATGAAAAATTCCATCTACTGATATCCTGTATGATCCTTTCAGAAGTTTGTAAATCTCAATCATATCACCCCCCCCCCCCCACCCTTTCTCATTCTGCGTTCATAATCAGTACTCCACAAATCTATCATTGTTAACACTACTTTGCACTCTCTCCACTGTATCAGAATCGCAAGTGAAACTAGGAGACTGAACCTGTATGCAGTAGTCCAAGTGAGATCTTATCAAGGCTTTGTGATGGGGCAAAATAACTTCCTTATCTTCATATGTCAAGCTTCGTTTCAGCATTGCAATTATCCTCTGAGTTGTGTTTGCAATCGTATCAGTATGACCTTTCAACTTCAACTTCCTGTCTCTAAAACTTCAGGATCCCTAGCCTGATCAGTTTCCTCTTGCATAATTCCACCAATATAATATTGGGTATTTAATCACACCAAGGTGCATGACTTTACGTTTACTAACATTGAACTGATAGTCATTTTCACACACGTCCACATTTCCAGGCCATTCAAATCATTCTGGAAGCATTGCATATCAGCAGTATTCCTGATTACCCTGCCTGTCTTTGTATATTTGTTGATGATGCAATTCATATGTTGTTTGTGAAATATTAATGTATACATTGTATAACAATCGTCCAAGGATTAAATTCACCATAAATTTTTCAGACTCACACCCCCTCTATTCCACTTTTTGATATCTGTCAGTTGGACTTTCTCTTATCCATGCCAACATTTTATAACCCAATCCTATATTCACCAATTTAAGCAATAGTCCCCATGCTGTATTCTGTCAAAAGCCTTAGCAAAATTTAAAAGTACCATGGTGCATCCATTACTCTTGTCTAACTCATCAGTAAGACAAGAGTACCATGGTGTATCCATTACTCTTGTCTAACTCATCAGTAAGACAAGAGTACCATGGTGTATCCATTACTCTTGTCTAACTCATCAGTTAGACAAGAGTACCATGGTGTATCCATTACTCTTGTCTAACTCATCAGTTAGACAAGAGTAATGGATACATCATGGTACTTTTAAATTTTGCTAAGGCTTTTGACAGAATACAGCATGGGGACTATTGCTTAAATTGGTGAATATAGGATTGGGTTATAAAATGTTGGCATGGATAAGAGAAAGTAACATTATTAAAGAATGTGAGCAAGTTGTTCAAAAATGACCCCTTAGTAAACCCATGCTGTTCATTGCAAAGTAGAGATTCTCTGTCAATCCATTTATACAATGCCTAACTAAATTTTCCAGAATCTTCACATCACTCCAGAAATACTTATAGGTCAATAGTTGGATTACCATACATTCCCTCCACTCCTGTGGAATCTCCCCTGTTCTGATATTCAAATTATATAGCCTGGTCAAAGGAAGCCAGTTCAGCTGAACACTTTTAGCATCCTTGGTGATATCCAACCAGTCATCATTGCCAAATTCTTATTTAGTTTGTGCAACAGCTCTAGTACTTTTTCCTTGTACACCTGAGTTTCTTCATTCATTTAAAAAAAAAAAAAGTAGCAGTGAGCACAAATTGCATACATGTGGTTAATAGCCTTTAACAAAATGGGTTGAACAATTTCTTCTGCATCTGTCACCTGCACTCCATCTGTATTCATTAGTTATTATTTCATATTCATTCTTTCTTTTACTTGCAACATAATGATAGAATTCTTTTGAGTTGTCTTTAGCTTGCAGAGGCTTTTTTCCCTCCATATTCAGACTTATTTCTCCATACAACAGTTGTAAATCTTCTGGCATGCACTTTTGCACATGGTATTCCTTCCTTATCCTTTCCTTATGAATCTCTTGCTTAATAAGATTACACATCTATTTCACTTCCACCCTATTTATTCTTCAACCTCTAGGGATATATATTTTAAGTGTTTCCAATGCACTGTCGATATCCTTTCATCCAACAACTGATACTATGTAGCAGAACCCCGCATACTCTGAAGTTGTCATAATTTCCTACTTTGTAGTTCAGTATGTAACACTCTTTGAATTGAACATTTATAATGTAGCCACTTTCCGATTGAGTACCACATGACCAGTGTCAGCAGCTCAATAAATTCAGTTTCATTCTTCTCATGAGATTTTAATGTTTGGATAATTAGTCTCCCCATCCCATTATGATTACTTAATTTGCAATGGTCATCTTTATTTGGCTATGCATTTCTTCATCAGTGGCAACCGATCCACCAGGTCCAGGTCTAATAACACCCCGCTATGCATTTGATCTTGTTAGACTCCACCTCACACACCAGGTGGCTTCATACTGATTGCCACATGAAAAAACTGTTACTAGTAGAAGCAGCTTATTAAAAGACCTTGACAAGAAAGAACTTGGAGTAGTTTGTTCCATGAATGGAATTTTTGTAAATATTGCATTCTTCAGTCAAACATGCTGAGTTTTATTTTTTTTTGTTATTTCTTAACTTTGGATAACAGAGTGGGAGTTATATTAGTCTTCTAGATAATCTTTTCAAATATTTCATTGGCTCTCCATAAAGTAACTAGAATGGTGATAACCACTAAACAAAATGAGAAATGAAAGAAAACCAAAGTAGGCTTTTGAAGCAGAGGTTGAAAAAGGCCTTGAGAAAAAATCCATGATGTAAAATTATTGATGCAATTATGAATGCTTTGGAAGGCAGAAAAGTATGAGTATAGACAAACAGATAATTCTTTGAAAATGGACTAAGAAAGTCCATGTTCTTAGTTCTGACTAGTATTAATATCATTTTGTATTACAGAGCATTTCTTTTATCCTATTCTAAGACTTTCATCATTTGAAATTTCAGAATTCTAATAGTAAATATTGTTTGTTGTGATATGCATATAAATAGAAAAAGCAACTCTGCTGAAGTTTTAAAATCAAGGTTTGAACTCGTAGTTAGGTGGTATTGGTTTTCATTTGGAAAACTCCGCCATAGCCGGTCCCAAGCCCGGTTGAGAAAGGAGGAGGGTTTTTCATAGGACTGCTAATTTGTTCCTAAGAAATATGTTCTTCCAATATGCATGGATTAGGTTTATCATTCCGAATGGACGAAAAAAGAATTTTTTTTTAGAAATAATGGCTTGCTTGTTTTCAAATAAAGATGTTTACAGATGTTTTGGCTTGTCATGAGCGGAAAGGAAGGTAAAGATGCTTGAGCAGCAATATCATTCCTAATATGTCGGTTTCCTTCATATTAAAGTATAATTTTTTTTTATACTATTTTACATCAGTGAGTTAAAATGGTTTTCATTTGAGAATTAGCAATATAGGAATTTGTTCTATAACAAAAGGGATCCCTGATAAATGCTTATTAATTAAAAATTTATAAAGCAAATGAGATTTCCATTAATTTAAAGGCTGTAAATGGAGATGTGTTCTGGTAACCCTAAGCTGACGCATGGTCATGTGAGTAAAGAAGTGAAAAAGATTTTTTTTTTTTTTTTGCTTGGTGGGTGATGAATTAGTAGAATGCATTGCAATAGTGTGGTGAATGCTCCAGTATTGAATATATTCAAGGCACGGTATGATAGTTGTGGTCTGCGAGTGTTCAACCTTCTGCGATGAGTTTTCAGACTCCACAGAGGCTTGGAAGTAATACCAATACCAGTATAAATTTTAGTACAGTAATGCAGTGTAAATAAACCATACACATGTAATACGATATGTCTTTGAGCAGATTTTGAATTTGTAGCATCATAGTTTTGCTGAAGTAAAATAATTAAAAAAAATAATTAAAAATAATTTATTTTGAATTAGATAAAAAAGCAGTTTTAAAAAAGTTTTCAGAGAAATTTTTGAAAAGTTGGGTGCATCAGTGGCTTGAGGAAAGCATCAAGTATCTGCTTAGATCCTTTCTTTCACAACTAGTGCTTTTTAACAATTTTTTCCTCTTCGAATGATCCAGAACAAAAAAAACATTGTTGATCCCCTTCTACTTAAATATCCAATAACTCAATGGTACAGTTCAAAGCTTATGTGACTTATTTTCATAACATTAAATTATAGTTTTATACACTGCTTGGAAAGAAGTCAACGGACATCCAAATGGGCAAGGTGCCTCGTGCCATGTAACGAGTCACATGTTTGTAGCCAGTATAAATTGGAGAAATATGATGCTCCCAAGTCTGTACAACTGTGTCCAGGCAAATGGCTGCAAGAAGGGAACTGACGGAGTTTGAAAGAGGCATTGTGATAGAATGCCATGCAGGCCTATCTGTTTGGCAAATTGTTGACAAATTAGGTCATCCCTGGTCAACAGTCACTGATACACTATACTGAGATGAAAGTGTAGGGAGTCAACTGCAAGCTCCACATTACCCAAATCAATATGCAGTTATTTTCAATGGTGCTAATAGCATCCACAGTGGAACAGAAGCTTGGAAAATTGTATTATGGAGCAACGAATCAAGCTCTGTACCCAGCGGATTGCCATGTGTAGGTGTGGTGGATGCTTGTTGAACATCTCTTACCAAAGTGCATAAATCTGGCTATGAAATTTGGAGGTGGCAGTGTGATGGTATAGTTATGTTTTTCCTGGTTTGACCTTGGTCCTCTGTTTATAATATTTGAACATTCTGGACAATGCAATACTTCCTACTTTGTGGTGTTTCTACAAAACTGACCATTGTCTCTCTTTCAGCAAGACAATGCAGCATGTCATAATGCTATTGCTGTAATTGCACGGTTTGTGGACATGAATGTCACCACACTTAACTGGCCTCCATAGAACCCTAATTTCAATCCTATTGAACATCTGTGGGATGAACTGGAGCATTCCGTGAGGTCAAGGGATTTCTTCCCCCCCACAACATGTCAGGACCTCATTATATGCTTGCAGGAAGAATGGTCCCAAATTCCCATTGAATGCTATCATACACCACACTTGTGGAAAGTATACCCCATAGGATTGCTACAGTCATTGCAACAAAAGGAGGTGATACATCTTATTAAGGTGGGTGCCATGGCTGTTTGTTCCTCCCACAGTGGTGTCTGTTGATTTTTTTCAAGCAGTATATTATGAAAATCAGCATCAAAAAGATGAAGAAAGTGAAAATAAGCAAAAACATTTGAAAACATGAGCTTGCATCCTGAATAAATAACCTATAGAAAACATACATTTCAGTTATTTATAATAAACCATTAAGGTTTATTATAAATAAATTATTAATAATAAATAAATAATAAATTACAAAATATTAAATAAATTATAAATATTTATAATAAACCTTAATGGTTCATTATAAATAACACAACAGGATAAAAATTCAGTATTTAATCCAACATTTTGTCTGCAGTAACGGAGACAGTTTCAAATATAATATGATATGAAGATGACAAATTAAATTTAGAAATAGACAGTAGAATGAGCAAAGCTGGTATGGTAGGAAGTTAACTGAATAAATTTATATGGAATAAATTCATAACTTTGAGTTTAAAACCAGCACTGTAACTTGAATGTTTATCCATATTTCAAGCAAAAATTACCAGTAATTTACAAGACTTGAGATACGTTATGAACAGTCCTTCACAAATCACTAATGAGAAGTGAATGTAGAGGTGCCAAATGGATTGCAAAGGTAGGCTAGTAAAAATAGCGCAGCTATGAAGATGTGCATGTGATTGGTGCAGTAACAAAAGATTGTGTGACTCAATGAAAAGGCAAGCTGACAATTGTCGAGTTGAAATGTTGTTTCTCTTCAACTGAATTCCAAAATATCTGAAGCTGACATAACAACATTCACTATCTATTTCTTAAAGTTTTAAACTTTTTTTTGTGTGCAAGGTATATGCAAAACTTTTTAATTTCTTTTTTTTGTAAAGTAAAATCGGGGTGCAAGGGCAAGTTATATTCGAGTAAATACAGTGCATTTTGGTGTTAATAGCTTGAAAAACTTAAAAACAATCATTGTTTGGACTGTCATCATCAATTAAATTAAATATGCTTTTTGTAATTTTTATTGTACTTTCCTTCCTGCCTAACTACTAGTATCTAGTATCTAAAGTTTTTGGTTAGATCACAGGCTGGCTACCTAGCTCTTTTCTCAATCCTTTGCAACCCCATTATTTTTAGGTTTGAGACTCTTTTACCTTTGAGATGGAATTAAAAAGAAATAAAAAAAAGCTGATTAAAAGGTGATAAATTAAGTAATTCAACAGATTCCTTCTTTCTTCTTACCAACATGGCAGTGAAGTGCTGTAGGTAGTGTAACCTTTTGTTTGGGTCTGATAAAATTGGCATTTTCAGAACAGACCAGAACCAATAGCAAATGTTAAAAGAACAATAAAACATGAGCATAATATGAAAATGTACGTTTCTTTTATGGTTTAACAGTTCCGTGGGAAGTTTTTGGTATTGAGACCACATTATGATGTAAATAGAGTTTAATAAAAATAAGCAATTAAAACCCAACAAGTTTCGTAAGTTGTAAGACTTATATCATCAGAGGGTACCAGTACCCCTGATAATGAGGTACTGAACAGAGACTACAAACAATTAATTACACATATTAGATATTATGATAACTTCACATTTGTTACATACAAATCTATATATAACAGATTTGACAAAATAGTTCAAAATAGTAATAACATTTCCTGGCTGATGAAATTTAATGAAATATGGTATCTACACTAACCACTCGGCCATCCAGGCTGGCTGGCTGGCCGAGTGGTCAGCATATCTGCTCTCCAGCCAAAAGGCTACGGGTTCGAATCCCGCTGTGGGCATGGATGTTTGTGATTGTCTTTGGAAGTACTAGTGGTGGTCGGCAGTTGTTGGTGTAGTTGTGGTCAGTTGGTCGATTGAGTTCTGGAGATAGTTGTAGAGCAGGTGTCCTTCCTCGATGAGTCTTTGGACTCCATGGAGGCGTCAAATAATAATAATGGCATTTAGGGTCACTGTTAAAATTTATCATGCTGTTTCCACTATACTGGAAAATAATGGATATATAATGGAAAAATTAAGAAAAGTAACTAAAGTGCATATGCTAACATAGCACTCAGTATAGTTGTGATAATGAATGGTGTCACTTCATAAACATAAATTATAAAATGTACTTTTTTGTGATTGCCTATGATAAATTCCTTGTATATCCATTAACATATGCTTTCTCATACATTATTTGGATTCACATGTAATATAAACCTGAATGTACATAATTATCACAAGACAAGAAACAGTACTTTGTTTAATTACAGACAGAAAACAACAAATTTTCCAATCTAATTTTGAATAGTGCCTGTAAGAGCAAAATTTGGTAGCCTCATAAATCATAATATTCATCCTATTAACATTGCTGTTTTACATTTATATTACTTATGAATGTTTTGGGGTTAATAAAATGCATTTGTTATTATAAATTATTGTTATTATAAGGGAGCCCTCCATGGATCCCATAGACTTATTATGGGAGGCCCACACTAACCATTTTACCCAACTCTTATCATATTTGTCCTTAATTCATTCACTGACTAAGCACTCGCCACCACCATCTCTGGTAACTCATTCCACTTATTCATGCTGTCCTAGCAAAAAATATAGTTCTTACACCCATGCTGATCACACTCTTATGCAACTCACACAGGTTACCTACATGTTCTCTTATATCCAATCATGTATTAAAAAATTGCTTCAGCAGCTATTCTCTGAAATCGCTTTAATTACTTATACAGTGGTATCTCGCTAATCCGAACTAATAAAAATCGTGCTCATTCGGATTA
This sequence comes from Typopeltis vanoorti, assembly GCF_054136105.1. Lineage (NCBI taxonomy): Eukaryota > Metazoa > Arthropoda > Arachnida > Uropygi > Thelyphonidae > Typopeltis > Typopeltis vanoorti. The sequence goes on from NC_143553.1 coordinate 114,757,825, forward strand.
GCGAATTTTCCCCAAGAGACAACAGTAACTAGCGTTTGAGACAAAAATAATAAGATTCTAATGGTACATTTAATTTAATTCTGTAAATAACTGAAGTAACTGATAGAAAAAAAAGCTACTGTACTGCAATGTAAAACTTAAAAAATAATACAGTACATAAGTTTATTTTAGTAAAAAATTTAGTTTTGTATATACCTATATTGTTAAGGATTCTGATTTAATAAAATTACATAGTTCAGTACATAACTTAATTTGCATAAAAAATAACACACAAAAAAGTTTTTTTTCTTTCTTTGTAAAAAAGTCACTGATTTTCTTTTGCTTCTTGGAAGCTAAACTTTTTTCAAATGCTTCTTCTCGGAGCTGCATTAGGAATAAAATTTTGTGGAATGGCGTATCATTCTGCTTAGCCCATTCTATACACACATTAAAACTGTCAACTGCCTCTTCATGTTTTACTTTTTTTTCTTTGAGTTCTTTATCATCATCATTGTCTTCTAATTCATTCTGTAACATCATATTTATAATTTCAGCATCTGATTTGATTTCAAATTCGGTGATTCATGCCGACAAAACAGTACATACTGTACAGTATAAAAAAGCAAACGTGAACACACACAATAAATCAAAATAGGCCTATAATATAACCATACAGTCGACAGTATGAAAAAAATACTGTACTGTAATAATAATAAAATAAATAATAAGTTAAAATAATAATTATTAAATAAAAATAATAGTGCACAAAATAATAATACGTAATAAATAAAACTTTTTTTCTTTCAAACCACAGTTTAGATTACTTGAGGGTTTAGACTAAAGAGTTTCGGATTAGCGAGATACCACTGTATTTCTATCATATCTCATCTTTTACACACATCAGTTCAAGTTTTTAACTCACAAGCCTTCAGTCTATCCTTATAGGGTGTCCCTCTCAGACCATTCACCATTTTGGTCAGTTATCTCTGAATTCTCTCTGCTGCTTCCCCAAGAAACTCCTGAACACAGTAGTCCAAATTTATTAAGGGGAATATTGTATTCCTCTTGACATCCACATGATCCTTTGATCTATTTTGCACACTTCAGGATCTCTGTGTAAACCTCTGTTAACTATAGTACCCTTCTCAGTTTAGCAGCATTAGCACTGGATATTTTCCCCTCATATCATTCTCAGTATCATTAATATACAAATTGAATATTAGGTCCAATATAGAGCTCTGTGACACACACACTTGCTTTCTCTTCGATGTACAAAATCTTTGCTATATTTTAACTTTGATTTTTAATTTGAATATTCATATTTATCTTCTGTCTTAATTTTGGAATATTACTTGAATAAATTAAAATAACAAATTATATTAAATTCTGAATTGACTAATGGTACCAGTTCAAAATGTTTTACTCTTCTCCTTGCTTGAAACATACGAGTGGGTTTCATAAATATAATTGACACAAAAGAGAGAGAGAGAAAATCACTGCAGAAAAATGGCCATTTATGACATTATACTTTGTGTATGTATGTGTGGTTATTTCACAATAATGGAGATATCTATCAGTAGCTAACTTATGCATCATTTGGAGGCAATCACTTTAATCATTGATTATCAATGTGAATTTTGCACAGTCATCAGCAGAATCCTTGCTTATGTTGTCCACCCGTGGACAGACTCTATGAAGTGGTTTGTTTATGGGGAATCTAGATAGTTGCTTTGGATGTCTCCAGACATATGATCACATGTAGTGCAAATGATTCCTGAGCAAGCTACCATTCTTTGTCCTGCACTTTGTAATTGAATATTCAGTTTCATTTCAGGTCAGTCATTTTGTGAGTTAAAGTGGATGACTTTTTAACCTCTAACTTCCCAACTATTGTTGAAATACCTCTGTTATTTTGTCTACTTGTTGTCTACTATCAGCAACAATCTTCTTTCAGTGATTGCAAATCCTGTTTGTAGTTTTGTGGACAGCAGCATAGTGCAGTCCTCTTCTTCTCAGAAGCCTTGCAGTGTACACAAAAATATCACCTATAATGATCTACAACTAGCAGGCTTTTCTCGACTTGCTTTCTCCAGATTGCTGCTTCTTATCCAAATAATTATTCTGAAATTTGAATACTCTCCCCTTGTTTGGGAGTAGTATTCCATACTAAGGTGCTCTTAAAAATACCTCCAGATCTCTCTGAAAATTTTGTGCTCTGTTTATTAGAGAATTTGATTAGTATCAGTTTAATTGATATTTATCAGTTCACTCCATTTTCCAGCCTGTAGACCCCCCCCCCCCTCCACCTCTGCTATGCCTCTTTTATGATTACGTTCATGGGTATTGTTCATCTAGACTGGTGTAATTCCATAAAATAGTTATAAAGTTATAGTTGTAATTCCATAAAATAGTTTATAGTCCAACTTCGAACTCACTATAAAAGAGAGACTTAACTGTTATATTTATCTTTACTAATCTCTCTCTCTCTCTCTCTCTCTCTCTCTCTCTTCTTCTTCTTCAGGCAGTATAAAGTTTCATAAAATTTCCAAGTTGTTGTGATTGGAACCTTTTGTTGGTCTAATTGCTCTTAAAATTTCTTTGATAAAGAAATTTTAAGAGCTACATAAGGGGATGTTCATTGGGTTTATGATAAAGCACCAGCAAATAAAGCATTGTTTTTAACCTTTATATGATGGTAGTATTTTTCACAGAGCATGAATATAAGACTTAAAGTTTAAAAATATAGGACTACAGATTTTTTCTGTTTTTATTAATCTGTCTGTCTCTCTTATCTGTCTATCTATCTATCTATAAAGCAAAGACCATTCTCACCCGTGGTAGCCTTCATACAGAAGAGCAGTATTTCAATCTCGTCCATGCAAAGTCAAATAATCATTCATTCTGCAATTACACTGCGAAGGCAGTAATATACAGCTTTTACCTCAGACATATAAGACCAGACATCACAGCAACTTCACAGAGAGAGAGAGAGAGAGAGAGAGGCAGCTGACCAACTCCTTGCAGCCTTCAAACAAAAGGTAAGAAGTCAGATCCTACATGAGCATCATCACCACAGGCAAAACAACACCTTAGATCTTTTCCACCAAGACTAGAATCCACGGAATCAAGTCCTGACCGAGCAGGGTGACTTCATCATAGTCCACTTTCCAGCATAGAAGTGACATCACCCCCCCCCCCGCCCCCCCCCCCAAAGAAAGAGGGAAGAAAGATTTTTTTGTGCTTAACAGTGCAAATAATAATCAGCTGTCACTCTCATGTAAATATATAATATTGTCTTATAGCAACTATAATGTTCTTCCACATATATGTCAAATTTTATGTTCTTCTACAGTATCATGTCGAAATAACTGAAAAAAAAAGTAATTCACCTTATAACTGATATTTCTGTGTAACATACCTCAACAAGAGTATGAGCATGTAACCTCTCTGCCTGACTGCAGAGAACCAAAAACCAGTTAATCCTGTACATAGGATTGTTATGTTTACAATAAAAAAAAAAGTCCATTTTCAGTGTTCGCTTATAACTTGAGAATGAAGTGACTGATTTTGATGATTTCTTTACCAATAGATACAGGATGCTCCAAAGATAGTTTATGTGCATTTTCATCGATGTACATCTCCAGATTATGGAGCAGCGGTTAATTTTTTTTTTTTTTTTACTTCCCTCAACAATATCTGGCCATTATTTTGTGGCCTTCAGAAGTGGTGTTTACACTCCTCAGTGCTAAACCACCTGAAGAAAGAGTGTCCCGAGTTCGATTCTAGTCGCTGACTAGAGGAACTTTTTCTAAGCCTTTTTTTTTGACTGGTTCCCGAATTAATTGATCTCTGGCATGGGCAAGTGGATTTTTTTCTCACGGAAACTTGGGTTTTTCTCCTGTAAACTCAAGAAAATCGACCATAGAACCCACACTATTTTCAGACATTAAAAATATTGTGTTAGGTTTAGGTGCCACAAGATGGCGGCACTTGTTAGTCGTCTCTTCACTGCGTGCTGCTTAATAAGTGATACTTAGATCAACTATCTCTGATTGGCTACCAGTGGAGAATGAACTGCCCACTCAGCCTCCAAAAAAGTTGGATAGGGCTAAAAATGCCTCCCCTACTCCCTATACAGGAATAAAAAGGCATTAGCTGATTATTTTGTGGCCATTTTTTAGATATTAAATTCTATTGTTAGATATTGTGATATTACCTGTGGTCAGATATTGTTGCATTTTTTAGATATTGTGATATTACAGAAGATTTTTGATTGTTTGGGATGAATTCACATCTGTTAAAGCGATTGACTGAGGGATATCAGATCAGATGATCGAAGAATGGTTGGAATAATGGTTTTATTTGCTGGTGATTTTCGACAAGCATTGCCCATCATATCCTGCAGACCACAGCAGATGAAGTGAATGCCTGCCTTAAGAAATTGTCACTATGGCATGATATAAAGAAATTTTCTCTCAAAACCAATATGCTTGGAGACTAATGCACACTCCTTCTCCTCAGAATTGTTAAAAATTGGCAATGCTTAAGTGCAGCAAATAGATGGAAAAATTATATTAACACATTTAATATTGGGAAAATTGTCTGAACTGCAGACGAATTGTTGTGCTGTGTCTACCCATCTATTGAGAACATAACAAAAAAAAAGGGGGTGCTTAAGGGTCAAAGCTGTATAACTGAGAGGAGACCTCCACATAGCCTTTAAAGGAATGTGGAGAACCGACCAGGGCTTCTGACCTAATGTCCAATCCTCACCTTCTCTTGGTGCACCCTGTTGGGTATCTACTTGGATACTGAATGAACAAGTATGGACTGGCAATTTGGGATTTAGCCGAGCAAATTGTATTCTTATTGGCTTAAACCAATATACAAAATGATGGTACAACATGACAAAATTTAATGCCGGCTGGGGTGTTGCTCGGTTAAACAAGGCCCCAGTTGTTTTCGACAGGGAACCAGGGCGAACAGTGAAAAGTCAGCTACTGGAACAAATCTGAAAGCACACCCCAACTCAACATCACCAGAGTTAAAGATCTGTACTATCAACATAAGAAGCCTAAATAGCAAAGAAATGGAGCTAGCTGAGGAATTAGATAAGTACCAGATCGACATAATAGGGGTGACTGAAACAAAAAAGACAAAAACTGGTGAGATCTTTCTGAGCAATAATACAAAATGTTATATTCAGGCAATGACAATCAAGGAAAAGAAGGAGTAGCCATAGTATTCAACACTAAATATGAGGCTAATTTTCTTGACTGGCAGGCAGTCTCAAGTAGAGTGATGTGGGCAAATATCAGAATGAGGAACTGGACAATGAGACTTATTTGTGCATATCGTCCCACAGAAGGCTCTACTAAGGTAGAAGTGGAAGAATTTTTTGAGGCTCTAGAGAAAGCTACTGACACTAATGATAAAGGAAAAGTTGGTCCTTGTTGGGGATCTAAATAGCAGAGTAGGAAGTGATTGTCAGACATACAAAAATATTTTGGGAAAATTTGGAGAAAAGAGCAAAACTAATAATAATGGCAAATGCCCGTAGGATTTATGCTCAGGACACGGAATGGTTATTACTAACACCATGTTCCAACATAAAAATGTGCACAAATTCACATGGAGAGAAGAGGCAAGAAATAAGAAAAGTCTCATTGACCATGTTATTGTTGATAGTGATGTTTTCTCCCTGGTGCAGGACACCAGAGTGTACAGAGGATTTGAAATCGGAAGTGATCACTATTTCGTCTTGAGCAGGATAAAATTGATTTTCATATTGAAAGAATGACATGTAAGAAAGTTTTAAAGCGAATAAAAGTTGAGCAGCTCTCAGATGTGAACTGTAGACTAAAATACAGAAATATTATTGAAGTAAAAATGAAAGAGTTTGAGAACAAGAACCAAACCTTGGAGATTCAGTGGCAAACCTTGAAGAAAACCCTGATTGATTCAGCCAGAGTGGCATGTTGTGAGGTTGTCTGCAAGAATAGAAAAATTAGAACTCCATGGTGGACTCAGGAAGTAAGAGAGACAATGAAGGAAAAGAAGAAAGCACATCAAAAGTTCCTAGCAAATAAGTCAGCTTCTGTTCTTAGAGAATACAGAGAGAAATGTAAGAAAGCTAAACACTGTGTAAAACTAGCTAAACAAAAGTCATGGGAGGAGTTTGGTAAGAACATAGAAAATAATTATCAAGAAAGTGGTAAGATATTCTGGAGGTTGTTGAAGAAGCTTAGAAATGGAAGAAAGAGTGCTGTAAAAGGGAGTTAGAGATGATAACAGTGACATGAAAATGGGAGAAAAAGATATCCTTGAAGTATGGAGTAATTACTTTGAAAAATTGCTAAATGAAGCAAGCAGTGATAGCACAGTGGTAAAAAACACTCAACAGGCATACAGTCAGGAATACATAGTAGAAAAAGCCATCAAAGGCTTGAAATGTGGAAAGGCAGCAGGAGAAGATGATATTCAACCAGAAATGCTGAAGTATGGTGGTATAAAAGTCTTACAGTGGCTGCACTGCATAGTTCAGAAGGCCTGGACAGAGGGACAAATTCCTGATGATTGGAGTAGAGCTCTAATAGTACCCATATATAAAAAGGGAAATAAAACTGAATGCAAGAATTAAAGAGGTATTTCCCTACTGAGTGTTCCGGGCAAGATTTATACCAGTATACTTGAGAAACGGTTGAAAAGAATTGTGGAAGAAAAGCTTGGTGAAGAACAAGCTGTATTCAGGCCAAATAGAGGCTGTCATAATCAGATCTTCACTTTACGACAATTAGTTGAGAAAAAATGGGAATATAACAAAGATCTGTATTTAAGTTTTGTAGATATGGAAAAGGCATATGACAAGGTGCCAAGAGAAAGCTATTCAAAATGCTATAGTTATATGGTGTCAATGGGGCATTATATCAAGCAATACTTAGTCTTTATTTGAGTTGCAAGTCAGCACAGGAAGTACAGGAAGATGGTTTAATATTAAATCTGGTGTGAGTCAAGGATGTACATTATCCCCACTGTTATTCATTATCTATATGGATCACATTAGTAAGGAAAGCTGTATTAAACATGTTATCAGAATTGGAGATGTTAATGTATGTTCTTTGCTTTATGGGGACGATGTTATACTTCTAAATAAATCCGCTACAAGTTTGCAAGATTCCCTTACTAAATTGAATAACTGTTTTAATAGATATGGTATGAAGGTCAGCAATAAAAAGACAAAGACAATGAAAATAGGTAGAATCGTTGAAAATGTCAACTGTGTTTTGAATGGGGAACCTGTAGAACAAGTAAAACATTTCAGCTACTTAGGCATGATTTTTAGTGAAGATGGTGAATTAAATAGACAACAGAATCAACAAAGCTGGTATGGTAAGAAGTCAATTGAATAAATTCATATGGAATAAAAGAGAAATTAGTCGCAACGCTAAATTAGCTGTCTACAAGACAGTGTTCAAACTAGTTTTAACTTATGGATCTGAGAGCTGGGTCAGAAGTAAAATACTTGACCAAAGACTAGACACCGCATATATGAGAGTCCTGAGAAAGATTAGAGGCGTGAACAGATGGCATCAATGGCAATATCATGTTATAAACCTGGATATTAGGGAAGAACTTGACATTGTCAACATCCAGGAATGCGTTAGCAGAGCTGATCTCAGGTGGTATGGTCACTTAAACAGAATGGGCAAGGAAAGATTAGTAAAACAATTGTTCTCTGCCAGGTTGCCAGGAAAACAACCCAGAGGATGACCAAGATATAGGTGGATCGATATGGTACAAAGTGCCTTAGACGATAGAAATATATCTGATAATGTTGGAGTTACAGACTGATTTGGAGGAAAATTGTAGATAGGAAGTTAGTAATGATGTAAATTTTTCATGTAGTACTATCATATCCTGTACACTCCCCTTGAGGCTACATGTCAGGAATTTGATGATGATGAACAAAAAGTCACCTTAGTTCAGGGAGAGAGCTATCCTTGCAATCGAAATAATGCTGTATCATTAATGAATGAGTTGGTTCTTAATAGGATTAAGAAACAACTCAGGATCTGTTAGTGTTAGAAAGCAGTAAATACTCCTGTGGATATCATCCTGTAGATGATGCTGTTCATTTTCCCATGGAATTTTTACATTTGCTTAATCCTCCTGGATTTCCTGGTCATAAAATTAAATTGAAAATAGGTATACCTATTATGTTGCTCTGAACCCCCCTGCCGCAGCCTCCGCAACAAAAAAACTTTGCAATTTGAACTAGGCTTCAAGTAAAATTGTTGAAACTGAATATAATAGAAGCTGTGATATTTACAGGTCTTGGTATCAGAGAAATTGTCTTCATTCCTCATATACCCTTCATTCCTTCAGACTATCCATTTGCATTCAAATGGTTACAATTTCCAATAAGAGTTTGCTTTGCAGTGGCAATTAATAAAGCCCAAGGATAGACCTTTTGATATGCAGGTTTAGAATTTAGAGATGAATGTTTTGCACGCAGACAATTATATGTAGCATGTTCTCAAGTTAGCAGTCTGAGAATTTTGAGGATGATGAAACTTTTAATGTTGTTTACAAAGAAGTGTTATAATGCTCACAATTCTACACCATGACAAAAGCACAAGCACCAAATACTCGAGTAAATACCCTGAATTGAACTGCTGTCGGTATAAGTTCATCTCAGTGAAGCAGGATGAACTTATACTGACAGAGGGAGGTCTCAGCTTGTTTTATTTTTATTTTTTAATTTATTTTACATAATCTGAAGCCCTGTTATGGAGACCAAACCTGTAACTTTTTCAAGAAGCAGGTGCTGGTCTCATACCATATGATGAAATTCACCTCCCACCTAAAGACATTCACACACATCCATGCTGATAGTGGGATTCATACAGCCCTGTTAGTTGGAGAGCAGATATACTAACCACTTGGCCTCCCAGCTGGCAAATACCAGTCCCACATGAAATATTTGCTTAACCATTGCATTTGAGCAAGGGGAGGTAAGAAAACAGAAGAGGAATATAGTTACTTTTAATAGGTAGGTTGTAATCCATAGGAAATTATAGGACAGAATCAAATGAATGAAGGCGATGGGAAAAAAAAAAGAGTTATGATGAATTTGAAGCTATGGATGGATGTTGAGGTCAGCGGAACTTGTTTGGTGCCAATCCCTTGGTACCAAACAAGTTCAAGTTGAATAGTTTGCTTTGAGGTTCATACATGAAATAAGAGGGATGAGATGTTGATTACTCAATGTATGGCAGAATGTAGCGTTTTGCCATATTATTTAGGTATTTGTGCCATACTATTTGAGAACCAAGATTTGAATTACAGATAAAGATTATGAATAAAATGAAAAACATTGGTCATAATTCCAGAAAAGTATTCAGTAAATTAGCATTAAGTGTACACACAGTAAAAACTAAAATTACAGAGCTAATATCATATGACACTATAATAGTACTGGATAGCATAAGGTTGATAGTTTGACAGTAGGAAAGCACTCAGCCATTCTATTTGGAATTAAGGTATTGACTAGAGTAAATATTAACATCCCATCTAGCTTTTTTATGTAGGATTAGAAAATGAAAATCATTTGGAGTTAGAGGCATTGAAATTTGCCAGATCAAATAAAACTGTTGTTTAGAATAGTTTGATTGTAGAAAATTGCATTTTCGAGATGAAATATCAACATGTTTTGCTTTTGTAGGTAAAGGGGATAAAAATCCCTTATTGTTTTTCAGCCAGTATGCGAAACTCGAAGATCGATAACTACGATCTAAACGTTTCATGCCGACGAACTGTCGGCGGATCCAAGCGTTTGGCTTTTCATCTTAGTTATAATGTTTTGCTTTTATTTATCTTTTTTTTTTTTTTAGTAATTTTTTTTTTCCTTTAGAGGATGTATACAAGTAGCATAGTTGTGAAGATACTTCATGTGCAAACTTTGTTTATTTACACTTAAACAAGAATATAATTTCTTGACATATTTAATTTAATTTATAACTAAGTGGAAAAAAAACTTCGAACAACTAGTGCCAATAAAATAGAATAGTGTAGTATGGTAATGTAACACAGGAATATGGAGCAATATAGGTTTCAAAGAATGAACATATTTGGGACTAGAAGACTTTTTGGTATCTAAGTTGCTTAATAAACATTCTCCCATTTTTTTGCTGACAGAATATTTAAACGAGGTATTGAAGAGACTGCTGTAAGAATTTGAAAAGCTTGATGCTAGGGGATTGTTGTCAGAGGCATTAGAGGAATCATCAGGAAATGGAAGCAGGATAGGGAATTGAACAGAGGTATTACCAGTGGGTTCATGTGAAGAATCAGAAGGCAGTGTAAAGTTTTTTTCCTTCCACTTTTGTACTTTTCAAGCTGAATTAGAGAGATTTATTACAGAGAGAGATTATTAATTAGTCTAATTGCTCATCTATGTAATTATCAGGGCAAAACAAAAGTTTTAGGAAGCTCTTAAGGACTTAAACATTTAAACAGGCTAATAGTTTGGATCGATTTGTGTTCACAGATCTGAGTAATAACAGTAATGAAGTAATACTTGGAGTCAAAGTGAACAAGTTTTTTGGGTGCTCATGAAAATTGGAGGTTAGAGTTATCCCAAGAATTGAAACGTTTTGTGAGATTTGGGTATCATCAAAAGTAAGACTGGAAGAAAATATGGCATGATTAGATATTGCTAGTATTGAACTTAAGGTTATTAATTAAACCCCACTGAAAATTGGCTTGGAAATCAGAATTTCTGGTTGTGGAGTAGATAATTAAGAAGTTTTGATTTGTATGAGGTTTGTCATGTGAGAAAGAAATGCAATACACTGTCATTTGCAATCTCTAGATTAAATCTGCAGTCAAAGGACGATTTTATCTAGAGAGTAGATAAAATTCCACTTTCAAAATTTTCCATCGAATGTGATTGTGAACAGATTTTTATCCTCAAAGTTTACAACATTAGTTGCTTTCCAAGTAATTGTGAAGTTTGAGGATAAAGATCCATCACATTTAATGTGTAACCAGAGAAAGCTGATAACCTGCTCGTAAAAGCCAGATGTCAGATCGTAAGATAAAGTTTAATAGGTCTATGTACTAAACCAGATCAGATGTGTTAGATATATTAATAGTAGCTACTTGAGTTTCTCTGTTCTTTATGACAGTTGTTCAACAGTTGGTGATTTCTGCCGTACATTGTTGATGGGCATTGGTAGAAGCTGTATTGGCAGTCACTGATAAGGTAAGATTCTGGTTAAAAAAAAAAAAAAGAGACTCTTAATGGACTTCTCCTCTGCTTTGAATTGAAATGAGAATAGTAGGACATTAATTTGATGGGAAATATTTGTTACCCTCCCTTCATAGGAATAGGCTGAATATAGGTTTCCAAGCTTTCAGATAAATCAGTGGAATAGAAGGTGATACAAAAGATTCAGCTTTGGAGTGCAAACCCTCAGAACAACAGGAAACATGACACCATGGCTAGGATATTTTTTGGTATCCAGTTTGGAAAATTAATCCGTTTCTGAAAAAAATATTAAAGGGGACATTGTAAGGGTGGAAGGAAGGTAGGAGAATATTTACCGAGATCTTCAATTCAGAAATTGGAGAAGAGTAAAAAGCCAAAGATTACTTTATCACTGAGTAACAATATAGTGCACGTTTCTTGCAATTGGCCCCTTTAGAATTGGTTTTGTATGTTGATAATTTGTTTGCACCACTTTCATCTTTAATTGGCAGAAAAGGAGACAGATTTCAATGAAAGGCATTTGTGATCTGTTTGATGCTTCTCTTGAATAGCCTTGACACATTTCTTGATGACCAAGACTTAATAAGTGCCAGGAATTTAAAGTAGAAATTATGAAGATCAACCTGCTTGGCATTCTCATAATGCAACACAATATGAAACAAGACCCGTTCTCAGTATTGTATTACAGAAGCAAACAACATTATATTCCTGTGAAGGTTTCTGTGATTAAAAAGTTCAATATAATTATTCCAGCTTTGTGACCACATCTTTATTAAAGAACACTGTTTTTAAAACTGAATAAGTACAAAAAAAACGAAATAATTATATCGAACTTCTTAATCACAGAAACCTCCACAGGAATATAGAAACTCACGGTGAGTTTAATTGGTCTAAAGTTTCACAATTTGAGAAATTACGCATTAAAAAGCAGAACTTTATCAACCATTTGATATTTTTGGGAACAATTTCATTGTCTCAATGAAATTGTTCCCAAGTTCATAAAAATCAAATGTGCATTCAACTCCAATAAGGCCAACAGAATATACAAAAAACAGAATTAGTTATATTGAGAGAAAGAATTGCAGCTACTAGAGCAGAATTGTCCAAGATTAACCAAGATACATGTAACATACATAATGAACTGGCCACATCACTGCCGTCAAAACTATGGAATAACATAGACACTATCACATACAATAAAGCTATAATGGTGTCTGAAAAGAAAAAAACGTAACCTAATCAAAAAATTCAATTTTCTTCTAAAAGAAAAAGAAAAACAAAGGAAACATTTAGATCGCTCCAAAGTAGTAATTAACCTCTCCTCATTCTAACGAGGGATGAAACAAATCTTATGAAAGGCTTTAATTTTGCTGTAATGGCACAAGTCCCAAAAATTAATATCATAGTCCAAATTGAAAAAGGAATGAGAAATGTACCAGGAGATATAGCAGATCTGATCTGCATTCAAAGTGCAGCATTACTATTAAATTCAAATTACCACCAAAAAACATACAAAAAACAGAATTCGTAGCCCTTAATAAACTCAGAATCAGACAAAAACTTAGTCATAATAAAAGCAGACAAAGGCAATGCAACAGCGATTTTAAACAAAGAAGATTATAACAACAAAATTAAAAGCCTTCTTGAAGATTCCGTTACCTACACAGCATTAGACAGAGACCTCACTTGGCGAACTCACAACAAAACATGAACTTATCAAGAATATACCAAATTGGTGTGAGGAACTCAAAAGAAGGCTACAATCCAAACACCCACTAGTGCCTAGAATATATGGAGTCCCTAAAATTCATAAAAAAGATATATCACTAAGACCGATATTGGCTACCAGTGGATGGAAGGGACTTTCCTACCTCAAATCTGGCAAAACACCTTACAAACTTGATTTTAACTTGAAGAAACACAAACTATGAAGTCTGTGCTGTTCATCGAACAGCACAGACTTCATAGATAAAGTAAAAGATATGTACATAGATACTTCAGACATTTTAGCGAGTTTAGATGTAGTCAGCCTTTTCACAAAGATTCCAAGAAATGAAACAGTGAACATCCTAGAACATCTCTTCCCACCAGACATTGTACAGCTCTACAAACATTGCATAAAAAACATGTTCTTCCTTTACCAAGACAAACTCTGGGAACAAAAAGGACTAGCGATAGGTTCACCCCCCCCTCTCAGCTCTAGCAAACCTCTACATGGAAAATTTTGAAAATAATGCTTTACAAAACTGGCACAAAAAACCAAAAATGTGACTCCACTATGTGAACGATATCTTCATCATTTGGTCAAGAACAGCACTAGAACTGACTACATTTCAAGACTATCTTAACTTACATCCTAACATAAAATTCACTCTTGAACTAGAAGAAAATAAAAAACTTCCTTTCCTAGACATCCTTATAGAAATAAATGAATGAAAGAAAAAAAATTATCGTTCTCCATATATAGAAAACCAACAAACACAGGAAGATTTCTGCATGCTACTTCACGTCACTGCCCCAAGCAAAAAATAGGCCTAATAAAAACCTTAAGGGATAAAGCATACAACATGCAGTTGTATGTTGTATGCTTTATCCCTTACGGTACAGAAGAAATACAATACTTAACACAGATCCTTCAACTGAATGGTTTCAATACTAAGTTAATTAAGAAAATTCTCAATACAGCACCTACAAGAAAAAACTTAAAAACTTAAATAAACAAGATTTCAAGAACGTAGTCACCATTCCTTATATCAAGACTGTAACAGATAAATTAGCCAAACTTCTCTACAAATACAACATAAAAGTGACTTTCCTGCCACTTGAAAAAATATCAAGATCTCTTCATCCTCCAAAGCCTCCATATCACCCAATGAAAAAAACAGGGGTTTATAATATTCACTATTCCTGTGGCATCTGCTATGTGGGCCAGACAGGGAGATCAGGAGAAATCTGCATGAGCGAACATCAAAAGGACATACAAAAAATAAGAGAAAACAAATCAGGATTGGCATTTCACACAGCCTCTACTGGTCATGATGTACTCTGGGATAGAACAAATATGTCCATGTCCTATATAGATAAGAATTGTTTCACAAGAAAATTCAAAGAGGCAGCAAATATGATTAAAATTCATATGCAATGCACAACAAAAACCAAGGTTTGTTTTTAAATCAAGTTTGGCCATTGTTTATTAAAAATTTACCAATTTCAGACCTCGGACAGAGTGAGAGTGAACCACAGAACTCGACAACAAATAGCATTGTCTCCAACTAACACGCATTAACGGTTGTATAGATCTGTTATTCGGTTTATTAACGCTGTTTAGATGTTCACAATACCAACAAATGAACTAATTTTCGTAATTTCTAGTAGTTTGTGCTTTAAACTTTAGTTCTCTTTACCCCTGAAGATGTTAGTCTGACGACTAACGAAACTTGTTGGGTGTTGTTTTGTTTTAGTACTTGTTTAGTTTTAAAAACAGTTTTCTTTAATAAGCATGTGGTCACAAAACCGTGACCACATGTGGTATACCAATTCTCTGTATAAGACTGTTGGCAATAGCAAATACAGGCAGTCCCAACTTTCATAAGCATTATGTTCTGCAAACTTTACACAACTTAAATTTTACTTAAGTCGGATTTAACTCCTGTCACCTTAATCACCTCTGTTGCTTACATGTATACAGTACTGCATTAACATGTTTTAAAAGTTATTTTTGTTAGTTTCATTCACAGGATGCACATACCAAATAGATTTCAGTATGTAATTATTAATGCAAAGTAATATAATAAAATATAAATAGTATGGGAAAACAGGATAAAATGTTTATTTTTGTTGTTCAACCTTCCATATGAAATTATTATTATGTGACACCTCCAGGGAGTCCAAGGACTCATTGAGGGGGGGGCACCTACCTTACAACTCTTCGTCTCCATCACTCAATCCACCAACGGCATCTACTGCCCACCACCACTAGTATTTTCACAGACAATCACAAACATCCATGCCCATGGTGATTTGAACCCGCAGCCTTTTGGCTGGCAAGCAGATATGCTAACCACTCAGCCGACCAGGCTGGCCGAGTGGATTATCAAGCGATGACTGAATGGTGGTTTCTTTCTTCTCTTCATAAAGCTCTTGTAGCAGGCTAAAAGCATCATCTACTTCTCTTTTGACTTTTAAGACCACAAAGCATTAGGATTCATCCTCCAGTTGTTTATCTACCTTCATGTTGATGTTAAAAAAAAACTTGACTGGTGTTGTCCAGAAATTTTCATCACGAAAAAGCATTGTTACATTGCTAAGTGTGCATTGTATGCACACATAGCAATGGGTAGCAGCATTTTTCATGTCTGCTGACACGCAGGAAACAATTTTGAAAACTTTTAAAAGTGTGGCAGAATACATTATGTACCTGGTACAGGATTTTTAAAAGATAATTATCAGACAAGTACCAAATAATTTTTTTTTTCTTTAATTTTCATTTTTGTCTCTAGGTCAGTTGTGGTGCGTTTACACTTTTCCACTTCGGTTCCTTTTCCAGTCATGATTGTACTCTATCCACACTAAAAATTTGTGAATGTATGAATGGAAATTACGTAGCGTGTTTGTTCAATAGCAAGGAAGACTGATGCAAGCTTTGCAGATATTCACTAATACCTTTTTGGTGGCATATGAGTAATGTATGCACAATAAGTAAAATTTTTATAACTTGAATTTTTTTCATAGTTCTTTCAGGATAATTTACATAAGTCAGAGACTGCCTGTATTTTGACATATATTTTTGTGAATCAGTGTGGTTGGAAAATGGAAGTCAGTTGGGAATTGTAAAGGAAGATGATCTTGATGGAAGTTTTTTAACTTGGCTATGCTTCCAATTATATATTTGGTTTATAAGATTGTTGGCAATAGCAAATACAGGCAGTCCCCAACTTCTGTATTATAAAGGACTTGGATAATTCCTTTATCCAAGTGTAAGCAAACAAAGTTTGTGCCTGAAGTATTTTCAGGACTGGGGCAACCCGTGGTAAAGGTGGTATAAGTTCTCATCACTTGCCTTAGTATCTCCCATAATGTAATGCAAAGCACATCTCCTTGCAGACATGTATAATGCTATGCATTAAGGGAAGGGCCACTACCCAGACTGGTTTCAACCTTTATTGAGGTCTCATCAGGGGGAGCCAGACCCAGAGGTGGTGATACTAAGGTGGAAGTAATGGAAAAAGTCATATTTATCTATACCAGTTGCCAAAAAGTGTCACACCTTATTATTAAAATTCTCTGGCTTAGAGATAAGTTGATGGAAGTTTTTTCACTTGGCTATGCTACCAATCGATAGCATAGCCAAGTCAGTTAGGGGCCGACCTCGATTAAAATGGACAAATTCCTCCCTTTCTCAAATGACATTAAGAACAAGAGACCAAGACTACTGGAGGAGGCTAGCAAAGAGTATCACCTACCAGCCATGAATGACCCAACGGTTCATTTAGGACTATGGGAGAAGAAGAAGATGCTACCAATTATATATTTGGTTTAATCCTTTATCCAAGTGTAAACAAAGTTTGTGCCTGAAGTATTTTCAGGACTGGAGCAACCTGTGATAAAGGTGGTATAAGTTCTCATCACTTGCCTTAGTATTTCTCATAATGCAAAGCACATCTTGCAGACATGTATAATGCTATGCATTAAGGGAAGGTTTAATCCTTTATTCTCCCACTGATGAGACCTTTATTGAGGTCTCATCA
Organism: Typopeltis vanoorti; assembly: GCF_054136105.1. NCBI lineage: Eukaryota > Metazoa > Arthropoda > Arachnida > Uropygi > Thelyphonidae > Typopeltis > Typopeltis vanoorti. The sequence continues at coordinate 114,774,823 of NC_143553.1, forward strand.
GTGGAAGAATAAAGGATTAAACTAAATATATAATTGGTAGCATAGCTAAGTAAAAAAACTTCCATCAACTTATCTCTAATCCAGAGAATTTTAATAATGTGTGACACCTTTTGGTAACTGGTATAGGTATTGCTTATATGTATACAGTAGTGCATTAACATGTTTTAAAAGTTATTTCTGTTAGTTTCATTCACATGATGCACATGCAAAATAGATTTCAGTATGTAATTATTAATGCAAAGTAATATAATAAAGTATAAATAGTATAGGAAACAGGAAAATATGTTTATTTTTGTCATTCAACCTTCCATATGAAATTATTATTATGTGACACCTCCAGGGAATCCAAGAACTCATAGAAGGAGGGTGCCTACCCTACAACTCTTCATCTCCAACACTCAATCCAACTGCAACTACACCAATGGCTATACCTCTTCATTACTTCCACCTTAGTATCACCACCTCTGGGTCTGGCTCTCACTGATAAGACCTCAATAAAGGTCGAAACTGGTTTGTGTAGTGGCCCTTTATCTCCCTTAATGTATAGCATTATGGGAGATACTAAGGCAAGTGATGAGAACTTATACCATCTTTACCACGGGTTGCCCTATGCCTGAAAATACTTCAGGCATAAACTTTGTTTGTTTACACTAGGATAAAGGATTAAACCAAATATATAATTGAAGATGATCTTGCTTTTTGTAAAGTTGAAGAAAATCAATTTCATCATCATCATAACACTACTTACAAGTATAAACCATATTGGTCTGTTCCAGTCTCATTATCCATCCAATATCCTTTTTTGAGGTCACCCTGCCTTCTCTTTCCAATTGGCTTATATTTTAGTATTTGTTTAGGATATTGGGTGTTGGCCATTCGGTTTACATGTTCTATTTATTTTTGTTTATAATTGTTTAGTTTTGCTTCTATTGATTTTGTTTTTAGTTCTTTTAAAATGTCTTAGTTTATTTTTGGTCTAATAATGTGTATTTTGGAGTTCTTCTCATACATCTCATTTCACTTGTTTTTATTATTTGTTTTTATTTTTTATTCTGATAATAATGTGGGCACTGCTGAAGTATTGTATATTTTCAAGCATGTTTCTTTTTGTACTATATTTGGTTGAGTGTTCTATTTATCAGACCTATAATCTGTAAAAATTTTGAAGTTTTTAATTTTATGTCTTTTTCTCCTTCATACACATCCAATTGATATTTCACATCCAAGATAACTGAAGGTATTTATCTGTTCTATTATTTTGTTATTAATAACTATTGCACTTCTAACTGGAGTTTGTCCACAAAATGCCATTGTTTTAGTTTTATCTATGGAAATTTTCATTCCAAACTGTTCTACTATAATGTTTAAATTATATATTGCTCTTTGTAAATTGTCTTCCTTATCTGATATTATTACCTGATCATCTGCAAATAATTGTGTATTTATTTTGTTATTCCAGGAAATTTCTATACCTAGATTATTTAAGATGTTCCACTGTATTAATATTTCATTAATGAAATATTGAAAAGTGTTAGAAACAGAGGGCATCCCTGTCTTACTCCTTGGAGATGATTTTTTAAATTTTGTCAAATGCTTTTTCGTAATCTATAAACAAAAGATAGTTTTAAACAGAAAGTGCATCCATTGTGGAGCATCCTTTTCTGAATCTATTTTGACATTCTACTAATATTTTTTCACTGTGTATTTTCAATTTTTCATTAATATTCTACTATATATATATTTTGTAGCATGTATTCAATAAACTAATACCTCTGTAATTAGCAGGTTTTATCCCCTTTTTTTAAATATAGGTATTACTATACTTCTATTCCATTCTATTGGTATTTGTCGATTTGTATATGTATATATTTAAAAATTTCAATAATCTTTGAAATTTTTTTTCAGCAAATTTATACAGTTCAGAGTTTATCTAATTTTCTCCTGCTGATTTGCTATTTTTTATTTTATTTAGGTTGTCCTTTAATTCTTTCATTATTATTATTATACAACACCCCCAGGGAGTCCAAGGAGTCATTGAGGGAGGGCACCTGCTATACAACTCTGTCTCCACCACTCAATCCACCAACTGACCGCAACTATACCAACGCCATCTACTGCCAACCACCACTGGTATTTCCACAGACATTCACAAACATCCATGCCCACGGTGGGATTCGAACCCGCAGCCTTTTGGCTGGAGAGCAGATACGCTAACCACATACAAATTTTTCCCACTTTCTCTGTGTCTTTTTCTGGTTTTTTCTTTTGGCTATTGCTTGTCTTTTTTTTTTTTTTATATTCAATATCATCTTCTTGTTTTTTTGCTACTTGACCATCTTTTAAAAGCCAGCTTTTTATTTTTATGATATTTTCTGTGTGTTCCTAGACTTTCATATGCTGCTGATGCAATAATTTCTTTTATATTATTTATTCCATTCTTTCTCAATGTCTTCATTTTCTTGTATTTTTTCTAAGTAAAGCAAACCAATAAATCAGTGATAGACAGAATAAAGCCAGATTGCTCCCTTGAAGCTATGATCATCAAGCAAAAATTGTCATGCTTCGGATATATTATGCGAGCAAATTACAGTCTGGAGAAGATGATGATGCTTGCTAAAGTTGATGGAAGCAGGAGAAGAGGAAGACCAAGAATTAGATGGGTGGATGGAGTTAAAGAAGCAACTGGAGTGCACTTGGAGGTTCTGAAAGACATGGTCAGGGACAGATTGGAATGGAGAGTGTATGTTCGTGGAGTCGCCAGGAGTCGGAAACGACTTGATGGATCATAACAACAACAAGTTATTAATCCTCTGTTGATATAAATTTCTTATACTTGAATCATTTACCTATACCAGTTGTATAGGTAAATGATTCAAGTTTTGTTTCTAAATGATTATTGTTTTGTATCGTAAATGATTCAATTTTGTTTCTCTAATTTGTTTATTTTTTTGTATTTTTGTAACTGTAACCGTTTCCACCAAACTTTGGAAACCTTAGTTTCCACAGTTTTGTGGAAATCGACACAGATCACTAAATAGTGATGTGTTTTTGCTTACTGTTGGTTCTCCAAATTTTTGTATATTATTGTTAATTTTTTTTTTTTTTTTCATTCCTATTCTGGCATTAAGATCCCCGGCTATGATAATATGGTATGTTTTACTTAATTTTTCAAAGAAAAATTAAGTAAAACATACGAAGAAGAAAATGATTATTTTTACAAAGAGTTACAAGGAATATAACTATTTGTAAAAATAATCATTGTTCATTTTTTCTTCAGGGGCATATACTCCAACAACTCAATTTAAAGAAAGAAATAAAAACTTTCGGAATGGTTGGTGGTGTTGGAGGTGGGGGGGGATAGAGAGGGGAAGAGAGACAGACAATAATAGTCAGTAATAAGATACTATCAAATTTAGCAGATCAACAAAAGACAAACACTTGATAAATGTTAGATGTCAAAGTAAACATGCATAACTACCACCTGTGAGACTTATGAGTCAGTATATGCAATTGGGGAAAATGAAATGAGTGTTGATTGAAGAATCTGAATATTGAGCTTTTTTTTTCATATGTAACTGATATTTTGTAATTATTGTTTAAGGTAAGTTGAAATTGTGAGTGATATGGAATAAATAGTAATGGATTCTTTTCAAAGTCATAAACAAGAAAAATCTCACTGAACCTTTTTTTATAAATTGTGGTCTCTGCAGTGGAGGCACTGCAGAGACCACATATCATTGCTCACTCTTTCTAGGTACACTTGAACGAATAGTGGCAGCAAGTTTAAAAATTCCTTTCTTCAATCCATGGAGTGAGGAATGAAAGTACTAGGCAGTACTTTACTTGGCAGTAAGAATAATTTTGATAAGTGTTGTCGAGTAATTTTTTTATACATTAAAAGAAGTTGGTGGAACTTGAAAGCAATAGGCCACGTAGAGAAAAAAAAAATTGAAAGAAATCATTCTAGTGATCTTCTACTTTTGTATTATATTACAGTATACCTGCAGCTGGTTAATGAGTACTCTAATTTCTTTCTTTTCTATCAATGGTTAAAGACCCAAGTTCTTTGTTGGATGTATTGCTGATTTTGCTCTGCATTTTCTCATGTCAGATTTCGTTTGAATGCAGTAACTACTGCTGAGCTGCATGTCATTCAGCTTGCTCTTGTACACATAAAATAATACTGTCAATAAATGTATGATTTATACAGACTGGTTGAGTTGTTTACAGTCAACCTCTTCTTGTGCATGCAGCTCGCATCAGACTCTGAAAGTTATATGATGTTTTTGACTTTTTACAAATTAATTTATACGGATTTATGATCACATATGATCATTAATATAACTTTATATGCAGATATGGCATTGTTCAATTTTTTAAATTTGTTTTCTCATAAATGTTTTTTGTGTACTTATTTAGCTGTTTCCTTGTGTACTGTTGTAACTTTAATAATGTCACAGTATGACCTGTGCTGTCCTTGTGCTACTAAATCCCATGCCAGCCAACCAACCATTATATTATTGACTGAGACATTGTGGCAGATTTCATTACATGAAGGAGAGAATCTACATCAGATTGTGATCTGAATTGCTCAAAAGAGATGTTGTTATATTAATAATATAGATGGAACTGCTGTTGATGATGGAGAGATCAAAGTATTATGAATGGTAACATCAAGAATTCTTTTACAAGAATCTTAATAAATCTATTTGTACGGGATTATTGGTTGATAGAAAATATAATAGGAGAGGAGGGCAATCGTTGTTATTGGTCAAAAGCTAATCAGGCATTTCTGTTGGGATTCTCTTAGTTCAGAATTTTGAATTTTTTCCTTGTCTTCAGGGGTTTTTCTTTGTAAATCTGTTAATTAAGTGTACATGTTGAAATGCACTAGCTGTTATTGATGAAAATAACCTAAAAAGCCTTGAACTCATCATAAACAAACATGTTTTATAGCCAAGTAAGGAAACAGTGTTAGCTTTTGATTCTTGAAAATTTTGAGCGATGGCGAGCTTACACAGTTATAAATCTCTGGTAGGAACTGCCTTGGTATTGAATCACATAATCCATCAAGCAGTTTTGTGATGTCTGTTAGAAAGTTAAAATCACAAGGTGAAATTTTACCTTTCAAAGCATGCAGACCTTTATTGTGTTTTGGTTGTAAGGTACAGGTATCTCATATGTTCTGTTCCATTTAAGACTAAATAGGCTTTGCCAAATGATGCTTTCTATTCCTATGATATAGAGAAAACCAATAGTTTATTTAACATACTGTTAACTAGGCTTAATCAGTATATTATTCATTCATTCAAAATATAGGTGTCAGGACATTCCAGATTATCTAACCTTAGCTCACATACAGCCCTAATGTGATATAAAGTTTACAATCTTTCATGGATGGGATGCACATAAGTAATAAATATTGCTATTAAATAATATGCTGCAGTACCTATCAGGCATAAGATTAGTTTCAAGTCAATGAAGAATTGCCTGTATCGTGGCTGCCAGAAATATGGAATTTGGGTTATCAAAATGAAAGAATATAAAATATATGACAAAACTGATTCTATTTCTGAATCAGTTTATCAATACAGTCTCATTTAATATTTCAAAACAAATGTTTTTGTGAACTTAATTTGACAATAGATCACTCTGAATTTTTGCATTAGAGAATCAACTTGGAATCTTCCAAAGGGGAAAAAAAAAACTGTACTTGTAGTAACAAGATCCTCCCTCTCTCTCTCTCTTTCACTTTCTCTTATATTTGATAAAAAGTTATTCTTACCTTCATATTTTATCCTAAGCAAATAGTTTGCTCATTAAATATCTTCATGTCTAACTTCTTGCATAATGAGTAATTGATTTCACTACATATGCTTCATGTATCCAGAATGCAAAGTATACATCTTGGGATGTATATTGTATTGTGTTACAAAGATTCATTCAGCCTTTATCCAATTAGTTTTTGCTATGCTTATCATAATATGCACTATGATATCTTTTTACCACAAGTGTTAAATTTTTTTTTTACCATTTCCATAGTAAAGAAATTAGTTTATTGTAATCTGGACTTTCTCATGAAGGCCCTCTGCCAACCAACCATTTGATGGACATTACAAGTGCTTTCATGACTGTGATGAATATTTCATATTTTTAATATGATAGAAAAATGTTAAATGATGGCTTATCTATAGTATTCACTGCACCTTTCATTAATCTTGCAGACATTTTGAGTGATGTGATGCATAAGTGTTTAGATATTTCATATTAAGTGTTTCATAGCTCTTGTGCTTTTTTACAGGAGAACATTTAGTTCAGCGTTGTGTTATAATACAAAGAGATGAAAAAGGATATGGACTGACTGTTACTGGAGATAATCCTGTGTTTGTTCAGTGTGTAAAAGGAGGTAAGTGAACTTGCTTATCAAAGAGAAACTTCATGGGTAATTTAGCAATTTAAAGAAAAAAAAATTGTGTACTTAATAATGGGACACGTTTTAGTATTTTCTGCAAGTTATATCTAAACATGCTTTTCACCTAGTTTCTGGGGTATTATTAAAATTATTTTAGTTTGATAGTATACACATAAATATTATTATTTATATGGGTACTCCACGCATTCAAAAGACTCATCATGGGAGACCCACTATCCATTAACACGATATCTATCATATATCTCTTGGGGTCAGTGGCGCACCCAGGATTTAATCTTGGGGGGGGGGGGGGGAGTTGAACAGATAAAAATATTTTTAATACAATGAATTTGCATTAAAAATATTTTTATCCATTCCAACTAAAATTCATTAAATTTCATTCATTCAATAAAATTCATTAGATGATTATAAAAATTTATTTAAAGAATAAAATCCAGTTTTCTTTTCTTTTTACGAAGCTCTTGAATTATTTCAGTCGTGGTTACATTAATCTCTCTCTGTGTGTAGCAAAGCCAGTCTGTTCAATCGTGATTGTGTCATGGTGGTTCTTAAATTGGTTTTTAAAAGGCATAAGTTTGAAAATGACCTTTCACTGACGCATGTTGTTACTGAAAGCATTGCAAATATTTTTAATAAGTTATACATGTTAGGATATATCATTTTGTCACACTTTGAAACTGCATCAACGGCATTTTTGCATGGAGCTATTGCAAACAGTTTTTCAAATTTCTTATACCACAACTTGAATTCGGCATTCAAAATTGCTGGATTTGTATAAGGCAAATCACTGGCATAAAATTCACACAATTGACAAATCTTCCATTGCACTTGCTATTGGAGCATCCTTTCCATTTGGTAGAAGAGAAAAAAATATATTTCAAAATGTTGCGGTGCCAAGTGAAACGTTCATGAAGTTGAGTCAATATTTGGTCAATAAATGGAATGAAATAGTTCTCCTGAAATACTCTTCTACAGAATTGGCTCGAACATTGGACCTTAATCGAGTGGACAGACTTATGTGTTCGTCGTACATGTTGTTTATTTCTTAACGGTATATATTAGAACACAGAAAAATAAGTAAATAATTGGCGCTGCAACTGAACAAGTTAGCCTTCTTAAAGATGTGCCGAGACACCAATTTAATACATAACTGTGTTAAAATCAAAAACAAGTTCCACTCGGCCAAAGCCCAACGCATTTACAAACGAGCGAGCGAAGCGCTATTACGTGACCAGATTAATGCCACGCGTCTGGAATTAGCGAATCAAATTCAACCATCAACGCACTACGTGAATCACTATATAATATTCTGAATATGGAACTATGGGAGATCCTAGATAACATCACCGATGCAACGGCTAAAAAAGAATTCAACATAGTCAAAAACCGGCACCAAAATAAGTTTGAAAATCTCCAACAACGCAACACTATACAACGACCGCAATTACGACAAGACCTTGTCATTGTGAATTTATCATTGCTCACCTTAAGCAAAGAAGCCACTAGTGCTTTAAGTCGAGGGCACAATTTTGCCGTGACTCCCAAGCAAGTTCCAAAAGCCGAAATAATGGCATCCATCAAACGGGGAATATACGACCTGCCGCCAACAATAGCCAACAACATACATTTAGATGTGGCCAACATCCTAATCAAATCTAAGCCTCCCAAAAATAATATCCCGCATAAGGAAATCATTGTTGTAAAAGAGCTACAGAATAATAGTCAGATTATCATAACAAAAGCAGACAAAAGGACACACTGTTACAAGATCAGTCAACATACAAAATTATAGATCGCAATCCCACTAACACACAAAAGAATAAGGCATGTAAATTATTAAAAAAAGTCACTTTCTGGCCCAATGACACAGTAAACAAGCTCAAGCCCTTCCATGTTAAAACACCTAGGATTTATGGAGCACCAAAAATTCACAAACAAGGTACACCCTTACACCCAATTGTGGACAGTATAAATAGTCCCACATACAAACTGGCTAGACATTTAGCTAAGTTACTAGCCAATCTCACAAACAATTCTCCCTCCTCTGTCAAAAATTCAGCCTGCCTAAAAAGCATCTTACAACATCATACCCTAAAAATCTCAGACTTAATAGTAAGCTTTGATATCACCTCACTATTCACAAATGTACCACTAATAGAAACCCTCAATCTACTGAAGTCACACTCCCCCCCCCACTGATATATTTGAACTATTCAAATTCACAATACATGCAGGATATTTCACATGGAAAGGAAAAATATACAAACAAATAGATGGGACAGCCATGCCCCCTCTTCCCCCCTCTTGCCAACTTTTACATAGAACACCTGGAAAAACTAGCAATCAATACAGCCACTCTCAAACCAACACTTTGGCTGCGCTATGTTGACTATGTGCTTGCTATTTGGCCACATGGCCTAGAGACATTGGAAACATTCCTATTGCATTTAAATAGCCACCATCCAAAAATCCACTCTACAATGGAACTGGAAGCTAATAACTGTCTGCCTTTCCTGGATACACTTATCACACATCTTCCAGATGGTTCCTTATCGTTTTCAGTTTTTAGAAAACCCACACATGCAGGGGAGATATTTACACAAACGTTCACACCATCACCCTTCTCAACAATATGGCATTTTAAAAACGCTAACCCACAGAGCAAGAACAATCTGTTCCAATGACAATGCCCTTGCTGCTGAACTGGCTCACTTAGGCCACACCTTCTTGGCCAATGGCTATAATTCCCATAAGATAAACAAAATACTAAACGCCCCTAAGAAACCCCTCCCACTATCCACCACAGAGAACTACAAAAAAACAGTCACCATCCAATACATTAAAGGCACATCCGAAAAGATTGCAAGAATTCTTAATAAACATGAACTACGCACTACATTCAGACTGTGCGGCAAATTAGCAACCCTTATCCGTTCACCCAAGGACAGCATTCCCCCTCTATCACATCCAGGAGTCTACGAAGTACCTTGCTCATGTACAAGCCTACCATGGTCAAACAGGAAGAACTGTGAACATCTGCCTCAGCGAACACAAAAGATACGTCCGGCATTATCACTATGGCAAGTCAGACCCAGCAGACCATGCTCTGGATACCCCTGCACACAGGATCAACTGGAAGAACACAAAAGTACTGCACAGAAGCTCTTACAAGTCAGAGAGATTGTTCTTAGATGCAACAGATGCACAGAAACACACTCCAAATCTCAACAAATATGGCTGTATAAATTTGCCTAAAATCTGAGAGACAGTCATCTTAAGAAAAAACTAGTACCGGTTTTTTTCTCTGTTTAGGACTCTAGTCTTAAGTGATAGCTACATTTTTTTTTTTTTTTTTTCAGATAGAGGGTGCCAAAATCAGGACTCTAGTCTTTGTGTTGCTGCTACAATTTTGTTTAACTAGTCCGTTGATTACACCATGTTGTTATAGTCTCGTGTATTGTGAAAACTGTGTTTTGTACTCTGAAGATGCTGGTTATATCACCAGCGAAATATCAGCAATAAGTTAATAAATTAATTATTTACTTATTTTTCTGTGTTCTAATATATACCGTTAAGAAATGAACAACATTGGACCTTAATGTCTGTTTTGATGAAGTCCTTGGCTTTTTAATGTCAATATTAAAATTATTGGCTTTTATACCTGCTTCATCGTAAATATCTTTAATTGAAGAATCTGGTGCTTCACGAACGGTATTTAATTGAGCCACATCATCATCAACAAAATTTAGAGCAATTAAGAGGTCACTGTCAGATTTTTGCATTATTTTAGACAATGGTAAGGTGCATGCAAATATTTTTTGCAAGCTAAATAAAGATATAAATCTTAAAAGATATTAATATCATAATATTATAAACAACAAGGACGTCCTGTCTTTTAGAGGTATTGAAGAAATTGTGTATCTTTTCAATTATGCCAATGCAATTTCTTATTTGTCAGAGATATAGCATTTCCAAGTGCCAAATTCAAACTATGTGATGCACAATGAACATATAAAGCTTGTCGATATTATTATTACATAATACCTCCAGGTAGTCCAAAGACATCGAGGAAGGGCACCTACTTTACAACTCTCCATCTTCACCAACCACAACTACAATCATCATCATCTACACCAATGCTGTCTACCGCTGACCACCACTACTAGTATTTTCACAGACAATCACAAACATCCATGCCCACGGCAGGATTCGAACTCGCAGCCTTTTGGCTGGAGAGTGGCCAACCAGGCCGGATATATAGATAAAAAATTAAATTTTGTGGATAAAAATTAAAACTGTTTTAATTTTTATTAAACAAATAAATAAAATGATATAATTATGTTACTGTTTACTTTTAATGAGATGGATGAGCTTCTCGACCTTGCAGAGTTGCTGGATATCTGACTCAATATTGGTCAACTTCAGTCGAAGATCGGCACACAAACACTAAGATGAATTCTGTATTTTGTTTTTATTTGAAGGAGCGATGAAAATCGTTTCTCGCAAAGATAGGTCATAGAAAACTGCATGATGATTTTCGACTTCTTCAAATAATTTGGGAAATTCACTTCTCACTGAAGGCAAGATCCAGAATCGGGCCAAATCACGATCAAGGAATTGCATTTTAAGTCCACTGTCACTTGAAAGCTCAATTAACTGCTCTTTTTTTTTCGATAATGAAAGGTCGTTCTCGTGACTGTAAGCCTAAAATGGATCGTGAAATCACAGAAATGTTTTATAAAAAGTTATTCGTAAAATGTTTCCAAATTCTGTTTCAGAGTTTTGAGGTTTATAAAAACTAAGTAATATATATATATATATATATATATATATATATATATATATATATATATATGTTAAAGATACCAAGTAATTTTAAACCTGGTTTTACTCCATTTCCCAAGTAAGCAAACAGACTAAAAGTCACGTTTGCGCCTGCAATTGATGCAAGTCTAACTGATCCCACAGGTAGTGTAGGACCAGGGCAACTCGTGGCAAAGGTGGAACAAGCTCCGATCACTAATCTTAATATTTACCCTTAATGCCAAAAACACATCTCCAAGAAGGGGATGTATGATGTTTTGTATTAAAGGCAAGGGGCCACAACCCAGACCGGTTTCGACCTTTATTGAGGTCTCGTCAGTGGGAGCTAGGCTAGAAATACCAAGATTTAACATATTTATACCCAAGGTAAAAATACTTCCTACATATATATATATATATATATATATATATATATATATATATATACAGGGTGTTCGGGATAAATTTGACAGTTTCGTAAGGAAAAAGAAAATCTTCTTTGTATCTATTAAATTTAATGAATTGACAAAAAACATTACAGGCAGAGTTAATTACAATACTATCAACAAGATTTACTCAAAATAACCACCATTAGCATCGATCACAGCTTCAATTCTGCTTCGGAACCTCGAACAAGCTGATGCTACAGTCTCCCTGGGAAGGGCCGCAAAAACTGTTTTAATTTTATCCATTAACTGGGCTTTTGTATTACTGGAAGTGCGATTGGTGTCTTTTTCAACTGCGCCCCATACAAAATAATCCATGGGGTTAAGGTCTGGGGAGTTTGGAGGCCAAACATTTGGACTGGTGAAGTCGTAGAAATTTTCAGACAACCATTTTTGACTTTTCCCAGAGGTGTGGCAAGGGGCCGAATCCTGCTGCCATACATACGGCCTACCATTGGCTACCCTTGTTATCCAGGGCTTGACTACAGTTAGCAACTCCACGAACAAAGCCCGAATTCCAATGCCAGGGTTCTTCAACACCTGTTCCTGCAGATTTGCGAGGAATTCTGCTGTACGAACGCAATCAGATCGTCTGCTAGGGATCTTTCTTCTTGCTACATCCTCGTAGTCACCATTGCAAGTCTCTAGTTCATGCCTGATTGTTTTTACTGTATTCAGGGAGCATTGGGCAGCAGTCGTAATATCCTTATTTTGATGGCGGGCACGAATCATCATGATACAAGTTATTCTCTTCCATGATTCAGGTGGGTTCCAGCTATCCATCCTTTCTGACATCTTGTATATGAATGAAGAAGGGTCCAAACTTTTAAATGAAGAGAAGTGTGTGTTAATACATGTAACTTACGGAAAAATATAATTAATTATAAATATGTCAAATTTATCCCGAACACCCTGTATATAATGAATGGTATGGCAGTTTCACATATGGAATTCGGTTGAAGAGAGTTAGCATTTCAACTCAATTGTCAGCTTGATTTTCGCACAATTTCTGAAAAATATATAAATACCGGAGTTAACTCACAACACATTTTGTCCAAGTATTACTTAGCACTTCTGAAGATATAATGAGCCTTGGTTGAAGGAAGAAAACCTTCAACAATAAAAATCAATAAACAACAAGCAATTGGTTGAAATGTGGTCATGTCGACAACACATGTTTACTTCAAATGTGACAAAACAGCAAGGGAAGATGGAAGCAATAAAACCATATTATTTTTCACTTCACCCCTTTTTTATTACTTGTCATTCTGCCGCTATTTTTTTTTTTTTTAAGTATTCATTTTATTTCAATAATTTTTACTTATTCAGTTTTAATTTGTTTTGTTTGGATAATTAAAATATATAGATTTATTTGGTTAATTTAAGCCTGTGGACCACCTGTCCCATGGGCACGGACCACAGGTTGAGAAGCACTGCTATAGGGTTCTCTCACCTTTTGTGACCTCTAATTCATAAGTAGTATAGAAATAGAAGACATGACACAACATAAATTAAAAAATGAATTTTAATTAGGAAAAGCATTTTGGAAAATTTTCTAGTGTTTTTTTAACTTTTTCTTTTTTTTGGGGGGGGGGGGGAGGCTCCTTTGCCCCCTCCCTGGGTGCACCACTTCTTGGGGTGCTCACAACAACTTCTGGCAATTCATTCCACTCATTTACCACCCTCCAAGTAAAGAACCTAGTCTGCACACCCTTATTAACGACACTCTTAAACAACTTCCAATTATGATTCCTCATACTCATATGCACCAAGATATCTTTGTACCATGTGCTGATTTTTTTACTTTTTTCATATTAAACAAATTAGTATATTGTAATTGGACTTTTTCACAAAGACCTTCAGCCAGCCAACCATGTGATGTTGTTGTTGTCGAGTCCATTGAAGAGCTTCTAGATATGACCTTGGAACTGTAGAACTGCTTTGGCAATCTGTTGAACTTTGATGGAGTAGAGCTTTTCTCTAGGATTATTGTCAATTTTTTGTAGAGCAGCAGCAATTGCTGGACAAGAATAGATACGGGCAGGTGTTAGTTCAACTCCTGGACAGTTCTTGCATGCTTCATAGCTCCTACTACCATCTGACTGAATTTTCATGCCTTTAAAGTGTTCCGTACTTAGTCTGATGATGATTGTGATTATTTCTCTGTTTTCAAAATTTCACTGATTTCATTCTTCTTCGTGAATGTTTGTTTTACCAATCTTATTTTGGCAACTGCATTAGCATAGTTAGTTATAATGAGTGTAATTTTTGAGATAAATGTCTTGCTTCTTTGGCTAGACTCTACTCTATCATTTCCTTCAATATTTACATGGGCTGGTATCCATTGCAGTATACAGTTCTTATTTTTCAAATTTAACGTTGTTAGTTGTTCATGAATTTCCTGTATGAGTTTTGTTTTTCCATTATATAATGCCTCAAGTGCAGAGATTGAGTCGCTGTAGATAGTTATTCCTTCTGTAATGTTTATTACTAGATTATAGAGATAGAACTTTAGAGCTGTTTGTATGGCTGTTAATTCACAAGTGAAGTTTGAAGCTATTTTGCCAGCTGTGGTTTTGATTTACATTTCCTTGCCTCCAGGTAGAGTTAGAAAAACCCCTGAACCTCCTTGGTTGAGTGCTTCATCAGATGATCCATCAGTGTAGGCAATGGTTTAGATTATTTAAGTGATGGAGATCACAAAATATATTGCACGAGTTCTGCACTACAAAGCACAACAAATATAATCCAGCTGTTATCTTTCTTAATGAATATTTGGATTTCTTTGTGCACTGCTGTATAGAGTAGTTGATCAACAACTGATTTGTCAATAATTTGTTTTAATTCATGAAAAGCAAAATTGTGCTTAAAAAGTAAAGAAGAGATTAAATAAAATGCAACAAATGGTTAATTACAGTTTATTAATGATTCAATGGCCTTTTTAAAAATATCGAATGCAAAATAGGTAGCAGTGTATCTACAGGATGTTATGAAAAGTTTTTTTTTAATTATATTGTGTAGATTTTTATAATAGTGCTTTTGTGTGTTAGTCAGACTGGATATGGGCAGTGTACTGTGGTATTGTGATTTTAAAAGTTCATTTCAGTTGTTTCGATTTAAGTAAACTCGAAAGTGCTAGTTACCGCTACAAAAATGGTGGCAGTAAAGTAGCATATACCAGCAACACAGAAGGTTTCAACTCAAAGATCGAGTTTTTCCCTGGACTTTTCACGGTGGATATGCTGCAACAATTGTTACATGTGTGCACCCAAAAATGTTAAAGATTGATGGAGTGTCAGATTAAATGAGAAAAAGGAACATATTATAGTCTATGAAAAGTAATGTTAGGGCATTCCAAAAATGAGAACAATTTCACTGGATGGGAGTAATCAGAAAATGGATGGTAGTGCTGGTGATGATAATAATAGAAGTAACATGAAAGAGCTCAAGCAAGAGGTAATGAAATTGAAGAATCAGGTTAAACATATGGGGGAAGAAATTGAACACTTAAAGAAGAGATTAACTGATGTAAATGATAAGGAGGCTAATAGGAAGAAGCAAGTATCTAAAGATGATAGTAGCTTTTTATGGTGATTCAATCATTAAAGGTGTGGTAAATTAAAAGTACATAAAGACAAATTTTCCAGATGTTACAAAAAACGAATATCAGATGCTTTGCATAGAAGGATGGAACGAGCATTGGAATTAGTATTGGGCACAAACAACTTGGGTAGTGAGACAAAGAATGTGAAAAGGGACTTAAAGAAGTTGTTGCAGGAGGTGAAGGATAATAGTGTCATTAAGAAAGTAGTTAGTTCATGGTCTAGATATGATAGTAGTGAACCGAGGAGGAGAGCAATGATACTGAATGATAAGATGGCATAATTGCATTAGCCAAAGAGAGTTCAATTTGTGAATGTATGGAGTGAATTTGAAGGGCAGTTAGAATGATTCAAAGCTGATGGATTGCATTTGAATGAGTTTGGCATTGGACACTTGGAATGATGTTTACTAAGAGTACATGGCATTCATACAAAATTAGTATCACTAAGGATCAGAGAGAGAGAGAGACAGGTTGAGAAGTGGGTTGTGTAAGGATGGGAAGAAGATGGATACAAAGATGAGGAAGTGATCATTACAAGGCAGAGTGATGCAGTGCAAAAAGGTGGGGGATGATAAGGATATGAATGAAAATTCAGAATCAGGGAAACAGGGATGGTCAGATGGAAGAGAGAGGTATTGGTGGGATGGTCTCAAAGAGTTGAGAGTGATGTTTGTATACTAATGTAAGGAGTATCAGAAATAAAGTGGCTGAGTATAAAGAATTGATCAAGTCAGTATGCTCAAAGATAATTTGTATAAGTGAAACCTGGTTGACTGAGAATGATATACTGTTAGAACTAAAAATGGTAGGATATAGAATTTTCCAAAAGGATAGGAAGGCAAAGAGAGGAGGGGGGGGGGGAGTACTTTTAATTGGATTTAACAGGATGTGGTTGTGAATGAGGTATCAACACTGCCACCTGTTGGTGAGAGTGATCATGTGGTATTGGTTGGGAAAGTAGTCAGACAGGAAAAAGTTGTTATGAAGAAAGTATATATGTAGAACCATAAGGTAGGTGATTATGAGAAGCTTCATAGTCAACTAGCATCAATACATTGGGTTGATGGGTTGTGCAGAAAAAATGTTTACAGTGCATGGAAAACAATAAGGCAATATCTGACACACACATGCAATGCATAATTGCGTGCCAGCAAACAGGGCAGGAATGAGATGAATGAACAGTGGAATCAAGCAAGCAGTGTAGCAAAAGAAGTTTATGGAGAAGGTACAAGACAGTTTGTAGTGAACACATCATCAGATTCCTGACATGTATCCTCAAGGGGGGTGTACAGGATACGATAGTACTACATGAAAAACTTACATCATTACTAACTTCCTATCTACAATTTTCCTCCAAATCAATCTGTTACCTGTCAAGACACCAACATTATCAGATCTTATATTTCTGTCTTCTAGGGCATTTT
Source organism: Typopeltis vanoorti (assembly GCF_054136105.1). Taxonomy (NCBI): domain Eukaryota; kingdom Metazoa; phylum Arthropoda; class Arachnida; order Uropygi; family Thelyphonidae; genus Typopeltis; species Typopeltis vanoorti. The sequence continues at coordinate 114,791,533 of NC_143553.1, forward strand.
TTACTGTATCAATTCTCCTATATCTTGGTCTTCCTCTGGGTCTTTTCCTGCCGACCTGACAGAGAACACGTGTTTTGCTAATCTTTCCTCTCTTATTCTGATTAAGTGACCAATGCCATCTGAGATTAACTCTGCTAACACATTCGTATATGCTAACAATGTTAAGTTCTTTCCTAATATCCTCGTTTTTAATATGATATTGCCACTAATGCCATCTATTCATGCCTCTAATCTTTCTCAGGACTCTCATGTCAGTGGTCTCTAGTATTTGTTCAAGTGTTTTATTTCTAACCCAGCTCTCGGATCCATAAGTTAAAATTGGTTTGAACAGTATTGTATACAGCTAATATAGTGTTTTGACTCATTTCTCTTTTATTCAATATAAATTTATTCAGTTGACTTCCTACAATACCAGCTTTATTGATTCTGTTGTCTATTTCCATATTTAATTTACCATCTCCACTAAAAATAGCTGAAATGTTTTACTTATTCTATAAGTTCTCCATTCACAATGTAGTTGATATTTTCAATGCTTCTGCCTATTTTCATTGTCTTTGACTTGTTATTGCTGACCTTCATACTGTATCCATTACAACAGTTATTCAATTTAGTCAGGGAATCTTGCAGACTTGTAGTGGATTCATTTAGAAATATGACATCGTCTGCATAAAGCAGAGAACTGAGATTAACATCTCCAATTTTGATATCAGGTTTAATACCACTTTTCTTCATAATGTGAACCATATAGATAATGAATAACAGAGGGGATAATATACATCCTTATCTGACACCAGATTTAACATAAAACTATTTTCCTGTACTTACTTCAATTCTAACTGCTGACTTACAACTCAAATAAAGACTAAATATTGCTTGATATAATGCTCCATTGACACCATACAACTGTAGCATTTTGAATAGCTTTTCTCTTGTCACCTTGTCATATGCTTTTTCCAGATTTACAAAACTTAAATACAGATCTTTGTTGTATTCCCATGCTTTCTCAACTATTTGTCGTAAAGTGAAAATCTTATCCTAAACTCTGGCCTGAATCCAGCTTGTTCTTCACCAAGCTTTTCTTCCACAATCAATCCTCAACCGTTTCTCAAGTATGCTTGCATAGATCTTACCAGGAACACTCAGTAGGGAAATACCTCTGTAATTTTCACATTCAGTTTTATTTCCCTTTTTATAAATGGGTACTATGAGAGCTCTATTCCAGTCATCTGGAATTCATCCCTCTCTCCAGGCCTTCTGAACTATGCAATAGAGCCACTGTAAGACCTTTATACCTCCATACTTGAGCAACATAACAGAACTAATAAACACATGTATGAAGAATATAAACTGCAGGCCAGAAATGTGACAAGCATGGTTAAAAAATAAAAAAGTAGAATATGAGAAGAGATTGACCAGTCAGGTCAAAGCTAATCCAAGGGAATTTTTCTGCTGTGTGCAAGCAAGAGGAAAAATAATCAAGGCAGGTTGACACCAGTGGATAATTATGGTAGCAGAGTAACCATAGTAAATGATATAGTGGAATTATTTAACAAACACCATCAGTGGATATCATACTGGTATGAATGATGTTGTGCAACATGTAGAAGTATTAGGAGAATTAAAGGTGAAAGAATCATGGGTGTATCAAGTGTTGCATGGGTTGGATGTTAATAAAGCTTTGGGAATGGATGACATATCACCACATATTTTTAAAGAAAACGCAAAAGAGTTAGCCATGCCCTTGACCTGGATATTTAATGAAAGTTGCAGTTGGGAAGGTTTCCAAGGAGTGAAAAGAAAGCAAAATAGTACCTCTCCAGACGTATGATTCTAGGACAGAAGTTTCCAATTATAGACTGGCCTGTATATATCTGCAATTGTGGTAAGTGTTGGAGAAGTTAGTTAGGAATAGAATATAGGATTGGGTTGATAGACATAAGATTCTCTATGATGGTCAGCATGAATTTGTGAAGGGCAGGTCTCATTTTAGCAATTTGCTTACATTTTATGATAAGGTGATGGATGTGTTGGATAAGAGAGATTCATATACAGTGATTTTCTTGGACTTTGTAAAGGCATTTAATAATTACCTTATGACAGATTAGTGCATAAGCTGTAGAACATGGGATTAGATATCAGATTAGTTACATCAATTGGCTTTCTTAAAGATACCAGCAAATTGTGTATGATGGAACAGAGTCTCAGAAAAGGAAAGTGGCCAGTGGCATGCTTCAGGGTTGTGTTCTTGTGTTTCTACTGTTTAACTTATTTCATGTGAATTGACTAGAGATCTTGAAATGTTTGCCAGTGATGCAAAGTTAGGTGGAATCATCAGGAGTTTTGGTGATTATTATTATACATTGCCCCTCAGGCAATGTAATCCACTCTTCATGTAAAGAAACTGCTCCTTATTCCTCTGCTCAAACCCTCATACAGTTTTCAAAATCCAAGATATTTGCAACTTGTTATAGTACATAACAGTTAGTTAGTAAAACATGATCTCCCTTTAACAAACCCATGCTGACAACGACAAAGAATACTATGTATTCTTTGTGGTTGTCATTTCTACCTATTTCTGTATCATTGTTCTCACCAATCTCTCTCTCGTACCTTCACCACAACTCCAAATATACAGATTGGCCTATAATTTGTAGTCACGGCCTTATCACCAACTTTATGCAGTGGAACAGTTTTACCTTCTTTCCACTCTCTTGGAACTTGTGCTCTTGTAAGACTCTTATTAAACAGATATGCCAATACTACTGCCAATTCCCTGGAACATTCTCTTAAGATGTGTGGCAATATGCCATCAAATCCTATAGCCTTATTGACATCAAGTTTGTTTATTTTCTCATACACAGCGTACCCATTAAGTAATGAAAAAAAAAATTATTATATCAAAATGAAGAACTATATTTGGAATTGTCACAGATTCAAAATAATCTCCCTCCAACTCCACAATGTTTACATCTGTTGTACAAATGTTGAGGGCACAGTGAAAGTCCTGAACAGGAACCTCCTTCATTGTCTGGGTTACATCATGTTGGATGTCCTCAGTGTTGCTGAAGGGGTTCCCCTTTCAAGGCATGCTTCATCTTTGGAAAGAGGAAAAGGCCTGTGGGGGCGAAATCAGGTGAATGGGGGGGGTCTGTTTGATCACACAGATCAACTTCAAAGCCAGAAAACTGCTTCACCCACACAGCATGTGGGTGAATTGTCGTGTAACAGAAACCAATTGTTGGGGAACAGTTCTTTCCTGACATGTTGCATGCAGGCATTGCATTACTCCTAAATAATACCGACCATTCACTATGTGATACCCTCAGGAACAAATTCACAGTGGATAATTCCAGCACTGTCAAAAATAAACAATGACCATTGTCTTGACACATGATTTTTGCAAACTGACTTTCTTCTTCCAGGGATAAGATGTTTCACACCATTCCATGCTCTGGCATTTTGTTTCCTGATCAAACTGAAAACTCCAACTTTAATCACAAGTGACAATTCTTTGCAACACATTACGATCTTCATCAACTGCATGGATGAAATTTTGACAACATGCAACCCAGTGTTCTCTGTTCATGTGTCAACATGTGCAGCACAAATCTCGAACAGATCTTCCTCTTATGCAAATCTCTTTCTAAGATTAATCTGGTCATTTCCTTTAATAAATTTAGTTTAATCCTTTATCCAAGTGTGAGTAAACAAAGTTTGCACCTGAAAATATCTTAAGGATTGAGGCAAGGTAGTACAACACCGGGCAACTCGTAGCAAAGGTGGACCAAGCTAACATCACTCCTATCTCAGTATCTCCCATAATGCAAAACACATCTCCTTGCAGATATGTATAATGTTATGCATTAAGGGAAGAGCCACTACCCAGACTAGTTTCGATCTTTATTGAGGTCTCTTCAGTGGGAGCCAGGCCCAGAAGTGGAGATACCAGGCAGAAGCAATAGCGAGGTCATCTTTACCTATAGGAGTTGCCAAAAGGTGTGCCTCTTTTTTATTAATTTACTCTGGATTTAGAGAGAGAGATGTTGAAAGTTTATTTTTCACTTGGTTAGACTATAATAAATTTAGTTTAATCCTTTATCCAAGTGTGAGCAAACAAAGTTTGCGCCTGAAAATATCTTCAGGACTGGGGTAAGGTAGTACAACACCGGGCAACTCGTAGCAAAGCTAGACCAAGCTAGCATCATTCCTGTCTCCAAGCTAGCATCATTCCTGTCTCAGTATCTCCCATAATGCAAAACACATCTCCTTGCAGATATGTATAATGTTATGCATTAAGGGAAAGGCCACTACCCAGACTAGTTTCGACCTTTATTGAGGTCTCTTCAGTGGGAGCCAGGCCCAGAAGTGGAGTTAACCAGGCCATTTCATTACCAACACCAAGCTGTACAGTAAGTAGCTTGGTGGTTATTTGCCTGTCATGGGCAACAATTTCCTACAACAATTTCTCTACATTTTCATTTGTCCGTGCAGAAACTGGCCATCCACAGCATGGTTCATCTTCCAGGGACTCCCTCCCCTCTTTAAACATTGAAAAACAACGCCTATGCATGGCTCAGACAGTCATTGGCATAAACTTTTTTAGGTACACTTGGTATGCTTCTGTAGCAGTTTTTTCCTAATTTACAGTAAAATTTTGTCACAAGTCTTGCTCTATCTTCTGACATGCTCTACTCACACACTCTTACTTTAACGGTTGCCAGACGTAAACTGCTGCATAACCCAACTTGAAAGTTGCACTTGCAATTACAACCTGCTCTAGCAGTCAAAACTATAAAGACATTTGTTACTTTTATTCAAAGAGTTGTCCTACAAAAAATCAGTCTCGTTACTTAATGGACATACTGTGTGTATATCCTGTACACTCACAATTAAGCCATTCTCACCTACACTTCAGTCTCTCATGAGTTCACACTAATGAGAATGGAACTTCATTATAAATTGATCACTTACTTTCTCAAACATTCCTGTGTTCTTTCACTCTCTCAATCTTGCTAGTTTTATTCCAGTTCTATTTTTTTCATTTACATTATCTTTCATTCCTTCAGTCTGTTTTGCATTCATTAACTCAGTCTAACAAAATATTGCATTTCCTAAAAATCCACACTTTCTCTCGTCTCCCGTTCTGTCTCTCCACAAATCCATCTTTCATATTTCTCCATGCATACATATTACACTCACGACATCGAACCATTTTTGAAAAATCTACGTCATTAAATCTACTTGGTTTTCAAGATGCTCACCTAGTCACACTAGTCAAGACCTGTGTTGTTGATCTGATGAGCTGCCATTGGGTTCCTTTCAAAGATGGCACAATTCAAAATTTCAATTAATAAAGTTACCAACAATTCCCCATGGCCAAAAATCATGCGGACACACTCAATTATCAAAAATGAACAATAATATGTATTAAAATTCAAGCAATATCGCTAATTATTATGCAAAATAGCACTTATCCTTTCCAGAGCTCTTCATTAACACTATGCATGTTGCATCCCCTCTAGTGGTCAAACTTCCCTTAATTCTCTTCAGGAAGATTTAAATAATAGACTTTTAGCTTGGACATATGAGTGGAGTTGTTATTTTTATTAATAAATCACAGGTGGGGTGCTTAAGGGTCAAAGCTGTATAACTGAGAGGAGACTTCCACATAGCCTTTAAAGGAATGCGGAGAACCAACCAGTGCTTCTGACCTAATGTCCAATCCTCACCTTCTTGTGGTGCACCCTGTCAGGTATCTACCTGGATACTGAATGAATGAGGATGGGCTGACAATTTATTTGGGATTTAGCCGACTAGATTGTATTCTTATTGGCTTAAACCAAAATATATAATGATGGTACAACCTGACAGATTTTTTGCGAGATGAGGCATCGCCCAATTAAACAAAGCCCCCAATGTTTTTGCCAGGGAACTAGGGCGAACAGTGAAAAGTTAGCTACAAGAACAAATCCTAAAACACACCACAACTCAACATCACCAGAGTTCAAGATCGGTATTGTTAAAACATAAAAAGCCTGAATGGCAAAGAAATGGAGCTAGTTGAGGAATTGGATAAGTATCCGATTGACATAATAGGGGTGACTGAAACAAAAAAAAAAACAAATACTAGTGAGATCTTTCTGAGCAGCAAACACAAAATGTTATATTCAGGCAATGACACTCAAGGAAAAGAAGGAGTGGCCATAGTATTCAACACTAAATATGAGGATAATCTTCTTGAATGGCAGGCAGTCTCAAGTAGAGTGATGTGGCCAAATATCAGAATGGGGAACTGGACAATGAGACTTATTTGGGCCTATGGTCCCACAGAAGATTCTCCTAAGGTAGAAGTGGAGGAATTTTTTGAGGCTTTAGAGAAAGCAACTGACACAATGAAAAAGGAAAAGTTGGTCCTTGTTGGGGATCTAAATAGCAGAGTAGGAAATTATTGTCAAACTTACAAAAATATTTTGGGAAATTTTGGAGAAAAGAGCAAAGCTAATAATAATGGCAAATACCTGGCCATTATTATTAGTCTGTGTCCTGAGTAGATTTCTGCTGAAGACATGGATTGATTATTACTAACACAATTCCAGCATAAAAATAGGCACAAATAAGTCTCATTCCATGCAAAAATTCACATGGAGAGAACAAGGAATAAGAAAAGTCTCATTGACTATGTTATTGTCGATAGTTATGTTTTCTATTTTTCTATATTGTATTTTCATTTAAGAAAGTTTTAAAGCAAATAAAATTAGAGCAGCTCTCACATGTGAACTGACTAAAATACACAAACATTATTAAAAAAAAAAAAAAATGAAAGAATTCGAGAACAGGAACCACGCCTTGGAGATTCAGTGGCAAGCCCTGAAGAAAACATTGATCGATTCAGCCAGAGAGGCATGCGATAGGTTGTCTGGAAGGATAGAAAAATCAGAACTCCATGGTGAACACAGGAAGTTAAAGAGGCAGTGAAGGAAAAGTAGGAATCATATCAAAAGTTCCTGGCAAATAAGTCAGCTTGTGCTCTTAGAGAATACAGAAACAAATGCAAGAAAGCTAAACACTGTGTAAAACTAGCTAAACAAAAGACACGGGAAGACTTTGTAAGAACATAGAAAATAAATATGAAGAAGGTGGCAAGATATTCTGGAGGTTGTTCAAGAAGCTCAGAAATGCAGGAAAGAGTGCGGTTAAAGGAATTAGAGATGATAAAGGTGACCCGAAAACTGGAGAAAAAGATATTCTTGAAGTATGGAGTAATTACTTTGAAAATTTGCAAAATGAAACAAACAGTGATAGCACAGTTATAAAAAAACACTTAACAAGAATGCAGTCAAGAATACATATCCATACTTGAAGTAGAAAAAGCTATCAAAGGCATGAGAAGTGGAAAGGCAGCAGGAGTAGATGATATTCGACCAGAAATACTCAAGTATGGAGGTATAAAAGTCTTACAGTGGCTGCACCGCATAGTTCAGAAAGCCTGGGCAGAGGGACGAATTCCCAATGATTGGAGGAGAGCTCTCATAGTACCCATATATAAAAAGGGAAATAAAACTGAACGTGAGAATTACAGAGGTATTTTCCTACTGAGTGTTCCTAGTAAGATCTATGCAAGTATACTTGAGAAACGGTTGAGAAGGATTGTGGAAGTGAACTTGGTGAAGAACAAGCTGGATTCAGGCCAAATAGAGGCTGTCAGGATCAGATTTTCACTTTACAACAAATAGTTGAGAAATCATGGGAATATAACAAAGATCTGTATTTAAGTTTTGTAGATCTGGAAAAGGCATATGACAAGGTGCCAAGAGGAAAGCTATTCAAAATGCTAAAGTTATATGGTGTCAATGGAGCATTATATCATGCAATACTTAGTATTTATTTCAGTTTTAGGTCAACAGAATTGAAATAAGGATGGTTTAATGTTAAATCTGGTGTTAGACTATGATGTACATTATTCCCTTGAAGAAAAGTGGTATTAAACCCGATGTCAAAATTTTGAGATTCTCATCTCTCTGCTTTATGCAGACGATGTTATACTTCTAAATGAATCCACTACAAGTCTGCAAGATTCCCTGACTAAATTGAATAACTGTTGTAATGGATACGGTATGAAAGTCAGCAATAACAAGTCAAAGACCATGAAAATAGGCAGAAGCATTGAAAATATCAGCTGCATTGTGAATATTGAATTTATAGAACAAGTAGAACATTTCAGCTACTTAGGCACGATTTTTAGTGAAGTTGGTAAATTAAATATGGAAATAGACAACTGAATCAACAAAGTGTATGGTAGGAAGGCAATTGAATAAAATTTTATTGAATAAGAGAATCAAAACACTCAATTAGCTATATACAAGAGTGTTTAAACTAATTTTAACTTATGGATCTGAGATCTGGGTCAGAAGTAAAACACTTGACCAAAGACTGGAGACCGCTGATATGAGAGTCTTGATGAAGTTAGGGGCATGAAGTGATGGCATGAATGGCAATATCATATTAAAAATGAGGATATTAGGAAAGAACGTCGCATTGTCAGCATCCAGGAATGTATTAGCAGAACTAATCTCAGGTGGTATGGTCACTTAAACAAAATGTGAGAGGAAAAGACTCAGAGAACACTAAGATATAGGTGGATTGATTGTAAAAAGTGCCTTAGAAGATAGAAATATAAGATCTGACAATATTGGAGCTTGAACAGGTAATAGATTGATTTGGAGGAAAATTATAGGTAAGAGTTAGTAATGATATAAATATTTCATGTACTATCATACACCCGTTACTTGTACATCTGACATGTACACCCCTTAAGGGTACATGTCAGGAATTTGATGATGATGATTATCTATCTCTAAAGTCTGTTAGTCACAAACAGTTCTGAAGAACTGAACTATTTTTGACCTTTTTTTTGTCATTAGTTGTATTAATTGGCTTAAAATTGAGTGTAGATAATAGGCTTTAAAGATACCCAATAACACCTTAGTTTTTATAAGCAATGTCATATTTTTCAGAATTATCATCATTGCTACAGGATCCTAGTTTAAAGTGGTGCAATGTTTGAATGGTAGCTTGGAGCATTATCCATTAATAAAAATGCTCTAGGTCAGAGGTGGCCAACCTTTTACGTTCCATGCTCCAGTTTTTTCAAGTACGAGTTCAGATGCATCATACAACTCTTGTACCTTTTAAAGACTAAACATAAAAGACATAAAAAGTTTTTTACCTTGGGTTTATTATACGTTAAAGATACCAAGAAATTGTATACTTGGTTTTAATCCTTTACCCAAGGAAACAAAACAGTGTTTTGTGCATGAAATATATTCATGTCTGATTTACTTGTGTGTGTGTGTGTGTGTGTGTGTGTGTGTGTGTGTGTGTGTGTGTGTGTGTGTGTGTGTGTGTGTGTGTGTGTGTGTCTGTACTAAGGCAAGTGATGTGAAGTCATTAGCCTCTATATACAAGTAGCTCAGACATGAATATATTTCATATGTTCCTCATGTTAAATGTCCTCACGTCATGGACGGTAATTAAACCTAGGTCTTTCTGACCAAAGGGCTTCGCCTACCATCTGAGCTATGGAGGTTCCTCTTATAAAAATGCCTAACTGGGTTACATTACAGATGTCAGCAGTTTCATCCAAAGCTGAAGAAAAGAAAGTACAAGCACGGATCAGGTTTTTCAGTTGCTCAATTTATGTCTTTTATTATGAGAAAAAGTATTATAATTACGGCTATTTTGCCTGCTTCAGTTTAGGAGTGCCCCTGTTTAAATGTCATTGGCTATTTACTCATGGATTCTTAGGGCATTGTAGATGTGAATTTACCAAAAAGTATATGTAGCATAAGGAAGAGAAATTTACACATACCTTTTTCTGGGTGTTGCGGCTTTTCTTCTTTCTGCGATGTCCGAAAACTACTGAGTGTGTTTACTGAGGGGAGGGGTAGGCAATTTGGGAGAATTAAATTAGGAAAAACCTGGGTTTTTTTCAGTAATATATATATAAACATATATATATTATATTATTATGTTATATAGGGTGGGGAAAAGGTGAAAGGGTTGATTTTTTATATAGGGAGGGGGAAGGGGAAAAGGGGGTTGACTGGGTGCAGTCCGTTTCGACTATTTTTGGTCGTCATCATTCGGAAAGTGGATGCTATGTCAGGTCAGGTAGGTGCCTCTGTTTTTGAAGTGTTTGTGTTATCGCCTATTGGTTGGTGTTGTGACCTCGATTTTATGTTGTGAAGCTTCCAAACCTCAGAGATTATGTAGGGCCTGTGTACGTTGATAGAGTTCGCATCACATTTTATGGCTATTGTTTCCAATATTCTAAGCATTGTCTTGTCTGTCTACTATGATGGCCTTGTCGATCTGCGGGGTATGTTTTTGTTCAAGGGCGTGAACGGTTATTTCCTTTTTTCCTGTGCTTTGTATTCGATTTTTCTTTTTGATGTTACGTTTTTTAGTGTTTAAATGTTCAGGAATAGAGATGGTACAATCATGGAAGTGTTCTTGTAGTCTTGCCCATAAAGACCTGATGGTGGAACCTGTGTAGGTGATATCACAGTCTTTTTGGCAGGGAAATTTATAGACTACATTGTGATGTTCAAATATTTCTTTCTGTGTGTGAGGTTTGGTGGGTTTTAAGAGATTTGCCAGTTTTTGGTTTGTGGTGAATACCAGTTTGTAGTCAATATGTTTGAAGATGTATTTATAGGCTTTGTATGTGTTTTGGGTATATGGTAGTTTGATAATTTTTTGTGTTGGGAAGTTCGTTTTGGTACTTGGGTTGTTTTGCCATCCTGTTTGCATAGTTAATCAGTTGTGTAGGATAGTTGCGATTTATGAAGATCTGTGTTAGTTTTTTTATTTCTGCGTTTAGACTATTCTGATTGGTTGAAAATTTGTAAGCGTTTATGAATTGTAATAAGATGATAGATTTTTTAACAGAATATGGATGGTATGAGTGAAAATGGAGGTAGTTACCGATATGCGAGGGTTTGTGGTATACTTTCGTGGCTATTTTGTTGTGTGTTCTGGTTAATGTCAAGTTTAAGAAATTGATGGATTTTAGTCTGTTGCTGTAACCGTTTAGGGATGTTTTTAAGGTGGCGATGTGTGTGTGAAATTACCAATGCATAGAATATCGTCCACGTATCTGCCATAAAAGATGATGCCAGGGGGAGGGAAGGGTGGAGTGGGAGTGATTCTATATGTGCTAGGAATACTTCCGCTAGTTGTCCACTGATGTTTTGGCTCATGGGGAGTCCGAAGATTTGAATGTACATGTTGTTGTTGTTGAACTTGAGGAAGTTTGCTGAGATTATTAGTTTTATTAAGTTAATAATGTCAATGGGCATTAGTTTAGTACGAGAGTGTAGGGTGTGGTCTTCTGTGAGTAGTGTGTGTGTATGATGTCTAAAGTTCTGGGAACGTCCACGTTAGTGTATAAAGAGGCCGCATCCAATGAAGTGAGGATGTCTTCTTGGGATAGGGTTAGGTTTTTTATTTTTTTGAAAAGGTCGTCCGTGTTTTTTATCATGAAGTTAGACATTGTAATTAATGGTTTGAGAAGTTTCGCTACGAATTTTGATGAAGGGGCTGTGGTGGTATTTTTATAGGAGACTATTGGTCTCATCGGGTACCCGTCTTTGTGGGTTTTTATTTGTCCAAACATACAAGGGGTGCATGTGATGTGGGGGGGGGTCGTGTTTTTCAGTGTAGTTTTGTCTATTTTATTTTCATTTTTTTAGGATGTGTAGGGTAGTGTTGATTTGTTTTATGAGGTCGGGGGTGGGGTCAATTTGCATTTTTCAGTAGGTGTGTTGGTCATTTAAGATGGCTGTTATTCTAAGACATACTAAGACAAGTTATACTAAGACAATTAATGTGAAGTCATTAGCTTCTATATACAAATAGCCAAGTCATGAAGATTGTCATGCACAAACTTTGTTTGCTTACGCTCAGATAAACGATTAAACAAGAATATTTGCAAGAATACACGCAAACGTAAGTTTCTGAGGCTAGCAGTTCTGTGGGAAGTTTTCGGTATTGAGACCACATTATGTTGTAAATAAAGAGTTTAATAAAAAATAAGCAATTAAAACTTGGCAAGTTTTGTATGTCGTAAGACTTAAATCATTAGGGGGTAGTGGTACATAATTATTTTACACAACAAAAGCCAATCAACAATTAATTACACATATTAGATTTTTTTGATACCTTCACAACTGTTAAAATAATTGATGAGCCAGGATATAAATGGTAAATTCGTTACTGTTTGTTTATGTTGGAACATTGCTAGTTGTTGCTATAATGTTATCATAGGTCTGTGGTAGTTAAATTTTTGATGAAAGCAGACCATACTTGATGTAAAATTAAGACTTGATTTTTATTGCATTGTGTTAGGCCTGATTTATGCTCTCTTCTTTTTTTGATGTCTTTTATGTGTTCAGACATGTGGATCTCTCCCGACTTTCCTGTCTGGCCTGCATAATAAATGCCACAAGAGCAATGAATCTCATAGATGCCTGGTTTTTTAGGGTGATGTAGAGGTTTTGGTAGATGTTGGAATCTTGATAATTTTTGTGTGTGGTTTTATGAGGTATGATAGATATTTTGCTAAGTTCGAGGTCGGAGAATCTTTCCCATCTACAATTGGCCATAATGGAATATCTTTTTATATTTTGTTTCCTTCAATATCCTTGTATTTCTAGTGCACCATCAATTCTTGGGACCAATGGATGTTTTGATGATGATAAGATTTTTTTAAATTCTTCTGGCCAATTAGGTAACTTTTTGATCAAGTTATTGGCTTTATTATGTGTGCATCATGTGGGATCTCTGTCTAAGGATGAATAGGTATTGGAATCTTCCAATAGGCTGTTAATTTTTCTTATGTATCCTTTCTGAATTCATAACTACTGTTTATTTCCTTTATCTGCCTTAACTATTACTATGTTTTTATCCCATCTTAATTCTCTAAGGGCTATTAACTCCAATTTTGTTAAGTTTCTACGTGGGAATTTACATTTTAGCAATAAGGTTGAAGTTTGTATGTGGATGAGATCTGCCAAATCTCAAGGAAGATTGCAAAATTAAAACCTCCCTATTGAATATAATCCTATCAGCTCTCAGATTAGAACTCTCCACAGACTCCTTAAGAAAGTCACTTCTTGGCCTGTGGAAGTCACTAACAAACTAAAACCTTTAACTCTAGACCCCCCCCGATTATATGGACTCCCAAAAATACATTAACAACATGTGCCATCAAGTCCCATAGTGGATGGCATTGATTCCCCGACATATAAATTAGCCAAACATTTAGCCAAAACACTTGCACACTATACTGGCAACACACCATCACACATAAAAAACTCAGCCCACTTTAAAACCAGTGTAGAAAACCTCTCACTCTAACACACTGACATAATGGTCAGTTTTGACGTCTCCTCCCTATTCACTAATGTCCCACTCAAAGAAACCCTAGAGCTCATCCAAGCCAAGTTTCCTCCCGATATCTCAGCCCTATTTCAGTTCACTATGAACTCAGGCTATTTCGTTTGGCAAGGAAAGTTCTACAAACAGATAGAGGGGACAGTCATGGATTCACCGCTTTCCCCACCCTTGGCCAATTTCTTTATGGAGACCTTTGAAGAGAAAGCCTTGAACTCTGCCCCACAAAAACCCACTATTTGGCTTCGTTACGTGGATGATGTGTTCGCTATTTGGCCACATGGCTCAGACTCACTCCACTCCTTCCTAACACACGTAAACAACCAACACCCCAGAGTCCAGTTCACCTTAGAAAAAGAGGAAAACAACACCCTCCCCTTCCTAGACACTTTAATCACCCACCAGCTTGATGGATCTTTGGTTTTCTCTGTTTACAGAAAACCCACCCATACTGGCAGATACATTCACCAGCAATCCCATCCCCCCACCCCCTCACATCAATATGGGGTTATAAAAACACTATATAACAGGGCAAAATTAATCTGCTCAGATGACAAGGCCCTAACTACTTAGCCAATGGCTATAACCCCAAAAAAATCCAAAAAAAAAAAAAAAATCCAAAAAATACTCAAACCAGTAAACCACAACCCCCTCCACAATAAAGATTACACCAAATCTATCACTATCCCCTACATCCAGGGCACCTCTGAGAAAATAACCAATATCCTCAGAAAATATGACCTTCCTGTTACAGACCATATAAAAAGTTGGCATCCCTTATCCGCTCTACCAAAGACCAACCACTTCCCCTAGACCTACCTGGTGTATACCAGGTCCCTTGCAGCTGCAAATTGTCCTACTTTGGCCAAACAGGCAGAACAACAAATATCAGGATTTCAGAACACAAAGACTACATCCGGTTTCACCAGTACAGCCGCTCTGGGCAGGCAGACCATGCCTTAGATACCCACCATAGAATTCGTTGGAAGAAAACAAAAATAATACACCGCTACAAGTTTAAATACAAGAGATTATTCAAGGAATCTTCAGCAGCTCTAAAAAACGTTCCCAACCTCACCAAAGTTGGCTGCATGAAACTTCCCCAAATTTGGGAAACTTACATTTTGAGAACTTCAGCCCAACTGCCAAGTCAACCAAATTAGCCCACCAGAGGGCACCATTAGGACTTTAGGAACAATATTAGTTTCTTGCTTTCTTCCTTATTTGCTTTTGTTAGTGCCTGCGTGCACATACCATATCTTTATGTTCCTGAAGATGGCAACGTGACGTTGCCGAAATATAGAAGTTATTTATTGAAGTTACCTTTAATTAATATACTTTATATGCGTTGTTAATTCCGTAAACTAATTACCAGTTATGTATGACCAACGTATAAGCCTTGCTACTAGAAAATTAAAACCATGGAGAGATTTTAATTTTGCAGTCTTCTGGTTGGAGAGATTCTCCAACCTCAACTTAGCAAAATATCTGTCAAACCTGTATCTGCTGGAAGTGAAGATTATCTGTAAAAATTTACCACTGCAGTGGAAAATTTTTATGCCACTATATTTCAGTACTTGAAGTCTCATTGTTCTGCCTACTTTTTTCCTCTTCTCAGCCTAGTTAGCTAAGTAGATAGCATTTGTATTCTCTATCTAGCTGGCTTTGGATTCAAATCCTGTAGATATAAATGTTTGTTAATATCTTTAAGTGGTTGCGTTTCATTGTTTGCTATGAGACCACTACCCTTCTTCCCTTAGTTTTGCTTGTAACTTTTGAAAGAATTTAAAAAAAAAAAAATCCTGAAGAAATTCATTTATTTCATTTTATTTTATTAACTGATATTCAGAAAATGATGTTCCAACATGGCTCATCACAGCACAAGAAAACTCAAAAATCAGGCCATCAAATCAGAAGAGTAGGAAAAATTGAAAAAATCCCTCTCAGAATGGTCATTGTTTCTTGAGTAGTGTGTGCTGTTGTACTATCCTGTTGAAATTACATAGCAATATTATGTTCTCCAGACCTAACGACTCCAAGCCTGGTACCAAAAAAAAAGTTTTGGATTAATTCTATGTAGTAACCATTTATGGTAACGGAATTTCCTTCTTCATCTTTAAGATATTATGACCCAGTCATAATTCTGGCCAGTCACATCATGCCAAACTTCTGTTGGTTAACTGGTCTAGAGTGATTTTCTCTGAGATTTTCTGTTCCCCAGAATCTTCAGTTCTTGTTAATGGGAAAAAAAAATTAGCATCATAGTTTAAAAAGTCCATGACAAGTAGGTTAGATATGTGGCATCATGAGAATCCCAGCATTAAACATTGTGTACCAATAAAGGTACAATTTTGTTTGCAATATCCATATACGGTGATGTTGTTGAGACACATAGTGGAGTGGAATGTCTTATGGATTTTTTGAACTTCTCATATTTGCTGATTTCGATGGTCCAGACTATTTGTAGTCATCTTGTACATATCCAGTTACCAGTGTACATACTTCATTGGCTGTCCATTGTGTTGATGAATATACATTTCATCAGTAGAATTAACAAGCCATAAATACTATTGATGACAGGTGAAATAGCTCTATTTACAGATGATGTGGTGATTTAGGCACATTTGAAAGAAGTGCTACACAAATTTGATGAATGAAACAATGAGACAGAACTATTGAATTCTATATTGATAGTAAGAAGTGGGTGTGTGTGGGGGGGGGGGGATGTAAAATCAGAGGAAAAATGCACAAATTGAACATTGATAGTCCAGTCCTGAGGTTTGAAAATTTCAAATATTTGTAATTTTGCTTTCTGGTGTTAGAAGTTATAGCAGATATCAAGCTTTTAACAACAGAAGTCACTTTTTACCTGTTATGTCCACTACAGGTAGGACATGGAGACTAACAGATAAGTAGGATTCAGGCAACAGAAATGAGTTTCGTGAACAACATAAGTAAAAAAAAAACAAGAGAAGAGAATTAGAAATTTGGTCATTAATAATGTATTGGAACTGGAAAGCATTGAAGAAATTCATATTGAGGAAATATGCTAAAATGAAATGACGTAAGAGAAGATTTATTAAAACAAAACTTGAGAAGGAACGATGCCTACAAAGTATGAATAGGGAGAATGGAGGACTCCTTTGATCTGCATGACTGACAGTTTTTCTGTTGGAACAGTTGATGATCAGCACAATATACGTTTTGTAAAACATCATGATTGTTTATGAAGTGGAGGTACCAAATTAAAAAAAAAAAAGTGCATTGCGATAGATACGAAGGACTTCCTATGACGAATCTTTTGATTGCTTAGAGGGTTTATGATAATTAAATATATGTGAAAAATAGAAAAGTCAAGCACTGTATAGGGTGAATTTCAATTTTTTCACATTGGTGACTGATTTCTTGTTTTCTATTTATTTTTATTATTTTTTTTTATCTCCTGTTATGTATATCTACACTGGTGTCCTAAAGCTAAGGATGAACTACATTTTTACCTGTATATGAAAAAATTTTCCGGACTACAGCCAAATGTGGACATAAATTTATTGCCAGCATACTAATAAATTATATTACCCAAAAATATGTTATAAATTTCATACAAATTAAATTGTAATATGTATTTGGCAAAAGTTACAAATTTCCCAAAGTAGTAGTTAAGGAATTCATGTTCAGTGCTTACAGAAAACTATGTGAAGAGATATTTCAGTATGGAATATGTCCACCCTGAGCTGCGATGCAGCTCTCACAATATTGCACCATGCTTAGTACCAAGTGATTCAGGAGTTATTGAGGCAAACTGGCCCACTTTTCTTCCTTCAAAGCAAGGATAAGGCCTTGTTTGTTTTCTGGAGGAGAATTTCGAGCAGCAACGTGTCTCCCTATTGCATCCAAAATGTGTTCCATTGGGTTGAGATATGGGGAGCATGCTGGCCACTCAATTTGATTAATATCCTCAGTCTCCAGAAGTATCCCCACTGCTCATGTACAATGTGGTGTGGCATTGTCATCCATAAAAATAAATTCTTCACCTACAGTACCATGGAACAAATGAACATGACATTAAAGAACTTTGTTGCAATATCATTCATCAGGCATAGTCCCTTTTTTCCAGCACCTGTAGCTCAGTGTGTCCATTAAGCATAATACCTTCCCATACCATGACCCCCCAGCACTGCTGTGTCTATTCCTTTCAAGAAAATTCTCACAAATGGCAAGCAGTACCACTTTCACATCAGATCAAGATTGCCTAGAATCAGAGGAAAGACTAAAAAGGACTCATCTGTCAAGAGCACATTAACTCATTGGTGTATTTTCCAATTTTTATGAATACACCACTGAAAACATACTCTACAATGAGCTGTGGATAAAGAGGCACAGACTACAGGCCTTGTTGCAGATGTTTTTCCACAATTTGTCCAGATATCTGTATACCTGTGCTTGAATGGAGCTGACCTGCTGTGGTGGTGCATCGATTACATTTTGCTTTTATAACCAAAAATCTGTCTTCATGCTCTGTGGTAGAGTGAGGCAACCTCTTAGAAAATGTCTGGAAGACATTCCATTGGTTTGAAACATTGTCCAGCGCCTGAATACAATGCTACGTAAGATTCCATACTCTCCGGAAGTCAGTAATTTTGCGGGCTTCTTCAAGCTTTCCAATAATTCTTTCCCACATGAAATCGTCTAGCTGATGTCTTTGAGACATTACAAGACATCCAAGTTTGCAACTTTATTCCTTCATAAAAAGAGCTTTCTTCACTCACAATTTGCTTAGCAGAGCATTTTGCCATTTTATCCTTTTGAGTGCTAGCACGTGACCCCTTTGTGTACGATTCAAAAATTTGAATGTGTACCAGCTTTCTACTCAATACACAGCAAATACACTGGTTTTGGACACCAGTGTATTTGGCTACAGTGTTGATTGCATAGTACGTGTTGACTCACCTGCTGTTCATTTTTTCTTCTAGTTGTTCTGGTTTTCCTTTACAAATTTAAAACATTTGATTAAATAATTCACTAAATACCTCCACTATCATATATTTCAGAGTATTATACTGTTTCATAGCAGGAGCATAATACTTTTGCATATTTCGTATGCTTCAAGACAATACGATGTTAAGCGGGTGTCTGCTGAATTTCATCTGCTGCTGTGGTTTCATCTTCTTTGAATATACTGATTTTCTACCAACAAGTAAGGATAAATTGCCACTTTTCATAGTTGAGTAACTATCATATTTCATACTCTTGCACTCTCTTTGAAACTGGTTTGTATGATCAAATAAGTTTTTGAACCAAAAGATTTTTCCTTCTTTAGCTTATGTTGTCTTAGCCATAGGATTTTCAGGTGATATGTTAAGATTTCACCCAGCAATTATTGTAAATTTGAACTCCAATGTCTAAATCAGAATTATAATGACTGCTTAAATTTGTCTAAATTTTTGGGAATTCGTCATATTAAAGTATTACACTTTCCAGTACTTAAGTCTTTTCTTGAATCATAATAGAATCTGTTACTTAATATCTACCATTCTAATGGGAAAATTATGTATTGTCTCGTGTTGACTTTCAATACATGAAATCCTTATAACAAATGTGCTTGCTACAACAAATTATCAAAAAAAGTTCCTGACCAAATCTCTTTAAACACATTATCATTTTAAAGCAAATTTACTATATCAAACTATCCGCTGTGACAAACTATTTACTGTTTTCTTGTGGTCCATTAGAATTCACTATAGTGCGTCATGAACTATTTGTTAACCGCTGATTGTGTTTAGACATGTTGTGTATTCGAATATTATTAATTGAAATAACTTTTCTAAAAGCAAGCAGTTGAATCTTTTGGTGAATGAGATTTCATTATGCTTTTTTTGCACAGTGAGAACTTCACAGTGTATTATTTAAATACAACATGATGTAAATGTTAATCAAATTTTTATTGAAATTTTGGATAGGTAAACAGAGAATAATAGAATGCCCTCTGACAAAATATAGACTGACTTGTTTACTTAATTTTGTATGCAGTATATAATTTATATATATGATGCAGTTGATTTGAGTTATCTATAAATCATAAATCATACCTGTTTATAAGTGGTGGAGTATAAATGAATATGCACACTGTTGAATATGGGAAATTATGTATTAGCAGTCTTTATTAGCTGTCATTCATTGTGATTAGAAATTTCAAATAAACTTATTTTTTGTTTATTTATTTTATTTCTTTATTTGACAGATGGTGCTGCTTCAAGAGCTGGTGTTCAGCAGGGAGACCGAATTATTAAAGTTAGTTGATTAAAGATTATTTACTAATATCTTATATATCTACCCTATATATATAAAATGATAAGCCTTTTTATGTCACTTTTTTTGAAACGTTTTGAAACTCAGGGGCTACCCTGAGTGTCGAGTCATCAGAATTCAAGGAGAACTGGCCTACCAGTCTGGAACACTGGGGGGTTGGGTGCCATAGGCACCAGGGGGGGAGGCATAGTCCCCCATAATATATATATATATATATATAGCTATTTTGGGATAATTTTTTCGTTAATTTTCATATTCTCCTTTGAAATTAGTTTTTTAAAACTAAATTTTCTGTCCTCAGTTTAAATAGTAGATGTGATCCTAATAAGTGTCACATATGTTAAGCGTTTATTTTCAATAAGAAATGATAGAAAGGGGATGGGAGTAAAAATTTCATGCAGAAGCAAATTGATGCTTGGGTGTTGGGATTGGCTACCAACAGATAGATAATTATTATGATTATCTTAATAATAATAATTAAAATGTTCATTCATGTAAAATACATGTTATATAGTACAAAACTTATTTTTATGCAGTTAGGATTTTTGCAATTCCATATTTATTGACAAAGCAATTTGAAATGCTGATATACTTTTTCATTCAGCAATTTCTGTTGTCAAACCATTTCTAGGTTCAAGATTGATTGCTTTTTTTCTCTTTGTTATCATCCTTTTACACACACACACACACACACACACACACATATATATATATATATATATATATATATATATTCATTTTTAATATAAACTGACTATAAACCCAAGAATTAATATATATATATACAGGGTGTTCGGGATAAATTTGACAGTTTCGTAAGGAAAAAGAAAATCTTCTTTGTATCTATTAAATTTAATGAATTGACAAAAAACATTACAGGCAGAGTTAATTACAATACTATCAACAAGATTTACTCAAAATAACCACCATTAGCATCGATCACAGCTTCAATTCTGCTTCGGAACCTCGAACAAGCTGATGCTACAGTCTCCCTGGGAAGGGCCGCAAAAACTGTTTTAATTTTATCCATTAACTGGGATTTTGTATTACTGGAAGTGCGATTGGTGTCTTTTTCAACTGCGCCCCATACAAAATAATCCATGGGGTTAAGGTCTGGGGAGTTTGGAGGCCAAACATTTGGACTGGTGAAGTCGTAGAAATTTTCAGACAACCATTTTTGACTTTTCCCAGAGGTGTGGCAAGGGGCCGAATCCTGCTGCCATACATACGGCCTACCATTGGCTACCCTTGTTATCCAGGGCTTGACTACAGTTAGCAACTCCACGAACAAAGCCCGAATTCCAATGCCAGGGTTCTTCAACACCTGTTCCTGCAGATTTGCGAGGAATTCTGCTGTACGAACGCAATCAGATCGTCTGCTAGGGATCTTTCTTCTTGCTACATCCTCGTAGTCACCATTGCAAGTCTCTAGTTCATGCCTGATTGTTTTTACTGTATTCAGGGAGCATTGGGCAGCAGTCGTAATATCCTTATTTTGATGGCGGGCACGAATCATCATGATACAAGTTATTCTCTTCCATGATTCAGGTGGGTTCCAGCTATCCATCCTTTCTGACATCTTGTATATGAATGAAGAAGGGTCCAAACTTTTAAATGAAGAGAAGTGTGTGTTAATACATGTAACTTACGGAAAAATATAATTAATTATAAATATGTCAAATTTATCCCGAACACCCTGTATATATATATATCATCCTTATCAAATTCCTGTTATGTACCCTTAAGGGATGTACAGGATATGATAGTACTAAATGAAAAATTTCCATCATTACTAACTTCCTATCTATCATTTTTCTCCAAATCAGAGTGTTACCTGTTAAGACTCCAACATTATCAGATCTAATATTTCTATCTTCTAAGGAACTTTTTACTGTATCAATCCACTTATATCTTGGTCTTCCTGTGGGTCTTTTTCCTGCCAACCTGGCAGAGAAGACTTGTTTTGCTAATCTTTCCTCTCCCATTCTGTTTAAGTGACCACACCAGCTGATATTAGCTTTGCTAACACGTTCCTGGATGCTAACAATGTCAGATTCTTTCCTAATATCCTCATTTTTAATATGATGTTGTCATTGATGCCATCTGTTCAAACCTCTAATCTTTCTCAGGATTCTCATATCTGTGGTCTCTAGTCTTAGGTCCAGTGTTTATTTCTGACCCATTTCTCTCAGATCCATAAATTAAAATTAGTTTGAACATTGTCTTGTATACGGCTAATTTTGTGTTTTGACTAATTCTCTTATTCCATAAAAATTTATTCGATTGCCTTCCTACCATACAAGCTTTGTTGATTCTATTGTCTATTCCATATTTAATTTACTATCTTCACTAAAAATTGTGCCTAAATAGCCGAAATGTTTTACTTGTTCTCCATTCACAATGCAGTTGATATTTTCAATGCTTCTGCCTATTTTCATTGTCTTTGTCTTGTTATTGCTGACCTTCATACTGTATCCATTACAACAGTTATTCAATTTAGTCAGGAAATCTTGCAGACTTGTAGTATTTCTTTAGAAGTATAACATCATCTGCTAGCAAAGAGCTGAGATTAATATCTCCAGTTTTGATATCAGGTTTAATAATGTGATTCATATAGATAATAAATAACAGAGGGGATAATGTACACCCTTGTCTGACACCAGATTTAACATTAAACTATCCTTCCTTCAGTTCTAACTGTTGACCTAAAACTGAAATAAATACTAAGTATTGCTTGATATAATGCCCCATTGACACCATACAACTATAGCGTTTTGAATAGTTTCTTTCTTGACACCTTATCATATATCTTTTCCATATCTACGAAACTTAGATACAGATCTTTGTTATGTTTCCATGATTTCTCAACTATTTGTCGTAAAGTGAAAATCTGATCCTGACAACCTGTATTTGGCCTGAATCCAGCTTGTTCTTCACCAAGCTTTTCTTCCACAGTCCTTCTCAACCGTTTCTCAGTTCTTTATTCTTACCAGGAACACTCAGTAGAGAAATACCTCTGTAATTCTCATATTCAGTTTTTATTTCCATTTTTATAATGAGTACTATGAGAACTCTACCCCAATCATCCAGAATTCATCCCTCTGTCCAGGCCTTCTGAATTATGCAGTGCAGCCACTGTAAGACTTTTAATACCTCCATACTTGAACATTTCTGGTTGAATATCATCTACTCCTAGTTCCTTTTCACATTTCAGGCCTTTAATGGCTTTTTCTACTTCAAGTAATGGATATGTATTCTTGCATCCCTGTTGAGTGTTTTATTACCAATATGCTATCACTGCTTGTTTCATTTAACAATTTTTTGAAGTAATTACTCCATACTTCACAGATATCTTTTTCTTCAGTTTTCATGTCACCTTTATCATCTCAAATTCCTTTTACACTACTCTTTCCTCCATTTCTGAGCTTCTTGAACAACCAGCAGAATATCTTTCCACGTTCTTGAAATTTTTTTCTGTGTTCTAACCAAAGTCCTCCCATGACTTTTACTTAACTAGTTTTACACAGTGTTTAGCTTTCTTACATTTGTCTCTGTATTTTCTAAGAGCACAATCTGACTTATTTGCCAGGAACTTTTGATATGCTTTCTTCTTTTCCTTAACTGCCTCTTTAACTTCCTGTGTCCACCATCGAGTTCTGATTTTTCTGACCTTCCAGACAGCTCTACCGTATGTCTCTCTGGCTAAATCAATCAGTGTTTTCTTCGGGGCTTGCCACCGAATCTCCAAGGTTTGGTTCCTGTTCTCAAGCTGTTTCATTTTTTCTTGAATAATGTTTGTGTATTTTCTGTATTTCTGTGTATAGTCTACAGTTCACATCTGAAAGCTGCTTAACTTTTATTCGTTTTAAAACTTTCTTACATGTTCTTCTTTTCAATATGAAATTCAAATTTATCCTGCTGAAGACTAAATGGTGATCACTTCCAATTTCAAATCCTATGTACACTCTGGTGTCCTGAGTGTACAGAGGATTTGTACACTCAGAGAGTGTACAAATCCTCTGAGAGAAAATTTCATTATCAGCAATAACATAGTCGGTGAGACTTTTCTTATTCCTTGCCTCTTCTCTCCATGTAAATTGTGCACATTTTCATGTTGGAACATGGTGTTAGTAATAACCGTTCCATGTCCTGAGCAGAAATCTTACGGGAATTTGCCATTATTATTAGCTTCTCTTTTTTCTCCAAATTTTCCCAAAATATTTTTGTATGCCTGACAATCATTTCCTACTCTGCTATTTAGATCCCCAAAAAGGACCAACTTTTCCTTTTTCATTATGTCAGTTGTTTTTTCTAAAGCCCTAAAAAATTCCTCCACTTCTACCTTAGAAAAATCTTTTGTGAGACCATAGACACAAATAAGTCTCATTGTCCAGTTCTCCATTGTGATATTTGCCCACTTCACTCTTCTTGAGACTGCCTGCCATTCAAGAAGATTAGCTTCGTATTTAGTGTTGAATACTATGGCTACCCCTTTTTTTCCTTGATTGTGATTGCCTGAATATAACATTTTGTATTTACTGCTCAGAAAGATCTCACTAGTATTTGTCTGTCTTTTTTTGTTTCAGTCACCTGTATTATGTCGATCTGGTACTTATCCAGATGTTGAATTGGGGTATGTTTTTGGATTTGTTCCAGTAGCTGACTTAGTGTTAAATACTATGACTATTCCTTCTTTTCCTTGATTGTGATTGCCTGAATATAACATTTTGTATTTACTGCTCAGAAAGATCTCGGTAGTATTTGTCTTTTTTGTTTCAGTCACTCCTATTATGTCGATCTGGTACTTAGATGTTGAATTGGGGTATGTTTTAGTATATGTTCCGGTAGCTGACTTTTTGCTGTTCTCCTGCTTCCCTGGCAAAAACAACAGGGGCCTTGTTTAACTGGGTGATTCTCCAGCCAGCATGAAATTCTGTCATGTACCATCATTTTATTTCAATGAAGCCTGCAGGCCACTAATCTATATTGTGGTATTTAGAATTGTAAGATGCTTTTCAGATTCACAAGTAACACTGTGCATTTGATACTTTACATAAAATCCTATAAAAATAAACAAACTCGGCTTGAGGAGTGTAGGTAGGAATCGGGTTCATGATAAGTAAATACAATCAATACTCGAAAAAAACATTCATTTTTTGCAATGTCAATGGGCAACTTGGCAATGTTTTTCCTTGACCAGCTTGTCGATGTTGGCATCAGTGTTGTAAGTCACTATGCACAGAGTATTCTCGAGATGTTGGTCTGTAATCTGAGTTCTTCTCTTGGACTTCACATGCTTCATTCTAGAGAAGAACTGCTCACATAAATATGTGCTTCCTAACAAAGCACACATCTTCAAAGCATGCCGTCGAAGATTGGGGAATACGTCCTCAGAAATCTAGTCTTTGTAAAATGTAAGCAAGGGAACATTGAATAATTTTTCTCTCAAAGACGAGTTGTTTTGGAGATCAAGCAGCTCAATTTGTACTGAGCCTGACATTTCGGCAACATTGACACTGAATGGCATTGAAAATAAATCTAAAGAAGACTATTAGTTACGAAAATCACTAAATCTCTCTTCGAACTCACTTCGCAACACGGGTAATTTTGTAGCGTATTCATCAAGAGATGAACAGTTGGACTCAGCGAGAAGCTGAAAATGAATTAAATCTTTTTTTGCAAGTTGTGCCTCCCAAAGTTTTAACTTGGCCACAAAAGCTTTGATCTGATCAAACAGAATGTGCACCAGTTGATCTTTGGATTGTAGCCACGTATTTAGGGCATTCATATGCAATGAGATGTTGGTCACAAAGGCAAAGTCTGTCATCATTAAGTCAAAGACCCTTTTAAGAACCTTCCCTCTGCTCAACCAACGCACATCACTATAATAAATCACATCGCCGTGATCTGTTTCGCACTCTTGGGTCAAAATCTCTTGGAATTGACAATGATTCAATCCTCTTGCCCTAATAATGTTGACGACAGTCACAATAACTTTTATGACATTCTCAAATCCAATAGTTTTCCACACAAATTCTCCTGCTGGATTAAACAGTGGTAATGGATGAAATCTTTTCCTTCTAGTTCCGGTTCTTTCCATAGCAGCGCAACAAACCCTTTGTTCTTTCCCACCATAGCAGGGGTACCATCAGTTACCGCACCCATGAGGTTGGTTAAGCTGAGGGTGAAACGCTGGAGCGTTTTCTTGGCGGCTTCAAGAATATCAGTGCCTTTCGTCGTTCCCTTCATAGGTATGAGCACTGGCAGTTCTTCTGTCACATTAAATTGTTGATCAATGCCACGATCAAAGATAGCCAGTTTTGCTGTATCCTTCACATCTGTGCTCTCATCTAAAGCAAGTAAATATGACAGAAATTCGGATGACCGTTTTTTTTAAAAGTTCCTTCAATGTCATTGGCAAGTTCTTCGACATGGCATGCCTACAGTTACCCCAGACAAACTCGGTTTTTTAAACACTTCCTTATTATTTGGGCACAGAATTTCCCCAGCAGCGATGAGACACTCTTTCACAAACTCGCTGTCCAGGAAGGCTTTTGAATTTTTAGCAATTTTTTCAGCTATTACATAACTTACTTTGATGCACGCTTCGCTCACTTCCCTCTGACTTTTAAACATACCCTGCTGGTATTTTAAATCAATTTGGAGATGGTTCACTTTGTCCACATAAAGTCGCCCTTGAAGCATGTGATCGAAATTGGATGCATGCTCATAGTGTCATTTTATATTGTATTCTTTTGATACTGACACCGACTCACGACAAATTGAACACACTGGCTTATTGTCGATCGGCACAAAAAAGTACAAATTGGTCCACTTTTCATTAAAAACCCGACAAGAATCACTTGATTTACTCTTTTTACTCGTAGACACCATAGTAATGGAAGGTGAACCCAAAAAATCATCCAAAATGGCCATGTTACAGTTATTATCCATTGAATATGTCTCTCACTAACGAAAAAAAAGTCTGGCAATATGAAACCACAATAGGCTATGGCTGACACGACGAACCTGCGTGCACCTTATATACGAATATCACACTGTTCACGACTGACTGACACTGTGGACTAGATCCTCTTGTATTTATATTAAGATAACGAAGTATCGAGAACCTTCAAGATGTATCTGGAAGGCACTAGACCATGCACTCAAATGAACTACTGCTTCAGCCATCTAACTGCGACGTTAGTACTAGTACTTAAGTACCACTTGGTGCTGGTATAATGGCTGAAGAAGCATGTCTATTTAATATTTATTTTTATAGGATTTTATGTAAAGTATCAAATGCACAGCACTTCTTTTGAATTTGGATAGCATCTTACAATTCTAAATACCGCAGTATAGCTTAGTGGCCCGCGGGCTTCATAAATTATTTTTTATTTAATTGAGTTTTAATGTTAAGTAGTTATTTTTTCAAAATGGCCGGCTGGCCACAGGTGGCCAACAGGCCATGCGTTGAAGACCCCTGCTTTAAAGGCTATGTGGAGGTCTCCTCTCAGTTATACAACTTTGACCCTTAAGCACCCCTATATATGTGTGTGTGTGTGTGTATATATATATGTGTGTGTGTGTGTGTGTGTGTGTATTTTTTTTTTTTTTTATTTTTTGCTATAATTGGACCATTTTTATTGACAATGCCATTAAAAATGACAGTAATTTTCCAATTGTTTGATGAGATTTTAACAAAATTCATAATTTATAATTGCCTTTAAAATTTCTGGGGTCATTTCAGTTGGACCATTTTAATGGAAATTAGGAAAAACAAAATTATGTGTATGTTGTACATATGCAAAATATGGTATTCATTACATTGATCGAATTAAAAAACAAGGTATTTAAATTCGATCAATGTAATGAATAGTGTCATTATATAAGAATGCAGTTTTTTGAAAATACCTTATTATTATTAAATCTCCACGGAGTCATGAGACTCATTGTGGAAAGTCTCATTGTCTCTCTCTCTCTCTCACACACACACACACACACACACACACACACACACACACACACACAGTTTATCATACATTGCCTTAAATATATTCACTGTCTCCACAGTCGTACACAATGCATTCTAATCACTCTCCATGCAAAATAAATTTGTCCTCACTCCTTTGCTTATGCTTTTCTTATACAGCTTCCAGGGATAATCTCTTATTCTCCCTCTGTCTTTCCACCATTCTATTGAATGGTGGAAAGACAGAGGGAGAATAAGAGAAAGACTATTCCTCCACATTAATCTGGTAATACTCCTGTAACAATTTATGTCTCAGTTGTACCCTTCTCTTACTATCTATTAGTTTCTGCAAATTGCATTTTCTCAATCTGTCATTATACTCATGTCCCCGAAATTGTCCTTTCCACAATCACTCCCAGATCTCTTATATCCTCTACGTTCTCCAAGGTATTTTCATCAGTTATGTACATTACATCCCATCTCTGCTTCCTAAATTTCAAAACCTTACACTTTGCAATATTGAACAGACAAACCCAGGTCCTCCTGCAAAGCCACAGCATCCTCTCTACCCCTCATAGTTCTCAACTTTGCATCATCTGCAAACAACTGCATATCATCATTCAGACCTCTCCCAATAGCATTAACTTACAAGTTGAACAGCAATGGTCCCTAAACAGACCTTTGGGGCACACCACAATTGACTTTCCTCTTCTGATATATCACTCCTCCATAGATAATTCGCTGATACCTATCAGACATCCAGTCTCCAATCCAGTGCACTAATCCACTATCTATCCCAAATTACCAGCTTGTCATGTGTCAGTTTATTAAAGGTCTATGCAAAATCTAAATATACTAGTGTGTGTGCATCACCCTTATCCAATTCATTTGTCATCCTGTTATGATAAATAAATTGCTAAAGCATGTTCTTCCCTTAACAAACTATGCTGGCCATCAAAGAATATTTTGCTGTTATCTTAATTCTGAATCTTTTGTCCTGACTAACCTGTTTAGTACTTTAAACAACTCCAGACCTGGGCTATAACTCAAAGATATGAAGCTGAACAATTTTGTTCTCTTTCCACTCCTTTGGAACTTGATATAACATTCCCTTGATACACATGGTGAAATGCCATCTAATCCTACAGCCTTATTAACATCAGCACAAGAATGAAATACATTAAATATTTCAACTATAGCCTCTGCAGTGGTAATCATTCTACTATTTTCACTAATGGGTATCATTCTTCCGTAATCATCCTTTCTTCTACTGGCTATGTATTGAAAAAACTTCCTGGGAATTTTTTATTTTTT
Source organism: Typopeltis vanoorti (assembly GCF_054136105.1). Lineage (NCBI taxonomy): Eukaryota > Metazoa > Arthropoda > Arachnida > Uropygi > Thelyphonidae > Typopeltis > Typopeltis vanoorti. Next base: position 114,820,580 of record NC_143553.1, read on the forward strand.
TTAAGCCTCGTTAGCTAACTGCTGCTTGTACTGTTCTTTTACTATCCTTATCAAGCAAGTGACCTTCTGTGCCTGCTCTTTGTACTCCTCATGCAGCTGGTTGTTACCAGTTACATTTTTATGATTGTCAGTAATCATTCCTCTATTTGTTTTTACATATTTATATTAGATACTGTCCTCCAGCAACAGCAACTAGGACATCTACAAATTATCATGTTCTTTTATCTTCTAATTCCCAAATAAATTGTACTCTAGGGTAATTTTGTCTCCTATGGAAAGAAACTGTAGGGAGCACTGATCTCAGACTCAATTCAAAGAAACCTTATTTTTAACTATCATAGCTGCAGTCACTAATTACTCCAATTAATCCAAAAATAATTTAATAAATCAAATATTATTTACAGTAATTATCTACACAACTCATGTATTTAATGAACATACACTCTCTGTCCAAAAAGAAACTAAACTTTTCGAAAATAGAAGAAACTAGTGGCATCACCTGTTGTATCTTTTTGTTGTCGAAAGCGGCAACCTTCATTAGTGTTGTTTCAACTGTTTATGACATTTGTTTCATTAGAAGCCGAGTTATAGTGCCAAGAGTGACAGTGTGTTTTGATGAACGGTCGGAAAATGAGTTTCAAACCAAGAGCTGTGATTGACTTTTGTGTTAAACTTGATAAATGTTTTACCGAAACACATCAAATGCTTCAAAAAGCATACGGTGATGAATGCTTATCCCATACTCAAGTTTACGAGTGGTTTAAGCGATTTCAAAGTGGTCGTTCAACTCTTGAAGACGACGAAAAGCTGGGCCGTCCAAAAACTGGACTGAGCAAAGTTAACATCCAAAAAAGGCGTGATTTCATCAAAGAAAACACGAAATCGTCCATGAGATTGATTAAAGATGAATTGGAGATTCCAGAATCAATCGTGCACAACATTTTGACCCAAGAGTTTGGTTTGGGCCTTCATAAATTTAATTCGAGATTTGTTCCCCACAAGTTGACCGACGACCAAAAAATGTATTGAATTGAACAATGCAAGGAATTAAAAACATCTTGTAAGGACTCAAACTTCCTTGAAATGATCGTTACTGGTGACGAAACATGGTGTTTTGAGTATGAGTCTGAAACTAAGCACCAGAGTGCCGATTGGAGACCACCAGAAGAGGGGCATCCGAAAAAAAAAAGTCGCTTGGAGAAGTCAAAAGTAAAGACAATGCTGATTTGTTTTTATGTTTACAAGGGCATTATCCACAAAGAATTCATTCTGCCTAGCCAAACGGTCAATGATGAGTTTTATCTTGAAGTTTTGAAGCAATTAATAGCAAGAATTCGTCTTGTATGGCATGAATATCATGATGCAGGCAGCTGGGTTACTTTTGCATGATAATGCACTATCTCATCATTCGAACGTTGTGAGACAGTTTTTGAGCAAACACCAAGTTTATGTGTTGGATCACTCGCCATATTCACCTGATTTAGCACCCTGTGACTTCTTTCTCTCCCCCCCGACTTCATTTGCCGATGAAAGGAAAGCGATACGACACCATTGAAAATGTTCAAGTGGCAATAACCACGACCCTCAACAGTATCCCAAAAACCAATATAAAAAACTCATTTAACGAATTAATTGACCATGCCAAATGCTGTATCAAAGCTGAGGGAGAGTATATTGATTGAAATAAATGATTTGAATAATTATAATTGGCCCGTGTTTTATTTTCTATCAAAAGTTGGGTTTCTTTTTGGACAGAGGGTGTATAAAGTCATTATATTGTGACTTAAAAATATATTAAGTCACTCTCTTACACGTTCTCTCCATTTAACCTACTAAGATGAATGTGCATTGAGAACTTAAAATTAATAAATTCATAATGATAAATATATATGCCAAGGTAATTCATCACTTGCACTCTAAGCAACTTCAAGTGGATTTTTTTTTTATTATTTTTTTTACTACTTAGTTCCTTGAGTGGGTTAAGAGTAACAGTTATATTAATCCTTGTACTAAATTCTCTGTTCAAAGTTGCTTACTCATCCATCCTGCTTTCAACAAAAGAGAGAAACATTAAGTGAAGAAACAAATTAATCCTACCTTGCACTAGTTAAGAGCATATTCTAAGAGAAACACTGCTTACATTCAAAATGAAGAATAAAAGTTATTGTATAACATAATGGAGGCACATATATTAATTTGTTTTTTTCTGCTCCAATTGTCAATCTTTAGTAGTTTCTCCAATTTGGAGAAACTACTTAAGATTAGAGATAGCAATCATGGTAAGCCAGTGTGTGTGTATCTGATCCTCTACCATTCTTTTGATCTCATAATAGCTTTTGTTATCCATCCATTTCTTTTTATCATCAACCCAAGAAGTTCTTGGTCTACTAGGAGATCTTCTTCTCTCTCATTTTTCCTCCAGTATTTCCAGAGACAATTTCCCTTCTAGTACTCTTAATGTGTGTCCTACCACCTTGCACTTTCTCTTTATAAGGTCTTCCATGAGTGCTCTTTTAATTCCCATTAATTTCAATACTACTTCATTAGTTTCTTTCTAATAAACCACCTGGATCACCTTGGCCGGAAAAAATTATTCCTATTGCTGAACATCCTGCAATCTATATTGGGACTTTAATAGTCACCATGAACAGTGGAATTATGCTCGAAACAACGAATGGGGCAAAAAACTTGTTGATTGGATTGAACTAAATAATCTTCACTTAGTCTTTGATGCCAAAGACAAAGGCACTTTTAGATCTGCGACCTGGAAAAGAGACTATAACCCTGATTTATATCTTGTGAGCAAAAATAATTTAGGTCACCTTATTCAAAATCTGAGAAGGGTCTTAACTGGCTTTCCTCATAATCAACATAGACCAGTATTAATTGAATTGGCATTTCCATTCCATTTGTAAGATCAAAGCCTATTCCATGCTGGAATTTTAAAAAGGCTGACTGGAATAAATACGCAAATGAACTTGACAAATGTATTCGCTGGATATCTCCAATAAGTAGTAATTTTCATCGATTTATAGGTGTAGTTTCTTGCTGCCAAGAAAAGTATTCCTACAGGTATTAGACATAACTATATACATGGTTGGAGCGAAGAATGTGAATTACTTTATAATGAATATCAGATAAACAATGACCTAAAAACAGCAGACGAACTCCTAGAAAACTTGGATATATCTCGAAGGAAAAAATGGGTAAATACAGTTGAAGGCATAGACTTTACTCATTCCAGCCGTAAAGCTTGGAGCCTTTTTAGGTAACTAGGTGGTAGTACTCCTTTGAATAAAGAACAACCAAGAATCACCCCAGATCAACTAGCTATACATATTGTTAATATATCACGTATCCCAAACAATAAAAAGCATACAAGATATATAAAGAGAAAATTAAAAGAATTTAGCAAGTCTTCACCTATAACTTCAAATTTTGCACACCCTTTTACGCAGCAAGAAGTTGAAGCAGCCTTAAAGGAATTAAAGACTGGTAAGGCTCCTGGTTTTAATAACATTCATCCAGAATTTTTGATTAATCTGGGAAGAAATGCAAGATTATGGTTAACAAAGTTCTATACTGACATTCTTACAACTGGTGAACTTCCCACTATTTTTAAAACAGCAAAAGTACTTTCAATTTTAAAGTCTGGTAAGCCTAATCATAAACCGGAAAACTACCAACCTATTACTCTCCTCAGTTGTTGTTATAAACTCTTTGAAAGACTTATTTATAATAGAATAAGCTCCACAATTTTTAAAAATGTCCCAATAGAACAAGCTGGCTTCAGACCAAATCATGGGTGTTGTGACCAGGTTCTCTCTTTGGTAACTCACATAGAAGCTGGTTTTCAAAAAGGTTTAAAAACATCAGCAGCATTTATTGACTTGTCAACAGCCTTCGACACCGTTTGGAGACAAGGCCTTCTATATAAATTATATAAAATTATCCCATGTAAAACAATAATCCATATTATTAACAATATGCTAAGAGATGGGAGATTTATAGTGACTATAGGTAATAAAACTAGCAGCGAAAGGAAGTTAAATAATGGACTGCCACAGGGATCTGTTTTATCTCCTTTATTATTCAATCTGTATATATCTGATCTTCCCGTCACTACATCAAGGAAATTTTGTTATGCCGACGATATAGCAATAACTACACAGCATAAATGCATAAGTCATACAGAAGAAATTCTAAAAGCTGACTTAACTATTCTGGATGAATATTTTAAAAGATGGAGACTCTGTTTAAATAGGAGCAAAACGGTAATATCTTGTTTTCATCTAAATAATAATTTGGCAAATGTGAAACTAAAAATTGAATTGAATAACACTATACTTCCATATAATACATTCCCTAAGTACTTGGGAGTCACACTTGACCGTTCTCTCACTTTCTGGCAACATCTTTCAAACTTGGCATATAAACTAAGGACACGTAATAATATCCCACAGAGACTCTGTGGCACTACCTGGGGTTCTAAAGCCTCTACTCTTTGGACAACAGCCCTTGCTTTGGTATTCTCAAGTGCTGAATATTGTGCTCCTGTGTGGCTAAATAGCCCTCACACAAGGATTATTAATTCTCAATTGAACAATACCTTAAGATTAATTACAGGCTCTATTAGATTGACCCCAACATATTGGTTACCTCTTTTAGCAGGCATTATTCCTACAGAACTACATAGATTGAATTCTTTAGTACATGAATTCCAAAAAATTGCTGGTAATCCAAACCTACCTATTCATCAGGATCTCCCAACTCTTAATGTCAATAGATTGAAATCTCGCCATCTGTCACTGCGAGCAGCAGAAGAACTAGTGCTAAATAATTTTAATCCTTTATCAAAGTGGGAAGAAACATGGAAGGAAAATATGAAAGAACATTTGCATAACATCTTTAAAGGTGATCAAATCATCGCAGGATCAGGTACTAAATAGAATTCGGACAAATCATGGCCTATGTGGAGATACTCTCTATAAATGGAACAGACAAACATCTCCAGAATTTGACTATGGTGCTCCACGACAGACTATGCAACATATTGTAACAGAATGCATCTTCCGTGCTTATCAGAATGACTGGAATGACTTTACAAGCGGCTCCTGAAGCTGTGACCTGGATTACGAACTTAGATCTGAATTTATAATGATAACATATTAAGACTTTTACTTTTAACTCTTATTTTAATTTTCCAACTTCTTGGATTAGATCTGTGTTTTCCTTCATAGTTTTAACTTAAAATATTTTAAATTCTTCAATTCTGTTAATATATAATGACATCATGATTCTCTTTTTTAACATCATGTTTTTGCCACAAGCTATGTATGTGTGTATGTAGTTTCTTTCTTGTTCCAAGAAATCTTCAGTGCTCTTCTATAGCATCACTTCCTTCGGCGATGCAAAATTATTCAAATATAAGTGGATATTGAATCCAACATTATTTCAAAGCTGAATACAGAAACTACAAGAGTTTCAGAGAAACTGCAAGAGTTTCATGCCGAATATAGATAGAAACTATAAAAGTTTCGGCGGATCCAATCGTAAGCAAACTTTTCATGACAGGGGCAACTCATAGTAAAGTTGGGTTAAGCTCTGATCACTATCCTTAGTATTTTCCCAATAATGTAGAACGATTTGGGTCTGCCCACTCACTGATGAGACCTCAACAAAGGTCGAAACTGGCCTGGGTAGTGCCCCCCCCCCCCCATAATGTATAACATCATACATCTCCTAGGAGATGTGTTTTACATTATGGGAAAATACTAAGGATAGTGATCATAACTTAACCCGCCTTTACTACGAGTTTCCCCTGTCATGAAAGGTTTGCTTACGCTTGGATCTGCTGAAACTTTTATAGTTTCTATCTATATTTGGCATGAAACTCTTGTAGTTTCTGTATTTGGCTTTGAAATAATGTTCGATTCAATATCCACTTATATTTGAATAATTTTGCATCGCCGAAGTGAAGCCTTTTGGCTCTCTATTTCAGTAAAATAGACGTTTTATGCCAAGATGGCAAGGAGGAAAAAAGATGTAGAGGAAGACCAATATCTAAATGGTTTGATGTTAAATGGCATAACAAGACCAAAACATGAATTTCAACTGTATTGGACACCTAATAACAGATTAGTGTGGAAAAATGATTGATGGAAAGCTAATCATAATGTGAACTTAATGATAGAGTATTATTATGGTATTTGGTACACCTCTTTAGGATACCAAGAAATGATGGTGACAAGACATTTGTAGACCAAGACATTCAGCTTGCTTACCACTTCATCTGGGTTAATCATTGAAATAACTGATGTGACTATTATGATTCTGTTTCATATAGTGAATCTTGGTTGATTCACATGATATTTGTAAGCTTTTATAACTGACTTGAGCGAAATGTCATGTACAAGCCTAGTCTGTTATTCATAACATATTTTGAGACTGTTTTGCTTGTTTTACAAAGAAAATGTGAACTCTGTTTTCAAAATGAGAAATCCCTGTTAATAACTCATGGTATCAGGAGTGATTCTTCCTGGTTTTTAATTAGTTGGGAAAAAAAAAGTAAACCTTAGTTATCAAGGTCTACAAAATTGCTCTTATTGCATGAAAACCCAGATCACTTTATTATTTATTTTTATTATCAGCCTTTCCAGCTATTAAAAAAAATCCTGTCAGCTGCACCAATGTTATTATTTTTATCATTTTTCATCTCTGTGAAGCGATCGTTTACACCAAGCTTCTCTTCCACAATTCTTCTCAACTGTTTCTCAAATATACTTGCATAAATCTTATCAGGAACACTCAGTAGAGAAATACCTTTGTAATTCAGACATTCAGTTTTATTTCCCTTTTTTATAAAATATCATAACGAATTCAAACAGCAGAAATGAAGTTCCTCAGAAAAACAGCTGGATATACCAAGTGGGACCAAAAACAAATGAAGAAATCTTACAATCCCTAAAAATCAAACCAATTAATTACTACATAAGACAGTATAAACAAAAATGGCTAGAACATTTAAATCGAATGGACAACAGCAGACTACCAAAAATATTATACAGATACAAAATAAGTGGAAAAAGAAGAATCGAGACCAAGAAAGAGATGGTGAGACCGGAACAGGCCACGTGGCCTATATTCCATGATAGGAGGAAGAAGAAGATAAAATATCATCTACTCCTGCTGCCTTTCCACATTTCAGGTGATGGCTTTTTTCTACTTCAAGTATGGATATGTATTCCTGATTACATGTCTGTTGAGTGTGTTTTTTTACTGTGCTGTCACTGATCGTTTCATTTAGCAATTTTTCAAAGTAATTACTCCATACATCAAGGTTTTTTTTTTTTTTATCCTGTTATTAAATCAGAGTACAAAGAATATAATGAAGTATCCCAATTTTGATATCATCAACCATAATTAGAAATGGTTTAAAATCAAACCAATTATTTTACTGAATTATTAATTTTAAGTAGTTTGTTTTTTAATATTTCCTTTTTTTTTTTAATAGGTTAATGGAACATTAGTAACGCAGTCAAATCATCAAGAAGTAGTTAAACTAATTAAATGTAAGTATTGAATTTAGCATAAGTGCTTTTCTACTGATTAAATCCAGTAGGCTAAATCAGTTTATGGCCTGTTCTTCCTCACAAAGGTAAATGAGTATCTGTGATAGACCAATAAATACGTTCAACACATTTATACTGTAATGTTTCCACAGTTACTAAACTTACTAAGTCAGTATTTTAATAAACCAAATCACAAAAACTTCTTATATAGTAATTAGGTAAAATAATGAACACATCTTTAATAACTTGCTAGAACATGTCAAAGTAGATTGCTTCTGGTAATTAGAGCATGCATGCTAATCTTCTTGTAGCTTCATTTTTTTTTTTTTTTAAATTTTCATTACCTTTTATATGCAGAACAAAATATATCAGAAATTCACAAACTGAAGCAAGTTTAATTTGTTTCATTTTATTTTTACACAAATATATGTCAACCTCACGAGGTCCCAAGATCTATGACATGGTGGTACTGTGGGTGGGCAGGTGGTTAGAGAGAGAGAGAGAGAAGAAAGAAATCTGTTAATATCTTTCTTGCAGAGTTGGATGTTGTATGCACTGGGGAAAACAGTATAGGGAAGACTGTTCCAGAGGATATGTATGCAGAATGAAGGATGAGAAGTTGGTTAGATGAGTCTGGAGCTGCTCATATTCGTACATGATAAGAGAAAATTGGAGGAATAGTGGCAGCTGGTTGTTCAGAGCAGCATCCATGGAAATAGAGAAAAAAAACACTGTTTCTGCATTGTCTCTTTTCTAGACAATGCAGAAACAGTGTCTAGAAAAGAGTCAGTGAGAGAAGGTTCATCTGCTAAGCAAATAGCTCTTATAGATATAATCTACCATTCTGAGGTTGGTTTTGGTGTGCCACACCAGATGTGAGAACAATATTCTGTGGTTTTGCTGAGTTGGTAATTATAAAGTGTTATGAGTTGAACATAACCTTTTCAGCTTCCATAACACCAAACTTTTTGTTTCTGGAAACTGAAAAGGTTATGGACATGTGTTTTACACCAGGATAGACTGGACGTGAAAGTCAGTCCAACAAGAGGAAAACTGATTTTGGTTCGTGATTTTATCACGAGAGAGAAAGAGAGAGAAAGAAAGTGAATGAGGCATGGTTTCAGGAAATAAGACAGAACTGTGTTTTGGTACCATTACAATTTACCAAATTACCTTCATCACACTTGAGAATAGGAGACAGTTGTTTAATGCATTGGCTAGAATTGATCAATATGACTTATATTAAGTAGGTCATTTATGAGTTTATTGACTACTGTAACATTCTCTGGTGTTACTCTAAGCTACCTGATGTAACTATGCTATAATATATATATATATATGTCATGACATGATTAAATAAATTTAATAACTAGAAGCTGAGAGGTACCCAAATAGAAAAAAAATACTATTTAGTATTTGGGCACACAACTAATTTTGTTTTCTTAGAAAACTTCATCAGGTCATAACATAAAAAAAAAAATAAAAAAATAAAAAAAATACAAAAATATACATTACAAGTGGTAGATATAAATTAATTTGCAAACATATTGCTAACATTTGAAGACATTCTGGATGCCATGGTACTGTTGGGCACATTCATGCGTTGATGATCTCGTGTATGCCAAAGTTTGATAACTGAAGACTGACAAAGTTGTAGCTAAGGTTAGTATTAAGATGGACTGGATTGAGGACAATTTCTGTTGAATCCACAATTCTTCTCTCCAACTCATCATAGCATTTAAAAATGTTTTCTGAATTGTTCAGGATGAATGACAGAATCTTCCTTGCTTGGACAAGCAGAATTAAAAATGTGATTAGATAGTGCACTGGCTCTAGTTCTGCCATATGTAATGTCTCTCACTTATTCTTCCATACGGAACTCAATGGATTTCTCTGTCTGACCAAAATAGGATACCTTGCTGTCTGTGTGTACACAATGGGAGAGGAAAGATTAGCAAAACAAGTGTTCTTTGCCAGGAAAAAGACCTAGAGGAAGGTGGATTGATAAGTGCCTTTGAAGATAAAAAATATAAGATCTGACAATGTTGGAGTCTTGACAGGTAACAGATCGATTTGGAGGAAAATTGTAGATCGGAAGTTAGCAATGATGTAAATTTTTCATGTAGTACTATCATATCCTGTACACCTCTTGAGCATATTGATGGTACCCTCAAGAGGTGTACAATTTGATGATGATATATATATATATATATATTTATGATGATCTCACTCATAAAGTTGGAAATTTGAACATATAGTATGACAATATATCTAGCTGCGCTTAATTGGATGTTCAGTTGGACTTTATCTGGTTGAAATTGAGATAAAATCTGTTAAACTTCTCTTCCACAGGTTGATTCTGAAAATATCTAATTTTAATTGTATTAATTTACACACAAGTCTCCTTAATTCATTCAGTGGCAGCAGTGCCCTTTGATCACCCTTGCCTCATATTCCATCTAGAATAAAGTGCTGTTGTAAGACGAGGGTTGTTATGAGTTACGACTCCCCCCCCTCCTCCCACAAAAACCAACTTGCCAAAGAGCATTTCTCCATTGAAAAGCTCAGCAGATGATGCAGATAAGATTAATAACCCTACTAGAGCATTAATTAGGTTTATATTATTATTATATATGTTACTTCTTCAGGGCATCTGAGGATCATTTTAGTAACTCAGATTAAATATATATCTCTCTTTGAACATATTTACTAAAGATGCACTTGCAACATCTAATGATAGCCCATTCCACATATTCACCATTTACCATGAAAAAAATCTGGACCTTGCATACTTCCTAGTGACATCCTTAGCCATTTTCCAGAGATGATCCTACCAAGTTCTCATCTCTCCCTTAAACTTTGAGACCATATTTCTTTAATCTGTTCTCATATTCACAGTTTCATAGGCTGGCTATCATCTTGTCACCAGCCTCTTGATCTTTTTTGCTATCTCCCTTCTTCTTGGCACCTAGGTGACCATACCCAGTGGTGAGGTATGAGGAGCTCACGCAAGCCCTTTGTTAAATTTTTCTCAAATTTGTGAGCCCCTTGTTCTTCTTGTTTAATAATCTTGGAACTAGAAAATACCACCGTGGAATGTACAGATGCTACTATAATTGCTGCTTTAAATTCATATGGATTTTCTGATAACTATATAAAAAATAATTTCATTGCATTTTGTTCTGATGGAGCTAGTGTAATGTTAGGAAACAAATTAGGTGTTGCAATCAAACTTCTACAAAAATTTCCCAACGTTGTGATTTGGCACAGGGCCAGTTCTACCGACAGTGCAAGATGTGCATTTTCACGGGGCGGCAAAGTTGGCATAAACTATATGAAAAATAAGGGAGAAGGGGCGGCAAAATATGCTACTGCATGGGGCGGCAAAATTCCTAGGGGCAGCCCTGATTTGGCATTGCGCTCATCGTTTACACTTAGCATTAGACGATTCGATAAAAAACATTAAAGAAATAAATCACTTTGAAATATTTATGGATAAATTATATGCTTTTTATCATCAATCACCAATATTATTATTTTATTATTATACGTGCACCTCCATGGAGTCAGAAGACTCATCCCAGAAGACGCGATCAATCTACATAATCTATCATACCTCTCCTTGAACCCGTTAACAGACAAAGCACTCACAACTGACTCTGGCAACCCATTCCACTCATTCACCACTCTCCAAGCAAAAAATCTAGTCCCCACATTCCTACTGACCACACCTATATTCAACTTCCAGGGATGATCTCTTGTTCTGATCCCTCTATCCAAATACTGAAACATTTCCCCTGAATCTATCCTATAAAATCCTTTAAGCAACTTAAATGTTTCTATCATATCCCCACTTTTCTCCTATTAACCAATTTCTGCAATCCACACACTTTCAATCTATTTTCATAGGGATCATTCCACAGGCCACACACACATATTGTTTACAATTTTTCTTTGACTGTTTATGTGTAGCTGTAACATTTGACCATGTTTATTGCTGTAACCTTTACTAAATTCCTAAGTTAACTTGCTTTTTTTTCTGCTTTCTCCTTTTTTTTTTTCATTTTTAATTCATTTTTGGAGCAGCGGGATCGTATGTGGCTTTAACGTTATTAGGAAACCCTCCTGGACAAGGAAATCGCTCCTCAGCAACCTTACCACCTCTAAATCTTTCAGCTAGTAATCAGAGTAGTCATAGTCATGCTGTTGCATCAGGCAAACTTTCTTCTCCATCTGAAAGAATAACAGGACCACAACCAGTTGATGTATGTATTTTAATTATTACTATGTATTTATTTTTAATGTTTGCTTAAATTTTGAATTCATTTTGAGGAACTTCTCATTAGAATGCTGTTGCAGCTTTACCATTCAATTTCCTGAAATGTTTTTTGCTTCAGAATTTTATGTGAGTGTTATCATTATCATTTCTTGGATTGACTTCATGAGGATGTGGATGATACACAAGAGAAGCACAATTAACAGTTCATGAATAGTTTTCTATCATAAATTTCCTTCCAGATTTTTGTTTAGTTTATGGTTTATTCTGAACTCTTCTGTTGCATCATATCAGCTAAGTTTATTTCATATTGAAGTGTTTAGGGAGTATTAGATAAATTGTAGAGTATTTGTTTAATTTTACAATAAGAATTTCAAATAAATCCTTTTGCAACTATTATAATTAAATTTATACCAATTTTATTTCAGTAATTGATATTAATTGCTATAATATTTTAGTGCTTACCATGTTTTTTATCAATTTTACTTTGATATTACTTTTGTCTTATTGGCATAACTTTGAAATTTACAAATAGTTGAAAGACGACACAATACTCCACATAGTTGTTTAAAGAATGTGTTTCAAGTCTAGTTTCACCATCTTGTGGTATACCCCCCCCCCATTAGTAGTATCTACCTTGATACTGAATGAACAAAGATGGTTTAACAGTTTGAGATGTATTGGCTTAAACCAAAAGGTAATGATAGTATAACAAAATGGAATGTCATTATGGCTGGAGAGCATCTTGATTAAACAAGTCCTAGGCAATGTTCACTGTTCACCCTGGTTCTCTAAAGAACCAGGGTGAACAGTGAAAAGTCAGTAGTTGATATTAGCATTTCAATGGAAAAGAAGTGAAACTGGCTGAAGAATTAGAGAAGTAACATGTTGGCATAATTGGAGTTATCAAAAGAAGACAAAAATGCATGAGAGTCTTCTAAATAACAACTATAAGATATATTCAGGCATATAATGATAGGAAGATGTAACTATAGTATTCAAACCTGACATGATGATAATCCATTTGATGGCATTCAGTATCAAGTAGAGTGATGTAGACAAACATAAAAAAATAGGGAATTTTACAATGAGACTTATTTGTGCCTTATAGGCACAAATAAAGTCTATAGAACATTTTACTAATGAAGAAATGGATGAATTTTTCAAGTTATTAGAGAGGGTAGCTGACATAAAGAAAACAAAGTCAGTCCTTGTTGGAGATGTTCAAACAAAGATGCAGACAGAAGACAAGAAATAAGAAGTCTCTTGTTGGTGATATCTTCATGTTGGTTCAGGGCTCAAGAGTATACAAAGGATTTGAAATAGGAAATTATTGTAATTTAATTTTGACGATTTGAAATTGAATATGATCTTGAAATTAAAAATTTGTACAAAAGTTTTTAATAGATTTATTGAGCAGGTACCATCATTTTTTATTTTAGTGTAATTTTTCATGCAGTACTGTCATATCCTGTACACCCCTTGAGGCTATATATCAGGAATTTGATGATGATGATTGAGCAGGTTTCATTAGATGGATTCACATTAAAAAATAAATATATTATATGAATCTGAAATTTCCCTAAATACTCTGCCTCTTTTCCATTGATGATTTATATGTTGATGGTACCCATCTTCACCTCTATTAAAATAAAGGTATCATATCAAATTTGATACTTCTTTTTTTTAATGACATGATCCATATGGATTATATGATATGCATCTCTGTATTGCACATTTTAGTTATGACTTCTAATTTGTAACTCGAACTGCTTTGCTCAGTATGTGTAGTTTTTATTTATACCAATAGTTTGTTATTTTGAGGTTTCTTCTTAGATCTTTCATTTACCCTTTCAAGAGCTACAAAGTTTAAAATAAGATCCTTTGCTGTAGTCAAATTATTTCACTGTAGGAAACTAGTAAGGAAAGAATTATTTGTTTCATGAGAACGTTTGTAAAATTTACCTTCAAATTGAGGCCTGTTTGCTATAGTCTTTGACTGTCTCTTGCCATTATGTTCTTGCTATCTCTGTTTAGTTCAAAACTAGCTTGTTCTTTGTCTAAAATATTTTTTTCTAGTTTTTTCTCAAATATTTTTGCCTGGAATACATTGTAGGAAAATTTCTGTATACTTACTTTAACTGTAACACAGTTATAGCAAAATAACTCACTATACCTGAAAGCTTCCCATCAAGCCCCCACATCATCAACATTTTTCTAAAATAACATAGCAAACTTTCTGTTGTAAATGGTTCTTTTAGTGTACATAGGTTTACTTTATATAGTCAACTTATTCTTGAAATCAGTTTTATTTCCACATTTGTAGCTGTTACAATGAGATCTTTATTCCATTCACAGATTAAACCTTTTGAGCAAGCCTTCTGAATTATGCCTTGTATAATATTGTAAGATTTTCATACATCTATTCCTGCTGCCTCTTTACATTTCAGGTTTCTTAAGTCTTTTTTTTTTTTTTTTTTTAATCTTAACTATGCCATATATTCATAATTTCATTACTCATGGGAATTTTTTAGCCACTCCAGCCAGCATGCTTTTTGTATGTGCTGCTTCTCTTAGTAGTCATATTTTCAAATAATTAGGTATGTACTACGTTACTCATGAGCATCTGGTTTTGTCACAAATTTTGTAAAATTTGTCTGCTGTGTATGTATACAAAAGGTAGAAACACAAAATTTTACTAAATATTATTCTAAAATTTAACATGGGTTCCATTTATTAAATTTTGCATTAAGTATTTTTTTATCTCTTGTTTTGAAATCTTTTCTTAATAAACTTGAGAGTATTGTTAAACTTGAATCTTTAAATTATAAATATTAGTATTGTGTGTTATGTTTATTTATTTATAGAAAAAAAAATTCAGTGTTGTCACTGAAAATCTACATTTTTAGTTATAGCACTGAAATATTAGTTATCTAATTTTTTTTAGATTTCAATTTCAACTGACTTTTAAATTTACAGCTTGAAAAACGGCAGCAGCTAGCAAATTCAAGGATACATACAATAAAGAAAATGTTAGAAAAGGAGGTTGTATATCTTGAGGTGGGTTTTTAACTATGTTTCATCTTGAAAGTTAGTATTTTGCTGTGAACTTTTGTATTTACATTTTGAATAGTGTTTTGAGAGTCTAATTATATATTATCTCTTCCATTCATCAGTGAAAAGAACAATTCCCAAATCTAGTTATCATCCTTCCTCTTTGTCAACAATCATTCATATCTGTGCTGAATGAAGTAGTTATCTAAATAAATTATCAATTGTATTTCATCAATTCTTTTCATAAATGTAGAGTTAGGAAAATTGAGCATGTGAAAACATAAGTAGTTGTAAACATTCACACATAGTTGGTCTTCAAACTACTTCTGCTTTCAAGATATAGGCTAAAAGCCTGTTTCAGCATTCTAAGGACTCTATTATTTTCATTCTCTTTTTTTTCCTTTGGTTTATACTTTTTTGGTAACCTTCCCTTCTCTGTTCTCTCCAATTTGTTTGGTGTTCTTTTGTTTTATTATTTATTGCTTGTATTTGTAATTCCTTCTTGATTTCATCATTTTGTATTCTATCTATTCTTGTACATACTTTAACTGCTCTAAGAAATTTCATTTCAGCTGTTTGTATTCTACTTTCATCTTTTTTTCTCTCTATCCAAATTTCTGACTCATATAGTTTGTTGGTACTGCCATGACTGTATAAAATTTTAATTGCATTTCCATCCTTGTTTTGCCTTTTGTTGTTCATCTTATAGTACTGCAGATTGCTTGAGAACAGTGTATCCTGTTGTCTGTGTTATTATCTATATCAAATGTTATGTCACATCCTAAATATTGAAACTGTGTTACTTGTTCTAGACTTTAGTTTTCAATTGCTATTTTTGTTCGTAGGGATATTTACCCTAGAATAGCATAGTTTTAGTTTTCTTTAATGAGATTTGTAACTTGTATTTACTAGTTAATTGCTGTGGATGATAAATGGATCTCTTCTGATTTTTGTATAATTACTTGATCATCTATAAAAAGTATTGTATCTACTGTTGTATGTTGATTGAAGTTTATTCCTGGTTTTGCTAGAGATTTCCACTCACTTATTAGATTTTTTATATACATTAAATAAGTAGCAAAAGGCTACATCCTTGATGGACTTCCTTATTAGTTTCTATTTCTTCTGCTGTGTATTCATTGATATTTATGATTGCAGATGTATTGTTATATAGGCTCTTAATTGCATTTAATAACTGTTTCAGGTAGTCTCGGTCTTCTATTATATTTCATAATTTTTTTCTGTTAACTTGGTCAAAAGCTTTTTCATAATCTACGAAGCTAGGTGAGTCTATAAATTGAATTCTCGTTTTTTTTTCTATCAGTAGTTTTAGTGTGAATACATCATCGTAACTTCTACCCTTCCTAAATCCAGCCTGTTCCTCTAATAACAAACTATTGGCAATAATGGTAAGTCTTTTGTTTAAAATTTTACTATATAATTTATATGGTTTATTTAATAAGCTAATACCTCTGTAATTTTCACAGAAACTTCTATTTCCCTTCCTAACAACTGATATTGTTTTATCCTTTTTCCATTCTTGGGGTATATTGCAGGTAATAAAACAACTATTTAACATGTTGAGGAATCTTATTTTAAAAGAGATATCACTATACTTAACTCTGAGTAATTCCATCTGTTCCTGCTGCTTTTCTATTTTTTATTGTTGGTAAGGCTTCTTCCAATTCATCATCTCCAATAAGTCTATTCCTGTATTACTTACATTTTTATTTTCTATTTTTTTGTTACTAAGCGATTAATTGAACCATAGTTGTTTTTAATGTTGTATCCATTCTTCTTTTGAGATTCCTGAAATTTCTACTACATCTTTTTCTGATTTATTCAAATGTTTCATTAATTTATAAGCAGTGTTTTGGTGGCCATGTAGATCATTTTCAATATTCCGAATAAATCTATCCTAATAATCTTGATTGGCTTTTCTTTAATGTTCTTTGCAATATTTCTTTTATTTCTATAAGCTTCTAGTGATTCAGGTGTTTTTTTCTGCAAGCGTAACCTTGTAAGCTTTTTGTTTTTCTTCTATAGCTGTTACTATTTCTTAATTCCAAATTTTCCATAATTTTTTTTCTTTTGGTCTTTGTTTTTGTCTCAAGAACCTTTTATGCTGTTTCTTTTATTAATTTGTTATATTTATCCATTCTTCATTTATGTCAGAAAAAAACAATAATTTGAAATGAGTACTGAGTCAATTGGTTTTGATATAAATTCCTAATACTATCATCCTGGAGTAGGTAAGTTTTGTAGTTTCTTTCTACATTTTCTTTTCTTTAGATTCTCGTAGTTTTTGTGATTTACATTTTACTTGTATTGATTGCTATTTTTGAGACTACCAGATGATGATCTGAACATATATCATTGCCTCAGTACTGATCAAAAATGGAATAATGTATCATTCCATTTTTGATCTGTCATTATAGCTACACAGCTTGCTCTTTTTTTGTGTTCTACCCCACTATATATCATTACATTATCTTCCATTTTTGACAATTCCTTTTAATTTTTTCTTAGTTTCAGTTAATACTGCTATATTTATCTTTTTTTCTTTTAACTGTTTGTTGAGTTCTGTTTTTTCTTTCCTAGCTAAGCCCCTAACATTCCATGTGGCGACATTTAATATATCCATTATTCCAAATCAGTGGCCCTTTTTCTTGCTGTTGTTGTTTCCAGTAAATCCGTCCTGCTTTCCTTTGAATGTTTCTGAGTGTGCTGTTTTTTATGAGAAGAGGTTATCAGCCTCTTGCTCAACCCCATCCTGGAGGACTGGGGTCTTCAAACTTAATGAACTAACCTTTCATCCTCTGCTTTCATTTGATCTGCCTTGAGTATAAATTTGGAACTATATTCAGAAATATGCGCATGACTGGCAGCTTGTGGAGATAGTCTGTTAAATAAAGGTGAAGCAAATTGTTTATTGTGCCAGTTAGTAAATGTCTCTTGGTGCACAAGTTTCATCTTCAAAAAAGAACTTTGTATATGTATTGAAATGTGTGAAGGTGTCAAATATATTATTATACACTTAAACATGAACTAAAATGAAGAACTAAGAGCTAAAATGTTGGAGGCATTTGAAATGTGGTTATGGAGAAGAATGGAGAAAATAAAGTGGACTGAAAAAATCACCAATGAAGAAGACCATAAGAAGAAGAAAGCATAACTGGATAGGACATGTATTAAGAGGAGACAGCCTACTGAAAAGAATGATAGAAGGGAAATTGAAGGAAAGCGACTAAGAGAAAGAAGACGACTAATGAT
The DNA here is from genome assembly GCF_054136105.1 of Typopeltis vanoorti. Classification (NCBI taxonomy): domain Eukaryota; kingdom Metazoa; phylum Arthropoda; class Arachnida; order Uropygi; family Thelyphonidae; genus Typopeltis; species Typopeltis vanoorti. The sequence continues at coordinate 114,838,754 of NC_143553.1, forward strand.
GCTTGATGATATAATGGGAACAAGAGGATATCAGGAAATGAAGGAGGAAGCAAGAGACAGAGGAAATTGGAGGAAGAGAATCTGCTGAGTTATACCATTGGACCTGTCAAGAGACAGAACACTAATGATGATGACACTTAAACAGTTTACATATATGTATGTGTATAAAATATATTGAATTTATTAAAACTCCAGTTTATTTCATCCAATGTGACAATGGATGAAATGTACTGGAATAAATGAAATATCTTTTTCTTCCTGACGGACATTATCAGGTAAAGAAGATCCGTTTACATTCAGAACATGAATTACACGACGAGTCACGTGGCATGTACTTAATAGCTGATGCAAGAATGCATTATTTGAGTTCAAGAGAACTGATAGTTTCTGTAACTTAAGAATTAAATAACTTAGTGTAAAAATGAACAGTTAATGGCAATAAGTTCCCAGAACTTTGAAATTGGCAGACAATCAGAGCTGCTAAAGTTTGCACAATGTCATAAGATTTCACTTGTCTCAAGGAAAAGAAAATCAAATTTAAATATCTTGGAATGAAGAATCTTGGTTTGGTTCCAAAGAACTCTGTCTGGTGTTTGTGACATGGAAAGTAAGGCTAGACCTGTCAGGTCTAGGAAGGCTAGACTATTTTTAGTTTACTTTTCCATCTTAAATTGGATTCTAGGGTATCGACGATTGAGGTGATAGTGAAAAGAGTAATGTGTTTGCATCATGAGGCCAAATAGAGAATACATTATTGGCATATTTTAATGAGACAAAGTTTGAGAGAAGTGAGTCAAGAGTATGTTTTTCAAAATCTTTCATAAACAAATGGCAGGAGGGGTGGGGAAGGACCTCTGGTGGTACCCTCTATCTGTAAATTTTGTTCTTCCAAGAACAAAATTTACAGATAGAGGGTAAATTTATGGAATGGATGACAAAGGAAAAGAGGTATGTTATATCAGGAGGAAAACTTTTAAGTGTTAAGGTGTTATTTAAGGGAATATTGATGTGAGGTGATGTGAAAGCTGACTAATATATGAGGGGGGAAACTGGAAAGTTCTGATAAACACCTAGAACAAAAATGATATTAAAGCAACTGATATAACCACAAGAAAGAACATATCTTATAACCCTTTAACCCTCATGTTTCATCAAATTGTAATAATTTGTTGTTTTCTTTTAGATTATATAAGAAGACATAAAATTAATTAATTCTTGCTCTAGGTGTTTATCAGAACTTTCAGCTCATCCCCCTCTTTATTATTAACAATTAGATTGTTAGAAGAATATAAAAAAATACATCTGCAATCATGACTATCAATCTGGCCTTGCAAGCAATTCTCTAGATAGAATCAGTTTGAAAGAAAAATACCATTCTCCATCACAACAAATTTAGAAGAGAACTGTTTTTAGAATCTGCAGCTGCTCTCAGAAATCAGCCTAACCTGGACAAATATGGTTACATAATATTTCTCTAAATATGGGAAACATTAATACTTGGAGATTTCATTTTATATCCAGCGTCACTGACAGGTGCCCACAGAGGGTACCACACCTACTTAAGACTAGTCTTTCGTCCATGTGCTTCACCTGGTCATGTGTGTGTGTGCGGTTTTGTATTGTACCCCCCCTAAAGATGTCTTTCTGACTGAGATAAAACATTAAGAATTAAATACAGTTTTTAATCCTTTCTTAATTCTGTTTCACTCCATTAAACCTCTAACATGAGCTATGCCTTCCTATCTCTTATTAAATCTCACTTTTTTTTTTGTCTTCTTGTAATACCAATTATGTTGTTATGATATCTCTAATTCTTCTGACAGTTTTCTGCCAGAAGAATTAAAAATGATGATTGCGCTTATCTTGAATTTGCTGATGTTGAGTTTGAGTTTGTTCCAGTAGCTGCGTTTTTACTGCTTTCCCCTGGTTTCCACAAAGCAGGGATCTTTTTAACTAGCTGTGCTCAAGTCAGTATGATGTTTCAGCTTGTTGTACCATCATTCTTTTGTGGTTTAAGCTAATACAGAATACACTTTGGTCAACTAAATCCCAAATTTCCTGTTCATTCTTGTAATTTTGTATCCATATAGATATGTAACCCATGAGAGAGTGTGTGACAATTGAATGTTAAGGGACAAGTTGTGATTATAGTTGTGATAAAACAACTTCTGAACATAGGTAAACGTGTTGAAAACCTCGAACAGCACATCAATGCTTTAAATGAAACTTTTACCTCCAAAATATGTGCAGTTGAAGCTAAGCTTAGAACAAATTGAAAACCAGCGTGACACAAGCTCTACTCTGCCAGCGAAAGAACTTCGCGATCTAATCGCATCAACTGTAAACGACTTGATGGAGGCTGAACACAAAAAAACTCAACGGCATCATCTTGAACTTCCCGATGGAAAACGGAAAATCATTACAAAAGGAGATCAACAAACTAGCTGAAGAATGCAACATCGATCCTAAGAATATCATCAGGTGCTATTGTTTCAGGCCTATAAATAAAAGGATGGAACGAACTTTCTGTGCCTAGTAAAAGTGACTTGTGACATGCCGACAAGCACATCAAAAATAATAACAGCGATCAACAACAACAAGTTCAAAAACACCTGTCCCCAATCACGCATACATGCACAGTCAGACTTATCATTTGCACAAAGGGAACAAAGACGCCAGCTTCGAAGACAACTCGAAGAAAAACGCCAAAATGGTGACAACAGTTGGACCATCGACTACAGACAAAATAAACTGGTGAAAAAACCAAGTGATGCCACTAGCAGCCACCATGGAGACCAGTATGCAGGCACCGCATAGGAAATGTGCAAGGCCCGTGCGGTCTAACATATGACTCACAAAACCCTACACATCCACTTCACCAACATCCGTGGCCTAAACTCCAACCTGAATAGTGTCTACTACCACCTATAGTCTACCAAACCCCACCTTCTCTTCCTGGTAGAAATTCAAATCTCTCCCCCCCCCCCCCCCAGCACCACTTATCTCAACTTTCAAAACTACTCGCTCTTTAACAACTTTCGTCCTAAGGGTGGTGTCTGCACATACATCCACTCTGACATGCCTTGCCAGAGAGCATCCAACCTAGAATCACCCAACTTTGACCTTCTTTGGTTGAAAATATCTCTTCCCCACTCAGTCCACTTCATCTGCTGTCTCTATCTCCTCCCCAACACAACCAACCACCCTGAGCTCTTTACTTTCCTTTCCCTAAAAAACGGCTATCTCCAATCGCACTTTCCCAACAGTGAAATCATCCTCCTAGGAGATTTTAACATCCACAACACTAGCTGGCTTTCCTCCTCCAGTTGTACAGATCTTACAGGCAGAGATGCTGAAACATTTGTCATCACTAATGACCTTACACAACTTGTCCAGATGCCAACCAGAATACCAGATAATCCAAACCACTCTCCAAACATCCTAGATCTCTTCCTCACCAATGACCCCTCCAAATACACAGTGAAAGTAGTGAGCCCACCCCAGTCAATTCTGACCACAACCTAGTGCTCATCTCCTCCCCCCCCCCCTTCCCCCCCATGCAACAACATTTACACAAACACTCTCATACAAGAGTAGTTTGGCACTATAGTAGTGCCAAGTGAGACAGCCTCCACAACTTCTATGCTGCATTCCCATGGTTGGACTGTTGCTTCCGCCCTTGCAACCCAAACATATGCACCGAGCTTATTACCCAAGTTATCCTCACTGGCATGAATACATACATTCCACACAGCACTCTGAACTGCCATTCCCTAACAAAACCCTGGTTCTACAAAAGATGTGCCAAGGCTGTAGAGATGAAACACCAGATATAACCACAACTGACTGAAATCAAGAACCTCATCCTCCTTCGAAGCTTACACCGAAGCTTGTAATAGATGCAAAAAAAAAAAAAAAAAAAAAAAAAAAAAAAAACAATCGACGCTTCCAAAACAGAGTTCAAAAGAGCAAAAAGCAGGAAACTAGCAGCCTGTCCAAACGGCAGCTGCACCTTTTGGTCTCTCGCCAAAGCAGTTGGCTGTAACGTCTGTCCAACACTCTTCCCACCCCTATCATACCCAGATGGCTCTACTCCATCATCACCCACAGAAAAAGCCAGTCTTCTGGCTTTATACTTTGCTTCCAATGCACGCATAACGGACAATGGTAAATGTCCCCCAACCATTTCAGACACCCAACATACAATGCCCCCTATATCCTTTTGCCAGGATGAGATCAAAAAAATACTGTCCAAATTAGACACAAAAAAGTCTCCTGGCCCTGATGGCATCTCCCCCAATTGTTCTGAAAGTTTGTGCTCCAGAACTGACCCCTATCCTATGTCACCTATATTTGCTCTCTTACTCCACTGGAATCTATCCCACAAACTGGAAATTGGCCTATATTCAGCCCATTCCCAAGAAGGGTGACAAGTCACTGCCATCCAATTACCGCCCTATCTCACTTACCTCAGTCCTGTCAAAAGTAATGGAAAAAATCATCAATTCCCAACTCCTACACTATCTTGAAGACACTCGCCAAATAAATGACCACCAGTATGGATTCCACCACTGCCGATCAACAGGAGATCTACTTACATACAATACCCATCTCTGGACAAATGCTATGGCAAGGTTTGGCAAATCTCAAGTGGTTGTACTAGATATCTCCAAAGCCTTTGACTGGGTCTGGCACAAAGGCCTACTAGGCAAACTACCATCATTCGGTCTGACCCAGGACCTCTTTAGTTGGATTGCCAGTTTTCTGTCTGGACGCTCACTGTGTGTGTGTGATGGTGGATGGCTCCCTATCATCTCACCACTCAATTAATGCTGGGGTCCCACAAGATTCTGTCACCAACCGTCTTCCTGCTATATATCAATGACCTACTGCAATTGACCTCCAACCTAATACACAGTTTTGCAGACGATAGCACACTACACTCTTTGCTTGCATTTGATAAGCCTTACCCTACACAACTCACCTTAACCTACAGAACATCAACCACCACCACCCTCAACTCTGATCTCCAAACCATCATACAATGGGGTTCGGATAACCTCATAAATTTCAATGCCAATGAAACTCAGTTCTGTACTATTTCCCATAAAAAAGAACCATTTTTTCCCATTATCCTTTTTGACAATACCCAAATTTCCAGACAGTTTGAGATCTCGCTTCTTGGAATCATTCTCACATCAAACCTCTCCTGGCATAAACATATCACTACCATTGCATCCTCAGTCTCAAAAAAACTAGGATTTCTCTTTTGCTCAAGATGTTACTTCACCCCCGAACAGCTATTAACATTATACAAATCACAAATCTGTCCAGCTATTGAATACTGCTCCCACATATGGGGTGGGGCTCCAAAATGCTCGACTCAATACAGAGGTGAGCAGTTAGACTTACCAATGATCCATCCCTTACCAACTCTCTCTCTCTCTCCACTTTCACACAGACGTATAGTCTCTGCATTATATATATTCTACAAATATTTCTATGTTCATCTGAAATAGCATCAATAATTCCCCCACTCAGTACTAAGCTTGTTGGAGCATGTGCAGCTGCTGCTCAACATCCCTTCACAGTACACCTAGAAACAAACAGAACAAGTTTCTTTTCCTCTTCCTTCATCCCTGCAACTGCTGCACTGTGGAACAGTCTCCCACCTGCTGTGTTTCCCAAGGAATACAATTTAAAGTCATTCAAATTAAATGTAAACAAATTCCTTCTCTCCCAACCCACTACCCATACATGGTACTAATGTACTATAGGTTGACCAACCAACCTCCTGTGTATGGGCTCAACATTTAAAAAAAAAAAAAAAAAAAAAAAAAAAAAAAAACCATAGTCTCACAATAAATATTGTTACAACTTCCACACACTCACATGATGCTCACACAATCGCACGAGCCCACTTCTCTTAATATATGAGTATATATACAAACAGCACTGGGAAATGATTTAAAATAATGTTTAATTGTTTCAATATTTCATCTGTCACTGAGACATCATCAGGGAATACAACGAGACTTTTAACACACACACACACACACACACACACACACACACACACACACACACACACACACACACACACACACACAACAAAGCTAGGTGAAAGACTAGAGTGAGTGACCTTGCATGCAAACTGGGATCTAAAAGTATTAATGTTTATAGGTGCCTACAGAGGTGCCCCGCCTAGTTAGTCCTTCATTCATGTGTTTCACTTAGTATTGTGTTGCCTTTGTGTGTGTCACAAGTCTCATATTATACTCCCTGATGATGTCTCAGTGACTGATGTGAAATATTGGAAGAATTAAATACCAATTTTTAATCATTTCTCAGTGCTGTTTTACTCTATCAAGCCTCTAACACGAGACTTGTCTTCTGCCATTGTAGTGCTAGGATGTAATTGAGAGAGAGAGTGCCTTGACCTATCAGTGTTTGAGGTCCATGTAAATGCCCATAAAAAAAAGATCATGCAGAAACAGAGCATCTTTGAAAAAAATAATTGGAGGGAGTGTGTGTGTATGAGAGAGAAAGAGATAGGTTATTTGATAAACAGATGCCCTTTTCTAACTATATCATTCAATAGATGGAACATTTTTCTTAGGAGGAAAAGTTTTGGTGTACTACTCCAAATGTGAGAACAGTATTCTAATGTTGAATTGACTTATGTAATGTTTGGAGTTAGTTGTACAGTTGAAAAATAATGTCCTGAATGGAAGAGGACGCTAAGTGTTTGATGCCTTGGATACTAGATGTGATTTGTTTATATCATGAAAGCCTAGATGTGCAAGTTAACACAAGAAGAACGATCTGATTTGGATGCAATAATGAAAAGGAATAATCTGCACTGTCTTAAACAAAACTCTGGAAAGCATTTGAAACAAGAGAGAGAGAGAGAGAGAGAAATCATTAATGTATAGTAGGAAGTGTGATGAAAACACTGAATCCAGGGATAGCATGTTTAGAAATCCAAAGTGAGGAACCATCCACTACATAGTGAACAGCCAGAGTGTAAACTGTAACTCATTTGCAAACATCAGACTGAAAAATAGTAATGTGGTAGGCCTGTATATTAAAGCCAATCAAGATGGCTTGGTAATATCAAGATCTATCATATGAGTTGTTCCCAACCCTCCATGACCTGTATCCAAAAGTTGACTAGACTAGGAAATCTGCTTTGTAATGAGAGTAATAAAATCCATATTACTTACTTTATAAATCCATATTCTCTCTTTGTGCCTCATAGCACATAAGGCCTAGATTCGTTTCTTTCAGATACCTCTGTTCGAAGACACCAGTTTGGCTTCTCTCCAGCTCTACCAAGTTAATTTAGGCCTTCCCCTTTTTTTTTTTTCTGGGATCCATGTCAAAGCCACTTTTAGGAATCTCTCCGCTGTCCATTCTCAGTATGTCAAATCCATTTCCATCTCTATTTTTTTTTTTTTTTAATTGATTCCTTTTACACTGCCAGCTTATATAAATCATTTGTTATATGTTGGAGCCAAAATATTTTTCATATTTTATGCAGACCTTTGGTTTGACAACCATTTCTTCCTGTTTTTTGGTTAGTTTCATGTCTCTGATTTGTGTTAATAATACAGCCTTAGCATTGCTATTGAAAATCTTTGTTGATTTTATTATAGTATTTTGAAGATTTCCATACATTATTGAATTTCCTGAAAGCAGTATTAGCTTTTGTCAGTCTTTGCATTATATCCCTGTCAGTTCTGCATTCAGTATCTCCATTTGCTCCCAAATATGTAAAATTCTTAACTTCTTCATAGCATGCTTATTAATTTTCATCTGTTTGTAGCATTTGCTGTTTAGTTTAAGCACTTTTGTTTTAGTCATATTTATTTTAAGACCAACCATTTCAGCTGTTTAAAAAAAGTCTTCAGATTTAGTTTGTATATCATTGTATTTTGATGATATCAAAACTATGTCATCAGCATAATCAAGATCTTCTAACTGTGACATAGGATTCCATTTAATTCTCTTTTTGCATCTGTAACTTTTCTCATAATCCAATCGATGGCTATGTTAAATGTAACCCAACATTACACAACCCTGCTTTACACCAGATCTTATCTCAAACCAATTGGATGTTGTTTGCTTGCAATAACATACTTTTACTTCCCTTATATATATTTCTTTTGATTATTGTCATATTTGTCAGGAATTCCATAACTTTTAATAATTCACCATGATATTTCTCTGTCAATACTGTCAAATGCTTTAGCAAAATCTATAAAATTTAGGTATAATGGGCTTTTAAATCTATGCTTTGTTCAGTGATGTTCCTTAAAGTAAAAATGCGATCTACAGTACTTCCACCTTCTAAAAGGTGGAAGTATTGCTCATGCCTCACTTCTCTATTTCATTTTTAATTATATTTATCAGTATTCTACAGAAAATTTTTGCAGTTACTGAGAGTAGGCTAATTCCCTTCCCATTCTCACATCTAGTGAGAATGGGAGGAGAATAAGTATAATTAATCGAGGGAGGATAATTATAATCTCCTTTCTTAGAGATTATAATTATCATTGCTTCTTTCCACTGTTTAGGTATCTTTTCGGTCTCTAGCACATTGTTAAAGGTCAGTTTTGGTTTATCAGCAGCAGTTTCTGTAGTTTTCTTAAGCATTTTTATTGTGATATTATCATTGCCCATAGCCTTTCCACTTTTCATTTTTAGATATGGGTTCTGATGTTATTATTTAAATTTATGCTTACAGGAGATTTTTCCATTATTGAACTTCTAATCATATCAGTTATATTGTTGTCTACATCATTTAGAATTTCATAAGTATTCTTTTCATCTTTTATCTTATCCTCTTCTGTTAGAAGCAAACCTTCTTTATATCTTATAGCATTTACTTGCTTCTTTTCCTCAGAGTATATTTTCTTTGTCATCGCATACAGTATTCCAGTGTACCCTAATGTTTCCCCCTTCTAAGCCTTTTGTGCCTCTTCTCTGTCAAACTCTCCACATGATTCCTTTTGTCCTCTCTTGCAGATCTTTTAACTAAGTTGTCTTTTTCTCTATAGTTGTTGAAATTAATTTCTTTATCTCTCTGGGATTTATCACTTTCAAACATTATTTTAACTTTGTGCCTTTATTCTATGAGTCTCCAGGTCTTTTCTGATAACCAAATGCTGTTCTTTTTTTCCCCTTCTTAGCACCCAAACACTCTCTTGCAACTTTATTATACACCATTTAAAAATTTTTCCATTGCATTTCAGTCATGTCTTCTGGACATTCTACTTTCTCAACTTCCAGCTTCTCATTTTCCAAAATACGAAATCATTTTTTTATCATAATAGAAAAAGTCTGCACGGTTAGCATAGTGGCTGTGCATTTCACAACCATATGCCTGGGGAAGGAGTGTCCTAAGTTCGATTCCCGTCGGAGATGTGAGGAGCTGAAGGATCTTCCTCAGCCATAGCCAAGTTAGCCGGTCTTGGGCATGGACAGTAGGGTTTTTTCCCCAGTTTATCCTGGGGTTTTTCATCCCACAAAGCAGGAAAACCGGCCTTGAGAACTCAACACTATGGACATACGATACACTGGGGCATAGGGCTCACCACTTTATCCTGTGAATGGTTTGAGGTCCGTTGATTAATAAACCCTCAACACCGCAAAGTAAAAGAGGGTAAAAGGAAGATGAGATGAGAATAGAAAAAGTTCATTTCATTCATTTTTAATTTAGACATCATATTTTACCATCCCATTCTGATTTCAAATTTTTTTTTATATATTTTTTTTAAAAATTTCATGCAGTTTTAATATAATTTTGGCTGTTGCTAAGTAGCGATGAAATCCTACATCAGCTTCCTTTCTTGAACATCTAAGAGTGAACTCCTAAAATTACCCTTAATTACAATAATCGATTTGGGATTTGGTTTTACCATCCGGTGGTAATCATGTCATTTTATGCATGTTTTAATGTTTAAATAAACTTCCTCCTATTACAGAGTTATTCATTTCACAAAATGTCACCAATAGGTTATCATTCTCATTTCTTGAACCACCTGCTTCATTACCTACTGCTCTCTCATCTTCATTATTTCTTTTGCCAACTTGAGCATTAATGCCACCGATAAGAATAAATAAAATCCATATTGGTGATCACTAATTAACTAATAGACTTCCGAGTTGTGAATAAGTTAGCTATCAATGCAACCATCTCCCTTGTTTTTGACTATATGTCAAATAAATGTGGCTACTTGAACAGGCAATGTCAGATTGATGTTTCTTTTGGAGCACAAATTTTGAGCAAAATTGGGAAGATATCAACCAACTAATGAGGATTTTTCTGATGTATTTCTGGCAAATGGTGAGATAAAGCATGCAGTAAATTAGACTAGTTTGGTTATTTGATTGAAGTTGGTAGTTAGATAAGGTAAAAATAGTAATCAGACTACTAGAGACAGGAGGTATAGAAATCATGCAAGTTAATCAATGTTGATGATAATGTAGTGACAAACTTGCCTCCTGCCCAAATGGAAGCCATCCCCTCTGATCCCTTGCTAAGGCCATTGGATGCATCTTCTGCACTTCCCTTTCTCTCTCTCTCATCCTGATGACACTACTGTTACTTTATCCAAAGATAAGCTAACCTTCTGGCATCACTCTTTTCCCTCAAACTCCTGCATAGATAACCAAGGGAAATCACCTACCATACTGTAATCCATACTGTATGCTTCCTGTAGTTTTTCAACGAAAAGATATCGGAAAACTACTAAATAATTTGAATGCTTAAAAGTATTCTGGTCCTGATGGCATCTCTGATTGTTCTTAAACATTGTGCTCCAGAGCTAACACTGACCCCATCATCTCTATAATCTATTATACATAGCTGGCACTTATTCCAGTGTGTGGAAATAATCTCATATCCTCCTATTCCAAAAAGAGGATTACATACATCTACTTTCAAACTAATGACCAATTGCTATCACCTCTTCCCTTTCCAAAATAATGGAGAAAGTCATCAATAGCCAACTCCTCCAACACTTAGAGTCCCAATATTGATTAGCAGCCACCAGTATGGATTCTTCCATTCAAGATCCACAGCTAACTTTGTAGCTTGCATCACCCACTACTGGACATGTCATGGAAAGGCTTGGAGAAACTTGTGCTGTTGCCCTCACATTTCCAAAGCTTTTGATGGTGTGTAGCATTGAGACCTGCTAAACAAATTGCCATCCTTTGGTCTCCCTGCCACCTTCTGTAATTGGGTAGTTAGCTTTATCTCTTGTCATTCTCTGTGTAATCATGGTAGATGGCTCCCTCTCTTCCAGCTTCACCACCAGTGCTGGCATCCCTCAAGGCTCTATCCTATCACTTACTCTTTCTTCTGTATATAAATGATCTATGCACAATCACCATTAATCCTATACACAGCTTTACAGATGAATAGTACTCTCATTCACCGCCCTCATTTGACAAACCCTGCAGTACTCTGACATTGCAGGCTACAAGATAATGTACAATGCTTTAAACATTGATCTACATACTATCCTTTAATGGGGGAGGTGACAATCTTGTCATGTTCAATGCCACCAAAACACAGTCTTGCCTTTTCTCTCGCAAAAGAGATCTCAACTCGCCTATCCTTACCCTCAGTAATACACAAATGATCAGACATGATCAGATCACTCTCTGCTTGAACTAATGTTTACATCCTGTCTCTCCTGGCATAAACACATCACATCAATAGCCTCCTCAGCATCCACAAAACTAGACATTCTCTTTCATTCAAGAGGGTATTTTACACCATCCAACAATATACAAATACCAAATTCACCCATTTAGAATATTGCTCACATGTTTGGAGTGGAGCACCTAAAAATTCTCAAAAATTCTTGATACTGTCCAGAAGTAAGCAGTTAGGCTCGTAGACGAATCCCCTCTTACAGTTCACTTCAACTTCTATCTCACAGATGCAGAGTTTTAGTGCTGTCAGTTCTAAAGGTACTTCCATGGTCACTGCTCCAGTGAATTGCCAACTATCATTCCTCCACATTGTTGCACCTTGTTAATACAAAAGAAGCAGCAGTTTCTCAGCATCCTTTTACTGTACAACTGAAAACACACCAAACCTGCTTACTCTTATTCTTCTCTTACTCTTTTATTCCATTAAACCTCTGTCCTCTGGAAGATCTTCCTCATGAAGTATTCCCAAACAACAACAACAACAACCACCTGCAGCTTTTCAGAAAAAATCCCATTCAAACTTCTATTTCAGTCTTCACTACACCCCACACATGGTGCTGATGTGCTTATACATATCTTTACCTCTCATGTATAGAATCAATATAAAAAAAAAAATCACGAGGCTGAGATTGTATTGGTGAAAATTCTTCTGTAGAGAAGGAAATATGAACAGAGTTTTGGTCTAAGTTACCAAAAAAAAAGCTATCTGCAGTGTATTTGAGTTGTGAAGTTAGAGAAATTAATTATTATTATTATTGCACAGTTACCTCCATGGAGTCCTAAGACTTATTGTGGGAGATCCAGACTATCAATACAGTATCTGTCATACCTTTCCTTGAGACTATTAACACAGTACTCACAACTGACCCATGCAACCCATTCCATTCATTCACCACTCTCTAAGTGAAAAATCTAGTTCTCACACCCTTGCTAAACACACTCTTACCCAACTTCCAGAGATGACCTCCTGTTCTTCCCCCCCCCAGCCAAGTGCTGACACATTTCCTATGCATCAATCCTATAAAAGCCTTTAAGCAACTTAAATTCTTCCTTATCATACCCCCCCCCCTTTTTTTTTTTTTTTTTTTTTTTTTTGCCTATCAACCATCTTTTGCAATCCACAAACTCTCAATCTAACCTCATAGAGAGCATTCCACAAACCACTCTCCATCTTGGTTACTTGCTTCTGGATCTTCTCCTCCACTTCATCTCCAAGAAACCCAGGTCTGGCCACCAGGCCGTATCAAGGTCTGCTGACCAGATGTAGGCATATCAAGGTTTTATAAAGAGGAAGGATAACTCCCTTATCTCTGCTTGTTAATGTTTTCTTCAATAACCAAGTAATCCTGTAAACTACCCTGGCTACTTTAGCAGTATATCCTCTAAACTTCAACTCTGTCTATTACTATCCCCAAATCCCTGGGGATAGTAATAGACAATCAATTTCTTAGAGTACAGATCCCTCAATGTGATACATAGCTTGTAATCTTTATATACCAAAATGCATAACTTTATACTCCTCCACATTAAATTGACATCCATTATGATTTTCCCACACTGTCAGCCTATTTAAATTATCCTGCAAGCTCTCTACATCACCTTGATTAACTATTAACTTCAACTTACCATCATCAGCAAACAACTGAATATCATCATCATCATAATGCTTAATACGGGTATAGACCATATTGCTCTGTTCTGGTCTCATTATCCATCCAATATCCTTTTTTTGAGGTCTACCCTGCCTTCTCTTTCCAATTGGCTTATATTTTTGTATTTGTTTAGGATGTCAGGTGTTGGTTATTCGGTTTACATGTTCAATCCATTTTTGTTTATAATTGTTTCGTTTTTCTTCTATTGATTTTGTTTTTAGTTCTTTTAAAATGTCTTCGTTCTTTTTTTGATCTAATAATGTGTATTTTGCAGTTCTTCTCATAAATCTCATTTCACTTGTTTTTGTTCTTTGTCTATCACCCAAGTTTCACTGCCATATAATAATGTGGGCACTGCTAAAGTATTGTATATTTTCAAGCATGTTTCTTTTTGTACTATTGGCATTAGTGAAACATGGCTGACAGAAGATGATATAGCTAGTGGGATTGAATGTGAGGGGTATGGTGTGTTCAGGAGTGACAGGGAGAATAAAATGTGGGGAGGAGTGTTATTGATGATAGCTGATGAGCTACAGCCAAGGAGAATAGAAGTGGAACTGCAGGATAGAGAAAAGAGCACATTTGAGGCTATTTGGTGTGAGATTGAAACTAGCAGAACAAAATATACAGTTGGGTGCTGCTATAGACCAGGTGATGGAATAGATGGTGGAGATAGTATGCATAAGCAAATAGAAGAAATGAGTGGAAGGAGGGTAATTATTATTGGAGATTTCAACTATGGTAACATTGATTGGAAGGAGGAGAGGACACATGGGAGGAAGGAATTGGATTTTATGCGGTTATTAAGGGATAACTATCTGCGACAGCATGTAATGGAAAATACTAGGGGTCAGAGAGTGCTTGACCTAGTAATTGCATCTGAGAATTTGGCTGTAACGAATATGACCACGTTGCCACCAATTGATGAAAGTGATCATAAGGTCTTGACTTGGGAGGTGGCTAAAGGTGTGGAATTTACAATTAAGACAGGGTACATGTGGAATTATCTGGCTGGTTGATTGGATCAGTGCCATGACATGTAAAACTGCAAGGGCTGGATGTTGATAGTGCATGGGAAGCAGTTAAGAAGTGTTTGCATGAGGCAATGGCAAGCCATTGCCTCATGCAAACAGTTCTTAACTATCATTGCCTGATAGCTTGCCAGCTCAGTTTGGCCATGCAGTGCAGTCATGGATCAAGACTTGATCCATGATCAAGTCTTGTACCATTTTAATAGCAAAATTAATCAATATAAATTGTCTGAAGTATATGTATAGATTTATTGTAATAATGGATGATGTCTTTACAGAGGAATGCTGTTATGAAATGAACTTATATATAAAATTCTGTTCACATTATGAAGAAAAGTGGCATTAAATCTGATATCAAAATTGTAAATGTTAATCATAGTTTTCTCTTTATGCAGATGATGCTATACTATACTACTCTTAAATAAATCCACCGTGTCTGCAGAATTCCCTAACTAAATTGCTAAATAACTAACTGCTGTAATAAATTTGGTATGAAAATTAGCAATAAAAAATAGACTGAGTAATACTATCAATAATATCCTGTGACTTCCTGAGGCTACATATCAGGAATTTGATGATATAATTCTGTGCAGTCACTTCTCATAGACCAGTATGGACAGTCTTAAGATCAAAAATAGTAGAAGAATGATGAAAAGTACCAAAGGGGGGGGGGGGGGGGCATTTTGTGTTCAAAATATTGAATACCAATTCTTGAAGTTTCTTGAAATATTGCATACATTTAAGAACTGTAATAGAAATTACAGTATGATTTCAGACATTTGCTTCATTCTTGGTACAAACTATCAATAGAGAAACAGACTACAGTCTGTTGTGACTTCATTGGTGAGGAGATGCTCGCACAAGACAAATTGGATATCATTTATCTGTTAATTCAAAAAGAGAAGCCACCATTTCTCTGGTAGTACATCTGGGTAATGTCAACATTTATTTTAAAATAAATGTGATGTTAATTTCATGTATGTGTCCCTGAGAAAGACAAATGTATCTCTGAAAAAATACACATGGCATAATTACTGCTTTGAAAAAGTTGTGGAAAATGATGAACTGTAGCTACTATGAATCATTCACACAAGCCTAAACCAAATGACACATTGTTCCCTTCTTAATTCAGTAGTGCATTTTTGCATCAAGCATTTCTTGAAATGGTCCCAAACCCTCAGATATTGACATCCTGTCATAATATTCTGTATTATCCTGTCATAATACAAGGTATTATGTGACTACCCTTGAAGTGATATGTGAAATTGTCAGTATGAATCAGTCATTAAATAATTTCTTCTAATGCATAGTTAGTATCAGTGAGATCTAGCAGTTCATTCTTAATAGCCTTTCAATTGAGATCTACAGTAAATCTTGCTGTTTCCTTAAGCTTGAACTTCTTTCATCTCATTCAATTCGGAAAACTTCAAGTTTGCTGATATCTCTGGATTTATATATTGCATACGATGTCCACATATATAGTAAGCATGACTAATTTGTTTGTCTGTAAATGATTTTACTTAAAAGCAAAATTTTTTCCTCATAGAATCTTCGAGGAGAGTGCTCAAAAACTCCTTCAGAGAAATTATTAGCAGAAATTAATGGTGCTTCAAAAAGAGTCAAAACACTAGAGGATCAGCTACATGGTTTATTATTATCAGTTCAGCATGACCATGTTGTAAGTATTTATTGAAGTTTTAAAATAGTATCAAAGAATTGAAATGTAGATATGTTTTTTTTTTTTTTTTTTATGTGTGTGTGTGTGTGTGTGTGTGTGTGTGTGTGTTATAGTCATATTATATTGTATACCCCAGCCAATAAGATTTTGTATATCATATTGGCTGGAGCAACCAAGTGGATAACATCTCTGCTTTATTAACAGGTTGTGGATATTTAAATCCCATTTTGACATGGATGTTTATAAAATTCCTTAAGTGGTAAATGATTTTCAATGCCCTCTGTAGTACTGATATCTTGCTTAGTTAGTTGCAATCTAAGGTGGCAAAACGTAAAGATCATGATTATTCTTAAAGCAGAGTTCTGTGTCTTGCTCACAGCAATTTAATGTGTTGTAGGCTTCCAGGCTTTCATGAGTCATGTTGTCATGAAAAATTGTTATATATAGCCATTATATAAACATTTTGGTTATAAAACATAATTTGTCTGTGCAGTTAGCCTAATGGCTTTGTGTTTTGCAACCATATGACTGGGAAAGGAGAGTCCCAGGTTCGATTCCCGTCGAAGAAATGAGGAATTTGAGAATCTTCCTCAGCCATAGCAAGTTAGCCGGTCTTGGGCATGGACAGTAGGTTATTTCCGCCAGTTTATCAGACGTTTTTCATCCCTCAAGCAGGCAAGCCAGCCCCTTGAACATACACTACTACAGCCAAAAATATACCCCCCCAGCGGCAGGCTAGATGACAGGTCAGTTGGGAGTGGTACTAACAAGAAGTCGCATCTAAGTAACACGTGGCCCCTGTATAGGAAGTGGGAATAACACATAGTGAAAGAAGAAGAAGAAGATTATAAAACATAATTTAAAATCATCCCAGAGAAAGTCTGAAAATTTGAGTAATAATTATTATCCTTCCATGAAGTCAAAGAATTTATCACAGATAACCTGATTGTCACACACAAATCTTGTCAAACCATGCTTTAAACTCATTCACCATTTCTGCACTCACCATACACTAAGGGGTAATAAGTCAGGATTGGGTTCTTCCATGCAAAGAATATAATTTATTCCCCTCCTTCAAAGTGTATTATACGGCTTCAAGGGATGATCTCCAAGATACCTTCATCACCTCGAAAACCAAGTGACCAGATATGCAGTAATCTATAAGTGGCTTGACAAAGGCCTTATAGAATGGAACCATAATTTCATTACTTCTGTTTATCAAGATCTTCCTTATCATTGACATCATCTGTTGTGATGTCCTCAGAGTTTTAGCGGTGTGATCTCTAAACTTGTCCACCAGTTCTGCATCTCTTATCTCCTCCTCGTCCTTGTTCAGAATTTGCTCACCAATTATATAGTCTGTATGTCATCCTTGTCTACTAAACTTTAAACGTTCCACTTTGCAAAACCAAATGCATCATTCTACTAACTTTCCACTTATAGTCTATTGAGGCCGCCCTCCTGTAAGCCACAGCTTCTGCTTTATTCCTCAGTACTCCCCAGCTTTGCATCTGCAAACAACTGTATATCTTTAGTTAACCTATCTCGATATCATTAACATACAAGGTAAACAACAGTGGCCACAAAAATAGATATATGTGAGACTAATTTGGAATGCATTGTCTGAAGGTGTGTTGAGTGCAGAGATAGTGAATGCATTTAAGTTATGGTATAATGAGCTCTGTATGTGTGTGTGTGTGAGAGAGAGATCTCCCACAACATGATTCTTTTGATTCCATGGAAGTCTGATGATAATCCAACACAAGCTTTTTTTTTTTTTTTTTTTGTAAATATATTTACATACCTACTACATTCTTATACCTGCTGAACTTCCTTCTTGCATTGAAATATGCAGTCATTTTAACATTTAATTATGTGCTATTCTAGTTATATCCTGTTAAGCATAAGTACTGAAGATAACTCAAGAACTCAGCAGAAAATTTAGTTTGAAAATAAAAGCAAATATAGCACAACTTTACCAGCATAATAATTTCTACCATCAAATAAGTTTGCCTTGCTTATAGGATGTGCACTTTTCTTCCCTGTCTGGATGTGGAGAAGAAAAGTGCAAATCCAGCAGTAGTAATGTAAGTCCTACATTTAAGTTATTTGTAGCAACATAAATGAGTTCGATGTCATTATTACTGTACCTTTCTTGGACAGAGTCCATATCTACTTTGGCATCTAATTTCTCAAATATAAAAGTAAATACACCATCATGAATCTAAGGAATGAGAAATGGTATCATTTTAGTGATATTACAATTTTCTTCACAAGTACATTATTCATAGTCACATCACAAACAGCACCAAAACTTCACTGAATGTACACTAATCATTATAAAAAAAGTACCTCTATCTCTTAAATTAATGCCTGTAAGATGACACTATGCATCCACTGTTGAATTAGCAGCATGCTAATTAAAGACTGGAGTCAGATTATGCTTCCCCTGCTCTGATTAGAGGGCTTCCATTCAATGACATTAATTTTCTTATGCTTTTTTACACCTTGCATATGTACCAGTATTTAAAGGTATCATGATCATGTGCATGATCATGTATTCTCCCCCCCCCCCCCACAAACACAAGTATTTATGTTGGACAGCTGATGTCACATTCACAGGTAAGGTTTACTCTCAACCTTACCTGTGAATATAAAATTGAACTTAAAATTGCTGCTTAAATAAATTGTTTGTGAAAGAATGATGAATATGTATAATAAAAGGGAAAAGGAAGTATTATAGATATGTAGGTATGTACAAAGTATAAAACCATGTTATAAAATATGGAAGAGAGAGAAGGGAATTAGTAAAACGGTACATAGAATAAACAGTCTGATAAAAATAGAAAGAAATGTATGAATAGGCATGATTATGGTTAATGTGAAGTTTTTTTCATATACTGAAAGAAAGAAGAAAAGGAAAAAGATATAGTGTTGTCTAAATGCAACATTTTATGTCAACATAATTAGTAGCTAATTTGATTTTCTTTCTTCCAATTCAGTATTAGCTGTTATCAGTTTAATATAATAACCCAAAAAAAGAATCTCATGATATAAAGTTTTGACATCTGCCAATCATCTTGCTTCTCACTGAGACAGACAATCACTTCTCTGATAATAATAGCAAAGAACTCTATCTTGTTTTTGCAAAAATGTGTTTGTCAATGTCTTTTTTTCAGTTGTAACAGTAACAATGTTCCTGTTCCCCCTAAGCTAAAATAAAATAAATAAATAAAATAATAATAGAGGGAATATTAAATAGTAACCATATATGAAGAAGTATAATATCTGATAATCAAGGTGTAATAATCCTCTCATAAATTTTTATACACATGTTTTGCCTTGGTGACCAAAGTGAAATATTGGCTTAGTAATCTAATTAGCTAAATAAATTTAATTAGTTAATTATTAGCTATGGATGTCTGCTTTATTCCACTAAACATCAACAATGAGTGGGCAAGTAGATCACATTAAACAATTCCCAACACATTACAAAACACAATGGTATCAACGAAAATCTTGTTTTCTGACTTCATATTATAGCAATTTTAGTCTGACTGACTCTCCTTATCATTGATTTTGATTTCTTCGGTCATTTGCTGAATTTGCAAATACTTAGTTTTTATTTGTGTTCATAAGGTCATTTATGTAATTCACTTGAGCATCTAATTCTCAACTTTCATCCATCTGGTTTGTTCTTGGACTGTCCACTGTGTTTTTATCTGGATTAAATAGTAGGTCTAGATAGTGCTCCACATTAAATTCTTGAAACCATCCAGGATAATGGTCACAGAACTGAATTTTTGAAACTACACGATACTATTCCCTCAGCTTTATTGGCATTTTATTGATGACTATATTTGTTCTAGAAATATTTTGGTGTATTGTAATGAATGAATAAATATTAATGTTTAGAATTATCCTGTTTATATTTCATAAATGTTTATAAAGCAAAAGATAATTAACTTTTTTTAATCAAAACAGGGACCATAATTTGCAAAATTAAAAAGCAAAGATAATAATTCGTAAAGGTTAAAAACATGCGATTATAAGTGATTTGTTAATATTCAGTCAAAGACAGTTTCAAAGTCAATATGATACTTATAACCTTTATTGTCAATGAAAGTTGAATTAATTCATCCTTAAATTAGTAGCATTTGTTCTGACTTCATGTACATTAATATTCATTCCACAGGTACCACGATCACCCAGATCACCAACGTCTGCACGCCATACCCAGAGTGAAAAGGAAACTGTCCATTCTGTGTCTCCTCCTGGTCAAGTAACACACCAAAATCGGTTAACACATCAAATATCTGCCCCTACGTTGCCAAAGTCGGAAAGATTTCCTACATTAGTAATCCCTACCGGAGATTCTTTAGAAAGGATATCACCTGTTTCTACAAGTTACTATCCACAGTTAATTCCTAGAACAGAAGGGCAGGCCCTTCAGCACCCACCGAAGCAGTTTTCCCTTTCCACATCACTGGAAAACATAGCCGTATCTCCAAGTTTTAGAGCATCATCATCTTCCTCTTCATGGGTAAGATAACAACATAATATTTAATCTCTTTTCTTTTCTGTTAGCTTGTTATATCATTACTTTCCTGAATGCCATATTTACTATGATCTTTTTCTCTCATTCACTTTTAAGAAGAAAATTTAGAAACATATTTTTAAAAATTTTTAAAATTTGTATAGTTAAAAAAGAATGTTCTCCATTTACAGAATTCAATCCTGAGAAGTCAGAAAAACATTACACTAAAAGCTGGGGAATAAAGAGTTCATGTTTCTGACTTTCAGGGTATGCAAATACATCTGTAATTATTTTTTTCATCATCAAATTCCTGATATGTACCCTCAAGGAGTGTGCAGGATATGATAGTACTACATGAAAAATTTACATCATTACTAACGTCCTATCCACCATTTTCCTCCAAATCAATCTGTTACCTGTCAAGACCCCAACATTATCAGATCTTATATTTCTGTCTTCTAAGGCACTTTTTACTGTATCAATCCAACCTATATCTTGTTCTTCCTCTGGGTCTTTTTCCTGCTGACCTTGCAGATAATACTTGTTTTGCTAATCTTTCCCTTCCCATTCTGTTTAAGTGACCATCCAAGAATGTGTTAGCTCTACTAACACATTCCTGGATGCTAACAATGTTAAGTTCTTTCCTAATATCTTGGTTTTTAATATGATATTGTCACTGATGCCATCTGTTAAGGCCTCTAAGCTCTCTCAAGACTCCCATATTGGCAGTCTCTAGTCTTTAGTCAAGGGTTTTACTTCTAACCCATTTCTCAGATCCATAACTTTAATTGGTTTGAACATTGTCTTGTATACAGCTAATTTAGTGTTTTGACTAATTTTTCTCTTATTTCATATAAATTTATTCAGTTGACTTCCTACAGTACCAGCTTTGTTGATTCTGTTGTCTATTTCCATATTCACTTTACCATCTTCACTAAAAATCATGCCTAAATAGCTGAAATGCTTTACTTGTTCTATAGGTTCTCCAGTTACAATGCAGTTGATATTTTCATTGCTTCTGCCTATTTTCATTGTCTTTGTCTTTTTAATGCTGACCTTCATACCATATCTATTACAACAGTTATTCAATTTATTCAAGGAATCTTGCAGACTTATAGCAGATTTATTCAATAGTATAACATCATCCAAATGAAGCAAAGAGCTGAGATTAACATCTCCAATTTTGATATCAGGTTTAATACCACTTTCCTTCATAATGTGATCTATATAGATAATGAATAACAGAGGATAATGTACATCCTTGTCTGACACCAGATTTAACATTAACCATCTTCCTATATTTCCTTCAATTCTAACTGCTGACTTACAACTCCAATAAAGACTAAGTATTGCTTGATATAATACTCCATTGACACCATAGAACTGTAGCATTTTGAATAGATTCTCTCTTGGCACCTTGTCATATGCCTTTTCCAGATCTACAAAACTTAAACACAGATTTTTGTTATATTCCCATGATTTCTCAAGAATTGTCGTAAAATGAAAATCTGATCCTGACAACCTCTGTTTGGCTTGAATCCAGCCTGTTCTTCACAAGTTTCTCTTCCACAATCCTTCTCAACTGTTTCTCAAGTATACTTGCATAAATCCTACCAGGAACACTCACTAGAGAAATACCTCTGTAATTCTCGCATTCAGTTTTATTTCCCCTTTTTATGTATATGGGAGTACTATGAGAGCTCTACTCCAGTCATCAGGAATTCATTCCTCTGTTCAGGCCTTCTCAACTATGCATTGCAGCCACTGTAAGACTTTTATACCTCCATACTTGAGCATTTCTGGTTGAATATCATTTACACCTGCTGCCTTTCTACATTTCATTTTTGATGGCTTTTTCTACTTTCAAGTATGGATATGTATTCCTGATTGAATGTCTGTTGAGTAATTTTTACTGTGTGCTGTGACTGATTGTTTCATTTAAAACAATTTTTCCACTTAATTACTCCATACATCAAAGTTTGCTTTTTCTCCCATTTATCATGTCACCTTTATCATCTCTAATTCGTTTTACAGCACTCTTTCTTCCATTTCTGAGCTTCTTCAACAACCTCCAGAATATCTTGCCACCTTCTTGATATTTATTTTCTATGTTCTTGGCAAAGCCTCCCATGACTTTTGTTTAGCTAGTTTTACACAGTGTTTAGCTTTCTTGCATTTGTCTCTGTATAAGAGCACAAGCTGACTTATTTGCCATGAACTTTTGATGTGCTTTATTCTTTTCCTTCACTGCCTCTTTAGCTTCCTGAGTCCACCATGGAGTTCTGATTTTTCTATCCTTGCAGACAAGCTCACCACATGCCTCTCTGGCTGAATTAATCAGCATGCTCTTCAGGGCTTGCCAGTGAATCTCCAAGGTTTTGTTCCTGTTCTCAAACTGTTTCATTTTTTCTTGAATGATGTTTGTGTATTTTAGTCTACAGTTCACATCTGAGAACTGCTCAACTTTTATATGCTTTAAAACTTTCTTGCATGTTCTTTTCAATATGGAATTCAATTTTATCCTGCTCAAGACTAGATGGTGATCACTTCCAATTTCAAATCCTCTGTACACTCTGGATCAAACATCACTATCAACATTAACATAGTCACCAGCTTGTTCTTCACAAAACTTCCCTTCCACAATCCTTCTTAAGGATTGTGGAAGGGAAATCTTACCAGGAACGAGCAGTAGAGAAATACCTCTGTAATTCTTACATTCAGGTTTATTTCCATTTTTATATATGGGTACTCTGAGAGCTCTACTCCAATCATCTGGAATTCGTACCTCTGTCAAGGACTTCTGGACTATGCAGTGCAGCCACTGTAAGACTTTTTATCCATAGAAATGGATTTTCTTGTTTGAAATTATGCAGGGTGTCCATGCTAGAGGTAACCAAAAAATACATACATATATCTCAGCATATATAAAGTTTAATGAAATATTTTTTTGCTGTTATACAGTATTATTCACCAAGTTTTTATGACTGTTAGTAAAGTTCAATGTGGGCACCTTTTGTAGCTGGACAGATGTCAAAAATGATACTCGAGCTTTTGCCAAGTGCTTTCCTGCATCTAAGGCATTATTAGAGCAACTTCTGCAACAATATGCTGTTTCAAATCATCCAAATGTTGAACTTTTCTCTGTTTTACACACAGTCTTTAATAAAGCCCTCTGCCAAAAAGTCCAATGGAGTCATATCTGGAGATCTAGAATTGGGCCTCCTTTTCTGATTTAATGTCCAGGAAAAAATGTCTTGTTCAAAAATGTAGCAACATCTTGATCGAAGTGTTGTGGAGCACCATTTTACTGAAATATGAAACCTGGTAGAATCTGTGGAACTGCAAAGATATCAAGGTAAGTGTCTTGTCACTGTGGCTCTCTGAAAAAAATGGACCAATGATGCCATTTTTGTGCATTCCTAAACAGACACCAACTTTTGGTATATACCTTTCATTTTCGATCGCTTGGGAAGGATTCTCAGTATCCCATGTGGCAATTGTGTCTGTTAACTTTCCTGCAAAAGTGAAAGGTTGATTCATCACTGAATAACAGCAGATCATGATAAATGAGATTGTCATCAATATGGCCGATCATCTCAGCAGTAAAAATCAGCTCTCAATCAGTGATCATCTGGCTGAAGGTATTGAAGAAGTTGAAGTTTGTATGCACACAAACAGAGACATTTGTGAACAATGTCATGAACTGTTGAATGAGGAATCTGTAGTTCATTACTAGCCTTTTCTAATTGATTATGTGGGCTCCTAGCCTGCATTTTGGATACCTCTAGCCTTGACATCCTGTATTTTAGCAAGTGCAAGAATATTTTAAATAAATAAGAAAGGCACACTTTTGTGCTAGCAGAAGCCCATTTTAAAAGTGTATTAATTCATTTTTAATATTGTGTTGCTTTTTGTGTTAATGGAACAAGCCCTATTAGGACAGTGTTTGTGTTCCCCCCCCCCATTCCTTGTAACTTTTGGCTCTGGTCAATTGTCAGTCTGAATGAACCATTATAAGTTGCTTTCATGTATGAATGTCTGCTTACTGTGATTAATTGAGTGAGGGTGGGTGTAGTCTCAGTAAGCGAATTTCATGATTAACAAACAGGGAACATTTTACCCACTGCCACAACCAGAAATAACTAAATTTTTGCTCCATGTTGTGCATATAATGATATATAAATGTTACTTTACTAAAGAATATGTAAAAAAAAAACTGTTCATGACCTTTCTCAAGAAAAGATATGTTAAAAATAAACACAGCTATAAGTTAAACAAATAAAAAAAAAAATTGAAAAAAAATTAATTTTTTCATGCAAAAAATATGCATTTTTGAAAACCTACTCAATTAACATTTGAACATAACTGTCAGTTGCATTTAAAAAAAAAAAAATTGAAAATAATTTTCAGATTTAATTGAAAAATATTAAATCAGCATGCAAAACAGACATATGTTAACCTTTTTATTTTGTTTAATAATGTTTCATATTAAAAAAACTTTACATAAAATTTCAGAATTTTATGTAAAGTTTTGCTTTAGTTTGAAACAGTTACCAGTATCACTTCATTTTTACAGGTGCATCTTACAGAGTAAACTGTTCACCAATTCATAAAATTATAGTGAATCACTAGAAGTCTGTTTTAATAAAATGTTGCAAATTTTATTTGGAATTTCAAATGTGAAATCCAAATCACTGGAATCCACAGCCATTGTTATATGCCATTGGAACTAATAATACCTAATTATATGCTATAATTAGTTCCAATGATTGCAGCCTGGGTAAAGTGTCTACTGCTCAGAATTTTGTTTTACGGTATATACAGAAACTTCAAACAGCAGTTGACACTCTGTTTTATAACCAGTTTTGCATACCATAACAGAAAACAAAGCTAGATAACTGGGAGGATACTACACATTAGAAGAAGGAAGATTAGAATGAATATAAAGACCCAACCAACTGCAACTTTTGACTTATTAGCCCCCAAATTGTGGATGGATGGTATGGCAGTTTGGGACTATCATGGGCTGGCACTGATAACACAGTGCATCATGTTGTACTAACTGAATTATATTTCATGTTGACTTAAACCACACATAGATATTATGGTACAACATGATCTGATATCATGCCAACTGCAGTGTCACCCATTTAAAAAATACCTTTTGCCGTTTTGGTCAGAAAATTGAGGTGAACAGGGAATAGTCAGCTATAGAAAACAATCTTTAACTTATTTGGAATTAAAAATAGACACCATCAGCATAAGAAGACTCAGTAAAATATTTTTCACTTGTTGGAATTAGCTGAGGAAGCAGAAAAATAGCATACTGACTGGTACAACTAAAACAATGATGACACAAACATGTAAAATACTTTTAAATGCAAATTATATGATATTACATTTGGACAACAGCGATCACGTAAAGGAGCATCTGTGGTATTATTTGACACTAAACACAGATAAACTTCTTGAATGGCAAATGTTTTAAGTATACATTGATATAGACAAATTTCAAAATAGAAACTTAGATAACAAGATTAAGTTGTGCATATGGTCCCACAAAACATTTTATTAAGAAAGAAATAGAGAAATTTTTTTGAGGCATTAGAGATAGCTGCATAATGGCAAAGTTGTTTATTGTTAGAGACATTCACTTCAAAGTAGGAAATAAATCCAAGATGTGTAGAAATGTTTCAGACAAATTCTGGAGAGAACAGCAAGCTTATAATAATGGTATGAAGCTGCTGGTATTTGTGCAGGGTGTTACTAATAACACATTCTGATTTTAAAATGAACATATAATCACCTGAAGAGATCACAAAAAATAAGTTTCAGTGGCTAGTTTATTGTTGATAGTGATATTTTAGATTCAGAATACACGAGTATAAATGGGATTTGAAATAGGAGGTTGGTTTGAGCAGAATTAAAAGTATCTTATCGAAAACAAAAAATATAAAAGTTTTGAAAAGAGTCGAGGTTAAGAATCTTTTGGAGGGAGACTATGCACAAATATAAATATTATTAGAAAAAAAAAAATTGAAAACAAGATACAAACCATTGACATACATTGAATGAAATCTGAAGAAAACATTGACTCTGCTAATGAAGCAAGTAATGAAGTTGTCCACAAGGATAATACAATCAGAAATTTAGAGCGGATATCAGAAGTTTAAGAAGCAATCCTGGGTACAGAAGAAATTATATCAAAAGTTGGTAAGTTAGCATGCCTTTAAATACCCAGAAAAATGTAAGAAAGCAGGTATGCGTAGAAGTAGAATATAAGAATATAAACATTTAAGAATATAGAAGATAAATAACATAAAGGCAGCACAATGTGTTTGGATGCTGTCAAAGAAGTTTTAGATGAGCAGCGCTGTGAAATATTACGGAAGTAACATAAAAGCTGAAATAAACATCCTGAATATTCGGAGTAATTACTTAGAAAAATATTAAATGAAAGAAGCAGAAGAATGATAGAAAAAACCATGAGAAATGCAGTCATGAGAATATTTCAGTATGGAGGTAGGAAAATGTCAAAGGTTTGAAAATTGAGATTCGTCTGATTTGCCAGAAATGATCAATAAGGTAGCTTTTAAAACTCATTACTTCTGCATAATTCAGAAGTCCTGAGTAGAGCACTCATGGTACCCCTTTATATATATTTAAAAAAAAAAAAAAAAGGAAAAGAAAGAAAGAACACTGAGATGGTTTAGGTACACATTCTGGAGGAGAAGCTAAGAAAAATTTTAGAAAGAAGCTTGGAAAAGAACAAGCCTAGTTCAAGCTATATAGCTGTTTTTAAGACCAGCTATAATTTAAGTTTTATATCTTTAGAAAAGGTACATGATAAGTTGCCAAGAAACAGAAATTTATCTTCATAAGAAAAGCTTCAAAATAGTTCCATTATATATTGGAAATGGGCATGATGTGATGTGATGTGTGTGTGTATATATATATAATGCGAATTCATTTTTACTCGGTTGGAATATTATGATAAAGCTTTAATGACTGTTACCGAGAGATAAAAAGATGACAAGATATATTTAAAAAGATTTTACTAGTTTCGTTGAATATATCAACATCCTCAGGTATCACAATCAAAGAAATATATAAAAAAATTACAGAGACTTAAAATTGTAATAACAGAACAAGTATAAAAAGACAGTAACGTGTTTGAAAAACAAATGCGAGTATGAGTTCCAAACAAACGTATACTATGTGCTGTCGCGAGTCCGCCAGTACTGAACAGAAGCAACGTGAGCATCAGAGAGATTGTAACTCAAGCTGTTGTTGATATGAGAGGAATCTAGAGAAATTTCCCTGGATTCGACAATCTTTCTTTCGAGTTCATCATAGCACACATGGATGTTAGAAGTTTTAGTCCAGTTTACAATGTTTTGGCGGCCTTCGTCTGAGTTAGCTGAAAAGAGAACGTGGCTAGAGAGAGCTCTAGTCCTGTTATAGGAGATATCTCTACGGTGTTCATCCAAACGTAGAAGGATGGATTTGGCAGTCTGCCCATAGTATGGCTTTCTACAATCACACAAAATTTGTACACTCCTGGAAACTGAGTAGGTGAGGAAGATGTTTCTGTTTATGTTTGCTAAGTAATGAACAAAGTTTTGGACGCATAGTGAAGCAAATTTTGAAGTTAAATTTCTTGAGAATCTCCAGTTTTGGTGAGAGAGAGCTGATGAAAGGCAAGGAGATGACGGCTCTTGGGGAAGAGCCGTCATCTCATATATATACATATATATATATAAGAAGACAAAACTAGTTGTGCAGTCTACTTAATTAAAATAGTGCTTCTATTTTTATCTCTGCTTATAGTCAATCTATTTTTAAAATATGTTTCTCAGCCAAGTAAATCAGTTATATCATATACACACACTTAAGTTGTAAATCAGCACTTAGGATTGATGGATTTACAAAAAAGATAGTTTGATGTAAAAATTGGGTGTGAGATAAATGTATGCATACTATCTTTGCTGTTATTAATCTCTGTCAATCATATTCTTAAGAAATGCCATTGATATAAATCATATATCAATGACTTTCAAATTTGGAGATATTAAATAAAGCTCTTTAATTTAATGCAAGTGATGTTTGTTATACTTTTAAATAAATCCACTACAAGTCTTCTAAATAAATCCACTACTACCTCTTTATAATATTAGCAAAATTTATTATATATATGAAGTGTGCAGCCTTATGAGGAATCTGTAAAATGATATGCAGCCTTCTAATGCCTAATGGTTCTCCATCCCCTGGTCCAAAGGCTTTAACTTCTTGCATCCACTGTGAAGCTAGCCTTTTTCTATCCTTTCACCTTCACCACATGCCTCCCTAGTTGAATCAGTTTTTATTGTCAGCCTGGTTGGCTGAGTGGTTAGTGTACCTGCTCTTCAACCAACAGGCTTCAAGTTTGAATCCTGCCATGGGCATGGATGTTTGTGATTGTCTTTAAGTGAAGATGACTGTCATCTCCTGGTGTGAGACCACCTCTCTGCTTATTGGAGGCCTGAAGTGGCTTGAAAAAGTTCTATGTTCAGTCTCTAGAGCAGGGTTTTCAGACTATATAAAAAATAAATGAAAAAATAAAAACATTGATCTCTAATCTTGTTTTATCGTATTCTATCCTCCTTTCCCCCCAAATTTTATCTTTCACCTTCTTTCCAAGAATTCACCGCCTACCTGCAATTCTCTCACATCTCTATCTCCACACTTCCTCCCCCCCCCCCTCCTTTCAGTCATACGTCAGTAATATCACCATATGCCAGATGCTGCTCAATAAGATTATAACCAGGAACATCCTACAAAGGTATGTTCAAAATTATTCCTTCCTTATATTCTTCATATATCTGTATCCTTAAAACATCAGTAATGCCTCAATAATGCCCAAAAATTGAGTAAAAAGTCAATGACATCATAAAAGGGGTACTCCTAAACAAAAAGAGTCAAAATAGCCATAAAAATTAATATAAAAATTGATAAACATTAAAAAAAAAATCCTTAGCCTACCCACAGTACAATGTACTATAGGTTTACAAAATATCCTTTCATGGGTGGGAGCAATATTAAAACATAAAAAATTATTCAATTTGCAGCTGAGACTCTATTTCAAACTCTTTCATATTTTCTTTAATAATAATCATATAGTTGAAATAATACTCACATGACTGTAGACCCAACTATAAAAGCTGCTTGACTTGAATTCTTTTTAAAGCTTCCTGTTTTTCTTTTCAAAAGATATTCATTTTTTAACCTGTTTAAATATAAGTGATGATCACTTCATATTTCAAATCCGTTCTATACTCTTCTATCGTGGACAAATATATATATGACTGGTATGAATATATTACCATCAATGATAACATAGTTAATAAGATGCTTCTTGTTTCTTTTCTTCCTGTGAATTTGTGCACATCTTTATGTTGGAATGACTAGTCCATATCCTGAAGAAGGGGTGCTTAAGGGTCAAAGCTGTATAACTGAGAGGAGACCTCCACATAGCCTTTAAAGGAATGCGGAGAACCGACCAGGGCTTCTGACCTAATGTCCAATCCTCACCTTCTCGTGGTGCACCCTGTTGGGTATCTACTTTGATACTGAACGAACGAGGATGGGCTGGCAATTTGGGATTTAGCCGACCAAATTGTATTCTTATTGGTTAAACCAAAATAAAAAATGATGGTACAACATGACAAAATTTCATGCCGGCTGGGGCGTCGCCCAGTTAAACAAGGCCCCCGTTGTTTTCGCCAGGGAACCAGGGCGAACAGCGAAAAGTCAGCTACTGGAACAAATCTGAAAACAAACCCCAACTCAACATCACCAGAGTTAAAGATCGGTACTATCAACGTAAGAAGCCTGAATGGCAAAGAAATGGAGCTAGCTGAGGAATTAGATAAGTACCAGATCGACATAATAGGGGTGACTGAAACAAAAAAGACCAAAACTGGTGAGATCTTTCTGAGCAATAAATACAAAATGTTATATTCAGGCAATGACAATCAAGGAAAAGAAGGAGTAGCCATAGTATTCAACACAAAATACGAGGCTAATCTTCTTGAATGGCAGTCAGTCTCAAGTAGAGTAATGTGGGCAAATATGAGAATAGGGAACTGGACAATGAGACTTATTTGTGCCTATGGTCCCACAGAAGGTTCTACTAAGGTAGAAGTGGAGGAATTTTTTGAGGCTTTAGAAAAAGCAACTGACACAATGAAAAAGGAAAAGTTGGTCCTTGTTGGGGATCTAAATAGTAGAGTAGGAAATGATTGTGAGACATACAAAAATATTTTGGGAAAATTTGGAGAAAAGAGCAAAGCTAATAATAATGGCAAATATCTGTTGGATTTCTGCTCAGGACATGGACTGGTTATTACTAACACCATGTTCCAACATAAAAATGTGCACAAATTCACATGGAGAGAAGAGGCTAGGAATAAGAAAAGTCTCATTGACTATGTTATTGTTGATAGTGATGTTTTCTCCCTGGTGCAGGACACCAGAGTGTACAGAGGATTTGAAATTGGAAGTGATCACTATTTAGTCTTGAGCAGGATAAAATTGAATTTCATATTGAAAAGAATAACATGTAAGAAAGTTTTAAAGCGAATAAAAGTTGAGCAGCTCTCAGATGTAAACTGTAGACTAAAATACAGAAATATTATTGAAAAGAAAATGAAAGAGTTTGAGAACAGGAATCAAACCTTGGAGATTCAGTGGCAAACTCTGAAGGAAACATTGATTGATTCTGCCAGAGAGGCATGTGGTGAGGTTGTGTGCAAAGATAAAAAAATCAGAACTCCCTGGTGGACACAGGAAGTTAAAGAGGCAGTGAAGGAAAAGAAGAAAGCATATCAAAAGTTCCTGGCAAATAAGTCAGCTTTTACTCTTACAGAATACAGAGACAAATGTAAGAAAGCTAAACAGTGTGTAAAACTAGCTAAACAAAAGTCATGGGAGGACTTTGGCAAGAATATAGAAAATAAATATCAAGAAGGTGGCAAAATATTCTGGAGGTTGTTGAAGAAGCTTAGGAATGGAGGAAAGAGTGCTGTAAAAGGAATTAGAGATGATAAAGGTGAAATGAAAACAGGAGAAAAAGATATCCTTGAAGTATGGAGTAAGTACTTTGAAAAACTGCTAAATGAAACAAGCAGTGATGACAGCACAGTGATAAAAAAACACTGACCAGGCATGCAGTCAGGAATACATATCCATACTTGAAGTAGAAAAAGCCATCAAAGGCTTGAAATGTGGAAAGGCAGCAGGAGTAGATGATATTCGACCAGAAATGCTGAAGTATGGTGGTATAAGAGTCTTACAGTGGCTGCACTGCATAGTTCAGAAAGCCTGGACAGAGGGACGAATTCCCGATGATTGGAGTAGAGCTCTCATAGTACCCATATATAAAAAGGGAAATAAAACTGAATGTGAGAATTACAGAGGTATTTCCCTACTGAGTGTTCCTGGCAAGATCTATGCAAGTATACTTGAGAAACGGTTGAGAAGAATTGTGGAAGAAAAGCTTGGTGAAGAACAAGCTGGATTCAGGCCAAATAGAGGCTGTCAGGATCAGATCTTCACTTTACGACAAATAGTCGAGAAAGCATGGGAATATAACAAAGATCTGTATTTAAGTTTTGTCGATTTGGAAAAGGCATAAGACAAGGTGCCAAGAGAGAAGCTATTCAATACGCTGCAGTTATATGGTGTCAATGGGGCATTATATCAAGCAATACTTAGTCTTTATTTGAGTTGTGAGTCAGCAGTTAGAATTGAAGGAAGTACAGGAAGATGGTTTAATGTTAAATCTGGTGTGAGACAAGGATGTACATTATCCCCTCTGTTATTCATTATCTATATGGATCACATTATGAAGGAATGTGGTATTAAACCTGATATCAAAATTGGAGATGTTAATGTCAGCTCTTTGCTTTATGCGGATGATGTTATACTTCTAAATAAATCCGCTACAAGTCTGCAAGATTCTTTGACTAAATTGAATAGCTGTTGTAATAGATATGGTATGAAGGTCAGCAATAAAAAGACAAAGACAATGAAAATAGGCAGAATCATTGAAAATGTCAACTGTGTTGTGAATGGAGAACCTGTGGAACAAGTAAAACATTTCAGCTACTTAGGCACAATTTTTACTGAAGATGGTAAACTAAATATAGAAATAGACAACAGAATCAGCAAAGCTGGTATCGTGGGAAGTCAATTGAATAAATTCATATGGAATAAGAAAGAAATTAGTCGGAACACTAAATTAGCTGTATACAAGACTGTGTTCAAACCAATTTTAACTTATGGATCTGAGAGCTGGGTCAGAAGTAAAACACTTGACCAAAGACTAGAGACCGCAGATATGAGAGTCCTGAGAAAGATTAGAGGCGTGAACAGATGGCATCAATGGCAATATCATATTAAAAATGAGGATATTAGGAAAGAACTTGACATTGTCAGCATCCAGGAATGCGTTAGCAGAGCTAATCTCAGATCGTATGGTCACTTAAATAGAATGGGAGAGGAAAGATTAGCAAAACAAGTGTTCTCTGCCAGGTTGGCAGGAAAACGACCCAGAGGAAGACCGAGATATAGGTGAATTGATACGGTACAAAGTGCCTTAGACGATAGAAATATAAGATCTGATAATGTTGGAGTCTTGACAAGTAACAGACTGATATGGAGGAAAATTGTAGATAGGAAGTTAGTAATGATGTAATTTTTTCATGTAGTACTGTCATATCCTGTACACCCCTTGAGGGTACATGTCAGGAATTTGATGATGATGATGATGATGATGATATCCTGAAGAGAAAATCTGTAAGTGCTTGCCATTATTATTAGCTTTTCCTGTTTTTCTATATGCATATAGAAAAAATTTCTATATGCTTGGAATTTATTACTTAGTACCCTGAATTAATGTTCATTAAATGGGAATTTAATGAACATTAATTATTAATGATAAGCACTTAATGTCATTTGAAGGCTACTGTTGTTATTCATAACAATTCCATTGTATTTAGCTGGCTATAGCTTAGTCAGTGCAAATAACAATGTACTATAGTAGGTTACTGAACCTTTTGTGGCTGAGATTCACATAAAAAAAAAGGTGAGAACTTATTATTTTCCTATCTTTTGGTAGTCAAACCCAACTGAAATAATGCTCAACTCACAATCAAATAGTAACTGACAAAATGGGACTCCTTATACTATCAAATCATATGAAGAAGGTTGGAATCCGTAAGACTTAAGTGCCGGGAAGACATCATGTTGGAAGTTTAATGGAGTGTTAACAGCACTAAGAAAAGATTAAAAACTATTTTATTTCTTCCAGTATTGTCTGTCACTGAGACATCTTCAGGGAGTATAAACAAGCACTTGTCTCTCTCTCTCTCTCTCTCTCTCACACACACACACACACGCGCGCGCGAATCTGACCCTGAAGTTCTATTTAGGTGGCATGCCCTCAATGGACGTTTGTTGGAAGCCTAGGTTGTAAATTGAGATCTCTGAGGATTAATGTTTCACATATTTTGGTAAGTTTCTTGTATCTGTATTTATTTAAATTTGGTTGAGTTCTGAGTGCAGATTCTGAAACAGTTTAGTTTTTAAATTTACTGTGAGGGAACATGTTTTTTTTTTTTTTTTTCAGAAGATCCTGTGAGTGGAAATCATGTATTCATGTATTGGATACCAAACTCACAAGAATAGTTGCAATAGAGAAAATTTATATATTAAATATCTTTCATTGCTAGCATTTTTATGGTTATGAAGTGTAGTTTATCTTTAATTACAACAAGTATACACAGAAGAATGCAAAACCGCCTGGTGGGCTAGTTGTGGAATGCATTTTACATTTATACCTTCTCTATGTAAAGTTACGAAAAATTGCTAAACTGAAGAATTTTTAATGATGTTAAATAAGTAAAGTAATAATTTGTTGCAGTTCTTGTTTAGTTTTTTAATATTTTTTATAAAATAAATGATTTGCTATAAAATAGTATAATATGTTATAGGTTATGGAGGATTCGTAGATCCTTATTCATGTTTAAGTTTTGTTTGTCTAATTTTATTTGAATTCAGGTTAGTGACTTATGCTAAATTATTATGACATTTTTTCTTGACCACTAGTATTAATAAATTAAAGACTTAATTCGGTATGTTAGTCAAGTAAATAATTGTTTAATATCCAACATGTTTCACTGACTAATATCTGTCAGCATTTTCAGGGATACACTGGTAAGCAATGTAACAAAAACTAGGAAACTAACCGACAATTCTAAAAATTATATAAAGTTATCACCGTGCGTGATACAATATGTGTGTCACAAGTACAACGTTTTATTTGTTGAGATTCATTGTAATTTTCATGAAAGTTCATTTCTTTTTGGTTAAATGATCTAATTAGAGTTTTCCATATATCTGGTAGGATTAGGCCTTGATTCTTATTTAAGTTACCTGTTGAATGGGTGACTGTAGCAGCTTCTTTGAATGTTCTAGAATGATAGTTCTCTTCTGTATAGGGCATATGATTCATATCCCATTCAATATTATGGTTGGTAGAGGTGAAGTGGGAAGAAAGGCCTGATACATCTTGCCTGTTATTCCTTACATAGCCTATGTGTTCTTTCTTTCTTGTTTCAAAACTTCTAGATGTCTGTCCGATGTAATTGATGCCGCATGAACAGGGTATGCTGTAAATTCCACAGTATTTGTAGAAAGGATGGCTATCTTTCGGGGATCTTATAAACTTTTGAATGGTCTCAATAGGTTTGAAGGTTACTCTGTTATTATATGATTTTTGAAGAAGAGCTAATTTTTTGGATATGGTACTAACAAATGGAATTGTTATAGAGCTGATGTATTGGGTTTCATCTCGTTGTCTTTGTGGTATGTCATTAAAGAGAATCTTGTTGATGAGTCTTGTAGGGTAGCCATTTAGGGATAGATCTCTGGATATTTTCATTAATTCTTCTTGTAAGTTGCCAGGATCTGTGGTACACTGTATAGCTCTTTTTTTAAGCATATCGATAATGCTAAGTTTCTGGGATATGTGGTGAGGCGAGTCGAAATGGAGGTAGCGTCCAGTGTTGGTAGGTTTTCTATATACCGACAGGTTGATGCTATTGTCAGTTTGTTTCTTAATAACAATGTCTAGGAATGGAAATCTTTTTTTAGTTCCAATGTGAACTTGATAGTGTTGTGGAAGCAATTAATTTTGTTTAGATAATCCATTAGTTCTTTTTTGTGATTACAAATGATGAAGATGTCTTCAACATACCTAAACCCTGTGGTTGGTTTAGGGGTAATTTGGGATAAAATTTGAGTTTCCAAATTTTCTAAGAATAGGTCAGCACAAGAAGGAGAGAGAGAGAGAGAGAGAGGGGCTACCTATGGCTAATCCAGTAAGTTGTTTGTAGTAGGTTTTTTGACATGTAAAATAATTCGAAGTTAAACAATGCTTTAACAACTTGGTGATGTTTGGTGGGAACAAGTTTTCTAAGATGTCGATGACTTCTGAAACTAGAATATTTGTAAATAGAGATGTGACATCCAGGCTAGCCATAATATTATCTTCAGAGAAACGGGTGTTTTTTAATTTCTCCAAGAAATGTTTCATATTCCTGATATTCCTTAAATATTTCATTTCTATTATCGGACACATCTGTCTATGATGTTCTTAACACAGATCCTACTCACAAAAACCATCTTGATACCATGAACTATTACATGATATGACCAACTGGCCTGT
Source organism: Typopeltis vanoorti (assembly GCF_054136105.1). Classification (NCBI taxonomy): domain Eukaryota; kingdom Metazoa; phylum Arthropoda; class Arachnida; order Uropygi; family Thelyphonidae; genus Typopeltis; species Typopeltis vanoorti. The sequence continues at coordinate 114,875,151 of NC_143553.1, forward strand.
GGACTTAATCAAAAAACTAAAATCTATGCATCCGTTAACTCCAAGACTATATGGTGTTCCCAAAATCCATAAAGAAGGTACACCACTACGTCCAATAGTAGATGGTATCCATTCCCCTACTTACAAACTATCAACATATCTAGCCAAAATGTTACATGAACACATTCACAACACAGACTCTTATATCAAGAGCTCACAACATTTCTTGGAAAAATTAATAAACACCCATTTCTTTGAAGATAATATTATGGCTAGCCTGGATGTCACATCTCTATTCACAAATATTCCAGTTTCAGAAGTCATCGACATCTTAGAAAACTTGTTCCCACCAAACATCACCAAGTTGTTAAAGCATTGTTTAACTTCGAATTATTTTACATGTCAAAAAACCCACTACAAACAACTTACTGGATTAGGTATGGGTAGCCCCTCTCTCTCCTTTTTGTGCCGACCTATTCTTAGAAAATTTGGAAACTCAAATTTTATCCCAAATTACCCCTAAACCAACCACATGGTTTAGGTATGTTGAAGACATCTTCATCATTTGTAACCACAAAAAAGAAGAACTAATGGATTATCTAAACAAAATTAATTGCTTCCACAACACTATCAAGTTCACATTGGAACTAGAAAAAGATAAAAAAAAACTTCCATTCCTAGACGTTGTTATTAAGAAACAAACTGACAATAGCAACCTGTTTGTGTATAGAAAACCTACCAACACTGGACGCTACCCCATTTTGACTCGTCTCACCCCATATCCCAGAAACTCAGCATTATCCATATGCTTAAAAAAAGAGCTATACAGTGTACCACAGATCCTGGCAACTTACAAGAAGAATTAATGAAAATATCCAGAGATCTATCCCTAAATGGCTACCCTACAAGACTCATCAACAAGATTCTCTTTAATGACATACCACAAAGACAACGAGATGAAACCCAATACATCAGCTCTATAACAATTCCATTTGTTAGTACCATATCCAAAAAATGAGCTCTTCTTCTAAAAAAATATAATATCAGAGTAACCTTCAAACCTATTGAGATCATTCAAAAGTTTATAAGATCTCCGAAAGATAGCCATCCTTTCTACAAATACTCTGGAATTTACAGCATACCCTGTTCATGCGGCATCAATTACATCGGACAGACATCTAGAAGTTTTGAAACAAGAAAGAAAGAACACATATGCTATGTAAGGTAACAGACAAGATATATCAGGCCTTTCTTCCCACTTCACCTCTACCAACCATAATATTGAATGGGATATGAGTCATACGCCCTACATAGAAGAGAATTACCATTCCAGAACATTCAAAGAAGCTGCTACAGTCACCCGTTCAACAGGTAACTTAAATAAGAATTAAGGCCTAATCCTACCAGATATATGGAAAACTCTAATTAGATCATTTAACCAAAAAGAAATGAACTTTCATGAAAATTACAATAAATATCTCAGCAAATAAAACGTACTTGCGACACGCGTATTGTATCATGCACAGTGAAAACTTTATATAATTTTTAGAATTGTTGGTTAGTTTCCTAGTTTTTGTTACTTTCCATTGCTTACCAGTGTATCCCTGAAAATGCTGACAGATATTAGTCAGTGAAACATGTCGGATATTAAACAATTATTTACTTGACTAACATACTGAATTAAGTCTTTAATTTATTATGCTAAATTATGTTAAAATGTTGAGAATTAAAATGTTTATAATTCTTTAATTAAAATGACTGATTGATATATATATATATATATGTGAAGTAAAGGAAAATAGTTTCAAGCAAAACTTCCTTTTCATTAGCCTCATGGAGGACCTACACATTCCCGTCAGAGTTCCAGTCCTGATGCCCTGCTGCATCATGTAGATAGTCTTCGCCACCACAGAAGTGATGGACCAAAACTGGCTTCTGATTCATTAACTCGGTCACATAGTGAAGTTGGCCAACATTCACATGCGCGAAAGAGTAGTGCTTCTGAAACATTTCCAGAGGCAGAAGTCAATAAAAAACGACGACCAACAAATTCTTCTTCCAGGGTATGTAAAAGAATAATTTCAAATGTCTTAAAAAGCTCTTCTGTTTGTGAACTGAATAATTTATAAAGATGAAAGAAATTCCATTTTCTATCCAAGCAACAGTTAACAAGTTTGTTTGATGAAAGCAAAGTTTCTTTGGAAAATTACTTATAGAGTAATTTTCCAAAGTTATAGCAATTTTCCAGGAAAAGTACTATGACTAATAATTTTTTTCAGATTTTTATAATTCATTATAAAAAATCAGAAAAAATAAATATTTAGAAGAAATTAACATCTGTTTTTTCCCATGTAGGCAAATTGATGTTTGCAAGCAGTGATCAGCATTTATGAAAGCAGTTGCATAATGTATAGAGCTTAATGTATGTTTACCATGAGTTCATAATTATCAGTGCCAGCAAAATGTCCTTTCTTATTTCTCAGGAGAAAGATCTCACTTCACTTCATCTTATGGTTGATAATGCTCCAGTCTCCAGGTCTCAATCTTACACCATTACTTGGAATGCCATGTTTTCAAATTTGGGTGGTATATTGAGAAAACCTCCTTAAAAATCCATAATGCTATGCAGAAGAGAGTAGGCTAATAGATGATTAATAGATTAATAGTCTACTCAATAGACTTACCCCCACTCACTTTATCATTGACATTCTGTTTCTACCTCTCTTGTAAGTATTTTCAGTTCTGTCAAACTGATCACCATTATTATTATTATTATCTGGGACCTCCAGGGAGTATAGGACTCATTGAGGGAGGCTGTGAATTACCCAACCCAGCTATCATACTTTCCCTTAAATTCATTTACACTAGATGCACTCACTACCCCTAAGGGCAAATTATTCCACTCACTCACTGCTCTATGGAAGAAAAACCTAGCTCTTAACTCTTTCTTGACTGAGAACAACCTTAAACACCGTGGATGCTCCCGTGTTCTCTCCCCGCTTTCCATATAACGAAAAATTTCATCATTTGAAATGTTGTAACACCCATTCAAAAGTTTATAGATCTCTATCATATCACCCCTCTTTCCCTGTTAACCAGTCTATAATCCACATACTCGCAATCTGTCCTCATAATCTAAATCACATAATCCAGGTATAATCTTTGTAACTCTTCTTTGCACCCTTTCCACAGTTTCTTTATCCCCTTGGAACCCGGGAGACCAAATCTGCACACAGTAATCCAAGTGTGGTTTTATCAAAGCCTTATAAAGAGGCAAAATTACTTATCCTTACATGTCAAGGTTCGCTTCAACATAGCAATTATCCTCTGAGTTGTATTTGCAACTTTTACTATGTGACCTTTGAACTTTAAATTCTTCACCAATACACCAAGATCCCTTGCCTCTTCAGTTTCTTATAGCATGACCCCTACTATTCAAATCATTTGTAATTGCTGAATATCAGTAGCATCCCTGATTGCCCTGCCTATCTCCGCATTATCAGCCAACAATTGCAATTCTGATGATAGATCCTGCTTGATGTCATTAATATATAGATTGAACAATAATGGCCCAAGGACTGAGCCCTGGGGCACACCACTGGTTTTATCCCCTTGGAACCCGGGAGATCAAATCTGCACACAGTAATCCAAGTGTGGTCTTATCAAAGCCTTATAAAGAGGCAAAATTACTTATCCTTACATGTCAAGGTTCGCTTCAACATAGCAATTATCCTCTGAGTTGTATTTCCAACTTTTACTATGTGACCTTTGAACTTTAAATTCTTATCCACCAATACACCAAGATCCTTTGCCTCTTCAGTTTCTTATAGCATGACCCTACTATTCAAATCATTTGTAATTGCTGAATATCAGTAGCATCCCTGATTGCCCTGCCTATCTTTGCATTATCAGCCAACAATTGCAATTCTGATGATAGACCCTGCTTGATGTCATTAATATATAGATTGAACAATAATGGCCCAAGGACTGAGCCCTGGGGCACACCACTGGTTACCTTAAATCTGGCAGATTCAGACTCACTGTATACCACTTTTTGATATCTGTCTGTCAACCATCTCCTGATCCAAGTCAATAGATTATGCTCCAATCCCATGTTCTCCAGTTTACACAACAGCCTATTGTGTGGTATCCTATCAAATGCCTTAAAAAATCCAACATTATCATAGTCTATCCGTTCCTTTTATCCAACTCAGTCATAACATTGTTATAAAATATGAGCAAATTGCTAAAACATGACCTTTCTTTAATAACCCATGCTGTTTCCTGCAGAATATAGAATGCTTGTCTACCCATTTCTATATGTGAGTTCTTACCAACTTCTCTAAAATCTTCACTACCACACCAGAGATACTAATAGGTTGGTAGTTAGACACATCAGTTTTTGCACCATCCTTGTGCAATGGAACTATCATACATTCCTTCCATTCTTGTGGTATCATTCCTGAGCTGAGACTCAAGTTATTGTGAAAGGCCTAGCCAATTCAGCTGAACATTCCTTTAATAAACGGGCAGATATTCCATCTGTCCCTATTGACAAATTCTTATCCAGGTTATGCAAGAGCTCTTCAATCTCATTTTCATGAGGCCAACCTCATTATTCCTCCACTTTCCTTTAAACATGCAAAAACTTAAATGGCTGTGGCAACCATCCATCCATCCATCCAAAGTTTAGTTTTGAATTTAGTGAGTGAACTTTGCATTCGCTTTCATTTTATCTACCACTCTTCTTTGGACTAGCATATTCTTCAAGGACTGCAACCTCCAGCTGAATCAAAGACATGATTCTGATGAGAGGTGTATATTTGACTTTTTATTAGAGCAGTTTTTTTTTTTTTAAAGTTTTATTAAAAAAAACTGACAATTATTTTTAAGTCATTCTCTTCTGAGGTTTGGTAGAAAGACCTTGAAAATCTTAAGTCATTTGCATTGCAATTATGCAGCTTTCACATGGTCACTATAAACAGAAACATGAAATCTTTATTGTGAAGACAGAATATTAAGACTTCATCTTGACTACATTATTTATAATATGGATAAAATATCAGTAAGGTAACTCGATAAGCAACAAACTTTCAAAAGTGAGAGCTTTATTATAACATGTGGAACTTGCCCACCATTGTTATACATTGTCTCACCATGAGTTCCTTAAAAGATGTGATACTGAAAATCAATATTTTTGCCTTTTTATTAGTTCTTTTTAAGTATGCGAGACGTCCAGAAAATAAGTTCTGATGGGCTGTCAGAGAAACAAAAATATAGTTACAACAAAAAAAACTTTATTGGAAATTAAAGTAGACATCTTTCACTACTTTTCTACATAATTTCCGCCATTGTTCAGGCACTTATCATAACTGGGCACTAAGAGTTGTATACCTTCATCGTAGAAGGTTGCCACCTGTGATGCAAACCATGTATTGACTGCTTCTTTGACCTAGTCATCGTCTTGAAACTGCTGGCCACCAAGGAAAGATTTCAAATGTTTGAACAGGTGCAAGTCACTTGGCATGAGGTCTGGACTTCATGGGGGATGATGGAATTGTTCCCAGCCGAAGGTCACAAGAAGTTGTGTTACTCCTGCCATGTGTGGGTGGGTGTTATTATTATTACGTGATTCCTCCAGGTAGTCCAAAGACTCATCAAGGGAGGGCACCCCCTCTACATCTCTTTGTCATCTTCTACATCAACGGCATCTACCATCCATCACCACTAGTATTTTCACAGACAATCACAAACATCCATGCCCATAGCGGGATTCAAACCCGCAGCCTTTTGGCTGAAGAGTAGATACGCTAACAGCTTAGCTAACCAGGTTATCATGAATCAAAACAACACCCCTGGTAAGTATGCCACGTCGTTTATTCTGGATCACATGAGACAGTTTCTTAAGGGTTTGACAGTACATACTTGCGTTGATTATGGAGCCTCGACCCAAGAAGTCTACCAGCAATATTCCTTGTCTGTCCCAAAACACAGTGCAAATGATTTTCTGAGTGGAAACTGTTGTCTTCAATTTCGTCTTGACTGGTGATGAGGTGTGTCTCCACTCCATGGACCATTGTTTGGATTCAGGGGTTGCGTGTGACACCCAAGTCATGTCCCCAGTGACTAGTCTGCTCAGGAAAGCAACACCATCCTCATGTAGTGTATCAAGAATTCCAATGCACTGCGCAGATGATTCACTTTGTGTTGTTCTGTTAGCAACTTCGGCACCCAGCGTTCACACAATTTCTGATAATTCAGTTTCTCCAACACGATTTCATGAAGACATGAACGTGAAACTTCTGGAAATTGCAGTGAGAGATGTCATAGTGAATCCCCTATTCTGTTGAATCTTTTCTTCAACTGAACGCATCAAATCATCAGTCACGAAAGATGGTCATCTGCTCTGTTCATCATCGTGCACACCTGTCCTTCCTTCATTTACAAGTCTTACCCATCGTCATACCATTGAATCACTCATTGCATGTTCTCCATAAACCTCAATAATTTGCCGATGAATTTCAGCTGCTTTGACGTTCCTCGCATTCAAGAAACGAATAACTGACCTAATTTCACATGCGGCAGGTGATTTGATTTTATATGCATCGGGCGATTCGATTTTCTTAGACATTATAAACACGCACCAAGAAGCATACACACTGCGAGAATGTCTGAAAATGGCACCAATGGCTTGCTAAGGAATCAACAAGCTCAGCACGCATGTGCACCATTGCGATCACAGCTCTGCAGTGAAAATATTTAAAAATGGAACTTGCTTTCTGGACGTCCCTCGTACAAAATAACACAATTTTAAAAATTAAAATCTCTAGTTACAACTATTTAAACTAAGTGAAAAATCATAAGAGTACTGTTATACTTTTTTTAAAAACTGTTATACTGCATCATTTCTTATTGTCTTACCTACTTAGATTTTTATTGAGCAGCACATAGCACATATGTGCCAAACCATAGTCGATTAAACTGCTAACATTGTACTGCCTGATTAAAATATTTTTAATAATTTTTTTTAATAACGTTTTCCATTTCTCTGCTATAGTTAATACTGTAGATTTATCAAGATGGTCTCGATCTCTTTTATTGATGTTCTGAGGAATGTACATAATAAATTGTGGTATAAATCATCATGACTATGTAGTTGCTTCTGAACCACACAGTACAACAACATAGGAGGAGGGCCAGATAATAAAAATTTATTTGAATTGTAATAAAAATTCATTGCACTTGGCTTTTTAGTGAATGGTTAATGTCACAGTACTTGAAAGAGACAGCCTTTCAGGTTTTGCTTTATTTTGCCTTTTTGTTATATGCTGTGAAATGGTTTCACTAACATGATCCCCCCCCCCCCTCCAGGTTTTATACAAACATCAGGTTCATTATATCTTCTAGTGCATTATAATGAAAGGTAGTAAAAAGATTATAAAAACAAGATTGATTTTTGATCTTCTGTTAAAAAAAAATGAAATAAACTGTATTTATTGAAAGTTATTGCATCTTAATAATTTATTTGGATATTAAGGATCTTGGCAGATGCTATATTTAGAAACACTGAACAACTATTTAAAGATGTATCTCGTGTCTTAAGTAGTGCCAGCTAAAGACAACTCCAATGCTGAGGATTGTATTCTCATTAGCTGTTCTGTCAAATTGTTGAAACTTTCAAAGCTTCTACATGTATTCAGCTTTGAAAGAAGATTGGACCTTTAATATCCCTATTTCTATTTAATCTACATCACTGAAATGAAGCCATATGGCTCTTTCCTTGAAAATATTTATTTTGCTTTGAACTAAAAGTATGCAGGTGCGAATAATTTCAACATGCTGAATTCAAATGTGAGTTTAAAAGATGTATACTCTCTAAAATTACATTTTATGAGGTATACATCTGAATTTACTTAGTTTTTGCTTTGGTAGTTGCTTCATTAAGAAATAGCTTTTAGAACTAGCAAGAATGCTAGAGTTCATCTTTGCCCAAGTGTATATGTCACATTCAAGAAATATGATGGAATCTTTCACCATGCTTGTCATTAATAATTACTTAGTTAAATAATATTTATTAACTTTTTTGCTGGTATTATATCCAGCATCTTCAGAGCACAAAAGCAATTTGTCACAGTACGTGAAACAACATACTCCAAACCTCAACAAGTATGGCTGTATAAATTTACCATAAATCTGGGAGATGGTCATTTTAAGATCTAATTTCCAACATAAATGGTGCCGAATTAACACTTTAGTTTCTTGTGTTGTCCATTACAATTTTTTTAAACTAGTCCCACTGTTATACCAAATTGTTGTTTCATGTACTGTGACAAGGGCATGAATGTTTGTGATTGTCCTACTTAGCAATTATCCTATCTATTGCTGTGACCTGTGTCCTGATACAGTGTGAACTTTTGATGTCCACCATAAAAATTAAAAAAAAAAAATAAATAAAATAAAATCTCTAAATTTATACTGTATAACACTGAAATTTGCCTTAAGACAAAAAAGTGGGGTGTTTTAGCATATATAGAATACAAAAATTACATCCATGTTGTTCATCTACAGGATTATTCCATCTTGTTATTGTGTACATTGTATTGTTCCATCTGAAATCTGCAGGATTCCCCAACTAAATTGGACAATAGCCATAAGACATCAGCATGAAAATCAACAATAAAAAAGACAGATTATGAAAATTGGTAGGAATGTTGAAAACATCAACTGCATCCTGAATGGAAAACCTATAGAACAAGTGAAACAATTCTGCTATTTTGGCAAAATTTTTAATGAAGATGGTAAACTAAATATAAAAATAGACAACAGAATTAGCAAAGCTGAATAAATTTTTTGCAATAAGAGAGAAATTAGTCAAAAAGCTAAATTAGCTGTCTTGAAATCAAAGACTAGAAGATCAAAGAACCACAGATGAGAGTTTTGAGAAAAATTAGGGTAGTGAACAGATAGCATCAATGGCAGAATCCTATTAAAAATGAGGTTATTAGAAACTTGATGTTAGCATTCAGGAATGTCTGTGAGCAGAGCTAATATAAGGTGGTATGGACACAAATAGAATGGCAGGGGAAGAAAGCAAAACAAGTTTTGCCAGAATGGCAGGAAAACGATCCTGAATAATTCATACAGTAAAAAATGCCTTAGAAAAATAAAGATCTGACAGTATTGAAAGTCCTGACAGATAACAGATTAATTTGGAAAAAAATTGTCAATGGGAAGTTAATGATGTAAACTTTTCATGTAGTACTACAGTACTATATTCTGTATTCCCCCCACCGTAAACATCAGGAATGCAATGATGATATTGTTCTGTCACTCAGTTTAATTAAGAAACACCATTTTGTTTTGGTTTATCAGAATTCAGTAGCACTGCACACTAGGTCAGTATAGTTAGTTCTAGGTTGACTCTCCAAGGTATGCTGATATGTGTACAGATTAGTTCACATCACAGGCAGTAAAGATTTCTTTGTTTATTTGTCACGAACACTACCAAAAGAAGTGAGAGCAGGCTGATATATGACAAACTCTGAGCAGCACACCCATTGTTTTGAATTTAAAATGACTTAGCAGGACACATTTGGATGTTTATTTGTTGTACAAAGAAGACTGTAATTTCAATCATCTGAACACTTACAAGAATGTTCTGCAGCTATACACTATATAGGCAAAACATTTGAGACACCTACCTAATAGCATGTCGGTTCTCCTCTAGTGTAAATAACAGCCTATAATCTCCAAGGCATTGACTCCGCCAGATGCCGGAGGTAATTGCAGCTATAACTGTTGCAGCATTGTCCACAACTGCACCTTAGACGTTAACCCCGGATACATGGATCTGATGTCTTGCTCTACAGCATCCCAAAGAGATTCGATCTGATTTAAAGCCAGGAACCTTGGGGGACACTGGATGGTCCCAAACTCAGATGAGTGTTCCTTGAGCCAATCTGGGTGGTTGCAGCCCAGTGGAGCAATGCATTACCTTGCCAAAACAGACCATTGGCTGCAGGATGCTTGCATGCAGTGAAAGTGTGTAGGTAGCTCACAGCATTTAAGGACCTCTCCAGACACACTAACGGACCTAATGTGTCATATGAGAAGGCTCCCCAAACGATCACAGAGCCAACCTAACATGACAAGGCCATGGCCTCATGCTCTCAATGCCACACCCACACCTTCCCATTAGCTCATTACAGTTGATAATGGGATTCACAAGATCACATGACTGGTCCACTCTGCAGAGGTCCAGTTTTGATGGTCCCAGCACTAGGTGAGGTGCAATATTCGATGATGAGCTGGCAACAGTTGCCCACGTTTCCATGCTGAAAAAGTAAAATTCACAAAATCATACGAGAATGAAAGATTGTAAAGATGATACAGGTTTGGTGATGTTAGTTCAGGAGCACAAGTTTTAAGTAAAGGGATGTTCATCATAGGCCTAGAATAGTTAATATAGAGGTGAAAGAGATAGTATTAGGAGAAAGGAAAGGAATGCCATTTAGGTCCCAAAGACTCGATATCCAAACTATTCAGGATTCTTCCAATAATGCAGGAATTGGAGGAGAAGAATGATGCCAAGAGGTGCGCATTGTTTTTGAGTGATGTTACAGTGGTGCTATCTGGATATGCGAGAGAGTGGTGACACATGATTGGGTAGGAGTTGCACCTGATGGCCATGGCAAGGGACCAGAATGCTTAGCTGCCATTTCAGTAGAAGGCAAAGTTTTTTGTATTTTGCTCTTTCAAAGTCGGATTCGGATTGGCTGGTGGTCTTTTTATAACTATTGCATACCTTGTGAGCTGTGTGGGATGCTGGAGTTCTGGTTTCAAGCCACTTATGGTTTGCAGAATTCCTTACTTTTTTTGACACAAACTTGTTCGATAACCAAGGTTTTGATAGTGGGCTGTGCTTTTGGTTAGATTGGGAGATGAAGACCTTCATTCCGGTGAAAATTATTTCAGTTATTCATTTGTTACAGGGTCTTGATCAGAAGAACTAAAACAGTCAGCTTAAGATAAGAGGAGTAGAAATCACACAGGTCATCCCATTTGGCAGTATTGTAGTATACCAAAGTACATGAAGCTGAGAGTGACTAGGTGAAGTGGTGATTAAAGATTATCAGGTATTCTCATAGGCAAGTGGACAATTTGAACGCTGTCTGACAGCACATTACTCTCCTAGCTTGATTGGCAGAATTGGAGAAGGGAAAAACCATTCTGAGTTGTGGATGTTGAAGGCTCTAAGCAGGACAGACTCACTATTTGGAATGTTTATGATTAAGCTTCTCAGTCAGACAGTGGAGAAGCCAGAGCAGTTATTAGTATTTGGCAAGCAATAGACTTAACAAATGGAGTGGGGAAATTTTGAGCCACAGCAGATTGTAAAGAGGAAATTTAAGGTTTGACATTCTGTGACATGGAATGTCAGACTTCAAATATGTATCGATTCCACCCTTGTGGTCAAAGTGATGGTGTATATTGTTAAAACTGGTGTTCAGATTGTATGCTGTTTGAATTTTTTTAAAAAGTTACTTTTTATGATTTATTTATTTATTTTTGGATTTTTGTTTAGTTTTTTTTTTTTTTTATTATTTTCTGAGGGATTTTTTTTTTTTATTCATACAACTAGCAAAATTTCTTATTCTTCCTATGATTCATGAAGAAGTTGAGTAGCAGCATGTAGAGGGGTGAAGGACTGACGTGCACTTTCACATGGAGCACCTAGTTTCTTTTGTGGTGCTAAAATGCTTTCCTTTGCACACCACTATACTCTGGCTCCCTTCAAGCACATCCCTGTATACTAAGTGGCACCAGTATTATCTGGTCTGATTGGGAAGCCTACTGATTCATTACCATTGTGTTCAATCCTGTGTACTATCTTGTATCCAGCACGTAAAACTGTTTTGCTGTTATACCATCAAATTGGGGGGAGAGGTTATGATCCTTATAGTCTGTTCAGCATATCCATGAGGCTGTCACCAACACCTACTTTAGGCTACCAATATGAAAAGCAGTAGTGTTTCACCAGGTGAAGAACATCATCTACCACCTAGGGATCTGGTTGGCATTTCTTCCAAATAAGAAGGTATGCATTGTGCTGGCTCTCCACAGTTGCCAAAGTCCTATTTGTGAAAACAGTATGCATTGTGTGGAATGTGTCAGTGTTGGCTTGGGTTAGAAAGCTATATATTACACATCACTACCACTTGATTTGTGGCCCATCTAATTAAGTCTTATCATTAATGGTGAACTGGTGCTTACCAAACACTTTGATGCTTGGTTTATTTAAGTGTTCCTCCTCCTATAGCTAAGTGAATAACCATCACTGCAGTGGAGTACTCAGCTGTAATCGTTATGAATAGTTCATCTTTTACATGGCTTACCTCTGTGAGCTATCTGATATTGTGTCTGGGAGATATGCTTATATTCTACCTTTTACTCCCATTTACATATACTAAATGAAAATAGTTTCATTTACTTTGCTCTGGGGTTGAAATCTTTCAATGCATGAAAAAAAATCATTTAATATCTTCAAGAGAAAATACTTTTGCTCATTTGAATGAATTTCATTAAATAAAATGTTAACAAGGAAAATAAACTGAAAAACCTACTGATTTTGAAGTTGTCAGTTTTAAATATTTAGCAAAGGTTGCACAGATTGGTATATGTCAGTTAGTTATAAATGAAAGCTGGTCCAGTTAATACAGAAATGGACATTAATTGATGTCCACTTCATAATTCAATGATTTTTTCATTAATGATTCCTTATGAACTGGAAAAAGTGTTGCTGAATGAAGTGAAAGTGGATGTGCAGAATCAGGGAAACTAGAGCTATTAGGGGCAGGTGGGAAGTGGATATGCAGACATCAGTGAGGCAGTTGAGTAAGAATGTGTATAATATGCCTGAGCTAGTATGTAGGACAACAAACCAGAATGGGATAGTTAGTAGAAGACATCAAGATAAGGGTGGGACTAACGGACTTCTGCACTTTGTGTACACTAATGCCAGGAGCATTAGGAACAAGGAGGAATTTTTGGCCTCGGTTGACTCTTCCTGGCCACAGGTTATTGGCATTAGTGAGACATGGCTGACAGAAGATGATATATAGCTAGTGGGATAGAATGTGAAGGGTATAGTGTGTTCAGGAGGGACAGAGAGAAAATAATGGGGGGGGGGTGTTATTGATGATAGCTGATGAACTGCAGCCAAGGAGAATAGAAGTTGAACCGCAGGATAGTGAAAAGAGCACATTTGAGGCTATTTGCTGTGAGATCGAAGCCAGCAGAACAAAATATACAGTTGGGTGCTGCTATAGACCAGATGATGGAATAAATGATGGAGATAGTATGCATAGGCAAATAGACTCAATGAGCGGAAGGAGGGTAATTATTATGGGAGATTTCAACTATGGTAACATTGATTGGAAGGAGGAGAGGACACATGGGAGGAAGGAATTGGATTTTATTCGGTTATTAAGGGATAACTATCTGCAACAGCATGTAATGGAATATACTAGGGGTTCTAGAGTGCTTGACTTAGTAATTGCATCTGAGAATTTGGCTGTAACGAATATGACCATGTTGCCACCAGTTGGTGAGAGTGATTATAAGGTCTTGACTTGGGAAGTGGCTAAATGTGTGGAATTTTCAATTAAGACAGGGTACATGTGGAATTACTGGGCTGGTAAGTATGATAAGCTTAGGAGATTGCTTGGTTCAGTGCTATGGCAAGTAAAACAGCAAGGGCTGGATGTTGATAGTGCATGGGAAGTGGTTAAGGAGCGTTTGCAGGAGGCAATGGCCATGCTGCATACCTAGAGTCCAGATAGTAAATCACTTGGAGGTTAAATGGATGACACCATTAAGTTTGAGCTGCAAAGAAAGAAACAACTGTGTGTGTGTGGGGGGGGGGGGGGGATTTAAGGAGATAGGTGATTTGTAGGCACACGAAAAGTATAAAGCACAGGCCGGAAGGGTAACTAGTGTGGTAAGTAAAGCAAAAGCAGATTATGAAAGGAAGTTAGCAACATAAGTTAAAGAGAATCCCAAATAGTTTTTTAGATATGCTGGAAGTAAAAGAAAAAATGTATACAGCAGAATGATTTTAAGGAATGCCAATGGTAGGGAGGTAACTGAATCAGTTGAAATAGTGGAATTACTGAGCGAGCACTTTGCAAGAGTATATCATCCAGGTGGTGATATTGCAGGAATGAAGGAACCAATAGCTTATACAGGAATTGAGGTGAATGAAATGGAGGTGAATAGTATATTACAAAACCTTAATGTGAATACATCTGTGGGATTGGATGGTATACCAGCTCGTGTCTTACGTGAAGTGGCAAGACAATTGTCGGTGCCCTTGACCATTTTGTTTAATTTGAGTCTCAGGTCTGGTTTAGTCCTGAGGGGGTGAAAGGAGGGGAAAATAGTTCCATTGCATAAAGGAGGCTCCAAGACTGCAAATTACCGACCGATTAGCATATCAGGAATCGTTGTCAAGGTTTTGGAGAAATTACTCAAGAGAAAAATACAGGAATGGATAGATGATAATGGGATACTGTATGGGGGACAGCATGGTTTTGTGAAGGTAGATCATGCCTCAGTAACTTGCCCATGTTTTATAACACAGTGATGGCTGAACTGGAAAAGGGTAATGGGTTTACAGTGATACTGCTGGACCTTGCTAAGGCCTTTGAGAGGATACCACATGGAATTCTAATCAGTAAACTACAGCATATGGGGATGGATATAGGGTTGGTGAGATGGATAGGAGGGTGGTTGATGGAGAGAGATCAGAGAGCAGTTTATTCAGGAGTAGAGTTGAAAAGAAGGCCTGTGACTAGTGTTGTGCCACAGGGTTCTGTTCTTGGACCACTGCTGTTTAATTTGTTCATTAACGATATAGGAAGGGATCTGAGAGGAACTGTTCGTTTGTTTGCTGATGATGCAAATTTGGGTAGAGCAATAGTGCATCCACATGACGTCAAAATTTTGCAGGATGATTTTTTAATAGATTGGAAGACTGGGCTAAGGAGAATGGATGCCAGTTTAATGTAGCAAAGTGTAAGGTTATGCATTTTGGGGTGAAAAGAATAGCAGCAGTATACTATTCATTCGTGGAAGTACTCCAGGAGATTGAAGAAGCCAGGAATTTGGAAGTGTTGGTGGGCAGGGAGTTTGAAGTTTTAGCAGGGGGGGGGGGGGGGGCACATTGCAAAAGTGGCTGAATCAGCTCATCAGATCACTTGGTTACTGAAGAATACTTTGACGAGCAGAGACAAGCAAGTTATTGTTCCTCTGTATTGAACCTTGATAAGACCCCATCTTGACTACTGTGCCCAGATCTGGGCACCAGGGTTTCTTCTTGATGGGAAGGAGGTAGAGGGGATCCAGAGGTAAGTGACCAAGATGATAGCTGGTCTATGGATTGAACCTTATGAGATCAGGTTGAAGATTTGTTGGTTGCAGGGATTGGCTGATAGACAGAAGAGGGGGGATATGATTGAGACATTCAAAGTTCTGAAGGGTTTTTACAAGATTAATTCAGAGGAAATTTTTCAGAACAGGTCTGGTGGTGAGAGAACTAGGGGCCCATCCATGGAAACTGGGCAAGAGTGTGGTTAGCAAGGGTGTTAGAACTAGGTTTTTTGCTTGGTGAGTGGTGAATGAGTGGAATAAACTTCCAGTGTCTGTTGTGGGTGCCATGACTGTGAGTGAGTTCAAGGCAAAGTATGGTAGATACTGTATGGATGCTGAATAGTTGTTCTGGACATGATGTTTAGGGTCTCCCTTAATGAGTCTAAGGACTCCGTGGAGTTGCCCATAATAATAATTATCATTATTATTAATGATTCATTATGAATTCCTTCAAATACAAAAAATTTTGCATTTTAAGTAGTGGTATATCAAAAAAGGGTTTAAATAAGTAAATTAGCAATGATGAACAACCTTTGTGGCTGTTATGTTATGACAGATTGATAACATATTATTGCTGGATGATGAGCTTGAATGATTGACTACAAGGGACGTGATTTTCTGACTTATATTGTTTCACATATGCATTGCATATATCTTAGACACAGCATGCTCACTATTTTAATATTGATTTTTCTTATCTCTCATTTCTATTTGCATAGAAACGAGAGAATAACACTGAATAACACTAATTTCTGCCAATGATTATGGATTTTATTGCCAATAGCATTTGGAATCCATACCATTATCACTAATTAAAGTTATTGTTACTGATATTGGATTTATTAATTTAATCAATTTAGTTGGTAGATAGGATTCAAAAGAAATACAGAAATAAAATCTTTATATAATGTTTATTCATTCAGGGATCGTCATTTGGCCAATATGATAGTGCAGTAGAAAGTCCAATTTGCACACCACCTAGTACACCACCTCCACCACTTCCGCCAAGAGAAAACAGGACAGGAATAGATATTACAGAATTGGGTGATAGTTGTGAAAGTGAGGATGTCATGCTTCATGATGTACAGGAAGAGGTAAAAATTGCATTTAGTGAAACTGATTATGTGCTCTTGATATAAGAAATCAAAGTATCAGATGTTAGCTAAAATAGTATTCAACTCATAAAATGCCAACAATTCTGGCATTCATAATTACATAAGTTACAAATGCCTCAATTTCTTGCATATTTTCTTATAATTGTTATCTTATTTTTACATGACACCTCCTTGGAGTTGCCTGTAATAATAATTATCATTATTATGTTATGTTATGTTGGCCAATATGATATTGCAGTAGAAAGTCCAATTTGCACACCACCTAGTACACCACCTCCACCACTCCCGCCAAGAGAAAACAGGACAGGAATAGATATTACAGAATTGGGCGATAGTTGTGAAAGTGAGGATGTCTCGCTTTCCATGGAGCCTTAGGACTATTTGCATGAGACTACTCTTCACCTCACAACACTATCTACTGATGACATCTTAGGATTTAAGTGGTTATTCAACAGAAATTGGCTTTGATGGTTAACTTACTAGATTCTACAAGATCTTTAACTTTTCAGAGCAGAGTATTTGAAAGTCATGCAGTACCAAATCTATATAAGATGATCCATCTGTGCCTTTAGTAAAATTATCTAGGAATCGTTCTTAAATACTTTGAGCATTTAGATTCAATGTCATCCTCTGAATTTATTCTGCTTAAATCTTTTCATATAGAGCTGCAATATCACTGGTATTTTCAATGAAAAGAGACTGCATGGACATTGTTACTCAAAGAAATTCTGAGAAAGTTCAGTAGAGGATTTGTGTATGTCAAATTGAGTAAGTGATCTTCATTGAAAGAAATACTTCCTGATGAGTAATTACAACACTGTGACCATAGAAAACCAAAATTGTTTCATCTAAAAAAAAATATGAAACAAGTCTCATGCAGTTGCCTAGAAGACAAGCAACTCACATAAAACAGTAATAAATATTTCTGCTGAAATCTATGTTGCAGATTGTTTTTAAAGTTTACCCTTCTTAGATGTCTTTCTTACCCATATGACCTTAGTTACTCTGTATATTGGAAATTTTCTTTCACTGGCTGATATACACATCAGAGTTTTGTGCATCATGTTTTGCAGAAAAATAGCTGTCAAATCCTAAATTAATAGGGCATATAAATTCTTTCTTCTTCTTCTTCAGTCTTTCATTTAATGGAATTTGAAAGACTGTAACTGTTGTCATATTCAGTGGATAATACTCTTACAGTTCTACACCCAACAATAATACTCTGCAATAGAATGAAGGTTTTTGATCCCATACATTTCAGGCATTTCCAAACTTATTTGCAGAATCTTGGAGTTTCACAATTAGCAAAGTCTCTGGTTGTTTGGTGTACAGCAACCAGTGGCAGATGGAATCTAACCAAAGTGTGTATCACCACATAGAGTAGGATAAACCTCAAAAGTCAGGCCTCACATAACATATTGAAGGTTTTTGATCCCATACATTTCAGGCATTTCCAAACTTATTTGCAGAATCTTGGAGTTTCACAATTAGCAAAGTCTCTGGTTGTTTGGTGTACAGCAACCAGTGGCAGATGGAATCTAACCAAAGTGTGTATCACCACATAGAGTAGGATAAACCTCAAAAGTCAGGCCTCACATAACATATTGAAGGTTTTTGATCCCATACATTTCAGGCATTTCCAAACTTATTTGCAGAATCTTGGAGTTTCACAATTAGCAAAGTCTCTGGTTGTTTGGTGTACAGCAACCAGTGGCAGATGGAATCTAACCAAAGTGTGTATCACCACATAGTGTAGGATAAACCTCAAAAGTCAGGCCCTCACATAACATATTGAGACCAAACACAGTATGTATTCCCTGGAATGGTACTTGCCTTCTCCATAGAAGCAGTTTTAAATATGAACATCTCTTTTAAAAGAAAGTTTAGAGCCCCTGTTACTGTTCAGATTTAAATTGGAATGAATGACTGCATGTCTATCCCAAAAGTTTGAGAGATTCACATCCTGTGTAAATATCAATGATTATCTGGTTAATGTGGTTCTTGTAGTATGTGATGCTTCCTGTTATAGGTTAACTGACTGTTCTGTTTTCCTTGTATTTTTTCATTTTTGAACTGCTTGCTTGTTCCACACTGTATGAATATTCGTTTGGTAACTTTCAGTAGAATAGAGATTCTAGAGCAGGATGTCTAGATTATGTAATATATACATAATACAATCTTTTGTGGGCAGGAGTCACAAAAAGTCCCTACATGCATATCAACGTGTCCATAGACATTTTGATATGCCATAACATTTTGGGGTGACTTCTTTTCATAAACTACTTCTGTTGTGTGTCTGCTACAGTTATTTTTCTTTAGTTACAAAATCAACTTCATAATATGGTTGGTGAAAATATATCAACTTTTTTTTTTTTACATTAGTATCACCATTCTATTTCTTGTTTCAAATTCCCAGTTTCCCCTCAACAATATTTTGTAATCTACATTTGACTTATGAAAGTTATTTTACTGTGATTCATTTTTTTTTTCATATGTTTTTCTTATTTTGGGTTATTTTTATCTTCATCATCATCACGAATCATGGGCTCATTGCCCGTTGATGTCTGATGCCAGTTTCACTATCTTCTTCCACCTTTCTTTGTCCAGTGCACAATGTCGCAGTTTTTGTACACCCATTCCACACCAGTCTTTTATATCGTCTATCCATTCTCTGTATGGTCTACCTCTTCTGTTTAAACCATCCAAAATACCAAACATAAATGTCTTTATCTTCCGGTCGTCACTCATTCTACAGATGTGTCCAAATAATTGCAGCTTTCGTTTTATAATCTTCTGCATTAGATTCTGTTTTGGTTGTATCTTCTGATAGAGCTCTTCATTGGTGATTTTCTGTACCCATCCTATTCTTAGAATCTTCCTGCAACAAATTTTTTCAAATGACAAAATTCTTTTTCTTGATTCCTTATTTATTACCCACGTTTTAGATCCGTACAGTAGTACACCGCTGAAGATGCATGTTTCCAATACTCTTAGTTTTGTTTGCAGACTGATCACTTTACTTTTCCAGATTTTATCCATGGCCTTCAGATTTGTTCTTCCCTTTGCAATCCTGATCTTTATTTCTTTTTTACAGTCATATGTCAGTTTACTTCCCAAATATGTGAATTGTTCTACATTTTTTATATCAGTTCCATCCACTTGTATCTTTTGTTTCATGTTCTTCTCACCAAATACCATTGTCTTTGTTTTTTCAAAGTTCATAACAAGTCCAAATCTCTTCCCTTCCTCATTTAACAGTTTCAGTGTTTTTTGTAGTTCTCTTTCGTCTTCTTCAGTAATAACAATGTCATTTGCAAATCTCAGATTGTTAATTCTCATTCCATGTACAGATATTCCTTTGGCATCTTCTTTCATTTTATCCATTGCTCTTTCTAAATGTGCGATGAAAATGCTTGGTGATATTGGGTCTCCCTGTCTAGTACCTCTGCTTGTTTTAAACCATTTCCCCAAATCATCACCTATTCTAACTGCTGCAGCTACATTCTGGTAAACATCTTTTAATATAGCTATTAGTTTTTTATCAATTCCATAGGATTCTAGAACTGCTAATGTCACTTTCTGGTCAATACCGTCAAATGCTTTCTGAAAGTCAACAAAGCAAGTATATATGTTTTTGTTTTTTCTCCTAGCTTTCTCTGCTATTAACCTCATTGTCAAAATCTGTTGGATTGTAGTTCTATCCTTCCTAAATCCTGCTTGCTCATCTGCAAGGTATGCTTCCAATTGTGTTCTCAATCTTTCTGTCAATATGATCATCATCACTTTACCAAGGTGACTTATCAAGGCAATTGTTCTATAATTTTTACATTCTAGCTTATTTTCTTTCTTGTATAATGTAACTAATATTGATTTCACCCACTCCTCTGGCATTTTCCCTTCTTTCCATACCATATTACATAGTTGGTGCATTTCTGTAACCATACTTTCACTACCATATTTAATCATTTCTCCAGTAATGTTATCGTTACCAGGACTCTTGTTGTGTTTTAGCCGTCCTATTGCTTTTTCTACCTCTCCTCTTAAAATGTCCATATCATGCTCATTACTTGGTGGTGATATCTGCTTCAATTCTTCAGTGAGTTTCCCAATGCTATCTGAATCTAGTTTTTCTTCATATAACTCACTACAGTATCTTGTCCACTGCTGTACAATTTTTTCTTTATTCATCAATACTTTGCCCTTTTCATCTTTAATTGTGGTCTGTTTTGGTTGCCACTTTCTATTAATGGTTCTGATCATTTTGTATACCTCCCTTGTTTTATGCTCTCCATAGTACTGTTCTACAGTTGAAGATGTCCTCCCACGATGAGTCTTCGGACTCCTTGGAGGTATCAGGAATAATAATAATAATAATAATATTGTTGCGTTGGGCTTCTAACCATTTCATTTTATCCATTCTGACTGCTTTTTTCACCTTATTACACTTTCTTCTATATTGCTCTTCTATTTGTTCTGATGTATCCCTTCTTATCTTCAACATTCTTTTCTTATTTTTATCTTGCCGAAAACTAATGATGATTGCTTCTTATTTGAAATCTCTACACTCTTGTATTCTGAACTAATCTGAATATATTATTATGAACCACTGTGAACAGCCTAAAATAACTAATCAGGTATGATTTTCGCAGATATTCTTGATATTCTTGTTTTAATGGCATTGAGAGTCATGGCAAAACTTGAATTTTTTTTTTTTTCTCCAAAGGACCCATTTTGTAATTGAGCTGTAGCTTAATTTATCATTTAAGAGATACATCCAGAAATATCTCCTATCATTTAAGAGATTATTTAAGAGATACTTCCAGAAACATATCAAGGGAGGTAACATATCACCTGCATCAGCTTTCATATCTTTTCTTAAATTCGTGTGTAGCCATTTCCTTTATCCAACTCAGTTGTTGACCAATTTTTCTAGTAATTTTTCCATCACACATGAGATACTGATTGGTCTTTAATTTGCTACTGCAGTCTTAGAAACCTCCTTTGCAAAGGAATTATTTTGCCCTCTTGCCACTCCTTTGGAATTCTTACCAGAGCTGAGACTTAAATTAAAGAGCCTAGTCGAAGGCATTGCCAGTTCCCTTGCACATTCTCACAAAAACCTGGCTGATATCTCATCTAATCTCACAGCTGTATTTGCATTGAGATTCTTTAATATCCTAAGAACCTCCACTTCATCCACCTCTGTTCTCACATTAGTGTGTCACATAGATTAAAGCAGTAACCTCACTAGTATGATATACCCTTGCAAAGTGGTCACTCAGTAACTCAAATATTTTATTTGCTTCTGTCTCATGACTATCATCACTCATTAAGTTTAATCTTTGTCATTCTCTCTTTTACTTGCCACATAACTAAAGAACTCTTTGGAATTTTTTTTGGCCTGCTTGGCTAGATTCTTCTCATAATCTGATTTTGCCTTCCTGCCATGCTGGTCACCTTTCTTTTTATATACCGTCCACAGTACTTTCTTCTTCTGCAGCTCATGCTTAATGATATTACTAACTCCTACCTGATTAATCCTGCTTACCATAGGTGTACAATTTAATACTGCTTCCTTTATATGACCCTTAACTATATCCTATGCACTACTAACATCCTTACCCTGCAGTGTTTTATGCCATGGTACAGATTTAAACTTTTTCCTGAGCATGTCATAATGACCTGCCTTGTACTTCAAATATCCCTTCTTGATAGAATATTCCTCATGTTTTACAATTTCCCAAGTCAAGACTGCATGGTCACTTTCATCAGTTGGAGGCAATGTTGTCACCTTGGTTATGAATAGCTCTTCTGATTCTATGACCAGGTCCAGTAGTCTCCCACCCTCTAGTCCCCTCCATCACATGCTGCTGCTGACTTAAGTAATTATCTCTTAGCAGGTGCATAAATTCTATTTCATTCCTGTCACATGATCTTTCTTCCTTCCAGTCTATATCTGCATAATTGAAGTTCCTGATAATAATCACTCAACCTGTACTCATTGTACTAATTTCGCAATGCATGTCTTCCAGATTATTTGTGGAACTTCCTGGCCTATAGCAACAACCAACTGTATATCTTTTCTTACTGGCCTTAATCCTAAACCAGACTGCTTCAAATGAACAGCCACCTTCGCACCTGTCTTCTATTCTTTTTGGCTGCAATTCATCTGCTATCATCAGTGGTAGTCCTTCTCCAATCCTGTCTTCTCTATCTTCCCTGAAAATACTAAACCCTTCACGTTCAATCCCTGTAATGACATCTTCTGCTGTTAGCCAAGTCTCACTAATGCCTATAACTTTTGGCTAGGTTGCACTAACCAATGCCAAAAACTCTTCCCTCTTGTTCCTGATACTTCTGGGATTAGCATATAGAAATTGCAGCATCCCTAATATGCCCCAACCACCTTTACTTCCTCAATTGACTACCTTATTCAATATTTTTGCTTGAAAGACTACATTCTGCACTTGTTGGTCATTCTCACTCATTTGCTTCATGGGTGCCTTCACACAAACACTCTTCCGCCCTAATTACTTAAATTTCCCCGAATTTGCACTTCAGCATGCTCAGTGAACAAAGCTCCCTCCAGACACCTAACTATTCAGATGCAGTCCATCCGCATTGTAAAAATCCTTCTTTCCATCAAACAGAGACCACAGATCCACAAATTCTACATGATTCCTTTTGCACAATCTATTTATAGACTCATTGGCTATTAATGTACTCCTCCTCAGTTCACCTCAATCATAGCATATAATAAATTTAGTTTAATCCTTTATCCAAGTGTAAGCAAACAAAGTTTGCGCCTGAAGTGTCTTCAGGACTGAGGCAACTCGTGGTAAAGGGGTAAAGGTGGACCAAGCTCTCATCACCCCTTGTCTTAGTGTCTCCCATAATGCAAAGCACAGCTCCTTGACATATACAATGCTACGCATTAAGGGAAGGGCCACTACCCTGACCGGTTTCGACCTTTATTGAGGTCTCGTCAGTGGGAGCCAGACCCAGAGGTGGTGATACTAAGATGGAAGCAATGGAGAAGTCATATTTACCTATACGAGTTGCCAAAAGGTGGCTGACCTTATTACTAAATCACTCTAGATTTAGAGAAAGATGTTGAAAGTCCCCCCCCCCCCACACACACACAGACTTTGTTTGTTTAGTTTAATCCTTTATCCAAGTATAAGCAAACAAAGTTTGGGTGGGGAAAAAAAAAACTATTATAGTCTAACCATGTGGGGAAAACTCCCAACATCTTTCTCTAAATCCAGAGTAATTTAATAATAAAGTGAGACACCTTTTGGCAACTCGTATAAGTAAATATGACTTCTCCATTGCTTCCACCTTGGTATCACCACCTCTGGGTCTGGCTCCCACTGACGAGACCTCAATAAAGGTCGAAACCGGTCTGGGTAGTGGCCCTTCCCTTACATGTCTGCAAGGAGATGTGCTTTGTATTATTGGAGATACTAAGACAAGGAGTGATGAGAGCTTGGTCCACATTTACCACGAGTTGCCTCAGTCCTGAAGATACTTCGGATGCAAACATATTCTATTTTAGTCAGTCTTTGGAAGAACGACGGTATGTTGCGGCATTCGATTGGAAAAAGCCTAAGTTCGATTCTTGTCATGAAGGGAGGAATCTTTATATGGACTTTTTCAATCGAAGGTGAGTTAGCCGATGTCATACGGAGGTAGCAGGGTTTTCCCCTCCTGGAAACTCTGGTTTTTCACCCCGCATACAGACAGATCGGCCCTTCAGAATGCACGCAATTTTCAGACAAAAATTACTAGCTGTGGTAGTGGTGGTGCTAGGCAATAGATGGCGCTGATGTTGGTGATTGGTAGTAGAGAATCGGTGTAGTGGTGGAGACAGTGAGTTGTATAATAGGTGTCATCCCGCGATGAGTCTTCGGACTCCTTGGAGGTGTCATGATAATAATAATAATTTGTTGCATTCTCGTCACCTAACAGACACTCACTTTTGAAACACTTAATGCATGCCCCCCCCCCCCCCCCCCCCCTCAAGTTTCAATTTCCTTCCACATATTCTTTAATTTTCTGGGCCATAGCCATAAACCCACATCTCATCAACTGCGATGATGCTCTTGATTAAATTTGGATACTAAGCAACACAATCTTTGATCCTCTAACAAACTGCAACTCAATAATCTTTTTGATCCTGAGTGAGGAGTCTTGGCATTAACTTTACAGTAGTCCTCTTTGTTTCCAAATCGTCCATCAAAATTTGCTGGTAGGATCCAGCTGAGATTCCTGTTTCACATGCTAGATGATGAACAGTAATTCAGCAATTGTCAATCACCTTTTCTTGAAAACTAGCACCATTTCATCAGTGTGAGATGGCATCAGTTGTGCAGAGGGTCATCCTCAATCAAATTTCAACCATCTTTAAGCTTTTTGAACCACTTTTAATATCTTTGAGCAGTTTAAGTTATTATCCCCATAAGATGTTTTAAGCATTTATGATTTTCTTTGGCATTTTTTGCAAGTTTATTGCAAAACTTGATGCATTCACTTTCATTAACTCCTGACATAAGGGCACTTTAAAAGGGAAAAAAAAACAACCATCACCACAAAACAGTATGCTAGCGTGTCCAGTTTTTTTTATAATAATTGTCTGAGAATTTTTCGGTAGACTTCTTAGATGATAAATAACAGTTTAGATAGTGCCCATTCTTGTCATATACCTGATTTTTCATTAAACCATATCTACCTATGTATCCTTCATTAATAATTGCTGACTGAAAACTTGCATATGGACTGCTTCCCGGAATGGCTGTGTAGCGTTGCCCGTGTGGTGATTTGGTTGGAGTCATGTGAGTAATCTTGTTTGTACATCTTTTAACTAATGCATGCGTAAACCTCAAGCTGATAGATCTAGTTGGCTATTGCAAAAAAATAGAGATCTGCATGTAAACTTTGGCGTAAAAATGTGTGATCGAAATTTGGAGCGGTGTGTTAACATCATATTTTGTGTAAAAATCGGCATAACTGCTACTGAAACATTGGAACTGTTGAAAGTGGCATATGGTATGGATGCTCTGAAAAAGTCAAGTGTCTTTAAGTGGCATAAGAGATTCAAAAGTGGACAAGAAGATGTGGATGACGAGCCCGGAAGTGGGCAACCACAAACAAACATGAAGGATGCAAATGTGAACAAAGTGCGAGATTTGGTACAGTCAGACAATTAAGTGTGATTAATGGCTGATGAATTGCAAATGAATCAAGAAACAGTCAGGGTGATTTTAACTGAAGAATTGGGTATGCGAAAGATTTCAAAAGAAATCATAACAATGCACGAAGCCATAGTGTGCTCATTGTGAGAGTAGTTTCTGGCCAAAAAATCAATTACCAAATTAGGTCATCCTGCTTATTCACCTGACATAGCTCCCTATGATTTCTAGCTGTTTCCAAAATTAAAGACTGCACTAAAAGGATAAAGATTTTCTGACATCGTTGATATTCAGCATAATGTGATAAAGGAACTCGAGAGTATTCTGGAGAAAGTTCCAGGCCTGTTTCCAAAAATGGGAACACAGTCTAAATCAGTTATAAATGTACAAGTGGACTACTTTGAAGGTGAGAGTAGCCAATAATGTATAATTCCAGGTGCTTTCCGGGAATTAAATTGTCACACCTCACATTTAATGTGCACTTTGTCAGTGTATATCATACTAGTGTGAGAGAACATCTAGAAAGAAGGCAAATTCTAGAGGAGTATCAGAGCTGGGACATTGAATAAGAGTTGTCTGGAAGTTAATAAGACGATAATGTATAGTTCCAAATGTAGGTTTTTTACAGGTGCTTTCTGGGAATTAAATTGTCACACCTCACATTTAATGTGCACTTTGTCAGTGTATATCATACTAGTGTGAGAGATACATGCAACATCTAGAAAGAAGGCAAATTCTAGAGGAGTATCAGAGCTGGGACATTGAATAAGAGTTGTCTGGAAGTTAATAAGACGATAATGTATAGTTCCAAATGTAGGTTTTTTACAGGTGCTTTCTGGGAATTAAATTGTCACACCTCGCATTTAATGTGCACTTTGTCAGTGTATATCATCCTAGTGTGAGAGATACATGCAATATCTGGAAGGAAGGCAAATTCTAGAGGAGTATCCGAGCTGGGACATTGAATAAGAGTTGTCTGGAAGTTAAAAGACTTTAGGAATGGATGGCAGAATCTGCAGAGGAGTTAATGATGCTTTTGCCATGGTTATAGGATGAAATTCTTGTAGTATTGGGGAGGGTGCTTCTGAATCAGAATGGTGTCAGGGTGGATGTTTCTAGTTGGGGTGGGTCTGTATATCTTAAATTTATTAATTGTATTATTGCAGACATCAGTTGGGAGAAGAATACAGGATTAGGTTAGTGAGTAATTTTATTCTGTTTTATGGTCTCCAGCAGACCTTGTCATGTGATAATAAAGAAAATTTTCATTGATGTATGAGTACAATTAAAACTAATAAACTGAATCTGTGTTGCAGCATTTCTTGATGTAAGACAGGATCAGATCTGTTCACACCTTGTTTACTTTTATTTTCAAATTGCTTCAAGAGCCAAAACAGCTACAAATGAACACTTAAACTAATATTTTAATATTACTAACTTAGAATATTGGTAACTATGAAAAGTGTGCATGTTTATTTAAAAATTTCTTATATGACAACATATTTTTGGATTGTTGATTGGGATTCAGCACCCTGAAATACAACAGAAACACATAATTTCATTTACAAGAAAAGTTTTAATTGCTGACCATTGTAATGGCAGTGGAGGAAAAAAAAAAAGTATTGCAGGATTATCTTGATTAATACACCAGCTGCATTCTTGAGTGAAATTTCATTGGCTTACAACTTTAAAAATCTTAGTTTTAATGCTTGAAAAAAATTTAAGAGGATTTAAAGTTTAAATAAATGAAATAGTATAAGACATTAAAGAATACAAAAACATGAATCAATATTTTTATAGAAAGGCTAAAAAGGCACCTTTTCTTGATTATTCAGTTGTATTTATCTGATGGTTGCAAGCCAAAGTTATCTAGCTTTGAGGAATCTTTCTGTTCCCATAGGGCCAGATAGTGTGATGAAGACTAGAGGACCAAACACTGAATCATTGTTGGATGGAAGTGGCTAATTCTTAGCATGTCAGAACAGTCATTTCAGTGCATTCCCAACATGGTTCATTCTTAGAAATGAGGTAGATGCTGACATATTATTTTTCTGTAGTTTTCACTTATCTCTCTCTCCACTCCCAGATCCCTTTCTTCTTCCATTTTCTTCAGTGGCCAAACATTTCCTCCATCCCACCACAGCAAAGCAATAGATCAGTATTTTGCATGTTTACTTTGCATAATTCAACTTACATAGCCATTTTTATTGATATATCTGATTATTACTAGTTTATTTCTTAAGGGTCCAAGTAATATATGAGGAGAGGGCAATGAAAAGTTCTGATAAACACCTACAACAAAAATGATGTTAAAGCAACTGATATAACCACAAAAAAGAACATATCTTAAAACCCTTTAACCTCCATTTTTCATCAAATTGTAATAATTTGTTCTTTTTCTTTTAGGATATGTAAGAAGGCATTTCAGAGGTTTGAAGAAATTCAAGGACAAAGCAGCACAGGCTGTCATCAAGTTTTTCATACTGCAAGAAAAGTCCGTAACTAAGATTCACCAAACTTTGTGTGAGACCTTAGGGAACTGTGCCCCAGCATATCCAACAGTTGCCAGATGGATGGCCAAGTTTAAAACTGGGCATCCTGAGACAACAGATGCCCCCCCCACACACACACACAGCAATTACACCTGAAAACATCGATGCAGTGCATGATCCTTGAAGATAGGCAAATACCAGCCAAAGACATTGCAAAGACTCTGGGAATATCCAGGGAAGGAGTTGGGGTCATTATCCACCAACATCTGGACATTCAGAAGCTCTCAGTGAAGTGGGTCCCTAAATATTTGAATATTAACCAAAAGAGAGAATATGTGTTGACATCTCAAGGGAGATTTTGGGTCATTTTGAGAAATCAGTTGCAAATTTTTAAGCTCATATTGTGACAGCCATACCTGGCCCGTCTGTTAATGAAACATGGCTTCATCACTATGACCCAGAGACCAAAACAACAGTCAGTGGAGTAGTGCATAATGCAAAATCATGGTGCAACGTGACAAAATTTCATACTGGCCAGGGCTGTTAAACAAAGTTCCTATTGTTTTTGCCAGGGAACCAGGCAAACTGTGGAAGTCAGTTACTAGAACAAATCCCAGAACACATCTCAACTTACCATCATCAGAGTTCAAGATTGGTACTATTTACATAAGCATCAACTGAAAATAAATGGAACTACCTGAAGAATTAGATGAGCACCAGTTCATTATAATAAGTGTGACTGAAAAAAAGAAGAAAAAAATGAGATCTTTCTAAGTAACAAATACAAAATGTTATTTTCAGACAATAATAACCAGAGAAAAGGAATCAATAAATCAATGAACGAAAAAGTAACTATAGTATACAATACTAAATACGAGGATAATCTTCTTGAATTGCACCCAATATCAAGCACAGTCATGTGTGCAAATATCAGAATGGAGAACTGGACAATGAGACTTAATTGTGACTGTGGTCCTACTGAAGGTTCTATTAAGGAAGAGGCAGAAGTAGAGGAATTTTTCGAAATAAAATGGAGATGTTCTGCAGAAGGCATCTAATACACCAAAAAAAAAAAAAAAAAAAAAAGGAAAAGTTGGTCCTTGTCAGAGATCTAAACAGTAGAGTAGGAAATGATTATTAGACATATAGAAATGTTTTGGGAAAATTTAGAGAAAAGAGAAAGCTAATTATTACTAATGCCATGTTCTGACATAAAAATATGCACAAATTCACATTTAAAGAAAATTCAAGAAATAAGAAGAGTCTCATAGACTGATACTGTTGATAACAAAGCTTTCCCATTGATTCCTGGGGATTTGAAATTGGAAGTGATCACATTTAGTTTTGAGCATGATAAAATTGAATTTCTAACATATTCTTTTCATATTGAAAAGAAGAGTGTGTTTAGAAAGCTTCAATGTGAACTGTAGACTAAAATGCACAATGTTATTTAAGTAAAAATGAGAGTTTCAAAACAAGAATGAAACTTAGATTCATTTCCAAATCCTGAAGAAAACATTGGTTAATTTAGCCAGAGGGGCATGTGGTGAGGTTGTTTGCAAAGATACGAAAATGAGTGGACTCAGGAAGTTAAAGAGACACAAGAAAAAGAAGGAAGTGTATTGAAAATTTCTGGCAAGTAAGTCAACTTGTACTCTTAGAGAATGCAGAGAAAAATGTAAGAACCTGAATTACTGTGTAAAACTAGCTATACAAAAGTCATGAGAAGACTTTTTGTAAGAATGTAGAAAATAAATATCAGGAAGGTGGAAAATATTCTGGAGGCTATTGAAAAAGCTTAGAAATGGAGGAAAGAGTACTATAAAAGGAATCAGAGATGAGCAAGGTGATATGAAAACTGAAGGTAATGATATTCTAGATGTCTGGAGTAATTACTTTGTAAGATTGCTAAATGAAACAAGGAGTGACAGCATGGTGGTAGAAAACACTCAACAAGAATATAATCAGGAATATATATATATATATATATCAATACTTGAATTGGAGAAAGGCATCGAAAACCTGAAACGTGGAAAGGCAACTTGGAGTAGATAATATACGACCCGAAATGCTCAAATATGAGATTATGAAAGTTTTATAATGGCTGCAATTCAGAAGGCCTGGTCAGAGGATCAAATACCCTATGATTGGAGTAGAGCTCTCATAGTATCTATCTATAAAAAGGGAAATGAAACAATGCGAGAATGCTGAGTGTTCTTGGTAAGATTTATGCAGGTATACATGAGAAATGCTAAAAAAAATGTGCCAGGGATACTTGGTGAAGGACAAGCTGGATTCAGGACAAATACAGGTAGGATTTTACTTTAAGGCAATTAGTTGAGAAATTGTGGGAATATAACAAGGATCTGTATTTTAGTTTCACAGATCTGGAAAAGGCATACGATAAGGAGCAAGAGAAAATCTGTTAAAAAAACTGCATTTATATGGTGTAAATAGAACATAATACCAAGTGCTACTCATTCTATGTTTGAGTTCTAAGTCAGCAGTTAGAACTGAAGATGGTTTGATTTTAAATCAGGTGTGAGATAAGGATGCACATTATTCCCACTGTTACTTATTATCTATATGGATCACATTATGAAGGAAAGCAGTATATTAAACCTGATATCAAAATTGCAGATGTTAATCCCAGCACTTTATGCAGATGATGTTTTACTTCTAAATAAATCCAATAGAGCTTCTGTAGCTCAGTCAGTATATATACCCAAGCATAGGCAAACAAAGTTTGTGCCTGAAGTAGTTCAGGACTGAGACAACTCGTAGCAAAGGTGGACCAAGCTCTCATCACTCCTTGTTTCAGTAAAGGATTAAACTAAATTTATTGTAGTCTAACCAAGTGGAAAATAAACTTCCAACATCTTTCTCTAAATTCAGAGTAAATTAATAATAAGGTGGTTTGCCTTTTGGCAACTTGTATAAGTAAATATGACCTCTCCATTGCTTCTGTCCTAGTATCACCACTTCTGGGTCTGCCTCCCACTGACGAGACCTCAATAAAGATTGAAACCGGTCTGGGTAGTGGCCTTTCCTTTAATGCATAGCATTATACATGTCTGCAAGGAGATGTGCTTTGCATTATGGGAGATACTGAGACAAGGAATGATGATAGCTTGGTCCATCTTTGCTACGAGTTGCCTAAGTCCTGAACTACTTCAGGTGCAAACTTTGTTTGCATACACTTGGGTAAAGGATTAAACTAAATTTATTATTACTGAGAAAGTTTAGTGGAGTGAAAAGATGGCTGCAGTGGTAGTATCATATTAAAAATGAGGATATTAGGAAAGAATTGGCATTGTTAGCATTCAGAAATGTGTTATCAGAGCTAATTTCAGGTGGTATGGCCATTTAAATAACATGGGAGAGGAAAGATTAGCAAAACAAGCGTTCTTTGCCAGGTTAACAGGAAAAAAAGAAACAGAAGAAGACCAAGACCTAGGTGGATTTGATACAGTAAAAGGTGTCTTAGGAGATAGAAATATAAGATCTGATAACATATTAATTTTGAGAAAAATTGTTGGACAGAAGTTAGAAATTATATAACTTTTTCATGTAGTACTATCATAATATCCTCTACCCCCCCTTCCCTTAGGATACATATCATGAATTTGATAAATGAAACAAAATTTGACCTCTAAAGTATTAAAGTATTTTAAAATATTATTTTTATGACTTGATCATCTAAGTGGCACTCATAATTGTATGAGTTCAAGAATTCTCTTAGAGTTGTCTTGCCTTTTTATATTCTCAGTTTAGATGATTACATGCACTACTAGTAATGTTTATAATAATGTTGGAGGTTTAATGGATTTTTTACAACACTCAGAAAGGATTAAAAAGAATTTAATACTTCCTATATTTCGTCCTAGTCACTAGGACATCTACGGGGATTACAAAAATAACTAATGTAACATAACACAAATATCATACAACACTAAGCCCAACCACATGGGTGACACTAAAGTCCTATCTAGGTGGAGCGCCCTCTAAGGGCGGTTGTAGGTGGCCTGGAATATAAAGTAGGATCTCTGGTGATGAGTGTTTCCCAAATTTTCGGAAGCTTAATGCAACCGTATTTATTAAGATTTTGTTGATTTCTAAGAGCTGCTGCTGCTTCTAAGAATAGTCTCTCTTTCTTGAATTTGCTGTGATGAAGCATGGTGGTTTTCTTCCATGATACTCTGTGGGTGGTGTCCAAGACATGGTCAGCCAAGCCTGAATGGTCATAGTTGTGTTTACAGATGTAAGACTTGTGTTCCTCTAGGCGGATGGATGCTGATCTGCCTGTCTGTCCAGCTTACAGGAACAGGGTACTTTGTAAACTCCAGGCAGAGAGAGAGGAGGGAGCTGATCTTTTGTAGAACGGATAAGGGTAGCAAGTTTGCGGTGGGGTTTATATGCTGTGTGTGTGTGTAGGTTGTACTTTTTTAGAATCTTGGCTATTTTTTCGGATGTGCCACGGATGTAGGGTATGGTGATGGCATTTTTAAATTCTTGTTGACGAGAAGGACCGGGAATGGGAGAGGAACTAATTATATTTTTGATACTGTGATCGCTGTAGCCATTGGAGAGGAAAGTGTTGTGTATGTAGTTAAGCTCAGTAGTGAGGGCGGTTCCACTGGAACAAAGATTGTGGGCTCTCTTGGTAAGAGTTTTAATAATGCCATATTGTTGAGAGGAGTGGTGGTGTGAGAGTTTGTGAATGTATCTGCCTGTGTGTGTGTGTGGGTTTTCTATATACACTGAAGGCAAGTGTGTCATTAGGCAGGCATGTGACTAAGGTGTCTAGGAAGGGTAAACAATTGTTCTTTTCCTTTTCCATAGTAAACTGGATTCTTGGATGTAGGCTATTGAGATGACTGAGGAAGGAGTATAATGTGTCTGGGCCATGAGGCCAAATAAAGAACACATCATCTACATATCTTAGCCAGATAGAAGGTTTGAGTGGGGCTGAGTCTATGGCTCGTTTTTCAAAATCTTCCATATAGAAATTAGCAAGGGGGGAGAGAGGGGGGGAACCCATGGCAATTCCCTCTATCTGCTTGTAGATTTTTGTTCTTCCAAGAAAAATACCCAGATTTAATGGCAAAGGAAAAGAGATCTAAGATGTCAGAAGGGAAAACTTTTTGTAAGAGAGATAAGGTGTCAGTTAAGGGAATATTGTAAACAAAGAGGAGATATCAAAGCTTACCAATATTTCTGCTTTATTCAAGATTAAATTTTCTGTGAGGGCTTTAAAGTGGATCGAGTTTTTTATATAGGAAGTGGACCTTCCAGTAAGGGGGGGTCAGAGAGTTGGCCAGCTGTTTAGACAGTCTGTAGCAAGGTGCATTGGTGGCATCTACTATAGGTCTGAGTGGGGAATTGGGTTTGTGGATTTTTGGTAAGCCGTAAATTCGGAGGGGACGGGAGCGGAAAGGTTTAAGTTTTTTCGTGATGTCAGGGGGCCAGGAAGATACTTTTTTAAGTAAGATTTTTACTTTTTTAACTTGTGTTTTTGTGGGGTCGTGTTCTAGCGGGATGTAGGTAGCGTGATCGCGGAGGATAATATTCATTTTGCGATTGTATTCACTGGTATTAAGAACGACTGTGGCATTACCCTTATCCGCTCTGGTGATGACGATACTTTTTTCTTTCTGTAATTTCAGAAGAGCTGTGCATTGGGCATACGATAATTACTTTTTGGAGGTGAATAATGAGCAAGGATGTTGGCTACGTCAAGTCTGATGTTGTTGGCTATCTCCGACGGTAAGCTACCGATCCCACGTTCGATGTTAACCATTACATCAAGCACCGGCACTTCCTTTGGAGCGACGGCAAAATTACGGCCGAGGCTAAGTGCGCTGATGGCCTCATCATTGAGCCTTTCGGAAGAGAGGTTTACTACTGTCTGGAGCGGTTGAATTTGTGGTTGTGGTTTGTCTTTAATCAGGTTGTTATATTTCTTGACATGTTTATTTTTTATTTTTTGAAATTCTTTCTGTGCGGAGGTTTCCGAAATGCCGGAGAGAATCGACCAAAGCTCAGGGTTAAGAACGTTGGAGAGCTCTGAATGTAAGGAGCCAATGGCGGCGTTCGTCACTGAGAGGGTGGCACGAGTAGAAGCGATTTGCTCGCGTAGTAATGCCAGGCTGGCATGGTTATATATCCAGAGTGCTTTTTTGGAATGGAAATTGGTAGTTTAGTTTAACTCAGTTCGGTACTACTCTTGTATCCCGACATCTTTTTAAAAAGGCCAGCCTATTTAGTTGCCTAGATAGTCGTAGTTTTGACTTACCGTATTGCTTGGATTTGCGTGCTAAATCTTCTCCATGAATTATTAGAATTCGTGTATGGAGGCTTAAATGCTGTGAAGACATAATGTTAGAGGTTTAATGGATTTTTTACAACACTCAGAAAGGATTAAAAAGAATTTAATACTTCCTATATTTTACTATGGAAAAGGAAAAGAACAATTGTTTACCCTTCCTAGACACCTTAGTCACATGCCTGCCTAATGACACACTTGCCTTCAGTGTATATAGAAAACCGCCCCCCCCCCCCCACACACACACAGGCAGATACATTCACAAAATCTCACACCACCACCCCTCTCAACAATATGGCATTATTAAAACTCTTACCAAGAGAGCCCACAATCTTTGTTCCAGTGGAACCGCCCTCACTACTGAGCTTAACTACATACACAACACTTTCCTCTCCAATGGCTACAGCGATCACAGTATCAAAAATATAATTAGTTCCTCTCCCATTCCCAGTCCTTCTCGTCAACAAGAATTTAAAAATGCCATCACCATACCCTACATCCGTGGCACATCCGAAAAAATAGCCAAGATTCTAAAAAAGTACAACCTACACACACACAGGATATAAACCCCACCGCAAACTTGCTACCCTTATCCGTTCTACAAAAGATCAGCTCCCTCCTCTCTCTCTGCCTGGAGTTTACAAAGTACCCTGTTCCTGTAAGCTGGACAGACAGGCAGATCAGCATCCATCCGCCTAGAGGAACACAAGTCTTACATCTGTAAACACAACTATGGCCATTCAGGCTTGGCTGACCATGTCTTGGACACCACCCACAGAGTATCATGGAAGAAAACCACCATGCTCCATCACAGCAAATTCAAGAAAGAGAGACTATTCTTAGAAGCAGCAGCAGCTTTTAGAAATCAACCAAATCTTAATAAATACGGTTGCATTAAGCTTCCGAAAATTTGGGAAACACTCATCACCAGAGATCCTACTTTATATTCCAGGCCACCTACAACCGCCCTTAGAGGGCGCTCCACCTAGATAGGACTTTAGTGTCACCCACGTGGTTGGGCTTAGTGTTGTATGATATTTGTGTTATGTTACATTAGTTATTTTTGTAATCCCCGTAGATGTCCTAGTAACTAGGACGAAATATAGGAAGTGTTAAATTCTTTTTATTCTTTTCTGAGTGTTGTAAAAAATCCATTAAACCTCCAACATTGTCTTCACAGCACTTAAGCCTCTATACACGAATAGTAATGTTTGTAATGATTCACCTGAGAGTTTCCATTTAAGTGATTGTCAAATCCACAGCATTGCTGCAGATACTACCACATACACACAGTGTAAGTGCCCTTACAATAGCACATGCTCATCATTTCTAGATTATCTCTCCTCAGCACTATTTACTTCAGAGTATTTCTTGCAGATACAAGGAACTCCACCGTTTATTTTACTTGTCACATACCCCAGGTTTCCAGGCTTGCACTCACCGAGATTGCTGTGTCACGGTGAATTAATCATCCTCTTTCATCACAAGAAATTATTGCTTGATTACCACGGATTAATGGCATGATTTCATTGCTGCTTTCTCCCATGTAGTTAATTTTACATAATCTTGTGCATACATGCACATACATACTGCCAGCAATGTGAAGTCTTTTTAAGATTCATATTCCACATGCACAGAAAGTTTCTGATTTACATGCTGAGCAGTCATTTTCAATGTTTTTGTAAAGTAACGTTTACATTTTTAGATTCTACATTTTCATATTGTCATTCTTAAAAGTCTTCAATTTCTTTTCCCATTCTCCTAAAAAGAATGCTTTTCTCTTAGGTTAAAAATCATGTGGAGGTGGTAGGCAAGTGATGCCATCTCATAGTGTTTTAATAATAGAGAAACTGCATAGAGATTTGTCATAATATTTGTCATAATAAAAGATAAGTGATAATTACAGGCATTCACT
Organism: Typopeltis vanoorti; assembly: GCF_054136105.1. Lineage (NCBI taxonomy): Eukaryota > Metazoa > Arthropoda > Arachnida > Uropygi > Thelyphonidae > Typopeltis > Typopeltis vanoorti. The sequence continues at coordinate 114,911,597 of NC_143553.1, forward strand.
TGTATATTTCATTAAATATTAACCTCTACATGTTTCACTATTTAAAGATAGAAGCTTCTAGCTTCTTGAGAAAGTTGAAAACTAGAGAAATATGTAGTTAGAAAAGCTCTGGAAATTCCTAAATACAGTTAATTTTTTAAAAGAACAATTCATGTGTGATATTACAGATTAACCTTGTGAATCATTCTATGTTAGATGTAAGCAGTTCATTATTCCAAATATCTTTAATGGGAAGTATGATTTTGAGAAGTCTCTCATGTGACTGTATGATATATAGTTATATACACTATCTATCAATAATTGTCCAGACACTCCCGTTATTTGAAGTTATGGAACATTCCAGGTTTGTTAATAACATAAAAACCAGTGTACAGATAATAGGAAGCAGTATTTCATTGTAGCAGTTGAATACAGGTTACATTGTTATATCTCCATTTGTTGATTCACATCACATCTCTAGCTGTTGATTTTAGTGGCATGTCCATGCATGCCATTGATGCTCAACTGAAGCGTCCAAAATCAACACCTGGCGATGTGATCAACAAACTGAAATGTTTTGGCATTACTAGTGCAGGAAAACACCCGGGGCAGCTGCCAAAAATGACTGACAGGGACAGGAAGGTGTTAAAATGGGTGGCATTCAAAAACTGGCTACAATCGGCACAGACCATCCGTGATGAGTTCCAGAGCACCAGTAACACCATGGTGAGCACTGATACTGTATGAAAAGAACTCCATTTACTGTATCCACAGAAGAGCAATGGTACACAAGCCGAACATCACAACAACAAACAAGGCAGCTCGTCTGGCCTGGTACAAAGAGTGTGTGAAATGGACAATTGATCATTGGAAAACGGTACTCTGGAGCGATGAATCAAGGTTCACCTGCTTCCAGTCTGATGGCAGGGTGTGGAGGCAGCCCTGTGAACACTTGTTATCAGTGTGTTGTACCCACAGTAAAGTTTGGTGGTGGTGAAAGAGTAATGGTTACCTTGATATTCTGGATAATCAGGTACTTCCTACACTGTGGAGTTTTTATGGAACTGATCTGTGCTACTATCAAGACGCCAATGCCAAGAGCCATCTCTTATGAAATGGTATGAAGAGATGGGTGTTAAATGACTGCCCTCGCCTGTGTATAATCCTGACCTCAACCCCATCGAACACCTGTGGGATGAATTGGAGTGGTGATTGAGATTCAGAGAAGCACATCCTTGACCTGTCTCTGAACTCAGTGCTGCTTTGATGGAGGAATGGAGACAAATTCCACCTGTCTGCTGCACCTTGGTGGAAAGCCTTCCTCAAAAAGTGCAAGAGGTGATCAAAGCCAAAGGTGGACATACCCGATATTAGGGTTCACATGTGTTGGTATCAGTTGTAGATTGCTAAAGTGTCCAGACAATTATTGGTAGATGGTGTATATCACATTTGTCTGAAAATGGAGGCTTTTCTGCATGAGTAAAATATCTTGTATCTACTGATTTTGGAACGGAATATTGCCTTTTTGGGGACTAAAAGAAATTTTGAAGGAAGACCTGAACTGGTTTGGAAGTTGTTTGGATACTGACATTTTATAAAATGATATATATCTGGAAGTCCCTATCTTCTGATGTGTAAGGTAATAGAACTTTCATATCTGATATCTGACGTCAGTGATCATCTAAAAGCTGTGTGTAACAGGTTTAGGTGGGAGATGAATTTCATCACCCAGTGTGAGACGACTGCTTGTTTATTGAAGGCCTGAAGTGGCTTGAATAAGTTCCTTGTTTGGTTTCTAGAATAGGGTTGACTGTAAAATAAATAAATGAAATAATAATAATAATAATCAACAAAAATGTATACAGGTAGTCATCGACTTACGACCATGTTAGGTTCCGACCGACCGGTCGTAAAGCGATCTGGACCTAAGTCAGATCAGTAAATCAGACACTGTGTACAATACAATTGGTTTACTAATTATAAAAATAAAAAATATTATGAAAAATGATATCAAATACTGTATAAAACCTAAAAAATATTTTATCTTAAAGAACTAAACAAAACATATATAGAAAATAGATAAGAAATATTTTACTGACCACTCGTGCTTGGCTGCGGGTCATCAATGTCGCCACTTGATGTAGTGGGAGTTGTTTTTCTCATAAACATGTTGATTTTTGTCTGAATTGTTTGTTTCCTTTTTTGCTCGTAAATTTCATGGTATGGCCAAAAAGCATCTTGTACCATTCATTCAATCCCTGCAAATCATTCGATGTTTGGGTCCATTTCCTCAAAATGTGTAAGAAGTTTATTTAGTAGAGAAAAACCTTCAGATAACCCTCTAGTTGTGAATTTTCTTTCTTGTTCTTCCTCATCTTCACTTTTTTGCTTTCTTGACAGGTCTAGGAGTAGACAAAGGCACTTTCCTCTTGGTTGGTATGTTTAGGGATTTAAAAAAATGCTAATTGTAACACAAATTAAAACTGAACCAAAAATAGTGAACGTAATATGTATGCAAACAGAGATCAAGATGCATGATTTGCGCCAAACACACGTTACTGGGCAGTGGGCTGACGCTACATGCACAACCGTTCCCATTAGGCTACGGGGACCACATAGATAGGGCGTGTGAGTGTAGTAGAAAAATCTGTTATGGTGCGAGATGCAGTTGTAAGTCGATCAGTCGTAAAGCGCATAGGGCGTAAGTCGACGACTACCTGTAATTGATAAAAATGAAATAAAATATCTTTAGCCTGCCTATGGTACAAACGTACTATAGCTTGCAAATAACTGAGATTTTTTTTTTCTAGGTGGAGAAAAATACAAACAAAAAAAAAAAAAACAGCTGCATAAGTCTAATATGCCATTTGATTCATATGCTTAATCTGTAATATCATACCAACTGCATTAAGGAGTTACCAGTTTCTTATATATTTCACTAGCTTTAACTTCTGGAAGAAGTTTTAAATAGCTAAATATGTAGAGGCTAGTATTTAATAAAATATATGAATGAATTCTAGTAATTATCATGTTTGTTATTTAGTCTTTCTTCATATGTTTCTCTTTAAGTATTGGGTAAAAAATGTTTGATAAATCAAAATTAAATTTTAGCATGTATTGCTGCATCAACAGATAGTTAGGTAGAGATGATTTAGTATGTGTGAAGCTCTCCAAGTCATATCATTCTTAATATGAGTTTTTTATAGTATGAAGAAAAAAATTAACCTCTTGAACAAGTTTTTTTTAATGAATTTTACATAGAATTAACATATGTAATTAAAAATGCCTGTATTTTGGTTGTATGTATTTTGCTAAATATAGTTGCTGGAATTTTATTAGCTAAAGCACAATAATTTGTAGAATATTTGTTATGATCTTTTTTATGTTTTTTAAATTTTTTGTTTTTTTTAATGCATAACACTAAAAAAAAGAATGATAGCTAAATAGTCTTGGCCTATTAAATCTTTAATTAAATATCTAATAAAATGTGAGCATTCAGATGTTTACATTTTGTTTTGATCTTTCATTAGTATAATTAATGCATGATTAAAGAGCCATATATACCAGAAAATGAACTACAGAATTACATTTAAAAAAATTAATGCACTTATGAAAATATTTCTGAATTAAAATATACTATTGATGTAAGCTCATATACTGTATCTCTAACAAACTACTGCCATAATTTTGCAGGTGTCTTATTGTTAACTAAATGAAATCTACTTACTAATGTTTTATATACTGTAAGTGTGTGTGTGTGTGTGTGTGGTGCGTGCATGCGCGCATATATATATTGTATCATTGTTACTTCCCTCTCTGAATTCATTTTGGATTCTTTATGTACAGACTGCTAATACTTCGGCATCACCTGATAGTACTATGTCTCTGCAGCCTTCTACAGTTAATGTGTCTTCAGAAAGCAGACCAGAAATCCTTAACTCTTTGGATAACAAGCTTTTAAGTTCTATGTCTTCGGAGCTCTCTCAAACTACCTCACTAACTTCACCTAATCAGCAGGTAGTGGTTTTCTTTCTTTCTTTCTTTTTTGTGTTAGTCCATGCTACCTTTTTTAACTTTTAATGGTATTGTGGCATGGAATAGCTTTTAAAAGGGATTGTTAATCTGTCAATCAGCTTTCTTTCAAATAACAATGGGCTGCAAAATACTTAGACCATCTTTTAAAAAGCTAAACAGTAAAGTAAATCAAGAATCTTTATGCACTGTTCTTATTAAGATTTAATATTTATTTTGTCTTACTCTCAAAAAATTTCCTTATAGAGGAAATCTTAGTATTTGACATAATAAGTAATGTTATTTAAATTTTTCATTGGAGTTAAGTGTAGTTTGCTATTTTTCAATTGAAAATTGAAAAATAGAAACTTCTTCCCCCACCCCCTTTCCCACACACACCCATCCAAAAAAAGGTTCAAAATTACAGACCTGAAAATTAAGGAAATTTGTTGATATAAACCACGTGTTTAACCCCCCACACACACACCCCCCAAAAAAAATAAAAAACAGTTCAAAATTACAAAATAATTTTAAAGACTGATCTACTTCTGTCATTTTTCTGACCATCATCACCACCAGGATCACAATAAAGAAAAGAAAGTAAGAAAAGATGTATAAAGAAATGCTGAAACCAGTGCTGTGCTGCACCACTTAAATACACATATAAAAGTTAAATTTTATTGACAAGCACCTTGTTAAGGTTCAGTTTCTCCTCCAGTGTGTGATTAATACAGAACAAGGATTTATATAGTTTAGCAAAAGTAGCTTGTTAAAAGGCACTGTTACACAAAAGGAAAAGAAGTCAATGAAAAAAGGGGAAAGAATGTATGAAAGTAAACTAAGAAGTGCAACAGCATGATTGAATAGAAATAAGAAAGTAGTGGGGGTTTCTTGTCATGATCTGAAGAGTAGTGGAATAAAATCATATCTTTTGTTCACTCATACCTTCAGATCTTTGATACACTTCAGCACTTATTTTTATACTCCATGCCCGCCTTTTCTTTTTCCTAATAGAAGAAATCATCGATATACTTGATTATTTCACATAATTTTTCTCTTATGTAACATTTGTTTATACTACAGGTATCCCTTGCTTAATACGGTTTTGCTTAATGCGGCAAAATTAATTGCGGCAATCCCTTGATATACGTGGCAAGAGTTTTGATTAACGCGCCTTTAACCCTGCAGAGCTCGCAGCTGATCTCACAGATACATGCAAAATGTTTAATATAAATATTCTTACACAATTCAGTGTATAGCTTGGAGGGCATGAGTAGCTGTGCATTCATATCTTAAGCGTGATATTCCGCACTGTCAGTTTGGTTTAACACATGTTATGTAAAGGTTTGTGATATTTGACAGTAAATTGTATCTGAGAGATACCCTGACCTATGATGTCAGTATAGTATGGTTTAATTTTTTTTATTTTATTGTATTTTATTTATTCTTTGTTCAATAATTTCTAGACTGTAACTGAAAATAAATAAACCATCATGTATTACTGAAATAGAGAGCCAAAAGCTTATTTATCATACATGTCCTCTAGGAGATGTGCTTTACATTATGGAAAGTGATCTGGAGCTTACTCCACCTTTCCTACTAGTTGCTCATAAGGTTGCTTATGCTTGCATTCGCCGAAACTTTTAGTTTCTATATTCGGCTATGAAATAATGCTGGATTCAATATCCACTTAATTTGTGCCATCATGTATTATATTTGCAGTGTTTTTCTTTGTTTTATTGCTTGTTTGCCGAGTTTTGGAGAGTCATTTTGCTTGTTATTGTAGAATTTATGCCGATAAGAAAAAACTAAAACTGTTCAAACGACTCTTGATAACTTCTTTTGATAAAAAAAATTGCGGTAAATAATGTAGATAGAAGTATTTATTAAAACATTTACTTTGCATTCATTTTTTATATTTCCTAAAAGAGTACCATATAAAACGAATCACAGTCATACCCCAACTTACGCGAATCCGGAGTTATGCAGTTTCTTATATGTACGTATTCCCGTCCCGTTTCACACCTCACCACTAGTCGTATCTTTCAGGCGCCGGCCGCATTCGCCAGTGTCGCACATGCTGTGAACAAGCACTGACGGGTTTTGCGCGGTCTCCATTCATACACGATTTTTATAGTCTACAAACCTTGCGATTGTTTAATGTTATGTTCTTGATACAAATTTTATCACATAAAAAATAATAATGTTGTCTAAAAGAAGCAAATCCGATTCTTCTACAGCTAGCAAGAAAAGAAAAATATTGACTTTGGAAACAAAACTCAACATTATTAAGGATTTTGAAGGCGGAATGAAAATTTGTGAGCTAGCAAAGAGGTTCGATCTACAGGAATCCACAGTAAGAACAATCATAAAAGAAAGGTTTACAGATTTTGGAGGACATAGATTCTAACGAGGAACGAATTGTAGCCACAAGGCATGGAATAAAAAAATCATTAGCTTGCTATGAAGAAATTTTGCGTGAAAAGAAAAAGACATTATGCCGTCAGATGAATCTATTAGATTTTATGAAACCATCGACATCGAAATAACTTTCTTTTTTTTATGTACGAAAAACTACAATTATGATTATATTTCTTAAAAAATATAGGTGTTTTTGTAAACCTTTGGTTCCAATTATATGTTTGTATATATAAATTACATACAAAATTATACCCTGAGTTATGCGCATTTGACTTGCACGCTTTTTGTTGGTCCCACCTACCACGTAACTTTGGGGTTTTATTGTATTAATAAAGTAATCGATCATGGACGAATTGTAATTTTTACCATTGATTATTAGATTTGATTAACACGATTTTGCTGTACACGGTAATATCGAGGGATTAATTAGCCGCATTAATTGAGGGATATCTGTATTTGCATTGTGATCCTAATAATGTCAGTCAGAAGTATGATTTATACTCTAAAATAAAAATGTGATCAGTACTAAGAAGTGTGGATAATTGTGAATAGCTGCTTCTACAAAAATTTTCAACAGCAGCTGCAGCAGTCAGTATTATGATGTTCTGAAAGGGAATTGATAACCAATCAGGTTAAGAATACCACATCCGAACTTTGCCATTTCGTTTAATAACTCTCTCCCTTTCCTCCCAGTAAAATGTTAGGGGACTCAGTTCTCTTTTCTTATTTTCCATTCAAAAGCAGATGAAAAAAAAAAAGAAGAAAGAATTGAAGTATATGTATTAAATGGTATTTGTTCTGTAATAATTTTCTCTCAGTAGCCTAAATTTAACCAAGTCAGTATTGAAGAAGTCTTAAAAAATTTATATATATAATGAATTTGTTCTCTAATCTAAGAAAGCACTTGTGGACCTTAGTGTGATAATGCATAATAATATTTGTGATTTAGACAAAAGAACAGTGCAGTTACAATTATTCTTCATTCATTTTATTGTTCAGCCAACTAATGAGTGAAATAATTTTTCATCTAATAATGATGAATGCAAGCCAGAGTATGTTGAATGACAGACTAATGCCTATATCCAATAGACTGAGTGCATAACTGTTAAATGGTTAATTGCTTTTATTGCAATGTAAAACTAATGAATACAACTTGTTTTTACAAGCTACTAAAGTTTTTTCTTTTTCTTACATATATTTTTAATCAAGAATAAATCAGATGTGCTACAAACATAATTGAATATATAGGAGGTAGCAGGGTTTTTTCTCCCGGAAACTCGGGTTTTTTCATCCCGCATACATACAAATCGGCCCTTCAGAACACACGCAATTTACAGACAAAAAAATTACTAGATGTGGTGGTGTTGGAGGTGGGCGGTAGATGGCGTTGATGGAGATGATTCGTAGTAGCGGTTAGGTGTAGAGACAGTTGTAGATGTCCTCCCGCGATGAGTCTTCGGACTCCTTGGAGGTATCAGGAATAATAATAATAATAATAATAATAATAATAGTGTTTTGCTTTAGAGTATTTCTGCTACTGAAGACATTTCTGCACCAGAGGAGAAACTTGTATGCTTTAAAATAACTTGCTAATTACTAATATTTTTATTTACGCACACGCGCGCACACACACACACACACACACACACACACACACACACACACACACACACACACACACACACACACACACCTAATTATCATCAGATTGGGAAATCAATTTGCTGATTACATAGTGCTGTACCAGCGGGCTTTTTTTGTTGCAGGTAAGATCATTGTGTGTGTACGCATGCATGTGCACATGCGTGCGTGTGTGTACACACACGTGTGCATGCATGTGTTTTGGTAGATTAACACCAAAGAAAATGAGCAGAATTAACTGCTGCTGCTGTTCATTTAATAGCTTTATCACTTTCATTCTTCTATCATGGGACCTCTGGGTGTGAATACTTGGAAAAGAAAACATTCAGCTATATACTCATAAGTATTACACACATGGCTAAGTATAGTTATAGTAGTACACTATTCTTAATGCAAGAAAATATTGCCGTTGTTCAAAATTACTGCACACATAATGACATCAAAATGCTTGATATTGCTTATAACTTAACTCATAGCTAAGTAACATTTGAATAGTTTTTAATTGTGGTTTGCATGGCTAGATTTTGAGCATAATCTCTGTGAATTCCAGTATCTTCTTTTTGGTCTCATGATCACGTGTAAAAGCTCTAAGACATTCCACCTAACTTTCAGTCTTGCAAACTGATCAATTCTTTATGGTCTGCAGAAGATAAGCATGTTCTTGGCTAGAGCTGAAGCCCCAGATCTCTTGTGAGTTATGTCTGAATTTTTCTTCATTGTTTTATAATCCAAAAGTACCTGTTCAAATTTCTGAATTTGCTGGACAGTTCTGGCTGCAGTGTGAGCTTGCATGTTGTCATGCAAAAGCATGATCATTGGCAACAGCATTTCTTGTCTTTTGTTATGAATTGCTTGTTTGAGTTTTTTCAGCATTTCACAATATACATCAGCATTAATTGTGGTTCCTTGCTGAAGAAAATCAACAAGCAAGATCCCTTTTTGTGGCCAGTCCTAGAAGACAGTGGGCATCATTTTTTTGACTGACGGTGCCTGTTTTCAATATTTTGCTTTCAGGGATGATGAATGGTCTCACTGCATTGATTGTTGTTTTGACTCGATGTTTATATATGAAATCCTCATTTCATCACAAGTCACAATACTAGAAAAAAGTTCATCTCTTCATTTTTGAAATGCTTCAAAAAGTTTTGAGCTGATTCTGCTCATTGCTGTTTATGTGCATTGGTCAGCATTTTTGAGACTCATCTGGCCCACAATTTCTTATACCTCAGCTTTCTGTCACAATTTTATGATCACATGTGTAAGTTATTCAATTCTAGGAATTCAAAAGAAACTTTCGTAATTGTATAACGATGTTTCTCATGAATTTTCATGTTCACTCTTTCCACCACACTTGACCTGCCACTGCGCTCTTTGTCGTGAACATTGTTGCACCCTTCTACAAACAAACAACACCATTGCCTAACCTTACTGTCACTGATTATACCATCATCATCACCACCCTGATATGTACCCTCGAGGAGTGTATACAGGATAATTATGATAGTACTACACGAAAAAGTTGCATCGTTGCAACTTCTAATCAACAATTTTCCTCCAAGTTAATCTGTTGTATATATCAAAATTCCAATAGGTGCTTTTTACTGTATCAATCCAACTAGATCTTGGTCTTTCTCTGGGTCTTTTTTCCTGCCAACTTGGCAGAGAACACTTGTTTTGCTAATCTTTCCTTTCCATTCTGTTTAAGTGACCATACCATCTGAGATTAGCTCTACTAACACATTTTTGAATGCTAACAATGGCAAGTTCTTTCCTAATATCCTCATTTTAAATTTGATACTGCCATTGATGCCATCTGTTCATTCCACTAATCTTTCTCAGAACTCTCATATTAGAGGCCTCTAGTCTTTGAACTAGTGTTTTATTTCTAACCCAGTTCTCAGATCCATATTCTGTTGTCTATTTCTATATTTAATTTACCATCTTCACTAAAAATTGTCCCTAAATAGCTGAAATGTTGTTCTTGTTCTGTAGGTTCACCATTCAGAATATAGTTGAAGTTTCTTCCTATTTTCATTGTCTTTTGTCTTTTTATTGCTGATTTTCATACTGAATTTATTATAATAGTTATTCAATTTAGTCAAGGAATCTTGCAGAATAGTACTGGACATTATTCAAAAGTATAATGTCATCATTAACTCCATATAGTTAATAAATCAGTGGCACACTCAGGATTTAATCTTGGGGGGGGGGGGGGGGAGTTGAGTAGACTATTTGAGAATACACACTACACATTGCATACAGTCTATGACTGAGCATCTGCAATGATCACCAATACATGATACCTGTGATCTCCTCTGGCCTGGCTCAGGCAAACGAAGTAGCGCTCAGTCCACCTGAGCACTACTTCGTTCACCTTGTGTTCACAGCAGCCATGATCCCCGAGAGCTATAGGGTATTCCCACCTTATGTGACTGCTAATTCATAAGTAATATAGAAATAGAAGACACGACACAACATAAATAAAAAAAATTAATTTTAAGTAGGATAAGATTTTTGGAAAATTTTCTAGTGTTTTTTTCCCCTTTTTCCTTTGGGGGTGGCAGAGCCCCCCTGGGTGTGCCACTGTAATAAATAAAAGCAAAGATAATGTGCACTCTTGTTGCACACCTGATTTTACATCAAACCATATTTCTATTCCTCCTTCAATTCTAACTGCTGACTAACAGCTTAAATAGAGAGTATGCACTGCTTGATATAATGTCCCATTTACACCATATAATTATAGTGTTTGGAAGAGCTTTCCTCTTGGCACCTTGTTTATATGCCTTTTCCAAATTGACAAAAATTGAATACAAATCTCTTGTTATATTCCCAAGATTTCTCAACTATTTATCTTAAAGTGAAAATCTGATCCGAACTACCTCAATTTAGCCTGAATCCAGCTTGCTTCTTCACTAAGCTTCCCTTTTACAATTTTTCTTAGCTGTGTCTCAAGTATACTTGCATTAATCTTACCAGGAACATTCATAGGAAATTACTTCTGTAATTCTCACATTCAGTTTTATTTCCCTTTTTATAGATGGGTACTATGAGTGCGCTGCTCCAATCATCTAAAATTCGACCCCGTTAACCAGGCCTTCTGAATTATGCAGTGCAGCCACTGTAAAACTTTTATACCTCCATATTTAAGCATTTCTGGTCAAATTTCATCTACTCCAGGTTTCAGGTTTTTGATGACTTTTTCTTCAAGTATGGATATGTATGCCTGACTGCATTCCTGTTGGGAGTTTTCTACCATCATGCTGACACTGCTTGTGTTTATGACCCATCTGGCACACAATTTCTTATACCCTAGCTTTTCTCTCACAATTTCACGAATAACTGAAACTTCTGGAATTCAAAAGAAATTTCTGTAATTGTGCTGATTATGTTAGGCCCGTAAACCTTGCATAGTCGTTGTTTTCTGCCACCAAAAACTGTATCACATCACGAACCTCACAACTGATGGGATTTTTTATAACAGCACTCGTAAATTTATTGTAGAAGACAGCAAACTATAACGGAATGAAAGTAAAATGGTCAACAGATAGCTAATGAGTTACTGTATGCTACCACTCATGTGCAACCATATATCTTATTTGGTGGTAAATTTTGAACTGACCTTACTTTCTGGACACACCTCGTACAAATATAAAGAGGTATTAACAAATAGATTTTTGAATTAAAAACTCATTTATTAATTCATTGACATGACGGCATGACAGATGTTGATTGTAGGAACAAGATATCATGAACGTTGGTTATTGTTATTGGATATAACATAGGTTTCATAGTCTAATTCATCAATATGTAGATCTCTTATGTAAGTTGCCCAGAGTTGATTTAATATCAGGCCTTGATGTTTGTTACTCTGGGTCAGACATTGTATCGTCTCGCTAGCCTCCTTGAATTTATGTACATAAGTTTTAAATTCGATGTATGGTATTTTTGTAAGTTGGCAATTAACTTGATAATTTTCGTTAGTGATGCAAAAGGCCAATCCAAATTTATATGCCCATTTTTTTCACACATCTCTGACATGTTCATTTTGACAGATTTCTCCAGAACATGTTACCTATCCAACACAAGAAACACCACAATTACATAGATTTTATAAACTCCTGCTCTCATTATGGATATGGGTTTATTTTGATGATCTTAACATCATGGAGACTTTTTGTAAAGGTCTAAACACTACTTATATGTTATGTTCTTGTAATACTTTGCCATTTTGTCTGTGACATTTTTGATATAAGGTAAAGAAACTGTGCTTTTTATGATCGTCTGGTTGTTATCTTGGAGCCTGTGATTGTTTATTCAAAATGTTATTAATGGTATTGATATTGTAACCAATTTTTTGAAGAATGTCTTTAATGTAAGTTGTTTTCTTGTTTCTTTTATTATCATCTTGTATCATCACTTGGTTAACATAATAACTCTCTCATTCAATGTTTTGATGATACCTTGATTTTTTGCTGGGTGGTGATGGGAGCTAGCATATAGATACCAACCTATATTAAACTTTTTTTTCTGTATACTTCAAAAGTAAGATTGCTGTGAGATTCAACTGAGATAAGAACATCCGAGAAGGATGTTCTTATCATTTTCTAACTCTGGTTTGTTTCTACCTCAATAGCTGTTTGTTTAGACTTTTTCATGTACAGATTAGTTAGGCATAGAGAATTGCTGCACTCATTGTTAAGTCTTTGAACTGTTCAAAATAGCAGTCTTCAACTTAAGGTAGAAGTGGAGGAATTTTTTGAGGCTTTAGAAAAAGCAACTGATACAATGAAAAAGGAAAAGTTGATCCTTGTCGGGGATCTAAATAGCAGAGTAAGAAATGATTGTGAGACATACAAAAATATTTTGGGAAAATTTGGAGAAAAGAGCAAAGCTAATAATAATGGCAAATATCTGTTGAATTTCTGATCAGGACATGGAATGGTTATTACTAACACCATGTTCCAACATAAAAATGTGCACAAATTCACATGAAGAGAAGAGGCTAGGAATAAGAAAAGTCTCATTGACTATGTTATTGTTGATAGTGATGTTTTCTCCCTGGTGCAGGACACCAGAGTGTACAGAGGATTTGAAATTGGAAGTGATCACTATTTAGTCTTGAGCAGGATAAAATTGAATTTCATATTGAAAAGAATAACATGTAAGAAAGTTTTAAAGCGAATAAAAGTTGAGCAGCTCTCAGATGTGAACTGTAGACTAAAATACAGAAAGATTATTGAAAAGAAAATGAAAGAGTTTGAGAACAGGAATCAAACCTTGGAGATTCAGTGGCAAACTCTGAAGAAAACATTGATTGATTCTTCCAGAGAGGCATGTGGTGAGGTTGTCTGCAAGGATAAAAAAATCAGAACTCCCTGGTGGACACAGGGAGTGAAGGAAAAAAAAGAGGCAGTGAAGGAAAAAAAAGAAAGTATATCAAAAGTTCCTGTCAAATAAGTCAGCTTGTGCTCTTAGAGAATACAGAGACAAATGTAAGAATGCTAAACACTGTGTAAAACTAGCTAAACAAAAGTCATGGGAGAACTTTGGCAAGAATATAGAAAATAAATATCAAGAAGGTGGCAAAATATTCTGGAGGTTGTTTAAGAAGCTTAAGAATGGAGGCAAGAGTGCTGTAAAAGGAGTTAGAGATGATAAAGGTCACATGAAAATAGGAGAAAAAGATATCATTGGAGTATGGAGTAATTACTTTGAAAAACTGCTAAATGAAACAAGCAGTGATGACAGTACAGTGGTAAAAAACACTGACCAGGCACGCAGTCAGGAATACATATCCATACTTGAAGTAGAAAAAGCCATCAAAGGCTTGAAATGTGGAAAGGCAGCAGGAGTAGATGATATTCGACCAGAAATGCTGAAGTATGGTGGTATAAGAGTCTTACAGTAGCTGCACAGCATAGTTCAGAATGCCTGGACACAGAGACGAATTCCCGATGATTGGAGTAGAGCTCTAATAGTACCCATATATAAAAAGGGAAATAAAACTGAATGTGAGAATTACAGAGGTATTTCCCTACTAAGTGTTCCTGGCAAGATCTATGCAAGTATATTTGAGAAATGGTTGAGAAGAATTGTGGAAGAAAAGCTTGGTGAAGAACAAGCTGGATTCAGGTCAAATAGAAGCTGTCAGGATCAGATCTTCACTTTACGACAAATAGTGGAGAAAGCATGGGAATATAACAAAGATCTGTATTTAAGTTTTGTTGATTTGGAAAAGGCATATGACAAGGTGCCAATAGAGAAGCTATTCAATACGCTGCAGTTATATGGTGTCAATGGGGCATTATATCAAGCAATACTTAGTCTTTATTTGAGTTGTAAGTCAGCAGTTAGAATTGAAAGAAGTACAGGAAGATGGTTTAATGTTAAATCTGGTGTGAGACAAGGATGTACATTATCCCCTCTGTTATTCATTATTTATGTGGATCACATTATGAAGGAAAGTGGTATTAAACTTGATATCAAAATTGGAGATGTTAATGTCAGCTCTTTGCTTTATGCGGATGATGTTATACTTCTAAATAAATCCGCTACAAGTCTGCAAGATTCTCTGACTAAATTGAATAGCTGTTGTAATAGATATGGTATGAAGGTCAGCAATAAAAAGACAAAGACAATGAAAATAGGCAGAATCATTGAAAATGTCAATTGTGTTGTGAATGGAGAACCTGTGGAACAAGTAAAATCGTGCCTAAGTAGCATTTCAGCTACTTAGGAACGATTTTTACTGAAGATGGTAAATTAAATATAGAATAGACAACAGAATCAGCAAAGCTTGTATGGTGGGAAGTCAATTGAATAAATTCATATGGAATAAGAGAGAAATTAGTCGGAACACTAAATTAGCTGTATACAAGACAGTGTTCAAACCAATTTTAACTTATAGGATCTGAGAGCTGGGTCAGAAGTAAAACACTTGACCAAAAACTAGAGACTGCAGATATGAGAGTCCTGAGAAAGATTATAGGCATGACAGATGGCATCAATGGCAATATCATATTAAAAACGAGGATATTAGGAAAGAACTTGACATTGTCAGCATCCAGGAATGCATTAGTAGAGCTAATCTCAGGTGGTATGGTCACTTAAACAGAATGGGTGAGTAAAGATTAGCAAAACAAGCGTTCTCTGTCAGGTTGGCAGCATAACAACCCAGAGGAAACCAAGATATAGGTGGATTGATACGGTACAAAGTGCCTCAGACAATAGCAATATAAGATCTGATAATGTTGGAGTCTTGACAAGTAACAGACTGATTTAGAGGAAAATTGTAGGTAGGAAGTTAGTAATGATGTAGTTTTTTTCATGTAGTATACTATCATATCCTGTACTCCCCTTGAGGGTACATGGCAGGAATTTGATGATGATGATGAACTTTGAAAAAATGTTCTGAAGGCAGTGTTTGAAAAGCTGAACAGTATTCTTAATGATGTCTTCTAAAATTGAGATTATTTCTTTTGGAACATTAGTGAATAAGCTTTTTTATGTCCAAAGTAGCCAAGATGTCTGTGGAATTAAGTCAAATTTTTTTATATTTTGTTCATGAAATCTTTATAGTTTTATATATATATATATATATATATTTATTTATTTATTATAACTTCTGTTCACTCGGCTTGTAGACATTTTAAAAAATAATTATACTGACTAGGAACACCGAGAAAGGTATGATAAAAATTTTAATGAAACATGACTAGTTTCGTCGGAATGCAGACTTCTTCAGGTGTAGAAAAAAACTGGAAAAAATAAGTTAAAAAAAAACATGAACTTCTCATATAAACAAATTGGGAATAGCAACAGTTCAAATTTGAACTGGTGTCCGCATGGCAGGTCTAGCGTGAGGCATAAGTGAGTGGCCACTGACTCGAGAGTGCCAGAACTGAATCGCTGCACTGTGAGAGTCAGGTTAGCTGTAGCTTAAATTATTGTTCATGTGTGATGGGTCCAGAACTGTTTCTTTTGATTCTAAGATGCGTCTCTCTCTCTCTATTTCGTCATCGCATTTATGGATAGTGGTCATAAGATTCCAGTCTATCTGGTGTTGGCACTCTTCTAGATTGGAGTTAGGGGAGAAAAGAACATGACTGGAGAGGATGCTTGCACGGGTTCTCTTGTAAGAGATGTCACGTTGATGTTCTTCAAGACGTAGTGAGACAGATTTATCGGTTTGTCCATAATAAGGTTTACCGCAGCTGCAGATGATTTTGTAAACTCCTGGAAACTGAAGTTGGTTGTGTTTTTGTTTGGGTTGACTCAGGAAAGATTGTTGAACGCATTGACTCACCCACTTACTGCCTGTCCAAATACCTTGCCTCTTCCTTAAAACATCTCATTGGTAATTTCCCCTCATATATCAAAAACTCTCAAGATTTCACATCTAAGATAAATTTGAAACTCAAGGATTCTAACAGAATGGTTAGTTTTGATATTGTCTCTCTCTTTATAAATGTGCCCACAGAAGAAGTCAATCTACTGAAAAACAAAAATTTTTTCCCTATTAATGCATTGCATAAACTCCGGCTATTTCTCATTTGAAGAAAAAAAAATATAAACAAACTAGCGACCTAGCTATGGGCAGCCCATTATCTCCAGTGTTAGCCAATATATATCTATAAGACTTTGAAGAAAGAGCTATTTCAAGCACAACATTAAAACCCAAACTGTAGCTACGATATATGGATGATATCTTCCTCATCTGGGAATATGGTCTAGAGGAGTTACAAACCTTCCTAGATCATTTGAATAATCGCCACCAGAACATCAAATTTGCATCAGAACTCAAGATGGACGGCATACTTGCCTTTTTGGATTTAAAGACCACTAGGTTGCCTGATTGTCTCAAATTTTTGATTTTTTGTAAAACTACTCACACAGACAGATACTTCCATGCCTCCTCTCATCATTTCCCTCCCAGAAACTTGGTATTATTTCCATTCTGGCCCATCGGATGAGATCTCTTATTTCAGAAGAAGAAGATCTTCAAATAAAACTTAACCACCTCAAAAGCACATTCTTGAACAACGGCTATTCATCTTGAAGCATAACTAAACGTCTATGTCCACGTCTTCAACCTCAGCAAGGAGATAACTCCAACCCTATTACACACATTCAATTGCTGTTTGTAAACTCTCTATCACAAAACTGGCAAAAATTATGAAGAAATTTAACATTAAAACTTACTTCACCACCCTACCAAAACTTCGTTCTTTCCTGAGTCAACCCAAACAAAAACACAACCAACTTCAGTTTCCAGGAGTTTACAAAATCATCTGCAGCTTTAGTATACCTTATTATGGATAAACCAATAAATCTGTCTCACTACGTCTTGAAGAACATCAATGTGACATCTCTTACAAGAGAACCCGTGCAAGCGCCCTCTCCAGTCATGTTCTTTTCTCCCCTAACTCCAATCTAGAAGAGTACCAACACCAGGTAGACTGGAATCTTACGACCACTATCCATAAATGCAGTGACGAACTAAACTAGAGAGACATATCTTAGAATCACAAGAAATAGTTCTGGACCTATCACACATGAACAATAATTTAAGCTACAGCTAACCTGACTCTCACAGCGCAGCAATTCAGTTCTGGCGCTCTCGAGTCAGTGGCCACTCACTTATGCCTCATGCTAGACCTACCACGCAGACACCAGTTCAAATTTGACTGTTGCTATTCCCAATTTGTTTATATGAGAAGTCCATGTTTTTTTTAACTTGTTATTTTTTCCAGTTTTTTGTAATTATTTACACGCCTGAAGAAGTCAGCGTTCCGACGAAACTAGCCGTGCTTTATTAAAGTTTTTATCATACCTTTCTCGGTGTTCCTAGTCGGCATGATTATTTTTTTAAAATATATACAGGTATCCCTTGCTTAACGCGGAATTTGATTAACATGCTGAAATTAATTGCGGCAATCCCTTGATATACGCGGAAAGAGTTTTGATTAACATGCTTTTAACCCTGCGGAGCTCGCAGCTGATCTGACAGATACATGCAAAATGTTTAATATAAATATTCTTACACAATTCAGTATATAGCTTGGAGGTAATGAGTAGCCGTGAATTCATATGTTACGAGTGATATTCCGCACTGTCAGTTTGGTTTAACACGTTATGTAAAGGTTTGTGATATTTGACAGTAAATTGTATCTGAGATATACCCCAACCTCCGATGTCAGTATAGTGCGGTTTAGTTTTTTATTTTATTTTATTTAATTTATTCTTTGTTGAATAATTTCTAGATTGTAACTGAAAATAAATAAACATCATGTATTACTAAAATAGAAAGCCAAAGACTTATTTATCATACATGTCCTCTAGGAGATGTGCTTTACATTATGGAAAATACCAAGGAAAGTGATCTCCACCTTTCCTGCAAGTTGCCCATAAGGTTGCTTATGCTTGCATTCATTGAAACTTTTAGTTTCTATGTATTTGGCACGAAACTCTTGTAGTTTCTATATTTGGCTATGAAATAATTTTGGATTCAATATCCACTTAATTTGTACCATCATGTATTATATTTGCAGTGTTTTTTCTGTATGTTTTATTGCTTGTTTGGCCAGGTTTAGAGAGTCATTTTGCTTGTTATTGTAGAATTTATGCTGATACGAAAAAAACTAAAACTGTTTAAACGACTCTTAATAACTTCTTTTGATAAAAAAAATTGCAGTAAATAATGTAGGTACAAGTAAATGTACCTACATTAAATGCAAAGTAAATGTTTATTTATTAAACATTTACTTTGCATTCATTTTTTATTTTTCCTAAAAGAGTGCCATATAAAACGAATTATTAATACAGTAATTGATCCTGGATGAATTGTAATTTTTACCATTGATTATATGACTTGATTAACATCGAGCGATTAATTAACTGCATTAATCGAGGGATACCTGTGTGTGTGTATGTGTGTGTGTGTGTGTGTGTGAAAGATTAAGTTTTTTCTACATGTGGTGCTTACAGAGGTAATATGTTGTAGAGTAATTTCATCCACTATAGGTCTAAGGCATTCAACATGAACTTGCTTAAAATAAAATTTTACTTTTTTAAATTTAATAAAAATCATTTAATTTTACAAGGATAATATATTAAAAGAAAGAATACAACATGAAAATGAAAAAAAAAAAAAACATTGTTCTTATTTCCATAAAAAACAAAGATATTACTCACCTTTGATATTTAAATTTGTAAATATAGAAAATAATTATGGATTTAATAATCAAAATGGAGGTGCTTAAGGGTCAAAGCTGTATAACTGAGAGGAGACCTCCACATAGCCTTTAACGGAATGCAGAGAACCGACCAGGGTGTTGGGTATCAACTTGGATACTGAACGAACGAGGATGGGCTGGCAGTTTGGGATTTAGCTGACCAAATTGTATTCTTATTGGTTAAACCAAAATAAAAAATTATGGTACAACATGACAGAATTTCATGCTGGCTGGGGCGTCGCCCGGTTAAACAAGGTTCCCCCTTGTTTTCGCCTGGGAACCAGGGCGAACAGCGAAAAGTCAGCTACTGGAACAAATCTGAAAACAAACCCCAACTCAACATCACCAGAGTTAAAGATCGGTACTATCAACGTAAGAAACCTGAATGGCAAAGAAATGGAGCTAGCTGAGGAATTAGATAAGTACCAGATCGACATAATAGGGGTGACTGAAACAAAAAAGACCAAAATTGCTGAGATCTTTCTGAGCAATAAATACAAAATGTTATCTTCAGGCAATGACAATCAAGGAAAAGAAGGAGTAGCCATAGTATTAAACACAAAATACAAGGCTAATCTTCTTGAATGGCAGTCAGTCTCAAGTAGAGTAATGTGGGCAAATATGAGAATGGGGAACAGGACAATGAGACTTATTTGTGCCTATGGTACCACAGAAGGTTCTACTAAGGTAGACGTGGAGGAGTTTTTTGAGGCTTTAGAAAAAGCAACAGACACAATGAAAAATGAAAAGTTGGTCCTTGTTGGGGATCTAAATAGCAGAGTAGGAAATGATTGTGAGACATACAAAAATATTTTGGGAAAATTTGGAGAAAAGAGCAAAGCTAATAATAATGGCAAATATCTGTTGGATTTCTGCTCAGGACATGGACTGGTTATTACTAACACCATGTTCCAACATAAAAATGTGCACAAATTCACCTGGAGAGAAGAGGCTAGGAATAAGAAAAGTCTCATTGACTATGTTATTGTTGATAGTGATGTTTTCTCCCTGGTGCAGGACACCAGAGTGTACAGAGGATTTGAAATTGGAAGTGATCACTATTTAGTCTTGAGCAGGATAAAATTGAATTTCATATTGAAAAGAATAACATGTAAGAAAGTTTTAAAGCGAATAAAAGTTGAGCAACTCTCAGATGTGAACTGCAGACTAAAATACACAAAGATTATTGAAGAAAAAATGAAAGA
Organism: Typopeltis vanoorti; assembly: GCF_054136105.1. Classification (NCBI taxonomy): domain Eukaryota; kingdom Metazoa; phylum Arthropoda; class Arachnida; order Uropygi; family Thelyphonidae; genus Typopeltis; species Typopeltis vanoorti. The sequence continues at coordinate 114,932,091 of NC_143553.1, forward strand.
GTTTGAGAACAGGAACCAAACCTTGGAGATTCAGTGGCAAGCTTTGAAGAAAACCCTAAATGATTCAGCCAGAGATGCATGTGGTGAGGTTGTCTGTAAGGATAAAAAAATCAGAACTCCCTGGTGGACACAAGAAGTTAAAGAGGCAGTGAAGAAAAAGAAGAAAGTATATCAAAAGTTCCTGTCAAATAAGTCAGCTTGTGCTCTTAGAGAATATAGAGACAAATGCAAGAATGCTAAACACTGTGTAAAACTAGCTAAACAAAAGTCATGGGAGGACTTTGGCAAGAATATAGAAAATAAATATCGAGAAGGTGGCAGTGATGACAGTACAGTGGTAAAAAACACTGACCAGGCATGCAGTCAGGAATACATATCCATACTTGAAGTAGAAAAAGCCATCAAAGGCTTGAAATGTGGAAAGGCAGCAGGAGTAGATGATATTCGACCAGAAATGCTGAATTATCTTGTTGAGAGGCTTATACGCTGGTTAAACATGATAACTAATATTTAAGGGATTGACAGCGTATACTAGAAATATAGATTAAATAAACTTTAATTTATACTTTCCGATATTTCGGCGAACGTCACGTTGCCATCTTCTTTGGAACTTACTACTAAGACACGTGCACACAAGTACTAATAACAGCAAATGAGACTAAAGCTAGCGTTTTCCTAAAGTCCTGATGGTGCCCCCTGGCTGGCTATATTGGTAGTTCTTGGCCTTTGGGCTGAAGTTCTTCTGATAAACGTTTCCCAAATTTGGGGCAGCCCTAACCACTGAACTAAATCACATCCGTGACACTTTCTCAGCCAACGGCTACCCCCTCCAAAAAATCCAAAAAATACTTAACCCAGTTATCCACAACCCACCACCCCCTCCCCTTCACAATAAAGATTACTCTAAATCCATCACCATTCCCTACATCCGAGGCACCTCGGAAAAAATCAATAAAATCCTAAAAAAACATGACTTGACCATTTGTTACAGACCACATAGAAAACTGGCATCCCTTATCCGCTCCACCAAAGACCAACCACTCCCCCTAGACCTGCCTGGTGTATACCAGGTCCCTTGCAGCTGTAAACTGTCCTACTTTGGCCAAACAGGCAGGACAGCAAATATCAGAATCTCAGAACACAAGGATTACATCCGATTTCACCAGTACAGCCACTCTGGGCTTGCAGACCACGCTCGGGATACTCGCCACAGAATAAGATGGAAGAAAGCCACAGTAATACACCGCAGCAAGTTCAAGTATGAAAGACTATTCATGGAATCAGCCTCGGCCCTTAGGAACATGCCAAACCTCAACAAATTTGGATGCATGAGACTGCCAATATTTGGGAAATGTTTATCAGAAGAACTTCATCCCAAAGGCCAAGAACTACCAATATAGCCCGCCAGGGGGCACCATCAGGACTTTAGGAAAACGCTAGCTTCTTTGCTTTAGTCTCATTTGCTGTTATTAATACTTGTGTGCACGTGTCTTAGTAGTAAGTTCCCAAGAAGATGGCAACGTGACGTTCACCGAAATATCGGAAAGTATAAATTAAAGTTTATTTAATCTATATTTCTAGTATACGCTGTCAATTCCTTAAATATTAGTTATCATTATCAGAAATGCTGAAGTATGGTGGTATAAGAGTCTTACAGTGGCTGCACTGCATAGCTCAGAAAGCCTGGACAGAGGGGATGAATTCCCGATGATTGGAGTAGAGCTCTCATAGTACCCATATATAAAAAGGGAAATAAAACTGCATGTGAGAATTACAGAGGTATTTCCCTACTGAGTGTTCCTGGCAAGATCTATGCAAGTATACTTGAGAAACTGTTGAGAAGAGTTGTGGAAGAACAAGCTGGATTCAGGCCAAATAGGGGCTGTCAGGATCAGATCTTCACGTTACGACAAATAGTCGAGAAAGCAGGGAATATAACAAAGATCTGTATTTAAGTTTTGTCGATTTGGAAAAGGCATATGACAAGGTGCCAATAGAGAAGCTATTCAATACGCTGCAGTTATATGGTGTCAATGGGGCATTATATCAAGCAATACTTAGTCTTTATTTGAGTTGTAAGTCAGCAGTTAGAATTGAAGGAAGTACAGGAAGATGGTTTAATGTTAAATCTGGTGTTGAGACAAGGATGTACATTATCCATTCTGTTATTCATTATCTATATTGATCACATTGTGAAGGAAAGTGGTATTAAACATGATATCAAAATTGGAGATGTTAATGTCAGCTCTTTGCTTTATGCAGACGATGTTATACTTCTAAATAAATCTGCTACAAGTCTGCAAGATTCTCTGACTAAATTGAATAGTTGTTGTAATAGATATGGTATGAAGGTCAGCAATAAAAAGACAAAGACAATGAAAATAGGCAGAATCATTGAAAATGTCAACTGTGTTGTGAATGGAGAACCTGTGGAACAAGTAAAACATTTCAGCTATTTAGGCACGATTTTTACTGAAGATGGTAAATTAAATATAGAAATAGATAACAGAATCAGCAAAGCTGGTATGGTGGGAAGTCAATTGAATAAATTCATATGGAATAAGAGAGAAATTAGTCGGAACACTAAATTAGCTGTATACAAGGCAGTGTTCAAACCAATTTTAACTTATGGATCTGAGAGCTGGGTCAGAAGTAAAACACTTGACCAAAGACTAGAGACCACAGATATGAGACTCCTGAGAAAGATTATAGGCGTGAACAGATGGCATCAATGACAATATCATATTAAAAACAAGGATATTAGGAAAGAACTTGACATTGTCAGCATCCAGGAATGTGTTAGCAGAGCTAATCTCAGGTGGTATGGTCACTTAAACAGAATGGGTGAGGAAAGATTAGCAAAACAGGTGTTCTCTTCCAGGTCGGCAGCAAAACGACCCAGAGGAAGACCAAGATATAGGTGGATTGATATGGTACAAAGTGCCTCAGACGATAGAAATATAAGATCTGATAATGTTGGAGTCTTGACAAGTAACAGACTGATTTAGAGGAAAATTGTAGATAGGAAGTTAGTAATGATGTAGTTTTTTTCATGTAGTATACTATCATATCCTGTACACCCCTTGAGGGTACATGGCAGGAATTTGATGATGATGATAATCAAAATGAAAATATGATGAATTGTAACTTAGGAATAGCATTTTTTGAAAGAAGTCTGCTTCTGGTTTCTTCATCAATATTTCCTGCTTCTGAAAAAACTCTTTTTCTGTATACACTGGTAGCTGGTACCATAAGAAATTTTTTGCTATTTCACTCAAAATGGTCAACGTGATTTCCCATTCTTGCCGCCACACTTATGGATCACCAGTTCTTTTTAATAATGGTTTATTAAAATATATAATCTCATCATTAATGATTTTCTGCAATTCATTCAACGTTCAATCTGATGGCAATACAGCAGTAGAAGGAGAGGTGATATTGTCAAAACACTGCCATAATTTACTCCTATTTTTTTTTTTATCATGAGTTTCTGACAATCTCACCCTTTTGATAGAGGAATGTTATCGACTTCATCACTTCATGTTTCCAAATTAGATTTTTCATTAATTCTACCAAATGCTTTTAACATGAGCAAAAATGCTAGTTTAAATCTTGGATTTAATATTGTAGAAATAAATATAATATTTTATCTTCAAATAAAGTATGAAATCTTTTTGTTAATTTCTTCACAGAGAAATTTTTTCATTGTTCCTACTCCAAAAAAAGTGTTATCTTTGTCTTTATATAAATACATTTTTAGTCATAATAGTGGGAACTTCTGAAGTTGAAGCAAAACTTGAACTCATGGGTTTGGTAATTTCTTCGAAAAGCTCCAATAAATTTAGCACTCATTCCCTTAAAGACTGCTTGTTTGAGCATAATATATTTAAATGATTGTGAGTTGCATAGATATTTAACTATTTTCTGTCTTGTATTCGTTGTAGTATATATAAAATAGAGTTCTACTTAATGGGCACATCTTGAACTAATTTTATATGGCTAATATTTAATTAGGTTTGAATATCTTAATTTCAAGCATTGTGCAGATGAATGGTTAAAATGGTCTCTTATTTTTCTGCACTATTCAAGATGAAGTCGGCTGAGTGGTTGGCTTATCCACTCTCCAGCCAAAAGGCTGTGGGTCCGAATCCTGCCATGGGCAGGGTTGTTTGATTGTCTGTGAAAATGTAGCAGTGGTGAAGGTAGGTGGTAGATGGCATTGGTGTAGATGATGATGATGGTAGTAGTGGTTGGTGGAGACAGAGTTGTAGAGTAGGTGCTCTCCCTCAATGAGTCTTTAGACTCCCTGGAGGTGTCATGTAATAATAATAATAATAATAATAATTTACCTTCTTGGGATAACTCTAACCTCAAATCTTTCTTGGCACAAATATATCATAAATATTGCCTCCTCTGCACCCAAGGTTTTCCCTTTCATTCGAGGCATTACTTTTAACTCCAAACAGTTCCTGACCCTCTACAAATCACAAATACACCTGACCATTGAATACTGCTCTCACATCTGAAGTAGTGTTCCCAAAGAACTCACTAAAAATACTGTATTTTTATATTCTATATGCAAAAGGACATTTAGATTGATTGCTGATTGACCAATCTCTTGCTAATATTACTAATATACTTCAGTCACTTTCACACAGGCATTCAATTTCCACTGCCTGTATCTTACTATTACTATTATTACGGGCAACTCCAGGGAGTCATTGGACTCATCGAGGGAGGCCCCAAATCATATTCATCACAACTATTTGACATTCATACAGTATCTATCATACCTCGCCTTAAACTCATTCACTGTCACAGCATCCACTACAGACTCAGGAAGCGCATTCCACTCATTCACTACTCTAAAAGTAAAGAACCCAGCTCTAACACCTTTACTAACCACACTTTTGCCCAGTTTCCATGGATGTCCCCTAGTCCTCCCACAACCAGCCCTGTTCTCAAAAATATCTTCTGAATTAATTTTATAGAAACCCTTCAGTAATTTGAATGTCTCAATCATATCTCCCCTCCTCCGCCTATCAACCAATTTTTGCAACCCACAAATCCTCAACCTGTTCTCATACGGTTCATTCCACAGACCTGCTATCATCTTGGTCACTCGCCTCTGGATCCTCTCCACCTCCTCCCCATCAAGAATAAACCTAGGTGACCAAATCTGAGCACAGTAGTATAGATGGGGTCTTATCAAGGCTCGATACAGAGGAACAATAACCTGCTTGTCTCTGCTTGTTATCGTATTCTTCAGCAACCAAGTGATTTGATGAGCTGTTTTGGTCACTTTTGCAATGTGTCCCCTAAATTTCAATTCCTTATCTACCAACACTCCTAAATCTCGTGCCTCATCAATTTCCTGGAGCACGGTTCCACCAATACAGTAAACTGCCGCCAATCTTTTCACCCCAAAATGCATAACCTTACATTTTGCCACATTAAACTGACATCCATTCTCCTTAGCCCAGACCTCCAATCTATCCAAATCATCCTGCAAAATTTTGACGTCATCTGCATTCACTATTGCCCTACCCAACTTCGCATCATCCGCAAACAAATGAACTGTTCCTCTCAGATCATTTCCTATATCATTTATGAACAAATTAAACAGCAGTGGTCCAAGAACAGATCCTTGTGGCACACCACTAGTCACAGGCCGTCTTGTGGACTCTACTCCTGAGTAAACCACTCTCTGATATCTCTCCGTCAACCACCCTCCTATCCATCTCACCAACCCTATGTCCATTCCCATATGCTGCAATTTACTGATTAGAATTCCATGTGGAATCCTGTCAAAGGCCTTGGCAAGGTCCAGTAGAATCACCGTAAACCCATTACCCTTATCCAGTTCAGCCGTCACTGTGTTATAATACGTGAGCAAGTTACTGAGGCATGACCTACCCTTCACAAAACCATGCTGTCCCCGATACAGTATCCCATTTTCTTCTATCCAATCTTGTATTTTCCTCTTGACTATTTTCTCTAAGACCTTGACAATGATTCCTGATATGCTAATCGGTCGGTAATTTACTACAGCAGTCTTGGAACCACCTTTATGCAGTGGAACTATTTTCCCCTCTTTCCACCCGCTCGGGACTAACCCAGACCCGAGACTCAAATTAAACAAAATGGTCAAGGGTACTGACAATTCTTTAGCTGCTTCTCGTACAACACGAGCTGGTATACCATCCAATCCCACAGATGTATTGACATTGAGGTTATGCAATAGACTACTCACCTCCACTTCATTAACCACAATTCGCGTATAATCTACTGGTTTATTCGTTTCTGCAATGTCACCACCTGGATGATATACTTTTGCAAAGTGCTCACTCAGTAACTCAACTATCTCAACTGGTTCAGTTACCTCCCTACCATCGGCATTCTTTAAAATCAATCTGCCATGTACATTTTTCCTTTTACTTGCTACATATCTAAAAAACTGTTTAGGATTCTCTTTAGCCTGCATGGCCAATGTTCTTTCGTAATCCTTTTTTGCTTTTCTTACCACACTCGTCACCCTTCTGGCCTGTGCTTTATACCATTCATGTGCCTGCCGGTCACCCTTCTCCTTAAATTCCCTCCATGGTTGTTTCTTTTTTTGCAACTCAAGCTTAATGGTGTTATTCATCCATTTAACCCCTACTTGATTTATTATTCGGACTCTAGGTATACAGTCAGCCATTGCTTCATGCAAGCACTTCTTAACTACCTCCCATGCACTATCAACTTCTAGTCCTTGCAGTTGTACATGCCATGGCACTGAACCAATCAAACTCCTAAGCTTGTCATACTTTCCAGCCCGATAATTCCACATGTACCCTGTCTTAATTGAAAATTCTACACCTTTAGCCACCTCCCAAGTTAAGACCCTATGATCACTCTCACCGATTGGTGGCAATGTGGTCATATTTGTTACAGCCAAATCCTCAGATGTAATTACTAGGTCAAGCACTCTCTGACCCCTAGTATTTTCCATTACATGCTGTCGCAGATAGTTATCCCTTAATAACCGCATAAAATCCAGTTCCTTCCTTCCGTGTGTCCTCTCCTCACTCCAATCAATGCGACCATAGTTGAAATCTCCCATAATAATCACCCTCCTTCCACCCATTTCTTCTATTTGCTTGTGCATACTGTCACCACCATCTTTTCCATCACCTGGTCTATAGCAGCACCCAATTGTATATTTAGTTCTGCTAGCCACAATCTCGCACCAAATGGCCTCAAATGTGCTCTTTTCTCTATCCTGCAATTCATCTAATATTCTCCTTGGCTGGAGCTCATCAGCTATCATCAACAATACTCCTTCCCCCATTTTATTCTCTCTGTCATTCCTGAACACACTATACCCATCACATTCAATCCCACTAGTTATATCATCTACAGTCAGCCATGTTTCACTAATACCTATAACCTGTGGTCTGGAAGTGCCAACCATGGCCAAAAACTCTTCCTTCTTGTTCCTAATACTCCTAGTATTAGTGTACATGAATTTAAGACCCCCATTAGCCCCAACCCTACCTTGATGCCTTATATTAACTATCCCACTCAGATTTGTTGTCCTTATTTGCTCTGGCATATTATATTCATTCTTACATTCAACTGCCTCCATAAGGACTGTATCTCTACTCCCCCCCCCCAACAAATCTAGTTTCCCTGAGTTTGCACATCCACTACATTCAGCAACACTTTCTCAAGTCTTCTTACACCGTAACCATTCAAATGCAAGCCATCCATCTTATATAGATCCTTTCGCCCATCAAACTGACTCCACACATCCACAAATTCCACACCACTCGTCATACATAACCCACGCATAAAGTCATTTGCAATTATAGCCCTCCTTTTAAACATTTCACTGTCATACCGTGGCAAAAGACTAATCATTCTAACTCTCTCACTCTTTTCTTTTGCTACCTCAAACAATTCATTCAGGTCTTCTATCATTTCCATTTTATCTCCTTTCAAATCATTCGTACCTGCCACAACAATCATTTCTTTCACCCTTTCCTTTTGCTCTCTAATAGACGCAGTTACGTCCTTTATGGTCGCACCAGGTTGGTACGATTTTGTCAAATCCTCTACTAACACACCTCGTACTAACGAGTCTCCATACAGCACTCTATCCTTCATTTTGTTCATGTTCACATTCATACGTCTATTTTTCCTGTCATACCTTTTATTATTGGTTGGTTCATTCAGTCTACTTTTGTTCATGCACTCTAGCTGCTGTTTTGCTCTTTCTATCGCACTATTCAACAACGCGATCTCACTCAATGCATCTATCTCATCTTTTTTGTTCTCTGAGAAACCATTTATACTATCATTCACACTTTCTACATTCACACTCTCACAATTTTCATGTACAACCTTGCCGTTTCCTGTCATATCCCTGTTTCCTTCATTCTGAAGGTTGACAAAAATATCACACTCACGATCCGAAATACACTTCAATTCCGCATTCTCCCTACATTTTCTACACACATTCAATCCTTTATTATCATCTAACCACACACCGACCGCACTCCGCAAAGCGTACATTTCACAGCTAGTACACTGACTCATTTCTTTTATGCTACCGTTCTTTGATAACGATGGCGAACCTTCATTACTGGCCGCCATTTTCCTTCGCACAGGTGCCATTATTATCTGTGACGTGTTTTGTCAAATTATACCCTAATCTTTAATAATTATTCAATTAATAAATAAGAGGAAAAAAAGTACAAACATCAGAACATTTAAGTACTAAATATAATTAATATAAAATGAAATATAACTAAATACAGTAACTTAGCTTCGTTTTGTCTTCCACCGTTACGCGTTCGATTCCGACGGTACCAAAATATATTATATCGAGACAGCAACTAACTTCCAAAAAACAACCACTGAAGTACACTCGTATTCAGAGAAACAATTTAGCACTCAAAAACGTAGAAAAACAGGGGAAAAAGCGGACTATTCACCGATTAAAAATCACTTTCTTCTGATCTTATGTAATTATTGATGCCAATTCTGATGAACAGTGACCATAGAAGTATTTATAGTCACTGTTCATCAGAATTGGCATCAATAATTCCTCTGCCCTCTGTCAAATTTGTTTAAATGCATGCATGCATGCAGCAGCCAATCAACATCCTCTCACAGTTCAAATCCAAAGAACAAATTTGTTCACCTCTTCATTCATCCCTTCCACTGCTGCCCTTTGGAGCTGTCTCCCATGACACGTGTTTCCCAAGTAATACAGCCCACAGCTTTTCAAGTCAAATGTGTATGAATTCCTTGTGTCCATCCACTGTATTAGTGTATTATAGGTTGGCCAACCACTCATTAATGGGTTTGCCATTAAAAAACAAACAAACAAAAAAAAACTATTACATTTGAAATCAATATCTGTGCATTAATAGTCATCTGTTATTGCTATTTGTAACATGTGAATAAAGCTTCACTATCATTATGTTATTTAACAATGTTGGTGGCATTGTCTCAAACTGTTACGTGAATCTGTGAAATGTATATATTTCACATTTGTGACGTATACTAGAAAACTTTTCAAAACTGTTATTATACTGAAAGTTCATATCAAGCCCTATGAAGCTAACAAGATTTTTGTTTGTATGGTGGCAGGTCCTTATATCCAATGCAAGAGAAATATATTTTAGCATCTGCACTCTTGTGGAGCAAGCTTACTCATTAGCCTTGTAAATTCTTCATTTTGAACAATTACATATTGTTATCCAAAGCTATCATTTCAACTGTAGCGTAATGCAGAGATTTTGCATAGTTGTCATCGACATACCATTTTTTACATTTTTCTGTAACATTGAATAATGTTAGTTTTGGTGGATTTACTTTAGATTTCAATTGCATACATGTTCTTGCATTCTGATTTCATATTTCAGTGTCATTTTATTATTTTTTTTTTGCAAATTTATTGCCATGTTTGCATTTGACATAATAAAAGTAATTTTTTAAGGAAGGTGTCATCTGCATATGAATTGGAGCCATTTGTTGGAAAGATAATACAAGTACTGATTCTTGTGGAAGACCATTTTTTAAAAATCTGCAGTTTTTACATTTAATCACTGATGTGAACCCTTGGTTTTTACTTTTGAAAACCAATTCATTAAAAAGATGAAAACATTTTCTTGCATTTAAGGACTGTTAGGTGTGTTTCAGAAGCCCAGTCTTCCAAATTATGGTGTGTGAAGTTCATAAACAGAGTTGCTATTTTTACTTTATGCTGAAAAACATGGCTTATATAAAAAAAAAGTGATTAGTTCTGAGGCTCAATTACAAGTTTCTTTTTGTTGGAAATCAGCTTACTGATAAGGTACTGCTATGAAGATTTAACAAAGTTACATAATGCAGTAAGTAAAAAAAAAATACTTTAATGCCAGTATTTCACCTTTGCTAATGAATTCATCATCACGCAGTGAAGAAATTAATTAGAACAAAAAATTACTCAAGGCACTCCTAATGCCTGATTGTCTCCCAGGTCTTCGGCAGTCATCAAATTCAATTTTTTTTTCTTAGTATTGTAGTTTTTCTCCATCTTATTAAGAACGTCAAGCACCTAATGATGACTTGTATTTTTCCACCATTAGGTTCATGATTGTGGAGTTTTTTTTATTTTACTCCTAACTTCCAGATTGCCTAGTGAATCCTCTATGTATACATGGTAGTGAAAACTCATGGATTTCATCTTTCAAAAATAAAATCTATAAATGGTTTATAACTGTTATTGCTATTATTACTGTTAAGATTTTTTTAAGATTTTCTTCCTGAAGTTTCTCTAATGTAATGGACCACTACTCTAGAAGTTCAATAATGCTTTCTGTTATCCTTCAAGTTGGTTGTGTTGGTGGAAGGTATTATCATGACTAAAGCTATTTTTTTCCATTATTGTAAAAAAATGGCTTTAGTCATGATAATATTTTTTTTACATCATGTTGTTGTGAATGGGATGGAGAGAATTAATATTCTGGTATCTGTTAGCTGGGTTTGCTAGGCAGGATTGATGATAGGCTGATAACTACGTTTTTTACATTTGCAAGGTAGTGTTCAACTTATGTCAGCTGTAGAAGTTTAGTGTTTTTTTTTTTTTTTTTTTGCTCATCCTTGACTTGCACATTTAATATTCTGAAGGATACTATGCAAGTCGGAAAACCACATGAGTTACCCTGTGTGCTTAAATATGATGCATTTTTAACATTTACTGTATATTCATTTTGCAGTATCCTTTGAAAGGTTAACAAGTTAAAGCTAAACTGCTTTTGCTTATGAAAAGAAACCTTTGAAAAATAAACTTTATTAATGACTGAAATGAAGAGCCAAGAGGCTTCGCTTCGGCAATGCAAAATTATACAAATTAAGTGGATATTGAATCCAACATTATTTCAAAGCCGAATATAGAAACTACAAGAGTTTCATGTTGGACATAGAAACTATAAAAGTTTTGGCAGATCCAATTTGCTCCTGTCCTGAAGGGTTGCTTATACTTGGATCTGCCAAAACTTTTATAGTTTCTATATTCGGCATGAAACTCTCGTAGTTTCTATATTTGGCTTTGAAATAATGTTGGATTCAATATCCACTTAATTTGTATAAATTTTATTAATATCTTGTTGAGTACATAAATATAAAAACATGCAATTGTAAGAAAATGCAGTATATACAGTATGTACTACCTATTCGTTATATATATACTAGGGGGCTCCGCCCCCGTGTTCCGGACTGGTAGGCCGGTTCTCCTTGAATTCTGATGACTCGACACTCAGGGTAGCTCCTGAGTTCAAAACGTTTCAAATAACTTGACAAAAATGTTACAGCCTACTGTTTCAAGTCGACGTCACATCCGTTTCCAATTTCAGCTTATCATTTTATAGTATAAAGTAGATATATATATACCCACTAATTATTTAATATGTTCTTATACTCTGCAGGTGTTGGTGTCTTCAAGTACTTGTCTAATTATGTCTAATGTAGATTCCTCCCACCCCTTCATAAATCAGTTTACAGCGTGCAGTTGCATCATCATCATCACCACTTCTAATCTATTGCAAACCATTCACTGTTCTAGATCCTGGGCTTTTAAGCCAGAAAAGTCTTTCACTAATCATTTTAAAGCATTCTTTCATATGTTTAGTCATCAAATCATTTTGATGGTTCAACTTCTTGTTTTTCCTCTGAAACTTAGTTTTCATTTAATAATTAAGGGGATACAAATCCCTTGTTGTTCAACTTCCAGTAAGCAAAACTCTAAGATCGAGAACTACGAATGTATGAGTTTCATATATATCAAAAAACTATTGACGAATCCAAGTGTAAATGACCACTTGGTAGTGCAACTGGAAGCAAAGGTGGAGCAAGCTCCCTCACTATCCTTGATATTTTCTCATAATGTAAAAACACAGCCCCTAGGGGATGTAATACTGTAATTACATTATGAGGAGAGATCACCACCCAGACTGATGAGACCTCAAAAAAGATTGAAACCGGTCTGGGTAGTGACCTCTCCTCATAATGTAATTACAGTATTACATCCCGTAGGGGCTGTGTTTTTACATTATGAGAAAATATCAAGGATAGTGAGGGATCTTGCTCTACCTTTGCTTCCAGTTGCCTTGATGCTGTACTACCAAGTGGTCATTTACACTTGGATTCGCCGATAGTTTTTAGGTATATACAAAACTCATAGATTCGTAGTTCTCGATCTTAGAGTTTTGCTTACTGGCAGTTGAACAACAAGAGATTTGTATCCTCTTAATTATTATTAAGGATGCCAGACAAATAGCTGTTTGGCTTTCAATTTAGTTTTCATTTTTCTGGTCTTCAAGCTCCATTAAATCTTCGTTGCTCAGTTGCTTTGTACGACTTTGCAACAGCTCCATTAAGTGATTTTTTTCTAAATTTAATTTTAATGTTGTAGTTATTCTCACAAGGTTCCTTTAATTACATCTTCAGGTTCTTCAGAAGATCCTGAAGTATCTTGAAGAAACTAGGAAGTGAATCTCTTCCAGGCATCATTTATGATTGTTATTGTAATTTCACTCCAGGCAGCATCACTGTTTTTAACAATTTTGCAAATGTCGAACTCTTTCCAGAACTGCTTCAATGATTTGGCATACTGCTTGTCTAAATGCTGTTTGTAGGTAATACTTTTTGAATTCCTGTATTAGACCTTGATCCATGGGTTGTATGGAAGAACTTGTATTTACAGGCAAGTATATTACTTTTATGTTTTCGTGATAATTGCACATAGTTGTTTGGTGAGTAGGTGCATTATCCACCAGCAGCAATATCTTAAATGATAGGTTAGGTTGTGTTCCTCTAATATTTTTTACATCAATTGACTTAAGTTTACGTGAATTGGATATGTTTGTGTTGTTTGTTCAGGTAATTTAAGAGTGTATTTAGTGGTTGTGGGGCCAAATGGCAAAAATATCAACATAGCTGAGCCAGACTTTAGGCTGGTAGAATCTAGAGCTCTTTTCTCGAAGTCTTCCGTTAAAAGTTAGCTATTTGTGTGTGTGTGTGTGTGTGTGTGTGTGTGGGATGGGTGAGCCCATGGCCATATGGTTTTTTTTTTTTTTTTTAATTTTTTTTTTTTTTTTCTCCCATCAGAGGTAATGAGGGGTGCCTAAGGGTCAAAGCTGTATAACTGAGAGGAGACCTCCACATAGCCTTTAAAGGAATGCGGAGAACCGACCAGGGCTTCTGACCTAATGTCCAATCCTCACCTTCTCGTGGTGCACCCTGTTGGGTATCTACTTTGATACTGAACGAACGAGGATGGGCTGGCAATTTGGGATTTAGCCGACCAAATTGTATTCTTATTGGTTAAACCAAAATAAAAAATGATGGTACAACATGACAAAATTTCATGCCGGCTAGGGCGTCGCCCGGTTAAACAAGGCCCCCGTTGTTTTCGCCAGGGAACCAGGGCGAACAGCGAAAAGTCAGCTACTGGAACAAATCTGAAAACAAACCCCAACTCAACATCACCAGAGTTAAAGATTGGTACTATCAATGTAAGAAGCCTGAATGGCAAAGAAATGGAGCTAGCTGAGGAATTAGATAAGTACCAGATCGACATAATAGGGGTGACTGAAACAAAAAAGACCAAAACTGGTGAGATCTTTCTGAGCAATAAATACAAAATGTTATATTCAGGCAATGACAATCAAGGAAAAGAAGGAGTAGCCATAGTATTCAACACAAAATACGAGGCTAATCTTCTTGAATGGCAGTCAGTCTCAAGTAGAGTAATGTGGGCAAATATGAGAATGGGGAACTGGACAATGAGACTTATTTGTGCCTATGGTCCCACAGAAGGTTCTACTAAGTTAGAAGTGGAGGAATTTTTTGAGGCTTTAGAAAAAGCAACTGACACAATGAAAAAGGAAAAGTTGGTCCTTGTTGGGGATCTAAATAGCAGAGTAGGAAATGATTTTCAGACATACAAAAATATTTTGGGAAAATTTGGAGAAAAGAGCAAAGCTAATAATAATGGCAAATATCTGTTGGATTTCTGCTCAGGACATGGACTGGTTATTACTAACACCATGTTCCAACATAAAAATGTGCACAAATTCACATGGAGAGAAGAGGCTAGGAATAAGAAAAGTCTCATTGACTATGTTATTGTTGATAGTGATATTTTCTCCCTGGTGCAGGACACTAGAGTGTGCAGAGGATTTGAAATTGGAAGTGATCACCATTTAGTCTTAAGCAGGATAAAACTGAATTTCATGTTGAAAAGAAGAACATGTAAGAAAGTTTTAAAGCGAATAAAAGTTGAGCAGCTCTCAGATGTGAACTGTAGACTAAAATACAGAAATATTATTGAAAAGAAAATGAAAGAGTTTGAGAACAGGAATCAAACCTTGGAGATTCAGTGGCAAACTCTGAAGAAAACATTGATTGATTCTTCCAGAGAGGCATGTGGTGAGGTTGTCTGCAAGGATAAAAAAATCAGAACTCCCTGGTGGACACAGGGAGTGAAGGAAAAAAAAGAGGCAGTGAAGGAAAAAAAAGAAAGTATATCAAAAGTTCCTGTCAAATAAGTCAGCTTGTGCTCTTAGAGAATACAGAGACAAATGTAAGAATGCTAAACACTGTGTAAAACTAGCTAAACAAAAGTCATGGGAGAACTTTGGCAAGAATATAGAAAATAAATATCAAGAAGGTGGCAAAATATTCTGGAGGTTGTTGAAGAAGCTTAAGAATGGAGGCAAGAGTGCTGTAAAAGGAGTTAGAGATGATAAAGGTCACATGAAAATAGGAGAAAAAGATATCATTGGAGTATGGAGTAATTACTTTGAAAAACTGCTAAATGAAACAAGCAGTGATGACAGTACAGTGGTAAAAAACACTGACCAGGCACGCAGTCAGGAATACATATCCATACTTGAAGTAGAAAAAGCCATCAAAGGCTTGAAATGTGGAAAGGCAGCAGGAGTAGATGATATTCGACCAGAAATGCTGAAGTATGGTGGTATAAGAGTCTTACAGTAGCTGCACTGCATAGTTCAGAAAGCCTGGACAGAGGGACGAATTCCCGATGATTGGAGTAGAGCTCTCATAGTACCCATATATAAAAAGGGAAATAAAACTGAATGTGAGAATTACAGAGGTATTTCCCTACTGAGTGTTCCTGGCAAGATCTATGCAAGTATACTTGAGAAACGGTTGAGAAGAATTGTGGAAGAAAAGCTTGGTGAAGAACAAGCTGGATTCAGGCCAAATAGAGGCTGTCAGGATCAGATCTTCACTTTACGACAAATAGTCGAGAAAGCATGGGAATCTAACAAAGATCTATATTTAAGTTTTGTTGATCTGGAAAAGGCATACGACAAGGTGCCAAGAGAGAAGCTATTCAACACGCTACAGTTATATGGTGTCAATGGGGCATTATATCAAGCAATACTTAGTCTTTATTTGAGTTGTGAGTCAGCAGTTAGAATTGAAGGAAGTACAGGAAGATGGTTTAATGTTAAATCTGGTGTGAGACAAGGATGTACATTATCCCCTCTGTTATTCATTATCTATATGGATCACATTATGAAGGAATGTGGTATTAAACCTGATATCAAAATTGGAGATGTTAATGTCAGCTCTTTGCTTTATGCGGATGATGTTATACTTCTAAATAAATCCGCTACAAGTCTGCAAGATTCTCTGACTAAATTGAATAGCTGTTGTAATAGATATGGTATGAAGGTCAGCAATAAAAAGACAAAGACAATGAAAATAGGCAGAATCATTGAAAATGTCAACTGTGTTGTGAATGGAGAACCTGTGGAACAAGTAAAACATTTCAGCTACTTAGGCACAATTTTTACTGAAGATGGTAAACTAAATATAGAAATAGACAACAGAATCAGCAAAGCTGGTATCGTGGGAAGTCAATTGAATAAATTCATATGGAATAAGAAAGAAATTAGTCGGAACACTAAATTAGCTGTATACAAGACAGTGTTCAAACCAATTTTAACTTATGGATCTGAGAGCTGGGTCAGAAGTAAAACACTTGACAAAAGACTAGAGACCGCAGATATGAGAGTCCTGAGAAAGATTAGAGGCGTGAACAGATGGCATCAATGGCAATATCATATTAAAAATGAGGATATTAGGAAAGAACTTGACATTGTCAGCATCCAGGAATGCGTTAGCAGAGCTAATCTCAGATGGTATGGTCACTTAAATAGAATGGGAGAGGAAAGATTAGCAAAACAAGTGTTCTCTCACAGGTTGGCAGGAAAACGACCTAGAGGAAGACCAAGATATAGGTGGATTGATACGGTACAAAGTGCCTTAGACGATAGAAATATAAGATCTGATAATGTTGGAGTCTTGACAAGTAACAGACTGATTTGGAGGAAAATTGTAGATAGGAAGTTAGTAATGATGTAGTTTTTTCATGTAGTACTGTCATATCCTGTACACCCCTTGAGGGTACATGGCAGGAATTTGATGATGATGATGATGATGATGATCAGAGGTAATGCTAGGGTAAATGATTAAGAAACATTTAGATTCATCTTACTTTTGTGTAGTGTATTGTCATGTAGCTTGTATTCTGTACATATGTATGTTTTCCTGATGACCTCAATACAGAAGGCAAAACGTTGAATGTTGCTTTCTTAATGATAAGTAAAGTAATTGTTCTAACACGTCTGTTGTGTCTCAATAAATTCCCGACTATTAGTATTGACCACAGTATAACCTTAAAAGAAAGAATTGTCATAATCCATGGAGAGTTGATCCACAAGCAGTGCAGCCACTATGGTAAGATGAAAAGACGTGTTTCTATGCTAGTTAATCAGCTAGCCTTTCTAAAACAATGTTGAGACAGCAACTTGATACCTAACTGCATTAAACTAAAAAAAGAAGTTTACTTCAGCCAAAGTGTTCTGCATTTATATCTGTTTGGAAAAAGCTGTATTGAGAGAACAAATCCACAAGGCCTGCAAAATCTGGCAGTTACCCAAGCTTAACCCAATTAAGCTAGCATTTTACAACAAAAATTAGAGCTATCAAGCTACATAAATCCTGATATTTGGGATATTCTGGAGTGGATTACAGATGACTCAGCAAAGCACTTGTTATCTAAGAACAAAGAAAAACTAATAGTAAAGTTTCAAGCACTAAAACAAGAAAGCAATATGCAATCCAGATGCCTTACCCAGAGGAACCTCCAATTACAAACCAATGATACAAGGAGCAGCCAATCAACTATAAACGAAGTTAGGAGCCATCCATCAACAGACCACAGCCAAGTTATCAGAAAATCCAGCTACATTAACAAATGAGAGCTCTTGCTTCTGAAAAAAGGATTGAACTATGCAATTGTACCAATGTCACTTAACAAATTAATTCCATTTATCACATTGAAAGAGGTTTAAAATCCCCTCCCTCCAATATAGCCGACAAAATATGAATGGACACATTGTACATATTAAACTTCAACAGACAGCTAAGTTGTAACCTTATTACCAGAGCTGAAAAAGTGGCCCTGAAATCTTTAAAAAATAACCAAGACATCGTTATTACGAAACCGGATAAAGGCAATGCTACCGTCATCATTGATCAGACAGCAAACCTAGAAAAAATGAACCAATTGGTATCTGACAACAACATGTACCAAATGGTCTAAACTTATAACCCTACAAATGGCATCAAAAAGAAAACAGAACTAATCAAATCGGTGGCCATGTGGCCAGAGGAAACAACCAAAAAACTAATACTGCATTATGCCCTTCGCTCACAGAATTTATGGCCTGCCAAAAATACACAAAACAAACAGACCGATATGACTGATAGTTGAAGGAATCAACAGCTCTAATTATCACTTGCTTGTGGCCACTAACTTCTTGGCTAGCAGTTACACTGAAGGAGTTGGTAGGTCATTTCCCCTTCCTACATGAAAAAAATACATGCTTCATAAACAAAATTAGAAACATTACCCTTGATGATGAAGATTTATTAGTCAGCTTTGACATAACTACCCTTTTCAGTAATGTCCTGATCAACGATACTATTCTTCTCTTACAGAACATATTTCCGCTCGATATCATGACGCCCTTTGCCACATATACCTCACTCCAGGTATTTTGCGTGGCAAAAATAATTTTTACCTACAAAAGAAGGTAGGGGCATGCCCCCCTCCTTAGCTAACTTGGAACACTTCAAGCAACATCTAGATTCTGCCAGCCAAAAGCCCAAAGTCTGCCTCAGATTATATTTATGATATTTTTGCCATTTGTCCCCACAGCCACAAAACATTAAATACATTCCTAAGTCACCTGAACAAGCAACACAAACATATCCAATTCACCATTGAGATTGAAAACAACAACTCTCTTCCTTTTCTAGTTGCACTCCTCTCCTTCACAGTCTACTGCAAACCTCTACATGCAGACCAATATACAGGGTGTTCGGGATAAATTTGACATATTTATAATTAATTATATTTTTCCGTAAGTTACATGTATTAACACACACTTCTCTTCATTTAAAAGTTTGGACCCTTCTTCATTCATATACAAGATGTCAGAAAGGATGGATAGCTGGAACCCACCTGAATCATGGAAGAGAATAACTTGTATCATGATGATTCGTGCCTGCCATCAAAATAAGGATATTACGACTGCTGCCCAATGCTCCCTGAATACAGTAAAAACAATCAGGCATGAACTAGAGACTTCAATGGTGACTACGAGGATGTAGCAAGAAGAAAGATCCCTAGCAGACGATCTGATTGCGTTCGTACAGCAGAATTCCTCGCAAATCTGCAGGAACAGGTGTTGAAGAACCCTGGCATTGGAATTCGGGCTTTGTTCGTGGAGTTGCTAACTGTAGTCAAGCCCTGGATAACAAGGGTAGCCAATGGTAGGCCGTATGTATGGCAGCAGGCTTCGGCCCCTTGCCACACCTCTGGGAAAAGTCAAAAATGGTTGTCTGAAAATTTCTACGACTTCACCAGTCCAAATGTTTGGCCTCCAAACTCCCCGACCTTAACCCCATGGATTATTTTGTATGGGGCGCAGTTGAAAAAGACACCAATCGCACTTCCAGTAATACAAAAGCCCAGTTAATGGATAAAATTAAAACAGTTTTTGCGGCCCTTCCCAGGGAGACTGTAGCATCAGCTTGTTCGAGGTTCCGAAGCAGAATTGAAGCTGTGATCGATGCTAATGGTGGTTATTTTGAGTAAATCTTGTTGATAGTATTGTAATTAACTCTGCCTGTAATGTTTTTTTGTCAATTCATTAAATTTAATAGATACAAAGAAGATTTTCTTTTTCCTTACGAAACTGTCAAATTTATCCCGAACACCCTGTATACATAAAAATTCATACCACCATCCAACACAAAAACTTGGGGTCATCAGCACCCTCAAACACAAATCCCTAAAAATTTGCTCCAATAAGCATGCTCTGAACCAAGAATTTGAAATTATTAGCCAAACGTTTGTAAAAATGGCTACAAAAAAAAAAGTTGATTCAATTAAATTTTCATCATACATCGGAAACTAAGACTATGATGTACCAAGTCAGAATTTAGAAAGCATAAATATAATGTAATATTCATCCATCTATTCATTAAATGCTTTAATATAAAACATAAAATTAATATAAAGTAATTAAAAAATTAATATAAAATGTTGGCATAAAAATGGCATTAAAAGCAAGAAAGAAAGATTACAAGAATGCCATACCTTACATTAGTGGCATTTGGAAAAAAATAGATAGACCACTATTTAAATACAATATTAAGGCAATCTTGAAACGCCTTGCAAAATTAAGAAATTTACTTAGTCTTCCAAAGATCCTCTTCCATACCTTGCCCACCCAGGAGTTTACAAAATTCAATGTACCTGTAACCTACCTTATATAGGGGAAACAGGATGCACTCCAAACATGTCATAGAATTGACTGGAAAGGCACCAAGTCCCTACGCTACACCAAAACCTGGTTTCAAAGAAAATTCAAAGAAGCCTATGAAATGCTGAAACATCATCCAAATCTGAACAAGAATGATGGATTAATTTTTCCAAGAATTTGGAGGACCCATCTTCAATCCATATAGCATCCAGAACAACTCCAAACAGAAGAAAATATTAATACAAGAGGACTTTAGAAATTGTTTAATGTAGTTTTTTTTCCACCAGAGGTCTGATTAACAAACATTTAGATTCATCTTACTTTTGTGTAGTGTATTGTGTGTAGCTTGCATCCTATACATATGTTTGTTTTCCTGATGATCTCAATACAGAGATCGAAACGTAGAATGTTACATTCTTAATAATAAGTAAAGTAATCATTCTAATGTGTGTTGTAGCTCCATAAATTCCCACTGTGAAATAGACCCTGCATTAAATTATATAAAATTGAAATTCTACCAAAGTTGCATTATTTATATCAATTCAAGAAGCTCTCTTTTGTTGCAATCTGGTATAACAACAGCATTCAGTTCTCTCTAGGATTCAACATTTGTACTATAATATGAGAAGGTTTCATTTGGGCATTGTCTTATCCAAAGCTGAATTAGAATCAAGGGAAATGAGGCTGAAATATACTGCAGTTAGGTCAACATTTTCTCTAAGATACCATCATCTGTTTGTCTCCTACACAGATTACAGGCATATTATAAGAAAAAAAATCAATATCCCTTTGGCATACATCATGACATAGTCAACAATCTGTGCCAGATTAAGCTTGAAATTGAGCTTTGATAGTCCAAACTGCATAGAATTCATAGAAAGGAAGTTGTTCTTGCTTGGTTTTGTGTCGATCGAATTCATCTCATATATACCTTTCTATTAAGGGGTGATGATATGCTTTTGTGTGCATATTATTCATCTACTCTAACTTCTCATTGTATCATAATTGACTTCTCTTATTTTAAATGAGTGAGTCATTATTTTAACTGAACACTTTTCAGTATTCAGAGCCATGCACACTCAGCAGATTTTACCTGACTTGCCAGATATACCATATTTTTAAATTCTTACTAGATATCAATTTATACACAAGATTATGATATTTATATTTTATTAGAACTTTTATTATTATTATTATTACGTGACACCTCCAAGGAGTCCATAGACTCATTGAGGCAGGGCAACTACTCTACAACTCTATATTTATATATTTTATATTAATTTTTTAATTACAACTTTATACTAATTTTGTGTTATATGTTCAAGCATTTAATGAATAGATGGCTGGATATTACATTATATTTATGTTTTCTAAATTCTGTCTTGGCACATCATAGTCTTAGTTTCTAATGTATGATAAAAATTTAATTGAATCAACAACAGCTATCAAGCAGACTTTTAACACTTGCACTGCCTCATCACAAATTTGTGTTTTTGTTATCTACTTGGCTTGGTTGGCCTATTGGATAACATACCTGCTATTTAGCTGACAGGTGTGTTGTGGGATTTGAATTCCACTGTGGGCATAGATGTTTGTGAATGTCGTTAGGTGCAGATGAATTTCTGTTGCCTAGTGTTGAGAACACCCAGTTTATTTGAAACATGTTCTGTGTTTGGTCTCTATACCAGGATCTTCTGGTATTTAACTTACCAAGGTATTAATGTATAACTGGTTTATAATACTCTTTGGATGGAATTCACATAAAATAGATTTATCTTTGATAATATTCCATGCAACATTTTTGTTGGTGGTTTAATTCAAAGTTTGCTCATACAGAAATCCTGCAGCATTGAGTAGTATGACTTCTGTTTAGCTAGTTCTCTAAGAGCACAAGCTGATTTATTTGTCAGGAACTTTTGATATGCTTTCTTCTTTTCTTTCACTGCCTCTTTAACTTACTGCGTCCATGATGGAGTTCTGATTTTTCTATCCTTACAGACAACCTCACCACATGCCTCTCTCTCTGGCTGAATCAATCAGCGTTTTCTTCAGGGCTTGCCACTGAATCCAAAGTTTGATTCCTGTTCTCAAACTCTTTCATTTTTTCTTGAATAATGTTTGTGTATTTTAGTCTACAGTTCACTTGTAACTAACCTCATATTTAGTGTTGAATACTATGGCTACTCCTTCTTTTCCTTGATTGTCATTGCCTGAATATAACATTTTGTATTTATTGCTCAGAAAGATCTCATCAGATTTTGCCTTTTTTTTTTTTTTTTTTTTGTTTCAGTCACCCCTATTATGTCGATCTGGTACTTATCCAATTCCTACGCTAGCTCCATTTTCTTTGCCATTCAGGCTTCTTATGTTGATAGTACAGATCATGAACTCCTGGTGATATTGAGTTGGGTGGGTTTTAGGATTTGTTCCAGTGGCTGACTTTTCGCTGTTTGCCATGGTTCCCTAGAAAAAACAACAGGGGCCTTGTTTAACCAGGCGATGCCCCCCGGCCAGCATGAAACTCTGCCATGCTGTACTATCATTTTTTATTTTGTTTTAAGCCAGTAAGAATACAATTTGGTCGGCTAAATCCCAAATTGCCAGTCCAGGATCCAGATACCTAACAGGGTGCACCACAAGAAGGTGAGTATTGGACATTAGGTCAGAAGCCCTGATTGGTTCTCCGCATTCTTTTAAAGGCTATGTGGAGGTCTCCTCGCAATTATATAGCTTTGACCCTTAAGCAGCCCCCCCCCCCCAATTAAAACTTAATGCTATAAAATTATATTTCTTTTTCAATTTAACTAGAAGCATCAACATAAAATGTTAAAAATATTGAGTAAACTTAATGTAATAAAAGGACATGTACCATTAACAAGGAAATAAACACTTTTACTGTTCTATTTTAATACATACACACGCACATGTGTGCAGTAATCTATTGTTTATCTGACCACAGCGGAAAGGAAATTCTGATAATTGAAGGGTTGGATAAGTGAAGTATGGTTACTTGCTGCTGTACCATAAATCAATTGATATATATATATGGGTTGGTTAACTGAAGGATTGTTGTTTTGAAGGTTGGATAAATGGTAGATTGCTGTATATTATAGAAATTTATGCATTCACTTTGTGCTATATAAACACTGATGTGCTGTATAATTAAGCAAAATTGTAAATGAGGTTTTCACATGACAGTGCTGAATTCTCTCTTGTAAGAGTCCAAATTATCATCCCATTCTCATTTGTTCAGTTTATAGGATGCACTTAGAAAGGATGCGGATGGATATTGGGTTATAAACCCTGATTGATTCTCTGTAACTTATATGCTGTTTAAAGAGTTACATTCTTCTTGCTTCAACATTTAAGCAGTCTTTCACGTATGCCATTAACAGTATAATTTTTTGCAAGCAACATTGCAAACAGATTTTCTGTCATCTTAACGCATCAATTTTTATAGCTTTATATATCAGTTCTTTGAACATTTGTTAATATAACAATGAGAGAATGCTATCATTTTATAGCAGTGGCTATGCTATTGTGCATTTTATAATTTTTTTTAAAATAATTTTTTAGTATGGTACCCCACCAGAAAATCAGCTGTCACCAGGTACCCTAAATTCAAGGTTATCAGGACAACATCCTAATATAATGTGCATGGAGGATGATGATTTTCCTTCTGACACAGAAATGGTAACTTAAGTTCATCTACATGTTTTTTATTTCAGACTTTGTAAATATGAGTGAATGTTATAGCTAAATATATTATTATTGAATAAAAATTTGACTTTCCTTTGACATCCTGCATTAAGGCAGTTGGTTTGAACCATATTTATTACTGATCTATAATTTCTAATAGTCCCTATAATTCTCTCTTTTTTTTTTAAATTAAAAAAAAAGAAGGAAATATTAATGAAATATTACAAAAAAAATTTAACTTGGTCTGACAAAATTTGCAAACCTGTAAACGATTTATTAAAATATCTACTTATTTTAGTTCAATAAATAGTTTTTATACTGTTGAAAACTGTATTAATTATTGAGTAAGGGAATTGTATTAAAATGTTTTCTTTGTAATCCAGAAGTCAAATGAAAGCATAGTGCATTTGAACTACACTCAGCTTCTGGGAGAAACTGAGTTGAAGAATCAGTTAAATTACTATGAGTTTTTCTGTTCAAGATTTAAGGGAAGGGACTGGAAACTGTTCAGAAAACCTGGCTAGTTTGAGCGATTTGCTAATTCAGAAGCAATGGAGAAAAAAAATAGTAACTAAGTCAGTGATAGCTTGAGTGACTTAATTATTTTCCCTACCATGTGGTAGGCCTGAAATTCATTTCCAAGGAATATAACTCATGTAATTCTTTTATGCAAGATTTAGGCCCACTCATACATATAATTCTGTTTACCATGCGTGCACACACACACTTTTTTCCATACTGCCATTTTCAAATGCAAAATTTGACAACGTTCTTAGCACTGCAACAGTTTCTGTTCTTTATGAAAAAAATTAGAAAGGTGGAAGTTTCAGTGTTTTTGAAGGTGTTTGTCAAATTTCTGGTTTAGTGACCACATGATGTGAAAAAAGCATAAATGCTTCATTCAACTTAGAAATCTGTATTAGTTTTACATGACATTTTGTCACGAGCTTAATGAATGTTGCAAAAAATTAAAGCTAGAGAAGGTAAACCAGAAATTCAGTGAATGAAAGTGATAGGGAAAAAAAAAAATTCAGTTCCTTGATTCCAGTTTCACTTTCATTTGTTCAGATTCATGCAGGAGAAATACAAACTACTCCTATCTGCTCCTCTTGCAGCTTTAATCACAGCATAGTTGATAATTATGTTATTACCCTTTATTTCAATCATAATAGTTATAGATTGAGCTCACCTCTTACAATGAATATTACATCATGCACTATAACTTTCAATTGTTATTCTCTTGTATTTTGTCTTTAACTTTTTGTATTGAGAAGTCTTGAAACTAGATAAAAAAAAAATGCTCCTGATAAATACTTATTTCTAATGTAAGTGAAATCCATAATTTCTTTATTTAGAATGCATTTTATTTTTATTATCTAGAATACTTGAACAATTGAATTCATTTTCTACATGAAAGAGTCTCAGCAAACTTCATTGATGAGACTGGAACTATATCAACAAACAGATCATCTTGTTAACTTTACTGGATAGGGGGAAAAAATCTTAAATATTATAGCAAAAGTTCCTGATTCATAAAATAAAACTTCATAGGCCATGTTTCTGTTTGATTTGGAAGATGATTTCTTTGGTTTGCATTACATCGCATAAAATATCTCACTATTTTATCAGATAAATTGTATATGGAACTGTAGCTATTTATCCAAGGATTTATAGGAATAACACACAAAATATCTCATTTTATTAGATGAAGAATCCTATATGGAAGAATAAGTATAGTAAATTTCTGTTTCACATTACATGCAACTTTATTTTTTCATCACTTTCTTCCTTTTCTTGTGCCATTTAGTTGGAAACACTTGAGTTCATGTCCTGGAATCCTGCTTAAACTCCATTTTTCATCCCACAAAACATGCAAATTGGCCAGAAGAGCACATACAATTAACAAGTATAATAATACACTGGCCTCATAGTTTTATTGCCTCAGCTATAATTCCGAATAACCCAACCATTATATTTCAGTCCTCCTTTTTTTATACCAGAGTAGTTTTTTTAAAACCTCTCTAACATACTGCAACATTTTTCAAACTTTTTCTCAATCTCTATTAACAGACAAATCCTATACTGGAATATTTTCTCAGCCTTCCTTAATCTTATCACGAAAAGCTGATATAACATCTATTAACATTCTTTTTGTTTATGTACATGCCCAGGAATACAATGCACCATATACCCGCTTTAGTCAACTCCATGTGAGCCACCTGTTTGTGATGGAGAGGTCCTCTCAGTGATGGTATTTTTTGTTTTTATACCTGTATTTTTTCTGAGTTTTTTTTACTATCCTGTCTTCCACACCAACATGACTGGGATCCAACGCCTGGAAAAAGGGAACCTGGTAGTCTTTCACTACTTTTGCGTCTGCTTCAGCAATGGGTGATCCCAGATAGCTTGATCAGGATCATTTGGCTAGTGGGTTTGTATTCAAGGGTCAGTGGTGTTGCAGAAAATCTTCCCTGTGGCCTTGGGGGACAGGGTCCAATGTGTACTCTGTTTAACTCTCTAGTCCGACTCTGTGAAGAAACATGAGAGGTGTAGCATAAGTGGGAGGTTGCCCTGGTATGACATCCAGAGTGGCCATGGCATTCCATCCCTGAACACAGCCATTGCTTGCTAGAGAGTGGATGCCCATGTATGGTTCCATTGTATGTGGAGAGCTTCTTAGAATGAATGATTTTTCATCCCTATGTTTATCATTAGCCCTCAACAAGTTGCAAGCATGTGTGGAAACTATCTGGAAAAATTTCACCCTTCTTCATTCAGAAGGGTTAGCAGGCTATCCAAAATTTGTAAAGAAACTGAGTGCAGGCCAAAGATGATCCCAAGCAGCTCTTTCAATATGTTGCAAGTAAAGGAACATGATTTTAATGAATGCTGATGGCAGAGAGATAACTGAATCAGTCGAAATAGTAGGATTACTAACTGAACACTGCAAGAGTATATCATCCAGGTGGAGATATTGCAGTAATGAAAGAGGCAAAGACTTATATAGGAACTGAGGTAAATGAAATGGAGGTGCATAACATATTACAGAACCTTGAGGAAAATACAGTTATGAGATTAGATGGTATACCAGCTCGAGTTTTACGTGAAGGTGCTAGGGAATTGTCAATACCTTTCACCACATTGTTTAATCTAAGTCTTGGCTCTGGGTTAATCCCAAGGGGGGTGAAAAGAGGGGGGGATAGTTCCTTGCATTGGAGGCTCCAAGAATGATGTTGCAAATTACTGACAGATCAACATATTAAGAGTTGTTGTCAGAGTACTGGAGAAGTTGGTCAAGAGCAAAATACAGGCATTGATAGATGGAAATGGACTCGTGTATAGGGGGCAACATGGTTCTGTGAAAGGTAGGTCATGCCTCAGTAACTTGCTCATGTTTTATAATACAGTGACAGCTGAGTTGGATAAAGGTAATGGGTTTACAGTGATACTGCTGAACTTTGCAAAGGCCTTTGACCGGATACCACATGGAATTCTAATCAATAAACTGCAGTGCATGGGGATGGATGTAGTGGGTTGGTCAAGTGGATAAGAGAGTGGTGGTTGATGGAGAGAGCTATCAGAGAGTAGTTTATTCAGAAGTAGAGTCCAGAAGAAGGCTTGTGAATAGTGGCATGCCATAGGGGCTCTGTTCTTGGGCTGCTACTATTTAATTTGTATGTTAATGATATAGAAAAGGATCTGAGAAGAACTGTTAGTTGTTTGCTGATTATGTAAAATTGGTAGAGCCATAGTTAATACAGATGATGATAAAATTTTGCAGGATGATTTGGACAGACTGGCAGTCTGGGCAAAGGCGAATGGATGTCATTTTAATGTGGCAAAGTGTAAGGTTATGCATTTTAGTGTAAAAAAGATTACCAGCTGTATACCACGTTGATGGTACTGTACTCCAGGAAATTGATGAAGCCAGAGAGTTGGGTGTGCTGGTGGATAAGGAGTTGAAGTTTAAAGGGTATATAGCAAAGTTGGATAAAGCAACTCATCGGATTATTTGGGTACTAAAGAATACTTTGACGAGTAAAGAAGGTAAGTTATTATTTCTCTTTATTGAACCTCGATAAGACCCAATCTTGACTATGAGAAAGAGGTGGAGAGGATCCAGAGGCAAGTGACCAAGATGGCAGCAGGTCTATGGAATGAATGCCCATATGAGAACAGGTTGAAGATTTGTTGGTTACAGAAATTGGTTGACAGGCAGAAAAGGGGAAAGGGATGATATGGTTGAGACATACAAAGTACTGAAGACTTTTTTACAAGATTAATACAGAGGAAATTTTTCAGAACAGGTCTGATGGAAACTGAGCAAGAGTGGAGTTAGTAAGGGTGTTAGAACTACACTTTTTTTTTTTTTTTTTTTTTCCCTGCTTGGAGAGTGATGAATGATAGAAATAGGTTGCAATGACTGTGAATGAGTTCAAATCAAAGTATGATAGATACTGTGCAAATATTGGATGGCGCTTGGCATAATGTTTAGGGCTTCCCTTGATGAGTCTAAGGACTCCATGGAGTAGTCCCCTAATAATAATAATACCACCATAAAGAAATAATGAAAACATTCTTACAGTGAAATTGTAATGAACCCTAACAAAACATCATCATCAAGGCTCTCTTGCAGAAATATATGGCAATCTGCTTTTGCCTGCAAGAATCATACCTGAAGCCTGATGACAATCCAGCTTTATGAAATGTAACTATCTTTATAAGGACAGGGGATGGGCCTGCCCACATCTCCTTCTAGCAACTCCTACTTAATACCAATGTAGAGGCAGTTGTAATCTGACTCCTAGTTAGAATTCTGATAACAGGTGGCTGCTTCTACCTTACTCCTGCAACAGATATCTCTCAGGATGACCTTGATGTGATATTGCAATTTTCACTTCTTACTTTGGGAGATTTAAATAAATGCAACACTTTATTGGACATTTCCCCCACTCCCCCCACACACAAAAAAAGGGGGGGGGATTATTTTCTTCAAACAGTACTGAAGATTACTTCAGGTCATTCTCAAAAACTGAAATAAATTCTGTTTAAATATCACCAAACTGCTGTTGGACCAGACATACATTATAAAATGGTAAAACATTTGTCAGCTTCAGTCATAAATCAGCTACTGCACCTTTTCAACAGAATTTTGTGAGAATGAGTTTCTTCCCAGATACATGGCAAATTGGCTACTATTATTGCCCTTCTGAAGCCAGGTAAGGATCCAAAATTCCCAGTACACTATCATCCAATCGTTCTGACTTGCTGCCTCTGCAAGATTCTGGAAAAAATGGTTTACTGTCATCTTTTATAGTTTTTGGAGAACAGCAACCTTTTTTCCAGAACAATCTGACTTTTGCAAATATCATTCTACAAATTATCATCATCCACTTTGAGGCATCCATTAGAGATGTCTTTCTACAAGCACCAGCATTTAGTATTAGTTTTCTTTGATATGGGAAAAGCATATAAAACTGCCTGGAGATGTGGAATATTGAAAGAAATACATGACTTTGGTCTCAGAGGAAATCTCTCCATTTTTATGACCAACTTTTTATATAACCAAATCTTCTACATCTAGGTGAGAAGTGTTCTCTCTCTCTCTCTTACTCTCCTGAATAAGTGGGAATTCCACAAGGTTCTGTTTTAAGTGTCATGCTTTTTGCAATCAAAATTAAATTGGGTCAGGATTAAAACTGACAACTTCCTCCAACTATAATGCCCTCTGTGTGGATGAGTTCACCATCTTCTGTTATTCATGTAATGTGAGGGTCATAGAAAGATAGCTGTTGCAAGCTTTTGAATATCTTTCAGAATGGTTATTTGCGAATGGGTTTAGATTTTCACAGCAGAAGACTGTGTGCATTTTTGTTGCAGACATAGTTTTAATCCTCACTCAGAATTTAGATTAGAATAAACATTAATCCCAGTTTCACCAGGTTGGAAATCATATTTGATAGGAAGTTCTCTTTCCTCCATCACATGCATCATAGTTGTGAGATAAGCCACAAAGCAATGAATATCCTTCATACCACATCTGTCAGCAACTCAAAAGGTGGAAGATGGGGGTATGAAGGATATTCATACCAATGCTTCAGTTCTGTAGGGTACTGGTAGGGTACTTGGGATCCATAATTACTTGATTATGGATCCCAAGTCTATTCTTATGCCAGAGAGCACTCTGCGATGAACCACAAAGCAATGAATATCCTTCTTACCACATCTGTCAGCAACTCAAAAGGTGGAAGATGGGGTATGAAGGATATTCATACCAGTGCTTCAGTTCTGCAGGGTACTCGTTAGATTCAGACTTGATTATGGATCCCAAGTCTATGCTTGTGCCAGAGAGCACTCTGCGATAGCTAGACCCTATTCATCATCAACTCATAAGAATAGCAACTGGAACATTTCAAACTTCACCGATCCATAGTCTGTACATCAACTCAAATGAACCACCTTATTAACATGGCAACGGCTGTCTCTCTTATATGCTATGGAAATCAAATTTCTGCTAGACCATCCCACATAGCGAATTATTTTTTTGCTCATTGTGGGGGAACTGTACATTACCAGTCAGAATGCCATATAATCCTTTGATTTGCAAATAGGATTTCTTACAAGCTTTAGATATTGAGTAGACAACATAGTACATATGCCACTACATACGCTTCCACTATACAGCTTTTTTTTCTTTCTGCAAGCTATGCAAAATTTCCACCTCTCCTTTTGTCTGTCAGCAGCTCTTTCAAGCTCATTGAATCAAATATTCTGATTTTTGTGCTTGTGAAAGCAGAAGATCCACAAAATCAGAAGCTCTAATGGGAGCTTCTGCTTTCTTCCCAGACAACACAGTATCTGCTCAGATCTCATCAAGAATGTAGCAATTTGACTACTTAGCTTATGCTATAGAGCCTACTTTAAACTGCATAAAATTACATCACTATGAAAGGAGCATGCTCTCTACAGGTGATAAGAAAATTAGAGCTCTACGGAAATCTCCAGTGCTCTCTCTCAAATCCAACATGTTATTTCTCAGTTATGGAAGCTGAGAAATCCAACCAAAGCATACACTTGAATGTATGCTTGGTTGGATTACAAGCTACATTGGAATTAATGAAAACAAAGCTGCAGGTAGTGCAGTTGGGTTAGCTCATTTTTCAAACTTCCACCATCTACATGTTCGATACACTGATTACTGACAGATCATGAGACACAAACTTTTATCCCAGAAACGGCAAGATACTTAAAAAAGTTAGAATCTCTTAGTTTGGAAGACCTATTTTGAAAAACCATTTAAATAATTCACAAGTTGCCTTCACTACAGATACTTTGCCAAAAATAACAGAATTTGAAACTGCATTAAAAATACAAAAGAATGTGGAAGTGCATGGAACAGACTATAATGGTGTAGAGACTATTAAACACAAAGAAAAGAATTTTTAGAAACAAGTACTAAGTATATCTACTGCAGAAAGTGGTTTTAAACCTGATATCAGAATTGGAGATATTCAACTCAGTTCTTTACTTCATGCAGATGATGTATTTCTAAATAAATTCAGTACAAGTTTTCATGATTTCCAGTTTTCATGATTTCAAATTTGATTTGAAAATCAGCAGTAGAAAGACAGTTAAAATGGACAGAAACATTGAATACATCAACTTCGTCCTGAATGGAAAAACTATAGAACAGGTAAAACATTTCAGCTATTTAGGCACAATTTTTAGTGATGATGGCAATTGAACATGGAAATAGGTAACAGAATTATGATAGGAAGTCAGCTGAATAAATTTTATATGACTAATAAGAGAGAAGTTAATCAAAACACTAAACTAGCTGTATGAAACAATGCTGAAACCAGTTTTAACTTATGAATTCGAAACCTGTATTAGAAATGCTTAAGAGATCTGTCCAATGTGTCTAAGAAATGTGGAAGCCAAGACATCGATGCTGAATGAATGAATGGATGGCAAAGCAGAAGTGGGATGAATCAAGAGTGGAAGAGGACAGAGAGAAAAAGCAAGAAGCCAAGAGAGTTGTTGCACAGGCGAAGGCCATGGCACATCAAGACCTTTATGATCAATTAGAAACAAAGGAAGGACAGAGAAAGATTTATCGATTGGCAAAATGTAGAAATAAGACATCAAAGGACATCATACATGTGAGGCAGATCAAAGAATCTGGAGGAAGAGTATTAAGGAGGGATGTGGATATAAGAAACAGATGGAGAATATACTTTGAAGGGCTTTTGAATGAAGAAAATGCAAGGACTCACAGAGAAGATGGGGAGCCTTATGAGGGGATGGTGCAGAACATTAGTAGAGTGGAAGTGAAGGAAGCCATAAAGAGGATGAAGAATGGAAAATCAGTGGGCCCTGGCAGGATCCCAGTGCAGGCATGGAAGGCACTGGGGGAAGAGGGAATTGACCTGCTGGGGACCTGTTAATAAAAGTTTGTCAACAGGAAAATATACCTGAGGATTGGAGGGAAAGCACTCTTATCCCATCTACAAGAGTAAAGGGGATGCACAAGACTGTAAGAATTACAGAAGAATAAAGTTGATGTCCCACACAATTAATCCTAGAGAGGGTTCTTGATAGAAGACTGAGAAAGGAGGTGGAGATTGCAAAGGAGCAATTTGGCTTCATGCCTGGTCGATGGATGACAGTTGCTATCTTTGGGTTACGACAGATGATGGAAAAGCTTCGAGAGAAGCAATGGGAGCTACATCTGGTATTTATTGATCTGGAGAACGTGTATGATAGAGTGCCAAGGCAAAAAGTCTGGAGGTGTCTGAGGGAGAAGAAGGTACCAGAGAAATATGTCGGGTTGGTGCAGGAGATGTACAGAAAAATGTGAAGACAAGAGTTCGAACCTGCTGGGAGAGACAGAAAGTTTTCTAGTGACAGTTGACTTGCATGAAGGGTCAGCATTAAGTCCGTTCTTATTTAATATTGTAATGGAGGTGGTGACGGAGGAGGTGAGAGAAGATGCGCCTTGGACTA
Source organism: Typopeltis vanoorti (assembly GCF_054136105.1). Taxonomy (NCBI): domain Eukaryota; kingdom Metazoa; phylum Arthropoda; class Arachnida; order Uropygi; family Thelyphonidae; genus Typopeltis; species Typopeltis vanoorti. The sequence goes on from NC_143553.1 coordinate 114,965,201, forward strand.
TGTTGTATTCAGATGGCATCGTGCTGTGTGCAGAATCAAGAGAAGAAGTAGCCGAAGAAGAAGAGGTATGAGACTGAGCAGAAGTAAGACAGAGTATATGTGTTGCAAAGTAGATGGTAGCCAGATGACAGATCTGGAGCTGGAAGGAAATGTCATCAGGAAGGTCAATGCAGAAAGAAGTGGGATGCAGGATGGAGGAACTGGAGAGAGAGAGATGGCTGGAGTGCTATGCGATAAGAGGGTGCCGATCAATCTAAAATGCAAAATCTACAGGACAGTAGTGAGACCAGCTATGACGTATGCTATGGAAACTGTGGCCCTGAGGAAAAATAACATCAGCAGGAGGGAGGTAGTGGAGATGAGAATGCTTTAGGTGGATGTGCAGTGTGACCAGAAAGAATTGTCTGAGAAATGACTATGTCAGGGGAACAGTGAAAGTTACTAACTTAGGAGCAAAGATACAGGAGGCAAGGTTGAGATGGTTTGGTCATGTGATGAGGAGGGGGGAAGAGTATGTGGGAAGAAAGGTCATGCAGATGGATGACCAAAGAAGAGATGGAGGGAGATGGTAGAGGAGGACTTGAGGATGAAGAACTTGGATGTGGCTACAGCTCAAGACAGGAGGTTGTGGAGGAGACTCACCACAAACAGCGACCCTACTTAAATGGGAAAAGCTGCAGAAGAAGAAGAAGAAGAAGTGTGAATGGAGAGAATGTTTGTTGGAAAGGTGGTTTTTTTGAGCAAATGCAATAATTGCGAGTTGTGTTGGGAGTGGAAGAATGAAGTGGCTGATATTAAGGATTTAAGACGGGATTGTGAAAGTGTTATGGAAAATATGGCAGAAGCAGTGAATGAAATGAATGAAAGTTTGAAGGAAATGGATGAGAGTAATAAAGTGAATGATGAGATGCCAGTGTGGAAAGAAATTGCATGCATACAGACTCCTTCAAAGGACAAACGTGAGCTTGAGTGACTGGAGAAAAGATTGGCATGTGGAACAGCAGGGGAGAGAAAAAAAGAGAGTTGAAGGGGGAAAGCATAAAAGTGCAGAAACTGGAAGAAAAGAGAAAGTACAGTAAACCCTCGATTTAACAAACAAAATTTCCAGTCCTTATGTATGTCACGTGAAAATTAACACCCTGTTAATTTTAAAATGCTTTTAACCAAGATTCGCTTATAATTAAATTAACAGGTTATTTTTTGTTATTCATTTCCTGTTATTTTTAATAAATTTTGGCAAATAGGCCATCATATGTTGGAAAAACACTGTAGTAATTTAGCCGACAAATGAGTCACTGCTCATAAAACATGTTGGGCGAATGATTAGCACATGATCACACCAATCTGTAATCGGTTCTTTTACCGTGTGTCATGACTTTCTGTGGCAGTTTTAACACGTACCAGCCAATGTTCCGACGTGCGCTAAGCTATGCCCAGTAGTGTGCATTTGTTTACTCGTGGTTGAATGGTTTATGTACGTACACATTTTATAGACCTATTCAATATAAATTTAAAATTTGATATGTATGAGTGGTAAAACACATCTTTGTAACCCTAACCTTAAAATATGGACAAATGGAAAAGAGTTAATTTAACATTAAATCAAAAATTAGAAGTCATACAAAAGTTGGATTCGGGAGTATCTGTGTCTCGTATGTGTGAGCAATAAGGCATAAAAAAGCAAACTGTATCGGACATTAAAAATAACAAAGACAAAATAAAAACAATTGTAATATGTGATGTTTGTTTATTTATTTTGATATAGATTGTAGACTTGTTTTTTAGAGTCTCAAAAACACAATGAGGTTATAAGCAATAATACATATAGAAAACTTTTCTGTGAAATTAAACTTTTCATAGATACAGCACTTAATTTTAATTACATGAAAGGTTCTACATAGTAAAAACATGTAAATTAGCTAATTTGTCAATTTTTTAACATACCCATTTGGAAAATCTATTTTATTGTATATTTTTTTATTTTATTTTAATTTTTTTTATGTTGGGCCCATATACGAGAGGTTGGTTGGTCAACTTATAGTACTTTACTATTATATATATGGGTAGTGGGATGGGAAAGAAGAAAAGCACGGACTTTCGGATTTAACCCCCCCACCCGAATTAGTCCGTTATATCAAGGTTTTACTGTATCTTATGGGGATTTGATGATGAGAGGTATACTCAATGAGAAAGTGACGAAAGCATGTTTCCCAAGTGTGAAGATAAAAGATGTCAGTAAAGCTGTAAGTTTTCAAAAGGAAAAAAAGTGAAAGAGTTAATTGTTTTGACAGGTACATATGATTTGAAAGATATAAAATATGCAATGTGGGAGGATATGAAAGAAGCGAAGATTATAAGTCTGCTGCCTCAGCATGATAGGAGAGAATTGAGAAGGGCCATGATTGTCAATGAGAAGATTGTGTAGAAGGAATGGTGTGCAGTTTATAGATGTGTAGAGTGAATTTGATGAATATAAGGACCTATATATGCCTGTTGAACTGCACTTGAATGGTTTTTGTTGTTAGATACTTGGAGAAAGTGTTGTTTGTTCAGTGAGAGTTTAGAAGTTCAAAACCAGAGAAACTAGAGAAATTGGGGGATTAAGTATGTGTCTAGCCCCACCAATGAGTGCGAGTGCAGGAATGATCATGAAGAGTTGGATACAGTTTCCCAGATTTCGAATCTGAATTGGCAATGACATTATGTAAAGGTAACTGTGAGCCCAAGGGAATGTTGGAATGCATGTACAAAAATACCCAAAGTATCAGAAATAAAGGAGAGGATTTTTTGGCATTGGTCAGCTCAACTTGGTCAAAAATTACTGCCATCAATGAGACCTGGTTGTCAGAGAATAATGTAGTTACAGGGAGAGAATGTAATGGATATTGTATTTTCAGAGAAGATAGAGGAAATATGGCAGGAGGAGGAGGGATTGTTAATGATAGATGAAGAACTTCAACCAATTGTAGATCTGATGGAAATGGTTCATTTGAGGCTGTCTGGTGTGAGATAGAGGCCAATAGGACAGAATATATTGTTGGCTTCTGCTATAGACCTGGGGATTCAGAAGAAGACGTGGATGGCACACACATCAGCAGATTAGCACAATGAGTGCAGGCCAAGCAATTATCATTAGAGACTTACATAAGGATATAGGAAGGAGGAAAGGATACACAATAAAATGGAAATAGAATTTATACAGTTACTTATGGATAATTATCTGAAACAGCAGGTGATGGAAGTGGGGGACAGGGGTTTGAGAGCGTATTGGATCTGGTAATAGCATCAGAAGATCTGTCTATGGCTACAGTAGCAACCCTACCTCCAATCAGGGAAAGTGACCATGCAGTCTTGTCCTGGGAGATTGCTCAACATGCAGAATATTTTCAGTCAAGAAAGGACTTATGTGGAACTACAAAGCTAGTAATTATGACAAATTTAGAAATCAACTTGGGGCAGTGCCAAGATACATGAAATGAATGTCATTGGTGCATAGGAAGTAGTCAAGAATTGTTTGACAGTAGCAGACAGCATATCCCTAAGGTTAGGAGGATGAACAGAGTAGGGATTAAGTGGATGAGTAGAAATACAAAGCAGTAACTGAGAAAGAAAATAAAGCATTTTGGAAGGAATATAACCAAACAGGTGATCAGTTTTCTCAGAAGCAATATAAAGTGCAAGCAAGAAGGGTAACAAGTATAGCAAGGAAGGCTAAATCATATTTTGAGAGAAAATGAGCTAAGCAGGCCAAAGTAAATCCAAAAGAGTTTTTTGGTTACATAGCAAGTGAGAGAAAGAATAATTATGGAAAGATAGTTTACTCAGTGCTGATGGTAGGAAAGTGACAGAAGCAGAAGAAATAGTTTAGTTACCAAGTGATCACTTTGCAAGCATATATCATCCAGGTGGTGACTTTGCTGTTACCGATGTGACAGAGACTGATATGAAAATTGAGGTAGATAAACTGGAGGTACTTAATATATTGAAAAATTTTAATACACTAAGTCTGTAAGTCTGTTCACCAGGGACTTAAGCTTAGATTCCTAAATAGTGCCATTTGCTGGCCTAGTGGTTAGTATATCTTCTCTCCATCCAACAGTCTGTGGGTTTGAATCTCACTGTGGACATGGATGTCTGTGGTTGTTTTTTTGGTGGGAGATGAATTCTATTGCTAGATGTGAAACCACCATCCTGCAACCATATTGGCTGAGGACAGGTAATCTGAGAGAAAGAGAGAGGCAGCTTCAAGAAAAGATCTGCTTATTTATTTGTTTTGGTGATGTAGGGTTATCTTTTCTAACAGATCATGTGACATGTATCCATGGTATGGCTTGCCTTGAACATCCCTAGCGGTAGTATTGCATAAGGCTTCATACTACCAATGGCTGTTCTGAAATCTGGATGTTGGCTGCCCTGCCTTTTTGGATAGAAAATTTTGAAAGTGCATAATTATAGGATCAATGATTGACTTCCAAACAAATCTGAAGGGCCATAGCAAGAAATTAGCATCACATATCAGCTCTTCTTTTCAGAAGAGCTGATATGTGATGCTAATTTCTTGTGTGGTTTGAAGATTGTTTTTTTCAGGATCTTGACTATCTTTTCAGAAGTAACTTGGATATATGGAATAGCAACCAATTTAAGTAAGTCTTTCCTTTAATACCAGTCCTGATTCTCCAATAAGTGTGCCAAAGTAATCCAAGATGAAAAATCAAAAATCACCAGGTTTGCACTTATCCTGTGATGCATCCCTTAATAACTGCAAAAAAATCTGCTCAGTGTTCCATCTGAGATGCATATGGGCAATAAATTAAACTGCTCCCACATGTGCACACTGAATTGTTTCTGCACAGCTGCTGTTGGATTTAGTCCTTTGTTTTCTACATGTTATAATGTTAAAGTGAGTAGTTGGGAACTTTTAAAGTGCTACACAGTCACCAGGTTGTGTAAAAATTTTCCACATACAGAGCAGTATCAGGTCTGAGCAGATGAATAAAATTAAAATAGAACTAGAGGGATCATTGCTCCTGCTCAAACAGCAATTGAGCTTCTAATCACTCACCAAGGCTGTTGACACAATTTCTGCCCCCCCCCCCCTTCCCCCATCTCTCACATCTAGATGGTAGATAAGGCACACCTCTTGGCATCAGTCTTGTATGAATTCTCTTGTATAAATGACTAAGGTAAATCTCCTCCCATATACTGTGAATAGCTCACAGTATGCCTCCTTTGATCTTTCTGGTGAAAGATTAGAGGAAAATTCACGAAAACCCTTAGTCTTGATACTAATAAGTACCCTAGTTCAGATGGTATCCCTTCAGTTCTGCTAAAAACTCATGCTTCAGTGTTAATGCTCATCCTGTATCATCTGTTGAAGCTATTATACTCATGTGCTATCCCCAACAGTGGAAACAACACTTTATTCATCCTGTGCCTAAAAAGTGATAACTATCAAATTATTATCCTATTGCCCTCATTTACAGCTAGCTTCTTCACTGCCTGGAGGTCCACCAATTAATTAGTGATCACAAATATGGATTCCACCACTCTCATTTTACAACAGATCTCCTAGCCAACCTTACTGCCCTTTGGACATAAGCCAAAACGTTTGGCAAAACTTATGTGGTTACACTCTTAATATTTCCCATGCATTTGATCAAATCTGACATAGAGGCGACCTTACCAACCTATTCTCTTATATAAAGTCTCCTTCCTCCCTTAATTGGATTGCCAGTTTCCTTTATGTTTCTTTTATGAGAATATTTTCATGGGTATTGCTTCACAAAGGGCATTATGTTATGGAAACTGTGCTGGAATACCCATGGCTCTGTGCCTTCATCCACACTCTTCATCCACACAAATCCTGTCTACCGTTTTGCTGATGATGCATTCCACTCTTCAGTCAAGAAACCTTGTTGTGCTCAAATGATTCAAGCTTCAAGATAATCTAGTAAATTTCAATGCTATCAAAACACAATTCTGTTTTGATGTTTGAAGTGAAGAATGTTTACTTCTATCCAGATGAGGGCAATTCACTTAATAGATGATCTCTCCTTTACTTGACTCCCTTCATTCATTTTCTGATTTGTTGCTTTGTTTCTACATTGTTTCTTTATGAGAATATTTTCATGGGTATTGCTTCACAAAGGGCATTGTGTTATGGCATTATATTCTTATATGGCATTTTTGCCATATAAGAACATGAACAGCTGTTGGTCAACAACTATATACAAGTCATTTCCAAATTTATCAAACTAATTTCTCATCCCTGTCTTTCATTTGCATCTCTCCTTTGAAACAGCCTTTCCCATACCATTTTTGCCAATTTTGCCATTCGTAGATTCATTCTTTTGAATGAATCTGCTAATGCACACATGCACACACACACACAGCACTAGTGTATTTTAGGTTTTTGTGACCTCTTGTATGTGGGGTAAAAAGGGAGAAAGGAAGGAGAGCTGATTAAGAAAAAGTCAAGTGTTGACAGAATGTTGAACATTATTTGATATTATACTAGACAGATGGATGGATGATTGTGTTAGGTCATTAACATCATAGCATCTTTTCCATCTTGATCACTGCAGTTAAATGAGGCCTGCAAATTCAAAGCAAGTTTGAATTTGCAGGCCTCATTTGGCCTGCAAATAATCGGCTTTCAAACATAATCAAAAAAAAAAGGTTTGGAGGTGATTATATCTATATTTGGAGATCAACGAAGACAGCAAAATAATGCTATAAAATGCATGGAATTTAGCTTTGACTTTTCTCACATGAAATATTAGATCTAGTGAATACATATGTTCCACTCATGAGATGGAAGGAATTGTGTAAAATGTAGTCTGGATAGAGTTGAAGTGGTCATTAGTTGTTGAAATTGCTAATTAGGATTCTGAAAGTTGTTGAAATTGCTAGTTTGGAATTATTTGGTGAATTATTAATGTTTTTTGTTGTTTATGAGGTTTTGGTGTTTGATTCTGATTCCCCCCCCCCCCTCCAAATCGACAGAATAACTGTATTTCTGTAAGCTATCTTTCATGGTTATTGGAAAAGAAGAGTTAAATAAAGACTAAGAACATGTAGACATGTTGATAAATGACTTACCAACATGTCCACAAACAGGGAACCTGGTTTGCTGTTGCATGTGTGCGTGCAGAGGGAACCTCTCAGTGATGGTACTGACCATTTTCACTCTTGCTCTTTTTCTTTGTGTTTCTTTCCATATTCTTAGCTCTGCTTCTTTTGGTCTTTTTTTTATTATCCTGTTTTCCAGACCACCATCACTGGGATACAGTGCCCTGCTGCTGTGTTTGCTATGTGGTGTGATCCATCTGGAAAGGTGATGTTTTGATAGTCTTGCACTACTTTGACCTCTGCTTCAGCAAGATGAGTGTTCCTGGATGACCCAACTAGGATCATTTGGTTAGTGGGCTTGCCTGCAAGGGTCAAAGGTGTTGCAGTAAGTCTTTTACCCCCATGGTCTGGGATCAGGGCCAAGGCTTGCTGTGGTGCTGTTATAGTGTCCAAGGTAGCCTAGTGTTCCACTCCCGAGTGCAGTCATTGCTTGCTGGTTAGTGGTCATCCGTGTGTGGCTCTGTGGTGGGGTGAGTAGCTATGGCACTGAACAAAAAAAATCTTTTGAGCATGAATCCTTCGTCCTCAAATAACTCAGGATCCCTAACAAGTACTGATACCATAGATATCATTTGATAACAGCAGTAAGAAACAAAAGACATTCATGCAACAGATGAATAGCCAATAGGGAAAATGTAGCACTTCTGTATTCAAAAGGGTTTAGAGGCACTGGCAGGATCTCCCAAAACAGTCAAACTTCATTGTGGTGTTATCCATGTGGAAACATCAAATCAGCAACACTCAAAAAAATTGCAAAATGCTGTATCAGTGTGTGTAATACTAATTACAATGACACCTCATGAAACACTAAACTCTTCTAGAGGAGTGATATTAGAATGGGATCTCCTTGATGTTCCAGATGAGGAGATATGTTCAGAGCATGAAGATCAGGTAGTGACAGGCATAAGGTGCATCCTAATATGTATCACTTGGTTCTGACCAGAAACATCATTCTTACTTTTGATACCCCTACACTTCCAACATCTGTAAAAGCAGGGTATCTCAACTGTCCTGTTAAGCTTTACATCCCTAATCTACTGAGATACTTCAAATGTCAGAAATATGGACATGCCCAAACTGCCTGTCATGGCTTTACAATCTGTGCCTGATGTTAGTAGTAAAGAGCATAATAACAAATCTCACTCTTCCAAGAAAGCTAAACGTGTCAACAGTTAGAGAGAGATCATCCCTCTGACATCTCAGATGTCATAAGTGAAGGATGAAAAACAAATACAAAAGATTACAACAGAACAAAATATATCAGAATGCAAAAAAGTAGTTAATCCTTACCACACCTGTCCTGAAATCTTTATGTTGAGCAATTAAATAAATATCAACACATCTTGCACTTGTATGTCTATTTTACCATTCCTGAACTTTATGATTGTGAGCACTTCTCTGTGGAGTGCATCTGTCACATGACCTACAGTCTCGCTCCTGAAACCACTCCAGAAATGGTCTCATTAAATGAGAATCCACTGGTCAAAAAAATTATACCAAGGATATCACTTAAAGGTAAACCACCAAACAGCCCCACAGAAAAATGGATACTTTGGTATCCACTGAAAGTACATGTGTTTGTACTCAGGAAAGGCTGAGTGCAAATTAAGTTAAAAAGAGAAATCTTGTTTTGCATTATCCAAAGTAAGGGAAACTGAAGTGAGATTTTTCTTATAAGAAATAAGACAAGACTGTGTTTTGATAAGTTATCAAGGCTGTCTTCACCTCACTTTGAGAATGTCAAGGAGATCAAGTGTTCAAGACATTGATTATAGAAGATTATGTTGGAGCTTGGATATTAAAGCACTAAGTTTTTTAGAATAGAAGAATAAAGAATAATATGTAGTGAACCAAAACCATGATATGGAGCAGATCATTATGTATACATAAATGCACATGCATTCAAGTGACTCTCTACTAATCTAAGTATATATACTTAATAATACAGATCACTTCATCAATGCATTAATTGGCTAAATACATCATCATTTCTTTTGAATTGTCCTTTTCCCATCTGCCTAACCTTACATATTATGCACTATATTACAACTTGTTCTACTTCCAGAACAATGAAGTTCATTGCTACACAGTACCATCCCATGGAAACATTTCTTAAATCAAGACCAGGCAGCCAGCATAATATTTGTTTCTCTATTTATATTTCCTGTCTGTTTGTTTACATCCTTTGCTCTAGCTGTATACTTTATGATTCAAGCAAGGAATAACTTATGTTTACATGAAATTTATATGAAATTAATTATATTAGCGATTCTCATATTCAAGTTTAATGAAGTTACTTTATTTTTGAACACTGAGATATTGCTCTTCTCTTGTGACATTATTGCATGATGATAATCATGTGTGCTCTTTGATGTTTGTAGCGAGATTTCTTATTGATGAGAACAAGGTTAATGGAATTTCAATGATCTTAGTTGATAATCTTTCACTTGTTCTTTATGTTTCACATTGTTTTCCTGCCAGTTCTTAAATTACTGTTCTCATAAGTCAGTCTTGGAATTCATTAATAAATGAGTAATCTTCTGTTGTTGTTGTTGTTTTTTTTTATAGTAATATATAGTATATACTGGCACCAGTAACTTTTTTTGACAAATTCATTGATATACTTAAATCATCATGCATTATTTTATGCTATTAATTTGTTAAGACACCTTATGTAGATCCTGTTTAGCATATAGAGATGACTTGTTTTGCTATACACACAACCATACATATTGGACATAATGTAATTTTTTGATAGGATATATTTAGTGAACTAGTTTGAGTAGTTTTGATTTTAAAATAGCTAGTATGTCACTATACTGAAATATAAATTCAGTGTTAAGAATTAAAAAGTAAAACTTAATTGATATATAGATGTGTGTGTGTGTGTGTGTGTGTGTGTGTGTGTGTGTGTGTGTGTGTGTGTGTGTGTGTGTGTGTGTGTGTGTGTGTGTGAAGGTATGAGTGAGAATGACCAACAAGTGCAGAATGTAGTCTTTCAAGCAAAAATATTGAACAAGGTAGCCCAGGAAAAAAAGGTGGTTGGGGACATATAGGAATGCGGCAGTTTCTATATGATAATCCCATAAGTATCAGGAGCAAGAGAGAGGAGTTTTTGGCATTGGTTAGTGCAACCTCACCAAATGTTCTAGGAATTAGTGAGACTTGGCTAATCGCAGATGATGTAGTTATAGGGATAAAATGTGAAGGATTTAGTATTTTCATGGACGATAGAGTAGACAGAACAAGGGGTAGGGTACTGTTGATGATGCAAATGAATTGCAGCCAACAAGAGTAGGAGTCAGTCATGCTGATGGTAGTTCTTTTCAATCATTTTGGTATGAGATTGAAGCCAACAGGATAAAATGCATCAGCAGATTAGTAGAATGAGTGCAAGTTGAGTAATTATTATGGGGGAGGGGGGGACTTCAACTTCAGAGACATAGATTGGAAGCAGGAAAGATCACATGGCAGAAAGAAATGGAATTTATACACTTACTGAGAGGTAATTACTTGAAGCAGAATATGACAGAGGGAAGTTGGGGTATGAGAGAGTGTGTTGGATCTTGTTATAGAATCAGAAGACCTGTCTATAACTGAGGTGGCTACATAGCCTCCAACTGGGGAAGGTGATCATGTTGTGTTGACTTGGGAGGTAGCAAAACATGTGGAAATTCCAGTTAAGAAGGGATATATGTGGAACTACAAGGCAGGTGATTATGATGATACACTTAGGAGACAACTTGAAGCAGTACCATGACATGAAGATCTGCATAGGAAGGATGTTCACAGTACATGGGGTATAGTCAAGGGTTATCTGGAAGAAGCAATATCACAATATCCAGTTCAGTAGAGTAAATTGGGTAGGAATTAGGTGGATAAGTGCTATCATTAAGCATGAGCTGCAAGTGAAGAAAATGTTGTGGAGGGTATATAAGGTGAAAGGTGACCAATTAAGTCACGAATAGTACAAAGATCAGGTAAGAAAGGTGACCAACATGGTAAGGAAGACAAAATTGGATTATGAGAAAAAATTAGTCAAAAAGGCAAAAGGAAATCCCAAAAAGGTTTTTTTTTTGTTATGTGACAAATAGAAGAAAGAAAGAATGCTATGGAAGGATAGCTTTAATGAGTGCAGATGGTAGAGAGGTAATGGTGACAGACAAAATTGTTGAGCTACTGAGTGATCTTTTTGTAAGAGTTATTTATCCATATGTGAAGATATTATGACAGAAGTGACAGGGACTGATCTGAGAGCAGAAGTTGAAGAAATGGAAGTACTTAGTATATTGCAGAATCTGAATGGAAATACAACTGTGGGATTAGATGGGATATTGGCTTGTGTTTTACGAGAATGTGCAGGGGAACTGCGATGCCTTTGACTAGGCTGCTTAATTTAAGTCTCAGCTGTGGCAAAGTCCCAAGAGAGTGGAAGGCAAAATGATTTCTTTACATAAAGGAGTGTCTAAGTCTGTAGTAGCAAATTATAGACCAATTAGTATCTCAAGAAGGTGGTAAAAATACTGAAAAAGATGTTCAAAAGGAGAATTCAGGAATGCGTGGATAAGAATGATATTCTATGAGAAGTGGCATGGCTTAGTACAAATTTAATTTCTACATAAATGATATAGGAAATAATTTGAAAAGAGAGAGAGATATTCAGTTGTTTGCTGATGATGCAAAATTAGATTAATAGTTAATCAAGGTGATGTAGAGAGCTTGCAAGGTGATTTAAATAGGCTAACAGTATTTGCAAAACATAATGGATGGCAATTTAATGTGAAAAAGTGTAAATATTTTGAGGTAGCTCACAAGATTATTTGTTTATTGAAGCACACACTGACAAGCAGACATAAAAGAGTTATCATTCCTCTTTATAGAGCCTTGATATGACCACATCTGGATTATTGTGCTCAAGTCTGGTCACCTGGGTTTCTTTGGGATGCTGAAGTGGTGAAGAGGATCCAGAGATGAGTGAGCAAGATGGGGAGTTGGAAGTTTTTTCCCACTTGGTTAGACTATAATAGATTTAGTTTAATTCTTTATCCAAGTGTAAGCAAACAGAGTTTGTGCCTGAAGTATCTTCAGGACTGAGGCAACTCGTGGTAAAGGTGGGCCAAGCTCTCATCACTCCTTGTCTTAGTATCTCCCCCCCCCCCTGAAGATACTTCAGGTGCAAACTTTGTTTGCTTATACTTGGATAAAGGATTAAACTAAATCTATTATAGTCTAACCAAGTGGGAAAAAACTTCCAACATCGTTCTCTAAATCCAGAGTAATTTGTAATAAAGGTGAGACCTTTTGGCAACTCATATAGGTAAATATGACTTCTCCATTGCTTCCACCTTGATATCACTACCTCTGGATCTGGTTCCCACTGACGAGACCTCAATAAAGGTCGAAACCGGTCTGGGTAGTGGCTCTTCCCTTAATGCATAGCATTACACATGTCCACAAGATGTGCTTTGCATTATGGGAGATACTAAGACAAGGAGTGATGAGAGCTTGGTCCACCTTTACCATGAGTTGCCTCAGTCCTGAAGATACTTCAGGTGCAAACTTTGTTTGCTTTCACTTGGATAAAGGATTAAACTAAATCTATTAAAGATGGGGAGTGGTCTGTGAAATGCTTGCTATGAGGATAGATTGAGGGTTTGTGGATTGTAAAAGTTGGTTGATAGGTGAAAAAAGGGGAAGAGGGATATAATGGAAACATTTAATTTTCTTAAAGGCTTTTATAGGATTGATGCAGGGAAAATATTGCAGCACTTGGTAAGAGGGGAGCAGAACAAGAGGTCATCCCTGGAAGTTGGGTGGGTAAGAGCGTGGTTAGCAAGGGTGTGAAGGCTAGAATTTTCACTTGGAGAGTGGTGAATGAATGGAATGGATTAGCTGAGTCAGTTGTGATTGCTTTATATGTGAATGGATTCAAGAAGAGGTATAGATAGTGTTGATAGTTTGGGCTGCTCACGATGAGTCTTCGGACTCCATGGAGTTGCTCATGCAATAATAATAATATTGCTGTTAAACTTTTTTTTTTTAATGCTTCTAGGGTCATTTAGAAGATCATGGTCCTTTTAATGGTATTTGGAAACTTGTTAGGAATCCTCCCCACCTTGCTGTATTTATGCATTATCTAATTTCAAACAGTGATCCTTCAAGTTTGGTAAGGTTTATATATAATATATTATTTTATTTCAAATTCTGTATAACTTACTTATCATTGATTAAGATAATAAATTTTAGTTTTTCTTAACATATGCCTACTGTTTATCCCAAGATCTGATGTGCAGATACGATGTAACTATCCATGACATCCTGGTCACATCTACTCTTAGCAGGCAGTGCCACAAATATATGATTATCAGATATGACCTTACTACTAACCCTGGCCATATATGTTACATCACACCCTTTTAGCCAGTGTCTCTCTCCCTCTTTTTTCTTATAATCTCTAAATCACTGAATTTCTTCCACCTTTCCGTGTCTGACCACAGTAGGTCCATATTCCATCTGCATATTTTTTTTTTTGCCTCAGAAACAATAGCTGGAGTTTCAAGTAAATGCAATTTATTAACTACACAGTAAATTAGTATCCTTTATCCTTTTGCAAGCTGGTTTATTCCACGAAGGTGGAAGGAAAGCCAGAATTATACATTAAGAGCAAAGAAATAATTCCTCTGTCATTATGGTTGCTCTATTCTTCATCACTCTGCCTAAGATTCTGACAAAGGATCCTTTGAGGTGGGGGGGGGGGGAAGAGAAAGCAAGACCTTTACTTTTGAACAGAAATATATACAAATATGAGAGAATGTTCCCAGCATTTGTTTCAAATCTGTAATTGAGCTCTAAACCTCAAGAAAGGTTGTTGTCTTTATTCTCCTCAAGATTTGGATGACTAACTTTTTAACATCTCCTCTCAAGCCTACTTTTTTTATTCAACCTCCACACACATGAAGTTGTAGAGCCTGTAGCACTCTGGCACAGTGTGTGTGTAGGCAAAATTAAAAACTGCTATTATAAATCCTTAACTTTGGATGAGGTTCTTATATTACACAAGACCTTCAGTCCAACAGTGAAAATCTTTAAAACTTTACCACTTGAAACTTATATTATGGGCAACCTTTGTTCATTCTGTTTTTTGTAGTACCAGCAATGTACATTACCTTTGTTTTAATCTCTTCCTTGTTAATGCTTTCATAACAAAGGCAAAATTTTTTTTCAGTGTGAATTCTCTTCACTAATGTTACAGATTTTTGTTCATGACATGAATAATTGCTAACACAATTTTCAAACATAAAAATATTCAGTATATTCACATGGAAAGAAAATGCAAGAAATAGCAATATACTCATCCATATGTGATTTTGTACTGAACTAATTCGGAAGATGAGGTGCTTTCAATTATTGGATACCTGTGTGTTTTGAAACTGACTCCGTTTTTCCTATATAGTAGAGAGATTTTGAAGCCTATTGTTGTTATAGGCTATTATAGACAAAATTGCCATCTCTCATCACTGAAATACAGACAGACCCTGAGATATATAAATTTGAGATATGTAAATTCATATTTATGTAAGAAATTTGCTTAGCCCACATGCTTCATCATCCCAGTTCCCACATGCCTCTTGCTGTGACCGTACTTATATAGTGTTTTTATTTTCATATTTTTGGCATTTTTTCTGAATATTATTCACAATGGTTGGTAGTAAATGTGCCCTTGAATCAAAACTTGAACCATCTCACAAACGAACTGCAATCAATCTAGAGATGAAATTACAGATAATAAAGCAATATGAAGGTGAACAAAGCTTATCCGGTATAGCATGTGAACTTGGTCTTACGGTATCGACAGTAAATACCATAGTAAAAGATGCCTTGCATATAAAAGAACATGTTAAAGGAACAACCAACAGGAAAACAACCATCACAAAACGTGAAGGTGCACTAATGGCGATGGTAAAATTGCTTAAAATTTTACCATCTCCATTAGGGCATTAGTCCATTAGTGCAACGATATGGATGGAAGACCAGATACAGAAATTTGTTCCTTTGAGTCTTATGACAAATAGTGTTTGCTGCAAGCAGTGGTGGGTTTGCAAGTTTTAAAAATCATACTAGCTTTCAAATGGTCAAATTGTAAAATATATTTAGTGCGTGTGTGTGCGCAGTGTTTAAAAATTGTCCAACTAGATATGGTCTAAAATGTATGTATCTTTTATGTATTTAATACAGGATTTTTATTTTTATTTTTTTTTATTTAATATTTCTGCATTGCATTAAATGTTTAATTTTTGCATATGTGTTTTGACATGACAGACTGTAATGAAAGGTTGGAGGGAAGGAATCTGACTCATGTAAATTTCGACTGTATAAGGAGTTGTGGAACAGTCTACTTACATATGTCAAAGCGTGTCTGTACTTATTTCCCAATACTGGTATTTTATGAAACAAAGAAATTTTAAAATCGATATTTAATAATACTTGTTTAAGGGTCTTTGATCCTTAAACAAATATCATTAAATATCAATTAAGGTAAGTATTAAGGGTCAAAGCTGTATAACTGAGAAGAGACCTCAACATAGCCTGTAAAGAAATGCAGAGAACCGACCAGGGCTTCTGACCTAATGTCCAATCCTCACCTTCTTGTGGTGCACCCTGTTAGGTATCTGGATCCTGAACAAACGAGGATGGACTGGCAATTTGAGATTTGGCTGACCCACTTGTAAATCTTATTGGCTTAAACCAAATTACAAAATGATGGTACAACATGACAACATTTCATGCCGGCTGAGGCGTCACCCGGTTAAACAAGCCCCCCCATTGTTTTCACCAGAGAACCAGGGTGAACAGTGAAAAGTCAGCTACTGGAACAAATCTGAAAAAACACCCCAACTCAACATCACCAGAGTTAAAGATCGGTACTATCAACATAAGAAGCCTGAATGGCAAAGAAATGGAGCTAGCTGAGGAATTGGATAAGTACCAGATCTATTGCTCAGAGAGTCCTGGTGAGGGCTTTCTGAACAATAAATACAAAATGTTATATTCAGGAAATGACAATCAAGGAAAAGGAGTAGCCATAGCATACAACACAAAATATGAGGCTAATCTTCTTGAATGGCAAGCAGTCTCAAATAGAGTGATTTGGGCAAATATCAGAATGGGAAACTGGACAACGAGACTTATTTGTGCCTATGGTCCCACAGAAGGTTCTACTAAGGTAGAAGTGGAGGAATTTTTTGAGGCTTTAGAAAAAGCATCTGACACATTGAAAAAGCAAAGTTGGTCCTTGTTGGGGATCTAAATAGCAGAGTAGGGAATGATTGTCAGCCATTCAAAAATATATTGGGAAAATTTGGAGAAAAGAGCAAAGCTGATAATAACGGCAAATACCAGTTGGATTTCTGCTGAAGACATGGACTGGTTATTAGTAATACAATGTTCCAACAAAAAAATGTGCACAAATTCACATGGAGAGAACAGGCAAGAAATAAGAAAAGTCTCAATGACTATGTTATTGTTGATAGTGATGTTTTCTCCCTTGTGCAGGACACCAGAGTGTAGAGAGGATTTGAAATTGGAAGTGATCACTGTTTAGTCTTGAGGTGGATAAAATTGAATTTCATATTGAAAAGAATAACATGTAAAAAAGTTTTAATGCGAATAAAAGTTGAGCAGATCTCAGATGTGAACTGTAGACTAAAATACACAAAGATTATTGAAGAAAAAATGAAAGAGTTTGAGAACAGGAACCAAACCTTGGAGATTCAGTGGCAAGCTTTGAAGAAAACCCTGATTGATTCAGCCAGAGAGGCATGTGGTGAGGTTGTCTGCAAGGATAGAAAAATCAGAACTCCATGATGGACACAGGAAGTTAAAGAGGCAGTGAAGGAAAAGAAGAAAGCATATCAAAAGTTCCTGGCAAATAAGTCAGCTTATGCTTTTAGAGAATAGAGAGACAAATGTAAGAATGGTAAACACTGTGTAAAACTAGCTAAACAAAAGTCATGGGAGGATTTTGGCAAGAACATAGAAAATAAATATCAAGAAGGTGGCAAAATATTTTGGAGGTCATTGAAAAAGCTTAGAAATGGAGGAAAGAGTACTGTAAAAGAAGTTAGAGATGATAAGGGTGACATGAAAACGGGAGAAAAGGATATTCTTGAAGTGTGGAGTAATTACACCGAGAAATTGCTAAATAAAACAAGCAGTGATAGCACAGTGGTAAAAAACACTCAAAAGGCATACAGTCAGGAATACATATAAATACTTGAAGTAGAAAAAGCCATCAAAGGCTTAAAATGTGGAAAGGCAGCAGGAGTAGATGATATTTGACCAGAAATGATTAAGTATGGTGGTATAAAAGTCTTACAGTGGCTGCACTGCATAGTTCAGAAGGCCTGGACAGAGGGATGAATTTCCTGATGATCGCAGTAGAGCTCTAATAGTACCCATATATAAAAAGGGAAATAAAACTGAATGTGAGAATTACAGAGGTATTTCCCTACTGAGTGTTCCTGGTAAGATATATGCAAGTATACTTGAGAAACGGTTGAGAAGAATTGTAGAAGGAAGGCTTGGTGAAGAACAAGCTGGATTCCGGCCAAATAGAGGCTGTCAGGATCAGATCTTCACTTACGACAAATAGTGGAGAAATCATGGGAATATAACAAAGATCTCTATTTGAGTTTTGTAGATCTGGAAAAGGCATATGATAAGATGCCAATACACATATACACAAAAACATCTACTAATTTCGCTATCTGTAACTGACTAGCTTTGTCAAGACGAGAAGGTAAAAAACTACTAGTAAATGCAAAAAAAAAACCAATGGAATGCAGTAACGGTTAACAACAGTTAGACAAAATTGGTAGGCTCATGTGACATGATACGCATGAAGCATGAAGAGTCAGTGATTGTTACAAAGTGCGTTACATAATTTTTGGCGTAATGTAGTTCCACTAAACTTAATGAGTTAATCAGATTTTTCCACATATCCTTGAATATAATCCCTTGGTTTTGATTAAGATTATATCCTGTTTGGAGGACTACTGCAGCTTTTTTAAATGTTCATCAACTGTAATCCTCTTCTATATATGGCATGGAGCTGTTATCCCAATCTATTGCGTAGTTTGAAGTTGAGAAATGATGTGCCAAACCTGAGGTGTCTGTTCTGTTGTGATCGACATCTACATGTTCCTTCTTTCTAATTTCTAGGCTTCTCGAAGTTTGGCCTATGTAGGATAGTCCACACGTGCATGGTATACTATAAACACCTGCATATTTGAAGAAAGCTATGCTGTCTTTAGGGGATCGTAAAAACTGTCTAGTGGTATTCGTCAGTTTAAAAACAACTCTGATGTTATAAGGCTTCATAATTCTAACTATTTTTATGGAGAATGAGCCAACATAGGGTAAGACGATGGATGAAATGTACTGAGTTGCTATATGTTGTTGTTGGAGGTTGTTACTATAGAGACAATAGCCAATGAAATTAGATTCCAAAGTACTATCATCCTCTCTACAGCTAAACCACCGAAACAGAATACCACTCCCTCAGATAGGAAAGCAATTTGCAACTTAAAAAGAAACATGGGCATAATAGTAACTAAAGCAGACAAAGGGAACTCCACAGTCATTATGAACACCAAAGATTATGTTAGGAAGATAAATACTTTACTAATGTACCAGTTGATCAGTCCACATATAAAATTTTAGATAAGGATCCAACCTGAAGTACCACAACGAGACCGATCTTCTGTTTCGCAATATGGACGGTTGGCCTCAGGAGTTAAAAAGAAAACTAAAATCTTTAAATCCTATAACACTTCGCCTTTACTGTGCACCCAAAGTACACAAAGATGAAGTTCCACTCTGCCTGATCGTAGATGGCAGATTCTCCCAAACATATCTACTAGCCAAACATCTCGCAAACCTATTAAAAGAACAAATCAGAAAATCGGATTCTTATATAAAAAATTCTCAACACTTTGTTGAAAAACTTAAAAACATCAATTTATCCAACCCAGACATTTTGGCAAGTCTTGATGTCACCCCTTTGTTTACTAATGTACCAGTTGAAGAAGTCATGGAGATTATAAAAGAACTGTTTCCAAGTGATATCTCACCACTATTCCATCACTGTCTCAAGTCTGATTTCTTCAAAGTTAACAATATAGTTTATCAACAATTAGAGGGCTTAGCCATAGACAGCCCCCTGTCACCACCATATGCGGACTTGTTCACGGAGAAATTGGAAAATAACATTCTAGCTAAAATAAACCCAAAACCATCAGTCTGGTGGAGATATGTCGACGATGTGTTCATTATCTGGAAGGACAAAGTAGACAGTAAACATGAGTTCCTCCAAAAAATTAACTCTTTCCATCATAAAATCAAATTTACTTTAGAATTGGGAAACAATCGTCAACTACCCTTTTTAGATATACTAGTTAAAAGAAAAGAGAATGAACATACCAAACTTACGATATATAGAAAACCCACAGATACTGGACGGTATCTCCATTATTCTTCTAATCATCGCCATACACAGAAATGCAGCATTATACATATGCTAAGAAACAGAGCCCAAAATATAGTCACAGAAGAAGAAGAACGTACCTACAGAACTTTCCCTTATGTCTAAATCTCTATCACAGAATGGTTATCAAAACATAATCAATAAAATTCTCTACAGTAACAACCTCCAACAGCAACAACGTATAGCAACTCAGTACGTTTCATCCATCGTCTTACCCTATGTTGGCCCAATCTCCACAAAAATAGCTAGAATTATGAAACCCTATAACATCAGAGTTGTTTTTAAACTGACGAATACCACTAGACAATTTTTACGATCACCTAAAGACAGCACAGCTTTCTTCAAATATGCAGGTGTATATAGTATACCATGCACGTGTGGACTATCCTACATAGGCCAAACTTCGAGAAGCCTAGAAATTAGAAAGAAGGAACATGTAGATGTCGATCACAACAGAACAGACACCTCAGGTTTGGCACATCATTTCTCAACTTCAAACCGTGCAATAGATTGGGATAACAGCTCCATGTCATATATAGAAGAGGATTACAGTTGTCGAACGTTTAAAGAAGCTGCAGTAGTCCTACGAACAGGATATAACCTTAATCAAAACCAAGGGGTTATATTCAAGGATATGTGGAAAAATCTGATTAACTCATTAAGTTTAGCGGAGCTACATTATGCCAAAAATTATTCTGTAAAAATGACTGACTCTTCATGCTTCATGTGTATCATGTCACGCGAGCCTTCCATTGTCTGTTTTAACTGTTACTGCATTCCTTTGGTTTTTCGTATCTACCAATAGTTTTTTTACCTTCTCGTCTTGACAAAGCTAGTCAATTACAGCTAGCAAAACTAGTAGACGTTTTTGTGTATTTTTTTATTTTTTTATTTTATTGTGTATTTTGTGTGTGTTTTGGGCTATCACTGATTGTTTCATTTAGCAATTTTTCAAAATAATTACTCCATGCACCAAGAATATCTTTTTTTCCAGTTTTCATGTCACCTTTATCATCTTTAATTTCTTTTACAGCACTCTTTCTTCCATTTCTGAGCTTTTTCACCTCCAAAATATCTTGCCACGTTTTTGATATTTATTTTCTGTGTTCTTACCAAAGTCTTCCCATGATTTTTATTTAGCTAGTTTTACACAGTGTTTAGCTTTCTTACATTTGTCTCTGTATTCTCTAAGAGCACACCCTGACTTATTTGCCAGGAACTTTTGATGTGCTTTCTTCTTTTCCTGTGCTCACCATGGAGTTCTGATTTTTCTATTCTTGCAGATAACCTCACCACATACCTCTCTGGCTGAATCAATCAATGTTTTCTTCAGGATTTTGCCTCTAAATCTTGAAGGTTCCTGTTCTCAAACTCTTTCATTTTTTCTTGAATAATATTTGTGTATTTTAGTCAAAGGTCACATCTGAGAGCTGGAATTATTATTAGCTTTGCTCTTTTCTCCAAATTTTCCCAAAATATTTTTGTATGTCTCACAATCATTTCCTACTCTGCTATTTAGATCCCCAACAAGGACCAACTTTTCCTTTTTCATTGTGTCAGTTGCTTTCTCTAAAGCCTCAAAAAATTCCTCCACTTTTACCTTAGTAGAACCTTCTGTGGGGCCACATGCACAAATAAATCTCATTGTCCAGTTCCCTATTCTGATATTTGGCCACATCACTCTACTTGATATTGCTTGCCATTCAAGAAGATTAGCTTCGTATTTAGTGTTGAATACTATAGCTACTCCTTCTTTTCCCTGATTGTTATTGCCTGAATATAACATTTTGTATTTATTGCTCAGAAAGCCCTCACCAGGACTTTCTGAGCAGTAGATCTGGTACTTATCCAATTCCTCAGCTAGCTCAATTTTTTTGCCATTCAGGCTTCTTATGTTGATAGTACCGATTTTTAACTCTGGTGATGTTGAGTTGGGGTGTTTTTTCAGATTTGTTCCAGTAGCTGACTTTTCGCTGTTCATCCTGGTTCCCTAGCAAAAACAATAGCAGCCTTGTTTAAGCAGGTGACACCCCAGCCGGTATGAAATTCTGACATATTGTCATCATTTTATATTTTTATTTAAGCCAATAAGAATACAATTTCGTTGGCTAAATCCCAAATTACCAGCACATCATCGTTCGTTCAGTATCCAGGTAGATACCTAATAGGGTGCATCTCTTGAGAATTGATGAAGGTGAGGATTGGATTTTAGGTCAGAAGCCATGGTTGGTTCTCCACATTCCTTTAAAGGCTATGTGGAGGTCTCCTCTCAGTTATACAGCTTTGACTCTTAAGCATCCCTCATATTTTATACTTTTAATACGACAATATGTTGGCCTAATCAGTAATTTAATATAAGTGTTTATTATATTATTACTAAGATCCTAAGATACTTTGTTTTGCTTAATCCTTCCACTTCTACCTTTATGGTGTCAAGGTTTTTTATTCTTGCAACTGCAACTATAACTGGAGGATAAGGTGGTTAGCCCTATGCTTCCTGGTGTGTGTGTGTGTGTCCTATGTCTGCAGATTTGCGTGTTCACAGGGCCGGTTTGCCTGTTCTGGGAGATGAAAAACCCGAGTTTCTGGGCAAAAAAAATCCCCTGCTCCTTATGAGACTGGCTAACTCACCTGGTCAAAAGAGACCAGATAAAGGTTACTCACATCACTAATGGGAATCGAACCCAGGTCTTTCTGACTAATGGGCTTCATCTATAAAGACTGAACTACGAGGCTTACTAGAATACTATAGTCTTCTCCCTACTAGAGGTCATGCCAGTTAAATAATCACTGATCAAAAAGTAATGTCAGTTCTACATACTGTTTGACTTCTCTCTCTCTCTCTCTGTGTATAGGTGTGGGTGGATGGGTGCGCATGCTCCAGATGACCTTAATGTGAATGTCGAAATGTCAGGAAATTAAAGTAATTATTCTTTAATTAAAATATCAGCATTCATTCTGATGAATGAATGCTGATATTTTAATATTTGTACTAAGATGGAATTAGTAGTATTACATTGTATCACTGCTTTTTTAGAAGGTGGAGAGAGAGAGAGGTTAACCAACATCATGCAGTGATAAAAAAAAATTACAGTAAGCATGAATATATATACTGGAAAAAAAAAAAGCAGTAGTTCACAGGAATCACGAGAGCAACCAAGAATTATCGCATCTTCCAAGACACACATGTTGAAACTGATAGTTGTCAGGTATGTGCTATCATTTACTGCCATTGTAGCAGCAGAACAAAGTATGGTATCTTAAGCTATATAGTGGGACTTTGATTTTTTCTATAAGTAACGTGCTCTGCCAGATGAAATGACCATTGTATTGATCTAAAGTAATGTCCAGGTAATTTTACTCATATATTTTTTAATACAGTGAACATTACCTGTTCCTAATATTTATAAATATCCTTTAAATTAAACAAATTTAGTTTTAATTCTGTTTTAAACTCTTTAATTCCTAAATTATAAATTTTTAAAAAATGCCATAAATATTGAGTTGTAAAGTAGCTGCATTTGCTATTTTACACACAATTTTATTCATATAATTACCGTAAACCCTCAATTTAACGGACCTCAATTTAACAAACTTCGGATTTAACAGACAAAATTTCTGGTCTGTATGTCATGTGAAAACTAACACCCTGTTAATTTTAAAATGCTTTTAACCAAGATTTGCTTATAATTAAATTAACAGGTTATTTTTTGTTATTAATTTCCTGTTATTTTTAACAAATTTTCACACTAATAGTACTGTAATTGATTCTTTTGTTGCATGGTGTGATTTTCTGCGGCAGTTTTATTACACATATTTTCATAATTATAGGGATTAATTATAAAAAAACAGCAGAATTCAAAAGTTCAAAAAAACTTGATAGTTTTTTTCAAAGCAGGATTACCTAAACCAAACGATTACCAAAATAAATCATCGAACATTAACTTCACATTAACTTATCTAAAAGTATGAAAATTGTGTGTAAAACAATTTTTTTGTTATTACAGTGCTAATATTGATAAAGTTGCAGTATAATGTTACACATATTTTTATTTTAAAAATTTGCGATTTAACGGTACCCCTTAGCGCTTATTAGTCCATTAAATCAAGGGTTTACTGTATATACATTAACCTAATGCTGTGTGTGTGTGTGGGGGAGATAAAATAAATCTATACATGTACGCAGTGTGTGTGTGTGCATGCATGCATGCATAAACCACTGTTTCAGTTTCACCAGCAAAAAGATCTCTAATAGAATTTAAAACAGCTAATTTTATGAATTAGCAATAATATGAATTTAGCTGATCTGGCATGTCTCTTTAATTTTGGACACTAGGTTTTTCCTAGCATGCTACTTCAATTCCACTACCAGCTGATCAATTACTATCCTTCAATGGACAAGAATAACTTGTTCATTTCAACCTCTCATCTATCCAAGTACACTGCAGCTGAGTTTTGAAGAGAAATCACATAAACAAATGCTTTTTTCAATTTTTATTTATGCATCTCATATAACAAATGAGTTTTTTTCTCATTTGAAATATCTGAAGAAGCATCTAGAAGAAGACTCTCTACTGGAATGTGATTTCCTTAGCTAATTTTTGTTTAATGACATCAGTAGTAACCGATACAAATTCTTTACGTTACATGTCATTTTGATCCTGTTCTACTACTGGGCCTATCAGTTATTGAAAACAGCAAATGGTTTATTGAATTTAGTTTTATAATATTCTGTATTAAAAAGGCAGTTCAGATGTTCAAGCATTTTAGAATAGATCTTTCTTTGAAAAGCAGTTAGAGGTGTTTTCCCCCTGGGTGATTTCTTTCCAAGTCTTTGTCACAGCATTTTTTGTGAAAATTGAAATGTTTCATGAAACCAAAATGCTCTGCTTTAAAAAGGTCTCTAAAAGCTTATAGTAATCTAGAATTTCTGCCAGGATATTTTTATACATTACGGAACGCATCTTCATATTTGCAGCACAATCACTTGAACTCCTTGAGCCATTTGTCTTAAAAGCACGTTGATTTTAGTTGATGATGAACTAGAACTCTTTTCTTCAGTCTTTTTTTAATATTTTCTAGCAGCCCTTCACCTTCAGTTTTACACTTCATAATGAAGCATGAATTTATATAAATGATCTATAAAATAATTCAATAGAAAAGAGAAATAACTTTATGAAGACATCAGAAAATGGTCAACACTGGCAATGGATCTAGTTTAACTTTTTACGATGTAATGTCAGTAACTTCTGATCTCTGACGCATTTGCAAGATAATTAAGTTTTTTTTAAAAAAAAATAAGCCTATTAAAAAGCAAATATATAATTACACTAATTTATTCATTTTAGAAATTATGGACTTTACAACCATGTTATAAATAACTATTTTAATTTCCCAACGTTTCGACCATATTAAGATTGTAATCTGGAATATATACACAAATATACAAGGACAAGCTGAGCTACATTTCACACAGTATGCTAAAGAGACAACAATTTGATCAACGGCGGTGAATTAACAGTGGTGAAATCACTAAAATCAAATCCGGACATCGTAATAACTAGAGCTGATAAAGGTGGTGCCACCGTTATTATAAATCGAACCACATATTTAGAAAAAATAAATCTGCTAGTCTCGGACAACAGTACATATCAACCTGTTAACTACGACCCAACCGATAGAATAAAAAAGAAAACAGAGAAGCTACTTAAATCAGTTACTACATGGCCCGAAGATACAGTAAAAAAATTACTTCCACACTACACTCGTTCTCCGAACTCGTTCTCTACCAAAGATGCACAAACAAAACACACCATTCCGGCCGATAGTCGAAGGTATAGACAGGCCGAATTATTACTTAGAATAATTCGAATAATTATTACTTAGAATAAAACTCCTTGAGTGTTGATGCTAATAAATTGGCATCAACGCTCAAGGAGTTGGTAGGTCATTCTCCCTTCTATATCAGAAACACGCAACATTTTAGAAACATAATCAAAGTCATTACATTAGAAAAAGATGATTTATTAGTCAGTTTTGATGTCTATGCCCTCATGTTCTGTTTATTTTGTGTGGCAAAACGCTTTCTACCTACAAAAAGAAGGCACAGCCATGAGCACGACATTATCCCCCCCCCCACTAACTTTTATATGCAATATTTTGAGCAACATGCTGTAGATTCTTCTCCTTTGAAATCCAAAGTCTGGCTTAGATATGTTGATGATGTTTTCACTATCTGGCCCCATGGCTGCCAGACATTAGACACCTTCCTCAGCCACCTAAACGAACAATACAAACGCATACAGTTCACAATTGAGAATTGAAAAGCAGAACACAATTCTGTTTCTAGATACACTTGTCACACATCTTCCTTCTGGCAGTCTTTCCATCACTGTTTACCGAAAACCGACACACTGGCCAATATATACACATAAACTCCTACCAACACAAAAGCTAGGTGTCATTAATACTCTAAAAAATAGGGCTTTGAAGATTTGCTCCAATGAACAAGCGCTTAAAGATGAATTTTATCGGCAATACTTTTCTAAAAATGGTTACAGCAAACACTATCAACAAAATTCTCTACAAGACCTCACTAAAAATGGAGATAAACTAGACTACAATAAAACTATAACCATCCTATACATTAAAGGGACATCAGATAAAATAAACTGAATACTACAGAAATATAACCTTAAAGCCACCTTTTAAACCTCCTGCAAAATTAAAAAGCTTATGCAACTCATCCAAAGACCCACTCTCTCCGCTGGCCCACCCTGGAGTATACCGTATTTATTGCACCTGTAATCCAGCATATATAGGGCAAACAGAACACACAATTCCTATCAGACAAAAGGAACATAAATGACACATTAAATATAATAACTATGGTGAAGCTGGCCTTTCTGATCATGCCCTGTCACTTTACATAGAATTGACTGGAAAAACACCAGTTGTTTACAACACCAAAACACGGTATGATCGTAAATTTAAAGAAGCCTGTGAGATTCTTATCAACCACCCTAATCTTAACATTAATGATGGTCTAAAAATCTCAAGCATATGGAAAGCACATTCTATCCACGGAACCTGTCTCCCCTAAGAGTTAACTATAAACAGGACTGTAGATAATCCAGAATTGTAAATCTAATATAACAATTGTCATGTTAAATTAGGACATCATTGTTACTGTAAGAAAACTATCTATATGAAAGAATGTTTGTCTGATGTTATCTTAAATAGAATATAGCTTTGATGTAGTTTCTAATTAATTTTTTAATTTTATTTGTATTTTTTATTTAATTATATATGTATATATACAGGTATCCCTTGCTTAACGTGGTGAAATTAATTGCGGCAATCACTTGATATACGCAGTAAGAGTTTTGATTAACATGCCTTTAACCCTGCAGCACTTGCAGCTGATCTGATAGGTACATGCAAAATGTTTAATATAAATATTCTTACACAATTCAGTGTATAGCTTGGAGGTCATGAGTAGCTGTGCATTCATATGTTACGAGTGATATTCCACACTGTTTTTTGCTGTTAGTTTGGTTTAACACACGTTATGTAAAGGTTTGTGATATTTGACAGTAAATTGTATATGAGAGATACTGCGACATCCAATATCAGTATAGCATGGTTTTTGTTCGATAATTTCTAGATTGTAACTTAAAATAAATAAACCATCATGTATTACTAAAATAGAGAGCCAAAGACTTATTTATCATACATGTCCTCTAGGAGGTGTGCTCTACATGATGGAAACTACTAAGGAAAGTGATCTGGAGTTTACTCTGCCTTTACTACGAGTTGCCCATAAGGTTACTTATGCTTGCATCCGCCGAAACTTTTAGTTTCTGTATATTCATCACAAAACTCTTGTACTTTCTATCTTCGGCTATGAAATAATGTTGGATTCAATATCCACTTAATTTGTACCATCATGCATTATATTTGCAGTGTTTTTTCTTTATGTTTTATTGCTTGTTTGGCAAGGTTTGGAGAGTCATTTTGCTTATTATCGTAGAATTTATGCTGATAAGAAAAAAACTAAAACTGTTCAAACGACTCTTGATAACTTCTTTTGATAAAAAAAATAGCAGTAAATAATGTAGGTACAAGTATTTATTAAACATTTACTTTCATGACTTATTTTTCACGGTATTAACAACACCACAAACACTTTTATCAGCAAAAATGTTTTATTAACGCTTATATTTCGCTGATTTTCAACTCAGCATCATCAGAGCACAACACGCTTGTAAACGCGACAATGAGTGAGTGAAATGGACAAGACACTTTGGTTGCTTTTGTCACCTACCTAAACAGCCAACACCCCAAAATTCACTTCACAGTAGAAAAAGAATCAAATAACTGTTTACCATTTCTTGACACATTAGTCACCTGCCTTTCAGATGGATCCCTATCTTTTTCTATTTACAGAAAGCCTACACACACAGGAAGATACCTACATAAACAATCACATCATCATCCAGTCCAACAGTATGTCATTTTAAAAACACTTACACACAGAGCCAGAGCCATTTGTTTTAACGATACAGCTCTGACCACTGAACTCCAATACCTGTGCCATATGTTCTTAGCCAAAGGCTACAATCCCTACAAAATAGATAAAATACTACGTAGGCCCATTACTCTGCCCTCTCCTAATACACAAGAATACAACATGACCATTTCTATTCCCTATATTCAGAGGTACATTGGAAAAGATAGCCAAAGTATTGTTGAAATATGGCCTTCGCACCACTTTCAAACCTCATGTCAAGCTGGCAACTCTGATCCACTCGCCTAAGGATAAACTTCACCCTTTAGCACACCCAGGAGTGTATGAAGTTCCATGTGACTGTGACTTGGCCTATTATAGGCAAACAGGAAGATCAGTGAACATCCACCTGGAAGAACATGAAAGATACATTCGCTACTATTACTATGGCAAGTTGGGACTGGAAGACCACTCTTTGAACACTCCTTCACACAGGATTAGATGGAGGAAAACGAATGTGCTATTTAGGAGTCGTTATAGATCTGAAAGATTATTTTTTGAGTCAGCAATGGCTTTGAAGAATTCTCCCAACCTTAACAAATATGGTTGCATTAATTTGCCAAAAATTTGGGAGACGGTTATCCTAAGAAAAACTCTTGGATAATAACTGCTGTTTTTTTGTTTTTTTTTTTTTCCTCGTTAGAAGGCACCAAAAAATAGGACTTTAGATCTTTTGTCTTTTGCAATTATATTGTTTCACTCACTGTCGCGTTTACAAGTGTGTTGTGCTCTGATGATGCTGAGTTGAAAATCAGCGAAATATAAGCGTTAATAAAACATCTTTGTTGATAAAAGTGTTTGTGGTGTTGTTAATACCGTGAAAAGTAAGTAATGAATAACCATCAACACCTAAGCTTATCTGTTAGATTAAACATTTACTTTGCATTCATTTTTTATTTTTCCTAAAAGAGTACCATATAAAACTAATCATTAATACAGTAATCGATCATGGATGAATTATAATTTTTACCATTGATTATTAGATTTGATGAATGCGATTTTGATACACGTGGTAACATCGAGGGATTAATTAACCGCGTTAATCGAGGAATACCTGTATATAATATTTTCACTAGAGGTCATGCCAGTAGAATAACCGTTGATCAAATCATTGTGTCTTTAGCATTCTGTGTAAAATGTAACTCAGCTTGTCCTTGTATATTTGTGTATGCTCCAGATGATGACCTTAATATGAAGGTCGAAACGTTGGGAAATTATAATTGTTATTTATAACAATTGTGTTATTCATAACACAGTTGTGTAAAGTCCATAATTTCTAAAATGAATGCTGATCACCGTGTAACACTAAAAGAAAAGTACGCTAATCAATTAGTGTACTTTTCTTTTACGTTTCTTGTGACACTTTTAGTGTCACAAGGAATTATGTTGTAAATTCTGAAAATAAGCTTCCATCTATATATTACAGCTGCATACCAAGTTAAGGGTTAGAGAGGATATTGACAGAATTTCAGTTCACAGTAAAACAAATAAAAATGGGCGTGTCGAAATTTTTTTTCTTAAGGATATCTCTGATTTTTATAAGAATGATTATCATTTGCAAGTTATAGAAAATAAATTGTTTGTGAATACTTGATTATTTATTTCAAAAATGATCAGTAGACACAGGGTAGGTTTTAGTTTTTAACAGAGGACAAGAGATGAATAGTAACACCTGTTGTCATAGATGTGAATTTACTTCACATTTCATAAACAGCAGCAAGGTATCTTGAGAGTACATTGGTAGGGTTCTCAAACCGTTATGAAGGAATCAACGTATTGAATTGATTACATAAAGATGCTATCTCCTTTTTTGAAGATGAAACTTCTTTATTACATTCATTCGAGGCTGCCCATGATCAAATAACTTGATAATGAATGAGATGATGTTTAAAACTGAAAAAAAAAAAAAAAAAGTCTAAATTATGTAAAATAAATAAATAAATATAATAATAAAGCAATGCATTTTGAATGTATTTAGAATGAAGCTGAAAATTCACTTGTCCCTGATAACTTGCAAACTTATAGCTAATGGATTTCTGGAGCCCTACATATACACACTAAGTGTGTACCATACATTCAATGTAAATGTGAATATGTTCCCCACAGATTATCAAGTAACTACATGTATAATGATATTGCTAAAATTTGTAACATTAAAAGAAAATCTCAAACTGCTGAAAATGAACCTGTTTTTTAAGTAATGTTAGTTTTATCTTTCTCTTTGGACTATGTGGCCATTGCATTTTTGATACTGAATTAATGTCATCTAGTAGTTATTATGGACTAATTAACAAAAACGAATGGGTAAGATTCTAGTTTTGAGAGAGAGAATGTGTATGTATTGAATATCTATTTATTCAATTTGAAATTTCTGTAATTTTAATATCACTACATATTTTTGTATTTCAGTTTTTCTATCTAATATCTGACTTATATGAACAAGGAACAAGCAAAGAAATGAAGAAATGGGCATATGAAATTCATTCTAGTTTTTTAGTACCTGGTGCTGTAAGTATCTCAATTGTGTATTAAATTGATTATTATTTCATTATATTATGTAAACTTTGAAAAAGTTTTATATGTAACATTCTTTGACTTTTATTGACTGTCTCAAGGAGTTAAACATGATTAATTTAGAAATTCTTCATAAATAAGTCTCTAAAATAGATTAAATTATATAAGAATACAGGTCTCTGTGTTGCCAGTTATGTTTCCAAATGAATTCTTTATTTTTGATAGCCAAACATTCACAATTCTGATGAGGATTTTTAGCCTGGTTGGCTGAGTGGTTGGCATACCCACTCTCTAACCAATAAGTTGTAGGTTTGTGCATGGATGTTTGTGATTGTCTTTAGGTCAGAAGATGAATTTCATTGCCTGCTATGAGATCCCTACTCCCCACTTATTGGAGGTCTGAAGTGATTGAAAAAGTTCAATGTTTGGTCTCTAGAGCAGAGTTTTTGGAATTTGCAAAGAATAAAATAAAAAAAAAAAATATACGAAATTGATAAAAATAGAAAAAAAGATGGCATTGGTGTAGATGATGACAGTTGCAGTTCATTGTAGTTGGTGGATTGAGTGGTGGAGACAGAGTTGTAGAGTAGGTACCCTTCCTCGATGAGTCTTTGGACTCCCCGGAGGTGTTACGTAATAATAATAATAATAAACTGGTATCTAGTGTTGAAAGAAATTGTACTGCAGAATAAGTTTACTTGTTAGCTGGGAAAATTTGAATGGTTGGACAAGATAAGTGGAGGCTTTTCTCGATTGTTTGTGTTTGTTATAATGCATTACATTTTTCTGCTTTGGCTGGACGATTGCTGAATCTTTCTACTGATTTGGCTGAAGCTGAATATCTGAAAAACATGTTAAAGTGGCCAAATACCAAAGCAAAACCAAATATTCAGCACATGTCTAACTCTAGTGTTATCTGGACAATTGTGTATAGACCTTGATTGCTTGAGTTTTTAGGAGTTTTTAGGAGACTGCAAACAGTGAAGAAGAAACATAAATGGATAACTAAGATTATATTAAGACTAAGCAATAGCAACTGTGCAGATAGTATAAGGTATACTGTGAGTTTCCAATTTGACACGTAAGTAGGCAAAAACAGAAATGGTACACACACACATATGGAGAAATTTTTCAGGTATGGGGAGGAAATGTAGTATTATTTTCTGGATATTTAGCAAGAGTGGAGTCAAAGACATGAGTTGACTAGAGTATGTTGTGAGAGATAGTAAGTACATTTTGTGAGCTAGAATGTAATTCCAGCAGCAAATCCTGGAATCCAGCATAGTATTCATATAATAATTAATAAATGTATGTTTTATGTATAGTTGTTAAGAAGCATGTTAATTTATTTATTTTTTCTTTCTTCTAGCCTTTAAAGTTGCATAATATTGATGAGACTATTCTTCATGAAATAGGTAAATATTAAACTTTCAAATTATTTGTTGTTTTTCTAAGAATAGTAAAAATATAGCAGATGTTTTTAAAATGTGGATATTAGAATAATTTGTCAAGAAGAAACAGGGAATCTTATGTTTTTTAAACAAAGAAAACTCTGTGGGAAATACTGTTCTAAAACACAGAGTTAGATGGAATGAAATGGGGAGGATAAGAAGTTAGGTTTGACAGTGAAGGGTTCTAGACCATTTGCTGCTCATATTAACTGGATCACCTTGTTTTGAGCATCAAGCATTTTGAAGTGGTTTTGTGTGTGTCATTCTATATGTGAGAACAGTATTCTAAGGTAGGGCAGATTTGGGATTTATGCAGCATTAGTTATGAGTGAGAAGTAATATTGAGCAGAAAAGGTAATTTTCTGCGTTTGTTATAGTGAAACTTGACTGTACCATACATACACACACACACATAGAAAAGAATTAAAATTTGAGCGTAATTATAAAGTTGCATATCCAAAATCAGCACTGACTTCAATCTCTGTGCTAGCATGTCAAGAAAAATAGTTTGGAAGTTCTGCAGTAATATTTTTTGTACCACATGAAACAGTCAAGTTAATCGTTAGTGAAAAGGAATTTGTAGGTATATTTGGTGCTAGGTCATTTCATAACAGTTCACTTATGCATTCTCTTATCTAAGTGATGTCACATGAGGCTTGCTCTCTCTCTGTGTTCACTGGGCATCTGCAGATGCCGTATGGTCACTCCGATGCTCGGTGATGTGCCACACCAGACTTCGCCATGTAGAGTCCTGTTGTTTGCTTTTCTGGTGGCCTCAACTCTCTGAAGATCAGTCACTCCACACACACACACACACACACACACACACACACACACACACACACACACACACACCATCCATCCATCCATCCATCCATATCATTGATGGTTTACCCCTTCCTCTTTTTCCAGGAACTTTACCTTCTATTACTGTTCTGAGAAGTCCCTTTTCCATCCTTTCTATGTGTCCAAAATATTTTGACTTTCTTCTGTCAATATCCTTAAGGAGCCTTAAAGTTCTACTGATCTTTTCTAACACCCATTCATTTGTACACCTTTCAGTATATGATATCCTCAACAGCCTTCTGTAACACCACATCTCAAAAGCAGATATCCGTTTCTTATCTGACTTCTTTAGGTTCCAAGTCTCGCATCCATAAGTCGCTGTTGGAAAAACAACTGCATCTAAAATCCTCAACTTTGTTCCTATGGAGATAGATCCATCCTTCCAGATTTTAGACAGATCTCTGACTGCTGTTTTAGCCATTCCTAACCTTTTTCTGATATTTTCTGAACAGCAATTCTTCACATTAATAATGGATCCCAGGTACTCAAACTTGCTGACTTCCTCAATTCTTTCTCCATTAAGATACACTTGTTTCTCAAGAGCTTCTCTGTTTGTTTTTCCTTTGAGAACCATGATCTTTGTCTTGCTAGAATTGAGTTGAAGTCCTCTGTTATTACTGATCTTGTTAACTTTGTCAAGAATTAGTCCTAGTTCTCCCATGTCATTACAAAGGAGTACCGTATCATCAGCATACCTCAGATTACTGATCAATCTGCCTCCTATCCCAGTGATGGTGAACCTATGACATGCGTGTCAGCACTGACACACTTGAGGGTTTCAGGTGACACACCTTGGATGTTGAAAGATGTTGGTATTCTGATGAAAAAGCTGCGATAAATCGTGTGAGATCGCTCTCAGTTAAGGCGAAGGTAGGTTTCGGTTCATTGAAAGAATTATATTTTATAGTTAGCCTATTTCTATTTTATTTTGTAGTTAGCTTATTTCTATTTTATTTTGTAACTAGCCTATAAACAACGAGCGTTTTAAGTTTACGTTTTCTTTCTTAATCATTATAATTTTTGCATAGTCATATGATATTATAAAAACTTAGCATAAAAACTTCTATATACTGTGAATCACTATTTTCTGCCTTAAATAATATCAAATTGAAAAGGAGAAATAGATTGAGCAATGATTTGAGTGCTGCCTTTGTAGCATTAAAATGTACACAGTATAGCCCTAAAGCAACTTTCTACCAGCACTCAGCAACAGAAAAGTCATTAAATGTAATGTAAGTTTGTAATTTCACTTTATTAAATTAATTGTATAATATGAATTCATAGATTTTATATCAATGTTCTATTAAATAAATAGCCTAATATGATATGCATAAGTCACCATCTATGATTATGTAGCTAAATTTATAATGCATGTATGCAAGTGGCACATCAACAACGTCAATAGTTTAAAAAAAAAGATGTTTGACACACCTGGGTAAAAAGGTTCGCCATCACTGTCATATCCTAATTCCTGTCCTGAGCTCATTCAATGCTTCACGCATGATGTCCTCCACACATATACTAAACAAGTGAGGAGAAAGTAAACATCCTTGCCTAACTCCTTTTCCAACTTGAAGCCAGTCAGTCAATACAACACCTGTTCTTACTGTGCTTCTTGCTCCCTATTCAAGTTGGCTATCAAGCTGATAGTATGGGTTGAGGAAAACCCATTATTTTCATTACTTCTAACAGTTTCACATGCTCAACACAGTCAAAGGCTTTAGAGTAGTCTAAGAAACACATTACCAGAGGGGGTCTGAATTCTTTATATTTTTCTATGATCTGTCTAAGGCAAAGGATCTGATTTCTGGTGCCCTTACTTTTCCTAAAATCTGCTTGTTCCTTGGGCATCTCTGCCTCAACTTTGGCCTCAGTCCTATTCAGCATGATCTTCAACAGAATTTTGCCTGCATGAGATATTAAACTAATAGTTCTATAATTCTTGCACACCTTCATATCACCTTTTTTATGTAGTGGTATGAAAACCAACTTCTTCCAGTCTCTAGGCCATGATCCTGTCTCCCATATCCTTGTAATCAGTCTATGAAACACTCTTATCCCTTCGTCCCCTGTGGCCTTAATTAACTCTGCTGGGATTTCATCTGCACCTGGGGCCTTATTGCTGTTAAGCTGCTTGACTGCTCTTTCGATTTCATGCCTAAGTGGAGGAGGTTCCAAATCTAAATTTTTCCTGGTGAGAGGGCTCCACATTTTCCTTATCCACTCTGCTGTACAGTTCCTCACAGTATTCTTTCCATCTGTTTTTGATTTCCAACTCTTTTCTTAGTAATGCTCCATTCCTGTCTTTGATGACATTCAATTTAAGCTTAAACTTGTGCTTTAAGTCACAAACTAAATAAAACATCCTTTTATAATTGTACCTCCTCATTTGGAACTTCATTGCTTCACATTTATTAGTATAGAACTTTTCCTTGCCCTGCTTGATGGCTCTTCTGACTTTCTATGTAATCTCTTGTATTCTTCAGTCCCTGTGTCTCTTTTTTTCCCAACCACCTTCTTTTGATTAGTTCCCGTGTTGAATCTGATATCCATGGGTCTCTTGGTCTTCTTATTGGGCAGAGATACTTCTTCGCTGTATCCTGTATCATCTTGACTCCTTCCCAAAGAATTTCTGGTGAGTTCTCCTCATTGGTCTCCAAAAAATCATCCAACCAAGTTGATGTTTCTTCTGTGAATCCACTAGGAATTACTCTGACATCAAATCTAGTGGGATGTGCCTGACCTGGAAGTTTTCGGAGTCTTAGTCTTACTTTGGCTCTTACTAGCTGATGGTCTGTACCACAATCTGCTCCAGGACAAGTATGCACATCAGAGATGCTTGTCTTCCACCACTGGAGAGCTAGGATGTAATCAATCTGTTGCCTTGACCTATCAATGTTAGATGTCCAAGTATAGGTCCTTCGTGGATGTTTCTGGAAGCAGGTATTGGTAATGACTAATCTGTTAGCACGGGCAAATTCCAACAGTCTTCACCGGGTGTTATGTTCACCCTGACCAAACATGCCATACTCTGGCTTGACTCTCATACTCTTTCCCACTTAAGTCCCCTATGATGTAAAGTATGTCTCTCCTTGGCAGGCAGTCCAAAACAGTTTGTAAGTTTTCATTGAATTCCTCACTCTCTTCAGGCCTATCTGTGTGGGGTGCATAAACTACCATAATTGATACATTGGTAGGCTGAGCCTTAAGTCTAATAGAAAGTATCCTATCATTAATGGGGTTATAACATGAGGCTACTGCTATTAATTATGCATTAATTGCAGAATAATCAGATAAAAAAAAGCTGGAAATATTTGAAGATGCAAGAAACTCATCTGTATATGCAAGAAGCTCCTTGCATATACAGGAACGGATTTAAAGTAGAGAGAATATTTTGGAATCTGCGATTGTAGATTCCAAAAATACTGAAGTTATTAAAGAATATTAAAGGCATTCTCCAAACTTCTTTTTGTCCATTAAAATGTCTTGATATGCAAGGTGAAATATTGAATTATAATCTGATTAGTGAAATAAATTTAGTTAATTATTAGCTTTAGATGTTTGCTTACCATTAGCATGAACCTCTTAAACTTTATTTGGTATATACTCTATTAAAAAAAATAAATAAATAGTTATCCACTTGATTTATACCACCATAGTAAACAATACAATGGGCAAACACTGGATGTGACTAGATTTCCCCAACTATATAACTACTCTGATCGAAACCATTTATGCAGACCAGAGCATGATGCACTGGAGAAGCTTTCCCAAATAATAAGCAATACTGGAATAGCCCAAAAGAATTTATAAATATAACAGTAATCAGTACAATCTTTTTTTCCTCTCTATAGGAACATTTAATTGTTGAACACTTAAAGAAGAGAAAGACCTTACCATCTTACAGCAAGAACTAAAACATATTAAATGGGACATCATAGGTTTAAGTGAAGTTCACAGGCCGGGTGAACATTTAATGAAAACTAAAAAATGAAGACTACTTATACTATTATGGGAAAACTAAAGGACAATACGGAGTTGGAGTTCTAATTAAGAAAACAAGTGCACCTTATAGAAGATTTTAATTATACAGATGAAAGAATAATAGAAATTACACTTAAACTCCAAACTTAAAATCAAGATCATCCAAATATATGCTCCCACCTCATCCCACACTAATGAAGTGATAAGAAGCATTTTATGACTCACTGCAGCACACTCTAGACAAAAAAAGAAATAGCAATCAAAATTTTACTATAGTAATGGGCGATTTTAACCTGAATGGTGAATGGGATGACCTAAAGTAGGTCATCCCATTCACCAAATAGTCACAATAGAACCATACATATATGGTATAAGCAGCAACTCAGGAATAGTTCTTACAGAATTCTCTATCAGTAACAAGCTTTATGTTATGAATACATTTTTTAAGAAAACCTTCAAAAGAAAGTGGACATGGAGAAGTCCAAATGGAGAAATAAAAAATGAAATAGATTGTATACTGTATAATAATAAAGAAATAGTTCAAGATACCTGAGTGCTAAATCAAGTAAAAACAGGAAGTGAGCACCGACTGGTGAGAGTCAAAATTAAAATAAACCCCAAATTGGAAAGAATAAAATGGCTAAACAACAAAAAATCAAGAAGTTTTGACTTAAAACCTATTGAAAACAAGAAGAAGGATTATGAAGAAAGACTCAATCAAAAAACTAGACTTAATAAATTTATTTGTATAGGAAGACATAAATAAATAAATAGACACCATTCTACTAAAAAAGAGACAAAATATGAAACAAGACAAAAACTTAATTTCTAAAATAGAATATTCAGAACTAAAAAAATAAAAGAAACAATTGAAAACAATAAAAATATGAAAATACTAAGAAAATATTTATCAGTTGGAAAAAGTCAAATAACTGTAATAAAATATAAGAATGGAACTATATAAGGATTTTCCCTATCAAGAAAATCCCCTCCCTGTTACCATCCACTAAAGATAAACAGTCCTCTCTCTCTCTCTTCTTTCCCCCTATGTTTACCAAATTCTTTTCAAAATAAAGAAATATCACATTAGAGGCATTCCCCTCAACTACTCTTATAACCATTTTATAAAAATGTTACCAAATTACTAAAACAAGACAGCCTTTAACTAATCTATGCTGGCCTCTGCAAAGAATCTCACCATCAATCACCTATTCCTGTATACAAACTCTCACTAATGCTTTCAAAATGTTAATTGCTATTGAAGAGATGCAAACTAGCCTACAGTTTTAATGCTTCCATTATTCCTAGGGAGTTGACTAGCTGCAAGATTTTCATTAAACAAATTCTCTTAAAGAGCTTCTATATTAGCATTACTTCCCAGCTTTACATCATCTCCACTAATGGCTTCATCAAATCTTTGGCATATTAACCATGGATGGTGCCAAAGAACTGATAGTGAAATTTCATATGGTTCCAGCACCTTGTTGAAAATTCAGAGTGATCCCTCAACCCTCATTTGGCCTCCTTCCTATAGGAATAAAATCTATTCTACTAGAGTGAAATATTATAAAATCTATATGCAACTCATCTCCACTTTCCAACTTATACCTATATATCTCTTCTTGATTTGCAGTTCACGTTTGGCCCTCCTGGTCATATATTTCACTTCTTCAAACATATTTATCCTTCTCAACCTAGGAATGCAGTCTATCACTGCTGTTATCTAATATTCCTTGACTAATTCTCAACCACTACTGATTTCTTTACTCCAAAACTCTTCCATCAGTGTTATAGCTTTTGAATGGCACCTAAATCTATTATTACCCTTTTCGTTATAATTCCATGTTAATTCTTTTCTTCTTGAAACTCTTGCATGCCTACTCACCCTCAGATAGGCTACACCACCATTCTCTCTAATTAGTGGAGTGAGATAACATCTCATCCATGTGACATCCTCTGATGCTATGACCAAATCCAAAACTCTTGATCTCATATTTCCTTCACCCCTATGCTGCCAGAAACAAATTTTGTTATTATGAATGCCTATTTCTCTTTCCAGTCTATTTTGGCACAGCTGAAATATACAATAATAATTATCTGCTATATATGAGCTAACCTAATTTGCCTAAACAAATCATGCTCATCATCCTCACCCTCTAGTTGATAGCAACATTTCACTAAATATTCTGATGTCCTTTTCCTGCTGTTTTTCTACTCTGAGTTGGCACAGCTTATCTGCTGTAAGTAACTCCCCACCAACTCTGTTTTTTTTTTTTTAACTTGTGAACTTCAAAATACACTATTGCTTTTATTCTTTATGCTGTCAGGATATCATCTGCTGTCATCTCTGTTTCACTAACATCAGT
This sequence comes from Typopeltis vanoorti, assembly GCF_054136105.1. Taxonomy (NCBI): domain Eukaryota; kingdom Metazoa; phylum Arthropoda; class Arachnida; order Uropygi; family Thelyphonidae; genus Typopeltis; species Typopeltis vanoorti. Next base: position 115,004,606 of record NC_143553.1, read on the forward strand.
TATATTTGGACAAACTAAACCCATCACAGCCACATATTCACCCCTGTTATTTATAATCCCCCTAAAATTCATATACAGATAAAGCAGTAGGTTATTTAATCTTTAATGAATGTTGTATGTTGTTTAGTATTCATATTTGGTATTAAAACTATGTTGTTTGGTATTCCTATTATCCTTATAACGATTACTATTCTCCTCAGTCTCCATTGTGCTCTGTGACATGCTATTTTTTTATTTTTACAAGTATTTTGTGACATGACATACTTTATTTTTTTTTACATGTGAGTTCTACCTACAAATGGCTTTAAACCTCCTGTTATATGTTAGTACTAAAAGTGAGCTAAGGGTAAGATAACCAGACAAAAAAAACTGGCAGTATGTTGGACTAAATCCCACCATGATCATGGACAATTTTCATTGTCCATTGAGAATATTATTTCAGCTTTTTAGAGGCCTGAAGAAGTGGCTTAAAAGAGTTACTTAGTTCTAGAACAGGGTTTCTAGATTATGTAATCCTTAGCCTATTCACGGTGCCAATATATGAGAGAAAGTTTACAGCCTTCTTATAGATGGGTTCACATTGTAAAAAAAAAAAAGTCTACTATTGGAACTATAGCTTGTGAACAGCAGATTATGTATCTTGTCACAGAGCAGAATGGAGACTGAGGAGAATATAATGGTGATAAGAATAATAGGAATACCAACAACAAATTCTTTTGTGACTGTATGAATTTTAGAAGTATTATAAATAATATCATATGAGTTGTGATCTTGATAGGTTCAGTTTGCCCAAAGATAATTATTAGTGAAACAGGACTGACAGGAGATGATATTATTATTATTATTATTATTATTATCCAGGCCTCCATGGAGTCAAAAGAAGACTCATCGTAGGAGGTCGTTTTTAGGAAATACAAAGTATCATACCACTCCTTGAACCCATTAACCATCCCCACTCCAACCACTCTCTCAGGCAATGCATTCCAAGGTTCAACCACCCTCCACGCAAAGAAACCACTCCTCACCCTCTTCTGCACAGTCTCCTTTCATAACTTCCAGGGATGGCCCCTTGTCATCGCTCCTTCCTCCCACCAAGTGAAAGAACTCTCCAATGTCTACCCTGTAACTGCCTCTCAACAGTTTAAAAGTCTCGATCATATCACCTCTCGTTCTTCTATCCATTAAACTCTGCAGTCCATATTTCCTCAGTCGATCCCCATAACTCATATTGTACAGTCCTGAAACCATCTTTGTTATCTGCCTCTGTACCCTTTCAACAGTCAGTTTATCCCCTTTAAATCCTGGGGACCAAATCTGAGAACAGTAGTCTAAGTGTGGTCAGATGAGGGCCTTATACAACGGAATGATAACTCTTTTATCTCTGCAGGTCAGCGTCCTTCTCAGTAATGCAACAATCCTCTGAGTTACCCTCACCACCTTTGCAATATGCTCCCTGAATTTCAGTTTTCTATCAATCACCATCCCCAGATCTCTTGTCTCCCCTACCTCCTTCAATTGATACACATGCCCCCATCGATGGATCCCAAACCTCTAGACTTTATATTTTGTTGCATTGAACCGAGAACCCCATTTATTTGCCCATCTATCTAGTTTATTCAAATCCTCTTGCAGGGCTGCCACATCTGCACTATTACTGATAACCCTTCCCAACTTCACATCATCTGCAAACAACTGAATGTCCCCTTGCAATCCATTGACAATATCATTGATATAAAGATTGAACCATACAGTTCAATCCCAGTACTGATCCCTGTGGAAGCCACTTGTAACCTTCTGCTTCCTTGATATTGCCACATCATACACAATTCTCTGATGCCTATCAGTCAGCCAATCCTGAATTCATTTTGACTAACCCGACATTTAAACCCATGTGCTGCAACTTAAATATCAGCTTATCATGTGGCACCCTGTCAAACGCCTTAGCAAAATCCAACCAAAAAAATGGCAGTATATGCCTTTCCCTCATCAACTGCTCTTGTCACTTTATTATAAAAGACAAACATATTACTAAAGCAAGAGTGCCCCTTAACAAATCCATGTTGATTCTCACAGATAACATTACCCTCATCTACCCAACGCTGTATAGAGTCCCTCACTAATTTCTCCAAGACCTTAACAACTACTGATGACACACAAACAGGCCTATAATTAGACACTTCCAGTCTGCTACTGCCCTCATGCAGCGACACTATCTTACCTTCCTTCCATTCCCTGGGTACTTTTCCTTCAGCCAGACATTTATTGAAAAGCCAGGTCAACGGAGCTGTCAGTTCTTTAGCACATTCTCTCAAACCCCATGGTGAAATACCATCCAGTCCAACAGCTTTATTGGTATCCAGAGTACTCAATATTTGGAACACACTCTCCTCTTGCACCTCTAAACCCTGATCCTGCCCTATCCCTCTAGTATTAAAACCTCCTCCATGATGAAATATTCCATAAAGTGCTCATTGAACAACTCCACTATGTCCTCTGCATCAGTCACTGTATTCCCATTTTTATCATGTCATTCTTCCACAATCGTTTCTCTGCCTACTGGCCACATAGCTAAAAAATTCTGTAGGATTTTCTTTGGATCTCAGTTGCCAATCTCTTCTCATATTCCAGTTTTGCCTTCCTCACCATTCTGGTCACTCTCTCCTGGCCTGCATCTTATATTCTTCGTGTATCTGTCCTCCACCCCTCTCCTTGTATATCTTCCATAATCTCTTTTTCAACTGCAGTTCCTGTTCGATATCGTTTGTCATCCACTTTACACCAAATTGCGTCCGCTTCTTCACCCACCCATGGAATACAGCTTACAATTGCTGCTAACAAATATTTTTTTCACAATTTCCCAAGCACTAATGATATCCTGGCCTTCCAATTCTGCCCTCCATGGAACTGCCCCTAGTTGATATCTAAGACTACTATAATTACCTGCCTTATAATTCCACATAAGTTCTCCTTTCTTTGATACACCTGCTTGCCTGTTCATCTTCCAAGTCAAAACCACATGGTCACTCTCTCCAACTGGTGGGAGAGATGTCATCTCACTTATTATCAGCTCTTCTGATGCTATGAAAAAATCCAAAACTCTTGATAAACCAAATATCCTGTCTTGGCCACTTCTACCTCACACCATATGCTTTCAAAATTTGTCCCTCAAGAATTCCAGAAATTCTCTTCCCCTTCTTACTACTTGCATTTTTCGCTCCTCCCAGCTTATACTGCTGTAGTTAAAATTTATACCATACATATATGGTATAAACAGCAACTCAGGAATGGTTCTTACAGAATTCTTTATCGGTAACAAGAAGACTTAATTCACATATCGGTGAAGACTTAATTCACATAGAATTAATTAAATGGGGAGGAAACAATATAATTCACCATGTCACAAACTTACTAAATCTATGCCTAGAAGAGGGGAAGATACCAGAAAACTGGAAAAATGCTACTCTGATACTGTTATTTAAAAAAGGGATAAAAAATTATTAGTACCAATTGACCAATTAGTATTCTCTCTAATCTGTACAAAATTCTCACAAAAGTAATAACAAACAGGTTAACCCCTCTTCTAGACTCGGATCAACCAGTAGAACAAGCAGGATTCTGTAAAGGCTTTAACACAATTGATCATATTCATGCAGTAAAACAAATAATAGAAAAAGCAGAAGAAAACCAATTGCCTTTCTGTTTAGCCTTCATTGATTATGAAAAAGCATTTGATTCCATCAAATAATCAAAGCACTCCAGAATCAGGGAGTTCCTGGAGAATATATAGACCTCCTCCAAGCATATACCATACTGCGACAGCAACAATCCAACTAAACACAAGTAGCAATAAAATATCAATTGAAAAAGGTGTCCAACAAGGAGACTCTCTATCACCCAAAATCTTTACAGCAGTCCTTCAAGAAATATTTAATAATATAAACTGGATAAACCTTGGTATAAAAATTAATAACAGAAACTTAACACACCTGAGATATGCAGATGATATCATAATTTTTGCAAACACTCCAGAAGAACCTTAATATAATTATAAAGACCTATATCATGAAAGCAGGTTAAACTAAAAATAAACAGAAAAACTAAAATCATGTTTAATTATTTTGTAACATCAAAAAACATAATAATAGAAAACAATTTCTTGGAAAGAGTCTCTTCATATACATACTTAAGTCATCTTATTGATCTCAACTGTGGACTCCAAAAGGAAATAAATTGAGTTCAACTTGCCTGGAATGCATTCAGAAAATTGAAAAGCATTTTTCAAAACAGTGATGTCCCACTCTGTTCACAAAGGAAGACCTTTAACCAGTGTATACTTTCAGTCATCTCATATGGTTGTGAAACTTGGTCGCTAACAAAAGCTGGCAAATAACAACTCGAAGAAAAAATGGAGAGGTTGATGCTAGGCATCACATTAAAAGATAAGCGAAACACCTGGATAAGAAGCCAAACTCACATCACTGACATCATTCTTCACCATAAGCGACTAAAATGGAAATGGGCTGGACATCTATCCAGAAGAGAAGATGAGCGATGGACACCATACTAACGAACTGGATTCCAAAAGAAGGGAAACAAGGCCGAGGATGTCCTAAAAGAAGGTGGAATGATGAATTGTCAAATTTTGTTGGGGAAAATTGGTCAACCATCGCCAAGAACTGGAGGAGGTCTTCATTCAGCAGTGGACAGAAAATGGCTGAAAAGAAGAAGTAAACAATGTTTGCACTTGAGAGTTCCAAGTTATCGGCATATACAGAATGATATAATCCTTGCCATTGGATCACATTTAAGTTACAGTGACTCGACCACAGGAATAATTTATAACATGTTTGCTGTAATGAGAATTGACTGTAATGCTATCTTAAATCTCTGACAAAAGTTGAATTCAGTATGTTAATTTAATCAACTTTTACCTTCAACTCTATGTATAATATCAGCTGGTGACTAATTCAGAGCAGAGGTCATCGCAGATACTTGGACTTCATTCCTTCTAGAAGCATGACCAGACTTCAACTATCAGAAATTTTGAAGTATGATATCTATATGCAGTTTTTTTATATATTGAAAGGCCAGAAGTTAAGGTGTCCAATTATGCTACAGAGTATTGTATACAATGGAAGTTAAATGCAAACGAGCGAGTTTTCCGTGTAATGCACATGCACAGAAACAAACCAAAAACAGTTTCATTCCTTTGCATTTCTGAAAAGTATATTAACCTGTAACTAAAACTACCTTCAGGAGTTTTTTGAAGTAGAGCTCCCCTGATTATTCCATTTGATCCTGTGCAATTTATGATAGTCTTATGATTATATTTCTTTTCAGATTGCTTTAAACTCCTTTTAACTGGCTTTTGATGGGTGTTAGTTACTTTTTAATAACAGTTCAGTTTAATTTAGTATTAATTTTATATGCTCAGCACTTTTTTAAATACCCAGATACAATATGTATCAAAATTATATTGAAAATATCAAAAATTTATCTTATATGCAGTTATATTGAGAGATAATAAACCAAAAATATGATTGTCAAGAAAAATGATTAAAAATGTTTCTTTATTCATTTCAAGATTTGTATTTTGGTTGGTCAGTTATTTAATTATTAGTCTTTATCATCATCTGTAAAACTAACTATTAAACTGACTAGATTTGATTATGAATTTGGATGTAGAATAAACACTACTGCACTGATAGGTCTTTGTGAAAAAATAAACAGTCACTGCTGTGTCACTCTGTTAACTTGGGTTTCCTGACTCAGGTAGATTGATACACAAGAGCTGGTGACTAATTCAGAGCAGAGATCATCGCAGATATCTGGACTACATTCCTTCTAGAAGCATCACCAGGCGTCAACTACTGTGTCATTGACAATTGGTTTATGTAGATTTAGCTGATGGGAGGGTTGGAAGATAGTAATTACCTCATGCCTGCAATTAGAGGACTAATTTTGCTGGGTCCTGAAATAAACAAAACAAATAATTCTTCCATAGACCTAGTGAAATTTTTCTGTCCATGGGAACATGGAACATAAGGATACTGAACCATAACTTTTTGCTTGATGTCCTCACTGAAGAATTTCATGGGTACAAGTTAAATTCTTACTCTATGAGAAGTAAGATCGATAGTCAGAAGGTTAGCACTCAGTTCATGTGTTCAGGATATAAAGACAGTGAATATTTGCGAAGTGTAGGATTGTTACTTAATACAAATTTGAATAATGCTCTTCTTGGATATAACTGGATTATTGCAAGGCTCCTAACTGCTAAATTCAAAACCAGGACTAAATCTCTGAATGTGGTTAGTTGCTATGCTACTACTGAGGATTTAGAAGATGGAGAAAGAGAGTACTTCTTTAACTTACTACAGACATAAGAAATGATGATATAAAAGTTATTTTAGGAGATTTAAATTCCAAGATTAGCACTCATTCCAGTTACTGGGTATGGCTAATTAGACCATTTGGAATTGATAATTGTAGTTTCAATGGTGAAGGACTCCTCCTGTAAGCTAAATTGACTGAGAATAACCATTACCTGTTTTAAGCATAAGTATAATTATATATTTACAAGGATCTTACCTGATGGTTTCCACACAAGCATGATAGATCATGTTCAAAGTAATAGTAAATGGGCAAGTTCTGTGTGCAAATTCTGGAACATACAGAGTTACAGTGATATGATCTTACCACTACCTTTTTTTTTTTTTTAATGTTGGGCCCATATATGAGAAGTTGGCTGGTGGCCTATAGTACGTTCATATCGTATATGGGTAAGAACATGTTGCAGTTGAGGCTTTGAAAATGTACTACAAGGCCTACAGCTATCTCTTTTAACATTGAAGCATTGGACTTATTGCCTGTTCCAAGTATGGTTTTTGGCATTATTATACTCAACAAGATAAAGAACTTGGTTGACAAGCAATGGGAAGAAGCTGCATAGACCAAATATTTTCTCTGAGACAGATCCTTGAGAAATGTTTAGAATTTCAGAACTCTGTGTTTTGTTGACTTCAGTTAATATGCAAAATTTATGAAAGATCGTAAACGCTTATGGAATACTTGACAAAGTTATTTGCATTATAACAGCTTGATATGATAACAGTGAAACTTCTTAATGTTGATAAAGCATGTAATGAATGATTTAAAATAACAATTGGAATAAGATAGAGATGTGTTCTGTCACCCTTTTCTATTTGGTCTTGTAATTGATTTTTTGATGAACAAAACTGCACGTGAAAAATTGGGGATTAAAGTGGTCAGAATCCTAGAATATCTGATCTGGATTATGCTGATGATTTGGCCTTATTCAAATAATGATGTAGAAATGAATGTCTGCATAGCTGCAGTTTATGATGCTGGGTGTCAACTAGGCTTGATTGTCAGTATTGAGAAAACAAAGGTAATGAAAAAGATGATAATGAAGTCCTCTGTCTTTCTTAAAGGATGCACTATAGATCAAGTCTCTTACTTAAGTTATCATGGTAGCAGTGTAACTGTTATCAGTAAAGTGAGGAATGAAGGGAGTAGAAGTTTAGGGATGGCTTCAGGAGTATGCAAAAAATTATGGAAAGTGTGGAAAGACAGCAGAATATCAATAAAAACAAAACTTAAAATCCACAATAGCCTGGTTCTCTTTGTTTTGCATTATGGTGCTGAGACATGGACATTGTATAAGAGGTGATAGTTGGAGGCATGTTTTAGATCAATGGTGAAGTATTTTGGGGATAAGATGTTGGGGGCATGGTCAGCTGCCTCTTTTTGTTCACTTAACAAAATTATGTTGAGTGATCCTGAAGGTGTAAAGAAAAGAGTTAAGCACTAAATGGGATGGATTGACATTATCAAACAGGACCTCAGCAGAATAGGCATTTAGTGGCATGCAGCAGTGTACTCTCAGGACTGGCATAGGAAGTATCTGGAGTAGGAAGATATTTGACCTGATCAGACCTCCGTGACTACTGGTTGCTTGAGGAATTTGTATGTATGTATGTATGTAAAACAATCCATTTCAACAAATAGGCATCTTCAAATCTTTGCTCAACAGAACATGTTATATGCTTTAATTCCCTCTCCTTCCACCAAGAAAATTCATCTTACTACATCATCCAATCTTACTATATCATTCAGTCCATCTTACTACAGAATGGTTTCACTTCAAAGAAGTTTAAATGCATCTTGGACACTTACAAGCCCATTACCAAAAACCCTGAACTTGTACAGTGAGTCTTATCCCATATATCACAGGCAGCTTTGAGACAATAGCTAAAATCTTGAAAGGATTTTCCTTATCAAGAAAATCTCCTCCCTGTTACCATCCACTAAAGATAAACAGTCCTCTCTCTCTCTTCTTTCCCCCTGGTGTTTACCAAATTCAGTGTGAGTGCCTCTCTTCTTACTTTGGACAAAGGACATCCTGTTGAAAAACGAATACAAGAACACCAATCTTATATTAAAAACAGTATAATTGAAAATCTGTCAGCATGGAGTGGACACTGACCATGATATCCTATGGCTTCTTGAAGAATCCTTATTCTTTTATGCTCGCTTTTTACATTGTGCAAGTTTAGGTTTGAGCAGCTATTTAAAGAGAGTGCTGAAACAATTTCACACCATCCAAACTTAAATCAGAATGACTGTCTATTCACAGCCAAGATTTGGGAGAGTTTCATCTTTATAAATGATAAGTAATAGTGTGTTCTCCCCATTCTAATTATTAGTTTTATTTACATAAGCAAAGTGGATACTAGATCCAGCCTTATTTCAAAGCTGAATGTTTGTAGAAACTATGGAAGTTGTCATGAGTTGACCTGAAAGCTTACGAGAATACAATCCTTGTCATCCCTGAGTTGCCTAAGCTTGCACCACATAAAAGACATGGGTGCTACCCAAGTATCCATATATTTGCCTTTTATTAGTGCATTTGATAAAGGTTTCACTGGCCTGACAGCTGTTTTGAACTAATTGGTTCTCTTCAGAGACTAGGCAGAAACCATAATAGAGCAAAAACTCTCGTTCACTACTAAGGAAATTGATATGTCAGGGAAATGTATTTTTTGTAAGTGAATTCTCAGTTGGTGCATAAAAGTAATTTCTAAAGGAAGAGCCATAAGGCTTTATTTCGGCTGTGTAAAATGATGTAATTTTATATCGTCGAAATGAAGCCTTATGGCTCTTCCTTTAGTAATTAGTTTTATTTATTTTATTTTTTAAATATAATGTTTATTATTTATTTAAATAAATTTAATTTTAATTCAAATCACTTTGAGCCATAATTGTAATCTTATTTTATTGTAACCACCCACTAGGTGGTATCTGGCACATGGCTCAGCTCTGTAAATAAGATTAATATTCTTTGTTCTAACTTCACCTTGTGATTCTGCTGATGCATTGATGGTCAAAAGTTAGTTTCTTGTTGAAATGTTTGCAGAAATAAAATTATTATATACTCTTGTGAATATGTGTGTTTAACAAACCATTTTTATTATGTCAATAGTGTCATTAAAAAAAAACAACTATGTATCGTTCCTCTCCTTGAAATCATTAATAGACAAATCACTTACAACTGACTCAGGCAACCCATTCCATTCATTCACCACAAAAAATCCAGTCCTCATGCTAACCACATACCCAACTTTCACGAATGACCTCTTCTTCTACTCCCTCGAATTAAATGTTGAAACAGTTCCCCTGCATCAGTCCTATAAGATCCTGTAAGTAAGTTAAATGTTTCTATCATATCACTCCTGTTTTGCATATCAACCAACTTTCGCAATCCACAAAACCTCTATCTATCCTCATATGAAACATTCCACAAACTACTCCACCATTTCCTCATTCCAAAGAGGAAACCCAGGTGACCAGACCTGAGCACGCTAATCCAGATGTGGTCATATCAAGGCTTTAAAAGAGGAATGATAACTCCCTTATTTCTGTTTGTTAGTGTATGTATATTCTTCAGTAACCAAGTAATCCTATCATAGATACTACCCTGGCTGCTTTATCAACATGCTCTTTGAACTTCAGCTCTCTATCTTCTATTATCCCCAAATCTCTGGCTTCATCAATTTCCTACAGTATACCCTAAGTGTATTACACACTTTTAATCTTTGTATCCCAAAATGCATAGTTTTTCACTTTTCCACATCAAATTGACATCCATTGTTTTACCCATACTGTCAGCCTATTCAAATCATCCTCAAGCTCTGTACATCATCTTGATTAATTGTTGCCCTACCCAACTTTGCATCATCAACAAACAACTGAATATGTCCCTTCAGATTATTTTCTATATCATTTATGTGCAAATTATAGCGGTATGTGTACCAAGCACAGAGCCCTGCAGCACACCACTAGTCACCTTCTCCTGGATTATCTGTCCATGAACCACAGTTTTATCCATATCACTAGTTTCATATCCATCCCCATTTGTTGCAGTTTGTGTAATAGAGTTCCATGTGGTATCCTGTCCAAATGGCTTTGCAAAATCCAATAGTATCATCATGTAGCATTCCCTTTATCCAACTCAGCTGCCACTCTATTATAAAATGTTAGTACAAGAAAGGATAAAATGTAAAATGTTAGTAGATTACTTAAGGCATGATTGACCATTCACGAAGCCATGCTGTCCTTCAAAGAGTATCATATTCTTATCCACCCATTCCTGAATTCTCTTTTTGACCAACTTTTCTACTTTTACCACCACTCCTGAAATACTGATTGATCTATAATTTGCTACCACAGACTTAGATCCTCCTTTATGCAAAGAAATTATTTTGCTTTCATTCCATTCTCTTGGGATTTTGCCACAAATAAGACTTAAACTAAACAGCCTAGTCAGTTCCCCTGCACATTCTCTTAAAATGTGAGCCAACATCCCACAGCTGTATTTGCATTCAGATTCTGCAATATTCCAAGTTCCTCTAATTCATTAACCTCTGTTCTCATATCAGTCCCCATCACCTCTGCCATAACAATTAATATTTTTTACTAACAATATCTTTACTTGGATGATGTACCTCTGTGAAATCGTTACTCAGTAGCTCAACAATTTTGTCTGCCTCTTACCTCTACCAACTGCATTCATTAGAGTTATCTTTCCATAGTTATCCTTCCTCCTACTTGCCACATAATGGAAAAACTCTTTAGGATATCCTTTCCCGTTTTTGACTAATTTCTTCTCATAATCTGATTTTGCCTTCCTTACTATGCTGGTCACCTTTCTTGCCTGATCCTTGTGCTGTTCATGAGTTAACTGGTAATTTTTCTCCTTATATGCCCTCCACAGCATTTTCTTTTTTTGCAGCTTATGCTTAATGATACTATTCGTGTATCTAACTGCTACCTGATTTACCCTCTTGATTTTGTGTGATGTTGCCTCCTCTAGATATCCTTTGACTATCCCCCCCCCCCCCATGCACTGTGAACATCCTTCCCTTGCAGATCTTTCTGCCTTGGTACTGTTTCAAGCTGCCTCCTAGGTGTATCATAATCACCTGCCTTATAGTTCCACATATACCCCTTCTTTAACTTCTATTTCTCAAGTCAAGCTCACTTGATCACTTTCCTCAGTTGGAGGCAATGTACAGGTCTTCTGACCTTATAACAAGATCCAACATTCCATACTCCAAGTCCCCCCCCCCCTTCACATTCTGCTTCAAGTAATTATCTCTCAGTAAGTGTATACATTCCATTTCCTTTCCACCATGTGATCTTTCCTACTACTAATCTATTTCTCTGATGACATCCACATAATAATTACTCGATTTGCACTTATTGTACTAATCTGCTAATGCATATCTTCGTCCCTTGCACCACCTGGTCTATAGCAGGAACCAGTTTTATATTTTGTCCTATTTGCCTTGATCTCCCACCAGATGACTCAAAAAGAACTGGCACCTGACTCCTGATCTTGTTGGTTACAGTTCATCTGCTATCATCAACATTATCCACCCCCCTTTTCTGTGTACTCTGTCCTCCTTGAAAATACTAAATCCAAAATCTCTTCCTTCTTATTCCCAATGCTTCTAGCATTAGTATATAGAAATTAGTATATTTCTATATATTATTAGTATATAGAAATAGATATAGCATCCCCCTTAGGTCCCAACCACCTCTACATTCTGAATTGACTACCCCATTTGATATTGTTGCCTGAGAGACCAAATTCTGCATTTTTTGTTTTCTCTCTCTCTCTCACACACACACACACACATACACACACACTTGCTTCATGGGAAAATTGTAAGAATAATCTTTCGATTATTACAATTTTGTTTTTGGCTTTGGACCTCGTTTTTTTTCTGTTTTCAGTTCAACTGATCTCTTGCTGATTTTGCAATCTTTCAATCTCACGCTTTGTTTTATTTAGGACTGCATGCAATTGTGCAGTTTCTTTATTCGGGTCTTTACATTCTCCTGAAATTACACCCCAACTCACTTTCAGTATTATCACCAATATTTACATTTTCCAGTCTTGTATTTAATGCTCTCTACTCTACTATCATGTAATTTGTTCTCTCTGTATTCATTTTCAAAGCATTTATTACACAGACTCACTCACTCACCAGTTTTACTCTCCTTCCACAAATCTTTCAACTTTTGTGATGAATACATCTCACATATTTACTCTGCACAAAATCATTGAAATTAGCTCACCCAACAAAGATGTCTTTGCTGCCATTGTTCTGCTACACATGACCTATCAACAATATATCTATATATCTAATTTAAGGAAATGGATTTTACTTCGTCTAAATAACTAAGTCTATCTTGCACATTTATAAAACAATAAATTTACTCAGTATTATTATCAAAAATTTGAAAGAAAAAAAAATACTTATCTTTCTGCAGTGGGCATTAAAGCAAGTTAATTTAGTGCTCACAGTTTTACATGTTATAGCTAGATAAACAAGATAAATAAAAAAATATTACATTAGCAGTTTTAATACATTAAATCCTCAATGTCTTTGTCTAAATTAAAGTACACACATTGAATCTGAGACTGAAAACTTGTGCACATGAGCTGATAAAAATTGGAAGCCACCCACCCTAATTCATGTCTTCAGCCCATCCTACATACTTAATGTCCTTAGGATAGATACTAAACAGGTAAAGAGAAAGCAGGCATTCCTCACCTTAGCTTCTTGCTCACAATTACAGTGAAGAAAACCAATTACTTTCATTACTTCTCACAATTTCACATGTTGAACACATCAAAAGTTTCTGAGTAGTCTTTATGAATGACATTACTAAAGGAAGCCTAAACTCTCTACTTCTCAATTATTCTGCATAAGGCAAAGAATCTAATCTCTAGTATCCTTGCTTTTCCTGCCTGTTACGCAGGCATCTCAGCCTCAACTTTAGTCTCATTCCTATTTTAGAATAATCTTTAGTAAAACATTGCTTACATGAGAGATTAAACTAATGGTCAGTCTTTCATATCCTCCTTTTTATATAGTGGTATGAATGCTGACTTCTTCTAGTCACTGGACTATATAGAAGTATGGTCCAGTGACTGTTCAATCTGTGATGCACTCATCCCTCCATTCTCTGTGACTGTAACTCTAACTGGATTCCATGCACGTGGGACCTTATTGTAATTAAGTTGTTTAACAGTTCTTTCAACTTCATATCTAGGTTGAAGGTGGTTCCAGTTCTAAGGATTCTCCTTAGGTGCAATCTCTTCAAATCATTCCTTTGATAATATTCATTTTGGGATTATACTTGTGCTTAAGCCCATGAACTAATCCGAACATCCTTTTGTAATTATACCTTCCCATCTGGAACTCTCTCTCTCACTTTGCATCTCTTAGCTTGATGTTCTTTGTCCTTTTAGATGTGTTTTTAAATAAAATATATCAAGCCGTGGCACAGACCTTATAAGAATCTCTTATCTTCTTCAATCTATGTGTCTGTTTCACTGGACTCCTTCTCTTGATCAGATCCCATGTTGATTCTGAGAGCCATGGATTTGTTAGTCTTCCAGGACCTAGATGTATCTTAGCTGCATTATATCCTTGACTTACTCCCTGAGCATTTCCAATATGAGGGTGGTCTGAAAAGTTCCTAACCTCAACCATAGATAGCAACACTATCGGCAAGATTTTTTTTTCTAAGTTAGTACATCTGTCATAAGCATCTATGTGAAATTGCAAGTCATTCTATCAAGTAGTTTGCTTTATACAGCTGTCTGAAGCAAAAGTGTTGTCTGTATCCCTTGAAATGAATAAAATTGAGTATTGTGCTGTTATAAAATTCTTTATAAAAGAAGGTTTAACTCCAAAAGAAATTCATTCGAAGTTCATTAAAGTTTATGGACTCTTCTCCTTCATTTTCGACAATTAAGAAATGGGCTGCCGAGTTTAAACGTGGCCACGTGAAGGACATCCAAAAAAGTGGAACAACACCAGAAATCATTGATCAAGTGCACAACATGGTATTGGATGACCAGCGAGTCAAAGTATGTGAAATTGCTGGGACTATTGGCATTTCAACAGAACCTGTAGGATATATTTTGCATGAAGAATTGCAAATGAAAAAGCTTTGTGCAAAATGGGTGCGAGCTTACTCACAGCAGATCAAAAACACACATAAAAATCTCTGAACAGTGCTCTGAGCATTTTAACAAGAATTAAACTGATTTTGTGCATCAATTTATTGCTATGGATTAGACTTGGATTCACCATTACACACCAGAATCCAAACAGCAGTCTAAACAGTGGACAAAAACCAGTTGTTCAGTGCCAAAGAAGACAAAATCGGTTCCATTAGCAGGAAAGGTCATGCCATCGGTGTTTTTGGGATGCTAGCATTTTGTTTATTAATTATCTTGAAAAGGGTAAAACAATAACTGGGGGGTATTATTCTGATCTTTTAACCAGACTAGACGAAAAAATTAATGAGAAAAGACTCGGTTTGCACAAGAAAAATATCATCTTTCATCAGGTTAATACACCTGCCCACAATGGTGTATTGGCAATGGGAAAATTAAGGGATTGCACTATGAATTGTTGGAACATCCATCCTATTCCCCAGATTTGGCTCTCTCTGACTTCTATCTCTTCCAAAAAGTAAAACTCTTCCTCGCTGGTCACCATTTTTCTTCAAAATAAGAGGTGATTGCAGCTATAGAGGAGTATTTTGCAGATCTTACTGAGAACCACTACAGGGATGGGATAATGGTGATGGAGCATTGCTGGAATAAATGTCTTAAGGGAGATTATGTCGAAAAATAAAAAGAATTTTGAAATTATAAATCCGTTTTTTCATTGTTAGGCGGAGAACTTTTCAGACCACCCTCGTATGTTCATCTCCCTAGGCTACAAATAGCATGAAACATTTTTTGCAGTTTCTTCAGTAAGTTCTCGGAGGATTGCTTTTACACCCAATCTAATTGATTCGGACTGACTTTAAAGGTTTTGGAGTACGTCTTTCTTTGGCTCTTTCTAGTTTATGGTCTGTGTCATAGTATGCTCCAAGACTGGTGTGCACATTGGAAATGTTTTCTTTTCTGGAGTGCCAGGTTGTCATCAGTCTGGTGCCTTGATTCATCATTCTTAGATGTCCAAGTATGTCATAGTTACTTCTGGAAACAGTATTAGTAATAATTATTCTGTTATCACTATCTAATTCTATCACTCTTTCACCATGGATGTTCTCCAGACTAGGCCTAACACACTTAGGCCAAACTGGCATACTCTTTCCCAGTTTGGCATCGAAGTCTGTCTCCTGGAATGAAAAGAACATCTCTTCTTGGCAGGAAGTCCAAAAAAGATTGGAGATTTTCTTAGAACTCCTTGCCATGTTCATGAGGTCTGTGTGAAGTTCATTAACCACCAAGATCGTTACATTGATCAGATGAGCCTTTTCTAATACAAAGTATCCTGCCATCTTTGGGCTTATAACTAAGACAGGTTCTTACCTAACCTGTCCTCAGTAACAACACCCATATTGCTTTGGAGTTTCCCTTGAGTAAACAACTAGTTCACATCCTTCCTTCTGAAATGATCTCGATTCTATCTAGTCTCTGTAATTCCCAGGATGTCAGTTCTGTGCCTCTCCATCTCTACAGACAATAGCAATAGTACCCATCTGAAGCTCTTGGGTATTCCATGTATTTATGTGAAGTTCACCTCCGAGGTTAATCCTGCGTCTTCAGAATACCTCATTCACAGCAATGTCGTTGCATGTTGGAGACTGTAATATAGTTATCAAACAGGATCTTCTGCCTAATCTCTGAATGTTGCTCTGACTATTCTGACATTGACAACAGCTAATGCAGTACAGCATTCATTGTAAAGTACAATCATATTATGATTTTGTAGTGAAGTCACTTGAAGAAGAAGTGATAGGATTGTGAAGGCCCTTTC
Source organism: Typopeltis vanoorti (assembly GCF_054136105.1). Taxonomy (NCBI): domain Eukaryota; kingdom Metazoa; phylum Arthropoda; class Arachnida; order Uropygi; family Thelyphonidae; genus Typopeltis; species Typopeltis vanoorti. The sequence continues at coordinate 115,020,985 of NC_143553.1, forward strand.
TATAGAATGTGTGAAATATCCATTGAGCTGTGTGTTACCTGTTGAGCTGCTTATTCTTTATTCGAAGTAGTCCTCTTTAAGACTTCCCTTATCTGCCACCTGTGGGACACACCTAACAGGAATGAGTTCTTCCCTAGCATCTTTTAAGGCAATTCAAAGCAGCAATTGACATAATTTGTACACCCACCCATTAACCTGTTGCAATAAGAATTATGGTAATATTGAATTAATGGGATTTTGTAAGAGATAACTGTTGTAATATGGTGTTACTCTCCATATCATATAAATCTTCTGATCTTTAGAAAGTCCACAAAAGATAAACATGATATGGCAAAATGCCCTTGAAGGCCTTTGACAAGCTTAGAAGTTGAAGAAAGGGTAATAATAATAATAATAATAATAATAAAAGAATTGAATTGGATGATAAAGATGCCATAAATAGGGCAGGGCAGGATATTCTGAATGTCTGGATGAATATGAAAAATTATTAAAAGATAAACATTGACAGAACTGGGATCAAAAAAATCGTGAAAGAACAGTCATGTTCTTTCACGATTATTTCACTTTATTTCCTTTCTGTTGTTTGAAGAAGGTATACTTTAAAAGTCCTAATCAGAAGGTCAAATATTCCAGACATAGATATATCTTAGTGCCCCATCTATAATAGGGAATTAAAACACTGTGAGAATTCAATGTGATTTATGCAAGCCTAATTAACAGCAGGCAAAGAAAAATTTTGGAATAGAAAGTTAGATGATAACAAACTGGGTTGAAATGATGATGATTTATGGTTTTAATGATGCAAGGACAGCAAAGGTCATAATGTGCCATATCAAAGGTTACACGAGGTAAGGCGATCACAAACATCCATGCCTCCAGCAGGATTAACCCCTGACCTGTTGGTTGGAGAGTGGAGATATGTTAACCATTCAGCCAACCAGGATGGCCTTGGTTCAGAAGAAATAGGGATCATCAAGACCAGATTTCTATTTTAAGATATATAGCAAGAAATCATGGAAATATAAGGATCCCTGTTTGAATTGTAGATCTGGTAAAGACGCCAAGAGAAATGCCAAAATGTTTCATTTGCATAAATGGTACATTATGTAGAGCAGTGGAAGGCAAGAGTTGCATATTAATCTCCACTGTTATACATCATTTATGTGGATTACATTATGAAAGAAAGTAACATTAAACCTGTTGTCAAAATTTGAAGTATTAAATTGAGATCTTTAATTTATGCAAGTGATGTTATACTTCTAAAGAAATCTGCTGCACGTGTTAATGACTTTAATTAACTGCTCTTTCACATTTATTATGAAACTTATATGGAATAAGAAATAGGCTAAAACATCAAACTACTAGCATACACAAGCTTTCAAACTGGTTGTAACTTTTGGATCTGAAAGTTAGCTTATGAGTAGTTGAAACTATACCACAGAACTGTATTCTGAAGAAAATTTAATATAATTCTACCACTGACAGATAGCATTTTTGTCTGAATTGTATTAAAAATGAAAATATTAGAAAGGAAATTGAAATTGGCAGAAAGACAGATGAAAATTCAAGCCATTTCTCTCTTAGAAATGTGAAATAATCTGATAATATTATATTTGCAAATAGCATTATAGAAGTAAACTGTTGATAGGAAGCTATATAATTTCATCACTGCCATAATATGATGGTTCATATCAACAAAAGAATTTTTTTTTTTTTTTTTTTTTTTTTTTTTTTTGAATGGGATGATTTCAAGGTAGTTGTTATCATTGGAACAGAGAGAGAGAGAAAAACAGTTTAACTCTCTGCTACTAACCACTGGAAAAATGTAAAGAAGGAAAAAATATTTTTTCCACTCTATCTCTTTCTCTCCTGTCAAAAGCATAAGAGAAAAATGTTACTTTAATTACAGCATATAATGTAATTATATGTTGTAATTAATAAATATGCTGTGTATGGTGTATATAATAATACACCATACACAGATTGAAAACTATCATCAGCACAGTTATTTTAAAATGAAATTCATATTCACAGTGAAAAGTGTTTATGTATTTATAGTGAATGTAAAATTATGAGTCAGTGTAGTTTCTATTTTTTCACTGTCAGCAGTAGTAATATTTTATAAGATACATTCTGTCAAAAACTCAAGTTTTACCAACAAAACAAAGAAAACCAGTTTGTAGGGACATGTTATTCTGTTTTTGTTTAATTGAAGAAACATATCTAGAGATAATAATTAACTAACATTTATTTAATTATTAAATAAAATTTTGTGACTGATCCTCTTCTTGGGCACAAAAAATATGTAAGGCAAACACAAACTGTTCTTTTTATTATTTTTTTTTATGTCATTCCTACACACGTGAGGCTTCAAGATGTATAACAAATAAATGGTTTGTCTGTGGGCTGGGGGGGTTAAGAACAAAGTAATCTGTTGATATTTTTCCTAAAGAGCTGGAATTTCTAGTCCTTGGGTAATGCTTCATGGTTGAAGGCTGTTCTACAGATGAAGCAGATGGAATAAAGACAAGTGAGAGCAGCAGGTTCAGTGAATCAGCAGAGCAGTTCAGTTGTAAAAGGATGTGCAGCTGTTGCTCATAGTTCCATAGGTTGAGTAAAAATGGTGGTGGTGGGGGGGGGGGGCTGCAGAGCATAATGGATACTAATTCTGCTGAAGAGACATAATTCAGAAATTGACACCCATGAGACAGCCACTGAAGAGAATGTGAGCGAAGTATCAATCAACTGAACTACTCTCTTCTGAACTGCATCAAGAATTTGTAAAGAGGGCTTGGCACACAACCCAAATATGAGAACTGGATTTCAGATTTGTACAGGGTAAGCAACTGGACAGAAGAGGTTATATTTTAAGGTGGGAGGAGGATGTTGAGTTTTTCTGAAGCTGTAGATGCTATAGAAGAGTTGTGCTTATACCAGGAATGGCTAGGAGTCAGTCCGAGAGAAAGAGAGATCTGATCTTGACTGTTGAGTTGACCATTATCAAAGATAAGTTGAGAGGAACTAAGTCTTTTGTGCAAGAAAAAGGCAAAACCGTTTTTGTAAGGGTGAATAGGTTTTTGTCACCTTGATGAAGGATGATGATGGTGTGTCTAGGGCATTTATCATAGATGATCTTGATGTTTGAGTAACACAAAGTTTGTCATGTGAATAGGAGGAGAGTGCTCTCATCAGCAAAACTGTGAATAGGAGTTGAGGTCAGTGACAGTATGTCATATATATAAAGGAAGAGAGTGGGGAAAAATAAAGCCCCGGAGGAACATCTGCATTAACAGGAAACTCAGAAGAGACCACCTTCCACCATTACATGTTGTGAATGAAAAAAAAAAAAAAACTTGCAATCCAGTTACGAAGGGAGGAAGGCAGACCAGAAGATGGCAGTTCTAAGGAATCCCTCAATACCATACCCTTTTGAATGCCTTGGAAATGTCAAGTTCAACAGCATATTACTCCAAACTTTTCTATGGAATTTATCGTGAGAAGATGGTGATGTAGACCAGATCTGCTTTGGGTCTTAATACTTAAAATCCTTTTGATTGGTTGACAGTTCTCCAAATGTTAAAGAAGTTGACTGTTGATGACCTCCATTATGTTGGACAACACTGAGGTGAGAGCAATAGGTCAGTAGCTTATCTTTTTTTTGGGATTTTGCTCTTGGGTAGATGATAAAGAACAGGTGTTAGTTCTGTGGTGTGTTTGTGCTCCATATTCTTATGTTACATTATTATGAATTGTTCTTTGACTTGATTGTCTCTGCATTGACTGTTAATTTCAGAAGTGCATTGACTATTATATTTTAAACATTTTATATAATATATTTTTTACAAGTTTTATTTTTAAATAATTTATTTCAAATGAATACTATTTATACATTATTTTATTGATATAGATGAAGTACTACAGCATCAGCTGGAAAAGGATGATGTTTTACGAGCTGTTTTTCGAAAAGCAAGAAAAAAAGCTAAAGAGGAATTAAATGATCTCTTAGCAGACTTTCGAAATAAAAGAACAATGGGTAAACTTATTTAATGTCTACATCTTCCATTTTATTCATTATGTATAATGATTATATATTATCTATATGCTGAAATTCATTTCGATTTTAATTGCAGTATTATTGATTTGAAAATTAACTACATCAAATTACATTTCCTCCAAAAAAAAACAAATCTTGAGTGCTAAGATAGTAAATGCTGTGAAAAATTTTATTGAGCAGATTTTTTAATTATAGAATTTGGTAGCAAGGGCCCTTCCATACTATAATTTTGACGTAGCCCTTTATTTGGAAAGACTGTCTCAAATTCCATCAAGGATGCAAAGAACCTTTACCAAGGCTTTTCAGTTGAAGGTCACTTTGAAGAAGCATGATTTTTCCTTCTAGAATCTCTGGTTTTCATCCCACAAAAACAGGCAAACCAATTGAAACATATGGAAATGACTGTCATGATAAACACTATGTGGATAGGATTAACTGCCTTATCACAGCATTAATTAGGTTTCATGAAGGGAAAGTTACTTGTCAGTGACAGGCTATTGAGACTAACTTGCATGGAAAAATGGAATAAGAACTTTACAGCAGCAATTTTTACATAAATGAAATATAAGAGAGTAGTTGCTCAAGCATGAAAGCTTGGAAGGAGACGAGTATTGTTCATGGAGTGGAGAAACAATAATGGCTTTTGATCTCATGTACAATTTTCACTGTTTAGTTACGCATATTTTTAGTAGGTAGCCACTCAAATACTGAATGAATAAAGATTGGCTACAATTTAGCACTCACCAACCAAATTGCACTCTGTATTGGCTTAAACCATACAAGCAATAGGGTGGTTTAGCATAATCAGTTGTCATCTGGGACAGTGCCAACTTAAATAAGGCCTTACTGTTTCATCATGGAATCTGGCCAGTAGGAAGTCAGGCACCATAAGAAGCAGCAGAGCCAGCAAGCTAGCAGAAGATTTACAAAAAACCCATGAAGCCTAGCATAAAACGGTATTGCGAAGAAGATGAAAACGAAGATGAGAAACTTCTAAATTATAGTAATAAATGATTTTTTCAAAAAAAATAAGTAGCAGCAGCACGAAAGCAAACTTTTTAATTTCAAAATGGGAAAAATTAGAAAATGTAGCCTAATTCTGCATTTATGGTCCACTGAAAGGCACCAGTAGCAAAGGAATATTTTGAAAGTTTATTTTTCACTTGGTTAGACTATAATAAATTTAGTTTAATCCTTTATCCAAGTGTGAGCAAACAAAGTTTTCACCTGAAAGTATCTTCAGGACTGGGGTAAGGTGGTACAACACCGGGAAACTCTTTGCAAAGGTGGAGCAAGCTAACATCACTCCTTTCTCAGTATCTCCCATAATGCAAAACACATCTCCTTGCGGATATGTATAATGTTATGCATTAAGGGAAGGGCCACTACCCATACTAATTTTGACCATTATTGAGGTCTCTTCAGTGGGAGCCAGGCCTAAGTGGAGATACCAGGCAGAAGCATTAGCAAGGTCATCTCTACCTATAGGAGTTGCCAAACGATGTGCCACCTTTGTTTGCAAACTTTGCAAACAGGTGCAAACTTTGTTTGCTCACACTTGGATAAATGATTAAACTAAATTTATTATAGTCTAACCAAATGAAAAATAAACTTTCAACATCTTTCTCTAAATCCAGAGTAATTTAATAAAAAGGTGGCACACCGTTTGGCAACTCCTATAGGTAGAGATGACCTTGCTAATGCTTCTGCATGGTATCTGCAGGATGGATGATTAATACCCTTGGAGGGTAATGGATAGCAATGCTGTAGCTAATGAAGTTCTAACTGAGGCTCGGCTATTGCTGTTACCCTCCTGCCATGATCAGAGCTTTAATAGCTCAATAACACCTTATCCCTACACTGCCCTCTACAGATAACGGGGAAGATAAAAAGCATTCTTGCTTCGTTCGCCCCTTTAAGCCAGTCCTTATAAGGACTATAAGGACTGGTATCTCCACTTGGGCCTGGCTCCCACTGAAGAGACCTTAATAAAGGTTTTAACTAGTCTGGGGAGTGGCCCTTCCCTTAATGCATAACATTATACATATCTGCAAGAAGATGTGTTTTGCATTATGGGAGATACTTAAATAGAAGTGATGTTAGCTTGCTCCACCTTTGCAAAGAGTTGCCTGATGTTGTACCACCTTACCCCAGTCCTGAAGATACTTTCAGGTGCAAACTTTGTTTGCTCGCACTTGGATAAAGGATTAAACTAAATTTATTATAGTCTAACCAAGTGATAACTTAATGCATAACATTATACGTGGGCTGTTCAATAAGTAATAAGACTAATTTTATTGTGGCGAAACCACTCATCACAATATTAATTTCTGTGGAATAAAGAAATGTTGCTGTATGTATTAATAAAAGAGGTTGATAGATGGCGTATACGGGCTGATGTGTCACGTGACTAAATGCAACTGCTCATTGCCACTCCTACGAGGTGCGACCAGTCTTCGAAATGGAAGCATCCTTGGAACAGCGTTATGCGATTCAATTTTGTGTGCATTTGCAAAAATCGGCATCGGACACTTTTAACATGATATGTGAAGCTTTCCACGATGAAGCAATGTCGAGGGCAAGTGTTTTTCACAGTCAAAAAAACTTTTAAGGAAGGAAGGCAAAATGTGGAAGATCTTGAACGTGAGAGAAGACCTTCAACGTCCATCACAGAGACAATGATCAACACAGCAGCGATTATCATCAAGCACGTCAAAAGAAAGAATCTATTGCTGAAGAATGGCTTCTTATTGCACCACGATAATGCAAGTCCACATATTGCTGGTTGTGTAGTGGACGTTTTGCAGAAGAACAACACAGATATCCTACCACACTCTCCATACAGTCCTGATCTCGCACTGTGCGATTTCTGGCTGTTTCCTCAGCTCAAGAAACTACTAAGAGACCACCATTTCGAATGCAACAAAGCATGTGTAAAAGCTGCAGAGGCGGTTTTGAAAGAACTCTCAAAAAACGAACTCTCACATGTGTTTAAGAAGTGGACGCAACGTTGGGACAAATGCATCGCGTCTCACAGTAGTTACTTTGAAAAAGACCATGTAAATGATGACGATTAAAGGTAGTCTGTTTTCTGTATAAATATAGTCGTATTACTTATTGAACAGCCTACGTACATATCTGCAAGGAGATGTGTTTTGCATTATGGGAGATACTGAGATAGGAGTGATGTTAGCTTGCTCCACCTTTGCAAAGAGTTGCCCGGTGTTGTACCACCTTACCCTAGTCCTGAAGATACTTTCAGGTGCAAACTTTGTTTGCTCACACTTGGATAAAGGATTAAACTAAATTTATTATAGCAAAGGAATAGAGCAATTCTCTGAATCATTAAGAAAGGGCTTCTGGAATGGGTGGGGAGGGGGGGGGGGAGACAAGTTGCAAAGTTAGTTTTTATTGGAGACCTGAATAGCAGAGTAGGAAATGAACAAATATTCCTGGAAAATATGAAGAGCAATAATTAAATACCTATTAATTTCCTGTTCAGGATATGTACTCTTCACTCACTTGCTCTATCAATATTTCAACTAAAGACGAGTTAGCCAATCTCATATGGAGTTATGCGATTACAGAGAATATTCAGATAATTTCATCCTGCAGAACAAGAACACCAACCAGAAGAACACACAGTTATCAGATAAAATATGCTAGGTGCATGGTCATTGTTTGATTTGGGATTTAATTTCATTTTGATGGTGCAAGGTCATACTGTGCCAGGACATAGGTTTACAGCAGCCATGGTAAACAGTTAATAGGACAATCACAAAAATCTTACTACACTTGGCAGGATTCGAACTGGCAGCCTCTTGGTTAGAGATCATAGCCATTGTGCCATTAATTGTTATTGTTTACAGACTAGTAGGACATAAGATTATACAGTACAGGCAGCCCTCAGTTTACGCCTTACTTCTGTTCCTGAAAAAATGGGCGTAAAACGAATCCAATTTTAATGGGAGGTACAAAATTATGTTCCGTGCAGTCAAAAAATATTCACATGAAGTATGTGTAACATTAATATATTTAATGCTTTGATAATACATACGTATATATTTGTTAAAATAAAATTCTTAATAACGAAAACAAAACAAAATTTTATACAAAAAATATGAAAAATATGAAACTTTGAAAAGATATTACATATTTCTATGTTATAGTTCCTGGTTTCGAATAACCGGCATATTTTTTTGAAAAAAGTATCCAGTGTTAACTGCCTAGATTTTCCTTTTCTTTCTTTAAGGAGTTCAGTGTAAGGTCAAATAGATGCGATTACACTCCTTTTTACGTTCGCACTCCATTCCCAATTGTGGTCCATTTCACAGAGTTCATCAGTCAATGTCTCTATGCTTGCAAAGATATGCTGCAAATCGGCCGTTTTCATATCTCTCAGAGTACCTTCTTCGTTTTCTTTCTCCTCCTTTCAATATCGACTTAATTGTTTGGCTAATTCGTTTAAGTCTTCATTGGAAAGCGGTTTATCATGGCTCTCTAAGTCTTCTGTCACATCTTCAGCTGTAATATCCTCCAATCCCACCTCTCGCACAAGTAATATCTTCAATAACATTCTCCTCTTGCACTAATTCCTCGAAGTCGTGCATAAATGCTGGAAGAAGTTTTTGCCATGCCCCTTTTAAACACTTTGCTAACACTTCGTTCCAAGCTGCCTTGATGTTTTTAATGCTCTTCAAAATATCAAATGACCACCAATAGTCTTTAATAGTTTTTCCTGAAGTGGCCAAGACTCTTACCATTTCCATAAATGTTATACAGAGGTAATAGGCTTTGAAGATTGATATAATGCTATGATCCATTGCTTGCAAAAGCGATGTTGTGTTTGGGGGGCATATAAACAACCTTAACATCCAGTGGTGTTCTTAGTTCAGCAAGGTTTTGAGGATGTCCAGGGGCATTATCCAAGAGAAGCAATGCCTTGGATGGCAAATCATTTTCTTTACAGAAGCGAAGCATGGTAGGACAAAAATAATTTGTGTGCCAATCTATAAAAACGCCTTCTGTAACTCAAGCTTTCTTGTTCCATTTCCAGTAGACTGGCAGCATGGCTTTTAGACCCTTGAAAGCACGTGGTGTCTGTGAATGGTACACTAACATTGGTTTAAGCTAAAGTTCCGGAGACATTTGCACCCAACAAAAGTGTAAGTCTATCTTTTGCAGCTTTAAAACCTGGAGCGGAATGTTCTTCACAGGAAATGAAGGTGCATGATGGCAATTTTTTCCAGTAGAGCCCAGTCTCATCAACACAAAAAATGAGATCAGGAGGATAACTTCCTTGTTCTAGACAGTCTTGAAATTCTTTAGGAAAAGCAGCCGCTGCTGCAACATCTGCACTTGCCGCCTCACCACATAATTTGACACTATTGGCACTTACTTCGAGACTTAAATCTCATGAACCAACCTTTGCTTCCTAAAAATGTTTCTTCGCCTCCATCTGTCTTCTTTTTAAGATTCTCAAAAATTGTTTTTGCTTTTTTCAGTTATAACAGCCTGCATCAGAGGAATGTTTTTCTGATTCAAGTCATCCACCCATAATGGTAATACTTTTTCCAATTTTTCATGAAGTTTACCCCTGCTACAACTTACATGTTTTGCATTTAGTTACATAGATTGTTGCACAGACTGTTTTATTCTATCTGCATTTTTTATAATTGTAACAGTCGATGGAGGCAAGTTCATACTTCTACAGACATTAGCACATGTCTGCCCATCTTCCATTCTTTGAATCACCTCCATCTTCTTTTCAAGTGTGATTGATTTCTGTACTTTCTTATAACAGCCTGCATCAGAGGAATGTTTTTCTGATTCAAGTCATCCACCCATAATGGTAATACTTTTTCCAATTTTTCATGAAGTTTACCCCTGCTACAACTTACATGTTTTGCATTTAGTTACATAGATTGTTGCACAGACTGTTTTATTCTATCTGCATTTTTTATAATTGTAACAGTTGATGGAGGCAAGTTCATACTTCTACAGACATTAGCACATGTCTGCCCATCTTCCATTCTTTGAATCACCTCCATCTTCTTTTCAAGTGTGATTGATTTCTGTACTTTCTTAACACCAAGTTCTGCAAACTTTTCTGCACTTCTTTTATCAGACATGGTATGTAATTATGTACTTTATCAATTTAAATACGTATGTATGTAAAAAAATTAAATAGAACAATTAGGTAGATTCAACAGTAAAACTAGGTTTGATACATATATGTCGTAGTAGCTCGGTAAATAAACACTCAAACACTCAAGTGCCTGCTAGCATCATTTCTCAGTCAGACCACACTGCAGTAAGAAAGCATGCGTAGGCATCTGCCGTTATTGTGAATCAGCATAAATTGAACCGTCATAAACACCGAGGGCTGCCTGTAGTTTAAAATAGAAAATTATTGCCATTCAGTTTGATCTTGATAAAAATGAATATAATGTTGAAAAGAAAAATATCCAAAAGTTATAGAACAAAAACAAAAGTCAGCCAGTTTTTAGATAAGATATTTAGACTCACATAAACAGTATTATTGGAGAAGAGCAAAACAGTTTGACAACAAAACATGTTACAGACTAAGTGGCAAAATTTAAGGGGATGTTCAGGCTACTATGATCGCACTCCGTGATTAAGTTTATCTTATTTTAATCTCCTGTCAACAAATTTCATCCAAATTAGTCCATTGCTTGTTAGCACTACAATATTCTCATATCTAACATTTTGTTCTTATAAGGTAATTCTAATTCAATCCACCCTAGACCTTGATCCTCCTCTGGGTCTCCTATCTTAGTTTCAGATACCTGTTTTGCTAACTGTTCTTCTCCATTCTGTTTAAGTGATGACACCACCTTAGATTGGCCTTGTTCATACATTCATGAATGCTAGCCATGTCAAGTTCCTTCCTAATATCTTCGTTAATATGATTTGGCATTGATGCTATCTATTCACCTCCCTAATTTTCCTTGGGGGCTCTTTATTTGCAGTCTCTAATCTTTGATCAAGTACTTTATTTATTGGATCTGATAAGAAATAGCTGAATATTTGAACGACTAGAGGGGCTATATGGTATGTAGTGTCTGAGGATAGCTCTTGACCAGATAACTGATATTTTGAGTAAAAATTGATGAATTTGCATAGTATTGTTTACTTTTAGTATTTTAACGTGTCTGGGTGATTTTTGTGTGTTTTTCGAGTATTTTAATAGTAAATTGATGGATACGATTATCTGTGCACATGGCTCCCATAAAAAGAAATACAAAGATGGCGTCCAGGTTGCCACATTTGTCTGAAAATCTTAACTTAAAAGACTTGATTCAGTGTACCGTTTGCAAAATGTATGCATTGCGGAGAGTGGTTGGAGTCTGGTTAAACATCGATAGTGGAGTGAATGTGTGCAAAAAGTGTAAAGAATGTGAGGATTTAAAGAGTGTTTCAGGTTGTGTGAGTAATATCATTGTCAACAGTGAGAATCTAGATAACAATGATATTCGAGGTATGAATGATGATATTTGCAAGGTAGTACCTGATAGCTCTGAGAGAGTGGCGTTGAAAGAGAGAATGAAGTTAAGCATACAGAATGATTGAATGAATCATCGGAGAATAAAAATGATGACACTGACTAAATGAATGAAATAGCACTATTACGAGGAGCGATACATAGAATAAATCAGCAGCTGGAGCGTTGACAAAAATCTTTAACTAGCGTACCGACTAATAATCAGCAACAGTATGATAGAAAAAAATAAGGGTATGAAAGTGAGTGTAAACAAAATGAAAGAGCGTGTGTTGTATGGGGATTCCTTAGTAAGAGATGTGTTAGTTGAGAGTTTAACAAAATCGCATCAACCCGGTGCGAACATAAAGAATGTAAGCGAGTCAATTAGAATGCAAAAACAGCGGGTGAAGGAATTGATGGTGGTAGCGGGTAGAAATGATTTGAAAGGAAACAAAAAGGCTATAAGAGAGGATGTGAAGGAATTGCTTGAGGTAGCAAAAGAAAAGAGTGAGAGAGTTAGGATGGTGAGTCTGTTGCCACGGTATCACAGTGAAGAGTATAGAAGGAGGGCCATAATTGCCAATGACTTTGTGCGTGAATTATGTTTCATGAGTGGTGTGGAATTTGTGGATGTGTGGAATGAGTTTGATGGGCGAAAGGAGTTATATAAAATGGATGGTTTTCATTTGAATGGATTTGGTGTACAGAGACTTGAAAAGGTGTTGTCAAATGTAGTGGAAGTGAATGTGCAGAACCAGAGAAACCAGAGTTATTGGGGGGGGGGTGTAGATATGCAGATTTTAGGGAGACAGTTGAGTGTGTAATTGTGTGTGGGATGGGACAAGTCAGCTTCTGCAATTCATGTATACAAATGCCAGAAGTATTAGGAACAAGAGGGAAGAATTTTTGGCCTTGGTTGGCACTTCCAGACCACAGGTTATTGGCATTAGTGAAACATGGCTGACAGAAGATGACACAGCTAGTGGGATTGAATGTGAGGGGTATGGTGTGTTCAGGAGAGACAGGGAGAATAAAATGGGGGGGGGAGAGGTGTGTTATTGATGATAACGGATGAGCTACAGCCAAGGAGAATAGAAGTGGAACTGCAGGATAGTGAAAAGAGCACATTTGAGGCTATTTGGTGTGAGACTGAAACTAGCAGAACAAAATATACAGTTGGGTGCTGCTATAGACTAGGTGATGGAATAGATGGTGGTGATAGTATGCATAAGCAAATAGAAGAAATGAGTTGAAGGAGGGTAATTATTATGGGAGATTTCAACTATGGTAACATTGATTGGAAGGAGGAGAGGACACATAGGAGGAAGGAATTGGATTTTATGCAGTTATTAAGAAATAGCGACAGCATGTAATGGAAAATACTAGGGGTCAGAGAGTGCTTGACCTAGTAATTGCATCTGAGAATTTGGCTGTAACGAATATGACCACGTTGCCACCAATTGGTGAGAGTGATCATGGGGTCTTGACTCGGGAGGTGGCTAAAGGTGTGGAATTTACAATTAAGACAGGGTTACATGTGGAATTATTGGGCTGGTAAGTATGAGAAGCTTAGGAGATTGATTGGTACAGTGCTGTGGCGTGTACAACTGCAAGGGCTAGAAGTTGACAGTGCATGGGAGACGGTTAAAAAGTGTTTGCATGAAGCAATGGCTGACTGTATTGTCGTGACGTTGTTTTCTTTTCATGTTCGAATCCGCCATCTTGTTTTTAAGTCACTTTCATACAATAAAACACAACTAATTATAATTTGATCATCAATCCAAGGGTAGAGAATTTTCTATTATACTGCGCCACTCCATCCTTAGATAAGTCTATATAAAATAGCAGGATCAATTCAAGGTTAGTTAGCAGTCTCCTCATTCATTCTGGCCGAAGTATTTGTTTTCTACCTGGGATTCCCGCAAGATTCGAATTTTTGTGAGCGGTGCAATAAAAAGGAATTCAGGCAAACACAATAAGTAGATTAACAAATGAAACATTTAATATAAGCTATATAACACACACATAAATTTTACTTCTAATTTTAGACAATAGAATCAAGTTAAACATTAGGTCATGTCAATCACATTAGTTCAATCTTCCAAACCTTCACATACATTTTCTCAGTTTCTGAGTCACGAAATTCCTACACTTAATTAAACATAATAGAACTTCCTATCAAAGCAGCTTCCACACATTTCTTAGTCATGCTATAAGCACAAAATATCACAGGCACTAATAGCTGTAAATATCTCTCAAGCAATTCTCATCTTCATTTCTCAATTTCGAAGAATTTCCACAGTTAAAGTTAGGTTAAACATAGCGTAATTAACACTCAATTCTTCATGCATCGAAATAATTCAATATGATAGTCCTTACCAGAATTAGTTCCTAGTACATCAATTACATTGTGAATATACTCTTAAATTATATTTATTTCACTTAAGAACACATCTATAAGACTTATCCACATTTGTAACTAAAACACTTCAGAACTCTAGACATCAACTGTAGGGTACTTGAATTAACTTGTTATCACTCATTAACCAATTAAACACTGTGCAGTTCTCCTTAGGGCAAATTAGAAATAAGTCGCAATTCTAGACCAACTGGTTTTATTCAGAATTCTTCACTGAACGTCCAGCATTTTATATCATCCGATTACAGCATTAATTTCTTTTTATTATTACTGCTGACTTCACCTTCAGCTAACTATAAGATTCACTTCGTCTTTGCTCGCATATAAATATTATCCCTTTTAACTTCTGCCTTGAGAACCTTTCATTTACTTCCACTTCTGTAGTTTATACCCTTGCTTCCTTTCACTTCAAAATTCCGTCTCGACTCTTCTCTACTTGTTACCTTCCATTTCTTTTTTTTATTCTTCTCTCCAAGCTCACGCTCTGTTCCACTCGCGCTCGTTTATTTCATGCGTTTCCATGACAACAAATAAACGTAAACATTTTCGTCAATGTTACATAAATAAGGCTATACCACTACATTGAGTTAATAAAAACACAATAAATAGAATATTAGAGCTACTTAATCAACTCTTTCATTTCATACACAGATAACTATAATAATATTCATGTTACAATATATATATAAATTATACACATATTATTATTTAGTAATTTAATTAGTTGATTAAATTCAGAATAAATACTTAAATAATAATTCTTAAATAAGGAGTAATAAATAACTTTTATACAAGTCATGATTAATATATAATAAGCAATGTTAAATGTGAATGAAAGAAAAAAAAAACAAAATACACAACATAGTTTCATTCACAGTTTAACAGTATACCTAGAGTCCGAATAATGAATCAAGTAGGAGTTAAATGGATGAATAACACCATTAAGCTTGAGCTGAAAAAAAAAAAATAATAATAAAAAAATAAAATAAAAAAATAACAACTGGAGGGAATTTAAGGAGAAAGGTGAACGGCAGGCACATGAACAGTATAAAGCGCAGGCCAGAAGGGTGACGAGTGTGGTAAGAAAAGCAAAAAAGGATTACGAAAGCACATTGGCCATGCAGGCTAAAGAGAATCCTAAACAGTTTTTTCGATATGTTGCAAGTAAAAGAAAAAATGTATATGGCAGAATGATTTTAAAGAATGCCGATGGTAGGGAGGTAACTGAATCAGTTGATATAGTTGAATTACTGAGCGAGTACTTTGTAAGGGTATATCATCCAGGTGGTGACATTGCAGAAATGAATGAACCAATAGATTATATGGGAATTGTGGTGAATGAGGTGGAGGTGAGTAGTCTATTGCAAAACCTTAATGTCAATACATCTGTGGGATTGGATTGTATACCAGCTCATATCTTACGTGAACCTCTAAAGAATTGTCAGTACCCTTGACCATTTTGTTTAATCTGAGTCTCGGGTCTGGGTTAGTCCCAGGGGGTGGAAAGAGGGGAAAATAGTTCCACTGCATAAAGGAAGTTCCAAGACTACTGTTGTAAATTACCAACCGATTAGCATATCAGGAATCGTTGTCAAGGTCTTGGAGAAACTAGTCAAGAGAAGAATACAGGATTGGATAGATGAAAATGGGACACTGAAGGGTAGATCATGCCTCAGTAACTTGCTCACGTTTTATAACACAGTGACGGCTGAACTGGATAAGGGTAATGGGTTTACAGTGATTCTACTGGACCTTGCCAAGGCCTTTGACAGGATACCACATGGAACTCTAATTAGTAAACTGTAGTAAACTGGAGCAGATGGGGATGGATATAGGGTTGGTCAGATGGATAGGAGGGTGGTTGATGGAGAGATACCAGAGAGTGGTTTATTCAAGAGTGGAGTCCAAAAGATGGCTTGTGACTAGTGGTGTGCCGCAGGGTTCTGTTCTTGGACCACTACTTTTCAATTTGTTCATTAACGATATAGGAAAGTATCTGAGAGGAAGTGTTCACTTGTTTTCTGTTAATGCAAAGTTGGGTAGAGCAATTGTGAGTGCACAGGATGTCAAAATTTTGCAGGAATGATTTGGATAGTTTAGAGGACTGGGCTAGGGAAAATGGATGTCAATTTAATGTGGCAAAGTGTAAGGTTATGCATTTTGGAGTGAAAAGATTAGCAGCAGTATATCACATTGGTGGAACCGTACTTCAGGAGATTGACGAGGCCAGGGATTTGGGAATGTTGGTGGATAGGGAGTTGAAGTTTAGGGGGCACATTGCAAAAGTGGCTAAATCAGCTCAACAAATCACTTGGTTACTGAAAAATACTTGAACAAGCAGAGACAAGCAAGTTATTGTTCCTCTATATCGAGCCCTGATAAGACCCCATCTGGACTACTGTGCTGAGATATGGTTGCCATGGTTTCTTCTTGATGGGAAGGAGGTGGAGAGGATCCAGAGATGAGTGACCAAGATGGTGGCAGGTCTGTGTGGAATGAACCTTATGAGAACAGATTTGTGGGTTGCAAAAATTGGTTGATAGGCAGAAATGGGGTGATATGATTGAGACATTCAAATTACTGAAGGGTTTCAATAAGATTAATCCAGAAGATATTTTTGAGAATAGGATTGGTGGTGGGAGGACTAGGGGGCCATACATGGAAGCTGGGCAAGAATGTGGTTTAACAAGGGTGTTAGAGCTATGTTTTTTACTTGGAGAATGGTCAATGAGTGGAATAAGCTGCCAAAGTCTGTTGTGGGTGCTATGACCGTGAATGAGTTCAAGGCGAGGTATGAAAGATACTGTGTGAATGTTGAATAGTTGTTCTTGACATGATGTTAGGGCCCTCCCTCGATGAGTCTGTCGACTCCTTGGAGTTGCCCGAAATAATAATAATAATATTTAAAAGAGAAAAGAGGAAAAAATTGAGAGGAAAGCAATAGAGATATATAAAATACAAGGAAGCAGTTCTAAACATAAAAAATTTTTCATAAAGCAAGGAAAGCTCTGTCTTTCTTCTAAATTTCTACAGATTTATTTACTTTATTTTATTTATTTACCACAATTAATTTACTTTATCATTAGTAAATAGTGTTAGTAAATAAGAAAGAGTTCATTCGGCCTCATCATCATTCACATAGATGATGGAAGAGAGAAGAAGAAGTAAATAGTATGAACTATCGTAGACTGAAGAAAGGAAAACTCTATAATGCTCTTTTGTTTCTCCAACAGCTGTCAAACAAACAAAATAATGTTTCCAAATGATGCCTTGATGCCTATTAATCAACTTCAAAAAATGGTTGTTGTTATGAAAAAGACTAATTATATTTTCATACGAGACAGTTGAAAAGGATTCTTGTGTAGCAGAAATATACAGAAAATATTGATGACCTATGTGCTTTAAGCTACACTTGAATTCAATTCAGAAATGCCCTACATTTTGCATTATGGATTGATATTCTTATCAAATATGTACCCCTAAGAAGTATATATTTGATGATGATTGTGCCGAAATAGCTGAAATGTTAAAGAATTTGTTCTATATGCTTTATATTCAGAATGCACTTGAAGTTTGATGTGTTCCTATGTATTTTTAGTTCTGATGTTTTCATCGATGATTTGCCATATTTGATACAACAGTTATTCAGTTTATTGAAGGAATCTTGCAAACTTGTACTGGATTTATTTAATCTCAGTAAGAAGCCGAGATTAAAGTCTCTAATTTTGATTTCAGGTTTAATGTCACTTTCCTTTATAATGTGAACCATCTAGTGATGAATCACATGGAAATAATGTGCACCCTTGTCTCACACCTGATTTAACATCAACATCTATTTGTATAGTTGCCCACAGTTGAGAGAACCATAGCTGGCAAAGTGTGAAGAAGAGTCAATTCAGGTTGAAGGGGAGAAAAGAATAAGGGATGTATGAATTTGTCATCAACACGGAAATCACGTGCTTTATACATAAAATATTCCAACTGTTATACAAGCAAAATAGTTACCACTTTAAAATCTAGAATGTTCATAAAAGAAAACTAATTTTCCGATGTGTAATAATAAATGCTCATCCCACGAAATGGATCGATTATCCTTTTATTGGAATGGATTCACCTTCTGCCACATGCAGAAGTGTTGGGCATTCTCACATGTTAAACATTATGTTCATGTTATATTTTTATGATTTCTCAATTATCTGACTTAAAGTGAAAATCCAATCCTAACAATCCATGTTTAGCCTAAATCTAGTTCGTTCGTTCTCCAAGTTTCTCTTTGACAATTTTTCTTACCCTTTTCTCAAGTGTGCTTGCGTAAATCTTAAAACTCCAGCTGTGTATCCTGTGATTTCAATGGATAGCTTGGATATCTAACTCTTGCACATCCCACGATTTCCATGGGGTAGTCTCTATTTTGCTTTTTTCTACTGAGGATCTGCACAAGCATTGGATATATTTGGACCATAAGATGCATCTTTTTACATCGAAAAATTGACTTAAAATTGGGTTGAGTCTTATGGTCCAAAGGTAACATTAAAATACTAATCTTTACTGTACCAAAGCTGTTAGCAAAGTTCAGTTACTTGCACAATATGTTTATAAAATTAGTAAGTACACCACTGAAGGTAGGTACGTAAGTTATTTGCTGCATAAAAAGAATTACGGTATATTAATTCCTCCTTCATATCCAATGGCTATAAGAAGTCCTTCATAAAAAGAGCTTTAAGTAGTCGTGCTTCCACATCTTCAAGTACAGAAGAACCTACACGTATACCTATCCCCTATGTACGTGCGGTCAGTGAATAGCTAAGGTGCTAAAACCACTAAATATCTGTGTGGCTTTTCGACCCATCAGAAAAATATCCACATTCCTAATGTCTCCAAAGGACAAGCTCCCACAACTCAGCTATCCAGGTGTCTACCAGATTCCCTGCTCGTCTGGATTATCATATTTCGGACAAACAGGAAGATCTGCTCGGGTCTGGTTAGAAGAACACCAGTCGTACATCCAGTACCATGAACCTGAACAGCCTGGAATTGCAGAACATGCCATCAACACCAGACATAGAGTTAAGTGGAAAAAGTCATTCACAAAAGTCGGTTCCTAATGGAACGGCTATACAAAGAAATGTGAAACATTACTTCACTCCCCTAACCTAAACAGATCCAATGGTCTACGTCTTCCCCCCCTTGTGGGAGATAGTACTTTATAAAGCAGCAAATCTTTCCTGACATATAATTGTATACACGCATATATATATATATATATATATATAAAATAAAAATAAAAAAATTTTAATTATTATAATTGAATAATTAAATAAATATAGGAAATTTAACCTTTAGTTACTTAGGTGGCGCTTTGTGAATATAACAGTTATTGTTTAATTAGCCTTGTACCTGTACTGATATGCCTGTGATACTCAGGTGAAAATTCTATGAATAAAGAATAATTTACTTGAGTTAATTCCGTTATTATAATAGTTAATAAGATATTTATTCTCTCTCTCTCACACACACACACACACACACACACAAAATAAAGACAAAGATAAAAAAACAACAACTTCCGCTTTCCTTTTATTTGAAATATAAATAGTATGATCATGAGAATAGATTACATTAATAAGTAACATTATTAATTATAGGATTAGGAAACATATTTGGGCCTCCTGATTATCAACTTGGTGAAGCAATTTATGACAAAACAAAGGAATTGCGTATAATTGAACAACTTCTTGTGCCAACATTGGAAACTTACTCGTAAGTAACTTGATTTTTCTCAAATCTGCTTTGTTTTAATGCCATAATCTACATTTGTGATCTTAAAATTTTCTATAGGAATTGCCAACTTATTGAAACGTTGTCAGGATGATGATGAGTTTGATATTTGAGAACTAACAAAAGCTATATGAGGTTTCTAGGTTGGATGTTGTGTACACATTCGTTTTTTTATTTTGTGGTGTTTATGCTATTAATAACAGCAAGAAAAGTTTTATTGATATAATATGTTTTATGTTATTCTGATAGTAATCTTCAGACAGGTTCAGGTGCATGTGTACATAAGGGATTTGAAAGCAATAGCCACAATTGAGTTTTGATCAGAATAAAATATCATCATCAAATTCCTGCCATGTACCTTCAAGGGGTGTACAGGATATGATAGTACTACATGAAAAATTTACATTATTACTAACTTGCTATCTACAATTTTCCTCCAAATCAGTCTGTTACTTGTCAAGACTTAACATTATCAGATCTTATGTTTCTATCGTCTAAGGCACTTTGTACCGTATCAATCCACCTATATCTTGGTCTTCCTCTGGGTCGTTTTCCTGCCACCCTGGCAGAGTAAACTCATTTTGCTAATCTTTCCTCACCCATTTTGTTTAAGTGACCATACCACCTGAGATTAACTCTGCTAATGCATTCCTGGATGCTGACAATGTCAGGTTCTTTCCTAATATCCTCGTTTTTAATATATTATATTGCCACTGATGCCATCTATTCATGCCTCTAATCTTTCTCAGGACTCTCATATCTGCGGTCTCTAGTCTTTGGTCAAGTGTTTTACTTTTGACCCAGCTCTCAGATCCATAAGTTAAAACTGGTTTGAACACTGTCTTGTATACAGCTAATTTAGTGTTCCGACTAATTTCTGTCTTATTCCATATGAATTTATTCAATTGACTGCCTACCATACCAGCTTTGTTGATTCTGTTGCCTATTTCCATATTTAATTTAACATCTTCAGTAAAAATCATGCTTAAGTAGCTGAAATGTTTTACTTGTTCCACAGGTTCTCCGTTCACAATGCAGTCGGCATTTTCAACGATTCTGTCTATTTTCATTGTCTTTGTCTTTTTATTGCTGACCTTCATACCATATCTATTACAACAGCTATTCAATTTAGTCAGAGAATCTTGCAGACTTGTAGTGGATTTATTGATAAGTATAACATCGTCCGCATAAAGCAAAGAGCTGACATTAACATCTCCAATTTTGATATCATGTTTAATACCACTTTCCTTCATAATGTGATCTATATAGATAATGAATAACAGAGGGGATAATGTACATCCTTGTCTCACACCAGATTTAACATTAAACTATCTTCCTGTACTTCCTTCAATTCTAACTGCTGACTTACAACTCAAATTGCCCCATTGACACCATATAACTTTAGCATTTTGAATAGCTTTCCTCTTGGCACCTTGTCATATGCCTTTTCCAGATCGACAAAACTTAAATACAGATCTTTGTTATATTTCCATGCTTTCTCAACTATTTGTTGTAAAGTGAAGATCTGATCCTGACAGCCTCTATTTGGCCTGAATCCAGCATGTTCTTCACCAAGTTTTCTTCCACAATTCTTCTCAACTGTTTCTCAACTATACTTGCATAAATCATACCAGGAACACCCAGTAGGGAAATACCTCTGTATTCTCACATTCAGTTTTATTTCCCTTTTTATATATAGGTACTATGAGAGCTCTACTCTAATCATCGGGAATTCGTCCCTCAGTCCAGGCCTTCTGAAATATGTTGGGCAGCCACTGTAAGACTTTTATACCTTCATACTTGAGCATTTCTGGTCAAATATCATCCTCCCGCTGCCTTTCTAAATTTCAAACCTTTGATGGCTTTTTTTACTTCAAGTATGAATATGTATTCTTGACTTACAGTGTTTAGCTTTCTTACATTTGTCTCTGTATTCTCTAAGAGCACAAGCTGACTTATTTGCCATGAACTGTTGATATGCTTTCTTCTTTTCCTTCACTGCCTCTTTAACTTCCTGTGTTCACCATGGAGTTCTGATTTTTCTATCCTTGCAGACAACCTCACCACATGCCTCTCTGGCTGAATCAATCAAGTTTTCTTCAAGGCTTGCCACTGAATCTCTAAAGTTTGGTTTCTGTTCTCAAATTCTTTCATTTTTCCTTCAATAATCTTTGTGTATTTTAGTCTACAGTTCACATTTGATAGCTGCTCAACTTTTACTCGCTTTAAAACTTTCTGATATGTTTTAAAGCGACATTGAATTTCATATCTATTCAATATGAAATTCAATTTTATCCTGCTCAAGACTAAATAGAGATTACTTCCAGTTTCAAATCCTCCGTACACTCTTGTGTCCTGCACCAGGGAGAAAACATCACTATCAACAATAACATAGTCAATGAGACTTTCTTATTCCTTGCATCTTCTCTCCATGTGAATTTGTGCACATTTTTTTGTTGGAACATTGTGTTACTAATAACCAGTCCATGTCCTGAGCAGAAATCCAACTGGTATTTGCCGTTATTATCAGCTTTGCTCTTTTCTCCAAATTTTCCCAAAATATTTTTGTATGTCTGAAAATCATTTCCTACTCTGCTATTGAATCCCCAACAAGGACCAACTTTTCCTTTTTCATCGTGTCAGTTGCTTTCTCTAAAGCCTCAAAAAATTCCTCCACTTCTACCTTAGTAGAACCTTCTGTGGGACCACAGACACAAATAAGTCTCATTGTCCAGTTCCCAATTCTGATATTTGCCCACATCACTCTACTCGGGATTGCCTGCCATTCAAGAAGATTAGCCTCGTATTTAGTGTTGAATACTGTGTTGAATACTACTCCTTTTCCTTGATTTTCATTGCCTGAATAGAACATTTTGTATTTGTTGCTCAGAAAGAGCTCACCAGTTTTGTCTTTTTTGTTTCAGTCATCCCTATTATGTCGATCTGGTACTTATCTAATTCCTCAGCTAGCTCCATTTCTTTGCCATTCAGGCTTCTTATGTTGATAGTACCGATCTTTAACTCTGGTGATGTTGAGTTGGAGTGTGTTTTCAGATTTGTTCCAGTAGCTGACTTTTCGCTGTTTGTCACTATCACTATGAATATGTATTCTTGACTTACAGTGTTTAGCTTTCTTACATTTGTCTCTGTATTCTCTAAGAGCACAAGCTGACTTATTTGCCATGAACTGTTGATATGCTTTCTTCTTTTCCTTCACTGCCTCTTTAACTTCCTGTGTTCACCATGGAGTTCTGATTTTTCTATCCTTGCAGACAACCTCACCACATGCCTCTCTGGCTGAATCAATCAAGTTTTCTTCAAGGCTTGCCACTGAATCTCTAAAGTTTGGTTTCTGTTCTCAAATTCTTTCATTTTTCCTTCAATAATCTTTGTGTATT
Source organism: Typopeltis vanoorti (assembly GCF_054136105.1). Classification (NCBI taxonomy): domain Eukaryota; kingdom Metazoa; phylum Arthropoda; class Arachnida; order Uropygi; family Thelyphonidae; genus Typopeltis; species Typopeltis vanoorti. The sequence continues at coordinate 115,044,138 of NC_143553.1, forward strand.
TTAGTCTACAGTTCACATTTGATAGCTGCTCAACTTTTACTCGCTTTAAAACTTTCTGATATGTTTTAAAGCGACATTGAATTTCATATCTATTCAATATGAAATTCAATTTTATCCTGCTCAAGACTAAATAGAGATTACTTCCAGTTTCAAATCCTCCGTACACTCTTGTGTCCTGCACCAGGGAGAAAACATCACTATCAACAATAACATAGTCAATGAGACTTTCTTATTCCTTGCATCTTCTCTCCATGTGAATTTGTGCACATTTTTTTGTTGGAACATTGTGTTACTAATAACCAGTCCATGTCCTGAGCAGAAATCCAACTGGTATTTGCCGTTATTATCAGCTTTGCTCTTTTCTCCAAATTTTCCCAAAATATTTTTGTATGTCTGAAAATCATTTCCTACTCTGCTATTGAATCCCCAACAAGGACCAACTTTTCCTTTTTCATCGTGTCAGTTGCTTTCTCTAAAGCCTCAAAAAATTCCTCCACTTCTACCTTAGTAGAACCTTCTGTGGGACCACAGACACAAATAAGTCTCATTGTCCAGTTCCCAATTCTGATATTTGCCCACATCACTCTACTCGGGATTGCCTGCCATTCAAGAAGATTAGCCTCGTATTTAGTGTTGAATACTGTGTTGAATACTACTCCTTTTCCTTGATTTTCATTGCCTGAATAGAACATTTTGTATTTGTTGCTCAGAAAGAGCTCACCAGTTTTGTCTTTTTTGTTTCAGTCATCCCTATTATGTCGATCTGGTACTTATCTAATTCCTCAGCTAGCTCCATTTCTTTGCCATTCAGGCTTCTTATGTTGATAGTACCGATCTTTAACTCTGGTGATGTTGAGTTGGAGTGTGTTTTCAGATTTGTTCCAGTAGCTGACTTTTCGCTGTTTGTCCTGGTTCCTGACAAAAACAATCGGGACCTTGTTGAACTGGGTGACGCCCCCAGTCAGCATGAAATTTTGTCATGTTGTACCATCATTTTGTATTTTGGTTTAAGGCAATAAGAATACAATTTGGTTGGTGTTAAATCCCAAATTGCCAGCCCATCTTCGTTCGTTCAGTATCCAGGTAGATACCCAACAGGGTGCACCAGAAGGTGAGGATTGGACATTAGGTCAGAAGCCCTGGTCGGTTCTCTGCATTTCTTTAAAGGCTATGTGGAGGCCTCCTCCCAGTTATACAGCTTTGACCTTTAAGCACCCTCAGACTAAAATATCACATTGAAAATCAAAGCACACACAAAAATATTAAAGAATTGAAGTCAAGTAGTGCTTTCAGGTAAATTGTAACGCAAATATACAAATGGTATTAGAGAAACATGAGAGTTCAAAAATAAGAAACATACTCAGTTCCAAGATAATAAAGAAAACACTGGCTGATTGAAGCATGTCATGAAGTTGTGTGGAAGGATAGATTAAATAAAAACCTTCATGGTGGACTGAAGAAGTTAAATATAGGATCAGCACATGAACTCAGAAAATATAGAGAAAAATAAAAGAAAGCCAAAAATCTTAACAAGTCATAGGAAGATGTTGGAAAGAATATAGCAAAATGTCAAACATCATTTCAGGAGGATATTGAAAGAGCTTAGAAGAAAAGGAAAGAGTACTGTAAGAGAAATCAATATATTGTGTAGCATACAAATGTTACTGATGATACTTTCGAAGATTGCTTTGAAAAATTATTAAAAGATAAACAATACAGTGGAAAATATCTGAAGGGAGAGAGTGAAGGCATCAAAAGTATATTTCAATATTGGAAGTAGAAACACTATTAAAAATCTGAAATGCAGAATTGTAGCTGGAGTAGATGATATATAATCAGTAATGCTTAAATGTGTTGTGGAGGTGGATAACGTTTGACAGTGGCTATGCTTCATAATTCAAAATTCCTGGTCAAAAGGTCAAATTACGATAATTTGACCTTTTGCAAGTAGATCTCTTATAGTATCCATCTAAAAGGGGAAGGAGGGGGGTAAAACAATCTTCACATTATATAGGAATTTTCCTGTTGATTGTTTCAGGTAATATTTGTGCAAACATACCTCAAAAGAGACTAAAAGAAAATGGTTGGAGAGAAACTTGTGGAATAATAAGTTGGGAAGGCATCTGTGTTTAAGTTATGTAGATATGGTACTGGCATATGAGAAGCTAACGTGAGAAAAGCTATTCAAAATGTTACTTTACAGACATCATACAGACCTGTTTTTAGCCCACACTTAAGTTATGTTCATCTATAATCAGTTAAGTTATAATCACCACTGCTGAGGCAATCAACATTCATTCATATCTAAAGTTGATCAGTTTTTTTCCTTATCCTATTTCTTTGATCCATATGTTGAAAATTTGAACATGTTGAGCTCTGTTTTATATTATATGGGTAGTTGGATCTTATAGATAATTTTTTACATTTTCTGATGTCATTTTTGAATTATTTTCTAATTAACTTTTGCATTTCTACAAATTCTATATTTTCTATACTACTGTCTCCTTTTCCTTATTTATTTTTTTCTTTAGATCCATGAGATCCATTCTATCAGATAAGCCTGATTCATTCATACTTCCTTCTTTTCAACTTTCCTTCCATTATTTTCTCAAATTTTTCTATAGTTTCACATCTTTACCTTTATTGTGGGTTTTTCATCACCAGTTACACCCTTTCTCTGTTGAAGTTCAATTTACTCTCACTAGCCTATGGTGACTATCATAAACTGGTTGAGAACAGATACATCTTTCGACATTGCCATGTTGTTCACTATAATATAATCAATTAAAAACTTCTCCAGTTGATGATCGCCAGGTCCACTTTTATTCACTTTGTATTTTAAAGAAGTATTACTTATGTAAAATCCCTGGCTCTGCAAATTCAATAAGTCTTTGTCCTCATTTCTTTGGTCCATGTCTTATACACCTAAAGCATTTTTTTCGTATTGTTTCTTGTCCTACTTTACAGTCTTCCATTATAATTTTCCACTAACATGTATTAACTCTGAGATTGTTAGAGAGATCCTTATAGAAATTGTCATTCTTCATCTGAATGATGAGATAGACACTGAAAAATTTAAATTAAAGATATCAAGAAATTATATACTTGGTTTAATCCTTTATCCAAGTATAAGCAAACAAAGTTTTTGCACCTGAAATATAATCAGGACTGGGGCAACTAATATATAGAAGGTAATGACTTCACATAACTTGCCTTAGTATCCCACAAAGCACGTATCTTTACGGCTATGTATAATGCTATGCATTTTGGGAAGGGTCACTATCCAGACCAGTTTCGACCTTTGAGGTCTTGTCAGTGGGAGCCAGACCCAGAAGTGATACTAAGGTTGAAATAATGCCAAAACCATATTTTCATATACATCATCATCATCAAATTCCTGCCATGTACCCTCAAGGGGTGTACAGGATATGACAGTACTACATGAAAAAATTATATCATTACTAACTTCCTATCTACAATTTTCCTCCAAATCAGTCTGTTACTTGTCAAGACTCCAACATTATCGGATCTTATATTTCTATCGTCTAAGGCACTTTGTACCGTATCAATCCACCTATATCTTGGTCTTCCTCTGGGTCGTTTTCCTGCCAACCTGGCAGAGAACACTTGTTTTGCTAATCTTTCCTCTCCCATTCTATTTAAGTGACCATACCACCTGAGATTAGCTCTGCTAACACTTTCCTGGATGCTGACAATGTCAAGTTCTTTCCTAATATCCTCATTTTTAATATGATATTGCCATTGATGCCATCTGTTCACGCCTCTAATCTTTCTCAGGACTCTCATATCTGCGGTCTCTAGTCTTTGGTCAAGTGTTTTACTTCTGACCCAGCTCTCAGATCCATAAGTTAAAACTGGTTTGAACACTGTCTTGTATACAGCTAATTTAGTGTTCCGACTAATTTCTTTTTTATTCCATATGAATTTATTCAATTGACTCCCACCATACCAGCTTTGCTGATTCTGTTGTCTATTTCTATATTTAATTTACCATCTTCAGTGAAAATCGTGCCTAAGTAGCTGAAATGTTTTACTTGTTCCACAAGTTCTCCATTCACAACACAGTTGACATTTTCAATGATTCTGCCTATTTTCATTGTCTTTGTCTTTTTATTGCTGACCTTCATACCATATCTATTACAACAGCTATTCAATTTAGTCAGAGAATCTTGCAGACTTGTAGCGGATTTATTTAGAAGTATAACATCATCTGCATAAAGTAAAGAGCTGACATTAACATCTCCAATTTTGATATCAGGTTTAATACCACATTCCTTCATAATGTGATCCATATAGATAATGAATAACAGAGGGGATAATGTACATCCTTGTTTCACACCAGATTTAACATTAAACCATCTTCCTGTACTTCCTTCAATTCTAACTGCTGACTTACAACTCAAATAAAGACTAAGTATTGCTTGATATAATGCCCCATTGACACCATATAACTGCAGCGTATTGAATAGCTTCTCTCTTGGCACCTTGTCATATGCCTTTTCCAAATCGACAAAACTTAAATACAGATCTTTGTTATATTCCCATGCTTTCTCAACTATTTGTCGTAAAGTGAAGATCTGATCCTGACAGCCTCTATTTAGCCTGAATCCAGCTTGTTCTTCACCAAGCTTTTCTTCCACAATTCTTCTCAACCGTTTCTCAAGTATACTTGCATAGATCTTGCCAGGAACACTCAGTAGGGAAATACCTCTGTAATTGTCACATTCAGTTTTATTTCCCTTTTTATATATGGGTACTATGAGAGCTCTACTCCAATCATCAGGAATTTGTCCCTCTGTCCAGGCTTTCTGAACTATGCAGTGCAACCACTGTAAGACTCTTATACCACTGTAAGACTCTTATACGTGACAACTTTTGGCTACTCGTATTTTCATATACGAGTAGCCAAAAGTTGTCACGCTTTATTATTAAAATTCTCTGGATTAGAGATATTTGTTGGAAGTTTTTCCACTTGGTTATACTATAAATGAAAGATACCAAGAAATGATCCTTTATCCAAGTGTAAGCAAACAAAGTTTGCACCTTATTTTCACACCTTATTTTTAAGGTGTGAAACCTTATTATTAAAATAAGGTGTGACACCTTTTGGCTACTCATATATGAAAATATGACTTTGGCATTACTTCAACCTTAATATCACTTCTGGGTCTGGCTCCCACTGATGAGACCTCAATAAAGGTCGAAACCAGTCTGGGCAGTGACCCTTCCCATAATGCATAGCATTATGCATACCCATAAGGATATATGGGATACTAAAGCAAGTGATGTGAAGTCATTAGCTTCTATATATGAATTGACCCAGTCGTAGTGAAATAGAATCCTGATTATATTTCAGGTCTAAACTTTGTTTGCTTACACTTGGATAAAGGATTAAACCAAGTACATGTATAATTTCTTGGTATCTTTAATTTATAGTATAACCAAGTGGAAAAACTTCCCACGACAGGTACTGAAAAAGTATGATTACAAGTCATTGATTTGTAATCCTAGTTTTTCTGCAGAAGTTTTGAGTTTTCTGAATGCTATTATTGCTCAGGATCTTCTTGAGCAGTTCCATGTTAGACAACTCATCTTCACATCACTATGAGAACTCATTCACCATTCCTGTTCTTGCCAGTCTATCAGCCAGTGCATTCTATGCTCCAGCTACCCTACATGCAAAAAAAATAATTTCTCACCTTCTTTCTCACCACTTCAATTCTCAACTTCCAGGAAGTTGTTTTCCTTGTTCTTTCCCCTTGTAACTACCTCTCAGCAGTTGAAATGTCAGTCATATCACCTCTTTGTTTTCTATTCATTAAACTCTAGTCCACATGTCACCAGTCTGTCCTCATAACTGACATTGCACAGCCCTCATATTATTTTTCTTTTTTACCTTGTCTGCACCCTCTCCAAGATTAATTTATTCCCTTCAAGTCCCACTGATCAGATCTGAGCACAGTAATTCAATTGCAGTCATCATGATTTTATATAATGGAATCCACTCTTCTATTTCTGGTGGTCAGTGTCCTTTCTTAATATTGAGTAATCATTTTTGGTAGTATTTTACTTTAGATTGTAAAGTCGTGTGTACACACGTTTGTGATATTTAATATGCAATTGCCCAAGAGTGAATAATTTATGGTATGAAAGCTAGAGTGAAAAGAGAGATAGAGAGAAAGAGTGTCGAAAATGTTTCATGTGAGAATTCAAGAAATGTGAGTTGTGTGAAAAGTGAGAGAATGAAGTAACTGCTATTATCAAGATAATGCAAAAGTGTTGTAGAGAATGTGGAAGGAGTGAATGATAGCATGTAAAATATAAATGAGAGCATGAAAGAGGATGAAGGTAATGTGGATAACGAGGTGATAGTAAGGAGTGAAGCAGCATGCTTATGTGGCATCCTTCACAGGTCAAAATGTGAACTGGAGAAACAATTGTCATGTGATACATCAAGAGGGAGAACAAAGGAAAACGTGAACAAGAAACTGGAAGTAAGGATGTGATTCAATGATAAGAGGTGTATATATATATATATATATATATATATATATATATATATATATATATATATATATAGGTACTTAATGAGAAAATGATTGATGTTTCTAAGTGCAAAGATCAAGGATGTTAGTGAAGCAGTTAGTTTGCAGATGGAAGAATGTGAAAGGGGACCTGATAGAAACTTATTAAGTTATTCAAGTGGTTCTATAAGATTGACACAAATTTTTCAGTACATGACAAATAGACAGTGGTCTACAAGTCACTCTTAGAAGTTGTGTAAGAATATCATTAGTAAGGGTGTGTAGACTAGATTTTTTACTTGGAGAGTGAGTGGAATGGATTGTCAGATTTAGTTGTGAGTGCCTTGACAGGTATGATAGGTATATGTGGATCTCCCATAATGAGTCTTTTGACTCCATGATATTTGTATAATAATAATAATATTGCAACAGTCCTGTAGATTATCTTCAACACCTTTGCAGTATGCCTCCTCAACTTTAAATTTCTGTTAATCATCATTCCAAGAGTCCCTGCATCCTCTGCTTCCTCTAGTAGTATAGTTCTACCAATAGAGTATGTGGCCTTCCATTGGTGGATCCCAAATTTAAAGACCTTGCATAATGTTTATTTGCATTAAACCGACATCCTTATTCCTTTCTCCATCTGGTCAGCTTCTAAAGGGCCACTACTTCTAAAATATTACCCTTCTCAGCTTCACATCATCTGCAAACAACTGAATTTCCCCATGTACTCCACTGACAACGTCATTGACATAATGGTTAAATTGTAGAGATCTCAGTACTAATCCCTGAAGTAATAACCTTCACTATTCCTGTTATTCTGATGTCTTCATATTTTTCTACAACTAGGCAGATATCATCTGTAATCCTAATATTATTGTTATTTTTGCAGTTTCTCGGATACTTTTTTTTCTAGAGCTAAATTAAATAAGATGAGCAAAAGGGCATTCCTGTTTTAATGACAGAAAGTTTAGATATAATTCTTTAAACAAGTATCATGCTTTGGCTGTTGTTGTGCAACTTTCAATTATATTTTTTTCTTTAGGTATCCCAAGTTCATTCAGTACTCCCCAAAGGCCTTCACTTGTGAATTCTAATTCTATCATATGCTTTTCTAAAATCTGTAAATAAAGTGTGCACAGTCTAGTTATATTCTCATTTTATTCTCTAACGCTTGTCTTAATATAAAAATCTGGTAAACTGTGGAGCTATTTCTTTGGCATCCTGCTTGATATTCACCTATATTTTCTTTAGTATATGGCAAGATTCTTTTTAGTTTATTTTGCAGCCTATGGTCATGAGCAATATTATTATTACCAGACCTCAATTGAGTGAAAAGACATCATGGAAGGCACACACTTGCACGCACATGCACACACTTGCACACACACACACACACACACACACACACACACACACACACACACACACACACACACACACACACACACACTTGCACGTGCACACACACACACACAGTCTATGTTCGGCAGTGCATTCCATTCACCAGCCACTCCTTATGCAAAGAACCTGCTCCTTATGCCATGCTCACACCTTCCTTATGCAGCTTTCAAGAATGTCCCCTTGTTACCTTCTTCTCTTTTCTATGAGAGATTTTTTCCACATTAACCTGGTACCGACCCTTCACCAACTGTCTCACTTATATTTCTTCCTCCTATTCACAAGGCCTTGCAAACTTCAATCCCTCAATCTGCTTTCACATTGCACATCCCAAAGACCAACCTTAGTCTGTCTTCTCTGAACCCTTTCCAATATATCCTCATCACCATGAAAACCAGGGGACCAAATTTGTGCACAGTAATCTGTACGAGGCCTGATCAAGGTCCTATACAATGGAACCAGAACCTCTTTATTTCTTCACATTAAGGTCCTCTGCATCATCTGATGTGATGACTTCATAACTTATGCAGTGTGACCTCTGAACTTCAGATGCTTGTCCACCACCACCACTCCAAGGCCCTGACTTCCTCCAAAATTTACACACTAAGTGTAAATTTGGTAGGCAACAATGGAATACTTTGTATCCCATTGTTGCCTACCAAATTTCAGTTTACACTTTGCAATATTGAACTGACAGTTCATAACTCTTGCCAACTCATTCAATCTATTCAAGTCCTTTTGTAAGGTTACACACTCTCTCTCTCTCCAGTTTTGCATTATCTACAAACAGTTATACATCACCAGTTAAACCATCAAAATATCATTAATATACAAGTTAAATAACAATGGTCCCAGAACAGAACTCTGTGGCACACCACTAGTGATTTTCTTCTTCTAGAGGACTGCACTCCCATACACAAGTTGCTGGTACCTATCTGAGAGCCAGTTGATACAACTCACTAATCTATCATCCATTCCCATTTGCTCTAGTTTTGTTACCAACTTGTGGTGTGGTAGTCTATCAAAAGCCTTTGCAAAATCCAAGTATACTGTATATGCATCTCTCTTGTCCAATACATTCATCACCTTGTTGTAGTAGTTATAGTTTTTACCAAAGTTGGTAAAATACAACCTCCCCTTGAAAGTATGCTGACAGGCACGGGAATACCATTGTGCAGTTCAATTCTGTATCCTAGCTCTCACCAACCTTTCCAATACTTTAACTACAACTTCAGATATACAAATCAGCCTATAATTTGTAGCCTAGCCTTATGACCATCATTGTGAAATGGAATAATTTTACCTTTCTTTCACACCTTTGGGACTTGTGCTGTTGCATGACTTGTTACACAGATAGATCAAGGTGGATGCTAACTCCTTGGAACATTCCCTTAAGGTACATGGTGATATAAGTTCCATTACCTTATTGACATCTAGCTTACTTAAACTCCTCATATTTCTCTTGCTTGCTTGCTCACCAATATGTCTTCTCCCATTTTATTCTCTATCCTTAACCCCTTAACGTACCAATTAAAAATCAGAAAGTGGTCGTTTTTCTGCCAATTTTTTGGGCGAGGATGATTTGCTGGATCAAATTCATCATTATTTGAAAAAAATGAATTTGCCGATACACGCCGTTGGCAACTTTTCTTAGCTGAAAGGAAATAGGCACAAGATTGTCTAGCGTCTATATTCGGTTGTATTTATATGTGAAACCAAAATTCAAAATCAATTTTGGTGCAATAAACAAAAGACGTGTCACAGACGTCTTTATATGTTAAGGGGTTAAGCTTCTGATTTCACACTGAATTGAAACACCTTGATGAACTTCTTACTGAATGCCTTGACCATGTCCTCCATGTCTTTTTTTTTTTTTTTTTTTTGCTGTATTTTATTTAAAATTCCAATTGCATTTCCTACTGCTACTTTTATGCTATCTTTGACGTGATTGCAGATGCTGTCAATATTTTCATTCTCTTTCAGTTTTTCATTTTTTAATTTTGGTTTTAATTCAGCCTCATATTTTTTTCTTTTATGTAGTTTGTATCTCAGTTGATTATGCACATGCTGAAAAATTATTGCTACTATACTCCACCCCTCTGTAACTCAATGTTCTGGATGTCTTTTATTGATTATGGTATGGTTTGTTTGGTTAAATGTATATCCATCAGGTGCTGCTTATTATTAAATTTCTAGATGTGTCCAGATTAATTAATCTTTCTTCATTAATGTGTTTCTTCACAAAGGCTTTGGCTTCCAGTAATTGTGTGTGTGCACGCGCGTGCATGCGTGTGTATTCCTTTGCAATTTTTGCATTGAAGTTTCATAATAGGATTAACATATTCTTTTGTGAAATTTTTTCATCACTTAGTTCCAGTTTTTCATAGAAATCATCAATTAGCTCCTCTTCTGCAGCTTTTTTGTGAATGTACATTAATAAAGGTTATCTTAAACTATTTTGCTTGTAATAGCTTGAAATTCAATAACAGATGAGCTTGAATTTTTTCCTGATTGCTTAAGAGTCAAAGCTGCATAACTGGAAGGAGACCTTCATGTAACCTTTTAAGGAATGCAGAGAACCGACTGGGGCTTCTGACGTAATGTCCAATTCTCACCTTCTCGTGGTGCACCCTGTGAGATATCTACCCAGATACTGAACAAACGAGGATAGGCTGGCAATTTGGGATTTAGCTGACCAAATTGTATTCTTATTGGCTTAAACCATGATGATGATGATGATGAAACTACTTCCAAGTTCATGTTTATCTGAATTGTTTGCACCATAAAGTAGTAAAAGGTTGTCTTTCAATTTCCCTTCCACTATCCATCTCATTTCTTGTGTGTCTGCTATATCCATTTCATATATACATAATTCATTGGTAAGTTGCCAAAATGCTCTTAATGGTATACAAACATCTCACATTCCATGATCCTATTCAGAATTGATTATTCCAAAGCTTGGGTTGATATCCATTTCAATCTGTCTGTGAAGATTGCTTGATACAGCAATGCATGAAATAGTACAGTTTCAAACAGTGCAGTTTCAATGTAATGTGGTTTGTAATTAGCATAAATGTATTATGTTTGTTGTAATTTCATCAGAAAAGCAATTCTGTTGAGTATTATGCATTAATATTCATTGTATTAGAGCAGTAATGCAGTTCAAAATTAAGGCAGAATGTATTTCCAAGCTAGAAAGTTTTTCTCTTTCATTTGATCAAAGATTTTTATTGTAAACAATAAAAATCTTTTTTTTTCTTGACTGCAGTTGTGTTCTGTTTGAAATGTATCTTGGTAGTGAATCAGGCATTTATATCAAACCATTTATGCTTTTTTAGGGGCTCTTGGGTTGTATTAATGAATGTATACTGAAAATTTAAACACAAGAACCTGAAACTCATAAGTCATCATCAATATAATAATGGATATACAAAGTAGAATGGGCTGCAATGGATTATCTAAAATATTCATTTTGTGTACAGACATCATGTGATTACATTGATATATAATATAAGAAAAAAAAAAGTGATGATGACTAAGAAGAATGAGACCGTTTAATAATTTTGTTAAAGACATACGTTCATTTTGATTGAGGTTCAGGTGGTGCATTAAGGCTTTGGAATTTTTTTTAATAAATGTTCATATTTAAAGTGACATTGATGAAGTAATTAGGTTTGTGACCAGAAGATTTTTTGTTCAGTATCCACACCTTGTTCTTCTACCAGACTTCTCAGCTTTATTATAAGTTATATAAGACAGATGATCCTATATTCATTTTTATACAGAATGACAGTTTGTCTAAAATAATAAATAAATATATATATATATATATATATATATATACACACACACACATTTAACTTGATAAATGGTTGAAAGGTAAGAGGAGACCATCTGTTTTTAGAGCAAGGTAGCCAAGATGAGACTTTATCGATTAGAAAGAAATATACAGTGATACCAACATCCTTCCCATTAAATTCTTTCTGCCATAGAGCAAAATATAGAATGGGAGGAATTGATTGGCCCAACCAAGAAGACATGATGAACTTTTCTACAAAGATGAAAAAAAATAGAAACTCTCAAGTTGACATGGTAGTTTAAAGTAATAGGTAACGAAGAAATCATTATGTGCATTTGAAGAATATGGAGAAAAATATATAAAAACAAAAATCAGCTAACACCTTTTTGTTCCCGTATAGGGAGTAGGCAAGGCCGTTTTTAGCCCTATCTAACTTTTGGAGACTGAGTGGGCAGTTCAATCTCCACTGGTAGCCAATCAGAGATAGCTGGCCCAAGGCTATCACTAATTAATCGGCACGTGGTGAAGAAGGTGGCTAGTGAGTGCCACCATCTGGTGGCCCCTAACACAATATTTTGAATGTCTGAAAATAGTGTGGATTCGACGGCTGATTTTCTTGAGTTTACGGGATGAAAAAACCCGAGTTTCCAGGAGGGAAAATTCGCTAGCCCATGCCAGAGATCGACTAACTCTGGAACAGGTTGAGAAAAGGCTTAGAAAAAGTTCTTCTAGTTGGCGACAAATTCAGATGCCTTTCGTCATGCGATCAAGTGCTGTAGAGTGCAAATGCCACTTCTACTGAGGCTACACAGGCTCTTAGGAGAAAAATATAGTATAGCTTAATCATCTTTGTTAAGCAAAAGTAATGGGAAGATATTGGAAAGAAGACTTATCATGAAGGTGGAAAAATGTTTGGAAGAATCCAAAAGCTTAGAAATAGAGAAAATCTTAGCCCAAAAGAAATCAGATCATAAAGTTGATTAAAAATATATATATACTGTATTTTTCGATAGATAACGTGCACATTATCTATACAAAAAAGTCGTTAAAAATTAACATGTGCAGTATACATTTGAAAGTTATGAGAGGTAAATCAAATGTAATAACAAAACTAAGGTAGAAGTATTACTTAATATTTATTGAACATTACACTATTCAAATCCAAAAAATTCTTCATCAGACTCAATATTGAAAGAATCAATTGCGTTAAAAATTTCGTTTGGTATTTCTTCAACTTCATAAACATTGTCCCTTGTGCTTTAATGAAAGCATTTCTAACACAGTTTTCACTTACAACTTTTTACAATCTACGTAACTATATCTTTATATGATCGTTAGTGGAGGAGCGCACACTTAAATTGTTTCTCTTCATAAATCCAAAAACCCAAGATAGGTAGGCCTTGAAATCCTTTATATTATCTTTTTGCGCAGTTCTTTTCGATCTCTGCAACACACGGACAGTAGATATTCTCATACCTTTAGCTCTTTCACTAGCAACCCAATCAAACCGTTTTATTGAATGCCACAAGCACCTTCTAAACCTCATAGCATGTTTCCTCATATGTAAACATTTCAGGACGACTGTTTCAGCCTTTTGCCATTCACAAACACTATTTTCTCCAACACTGAACAATCTACCAGCTTCATGATTCCCCTTTTTCCTTTGCTACTTCTACCATTTCAACTTGAACTGCACTGTGTGGGATTTTCTCTGATAAGTATTTCTGTCTTCCATGGGTAATTCTGATCTAATAACAAAATATAAACAAATAATGATTTACTGAAATATTTTAAAACAGGATGTACGGAATAATCGACCTCTGCTACTAGCAACGCACGTGCTTTTAAAGAATTCCTCTGTCCTCTATCTGTACTTCCTAACTCTACCGCTAGTTGGCGCATGCGCATTATCTATACATCAAAAGGAGTGATGAAAATGTTGGGGTGTGTGCGCTATACATTAGATGTCCGTTATCTATCGAAAAATACAGTGTGTGTGTGTGTGTTCTAGGTGTCAGAAGTAATTACTTTGAAAAATTATATTATTATTATTGTGCAGGCACTTCCATGGACTCTGAAGGCTCATTGCAGGAGATCCAAACTATCAACACAATCTATTATCCCTCTCCTTGAACCTATTTACATACAAAGCACTCACAACTGACTCTGGCAACCCATTCCATTCATTCACAACTCTCCAATCACACTAACCTATTACCCTACTAACTACACCTTTATTCAACTTTCAGGGATGATCTCTTGTTCCAACCCTTCTAGCCAAGTGCTGAAACATTTCCCCTGCATCAATCCTATAAACCCCTTTAAATAACTTCAATGTTTCTATCATAGCTCCTCTTTTTCTCCTATCAATCAACTTCGACAATCTACACACCCTCAGTCTGTCCTCAAAGGGAACATTCAACAGAACACTCACCATCTTAGTTGCTTGCTTCTGAACCTTCTCCACCAGTTCCTCGTCCCCAAGAAACTGAAGAGACCAGACCTGAGCACAGTAATCAAGATGTGAACATATCAAGGCCTTATAAAGTGGAATAACAACTTCCCTATCTCTACTTGTTAGTGTGTTCTTCAATAGCCAAGTAATCTTATGAGCTACTTCAGCAACCTTAGCAATATGTCCTCCTGTAAACTTTAACTCTCTGTCTACCCCCCCCCCCCAAATCTTTAGTTTCATCTGTTTCCTGGAGTGCATTTCCATCAATGTGGTACACAGTTTGTAATCTGTTTATCTCAAAATCTGTAACTTTATATTTCTCCACATTAAACCGACATCATTATCTTTTGCTTATTCTGACAGCCTATTTAAATAGTCCTGCAAGCTCTCCACCATTGTCTCGATTAACTATTACTCTGCCTTATTTCACACCATCAGCAAACAACTGAATATTTCCTTGCAGCACACCACTAGTCACCTTTTTATACAGTGATTCTGCCCCCCTCTATATACCACTTTTTGATATCCTATTCAGCAGCCACCCTCTTATCGACATAACCAATGTCATATCCATCCCTGTTTGTTTTAATTCACATAACAGCATTCCATGTGATATTTTTTCAATGCCTTTGGAAAATTCTATCAAAATATGAAGCAACAAATTCTTAAAAAAAGAAAAAAAGTGATAGAAAATTTTATATAGAGGAAATTAAAAATAAAAATTGCGAATTTCCTTACTGAAAGATTTATGTAAGCATGCTTAAAAAGGATGGGAGTAAGAAAACTTATTTTACAAATAGGGAAGCTCAGTAGTGGTTGCAAAGATCTTAATACTGATAATCAAGGAATCATAATATGAAAAATTACTATTTAAGCATTGGACTGAACTTGGACAAACATGACTTATCAATTTAAAAATGTTCAGAACACAATCTATATGTTGTAGCCTTATGCTAACCGAGAACAATCATTGAGCGATCATTTCATTTGGAACAGCATTTAATAACAGCTGGGCCTTTTGTCTTAAGATTGATCTGTATTCTCTGTTGCATTGATTCATTTAATTGTCTAAAACAGCATTTCTCAACCTTTCTAAGCACAAGGACCAGTAAAATACATAAAACAATTCCACAGACCTAAGGTATGTGGGGATTACCAGTATTTACATATACATATACAATATTTACATATACAGGGTGTTCGGGATAAATTTGACA
The DNA here is from genome assembly GCF_054136105.1 of Typopeltis vanoorti. NCBI lineage: Eukaryota > Metazoa > Arthropoda > Arachnida > Uropygi > Thelyphonidae > Typopeltis > Typopeltis vanoorti. The sequence goes on from NC_143553.1 coordinate 115,059,555, forward strand.
GTTTCGTAAGGAAAAAGAAAATCTTCTTTGTATCTATTAAATTTAATGAATTGACAAAAAAACATTACAGGCAGAGTTAATTACAATACTATCAACAAGATTTACTCAAAATAACCACCATTAGCATCGATCACAGCTTCAATTCTGCTTCGGAACCTCGAACAAGCTGATGCTACAGTCTCCCTGGGAAGGGCCGCAAAAACTGTTTTAATTTTATCCATTAACTGGGCTTTTGTATTACTGGAAGTGCGATTGGTGTCTTTTTCAACTGCGCCCCATACAAAATAATCCATGGGGTTAAGGTCTGGGGAGTTTGGAGGCCAAACATTTGGACTGGTGAAGTCGTAGAAATTTTCAGACAACCATTTTTGACTTTTCCCAGAGGTGTGGCAAGGGGCCGAATCCTGCTGCCATACATACGGCCTACCATTGGCTACCCTTGTTATCCAGGGCTTGACTACAGTTAGCAACTCCACGAACAAAGCCCAAATTCCAATGCCAGGGTTCTTCAACACCTGTTCCTGCAGATTTGCGAGGAATTCTGCTGTACGAACGCAATCAGATCGTCTGCTAGGGATCTTTCTTCTTGCTACATCCTCGTAGTCACCATTGCAAGTCTCTAGTTCATGCCTGATTGTTTTTACTGTATTCAGGGAGCATTGGGCAGCAGTCGTAATATCCTTATTTTGATGGCGGGCACGAATCATCATGATACAAGTTATTCTCTTCCATGATTCAGGTGGGTTCCAGCTATCCATCCTTTCTGACATCTTGTATATGAATGAAGAAGGGTCCAAACTTTTAAATGAAGAGAAGTGTGTGTTAATACATGTAACTTACGGAAAAATATAATTAATTATAAATATGTCAAATTTATCCCGAACACCCTGTACATATACAACATTTACATATACAACATTTTACATATACAACATTTTACATATACAACATTTACATATACAACATTTTACATATACATAAACATTTACAAATACATATGGAAACATGTATTTGGAAGTAAACGATTAAAAGTGTATCATCAGTGAACAAAGTTTTAATTTTTATTAAACAAATAAAGTTATCAGTTTCTGATTTGCTGTGGGCAAATGAATGGGTATGTCAGCGCCATCCCACTGAAAACCCCATTCATCTGCCCACAGCAACTTTTATATTTTATATATTATCCCCATACATCTGCCAATACTCATTAAGCTCACCCCGCAACAACATTTTTAGCGCTGTTGGTACCATGGGAATGTCAGCACCATCCCGCTGATACTTTCATTCATCTGCCTACAACGATGTTTATCTTTAATCCCCATTCATCTGCCCACAACAACTTTTATATTTTATATGTCATCCCCATTCATCTGCCCATACTCATGAAGCTACAACAGCTTTTATCTTCACACACACCCTCTGATTTGACCTGTGACATGTAAACTGTTCCATTCGCTAAGTGTGTTGTGAGATGAGGGGAAAATGGTGTTCTTATCTTACTCCATTCATCATAATACTGAATATGAACTTGACATCCATGGATTCCATCATGGACATCCCCTGCATATTCCCAAAAATTTCACTCAGAACATCCCAAAGCCATTAATGCCCCCCCCCCCCCCCATCCATCCCCCCCACACACACTTCCAGCCGATAAGAATCGCCTTATTTCCCTCAGGAGTTTTCCATGACCAGCAAAAAAATTTAAGACATCATGTTATGTGAGGTCATTCCCGATATCTATAAACAGTCCAGCCCATGATGTCAGTCGCAAAGTGCCATCGACTGGGTCAGGTACATTTTCCTGCCAGCAACCATATGCTGTATATATATCGTAAGCATTGATTTGTACTAATCATGTTATGATGGTGGTTTTAATTATATCCATCCTGTTTTATCCAGAGGCACAACAGTGGTCATCGTAAATCTGGAAGATTCATTAATCATATGGTGGTTTTCTTTATATCTGTCCTGTGTGCTGCTTGTATTCGTTAGGTTGTGATGTGTGTTTCTGTACAATCCATGACCGTATGGATGTTGTTGTCTGCATGTGATGGATTCAGTGTGCTTGCCCGCATATTCCCGCAAGCCACAACACGAGATACAGACCTTCTCTAAATGGGAAGCGGGCAGCTATCCTCCTCGTCAGAAGAGTTAACCCTCACCGTGACGTCACTTTGCATCGAAAATTGTTCCACAATCGAGGATGAAACTTTTGTTTCATCCTCGATTTTGGAAATGGATTAATTCCAAAACCAGTAATGAGAATAATCAGAAACTGTAGTCCAAATAAATAATATGATATAATTATGTTACTACTTTTAATGAGATGGTTCAGCTTCTCGGCCTTTGCAGAATTGCTGGATATCTGGCTCAATATTAGTCAACTTCAGTCGAAGATAGGCACACACAATAAGACGATACCTTTCTCACAAAGATAGGTTGTAAAAAACTGCATGAGGATTTTCAGTGCTTCTTCAGATAATTCGGGAAATTCACTTCTCACTGAAGGCGAGATCCACAATCGAGCTAAACCAAAATCACAGAATTGCATTTTAAGCCCACTGTCACTTGAAAGCTCAGTTAATTGTTCTTTTTTCGAGAAAAGGTCGTTCTTGTGATTATAAGCCTGAAATAGGTCTTGAATCCACAGAAATTTCTTATAAAAGTTATTCAGAAAATATGTTTCAAAATTCTGTTTCAGATTTGGCAAAGGTGCAAATTATCTGTCTTTTACATAACTTATGCACAACACCAGTTTTTTTTTTTTTTTTTTTTTCTCAAATGCCTTTATTTTGTCATAGGCATCAAGAACAGTTAAAGAATTTCCCTAAAGGGAGAGATTTAGTTCATTTAATTTCAAAAAAAAATGTCTGAAAGATAGGATAGTGTTGATAACCATGCTTTGTCAACAAAGAGTGATGCAAAATTAGAATTACGTTCATTTACAAATAATAAAACTTTGTGCTGTAATTGAAATAAGCTTGTTAGTACTTTTCCCCTGGAAATCCAGCGAATTTCAGAATGATGCAAAAGTTGTATATATTTCACTGTTCATTTCATTGCAGAATACTGAAAATAACCTGTTATTTAATACTCGAGCCTTAATAAAATTAACTAGCTTTACAACGTTGTATAGTACAGTTTTAAATTCTGTTGGCATTCCTTTGGAGGTTAACCTTTCCCTATGTATGAAACAATATACCCGATTCATATCCGGAGCCACTTCCTTGACCATAGAAACAATCCCCAACTATGTCTGCCTGTTCGGATGCTAGTGCCATCCGAACAGAAGCCCATGCATTTTTCCCACTGGATCCCTTTGTGTATTGTGCAATTATTGAGAGTGTGAAATATTTCTTCTCCAATTGTTCGAGATGACAAAGTTCTACAAAACAGAATATTGTCATGAATGTTATCATGCACATATCTTACGTAGCATATCAACTGCGCATCATCTGTAACATCAGTAGTCTCGTCTATTTGTATACACATAATAAGGGCTCTTCTTAACTCTTTCGATTAACCGAGATTCTACGTCACCTGTCATATCATTAATTCTACGACCTACAGTGTTATTGAAAGAGGAGTCAAATCAACATGTTTTAGTAACTTGTTGCCAAACATAGTTTTTACCATATCTTTTATAGCTGGAAGTAGTAAATTTCCCCCGATAGAATGAGGTGTTTTTTGTGTGCAAATTTGAGAAATAGATGCTTCCAGTGCCTTGCTATTAATCAAATCCATGGCCAAAACTATATCTTTCCCATGATTTAGTGTCGCTGAAATTGGCTTTTTTTTCTCTCAATTTGCTTATTTTTCACATCACAATGTCTAGTTTCTAAATGTCGGAGTTTTGCAGGTTTCATGCACTCGTTCGACAACACTTCATAACCCAAAACACATTGAGATTTCTGTTCACTTTCATCTCCACACCAAGTAAACCCAAATTTCAAATATGAACTGTTATATATTTCCTACTGTATTTTTTCTTTGAACTGCTTGTTTCTTCTACTTTAATAGTATCAAATTTACTCACCATATAACAACAAGTGTATCACAATTAGGGTTAGCATCACTTGCTTCATTTGCTCTTCTTTTCAAAGTCTTGGTTCTAAGCCACTTTTCCATTATTAAAAAAACGTTTCGAAAAATATATAAATACTGGGGTTAACTCGCAACACACTTTGTCCAAGTATCATTTAGCACTTCTGAAGGTATACTGAGCCTTGGTTGAAGGAGGAAAACCTTCAGTAATGAAAATCAATAAACAAAAGCAATTGGTTGAGATGTGGATAACACATGTTCACATCAAATTTGACAAAACAGCAAGGGAAGGCTGAAGCAATAAAACTATATTGTTTTTCACTTCACCCTTCTTATTATTAGTCATTCTGCTACTACAAATTATTGTAGTGCCAGAATGACGAGTAATAAAAGAGGGGTGAAGTGAACAACAGTATAGTTTTATTGCTTCTGCCTTTGAACATTCTAATGCTATTTGTTGTTTTTTAAAGTCTCCATTTGATTTCAATAATTTTTACTTACTTATTCAATTTTAATTTGTTTCGAGAATTAAAAAATATATATTTATTTAATTAATTTAAGTCTACCTGCGGACCGCCTGTCGCAGGCCACAGGTTGAGAAACATTGGTCTAAAACATTCTTCTGGGATAATTGTCCATGCTCTCGCAACGGCATTACCCAATTGTTGCAGATCGGATGGTGGCATTGCTGCTGTGAGCTTCTCATTCCTTCCACCTCATCTCAGAAATGTTCTATTGGGTTGAGATCTGAGGACTGAGCTAACCACTGAAGTAAAGGTAACCTGCTATCATGTTGCTGGAAGTACCCATTTGACAGTGGGTAAACTGCAGCCATAAATAGGTTAATGTGATCAGTGACAATGTTAAGATTGGCCATGGATTCAGATGGTGTTCAACTGGTATCAGGGGACCTAATGCATGCCAAGAAAATAATCCCCACATCATTACACCTTTGTCACCAGCCAGAGTCGTTGCTGCTTGGCAGTAGGGGTCAATGATCTCATGTTACTGCCATATTCTGGTTCTGCCATCAGCTGATACAGTAGATTAATACTCATCAGACCAGGTGACATTATTCCAGTTGTCAGTTGTCCACTATTGGTGATCACATGTTCACTGAAGCTGCATCTCCCTGATCTTAGCTGATAGCTAAGTAACTGACAAACTTTGTATCATAAATAACACTCCCCCATTCTTTTAATAAATTTAGTTTAATTCTTTATCCAAGTGTGTGCAAACAAAGTTTGCGCCTGAAAGTACCTTCAGGACTGGGGTAAAGTGGTACAACACCGGGCGACTCCTTGCAAAGGTGGAGCAAGCCACCAACACTCCTATCTCAGTATCTCCCATAATGCAAAACACATCTCCTTGCAGATATGTATAATGTTATGCATTAAAGGAAGGGCCACTACCCAGACTAGTTTCGACCTCTATTAAGGTCTCTTCAGCAGGAACCAGGCCCAAGTGGAGATACTGAGGCAGAAGCATTAGCAAGGTCATCTCCTCCTATAGGAGCTGCCAAACGGTGTGCCAAAGGTCAAAACTAGTCTGGGTAGTGGCCCTTCCCTTAATGCATAACATTATACATATCTGCAAGGAGATGTGTTTTGCATTATGGGAGATACTGAGATAGGAGTGTTGGTAGCTTTCTCCACCTTTGCAAGGAGTCGCCCGGTGTTGTACCACTTTACCCCAGTCCTGAAGGTACTTTCAGGTGCAAACTTTGTTTGCACACACTTGGATAAAGGATTAAACTAAATTTATTATGGTCTGACCAAGTGAAAAATAAACTTTCAACCCCCATTCTTTTCTCTCTATCCTCCCTGAACACACTATGCCTTCACATTCTGCCCCACTAACTACATAATCTTTTGTCAGCTGTGTCTCACTGATGCCAATAACCTTTGGCCAGGATGACCTAACCAATGCTAAAAATTCCTCCTGCTTGTTCCAAATGCTCTTGGCATTAGTGTACATAAAGTGGAAAAGCCCCTTAGGTTCACTGCTATCTGATGCTTTATACTAACTACCCCATTCTGGTTTGTTACCAATGGTGCTAACTTAAGCGTATTATACACTAGAGGACATAGCAATATGTCCTCTAAACTTTAACTCTCTGTCTACCACCACCCCAAAATCTTTAGCTTTATCTATATCCTGGAGTGCATTTCCATCAATGTGGTACACAGTTTGTAATCTATTTATCTCAAAATCTAAACTTTATATTTCTCCACATTAAACTGACATCATTATCTGACTCACTAATGCCTGCATCTCCACTCAACAGCTCCCTCTCCTCCCAAAAGCTCTAGTTTCCCTGAATTTGTACATCCGCTTTCACTTCATTCAACACCACTTTTTCCAGTCTCCGAACACCAAATCCATTCAGTTTCAAACCATCCGTCTTGTATAAGTCCTTTTGCCTATCAAACTCACTCAATACATCCACAAACTCTACACTACTCCTCCTGCATAATCTACACATTGAGTCATTTGCTATTATGGCCCTCCTTCTCAGCTCTACTCTGTCATACTTTGGCAACAGACTCACTATCTTAACACTCTCATGCTTTTCTTTTGCTACTTCCAATAATTCTTTCACATCCTCTCTCATTCCATACTTTTCTCCTTTCAAATCATTTGTTCCAGCCAATACGATCACCTCTTTCACCTTACTCTTTTTGCGCTCTAATAGCCTCACTAACATTATTAATTTTCACACCTGGAAAGCACAATTTTGTCAATCTCTCATCACTCACACTTCTCTCTTGATAAAGCCTCATTTCTCTTATCTTGCATTTCTTTCTTTCTGCTGTCAGCTGACCTACTCACCAGACATTTCTTCGTTCATTCCAGCTCTCGCTTTGCCCTGTGTATCTCTCCACATAACCAAGCTATCTCCCTCATTACAGCCAACTCTTCGTTCTTTACATCAATCATACTATTCTTTCAATCAACACTTTTATTCTCTCTCTCTCTTCTCTCTCTCTGTCAATTGTGTCACATTTAATCTCTTTCAATTCTCATTGAAATTGTGAATGAACATGATGTCACTATCAACAATGATATAGTCCAGCATTTCCCAAACTTTTCCTACGACAGAACACTTCACAAATCCTGAAAATTTCACGGAACACCTTGGTTATTTTGTAATATATTAATTAACAATTAATTGTTAATTCAGCTGCTTTTTTATTACTAATTAATAATTGATTATTAATTAATAATTAATTAATCATCAATTAAACAAACATCAATAAATTACTTAAGTATAAAGAGCTAATAAGCTTCATTTCGCCAATGAAAACATTACTTAAATTAAGGGGGATATTAAATCTCCCATAGTTTTAAAACCGAATAAGAAACTCAAAGATTGGAATCAGAGAGTTTCTTGCTGAATATAGTAAACTATATCGGCGAACACTTAGCGTGAGCTAATGCAAATGACCCTAGTACGTAGTACAATACCGGACGACTCGTTGCAAAGGTGGGGAAAGTTCAGATCGCTATTCTTAGGTATATTTTCCATAATGTAAAAACACATTTCCTAGGAAATGTATGCTGTTATTACATTATGGAGGGAGGTCACTACCCAGACCGGTTTCAGCCTTTTTTGAGGCTTCATCAGTGAGTAGCTAGACCTAATACCAAAGTGTATAGCGAAAAGAACTTATATACTCTGCGAACGAGTTTTCCAAACAGGTTCAACCATTAAGTTACTTAAGTATAAAGAGCTAATAAGCTTCATTTCGGCAATGAAAACATTACTTAAATTAAGGGGATATTAAATCCCACATAGTTTTAAAACCGAATAAGAAACTCAAAGATTGGAATCAGAGAGTTTCTTGCCGAATATAGTAAACTATAAAGTATCGGTGAACACTTAGCGTGAGCTAATGCAAGTGACCCTAGGACGTAGTACTAGCGTCACTTGCATTAGCTCACTTAACTCTCCGATTCCAATCTTTGAGTTTCTTATTCGGTTTTAAAACTATGTGGGATTTAATATCCCCTTAATTTAATTAATCATTAAATTAATTTATGCTGATTTTTATTGACATATCCCATTCTGATCACCAAAAATTTATAATATTATAAGTACTTACGAGCGAATGCAGACCTTTTCTCTTGTGTGCTGGTAGTTTTCCCCTCCCTTCCTTTTGTACATTCTGGAGATCGCTTTGTAGGCTGGAGGTGGATGAATCACTATCTGTTGCATCACAAATACCTTCAATAAGAGAATTCTTAACACCCAAATTAAACAAAGTCCCTTGTCTCTTATTCATATTAAAATTTAAATCTGTAGGCCTATGACTTTTAAAAAAAAATCACGGCACTATGGTTTCGAAACTTTCACCCTACAATGCGAACTTACGAAGAAAGTATTCAGTATTACTAGATTTGAGAACCGGATACAGACTACCATGATCTTCAATTTTAGTGGAAAAAGTTTCTTTATGCTTTCTTGCTGATTGGTCACTAACATTTGCAACACATGTTATTTCTTTCACTTTTGAGAACAGTGGATACACCACCCATTGTTATAATCGGCTTGCAGGCAATTTTTATGACCGCTCATAAACAGCGGTATTCCCTTTCCCAAATGTTGAAAGGTTTTGATTTGTGAAAATTAATGATATGCAGATGTTATTAGGCATTCTGGGTCTGAGCTTTCGACATATTCACGAATATTATTCTCCTCAGAATATTTCCACTATAAAATATTTATTGATGAAAAATGCTTAGAAAACTAAAATGACAAATTCCAGGAGAACTTCTTGCAGAACACTTATTCACCTTCCGCAGAACACAGTTTGGGAAACCCTGATATAGTCAATGAGGCTTTTCTTATTTCTTGTGTCTTTTCCCATATGAACTTTTGCACATCTTTATGTTGAAATATGGTGTTAGTAATGACTAGTCCATGTCCTGAGCAGAAGTCCAGTAAATACTTATCATTATTTTAGCTTTGTCCCTTTTCTCCAAATTTTCCCAAAATGTTGCTATATGCCTAGGGATTCATTTCCTATCCTGCTGTTCAGATCTCTAACAAGGACTACTTTTTCCATTTTCATTGTCAGTGTCTGTTCCAGTGACTCAAAAAATTCCTCCGCTTCTTCCTTAGAAGAATCATCTGTGGGACCATGGGCACAAATAAGTTTCATTCTCTATGTCCCCATTTTGAAGTATGCCCACATAACTCTCTTGAATCTGCCTTCCAATCTAGAAGTTTATCATCATGTTTGTGTTGAATGCTATCACTACTCCTTCCTTTCTTGATCATTTTTTACCTGAAAATAACATCCTATACTTATTATTTAGTAATATCTCACCTATTTTGTCTTCTCTTTCTCAGTAATGCCAATTATGTCTACATGGTACTTTTACAATTCTTCTCCAAGTTCAATTTCCTCTCTGTTATATTGATGGTTCCTGTCTTCATTTCTTCTGATATTGGATTTATTCTTCTTTTTCTAGATATTGAGTTGTAGCTTGTCCAGTAGCTGGACAAGCTACAACTCAATATCTAATGGGTCACACCATATAATGGTGAGAATTGGACATTAAGTCAGAAGCCCCAGTTGGTTCTCTGCATTCCTGAATGGCAATGTGGAGGTCTCCTTCCAGTTACTTGGCTTTGACACTTAAACAACTCCAGATGATATTTCAAAATATCTTGTTTGGTTCTTCTGATATGTTTTGTTCTGCTAGACATAAAGTGAACAGATATTCTTTTTGTAGTTGACTATTTTGACTATGGCCTTCTGATATATTCCACAAAGTTCCACATGCTTGGATGTATGTTCACTGGACAAGTAGTCTTTGTGTGACATGACAATTTAACAAATCACATACCATGAAAGGTGTCATACAACTATAAAAATCCTACCACTTGATACTCTTTAGATGCTCATCAACACCAGGACAGGAAAATTTTGTGCTGGCTAACCAGTCAAGCAAATATCTCATCAGATGCCAGTATGGCTGTACTCTACCACAGTAACATGTTTATTCCTGGTTCATGCTATAGCTAATTTTTAACTGGGTAAACTAGTTTTGAAACAAATATGTTAATTACTTATCTATTAAATGTGTTTATCAGTCTGTGAAGTAAAAAACATGCTTTTATTAGTAATACAAGATCTATTATTATTTTTTTAAATTAATAATACTATTTTTCATCATGTTTTTGCTTTGAAACAATATTTCTTGAATCGCTTTCATGAAAAAAGAGCAAACAGTTCAGTTTATTCTATTCCATTATAAGCAAACATTTAAAACGTTCAGTATAATAAAAAATCTCAATAAAATAAAACCCTTCTTCTTTTTCACCCCTGGACAAAGGTTTCCCTCAGTTTTCTCCATTCCATTTCATTCTCAGCTTTTCTCATCCATTGCATTCAAATAATCCTAACAGTTTGATCTTGCCATCTCTTCTTGGTTTTCCCCTTTGTCTACTGGTCCACAGGTTTCCATTCTGTTAATCATTTAGGCCATCCTGTGTTGTTATATCTTGCAGTGTGTCCAACCCATGTCTATTTTAAATGCATATTGGGAGGGCATCCTGTCTTTAAGTGTTGCACTGAGCATATTCCTTTTCATTCTTCTCTGGATAACTTTTAAGTTGTGAATATCATGAGTTAAATTCTAGGTTTCAGTGTCATATATAATTACATGAATAATTAGTTTCAATCAATTTTCAATTAATGTATCGCACTAATTGAAAATTGTGTGATACACTAATTCAAATTCCCTTAATTTTATTTCTGTCTTCTGCCAAGATGACTGTATCATCAGCAAAACACAGATAAGTCAGAATCTTTCCGTTATTTTACATTCCTCCATTTTTCCAATTTAATTTATGAAAGACTTCATCTGAGGCAGATGTAAAGAGTTTTGGAGATATTGTATATCCCTGTCTTCTTGAACTGAATTGATTTGTTAATTGGAAATTTTTTATTTTTTGAATATGCAGTTTAATAACAGAGGTGGCATAACTATATTTAACTTGGCCCCCTCAAGGTTTCTATGCATGTTTTTCTATTCTCTGTTTTAACAGCCATTCTAGTATAACTGAGATTTTGTTGGAGGCAAATGCTTTTTCGAAGGGTGTAGAGAGGTTTATCGTATTCGTTTCTTTTGTATAATTTGCTTAAGAGTGTGGACATAATCATTGGTACTGTAATTACATAAACCCTGCCTGCTCATCGGATTGCATATACTTGAGCTGTTGCATTATTCTGTTGTTTATTACTTTTGTAAATGTTTTATGTACTGTTGGTAATAAACTAATTCACTATAATTTTTAATATTCTCCTTTTCATTTTTTTTTTTTTTTTTTTGTAAATAATTATTAATGCATTATTTCTTACTTCTGGGATTCTTTCATTTAAGGTCACATGGTGGTCAGCATTCGTAGTGAAGAATTTGTGGAGACAAAAAACATGTGTTGGAGTAATTACTTATAATTAAGAAAATAACACTCGATGTTTCAGCCTTTCTATCGATGTCATCATCAGGAAACATATATATTCACAGGACACAAACTACATGACACTACACAAAAGTAAGATAAATCTAAATGCTTTGTTAATCATTTACTCTAGCCTGATCTCTGGGGAAATAAACATATATTAAAAAAATTAATAATAAATGAAAATATACAAAAATATAAATTAATTAACAAAATAAAATAAATTTTTTATACGCATCAGTATAATAACATACAGATGATAGGAAAAAATTTCTAAATAAATAAAAATAAAGTTTATAGCAGAATTACATTAAGCATATCTCTACAGTCCTCTTATATTAAGGTTTTCTTGTGGTTGGGGAGGCGGTGGGTTCTGGATGCTATATAGGTTGCAGAACCTCAACACAAGAAAACCTTAATATAAGTAGAGATGTGTTTAATGTAGTTCCACTATGAAACTTTATTTTTATTTATTTAGAGATTTTTTCTATCATCTGTATAATATTATACTGCTGATATGTATAAAAATGATTTTATTTTGTTACTTTATATTTTTGTATATATTTTATTTATTTTTATTGTTTTCACCAGAAATCATGCCAAGGTAAATGATTAATAAAGCATTTAGATATATCTTACTTTTGCGCAATGTCACATTTGTGTCTTGTGTATATATATGTTTTCCTTATGATGACCTCGATACAGGGTCAAAATGTAGTGTTATTTTCTTAATTATAAGTAAAGTAATTACTCCAACACATGTGTTTTTGTCTTCATAAATTTTTAATTATGAAGGATTACTTCTGGGATTTTTTTCAGTTTTAAACAGAGTGTGTAGGATTCATATTCATATTTATGAATTTAAGGACACAAAACACACGTGTTGAAAAGATTATTTTACTGATTAATAATAAAATAATAACTTGACGTTTCGACCCCTGTATTGAGGTCATCATCAGAAGGATACATGTGTATAAGAGCCAAGCTACATGTTGTTGCACTCTATACAGATAAATTACATCTACGTTGTTAACTAATCCTTTTTCTTAGCCTGCTTCTAGTGATTTAAAAAAAAAAAAAATTTATCAATAAAAACTACAATAAACTCTGCTAAAATCCTCACGTACAAGGATTCTTCTGGAATTATACAGTTTATATTGTTATATTAAGATTATCTTCTGGATTTGTACAGTACAGGTTGCTATTGAATGTTCAGGGGAAAAAAAAACACTTCATCAAGTTTTCTTGTATTGAGATTTTTCTTCGTGGTTGCTATGAAGGTTGCAGATGGGTCCTCCACATTCTTGAAATGGTTAGACCATCATTTTTATTCAGATTCGGATCATGTTTGAGCATTTCACATGCTTCCTTGAATTTCCGCTTGAACCAGGTTTGGTGCGGTATAGGGACTTGGTACCTTTCCAATCAATTCTGTGGTATGTTTGGAGTGCGTGGTCAGAAAAGCCAGTTTTTCCAAAATGGAGGTATTTTATGTGTCGTTTGTGTTCATCCTTTATGATTGGGATGGTTCGCCCTGTTTCCCCTATGTATGGTATGTTACATATGCAACTATTTTGTAAACCCCTGGGTGGGCTAGGTGTGGCAGGGGATCCTTGGAAGAACTGAGTAGGTGTCTTAATTTTGTCGGGGGTTTAAAGGTGGTTTTGATGTTGTATTTGTGTAGAGTTCTGTCTATTTTTTCTGTTCCCACTTTCTTTCCTACAAATTTGAACAGTTCCACTTCAATCCCATCTTCTTCTGGATCTCTTCCCTGCTTCGTTGGTTTTAAAGCTGCCTCCACCTCTTCTCTCATAACTTATGGCACACCCAGTTGAACTCTTCTTAAACTTGATCATCTCTGAATTTCTTTCTTTGTAAATGTAAGGTTATTTATAATAATTCTCAATTCTGTTTATTATTTAATTTCTATCTCTAATTATTTTGTCATCCTTTCCCTTTAGAGCGACAATTTCTTTTTCTCTCTGTTGCCAATGCTCTTCTCATAACATTTCATATTTTTAATATTTTCAATGAAAAATAAAGTCCCTAGGTCCACAACTACATTGGTATGTTTTTGAATTCTGATTGGCTACAAAACATTGTCAGATGGACAGGGCACATAATGTCAAATGACATGGTGGCAACTCAAAAAACAATTGAAAAATATTTAGGAATTAGTATAATGAAATATTTTGGAAAAATACATACTCTTTTTCTCAACTTTCCAAAGTTTTAATATCGACTATTAATGTTAAATTCTGCTTATTCCATCACTAGGTAAGAAATAAGCTAACTACAGCTGAAGGCTGAATATTTTAGTTGCCATGTCATGATTAATTGGTTACTTTGCAGGACATATATGAGCACTCTCTAAAGATAAAATTATGCATATTCTATCTTCTGTGGTAGTATTCCATTATGGCAAAATCAGTGATAATCAACAAAAGGCATTTGTAATGACCAGAATTCCCCAGTAGATGCATTAAATGTGATTGATGTACAAAAAACTATTTACAATATAAAAAATGAAACGGAATCAGCATTTCAGAGCAGACAAGTGCATTTTTCAAGTCCTGATTATCACTGTCATCAAATTACACCTTTGTATTATCCCTGGGGGATATACAGAATCCCGTGATAATACATGGTTTAAATCATTAGTAATTTCTACATTACTGCATCATACTACTCTGTTCACCTGCCAACAGTTTCCTCAAAATTCTTGTATTTTTCAGGATTCTAATATTGTCAGATATTTCAGTCATTCGACGCGCTTTTAACTGCATAAGTCCACCTAGATCTTGCTCTTCCTATGGGAGTATTTTTTTTTTCTACATCCTAACACCAAACACTTAGTTTGCTAACCTTTTCTCTCCGATTCTATTTAAGTGACCACACAACCGTAGATTACCTCTGGTAACACATTCTTGAATATTAACAATATCAAGTTTCTTTTTAATATGTTCACGCTGCTCAACTTCTGCCATTTGTAAACCACTAATGTAAATGACTAATGGGAACTAGCTTTAGTGTATGAATACCACTTCTGAGTTGAGTAGTTGCATTGAATATATAATGAATGAATACTTAATAAAATCTGTTCTCCTCTCTGATCATTTCAATTCTCTATAAGCACATGATATAACAAGTTATGTATTTTTCAAATAGGGAAGATCTTGAAAATGCAAATGACCGAACATCAGCTCTGACTTCTGCACTAGCCACCCTAATAAAAAATTTTGGCATCAAAAATGCACAGGCTGTTGCCCTTGCTGATCGGTGTCCAACATTTGTTGCTAAAGAGAAGACCAGACTTCGGTTTTTAAAAGGCAATAAAAAGGCAAGCTTTTTCTTTTCCTTTTTTTTTTCTTTCTCTTTCTCATTATTATATTTGATATTTCTATAATGTGTCTACAGATGCTACATGGTTAAAGAAATGAAAGTAGGTAAGGGAAAAAAAACAGAATCTCAGAAACTTTCATTTTTAATAATGTTAATAATTTGCAAGTTTTTTTACACCATGCACATCTTTTAGTGTACACCATAATTTTAGGATCACTTCTTCAAAGACTTTCACAAAATAATCTCCCCCATAAAATGGTAGTCAACCTTGATCTATTATATTCAAAGACACCAGTTTGAATGAAGTGGGTCACTTAAAAGTTCAAGCTACATATCTGAAAGGAGATGTTGCAGTTATGTAGTTTCTAACCCAAGGTCAGGCCTCATTCTCATTGTTTTTTCATTACTAGGTATCCATTTGTATGTTCAGTGAATGAGAATGAATTGATAGTTTGGAAACTGCAAGATCAAATTGTATTGTATGTTGGCTGAAATTATATATTTTGACATATATAAAAAAAATAATTCATTATCATTTTAGCTTTACTTGTATATTGTACAACAGTAAAGCTGACATCATAACAGTAGTAAAGAGTCATTGAACAATCAGTGGAATTAATAATAATGCTCATAGAGTGCCCTGTGCTTCTTGTATTGTTAGAAATCTATTCTCTAATGATACAAGAACTTATACTGTTAATGTACTATTAATATTATTGAAACTAAGATGAAAACAGATGAGAACCTTCTGAATAAATGCCATATGATGATATATTCAGTATATTCTGAATATTTTTATTATTACATGACACCTACAGGGAGTCCAAAGACTCATCAAGGGAGGGCACCAGTCTATGACTCCCTGTCTCCACCACTCAATCTACCAACTACAACAAACCATAACTACACCAACGCCACCTACCACCACTAGTATTTTCTTAGACACCCATGTAAAAGGCTGGATTCGAACCCGCAGCCTTTTGGCTGGAGAGCGATACGCTAACCACTTGGCCAACCAGGTTGGCACGTATATCATCAGGCACAAGGAAAATCCTGAAACACACCCCAACTCAACATCACCAGAGTTCAAGATTGGTGCCATCAAAACACATGAAGCCTTAATGGCAAAGAAATGGAGCTAGCTGAGGAATTGGATAAATACCAGATCAACATAATAGGTGTGATTGAAACAAAAAAAGACAAAATCTGGTGAGATTTTTCTAAGCAATAAATACAAAATGTTATATTTAGGCAATAACAATCAAGGAAAAGAAGGAGTAGCCACAGTATTCAACACCAGATACGAAGATCTTCTTGAATGGCAAGCAATATCAAGTAGAGTGATGTGAGCAAATATATCAGAATGGGGAACTGGACAATGAGACTTTGTTTGTAGAGGCTTCAGTGCTGTGAGGACATCATGTTGGAGGTTTACTGGATTGTATACAGCACTCAGAAAGGATTAAAACAGAATTTAATACTTCATATATTTCGTCTCAGTCACTGAGACATCTTCAGGGATAAAAAAAAATAATGTAACATATACACAAATACCACACAATACTAAGCCCAACCATGTGGGTAACTCTAGTCCTACCTAGGTGGAACGCCCTCTAAGGGCGGTTGTCGGTGGCCTGGAATGTAAGGTGGGATCTCTGATGATAAGTGTTTCCCAAATCTTAGGAAGCTTAATGCAACCATATTTATTAAGATTTGGTTGATTTCTGAGAGCTGTCGCTGATTCTAAAAATAGCCTCTCTTTTTTGAATTTGCTGTGGTGGAGCATGGTAGTTTTTTTCCCATGAGATCCTGTGGGTTGTATCCAAGACATGGTCAGCCAGGCCTGACTGACCATAGTCATGGTTGCAGATGTATGACTTATGTTCCTCCAGGTGGATGGTTGCTGATCTGCCTGTCTGTCCAAAGTATGCCAGCTTACAGGAACAGGGCACTTTATAAACTCCAGGCACTGAGAGAGGAGGGAGCTGATCTTTGTAGAACGGATAAGGGTAGCAAGTTTGCGGTGTAACTTAAATGCTGTGTGTAGGTTGTACTTTTTTAAAATCTTGGCTATTTTTTCTGATGTGCCATGGATGTAAGGTATGGTGATGGCATTTCTAAACTCTTTCTGAAGAGAAGACTGGGGAATGGGGGAGGAACTGATTATTTTTTTAATACTGTGATTGCTGTAGCCATTGGAGAGGAAAGTGTTGTGTATGTGGTCAAGCTCAGTTATAAGGGCAGTTTCACTGGGACAAAGATTGTGGACTCTCTTGGTTAGAGTTTTAATAATGCCATATTATTGAGTGGGGTGGTGGTGGGAGAGTTTGTGAATGTATCTGCCTGTGTGCGTAGGTTTTCTATATACAGTGAAGGAAAGTGTACCATTAGGAAGGCGTGTAACTAAGGTGTCTAGGAAGGGTTAAACAATTGTTCTTTTCCTTTTCCATCGTAAACTGGATTCTTGGATGTAGGCTGTTGAGGTGACTGAGGAAGGAGTCTAATGTGTCTGGACCATGAGGCCAAATAGAGAACACATCATCTACATGTCTTAGCCAGATAGTAGGTTTGAGAGGGGGGGACCCATGGCAGCCCCCCCCTCTATCTGCTTGTAGATTTTGTTCTTCCAAGAAAATAACCAGAATTGATGGCAAAGGAAAAGAGATCTAAGATGTCAGAAGGAAAAACGTTTTCTAAGTGTTAAGGTATCAATTAAGGGAATATTGGTAAACAATGAGGAGATGTCAAAGCTTACCAATATATCTGTGTTATTTAAGGTTAGATTTTCTATTAGGGTTTTAAAATGGGTAGAGTTTTTTATATAGGATGTGGAAAGTCCATTGAGGGGAGGGATGAGAGAGTTGGCCAGCTGTTTGGACAGTTTGTAGCAAGGTGAGTTAGTGGCATCTACTATAGGTCTTCGTAGGGAATTGGGTTTGTGGATTTTTGGTGAACCGTATATTCGGGAGTGGGCGAATGGTTTAAGTTTTTTCGTAATGTCCGGAGGCCAGGAAGATACTTTTTTAAGTAAGCTTTTTACTTTATTTTATTTTATTTTATTTTTAACTTGTGTTTTTGTGGGATCGGATTCTAGTGGGATATAGGTAGAGCAATCTCGGAGGATAATCTCCATTTTTTGATTGTATTCTGTGGCATTACTCTTATCTGCTCTGGTGATGACGATATTTTTTTCTTTCCGTAATTTCATGAGAGCAGTGCATTGGCCAGATTATAAATTACTTTTTGGAGGCGAGGATGTTCGCGACGCTTAAGGACGATGAAAAGCTGGGCCTTCCAAAAACTGTACTGAGCGAAATTAACATCCAAAAAGTGCACGATTTCATCAAAGAAAACCATAAATCGTTTGTGCAATTGATTGAAGACGAATTGGGGATTCCAAAATCAACTGTGCACAACATTTCGACTGAGAGTTTGGGGTCTTCGTAAATTGAATTCGCAATTTGTTCCCCACAAGTTGACTGATGACCAAAAAATGTATCGAATTGAACACTCAAGGACCTCATTAAAACCTGCTTGTAAGGACTCAAACTTCCTTGAAATGATCGTTACTTGTGATGAAACATGGTTTTGAGTATGAGCCCAAAACAAAGCGACAGAGTGCTGAGTGGAGATCACCAGAAGAGGGGCATCTGAAAAAAAAAGTCGCTTGGAGCATTCAAAAGTAAAGACAATGCTGATTTGTTTCTACGATTCCAAGGGCATCACAAAGAATTCGTTCTGCCTGGCCAAACGGTCAATGGTGAGTTTTATCTCGAAGTTTTGAAGCGATTGATAGTGGGAATTCGTCATGCACAGCATGAATATCGTGACGACTGACCGTTCATCAAAACAGACTGTCACTCTTGGCATTATAACTTGGCTTCTAATGAAACAAATGTCATAAACAGTTGACACAACACTAATGAAGATTGCCGCTTTTGACAACAAAAAGATACAACAGGTGGCTCCACTAGTTTCTTCTATTTTTGAAAAATTCGGTTTCTTTTTGGACAGAGGGTGTTAAACATTTCTAGTGCAACTGGAACCATAGTAATACATATTTGGGGAATGAAATATGATTCTGAAAACCATACTATATGGTCAGTTGGAGAGAGATCCATTTGCTACATCTTATCAGAAATGGGATGAGAGAAAATTGTAAGAAGCAGATGAGACCATGCCCACTTAGCCCCAACCTCAACAAAAATGGTGTTTCGAAATTTTAAAGATTTGATTGACACATACAGTGATGGCCACCATGTTGGCTGCACTTCAGTAGTGCTCCTTCACTAACAGATACTCAAATTACAGGCTTTATTGCTTCTAGTGATCCGACATAAAAACAATGACTTTTGATTTCCTGTTTCCTTATGAAAAATCTGGCAACCTTTCAGATTATAATATTTAACTGTATAGCTCCCCATGGGAGAAAAGCAATTGTGATTTCTATCTTTAAAAAAGGAAGTAGAGATGACCCTAAAAACTATAGAGGTATCAGTATACTAAATTCCTGTTACAAAATATGTAGCAGAATCTTAAATAGCAAACTAATGAAATATTCCAGAAACTTTATTTTAGAAGTACAGAATGGATTTAGAAAAGGATGATCATGTATAGATCTGGCCTTTTGCCTAAAATTAATAATAGAGAAAAGAAGAGAATACAATTTAGAAACACATATTGCATTTATTGACTTTGAAAAAGCATTTGACAAAGTTAAAAGAAACATATTATTTAACATATTAAAAGAAAGACAGATACCAAATAACATCCTAAAAACTATCACAAGTATATATGAAAATAATCAAATACAAATAAGATTAAATCACGAGCTATCATATACAAGAGAGAGATAAACCAAGGGATCTGACAAGAATGTCCCCTCTCAGCAACTCTTTTTAATATCTATTTAAATGAAATAATAATAAAATGGAATAAAAATTTACATCAAGGAATTAAACTTTCTTCTACAGT
The DNA here is from genome assembly GCF_054136105.1 of Typopeltis vanoorti. Taxonomy (NCBI): domain Eukaryota; kingdom Metazoa; phylum Arthropoda; class Arachnida; order Uropygi; family Thelyphonidae; genus Typopeltis; species Typopeltis vanoorti. Next base: position 115,079,392 of record NC_143553.1, read on the forward strand.
AAACTTAAACACTCTCCTTTTTGCTGACGACCAAATAATAATTACAAATTCTGAAGATAACTTACAGAAAGCTATTTTAGATCTAAATGAAATAGCCAAAGATTATAGTATGATAATATCAACAGAAAAAATCAAAAACTATGGCCTTTAAAGGACAAGATCCAGCAAGAACTAAAATAGTAATAGATAACAAGATCTTAGAACAGGTGAATTCATTTAACTACCTAGAATGCATGATCACATATGAAAATGATATAAACGTAAAAATTGCAAAATATTTAAAAATAACAGGTGTAATTAACTCTATATTTAAACCAAACCTAGTTCAAAAACAAACCAGACTAAAAGTATACAATACATTAACCCTACCAGTCTTAATGTATGGAAGCAAAATCTGGACAATAAAACAAAAAGACAAACAGAGATTAATAACAGCAGAAATGAAGTTTATGAGGAAAAACTGCAAAGTATACCCTATTTGATCACAAAAGAAACGAAGAAATTATGAAAGAATTAAACCAAGAACCAGTAATAGAAAAAATTAAAAAATATAAACGAATGGATGGAACACCTTCAAAGAATGAAAACAGAAAGATTACCAAAGCAAGCCTTAAAATACAAGCCATTAGGAAAAAGAAAACCAGGACGTCCTCTTAAACGATTTAATGATGACTTCTAAGGCCGGAACAGGCCACGCCAGGCCTAAATCCTTGAATACACATGATGATGATGATGATATCCCCCATGGGCATACACTTTTTAAAGTTAGCTTCATGTGCAAATACCAACACTAAGACTATGACCCTTTAATAACTGCTGATTCATCATGTTAGCAGTTATTATCATGTCACTAGTCTACTATGTTTAAGTGGGGTATGTAAGCATGACTAAATTTTTCAGGAAATGACAATGTATACTAAAATATTAATTAAAAAACTTTAATCAGTACCTTCCAATATTTCGGCAATGTTACATTGCCATTTTCTGGGAACATAAAACTATGATATGTGCACACAGGCACTAACAACGTGCAAATGAGGCTGAAGAAGGCAACTGGCATTGGTCGTAGAGTCCCAAAGGTACCCCTTAGCAGGCTAAATTGGGTTGTCTTGGCTGTTGGGCTGATAAGGGATGCCAATTTCTTATATGGTTTGTAACAGGTAGTCGGTCATAATTTTTTAGGATTTTTGTTAGCTGTTACAAACCATTTAAGAAATTGGCATCCCTTATCTGCTCTACCAAAGACCAGCCACTTCCCCCTAGACCTAACTGGAGTATACCAGGTCCCTTGCTGTTGTAAACTATCTTACTACGGCCAAACAGGCAGAACAGCCAATATCAGGATAGACTACATCCAGTTTAACCATTACAGCCACTCAGGACTTGCGGACCATGCACTAGATACCCACCACAGAATATGCTGGAAGAAAGCCACTTTACTACATTGCAGCAAATATAAATACGAAAGATTATTCTTGGAATCAGCCTCAGCTCTGAAAAAAACTTCCCAAACCTCAACAAATTTGGGTGAATGAGACCGCCCCAAATTTGGAAAGCGTGCATCCTAAGAACATGAGTCCAACAGCCAAGACAACCCAATTTAGCCTGCTAGGGGACACCTTTAAGACTCTAGGACCAACGCCAATTGCCTTCTTCAGCTTCATTTACTCTTTGTTAGTGCCTGCATGCACATATCATAGTTTTATGTTCCCAGAAGATGACAACTTAACATTACCGAAATATTGAAAGATATTGATTAAACTTTTTTAATTAATATTTTAGTGTACATGGTCATTTCCTGAAAAATTTAAAGTCGTGTATAACCGACATATAAGGTTATCTACAAGGTATGTAAGCAAAAGAATCTATCTCAACTTATAACTTAAATAGTTAACAGCAGAATTCTAGTTTTCAGAATAGTTTCAGGTGCAATTATGTTTTTTTTTTTTTTAAATCTTACTTATGTGTTCTCTCAAAAGAATAAAACTCAAGACAACTTGAGGACACAGACAATATCTAATGTTTTCATCATATTATTGCTAATAATAGACTCCGTGTATTTTGTATAATACTCATTACTTTTGTTATTGTGACGGATAGCAAGTTTTATTGTGAACAGCAGGATTATTTCAGTGCCAATTAGGAGAATTTTCAACCGTAAACATGTACATCAAACATGTTTGTGCTATAGGTTTTATCTCTCATGTTGGTTGACAAAAATTTAAAACCAGCTTTTTTATCCAGATCAGGGTATTCTAGGTTAATTAGTTGTCTTATCCAGCTTATTAACTTTTATTTAATAATACTAACAAATTATTATAGTTAAGTTGGTAATAATTTGTTGTTTTTACTGTATACATCTCATTTTCAAAAAAGAAAAAAAGTGAGTGACAGTGCTGAGGAAGTAGAACATTTGTTGCAATTTAGAAGCAACTATTTTTCAGGCATTTTTAAGATATTATTGGGTGCTGCTGCTCCTATGGTCTCTAGTAGTCATTCTGCATTGCAGCTAGTTCTGTTTCTTCAATGTCATATTCATTTTGGTTGAAATTTGTTGAACAGTGTAACATACAAAAGAGAGAAGAAGTTCTACAGCTGTCATTTTTTTTCTCTCCCTAATTAGACTTATTTTTCTGGAGGGCTGTAAGTAATATCAACAACAGTTATATTTCCAGTTTAGTTAAAATCCATTGAGCAATTGAGGAAAACATACATATGAACAAGACACAGTCCACATGACTCTGCACAAAAGTATAAATCTAAGCTGAATCTAACTGCTTTGTGAACTGTTTATGCTAGTCTGGCATAATATCTGGTGAAACAAAAATAAAATCAAAATAAAGTAAAAAATCAATCTTCTTGTCCAACTTAAGTGAGGTCGCTGTTTTTGATTTTTTGGTCCCACAGCAGGTCAATTCCCTCTTCCCCAAAGTGCCTTCCATGCCTCCACTGGGATCCTGTCAGGGCCCACTGATTTTCCATTCTTCATCCTCTTTGCTGGCCTCCTTCACTCTACTGATGTTCTGCACCATCCCCTCAGAAGGCTGCCCATCTTCTCTGTGAGTCCTTGCATTTTCCTCATTCAAAAGTCCTTCAAAGTATATTCTCCATCTGTTTCTTATATCCACATCCTTCCATAATACTCTTCCTCCAGAGTCTTTGATTTGCCTCACACGTAAGATGTCCTTCGGTGCCTTATTTCTACATTTTTCTAGTTGGTAAATTTTTCTCTGGCCTTCTTTTCTTTCTAATTGATCATAAAGATCTTTATATGCAATTCCTTCGCCTGCACCACAACTCTCTTGGCTTTCTCTCTCTTTGTACGCCTCTCTGTCCTCTTCCACTCTTGACTCAATCCACTTCTGCTTTGCCTTCGTCTTAGCCGTCACTGCTTCTTGTACATTATTATTCCACCATCAACCCTCCTTCTGCTCTCTAATCTTTTCAGATGTCTCACCAAGTACCTCGATCGCACAGCTCAGAATTGCTTTTGAATTATGTCTCCACCAATCTTGTATACGTTCTAGTCCATCCGAAATCCTCTCTAACACCCTTTCCCTAAAACGGTTCCTCACACTCTCTTCCTTTAAGTGAAACTATTTAATTGTCTTCATCCCATGGCTTCCAAAGGTTTTTATCTTTGATCTTATTTTAGAGTCTGCACACAGCAGGCAGTGTTGCTGCGCAACTTGATCTGTTGGGATTACCTTACAATTTGTCACTTCCTCAAGATGTTTTCTTCTAGTCAAAATGTAGTCAATTTGTGAACTGTTGTTACCACTTCTAAATGTTATCAAATGTTCTTCCCTCTTGTAGAAAAACAAGTTCACAATTGCCAGATCAAACGCTACTGCAAAGTCTACAATCCTCTCTTCTTCCTGATTATCATTCCCACTCCATTGCTACCATGCACCCTTTCACAGTCCCTATTCTGTTTTCCTATGTGTGTCTGTTCAAGTCTCCTCTGACAATCACCATCTCGTTTTCTTCCAGTTCCCTCATTTCTTCATCTAACACGTTCCAGAACTCATCTTTCTCCTCTGCTGTACAGCCAACTTGCAGGGCGTATACACATAAAATGACCACTTGCTCTTCTCCAAGCCCCAGTTTCATTCACATGATCCTTCTACCCACTTCCAGTACTTCGACATTCATTTTGTCACGCACCACAATTCCAACACCATTTCTTCTTTCTTTATTTGCTCCAGAGTAAAACAATTTATACCCATCTCCCAGTTCCTTCACCTTTTCCGTCTTCCACCTTGTGTCCTGCACACGTAAAATGTCCAACTTCTTCATCATGTCTGCCACCTCTCTTCCCCTTCCAGACATACTTCCAGCATTCAATGTTCCCACTTGCAACATTCTCTCCACCTGCTGGGCTTGCTTCTTTAACCTCATCTGCCCTTGATGTGGTAGCCCTCATCCACTTCTCGCAGCTGTAGGGCAGTGTTGTTTAATGAAGTTTAATCCGGTCGTAAAATGAAGTTTTACGACCAGATGCCCTTCCTGATGTCAACCCTTGCCATTTATCCGGGCTTGGGACTGACGCCTATTGAGGCTAGCTTGCCCCCTTCGGTGACTGCATAAGATGAAATGACACAGCAAAATAGGAAAGATTCGCCCCTAGCCTTCGAATACTCTAATAGCATTGGGAAGGAGCAAGAAGAGAAGAAAGAAGCCAAGAAAGAAGGGGGAGGGACCAGTCTACAGATAATATAACAGATGTATAGTACATGAAGTAAGGCATGGTTCAGCATCAGGTACCTTGGGTTTTCCATGCCTGTACTCACTAAAGTGAGTCCTTCAGGATAATCAATCAATCAAAAAAAAAAAAAAATCAAACACTTTTTATACGTAATAAGCATAATCACATATAGATGATTAGAAAAAGAAATTACAGCAGAACTACATCAATGCATCTTTATAGTCATGTTGTTTTAAGGTTTTCTTTTGTTGGGAGGTCTTCCATATTCTTAAAATTACTAATTCATCATTCTTGTTGAGATTAGAATGATGAATCGGTATATCCCAAGCTTCCTTGAATTTTCTTTCAAACCAGGTTTTGTTGCGATGTAGGGACTTCATGCCTTTCCATTTAATTCTATGACATGTTTGGAGTGCATGATTTGATAGGCTTGTGTTACCATAATGAAATAATTTAAAAAGTATACTCAGCTCATCCAAAGATCCTCATCCTTTCCTTGCCCACCAGAGTTTTACTAAATCCAGTGCACCTGCAGCTTACCCTACATAGGGGAAACATTGTACACAATTCCAACAAGAAAAGTTAAACACAAACATCACATAAAGTTCCTTCAGTATGATAACACAGGCCTGTCAGAGCAAAGGCACAAAGTCCCTACGCCACACCAAAACTTTGTTCGAAAGAAAATTGGGAAGGAAGCTTGGGAGATGCCAATTCACCATCCTAATCTCAACAAGAATGATGAGTGGGTTTTCCATATTCTAAGAACATGAAAGACCCATATAGGATCTGGAACATGATGGCAGAACCCTAACAAGATAAAACCTTAAATTAACTAACTTAAGGCTGCAAAGATGCATTTGATGTAGTTCCAGTGTAATTTTTTTTAATCATCTGTATGTTATTATACTTATTATGTATAAAAAAAATTCATTCATTTTAAAAATGAAATGAATGAATTTTTTTCTTTATTTTGTTTTGCCAGAAGTCAGGAGAGCATAAACGATTAACTTAGGCCTGTCAGACCAAAGGCACGAAGTCCCTACACCACACCAAAACCTTGTTCGAAAGAAAATTGAAGGAAGCTTGAGAGATGCCAGTTCATCATCCTAAACTCAGCAAGAATGATGAATGGGTCTTCCATATTCTAAGAATATGGAAGACCCATTAGATTTAGCTTACTTTTGTGTGATGTCATGTAGCTTGTCTTGTTTGTATGCATGTTTTCCTGACAATCTCCTTGATGTAGAGGCCACAATGTCGAGTGTTGTTTTCCTAATTATAAGCAAAGTAATTGCTTTAACACGTGCGTGTCTCTATAAATTCTACACAATGAATGCTGACAACCGTGTAACCTTGTAAAATATCTCATGTTAGCATAAACAACATAAGAAATCAGTTTATTCCAAATGTAATCAGGTGGTTGAATATGCAATCTGCATTTCAAATTTAGTTGATAATGGTTGACTAGTGCTGTTTGGTTCACGTAAGGTTTAATGTAATAATAATATATAGTATTATTATTACATGAAACCTCCAAGGAGTCAGGGATTTATCAAGAGAGGCCACATATCACTCACACCAAGTCGCACATTCTCTTGAATTCATTCATGTTATTTACGCTCATAACCTTCATAGGCAAGCCATTCCATTTGATGACTTTATGAAAAAAATATAGCTCTCATCCCTTTTTTGGTTGCATTCATTCTCAACTTTTATGGATGCCCTCTCGTCTTCTCCCCATCCCCTCTATAAGATAAAAAAAATTCCATCTACTGGTATTCTGTGGGATCCTTTCTGAACTTTGTAGGTCTCTCTTACAAATTCTCAATCTTTCCTCATAATCTGTGTTCCATAGTCTCGATATCAACTTTTCACTTGATATCACTCTCTCCACTATTATCTACATCATTTCGGAAAAAGAAGACTAGATCTGTACACAATAGTCTGGATGAGGTTATCACATCAAAGACTTGTAAAGAGGCAAAATGACTTCCTTATCTTACATGTCAGTGTTCATTACAACATTGCAATTATCCTATGAGTTGTATTTGACTGATAGCCATTTTCACATGCCCACAATTCCAGCTTATTCAAATCATTCTGTAAGTACTGCATGTCAGCTGCATTCTTGATTGCTCTACCTATCTTTGCATCATCAGAAAATAGCTGAATATTTCCTGTTAAATCCCTCTCAATATCGTTAATATAAGGATTTAATAACAGTGGACCAAGGAGATAGACCACTTTTTTGATATCTTTCATTCAGTCATCCTCTTATCCAAACTAGTAATTTCTAATCCAAATCCCATATGCTCCAAGTTATGAAACAGTTTCCATGCTGAATCTTGTCAAAAGCCTTAGCAAAGTCTACAAGTATCATGGTGTATTTATTTCCCTTATCTAACTTAACCATTATATTTTATAAAATATGATCAAGTTCTCAAACATGACCTTCCCTTAGTAAACTCATTCTGTTCAATACAAAGCATAGATTCTTTCATCTCATTTCTGTATATGATCCCTTATCAACTTTTCCAAAATCTTCACCACCACTCCAGAGATACTGATCGGTCTATAGTTAGAAACATCCGTCTTTGCACCACACTTGTGCAGCGGGATTATCATATATTCTTTCTACTCCTGTGGAATCTTCTCTATTCTGAGACTCAAATTATATAGCCAGTTCAAAGGAACAATCAGTTCAGCTGAAAACTCAGCATCCTTGCTGATATTCCACTGGTACCTATTGCCAAATTCATATTCAATTTGTGCAGCAGCTCACCTCTTCCTCATACACCTGAGTTTCTCCTCCAGTGTTTATGTAAACTTTTCTCTTAACATCTGTTTAGCTTCTTTTACTCATCATTTAGCTTTCATACATTTTGTTTTTCTGTATTCTTTCTATGGTAAAATCTCTTTATCTTATTGAGTTAGAGTTCTTACTGTGAAGTTCATTTTCTGATCATTGCAGAAAATATCACTGCATTTCCGAAAAAATCTTTTTGAAATATCTACTCCCCCCCCCCCCCCCACACACACAGAAGGTTGTGAATCATACAATCGTGTGTGTGAATACAGGGCCGCCCTGTGCGGGTGTGCAAGTTGTGCCCTGCACAAAGGTGCCTGATCAGGAGGGATGCCATTTCAAGATGATAAATAATAGTAAATTTTTATACAATGCTCTTATTCATGAAGAAAACTTTACTACATAGATTGCATGATTTAAACAGTAAGGCAATAAAAAAATGAAAAGTAAACTCAACAACTGATTAGCCACTTTGCTTTGACACACCGTCATGAGTGATGTGTCAAAGCAAGTTTGAATTGTGTTCAAACTTGCTTTTTTTTTTTTTTTTTTTTTTTTAATTGAGGTGCTCTGTATACATACGTTTTATTTATATAAATCAGTGGTTCTCAAACTTTTTTGTCTGGCGGCACACTAAAATCAATAAATAAATTTCACAGCACCCCTAGTATTATTTGCTTTTTATAGAGAGTAAAGTGCCGATTAATTGATTCTGAAAGACTCACATATATAACCCATAAATAAATTGATATTACAGATACTAAAGATATGAAGGAAAGTGTATTTAAAAGAAAACAGATTATTTAAACTAAATTGGTTTATTTTCAAACAACCCAAACACATACGAAACAAAAGCTATTATAAAGGTTCAGATAATAAAATATGAACTTAATGTGAAATATGTGCTTGGTGTTGTTTGCATATTTCTTTGATATTAGGCCTTGTTTTTGAGAGACATATTCTCATCTCATTTTCAAGGGCCTTTAGTCTTTCTCTCTTCTTTGTTTTAATATTTACGAGTGCAGAAAAACCCAGTTCACACAAATAAGATGTTAAGTGCTTTGAATCCTATATTGGGATACTCCTTCATAGTTGTTATCCAAAATGAATTTATACACTTTTCTGAATGCTTCAATCTCAACGTACAATCGTTACTTATATCAATTAATTCTTCGGCTTCTATAAGACTTAACTCACTCATTGCTGATGTTGACTCTGCAAATGGATTTCGAATCCAATTGTATAAGTTGACTGAAATGTCTGGAAAATAATGGTCAGTTTTTTTCTTCTAACGATGTTAAATGACTGTAAATAAGCTTTTGCAGATCAGTGTTCTTACATTTTCTGGAGGCAACTTTAAGGAACATTTCTACATTGTTGGTGCTTAATTTTATCTTCCACATTTTTATTTTATCTTTAAAAGCTTTAATTTTATCTGTAGATGTCAAAATATTCTCATTTCTTCCTTGCATGTTGGAGTTCAGCTTGTTCAGATGATCGAATATGTCTGTTAAATAGGCTAGTTTGGAACACCAAAAATCATCTTGTAGTAATTTATAGAATTCTGGTTTGTCTTCATTTTGGAAAAACATTAATATTTCTTCTTTAAGTTCAGAAAAACGATCCAATACGCGACCTTTTGAAAGCTATCTTACTTCGGTATGAAGAAGAAGATTCTTGTAACGAGACTGCATCTCTTCACATAGTCGTGCAAATATTCTAGATTTTAATGGTCTGGCCTTGATATAATTACCCATCTGAATGATTTCTTCTAATACACTTTTTAATTCTAAGCCGCCAATGATTCATGATGAATGAAGCAATGAGTCGTTATAATGTTCTCATTTTCTTTTCTAGCAAAGGAAACAAACCATTTTGTAATTCCAACCATAGAATGTGCACCATCTGTACATATACCCACACAAGTTTTCCAAGATAGACCATTTGTATTAAAATATGTGTTCATTATATCAAAAACATCTTTTCCCATCATAGTTTTTTCGAATTCCTTATTTATCATCTTCAATGAATCGAGTAAAAACAAGTAAGTGTGCTTTACCACTGATATCAGTTGACTCATCTAACTGCAAACTGAAAAATTTTGATTCAATTATTTTGGTTATAACTGACTTTTCAATATCGACTGACAGATTATTAATATGTCTACTCATAGTATCATTTGATAATGGAATCTTCTTTATTTCTTCTTCTGCCTCAGTACCAAAAATTGTTCTCACAATTGCTGAACAGGCTGGACGAATCAAGGTTTCGCCGATAGTATGAGGCTTCATTTCCTTCGCAATAATCCCAAGTCAAGATCGCATGATTACATTCCTCATTTGAAGGCAATATAACCACCTTAGTTATGGACAGGTCTCATACCCCAAGTCTCCTCTCTCACATTCTGTTTCAAATAATTCTCTCTCAGTAAGTGTCATCATAATCATCATCAAATTCCTGATATTTATACCCTCAAGGGGCATACAGGATATGATAGTACTACATGAAAAATTTACATCATTATTAACTTCCTATCTACAATTTTCCTCCAAATCAGTCTGTTACTTGTCAGGACTCCAACATTATCAGATCTAATATTTCTATCGTCTGAGGCACTTTGTACCATATCAATCCACCTATATCTTGGTCTTCCTCTGGGTCGTTTTGCTGTCAACCTGGCAGAGAACACTTGTTTTGCTAATCTTTCCTCGCCCATTCTGCTTAAGTGACCATACCACCTGAGATTAGCTCTGCTAACGCATTCCTGGATGCTGAAAATGTCAAGTTCTTTCCTAATATCCTCGTTTTTAATATGATATTGCCGTTGATGCCATTTATTCATGCCTCTAATCTTTCTCAGGACTCTCATATCTGCGGTCTCTAGTCTTTGGTCAAGTGTTTTACTTCTGACCCAGCTCTCAGATCCATAAGTTAAAACTGTTTTGAACACTGTTTTGTATACAGCTAATTTAGTGTTCCAACTAATTTCTCTCTGATTCCATATGAATTTATTCAATTGACTGCTTACCATACTAGTTTTGTTGATTCTGTTGTCTATTTCCAACGTTGGTCGATTGGTAGAGCCTCTGCTACTAACTGCTCAGTTAAGTAAGTTTCAGCGCGGTTAGTAGTTGGAAGGGGTCTAATCGTTCGATGCTGTTGGCACATTCTCCCTCAGTGAGTCTTTGGACTCCCTGGAGGTGTCAAATAATAATAATAATAATAATAATCTTCAGTAAAAATCATGCCTAAGTAGCTGAAATGTTTTACTTGTTCCAGAGATTCCCCGTTCATAACACAGTTGACATTTTCAACAATTCTACCTATTTTTATTGTCTTTGTCTTTTTAATGCTGACCTTCATACCATATCTGTTACAATTATTATTCAGTTTAGTCAGGGAATCTTGCAAACTTCTAGCAGATTTATTTAGAAGTATAACATCGTTCACATAAAGCAAAGAGCTGACATTAAAATCTCCAATTCTGATATCATGTTTAATACCACTTTCCTTCATAATGTGATCCATATAGATAATGAATAACAGGGGGGATAATGTACATCCTTGTTTCACACCAGATTTAACATTAAACCATCTTCCTGTACTTCCTTCAATTCTAACTGCTGATTTACAACTCAAATAAAGACTAAGTATTGCTTGATATAATGCCCCATTGACACCATATAACTGTAGCATATTGAATAACTTCTCTCTTGGCACCTTGTCATATGCCTTTTCCAGATCGACAAAACTTAAATACAGATCTTTGTTATATTCCCATGCTTTCTCGACTATTTGTCGTAAAGTGAAGATCTGATCCTGACAGCCTAAATTTGGCCTGAATCCAGCTTGTTCTTCACCAAGTTTTTCTTCCACAATTCTTCTCAACTGTTTCTCAACTATACTTGCATAAATCCTACCAGGAACACCCAGTAGAGAAATACCTCTGTAATTGTCACATTCAGTTTTATTTCCCTTTTTATATATAGGTATTATGAGAGCTCTACTCCAATCATCGGGAATTCGTTCCTCTGTCCAGGGTTTCTGAACTATGCAGTGCAGCCACTGTAAGACTTTTATACTACCATACTTCAGCATTTCTGGTCAGATACCATCTACTCCTGTTGCCTTTCCACATTTCAAGCCTTTGATGGCTTTTTCTACTTCAAGTATGGATATGTATTCCTGACTGTATGCCTGTGGAGTGTTTTTTACCACTGTGCTATCACTGCTTGTTTCATTTAGCAATTTTTCGAAGTAATTATTCCATACTTCAAGGATATCTTTTTCTCCTATTTTCATGTCACCTTTATCATCTCTAACTCCTTTTACAGCACTCTTGCCTCCATTTCTAAGCTTCTTCAACAACCTCGAGAATATCTTATCACCTTCTTGATATTTATTTTCTATGTTCTTGCCAAAGTCCTCCCACGAACTTTTGTTTAGCTAGTTTTACACAGTGTTTCACTTTCTTACATTTGTGTCTGTATTCTCTAAGAGCACAAGCTGACTTATTTGCCAGGAACTTTTGATATGCTTTCTTCTTTTCCTTCACTGCCTCTTTAACTTCCTGTGTCCACCATGGAGTTCTGATTTTTCTATCCTTGCAGACAACCTCACCACATGCCTCTCTGGCTGAATCAATCAGGGTTTTCTTCAAAGCTTGCCACTGAATCTCCAAGGTTTGGTTCCTGTTCTCAAACTCTTTCATTTTTTCTTCAATAATCTTTGTGTATTTTAGTCTGCAGTTCACATCTGAGAGCTGCTCAACTTTTATTCGCTTTGAAACTTTCTTACATGTTATTCTTTTCAATATGAAATTCAATTTTATTCTGCTCAAGACTAAATAGTTATCACTTCCAATTTCAAATCCTCTGTACACTCTGGTGTCCTGCACCAGGGAGAAAACATCACTATCAACAAAAACATAGTCAATGAGACTTTTCTTATTCCTAGCCTCTTCTCTTCATGTGAATTTGTGCACATTTTTATGTTGGAACATGGTGTTAGTAATAACCATTCCATGTCCTGATCAGAAATTCAACAGATATTTGCCATTATTATTAGCTTTGCTCTTTTCTCCAAATTTTCCCAAAATATTTTTGTATGTCTCACAATCATTTCCTACTCTGCTATTTAGATCCCCAACAATAATCAACTTTTCCTTTTTCATTGTGTCAGTTGCTTTTTCTAAAGCCTCAAAAAATTCCTCCACTTCTTTCTTAGTAGCACCTTCCATGGAACCATAGGCACAAATAAGTCTCATTGTCCAATTCCCCATTCTGATATTTGCCCACATTACTCTACTTGAGACTGCCTGTCATTCAAGAAGATTAGCCTCATATTTTGTGTTGAATACTATGGCTACCCCTTCTTTTCCTTGATTGTCATTTCCTGAATATAACATTTTGTATTTATTGCTCAGAAAGATCTCACCAGTTTTTGTCTTTTTTGTTTCAGTCACCCCTATTATGTCAATCTGGTACTTATCTAATTCTTCAGCTATCTTCATTTCTTTGCCATTCAGACTTCTTATGTTGATAGTACCGATCTTTAACTCTGGTGATGTTGTGTTGGGGTGTGTTTTCAGATTTCAGGTGTGCTTAAGGGTCAAAGCTGTATAACTGAGAGGAGACCTACACATAGCCTTTAAAGCAATGTGGAGAACTGACCAGGGCTTCTGACCTAATGTCCAATCCTCACCTTCTCGTGGTGCACCCTGTTAGGTATCTACCTGGATACTGAACGAACGAGGATGGACTGTCAATTTGGGATTTAGCCGACCAAATTGTATTCCTATTGGCTTAAACCAATATAGAAAATGATAGTACAACATGACAAAATTTCATGCTGACTGGGCGTCGCCTGGTTAAACAAGGCTCCCCTTGTTTTCACCAGGGAACCAGGGCAAACAGCTAAAAGTCAGCTACTGGAATAAATCTGAAAACACACCCCACCATTAGAGTCTCCCATTGCAATTCTGAAATGATGTTTTCCTTTATTGTAGAGTTGGGATACATCACGATAGAATGCTTCAATTTCTTCATCAGTATGACTTATTGTTGGTGCATAGATTTGGATGATCTTATCTTTTTCAGATTTGAACAACAATACTTAATATATATATATATATATATATATATATATATATATATAGCATTTTTTTTTAAAAAAAGGAAGTATGTGTTTTTAATTCTAATGACCAAATAAACCCAATTTTTTTGTTTCACCACTTTGTGTAATGAAAAGAGTTATAAAAATTGAAGAAAATTCACTTAAAAAAACTTCTTGAAAGTTTATTTTCCACTTGGTTAGAGTATAATAAATTTAGTTTAATCCTTTATCCAAGTGTGAGCAAACAAAGTTTGCACCTGAAAGTATCTTCAGGACTGGGTTAAGGTGGTACACACCAGGGCAACTCGTTGCAAAGGTGGAGCAAGCTACCAACACTCCTATCCTAGTATCTCCTATAATGCAAAACACATCTCCTTGCGGATATGTCTATTGTTATGCATTAAGGGAAGGGCCACTACCCAGACCAGTTTCGACCTTTATTGAGGTCTCTTCAGTGGGAGCCAGGCCCTAGTCGAGATATCAGGCAGAAGCATTTGCAGGTCATCTCCACCTATAGGACTTGCCAATTCCTATAGGTGGAGATGACCTGCAAGTGCTTCTGCCTGATATCTCGACTTGGGCCTGGCTCCCACTGAAGAGACCTCAATAAAGGTCGAAACCGGTCTGGGTAGTGGCCCTTCCCTTAATGCATAACAATAGACATATCCGCAAGGAGATGTGTTTTGCATTATAGGAGATACTAGGATAGGAGTGTTGGTAGCTTGCTCCACCTTTGCAACGAGTTGCCCTGGTGTGTACCACCTTAACCCAGTCCTGAAGATACTTTCAGGTGCAAACTTTGTTTGCTCACACTTGGATAAAGGATTAAACTAAATTTATTATAAAAAAACTTCATCAACATAGAATTTTTGCCTAAGTATCATAGGCATCATTAATACAAGATCTTAGAATGGCAATTAAAAAAAAAAGTTATCCTAATTTTTTTTTCAAAAATTTTATTTATTCATATATATATATTGGTTTTCATGCGGCACCCAAACTCAATGTTTGGGTGCCGCATGAATTGACTGAGACCAATATGACTGCTCGCATATTCATCTGTGATTCGCTGCGACGTTGCCAAGAAAATGACCCATTTTTGAAGCGGATGATTATGGGAGATGAAAAATGGGTCGTTTACGATAACGTGGTATGTAAAAGATCATGGGGCACAAGAGTGAACCTCCACAAACAACCTTGAAAGCAAGATTGCACCCATAGAAGATAATGCTCTCTGTGTGGTGGGATTATAAAGGTGTTGTTCACTACGAGGTGTTACCATCAGGCAGAATGATTGATTTAACTGTCTATTGCTCACAGTTAACATGACTGGCCCGTGCAATTAGCACAAAACATACTGAATTGCCAAATCGGGAAGGAGTTGTCTTTCACCACGACAAACCCAGACCCCACACATCATTAACAACCCAGAGTAAATTGTTACGTCTTGGCTAGGATGTTTTGCCGCATCCTCCGTATTCACCGGACCTGGCACCTTTCGATTACCACTTATTCCGATCGTTGCAGAATTCTCTGAACAGGAAAACCTTCGCTAATGAGGAGGCTGTCAAAAGACACCTGGATCAGTTTTTCGCCAGTAAACCTCAGGTGTGTTATGAACGCGGCATAATGAAGTTGGTGGACAGATGACAAGAGGTCATTGATAAAGCGGGTCAATATATAACTGACCAGTATGTATTATATATATTAAATAAAATGTGTTTCATTCCACTCTGAAAAACCGAACAAACTTATTTGCCAACCCAATATAAATTATATTTATACATAGACAAAATAAAATTAGGAAAGATTAGCAGATTTAAAAAATTTCACCCACAAGGAATAGATATAGACTATTGGATCTGTTAGGATGTTCTGTGAGGAAACAGCTATTATCAAGGACCCTTGTCTTGTTCCAATGAACTATGTTTATTGTCAATAGCATGCTCTACCAGATTCCCTGCTCTTGTGGGTTATCTTATTTTGGGCAAACAGGAAGATCTGCATTTATTCATCTAGAACAGGGGTGGGGAACCTTTTTAGGATCAAGGGCGAAAATTGCTAATTTAAAAACTTCTGCAGGCAACTGACAAATTTTAACTCTTATATATAGTGTGCAATATATATCTCAATAAGTAAATGTGCAACATTCTCATCTGATATGGTATCATTTAATTACAATTGTGTAGACATAATTATAACAATCAAATCAAGGCTATATTTAATTTATTTAAAAAATTACATTTATTTTATTTTAAATAAGAACTTTATTAAAGCAATAATAGCATAATAAATATTTCATCAAAGTTAATGAAGCTTACCTTTAATCTTAAACTTTTTAGTGAGAAGGTTGAAACTGCTTTTTATGTGAAAGCTTAAAAATATTAGCCACCCTTGATGAGACGGCTACTCGTAGTTCATTGGCGAGATTTTTATAAGTGAGTTTGTACGAAGGTGATTTTTTGCCAGACTTAATTTTAAAAAAAATTCCCTGCATTGATAAGTAGTAGAAAACTGAAAAGATATTTTCAAGGCATTATTTTTTAAAGAAGGGAATTTCTCAGAATTGTAAAAGTCCAATATAGGCAGATTACTATATTTTGACCTCAAAGTGTTATCATGCTGCAAATCAATCAACTGTAATTGCAAGGAATCGGAAGCTTCCTCGGGGCATATATCTAAAGGTGTTTCAAATATTTGTAACTCAATTCTTTGATTTTTTTTATATCTTCAAATCTCCTTTGAAATTGATTCAAAACACTTTGACACTCATCAACATACTCACTTGTTGATTTTGGATTGTGTTCTCTTAATTTTGGAAAATGCGGAAGACATTTTTTTTTTTTTTTCAGTTGGGTAAGAAATAATTGAAGCGTTGATTCAAATCTTTTGATATGAGCAAAGAGGTCATTAGCTGATTGGGGCCTTGTAATTTCAAATTTAGATTATTCAAATGACTAGTTATGTCTACTAAAAATGCTAAATCAGTTTGAAACTTTACATCTGCCAATTCTTTAATGGAGACACCTTTAATGTCCAAGAAAATATTCACTTTGTCTTTAAGTTTATAAAATCATTTGAGCTCTACTTAGCCACCTAATTTCACAATGGTACAATAAGTCCCCATATTCAGCTTCAAGATCTTGCAAAAATTCTTTGAATTCCCTGTTGTTTAAAATATTAGCCTATCTTCTTGATAGGCTAATATTTTAAACAAACTCAGTTTTTCTGGACATAAAATCTCGACGGCAGTAAATCTTTCACAAACTAACCTTCATTATGGGTTTTAAGTTTTTTTTAGCAATTTGTTCACACAATGCATAACTAGCTTGAGTTACAGATGGTCTTTACTGAATAAGCTTTTTAAAAAGAGATTGGCTTTTGGTTATATTTTCTTTCAAAGTCGCTATCTTGTCTAAACGTTCTGATCCTTTTAAATTTTCTTATTTCTTATGCTTACTCAAATAATGTCGTTCAAGATTATATTTTTCATAAACTGCAACATGTTCATTACAAATAAGACAAATGCACTTGTCGTTAATTTCAATAAAGAAGTATAGTTCTGTCCATTTTTCACAAAACAGAGCACATTCACCACTTCTTTTACGCTTTTCACAACACTTGTCATTTAAAAAAATAAATTGAATAAAGTTGTGAAATGGACTCGCGAGCGAAATTTCGCCTGTAGGCAAGGGGTTCCCCACCCCTGATCTAGAACACAAGTCTTATATTAAATACCATGAGCCTGAATAGTCTGGACCTCGTGATGCATGCTATTGACATTAAACATAAAAAGTTCATTGGAACATGAAAAGAGTCCTTCATGGAAGCCATTTCCTCATACAATGTCTTTATAAAGAAATGTGCAAAACTTTACTCCATTGTCCTAACTTAAACAGATCGTGGGAGATGGTACTTTTAAATCTGCTATTCTTTCCTAATTTTTTGTGAATGTGTGTATATATATATTTTTTTTGTTGTTGATAGTTTTTCCACTTGGTTATGTTATAAATTAAAGATGCCAAGAAATTTCTTAGAATATTCTTGGTTTCATCCTTTATCTAAGTGTAAGCAAACAAAGTTTGTGTATGAAGTAACTTCTTGACAGGGCAACTCGTATATAGAGGCTAATGGCTTCACATCAGTTATCATAGTATCCCATAATGCAACACACATCCTTACAGATATGTATAATACTGTGCATTATGGGAAGGGCCCTACTCAGACTACGTTTGCTTACACTTGGATAAAGGGTGAAACTAAGAATTTCTTGGCATCTTTAATTTATATGTATATATTTATATAATTATTTTTTTAAAATAAAGTTAGGAAATTATTTACCTTATTTAGTTAACTTACATCAGCTACTCAGTCGTGCTTTTTAGAATTGTCTGTTATTGTTTAATTGCTATTCTGTGATCTTGTACTGATGATGCCTATGATACGTAAGCAAAAATTCTATGTCAAAGTTTTTTGCATGAGTTTTCCTCCGTTTTTATAATTCTTTTCATAAACCCAATTTTTGTTATAAATTGTTTTGGTCAAAAGTTCTTCATCAAAATATTTTAGTGTTTATTCAGTAATGTAATGAAATTTATCTTTTATTCGATTTGCATCTTACACAGTTTCTCCATAGGGTAATTAGGCATGGCTAAGGATATGCTGTTTTTTTACTGCCTTTCCGCCTTTGTAAATTTTCTTGAAGTCAAAAGAAAAAAGAAAAAATTCTGTTTCCTTTAAAATAAGTTTTGCTTTAATTTTTTTTCACCATTTTGTGTGTGTGTGTGTGCATTTTATGTGCATCTCACCCACGAAAGGTTGTTAGCCTATAGAACATTTAGTACTGCAGATAGGTTCGTGGATTATATTCGACCAGATAATCTGGGAACTTTTTTTTATAGAGGGAACTTTATCCTCAAACTATGCAATTAATTCATCATCACACATAATGTATCCAATTAAAATCATGCATCCATCTATAGTCCGACCACAGAAGTGAGAGCTGTTGTTCGCAGACTGCCAAGAAGAGTCAATTCATGTTGAAGGGGAGAAAGAAATAAGGCAATGTACGAATTGGTCACCAACACGCAAAATCACATTCTTTATATGTAAAATTTTCCATCTCTTATACAAGCAAAATACTTACCACTTTAAAAACTACAATGATCATAAAAGAAAAGTTAATTTTCTGATGTAATAATAAACACTCATCCCACAATACGAATTGATTACCCTATTATCGGAATAGATTCTCCTTCTTTTGACATGTGCACAAGTGTCGAAGGGTCTCGTATCTGTGGGCGTACTATAACAGCCTTTCTCTGTTCTTGAAAGGACAAGCTTCATCCATTTACACATCGTGGAGTATATAATTGTTCACTTGTCTGCACTTTTATCCTGTTTGGACAGCAGTAAATTTTGTTACATCTGCCTTCAACAACTTAAAAAGTACATTTTCTGTCATCAGTATGGCAAGTCAGGACTGGCTGACTGATTTCTGAATACATCATAATGGGATTAAACGAAAAAAGACATAAATGCTGCTTAGAATTCACCACAGTCTGAGAGGCTATTTTTAGAATGAAATGCTCACATAATCTCAATAAGTATGGCTGCATTAATTTGCCAGAAATATGGATGACAGTCATTCTAAGACTGCATGCTGCTTAACTTTGTCGAAATACCCCCCCCCCCCCCCCATCATGGTGCTTAGTGAATGCCATGATAGAACATTAGTTTCTTTTCAGTTACAGTTTGAATTGTTTCTACAACTACCTAGGCAGCTGCTTTGTTTTATAACAATTGCCATTTGTGCTCTGAAGATGGTGGGTAAAAATCCATCAAAATATTAGCAACTTAATAAATAATTTTTTCTCTTCTGTTGTTTATACTGTGAAGTACTGCTATGAAGAACCTGTATACTGTTGTGAAGAAGTTTGGCTGTAAATCATAATGTTAATGGCAGAACTATGGCATGCATATCCCAAAATTGCCATGCAAACCATTATTTCTTGTGTCTTAAATTAATGAAGATAGCAGTTTGTTTTGAAAAGAGAAAAAGTTTGTAATTTTTCACAGTAAAATCTTAAATTATAATTTTTTTTCTGCACTGCATATAGGAAACTTGCCTATGAAACAGCAAGTCATTCTCATCACTTGTTCAGAATAGAAGTAAAGCAGACATCTGACTTAGCTGTTTGTCATATACATTAATGAAAAATAATCTCAGTAGTTTCAGAATTTAAAAAAAAAAAAAATTAATTTCATTAAAATATCATCTTGGTGATAGTCAGTAGCCCAGCAAAACCTGTGTATGATATAATCTCCCCCCCCTCTCTCCTCAAATAGGCTCATACACTATTCTCTCTTGTTATATTTATACTTCTGGTTTTTCAATTTTTTAAATATTTTATTAAATTTTATTGCACACCAAATACAATACCAGCATCTCTAACAGTGGTAATCACTTATCAGTTATGCCTCTTAGTAATCCTTATATTGATAATTATCAGTAAATTAGATTATTGATTATAATCGGTGATCCAATTTACAATACCTCTAATAATAATGCCAATGCATATCAATTATATATCAGTCATCGATAATGCATTCCATATTACTATATTTTCATTAAAATATAATGATAATATAATTAACCAATCATAATCCTCAAACTACACATGTTGAATTGATATTCTCACCTCTGATTTATGCTTCTATTTTTTATTTTTTTTTATTTTTAATATACCAGTGGTTTGCACAATAAATCCACAAGAAGAACTCATAGAAGATTAGTTTATTTTTGTTTACAATATTTTGCATTATTTCAAATTATTTTGCTTCATTTAGCTAGAAAGTATTGTTATAGGTTCAAAGCTAGATAAAGAAAGCTAACCTGCTATGCCTAAGTATGTTTAGGCATACTGTTGCAAAATATATATAATATTGCAACAGTATCAGGTTAAAACTCTTGCACATAACAGGACGGTTAAAAATCTTTTTCAAAAACGAAGTGTTATTTTCAAGTCATGTGCATAGCTGCTGAAGGTACTGAATTGCTGTATTGTTAAATGACAATAACAGTAACATGTTATTGTTATCATTTCTAAATATTTTCTTGAAGTTTTGATCATTTTTATTTATTTATGTTTTTAGGTTATATTTGCCCAAGATCACCACTTTATACCTCAACACTACTACTGTGTTACATATTGCAATCACTGTCAGCTAATTATCTGGGGTGTTGGCAACCAGGGTTATCAGTGCCAGAGTAAGTTCCTCACTTCCATTCCATTTTGTATTACTCTTAGTTAGAATAGTATCTATTCATCTACAGTTTATTCTGTTGAATACCCTGTTGCATTTATTTGAATCAATATTCATTTTAAAAAAATCAGATTTTTTACCTGTATAAGTATTGTTTTTATGAAGATTATTGTTAATCACAATAACAAACTTTTTTTATTAAGAGAATGAGATGTAGGTTCATTGTTAAACTTCAGGTGAATTAATATCTATAAATTTGTGACAGAATCAAGAATAAGGCAGGAAGCTGATAAAAATCAATCAAGAAAATTTGTAATATGTATGAAATTATGCTGATCAACAAGAATTGTATTGGTAAGAGATCAGAAAAGGTGATTTATATGTGTTTCAGAGGATAGAATTTAATAAATGGAACAGGTTGTTTATCTCTGGTATATAAGAGTTCTTTATATTACAGGTATACTTATCATCTTCAATAAGTATTGGTCATTAAAAAAAAATAAAAAATCAGTTGTTAAAGTTGTGGGGGAGGATATGTTTTGTGAAATGAATACAAATAGCCAAAATTCAGTATTTATTTGGATATTTTACTATATTTTAAATAAATGAGATGTATTTAGCGAAATAGGGTGGAGTGTCCTGCCGGGATGAGTCCTTGGACTCCCTGGAGGTGTCATATTTTAAAATTTTCATATTGTAATAAATTTTAAAAAATACTAAACTTAACACTACTTTTAAAGTGCTTGTAAGTACTTTGTTTCCTCTTATAAGTACCCTCATGTACCTCTTTAAAGTAGCCAACTTTAGTTTCTCACCATACTAACATCATTCCATTTTCCCCTGGTGTTATTGACTCATTATGTTGATGTTCTGGTGGAACTGTTCATCTGCTCTTCACTAATTGCACTGAGATTTTCACAAAGTCAATTCAGGTGAAAATGAAGGAAGCGAATTTTCACTGACATTCTGGTATTTAGTTACGCTTTGATCAGCTAGTTCCTTCAAATTACAATTTTATAACCCTTCAGCCGTATATCTTAATTTCCAGTCTTTTGTTTTAGCAAGACTCTTTTCAAATTTTTCATCTTTTAATACTGCTTTGATTTTGAGGTCTAACAAATATACTTTCCTTGAGTTTGGCTTTGAAATTTTTGTAGATCTTGCATAGTTATACTGGAATGCAGACCTTTTTTTGTGTAGTGCTTTCTTTATTTAATTTAATAATGTCATAGAGGGAGCTGAGGCTCACTTTCAGTAGGAGTTTGTGCTTTATGTTCACCCTCGCTCCCATGTAAAATCATCTTTTCAGGGAGCTGTATTTTCACGGTCAGCATTTTTTAAACTTAAAAACTCCACTTTATTTGCATTGCTAAGGACACACTACCTCCTCTTGGTGTTTTACAGATGTTTACCAGATTTCTACTTCTTGTGGCTTATCTTATTATTGACAAGCTGAAAGATCTGCTTTTATTCAACTGAAGGTACATTCAACTGCCTGACATAGAGTTTTTTTTCTCCTTGAAATTCAAGTCTTTCATCCAACAGTGTTACAAGAATAGATGCAATTAGCGGGCATAACACACATGCCTTGTAATCGTAGTTGCTTCGGTCTTAATTTTAATCATGCTGTTCTATAAATATAAAAAACAAGATTTTGTAAATCTTTCTTGCATGACTAGCAGTAACTTTTAAATATCTATAAATATTCCAGTGTTAATAATTGTACATGATTACTTCAATATATTAGCAGTTTTTTCCACTTGTTTTGACTATAATAAATTTAGTTTAAAATTTTATCCAAGTGGATAAATTTACACTTGGATAAAGGATTAAACTAAATTTATTATAGTCTAACCAAAGTGGGAAAAAACTTCCAACATCTTTCTCTAAATCCAGGGTAATTTAATTATAAGGTGAGACATCTTTTGGCAACTCGCATAGGTAAATATGACTTCTCCATTGCTTTCACCTTAGTATCACCACCTCTAGGTCTGGCTCCCACTGACGAGACCTCAATAAAGGTCGAAACCGGTCTGGGTAGTGGCCCTTCCCTTAATGCATAGCATTATACATGTCTGCAAGGAGATGTGCTTTGCATTATTGGAGGTACTGAGACAAGGAGCGATGAGAGCTTGGTCCACCTTTACCATGAGTTGCCTCAGTCCTGAAGATACTTCAGGTGCAAACTTTATTTGCTTACACTTGGATAAATGATTAAACTAAATTTATTATATTATATCAATATATTTGGATATATAATAATTCTTCAATCTTCTCCAGCAAGAAATCAATGCTAGTCAGATAATTGAAGGATTATTTAACTGAAGATACAGTTACCTGTTGCTGTATTTGAAGTTTGTTGACACATTAACTCATTCAAGAGTCAGTTAATTGAAGACTCAGTTACTATAAGGTTGGATAATTGAGTGATGACTGTATTTTCAAAAGTTTCCTTCATACTTGTTATATTTACAAGAATTCTGAGAAAGCTGCTCATTATTATCATGCAACAGAACTGCTTTTAAGAAATTGTTTTGAAAGAGCCTATGAACAAGTGCCAATCTTTCTCTCCATGAATTTCATTTAAAAGAGAGATTTACAAAGATGCTATATACAAATTCCATTCTTTCTCTCAATGAAGATAGGATTTTACGTGTTTCTTTTTTAAATTATTGATTAATTTTTTATTGAATTAATGAGGTAATGGTAATTAGCCTTGGAAACATTACTGTTTCCAACACTAATTATTATTGCATATGTATATTGTGACAATAGTTGGTTGTGCTCTGAAGTGCAGGTTTGAATTCCAGTGAATGACAGTGAACTGTCACTGTAGAAAACTTGTAGGAACCACAGGAATACGTTGTTATATTGGGAAGTTTGCTATAGTGAATTTCCTTCAGAATAGTATTTTGTCTCTGAGGATTTGGTCAGAACTTTTCAGAAGTTTGTTGAGTAAGTTTGCCATATTACTGTTTACTGTAGTGAGAGTCAGCTGTATAAACTACTACTACTAAAGAATTTTTTTTTTTTTTTTGTATTTAATACAGTTCATACATATGATGAATGATAAATTATTAAATTATTATGTCAAGCCCATACATGAGGGGTTGGTTGATCAACCTATAGTACATTATTACCATATATGGGGTAGTAGCCTGGGAAAGGAGGAACTTGTTTACATTTGATTTGAAACACTGTACAGGCAGCCCTTGGTTTATGACAGTTCAATTTACGTCAATTCACAATAACGTTGGATGTTTGCACGTGCTTTCTTACTGTAGTGTGGTCTAACTGAGAAACAATGCAAGCAGACACTAGTGTTTCAGTGTTTACCAAGCTACTACAACGTATATGTGTCAAACCTAGTTTTACTGTTGAATCTACCTAATTGTTCTATTTAATTTTTTTAACATACATACATACGTATTTAAATTGATGAAGTATGTAATTACATACCATGTCTAATAAAAGAAGTGCAGAAAAGTTAGCAGAACTTGAAAAGAAGTACAATCACGCTTGAAAAGAAGATGGAGATGATTCGAAGAATGGAAGATGGGCAGACATGTTCTAATGCCTGTAGAAGTATGAACTTACCTCTGTCGACTGTTACTACAATTATGAAAAATGCAGATAGAATAAAACAGTCTGCGCAACAATCTATGGCAGTACTAAATGCAAAACGTAAATTATAGCAGAGGTAAACTTCGTGAAAAAATGGAAAAATTACCATTATGGGTGGATGACTTGAATCAGAAAAACATTCCTCTGACTCATGCTATTATAACTGAAAAAGCAAAAACAATTTTTGATGATCTTAAAAAGACAGATGGAGGCGAAGAAACGTTTTTAGGAAGCATAGGTTAGTTCATGAGATTTAAGTCTTGAAGTAAGTGCCATAGTGTCAAATTATGTGGTGAGGCAGCAAGTGCAGATGTTGCAACAGCGGCTGCTTTTCCTAAAGAATTTCAAGACTGTGTAGAACAAGGAAGTTATTCTCCTGATCTCATTTTTAATGTTGATGAGACTGGGCTCTACTGGAAAAAATTGCCATCACGCATCGTCATTTCCTGTGAAGAACGTTCCACTCTAGGCTTTAGAGCTGCAAAAAGATAGACTTACGCTTTTGTTGGGTGCAAATGTCTCCGGAACTTTGAAGCTTAAACCAATGTTAGTGTACCATTCACAGACACCATGCGCTTTCAAGGGTATAAAAGCCAGGCTGCCAGTCTACTGGAAATGGAACAAGAAAGCTTGGGTTACACAAGACGTTTTTATAGATTGGTACTCAAATTATTTTTGTCCTATCGTGCTTCACTTCTGTAAAGAAAATGATTTGCCAGCCAAGGCATTGATTCTCTTGGATAATGCCCCTGGACATCCTCAAACCTTGCTGAACTAAGAACACCATTGGATGTCAAGGTTGTTTACGTGCCCCAAAACACAACATCGCTTTTACAAGCAATGGATCAGGGTATTATATCAATCTTCAAAGCCTATTACCTCCGTATAACATTTATGGAAATGGGAAGAGTCTTGGACACTTCAGGTAAAACTATTAAAGACTATTGGCGGTCATTCGATATTTTGAAGAGCATTAACAACATCAAGGCAGCTTGGAACGAAGTGTTAGCAAAGTGTTTAAAAGGAGCATGGCGAAAACTTCTTCCAGCATTTTTGTAAGACTTCGAGGAATTAGAGCAAGAGGAGAATGTTATTGAAGACATTACCAAGCTTGTGCGAGAGGTGGGATCGGAAGATATTACAGCTGAAGATGTGACAGAAGTCTTATAGAGCCATGAAAAACTGCTCTCCAATGAAAACTTAAAAGAATTAGACGAACAATTCATCCAAAGAAGGAGTAAGAAAACGAAGAAGGTTCTCTGAAGATATAAAAACGGCCAATTTTCAGTGTATCCTTGCAAGCATAGAGACAGTTACTTATGAACTCTGCGAAATGGACCACGATTGGGAACGAAGTGCAATCGCATCTATTCGACCTTACATGAACTCCTTAAAGAAAGAAAAAGAAAATTTAGGCAGTTAACACTGGATACTTTTTTCAAAAAAAAATGTAGGTGATCCGAAACCAGGAACTTTAACATAGAAATATGTAATATCTTTTTTCGAAGTTTAATATTTTTTGCATATAATTTTGTTTTGTTTTTGTTATTAATAATTTTATTTTAATAAACACATGTATGTATTATCAAAGCTTTAAATATAATTATTCTATATATTTCATGTGCATAATTTTTGACTGCGCGGAACATAACTTTGTACCTCCCATTAAAATTGGGATTGTTTTACGCCAATTTGGTTTACCCCATTTTTTCCAGAACGGAAGTGAAGCGTAAACCGATGGCTGCCTCTATATTGTATTCCTTGGGAAGCACAATTGGTGGTGGTGGGGGAGGGGGGGGGACTATTCCACAATACAACAGTTGTACGGATGGAGGAAGAGGAAAAGAAACTTATTTTGTTTCAAGGTGCACTGTGAAGAGATGTTGAGCAGCAGCTGCACATGTTCCAATGGGCTTAGTACTAAGGGGAGGAATTATTAATGCTATTTCAGATGAACATTTCCCATGGAAATATTTGTAGAATATACATATTGCAGAAACCAAACATCTGTGCGAAAGTGGGGGAAGTGAGTTGGTAAGAGAGGGGTCATTAATAAGTCTTAATTGCTCTCTGTATTGAGTAAAGCATTTTTAAGGAAGTGTTTAGGGGCCCCACCCCATATGTGAGAGCAGTATTGGATAGCTGGGCAGATTTGTGTTTTGTATAATGTTAACAGCTGTTCAGGGGTGAAGTAACATCTTGAGCAAAAGAGAAATCCTAGTTTTTTTGAAGCTGAGGATGTAATGGTTGTGATGTGTTTATGCCAGGAGAGGTTTGATGTCAATATAATTCCAAGAAGAGAAATCCCATCTTGTCTGGAAATTTAGGTGTTGTCAAAAGTAATACTGGGAGAAAATGGTTATTTTTTGGAAGAAATAAGACAGAACTGTTTGTATTAGCATTGAAATTGACAAAGTTATCTGAATCCCATTGGAGGATAGCTTGGAGATCAGAATTCAGGGTAGTAGCGGTTGATATTCTGTAGGTTGAGATGAGTTGTGTAGAGTAAGATTTATCAAGTGAAAGGGAGGGGTACAATGTACTGTCATCTGCAAAACTGTGTATTGGGTTGAGGTCAACTGAAGTAAGTGATTGATATATCAACAGGAAAAGGGTGGGTGAGAGGATAAGGAACCATCCACCATCACACACATAGTGTGCATCCAGACAGAAAGTTGGCAATCCAACTACAGAAGTCCTGAGACAGGCCAAATGATGGTAGTTTGCTTGGTAAGCCTTTGTGCCAAACCTGGTCAAAAGCTTTGGAGATATCAAGTGCAACCACTTGAGATTTGCCAAACCTCTCCATGGCATTTGTCCAGAGATGGGTGACATCTGTGAGCAGATCTCATGTTGATTTTTTTCCATTACTTTAGACAGCACTGAGGTAAGGGAGATAGGACAGTAGTTGTGTTATATTTTAGGTTCTGTGTTTATATTACCCTGCTTTGTTTTTGTTTTCTTTACCTATAATTCGGGAATGGACGACTGCATTAACTATCTTATTTCCCACACTCTATACTCTGGTAAATTTATTTGTTTTATGACTGCACCAGTTAGACCATATATTGAGTGTGAGATTATAAGATCTTAAATCAAAGACAAAGCAGATATCATTTATTTTCCCTGCTTATATATATGTGTGTGTGTATATATATATATATATATATATGTATATATCCTTACTTTAAATTAGTCGTGGCTTAATTATAACTCCCATAAACTTCTATCTTATACAGGTTTGAATTTTTTAGGGTAATACATTGACAGAATCAGTCCAATTTGTTGTTTACAAACCATTTAAGTCAAAAGGAAATATTTACAGAATGATTCACATATGTATACAATATCATGTGAAGTAATACAAAAGTAATACAATATCAAGTAAAGGGTTGAGAATCCTAAAACAAACTTCCTTCTCTTTCAATTCCTGACAACAACCTTACGTGATGGTGGACTCAGATGAGAGAAGGTTTGAGAAGCCTAAGACAAATTTCCTCCTCGATGACCTGCCTTATATACGTTCGGACTTGTGTGCATTTGGGTGTCTTGAAAATGGTTACATATTGATCTTTGGACATGCTGATGTCATTCTTCACACGTCTTTGGAATTTAATTCTCTACCAAGACAATTCCCAGAATTCTTCACTATGGTCACGTATTGACCTTTGGACATGTCATTCTTCATGTGTTTTTGGAAATCTCCATCCAGATTCATAGAATTCTTTAATATGGTCATGTATTGATCTTTGGACTGATGATAATGTCATTCTTCACACATCTTTGGAAATTCACTATTTTTATAATTAGACCTATTGATTTAACATGAATTAATATCGTTACATGATGACATCATGAGCCATATTATTTTAAAAAGGCTAATTAGAAAATTATTACAAAAATTAACATTTCTCGAAGTACTTTCTCCTAAACAAAAAAACATGTAAAAACAAACCTTTAGGATTATTTTTTTCTCACAAGTTGCAGGCTTAATTGAATTGGGCGATTTGCTTTCTTAATCCTGTTAATAAATATTCTTGTCTTGTAGATTTAAAACTTATTCAGTGTTATATTCACACAGAACTTTCCCCAGTTTTGTTGCTTGGGTGTCTAATTTACTTCATTTATTTTGACTTCTTGAATTTGTTCACCCTACTTCTGAGAATTTATTTGGGCACCTCTGTATTACTATCTTTATGGCTCACTTTCATAATTTCTTCTTGAAAGTACTTACGTTTGGAATAATTTAGGGATAACTTATCTTCATCCACAGAATTTTCCAACTTTACAGCTTTAACTATTAGGTCTTCTTTTAGTCTTATCATATCTTCTTCCTTATCTTTATTTATTGTTATATTTTCAAGAACCTCTTTTTGTTCTACCTTAGAGCACTTATTACATTCCTGAGATGTGCGATCAGAGTGCATATTTGGATTATATTCTATGCCACAATACGAAATTGTGCCCTCCAAAAAGTTGGCATTTCTTTAAGAAATCAAAGCTAAGAATTACCTGATATTTAGATTTGACTTTTCAGGGAGAATAATCAACTCTTGAGAAATGCTTAAGGGAAAACATGGAATGTTAAGCAACACATTCATTTTCTTTGATGTGTAAATCTCAGTTTGAGTTGCCTATCAACCTGATTGGTTCACTTAATTTAATAATGTCTTCAGGAATTAGTTTCCTAATCTTGTCATATAGTGATTTAGAATGTGCCTTGTGAGATTCTGTTGAATACAGGCCACAGGTATTAGTATTGTCTTGGTCACTATATGTCTTGGTGCTGAAATAGCACATAAAAGGCCTCTTGCATGACTGTTTAGAGGCCTTTTATGTGCTATTTCAGCACTACTAAGTTGAACTAAATGAGGTGCAATTAAATCTGCTAGTTTGATTATTCGGTAAGTCACTGTTTACTAACACAATATTTGAGTCATACCTTTCTTTCCTTATAATCTAACTTTTTCCATTTATAACAGTACTTAGCTATATGCCCTATTTTGTTACAGTTATAGCATTTAGGTGGAACTCTTTCCCTACGCGTAGTTTCACTAGACGATTTATCTGATGCTTTACAAGAGATATTTGCTTTGAGCTCTTCTAACATTCTGATTAATCTTTCATGCCCTTCTAGTATTGGTCTTTATTGTTTCTCTACTTCTTGCCTAATGTATTCCTTTAGTGATTCTAGTTCTAGAAAATTTGCTGGTTTAGTTTTAGAATTAACATCTAAGCTAATATCTCTGTCGCGATCAACATCTTCAACACATTTTTACTATTTCCCTCATTTTTGGTTGATTTATCTTTCTGAATCTCACTTTTAACTTTTAATTAATGTTACTTACCATGATACTACTTTGTTCTAAAGCATTCACCTGTTTGGGAATTGAGACTGATGGATGTCTCCAAGTCTTTCTTCCCTTTCTCTAACAAGTTGATAGCATTCATCTAGACTCCTAACCTTTTTCTTGTAGGCCACCTCTTTCAATTCGCCCTTCAAGCCTACTCTGAATTGATGGAATATAGACCATTCTAGGTGCGACCTTTCATCCTTTACAACGCTTAATTTATTGGCTATGCTTAATAATCTATTGTAGTAATCCAATATGGTTTTCTTATTTCCCTGAATGCATTTATGCAATCTCCACAAATTCGGACTTGCATCTCTCACTTTAGAATATTCCACTATTAATGTACTTTTAAATTTAGTATAATCTATTGTATCTCGCAAGATGGGGGAAGAATTTAAGAATGCCTTAACTTTACCCACTAATTTATTTCTAAGAATTACCAGTAAGTGGAAATCTGGTCATTTTCCTACCTCTTTAAAATTAAATAGGACTATATTTTCATGGTCTTCTCCTGAAACCGTCAGAATTACAAGATTAGGTTTACAGTTCTAAAGAACTCTTTCTTCCATTATATTAGTATCTACCAAAGTATCACAATCACCTTCTATATCCATAATTACTTAAAGCGTAAACCTTTTTCACTGCACACTGATGCCAGAACTATCCCAATCCAATATTAATTTTACTCTCTATATTTATTGGACTTTATCCTGTCAACTGTGCCATTTGTAATAATTTATTTTCTGTTCAATCCTGTTGGATGAGCCCAACAGGGTACGATGGGGGTGGGTATAGTGTAGTGGGGGTGGGCAGAAGTTTTGGCCAATTGCTTTGGCAATAGACCAAAAGGCTCTGCTGCCATTTGGTCAGGCTGCTAGTTTCCTGCATTTTGTTCTTTCAAACTCTGTTTTGGAAGCATTGATTTTTTTTCCCCCATCTATTTTGGGCTTCGGTATAAACTCTAAAGGAGGATGGAGTTCTTGATTTGTTGGTTTTTTCATATGTACAGCCTTGGCACATCTTTTGGAGAACCAGGGTTTAGTTAGGAAATGGCAGTTCAGAGTAGTGTGTGGGGGGATGGAAAGGATATTAAGAATCCATAATTATTTCAAAGCCAATAATTGACCATGAGGTCAATTTTGAAGCTTTATTGGCTTTGAAAATTTACATCTTAAAAGACACAAACTTTTAAGTTTGTGTCTTTTAAGATGTGCAACTCTACCCATAGTGCATTCATTCACTTTTTATTAGAGCATTTGATTATGTTTTCACTGGCTTGACAACTCTCTCAATTGGTTGTTTCTCATCCCAAACATCTCTAAGTCTGGGAACTCTCTTCATTCCTGTAACAATCCCATGTCAAAATGTTGTATTTTGCAACTTTTCTGACATAAATTACTATTGCATGGTGTGAAAAGAACCAGTAGTTTGACTCAGCTGTCAGGCCAGTGAAATGATTATCAGAACCACTAATGAAAAGGTTATGGGTAGAGTTTATGTCATCAAAATAATGCCATACTACGACAACTGATTCCAATAGCTATATTCTCGTAAAGCCTCTTGTACATTTAAATATTTAAACCTTTAATAAGGTTTAAATATTTGACTTTGAAATAATGATAGATTCTTGATATTATGTCATTTACTAACATTACATTGCTAAATTTAAGCCTTCTAAGGTTTCTTGAACTATATGAATTTTAAATTATAAATATTTTCATCTGATGAAATCATTATCACTGGAACCTGAAGAGTCAGTACTGCAATATGTGTGATAATGGTGGAGCAAGTACTAAAGTAGACACTGATCTTATGACAAATTTTAAATGTGGGTACAATATTAAATGTTTTTCACAGAAAAATACAGGTACCTTAGGTAAATAGAAGTACCAGTTTTGCATGATTTTATATTCTCTCGATATCATTGGCAATCCAGAACTCATAGACTTGCTTTTTGTCAAAATCCTTTGATTCAGTTTATTTTGCAAAATATTCAAAAATGAGTGGTCTACTTTTTATCACGCTTCCTGCTTACCATTGGTAAACTACTCTCTCTCTCTCTCTCTCACTCTCACGCACACACACACACACACACACACACACACACACACACACACACACACACACACACACACACACACACACACACACACACACAAAAGCATCTGGTGCTATTTTTATGGCCTCTTAAGTTTTAAATTTAACATAACAAATTAAGGAAAAGAGAATTCTGATAGACTGATGTATTACAGTAGTCCTTGATGTAAAACAAGTTCAAATATGTTCCAACCACATGTTCATCAACCTACTGCTATGTGAATAATGGCTATAAAGTGGGCTCTCTTCATTACGTAGTAATTAGAACTTAGTAATTAGCATTCAAATTTAAACTAAATTTAAACTTTTTAAATTTGAATTAAAAATATTGAGATGAATATGTAAGTTTCCGTGGTTTAGCAGTTCTGTGATAAGTTTCAATATTGAGACCATGTGTTTTTAGACATGTAGCGAGTTTTAAAATAAAATAAAAAATTTGTAGGATTGTCAGACTTACATTGTCAAGGGTACTTGCAAAAGTTAATTTCTTGCAGTTTGTGTGCGTGCACGTGTGTGTGTGCGCGCGCGCGCATGCGCTAGACTGAGTTATTTAGATATAAGAAAAACTTACCATATTTGCCGGCATATAAGACGCACTTTTTTTCTTTGAAAATAGGTCTGAAAAACAGGGTGCATCTTATACTCCGATGCTCAGTTTTTTTATTACTTTCATTTCTGGAAATTTTCTCTGTTCCGAGTTACGCGATTTCTTTCTTGCTTCCTTGTGGTGTGTGAGAGCATTCCAGTTATGTAGAGTTCAGCGGATGCGCATGCTCTGTCATTGACAATCACAGCTATGTTCCTGTTTGTTTAAACTTTCTAATGGCTGTCGTGGTTGTTGTGAATGGTGAAAAATTTCTGCCCTTAAATTTTCTCTAAATTTGTTGGCAAATTATGGCTGGAAAACGCCGGCATTGCTACAATATTGCATACAAGCTACATGTGATTGCATATGCTAAAAAACATGGAAACAGGGCTGCAGAGAAGTATTTCGGGCTCACCCCCAACTGAGAAAATGATAAGAACCTGGTGGAATCAGGAAGAGGATCTAAAAAAAGCAACTCAACCAAGTGGAACTGCAAAAAGGAACTTCAAAAACCTGCGAAGTGGAACTTCATTTTTAACTTCCATTGCTACTTTTACTTGGAATATGATGTGGTGGTTTCCCCCTGCCTTCCACATTGCAGTATTGTAACATGTATGCTACAAGAGGTTAATACTAGTAGTGCTGCTGCCTACTACTAGGAATGTTAGTGATTAGTTGAAAGAGGAGGAAACACCCATGGGGGTTGGTGATGGAGTAGAGAGTATTAATGGAAGTTCTGAAAATGTTTCTATTAGCAATAATGGTGAAAGTGTAGTGGTGGAAGGTCAGGAGAATGAAGAGGAAGAAAGAAGACCATAAGAAATAAATAGCATGCATATGTGCAGTCCTTCACAGGACAAAACACGAGTGAAAAATTGCAGAAGCTTCAAAAGATTGGTAAAGCTGAGAAGAGAAAAAAGGTAAGAGGCAAGAATCTATAAATAAACAAGAGAGAGGGTAAAGAGGATATTTTATGACAATTCTATGACATGAGGAGGGATTAATGAAAGTCTAACTCTTGTTTCCCTAATATGAAAACGAATATTAGTGAATCTGTTAAGATGCAAAAAAGTAAGGTGAAAGAATTGTTTTAACTAAAGCTAATGACTAGAAGGGTGAAAAACACTATGTGAGAGATGATACAAAAGAGTTATTAAAAGAAGCAAAAAATAAGAGTAAGAGACTGAAAATTGCAAGTCTGCCATACTATGATAGAAGTGAATTTGAGGAGTAGGAGGAGAGCAGTGATTGTAAATGAATCAATGCACAGGTTGTGGATGGTGTGGAATAGTGAAGGAATAGTGTGGAATTTGTAGATGGGGGACTAAATTTGATGGCCGGAAGGCCTTATATAATGCTGATGGATTTCACTTAAAAATGAATTCAGAGTTAGGTGTCTAGAAGGAGCTTTACTCACTGTGAATGTGGAATTGCCAAGTCAGGAAAATTAAAGCTGTTAGGGGTGTAAATGTGTGTGTGTGTGTGGAGAGGGGGGGGGGCATGCACACATGAAGTGAGCAAAGTATAAGAGCGACCAAAAAATATGCTGTATCTACTTCAATCCTTTACCTAGTGCAAATGAAGAAAGTTTGCATGGGAAGTATCTTCATGACTAGATACTAGTATATAGATACTATTAACCTCATGCCAGTTGTCTTGGTATTCCATAATGCACAGTACTCCTGTTCCAATATGTATATTGCTCTGCATTATGGGAAAGATCGCTGCTCATCATATTATTAGGATATTCTCAAAGTTAGATGGCTGTATAAATTTTTTTTTCACTTGGTTACAGTAGTAAAATACTTGAGAAGAAATTTTATTTTTCTTTAATCCTTTATCAAAAAAACATAAACACACAGAGTTTGCATGTGGAATATCTTCATGTCCAATTTTAGTCACCTGTAGTCTATCACCATTGTAGGATACATCTTTATTCCTCATCCACATTTTTGGCCTTTACATAGCCAATGTGTAGTTTGGACATTGTTGATCTTAAAGCTGTCCATCTCTGCTTCTGTCGTAATATAATCGGAGACACCTTTTCTTTGGGGGAAGCAGTGGAGTCTGAAACTTGACCGTGTTGTTCCATTATGTTGTCTTTGAGTGGTTCATCTGTTATTCTCTGCTTTTTACATATGCGGACTTCTTGAAAATCATAAGCAGTGGGGTTTGCCGATTCTGACTGATCTTCCATAATCTCAGTGTCAACGTCTGTGACACTTGCCAGGGGAAACGTATATCATAAAGTTTCACCTTTCCTGGCCAATTTTTGTTGAGTAGCTCGCCCAGTCTGATAAATTCCCGATATACTTCAAACATTGTTTCGTTTGGCTGCTGTTCCATATCTGTCAATGTGGACTTAAAAAAAATGCTTACCATGCAGTTGTAGCCTTACTGGTACTTCTGCAGGACTCTGAACTGTTTTGGTAAGAGCACTGATTCAAAATTGCATGATCTTCAAGACACATAATAAACGCAAACAAAACTTAATCAAGAATTCCCTGGTACGTCATTTTCGGCTCTGAGGCAGTTTGAAGCAATGCAATGCAGAAGTCATATTTCCATATACAGGTAGCCAAAAGGTGTCACAGCCAGCTTATTACTAAATTACTCTGGATTAGATATAGATGTTGAAAGTTTTTTTCACTTGTTTATACTAAAAATTAAAGATGCTAAGAAATTATATTCTTGGTTTCATCCTCTATCCATGTGTAAGCAAACAAAGTCTGGGTAGTGGCTCTTCCCATAATGCATAGCATTATACGTGTCTGTAAGGATATGTGCGTTGCATTATGGGATACTAAGGCAAGTGATGTAAAGTTATTAGCCTCCATATACAAGTAGCTCAGTCATGAAGTGGCGTCATGTGCAAACTTTGTTTGCTTACACTTGGATAAAGGATGAAACCAAGAACATAATTTCTTGGCATCTCTAATTTATAGTATAACTAAGTGGGAGAAAAAAAAAATCTTTCAACACCTAATCACTACAACAGAATTGACGGTGTAATTCTAAGCAAATGTCACAGTCTTATCTGTCAACAATAACTTCAGAAGATCACCACAAACTCTCACCTCCAGATCTAAGTGTACACTCTGTTTGTTCTTCAGGTCATAATGGTAGCTTATACTGGAGGAATGGTGGTATGTAAATATTTAATCTAGTTATTAAATTATTCTTCATTCTTGTTCCACAAAGTTCTTTATCCAGGAAACTTTAACATGAGTAAGTGAAATTTATTTTTGTTATGGAAAGTAATGTCACCTAATACTGCACTCATCAATGTGTTTTACAATACTTTTTGCTATCTTGACTAAGATTTGTGGTAGTAGAACAGCACAGTATAATTATGACTTGTTGTACCATATTGGCATTGTCAATCCTAGGGCCATATATGGTTGTGCTGCTGTTTCATCTCTCAACTTATACTAATATTCTCACAACACATTGAGTGAAAATTTCATGAATAAAGAAATATTTTTTATAAAAATCCCTTATTTAATATTTATTATTTTTTCATTATATTCCCTTTCACTATTAAAGGATGATACGTTTCTAGATATTAGATTGCCATCAGTCAAAATGTGACTACAAGAACAATCTTATATCAGCAACAATATACCTGAAAAATCTGGCCTTGCTCAGCATAGAACAGACACTGACCACAA
The DNA here is from genome assembly GCF_054136105.1 of Typopeltis vanoorti. NCBI lineage: Eukaryota > Metazoa > Arthropoda > Arachnida > Uropygi > Thelyphonidae > Typopeltis > Typopeltis vanoorti. Next base: position 115,115,621 of record NC_143553.1, read on the forward strand.
CATTCTCTGGCCGAATACTCACTTTTTTATAGGTTTGAGCAGTTATTTAAACAGTGCTATTTAAACCATAAAAAGTGAGTATTCGGACAGAGAATGTTGTGGTCAGTGTCTGTTCTATGCTGAGCAAGGCCAGATTTTTCAGGTTTATTGCTGTTGATATAAGATTGTTCTTGTAGTCACTTTTTGACTGAACATCCTGTTTGTTCAGGATACAAGCAGAGGCTCACAATGAACCTAGTAAACACCATGGAGGGAGAGAGGGGACTATTAAGTAAGCAGGAGGAGATTTTGTTTATAGAGAAGAATGTAGGGATGAAACTGTATCTTTTCAGGACCTTTGCAATGGCCACAGAGATACCTATGATTTACAGGATAGGTACTCACCATATAGGTTTCAGGTTCTTGAGATTAGCCTTGTATGTATGTGTTCAGGATGCATTTAAGCTTCCTTGAGGTGAAGCCATTCTGTAGTACAGAGCACTGGATGGTGTTTGATTCTTGTTGGAGAGCTTGGAATTGGAGCAGATAACGTGTAATCTATTGAGCAAAGATTTGGAGATCGATGATGAACTGGATCTGGCTTGTGAAGGGTGGTTTACAGTGAGCAGATGTTGTAAGTATTCCAGATGGGATATGGGAAAGGAGGATTCCAGGAAGGCTAATTTTCCATTCCTTTCTTTTTCTGTGATGGCGTTGATGCATGGATGTAAACTGTTGATTTTTGTTAAGAAAGTTGATAGAGATGCTTCTGAATCTTGCCAGATGGCACAGACATCATCCACATAGCATATTCAAAAGGAAGGTTGAAGTATTGAAGAGAATAGGAAATCTTCAGGTTATTCAAAATAAATTGGCAAGTGCAGTAACAAGGGGCTTCCCATAGTTGTTCCTTTTGAGCTTTAAATAACTGCTCAAAATCTGCAAATAAAAGAGCCTGAGTGCATGATAAAGTCAAACAGTTTGACTATGTCCGGAGGAAATTACTCTTCTGATAACAGTTGGAGAGATTCGAGTCAGCTGTACGCTCGTAAATAAAAACTGGATGCCAAAACTGACCATGATGTCTATAGGCTGATGGATTAAGTTTTTTATTTTTGTTAGAAATTCTGAATGAATTTTTCACAGAGAGTCGTGTGTCTTGCATGGAAACTTAAAAGAAAATCTAGGAATTTGGCTAGGTGATAGATAGGTTGGGGCATCTATGCAGTTAACTATTGGTCTGAGTGGGACTCCTCCTTTGTGGATTTTTAATGTGCTCCCCTTCCCCCACTTATATATATTTTTTTTAATAATGCTGTGTCATTCATAAATAAATATTTCAAGTCATTTTAGTTTTGGCTTTAATTGTAATCTCATTGTTACCACATTATTATGGTGGCATTCTGGCAATAGGATTACCATTCTTTGTTTTTGCTTCATCTTGTGATTATGCTGATGCACTGATGGCCCATTAATTTCTGGCTGAAATATTTGCAATAATAAAAATTATTGTTATTTTATTCTTGTGAATATATATATCTAATAATTTTTACTTTGTTACAAGTGCCATCAGTGGCGTAGATGGGGAGGCGGCAGTCTGCGCTGGGTAGCACTTTTTGTGAGACACAATTTTATTTTTCGACAATCCTTTTATTTATGTTAACTTAGTAATTTTTATTACTTATTAACAACTATACTTGCAACTAAAATAAACAGTGTTTTAATTTATTTCCCAATACGTCGTTTTGACTTTTTTGTAGTATTTTTGGTGTGTATTGAGAGGGGGCGGCAAAAGCTCTAGCTATGCCACTGAGTGCCATTACTAGATAACAATACAAAATATGTAATTAAGAAAGTGCTGCATGTGCCACTAAAAGAATCTAAACCCATGCATTGCTCGCTATAAATCCTTTGTTTTACAGATTGTGAGATGAATATTCACAAGCAGTGTGTGAAAGTTGTAGAAGAGCCTTGTATTGGTGCCTTAAGAAACAAAAAAGATAAAAGAAGGGATCGAATGTCAGGAATAATGGAAAACATTATGGGGAAAAGTCGTAAACCAAGCCATCCTGTGCCTGCTGCAAGTGAGTGTCATCCTTATATTGTTTCTATTATGTTATTAATATTTGTTTTAATATTCATTTACTATTGCTATTTGCAGAGAAAGAAACGCATTAAAATTTGAGTTCCTGTTTATACCATCAATATTTTTCGGAAACTGCAGTCTACTGTGAAAAGAAAACCAATTTTCTCTTGTCTATTTAGCCTTAGTCCATAAATAGTAGTGGTAGTAGTAGTGTAGAATAGCATTTCACTGTTATTCTTGTGAAATAAGACCATAAGGCTTTTGTTGTTTGCCATCCTGGTTGGCCAATTGGTTAGCATATCTGCTCACCAGCCAAGAGGCTGCAGATTTGAATCCTGCCAAAGGCATGAATGTTTGTGATTGTCCTACTAACTGTTTACCATATGTTGTACTGCTGTAATCTGTGTCTTTGCACAGTATGACCTTTCATGTCTTTGTGCCATAAAAAAAATCAAATCAAAGCTTACTACTTACAGTTTTCAGATTTATGATTCATCAACTTCCAGAAAAAGAAGGGGGGAAAAACATTAAAAAATGTAGTTTTCTGGTCTTCTCGGGAGGGGTAACTAAAAGACTCCCCACCCAGATGTATAGATTACTCAAAATTCATGAACCTCTCATACCCATAGTAGATATGACCCCCCCCCACACACACACACAACTTCCCACCACCTGATTAGTCGAGCTGTAAAAACATAGAAAATAAATTACCAAAATCTTTAACTGCTCTTCCTGACTATACTAGTTCTCTATTAAAAAAAAAAAAAAAAAATGAATTCAAAATTTTTTTAAGTAACACTAATGTTATGGTCAGTTTTGGCATTACTTCTGTATTCCTTGAAGTGACAATAGTGGAAAAACTAAATATACAAACAGATAGATGGTACTGCTATTGTGCTCACCTCCCCCTGGCCAATTTCTGTATGCGACATTTTGAAAAATGCTCTTAACTCTAAGATCTCATATCATAGCAGGAGGCTAAAATATATTGATGATGATGTGTCTTCTTTTCAGCCACATTACACTCACTTTCCTCTTCCATCTCAATAGCATAGTTCACCATTGAAAGAGAAAATTGTATAGTTATGGCTTTTCTCAGCTTGAAGCATGTTTTCCTAATAGTACTCGTTCCTTGACAGTTAATAGAAACTCTTCTTACATATATCACTAATGTTCACAAAACTTTCTCATCTTCCCCACCTTCTCTTAACAATATGTTATCATAGAAACTCTGACAGAGCCATCAACCTCTGTTCTAATCAGGCTTCCCTTAGCTAAACGCAACCATATTTATCACATCTTCATACTTAATGTCTACATTTCTAATAAAACACTTTTCCTCCTTCTGCCCACTCTCCCTCTCAAAATGCATTACATTAATCCTATTACTGTTTGCTATATCTGGAGCATTTCAGAAAAAAAACAGTCAGAGCTTCAAAAAAATTTAACCTGTGTACTGTTTCTCAAAAACTCTATATCAAGCTAGCTGCACTTATCTGCTCCCATAAAAACTAATTCACTACTACTATTAACTCACTGAAGAACATAAGGATTGCATTCACTACCACATTTATTGTAAGTCAGGTTTAGCAGAGTGTGCCTTCAAAACCCTACTTCAAAACCCTATAGAATAAAATGGTGAAAGACTACTATGCTTCATTGCAATAAGTACAAACAGGAGAGACTTTTTCTTAGAATTAGTAGCAGATCTTAAAAGCCAATCCAAGTTCGATAAATATAGTTGCACGAAACTCCCTAAAACATGGGAAACTGTTCATTTTTGATTCCTCTAATACAGGTTTACAACATAATCACTACCACTTACTCTTATATTGCTTTAAGTTTTACATTACAGTTATTAGATTATATTTTTGGTAATGTTTCTGTGACAACAATTAAATGTTAGAATTATTAACCCAACATTTAATTCATTTCTAATGCTATTTTAATTCCATTAAACCAAAAAGTGATATACAGAGCGATATTATAGCATATACTTGATTTGTAGCTCAGCAGTTAATTTGAGGATGGCCATGAAGATGGTTCAACATTAAATCAGGTTGAAAACAATGTTATATGCTGTCTTCGCTGTTATTCATCTGTATAGATCACTTTACTAAGAGAAGTGATTAAATATGATATCAGAATTGGATGTGATTATCTTAATAGATCTAACAAGTTTTCAAGATAACTGCTGCATGAAAATCACCATTAAAAAAAATAGATGAAAATTATAAATATAACGATCAAAAACAACAAAACATTGGTAGCATTTGTTGAACTTACAGAACACAGCAAAGTGAAACATTTAAATGCAATCCTTTCTTTTAGTATTACATGGTGATCAGCATTCATTTTTGGAAATCATGGACTTTACAACCATGTTATAAATAACTATTTTTAATTTCCCGATGTTTTTGACCTTCATATCAAGGTCATCATCTGGAGTATATACAAGAACAAGCTGAGTTACATTTCACACAGTAAGCTAAAGAAACAATGATTTGATCACCGGTTATTCTACTGGCATGCTCCAGTAAAAAAAAAAAAAAAGATACAGATAAAAATTAATTAAATATTTAGAAACTACATCAAAGCTAAATTCTATGTAAGATAACATGGCAGAAAATTCTTTCATATTGATAGTTTTCTTACAGTAATGTTTACTGTAGTTTCTTTTTTTTTACAATGTTTCTTACAGTAATTGTTACTGTAAAAAAACTGTCAATATGAAAGAATGTTTCTCCCATGTTATCTTAAATAGAATTTAGCTTTGATGTAGTTTCTAAATATTTAATTAATTTTTAATTTTATCTGTATCTTTTTTTTTCAATTTTTTTTTTTTTTCACTAGAGGTCATGCCAGTAGAATAACTGGTGATCAAATCATTGTTTCTTTAGCTTACTGTGTGAAGTGTAACTCGGCTTATCCTTGTATATTTGTATATACTCCAGATGATGACCTTGATATGAAGATCGGAACATCGAGAAATTAAAAATAGTTATTTCTAACAGGTTGTAAAGTCCATAATTTCCAAAATGAATTTAAATGCAATTTTGGTGGAGATTGAAAATTAAATCTGAATATAAATTCTAGAATAAGTACGACTGGTGTGATGGGGAGCCAGTTGAAAGAGTGAAATCAGCCAAAATACCGCCTGGTAGCATACAATGTTCAAACCAGTTTGACGCAAAGTTGAGAATTGGTAGAAAGAAAATGGTTCATCAGAGATTAGAGATGTATATGTAAGTTCTTAAAAAAAATTCACAGGGGAGTAAATATGTAAAAATATCCACTCTAAGATAGTATGTTCATTAAAGAAAGGAAGTTGAAAGGTTAGTTAGCAAGCTGGGTGTTTGAAGCAAGAAGTCAGAAAAGAAAAAAAGGCTAAGATATAGATGGATTTATGCAATAAGTGTTCCTTAAAAACAGACATAAACAGCCAGATTAGAGATATGACAAGTAATAGAGATTATGAGAATAGAGATATGACAATAATTGTTCTTTCCTGATCTTTATCTGCACCTCACACCCAGCACCAATGTGCTACGAGCTTTTGTAACTCTCATGTATGGGATAATAAAAATATATAACTTTGAAAGAATGTTATTGATATTGAACTGGTAATGAACTCTTACTTATGTTGGACTATGTCCCTTAAGGATCCATAACAGAAAATGTGTGTAGGATGCCCTATAATATATAAAAGAATGTATCATGCATGATATCTACATGAAACATTTATTTAAAATTGTAATGATCATTTTCAAACCCCATGTTGAGTTAAAGTAATCTGTTAACTGCCAGGATGTGTGACACATTCTGTTCAGTTGGAAAGATTTGGATCCAAATCCTGTTTAGGATATCTGGAATCTTTATGTGGATATTTTTCAAAGTGAAACATGAGCTACTCAGTCTGTTATCAATCTCATACATGAAAGGTAGAAAAACCTATAGTTATGTTGAGTACATATTCCAGAGGTAGATAGAATAAAAGAGGAAGAAAAGAAGCAGATTTGGTGTTTTTTTGCATTTGAAATGAAAAGGGATGTTTGAAGTTGCTCCTTCTCTTGTTTTAATAGGTGCAACAGAAAATGGAGGAATGGAGAAGCAATGTCCATGGAGGTATCTCTAGAAAGTTTACCGAGCCGAAATAGCATGTGGTTGAAGTGAATCAGTGACGGAGCGATCATCTGTTAGCAGATTGGTCTGTCTATAGCAAGAACTGTGGAGTATCCAGATTTATACAATCCACATGTAGAAAAGTATTTATTGTACAAATACTTCATCATAGATATTGTAAGACATCATCAGTATGAGTGAAGAACAACAATAAGGAATTTTAACAAAAGAACAGTAGAGCACTTAGAAGTTTTTTCACTTGCTTATACTATAAATTAAAGATACCAAGAAATTACATACTTAGTTTAATCCTTTATCCAAGTGTAAGCAAACAAAGTTTGCACCTAACGTATTTTTAGGACTGGGGCAACTCGTGGTAGAAGTGGTATGATTTCACATCACTTGCCTTAGTATCCCATAATTCTAAGCACATCTCCTTGCAGATATGTATAATGCTATTCATTATGGGAAGGGTCACTACCCAGACCGATTTTGACCTTTATTGAGATCTCTTCAGTGGGAGCCAGATCCAGAGGTGATACTACGTTTGAAGTAATGCAGAAGTCATATTTTCATATACGAGTCGCCAAAAGGTGTCAACACCTTATTATTAAATTACTCTGGATTAGAGAAAGATGTTAGAATTTTTTTTTCACTTGGTTTAATCCTTTATCCAAGTGTAAGCAAACGAAGTTTGTGCCTGAATCTGAAAAGACCTCAATAAAGGTCGAAACTGGTCTGGGTAGTGACCCTTCCCATAATGTATAGCATTATACATGCCTGCAAGGAGATGTGCTTTGCATTATGGGATACTAAGGCAAGTGATGTGAAATTCATAGCACCTTTACCACGAGTTGCCCCAGTCCTGAAAATACTTCAGACACAAACTTTGTTTGCTTACACTTGGATAAAGGATTAAACCAACTATAGACTTTCTTGGTATCTTTAATTTAACAGTAGAGCACATGTATTAAATAGAACCCTCTATACATGCAGTTGTATATTTCTTAAGTTGACTGTTTTGGTGTAAATGATAGCTGAAATAAATTATTTACAATAGAAATTATTTAATACAGTTGAGGATGACAATTTCCCAAACTTTTGGGGTGGTAAGGCAGTCGTTATGATTAAGATTTGGTTGATGAAGTAGGGTTTAGCACTTTTTTTTTTTGTATTTGTACATAAATCAGTGTAATAGTGAGGTGTTTTCCCAATGGATGCAGTAGTTTGAATTTTCACTTCCATCATGTTCCAGGCCAGATTTGTGCAGTTCAATCAACTGAATGTGGTCTTGACATCCAGAGATATGTTTATTGACTGATCTTCCTGTTTGTCCATAGTATGATGGCTTGCTCGAGCATGGTACTTGTATCTACCAGGTAGTATCATTGGTGAAAGTTTATCCTTTGTAGAGGATAACAGATTGTGAAATTGGGTGATAGGTTTTTGAAGGTACTGATGAGTTTGTATTTTTTCAGTCTTTGCTACTTGTTCTGAGATGCCCTCAATGTAAAGTATGGAAGTCGTGGAGTTTTGCTTCTTCTCGTGGATGCTGTGTAGAATTGGTGTTTAATTATTTTCTGTGTTCTCGGATTGAATACATTTAATAAAGCTGTTTATTTGATAGTTTCCAATTCCTGTTTGAGCAATCACTCACCTGGAGGAACAAAGAATTTTGTGTGCTCTGGATACTAGGGATTTTATGATACCACATCTGTGGGGCTACTTTGGTTCACGTGTGATTGTATAATTAAGAATCAAGAAGTTTTAGTGCTTCACTCCAAACATAGGAACAGTATGAGGCACTGGATGCATCTAAGAATGATCAGATTTGGGATTTGTACAAAATTAGTAGCCAGATGGATGAAAAATAGTAGCTTGAGTGGAAAAGTATGCCTAGTTTTTCATGTGAGGTATTGATGTGATATGTCAAACAAAACTAGAAGTAAATCTCAATCTGTGGAGCTGGCCTGGTTGACCGAGTGGTTAGCATACCTGCTCTCTAACCAACAGGCTATGAGTTTGAATCCCACTATGGGCATGGATGTTTATGATTGTATTTGGTTGGGGGAGATGAATTTCATTGCCTGGTGTGAAACCACTGTCCTGCTTATTTGACACCTAAAATGGCTTGAAAATGTTCTGATACAAAATGTACCATGCATACAGTTGTAGGTTTGCAAATAATCTTTTGTTGGTGGGAGCAACATTTAAAAATAAAATAAAATAAAATTGTATTCTGAAATTTAAAATATTATGAGAATATCAAGAGTAAAGACAAAAATAAATACTTTCAAAGAAGAAAACACAATAAGAATTAAAATAGTGACAGAAAATAAAATATTAGAACAAGTAAATACTTTCATATACCTGTAATCTGACTTATATGAAGATGAAAAAGATGTTTATATCTTTTTCATATGCATATTAAAATTTCAAATTTTGTTAAAGTCAACAGCATAAAAAACATATTTCAAACAGTAGAAATTAAATTTCTCAGAAAAAAACAGCTGGATATACCAAACGGGGTCACAAAACAAATAAGGAAATTTTACAATCCATGAATATAAAATTAATTAACTACTGTATAAGTAAATATAAACAAAAATAATTAGAACATCTAAATCAAATGGACACTAGCAGATTGCCAAAAATGCTATATGCATATAAATAAATGGAAAAAGAAAAATTTAAAGATCAAGAAAACGATGCCATAAAACAGAACAGGCCATTTGGCCTAAAATCCATGTAGGAAGAAAATCTTTAGGAGCTGGGGGGGGGGGGGGACAAAATTGCATTTTGATAGTGTTGAAGGCAACCAGGTTATTCCCAACCCATTGAAGGATGGTATGCAGAAAAGTGTTTGAAGCACTGGATGCATCTGATCTTGAAGATTGGGGTATCTGAGCACTGCATGGTTTGTCAGAGTAAGATGGATGAAGTGCATTAGCATCCTGTTCCAGGTTGCTATCCAAAGACCAACAGTGACCAACAGTCCTATCCAAAGCTGTAGATAGGACTGTTGGTCATTGAGAGTGTGTGAAAGAACAAAGCCGTGAGGCACTCTTGTATTTGTTGCAAAGCTCAAGGAGAGGGAGCTGTCCACGATGTCATTCTTTGAATAACCAGAGAGAAATCTGGCTACCCGACAGCATGTCTTCAAACCTTTCCGTGACACATGTCCAGTGGATGATGTAGGCTAAGAGATCAGGTGGGGGTCATTGATTAATTGGTGAGTCTCTAGGTAGTGAAGACGTTGACCATTGATGACTTTACATTATTTTGGGAAGGATTGAGGTGAGAGCAATGGGTCAGTATTTTGACATCAGATTTTTATCTCCCATTTCTGGAATAAGTTGGATATATGCTTATTTCCATGCATTGAGATAAGTGTAAGCAGAGTATAAAAGACTGAAGTGGTGATATAGGAGACAGGTGTTAGTTCTAGAGCACAATGTTTGAGTACAACTGGAGAGATGCCATCAGAATTGGAAGACCTTTTAGTGTTATTTAGTATTCTTCTGGTGTCTTTCTTCTAAAAAATCTGCAGGAGGCATTTAGTGCTTTGATGACTCCCTCTCTCTGATATGGTTGGAGACAATTTGCCTTTGTTGTCTATGCAGGAGTTCAAGAGAAAGAGTGATGCCAAGAGGTCAGTTTCATCTTGCTGTAACTGTGGTGTTACTTGGATGAGAGAGAGCAATAGATGCATAGGTAAGGAAGTTATGTTCAGTGGTCTTTGCTAGGTACTAGAAAGCAAAACTTCCAGTTAGACATCAGGAAGTTTTCTGCTATAGGTGTATATGAAGTCAAATTTGAATTTGCTACTGGTGATTTTGCATTTATGTGCTTCAGTATAGACTGAGTATGAAGCTGAGTTCTTGTTGCAAGCCACCTACAATTATGTGTAAAAGTGTTGTAATCTGGAGGAATGCCATGATTGTTTCTATCTGAAACTCTGACAAAAATCAGAACTTATATGTTAAGATGGCTTGAATGCATTGAAAAAATGATGAAACACACAAGAAAAGACCAATGGAAGGTAACTTAAAAGGAAATACCCTGCTGATGCTAGATAACATCTCAAAAGACTTGACTGAAAAGACAAATTCTAGATTAGACTGGAAAAGCACATTTTGTTTGTGGTCATTACCATCTAAGATCAACACTGATCACACATTCCTGAGTGCTAGTATCAAGTTTCTTAATATCTTCATTTTTAACATGATTCTGCCATTGATGCCATCTGTTAATTCTCCTAATTTTTCTCAGAACTTTCATATCCGTGGTCTCCACTTTTTGATCAACTGCTTTATTTTTAACCTAACTCCCAGAATTTTGATTCAGTTAAATATATGAATTAACGGTACTGCTACTTTGATGTTTGCCAATGTTTCTTATTCCATATAAACTTAATTTGATTCCTTATCTTATCAACATTGTGAATTCATATATTTAATTTGTCATCTTCACTGAAAATTATGCATAAATAGCTTAAGTGTTTTACTTGTTCTGTAAGTTGCCAATGATGTGCACTTTCATCTCACACCTGATTACTACATCAAACCATTTTCCTATACCTCCTTCAGTTCTAAGAGCTGACATATAATATATATTTCTCTACTATGTATTTCTCGATATAATGTCTCATTGACACCATATAACTGTATGGTTTTGAACAGCTTTTCTCTTGCACCTTATAAGCCTTTCTTGATCTATAAAACTTAAATACAAATCCTTTTTACATTCCAATGGCTTCTTTACTATGTCTTAAAGTGAAAATCTAATCCTGACAACCTCTATTTAGCCACCTAGTTTGTTTTTCTTACCTGGAAATCTGGTAAGGAAATTCTTCTGTAATTCTCACATTGTTTTATTTCCAATTTTAGAAGCATACTATGTGAGAGCGCTACTCCAGTCATCTTGGAATTCAACCTTCTGATCAGGCATTCCGTGAATTATGTAGTGCATTAACTGTAAAACTTGTATACCTCCATATTTGAATATTATCTACCCCATCTTTTTTTCCACATTCAGGTTTTTGATGTTTTTTTCTATTTTGTGTACTCCAGATAGCATTCCTCTTGAATATTTTTATGACTGTACTATTCACTTCATGTTTCATTTAGCAATCATTCAAAGTAATTACTTCAGACATCCAGAATATCTTTGTCTTCAGTTTACATGTCACCTTGATTCCTTTTCACTATTTTTATTAATTTCTAAGCTCTCCAATGGCCTCCAGAACATTTTGCCACTTTCTGATATTTCTCTTTTGTATTCTTAACAGTCCTGCCATGATTTTGTTTAGCTACTTTTACACATTGCTTTGCTTTGTTACATTTTTCTCTGCATTTCTCAATTATTTGCATGCTGAATTATTTGTTTGGATCTGTCAGTGCACTTTCTTCTTTTCTAGGCCTGACTCTAACTTCTTGAGTTATACCATGGAGCTCTCTCTCTCTTTTTCAGAAATCACCACATGCCTCCATGGCTAAATTAATGTTTTCTTCAGGGCTACCACTGAGTCTCCAAGGTCTGATTCTTGTTTTCAAACTCTTTCATTTTTTCTTGAACAATATTTGTATGAGTGAGTATTTAGTTCACCTATGAAAGCTGCTCAACTTTGATTCTTTTTTTTAAAACATTACATATTTTCCTTCTTAATATGAAGTTCATTTTTAACTTGCTAAAAAATGAATGGTGATCACTTCCTATTTCAAATAGCCTGTATAGTCTTGTATGCTGAACTACTGTGAAATTATAACTGTCAACAATAATAGAGGTTAATGAGACTTTTATTTCTTGTATCTTCTCTTGTCAATTTCTGCACATTTTTATTTTGGAACATGGTATTAGTAATGACTAGTCCATGTCCTGAACAGAAATCCAGCAGGCGCATACCATTATTATTAGCTTGGCTCTTTTCTCCAAATTTTCCCAATATATTTTTATGTCTGTTCATTTCTTGCTCCTCTACTGTTTAGTTCTTCAACCAAGTCCAATTCTCCATTTTGAAATTTGTCCAAATCACTATTTGTGACTACTTGCCATTTAAGAAAAGTATCATCATTATCCATGCAGAACTGGGTGCTTAGGAGAATATAACCTTCAGCATGGGAACTGCCTTTTTGTTTGCTCTGCTTGAAAGACGTGAGTTCAGCCCATGTATTCACCTTTTATTAGTGTGACTAGGTTTTACTTACCAGACAGCTGTTTCTAACTGTGATTCACATCAAAGACCAGGCAGAAACTGAAGCAGGGGAAAAACCTCCATTTAACTTCAGCAGTCATCCCATGTCAGAAAGCTATATTTTTTCATAAGTGAATGCTCAATATGTGCATATATAAATTGCTGAAAATAATGAGCAGTAGGCTTAATAAGGACCAAACAGTTTGAAACAGCTGTCAAACCAGCGAACCGAATCACTGTAACAAAAAGATGAACATATGGGCTCTGCTGAGTTCATCTTTTAAGTAGTGCAAATCAAGCATGGCTCCCATGCTGAAGCTTATATTCTTATAAGCTCTCAGGAAAGGTTTAATAATCTGAATTTAGAACTTGATAGATATATTATATCCTTTGCATGAATAATTTGATTTTTCCAGAATGAAGCCTTTGGCTCATTATTTTCACTAGCATATCCTCATGTTTAGCACTGAGTACTATAGCTCTCCTTTGCTTCCCTTGATCGTTATTGCCTAAATATAATGTCTTGTATTGATTATTTAGGTGAATTTCACCTGTTTTTTTATTTTTATTTTTTTTTAATTTTTTTTTTTTTTTATTTGGGTAACACCAGTTATGTCTGCTGATTCGTTACTTCTTTTTGCTGCCAGTTGGTTCCACTTCTTTTCTCTTGATAATCCTCATATTGATGGTGTCTGTCTTGAATTCTGCAGTTTAGTTTGTTCCAGCCTTAGTGACTTTGGCTGTAATTAAAACCAAATTAAACTATATTTAATTTTTTTCCTTTTCAAAAGAAACTTGTGCTATCTTAGTAAACTGCATACTTTTTTTCTTAGTCTACATGAAGAATGCAGTTAAAATTTTTGGACCTTTTCATGTGTTCCCTTCCCAGCATTGTCGTTTCATATCTTTTTCACATAAGTGACATATATTGACATACATATATATTGAGTTAGTTTTTCAGTAATTCATTTATACACTGCTTGGAAAGAAGTCACTGAACATCCCTACCCCATAGGCAAGGTGCATCATGCTATATAATGAGACACATCTTTGAAGTCAGTTTAAATTGGAGGAATATGATGCTTCCAAGTCATTGCAACTGTGTCTGGGAATGGCAGCGAGAAGGGAACTGACAGAGAAAGAGGCATTGTGATAGGATGCCATGCAAACCTATCTGTTCAGCAAATTGTTGACAAATTAGGCCATCCTAGGTCAACAATCACTGATATACTATACTGATATGGAAGCGCAGGGAGTCAACTGCAAGTGCTGCCCATAGCAGACAACACACCACACACCCACATCGAATGTGACCATAGGATGCTTGGAAGGATGTATGTAAAAACTGCCGTTCGTCGGCCAACACATTGAATGCAGAGTTCTGGGTATCTGAATTAGAAACTTTTATTAATACCATGTTGGACCTCCCTTAACCTGAATTACAGCCCAGATGCGGTTTGGCTTAGATTTCACAAGATGTTGGATTGCATCTATGTCTACAACATGCAAGGCATTCACCACACAGTCTTTTAACTGGCTAGTTTGATGAAAGAGGATTTTGCTCCTGGATCTGTTTTTTTTTTTGCATGTCCCATACATTCTCAATGTAGTTCAGATCTGGGCATTGTGGCGGCCAGGGAAGATGGTGGAGGTTGCTGTCATGCTTGCTGAACAATTCTTGTGCAATGGACAGTAGCACTGTTGTCCATGAAACAACCATCACCTGCTGGATGACAAAGAAGTCGGCATTGCAGGATGGACTTGATCAGCAACAATGTTTTCAGATATTCTGTGTAGGAAACCTGACCTTCAGATAATATCAGGGGACCAGTTTCGTACCAACAGAACATTCCCCACACCATGACACCACCTCCAGAATCTTGAGTTATGTTTACAAAACAAGCTGGTTTCATTGCTTCATGGAGCTTCTGCCAAACTCTTTGCCCTCCATCAGTACAGACTAGTTGTACCATGACGTTGGACCACATCACTACAGTAGTGTCAGTGTTCCTGACACTACTGTAGATGAACTTTCTGGTTTTTCACAAAAATCAGTGGTTTCCATATAGGCATATCAATTTCTTGTGCATAGTTCAGTGTGGATCGGAAACAGTCTTCATTAAATGCTTTGGTCAGCTGCTGCACAGAGGAAACTCTTTTTGTCCATACACACCTTCTCAGATGATGACAATCTTGTTTCTGACAGACTGTCTTAGGACCATAGTTATGTCTCTTAAACAAGCAATCTGAGTTATTTTTTCCACTGATTGAACACCCAGGATATCTCGCCTTTTGAGAAACCGGTCAGGTCTGTGGTTTTTTCTAAAGCGTAGCTCCCCAGATGGGCACTAACAAAACCCTTTATCGAACTCTGAAAGATTCTTTAGTTTTCCCATTGTGACCAAAACTATTGACGATTACTGACCAGCAGCATTCTTAAATAGCTGCCAAGAACATGTGGTGATGCACATGACCAAGTATTTTGCATATATGCTGCATTATGTACATCTGCATAAAGGTTTCTAATTCAGTGGCCAGTTGTAAAAGTATACAATCTTTCCTTTTTATACTTCTTCTTATACAGGTGAATGTTCAATCAGGAAAATGTCACCTTTCTTTATCCAGAAGAGTTGGCATGATCCCCAGAATCTGTGGAAAAAGATTTTCATCAACAGCTTTCCATTATAAATTGATCTCTGTGCTCCATCAGTGACAAATTGAAAAAGGAACAATCCTAAAGACATTATAGAGTTAGCACTAAAAATAGGAAGATAAATATCGAAGTGAGCAGAACGTAAAGCGCCAGCAGACACAACACAACAGATTTAGCAAATAACATAAGAAACAAAATGAACGAAGTCCTGAAGAAAAGGGGCAGTACAAAAAAGAACAAATACTTAATGAAACAGAAGAATGGCAAGCAACTAAGAGTAAATCCTTTAAATCAAACATAAAAATACGTATGGCAAGCAATAAGGAAAGCACATAGAAGTTATGTTTTAATTATTTACTGTTATTAAAGAACCCCAAGAATGTAATAAATATGATAATTTATTAAGCTGATGTTATTTTGCTAGATTTGAAACTGCGAGCAACCTTTGACCACAAAAAACTTGTCGCAGACTGAGTGTTGGAAGAGCACTATGGAAAGAGTTGAGAACGATAATGGACTTACACCTGATATTATGGACCAGCTGTCATACCTTCTCTTAAATTCCTTCATACTAGAATGCATTCACTATCACTAAAGGCAAACTGTTCCACTCACTCACTGCTCTTTGAGAGAAAATCCTAGCTCTTACCCCTTTCTTCACTGCAAACAAACTTAACTTCTATGAATGCCTCCATGTTCTCTCCCCACCTTCCATATAATGAAAAATTTTATCAGATGATATCCCATTACATCCATTCAAAAGTTTATAGACCTCTATCACATCACATCACATCACATCACATCACATCACCACTCCCTCTTTCTCCTGTTAATTTAGAGTCCAAATCCACACACTTGCAATCTTTCCTCATAATCTAAATCCTATAATCCATATGTAATCTTTGTAACTCTTCTTTATCCCCTTGGAACCTGAGAGACCAAATCTGCACACAATAATCCAGGTGTGGTCTTATCAAGGCCTTATAAAGAAGCAAAAATGACTTCCTTATCCTTACATGTCAAGGTTCACTTCAACATATGCAATTATCCTGTATTTGCGACTTTTGCTCTGTGACCTTTGAACTTCAAATTCCTATCCATCATTATGTCATGATTCCCAGCCTTATCAGTTTCTTGTAGCACAACCCAGCATAATATAATATGCCACTCGAAATCTCATCACACCAAAGTGCATAACTTTATCCTTACTAACATTAAACTGATAGCCATTTTCATTTGCCCAAATTTCTGGCCTATTCAAATCATTTTGTAAATGCTTGATATCAGTAGCATCCCTGATTGCTTTGCCTATCTTTGCATCATCAGCAAACAATTGCACATCTCCTGGCAGATTCACACCCATTGTATACCACTTTTTGATATCTGTCTGTCAACCATCTGCTGATCCAAGTCAAGAGTTTATATTCCAATCCTATCAAATGTCTTAGCAAAATCCAACGTTATCATAGTGTATCCATTCCCTTTATTCAACTCAGCCTTAACGTTGTTATAAAATATGAGCAAATTGCTAAAACCTGACCTTCTTTTAGTAAATCCATTCTGCTCCTTGTGGAGTATAGCTTGTCTGTCTACCCATTTCTGTATGCGAGTTCTTACCAACTTATCTAAAATCTTTGCTACCACACCAGAGATAGTGATAGGTTGGTAGTTAGACATATGAGTTTTTGCACAACCCTTGTACAATGGAACTATCATACATTCCTTTCATTCCTGTGATATAATCATTTCTAAACTGAGACTCAAGTTATACAAGGAACAAAGACTCTGGGGGATATCCTGGAAACAAATTGGGGTCATTATTCACCAACATCTGGATATGCTGAAGCTCTCAGTAAAAGGGATCTCCCAAATGTTTGAATGCAGACCAAAAGAGAGAATGTATGTTTACATCTCAAGGGATTTTGGGTCATTTTTGAGAAATCTGGTGCATATTTTTTGGCTCATATTGTGACTTGATGAAACATGGCTTCATCACAATAACACAGAGACCAAACAAGTCAATGGAGTGGAGACACAAAGATTATCCATGGCCAAAGAAGTTCCGAACCCAAAAGTCAGCAAGGAAAGTTCTCTGTCTTTTGGGATATAGATGGTGTAATCCTTTAGTTTAATTAGTCTTAACCACTGAGATTAATGAATAACTAACTTTTATTGAGAAGTATTGGTAATTTGCTTTGCCTACCTTATTGTACCCTGAAGAAGCCGACAGCAATAGTCTGCGAAACTAGTTGGTGAGTAAATAGTTTATTAACACTTGACCAATACTTTTAAATAAGAGTTAGTTATTCATTGAGCAGAGACGTGTTGCTTTTGCAGGATAATGCACCTGCTTACACTGCTCATGAAACCCAACAGACAATACACAACTTGGGCTTTCAATGTCTGCCTCACCCACCCTATTTATCAGACTTGGCCTCATCTGACTATTTCCTAATTCCAAATTTAAAGAAACACTTCAAGGGAACAAAATTTACCACAAATGAAATCATATCTTTAGCTGAGGTCTTGTTTATACAACAAGGGAAAGAGTTTTTCCTCAGAGGATTACAAATGATGCAGCAAAGTTGTATCAAGTGTATAATACTTTGTGAGGAATATGTATAATAATGTGTACATTACATGGTTCTACCTCAATTACTTCATGGTTGATTATCACAACTTTTCATCGCACCCTTGTACAATAAAATATCTTTAAAACCTCTTTCAAAATAATGGATAAGAGAAATTGTTTCTAAGAATTTTTGATGACCTGGCATCTTTTCCTTCTGTTCTTTAATCCCAAGAAAGAAAGAAAAGACTTCAGTTTTTGGAGTTTATTTACAAGAAAATCCTGGCTAATCCTGGAAAAAAATCTACATTTTTAAACTTGGTGTTGTATCCAGGGGCTGAAATAAATGAGAAATTTTGTTAATAGGATTTTGACTTTTCTTCCATAAATGATATTAAAAACAGTCTCATTAGTTTATGAAAGGAACAATGAATTTGGTTTTCTATAATGTTTGGCTTATTTCTGATGGCTGAACTAGTGGAAAATAAAATGGAAACTATCCATTAAGCAAATATTAATATTCAGTACCAGTATATAAAATAATTGCAAGTTCAAAGAATTAATTGATAATTTGAATATACATTCTCAAAGCAGCTTTATTAAATTAAAAAAAAAAAAAATAGTCAGAAAATATAGCTCACACTAGTTTAACATACAGCCATATTTATTTATTTTTTTTTTTTCTATATCAGTCTCACACACACACACACACACACACACACACACACACACACACACACACACACAAGAGGTCTTGAGACCTATGATGTAACAGTGTAATGATTGAACAATGGAAAGTGTAATTCTAATTTGCCAGAGATGGAGAGAGAACTACTGATTGTAATGATGAATGCCTTTGTTTTCTTTTGATGTTTTTATAGATAAAACACAAATGATAAATCAAATATTGTTAAATATTTTGATTATACTAAATATTCACACAGACATATATTGATTAATATGTATTTTTCACTTCTTTCTTAATGAATGGCATTGTTTCTCTTCTCATCTCTTTGAGTATTAAAAATATAAAAGAATATGAAGCTGTTGCTGATATTTGGGCAGATTTCTCATGTGCAGTGTCTCTAATCACATTGAGATCAGTTGCTACATATCTGTTATGTAGGAAAGATGGCATGTTGTGTATCTATCCCTTGTTTCTCTAGATTTTATCCCATACCACTTTTGAGTTAATTGTATGGATTATAAGTTGAATCCAAGATTCATTTAAATCTGAGGCTAACTGTAATGCATTTTGGCATCAGAATATTTAAATGCTGTAAGATTTGATGTGGTAGGATATTTATGAAATATACCCTATGTCCTGTTGATTTGTTTTTTTGCTGTTTTACATCTAGGGACCATCCAGAGACTTGTGAATAGAAAGAGAGGGAGATACAATTGAGATATACGTTAGTTGCTAAGAAGGTTATTAATAGATTAATGTGGATATTTTTTTCATAGAGTAGAGAGAGAGAGACGGGTATAATAGGAGACCATCTGTAGAAGTCGTATAAAGGAGAGTGGAAGTAAGGGGGAGGATTCCACGGAGGTCTGATAATAATAATTATTATTATATTGAATAGGACTAGAAGGAGCACTTGTAAATAGAATGTCACAAACTAAAACCAGTAAAGATATATTAATATTGTTTTCATTTTAAGAGGATTCTAGTTTTAAGCTTGTAGCATTGATACTGTCAAAAGTGGCTCTCTCTCTTTTTGTTAAAATAATATACCTTTTTTAATTTTTAAATGATAGTTGAACGAGCTAAAAAGATGAACGAGGAAGGTAATGTTGAACCTGGAATGCCAGCTGTATATACCCCTGGGACTGGAGAAAATTCTGCTGATTGTAGTAAGTTATTCTGAAGTTGTTTTTTTCTCCCCTCAATAAAGTTAGATGTAATTTATAGTTAGGTAGGCAAAGATATTTTTATATAAAGCAATACTTTTGTATATAGTAAGTCACAACGCTCAATATTAGTAAAGAAAAAAATCATAAACATTGTATTATGGAATGTGATTATCTTCTTAGCTATATCAATTACATGATAGGTATGAAGACATAAAATGACAAAAAAAAATAGTCTTGAAAGTATTAAAAATGTTATCAAACAAATAGAACATTGCCAGTCATGTATGGAATCAAACAATATCATACAGAAGTATGATAACTTAAGGAAACATCCATATAACCAGTGGTCGCCAAAGGGGGTCAATATCAACCCCCTGGGGTCGATATGACGTTGTTAGGGGTCGACAGAAAAATATAAGACATCATTGTATGGGTAATATTTAATTCGATTAACTTGGATTACCTCCATGACAAAAGACATGGAGGTAATGATAATGCAATTAAGAGTGAATCGTGGGATCAGTACCTCCATCTTACGGGTCCATGATCTGTAAGATGGAGTAAGGTCATGAAAATAGTTACTGAGGCCAATCAAGTAGGCCAAAATGACGTATTTACCAATAAACGGATGTTGGTGGTTCCTGCCGGCCGGCGCAGTGGGAGCGAGACACGTGCATGGTTCTTATTTACTGATACAAGTATTCGATCCCAGTCTCATTTTTGCTCATCGACATACAAATGAGCGTTAATGTTCTAAAATTCATCAACATACATATTATAATTCAATCGTTATTCATTCACGAACTAAACTTCTCTATGTTGAAGAGTTGAGCAGCGCTGGTAGTAATACCAGTAGTTTATTAATATCACTAGTAATACCAGTGATATTACTAGTGATAGTGATAGTAGTGGTAATAGTAATATAATAATATATACTATATTATGCATACAATAAACACTAACTATAAAATAAACAATCTAAAAACTCACATAAGCATCTTTTTTTTGCTTGTCCTATTATAATTACGTAATAGTAAAATATAGGGGGTCGATAACAAGTCAAGAAACTCTTGAAGGGGTCGACGGGCAAATAACTTTGTCGACCCCTGACATAGACTAAGGAAGGTTGAAAATAGGCTGGGCTTTCTAAACCAATGTGAGTTCAGTTCTCACCTTCTTGTGATGCACCTCTCAGTGTATATTGAACAAATGAGGATATTAATATATTATTATTATGTGACACCCCCAGGGAGTCCAAAGACTCATCGAGGGAGAGTGTGCCAAAAGTATCGAACGGTTGAACCCCTTCCACCTACTAACCAGGCTCAAATTTGCTTAACTTTTTGCTGAGCCATTAGTAGCAGAGGCTCTACCAATCGACCAACCTTTGCTGGCAGTGCTATCCATTTGGAACTTAGCCAACTAAATTGTATTCTGCATTACCTAAAGCTAAATATCTGCTACCCAGGGCATTGTCTAGTTAAACAATGTTGAAAGTTGTTTCACTTAGTTATACTATAAGTTAAAGATGCCAAGAAATTACATTCTTGGTTTCATCCTTTATCCAACTGTAACCAAAGTTTGCATGTGAAATCACTTCATGGCTGGGCTACTTTTATATAGAGGCTGATGACTTCACATCATTTGCCTTAGTATCCCATAATGAAATGCACATATCCTTACATGTATAATGTTATGCATTATGAGAAGGGCTATCACCCATAATTGAGGTTGATTGAGGCTACTACTACCCACAATCGACCTTGATCGAGGTCTCATCAGTAGGAACCAGAAGTGATACCATTATAGCTTTGTATAGCATTATACATGTCCATAAGGATATGTGCATTGCATTATGGGATACTAAGGCAATTGATGTTAAGTCATCAACCTCTATATACAAGTAGCCCAGTCATGAAGTGATTTCACATGCAAACTTTGCTTAATAAAGGATAAAAAAGGATTAGATAAAGGATGAAACCAAGAATATTATTTTTTTGCATCTTTAACTGCTAGTTAAACATTGTTTATGCTGTTTTTTTGTCAGGGAAGTAGGGTGAACAGTAAAAGTCAGCTAGTGTTGAGTTTTCAACAGACTCAAACTCAAGAGATTGGTAGAATTCTGTTGAAGAGTGTCAATTTCAAAAGAGCTGGACCTGGCACAGGAGCTGACAGAAATGCTGTACCAGTTGATATAATTAATGTTACTGAAGTAAAGAAGAATAAACCAGATGAGATACTAAACAATGAACTATTAAGATTATTTTCATCATATGGTAGTAATATCATAGGAAGAAGTAATTGTTGTGCTCAACATTAAATATGAGAGCTGTTGAATAAACTGAATAAGAATTCTGCAATAGGGGCTGATGGGATATCAGCAGGGTTGCTAATAGTATTTAGCTGAACTGGTATGTCTTTGACCTGACTGTATAATTTGAGTCAGCACAGAAGAGATTCCACAGGAGTAGAAATAATGGATGATAATCCCATTGCAGGGTGGTGCACAGACTGATGTGTCTAACTGTTGATTTATTATTATCATATCAAGTTGGTGGTGAAGATTTTGGAAGAGGTAAGAGGCTTGCATACAGAAATGGGTACAGAGAATCTGTACTGTACAATAAACAACATCCATTTTACTAAAGGAAGGTCATGTTTGAGTAGCTTCTTCACATTTTATGTTATGCATGATTCAGACATGGGGAATGGATATTTTAGACTTTGCTATGACTTTTGACCAGATACAGCATGGCAGAAGGCTGTCACAGAAGCTGGGGGATATGAGATTGGATTTTAACTGTTGGCTTGGATGGTGGTGGTGTGTGTGTGTGTGGGGGGGGGGGGGGTGATCAATATATATCAAAAAGATGTGTACGGTATGGATGAGTCTGGTTAACACTTTTATGATGGGCACTGAGCAAATAGTATTGTGTGCCTGTGTCTATGGGGATGGGCAAAACAAATTGTCTCATCTTCATATTTGCGTATCTGGTAGGAATGCAACAAATCATTATGTGTGCTTTGTAGAGAAACTAAAGCTGTGTAGAAGGAAAAAGAAGTGTCACTTTCTGGTTATATAACTAATAAGAGAAATTCTGTATTTGTTTTAAATTCCTAAAAGCATGCATAATTATATTTCAATCTGCATTAATCAGATATGAACCAATGTGCATGTGACTTGCGCATTTGAAGGAAAGAATACACATAAATATAGATTTGCTACAGACAAATGAATATCTGATTTACTGCTGTGGTATTATGGGTGGTGCAATAAAATACTGCAGTGGTAGTGAATTACTGTAGCAGAAAATACAGTAAAACATTATAAAAGTTTATTTCAAAATAACGGATGAGAAATTTTTTTCTAAAAATTTTTCAGTGATCTTTATTACTTCTGTTCTTTAACCACAAGAAAGAAATGACTTTAGTTGTCAGAATTTATTTTCAAGGAAAGCCTGACGAATTTCAAAATATTACCATTGAGGTAAAAAAATGTGAAATAAAGAATTGTGAAGCTTTACTGCAAAATCTGCATTTCTAAACCTGGTAATGAATCAGAGATTTTGAGACCTGCAATATGAGAATGTCATATCACAGGATTTTGAATTTTCTTTCATAAAGAATATAAAAAAGAAACTGTCTGCTTATTAGCTGGCCTGATTGGCCAAGTGGTTAGCATATCTTCGAACCCGCAGCCTTTTGGCTCTCCAGCCAAAAGGCTGCGGGTTCGAATCCCACCATGGGCATGGATATTTGTGATTGTTTGTGAAAATACTGGTAGTGGTGATCAGCGGTAGATGGCATTGTTGTAGATGACGAAGGTAGTTGCGGTTGGTGGAGTAGTGAAGACGAAGAGTTGTAGAGTAGGTGCCCTCCCTCAATGAGTCTTTGGATCCTTAGAGGTATTATAATTTTTGCCTGCCTGGTTGGCCGAGTGGTTAGCGTATTTGCTCTCCAGCTAAAAGGCTGAGGGTTCGAATCCTGCCGTGGGTATGGATGTTTGAAATTATCTGTGGTGATGGGCGGTAGATGGCATTGGTGTAGATTAGGTGCCCTCCCTCAATGAGTCTTTGGACTCCCTGGAGGCATCACATAATAATAATAATTTTATGATAATAAAATTATTATTATATTTTTGTATTTTATGTATTTTTGATGATGGAGAGAAATAGACAAATTACATACACATTGCATAAACAGTAGTATTCAGCTACAGTGCAAAAACAATTGCAGGTTCAATGAATTGATTGATAATTCAAAAATACATGCAGCAGTTCTCAAAGTAGTGTTTTTATTAAATAAAATTAGTTGTAGAAAAATATAAGTAAAGCAGTAGTTCATCATACTTGTCTATACAAGCAATTCTACATTCTGAGATTGGAGCGGGAGCACTGGTCACAGTGATTTTGTTTTCTTTTGATATCTTTGTAAAGAATGAAAACAGAAAGATTAACAAAACAAGTTTTAAGTTACAAACCATTAGGAAAAAGAAAAACAAGTTCTCTAAAGAGATTCAACAATGACTTCTAAGGCCAGAACAGGCCACCTCTAGCCTGAATTCTTGAACAGTGTGATGATGAAGATTTTTGTAAATAATGCATGATGGTATAATCATAAAATAGAAACACCACTTGCTATTCATATATGCTAGATGCAGAAAACAACCCATTTATATAGTGCATAATATTCTTAAAAACAAATGTCATATACATATATATAAACTCAAAATAAGAAATTATTACTTTTGAGATATTTCTGTACCATGAAAACATTCATGAATAGTTTTAAACGAAAATTCTACCAAAGAACTAGAAAGTAGTTTACCCATACATATCGATATGTAAAAATGTGCCTACGGTGGACAATATGCACCAAACACTACCTGGCAAGAATGTGTTAAGGTGACTAGTGGCATATACCCAGTTATTCAGCCTTTTACATTCATGATATTAGGAAGGATGCAGGAAATATATATAGCTGTTGCTGATGATGCTAAGATATGTAGGGTAATCAGGAATGTGACTGATATGCAGCACATGCAAAACAAGCTGCATTTGAATAAACTGGAATTGTGGGCATGTGAAAATGCTGTCAGTTCAAAGTTATAAATGTCAAGTTATGTAATGTGATATCCAGTGGCATGTTATATTGAATCAGTGGGACTCGGCATTTGATTGAAAAAGAGACTGGTGAAAATATACGTATGGAGCACAGCATTACATGGTTGCGAGGCTTGAACTTTAAAAACAAGATACCAAAAAGTTGGAGGCGTTTGAACTTTGGTGCTGCAGAAGGATGATGAGAATTAGTTGGATAGAAAGCAATACTAATGAAGAGGTCCTAAACATGGTTCAAGAAGAGCAGTTACTACTGAACCACATCGATAAGAGAAGAAAAAGCCTAATTGGATACCACCTGAAGCATGAAGGACTGGTTATAGAAATATATGGAGGAGAAACATAATGGAGGGAACAATAGAAAGGGAAGAAGCCAAGAGGCAGACCAAGAATCTCCTATAAAAACAACTTAATGATAATAACGAGCTAAAAGCTATGAAGAAATACAAAGGAGATTGCAGGATTGGACACTATGATACTGCTGCAAATGACCAATCTTTAGATTGATGCACCCTAGAAGAATATTATATTGACAGAATTGCTAGAAGAAACCAATGAAGCTAGGGATCTTGGAGTTCAGTAGATAGTAAGTTGAAGTTCATAGGCCATATAGTCAAGATTTCAAATACATCTCAGAGGATAATTGCAATACTAAAATGAACCAAGAAATTTTGTTACTTTAGAAGGCTTTGATATGCTATTATCTGGACTGTTGTGCATAGATATGATCATATGATTGCCAAAGTGATGCAGATACATTGGAGAAACTGCAAAGGGGAGTGATATTTTGTGGAATGAGGGATTGTGGAATGTAGATTATGAGGACAGATTAAGAACATGTAGACTGCAGAGGAGTAGAAAGAGGACATCCATTGAAATTGAGAATGAATGCATCTCGTTTTTTTTCACTTATATGGCAGTGCATGATTGGAATGGTTTGCCTTTGGAAGTGATGAGTGCAGATTGTGTAAATGAATTGAAGAAATGGTATGACAGCATGTGTGGGTGATATGTGTCCTCCTTGATGAGTCCTTGACTCCATCAAGGTCTCTAATAATAATAACTTCTTGAATGCAAGGTAATTTCAAGTAGAGTGATACAGGAAAATTTACAATGGGTACAACTGGTATTTGAGGTTGAGATGAAGAAAGAGGAATTATTTGAGTCAGAGGTAGAGGAACTGACATAAAAGTTGATTCTTGTTAGGGACTTAATCATTAGTAGAAAATGAAACACAAACATACAGAAATGTTCATGGAAAATTTGGATAAAAAAATCAAAGCTAATTATGGTAAGTGTCTGACTTCTGTTCAAGACAAGAACTCTTCATTACTAACTCCATGTTCAATAGTACAGATGTGCATAAATTCACTTGAAAATAATGCACATGAAACCAAATGTCTTATTGATTATGCTATCTTTAGGTTGGTTTCGAGACATGAGTCTTATTTGAGATGCGGTGATACTTATGAGGATAGATTGAGGTGTGTGGATTTCAGAAATAGGGGAAAAAGAGGGGATATGATAGAAACATTTAAATTGCTTAAAGGGTTATATAGGACTGATGCAGGTGGAAATGTTTCAGCACTTGACTAGGAGGGGGGGGGGGCAGAACAAGGGGTCATCCCTGGAAGTTGAATAAAGGTGTGGTTAGTGGGGGGGGGGTGGACTAGATTTTTTGCATGGAGAGTTGTGAATGAGTGGGATGGGTTTCCAGAGTCAGTTGTTTTGAGCAAGATTAAAATGAGCATCATGTTGCAAAGGAAAATATATATGAAAGTTTTAAATATAATCAAATTAAAGAAGCTTTCAGATGTGAAATTCTGACTGAAATATACAAATATTGTAAAAGTAAAAGAATATAAAAACAAAAACCAAACTCTAGAGTGGAAAAATCTGAAAAAAAATTGATTCATTCACTTGATAGGCATGCATAAAGTCTGCAAACATGGAAAAATCAGAACTTCATATCAGCCCTAGAAGTTAGAAGCAGCCTTCAAAAAAGAAATCATATACACCCTCTGTCCAAAAAGAAACCGAACTTTTCGAAAATAGAAGAAACTAGTGGCACCACCTGCCGTATATTTTTGTTGTCGAAAGCAGCAACCTTCATTAGTGTTGTGTCAACTGTTTATGACATTTGTTTCATTAGAAGCTGAGTTATAGTGCCAAGAGTGACAGTGTGTTTTGACGAACGGGCGGAAAATGAGTTTCAAACAGAGAGCTGCGATTGACTTTTGTGTTAAACTTGGTAAAAGCTTTACCGAAACGCATCAAATGCTTCATAACACATATGGTGATGAATGCTAATCCCATACTAAACTAAAGTTTACAAGTGGTTTAAGCGATTTTAAAGTGGTCGTGAGATGCTTGAGGATGATGAAAAGCCGGGCCTTCCAAAAACTGGACTGAGCAAAGTTAACATCCAAAAAGTGCGTGATTTCATCAAAGAAAACTCGAAATCATCCATGAGGTTGATTGAAGACGAATTGGGGATTCCAAAATCAACAGTGCACAAGAGTTTGGGCCTTTGTAAATTGAATTCGCGATTTGTTCCCCACAAGTTGACCGACAACCAAAAAATGTATCGAATTGAACACTGCAAGGACCTCATTAAAACCGCTCTTATGAACTCAACTTCCTTGAAACGATCGTTACTGGTGATGAAATGTGGTGTTTTGAGTGTGAGCTCTAAACAGAGTGCGGAATGGAGACCACCAGAAGAGGGGCATCCAAAAAAAAATCGCTTGGGGAAGTCAAAAGTAAAGAGAATGCTGATTTTGGAAGTTTATTTTTCGCTTGGTTAGACTATAATAAATTTAGTTTAATCCTTTATCCAAGTGCAAGCAAAGTTTGCATCTGAAATTTTTCAGGCGCAAACTTTGTTTGCTTACACTTGGATAAAGAATTAAACTAAATTTATTACAATGCTGATTTGTTTCTATGATTCCAAGGGCATTATCCACAAAGGATTCATTCCGCCTGACCAAACGATCAATGGTGCAGTTTATCTCGAAGTTTTGAAGCGATTGATAGCGAGAATTCATCGCATATGGCATGAATATTGTGATGCAGGCAGCTGGTCACTTTTGCACAATAATGCACCATCTCATCGTTCAAACTTTGTAAGGCAGTTTTTGAGCAAAAACCAAGTTTGTGTATTGGATCACTCGTGGTATTCACCTGATTTAGCACCCTGTGACTTTTTTCTCTTCCTCTGACTTCATTTGCCGATGAAAGGAACGCGATATGACAACATTGAAAACGTTCAAGCGGTAGTAACCACAATCCTCAATAGTATCCCAAAAACCAATATAAAAAAAACTCATTTAACGAATTAATTGACCATGCCAAACGCTGTATCGAAGCTGAGGGAGAGTAC
This sequence comes from Typopeltis vanoorti, assembly GCF_054136105.1. NCBI lineage: Eukaryota > Metazoa > Arthropoda > Arachnida > Uropygi > Thelyphonidae > Typopeltis > Typopeltis vanoorti. The sequence continues at coordinate 115,143,582 of NC_143553.1, forward strand.
ATTGATTGAAATAAATGATTTTAATAATTATAATTGGCCTGTGTTTTATTTTCTATCAATAGTTCGGTTTCTTTTTGGACAGAGGGTGTAGAAAGTTAATGTTGACGTCGGTATTTTGTTTTAGATTTTATTAAGTAACTCAACAGTGTTTTTTTTTTTTTTTTATCTTGTTTTTCAATAATTATTGCTGTTCTGATGAAAACATCACCTACAAGAATTCCAACAAAATGTTCCATTTTTTTTTAAGTGTAGGGTCACCTTCTGTAAAGCACAGTGTCTATTATGCAGCATCCTGCATAAGATTTTGCAGTCATAAATTTTAATATCAAAATAAAGTTCTCTACTTGGATGAAAATATTATGGGCATCTGTACAATCCAAAGAGAAAAAAAACAAACAATACTTTTTTTTTAAATAACAGATGCAGGAAAATTATAGTATGGTGACGACTTGTGAAGGTAAATTTAATAATATTGTGAGGAAATTTTCAAAATAAAAATCCCAGTATAACTAGAATTTGCTGTTTTGCTGATAGTCTTTTCTTTTTTCAAGTTAAATATTTGGCGCTTTATATACTTCTTTAATTCTTAATTCATATACCTATTCTGAATTAAGTATATGAATTAAGAATGAATAATGCAAAGTTGCCTCTCAATAATCATTACATATAAATGTGCTTTTTTCTTTTTAGTGGAAAAATCAATATCCACAAGCAAACTTGAAAAGACAAGGGAAAACATTAGTATTGATGACGGTATTCCTTCTGTATCCATCCATGATGACATTGAAAAGTTAAACCAGTAAGTTTTTCTTTGTGTTTCTTTATTGTATTGTTTTTTTAGGTGAATGTTTTGAATTTATAACATAGCAAGTTTTTTTGTGCATTGAACTGTGTACACACTGTAGCCTTAATTTTAATAAGTTTTCCAAACTGTGGGCAAGCTTCCATATAAAGAGTGAGATATATACTGAAATGTCATGTCTGAGTAACAGCTTCAATTACACTACTGACAATGTCCCTAATGTTTAATCATGAAGAAAATAATACTTAAATTAAGGGGAACTTCACCAGAAAAAAATAGCTGTTTGGCTTTTCATCTTAGTTATAAAATAATACTTATTTTCTCAATTATTCAAATTTCAAAATTATTCTCATAATTCTCCTCAGAACAAATATAAATTGGTGGTATGTAGGTGTTCAAATTATCTTCTATTACTAATTCAATATTTATTTCCATATTTAATTTCCCATCTTCACTGAAAAATTCTGCCTAAATAGCTGAAAGGTTTTACTTGTTGGTCATATATGTTTTTCATTGAAAATGTGATTATTTCCATGTTCTCAATTTTTTTTACTTATTTTCATACAAAATTGGCTACAGCAGTTATTTAAAGTTCTGAAGACTTGGATTTTATTTAGAGGCATAACTTCATCTGCATAATGAGCTGAATTTGGTATCTGTTCATTTAATATTAAGTTTAATTCCACTTCAAAATATAATCCATATAGATGATGAATTACATTAGATATATTGTGCACTCTTGCTTTACACCTGATTTTATATCAAACCATTATCAATTACATCCTTCATTTCTAATTGCTGGTGTACAACTTAAGAATAATATATAGTGCTAAGTATAATGTTCCTTTCATATCATACACTCTTAGCATTTTGAAGAGCTTCTTTCATGGCACTTATGAGATGTTCTTTTTTTCTTGATCTAAGAAACTTAAATATAAAATCTTGTTTTATATTCACATGAATTCTTCAGCTATTTAAAATAAATAGCTGAATGTAAATATAATATTGTTAAGAAATTTTCAAAATAAAAATCCCAGTATAACTAGAATTTGCTGTTTTTCTGATAGTCTTTTCTTTTTTCAAGTTAAACATTTGGCACTTTATACACTTCTTTAATTCTTAATTCATATATCTATTCATTTTGTGTGAGACTGGAATTAAATCACTTCCATTACTTGCTCATGACAAACCCCTACTGGGCATGAATTTAGCTTGTTCTTTCCTGAAATTTCTCTTCCACAATTTTTCTTAAGCTCTTGTTTTAAAGTATACTTGTATAATAATACCCAGAACCCTCAAAAAGAAATTCTTCTGCAATTTTCACATTCAGTTTTATTTCCCTTTACATAGTGTAGCCATTGTAAAACTTTTTTACTCCACTGTTTTTCTTACTACTTTTTCCCTTCAATAACAGTTTTTATAAGTACTTACTCCACACATCTAGCATATCCTATCTTCAGATATCTTATTTTAGATTCCTTAGTATAAAAGGAATCTAAAATAAGATATCTAAAATCGAACAAAGTATATTCTGTAGATTCCTTCTACAGAATATACTTTGTTCGATTTCTAAGCTTTTACAATAGCTTCCAGAACAACCCTATACATTTATAATATTTATCTTTGTTATTCTTGTCAAAGTTTTTTTGTGTGAATTTTTGTGCTACTTATAAGTTACCGTATTTTTCGGATCATAAGATGCACCTTTTTTACATAGAAAAATCGACTTAAAATTGGGTGCGTCTTATGGTACAAAGGTAACATTAAAATACAACTTTTTACACTGTACCGAAGCTGTTAGCGTAGTTCAATTACTGGTGCAATATGTTAATAAAATTAGTAAGTACGCCACTGAAGGTAGGTACCTAAGTTATCTCGCTGCATGTGGGTGAATCACCGATTTAGAGCGTCAATAGTCATTAGTGTGTAAACATATATGCTTTTGTACGGTTCATTTGAATTAATTTTTATAAGTCATTAAAATTTTTATCTTAAAATTAGAAAAAATGAGTGTAAAACAAAAAAGACTCATATAAAGTGAGTTATAAATTAAATGTGATAAATTATGCAAAACAATATGGAAACAGAGCAGCAGAAAGACATTTTGGTCCACCACCAACAGAAAAAATGGTTCGCGAGTGGAGAAAACAACAGGAACAATTAAAACTGCTATGTAAACACAAGAAAACATTCCATTTTCTTGTGTTCCGTTTTCTAGAAAAATGGCCAGAATTAGAAGTACAAATGAAAAATTGGGTAACAAATCATATCATCAAAACATGGGAATACCTGTTTCTACAAAAATTATAATTTTTGAAGCGAAACAATATGCAACTGCTAATGAAATTTTAGATTTTACCGGATCACTGTCTTGGTGCTTTAGATTTATGAAAAGACACAGGGTATGCATGCATACAAAAACCACTCTAGCCCAAGAAATGCCGAAAACATTCATTGATTCTGCCAGAGAGGCATGTGGTGAGGTTGTCTGTAAGGATAAAAAAATCAGAACTCCCTGGTGGACACAGGAAGTTAAAGAGGCAGTGAAGGAAAAGAAGAAAGCATATCAAAAGTTCCTGTTAAATAAGTCAGCTTGTGCTCTTAGAGAATATAGAGACAAATGCAAGAATGCTAAACACTGTGTAAAACTAGCTAAACAAAAGTCATGGGAGGACTTTGGCAAGAATATAGAAAATAAATATCAAGAAGGTGGCAAAATATCCTGGAGGTTGTTGAAGAAGCTTAAGAATGGAGGAAAGAGTGCTGTAAAAGGAATTAGAGATGATAAAGGTGACATGAAAATGGGAGAAAAAGATATCCTTGAAGTATGGAGTAATTACTTTGAAAAACTGCTAAATGAAACAAGCAGTGATGACAGCACAGTGGTAAAAAAACACTGACCAGGCATGCAGTCAGGAATACATATCCATACTTGAAGTAGAAAAAGCCATCAAAGGCTTGAAATGTGGAAAGGCAGCAGGAGTAGATGATATTCAACCAGAAATGCTGAAGTATGGTGGTATAAGAGTCTTACAGTGGCTGCACTGCATAGTTCAGAAAGCCTGGACAGAGGGACGAATTCCCGATGATTGGAGTAGAGCTGTCATAGTACCCATATATATAAAAAGGGAAATAAAACTGCATGTGAGAATTACAGAGGTATTTCCCTATTGAGTGTTCCTGGCAAGATCTATGCAAGTATACTTGAGAAACGGTTGAGAAGAATTGTGGAAGAAAAGCTTGGTGAAGAACAAGCCAGATTCAGGCCAAATAGAGGCTGTCAGGATCAGATCTTCACTTTACGACAAATAGTTGAGAAAGCATGGGAATATAACAAAGATCTGTATTTAAGTTTTGTCGATTTGGAAAAGGCATATGACAAGGTGCCAAGAGAGAAGCTATTCAATACGCTGCAGTTATATGGTGTCAATGGATGGGGCATTATATCAAGCAAAACTTAGTCTTTATTTGAGTTGTAAGTCAGCAGTTAGAATTGAAGGAAGTACAGGAAGATGGTTTAATGTTAAATCTGGTGTGAGACAAGGATGTACATTATCCCCTCTGTTGTTCATTATCTATATGGATCACATTATGAAGGAAAGTGGTATTAAACCTGATATCAAAAATGGAGATGTTAATGTCAGCTCTTTGCTTTATGCAGACGATGTTATACTTCTAAATAAATCTGCTACAAGTCTGCAAGATTCTCTGACTAAATTGAATAGTTGTTGTAATAGATATGGTATGAAGGTCAGCAATAAAAAGACAAAGACAATGAAAATAGGCAGAATCATTGAAAATGTCAACTGTGTTGTGAATGGAGAACCTGTGGAACAAGTAAAACATTTCAGCTATTTGGGCACGATTTTTACTGAAGATGGTAAATTAAATATAGAAATAGACAACAGAATCAGCAAAGCTAGTATGGTGGGAAGTCAATTGAATAAATTCATATGGAATAAGAGAGAAATTAGTCGGAACACTAAATTAGCTGTATACAAGACAGTGTTCAAACCAGTTTTAACTTATGGATCTGAGAGCTGGGTCAGAAGTAAAACACTTGACCGAAGACTAGAGACCACAGACATGAGAGTCCTGAGAAAGATTATAGGCGTGAACAGATGGCATCAATGGCAATATCATATTAAAAACGAGGATATTAGGAAAGAACTTGACATTGTCAGCATCCAGGAATGTGTTAGCAGAGCTAATCTCAGGTGGTATGGTCACTTAAACAGAATGGGCAAGGAAAGATTAGCAAAACAGGTGTTCTCTGCCAGGTTGGCAGGAAAACGACCCAGAGGAAGACCAAGATATAGGTGGATTGATACGGTACAAAGTGCTTTAGACGATAGAAATATAAGATCTGATAATGTTGGAGTCTTGACAAGTAACAGACTGATTTGGAGGAAAATTGTAGATAGGAAATTAATAATGATGTAATTTTTTTCATGTAGTACTATCATATCCTGTACACCCCTTGAGGGTACATGGCAGGAATTTGATGATGATGATGGTTTAATATACGATCTCCTGAATCATTACTGCAAAATAAAAGTCACACGATCCTTAGCTGCTTTAAAGCCACCAACACTTTTTGTGATTTCGCTATATAAGTTCTATTTTGCATATGTCTACATTCTATAGCATATGTACCATACTAGGAAATGATAATTATAATGGAAATACCCTTTTTAACAGAACTGAAATCAAACAAAAATTTTAAAAATAAGCACCATTTGAGCCATGTTAAATTAAAATATACAGAGTAAAAATAGAATTGCCTCTGTTTTCTAAACCACATTATTTCGAAATAGTGTAAAAGAAGTCATGTAAAAAGAGAATTAGATGTATATGTTTTTGATTTTCAGTGTAATATTTGCTTTCATTTTTCTGAGAACTGAAATTGTGATAACTTTCTATTTCAAATCTTATGTGCTCTTTTACCCTGAAGTAAGCTTGAATATATCATTGTCAACAGTAACATAATAAGGCTTCTTCTCACTTATTCTCAGCATGTGAATTTATGCATATCTTTGGAATGTGGCATTAGTAAGCCCACTTCATGTGCTGAGCAAAACTCAAGTATGTGCTTGATGTTATTATTAGTTTATTTTTTACAAATTTTTCAAAAACATTTCTGCATGTTTGTAAAATTGTTTCTTGTTTCTGTTGTTCAGGTTTTCAATGAGAACAGCTTCTCTTTTTTTCATGTCAGATGCCTTATCTGATTACTCATTTGTCAGCGTCTTCTCTACTAGACAAATCTAATGTATGACCATTGGTGTAAATTAGCCTTATTATCCAATTTCCAATTTAGACATTTGTTCACTTCACTCTGCTTGAAGTAGCTCATCAAGAAGTATCTGTTTACTGTTGGCTTCTATAGCTACACCTTTCCCTGATCATCATTACCTGAACAGATTTTCTTATAGTTATTATTCAATAGTATCTCATCTGTATCTGTTTAAGTCTTGATCTCAGTAACACTGGTTGCTGATATTTTTGTAATTCCTCTGCTAGCACCACCTCTTTTGAGCTTCTGTTGCTTAGCTAATAATGATAATGATGCTCTTTGGTTGGAAAGACTGGAATTTTTTCCTTTCTAGGTTTCAGAGAGAGTTTACAAGTGCATCATTTCAACTGAAAGTGAATATGTGAGAATTCAAGCCATAAAAGGTATTGGACCAAAGTAGAACAAAATTAATGAAAACCAGTGTGATATTTTTTTACCCTAGACCAGGAATTCTCAACTTGTGGTATGCATACCCCATGGGGGATATGTGGTAAAATTTTTGGGGGTATACCTTGAGAGCTCAAAAGTCACTAGATCTAGTAACAAAGTTGCTAAGTTGGCAACACTGATACTGAATAATTTCTGAGAACTGAATGACGAAGCACGGCACTGTAGTTCATGACTATACACGTTTGTCAATCCTCCCTCCCTTTCCCTACTTGAGAGCTGAACAGCTGATCGCCTAGTCAAAACATCTGTTCAGTGAATGTGCCTTCTTACTGCTCTGTGTACTTGCTGTGATTTATTTCACTTGCTATGCTTAAAGTTAATTTTAGTCTTCAATTTACTGTGAAGTTAAATGAATGTGTATATTGTGGGTGGTCTGAAAAGTTCTCGACCTCAACCATAAATGGCAACACTATTGGCACAATTTTTTTTTTCAAAGTTGATACATCTGTCATAATCATCCATGTGAAATTGCAAGTCATTCCATCAAGCAGTTTTTTTTTATACTGCTGTCAGAAGCCAAAGTGTTGTCTATATCCCTTGAAATGGATAAAATTGAGTATTGTGCTGTTATAAAATTCTTTGTAAAAGAAGGTTTAACGGCAAAAGAAATTCATTCAAAGTTCATAAAAAGTTTATGGGCACTCTTTTGCTTTGTTTTCGACATTAAGAAATGAACTGCCAAGTTTAAAATGCAGCTGTACCCGCCTTGAAGATGATCCACATGAAGGACATCCAAAAAGTGTAACAACACCAGAAATCATTGATTGGTGCACGATATGGTATTGAAAGACTGGCGAGTCAAAGTGTCTGAAATTGCTGAGACTATAGCCATTTCAAAAGAATGTGTAGGGTATATTTTGCATGAAGAATTGCAAATGAAAAAGCTTTGCACAAAATGGGTGCCTTGCAGATCAAAAACACACTCACATGAAAATCTCTGAACAGTGCTTGGAGCATTTTAACAAGAATAAAACTGATTTTGTGCTTCGATTTATTACTAGGGATGAGACGTGGATTCACCAGTACATACCAGAATCCAAACAGCAATCAAAATAGTGGACAGAAGCTGGTTGTTCAGCACCAAAGAAGACAAAGTCATGGCATCGGTGTTTTGGGATGCTAAAGGCATTTTGTTTATTAATTATCTTGAAAAGGGTAAAACAATAACTGGGGAATATTATTCCGATCTTAACCGTACTAGATGAAAAAATTCGTGAGAAAGACCCTGTTTGCAGAAGAAGAAAATCATCTTTCATCAGGACAATGCACCTGCCCACAAAGGTGTTTTGGCAATGGGAAAATTAAGGGATCTGCACTATGAATTGTTGGAACATCCACCGTATTCCCCAGATTTGGCTCCCTCTGACTTCTATCTCTTCCCAAAACTAAAAATCTGCTAGTCAGCATTTTTCTTCGAATCAAGAGGTGATTGCAGCTGTAGAGGGGTATTTTGCAGAGCTTACTGAGAACCACTACAGGGATGGGATAATGGTGCTGGAATAAATGTATTAGTCTTAAGGGAGATTATGTTGAAAAATAAAAATAATTTTGAAATTATAAAATCGTGTTTTCATTGTTAGGCTGAGAACTTTTCAGACCACCCACATATATGTATTTTATTTTATTCCCATTGTTATACTATAACTATAGTTTTATCTATCAATACAAGGATTATGCCAGTAAATGCACATTTCCAGAGGGTATGTGAAATATAAAAGGTTGAAAACCACTGCCCTAGACAATAAATTATAGAGGGAGGAAGTAAACCTCTTTCAAATAGAAATTATTGTAGTCAGTTTATCCTATTTTCACTAACTCGTAGTGAGCCAGCCATCTGGGCGCTTGGTAAAGATTCCACTTTGCAGTAGTACCCCAAAAAATCCCTGATGTCGATATCATCACCATGATAAATTGAGGCATATGGAAATTACATAATGAAGTCACTAACATTCCTCTTAATGTAACCCACATTTTATTAGCTACATGTTCCAGAAATGATTTTTCTGCTAAAGAATACGCTAACGGATCTCAAAGTATAACCATCACGAGAAACTAATAATTTAAATGCTACTTACCATAATAATGAATACTTCAGAATATAACAGAATGATGCTAAATATTCTCAGATATTATACCACATATCAAGTTATTGGTAAAAGTAATATGAAACGCCCCCCCCCCCCCCCCCCCCCCCCCCCAAAAAAGATAAAAAGTTTCTAATTTTTTTTTTAAAAACAAAATTAAAAATTTGCACCTGACATAACCAAAAAAATTATACCTACATTCTTCATGTACCCTTCATATTTTTGACCTTATAAAAATAAAAGTAATACATTTCTTCAACCAACAGTTGATAATATAAGCAGTATTAAATATTTAGATTAATATTAACACAACACTCAGGATGGATGTCATCTAGTATTGAAAAATTCTAGTTATTTCAAATTGTTAACTAAAAAATTGAAACTAATTGATTCCAACCTATTACTGCTTACAAATATTTTGTTTAATAAAGCATTAATTGTAATTAGAAAACGTTTCCCTCCAAATCGAGAAATCGTAATAGACTCCTCTCTGAACACCACATGCAAATTGAAACTTTTCAAGAAAAAGTGGTAGGCTTCCCCAATTGTTCACACCACAGATGATTATCTCTCTCTCTCTGATATTATCTAATCCACATGTACTGACTAATATGTGATCATTAATTCACATCTCATATGTAAATATGTGCTATAAAAATCAGCTACTTCAAAAGTGACAGATTGTTCTGGATTCTCTCTCTCTGTATTTTACAAAACACTCCTAAACTAAACAATATGATTTTAAATTAAAAAAAAAAAAAAACCTCATCCAAATATCTTCTGGGGCATATAATTCTGTTTTTAAATCAATGACAACAAAGAATATTTTGACTGCACCCAGAGGACACAGTCAAAATATTGAATGCTTAAAAGAGCAGAGCTAATAATAAAAGTTAATACGTACTAGATTTCTATTCATAATATGGACTAGTCATTACTGATACTATGTTCCAGCATAAAGATGTGTACAAATTCACATGGAAAGAAGACACAAGAAATAAGAAAAGTTTCATTAAGTTTCAAGGTATTGCCAACAGCAATATCTTCATACTGGTTCAGGACATTGAGTATACAGGGGATTTGAAATGATCACTGTTTAGTTTTAAGTAGGATAAAGTTGAATATCCTGTTGAAAAGTCTGTAAGGTAAGAAAGTTTTAAAAAGAATCAAAGTCAAACTGCTTCCAGAGATGAACTATACACACACATATACAATTATTATTAAGAAAACCCTGAAATCACAAGAAGACAAGAATCAAACCTCAAAGATTCAATGGCAAACTCTCAAGAAAACATTGATTGATTCAGCTAGGGAAATGTAGTGAAGTTGTCTGCAAGGATAGAAAATTCAGAGCTCTGTGCTGGACCCAGGAAGACGAATGGGCTGTTATGATAAAGAAGAAAGCATATTGAAAGTTCCTAGCAAGTAAATCAACATACCGAGAGAATATGGAAAGAAATGCAACAAAGCACAGTGTATAAAAGCAGCTAAACAAAAAGTAATATGATTTTGGTAAGAATGCAGAAGATAAATATTAGAAAGGTGACAAAATGTTCTAGAGGCTAGTGAAAAGCTTAGAATACTGGAAAGAGTACTGTAAAAGAAATTCAGAATGATGAAGATGACATTAAAACTGAAGATATTCTAGATGCCTGAAGTAATTACTTTGAAAGGTTACTGAACGAAATGAGAAATGTCAGAACAATGGTAAAAAATATTGAAGAGGTTATAGTACCCATCTGTATAAAGGAAATAAAATGAGTGTAAAATGAAAATAAAAAAAATAAAATTACAGAGGAATTTCCTTACTGATATTCCAAGTATGATTTTATGCAGACATACTTGAAAAGAGGCTAAAAAAGTATAAGGTAAAGAACACTTATAGTTGGATTAGAACAAGCTGGGTTGTTTAGGCCAAAATTAGGATCAGATTTTAAGACAAATAGTGGAGAAATCATGGCAATATAAGAAGGTTCTGTATTTGAGTTTTGTGGAAAGGGCATATTGTAGGGTTCCAAGAGAAAATCCATTCAGGACACTACAATTGTATGGTGTAAATTGATACACATTTGATGTTTAATTCATCAGTTAGAATTTGAAGAAGGGGAAGAATGTTTAATGTTATTTATCTGTGTGTCTCACATTATCATCAACAAACATGGCATTAGGTTTGATATCTAAATTGGAGATATTCAACTCAATGCTTTACTGTATGCAGATGATGTTATATGCTTAGAGAATCCTGCAGACTTGTAATGCATTTATTTGACTAATTTGAGTAATTACTGCTGTAATAAATTTGTTATAAAAATACAAACTATGAAAATAGGCAGGAGCATTGAAAACATTATCTTGGATGAAAATTTATAGTTCAAGTTTCAGCTGTTTAGGCACAGTTTTTAGTTAAGAAGGCAAATTAAATATCAGAGTAGATGACAACATTATCAAAGCTGGTATGGTAGGAAGTCAAATGAATAAAGTTATTTAGATGAGAGAAATTAGTCAAAACACTAATAACTAGCTACCTATGTATATGCATGGACAGTGTTTAAAGTTTAACTTATGGAACTGAAAACTGGATCAGAAATAAAAAACTTGATTGTAGGCTGGAGACCACAGATATGAGAGAGTTCTGAGAAAAATTAGGGAGTGAATATATGGAATTAGTGGCAAAATCATATTAACAATGAGGATATTAGAAGCAAAGTTGACATTGTTAGCATTCAGGAATGTGTGAACCCAATGAAAGACCAAGATGTTGGATTGATACAGTAAGAGATTCCTCACAGACCAAAATATAAGATCTGACAATATTCGAGTCCACTTGAAATAGTTACAAACATGTAACTATTTCAAGTCACTTAAACCTCACTCAATGGGATTCGGACCTGCAGTCTGTTGTGTTGGAGAGTGGATACACTAAGCATTCAGCCAACTAGGCCAGCCTGTCTTCTGTTTTATCGAGTTTCAGGCTGCGTGTAATTTTAAATGATATAATTAATACATTTAAAATCACATTAATTAATTTTAGGACTGAGATATATTAATGCTTCACAGTTTTGAAGTGTATTAATTTATTAAATCTGTATAAACAAAATATACTACAATAGTTATTTATAGAAATTAATGAGTAGATGTATTGTTGGAAGCAGGAGGAGACCATGAAATGTGTTTAAGGTAGGTGAGAATGCTTCTGAGAAAAGTGTCATTATGAAACAGATTAACTGCTTACATCACAGTTAAGATGAATTTTCAGGGAAGTTTTTTTATTTTTATTTATTTTTATTTTTTAATACTTATTTTAATGTACACTAGTGGCCAAAATTGTGGAAACCTTTTGGAAAAAGTGTATTTCTGAGGTTTGATGGCTCATAACACCACTTTTTTTTTTCAGTAATACCATAGAATTATATATCATTGGAAAGATAATTTAATCAAGAATGTAATGTAATAACGTTTATGAAGGATTTTTTATTAGAACAACAGCTATAAAGAAGAAAAGTGACACACACAGAAAAAACGAGATATACAAAAATTCTCACAATGTGAGTTAATACTTAGTTGGGTAACCTTTAGTGTTAATTACAGCCTTATAACACCTTCCCATAGAGTGAACCAAGTTTTTTAGTTCTGCAGCTGTTATAATTGTGAAACCAAGATTGAATTATTGCTTTTATTAATTGGGTTTTATTGGTGGGTTGCTTCTGACTAACAAGTTTCTTGTGATTACGTGATTATATCATTCAGTCTTATGTCGCAAGTATCCTTAAAACAACAAGTTTCTTTAGTCGGCTCCATAGATTTTCAATTGGTTTAAGGCTTGGGCTATTCACAGGCCATTCCAGCAGTGGAATATGATTATCTTGAAGCCACTTTTTGGACACAGCAGCAACATGATGTGGAGCTGAATCCTGCTGAAATATAAATGCTTCATTATCTTGGAAAAGATCATGTGCAGAAGGCTTCAGTTTGGGCTCAAGTATTTCATTTATGTATTTTTGAGCATTTATATTCCCATTAATCATGCAAATTCTGCCCACATCTTTTGAATTCATACAACCCCAGATCGTAACACTAAGTGGGTGTTTCACTGTAGGTGTAATGCAATCAGGATGCAAATCTTCTCTGATTCTTCTTCTCCTTATGTGTTTTATGCCATCACTATCAAACAGGGAGATTTTGGTCTCATCACTCCAAATAACACTGTCCCATTGTTCCACTGTCCTGTTAACACGGGTTTTAGCCCAGTTTAATCTTTTCAACCTTTGCTTGAGAGATAAAAATGGCTTTTTTCGTTGAATTCTAGCATTTAGACCAAATTCCTGCAGTCTGCGCCGAACAGTCCTTGCACTCAACTTCAATTTTGGCCACTAATGTATATACCAATAAAATATAAATACTAAATAACCATGTTCTGTGAAAAACACTAAGACATACAGAGGTGCAAAGATGGATTCTGATAAAAGAACATTGCAATTGGAGCTAAGAAATGCAATCTTATGGCTTATTGTTGTCACTCTTATCAAAACCACATTGAGCAGTGGTAATATTGCGATATTTTAACCAGAGAGAATTGTTCAGACAATATGAAAGAAGGGGTAGAGACAGTGGTGAGCTATGGAAATTTTAACAAAGGGCTCGCATCGTCGAGAAAAAAAAAAAAAAAAAAAAAAAAAACATAAACGTAAAAACCTCTGAAGGCTATCATTTTTAAACAAATATTTCATCATCTAAACATGAAATATTTGCACAAATCAACTGTGTTAATTTATCTTACATAAGAAAAACATTTTTTAACTATCAAAATATAATAAGAATGAAATCTTTTATAAAAGATTTGATTGGCTACTGGTTTTACCATATGATTGGCTACCAGAAGGGAGAAGAGTAAAGATAGCACATGTACTTATATTTTCAAACTTGGGCACATTCATTATAGAGGTGTTGAAACAATAATTCCAAATAATCTATACACTGCCAAATAGACTAATTTTTTTAGGTTACCGTATGAGTTTGTCGCTTAATGTTTCAAAAAAAATTTTTTTTGGAAAAAATAAAAAAGTAAACAAGAATAACAAGGGGCTCGCAAATTTGAGAAAAATTTAACAAAGGGCTCACGCAAGCCCCTTATAGCTCACTACTGAGTAGAGACTACATGGACTAAATGTTTCCATTGAGCAGAGCATAAGAAATATTTAGAATTTTTTATGCTCTCAGTTCTGGTAGAATAAATTTTCATAGGCAAAATATATGGAAGAGCACCTGATAAACTCCTTAGTATGACTGCTTTTTATGATAATAGTGAAGCCAAAGTAGTGAATACTTTTTAAAAGATACAAGTGTTTGTATGACATTACCTTTTCTATATAATCAGTTAATTGATTTTGTGATGATCAAAAGGCAGCTTTACAAGGACTGGGGACTAAAGTAAACTAATAATTTTAGTGTTTAATCTGGATTATGTGGACTGTTTGGCCTTATTTAGTCCCTAGAAATAAAAAAGTAACCTTTTTTATCAGTGCAATTGATACTGGGGGTCACCTAGCTTTGATTATCAATGTTAATAAATCTAAGCTATTGAAAACAGGTGATAAATATGATCTCCCCCTCTCTCTCTCTTTCTCAGTTCAGTTATTTTGATGTGCGTGCATGTGTGTAACTGATATTAGTGAGACTAAGAATAAAGTTGATAGATGATTAAAATGGCTTCTGGAGTGTCCAGAAACTAGTGGAAAATTTGGAAACAGTTGAATAGTACTAAGAATAAAACTTGAAATTTATAGTACTCCGGTTCTCTGTTGTACATTGTGGAGCTGAGACTTGAACATCGTGTATGAGTGATGGGATACTTGGTGATTAGGATCAATGGTGTGGAGCATCTTGGAAATGTGATGGCTTGACTTTGTGAATAATGATGAGATACAACAGAAAAATTATCAGCTGCCCCTTACTACTATCTTGTGCACAGTGATTTTGGCCATTTTTCACAATGCAGTACATTCATGTGATCGTTAAGATCATGTCAAGTGGTCCAAAAGTGTAAGTCTTGGTTGAAAGAGTGGAAGTTTTTTCCAGTGAACCAGCAGAAAACACACTTGATTAACAAAACACATAATATAGTATCCTTGTTGCTTTAGCTGTAATACCAGCCAACCTAACTGAAATTCAAGTGAAATATGTTCTAATCGGATAAATTTTATTTTTCTACTTGCCTGTGATGTTGCAGTTGTACTGTTAAAAACTAAAAATGAGTTTTTAATATTTAAAAAATAATGAAGTAAAATTTTGATAATTAATTTAATTTTAAATAATAAAAATATAATCTAGGTATTTTTCATGTGAATCCTACTCGTAAGATGGGCGGAATTTGCAATCTCTGGACTATATTATAGCTAAAGTACTGTGGGGTGGTCTGATCATTAGATTGTCAAAAAACCTTGCTCTAAAGACAAAACATGGAGCTTTTTCAAGCTATTTGGTCTCTAGTAAGCAGGGCATGATCTCAAACTAGCAATGAAATTCATTTCACAATTAAAGGCATTCAAAAAACATCATGCCACACAGGATTCAAACTGACATCCTGTTGGTTGGAGAGCAGATATACTATCTAATCTGCTAACCAGGTCAGCTGTAATAGAATTATTTTATTTATTTTTTATCTCATTTTTATATTCTCCAGAGGAAGTAAACAGAACTCTTTTCAGCCATAATTGGTAGTTGAGTTCACCTAATGTCAGTTGGCAGACCTGCAGGTGATGAGATTAAGGCAGACAACTGCTACCAGTTCCTATCTCTAATTGGGAATTCTTGTCTAAAATGAAGTCTTGGTTGAAATTTTCTGCATTGTGGAAATAAAAACCTTACTTATCTGTGTCAGAGACTTCTTGACTCAAACTGGCTGAAAAAAAAAAAGTTTCTTTAGTTGGCAACTAGAATCTGAATTAAACATATAATAGTTTTTCTTCTACTGTTTTAGTGTTATGCAGCCTATTATTATTATTATCAGATCTCAAAGGAGTCAAGGCTCATCATGGGGGGTCCACACTTTCATACAAAAAGATCATTAAGCCATGACTTAAATCCATTCATAGTTTCTGCACTTATATCACTATTAGGCAATGTATTCTCTTCACAAACTACTCTCCATGCAAAGAACTGGCCCTTCACACTTGTTCAAACTCTCTTTACAGCTTGATGGCTCCCTGTTCTACCCTTGTCTCCTTCTATTTTATTAAAAATCTCCTCTGCATTAATCTAGTAACAACTCCTCACTAACTTGCACATTTTAATCACATACTCTCTTCTTCTTCTTCTATTTACAAAGCTCTGCAAATTGCATTCTCTCAATCTATTTCACATTTCATAGACCACCCAACACTGATTTAGCAAATCTTCTTTGGACTCTCTCTAATATATTTGCATCCCCATTGAAAACCAGGAGACCAGATCTGTGCACAGTAATCCATATACAGTCTAATCATGGCTCTTGTACAAGGGAACTATAAAACCTTTTGCTTCTGCATGTCCAGGTCCTTCTAATCATTTGCCTTAACCCATTGTGATGTTCTCAGCAATTTTAATTATTTGATGTTTAAGTAATTTGACCCCTAAATTTCAAGTCTTATCACTTCCAGATCTCTCATTTCTTCTACCTCCTTCAAAATTTCCCTATTAATTATATATTCCATTTACTAGATCAGCATAATAGGAGTGACTGAAACAAAAAAGGCAAAAACTGGTGAGATCTTTCCGAGCAATAAATACAAAATGTTATATTCAGGCAATAACAATCAAGAAAAAGGAGTAGCCATAGTATTCAACACTTAATATAAGGCTAATCTTGAATGGCAGGCAGTCTCAAATAGAGTGATGTGGGCAAATATTAGCTCTGCCAGGTTGACAGGAAAAAAATCCAGGGGAAGACCAAGATATAGGGAACTGGACAATGAGACTTATTTGTGCCTATGGTCCCACAGAAGGTTCTATTAAGGTAGAAGTGGAGGAATTTTTTGAGGCTTTAGAGAAAGCAACTGACACAATAAAAAAGGAAAAGTTGGTCCTAGTTGCTGATCTAAATAACAGAGTAGGAAATGATTGTCAGACATACAAAAATATATTGGGAAAATTTGAAGAAAAGTGCAAAGCAAATAATAATGGCAAATACTTGTTGGATTTCTGCTCAAGACATGGACTGGTTATTACTAACACCATGTTCCAACATAAAAATGTGCACAAATTCACATGGAGAGAAGAGGCAAGGAATAAGAAAAGTCTCGACCCTGTTATTATTGATAGTGATGTTTTCTCCCTGGTGCAGGACACCCGAGTGTACAGAGGATTTGAAATTGGAAGTGATCACCATTTAGTCTTGAGCAGGATAAAATTGAATATCATACTGAAAACAAGAACATGTAAGAAAGTTTTAAAGTGAATAAAAGTTGAGCAGCTCTCATCTGAGAGCTGCTCAACTCTCATCTATTGAAGAAGTATTCACAAACATTATTGAAGAAAAAATGAAAGAGTTTGAGAACAGGAACCAAACCTTGGAGATTCAGTGACAAGTCCTGAAGAACACACTGATTAATTCAGCCAGAGAGGCATGTGGTGAGCTTGTCTGCAAGGATAGAAAAGAACTTGACATTGTCAGCATCCAGAATGCGTTGGCAGAGCTGCTAATCTCAGGTCGTATGGTCAAATTAAACAGAATGGGAGAGGAAAGATTTGCAAAACAAGTGTTCTTTGCCAGGTGGACAGGAAAAAGATACAGAGGAAGACCAAGAGAACTACGTGCTTACCTAAAGGGTGCACGTGTTTAGATTCCGGCTACTTTTACTTAATCGGATTATCTTATCTCCCAGCAATTTGTAAGTACTTGCACAAAAGCAGCAGGTTTAAGAATTTAAGCAATTTACAATATTTCACCTTATAACATAAAGTAGTGAAAAAATATCCTCAATTTAGTAATACTTTGGTAAATTACAAGAATTTAGTAAGCCCAATATATCAATATGTGATTCAAAATGTAAACCCATTAAGTCTGTAGGAAACGTTAATTAACTTAATTTTAGTTTCATTCAGAACTTAACACTCCTATTGGCCTCTGTTACATATTGCCTAAGATAGTTATCTGTTAATAATTCAGATTCGTTCTACTTATTCCTTGATCTATCTCTTCATTCCAATAGATATTGCCATGATTAAAATCATCCAAACCAATTTTTCTATACATTTTTTGTCTCTACCTTCCACATTCCACTGGTTCACTATTCGGTGAATCAGTTTAAAGATAAGTGTGAAAGGCATTGGGTCAGTAATTTTAGCATGGGGCACATGCAATGAGTCTATGGAATCCTCTGGTTTTCCTGTGCAGTAGTAGTAATAAAAAAAATTCTCAGTTGGTCTCTGATTCACAGTTTTAATTAGATGTTGATGATCTCCTCTAGGAATGGCATATCCTTAAAGGATATAAAGAAAAAAAATTAAGTTTCTTTGTCACTTGTCCTTCATTAGCAAAGTTTTAGCCAATTCAAACAGCGTCATTATTTTCTTTTATTATATTCTACTAAGGGGCTCCGCCCCCTGATGCCTACGGCACCCAACCTTCCCGAGTTCCTGACTGGTAGGCCAGTTCTCCTTGAATTTTGAAGACTCGACACTCAGAGTAGCCACTGAGTTTCAAAACGTTTCAAATAACTTGAAAAAAAACATGACACAAAAACGTTACAAAAAAGGGCTTATAATTTTATACTATAGAGTAGATTAATTATTCTCAAAAAGGGTTCTTTGTAAATTTTTGATGCATTTGTGCCAAACTCAAGCATTGCAGCAGTTACTCTTTTACAAGTGTCAGTAGGGACAAAATTCAACATGATGTAACTCCATTCTAAGTTGAATATTATCACTCCACCATTTTTTCAACGGTGATACTCGCCAGGGCACAGCTTGCCAAATTTAATATGCTAAATCCAATAATAATAAGAGCAAAAAAAACTTTCAAAAAAGTTCTCCTCCTCCATCACTTTCTTAGCATACTCCTCTACAAGCCTCACATTCAACAAAATTAGGCACATAATTTTTTTTCTTGTAATTCTAATGGTCAACACAGACTAATATAAAGAGGGAGGAGGCTTGCTGGTGTGGAGGGTTCCTCTACAGCCACTTCAACCGGTCCGGTTGTCAGCTGGTTTTGACCAAATATGGAATATAGTTTTAGTGCTGCTGAAAGTTCCTTGAGAATTTTATCCAATGAGAGAAAGTGGGACAGGGGTTACATTCTTCATAGACACACACTTTGCAGTTTACAACCATTTCAGTCACATTTAGAATCCAGTGATTTCTTCTTATTATTATTACGGGCAACTCGAAGGAGTCCTTAGGCTCATCGAGGGAAGCCCTAAACATCATGTCAAGAACTATTTAGCATTTGCGCAGTGTCTATCATACTTTGTTTGAACTTATTCACAGTCATGCCACAACAGAGACTGGCTGCTTATTTCACCTCATTCACCACTCTCCAAGTAAAAAACCTAGTTCTAACACCCTTGCTAACTCAACTCTTGTTCAGTTTCCATGTATGGCTCCTAGTTCTCCCACCACCAGCCAGCTTATTTAGCTTATGTTTCTTTGAGAATTACGGCACAATCAAGCAAAAAAGGCTGTGAACTTAGGGACAGGTGCATCCTATCCAGATTGTTTACATTGTTCACCTGATTCTGATCAAATTCAGAAGTAGAGCAGGGGAACTGTCGGAGATTCCTATGCAGACATTTCTGCAAATTTCAGCAGTCAACAATTCTCATAACAAACATTTGAGTGGTGCAATTGCATAAGGTCCCCTGACAGCTTCTGTACAGTTATGCTAACATGGAGAATAGGGTTGTAAAGAAGACAGAAGGAAGGGAAATATTGCAGATCCTGTGCTACAGACTGCATTATTCAATTAATGTTGACCATTATTTCTTGACTCTAAACAGAATGCTATTATTAGGTATTGATGGTTATTCATTATACTGCTTTATGGTATAAACAACATTAGAAGAACAAGAAGAAAAATTAATTTATTTAGTTACTACACAGTTTTGCCATAAATACTGTTGCAACTTCTACACAGGTGCTGCAACCAGATTTGCACGAGCCTAGTTCTGTTAGTGACTCTGTGTTCAGCCAACATTCACATGTTTATCACATGCAATGGAGAAATTATGAATACCATAATTTCTCCATTGCTGCAATAGCATACTAGAAGACTGGAATGCATCCACCTGTTATTTTCAACATATTAAAAACACTCTGGATCAGTAGAATGTTTATGTATTGGACTATTATAGATACACCATTATAGATACACAAGACATATCTCACCATTAAAGAACAGATTGACCACACTGTGTTAGGATGCAACAGTCTGTGAGGACTGAAGGCACATTGCCACCATAATCCTGTAAGAATGCAGAAAGTGAAGTCACAAGAGATGAACATTTAACAGGAACTATATCACATGCACTAACTGATGACTCAGTGAGACTAGAAACTTGCACATAAAATTCGGCCCATGTGTGCATAAAATGTTTTTCATGCGCACATGGGCTGACAAAATTTAAAGAGAATATTGTTTGGTTTTTTAACTGAAAATCAGTTAGGCAGTCTTATATGCATGTAGCATTCCTTTCTATTATTTATTTTTTTTTACCTTCCCCAGAAACTCCAGTTTCAACTTTCGAAAACTGGCAAAACGCCCCATTAACAAACAAATACTATATTGTGTGGTGTGAGGTGGATCAAATACATAGTGTCTAATAATCATGTATTACTGATGCAGAAACAAGTGCTTCAGAAGAACAAAATATTAGATATGACCATATACAGTATTCAGAGCAGGAATTTGTTGTGATCCACTTCTTCATCCCTTTCCATATTTCAGGTTTCTGATTGTATTTCCGATTGAAATGTACTCGTGATCGCATTCCTCTACGATATATTATATCATACTTGTTATTTCCATTTAATAATTTTTCATAGCAAGTACTCCAGACATCAGAAGATTCTTTAGTTTGCACATCATTGATATTACTTACAATCACTGTTCTAATTTCTAAATTTCATATTAGCTTTTAATGGCTTACCGGTATATTGGTTGAGTGGACAGTATACCCAATCTCCAACCACTAGTGCCTAATAATCATTCATATGATTGTACTATGAATTTCATCACCTGGAATGAAACCACTACCCTATTTACTGGAGGTTTCAAGTGGCTTGAAAAAGTTGTGTTTATCATCTTGAGCAGTTTCTGGTTTATCTGAATCATAGCTACAGGTATACATACCACTGTACTATAGGTTTACAATCTTTTGTGGGCAAGATTCACAAAAAATCATGCTTCAGCTGCTACTCTTACTAATCCCTAAACACATGGAACCAAGAAATAAATATTCACTGCATAAAACACATTTATTGATGCCTAAATATGCTTATTATCATTAAACATCAAATGTTGAGAGTGTGGACTAATGAAAGAAGAATCTGCTTAACCAAAGAAAATAATACAAGAATACCTAGTGTTTATGAACCAGAATTTGAAATTATATAAAAAGATAAATACTAAAAGAGATAAGCAAAAAATAAGCAAGGAAAGTATACACTGGTAGAAAATATTCAAGAGAAATATAATCAGGAGTACATATCAATACTTGAAGCAGAAAAAGTCATCAGAAACTTAAAATGTGGAAAGACAGTTGGAATAAATGATATTCAATTATGGAGGTATAATAGTTACACATACTACATAATTCAGAATGCTTGAAGAGAATTCCAGATCGTTGGAGAAGAGATTCTCATAATATCACACTGCATAAATTGAAATAAAGCAGAATGTGAAAATTGAAAAGGAATTTCTCTAATGAGTGTTCCAGGTAAGATTGGAGTTCTGGGGTAAGGAGAATGGATGTCAATTTAATGTGACAAAATGTAAGGTTATGCATTTTGGGGTGAAAAGATTAGCAGCAGTATACCACATTGGTGGAACTGTACTCCAAGAGATTGATGAGGCCAGGGACTTGGGAGTGTTGGTGGATAGGGAGATGAAGTTTAGGGGACACATTGCAAAAGTAGCTAAATCAGCTCATCAACTCACTTGGTTGTTGAAAAATACCTTGACGAGCAGAGACAAGCAAGTTATTGTACCTTTGTATCGAGCCCTGATAAGACCTCATCTTGACTACTGTGCCCAGATTTGGTCACCTCGGTTCCTTCTCGATGGGGAGGAGGTGGAGAGGATCCAGAGGCGAGTGACTAAGATGATAGCAGGTCTATGGAATGAACCATATGAGAACAGGTTGAAGATTTGTGGGTTGCAGAAACTAGTTGATAGGCGGAAAAGGGGAGATATGATTGAGACATTCAAATTGCTAAAAGGATTCTATAGGATTAATTCAGAGGATATTTTTGAGATCAGGACTGGTGGTGGGAGAACTAGGGGACACCTATGGAAGCTGGGCAAGGGTGTTAGAGCTGGGTTCTTTACTTTTAGAGTGGTAAATGAGTGGAATAAGCTGCCAGAGTCTGTTGTGGGTGCTATGACATTGAGCGAGTTCAAGGCAGGGTATGATAGATACTGTGAGAATGTCGAATAGTTGTGTGGACATGATGTTTAGGGCCTTCCTCGATGAGTCTAAGGACTCCCTGGAGTAGCCCGAAATAATAATAATAATATTGACTAGTGTCGACATTTTCAACCTATCCTCTCATCTAAATTTCACAATTCCAATATCGCTATCTTTACATTCTCTTCAATGTATCTAAATCACTATGGAAATCAGGAGACCAGATCTATGCACAATAATCTAGGTGAGGTTGTACCAAAGTCTTCTGAAACTGGCAAAAATTACTTCCTGATCCTCACAGGTCAATTGATTTCAGCACTGCAATTATCTTTTCAACCTCTCCACTAAAGCTCTAAGATTCACACCTGTGTAATCTTCCTCATGCTAAGACCCAAATTATACAGCAAGTTCCAGCAGAACGTTTATTTTAGCATTCCCAAACTCCAAAACTTGAGGGTTTCCTATCATGTAACATTTTTATGAAAGTCTTTCTTTCTTGAGTTATGTTTATTATGGCTTTATCATGGTACTCTGATTTTCAAATATATGTTCAGTTTTTTTTTCTGATATTTGGTTTGCTGATTCACCCAAAGTAGAATATTTGGTTTTTTGAGATTGAAAGATTCAGTTTAAAAACTGCTTTGAAAATACAAGGTCCATATGAAAATTAACATGTGTAACTTTTTATAATATCTAACTGACAAATTAAAAGTCACAAAACTGCAATAGTACATCAGTAGCGAGTGTGGGAAAGAAGAAATTTGTTGACTTTTTGGAATAGTTGAAGATTATAGTCTTTGGGGGAAACAGAGCGAGCGAGACCATTCCAGAAAAAGGTAGATTTCTAGATGATAAAAAGAAGTGAGCTTCAGAAGTTTGAATATTTAATGGTAAATATATGTTGACCAGCAGCTTGTGCTGTTTGTAGTTGTTGGAAGTTTTTCCACTTGGTTATTCTATAAATTAAAGATGCCAAGAAATTATATTCTTGGTTTAATCCTTTATAAAAGTGTAAGCAAACAAAGTTTGCACCTGAAGTGGCATCAACTTAGAGTATAACCAAGTGGTTATACTCTAAATTTCCAACAACTATCTCTAATCCAGAGTATTTTAATAATAGGCACGACACCTTTTGGTTACCAATATACGGAAATATAACTTCTGCATTATTTCAACCTTGGTATCATCTCGGGGTCTGGCTGCCACTGATGAGACCTCAATAAAGGTTGAGACCGGTCTGGGTAGTGCCCCTTCCCATAATGCATAGCATTATACATGTCCGTAAGGATACATGCTTTGCATTATGGGATACCAAGGCAAGTGATGTGAAGTCATAAGCTTCTATATACAAGTTTCCCAGTCCTGAAAATACTTCAGGTGCAAACTTTGTTTGCATACACTTGGATAAAGGATTAAACCAAGAATGTAATTTTTTGGTATCTTTAATTTATAGCTGCTGTTTTTAGTTTTGGAAATCATTTGAAGGAATGAGTGTGGCAATTTATCTGAGCACTGACCATGAAAGCACCTGAAGAAGAGGCATAAGGTAGAAAATGAACGTCTGTGAAAGAGGAACTGAATTGATTTTGTGAAGGGTGAGGCATCAGTTAATCTGGTTGCACACTTCCAAATACAACAAGCAGTGGTAGTGAGGCTGTGAGTGTACCATCCCAAATGTGTGAGCAATATTACATATTTGGGCAGATTTGTGATTTTGATAGTTGTTATATAGATGAGTAATATTTAGAAAACTTTGGAATGCTGCAGAAGTTATGGCCAGAAGTGCAAGTCCAGGAAGAGAAATCAATTCATGTTTTGATATTCGAGTGTTATCAAAAACAAAGGGAAGTGATGTGAGATCTTTATTGATGGAAATTATACAGGATTGTGTTTTAGAAGTGTTTAAGTTCACAAGGTTATATCCTCATAGTGAGAAGATCAAGATTTAAGGTGTTATGGAAGATCGTGATGCTTTTAAGGCCACTAAAAGTTTTTCCACCTGAGAGGGATGTGTGGAGTGTATTCTCATTAGCATAGATATGGACAGAATTTGAAGTCAGTGAGAACATGTTATTTATGTACAGGAGGAAGAGTGAGTGAAAGTACAGAGCCCTGGGAGTACTTCTGCATTGATAGCAAAAATGAGGAGAGGAAAAACATCTGCTGACACATGGTGAGCTATCAGAAAGGAAGTTGGTTTTTCAGTTTCAAAAGGTTATAATTAAATAAATACCTTAGAAATGTGGAGAGTAACCACATTAGTTTCTGTAAACCTTTCCATGGCTTGAGTCTCAAGAGGTAGTAGGTGAGGAATGTAAGAAAATAGCTGCGGGTCAAAAGTGACAGAATCCATTTTTTTTAAAATAACGAAACCTGTGGTGCGATCATAATTAAAAGAAACACGCATATTAACCACAGTGAAAATTATTTAATTGTAAATATTTCATCCTAAGTATCTTAGGACATCATCAGTACAGTAGTTTCAAACAATAATAGGAATAACATACAGTTAATGATTACAATAGAATCTCATTAAACGTGCATAACGTGTTAAAAAAAAAAAATTAATTATTTAACACAATTTTATATGACAATTTCCCATACTCTAGGAATAGTAAGAACGTCGTTGCAGTTTAAGTTTGGTCTGTGTAGTAGGGCTTCAGCACTCTCTTTGTATAAACGTTCATGTTTATATAAAGATCTAAACTTTTACATAGATCTTTATATAAACATGAACGTTTATACAAAAAAAGTTCTGAAGTCTTACTACACAGACCAAACTTAAACTGCAACAACGTTCTTACTATTCCTAAAGTATGGGAAATTGTCATACAAAATTGTGTTAAATAATTTTTTTTTTCTTTTTTTTTTTTAACACATTATGCACGTTTAATGAGATTCTATTGTAATTATGCGCCCTAACTGTATGTTATTCCTATTATTGTTTTAAACTACTGTCCTGATGATGTCCTAAAATACTTAGGATGAAATGTTTACAATTAAATAATTTTCACTGTGGTTAATACATGTTTCTTTTAATTAGAATCGATATTGTTAGTTACTTGTTAGCTAGTAAGCTTCCAGTTGGTGTAGAATTAGCTGTTAAAGACCATCTCCATAGTTCTTGAGAGAATGGAATTAAGCAATTGTATGTTAGATTGTCCTCTGACTTATCAACTTTCTCAGAAATGGAGACTGAATATAAGCTTATTTCCATGCTGTAGGGGAGATGCTAGTCAATATGAAACATTGGGATGAATATTAATTCCAGAGAATGTTTTTTTTTTTTTTTTAAGCATGATGTGAGGTATGCCATCAGGGTTAAATATCTTGTTCATGTCCAAGTTATTCAAGATTCTTCTAATTTCTTTCTGGCAGAACACTGGAGGTGGCATGGGGTGAATAGTTCATGGTAGAGTTGTAGGTACTTTGTCATGTCAACAAATCAGGAATTTGAAGTGAAGAATGATGCCAGTAGATCAGCCTTGTCTTTAGGCGATTTTATGATAGTACTATGTGAGAGCTGTTGAAGTATGGGTGAGCAGAAATTGCACCCATAGGATTTGGGTAGGGACTATAAGGCTCGACTGCCACCATTAGAATAGAAGGCGAGCTTGTGGCATTTGGCTATTGCAAAATCTTATTTAGATTTATTAATGGTTTTTCATTTGCTGTGAACTGCCATTGAATCCATGATTTTCTGAAATGTTGTCATGAACTGTCTGGGAACACTTCTTGGAGAACCAAGACTTGAATACTAGTTGAGAAATTTGGGGGGAATGAAGGCTTGCTTTTCAGTTAGAATTATATCTGCTGTTCGGTTAGAGCAGGTGTTTGGATCATGAGAACTGAAGTGATATGAAGGAAAATGATGACAGAGTATTCTATATCCTGTAACAATGCCTCACACTCATGATATCTTGTTCCTACATTCATCTTTTATTGCATAAATTAAAAAATGAAGGTTTGATATTTAGAAATCTCCTTGTTGAATGAATTAAAAAAAATGATGGCTTGTTATTTAAAATCCCCTTGTTAAATACCTCTTTATAATTGTGTTTCTTGTATCAATCTGAAGAAATATACAAAAGTTATGTACGAAACTAGTCATTAATTTATTAAATTGTTTTACCTTTGAACGTGGATTTTTGCCAGCCTTAATTTTAAAATATGGATACTGCATGCCACAGGAATATAAACTGCAGGCTGATTAGAAGTCATGGAGGTTGACCCATTTGACACTCCTGTAATGGCATAAGACTAAGAATGGCTGGGTGTAGGTTGGTCTGAATTGCAGGAAACTTTATCAGGTTGTGGTCTGAGTTACCAAGAGAACTACCATCTACAATGTGTCTAGAAGGGGAGCTTGTTAGAAATTGGTCATAGGTATTAAGATATTCAGAATTATTATTATATATAGTGCCTCTATGGAGTCAAAAGACTCATCGAGGGAGACCCAACATTGAAATACTAACTGTTATTCACACAATACCTGTCATACTTCCCTTTAAACTCATTCACAGATGAGCATTCACAACCACCTCTGGCAACGCATTTCACCCATTTACAACCCTCCAAGCAAAAAATCTAGTCCTAACACCCTTGTTAGGACAAGAGGAGGCACCATGGAGGCATCTAATATAATAATAATAATAATAATAACTTGACCACCCCAAACTAAACGCTCTTCAGACACACAAAAAACTGAGAAGAAAATGTCTGGAGACAATCACATAAGGTACATTTGTTAAGAGCAGTCCTCTATAGCGACACCACTGAACTGTTCTCAACAATTGTGTGCAGTACTTACGGTGTAAGTACTGCACACAATTTTGTCCATTTTGCCATTAAAGTCGTTCGATTAAAACCAAATTACGATGAATTCACATTTTAATAGAGATCTTAAATTAATTGTATGAAATTCTATCAAGCCAAGCCTGCAATTATCAGTTCGAATCGTTCTGCCATTTTCCCCGATAAACACGGTCCAATTATCACAAAACAACAACTCTTGAGCTTAAAACTGAAAATCACTACTGTATATGAATAAATATATGTCTCGGTTCGAATGTCCTGATAATAACTGGTGTTACTATATAAAAATTCTATTACAAAACTCCGTTTATTTTTTTATTCTCGTTTACTATTATATTTTATTTCTCGTTGGCTATTATATACTGTAGTTTTGCCGAATCGTATAGCCTCAAACAGTCCGACTGAAACCAGCATTGAAATGACAACATATTTTAAAAGAATTCCAATATAAATTTCATTAAACTACATACGTAATTAATAATATCAATCTAAATCCTTCCGTCAATAAAAACTGATCCACTTATAAATCTTGTGCACATTCTAAGTCCCAAATTATAATAAATTCCATTGACCACGAGCTGAGTTAATGCAATATCATTCTGACAGATGCCCCTTTTCAGTTTCCGCACCTTTGTGTTACCGCAAAATGGCCAAAAAAAAAAAAATTATGGAGTTTGAATACTGAACTTCAAGAAAGTTTATCTAGCCAGAAATCCCAGAATAACTTACGTACGGAACAACGAATTTAACATGCCCTCACGCATTTTGCCGTGCCATAACGCGCACACTTGGATGTTTACTGAAGTAGCATCGATTAATAAGCTCTTTGAATACAGTCACTATATCGCAGGATAATTCTTGCTAAACGATAGAAAAATCTAAAACAGAGACAACTGAAAACTCAACTCTGAACAATGTTAAACTGTACTGTATGTTCTTGAGAGAAATTTGCCAGATGGATATTATTATTATATGATGACACCTCCAGGGAGTCCAAAGACTAATCGAGTGCGAGTGTGCCAACAGCATCAAATGATTGACACCCCCTTTCCAACTACTAACCGTGCGCAAACTTGATATTCTAGTCAAAATGCAGCCGGAAACTCGTTCTCTCCCTCCCTTCCTGCACTGGTTTTAAAAACGTTATTAGTATCAATCCTATAAAACCCTTTTAATAATTTATTTGCCTCCATCATATCTCTGAAGCCCACAAACCTTCAATCTATCCTCATAGGAGACATCCCACAGGACTGCAACAATTTTCATAACCCGCCTCTGAATCCTCTCCACCATTTCCACTTCACCAAGAAATCCAGGTGGCCAGATCTGTGCACAGTAGTCCAAATGAGGTCTTATTAATGCCTTATAAAGTGGGACAATCACTTCCTTATCCCTACTTGTCAGTGTGTTCTTCAATAACCATGTAATTTGATGTGAAGTTTTGGCAACCTTTGCAATATGCCCTCGAAACTTAAGTTCTCTGTCCACAATAACTTCCAAGTTCCTAGCCTCATCAACTTCTTGCAGTTTAGTTCCATTAAATAGTAAACAGCATGTGATCTCATCCTTCCGAAGTGCATCACCTTACACTTGCCACATTAAACTGGCAACCATTTAGTTTAGCCCAAACCGTCAGCCTATTTAAGTCATCCTACCTAAATCATCTAAATTAACTATCGCTCTTCCCAGTTTTGCATCATCAGCAAACAAGTGGATATCAGAATTTCGTGGCATTGTAGTTTGACCACTGTGTAAACATAAGCAGCGAAATAAGAGTTGATTTTGTCTTAGAATTTTTTGCATTCTTATGGCTTTCCTAAGTCAAATATTCTTAGGAATCCTTACAAAAATATGACTTACGGTATCTTGAGAGACATTACAAATTAAAAATATTTCCAATTGATTTTGATCATTATTGACCTAATAAAAAATAGGATTTGGTTGTTAACAGAATCCCATAAAATAATCTGATTTTGCTATCTGATTTTGCCAAGACACTCCTTTCCCAGAAATCTGTTTTGTCTAAGACTGGCTCCGTCTTTGTGTATAATCTTAATTCGTGAGATTTTTACCAACTAAAACAAAGTGTGATGTTTGTCTTGTATTTTTCCATTAGATTAGATCGGTGCATCCTCAATGTTAAACCAGTGTAAGATCACCAGCTTACTGAGGCATGTTTTTATATCTCTGTTTATCATCAACAACTGATGGTTTATTAACATAAACCATCAAATATTTCTGAAAACGTTCATATAATCTTTCTTTTCAGACGATTGATATTACTTTTCTGAATAACTGTATGCCACTTTCAATTTCCACCAAGCTTTCCTATTGCATGTGTTAATTGCAAAGTTTATTTTGCCTTTTAGAAGCTTCTAAAAGGCAAAATAAACAATGCAATTAACATCATGCAAATAGGAACGCTTGGTGTAAATTAAAAGTGGTATACAGTGATTCAGAAAATTCTGTAAAAATCTATAAATTCAGAAAAGAATCATATTAATACGCTATACAATTACTGTATGCCAAATATTTTGCATTTCTGAGTAAAATAAAATTTGCTTTTTGAAGATGTAGTATTTTATTAATTGTAGCTGTTTTTTTTTTTTTTTTTTTTCGTGCTTAAATTCACAATAAACAGCGCATATAGGGTTTCTTTTCTTTTTCTTTTTTTTTTGTAAATAGTAGCCGAAATATGTACTAATAATTAATTTTTATCATTACTGTGGGTTAAATCATTTAGAGAGGGAAATTTTTTCGCATGAAGAATTTCCAAAATTCGATTTTTTTTTTTTCCCCTCAAAATCACCTTTGCTGTGTATTTTTTCTTTGCTTAATTTTTGTTATTAATATATCATCTACAGTATTGCGTGATTCGATTAATTTTAGTTATTTTCAGTTCACGTTTTTCCTTCGCGATTGAGCTCGCAGCAATTTGTAGATTATTTCATCGAGTCATTTTGGTAGAGCGTTGCGATTAGTGCCTATCGAAGACTCAGCTAGTCGAAATTTCCCTCTCGCGATTGATCGGGCGGTATGGCAGGTGGCCTTCTCCCATTCTGTGGCGACTGGAGGTAATCACTTGCTCCCTTCTCGCGTGTGTTCTCCATCGCTTTCGCCATCCACCTCCTTCCTTCGTACGCATAGAGCACACCCGCAGAATGGGACTGGCTACTTCCTGTCAGTTTAGTCGGTGAAGCTCCATGCATGGCGTCCTGCTGGGCATACAGTGACAGCCGGCTGGCCTGGTTCCATGCTCTCTTGTGTGTTACTAGGATTTTGGGAGTTGTATCTTATTTTTGATGGTGTGTGTGGCCATGCCACTGTCAATGTTTTACAAATACGATGTTTCCTCGTTTCAGCACCAAGAAAGGGACCTCCATTGGCCGCTCCGAAAGCTTCAGACAAAGGGTAAGTAGATTTCTTCCATATTCTTCGACTAGTGTATACGTGGGGATGTATGGATGAGTGTAGGTGATCTGAGAGGTACAGAAGTTACATGCTTACCTTATATAGTCGAGTTTTTGATCATCATACTGAACAGTTCATGATCGTGGACAATGTATCGTTTATATGATAGTTGTTAAAAGCATTTATTGCCTTTAATTATAATACTGATATATAAATAATAAATTGAATCTCAGACCTCGGTTTGTAGATTGCATTCGCTTACATTATGTAAAAGAGGAAGTGGATGAATTATGAATATCGATTTATTTATTCAAAAAATTTAAACTTATTATATGTTAGTATATGATGTAATTCATGTTTCATATTAAGAAAGGCTAAGGGAGTGTTTTTATATTATGTCTGTAAAGATGTCAATTGGTATATATTTTTATTAAAATGTATTTTATTTTCTCTTATTTGACTTCCTGTCAGCCATTGGGCAACGGGAAATTTGGGCGTGTTTTTCCGTAGTAACTAATCGCCTGAACATTGCGTTATATGGAAATAGAAATTTTCACTTCGATCAAATACGAATAAAATTAGAGAAAAAGCTGTCATGTTAGGTATTTGTTTAATGCTTCCAGTTTCCGACTACCATAGACAAATCTCCTCGAAAGTATTCCATGTCAAATATACAATCAAAACATTCAAAGTGCACAATTTTAGATTTACTCCTTTGAATCAGCAATGTTTTAAAATTGTTGTAAGATGCAAGATCGACAGCTTTAAAAAAAAAAAATATACGTTTCTTTTTATTAGCGGTATATGATCATTCGCATGCCTTTGCAGCTGTTTTAACGTGCTTCATCTCTGATTTGGCCTTTTCAACCGGCACGTAAATATTTTGAAAACATTGCAACTTTCTGGTTTTTGAAAGTGCTCTAATTTCAAAATAACAATTTAGACACTGTATAAATTCTATTTTTACATTAATATAACGATAAACTACTCTTAACTCCATTCCGCGAAAATATCCCTCTTTTACGCATTTGCAAGTTAGCACGCATAAAATTAGGAGAATTCCATTTTCGTGAAATGCATGACGTAGTTACTTAGTAGTTGTAAAGCAGTTGCCTCACTCTTTATAAAACATATATTAATTCTCTTTATACGATATCACTGCTGTTAATATTGTATTCTTCAATTCCGCATCAGAAATATGTAATTCTTTGCTCCTTGCTTGAAACACACCTGTCATCTTCAATGTTTTTGTACATCTAAAGTCGACGTGCGCTATTATCACTTCATACTTAATGATTTCAATAAGGGTTACTATTTTATAAGGTAGTGAAGAGAAAAGAAAAACTTGGTAGCTGTTTGTATGTCGTCAGCATGTGCTACACGGCCGAGTAGTTTAGCAAACCTTTGAAGCAGGAAACAGAGGTATCTTAGTGACGTAGATCTTAATCTTGTTAGTGGAACGTCAAAGAGAAGGGAGTAAACACAAGTGAATGGATATTAACGAACTTAGAACTGTTTTTATTGAAAAATACTAAAATTTCTATTTAAATATAATACAGTGATATATTGGTTCACTCTACATTAAAAATACCAGGATTTGCCTTATCCACACTTCAAAATATGTTTATATGTTAATTTTTACTATCCAGAACTCAGCATACTTAAATGAAAATGCAATGCAGTTTTTTTTTTTTTTTTTCCAAAAATAGTCAGTATATGAAATTTCAGTTATTATCGATATAAGGAGCTCTCCATACAACTTAAAAAAAAAAAAAAAAAAAACACCCACTCTTAATGTATGTGTCTTTTCTGCTTGGATGCCCACACAGTATGTATTCTTAAGTAGGACAGTTATCAGTTTTTGGAAAAGCATTATTTTTCGTTTGTGATTTCAACAACAATTACATTGCATAAAGGTGTGGTGTGAGAAAGGGAGAAAAGAAAGAACCTGTAAGGCAGGTAGTTGAGTAAGGTGCATGAATCAAAACTTTAATTGTAAGTGTCATGTGCAATAGTCTTGCTTTTAAAAGTAAGTTTTGGGACCACTATTTTATTGAAAGTTACAGGCAGATTTGATAAAATGTTTCACTTAATTTTAAGTTTTATATATATATATATATATATATATATATTACAATTTTAGTTTTCATCTTATATTTTATATTTAAGAAATTTCTGTGTATAATATCTTCAGATGCTCTTCAATATTGGCATTTTATGAAGGCTACTTCAAATTCAAAATAATCTTGAAAAGTTAATTATTGCAGTTATTCTACTATATATTGTTGTAAATCTTCAACTACAATATAATGTTGCATAATCAAATGTAAAACTGTTCGTTTTTGTAATTGTTCTTAAGAGATTGATTCTGAAACCTAAAATTTGAGAGCTGCTACAACTTACATAATTAGGAGTATTGCTTCTGAAATTTCTATTTGATAGAAATATCTTCACTTAATTACATATGCAACTGTCCAGTTTTGTTAAAATATCCATGATCGTTTTATGCATTATTTATTTTATTTATTTTTTTTTTTTTTAAATGGCATTTTAAATGTTTAAGTTTGAGAAACACTTAAAGATGTATGCCATTTTAGAATATTATCACTTTCAGCAAAATTGCTAATTATCTTTGTCAGCGATAAGAATTGGCTCGGACTAGTATTCTGATTCATTAACATACTTCAATCACACAGAATATATTATGAATATAGCTTCTCACCAAAACTGCACTCTGCAATATTTTATGTTATAAGTATTATTTTGTCATTTGCTGAAAATATTCCAGAAGTCATAACAAAACAATTTTGCTGTTTAATTTTCATGAATATTGTGCTGTGATTAACAGAAACAGATATTTGCTTGCAAAACATCATTAAATATGACACGGTACTCATGAAAATTAAGCAGCAAAACTGTTTTGTTTTTAAAATGTTATCAATTTAACATACTTAAAATATATCAGTAATCATTCATCAAAATTACTACTGAAACATTATACCTAAAAACAGGAATTATTACATTTTTTCCCCTTCTATTTATCACATATAACCTGGCTATAATTAATGCAGTAGATAGTTATCATCTGCCTCATTTGTGAAAGGCATATGGAATATGTTTGCCTTTTATATGATATGGTAACATCTGCAAATGCATTTTGATTTCTTGAAATTCTTAAAATTTCTCCTATTATAGATCAAAATCTGGAATAATAGGTTGATATATTCAGAATGTTCAGTGGCAAGCACTTGCCAAAATTACTACTGAAAAGTTTTATGTTATGTGAATTTTTTCGCCTAAAAATTTTCTCTTTTATTATTTTTGGCATTTGACACATAATGGTGTATGTTCTGCTTACAAAGTATAGTGATATTATTGTGACATGATAGTGACTTCTGATTCAGCATATTGTTTATACTCAACCATCTGTGTAGAATAATAATGAATTTGCCAACTTGCAAAGATGCCTCAAGCACTAATAAACGCTATTAGAGTTGGTTTGATGCAAAGGTTAAAAAATCCAACTGAAACAAAGGACAAAAAGAAAATTTGAAAACTATATAGTGGTAAATTCATAAATTTGAAGACTGCAATTTTTTTTTTTAAATTATAACACTGCTCATGTAAAGCACAAAAAAAAAAAAAAAAAAAAGGTTATAACTAGATACTATCTGAAAGTAACAGAAGTTTCATTTGCTGCATAACATTTTACATCCCATCAGTTTTAGAGTTAATATTTTAATACCTAGTATAAATTTTAATCAGATAATTATTTCTTGAAATATTGAATGCACAGTTTCTAATGATTATCACTGATATGAAACTATCGAAACTCCCCCCCCCCCCTCTCAGAATTAATACCTGTTCATCTGAGCAGTATAAGCTGTTATTTTGCAGTCTGTTTCAGTGCTTCCTATATTTATATGCATAAGATCATATATCTTAAATTGTTCCATGCTCTTACTTTTAATACCTAAGCTTTCTTTTTTCCTGTGTTGCTTTTGTAGCTATAATAAAAGGAAACTATCTATTCCTCGAAACTGTTCATTGCAAAATTGTGGTCATTGTTCTGGTTAATGCAATCTTCACATCTTTTTTCAGAGACTATCCAATAATCTTATTCGTCATTCACTACCCATTTCACTCAAAAGTACCAAACACTTCTTTTGTTTCAAATATCCATAACTTACAAATCCGTAACAGTACATTTCAAAATCTCTCCACAATTGACTGTTTTTTAGTACATCATGTATAGTAAACATTTAGCAGAAGTGTGTTATAATTCTAATTAGATACTTCTGCTGTAAATTTCTAGTCCTTTATCAGCTCTTTAAATGATTTCATCTAGAATTGTATCACTATTTACTTCTCAAATATATATACACAGACTTCATAGGACTCCCATCAGTGATTTTTCTTTCTTGTGAGATTCCACTAGCAATATTAACCTAAAGTTAGCTCACTAGTTACTAATAAGCATTAAACCAGAGAGTACTTATGCCTGTATTTTGACCTTATCATGGGCCTTTATCAGTCATTTTTAATAAATCTTTATCAACTGGGGGGCACTATGGGGAACTCAATTTTATTAAACTTATACAGGGCTTTCTGAAGGGAGAGGAAAGGAATGTCAATCTATATGCATACATTTAGTTCTTTCCAAACTTTTTAAACCATTTTGATATATAATTTCACCTTTATATCCACTCTTATGATCCCACAGTAGCATATGTTTGTACATACATGAGAGATCTACTGCTCCTAATCTTTTTATTTAATGACTGGTTACTTCTCTAGAGTTGTGAATATTGCTTACTTGTTGCATCTCTAACGAGCACTGTGGTGTGAATGTTTATGAATGTTTTGTAGGAGATAATGATTTACATCAGCCATTGTGAGGCTATCATCCTGCTTATCGGATCTGGATGATCTGGAAATGTGCTGGAATGGCTTAAGATATACTTGGTGAATAGGAAACTAAAG
The DNA here is from genome assembly GCF_054136105.1 of Typopeltis vanoorti. NCBI lineage: Eukaryota > Metazoa > Arthropoda > Arachnida > Uropygi > Thelyphonidae > Typopeltis > Typopeltis vanoorti. Next base: position 115,179,024 of record NC_143553.1, read on the forward strand.
CTGTCCAATATATATATATATTCATAATAAATTTAATTTAATCCTTTATCCAAGTGTGAGCAAACAAAGTTTGCGCCTGAAAATATCTCCAGGACTGGGATAAGGTAGTACAACATGTGCAACTTGTAGCAAAGGTCGACCAAGCTAACATCACTCCTATCTCAGTATCTCACATAATGCAAAACACATCTCCTTGCAGATATGTATAATGTTATGCATTAAGGGAAGGGCCACTACCCAGAATAGTTTTGACCTTTATTGAGGTCTCTTCAGTGGGAGCCAGGCCCAGAAGTGGAGATACCAGGCAGAAGCAATTGCAAGGTCATCTTTACCTATAGGAGTTGCCAAAAGGTCTGCCACCTTTTTATTAAATTACTCTGAATTTAGAGATTTAGGAGTGATGTTAGCTTGGTCCACTTTTGCTACAAGTTGCCAAGGAATGTACTACCTTACCCCAGTCCTGAAGATATTTTCAGGCGCAAACTTTGTTCTCACACTTGGATAAAGGATTAAACTAAATTTATTATAGTCTAACCAAGTGAAAAATAAACTTTGAACATCTTTCTCTAAATCCAGAGTAATTTAGTAAAGAGGTAGCACACCTTTTGGTAACTCCTATAGGTAAAGATGACCTCGTCACTGCTTCTGCGTGGTATCTCCACTTTTGGGCCTGGCTCCCACTGAAGAGACCTCAATAAAGGTCAAAACTAGTCTGGGTAGTGGCCCTTCCCTTAATACAACATTATACATATCTGCAAGGAGATGTGTTTTGCATTATGGGAGATACTGAGATAGGAGTGATGTTAGCTTGGTCAACCTTTGCTACGAGTTTCCCGGTGTTGTACTACCTTACTCCAGTCCTGAAAATATTTTCAGGTGCAAACTTTGTTTTTGCTCAGACTTGGATAAAGGATTAAACTAAATTTATTATAGTCTAACCAAGTGAAAAATAAACTTTCAATATATATATATATATATATATATATATATATATATATATATATATATATATATATATATATATATATATATATATATGAGGTTAGGTTACCACAAGTTTTTCATCTTAGTTCTACTTATATATCCTATCTCCAAACTTTTTATACAGTCATATATTTTAATCTTGCGTAATTTTCAGTGTAATCTAGTAGGATAGTATCAAGCTAATTTCTTCAAACTTAACATAGAGAAATGTCCTGGTATCTCGTTTCATAGAGATGAAAATAATATCTTATACAGTATGGCAGTTTAACTTTTACATTAAAAAAAGAACAATACTACTGTTTATATTTAAATCATAACTTGAATGCAATCATTTGGCATACTAACAACAAAGATTTACCTAATCTGATCAAAATTAGTAACTATTTGCATTGCAGCCCTTAACTTCCTTTATATCTTTCAGATTTATCTCTGATCTTGCAGATTTATAGGATGAAATTGTGTTACCAAATGGTTTCACAGACAGTATCCATATTATATTATAAATATGGTATGTATGTGTGCCATTCTTTATTTATAAGATAGTTTGGATATCGTTTGTGATGAAACCATTCCTATCATTTGCAACTTTCCCCTCCAAAAATAAAAAAATAATAAATTAAATAAATAAATAATAATGATAATACTATTTTTATATGCAGAAGATCTCTAGAGCCACACATACACACACAGAGGTTGCAAAACCTACAACACAACAGCTGTGCATGCCCAGAATTAAAAAGAAAGAAGGAATTGTTAGTTTGTTTCTTGAAAAGATGAAGGTGATAGTTCTAATGAAAACAGTGTACAGGCAGCCCTCGGTTTACACGTCAGTTCCGTTCCTGAAAAAACAGGCATAAAATGAACCCAATTTTAATGGGTGGTACAAAGTTATGTTCCAAGCAGTCAAAAAAACATATGCACATGAAGTATGTATAACATTATTATATTTAAAGCTTTGATAATACATATGTATATATTTGTTAAAATAAAATTATTAATGACAAAAACAAAACAAAATTATATACAAAAAATATGAAACTTTGAAAAGATATTACATATTTCTATATTGAAGTTCCTGGTTTCGGATCGCCTGCTTTTTTTTTTTTTTTTTTTTGAAAAAAAAAGTATCCAGTGTTAACTGCCTAGATTTTCTTTTTCTTTCTTTAAAGAGTTCAGTGTAAGGTCGAATAGATGTGATTACACTCTTTTCTACGTTCGCACTCCGTTCCCGTTCGTGATCCATTTCGCAGAGTTCATCAATCAATGTCTCTATGCTTGCAAGGATACACTGAAAATCGGCTGTTTTTATATCTCTCAGAGGACCCTCTTGGTTTTCTTTCTCCTCCTTTGGATGGTGACTTAATTGTTCAGCTAATTCTTTTAAGACTTCACTGGAAAGCGGTTTATCATGGCTCTCTCTCTAAGACTTGTCACATCTTCAGCTGTAATATCGTCCGTCCACCTCTCGTGCAAGCTTAGTAATGTCTTCAATAACATTCTCCTCTTGCTCGAAGTTGTGCATAAATGCTGGAAGAAGTTTTCACCATGCTCTTTTTGAACACTTTGCTGACACTTCATTCCAAGCTGCCTTGATGTTGTTAATGCCATTCAAAATACCGAATGACCACCAATAGTCTTTAATAGTTTTTCCTGAAGTGTCCAAGACTCTTACCATTTCCATAAATGTTATAAGGAGGTAGTAGGCTTTGAAGATTGATATAATCCGCTGATCCAATGGTTGCAAACGTGATGTTGTGTTTGTGGGCATGTAAACAACCTTGACATCCAATGGTGTTCTTAGTTCAGCAAGGTTTTGAGGATATCCAGGGGCATTATCCAAGAGAATCAATGCCTTGGCTAGCAAATCATTTTCTTTACAGAAGCAAAGCACGGTAATACAAAAATAATTTGTGTACCAATCTATAAAAGTCTTGTATAGCCCAAGCTTTCTTGTTCTTCCAATAGACTGGCAGCCTGGCTTTTAGACCCTTGAAAGTGCATGGTGTCTGTGAATGGTACACCAACATTGGTTTAAGCTTCAAAGTTCTTGAGACATTTTCACCGAACAAAAGGGTAAGTCTATCTTTTGCAGCTTTAAAACCTGCAGCGGAATGTTCTTCACAGGAAATGCAGGTGTGTGATGGCAATTTTTCCAGTAGAGCCCAGTCTCATCAATATTAAAAATGAGATCAGGAGGATAACTTCCTTGTTCTACACAGTCTTGAAATTCTTTAGGAAAAGCAGCCGCTGCTGCAACATCTGCACTTGCTGCCTCACCACATAATTTTACACTATGGCACTTACTTCAAGCCTTAAATCTCATGAACCAACCTTTGCTTCCTAAAAATGTTTCTTCACCTCCATCTGTTTTTTTAAGATCCTCAAAAATTGTTTTTGCTTTCTCAGTTATAACAGCCTGCATCAAAGGAATGTTTTTCTGATTCAAGTCATCCATCCATAATGATAATAATTTTTCCAATTTTTTCATGAAGTTTACCCCTGCTATAACTTACATGTTTTGCATTTAGTACTGTCGTAGATTGTTTCGCAGACCATTTTATTCTATCTACATTCTTCTTAATTGTAGTAACAGTTGATGGAGATTAGTTCATACTTCTACAGACATTAGCACTTGTCTGCCCATCTTCCATTCTTCGAATCACCTCCATCTTCTTTTCAAGTGTGATTGATTTCCTCGCCTTCTTAACACCAAGTTCTGCTAACTTTTCTGCATTTGTTTTATCAGACATGAAATTACGTACTTTATCAATTTAAATACGTATGTATGTAAAAATAAAATTAAATAGAACAATTAGGTAGATTCAACAGTAAAACTAGGTTTGATACATATACATCATTGTAGCTCGGTAAACACTCAAACACTAGAGTGTCTGCTAGTGTAATTTCTCAGTCAGACCACATTACAGTAAGAAAGCCCTCGCAGACATCCAGCGTTATTGTGAATCGGTGTAAATTGAACTGTCGTAAACCAAAGGCTGCTTGTGTTTCCAAAGAGCAGAGGTAGAAGGGATTAAATTTGGTTCTATAAGTTTGAACTGGATTGTGTATTGATGTTGGACAATATCAATGAAAACCAACAATAGAAAGGACATAAGGCAGAAAGAGAGAGATCATCTAAGAGAAATTAATTGAAGGAAGTCTGCAAAAGAGGATCATGTGTTAATTAGATCACTCTCTCCTGATAGCTTCAAGCATATTTAGGGACGTGATGCACCATTCCAGATCCATTGCCCATCCTCCAAAAAATTAGGGCATTTTGTTTACATGCTCAGGAGGCTATGGATGGATGTAGTGCATTTGTTCCAAAAAAAGACTAGAAATGTGAGGCAACCCAGGAAGCAAAAGTTGATCTTGGATGTCAGCTGAATGTACTCACGTTTAAAGAGACGTGAGGTGAGAACCTTCTTATTAGAATAAGAGAGGACTTTTTTCTAGTATTGAAATTTACTAGGCTATCCTCATCCTACGGAAGAATGGTAAGGAGATCAGAGGATCTTAAACCTTGAATTATTATCACTTAGTTCAAGATCATATGAAGATGTGTTCATTAGCTGACTAAGTATAATGTCATATGAATAGGAAACAGAATAACAATTCTACAAGTACGTCATATTACACTGTTTATGAGGTAGTGGTAGATAGAGATATATAAAGAGATACTGAAAAAATTAATATTACATTAACAATATAAACACATAATTTCATATAAGCTTTTTATTAAAAATTCAGTATACAAATTCAAACAAGTTGTTTTTAAGTATTTAGGTAAGCAGTTGAAAAGTAATGGAAAAAGTAGTTTTAATAGCAGTTATTATCTAAAGATAACAACAACTAATAATAAGATAAGATGCAGAAAAGTTTTTTAATGACTTTCATATGTAAGAGCTTGGAAAGCCTGTAACACATTGATATCATGTGTAGGCATGAAGTAAGAGAGGAAATTTGCTAATCTTTTTGAAAACTGGAATTGCCATCTTGGGAGAAATGCTTCATGTGGAAGGGCTATTCCTGAGAACAGAACTAGATGGAATGAAAGATGAAATGAAAATAAAACAAAAATGGGGCAGAATTATATTTTAAGAACATCAAAGGTATCTTGGTTAACATTGCTTTGAAGGATGGTATGGAGATCAGTGTTTAGGGCAGTGGTAGAAGATCATCTTGAAACTTAGGATATTTGAATATTGCAGAGTTTGTCATATGACTAAGACGAATGGAGAGTGCTATCACTGCAAAACTGATCTTCAAGGTCAGTTCTTCTATTTCATCAGTCTTATGACTGATAGCTCAGCAGCAGCATTTCCTTCCATTCTTCTCTTCTGTTTGTTTTCCTGTTTATATCGTAGTATGTTTTTAGTCCACAAGGTCAGTCATATTTATGATAAAAAGAAAAGGTGGATATTATAATAATAGAGCCCTGAGAAAACATCTGTGTTGGTAGAGAAATATGAGGAGTGATCACCAATATACATGCAGTAATGACCTGTGAAAAAGCTAGTGCTCCATTTACAAAAGTTCGAAGGCAAACCATAAGATGGCAATTTGCTTAGAAGCCCTCTGTGTGCAAGATCTTACCAAATGCCTTGAAAATACAGACAAATCAGCCTTCTGAACACATGCAATTTACAGACAAGAAAATACTGTTGTTGGTGATGATGGGCAATAGATGGCGTTGATAGTAGTAGTATCATAGTTGGAGAATTGAGTAGTAGTGGAAAGGATGGGATGTATTTAGTGAGGCAGAGTAGTATGCGCTCCCACGACGAGTCTTTGGACTCCCTGGAGGTGTCACATAATAATAATAATAATATCAAGTACAGCAGTATAGATTCCAGCCCTTATTATTCTTCATTTTGCCATTTGCAAATAGCAAATATGATACATGCAATCCATTTATTTAGTTCCATTACCTCTTGTGTTTCAGCCATTTTCTATTTACAATTTTGCTAATCTAGATGGCTAAGTTGATAGTGTAGCCACTCTCCAACCAACAAACTATGGCTTCATATCTTGGCATGGCTATGGATTTGTGAGTGATTTTAGGCAGTAGCTAATTTCATCACCTAGTGTGAGAACACTACCTGCATATTGAACTAAACTGTTCAATGAGGGAAAAGTCTGTTTATTCTCTATAGCAGAATTTCTGCATTATCTAATAACTATTAGCTCCACTACGATACTAATACTCTTGTGCTGTTACAGACATTAGTCAGTTTTACATCAACATAAAAATTAGTTAACTGAAGCAGGTTATGATTGTTAGTGTTCAAGGTTCTCAAAGTGAGTCTATTGTAAATGTTCCATGGAAACAAGTTTATTGTTACTTAGTGGATATTTGAAATCTGTACAGAGTGATCTTCACTCGGTACTTCATTGGTATACTGGAATGAAGTATAAAAACAATGAATTCAGCCTTTCAGCACTTGTCCATCTTTCTCTGTTATTTTGGAGAGGATCGAGGTGACAGCATACTTGTTTTGGAAAAAGGTTGGATATATGCTTGCTTCTCTGTATTGAGATAACCACCAGTTGAGTATAAGATTGCATCAGTGATATAGAACAGAGTTGTTCAGTATTCTTCTAATATCTTGGGTCTTTAGTCTTTGAAAAACTGTTTATTTCTAACCTAGCTGTAATATCCAGATGATAAAATTGGTTTGAACAAACACTGTTATATAAGTTAGTTCATTGTTTTGACTAAGTTCCCTTTTATTCCATAAATTGATTCATTTGACTCCCTATTACTTATTCTGTGTATTTTTTTATTTAATTTGCTATCTTCACTAAAAATTGTACCTAAAATAGATCACATTCTAGATGATTGGAGCTGAGCTCTCACAGAGCTCAGCTCCAATCAATCATCTAGAATGTGATCTTCTTACTAGGCCTTCTGATTTATGAAGTTGCAGCTGCTGAAAAACTTTTATAACTCTATATTTGAGCTTTTCCGGTCAAATATCATCTTCTCCACCTGCTTTTCCACATTTCAAGTTTTTGTGCCTATCAGTACATATCATAGTTGTATATATACAGCTATGATATGTACTGATTGCATCTCTCTTGAATATTTTCTACCACTGTTCTAAAGCATGACCCTTACAAATTCTTTGCTATATATTTTACTCGCTGGCTGAAATTAAATATCATTGAACAAATCTAATTTCACAATACAGAATATTATAGTCATAATAAATTCTGTAGAATGCTTGCTATATATAGGTAGTGCTACTTTGATTAAAACCTTGAAAGATTCAGAAAGGGGGTCTTAATAAATGGATTACGGATTATAAGAATGTTGGAAGTTTATTTTGCACTTGGTTAGACTATAATAAATTTAGTTTAATCCTTTATCCAAGTGTAAGCAAACAAAGTTTGCGCCTGAAAATATCTTCAGGACTGAGGTAAGGTGGTACATCCCTTGGCAACTCATAGCAAAGGTGGACCAAGCTCTCTCATCACTCCTTGTCTCAGTATCTCCTATAATGCGAAGCACATCTCCTTGCGGACATGTATACTACTATGCATTAAGGGAAGGGCCACTACCCAGACCGGTTTCGATCTTTATTGAGTTCTCTTCAGTGCAAAAACTTCCAACATCTTTCTCTAAATCCAGAGTAATTTAATAATAAGGTGGTACACCAGTTGGCAACTCGTATAGGTAAATATGACCTCTCCATTGCTTCTGCCTTGGTATCACCACTCTGGGTCTGCCTCCCACTGACGAGACCTCAATAAAGGTCGAAACCAGTCTGGGTAATGGCCCTTCCCTTAATGCATAGCAGTATACATGTCCGCAAGGAGATGTACTTTGCATTATGGAAGATACTGAGACAAGGAGCGATGAGAGCTTGGTCCACCTTTGCTACAAGTTGTCAAGGGATGTACCACCTTACCTCAGTCCTGAAGATATTTTCAGGCGCAAACGTTGTTTGCTTACACTTGGATAAAGGATTAAACTAAATTTGTTATGGATTATAAGAATGCTTACAGGCTGCATATCAAACTCTAAGCATTGTTATTTTATACGCATCTCCAGAGAATCAGAGCCTCATTGAGGGGGGACCCTTTGCAGATTGTATTTCAGAAAATATTCACTGAAGACATGCTAACAATGCACACTTGAAGCTTATTTCCATTCACTTACCACTCACACATACCATGAGAATCTGGACCTCACATGTGTAAAATTAAGATATTTTTGTTTATTTCAATTTGTTTTTTATACTATATTCGAAAAATCTCTATTCAGTATTTTTCCTTTACTTATTTCTTTATCTTATTTAACTTAACAGTCGTAACTCCGAGTTGTACTATCGTTGCTTGAAATAGTCATCACTTTAATCCTTTCAGTCTATAATTTAACTTCCCATCACCCTTCTCAAGGTTGTAACTATGCTACTTAATGTGTACATAGTTTAGAATTTAGGAATTGCCTCTGGCTGGAGCCAAGTCCTTTGTTTAACTAGCTGGCTTTCTCTCACACTGATCTTTGAAAATTTATTTGTATTTACGACTGTGCCATCAGAGATCACGTAGAGGAATTGTATATCCTTCCTATACATGCAAGAGAAATGCCCAGCACAACACAGAAATTATCTCTAAAATTCAGCTCTAAGTCAAGCAATGTTTAAAACTTACTATTAGTCAATCGTGGCTACTTTTACTTTTAAGGTCACACAGATTCTATCTTTTTATGAGAAGTGCATTGGTAAGTCAAAATCAGGCAAGTTATTTAACAAACAAAACAGTTTATTCATTCTAAATCAAGAAAATTACATAGATTAAAACTACACATATTAAGATATCTGTCTCTAATTCACTCAACTAAATAAAATGATAACAATGTAAGTTGCGTGTCTGGTTCTCCACTCGATTAAACAAAGATTTTTCGCTTAAACTTAATGACAAAGAATATAAATATGCTCACATAGAAATCAGACATGTGGATAGCCTATTCATACTTTAAATTAATTTAACTCAGGCTATAAACATTATTAGGCTTAACTAAAACTTTTACATACAATTCCCTTTTCATCATATAACATTAGCTAATTCTTTAGAACTCTGTACAGTAGTTACAATTACTTGTATGGCTTTCTGACTTCACTACTGTTCTTTATGCTAACAAACTATAGGATCAGCAATCTTTGCCTTAAATTTCACAATACAGGAAAGTTTTACATAAAATCTTACTTGCTACCTTGTCAGCCAGTTCATTATACAAGATCCTAGAGATCGCGAACTCGTTCTTCTTTCCAATAAAATCCACAAACAGGTACTATTTCACAACATCGATGATACAGTACACTTGGAGATCGTCAAGGAACTTAGCGGTGAAATTCTTGAATAGACTGTCACTGCTATTACGAACCTCCTATCATCATCGGACTTCGGCTGCCGGGACATGAATCCCCGTCCTTGGAACGGCAGGACACGCAGGAATCTCCTCATAGCAAGAGCAGGAACAGAAAGCCCCTTATCTCTCGATTCTTCCCCCTTATATTCTACTCTACCAACCTTGGAGCTCTTTCAGATTGAGTCGCCCGGATTTTCTTGGAGGGGTCTTCTCTGCTATCCTCAGGTCTTACATTTTTAATCCCACATGTTATTTCTTTGTTTATACAATTTTTATAACAATTTATTCTAATCTTTTTCCAGATTTAATACAGCATAAATGAGTTAAGTGTTAATCAAATTACAAGTATTTTATATTGATGTTATTTCCCAAGTAAAATCGGTATAGAAAAATTTTTATTCTAAATCCTTTCTATACAAGATTTTAGACATGCATCCTGACCACATTTAGTCATTACCGAGTTCTCCCTGCATACCTTGAATTTCAAAATTTCCCTAATATCTCTACTGTACCTTATCAACTTGTATGTTTCTGTCATATCTCCTCTCCTCTTTTTATTTCTCAAATTTTGTTGATGCTCTTTCAACTTGTCTTCATATACAAAATTTCACAGGCCAGATATGATCTTTACCTGCTGCTGGATCCTTAACTGTTTCATCATCTCCTTCCAACTAGGTGACCATATCTGAGCACAGTGAGATATCAAAATCTTGTAAAGCAGGAGAATAAATTCTTTGTCCTATATGTTAGTGTTCTCTTTAACACTTCAGTTTTCTGATGTGATGACAGCATTGTAGTCTCTAAACTGTATCTTTGGAAACTTGGGGAAAACTGGTCTCATAGTTAGTTCTTCAATACATAGCTGTCTTCATTGACTGTGTATTGTTAAAGTGCCTGTAATAATGTTAGCTTCAGCTAGTGAAATGCTGGCCTGTAAATAATTAATTTTGGTAAGTTATTTGCATTCCTATTAGCCTTTTTTTTTTCTTTTTTTTTTCAGACATTTGACATTAATGAAATGCATTACCTTGCACTTGCCAACATTACTCCAATGCTGATTAACATTTGCCCATAGAATTAGTGTTCAGATACACCCTTTATCATCCAACCCAACTTTGCATCATCACCATGTAACTGGATATTTCCCTTGAGAAAAGTCTCAGTATCATTAAGAAACAAGTTAAACAGCAGTAGTCCAAGCACAGATGCCTGGAGGTCACTGATCACCCTCCTTTTGCTAGACTGACTACCTTCATATATCACTCTGATAACTCACTCAGCTTCTCCTCTCCTATCTATTTCACAAAAGTATTTTTCCATACACATTCCCTTAAGTTTATAGAATAACCTTCAATGTGGAATCCTGTTAAATGTTCTTGACCACTGTTGTAGTATATCTGTCCCCACATTACTGTCACTATTGCTCAGATTAATGAAGTGAAATATATCTTTGGCTTGTCCTATGTCATAATATTGTCAACTGTAAAGGATCAGACTATTATCTATTTACCTCTACATGCAGGACCTAACCAGCCACTCTAGTAGCTCAATTATTCCACGAGTACAGATTGGTCTACAGTTGATTACATTAGTCCTAGTTCCACCTTTGTCTAATAGAAATATCTTGCCCCCTTTCTTTTCATTAGACATCATGCATGTGTTGAGACTCAAGTCATGAACATTGTTAATTTATAGATTGTCATGTCATTTCCTAGTGTATACTCATTAAAAATACTAGAGAATATGATAATCAGCATGCTTTTCTCAACAATTTTATTCTAGATTAATCTGTTTGTCAAATCTCTAACTTGATCAGCTCTTAGCTTTTCTATCTTTGAATGCTCCATCCACCAATTCTCATTTATCCATGGGTAGGTTGAGTCCCCTAATTAGGGTTTTTAGGCTACTTAATGCAAGCTACTTTCCATTCCTCACCTGCATCCCTCTAAGGGTAAGTACAGCGACTCCTATCTTTAAAAGCTCCCTTTAAAAAAAAAAAAATCAGTATACAGAATGAAGTTTACTAAAGACCTCAGATAGTAAAGGATGAATGTAAAAATAGTTTCATTTTTAAAACGAATAAAGAAAAAACATTTGGATGGTTTGGTCAAAGAAAATTAAAGCTTTGTGGAGAAAGTATTATTATACATTTTATCCCAGATCTCAATGGCTTATGGTTGAAATATATTGATCCAGTGGAAGCAAGGAAAAGAAGGCTATAAATAAAGGGAAATAAAGTATTATCAGAAACCAAAGAATAAGATAAGATAAAAGAACATTACAACAAACAAAGAAAAACTAGATGTAAGAAATATGTAAAGAAGTTGAACATAAATAAAGAAACAGCTGACATGGCAATAACAGTAATTATAACATGTATTCATAATCCTAAAACAAAAGTATTGGTACTTTTTTTAATTGTTGTTCTTGTTTTTGGACAAAAAAAGGACAATTACGTATTAAGAAAATACCATAAAATAAAGTAAGAAAACAAGAAAATAAAATAAATCAGCCTCGAAAGCAAAGGAAGTAAACAAAGTAGACTATCACTGCTGCTTTCAACCTTGCAATAGATAGTAATAGAATGAGCGTAGGGAATAAACATTAGTGAAGTGCAGATATGTATGCCTTTAGTGCATTTATGTCTGTAGTATATTTTGTTGATACACTCAGCAGAGAATGAGCAGGATTTAAAACATAATATATAGGATGAAAGGAGTTATACATAAATATGAACAATATAAACACATCAGAAACAATGGTAAAAGATCAAACGAACAGAATAACATAGATAAAATATATATCAGGTTGGTGCGTCGAGCAAGTAAATTTGTTCCTCTACCTGATCAAAGAACAGCGAGATATGTTAGAAACATGAGGAATTGCTGTTGCAAAAATAAAAGTGAATAAAAGATCATTTATTTACAAACAAAATAAGCAAAGGCACCAGAAGATTTATGAAAAAATATTTGTGTGGAGTGTATTCATAAATTGTTGTAGGACTTGGCTATCACAGAAAAGATGAAATGAATATGTAAAGTATGGATAAGAAGAATGTGGGACTTTGTCTTCTTCATTAGCTATGTATAGAGAAGATCATCAGGTCAACTTCTTCACTATTTGGTGATCAATTAACTAAATAGTGTCTAGCATTATGGTTTTTGCCAACCTTGATTGACAGTTTATATAGCTGTCATCACCCACCTTTGAATACAAACCATAAAAGGTTTGACAAAAGTCTTGTGGTCACTCATGACATTTCATCAGGATTTGAAGATAGGCCTACTTATCATACTGTCATCTTTTTTGATGACCTACACTTTGCAATTGGTTCACCAGCTTTGTTGCTGTTTGATGATTTCCTCTCCTAGATCCCCCCCCCCCCCCCCCCCCGATCTCATCAATAATTCTGAAGGATTGCATAATAAACAATATCTTCTCCCCCCCCCTTCCCTGATGCATTCACATGTGCACACACATAGCATCTCATGATATCATATATAACACTAATGAATATGCTACCAGTAGTTTTGATTTTTGTGTTAGGTAGTATATAAAATACCAGGTTACAAATAAAAGTTACAACATCTGTGGTATAAACACCAACCTAAATAATATCATCTGCAGGCATCCAAACCTATTCTACTTTTGACTGTACCTCAAATCTCTGCCATGTGAATCATAGCTAGATTTTGCCAATCAAGATTCGTCCAAACTACATCCTGTATGATTTCTTCTGACACAAGTGTAGTGCATTTGCTTTTGTGCAATTTGATGTTCCTTGCCAGAAGATGCATATTATTCAGTTTCCAGTTTTTGGCCTTGTGATGTAAGATTTCCTTGCTTCATTATGTATTCTGCTCTCTCTCTCTACCATTTCCCTAATTCTGAAAATCATTCAGACTTCAAGCTTGATTTTCTGCAAATACCCTCACAATGAAGTCATCTTCCTTAATGACTTTAATATCCGTAACTCTAACCCCCCAACCAGAATTCCTGATAGTCCACTCTGGATCTTTTCTTACCTAGGGCCCCCGTTTACTTGGTAATTCAGATCACAATTTAATACAAAATTAATAACGGAAAACTCACGTACAAAGATTATTTAATAGTATAATTTTCGCCTGTGTGTCACAGGCATCTTCAGTACATATTAAGCTCAAATTAAACAATAACTGACAAAATTCCAAAAAGCGCCACCTAAATAGCTGGTGTAAGATAACTAAAAAGGTCAATAAACTTCTTTAAAAAAATTAAAAAAAAAAACAATATACAATAAAAAGTTAGGAAAGATTAGCTGATTTGTAAAGTACTATCTCCCATAAAGGGGATAGACTCACTTCTCCTAAGGACAAGCTTCCACATCTTAATTATCCACGTGTCTATACCATATTCCGTGCTCTTGTGGATTATCTTATTTCGGACAAACAGGAAGATCTGCCTCTATTCGGCTAGAAGAACACCAAGCTTATATTGAATACTTTAAACCTGAAAAGTCTGGACTTGCAGAACATGCCATCTTCACTAGACATAGAGTTCATTGGAGAAAGACGAGTCCTTCACAAAAGTCAGTTCCTCGTGGAACGCCTTTATAAAGAAACATGTGAAACTTTACTTCATTCTCCTAACTTAAACAGATCCGACGGCTTACGTCTATCCCCTTTATGGGAGATAGTACTTTACAAATCAGCTAATCTTTTCTAACTTTTTATTGTATAGTTTTTTTTTTTTAGCAAGTTTATTGACCTTTTTAGTTATCTTACACCAGTTACTTAGGTGGCGCTTTTTGGAATTGTCAGTTATTGTTTAATTTGAGCTTAATATGTACTGAAGATGCCTGTGACACACAGGCGAAAATTTATACTATTAAATAATCTTTGTACGTGAGTTTTCCGTTATTAATTTTGTATCGATATGCCTACTCACAATATACCTCTTTTAAAACTTAGATCACAATTTGATCCAAGTTTCATCTCTAATTGAATGCCTCCCCCTCTCCATTTACAACCTTGTGTACACTACATACGTGTTGTGATCTTGTTAGAAAAGTTATTCATGTTAGATATAACTTTTTTTTTCTTCTTCAAAAAAGTATATCTAAACAGTCTGAGAAAGAAAAAAAAACGTTCATAGTAAGGAACTCGAGACAAAAACTCCAGTGTCATTTACATTTATGTGAAGCGACAACACTTGCAAATCCATCATTAACAAAAAATAACGTTGACTTCGAAGGGGTTAAATCTAGAAAAATCATCACCTGTGCGCATGGTAGTCGTGACTTCTGATCTCATGCAAAAGCTGTTGGATGAAACTTTTGTCAATCTTATTTCCACCTCTGTCATCCAGATTGTATTATTGTATTGCATTGTAATCTAGGAGTAAAGCGGATCTCTGACATCGTTCTTGTTATGCATCTCCAGAATAGGTGACCGAGGAAAATCACTTACTTTCTTTTAACACTGCATTGCACGCCCCCCCCGTCCCCACTGACATCCTGCCAGAAAGATAATAGAAAAATCTTGAAAAACCTCAATACCATAAAGATCTCTGGTCTTAATGGAATCTCACCAATTGCGCTCATATGTGCGTCTGTTCTTTATCGTTTATACACTATTATATTCAGCTGGCATTCAGTATAAATCAACTTTCGAACTGTTGTTCTCGGTGATTGATTTAACCTTAGTAATCTTCCTAAGTTTGGCTCCCACTAATGAGACCTCAATGAAGGTCAAAACTGGTCTCTGTAGTGCCACTTCCATAAGTTTTTTGCATTTTGGAATGCTGAGGCAATCAAAACTGACGTGGTCACTAGCTTCTATATGTGTAGATTAGTCATGAAGGTACTTCATGGCTCAAACTTTGCCTACGCTGGGGTAAAGGATCAAAAGAAGAATATAATTTGTCGAGTATAGTGTGTTTTGTTACCCTGTGATAAAACATTTCTAGAAATGTGATTTTCTCCCATATCACACAGTTTGAACTTTCTTATTAGTTAACGATTGTATTTATACTCCTATATAATGTGAGCACACACAGACAAAATCCATGGAAGCACTGTGTGATCCATTTATGGAGTATTCCTTCCCCCTTGTCATTTTGGTTAAAATACTAAGTTATATCATAATTAAATATATGTGAGGTTTACTTTACATCCATAACAAATATTTTATCAAATTGGAATAGCCTTTAATGAAAGTTTCTGATTTGATACTAAATGGTTTTCAGTATCTGTCCAGTTAGTGGAGAAAGTTGTTAAGCCGACCTTATTTTTGACCATTGAATCGCTATGGTGATTATCGGGTGTATAGTGACATTGATTGACGTCATACTTCGTTGCCTTGGTTATAATCCCTTCCCCCTTTATTATTTTTAATCAAATGTTCTTTTTCTTTGCCATGCTTAGTATGTTATTAGCTAGTTACCAATATAACCTATACAAAACTTCATTTTATCTCTCTGTACTTCCAAACGGTATGAATGCTTTTTTTTTTTAACCAGTGTGAGATATATGTGCATTTCCTATTAAATCTGACGTTATGTCAGATTTAATGGGAAATTGTCCAGGTCCGACTGTAGACGGGAACAAAAAGGAAGAACTCAACCTACAGAGAAAATTTTCTAATAGATAATAAGTGAATTCAACATGATCTGGGGTTTTGAGATTTATGTAATCAGTCTGCAGCCAAAATTTATGTACTTTTTTTTGCGTTGGAATATCGTAAAAGTTTTCTCTATCTCCCTTTAAATAATCGCTGTGTCGGTTTAACGGTTCAGATCGTTATTATGTGTTTGTTCCCTCTATAAATGAACGTAATTAAACTAACGCAAACTTAACCAATATCTGTACTTTTTAAAGACTTACTTTGTCTCCTCAGGAATTAATATTTCCATTATCCTCAACTTCATAAGAAAACTCATTTTCTTTCACAATGTAATAGCATTTTTTCCCCTCTGGACCACTTTTATAATAATTACGCTTATTCTGAGAAATATTGATCAATACCAGGCGTTCACCATGAGGGTTTAACACTACGGTTCTTTTTTTCCCCTTACTAATTCCCGAAGTCCGTAAATTACTACTGATCAGCCGGGAGTTCATTCCTAACTGAATCACTGAGAATTGCTGTATATGTTGTGCTTTACAACACATTAAAGCACCAGATTTATTTCTTGTTGTAATCGTGCTTTTTTTTTTTTTTTTAAAATATGTTCGTGGACGGGGAGCAACATTATGTTGCTCCCCACCCACGAAAGGTTATTTGCAAACCCATAGTACATTTGGTACTGTGAGTAGGCTCATGATTTTTTTTTCCCTATTTTTTTTTTTTTTTCAATTTTATATATTTTTTATATTTTTAATCTGTTTTTTTACATAGTTTGGAAACCCTGCTCTAGAGAGCAAACATGGAACTTTTTCAAGCCACTTTAGGCCTCCAATAATCATGGCTGTGTTCCCACACCAGGAGACAAAATTAATTTTCTACCTAAAGACAATCACAAATCCATGCCCATTGCGGGATTCGAACCCGCATCCTGTTCGGGTACGCTGACCAATCGGCCAACCGGACCGGCAGTTACTGATAGAATATGATATGATAGAATATGAATCTATTGCTCTCACATCACTGTGAGAGCAATAGATCGACATTTTGGTCGTAGACACTTGTCTCTTTTTTTGGAATCAGCTGCATGTGGGCTTCCTTCCATTTTCATGCTGTAGGGCTGATGCTTGTTGAGAATAATATAGTGCGGAGATGATAAGGATAGGCATTCAAGAGCACAGGTGTGGAATACCATTAGGACTCTAAAATCCTTTGGTATCCAGGTTATTAAAGATTTTTCTGATGACTTTCTGGCTGAAAGTATGTGATGCATTTTTCTGATTAAAGTTGAAAGTAATTTACCTTGGTCATCTGTGCAGGAGTTGGTCGAGAACAGTGGTCCTAGAAAGTCAACGCTGATGCTGCATTACTGCTATGTGGATGAGAGCTCTCATCTACACTAAGCACAGACACAAAAGTTGCTCCCAGTAAGTTTTGCAAGGAACCTGAACTGTCATAGTCTGCGAGTTTTCTATATTTAGAAAACTCGCCGTTTCAGAGTGTGACTTAGCATTCTAAATGATTGTTTTGCAAGTGTTGTGGGCTTTATTGTAGGCTGTGTATGAAGCTGGAGTCTTTGTCAAGCCACCTATGATATGCTTTTTACCCTGCTCTACCACACATCTTAGACAAATTTTGGTTTTGAATAGAGTGGAGAATGAAGACCCTCATTCCAACACAGATAATTTCTGCCACATCGTCACAAGTGCAGGGATCTGAAGAACAGAAACGGTAATCTGATCATGAAAGGAGGAGTAAATCTCGAAGGTCATCCCACCTGCAATTTGCAATGTCAAAGGATATTAGGTTGTGAATGGCTCTGAAAGATAACTTCCCTGTTAGTTGGATGGCAGGAAATCAACTTCAAGGATACGATTTTAGAGAAGTCAAAATTATTTTCAGAATTTTAGGAAGCAGTGAAGACCACGTATTAATGATGGTTACACCATAATGCAAAGAAATCAACTCGCAGAAGATTTTAAAAAAATAGGAGATTCGAGAATAAGATCTTCACACAAGGAATATAAGATTGCACGAGGGTGGTATTTGTGGTAGAAGGAATCAAGCAATATAGTTTGGACATTTACGATGGACTGCTGTTGATGTGGCAGTAATTTAGAATTCGGTCAAAAATAGATCGTTTCGATGACCAAGTGATGGTCCATACTGTTTAGTTAGTGTTTGTCACGAATGTTGGTGAAATGAATGTGGAAGAGATTTTTTATTTTATGATTTTAATTTTTTATATTTTTGGAGGCAGGCTTATTTTTTATGGAATGTAATGAAATTTTATGAAATACCACAAATTTTTAAATATCATTCAACTATGTAATCGCCACAGTCGCTGTAAGATATGCTTCCTAAGTGAATCAGTTTTTGAAATGCAATCTGGACTTCTATAATGTGATGCTTTCTCAACGGCTCTGTTTAACCTAGCATTGGAAGAAGATATTAGGGACCTAAATGAACAAAGGAGAATGGAAATGAATTTGGAGAACATGCTGTTGGCTTATGTTACTGTCTTTGAAGAATCTCGTCAGGATGTGGTACAGTCTACGTCAAAACGAAGAAAAACTATATACCTAGTTTTGCCATAAATAGTGTTACACTGTGCGCAGCCAACATTCGCTTGTTTATCAATAGATGAGGAGAGGTCTAGCTGTGCGAGTTAACATGCAATGGGGAGAGATTATGAAAACCGTGTAGCTGTAGTAGCACTTCACATCCATACTATTTTTGTATATATCTTATGTCGAACATGAAATATTGAAATTCGTGTTTCGAAGAAATGACATTTTTGCTGGATTCTGTGATCAGTATATTATTTTTATTGTGCGTTTTACAATACATTTATGTGAGACCAGCTAACTTACCTCCACTTTTGAAAAGCATTATAAAGATTATTCATGACTTGACGGTTTCGAACCTTTTCATCAACGCTACCACCAACAACAAAAAAGAAAGTTAATTTCATTACCGAAAGCTACGAAGACTACGATCTAGCATTATTATTATGTGATACCTCCAGGGAGTCCAAAAACTCATCGAGGGAGAGTGTGCCAACAGCATCGAACGATAACCCCTTCCAACTACTAACTGCGCTCAAACTTGCTTAACTTTTTGCGTGAGACATTAGTAGTAGAGGCTCTACCAATCGACCAACGTTATGGTTCGAAATTTTAACAATATGCATTTATATGTATTATCTTTGAACATTTGTCAGATGGTAAAACTTTTGCTGCTTTGAGACCAAATTATCAAAAAAAAAAAAAAAAAAAACGTGTGAAATTCAGGTCGTCTGATTAAAGCCCACCCCGATTCAAAATTTTATTTTTCCAAAAGTATTATAAAAGAAGGTAGCTGTGCAAACATCGCAAACCTAAATTCGGCTAACAAATTATCATCTTTTCTCTAGAGCCAGATTGGGGGGGGGGATGTTTTTTCCCTTCGATTTTCTAAACTTCCCTTGTCCCTCTCCTTTTTTTTTTTTTTTTTTTTTTTTTTTTTTAAGGATGTTGTTATTGTTGTTACTTAGGATTCTACGATCTTTCGATTGTGGGTTTATTTTAATGAATCGTAACCTCGTTTCGACGCACAACTGACAAGTATGTTATATTAGAAGTTGACAGCTGGCTGTAATTGTGTGAGAATATTTCCAATTTAGATCCAAAATTTTTCACTTTTACGCTTCTTCATCGGAGGGAATCTTACAGGTTAAAAAGATTTATATATATATATATAATAAATATATATACACTTTTATAAGTGTATTTTAAGTTCATAAATAAAAAGTAAAATTGTCTAAATCTTTCAATCATTTCTTTGATCGAGGAAATAAAAGATGTTTTTGATTTCTTATACTCGAATGCAAGAATTAGTCATAAACTTAATAAATAATATAACGTTCCGATATTCTTGATCACTTTATCAGTCTTGGTAAGAAACACTGACAGAAAAGTTTATTTTTTTTTATATATTCATTTCATACATGCCAACTGTTTTTGTCTAAGTGGATACTATCAACAACTTACATGTTGTGGATTCGAATCCTGCTGTGATAAAGATGTTTGTGAATGCCTTTACGGAGATGAATTTCATCGCCTGGTGTATGATCACCATCCTGCTAATGGAGACCTGAGTGGCTTGAATCCTATTTTCTTCAAACTTGCGGATTCTCCATTTGAAAGATATCGAGTTTTGATGGCCAAGGTAATATTTAAACCCTTCCTACACATCCTGTTATATAGGGTTTAAAATGATGGCCGTTTGTTAGTTAAAGAACAAAAGAAAAAAAAAAACACGCAATGACAGTTTGGGAAATTGCTGTAAAAGTTTCCCAACTAATGATACACTGCCTGCCAATAAAGTTAAAGGGATACTATATAATAATAATTCTTGATTCCAGGAAGTCAATGGCTCATCGAGGGAAGCCATACATCAACCATTCCAGCTGTCATACATTCTCTTATAAACTCATTCACACTAAATGTATTCACCACTTCAACAGGTAAACTGTTCCACTCACTCAATTCTCTTTGAGACAAAAAATCTAGCTCGCTCCGTTTTTTTTTTTTTTTAATCATACATAAACTTAATTCCGTGCATTGCATTCCTCACTTACCTTTAAGTAAAATTTCGTCAACCAATATTCTGTAACATCCTTCCAGAAGTTTATAGGCCTCTATCATATCACCTCCACTTTTTCCTGTTTGACAGTGTCTGCAGTCCATATACTCGGTCTGTTATCATAATCTCCAGTCAGCAATTCTGATATATTTGCAACTCTTCTTTGTACCCTCTCCACAGCTTCTTTATCTTATTGGAACTCAAATCTGGACACAGCGGTCAAGGTACAGTCGTATCAATGTCCATGTAAAGTGGCAAAATTACTTCCTTATTCTTACATGTCAATGTTCTTTTCAACATTGCAATTATCATCGGATTATGCCACATGATGCAACGAGGAACCTCATCAGGTTCTCGTTGCATAATTCCACCAGTATAATATGCCGTTGGAAATCTCATCTTCACGCCAAAGTGCATAAATTTATGCCTACGGACATTGAATTGAAAGCCCTTATCATTTGCCCACAGTTCCACTCTTTTTTGAAGTCATTCTGTAAGTGCTTCATGTCATTGACATTCCCGATTGCCTTGCCTGTTTTCATCATCATCATTTAATGTTGGTTATATTTTTTTTCTTCAAAATATGGTCCTTGGAATACACACGTCTCCCTAAATCTGGCAGATTCTCCCCTACTATATATCACTTTCTGATGGCTTTCAATCAGAAATTTTGTTCAATTTTTCAATCTTTCAATTTTGTTCCAATCCTATATCTTTCAATTTATGCTACAGTATTGAATGTTTTTCATTTCAAGTCACTGAGTACACCCATTCATGCTGTTTATCATTCACCCACCATCAGATGCGCACTTCTAATGGAATAACACGCTAATTTACACTGTGCGTATTCTCTAAGAATGCTTATAGAAACAGGACACGTATTGGATTGGTATCCTCGGTGGTCGACTTTAAATTCCGTTGATTGTCTTTGGGATGTTGTGGAACGAGATATTCTTGACAGGAACCTTCTTCAACCTTATCTCATGAGAATACAGGAGTTGATCTCATCTGCTGGAGACATGATACTTGTAGTCTGTTTCCAGTTTACCTTGTGGTCGTCGGTAAAAAGGTTATCACCTATTGAGGTGACAACCTTTTTCCCTCTCTGAACTCAGGTTTTTCAGACTGCATGATTTGCAAACCGTCAACTTGAAATACGTGTATAACAAACACAGTGCACTGACCTCAGAGCTTAGTCACTTCTATTGTAATTCTGACTAACTTATTCAACCATTGAAGGATCTCATACTGTTTTAATACACTTTTCGGTAGATATATTTAATAAACTGCTCATTCACTGTTTGGGTTTAGTAATTAAGTATTTTGCCTGCTGCAGATATTTTCTAGGACATACTCAGCTGAATTTGAGTTTGGTCACAAACGGAAAGTGGCAGTACTTTTCTTGCGGTAGAAATCTAATTTGTCACGACGGAAACTCAAAGGTAACTAATTTTAGTTAACTCATTTTCCAAACCAAAAAAATGCAAGATCTGAATATCGCCACTCATTAGTTGAAGTTTCTCTGAGATTTATCATCCTTCGTGCTGAGTCGATGTAGGTGAAAATTAGTTCATAAAGGACTTGGCATTAAGAATGCTTTTTATGACATAAGCAATTCATGTAGAAATACCATCAACCCTTTTATATCTAGATGTAGATTCGAGTTTTAGAACTTAAAAATTCCAGTTTTGGGTCTTCCAGACCCCCCCCCCCCCCAAAAAAAAAAGTGCGCAGCTTTACGGGTTTTCACACTAAAATGTTTTGATTGATAATAGTTGATGCAACATGTAATAGGAAATTTGCTGGAATTGTTCACCAACATGACGTTGTGTTTTGGCTTTTTTTCTCTTTGGTGGTTTCCTTTGAAACTACAGGAAACAGCTCACACTATGAGATTAGTATGTTGTGTCTGTTAATTGCACTTGTTTTCTGACTGATTTGCCTCTTCTATGGGATGAAAGATCTGTCTGAATCGAGAAAGAATCAAACACGAGCAAGAAAAGTAAATTCTTCCACTAACTCTTTGTGAGACAGTCTGACACCTTCAGCTTAAAAGTCCTTTCTAAAGGTTCCTCGTGTTCACAAGTTCGAACATAGGTTTCCCCAACTGAAAGGCATATTTTGCGTCTTGCTTGTGACTGGACTATTGAATTATTAAATACACGCTTTTCGGTAGATATTATGCCATCGACATCTGAAATGTAATTATACATGTTCCACAGCATTTGTGACATATTTTGTAAATTTCCAATCTGCGTGTTGGAAATTTACACCCCCGTCATTAGTCTTTTTAATTAATTATTGGTATTTTATTATATTAGTTATTGGTATTCACCTGTTATTCCCTTCTATGTTTACTATAGTGGAAATTTTTATAATTAATATTTGAGACGAAGGCTATAAATTAGTGTCGCCAGTTCCTTCTAGAGACATTATTTAGTACGAACAGTATA
The DNA here is from genome assembly GCF_054136105.1 of Typopeltis vanoorti. Classification (NCBI taxonomy): domain Eukaryota; kingdom Metazoa; phylum Arthropoda; class Arachnida; order Uropygi; family Thelyphonidae; genus Typopeltis; species Typopeltis vanoorti. The sequence continues at coordinate 115,202,066 of NC_143553.1, forward strand.
TGGGGACAGTTCTCTGAACCTCAAATCCAGCCACCATGGAACTTGGTCTTTCTTTAAATGCCAATGATGAAAATAATTTCCATGCATGTTTCTTAAATGCATAGAAATGCATTTAACAAACCATTTTAGTTATATTTTAATTTAATTCTTAATCTATACCAAATTGATATGATAAAAAATGAGTGCACCTTAGATAAAATCATCGTGATCATTCATGGCAGCCCATGTTACATATACAACGATTATAGCAGTGATGTTTCTCTATCTTTTTTTCCTGGTATTCTTTTCTTTCTCACCTTTGTTTCTACATTTCTTTCTTATTTATACCCAGTGGCGGCTCGTGACTTGAAATCGTGGGGTACTGCAACTTTCGAAATATACATACACACTGTAAGTACAGTGTATAGGTGTTTGGATAAAATATCAAAATTATGGTCAAAATTTTAAAAAAAATTAAACATGAAAAAATATTGTTTATTATCGATAAAATTATACAGCTTTGTATAATTCAAAATTACTTAAAAATAAAATCCATTATCATAACCCCAATAATGTTCTAAAATAAAAACTATAACAAATGTTATGTCTTTAATTGTAATATCCAAATATTTAAAGAGACGGAGTAAACACGATAAGCACTACGAACACTCTACTACTGCCACAAACGGCATATAAACAACAGTGGAACTGCGCGACGCACATTGCCGCATTACGCTAATAGCTCACTATGACGTGCATATGCTTGCGCGCGTAGCAAATACTAGCAATATGACACTGTGGTAAACACAGTGCTTCTAGCGTCCTTCGCTCTCCAAAGTGCTACACGATGGATTTTTATTATTGTTTATACAAAATAAGAGAATTGTATAGGATTGTTGATGATAAAATTAAATATTACAAGCAAATATTAATAAATATATTTATATATCGAGAAAAATTGGGGGTGCTGCAGCTCCGCAAACGAAATCCTTCTGCATGTGCCAAATGCCGAAAGCATTTCCTCCTGTTGCCTTTGCATTAGATCAGTGATGCATATGTAAATAAGAGAGAGGAGGAAAAAGTCATAATTATCTCTTATGCTATGCAGTACCACACTGGAATTATTTTCAACTATAAGTAGGGTAACATTTTCATTAAAATGAAATAGTGATTTTCTGATACTCAAAGATTGTCATGTCCAATGGCTGTAGTATGTTTATGCCAAAAAAGACTTCATGTCAGGGTGACGCCAAATGGCTGTTGTCAAAGCCAATGCTGGGATAATATGGTTTTTTTTTTTGAGAAATGAGAACAGTGCTTTGCAGGCATTAAAATTGACTTATCAGAGCCCCACTGAAGAATGCTTTTGAGATCAGAATTAAGGGTTGCAGAGGCTGTTGATCTGTAGGTTGTTGTTTGTGTGGTTCAAGGTTTGTTGAGAGTGAGGAGGAATGTAGTGTGCTATCATCAGCAACACTGTGTATCAGATTTTTCGTCAACTGGAGCAAGTCAGTGATATGTAGAAGAAAGAATGGTTGAGTGTGAAGACAGAACCTTGAGGGACCCAGCATTAGTTGCATACGCCCAAATAATGTGCATTGTGCATCCAGTGATAAAACTGGCAACACAGTTGTAGAAATAACGGGACAAGCCGAATGATGGGAGCTTATTTAATAAACCCGCGTGCCGAAAAATCCGGTCAGAAGCCTTGGAGATATCAAGTGCAACTACTTGGGTTTCGCCAAACTTTTGGATTTATTCAGAGGTGGGTGACATAGTGAGCAGATCCCCTGTTGATTGGCACTGGAGGTAGCGTAGAAGTTCGGTGTTAATGGTTTTCTCCATTACTTTGGAGAGGATTTAGGTGAGATAGAAATTGGGTTGTTGTTTGATGGTAAGGATTTATTACCCTTATGAGTACTGGATTATACGTAGGCTAGTTTCCAGGGTTTTGGCTCTATGGTAAATACCAGTAAAATAAGAGCATAAAAAGGCGACACAGCACGTCAACTCGGGCAGTGTAATTCTTCTAAAAGTTGGAGGATGCCGTCAGAATCAGGGAACTTCGTGATATCTAATGTGGACAAGAATTTTCTAATCACTTTCTGATGAAAGGTCTTAGGGACATTGAGTGTTAGAATGGTCGGGAGACAGTTAACATATCATTTGAGGAGAAGCATGACTGCCAGAAGATTGGCTTTTTTTTTCTCTGGGTGACGGTGCAATGGAGCCATCTGGGTGCAATAGCGGCTGGGGCAGTGTTGGGCACCAATTATGGCCAATCACTTTGACAAGAGATCAAAAGGCACGACTGCCATTTGAGTACGCTGCACGTTTCTTGCTTTTGGCTCTTTGGAAATCAGGTTTTTATCATATTCATTTTCTTGCAGCTATTTCGGACTTAAATATATGCAGTGAAGAAAAGTATAATTATTGATGATAGCCGGCTATTATATACTGTATTTGGTTCTTTTTGTACAGCCTTGGCACACATCTTTTAGGGAAACCAAGGCTTATTTGGGGGGAATGGAAATTTAAGGAGGAATAGGGACTATATGCTTTCATACCAATAAGAATTGCTTAGCGATGCGTTACGTGCATATGCTTGATCGGAAAACCGAAGGCAATAATCCAACCAAGGGAATTAGGCATAGAAGTCACGAAAGGCAACCCATTTGGCGTTCGTTTCTCGATTGGATGGCTATCTTGGTGTTACTCAGGAAGGAAAATGATAAGCACAAGGAGATTTGTGGTCTAAACAAGGCGATGTTCCAGGCTATTAATGCGTTTTCCTATATTTAAAATCTGTTGCGGAAGGAAGGCACAGTGGACAGAAGTGGTTCAGGTTCGCCAAATGTTTCTATTCAATGGGTATGCAACCATTGAAAACAAAAAATCGCACAGGCGCTCTCCTTTGGTGTCTGTAAACTCTAGTATACATCTGCGACATTTGTTAGCATAGTTAGTTGCTCATGGTGCTCGACTACGATGTGCTTACTATGCCTGCAACTGTCACGTTTGGATTGTTGCTGCCATCTTTGCGTTTTGCGAATGCTTGCACTTGGCCGATGTTGGATTAATAAAAAGGTTTTTATAGGACACTTAAAGAGTGCTTATAGGTTTTGCAGTGATATTAAGTCTTAAGAACCGCTGCCGTTACTTTTTCACTTGGTAAAATTTATGTGGGAAATCACTTTGACTTCATTTTACAGCGGTAAAATGAGAAGCACACGTTTAGGGTCATCTTACTCCATTTAGTTTATTTCTGTCAGGAATGCTAATATAACTAATTCTAATGTACAAATCAGCATTTTAAATGCATTGACTTCTAATATGCAACATATATCTTTTTAAACATTTCATATAATATTGTAACCGATTATTAACGGTCCGAAGGATCTGCGTAAGGCCCTTTCGAAATGCGTACACGGCAAGTTATTCTTCACTTTGATTGAGACTGATTTTATTAAAATTCCAAATCCTTTTTATCTTAAAAACGGAAAGTGCAGAATCATTAATATCAGTTCGAATCTTTTTGCTATTAAAAATAGACTAAGTTAGAAACAAAATTTAAACATCTTATTGGGTGCATCACAACTTCAAAAAATTTATTGGATTCTGTTCCTCCAGAGTAAATGCTTTAGTTGCATTTGGGGCAGTTCCTGTTAGCCATTCGAAGCAAAACTTAGCATGGGCTGGCACAAAATTTTTGGAAAGTTGTAAGATAACAAATTTCAATAAAATTCATCCAGCAGAGAGTTCTGGAATAACTTGTGTACAGAGAAACAAATCTAAATAAGTGCTGATACATTTTGAGAAACGCACCTAAAACGTGTGAATGTGATAAGAACAGTTTTAGAATCACTACTTGGAATTATTTTTGAATGATCCAGCAGTGGTCGCGGATTAATTTATGAAGTACTTCGAGTATATTAGACCACTTGAGGTGCAAGATTTACTTGAGATATTCAGGAAAATGATATGATATTATTATAGGAAGGGAATGAGATATTGTTCATATCTCGTAAAGGGAGGGGCGAAGTGCTGAGGAAGAAACAGGCTGCTTTACTGTCATGTTTTTTTTTTACTAATTCACCAGTTTTACTAATTTCTGTCATGGCAGAAAAAAAAAAAAGAATTTGTGTGGTGCATCACAGTGATTCAGAGTGACGGACCGCTGACGTCTAATGCAATTAGTATGACTTATGGCAGTGGTCGAATTTCAGAAAGGGATTTATATTCTTAGCAATTAAAACAATGCTAGCTAATTAACCCCTTCTAAATTTCTGCTTTTTCAATATTTGTTTCTTTTTTTGTTTACATATAAATGTTTTATGAAATAGTTCAAACAGTTAAATAAATTGGTGAAATCGGTTGAGTGATGCGTCTTGCGAAGACATCCCCCCCCACCACACACACCGAACCCCTCGTTGGTTCGATTAGGATGAATTTTTCATTGGAACTTAAGGAATGTCATAACCATATTCCAGATTTGGTTGAATGATGCGACTTGTACAGGTTTTCTACAACGACCTATATACTTGAATCCGCTTAGGTTGAAGTTGTCATAGGTCCTTAAGCAATATCAAATACCAACTATATTCCATTTTCAAAATTATAGTACAATATGACCCATAACGGTATCTACATAGGAAGTCTTCTTCCGCATTTTAGTCAGATTGAATTAGGCTGAATTTCTGAGAGGATCAGCAACCAAGACACATTCCAGATTTGGTTGTACGGTATAACTTGCCTGTAGAAGTACTTGCGGAGGAAGGAAGGAAGAGAAGGGAGGGAGGTGAGACTTTTTGGACATTTTTTGCTATTTACTACGTATCTAGTTTATTGACGAACCCTTAATAGTCAAGTTAGAACCTGCTCACAGCAGATGACCAGTGACTCAATGTATTACTTCGCTTAAATAACTTACATGACTCTCAAAATGATCTGGCATTTGATAAGATTGAAGGAAGGGAGCATATATTTCCTTTGATAGTGCGCAGTTTTGCGTCATGGTTAATCCACTTTTGATCATCTTCAATGAATCGCTCAGATTGAGAATATTATCTTCTGATTTAAAGTTGACTAGGATTATTCTAAATCATAAAGCGGACAGCCTTGTTGGTATTATAGACAAGATAATAGAAAAATTAATAACGAATCGTATCTAGGTTATCCTCGATAAGGATCACTTGGTGAGAGGAAGATACTGCGATTTGGTTACGAAGGCGAGGAAAACAGATCATGATAATGACTTTGTGATTTATGTCGATTTCAACGAGGTTTTTATAAGAACTACATAAGAACCTGCTGATGCGTGATATTCAGTTCGAGGGCGGGGGTCTTCTAAAAGATAAGCTGTGTTCTGCTGAATATCTTTGCGGAATAAATGTGCCAAACTATAATATTCAACTCTTATAAACCCGACTAGTAGGTCGAATTTGAGCCCCTCTAACGATTCTTGTTGTAAAAGTAACCATTCACTCCCTACAGCATTTATTAATCAGTTCTGTGACTCGATATAATTGAGTACTATTGTGAATGCCGATACTGTTATGTGTTTGTGTATAAATATGTATGTAAAAATAAAATAATTGAAATAGCAATATATATAAAAAAAAATTGAAAAATTGAATATGCAGATACCAACCTATGTGTGTGTGTTGCCTTCATAATGCAGTCAATAGAATGGCGCACTGAATTACGGAGACAATTCTCCTTTGTGACAATTCATATTTCGTCTGGACGGTATGGAATCTTTATAAGGACTTTTTCAACTGAATGGGAGTTAAGTAGTCTCATATGTAGGTGGATTTTTTTTTTTCTCCTTCAAAAATTCAAGTATTTCATCAGAAGAGAGGAGGCATTCCAACCCGAGAACATACGCAGTTAACAGGCTTAATATATTAGTCTCATAGTTTACACCTTGTGCTTATTAGTTTATAGTGGTGATTGCTGAGTATACGATTCATGTGCTATTCGGTTTTTTTCCTTCTTATTGCTGAAGTAATTGATCCATTCCTTCACAAACATAAAATGGATCTCGAACATATTTAGCAGTAGTGTTACACGTACTGTATAACTTTTCAAAACTCGTTCACTGTTCATCTCCAAACTCTCACAATTTTATCCCTTATCATTCCTTCTTTCTGTTGCCTTTTTGGAACAGTCTTCCCGCCTCCTGTGGTATTTCCTAGTTCAGGTCTTCACTGCTGTAGGAAATGGGTAATTCGTGAACTCCGTGACATCCTACTTTGACTCAGCACTCCTGGTGGAAGGCTAATAATAATAAATATATATTTAGTTAAAGCCACGTTTTAAACCAGGGTGGAAGGATGATGGATCTGTATAATGTGTAGAAAGAAAAAAATGTTGATAACCGCAATTTAGGCATAGGCACGTTATCTCCTCTCTCAGTGATTTTTTGTTAAAGACACTATTTGCACAATCTGGAGATCAACCACCCGTTCTAAATGGTTTCGGCTAAAAACTAGGATATTCCCTGTCTGTCATTCGCGCTGATTTTCAGCATGAAAGAAATCAGCAAGGTCTTTAAGAGGTTCTACATAGGAAGCTCTTGACTGTATCTTAAGATGAAAGTCATGTCTTTATGATATGAACGTACTTCGAGTCCGTGATATGATTATACATCTACATCACTGGTAGCATAACATCTTAGTTCAAGCATATCCCGGTCATACTACAATTCCAGACCACCGTCGTATAGCAAATCTCCCCCCTCCCATGTAAATGTGATGCTTTAATAACGTTTTTAAGCAGTCATATGTGCATAAATGAAGCAATTATTTATATCAAATACGGAAACGAGAATTTAGAGTAATTTTCACAAACGAAAAGTTATTCTGAATAGCGTGGCTTAAGGGGATATGCCAGCCAGTTTGGTCATCAGTCTACACCATTAGTAGTTTTTCCAAATCGGTGATAAGATTGTGTTTACGGATAACTGTATTATTAAGTAATGTAGCACTTTTCGTCCCTGAGAACTTTATCTTTGTTTTTAACAACTGGAACGACAGTAGTGCGAGGTAAGTTCAGCCTGCCACAATTTCGGTGTTCGATATACCGTCATTAAATTTAATAATTTTAATTTTAGTGTGTATTATGGGTTTACGCGTGTTTTCACTAGAAGCAACAGCACCCTTACGTAAGAATTCATCTGTCATTATTAACAACAATAAAACATATTAATGGTCATAAATAGTTCATAATTCATAATGTAACACCAAAACACAGAGACATAGCGAGCGTTGTAAACATTTTGTTTACAACGTCAACGACGTTGTAAACAAAATGTTCACGAAAACTACACATTGGTCGATTCATGGGAGCGTCATTTCTCAAAACCGTTGTATGAACGGATCGTCGTAAGGCGAGGTATTACTGTATTGAAAATGTTGAGTTCGAGATTAAAGCGCCAAGTTTTGTGAGTATTGATGCATTAAAGGCAAAAGAAAACATTGCGATATATATACGGGAGAACAAGTTTCGTTACTGCATTTGCACACATTTTCATAGTCGTGTTCAAAGTTGTTGCACCAGCAGGAATGATGCTTATGTTCGAGAGAATAAGTAAACAACAACAAAAAAAATGAATTAGAAAGCCATATTTTAATAGCCATTTAGATCGTATTGAATGTGCTAAGAAGCATTATCATGTGAGCAGTTAACGAAAATACTTGAAATATTGGATATTTATTCAAGGAGAAATTGGTCTGTTTATTTAGGATTTTCGCTTTAATCCATATTAATACTACCATATTTTAAAAAAAAAATGCATGCAGGTGAAAAGAATTAAACATTTTCTTCTTGAAAAGTAAATCAACAGCATGCTTATAGCACTCGGGAAAAAAAAATTGAAACAGTACGTGAAAAAATATCCAGTGGTGTCTGAATTGAATGTACAGTTCAAGAACCGTTACTTTATCACATACACATATGGACGTAAGCCATAGCAATATCGAAATTAACAAAAGCGCTTCCTTCGGATAAGGAAATGCAGGGTTAAGTTGCGTAAAGCATCTTTTTTTTTTTTTTCTCCCCTTCCTGCTCCAGCCTTGTTTCCTGTGAAGCTGAGCTTTTCGTTTTCTATGGGCGTCTGCAGGTAGGAGAGGATTACTTCCCCTTAATTTTGAGAAAATACAGAGAATATGCACGAAATATTTTTGTAACCTCTGGTGCCTTTTATATACATGAAACTTTAATACATTAAACTAAATTTTTGAAATGGGCAAGATGCAATAGTAATTTATTCGATTTACTTCCCCATTCTCGGAACATTTACCTTATGCTCCTGATATTTTTTTTAAAGTTATGTCCTGTTTGGTATACTTTAGCAAAAAAAAAAAAAAAAACCCCTGAAAAGGCTTCAGTTTGCTAATTTTTTATTTAGCGAAGAGGGATAAAATTACTTCTTAATTTGCTCGAATTCGCGCGTAATTTCTGAAGGCGATTGAATTTTGACAGTACTGCATTTTAATTGAAGTGAAGAGTTTCCAATAGAAACTATTTTACGCTACTCAACGAGATCGAAACAGTGTTTTTAACTTGATAATCTTTAGAGTACTGTTATTTTTTGAGATGGGGGGACTAATATAAATGCAAATAATAATAATAAAGCACCTGTTGTGTTTAAATACCCCACTATATCAATATAACTGGCTTCGTGCATGTCGGAAACTCCGTAAGTTACCATACTTTTGCCACTTTCCAAAACGCGATTCTTTAGTAGAAACATTAGTTAGTCGTTGGTTATGACATATTTTATGCTTATTCACTAAATATAAGTCACTGACATTTAATGAGACTTTATTAACTGAAACACAGCATTCTTAGTGAAGAAATGGAGTTATTTGATTTTATACGTTGTATATTTAAACAGTTTGACGTTGAGTAGAGCCATACATAAAGTAAACATCCCATTTCAAAGAGTGCAAAAACCTATTATAACCACTTCCCTATATAACAGGTTCTTAAACTTCTTTTTTTTTTTTTATCCCTGCCCACTGGCACTATCGACCAGGTCATAAAAAATAATAAATAAATAAATAAAAAAAACATTTCGGGGACATATTGCTAAAATTGTGAGGACAGCGGAGAATGGGAATGGTGCGGCGAGCACTGACTTGCAGAAGTAAGGATGTTATGGTTCCCTTGTATAAAGCTTTGATCAGGCCACATGTGGACTACCGTGCATAGATTTGGTCACCTGGTTTTCAACAAGATGTATTGCAAAAGGTCCAGAGACCAGAAACCATCTTAGTGGTTTCTGGTCTCTGGAATGTTAAGTATGAAGACAGATTGAGAAAATGCAATTTGTAGAAATTGATGGATAGGAGAAGAGGGGATATGATCGAGACATATAAGCTGTTAAGGGGTTATTACCATATTAATATTGGGAAGGTTTTGCATAGAATGGGTGAAGATAGGGAGAGAAGTCATCCCTGGAAGCTGTATAAGGAGAGTGAGAAGCAGGCTCTTTGCACGGAGAGAGTGGTGAGTGATTAGAATGTATTGCCCGAGAGTGTGGGTGAGCGCGGAGACATTGAATAAAGCGCGTTATGAGAAACTGTGTGTAACAATGGGACCTCCTGCGATGAGTCTTTTGACTCCATGGAGGTTTAATAATAATAGTAAAATTTTTATAATTTAACTTTACATATGCAGATCAAAATAAGAAAATTGAAAATGGATAGAATAATAGCATATAATCATTTCAATAGTTCTATAATAAATATTTAATTTCCTCACGTTTCTCAATGTTCGCGTTCAAAAGTTTAAGAACCACTGTCCTGTATTATATAAGCAAATATGATGAGTTATAACATGGAAATTAACATATATATACAAATCGTAAACAGTTGGAATTTTATAATCACACTTTTGCATTAGTGACATCATTTACCACAGTAATTAAACCTAGAGCCGGATTTTAGTATAGAATTTTTAATTTAGAAAGAGAGAATATACTTCCGAACCATTTTGCGAAATAATAAAAGACTGAATTATAATTACAAAAATAGAAACTTTTTTTAGGCTGTCTTTAACACATAAATTGTACGACTGTAATGTTATAACAAGTTAAACTTCTTGTAATTGTATGAATATAATACAGTATTCCACTGAATCAGATTGAATTTTCGATTGTGATTATTTCCATTTTCTCAAAAGAAGGCTTATAGTGTTCCTTCAAAATTGTGGTATCATGACCACATGACGACGAGAACCATATATATATATATATATATATATATATATATATATGGGGGGGTTAATGCACATAAAATATACGCGAGTAGTTTCGCTTACCGATGGTACAGTTCGCCAGAAGCGTGCAAATAGTATGATAATAAGCAATAAAAAAGAATACGAAGGTTTGAGAATTAAATTTAAAGAATTAACTCGTAAAAGTAGGCGTGCTAGCTAGTATTTTTGCGTACTATGACATGGTGCTATTATAGGCAAGGTCTGTAAATATGAGATTTTTAATGAATGAAACCAAACATTGTTCAGGATCGATATGGGCAAATTTCCAAGTTGCACGATAACATCCGAGGGGGGGGGACAAGCTAGCCATGTGGGAACACAGTTTCCGTTTAGACAAGTTTTTTTTTTTTTTTTTTTTTTTTTTTTTTTTTTTTTTTTTTTTTTGACAAAAAAAATCAAAGGGACATTGAACTTTGCAAGTTGGAATAGTGGGGGAACATTCAGAGCAAGAGTAAGAAGCCAGAAAACATTGATAACATATCGATAACGAAGTAAGATAACCATCCTAAAGCGAAAGAGGTGGAATTTATAGCCAGTAACTGTGGAAAGGGACAAGAAAGCATAGCCACATTCATGCTTTTGGTTCGATTTTGGATGTGTTCATGATTTTCTCAAAATAATTGACATCTATTTAGAGCTATAGTGTAAAGAGAAAAGGAAATAGGAGTATGGATGAAACAGGCGATTTTTTTTTTTTTGGATGGTGTTGACACTTCTTTTATGAATAAGATCCTACCAAGAAAATCGTCAACACAATTTCCTGTTAAGGGATGTACATGATACTATAACAGTACTACACGATTATGTTTATATTATTACTAACCTCCCATCAACAGCTATCCTCCCAATTAGTCGATCACTTCTCAGCACTTCTGACTGAATCAATCCACCATGATTGTGGTCTTCCTCTGGGTCTTTTCCTGCCATCTTCGCATCGAATACCTGTTTTATTAACCTTTTCCTCCTTCCCAATCTGTTTAAGTAACCGCCTTAGATTAGCTCCGCTACACATTGTTAGATGCTAATAATGCTAAGCTCCTTCCTAAATTTTCATTTCTAATATGATTCTGCCATTGATACCATCTGTTCATTCACTTAATCTTTCTCAGAATTCTATCAGTAGTCTCTAGTCCTCGATCAACTGCTTTGGTTCTAACCTAACTCTCAAATCCATAAGTTAAAACACTGTCTTCTGCACTGCTAGTTAGCTTTTGTTAATTTCTTTTTTTTATTCCATTGGTTCCCCAGCATATCGGTTTTGCTTATTCTGTTGTCTGTTCCATAATTTAATTTACCATCTTCATCAAAACTTGCACCTAAATAGCTAAAATATTTTACTTCTTTTATGGATTTTCAATTGAGAAGAGAGGTGAAGATTTTTGTGTTTCCTGCCTATTTTCAGAGTTTGGTCTTTTCATTGTTGATTTTCATACCAAAGTTTCCAAATTTATTTAGCTAAATAAATTTGGAAACTTGATTTAGGATTATAACTCATCTGCATAAAACAGAGCTGAGATTAACATCTCCAATTTTTGATATCCGATTTAATACCACCTTACTTCATAATGTGATCCATGTAAATGAAAATAACAATGGAGATAGTGGGCACCCTTGTGTTACACCTGAATTTTCATCAAACCATCTTTCAGTACTTCCTTCGATCCCAACTGCTGACTTACAACTTAAATACGAACTGTATTGCGCTTCAATGTATAACTTCCTGTTTTCTTTATTTAATTGCAGCGTTTTGAAAAGCTTTTCTCTTGGCACTTGTATGCTTTTCCAAATCTATAAAACTTGGCTGCAGATCTCGCCTTCCCCTGTTTGGCCTGAAGCTAGTTTATTCTCCAAGTATCTGCGCAATTTTTCTTAACTTCTCTATTATGCTTGCATAAATTTTATCTAGAACAATCAGTAGAGAAATTCCTCAGAAATTCTCACATTCAGTTTTATTTCCCTTTTTATAGATGAGTACTATGCGAGCACTACTTCAATCATCTGTAATTGGACCTTCTGGCTATGACTTCTGAATTATGCAGTGCAACTACTATAATTCTTTCTTACCTCCACATTTCGGCACTCCTAGTCGAATATCATCCATTCCCGCTGCTTTTCGACAGTTCAGGTCTTTGATAGTTTCTTTCTTTTTCTTTCTTTTTTTTTCTTTTCATTTCTACACTGTATTATTACTGCTTCTTTCATTGAGCAATCTTTCAAAGTAATTAGTCCAGACATCTTGAATATATTGAACTTTCAATATCATCTCTGATTCCTTTCACACTAGTCTTTCTCTATTTATAAGCTTTTTCAATAGTTTTCAGAACATTTTGCCAACTTCCTTATATTTCAGGCGTAGACTTCTGTGGCTAATTGGTTCAAAAGATATATTTCGGTGATTACACCACATTTTTTATTATTCAGTTATACAAAATTTCAGTATTTTGTATAACTGAATAATAAAAAAAAAATGTGGTGTAATCACCGAAATATATCTTCCTTATATTTATTCTCGTCGCTCTTATCAGTCTTTCCCTGAGTCTTAATAGGCACCAATTATCTCAATGTGGTACCTCTGTAGCTCTGCCTCTTCAGTTTCTTTTTCATAATACCATGTATGTTGATGATGGCTATCTTTTGTTCCAGTAATTGACTTTTCACTGTTCGTCCTGGTTGCTTCACACGAAAACACTTTGTTTAACGAGGTGACGCCCCACCCGGCATGAAAACTCTTCATATTGTACCATCGTGTTTGTTTCTGGTTTAAGCCAGTAATGTGTACAAATTTGGTCAAATAAGTCCCAAATTGCTAGGCCATTCCTGTTCATTCTGTACCCATTGGATGCCTACCAACTTGTCGCACAAGGATAGGACATTAGTTCAGAAGCCCTAGTCGGTTTTCCTCATTTCTTAAAAGCTATGTGGTCTCCTCCCAGTTATCTGGCTTTGACTCTTAAGTGACCCAAAATGAAGTATATAACAGTGAGTACGTAAGTCACGAAGTCCTTTCGGTAGTCCAGTTTTATAAATGCCAGAGAAAGCACGTGCATGAGAGTGTGTGTTGTGAAAAGAAATCCACAATAGTTGTCGTCATGATCAGTAGCGCACTCAGGATTTAATCTTGGGGGTGGTGGAGTTGAGGAGACGATTTCAGAATACACACACTACGCATCGCATACGACCTATGACTGAGCATCTGCAATGATCGCTGATTCATAAGTAGTATAGAAATAGAAGACACGACACAACATAAATAATAATAAAAAAAAAAAGAATTTTAATTAGGAAAAGATTTTTTGAAATTTTTCTAGTGTTTATTCCTTTTTCTTTGGGGGGGGGGGTAAGGGCCCCCTGCCCCTCCTCTGGGTGCGCCACTGGTCATAATATTCTGATTGGCATCGATCGTTGTAAGTATAAGATCATTGGTGTTACCAAATACCTCGCCATCTCTGCCTTCTGGATCAGAGCATTTGGAGAAATGAAAGTCGATTAGAGTTGTGAACATTAAAATATCCAAGAAAGAAACTCCACTATTAGGAAAGTTAAACTGCAGAAAATTGACATTTAAAAAAATTAAATCATAATGGCAGGATTAAAGTGCGGTATAGACAGCAAATGATAGAATGAGACGTGGAGGATTTCAGTCACTTCAGAGGAATTTGTTTTACACTTCGTTTATGATATACTCAGAGCAAACATGCCTAGAGTCTGTATGAGTTTCTTTTAGGAAAATTGAATGTGTTTTTCGCAGATTGGGGATGGATGGTGTAGTAATCTATTTCCATTTGCTTGACTTTTCATGGTTGTATGTAATGTGACTTGAAATTTAGAATGGCATGTAATATACTATAATTGATTCCTTCATTAATTCATACACATAGAGAATTTCACCACTACAAATCGTGCTGGCTTCAGCAGCTTCCATCACATATATCAGTATCGAAAATGCCTTTTGGTTAGAAGAACAGAATCCTGTCTAGTGCAGAGATTTTGCTGTTTGTTGATTTCATTGCGCAAAACAAGCAAACCGGCTAAAAGAACACACGCAATTTACAGACATAACATAACATACGGTCCTCGTAGTTTTAGTTGCTTCGGCCGTAAATCCAAACAACCAACCAAACTCCCCCGAAATGGGAGGGATCTCACTGTGTCTAACATTAAAAACATTACATAATGCATGCTCAAAGAATTGGGGTAAACGAAAACAGGGTCTTTGCTCTATATTTCAGAAATGGTTCTGGTTTCCAGTTGGCAAAGTGTTGAGGTATGGTAGTGCAACTTGGAGCCCTATTAAAAGACAGTATGAAAATCCAAAAATAATGCAACGAAAGATGGAAAGATACATTCTTGGAATGGCCAGGTTTAATAAATTGATAAGTGGATAAGGAAAGAGAGTAATAGTTTTTAATACCAATTCAACCATCTCCAGCGCATGTGATTAAGAAATTGGAAAGAAAGAAAGGATTGGAAACCGTTTCTCCTAAACAACGAAGGTAGTCTGCGGGGAAATAGTACGTTGAAGAACATAGATGGATGGAACAACGCAGGTTGAGAAGATGTGATAATTTTTGAAGCTGAACTCTGTATGGAAGTTGACCAGCAGTATTTCGTGTTTTTATATGTTCAAAGGAATGGCAGTGTTCTTTTCGGTCGTGCAGTGCCCATGAAAAGACGTAATGAAGAAACAGCGTTAATGAGAAAATGACTGGAAAGAATATGTGAGAGAAGGATCAACCAGTGCCATGGAGATTTTTACTGCATCACCCAAATGTGAGAACACTACTCAAATTTGGGCTGATTTGAAATCTGTACAGTATTAGCAGTTTATACAGGTGAGAACTACTTTTCACCTCCTAAAATTGCTCACAGAAGTGGACTGACTCTAAATTTTGATCATTCTTGTCTAATTAACTCTCATTTTTGTACAGTTTGTTTGCTGATATCATGAGACCTATTTGACCTCATGATATAAGCCAAAGATTTTTGCTCACTTTCTCATTTTACTTGTTCATGTAATCAAATGAATCAAAAAATCTTGATCATTTCTAGTAGTTGACCTATCTCCCTCCCGTTTTATGTCCTTGTATGCATTTATTGTGAAAGTATGAACTTATTGCATTAATTTTGTGTTGATTGTTTTCTCGATAAAGGATGTTCACATACGACAGGGCTGTCCAACCTTATCCGAGGGCCGCATTTAAAAAAAAAAAAAAAAAAAAAAAAAGATTTATCCGAGGGCCGCATCACAATGCGTATCTAGTAATTTGGTGAGCAGCAGCGACACAATCTCGATAGCTGAACAAATGAACAACACTAATCGCGCGGTCACGTTCTCCGTGAGCATCCAGAGCATGCGCGTTGGAACAAAATAGTATAAGAACTCTTCTTTGACACATCTAATATTTGAAAAACACGTGGGTATATAGCGATGTATAAAAGCACCAAATAAAATTACCAACAGTGAGATTATCGATTAGTGATAGGATTGAAATATTTAATATGCATTCGATTCAAATTATTTTATTTTTTTTCTTTTCGCTCGTGAAAATCAAAACCCACAGGCGGCGCAGAATCGCAACGCGGGTCGTGCTTTGGACAGCCCTGACATACGATATTAAGATAAAATATATTCATCTATAAAAGGTGCAAAAAATCTTGATCGTCGAATTATAGCTAAGTTCCTCTCACTTCAGTCCTTTTTGAAATGAAGAAATCCATGAACAGTCGGTTTCACCTGGAAAATTGTCAAGTAAATAAATGTTCGCCAGTATTAATCAGCAAAAGATTTTTTTTTTCTTCAGTTACCGATTTTGGACAAACGCCCTTCCACTCAAGTGGCTTCTCTTGATATCTCTAGATGGTCTATTAAATAAACTCCCATCTTATGGTTTGAATTCTGACCATGTGCAACTAGGTCGTCATATTTCTTCCTGATCGCACATTTCGTGTAATGCTCCTTTAGCTTGGCTGCTGCATGGTTTCCTCCTTTCAGTTTTTATTTTATTTTATTTTATTTTTTTTATTTTTAGTATTATTAGTGATTAGTTGGCTCTTAATCCAGTTCTCAGGTTTGCTGATAACAGTACTGCACTCTTCTTTTTCATTTGATAAACCTTAAGCTGCGAAAAATGCCTAAACCTCTTTCCTTCTATCCACAGATTCATTGGATATCATCAGATACCAAATGGTAACTCCGCTCTTTGCCGATATGCCTCACCAGGTGGTCCTGCTATATGCTTTTCTTTGAAGCTTCATTTCTCCGAAGACTAGACACACCATCCATTCATTTCTTTGAGGGTCTACAACTTCCTGTTTTTGCAGGGGACTTTATCTTCTGCTGCCGTTTTGAAAAGTCTTCCATTCTTTGTGTCTCCAAAATATTTCATCTTTCCTTTCTCAATAATACCCTTAAGGAGTCTTAAAGTTATACCGATCCTTTCTAGCACTCATTCATTTGTCCGCCTTGCAGCATATGAAATATTCCTGTAACACCACATGTCAAAAGAAGCTGCTCTTTTCCGACCAGACTGATTTTGGTTCCAAGTTTCACATTCAAAAGTCGCTATTGAAAAAACAGTTGCATCCAGAATTCTGAACTTTGTTCCTGTGAGATAGATCCATCCTTCCACTATTAAGTCAAGTCTCTGACGGTTGTTTTAGCCATTCCTAATTTTTTGAACATCAATTCTTCGCATTAATGAAGGATCCCAAGTACTCGAATTTGCTGACGGCTTCAGTTATTTCTCCGTTAAGGTGCACCTTGTTTGTCTGTATTTCCTTTGAGAACCCTAATTTTTGTCTTTCCTTCACAACATTAAATTCTAATCAACTATTCTTTAGATTATCATTATTAATTCTTTGAATGCTGATTCAAATCTTATTTCTCAAAAAAAAAAAAAAAGTACCCTCTCAATCTTCTGACAAAACCCAAATATAAAATTTGGCGAGATTTCTCTTCTTAGGATAACTATCTCTAATCCTACGTCTGCACAAGGCGCCTTTCGATTGGCAAAGATCCAATTTTAAACTCTCGTTAATTCCCCATAGAGGAATCTTTATGGACTTTTCCATTGAAAGTGAGTTAGATCTCATCAGGAAGTAGCACGGTTTCCCTCCGTCATGCAGGCAAATCGCTAGAAAACACAAGCAGTTAACTATCAGAAATAAATTAGTGGACGGTAGAGGATAGATATGTATTGAGTGCTCTCAAGCAATGAGACCTTTGACTCCTTGGAGGAATCGCATAAAAATAATAATCATATTAATGTATTGCATCACTAACCTTCAAGAGAAATATAGTTTAATATGTTGAATGTTTAAATTAACTCTGTACAATGCAGAAATCTGTTCAACCTGTTGGAACACTTTTTACATTTGGGAAATCCCTAAGTACTTTCTCAAATTCCTTATCCCAGTAAACAGGAGAGCAGTTAGGTGCATTGATGTCATGTCTCTCACGAAGCCATTATTAATAAATATTAATTGCTGCTGTTTGTAAAATCTACAAATGTTTACATCGTTTCGCATGAGTATTATTATCGATGATTTTTCCCAGCTGTCCTAAATCTGTGAAAGCACATGTTGCTGCTACTCTTGTCCTTTTCACAGTTTAATTCCAAAACTCGCAGAGCATATTTTTCTCTCTCTTAGTTCTTTCTCTTTACTGCTTTTTTTTTTTTTTTTTTAAATAACTTTCTCACACTTAGGTAATAATCTGCACGTTTCTAAATCCCGTGTTAACAAGTTCTCTACTTTCTGCTTATCCCATAGTAGTAATATTGAACCAATCTCTCGTGTGTGGTTTATTATTTTTTTTAAAAAAGCATGAATTTGCTGTCTGTGTTTAATAATTCTAAAATGGTTAATTTCAAGATATATGAAACCTTCGTTACCGTGCCTCTGCCGATTTCAAAAAATGCTATCAATTTGTTAGCGTCACATAAGGATTTTTTTAATAAATCCCATGTCGCCTGTTTTTACCACATATAACAGTAACTCTCTGGACTAGATACACAAACTCTTCATGGCATACTGTGCAACTGTGAATTAACGCACAAAAGAAAAACAATAGCCATTTGTCAAACAGAAGAGGTACTTGTGCCTGACATTTGTTCTTCATATTTTTATATCCATGACACTCATTTTTAGTTCCGTGAAGTCTAGAATGTTCTGTTGCCGCAATATGTTAGATACTTCCAGAATCCTGATGATGATAATAATAATATACGGTTTTAACGATCTTATTCGAACCGTATTTATACGGTTCCAAATAAATTATTATTCAATACGGTATTTTGGAAAGAATCTGTACGTAGTAGGGGTTGGGGGGGGGGGTCATTTTCGTGCCCGGCGTAATGGAATTACTGAAGACATTAAACTTTTTCAGATTCCAAAAGGGTAATGTAGACATTAATCTACCGTTTGATGACTTGCAAGTCTGTCTGCACACACACAAAAGCCTTTTTATTACTCATTCAAATATGAATCGACCATCCGCACGCCTTCCTTTGTTCGACTTTCTAGTTTAGCTACGACAGTCTCCACTGTTTCGATATTCCTCCATTCTTAAAAGAAATTGGAAAACACGCGCACACACGCCATCTCATTTTCTCATTGTGTATTTTCTCCTTAACTCAGTAGTGGTTGGTGGTGTAACAGTGCTACTGTACTAGAGAATTATTAAAGATCAACGTTATTAGGATAATTTTTTCTCTCTCTCTTTTCCATAATAATTAGCCATACTATTGCTTTATGTTGCTATAGTTATATATACACAGTGCGTACCGTTAAATAACGAAATATTTTTACGGTACTGTATTGTAAATAGAACTGGGCAAAATAGTACTGTATATCATTTTAACCACTGGAATATATTCTTTCCCCTCATGCACGTCACAATAGCTTCATTTGTTCTGTCATAGACGGAGTTAGTGCCTCATGTCAAAAATGAAACAGTGAGCGGTGATAAAATTTTTGTTTTAAGCTGGGAAAAAAATCCACGTCAGAAACACTTCATTACCCCCCCCCCAAAAAAAAAAAAAAAAAAAAAAAACGTATGGGGATGATTGCCTATCACGTTCAAGAGTTTTTGAATGGTTCGCACGATTTCGCGATAGTAGGGATTCATTAGAAGATGATCCACGACCAAGAATGCGTCTCATTTCAGACCGATGAAAATGTGGAAAAAGTTCTCGTGGGGGAGCAGTACCAAACAAACAGTTGATTATTGCTGCACCTCAATGCGGCGCCGCACACTCTGCATTTAACGTAAAACAGTTTCTGGCTTCCAAATTCTGCACAGTGCTCGATCGCACGCCTTATTAGGCACTGGACAGGGCCCCACGATCGAGTGGGCACAGTCGGTACACATTTGCGGAAACGTATTATATTTGGATTTTTTTTTTTCCCCTCCTGTTCCAAAATCATTTGCAGGTAAGAGGTTTTACAATACGTTTATTTCGAATCCTTTAATTTTTACCTTTGAAAAATATTTTATGGCCCCAAAAGGTTTCTTGCACCCGGGTCCCTTTATAGAGAAGGCCGGTCCTGGCACTGGAGGACTTTATATTTTCGAAATTGAAATTCACGGTTTGTCTCAGTGGAGGTCATCCATCAGATTGTGAACACCAAACACTACACTATATCTTTACACGCCTGCAATGTCTCGAAAACTTGCATATCTGATGTAAACGTTGACTTAATTGAAATTTATATTGGAAATAAATAGATGCATCTTTCTGTAGTTGCTCTTTATTTTTATACGAATTTTGTCTCGCTATTTAACGGGTACACTATGTGGATGGTGATTTAATAAAGATTATTTTTTTAAAAAATGTGCGAATTACAAAAAAAGTGCTCAAAACACAACTGTAAATTACATTCCTAAAAGAAAAAAAAAATATCTTGGGCAAATAGAAACGAAATGTTTTTTAGAAACTTGTTCAAACCAATAATACTCACTACTGTCTTCTATTTTAATGAAATTCATTGGACAGTTGCTTTTATTTAAAAAAAAAAATTAATATTAAATCTGCACGCAAAACAGCCACACCTACACTTTTTCAGCTTGTTCATTGATACGAAGTTTCGTGTTCAAATTCGTGAATGTTTAGATGCCCTAGTTTTACTTTTATATGAAACAGATTCTCCACCATGACTTTAACATTTTGGTTGATACGTATTAGTAAACAGTTCACCAATTCATTACTCATCGAATCACTAAAAGTTCGCTTTTAATAAATAAAAATTGTTCAAATGTTCCGAAATCCCAAAACATTCACATCTGTATGTACACATGTATGAGTGCAGCTTTCTGAGACTTTCACGGAATGTTTTCTTCCATCTTTGTCATTCTCATGCGCCTCCATGATATTCTGTTATCTGACATAAGATGACACAAGTTCAAATTTTGGTTTTTCTCTATCTAACTGGAAACAAAAAAGAAATCTAATTAAATCATAAATACTCAAAGTTGATCAAAATTTGGTTGGCTAGAAAAAAAATACATTGAGTTCACATACGACCCGTACTGTTTAATATTTGTTTTGTGTTATTGCATCTTATGGGTTCATTACTTCACTCCAAAGTACGTACATTTCGATTATAGAATGAAATTCGAATATCAAATTTCATTCATTTGAACTGGAAAAAAAAAATAAAATAAATAAATCACGTGCCACGGAAAATTTGCAGTCAAACAGATTTCGCCGAGTTTTTTCTTTTTTATATATATAATGTATCCCAAAAGAAAAATATCGAGTAAAGCCCCAGTTCTTATAGGTATCTCAAAGTTTTTGTCTTTCTACAAACAAGTTGAAATGATTTTATAACTAACGATAGTTTTGTCGATGCAGTTCATAGCCCCTTTTACAATCCCATGATCAATTAAAAATTCATATCAATTATCATGCTTAAATGACTGACGCAATTTATAAACTTGCTACATGTACTCTCCAGCTTCCATGGTACAAAAAAAAAAGGAAGGGAGGGGGTGCTTCTTTTGAATTGGCAAATAGAGCTGACCATTGTTTGTGCTTGCCCATGACGTCACGTATTTATTTGTATAGTTCTATTCATTTCACTTACCTGAATGTTAGCATTTAGGTAACGTCTCTGTTGACGGTATATATTCCTATCTTAATTTCATGACTTTTTACTCCAGCTTTGATACTGTTCACTGGTAAATAGTACCAAATACTGGTGAAGAATTATCGTATTCTCGAACAACAACCGAAACTCAAACTTGAATGAATTTTTTATTTCCTCCCCTCCCATTTGTATAAAATATTTATCATATAAAGAAACTTAAACCATTATGATATGTACAGCCTGTTTTGTTGGCGTATGAAACGTTCGAACACAGCACATTTGCATGGGCTGTGTACTGCATTCAAGCATACTGAGAAGTCCTGAGTAAGACTGAAACTAGAAACGCTATTTGTATTACCAGATGTCACGATCCGTAATAATAGTATCTTTACCCTGCTTTTCTGTGGCACTGCTCCACTTTTCAACATTGTTATTGTCCCCGATCTCCCCTCCCCTTCCTCCAGTCTAATGAGCTATCAGTTTGCATCCTGCTCGAGTGTCGCGGACGTCACTTAGCAGCCAGCCTGACGTTGTTACTGCTCCATTGATCGCTGCTTCCGTGCCTGGTTGTAGTAGTTTTTGCGGGTAAGTGGCTAACTGGTGTGTGCGTGTGTGTCGACGCTCTGCAGTGGTGTATTTGAAGTAGCCTAGACTGCGTAGGATTAGATGATGGCGCGCTTGCACGCACCAGCGTGGTATTAATTCTACTTTCATATATGCTGTTATTTTTTTTTTTTTTCTCTCTCCGACTTGCGTCCTTGACTTTGGGCCAAAAACAACAACCGTTTTTGGAGTACAGCTGGTTCATTTTAATTTATGATTTGGTTAGAAAAAACGTAAAGCATATTCGAATCAATTTGTGTATATTCATAGTCTTGTTTGCAGACCGATGGATATTGTCATTTGGTCACTTGTCCTAAATAAAATGCATATTAATTCACTCTGACATTTTTCTTATCACTATGCGCCGAAATTTTTCATTTGTTAAGTTAATGTATAGCAGAATTCATACAATGAAGCAACTTAGCAGGATTTAAATCCATTTTTCCCGACTACAGGTATTTTTCTGGAGTACCGAAATCTAGATTAAAAAAAAAAAAAAAAAAAAATCGTTCTACTAGCCTTTAACTGAAATGACCAAATGAAACTGTGCTATCAAACTAGCAAATGAAGCCGCTATCAAAAATTGTTTCCAATAACTCGCCATATGAAGTTGACACCTTTTTCTTTGCAGTTTTCATTTATATTTATCACAAACGTTTCGTCTCTGAATGAAACGATGATTAGAAAAATCGATTCCTGATTTGCTTATAAATTACGTAACATTCCACAATGGCTGAAAGAAATCAGTATTTTATGAGAATAGGTTATGGGGTGGGGGAGAGACCACTCTCTTTTACCAGATTTACTTAGAGAAGAATCTGCTTGGTAATTGATTGTTTACTTCGAAATTGTAATTCGCATTATTTCAGAAATACTGCCGTGTAAAACGTGAATATGCGCTTTGCCCATTCTAATTGCAGTCTTCCACACAGCAGCGTGTATAATTGCTCAAAGGTTTTTGCAAAATCCGCTCCACAAAAGATTGCAAACCTATACTTGGTTAGCTGAGGGCTGAAAAACCGGATGAAATGGAGAAAACTGCCATGAAAACGTTAAATGTTAAAACTTTACTTTTGGAGAGGAAACCGTACAGAAATTCATTTCATGACCTAAGAGGGAACTGAAGATATTCTTCTGGAGAAAGCCAACATAGCCTGTATTATCATTGCATTTTTTTAGGGTCAGGTGAAGTCCGGTTGGTTTGCGACAATCAAATCGTTTGCCTACACCTCGTTGTGGTATCCTTGTTAGTAGCCCTGAATATATTCCCCGGTAAAAAGGCATTAAACCGTTATGCCAGAAAAACTAGGAGTGAGCTAACGTAGACAGTGGTTGAGTTGTGTTTACGTAAGTACACAAAGAAAATATTTGGAAAAAATGCAAAGTACAAATTCAGCAAAAAATATATATAAAAAAATTCTCTTCAAAATTTTGCTTCGCTGGCTTTATGCTCGGCGTATGAATCTGTGATTTGATCATAGTTTATTTTATTTGTTATTTGTTATTGAGTCGAGTAAAGTCATGGGAGGAGGAAGTAACATACAAAGAATAAAAATGTTGGAAGTGAAGACTTAATGTTCAAGAAAAGAATGGAAGAGATCTAAGGGGGTGTAAGCAAAGCCAGATTTATAGTATTTGATGGAATGTGTGAATATTTGAATACAGCAGATGGGCGGGGTGGGGAAGTAATTTTTAGGCCTGCAAATATAAAAGGAAGAAGCATGCAAATATAGGAGTGTATTAAGAAAGACGAGAGAGGAGGAAAAGATAAAGGCGTGATGAATTCAATTAATGGTGTGAGGAGCGTTTTGAGAATATTGGTATCGTCGAGTAATTTAAATATGCATCTTGTATATTAGCATTCAGTCCCCTACTGTTTAGTATTAGCAATTGATGGGATGGCTGGTAATATACAAAACGAAGTGTTGTGATGTTTGCTGATGTATTCATTGACCAATCAGGAAAAAATTTAAATTACGGATAGAAAGGTTGGCCAAAGACTAAGAATTAGTAGATTTAAGACTATGTGTGTGCACGTTTAGTGATGAATAACTACGAATAGTACTTCGATTGGATTTATTGAGCAGACATGAATCACTTTAAATACTTATGCTCAATTTTTCTGAACTTGAGACAGACAAGATATTATGTGACCGGTGACCGTAGAGTACCAATAAGACATAAAGGAAGGTGCTTATAAAAATGCCAGTGGTGATGATGATGTGTGGAACAGAATGCTGAGCAGAATGGGGGGGGTTGATGATTAAAGATTGTAAGGAAGAAATGCATGGTTGTATTAATAAAAAAAAAAAAAAACACTCAGGAGAATTGACTAATATGGCTTTTTGGTCACGCAAATTAAAGGCAGACTCAGAAGAAGCACAGAGAAAGGGAAGAAGACCACGAAATACAGGTTAGAGGTGGTGAAATGAGATGTAGAAGCTTCCAGATTAAGTAAAGAACTAGCTCAAAATTGGCGGGCAGAAAGGATACTCGGCTCCACATATCTGGAATTAAGATTCAGAAGATTAATTGCTGCCCAAACATGAACAGCATTCTGCAGTTTTAACAGAAACTGTACACAAAAACCTTTACTTTAAAAAAATCTCCTACTGTACTGTTTGTTTCAATGCAATCCGTTAGTATGTAGTAACGACGTCAAGACAACCGATACAAAATTTTGTGTGTGTATATAAATTTTAGCATGTAATTACAACAAATAATGAGCATACGTAAAAACACTAATACATCGCTAAGATTTGATCATTCCCTGGAAGCTCCGATTAGTTATAATATTGTGTTAAAAGGAAGAATAATAGATATTTCATAAAATAATCTTCGTGTGTTTAAAAAAAAAAAAAAGTAGCCAAGTACTGCAGAAAAAGGAAGTCGGCTGCATTTTAAAAGTGGTTGTCAGTAAGCTGACATTTTAATTAGTGTAATAGTTTTGCAGCTGTTGTAGTATTGCAGGAATTTACGTTTTCGACAATTGAAAGGCATTATTTACTGATGACTACAGCCGTCACTTCTGTTTATTAACGGCAGTATCCTTTGGTTGAACAGCCTGGTGTCGATTTTCCCATTGTAGCACGAAATGGATCTTTATAACGACTTCACCTGAAAATGAGTGAGTTTGTCTCCAGAATAAGCAGGTGGCAGGTTTTTCCTTCGCAAACAATCCAACCACGAAGATCCTCATTGGCACTGTCAGCCAGGCCAACGACACCAACAAAAGGATGTAAACTTATAGTACATCAGTACCTTGAGCAAGTTAAAGAATTTTTTTTTTTTTTAATTATTGTTTTATCTATTCCCTGTTCTGTGTTTTATCTATTTTTTACATAGTCCGGAAACCCTGCTTTAGAGACTAAACACCAGCTACTTCATGCTTTCAGTAAGTGGGACGGTAGTAGAATCCCGCCATAGCGGGATTCGTTCCCGCAGCCTGTTCGTTGGTGAATGTGTGTGTGTGTGTGAGAGAGAGAGAGAACAGTTGTACGAGTATATGTATATATACACAGAGTCTTGCCATAAATACTGTTACAACTTCCTCACTTTAACCACTCGGGCCAACTAGACCGGCTAAGATTTGCAGGTTACACGTTCTTGCTTTATGCGGATCATTAAAGAAGACTATCGATATCACAGCTCTATTCAATCTTCGGTTATTCGATATATTTTGCTCAGTGACCTTTTACGCCCCAATACAGTTTTTTATAGCAATAATTTTGGTAATTATATCGGCTCATAGTGTCGCCATAATCTGCTACATCTATCATTGTGTTGTTCACTGATCAGATTGCACAGGAAGAGAAATCCAGTTATCGCTATATGAGAGCAGTTAACTCGGCCACAGAGAATAATTCAGAAAACGTTATAAATGTACGTCGTGTGCCAGACTGGATTCTACCTCACGTCTTTCCATTTACAGGGCGTCATCGCTACCCATTCTTCTTATGGAGTTCTGAAATTCTGGCGAGCCCTCAGCTAACAAATCTTGAAATTTGCCATGTGTATCTCATGAAAAGCTTGCTTTACACAGTGGAGTCTTGAGGATCGAACAGCTACCTTTGCTGTTTATTTTATTTTTAAAAAGTTCAATTTCTTAAACAGAAAAAAAAAGTCGATTGTGTTCATAAGAAGATCATAACCCCAGATCTGAAATGCAGTGTGTTTATATAAGAAGAGGTACATCGAAAAATCCCTGCCAGTTTTTGGAACATTTCAGTGTATATGAACAAAAGATAAATCCTTCATATGGTTTTTGTATTTTTTAGTAAGATTGTTCCTACATTTCTGACCCCCCCCCCCAAAAAAAAAAAAGTTCATTCGTTTAGCCCGAAACAATGGATTATCTTGCATGATAGTAAAACAAATTTCTCGTTTGTATTCTGAAATGTTGACTGTGTATGGCTAAAAATGTTGACAAAGGCTTTCACACACACACACACACAAACAAACAAACATTCTTGCCATAAATACTGCTACAACTTCCGCAGACCCCCCCCCCCCCCTCCGCGCTGTCCAAAGAATTGTGCGGGCTCAGTTCCGTTAGCCAACATTCGTGTGTTGACAGTAGAGAGAGAGAGAGTTGTCTGGCTGTACGGTGCAGTAGGGAGAGATTATTATTAAGAGAGAGACCTCCAGGGAGTTAGAGACTCATCAAGGAAGGCCACATTCTACACACACCAGCTATCATACTTATTCTTGAATTCATTCACACTGCTTGTATTCACAACATCCAATGGCAATCCATTCCAATCACGCACCGCCCTCTGAGAAAAATCTAGCCCTCACCCCCTTCTTAGCAACTTTCATTGTCAGCTTCCAAGGATGCCCTCTTGTCCCTTCCCCACTCTCCATAAATTGAAATCCTGTATGCAGAGGCGGATTGGGTCTAAAAATATTGGTTACCAGGAGACAAAGGGGGCCCACCCACAACTATAAGGCTATCATTTAATTTTTATAAGAAATAAAATTTTCAAAAAATACATAAGTGGAAAAAAAGGTACAATTGAAATTTTTGCAAAATAAATATATATATTTTTTAGTAATATATTGTACATATTACTGGCAGTATACAGTAGATACTAAATGTAAATACAGCTTGTTATAATTGAATTTTAATTTTTTTTTTTAAATTTTAAATAAATGGTGGATATTTTTAAAATAGTTTGCTTTAATAGGTAGTTCAAAAGCATATTTCATGCAGTCCACTATATTAAAAACAATCGTTTGAATTCACCAGATGATTGAGCGAATCTGTCAATAATTGCTTCTGCATCCAATTTATCTAACAATTCCTTTTCAATGGATAGCAACAATGATTCCAAGTTCTCCTCAGACAGTGAATTTCTTAGCTTTGTCTTTATGATCCTTAGCTTTGAAAATGTCCTCTCTCATTGCACTTGTAATTGATAGTGTATGGTTGACTTTGTAAAGGTTATCATATGCCTTGTCATGAAGTCTGTTCAAATGCCAGAATTTTTAGTACACACGATGGGCAAGTGCTACGAATTTTACACTTGTTGCAACTGAAATCCATATTCTCACTATCATTAAGCAATTAGCTTTAATACATCCAAGTTCGAACCAAAAGAAAACAATTCCAATATTACTTGATCTTTGGTGATTTGTGGAGACAGCTTAATAATACCTTCCATTGCTTCATCTTCAATGCCCTTCTCTGCAATAGTTTTAATCTTTGCTGGGTCCAAGCAGGATAAATCTTTATACAACTTTTTGTGTTGTACAAAGCGTGAATCTATGACTGGACAATGCAGTCCATTATTAGGTTAAACACATTTACTCGAAAATCAGCTAGAGAATCTGAGGAATTTCCTTCATCATCTATAAGCTCATCTGACATTTTTTTCTTCTTCCTCTGCCTCTTAACTGACAATGCTGTTTCCAAAGAGTCAATTTTCAATGTTTGATTTCCATCCATATTCAACTGTGAAATCTCGTCCTTACATTTATTTACAAATTCCAATGCCTTCTGTGAACGTTATCAAATGTTCTTGTCTGTACCTTAACTTTGTTGTAGCTGAATCTATTAAACTCTGCAATGTATGCAATAGCTCGCTACAAAGTTGACTCCGGCTGCACGTCATGATCCTAGGCTGGGATTCCCAGCTAAGCTTCATTGCGCAGTCGCAATATTAAAGATCCGAGCCTATATAACATATGCGTCGGCCTCACATAACTAGAATCAGAATTATTTTTTCAGAGTTATTTATTATATTATTAAATATAAAATATCCTCGAAAAATGATTTTATTAATTTTTTTTAATTAAAATAGTAATACCACGTAAATTTTAGTTGCATACAGTAATAATATTGGAACTTCTATTATATTTTCAAGCTACTAAAAGGTCATTAACATTTTTAACATAGACTCTAATGTTTAAGGGACCCACTTGCCATCGGGTTAGCTGACACCCTGGCCAGTCCGCCACTGCCTGTATGACCCATTCAGAAGTTTGTAAGTCTCAATCATATTACTCCTCTTTCTCCTGTTTGCTAGTGTCTACAGTCTACAAATTCTCAATCTATCTTCACAACCAGTATTCCACAATCCAGATATCATTTTCAATACTCTCCTTTGTACTCTCTCCAATATATCAGAATTACAACGGAAACCGTAGCTATAATAGCACTTCATAAGGTTGGAATGTCGCTACCTATTATTTTCAACACGCTAAAAACACTCAGATCAGTAGGATGTTGTCCGTGCGGTTAGCCTAGTGGCTTTGCGCTTCGCAACCATATGCCTGGCGAAGGAGTGTCCTAGGTTCGATTCCCGTCAACGACGTGAGGAGCTCAAGGATCTTCCTCAGCCATAGCCAAGTTAGCCAGTTTTGGTGTGGACAGCAGGGTTTTCCCCGCCAGTTTATCTGGTATTTTTCATCCCGCAAGCAGGCAAACCGGTCCGAGGACACACCCGATTACAGTCAGGAATACTGACCCAGCCATAGATCTGATTCTTCAGCCTATGCCGGTCCCGGAGCACGGATAAAATTTGGGGGGACTAGATGGTACCGTGAACTCCCGTATAAAGGGGAACCGCTGTATCATCACACGGAATTTAATTTATTTAGTAGGATATTTGTGCATCGGACTATTAACCGTTATAACGATACAGAAGACGTATCTAACCGCCAAAGTACAGATCGACCATGCAGCGTTGGGAGGCAACAGCTTGTTTGGGCTGTGAAGGCACGCCTCCGCCATTATCCTGTGAGAAAGCAGAAAGTGATGTAGGAAATGAACCTTTCGCAGGGAACAGTGTCACATGTACTAACTGAAGAGTCTATCGTCGTTCTACTGGACACTTCTAACACCACAACTTAGGCGGCAGAGGGCAATCAAATCACTTCTCCAGCGATACCCAAACAACAGACGCAGCGATATCCTCTTCGCAGGTGAGAAGATTTTCACCATTGAAGAGTCGTTTAACCGCCAAAACGGGTGTATGTCCTGGATCGTCGCGCAGCACGTGTGATAGCACCCAGGATTCAGAGTGGTCATCACTCTGCGTCAGTGATGGCGATGATGTGGGGGAGGGGGGGGGGGGCATGTCAGATGGTATCCATGTCGCATTTCTGCGAGAAAGGGATCAAAACCTTCGCCTGTATCAAGACAGTGTGTTAGAACCTGTGGTATGGCTCCTGAACAACACCTTGTTTCACGGTAGGCAGTGGACCTTCCAACAGGGCTCAGCTCCTGCACATAAGGCGAGGATCACACAGCAGTGGTTCGAGGCGAATATGCCAGACCACATACACCATCTCATTGGCCGCATAGAAGTCCCGATCTGAATCCGTTGGACTGTAAGAAACGACACCACAGCATCGCCAGTCTGAAGATAGATTAGTGCAATCAGCGGCAGCGTTTCCTTTGGATGTTGTGCGTGAAGGCAAAAGAGGGGTCATTTCGAGTGCTGCTATATGCACGTTATACATGCGATTTGTATGTGAATGAATTACTGATGGATTAAAGGTTTATGCGCCGTTCAAGTTGTAACAGTATTTATGGCTTGATTAGGTATATACAAGGTGATTAAAATTAAAGTACCCCTGTTTAAGGCCTTTGGAGCGCCACCCAGTGATTCAAATGTTGCGAAACTTTGCAGGAATGCGTCATGCGGAAACAATATCTGGGGGGGGGGGGTAGTTTTAAAATTCACCACCAAGGGACGCTCCATGATCTACCAAATGTAGAGGTGGTAATATTTGTTTGTCCAAGAAGGGGAAAAGTGACACAAGCATGAATAACGCATTTTTATTCACTTCCATTATGCATTCACAGGCTTGTACTGTTCGATATGCTGCCTTTCCCGGTATGCCATTAACTGCATCGGACCGTGTGTTCAACGGCAGAACGCACCTGGTTGAGACTGATGCTGAACACGTGCTGCGTTATGATGTCTTTTAGCGCTGGCAAATTATCAAAATGATCCCGTAAACCCTGTTTTTGAAAAATCCCTACAGCCAGAAGTCACGGGTGGGGGGTCAGATCAGTTAAACGAGGCGGCCATGCAGTGGGAAACACAGCTGATCACTCCAGCTTCTGTGAAATGTTCTCGAAGAACTTCCTCTTGTACGGATCGATCGATGTGTGGAAAGGCCCCCATCCTGTATGAAAATGGCTGAATCCATGCACAGGTGCTGCTGTAGTTGTGGCACAACAAAATTGTTTGTCATGTAACTGAGCAGGTTACAGGACCTAACTGGCTAAACGTCCTCAAAAAAGAATGGCCCAATGATAAACGAAGTTGTAAACTGCACCAGACAGTAACTTTGGATGAATGCGAAGGAATTTGTTGGATTGCATTCGGGGTTTGCCTAGCACATACCCGGCAGTTGTGGATATTCGCAGCCCCGTACAGGTGAAAATGAGCCTCATCTCCCCAAAAATCATCCATGGCCGCGCAGCGTCCAACTCCACTCGAGCAAGAGCGAATGTCACCTTTCAAAGTCCTGCGGGCGCGACTTCTATATTAGGATAACCTGAATGGGTAGAAATGTAGAATCTTCCTTAGAATTTTCGAAATTGTTGTGTAAAGCACATCCATGTGTCTTGATATAGCATTTGTGCTGCAAGAACCAACGCTGTTATTCATGGCCTTCTCCACACCGGCAGTAGCAACTTCATTCACGTGTGAACTTGACTGGTTTGCGACCTCTGCCAGGTCTAACTCCCAACTATTCCGTTTCTTCCAAACGACTAATCATCGACCCAGAGCACATGGAGATAGTGGACCTCGTCGACATTTGCTCAGGCGACGAATTTGGCTTAGTGTATCAACAGCATGGCAATTGATTACGTAATACGGCTTCACGTGCAAAAAGCACGTTTGGGAAATGTTAGTGCCATCACTGTGGACGGTATTAATCACCAAAATGAAGGGAAAAATCCCGTGTCCATCTTTTTAAACCCTCATTGCACCTGCCGAGTTGCGTGATATGCAAATTCCATTAATTTGGTGTTTACAACCCCTTATCGCTTCATCATGACGCACAGGAAACAGTCATCCAAACGCTACCAAGTTTCTCAGCAGATGGATCACTGGATGGCGCTCCACAAAGCCTTGACCATGGATAGCTTAATTTTGATCACCCTGTGTACGTGTGTGTATATACACAGAACAATACTAACACCTATGAAAAACTGGATCACGACCCCACGGGTTATTTCCACAAATAAGAACAGATATATATCCAGTATTGATGTTATAATTTAATTCATTTTTAATTATTAGAAAATCACTACGTTGTTTAGGTTCTAAAATTAAAATAAAAAATATGGCGAAAAAATTACCTGTTTGATTAAATATATATGCCACGTGTATAATAAGTTATTATTATTTTTTTTTTTTTAAGCACACAGAAAATTGTAGCGGGTGGTTCGCCTGATTTCACAATAAGGGCCATTTTTTTTTTCATCACGTGTTTTATATATATGAAATGAATTAGTCCCAATTTACTGTTACTCTCTGTATAGTGTAGAAAGACCGTGCCCTAGAAAACATATTAATTTGGAATTTTGACTGTAGTATGCGAGCCTGCGAATCCCGCCGTTGGCATGGATGTTCCTGATTGTTTTTAGGTGGAAGATGAATTTTATCGCCCGGTGTGAGACCACCTGAAGTGGCTTGAAAAGTTCCATGTTTTGATCTCTAGAGCAGGGTTTCCGGACCCTGTAAAAAAAAATAAAAAAAATAAAAAAACGATAGATTTGCAAATAACGTTTCGTGAGTGAGAGCAACATGAAAAACTAAATAAAAAGAAAATATATTTTATTTTGATTTAGTTGTTAATGTTGTTGCTTTCGACAAATGTTAACCAACAGCACAACACATTTTTCCTTTTTTAAAAGCATTTCATTTCAACAAATGCCATCGCCTACGTATTAAAGTCACAATGAAATTTTTCTCAGTAATCATGGAATACTTAAGGTTGAATAAGAAAGATACTCTTCTTGCTTACTGCGTTCTGGTTTCATATTGCTATTATAATTGATCATAAGAATATCCTTTCCTCATCTCTTAAGCTGTTATAAGCACTAAAATGTACTTTCAAGGGCAGTAGTGATTTCACCATATGGATTTCTGAGGTACTCTTTTATAAATAAATTGCTTCATAAACTGTTCTTTGCGAGTCCAAAAGTTATTTCAGCATTGCGTTATTTCTAGTCTGTTTATAATATGATAGTTATTGCATAAGCATAATTTTTCTTTGATTTGGTTGTTATTATTCATGCATTCAAGTATTAAGTTGAACTGAATAGAAACTTCAGTGAATAAAACTGAACATCGTAAATGACGAATGCATTTTGTTTTTCATTACAGACCAGGTCAATCTGTTTATGGGATGCGTTCAGAGGGGAAAAACACCTTTTACTTCACGTCTGACCATCCGTCTTTCGCTTGTTGCACCTTAATCTTTTAGACGTAGAGAAAAAAAAAATGTGGAGTTATTTATTTTATTTTTATTTTTTAAAGGTGGACAATATGACTTTACACGAATACCAAAATACATTTTTCACAATTTTATGCTGTCATCACTTGACTTGCGCAAGCATTGGAACCAGGGAGTGTTCTGCTGACTTGGCAAGAAATTAGATTTATATTTACTTTTTTTTTTTTTTTTTTTTTTTTGATGGGGGGGGGGGTGCATTTATCGTATAGTAGGTAACGACAATGTCCTTTGATTGGAAAGCCTGCGTTTGAATCCCGTCTAGGACGCGAAGAACCTAGGGATTTTTCATCTGAAGGTCAGATGGAATTTTAAGTCTCATAGGGAGAAGAGTTTTTTCCTCCTGAAACTCGAGGTTTCATCCCGCATGTTGCTCAGAAGAACTCATGCTGTTTACAAGCATAATAATACTGGTCTTCATAGCTTTAGCTACATCTGCTGTAATTCCAACCACAACAACACGGTATTATATACGCCAAAACAAACAAAAAAAAAAAGTGTTCTGTGCGTTATGTGGGATACACAGTGCAACTTGATATGAAGTTAGCTGCTCTATATACAGATAGTTCATTCGTAAAGATGCTTATGCTTGGATAAAATATAAAAGAAGAATAGTTCTTGCGAAGTGTAATAATAATCTTTGTAATATTAAATTAATATAAATATCATATTGTTACATTATTCAGTCCCTAATTTCTTATCATATCAGTTTACCAGGCTTATTTGATGAAAGTTGTTCCAGTGCGGATGCATGTCACATGAATGCCGCCAATACGGTACATTTCACCTCCCCTCCAATTTTGATACTTGCCCCACTTTGATACATAACTACTGAGGAAGTATGTTTATATGTAATCAACTCTTTACACTTTGCACCTCTTCTGTTTACGTTTTAGATATGAAACAAATTACACCAGTTACTTTGTCTTTTGAATATATTTAGTTGTGTACGCGTTAGAAAATTTCGGATTGCTAACCCGTATTTTTATGCATATGTAAATAATCTTATCTAGTTTTGAAATAGGAGTGCCGTTCACTGCTTGTGGAGCATCATCGAACACGAATATTTACATTGTGATTTTTATCGCTATACTGGACGACTTAATTATGTGAGTTGGATGGCTTCTGGAGAGTATTGTGGTATTATTTAACAATATTTACACGTCGGAATTGATCGCACGTGGCCAGCAAAAGCTCAGTAATATATTGCCATTGGGGTGAGTGCGTAAAAAATAAATTCCCTTATTTTCTGAGGGCGAAAATGCTTTGTTCGGTATTATAAATATTTTTGCGTTTGCGTTGACAGTATTCTGTTAATAATAAATAACTTCAAGCTAAAGTTCCTGTTTAAGCGTTTCTGCGTAGTGTTAGACGAAAGACCGTTTAGGTTCAATTTTACTTGTCGATACAGGAACTATATCCATTTCTGAGTTAATTGATAGTCAGTGAAGGCAAGTAGGATTTCCCTTCCTGGAAACTGGTTTTTAACTCCCTCAAAATTTCTTATTTTAAGGGAACGCATTAAAGAATTGACAGTACAGTACTGTTAATTGGGAATGGGAAGCAGTATCAAGGAGACAGTGTTACACGTTATGAGTCAGTACTGTGGCCATTAATATTCAGACTTTGTCACTGATGTTGTAAATGAATTACACGGATCACAACTAATAACTCCTCAGTTAGGATTTGAATAACCCCATTCATTCTCATGTGAACGAGAAAGTGGTCACATGAGTAGGAATGCATCATTCATTAAGGAAATGTGCTGTGCTACGTTTAAAAATCGTTTTAAACTTTTTGATCTGTAGACAAATGGTTCTATATCCTACTGGTGAGACCATGCTGGAGGGGGTGGTGGAGAGAAGGCACTAGAACTTGGAGTAATGTGGACAGGGAAGTTCATGGAACTTTATATCCATAAGGAACACATCTGCAAAAGTGATGGAAGATATCCATCGGCAGAGATAAAGATCACGATCAGATCACATTAGAATGCTGTCCACGGATATAGTCAAGTTTTCGAAGGAATGAAGAAACTTCAGAGAAAGTGTACAGAGATGGATAACAAAGATGATGGAGACTGTGAAACGTCTGCTATGAGGATAGATTGCAAACGTTTGTAGTTTAGCATATAGAAAGAAGTGTGTATAAATAAGAGATTTTTGCCGGCTGGATGCTGGACTTCTTTCAAAAGAATTAAAGCTATCCTACTTGCTATACGTGGACATGATAAAGTTTTATTATTATTATGATTGGCAAGTGGTGGGTGTATGGAATGAATATTGTCTAAATCAGCTACTAAAATAAATGGGGACAATAATATTTACATTTCTTTGCACTTTCTGTATCTTCCACTCCCACCAGGATACTTTTATTTGACCTGCTAAGGTCAAATAAAAGTGTACTGGTGTCCTCGCAACCAGCTTTCGTTGGGTAAATGAATTTACCATATATATTAGTTTACTGACTCTGCCAATGGAAAGTGACCGGTTACTTATTTTAACACGATTAGTATAAACTGTATTGGTAAATCATTAATCTGCATTTAGATAGGTGATCTGAATCAGTCTGTTTAACACTTTCATTGCCAAGCTGAAAATTGGAATTTCGTGTGGTGGCCAAATTTTTTTTATTTTTCTGAATTTAGTTAGCGACGTCCACGCGATAACGCGTGATCGGTCGTTTGGTGAGAGCTCGCACCGCGCGATATCGCGTGATTGGCAATGAACGTGTTAAAAAGAAAATCCGTTTTTTAAGTCATAAAATGGTATTCTATAGTTTACATGAACGTTTTCTTTTTAAGTTGCAAGTTTTATAGAAATCGAAAATGAAATTCCAAAAATTAATCAAGTGAAATGGAGAATTGGAATATGCCATTTAAAATTACTTAAAAGTGAATTAATATTCAGACTTTGTCACTGATGTTGTAAATGAATTACACGGATCACAACTAATTACTCCTCAGTTAGGGTTTGAATAACCCCATTCATACAGTTTAAGCTTTATATGATCACTTCTATGACATAATTGTTTAGATAACAAGTCATCATGGTCCTTAGAATAATATACAGTTATCTCTTATGTGATGTTTCTTATCCATTTATCTTCTGCTAGAGGAGTAATGGAATAGTGACTTCTATATACTCGTCCTACCTTAATAACACGTTTTGGATATGTTTTATCGGTATCATTCTTGTATTGAATGATAATTCCCTTAATTCCCTACAACCCTCTTCGGGGAACGACAGCAAACTCCAAGCGCCAATTTTTATTTTATTTATTTATTTATTTATTATTATTTTATTTTTTTTTTTTTTGCCAGAATTGCATATGTGATCAGTATGTTTCTTGCAAGCAGTTTGCATTTTTGATGAACATAATATCAAAACAGTTTGAAATTCTTGTATAACACAGCTCTTGAATAATTATCGAAACATGATGCAATTGTTTAATTAAAAGGAAGAAGCTATAAATTGGTTTTATACGATCCTAAAAAAAATGTTTGATACCTACATTTGTGAAAACGCTTAAAAGATACCGATAAAAACGAAATTATTATTATTATTTCGTTTTTAATATGTTAAATTGACCCCACTCACCTAATTGCGTGTAGGAAGAAACTGTGCGCGGTAAGTTTTTTTATCTTTATGATAATACTATCCACGAAAATTTGTAAACCTGTAACACGTTAGTACTGTTAGTGAAATAAGGGTTAGATCCAGAAGCTCTGCTCTAGAGACCAGATATGATGTCCTTTTTCAGGCCACCTATCGATAGGCAGGATGGCGATCTCATACCGGTCATTGAAAATCGGCCTCCTCTAGAGAGGAGGACTGATTTTCAACGAACGTACATTCCGAGAGAACAGTCCTCCTCTAGAGAGGACTGTTCCCTCGGAACTTGCGTATTTGTCTTATATGTTAACATAAGGAAATGTTGCTATTCTAATTATCTGCGTGAATAATCTGTTTTCGAATTGCACTCTTTCATTTGCCTCTGTGTATGTGTGAGTGTGGAGAGAGCAACTGTTTTGCCTTGAATTTTTCATTCCAAGAAGAGTGTATTTTAAGTTCTAACTACTAATTATAGAATTGCATTCCGTCATTTATGAGCAACATTCGGCAAAGTTGATCCGCTCGCAATACGCTCTGCTTTGATATTTATGGTAAAAATTAAGTTTGAAAGCTGTCAGCTGAGTTTCACCCGTACTTATCGCTTTGGCCTGAAGTCTGCCGCAGAGGTCGCTGAGAGATATATACTTCCGTAGGATACCTCATTTTAAATTTAGCATGGCATTAAGGGAGTGCGGGGGGCGCGCATCTATTTTCGCAGCCGTTGCACTTGAATCAGTGTTGTGCAATGCAATGGATTCCTCATATCTGGATAGAAACAATTGGTGCATATCAAGTGGACGTTTTACAGTTTCAGCAGAATACTTCTGTTCTTTTTAAGGGTGCGATACTATTCTGTTCTTACTGATAGTGAATATGTTTCGGAATGCAGTACGTGTCTTCCATTATGGCTTGTCATGTCGTCAAGTTCCAGAGGAAAGTTGTTAGTACCCGTGGTATGTGTTTTAAGCCTTGTGTATATGTATCTTTTTTTTTCTCCTCGTCTTGCCCGCAAGTTAGAAAACTACGGTATGTTCTTATAACGTTCAAGTATAAGCATATTATACTAGTAAGATATTCATTGGCTGTTAAATTAATGAAAGAGGAAAAGTTTTTTCACGTGGGATCGCAGGAAGATCAAATGTGCATTTTTTCACCTAAACTATATATTATCTATATCTATATATCGCCCAAATTACACACACACACACACACACACATAAACGTAATGTATTGAGACTTTCTTCTAGTGGCAGAGTTACTTGATAATTATTATTGTTGTCCTTGTACAAGAATAGATGCTCCAATGAATATTCCAAATTGCGTGGGTATTCTTTTTATAAATGAGAACGGCAAAACTTCTTGAAAAACAAAACAGTGTATGCAGTTATGTCCTGAAAACATGCAAAAGATGCACTAATGCTATAA
Organism: Typopeltis vanoorti; assembly: GCF_054136105.1. NCBI lineage: Eukaryota > Metazoa > Arthropoda > Arachnida > Uropygi > Thelyphonidae > Typopeltis > Typopeltis vanoorti. The sequence continues at coordinate 115,240,039 of NC_143553.1, forward strand.
AAATTTTACTGCGATATTAATTACACGTACAGCTTCCTCGTCCATTTTGTTAATAAAAGTAAATCGGTATTCAAATGAATCAAATTTAATAAAAAATAATAATAATTGACTAATCACCTCCGTAGAGCATTTGGAAGAATGACAGGAATCTGTGCCTTTGATTGGAAAATGCCAAAGTTTGGTTCTATAAGGAGAGGAAAAATCTCTCTTATTTTTTACTTTCTGGAAACAAGTTTTTTATCTTACATACTGGAAAATGCTAGGGAATACATGAAATTAGCAGACAAAAATACTGTTATCGGCAGTACTTGCAGATTGATTGATTTTTGTTTTTATGCTGGAAGGACAACAAAGGTCATATTGCACCATGACTCAGGTTACAGCACTACACAGGGCATTAATAAATAATTAAATAGTTATAAGGAGATAAATTAGTAAAGAAGATAAAATGCATGTACAAAGTGCTAAGTATCTACATATCAAAGATATTAATAAATAGTTATCTATACAAGATATTAATAAATGGTTATAAGAAAAAAATTAGTAAATAAAATGTATGTACAAGGTTTAATATTTACAGTGTGGTATCTACATATAAAGAAACTTATAATCAGATGTGTTGGAATAAATTAATTCTTGGCAAAAATTTTAAAATATCATGCAATTTGTGCGAGTCTGATAACATCTGAATGAGTGTATATGGCTCGGCCAGATAAGTAAAAATGTCATTCCTCTCATGTAGTGTCAGAACTACACCAGAATATAACTAATAGTGAGGCGGGTGTTGCATTTCTGATACATAGGTGAGTCATCAACCCTCAGTAAATAAGAATGTGTAAGATGACTGTGACCTCTGCAGAGCCTATCAAGAACAACTTCCTCTCTTCTGTTCCTATGTTGACTAGACTGCCAATGCTTAATCTCATGCAATTTGTTTGTTAGTGCTTCCTGCCAGGAGTATTGCCATTGGACAATTAACTTTGATTTTATAAACTGTTGGTATATGGTACCATCAGACAGTATGATGAAAAAGTATGAGCTGATATAGCATCTGTGAGGTCATTTCCCTTAATTCCAATATGGCTGGGAATCCAACACAGCCGAACATCAAAATTAAGGATCTTTATTTTGTACCAAAGTTAACACCTTTCCAAAGACTAATGTGGATTATATGCTGCAGAGGAGATAGCTTGTAAAAAAAAAAATTTAAAAAAAATGTCTGTATAAATCAAAGAGAAAACTCCTATCACTTTTGGTAGGAGTTTTCTTTTGATATGCTATAGTGCAGAGGTCAGCAATCTTTTCACTAAAAAGGACATCCCGAATGGCTGACTTATGACAAAGGGCACTTTACCTGTTGCAGGAAGGGAAGGTGTAAGCTTAAAGTACATTCAATACATATTTATTTTAAATGAATTTATTAATACAAAATTCTACTTACAAACTTAAGTATGTACTTTAAAAAAAAAAAAAACATTAATGTGATACTTGGTTGCAGATATTCAGCTAACTTATTATAATCTGGCAAGTAACTGAAATTTCCGGTTCTTAGGCAATGGTCTAAATGAGAATTGTTAATCCATGATCGATATTTGGATTTCAAATACTTCATATTCAAAAAAAGAGATTCACATGAATATGTCGAAGCACAGTAAGAATATATTTTAAGAGCACATTTCCTTAATAAGGGATTGTTTTTTATGATAATATTTTGATCAACTAAATTCCAGAATTCAAAATTCTTCGACACTTCAATATCTGACACAGTGCCAAGCACTTTAAAAATGCTTTGCAGGCACATGATTACCCATGTGCCTGCAAAGGCACATGATTAATCATTACCCATGAATAAATGGGTAATCATGTGCCTGTGTTGCTGACTCCTGCTCTAGTGCGAGCCGAATGACTTACAACTCTGCTGTATAATTATTACAATTGAGTGGGATCTGGTTGGAGATAGTAATGTTAGGAAGCACAGTGAACAGAGATCTCTGACTCTGAACCATCAATTATAGATGGGCAAGAAATCATAGTAAGCTACTCTGTGCATACTAAACAAGATAAGGTAGACAGATATTACAGAAATCTTATACAAGGGTGTATAAGACTTCTGTAGTTGACAAAGTGAGAGGTTTGCAGGATGGGGTGCAAGCCTGCAATGGAGGAATGCTGTTTTGTTTGGTGCAGGTAATATTGTCAACATTCATGCCAATATCTTCCATAGTTCATAGAGCATATGGCAGGCTTATGTGTGATATTGGATCTCTCAACATAGATAAAAGAGACTAGTCGTAAGATGGAAGGTATGCTATTTTAGGGCATAATTATGAGACAATTGTTTTTGTCTAAGTGATAGAGGGAGTTCATTTGATTCAACATAAAGACTTTGAATGGCTGATGTATGAAAAACACTGGTAGCAATATCCTTGATGATGGATAGGGTCCAACCACTGGAGCATGCTCTCTGTTGTTGAAAGTTTTTTTCACTTGGTTATGCTATAAATTAAAGATATCAAGAAATTATATATGTACTTGGTTTCATCCTTTATCCAAATGTAAGTAAACAAAGTTTGCACCTGAAGTATCTTCAGGACTGGAGCAACTCGCGGTAAAGGTGGTATGACTTCACATCACTTGCCTTAGTGTCTCATAATGCAAAGCACATCTCCTTGCGGACATATATGATGCTATGCATTATGGGAAGGGTCACTACCCAGACTGGTTTCAACCTTTATTGAGATGCTCTCCCTTGCAGAGTTGTAAACTTAAGATCCATAATCAAGCTTTGAACATTCAAAAGCAGTTATGTTAAAGATACCAAGCAATTTAAAACCTGGTTTTACTCCAATTTTTCCAAGTAAGCAAACAGACAAAATGTCAAGTTTGCGCCTGCAATATATGCAAGACTAGCTGATCCCACAGGTAGTGCAAGACCAAGGCAACTCGTGGTAAAGGTGGAGCAAGCTCTGATCACTAATCTTAATATTTACCCTTAATGCCAAAACACATCTCCAAGAAGGGGATGTATGATGTTTTGTATTAAAGGCAAGGGGCCACTACCCAGACCGGTTTCGACCTTTATTGAGGTCTCATCAGTGGGAGCCAGGCTAGAAATACCAAGATTTAGTAATGCAGAGCTTGTAAGTATTTTACCAAAACAAGTTACCATAAGGTGTTATAACCTTATTAAATAAAAATCTCAGGAGGAGATATAGATGTAGAAAGTATTTTTAACTTGGGTATAGTTATGTTAAAGATACCAAGCAATTTTAAACCTGGTTTTACTCCATGGCATAAAACAGGCATAAAATTGCTTGGTATCTTTAACATAACTATACCCAAGTTAAAAATACTTTCTACATTCAAAAGCAGTGTAAATGCAGAGCAAGAAACATCGACAAGCACCTCACTCTGTAGAGGATATAGTGCATATGCAATGCTTTTTTCACTTTTCCTGAAGATGACAAATGTGTAAAGAATGTTAGCTTTCTGTCAAAGATGTGTTCCAAGAAACTTGGCCCTAGATGCTAATGGGATAATAGTTTGTCCCATTCTTAAATCAGGATATAGTAAAAGGTGTGTTTCTGGCAGAAGTGTACACGTACCCATTTTTCTGCAGAAAACATGAACCCATGAAGAAACGTGAATGATTTGGAATGATTTTGCATTACAAGATTTTTTGAATAAAGAGGAATGGAGTGTACTCTCATCACGAAAGATTGTTGCTAGGATTTGTGATTATGGGACATCATTTAAGTGCACAAGGAAGATGGTCTAAAGTATAGAATCTTTGAGTGCTCTAACATTGATAGGGAAATCTGAGCAAATGATGCCACATGTTCTGATGTAGTGCAGAGCAGATGATGACATACCAGTTGCAAAGGGTGCCTGCCAGATTTCAAGATAGTAGTTTGGTAAATCGATCTCATTCCAGATCTTGTTTCCCAAACAATGCCATGAGTTATATTGCAGGGATGACAGTAAATTGGGAAGTCATCAGCATAAAGGCAATTGCCTGCTGTGTGAGGAAACTGTTCAGTAATTGAAATCACTTTGAGTAAAGTGATTTCAAAAGTGATAGCAAAGAAGGTCACGCTTAAGAGAGAGCCTTGAACTACCTCTTCTTGATGATATGGCTGAGATAATGTGCTTCCTACTCGGACTTAAATATCTCAGCTGGTTAGAAAGTTTTTAATAAAAACAGGAAGGTGTCCCCTTAGACCAAGTAAACAGGCATTTTAATATGCCATATCTCGAATCTGTCATAGGCTTTTTTTATTTCAAAGAACACTGAAACCACATGTATATGAAGGATTAAACAGGGTAGACAATGAGTTCTGTGGTAAGTCTTCTGGCTGGCAATGATTCCTTGAAGCAGCCACATAATAATAATAATAAAGTTAATAGAAAAATCATATGCTATTAAAATTATAGGTTTCTCTGAGGCTTCATGAAGCGATTTGCTCAGGCTAATGCTTGTTTTTGTTTTGAAGGATTGTCTTTCTTCCAGAATTGCTGGAAAAATCCAGTAAAATTTAAAATATATGATAGTGAAGAGCATAATAGAACCTATTATTGCTTTTAAGTCTGTCATACATTCTCTCTTTTCATATTATAGAAATACTGCAAGGTGAATTTTGGTAATTGTATGTTTTTCATATCTGTATTTTGATGACTCTTTTGGCAGTATTTTACTTTTGATTTATAAACATATGATAGGTGATGAATAATTACAAGTATATATATATTTTTTTTTTGTGAGCCATGTACAAGTTGGATAAATTTATGAGATTCTTTCTTGGTTATCAGCATGAAACCTATTCTCTCACTAAGCCTAATTTTGTCATTATAATCAGTTTAGATTATTAGGTTTCATTACTATCAATTTATAAAATTTCATATTTATGTCTGGCTTTAGTCCATAAAATGGGATCACAGTAGGTTTAGCCTGAAGGCTCAAAAATAGTACTATCTGTTGTCTTCTTTTGTAGCTTATTTCCTGAAAATCCTTGTAAGCATTTTGTTGTAATCCTTCAAAGTATGAAATATACATATCTGAAGGCAATGTAGACTTCATGTTTTGTTGTGGATTGTACCAGAGAACCTTAAAATAGCAAACACCCTATGGAAGTTTTGCATAATATTACTTTGGATCCAAAGTTTAATATCACTAACTCATTCACAAACACGAATTCCCATTCCTCATCCAAGTGTACATCCTAGTATAATTCAACATCATTTTCAACTATACTGGATTTGGTGACTGTGAAGAGACCACAACTGAGTGAAGATGCTAAATTCAAAATACTCAACTTTTGCTACAGATACTGCATCTTTATTACATCTTTTTAGATGGTTCACCCCGAGGTACAAAGCAGCCACCTATTCCTATCACTGTTGGATCAGTTATTACTCAAACTCATCATACCTCACAGTATCAGTATTCTGTGGAAATAGCCAAACATTGGTTTCTTGGTCTATACCATCTGAGTTAGGATCCTCCTCTATCACCTGCTGCTTTTCCTTCATAGCATTATCTACACCTGTCTGATAGTATTATAGGTTCATCTGAAATGCAATCTGTATCTAGTACCAGTAAATATCAGTTAGATATGCAATAGCCTCAGTCCCTTATTACTCTGAAAGGCATTTGGAAGGATGCTTGCACTCCAGATGCTCATACACACGCACGCACACACACACAAAAAAGGGGGGGGGAAGAAAGAAAGAAAGAAAGGAGAGAAGGTTGACATTGGCACATTGTGCAAGTTTATATCTGTTCCCTGACTACATTGAAGGACTGCACCACCAGTACTGTTACTAATTCTCAGACTTTTGTAGATTTTAATCAATGGTGACATAGATTGGAAGGAGGAAATGGAATTTGTTCAGCTACTCTAAAATTATTGGAGGCAGCATGAAATGGATAGTACAAGGGAAGTCATCAACTATATCCTGTGATTGCACCTGAGGATTTATATGTGAAGTCATTAGTAACCAGTATTGACTACTTTGCCTCTAATTAGTGAGTGATTATGCAATCTTGACCTGCAAGATGGCTTCTTAGTCTACTCATACACCTCATGCACTTTTCTATAGATCAGTCTCCCAGCTATTCTCAGCCTTCTACCATGTAGCACTACAGCTGTGATTACCTGTGGGATTTCTATACCTTTCTGATTACTGCTCCACTGTTCTGATTCTTCAAATACCTGCTCTGATCAAATGGCCAAAATAATCTTTACTGAAAAGAGAATCCTGATTGCTCACTTCACTACAAACTCCCAACCTTTATTATTTTGATGATGCTAGTACACTATTCCTCCCATTCATTTGAAAAATGTTGAAAGTTTTTTCACTTCGTTGTTCTATAAATTAAAGATGCCAAGAAATTATATTCTTAGTTTAATACTTTATCCAAGTGTAAGCAGACATAGTTTGCACATGAGGCATTTTCACCACTGCGATACATGTGTATAGAGGCTAATGACTTCACATCAGTTGCCTTAGTATCCCATGATACAAAGCACACCGTTTTGGATGTGTATAATGCTATGCATTATGGGAAGGGCCTCTATCTCTGATCCAGAGTATTTTAATAATAAGGTGATATACCTTTTCACTTCTTATGTATAGGAAATATGACTTCTGTATTATTTCAATCTTGGTATCTCTTCTGAGTCTGGCTCGCACTGATGAGACCTCAATAAAGGTCAAATCCAGTCTGAGTTGTGGCTCCTCCCATAATTTATTTATTTATTCGTATGGGGGGTCCCCCCTCCCTGTTCCTCAACCCTCCCTTAGAACTGATTTAGCCCTCCTATTGAGGGATTAAGAACGTGTTTTTATGACTAAATCTGTGTGTGTGTGTGTGTTCATTCGTTCACGGGCCAGTTTGTCTGTTCTGAGAGACGAAAAAACCGAGTTGCTGTGTGAAAAAATCCTCAACCCCTGTATGAGACCAGCTAACTCACCTTTAGTCGAAAGAGACAAAATAAATTCATGTCATGGATGGGAATCGAACCCAGGTCTTTCTGACCAATGGGCTTTGTCTATACTGACTGAGCTACGGAGGCTCTCCTCCCATAATGCATAGTATGATAAACATCCAAAAGGGGTATGGTCTGCATTATGGGATATTAAGGAAGTTGTGAAGGTATTTCACATGCAAACTGTTTACTTACAATTGGATAAAGGATTAAGCCAAAAATATAATTTCTTGGCATCTTTAAGTCATTTGACAAATCTTGCTATGCACAGCATCCCAAGCTTCTAGGTCTTGTACAGTTAGTACCTTGAAACACTTTCATGCTATTTAGAAAAATTTAAGTATTCACTAGCTTTGAAAGCAATAATTAACACTGCTTTCAGGAATTGGTTTGGAACGTGTAAGAGTGAAAGGGTTTCATTTATAAATCTGAAGACTTCCAGATGATTAATCCAATAACAAAATCTGTGGTATTCCTTACCTTTCCTTGATGTCAGGTTCATGCTAAACCAAATATGTATCAAAGATGAAGGTTATTATTTTATTAATATTTTCTTTGTATTGGTTTTAACAGTCTAATAAATTTATTCCAGAAATAGTTGCTATTTGGATGCTAGTTTTTCATTTCCATTTCTTGCTAAATACCTAAGGAGGTGCTTAGCAGGGCATAATTATATACTTTATACATGAGACATTGAGGATATCATGATACCATGCAATTAACTTTTCATTCTAACTAGCGTTGTATATTTAGATATTGTATGGTCCTCTGAACCACTAACTGCATCAGACTACCCAATTTCTTCTGCTTCTAATGAATCCGATGTCTCTTATGGTCTGCCTCTGACTGTCTTCTGTCTTTACTTGATTGTTTAAAGCAGTTATGAAAGATGAGGTTTGGATTTTGCATTACAAGATTTTTTGGATGAAGAGGAATAGAGTGTACTCTCATCACCAAAGATTGTTGGTAGGATCTGTGATTATGGGAAGCCATTTAAGTACACAAGGAAGAGGATCTAACATATAGAACCTTTCAGTGCTCTAACATTGATAGAGAAATCTGAGCAAAGAATGCCACATGCTCTGATGTAGTGCAGAGCGGAAGCTGGCAAACCAGTTGCAAAGGGTGCATGCCAGATTACACGATAGTAGTTTGGTGAATAGATCTCATTGCAGATTTTATTAAATTCCCAAACAATGTAATGAGCCATCACCCAAGTTTCTTCAAACCTTCCCATGGATAGTGATGGCTAGGAGGTTTGTTGTGGATCGAGAATAGCAGAATCCTGCTAGCTGCTAATTGCTGATAATGTAATTTGATCGGAATCCTTAAACTTGCTGAACCACCTCAGTTTTTGCAGTGTCAAACAAGGACAAAGAAATTAATAAAATTCATCCCACCCTCTTCTTATATATATCTTAAATAAATTTGGGATTTAAATATATTCTAGATGATTGCCTGGATTTGTGGTTAAGTTTTGGTTTTAATTGAATCCATTTGGTTGCTAGAAGTTAGCAAAATGAATTGTGTAAGTTGGATGAAATTTAGTGAGATTTATTTAGGATTTCTGTTTAATTTGTCAAGCAAATGTGTGGGAAGACTTATGTGTTCGGCATACATGTTGATTAATTTTAACGGTATAGATGAGAACACAGACTGATACAAAAATAACTATTTATTAAGTCATTGCTTATATTTTTCTGGTATTCTATCCAGCATCTTCAGAGCATAAAAACAGTTTGTCTCAGTACGCGAGACAACTACAATCCTGTATAGCAATGGGATTAGTTTAAACAATTGTGACGTGCAACACAAAGACTAAATCCTAATTAGGTGCCATCTATGTTGGGGTGGGGTGGGGGAAACAGAGAGTGAAAGGTATTAATTTGGTCTTAAGATGACTGGCAAATTTATACAGCCATACTTGTTGAGGTTTGGAGTATGTTTCAAGGCTTCTGTGGATTTCAGTAACAACCTCTCTGACTCGTAAAAGCTTCTGCAGCACTTTTTTTTTTTTTCCAATCGATCCTGTGTGGTCAGGGTTATCTAAAGCATAGTTTGCTAGACCTGACTTGCCATAGCGATAGAGCCGAATATATATATATATATATATATATATTTCAAAAAATAGATTTAATGACTCCAAGACCGAGATAACATATAAAGATTTTAATGATAAATACTACTAGTTTCGGCATATAGCAGCCTTCTTCAGGTATTTATAAAGGAAAGGAATACTAATAAACATTGAATTATTTAAATAAACAAACTGGAAATTACAGGTACAAATTGCCTCACATAATCGATACATAAAAACGTTGTATTTTTCAAGTTGTTCCAACTGGCGTGCCATTGTTTGTTGCAATTGTGCGTGCAAGTTCACGTGAACGCCAATATTGAATAACTGCAGCATGGCTATCTGGGATGTTATAACTTAAATTATTATTTAAGTGGACTGGGTTCAGTAGGATTTCCCGTGATTCTACGATTTTTCTTTCAAACTCATCTTCACAGCGAAAAATATTTTCTGATCTATTCCAGCATACAGAGTGGCTTTGTTGGTCATCATTAGGATTATTTGAAAAAAGAACATGACTGGATAACGCAGTTGCATGAGATCTTTTGTATGAGATGGCTCTCTTATGCTCTTCTATGCGTTGTTCAATAGATTTGTTAGTTTGACCAAAGTATGGGATATTGCAATCACACCACAATTTATATACTCCAGGGTACTTAAGGTTGTGATGAGTAGGTTTTGGATGGCTGATTAGAGAGCGGATTTTTGGAAGTGTGGTGAAGAAGGTCCTGATATTATATTTTTTAAGGACTTTAGCTATTTTCTTAGAGACTGTGCTAATGTATGGAATAGAGATGCTACCTTTAAAATTAATAGTCTCTGTTGTGCACTGCTTAGGAGGGTTCAGAAGAAGTTTCTTAATTGTTTTTTCAGAGTATCCATTTTGTTTAAAAATAAGAGTGAGGTGATTCATTTCCTTTTGTAGTTCATCTTGTTCATTTAAGAGAGAACGTGCTCTGTGTCCTAAGGTAGATATAATTCACAAAGCATACGGTGATGAATGCTTATCCCGTACGCAAGTTTACGAGTGGTTTAAGCGATTTCAAAGTGGTCATGAGGCGCTTGAGGACGCTTGCACGCACAATTGCAACAAACAATGGCACGCCAGTTGGAACAACTTGAAAAATACAACGTTTTTATGTATCGATTATGTGAGGCAATTTGTACCTGTAATTTCCAGTTTGTTTATTTAAATAATTCAATGTTTATTAGTATTCCTTTCCTTTATAAATACCTGAAGAAGGCTGCTATATGCCGAAACTAGTAGTATTTATCATTAAAATCTTTATATGTTATCTCGGTCTTGGAATCATTAAATCTATTTTTTGAAATGTATAACAACCGAGTAAAAACTAATCGCCACATATATATATATATATATATATATATTTTTTTTTTTTTTTTTTTTGTGTAAATTTTTTTTCCCTGGACATCTGCCTCAGTGAACATAAAAAAAAATATCCTTCACTATTGCTATAGCAAGTCAGGTCTAGCAGACTATGCTTATGGTTTGACGTCACACTATTTTTAGTAGTAAAATTAGGTAGATCAAAATTTAGAATACACAAGCCAAAATTGGTTGACATTTCATACGCATGCTAAAATCTTTTGACACATTAGTCGGATTTAAATTAAGAGATTGTAAAACATGAGGAATATTCTGTTCAAGAAGGAGGAGTATATGTGGAACTACAAGACAGGTGATTGTGACAAGCTTAAGAAGAAGCTTAAATCTGTACCATGGTATACAACACTGCAGGGTAAGGATGTTAGTAGTGCATGGGATAGTTAAGGGTCATATAGAGGAAGCAATATTAAATTGTATAAGATAAGGAGGACTAATCAGATAGGAGTTAGATGGATGAGTAATATCATTAAACACAAGCTGCAGAAGAAGAAGATGCTGTGGAGGGTATATAAAGAGAAAGGTGACCAGCAAACTCATAAACAGTACAAAGCTCAGACAAGAAAGGTGACCAGCATGACAAGGAAGGCAAAATCAGATTATGAGAAGAATCTAGCCAAGCAGGCCAAAGGAAATCAGAAAGAGTTCTTTTGTTATGTGGCAAGTAAGAGGAAGAACTTCAGTGGAAGATTAATCTTAATGAGTGATAATGGCTACAAGTAGACAAAAGCAGATAAAATAGTTGAGTTACTGAGTCACCATTTGTAGGGGCATATCATCATAGTGAGGTTACTGCTTTAACATATGTGACAGACACTGATGGGAACAGAGGTGGATGAATTGGAGGTTAGGATTTTGCAGAAAATCAGTATAAATACAGGTGTGGAATTAGAGGGGATATCAGCTAGGGTTTTGTGAGAATGTGCAAGGGAACTGGCAATGCCTCTAACTAGGCTCTTTAAGTCTCAGCTCTGGTAGAGTTCCAAGGAAGCGGAAAGAGGGCAAAATAATTCCTTTGCATAAGGGGCTAAGACTGCAGTAGACAAAAGTACTAGAAAAATTGGTCAAAAAGAGAATTCAAGAATGAGTAGATAAAAATATGATACTGTATGAGGGTCAGTCATGGCTTAGTGATTTACTAACTTTATCCAACTCAGCTGTTGCTCTATTTACAATAGAGTAACAGCTGAGTTGGATAAAGGAAATTGCTACATGATGCTTTGCTGGATTTTGCAATGACATTTGATAGAATACCACATGGAACTCTGTTATGCAAATGAGAACAAATTGAAATAGACATGACACAATACCACATGGAACTCTGTTATGCAAATGAGAACAAATTGAAATAGACATGACACTGGTTAAGTGAATAAGAGGGTGGCTGGCTGCTGGATGGATATCAGAAAGTGGTATATGGAGGGACAGAAATAAGGCCTTGATATGCCCATATCTGGATTATTGTGCTCAAGTCTGGTCCCCTGGGTTTTTTTGGGGATGAGGAAGCAGTGGAGAGGATTCAAAGGTGAATGACCTGTAGAATTTTCCTTATGAGGATAGATTGTGAGTGTGTGGATTGCAGAAGTTGGTTGATAGGAGGAAAAGAAGGGATATGATAGAATTGATGCAGGGGAAATATTTCAGTCCTTGGCTAGAGGGACCAGAACAAGGGGTCATCTCTGGAAGTTGAATGAAGGTGTGGTTGGTAGGGGTGAGAGGACTAGATTTTTTTGCTTGGAGAGTTGTGAATGAATGGAATTGGTTGCCAGAGTCAGTTGTGAGTGCTTTGTCTGTTAATGGGTTCAAGAAGAGGTATGATAGATTGTGTGGATAGATTGGGTCTGTGCGATGAGTCTTCGGACTCCATGAAGATACCTGTATAATAATGATTTATGACATCACATACCTTTCCACTCCCATTCTGTTCAGGTGACTCTGCTACATTATTGATTGTGTTAGATTAGCCCTTTTTACATATTTTTCAATAAAATAATGTCAAGCTACTTTCTAATATCTTTATTTTTAACATAAAAATACCATTGATACAATCTACACTAGTTTCCATAAATTAAGGAATGAAGAGAAAAATCGATAACTCAAAACTGTATTATGAATTTTTATGCACTTCAGTGAAAAGTAGTGTGATATGAATTATAAAAGAAAAAACACCCACAAAAAAATTGTGAATAAATAGTTTAATTCCATAATCAGTGGGTATACGAAGACATTGATTAAAAACAAGAAGCCAGAATGAGATTGTCAAAGTACCTCAGTAAAGTATGTGGTCACCCTGCACAAGCAACAGAGTGCTGGCAACGATGTTTCATGCTACTTATAGCAATGTCCAGGACGTCAGTTGGTAATAATAGCCATTGCTCCTATAAAATCCTTCTAAGTCCCCCAAAACCTTGAGGGACTTAGAAGGATTTTAAAGAGCAGAAACATACCTACCTAGAGCATCCCAGACATGCTCGATAGGATTAAGATTAGAAGACATGACTGGCCAGTGCATATGTACAAAAATCCCTTCTTATAAAGATATTGGCCCACAAGCTCTGCTCTCTGAGGACGAGCATTATCATCTTGTAGGATAAATGTCTCTGTTATTGCACCTACATGTAGATGAACATAGAGGTACTAGAGAGTCACCTACTGCAGTTGTAGCCTGTGGTCTTCCTTCACTCTTATCTCTAGGATGCTGTTTTGGTACTACTTGAATTGGTTCCACAATCTGTGAACCATGGAATGACTCGCATGCAACATCTTACTACCTTCACCTGGCTTTGGCTGGGCTAGTTTTACGATAGCTTGCCACCTTAATTCATTGGTTCATGAAGTCTTGCCACCTTAATTCATTGGTTCATGAAGTCTTGCAGCCTTATTCAAGAATTTTGCTATCACCAAATGTCTTGTTTGAACTCAAGACACAAAGTGGAAAACCATTCCATAAATGCCAGCTTTTATATTGTGGCCCATTTGAAAATACTGCTGAAGCACCATTTATTTGCATACAATAAACAGACTAAGCATCAGTTTTTACATATTGTATCTGTCCCCCCCAACCCCCCAAGTTATTGTAATTTTTCTCTTTGCTTGATTTATGGAGACCAGTGTATTGGGTCTCTAATTTTCCTTATATGTAGTCTTCGGTCCACTTTTTTTTTGTTACTGATGACTTTCAGAGTATATGTTAATATTGATGTTAACATTGTTTTGTATGCTCTTAGTTTGGTATTCATCATTTTCTTTATTATTCCTTATACATTTATTCAGGTCACATTCATCATACTAGCTATGTTTATTCTGCTATCTATTTTGTCATTTTTGCATAAATATGTTAAGTATTTTACATATTTACTTTACTTCTTCTGTAAGTTCACCATTGAAAATGCAGTTAATGTTTTCCATGTTCCTGTCCAGTTTCATTACTAATTTGTTACAGCATCCAATTATTTAGTTAAAGAATCAATCTGTAGTGAAGCCTTGTAATGGATTTCTTTAGGAGTAAAACATCTACCTAATGTAAAGAGCTGAGTTGAATGTGTCAGATTTTTGATATCAGGTTTAATGCCGCTTTTCTTCATAAGTCAGTATTTAATTTACCTGTCTAGAGGATGAATAACAGTGGAGACAGCATGCATCCTTATCTTACATCAGATTTTATATTAAACCATCTTTCTCTACCTCCTTCAATTCTAACTGCTGATTTACAACATAAGTATAATCGATATGTTGATCTGTATAATGTGTTTCCTTTACACATTTAATATTTTGAACAGCATTTCTTTTGCCACTTCCTCATATACATTTTACAGATCTATGAAATTGAAATACAAATCCTTTTTTTAATATTTCTATGATTTCTAGACCAGACCGTTTGTCTACAAATAGAGATCTTCTCTTGACAACTGTTTAGCCTAAACCCAGCTTAGCCGTTCCCAAGTTTCCCCTTCTACAATTTATTTAGCTTCTCAAGTGTGCTTGCATAAATCTTACCTAGAATCCTTAGTATGGAAATTCCTCAGAAATTCTCACATTTACTTTTATTTCACTTTTTCTAGATGAGTACTGTAAAGGAAAGTTCAACACCCAGCATCTGGAATGTGACTTTTATACACTGTAGCCACTAAAAAATTTTTATAACTTCATATTTCAGCATTTTTGGTTCAGTATTATATATAGTAACTTTCTTATTATAGCAACATCCATCAGAGGAATACCAGTGGCAGTTACCCCGTCACAAAACTTTATACTACTCGAGGAGTAATATGAGAATGGCATCCCCTCAGTGTTCCTGATGAAGAGATTTGCTCCAAATGAAAGACCAAGGAGTGGGGAAAATAATTAGGGATGGTCACTTGGTGGTTCCCACCAGGAATATTATCCTTAATTTCAACACACCTAAACCATCAGCATCTGTGAAAGTAGTATAAAACTGCCCAATTAGGCTCTGCATCCTGAATATTTTGCACTGCTTTAAATACCAAAAAAGTGGCAGTAGGGACCTTAATGCATATGTCGGTCCCACCTTCTTACAGTTACAATTTCCACAAATGTTCCTGAACAGTATGATTTACTGCTGGCTCTTTAGAGTGCATAAAAGAAAAAAATCATCCTACTACAGATGCTAAAAATGATCTCACTATGTGAGAATCAACTAATGCACACCAAGGATCAAAGGCATTTCTACAGGGCCATTAATAGCTGGAATCGATACCTCTATCTCCCTTCTCCCACAAATACACAAGACAGTAAAACAATTATACCTAGTCTCCCTAGCAGGTGTCCGGTTTGACAATTGCTTGGATATTTTTGTGATAATGAAATGATGAACATCCACAATTCTCCAAAAAGTAAAAATCCAGGTCCAATGAAATCAGGGCTTCACAATATCAGAACCCAGATGATACCACCACAATTAAATAATAAAAACATTTCTACAATGTAACACTGTCGTGGTTTCATCAAAACATCAATGATATCGAGGTGCTCTTGCACAAGTATAAACCAATCTGCTTTTGTTATAAATTAAAGGTGTCAATAAATTAAATTCTTGGTTTAATCCTTTATCCAGTAAGTGTATGCAAACAAAGTTTGCCTTCTCCTGAAAATACTTCAGGCTCAAACTTTGTTTGCTTACACTTGAATAAAGGATTAAACCAAGAATATCATTTCTTGGAATCATTTACAGTATAACCAAGTGGAAAAACTTCCAACAACTATTTCTAATTCAGAGTATTTTAATAATAATGAGTAACACCTTTTGGCTACTCATATATGGAAATGTAACTTCTGCAATACTTCAACCTTGGTATCATCTCTGGATGTGGTTTACAACGATGAGACTTCAATAAAGATCGAAACCGGTCTGGGTAGTGACCTTTCCCAAATGCATAGCATTATACATATTCATAAGGATATGTGCTTTGCATTATGGAATACTAAGACAAGTGACGGGAAGTCAGTAGCCTCTACATACAAGTTGCCCTGTCCTGAAAATACTTCAGGTGCTTTGTTTATATCAACTTTGTTTGCTTTCACTTAGATAAAGGATTGAACCAAGAATATAATTTCTTGGCATGTTTAATTTATAGTATAACCAAGTGGGAAAACTTCTGACAATCTGCTTTTGACTGCAGGAAACATACTTGCAGCCCAGTTATAGTCCAGCATTACAAATAGCCATCATTCATAAGGGTAGGATGGGGAATGGACCTGCTCAAAGAGTTGCCAGCCTTGGACAAGTACCCCCCCCCCCCTTCCAGCAAGTCCCACTTAATACAAACATGCAGACAGATGCCACCTGACTCTGTCAGATCTCCTACAACAGTATGCTGTGTCTTACCTCTTGCTGTCAATGTCATCTCTCAGAATGACATTGATGACATCATTTTGCTCTTACCATTCCCTTTATTGTTAATAGGGGATTTAAACAAACACAACACTCTGCTGGGTAGTATCTGAACTAATATCAGAATAAGGGATGTGTGTATATTTGTATATCTCCCTCTTGAATACAGGAAATATCTTCCATATGCCTACCTGAACATTTACTGCTATTGACTTACTATTTGCTCATCATCCTCCTCCCTCCCACTGTTTAAGTGGGAAACTAATGAAGGCTTATCTGAGGGAAGCACTTCTCTGTGATATCTACTTTTTTACATGTACTTTGTACTGATATCACGATGGAAAATTGAGCAAGCTGACTTGCTCACCTTATCTTCCTTAGCAGAATTTAATTCTGTGATGGTCAGCTCATCTTCTATCAGTAATGTAGTGAATCATGTGACACAGTGTATTGCACAAGCTGCCACAACTACAATTCCTAAAATGTCTAGTTGGTTTCCACTTTTCCCTAAATTGTGGTGGAATGTTGATTGAACAGCAACTAAGGAAGCAAAGAAGAAAGCTTGGGAGTATTTTCTGCAGATACATCACAACAACAAACTTGACTGCTCACAAATATGCTCGAGCCCTAGCAAGACACACCCATCATCAGAGCCAAAAGGAATCCTAGATCCAATACACATCTTCCATAATAAGATCAGCCAATAGCAATGCAGTGTGGGATAAAAAATCCAGATAACGAAGAGCAAATTATACCACCTGCCCACTTTCCTCCCTCAAGGATAATGGGCATACCATTATCAACCCAATAGCAATTGCCAACACTGTGGGAGAATTCTGCAACAAAGTTCAGCAGCAGCATGTTATATCCCATCTCCCCTCTCCCAGAGTTCCTTATTAAAAAATAAATAAAACAGATAAAATGACAAATTATTCTGTTCTCTTTGATCAGTAATACTGAAAAATACAACATGCTTCACAAAAAAAGAAAAGAAAAGAAATGAAAGCTACTTGCTTGAATGGCATTCAACTGCTGTTGGACGATATTGCATCCATTATGAGTTGATCAAACATCTTTTGCCATCTGCTATGGATCAACTGCTGTACTTAGTAGAATCTTCTGAGAATATGTTTCTGTATACATGGTAAAAGGTGATTATTACATGTTTTTTTAAAACCAAAATCACCAATAAACTATTAACAATTGCTCTGACTAGTTGCTTTTATTAGATTCTGGAGAAAATAGTTAACACTATTCTTTTATTATTTTTTGGAGAGAAACAACCTTTTTACAGATCACAGTCTTGCTTCTATAAATATCACTCAACGACCAATCATCTAGTCCAACTGGAAGCATCCATTAGAGATGCCTTCCTAAAATGCCAACATTGATATGAGAAAAAAAAAAGATAATGATGCTTAGGGATCTGGAATATTGAAATACCTATACAACGTTCGTCTTAGAGAAAATCTCCCTCTTTTTATCAAGAACGAAGAAAATTTTATCCACCCAATATCTTCTAAGTCCAAGTGGAACCACCCTCCCAACTGTATACCCAAGAAGAGGGTGCCCCCAAAGGTTAAGTTTTAAGTATTTCACCTTTTTTGCAATCAAGGTTAACTTGATAACTGAACATTTCTTCCAGCTGTAAGTAATGCCCTTTGTGTGGATGATTTTACCATCTTCTCTCATTTGTGTAATACCAAGGTCATAAAAATACAGGAATAGGAAGTCACTGACCATTTTTCAAAGTGAGCACTTACAAATGGATTCAGAATTTTCCAGCAGAAGATAGTTTGTGGGCATTTTTGCCACAGGCATTGTCTTCATCCTGATGCAGAACTCAGACTGTGACAAGCATTAATCCCAGTTGCACCAGAAGTGAAGTTCTTGGTACTTGTATTTGACAAAAAGATTCATTCACATGCACCAGTTGTGAGATAAGTGCCATAAACCAGTGAACGCTCTTCATCTTCCACCTCTTGTGCTGACAGATTCTTTGCTTCAGTTGCACCTTGTACTGATCAGATCAAAAGTCTATGCCTGTCAGAGAGAAAAACCCGCCATGATTGGACCCTATTCACCATCATGCTAGAAGAATTGCAACTGGAGAATTTCAAACTTCACTGATAACTAGTCTATATAAAGGCCAATGAGCTACCGATATCTCTCTAATACCAACAGCTGTCTCTGTCATCATTTCTTCATGTATGAATGGAGAATTCTATAGAAATATTCATATAGCAAAAACTCATGGAGTTTTGTCTGATAAATGAATGAGAGCCAAGTTACTCTGTTTTGTGTGAAATGGTAGATGTCAAATAGTTCATGAACCTCATCTTCAAAAAAGAAGTTTGATTATGTATTGCCAATTGTGTCCATTAATTAGCCTGTAGAGAGCAAGAACACTGAACGTAGATGAGGTATCTAACTTGGTGGCCAACCATCTCAGTTGACTTTTATGAATTGTTTCTGTTAGGATCTCTGCTGGCTTTCTTCAAGAATGACAGTATTAGGAATGTAATCTTGCCACGTATACTTCTAGTTGCATGAAATTGTTCGAAGACATGTTGTTTCAAAGCTATTGATGATATTAACTGCTCATTGCATAGTGATGCTCCATGTCTGTGCGCCTGTGTAAACATGGCTTGACTTGTGGTTTTGTACAGACGAATTTTGGTGTTTGTGGTGATGAGATTGGATTTCCAGATATTAGTTAGAAATTTGACATTTTCCTTCCAGTTCTTGTCGCAATTGCAGACCTTATTCCCGCTGCACACAGGTAAGATCTGGCATCAAAGTAAAGTGGAGCATGGACATTCCAGTTCTTCTCGCAATCAGCTTTGTTCCCAATGCACATAAGTAAGATCTAGCCAGGCTTGTACATGTAATGGGGAGGGGGGGGCTTTCTGACTAGCTGTTCACGACCATGCAGAGTGAGTTATTCCTCATAAGCAGGATCAAAGCTAGCTTGCAAAACAAAAAGAGAATATTTTCTGATTTAGATCATTTCCAGATTTCTTACATTTCTTTAGCCTCTTTCTATCCACTGCTGGATATGGGCCTCTCTCTTAACTTTCAAGTTCTTTCTGCATTTACCTACTTTCCACTATGTCATGTCAAACCTTGATAGATTAACCCTCTGTCTTGTTCTTTGGTGATCTTTCCTTTTTCTAATAATTAGTTCAATTATTAGAAATAATTGAACTAATTCAATTATTACTAATGCTCTCCCTTTTTGTTATGTGGGCATTCTTCTCATCAAGGCTCTAAGGCAGGTGATTATAATAGTCTAAGACGTCAACTTGGGGAAGTTTCATGGAGGGAGGAATTGAAAGGCCGGGATATCATTAGTGCATGGGAAATTATGAAAGAATATTTGTTAGCAGCAATGGTAAGTTGTATGCCACGAGTGAACAAGAGGACACAATTTGGAGTAAAGTGGATGACAAACAATATTAAACAGGAATTGCATGCGAAAAAGAGGCTATGAAAGAGATATAAGGAGACAGGTGAAGAGAAGATGCATGAAGAGTATAATTATTCTTGTTGAGAGGCTTATACGCTGGTTATACATGATAACTAATAATTAAGGAATTGACAGCGTACACTAGAAATATAAATTAAATAAACTTTAATATATACTTTCCGATATTTCGGCAAACGTCACGTTGCCATCTTCTTGGGAACTTATTACAAAGACAAGTGCACACA
The DNA here is from genome assembly GCF_054136105.1 of Typopeltis vanoorti. Classification (NCBI taxonomy): domain Eukaryota; kingdom Metazoa; phylum Arthropoda; class Arachnida; order Uropygi; family Thelyphonidae; genus Typopeltis; species Typopeltis vanoorti. Next base: position 115,260,075 of record NC_143553.1, read on the forward strand.
AGTACTACAAAACAGCAAATGAGAACCGAAGCTAGGAAGCTAACGTTTTCCTAAAGTCCTGATGGTCCCCCCTGGTGGGCTATATTGGTATTTCTTGGCCTTTGGGCTGAAGTTCTGATAAATGTTTCCCAAATTTGGGGCAGTCTCGTGCATCCAAATTTGTTGAGGTTTGGCATGTTCCTAAGGGCTGAGGCTGATTCCATGAATAGTCTTTCATGGAAGAGTATAAGACACAGATAACAAAGATGGTTTCAGGACTGTACAATGATAGTTATGAGGATCGGCTGAGGGAATATGGACTGCAGAGTTTAGTGAATAGAAGAAGGAGAGGTGATATGATTGAGACTTTTAAACTGTTGAGAGGTGGTTACAGGGTTGACACTGGGGAGTTCTTTCGCTTGGTTGAACAGCAGGAAGGAGTGGTGACAAGAGGCCATCCCTGGAAGTTACGAAAGGAAACTGTGATCAAGAGGGTGAGGAGTGGTTGCTTTGCATGGAGGGTGGTTGAACCATGGAATACATTTCCTGATGGAGTGGTGAGAGCGAGAACTGTCAGTGAGTTTAAGGAGTGGTATGATAGACTTCGTGTTTCTTAGAGGGACTTCCCCTCGATGAGTCTTGATAGACTTTGTGATTCTTAGGAAGGACCTCCTACGATGAGTCTTTTGACTCCATGGAAGCCTGGGTAATAATAATAATAAGGCTCTTTGGGTCACATCCAACCTGTCTTCCTGTTGTTTTTTTAGTCATTACCCATGTTTCACTTAACATTAAACACTGGAATAATGCACATATTAAATACCTTCCTTTTTAAACATACAAGAAGATATCCTAACATCTTTATACAACCAAAATGCTTTGTTCACTTGTGTGAATCTTCTATTTATTTCTTTATCTTGTTTTTTCTTAAAATTAATTGTTCAGAGTAAATATACTCATCCACAATTTCAATAATATTACCTCCTAATTTTAATTCAAGTTAATTTGAATATGCCATCAATTTTGTTTTAGTGGTATTTTTTAAGAAAGTACAATATAGGCTAAATATTAATTACAATAAATGTAATATTTCCAATATTATGGCAAAGTTAATTGCCATCATCAGGAAACACAGTACAAACCTGATATATACTCACATGGTAACAAGACTGACATGTGCCAGTAGCCTGTATGCACATGTCAGTCTTGTATTTATATACCTTGATGATGGCAATTTTACTTTCCCAGAATATCAGAAATATTAAGTCATTTTATTGTAATTAATATTTAGTCTACATTGTAATTTCTTTAAAAAACACCATTATGAATAGCCTTTCCTTACCACAAGGTAATTTTGTTTTAGTTGTGTTAATTTTTAAATCTTGCTTTCTTGGTGAAGGTCATCATTTCCTGAGCTGCTGCTATATTGTTTGCTAACAGAATAATGTCATCTGCAGAATGTAGATAAATGTAATTTCTTTCATTGGTGTTAATTCTATAGTTTTCCCATAAACTACCTAAAGATTTCTAATGCAGCAGAAAACAATTTGGGTAATATCAGATTGCCTTGACCTACTGTTCTCTCATATTTAAGAAATTCGATCATTTATAATAATATTGTATATCTGTCCAGTCTACCTGAAAATGCTGCACATCCTGTGATTGTGACTTACATTAGTTTGTATAGGTGGTTATACCTTTGCTTTCCTGAATATTAATTAATTCAGTAATCTTAACCACTTTGCCGTCAATATGGATAAAATGCATCACTCCTCTACGCTTCGTATCCATTACATATTTCAATGTAATATCAATGGTATTACAATTTTAATATGCACTTCGCATCCATGGTAACTTGGATGTATATATACATCCTGGCCAGTTGGATGATTAAAGTTGCTCTGATCATTCATTGGCATTTTTCGAAAGTTTGCATATATGTATCTATATTTATGTTTATTTCATATTCTTCGATTGAAAAAATTTTATTGAATCACATTTGTATGTAGTACTTTGATTTCATGAACAAATTTTGTTATTATAGAGGGAAAGTAGGCCATCATTTAGGAAAAGAAGTGATCCTAATATTCCACGATCAAAAAGGTAGATACTCATTTATTCAATTCTTAATTCATGATTATCATTGAATGTAGTTAATTTTATATATCAGTCTGATGGTTGTTTTAAATTATAATCCTCATTTAATTTTAAAAAATGATGTGAATATTGAAACTTAGACATTAGTTTTTATCATTTTGATCAAAATCATTTTAAATGATAATTTAAAATGAAACAAAATATGCTGATTAGGAAATAAAAATGAATTTGGATTCCAGTAGCAGCATTTCATTATTGCATTGTAGACAGTAATAAATTGTGATGGCTGTCAATACATGCATTAACACTAGAATTCAAGACTAAAGAAACTACATTTGTCATGCACATCTGATTAATAGCTATTTTGTTTGTGTGAGATATGATGACCCAAATCTTGGGAAACTTTTAGCTAGCATCCATATTTTTTTAATAGGATTTTTTAAGTCTAGAGAGAAGCCACTGAATTCAAATTAGCATTTTCAGAGCACATTGCAACTTCTCAGTTGGTATTACACCCAAGTGTACAGTAGAAAAATATGCTTGAATTGAAGGTCTAATGAGCTGTCACATAAATCATTCATGGCTTCTAAGCTTGAAAGTAGTCTTTCAAAAAAGTCTTTTTTTCAAAAGTCTTTGAAAGTTGCTGTACTTATTGAGATTAGGAAAGTCCCTTGTTGTTGCTGCTGCTCATCCAGAAATACCTCTCAGATTTGTAACTGATTCTAAGTAGGAGTGCTTCTTCCACCTGACCTTGTGTGAAGGGGTGTCCAAAGCATAGTCTTCCACACCTGACTTGCAATAAGAATGATTACATATGTATTTGTTTTCAACCTTTACCTTTGCTTATTCTGAAGTATACTTATGTTGGTGTAATATTTTATCTAATTTTCAGTAGTAGCAGCTGAAAAAAAGTGTAGTATAGAACAAGTTGTCAGTGTCATCAGAAAACATTCTCATAAAGTAATGCCACACACTTGGCTCTTATGTGTCATTCCTTTAAGGATATTATATTGGGATAGATGATGATGTAATTGTTTATTTATGTATGTACTAGGCATGCCTGGGGAGAAGGATTCAATGAACAAAAAATGACACTCAAATGTTAGGAATACAATAACTAAAGAATCTAGGTAGATTAAGCTATTGGACAGTTCTTACCGCTATGCGTTGTACCCACAGAAAAGTTTGGTGGTGGAGGATGTCAGGTGCATTCAGCTGGTGTGGAGTGGGACCACTAGTCATTTGTAGTTCCATGAAGTCAGCTCAGTACCTTGATGTTCTGGATAATCAGGTGCTGCCTACGCTGCGGAGTATTATGGAATGGACTTGTGTTACTATCAAGATAACAATGCCCCATGCCACAAAGCTGCAGCTGTTATAGAATGGTATGAAGAGTTGGGTGTTAAACAACTGCCCTGCCTGTGCAGAGTCCTGACCTCAACCCCATTGAACACTGTGGGATGAATTGGAGGAGCGATTGAGGTCCAGAGCCTCACGTCCTCAATCTGTCACTGAACTCAGTGCTGCTTTGGTGGAGGAATTGAGACAAATTCCACCTGATATCTGCCGCACATTGGTGGAAAGCCTCCCTCAAAGGATGCAGGAAGTGATAAAGCCAAAGGTGGCTATACCCAATATTAGGGGTTGCCTATTGGTATCAATTGTAAATTGCTAAAGTGTTCCGACAATTATTGGTAGTAGTGTATGTACACATATTTTTTTTTTTTTTTTTTTGCTAACTGCCACTCACAAACGATTGTAAGCCTATAGTATATTAGTGCCACTCATGGCACTAATGCACTATAAGTGTCATGAGTGGGCTATTGATTTTTCTATTTTTATGTCAATTTTTTGTATTTTTTATTGATTTTTTATATAGTCAGATATCCTACTTTAAAAACTAAGCATGGAACTATTTTCAAGCCATTTCTGCTCTCCAATATGCAGGGTGGTCATCTCATATCTGATAGAAAATTCCAAAGAAATGTGAAGAAAGATATCAGCATGTCCGAAGGTCAATACTTGGCATGACAAGCCATGACCTCATTCTGTTGATGCCCACTTATACCCTCCCATCAGCTCAGTACAAGTGATAATGGGATTTATCAGATTACACAAACTCTGGTCCACTTTAGGTCCAGTTTTGATGATCTCAACACCAGGTGAAGCACAAAATGCCCAGTGATGAGCTGTGAACAGTGGTACACAGAGGTAATTCGGCTCCTGTAGTCGAAGGTATGCAGGAGCCACACCGTTCACTAATTGATGCCGCTTGGACCTCTGACATTGAAACTGGATGTGATTTGTGCTGCCATCACCCTGCAGTTGGTCTGTATGAGCCTGGACAATCTATGTCAACCCTGGTCATCAGTGGTATGTGGTTGGCCACTACTTGCTCACTGGAGACTGTTACTTAAGTTGATGATATACTTGCAGTAGACATTTGATATGGTTACTCTTGAAAACTGTAGAGTTCTTACCACTTGAGAGAGAGAGAATGACCCATCTGTCTTGCTCCAATAATATGCCCATGATCAAAGTTGCGAAGATTGCCACATTTACTCATGTTCATCAATTGCAGTACACTGTTGGGAAGCCCGATGTCTTCCTGTTTACAGTTTGCATTCAGTTTGGGTAAGTTTCATGTTGTGCGAGGTCAGGGGGGAGGGTGTCAATGTCAACTTCCCATTACCCCTATCTCTGATGTTTTATCCATTGATTGTAGATGAATAACAGTAGAACTAGTTTTCATCACTGATACCTGATTTTACATCAAGCAATTTTCCTGTAGCTCCTTCATATGAGTCTACCTACTGGCTTACAGCTTAAATACAGAACTAGGTGTTGTTCTGTATGTTCCTTTTATCCCATACAATTATAATTTTAAACGTCTTTTCTCTTAGCACCTTGTATGCCAGATCTGCAAAGAGTAAGTGCATTGCTATATTCCCTGATTTCTTCATTATATGTTGTGAGGTGGAAATCTACCCTAACTCAGTACCTATTTTGCCTGAATTTGGCTTGTTCTTCCTCAATTTTTTTTTAATCTTATATATCACATACACATGTGAAGTGCAACCTATACTAATTCAGTGCTGTATGTGGGCAGAGGTCATGAGAATTGTAATATATTGATATTCCTTTTGATGAACTGAAGGTTGTAGTCCTTGGGGAAGGCTTTTCCACAGAACAGAGGTAGATGAATGAAAGATGAATGGGAATAGCAGGTTTTAGTGTTTCATCATTTCAACTGGAAAAGGATTTCAACTTATGCAATTGTTGCCTGTGTTATTGTAGGTATAACAGAAATGGGAAATGTGATGGATGCCACTTTGGAACAGCACCCATGGAAATATCTGACACAGGGCAGAAAGACCATCAGTGAGACATCTTAAAAATTATGGTGACAACTACTGTGTTAGAGTAAAATTTCAGTTTAATGTAAACCAAAATAATCACTTGACGTTTCGACCTTCACATTAAGGTCATCATCTGGAGTGTACACATATCAGGCCAATAGTTTTAATGGTCAACCATTAAAACTATTGACCTGACCTCTAGTGAAAAAAAAAACTTACTACATCAAAGCTAGAGTCCTTTGTTATTATTATCTATTAAGTTATAAAATTAAATTAAGCTAGAGAGCAACATGTTCACACAAAAAAGTTACTCATAACTATACATATAAATTAAAACTAACCAGTATGGATAGTGGCCAATAAAAGCTAAAAAATTGCTTAGAGTTCTAAAGTCAGGGTTTGCTGGAAAACTCAAGCTAAGTGGGCTGAATGTGTACCATCCAATTCTTGGAATTTTTATGCCACCATTATTAAAATTAGGGTGATTAATCAAAATTTCACAGGCTTCTTTATATTTCTGTTTATACCAGATTTTTCTATGATGTAAAGAACAAGTATTTTTCCAATCAATTTGGTGTAGGGAGTTAAGAGCATGATCTGAGAGGCCTGCTTCACCAAAATTATTAAATTTAATGTGTCATTTGTGTTATTTTTTGCAGATAGGGATTGTACATCCAGTTTCCCCAATATAAGGTTATAAGGTAAGTTACAGGTGCAATAGATAAACTCCATGGTGAACCAGTGGGGGGGAGGATGCTTAGAGGAGTTGAATGTGTTTTTTTAATTTTATAGGTGGTTTAAAAGTGGCATTAAGATTATAATGGTGCAGAATTCTATTAATTTTTCTAATAACCCTTTAATATTCTTGAAGAACTTTATTAATAGTATTTTTGCTATAGCCATTATCCTTTTTTTTTTTCTGCTAGAGGTCATGCCAATAGTTTTAATTGTTGGCCAGTAACTTTAGCATACCATGTAGATTGTAGTGCAGTTTGTTTCTTTGTATATATGTGTATACTCCAGAGGATGACCTTAATGTGAAGGTCGAAACATCGAGTGATTATTTTGGTTTATATTTAAACTGAAGTTTTACTTTTACGTGGTAGTTGTTTCCATAATTTGTAAGATGTATATTCTGATTGCTGTGTAAGCGTGAAGGAAAAGACCATCAGTGAGACAATTACTGAAGAGGGGGTTTGACATGAAGAATATCTGAATTACATCAATTCTGCCACTGTGATTTGTCCAGATTTGAGTGATCATAGCATTAACATCAGTCACCATATTAAAGGTTGGGATTATGACATTTCTGTATTGTGGTTCTTTTAAATTTGTGAAGTTATTCAAGAAATCCTGTTAAGATGTTCTGCAGCACTAATTCCATGGAATTTCTCACATTTGAGAAATAGTCATCTATAAGAGGAATATTAAAAAAAATAAATTATGTTTCAAAAATACTTATCTGCTTTTTTTTAGTTAGAAAAAGAGATGTCACTTTAAATCCTAGATGTGATTTTCTAAATCACTCCATTATATTGTACATTAGCTGATAATTATATGTTAATCTTGTATTTAATTACCATTTTTGCTCCTATGATACCAGTGTTGTACTAGAGCATTATTACCTTCTGAATTGTTTAATAAACTTCAGTTTTTCTTCTTTGATGTTTCTACATTTTTATCAATTTAATTCATTCTAATAATGCTATAAAAATACTGAAGCTAAAAATGTAGCCTAGAATACTTGCAGTAAAATGTATCTCATAAAAAAAATTTACATTTGTAAAAAACGTAAGCTGAGTACTAAGTGAGCAGATTGTTGTTTGACTGCATGTTCATATCATGACTGAACAAACAAACACGTAATAACCACAGCAATAAGTTTTAATAAGTAAATATTTCGATTCTGCATTCGGATTTTTTAATTCGATGAACAGATTTGACTGCCATAACAACATCTAATGGACTGTTTTGAGTAATTTCTAATTTCCCGTGTTTAGTTACCTTTAACCAATGTTCTCTCTAAGCTGTGCGCATGCACACGTTTTACAACTAGTGCACAAAAAATATGCGCACTAGATTTTCAAGATGAAATTAAAATTTATTATGAATGTTTAACAAGGTGAGAATTGGTAATGGGAATATTTTATTATGTATGTTTAGAGAGTTATTTGCAAAGTTAGAAAATTTAATTAAAGGCAATCAGTCACTAGTGTTATCTTTTTTTTTACTTTATTTCTTACTCATGAATTATTTTTCATGGTATTAACAACACCACACACACTTTTATCACAAAGATGTTTTATTAAGGCTTATATTTTGCTGATTTTCAACTCAGCATCATCAGAGCACAACACTTGTATACGCGACAGTGAGTGAGTGAAACAATATAATTGCAAAAGACAAACGATCTAAAGTCCTATTTTTGGCGCCTTCTAACGAAAAAAAGAAGAAAAAAAAAACTTCAGATAAACTTCACCCTTTAGCACACCCAGGAGTGTATGAAATTCCTTGTGACTGTGACTTGGCCTATTATGGGCAAACAGGAAGATCAGTGAACATCCGCCTGGAAGAACATGAAAGATACATTCGCTACTATTACTATGGCAAGTCGGGACTAGCAGACCACGCTTTGGACACTCCTTCACACAGGATTAGATGGAGGAAAACGAATGTGCTATTTCGGAGTCGTTATAGATCTGAAAGATTATTTTTTTGAATCAGCAATGGCTTTGAAGAATTCTCCCAACCTTAACAAATATGGTTGCATTAATTTGTCAAAAATTTGGGATACAGTTATCCTAAGAAAAACTGCTGGGTAGCTGCTTTTTTTTTTTCCATTAGAGGGTGCCAAAAATAGGACTTTAGATCTTTTGTCTTTTGCAATTATATTGTTTCACTTTCACTCACTGCCGTGTACACGTGTGTTGTGCTCTGATGATGCTGAGTTGAAAATCAGCGAAATATAAGCATTAATAAAACATCTTTGTGATAAAAGTGTTTGTGGTGGTGTTAATACCGTGAAAAATAAGTCATGAATAACCATCAACACCTAAGCTTATCTTGTTAGATTTATTTCTTACTTCTAATCAGATCAATATTAAATACATATAAAATATTTATGTTAGCTCTGTGATTGATGTCGCACAACTTACTTGGTGATGGTAATAATACACACACTTAGAATCCTATCTAGTACAGTTGGTATCGTGTTGGCCTCGCATGCGAAGTCCCCAGATCGAGTCCTGCCCAAGGCTTGTGAATCGTGATTTCCGACTGTTTACTGGGGAGGCTACTACTGTGTGTTGGAACACAGCGGGGAGTTGGGGTGACCTGACTGACGTCCCATTGACAACAGAAGATAAAGAGTGAACTAAAATCTTTTAACTTTTTTGCTTAAATGATCAGTATGGTGACTCGTATGGGTGCACACATACTTTTCAAAAGAAGGCAAATTTTGCACACACGCAAATTTCTGTGCACTCTCACAGCAAAAAATTAGAGGGAACATTGCCTTTAAACCCTGAAGATGTAAGTCAAACGACATATGAAACTTGTTGGGTTTGTTTATCTTAATAAACATGTGGTCACAATACCAAAATCTTTCTTTTGAACTGCTAAACCACAGAAACCTACACCTACAAGTAAATATTTCATCCTAAGTATCTTAGGACATCGTCAGCACAGTTAATTCAAACAATACTACGAATAACATACAGTTAGGGTGCATGATTACAATGGAATCCCAACAATATGCATGCAGTAGCGTGTTATAGAATTAAATTAAAATATATCTGGAGGTGGGGGGGGGGATTATAAGATAACATATATAAAAAAAATTATTTTACTCAATCTTGTATGACAATTTCCCATACTTTAGGAATAGCAAGAATGTCATTACAGTTTAGATTTGGTCTGTGAAGTAGGGCTTCAGCACTTTCTTTATATAAACATTCATGTTTAAATAAAGATCTATGTAGAAGTTTTGTCTTTTTCCAATGGATCCTATGGTTTGGGTTTTAAATTCAGTGTTGTGCTAGGCCAGATTTCTGCATTTTGATAAGACGGATATGGTCTTGATGTTCCGAAATGCATTTATGAACAGATCTACCTGTCTGTCCATAGTAAGACAATTTGCAGGAGCACGGAACCTTGTACACACCAGGTAGCATCAGAGGTGTGTGATTTTGTCTTTAAGAGAAGGTAACAAGTTATAGATCTGGTTGATTGGTTTGTAGGTAGTAGCAAGTTTGTATTTCTTCATAATTTTTGAAAGACGTTCGGAGATGCCTTTGACATAAGGTATAGGAATCCTACAGGCTTGTTCTTGTCTAGGTTGATGTGTGGGGAAGTGACTGATGATTTTTTGAGTTGTTTTAAGATTGTATCCATTTAGTACGGCTGTATTTTTGATTATTTCCAATTCTTGGTTTAGAGATTCTTCAGAGGAGCAGAATCTGTGTGCTCTGGTTACTAATGATTTAATGATGGAGTTGAAAACCCAAACCATAGGATCCATTGGAAAAAGTCTAAACTTCTACATAGATCTTTATTTAAACATGAACGTTTATATAAAGAAAGTGCTGAAGCCCTACTTCACAGACCAAATCTAAACTGTAATGATATTCTTGCTATTCCTAAAGTATGGGAAATTGTCATACAAAATTATGTAAAATAATTTTTTTATATATGTTATCTTATAATCTTTCTTTCTTTCTGTTTTTTTTTTTTTCCTCCAGATATATTTTAAGTTAATTCTATAACACGCTACTGCATGCGAATTGGAATTCCGTTGTAATCATGCGCCCTAACTGTATGTCATTCTTGGTATTGTTTGAATTAACTGTACTGACGATGTCCTACTAAAATACTTAGGAGTTGACAATCATGAAAAACAAATGAAACCATGCATGAGGTTGAGGATGACAATCATAGGAAGAAAGATGAAATTTATGAAATACATGGAGACAAAATAAATGGATTATAAACATAATTAGAAGGGAAAATGCCAAGGAAAAGAAAAAGAGGACAACTGATAGATACATTTTTATAGGCTACTAAAGAGGTAAGCTGGAAACAGGGAGACCTGGAAGAGGGACTGTCCTTCAGAATGATGATGATATATACTCCCTCTCTGGATATCTCACTATTCATAGAATAACTGTTTCTTAGCAAATGTTGTTTGATTTATATTTGTACTCTTCCTCTTCCAAATACCTATATATTTGAAAGGAGAAGTGTTTAAGAAATGTTCAAGGGGGGTGGAAGAGTGAAGCAGATTATTGGCATTCCAGTTGGTAGATCATTATTTACAGCAGATATTCTTACATCTCTTTCAGCTTGGTCATTGGCACTGAGAATGTAAATTAGAATTTTGTGCATTGAATTCAACTAGGAAGGCAACCTCATGTTTAGGTAACTACTGCAGATAGTCAAGCTTCAGAGAGAGAGAGAGAAAGTCAATGAGATCAGAATAATTTTCAGAATTAGAAGGGCATTAAAGATATTTGATAAATGTAACTGAATGGGATAAGGAAACCTGAAGTCTGCAGAGATCAAAAACAGAGAAATCTTGATTCGATAATCTTTGGTTTAGGATGGAAGGAATCATAGAATACATATCGGACAGTCGAGATGTGCACACATCTCAACTGTCTGGTTGTAATTGTACATCTCAATTGTCAATTGATTAACAGGCGATATTCCAAAAATAGGAGGTCAGGCTTGGATGTCTTTAAGTGGTGTACATCATTTATATTAACATTTATGCTGTAGATGCTGACAAAATGGATGCGGAAATGATCTTTTTTTTGTTTTAGTCTGATTAAGATAAAACCTGTAGTATATCTATTTTGGAGGGGATAGGAAACGTTATGCTTTTTGGCCATTTTTCAAGTACTCTAGTTCTTTTATTAGCTGAATTTCAGTTTTAAATCAGTCCTAATTCTGTTGAATAAGCATGTAAAATCAGTAATATTTAACCTGGAAAACCGAAATCGCAGCAGGTCAAGTTTGAGCCATTGATTCTCATAATAAGAGTTGTTAGCAACTCTACAATATTTGTCTTAAGAGTCACTATTTCAACTCTTGATTTTATTTTTATATTAGTTTTTTTTTTGTATCTAATCCTTCCAACATACACACATACACATTACTTTTTTTTAACTTTTTAACTTTTTTTTTAGTGATGTTGACGTTGATGATAAATCCACATCCAACTTAGATAACTCAGGAAGTTCCTCTAATTCCAGCCTTTCAACCAGGTATGATTTATATAAAATCTTGATCTTATTTGTACATGTATCTTTAATGAGATGAGAAAGACAATTTAGGCCAAACATCACTATTGTAATAAATTTATTGTAAAACAATTATCAGACTACTGTTAAAGCAGACATTCTGTTCAAAGCTTGGAGAGCTTTGATTGACTGATATGTAAAGATAGAACACAGAAAAAAAAGAATGCAACTGTATGTGGTGAACATATAATGTAAGAATGGAGGTGAAGTGAGAGAGAGAGAGAGATAGTAAGATTTGGTAAGTGGGAGTGTAAATGTGTATTCTGAAGGTTTTCAAAGGATATGAGAGAGTAGTTTTTATGTGATTTAATTCTTAGAGGTGCATTAAACCAAAATTATTCTTTGTTTAACAGGCCTATGATATTTTTTGCAGGAGATAAACAGGAAGGATACTTGGGATTTTGAATGAAAGGATTGAAGGGAATTTGAGGAAGTAGTTACAACAAGTGAATAATTATATCATGATTAGGAATGTGTTTGCTGCAGCCAGATACAGCATAAAGGAGGAGAGTAGAGATGACGAATAGCATTATTACTGAACTGTAAGACAGAAAGCATGCAATTTGTGTCAGGAGAGAAGTTTATGACAAATTGGTTCTTGAGATAATGTCATCTATATTTTGAAGGTATTTGCCATTTGGAGTGCCTGTTGTGGTGAATGTAAAAAGAATGGATGAAGTATATTTTGAAAAAAAATTAATTATGGAAAATTGAGAACCCAAGGAGCATGAGAGATGACATCGAAAGATCGGAAAAAAATGATCGTTAAGAAATGGGAGCGTACTTGTGGGAAGAAAGAGATTGGATGAATGGTACGATCCAGGAAATGGATCGTATCATTCATCCAATCATTCAATTTATCTTACTACAGAGTAGCTTCACCTCTAGGAAGTTTAAACACATCTTGGACTGTTACAAGTTCATCACCAAGAACCCTGAGCCTGTGCAGTGAGTCTCTGTCCCATGCATTGCAGGCATCTATGAGATGATTGCTAAGATTCTGAAAAGATACAATTTAGTTTCTACAATTTTCCCAACCAAATCTCCTCAACCCCCCCCCCCCCCGTGCTGTTTACCAAGTTCAGTGCGAGTACTTCTGCTTGTACATAGGACAAAGGATATTCTGTTTTAAAAACTACGAGAACACCAGTCTTGTATCAACAGCACTAAACCTGAAAAATCTAGCCTTGCTTAGCATGGAGCAGACACTGACCACGATATCCTATGATCTAATACCAACTATTTACATCATGCAGGTTTAGGTTTAAGCAGTTATTTAAAGTGAGTGCTGAAGCACTTCTACACCACCCAGATTTAAATTGGAATGACTGCCTCTCTATTGCCAAGATTTGGGAGAGTCTCATCCTCACAAACAGCAAGCAATAGTGCCCCCCCCCCCCCCCACACACACACACTTATTTTAATAAATTTAATTTTATTTTAAATGACTTAATTTTACATTAGGGTCTGTATCTCTCGTAGACAGGCTTATACATTGGTTATGCATTTCTAAATCACTTAGGGAATTGAACAACGTAGATCCGAATATAAATTAAATTATACTTTAATAAATATTTTCGATATTTTGACAACATCACGTTTCCATTTTCAAAAGGAACGTACAAAAGGGCACGTGCACACAGGCACTACAACACAGTAACTGAGAATGAACATATGAAGGTTACTGTGTTGTAGTGCCTGCATACACGTGCCTTTTTGTAAGTTCTTTTTGAAAATGGCAACGTGACGTTGCCGAAATATCGGAAATATTTATTAAAGTATAATTTAATTTATATTCGGATCTACGTTGTTCAATTCCCTAAGTGATTTAGAAATTAGGGTTTGTAAATAGGATTAACTATATCATTTTCAACAGCTCTGTAAATAGGATTAACATTCTTTGTTCTAGCTTCACTTTGTGATTATGCTGATACACCAATGATGACCAGTTAGTTTGTGGTCAAAATATTTCTAGTAATAAAATCATTATATTCTTGTGAATATATATCTAATAAATGTTATTATGCCACTAGTGCCATTAAAACCTCTTTAAACTTTGGGTAACATTAATTCTTAGATCTCCTGCATAACAGTCAGGCTAGCTATCAGCACCCATAGAAGTAACCCCCTCATGGGACACTTCTAGTGTAATATCTTCCACTTATTGTGTATGTGTTATTGCAAGTTTCATATTGTATCCCAGAAGACATCTCTATGACAGACAATATATTTGAACTGTTTAATTATGTCTTTGTTCTGTTTTCTTTCAAATAAAGATAATTATGAGTGAGTTTAAACCAGCATCTAAGCCTTCATACATATCAGTTAATGGAGCTAGATAACTTTTTATTTGAAACCCACCATGAAAGGCTGTAAATCTATAGCACATTGGTGTTATGGATGAACTAAGAGTTAAATAATCTGAGAACCTCTCCAGAGACTGTGCATGAACTTTTTCAAGCTACTTTAGATCCCAATAAACAGGGTGGTCATTTCACACTGGACAAATGAAATTCATCTCCTAAGTTACCAGAGAAAATGGTCTTAAATTACAATTATAAGAATATAGAAGCAGCTCGGGAAATGCTTAATGACCTTAACAGAGAAAGCAGGGAAAAGGTTTAAAGATTAATATAACTAAAATCAAATCAATGAGAAATTCAGATCAAATCAAACTAAAATTAATAGATAATAGTATTGAAATTGTGCAGGATTATTAACCTGGTCAATTAGGTAGTTTTAAGGAAAACAGCATAAATAAATAAATAGTGCCAGCCTGGTTGGATGAGTGGTTAGCGTACCTGCTCTCCAACCAACAGGCTGCAGGTTCTAATTCCACCCTGGGCATGGATGTTTGTGATTATCTTTAGGTTGGAGAGGAATGTTGTCACCCAGTGTGAGACCACCACCCCACTTATTGGAGGCCCGAAGTTTGTTGAAAAAATTCCATGTTTGGTCTCTAGAGCAGGGTTTCTGGACTGTATAAAAACACACACACAAAATTGATAGAAATGAGGGGGGGGGGGAATCCGTAGGCTGTCCACAGTACAAAATGTACTATAGGTTTGCAAATAACCTTTCATGGGTGGAAACAATATACAACAAAGCATTTTGGTGTATAAAGAGTATCTGCTAGGAGTTTTACCTGTATGCCAAAAAGAAAGCTTTTTTAATAAATTAAAGACTTAATTCTATGCTAGTCAAGTAAATATTAGTTTAATATCCAACGTTTCACTGACTGATATCTGTCAGCATTTTCAAAGGAATACACTGGTAAGCAATAGAAAGTAACAAACTAGGAATCTAACGACAATTCTAAAAATTATATAAAGTTATCACTGTGCGTGATACAATGATATAATACACGTGTCGCAAGCGCACCGTTTTATTTGTTGAGATATTTAATCATTTTCATGAAAGTTCATTTCTTTTTGGTTAAATGATCTGATTAGAGTTTTCCATATATCTGGTAAGATTAGACCTTGATTCTTAACCTGTTGAACGGGCGACTGTAGCAGCTTCTTTAAATGTTCTGGAATGGTAGTTGTCTTCTATGTAGGGCATATGACTCATATCCCATTCAATATTATGGTTGGTAGAGACAAAGTGTGAAGAAAGGCCTGATATATCCTGTCTGTTATTCCTTACATAGCCTATGTGTTCTTTCTTTCTTTCTTGTATCAAAACTTCTAGATGTCTATCCGATGTAATTAATACCGCAAGAACAAGGTATGCTCTAAACTCCAGAGTATTTGTAGAAAGGATGGCTATCTTTTGGTGATGTTATAAACTTTTGAAGTCTCAATAGGTTTGAAGGTTACTCTGATATTATATGGTTTTAGAAGAAGAGCTAATTTTCTGGATATGGCACTAACAAATGGAATTGTTATAGAGCTGATGTATTGGGTTTCATCTCGTTGTCTTTGCGGTATGTCACTAAAGAGAATCTTGTTGATGATTCTTGTAGGGTAGCCATTTAGGGATAGATCTTTGGATATTTTCATTAATTCTTCTTGTAGGTCAGCAGGGTCTGTGGTACACTGTATAGCTCTTTTTTTGAGCATATGGATAATGCTGAGTTTCTGGGATATGTGGTGAGACGAGTCGAAATGGAGGTAGCGTCCAGTGTTAGTAGGTTTTCTATATACTGACAGGATGATGCTATTGTCAGTTTGTTTTTTAATAAGGACGTCTAGGAATGGAAGTTTATTATCTTTTTCTAGTTCCAATGTGAATTTGATGGCGTTGTGGAAGCAATTAATTTTGTTTAGATAATCTATTAATTCTTCTTTTTTTGTGATTCCAAATGATGATGTCTTCAACATACCTAAACCATGTGGTTGGTTTTGGGGTAATTTGGGATAAAATTTGAGTTTCTAGATTTTCTAAGAATAGGTCAGCACAAGAAGGAGAGAGAGAGGGGCTACCCACGGCTAATCCAGTGAGTTGTTTGCCATGTAAAATAATTTGAAGTTAAGCAATGCTTGAACAACTTGGTGATGTTGGGTGTGAATAAGTTTTCTCTGAAGAAAATATTATCTTCAGAGAAACTGATGTTTTTAATTTCTCCAAGAAATGTTGGGAGTTCTTGATATAAGAATCCATGTTGTGAATGTGTTCTTATAACATTTTGGCTAGATATTTTGATAGTCTGTAAGTAGGGGAATGAATACCATCTACTATTGGACGTAATGGTGTGCCTTCTTTATGGAGTTTTGGAACACCATATAGTCTTGGAGTTAACGGATGCATAGATTTTAGTTTTTTGATTAAGTCCACAGGCCAGTTGGTCATATCTACTTACAGACTATCAAAATATCTAGCCAAAATGTTACAAGAACACATTCACAACACGGATTCTTATATCAAGAACTCCAATTGGACAGACATCTAGAAGTTTTGATACAAGAAAGAAAGAAAGAACACATAGGCTATGTAAGGAATAACAGACAGGATATATCAGGCCTTTCTTCACACTTTGTCTGTGGTCTCTACCAACCATAATATTGAATGGGATATGAGTCATATGACCTACATAGAAGACAACTACCATTCCAGAACATTTAAAGAAGCTGCTACAGTCGCCCGTTCAACAGGTAACTTAAATAAGAATCAAGGTATAATCTTACCAGATATATGGAAAACTCTAATGAGATCATTTAACTAAAAAGAAATGAACTTTCATGAAAATTACATTAAATATCTCAACAAATAAAACGTTGCGCTTGCGACACGCATATTATATCATTGTATCATGCACAGTGATAACTTTATATAATTTTTAGAATTGTCGTTAGTTTCCTAGTTTTTGTTACTTTCTATTACTTACTAGTATATTCCTTTGAAAATGCTGACAGATATCAGTCAGTGAAACGTTGGATATTAAACTAATATTTACTTGACTAACATACAGATTTAAGTCTTTAATTTATTAATACTAGTAGTCAAGAAAAAGGTCATAATAAAAAGAAAGCTTTTTTATTATATGTATTATTCTAGTATTTAGGTATGGAAGTGAGGCTTGGACAATGACTAAAAAACAGGAAGAAAGTTGCATGTGGCCCACAGAGCCTTCAAGAGAAGAATACTCCACATAACAAAATAGGGGTAGAATAAGATATACAGAATTAAAGAGATGACTGGATAGAAGATATTGTGAAGTGTTGTAAAGCATGTAAATGGACTGACCATATTAATAGATTGCCAGATGAAAGGTGGACAACCAAGAGAAGGAAGGGTTGCCAACAAACAAGACGGAGGAAATGATATACAAAGGTTTGACATGAGATGGTGGACACTGGTTCAGTAGAAGCCTGTATCCAGCAGTGGATGGGAAAAGGCTGAAGAAGAATATATATATAGCCTACCTTATATCAAAATCAGTGATATATTAATTTAGTTCTTTACTATAACTACAATGAATAACTGTTGCAATAAATATGGTATGAAAATCATTGATGAAAAGATAAAATTATAAAAAAAGTCTGGAACATAGAAAATGACATCCACATTCTCAGAACCTGTAAGAGAATTTGTAGAGCAAGAATCCATTTTAGCCATTTATACATAATTTTTAATGAAGATGACCAATCAAGTCTGAAAATAAATAATAAAATAAGCAATGCTGGTATTGGACCTAGTTGAACAAATTGATATAGAATAAGACTAAACTGCTAACTAATAGTATCCAAGACAGCGTTCAAACCAGTTTTAGCATATGGACTTGAGGGTTGGTTTAAATCTTAAACAGTTGATAAAAGACTAGAAAATACAAATATGATTGTTCTGTGGAATTAATATTAGTATAATGAACTGATGGCATTAGTAATAGAATAATTAAGAATGATGATATTAGAAACCATCTTCACATGGTTAGCATTCAAAAAAAAAAAAATTAAACTGAGGTATCTAAGGGGCATGGTCACTTAAGCAGAAAGGAAACATTAGCTGAATGGTTGTGTGACATCAGAAAAAGATTTCTGATGACAGTATTGAAAACTTAAAAAATAACGAACAAATTTGGAAGATTATTGATTGATGGGCAGTTTGATAATAATGTAAATTTAATTATGTAGCACTATCATTGTAGACTGTACACCTCTTGTGGATACATATTAGGAAATGAGAATGATAATTTCATATATATGCGATATCAAATTCATCAAGTACTGAGTATAATGTTGCCAAGAGGTGGAATATGAATGTACTGATGTTTTTGAACAGTGGGAGGTTATAATCCTGGAGAACACTTCATAAGGAAGTCGTTCAAGAAAATAGATCTGGATAAAATACAAGAATCAAAGGAAAAGTAGTTCTGTGGATTTGAATTAGGAAGTGTTGCTGAGCATCAGCTGCTTGAAAAAATGGACCTAATCAGTTCATCATCATTTAACTACCTATAGAAAAAGTATAAGAAAAGAAACAGGTTATATGTATGAAGGTGGTTGGATGATTCAGTGATATATATAGAGAGAGAAGTTGACAGTTAACTGAATCACTTTTTGTTTTGTATAACATGGGATTTGTCTAAGGGTTTAGAAGCTGCACATGTGGAAAGTAGCATTTTAAGCAAGAAAAAAAAAACAGACATTTGGAAGCTAAAATGTGAAATCTTATTTTCTCCAGGTAATGTGCAATATCAGCAAAATTTGCTGTTTGTTTCAAGAATGAGGATTTTTTTTCACCAGAGGTCAGGCCAGTAGTTTTAATGGTTAACCAGTAACTTTAGCATATCATGTAGATTGTAGTGCAGCATATTTCTTTGTATGTACAGTCGGGTCTCTTTTTATGCAGTAGATATGTTCCACAGAAAATCGCATATAAAAAATCACACAAAAAAGACCCCACTTACGTTTAAAAATTGGGGATACGCTCCATAATTTTCTAAAACCACATAAAACTGAAGCAATGAATTAAAAAAAACCTAAAAGCGCATGAAAACGTTTATAAAAATTCAGAAAAATAAGAATGCCTAAGTTTGTTTTAAAGCTTTATTCATTTAATTTTATTAAAAAGTAACAATTTTTTTTACATTTTTTCATCAGAATTATCGTTGCTATTAGACAACATTCGGCACCGTTTGCGAACTGGTGCGAAATCACTTTCATCACCAGAAGAGTCAGCCATCAGATCTGTATGGTAAAGGGAATGGTTCTTCACAAACAGAATTAGCTTCACCCTCGTTCTGTGCTGATTTTTTTCTTCTAACAATGTAATTATTATTATTATTATTATTGTTGTTCCGGGAAACTCCAAGGAGTCGACAGACTCATCGAGGGAGGCCCTAACATCATGTCAAAAACAACTATTCAACATTCACACAGTATCTATCATACCTTGCCTTGAACTCATTCACGGTCGTAGCACCCACAACAGACTCTGGAAGCTTATTCCACTCATTTACCACTCTCCAAGTAAAAAAACTAGCTCTAACACCCTTGTCAACCACGCTCTTGCCCAGCTTCCATGCATGGCCCCTAGTCCTCCCACCACCAGTCATATTTTCAAAAATATCTTCTGGATCAATCTTATAAAAACCCTTCAGTAATTTGAATGTCTCAATCATATCACCCCTCCTTCGCCTATCGTCCAATTTCTGCAACCCACAAATCTTCAACCTATTCTCATAAGGTTCATTCCACAGACCTGCTATCATCTTGGTCACTTGTCTCTGGACCCTCTCTACTTCCTCCCCATCACGAAGAAACCCTGGTGCCCATAGCTGGGCACAGAAGTCCAGATGGGGTCTTATCAAGGCTCGATACAGAGGAACAACAACTTGTTCGTCTCTGCATGTTAAAGTATTTTTCAGAAGCCAAGTGATTTGATGAGCTGTTTTAGTTACTTTTGCAATGTGCCCCCTAAACTTCAACTCCCTATCCACCAACACTCCCAAATCCCTGGCCTCATTAATCTCCTGGAGTATGATTCCACCAATGCGATATACTGCTGCTATTCTTTTCACCCCCAAAGTGCATAACCTTACACTTTGCCACATTAAATTGACATCCATTTTTCCTAGCCCAGTCCTCCAAACTATCCAAATCATCCTGTAAAATTTTGACATCTTGTGCACTCACAATTGCTCTACCCAACTTTGCATCATCAGCAAACAAGTGAACACTTCCTCTCAGATCCTTTCCAATATCATTGATGAACAAATTGAAAAGCAGTGGTCCAAGAACAGAGCCCTGTGGCACTCCACTAGTCACAAGACGTCTTTTAGACTCCACTCCTGAATAAACCACTCTTTGATATCTCTCCTTCAACCACCCTCTTATCCATCTCACCAACCCTAATTGGTGATTAAACTTTGTGATGATGATTTTACTAATTTTTTATACAGCTCTCTATATCCAGAAATACAGTTCTTCAGCTCACATTGGAATTTAAAGACTCGTTCAGAATTTGTGTCATCAACAAGAAAATGATTTTCCAATTTACTGCACAGTTCAAGACCTACTCGAATTATATTTGTAGTGAGGGGACAGGTTTTTCTTCCACTTCACTATCGTTTTCTGGATCTTCGACAATATCTAAAGTTAATCGATATCCAATAATATCATCATCACTTAAGGCATTATCCACAAGCAATTCGTCTACGTCATTCTGGCTAAATGTATCAAAACTTCTCCACCAATTTCATGTGCCAAAGTAATGATTTCAGCTGATAATGTAGATGTTTGAATCGTTGCACTGTTTGCAACACATCCAGGCCAAGTTACTTTCCAGTAGGCATTTAAAGTTTGTGGTCTTTTTAGCGATAGCAGATGCAACATGATTTAAACAGTCCAAAATAGAAAATTTTTTTCCAAAAGTCAGTTACTGTTAATGATTCATTTTCTAGTTTATCCAATATAAATTGAAAAGTGTGCTTAACGTAATATTTTTTAAAAATAGCAATTATGCCTTGATCTAATGGCTGAATAATGCTTCTTGTATTGGGTGGAAAAAACATTATCTGCACATTTGGATGTTCTAAATGCGGTTGACTTGGTACATTCAACAACATCGTGAGCTTTTTCCTTCATGTATGTTTCTACTTCTGGTACAAAGCAATTATTGAACCATTCAATAAATAAAGCAGTTGTTACCCAGGCCTTTGTATTAGCCACCATACAAATACCAGCAGCTGTTTTAGAGCATGTGGTCTTAGAGATCGATTTACTAGGAGGGGTTTCAACATTTGATCCCCTGATGCATTACCACAAAATAACAACACTTTTACTCGATCTTTGCTTTCTTTAAACTCACTTGCATTTTTCTCAGACTTTGCGATGCAAGTTTGACTAGGCATTTTCTTCAAAAACATTCTTGTTTCGTCAGCGTTAAACACTTGATGGGGACAGTATCCACCATCTTAAATAATTTTGGCTAACTTCTCTTGAAAATTTTTGGCTGCTGCTTCATCTGCTGCTGCAACCTTGCCTGTATCTTCACGTTATGAAGTGCATTCCTTTTTAAAAATCCGGTTAGCTATCCTTTGCTAGCCGAAAATCCTTTATCAGCCTGGGAAGCAGAAGTAGATGGCTCCAATTGCTTCATCTGTTTATAAAACCGAAGAGCTTTTTGTTTAATTAAATAACCAATAGGAATTCTTTGAGTTAATTCTTCAATCCAAATTATGAGCAATTGTTCTGTTTTTTCTAATAAAGCTTCTCTTGAGTACGATGATAAAATTTGATACTTAGTTTTGTGCCAGAAATGATAGATTTTCTTATTGTGATTTCAATATTTTTAATTGCTCTTATAGTAGATTCGCCTAAATTAAAATGTTGACCAATCACCATAGATCCCTCTCCTTTTGCTAAGCGATCTAAAATTGCAATTTTCATTTCCAAAGAAATTGCTTTTCTTCAGTGCTTTTTTCTCTCCACTAACTAAATTAAATCTTTAAAATAAATTAGCAAAATTTAGATTTACGATAATCAAAAGACAAACACTTACATGCAAAATTAAACTTACGGACACTCACTGCTTACACGTTATGCCAGAATGTGCTGCAACACGCTGTTTATTATGTAGAACGGCGAACCCCCAATTTGCATGAAATATGCTCCGCATAATTCAAAACCGTATAAAAAAGATACACATAAAAAGAGATCCGAGTGTATATGTATTCCAGATGATGACCTTAATGTGAAGGTTGAAACATCGAGTGATTATTTGGGTTTATATTAATCGGAAATATTTATTAAAGTATAATTTAATTTATATTCGGATCTACGTTGTTCAATTCCCTAAGTGATTTAGAAATGCATAACCAACGTATAAGCCTGTTTATGAGAATCAGGTTTATATTAAATTGAAGTTTTACTCTAACACAGTAGTTGTTTCCATAATTTTTAAGATATTTTCTTAATATATTATATGAGAACAGAAATAATTTGTAAAAAAATTGCATTTCATTACAAAGGCTTCTGTGGTATGAAGACTTAACAAATTGTGGTATCAGTATTTAAACCACATAGGACAAGTTAATGGTAAAATAATATTTATTCAGACACTTGACTAGTTTTGTGAAATAACTGTTTTACATCTGCAAGAGTAATGAACTAAATGAAAAAATAAATTATGCTAAACGCTGGTATAGATCACAATGTAAATATCTGAAAAGAGAGAGAGAGAGACTAACAATGGAATGTGTGTAGGTGTTATGTGAACATATGATGGTTGGTAGCATTATTCATGCCATTGACATCCACATGCTCTAGAAGTTTTATGAGAGAGGTCCAGACGTTGTGTAATATCATACCTCGTTGCAATGTTGTGGATATTTTGGTATTTTGCATGACTCTTTAGACACTCTTGAAAAGACACTAATCTATGCAGATCATTTCAGTGCACTGCCACAATACTTCATGTTTGATTGATTATATTGTGCTGCCAATTCTGATTTTTATTCTTGAAATGTTCTAACATGTGAATCTCTCTCTGTCGGCATGGGTGATCTTGTAAATTCCAAGTTTCTTAAGTGATGATTGGAGAGGTTTTGGAGGCCCTAAAAAGATTAAAAATGTTGAGGCAGAAAAAAATGCAACTATCCATATAAAAACATCTTCCATATTCCTTCATCTAAAACTTCCAAACAAATACACTTCACAAATGGAATGGTTAGCTCTACCAAATATTAGGCAGAACGAAAATAGTAGTCTTAAGATAATTTTCTGTAAATCAACCGATGCACAGTTTTCATGAACTGTTTACAACATCATTGCTTGCTGCTAATAATGGCAGATAAAAATTCAAAGTAAGGGTGCTGTTGCTCCAATGAAAAAACATGTAAACCTGTTATAATTAGATACTAAGATTTAAATTATGAAATTTAGTGACAATGGGATATCAAACACTTACAGAGGCTGCAGGCTAGACTTACCTCCCACTACTGTTGTTACAGTTTTTAAAAGCAAAGATATAGAATTGCCAACCAAATAATACTACAGTTATTTGGTATTTAGACTGTGTAGATTGATAACCAAACTGGTTGGCATGCTCCTTTAAGCCGAGAATTTTTCATTGGTGAAAATTATTTACATCAGCTATGCAAATAAAATTTTTATTTACATAGCTGATGTAAATAAGTGCTTCATTTATGTCATTTAAGCATGTATATGACTGCTTAAAAATATTATTAAACCGTTATATGGAGCTATAAGTGGAAGAAAAAAAAATGTGATTCAGAATACAACAGTGGTCTGGAACCTAATGTATCATTTGGCTGGGGTATGCCTATATTGAGTTGATGCACTGAAATGATCCACATAGATTGCAGTTTCTTCTCCAGAGTGTTTAAAGAGTTATCTGAAATGCTAAAATACACTGAGTTAGCTTTGCATTAGGGACACCACTCCCCAATTTGCATATTCAGCGTGATAACGAAGTACCATGCGATATCAACATCATGTGTGGCTAATATAAATGGGAACACCCATCCTCTATATGTAATCAGTAAACGTTTGCCAGTAATGGGAAAATATGGGAAATTTGACTGCGAGAAGATAGTTGAGACACAGAGGGCAGGTGTCAGTGTTTCAGAAACAGCTGCACTTATTGGTTGCTCCTGTACTACTGTATCAAGGGTGTATCAGGATTGGATTAACATGAACATAAATCCAGCAGAAGGGCTCAAGTTGGTCAGTCACACGTGATTAATCTGAGAGGTGAGCATTAGGTCTGTTATCTCGGCAACAACATGTAACACTCGCACAGCTCACCCACCAGCTCGGTCATGGACCGAGTGGGGCAGGTCGGTCCATTTCAACGTTCACCCATTTCAACGTTCAACCATACCTTTCTTTGCCTGGGGTTCCACAGCTAGAGACCAACAAGGGTATCCATGGTGATGGCCAAACCATTGCAAACAACACTTCACATGGGCCAAGGAACATTGACAATGGACCCTCAACAGATGGAAGAAAGTTGTCAGGAGTGATGAGTCCCGTTTCCTACTGCACCATGCTGATGGCCAGGTTTGCATTTGGTGTAAACAGCATAAAGTACTATCCCCTGGTTGCATAGTTGGGATTCAGCAGGCTGGTGGAGGTGGGTGGTGTTATGGTCAGGGGAGCCTTTTCCTGGCATGCCCTAGGTTTGTTGGTTATCATTTTATAAACACTGAATAGTCAATGCTACAGGCTGACCATCTTCATATGTGCAGGAGATCTACCCTGACCACAGTGCCATCTTTCAATGGGACAAATGTACCTTGTCATTGGGCTCATACAACTTGGAGGAATATGACAACAGTTCCGCCACATTGTCTTGATTCCCAAACTTCCTTGACTGTAACTCAATTGAACATGTGTGGGATATGCTAGAACGCAGTGTAAAAGCTGCTGATCCATGTCCACGGAATGAGCATGAACTGACGGACTTGGGGAAATGGTCGAGTTATGCATGGAGGATGTTCTACACCTTGTGGAATCTGTTCTTAGGCATCTGCGAACCATGATTGTACAGAGAGGTGAACCAATGCATCATTAGGTGGGTGTTTCTAATGTAAAGCTCACAGTGTATTATATCCACAACAGAGCAACAAGAAACAGGGTATGACATTACACCAAGACTGGACTTCTCTCATAAATCTTCTAGTGCATGTGGATGTCACTGATGCACATAAAGTCACCAATCATCAAATGTTCACCTAGTATATATGCACATTCAATTGTTAGTCTCTCTCTTTTTTCAAAATAATTACATTGTGTTCTTTATTTTTTTTAGCTAATTTTTTTTATTTAATTCACTACTCCTAACAGTGTGAAACAATTACTTTATGAAACTAGTCAGGTGTATGAATAACTATTTTTTACTATGAAGTGGTCCTGTGTGGTTAAATACTGGCACTAAAATTCAAAAATTTGCTTAAGTATAAAGAGCTAATAAGCTTCATTTCGGCAATGAAAACATTACTTAAATTAAGGGGATATTAAATCCCACATAGTTTTAAAACCGAATAAGAAACTCAAAGATCGGAATCAGAGAGTTTCTTGCCGATTATAGTAAACTATAAAGCATCGGCGACACTAGCGTTAGCCAATGCAAGTGATCCTAGTACGTAGTACAATATCGGGCAACTCGTTGCAAAGGTGGAGGAAGAAGTTCAGATCGCTATTCTTAGGTATTTTCCATAATGTAAAAACACATTTCCTAGGAAATGTATGCTGTTATTACATTATGGAGGGAGGTCACTACTCAGAACGGTTTCAGCCTTTTTTGAGGCTTCATCAGTGAGTAGCTAGACCTAATACCAAAGTGTGTAGCGAAAAGAACGAGTTTTCCAAACAGGTGCAACCATTAAGTTACTTAAGTATAAAGAGCTAATAAGCTTCATTTCGCCAATGAAAACATTACTTAAATTAAGGGGATATTAAATCCCACTTAGTTTTAAAACTGAAACTCTCTGATTCCGATCTTTGAGTTTCTTATTCGGTTTTAAAACTATGTGGGATTTAATATCCCCTTAATTTAAGTAATGTTTTCATTGCCGAAATGAAGCTTATTAGCTCTTTATACTTAAGTAACTTAATGGTTGCACCTGTTTGGAAAACTCGTTCGCAGAGTACATAAGTTCTTTTCGCTATACACTTTGGTATTAGGTCTAGCTACTCACTGATGAAGCCTCAAAAAAGGCTGAAACCGGTCTGGGTAGTGACCTCCCTCCATAATGTAATAACAGCATACATTTCCTAGGAAATGTGTTTTTACATTATGGAAAATACCTAAGAATAGCGATCTGAACTTCTTCCTCCACCTTTGCAACGAGTTGCCTGATATTGTACTACGTACTAGGATCACTTGCATTGGCTAACGCCAGTGTCGCCGATACTTTATAGTTTACTATAATCGGCAAGAAACTCTCTGATTCCGATCTTTGAGTTTCTTATTCGGTTTTAAAACTATGTGGGATTTAATATCCCCTTAATTTAAGTAATCAAAAATTTGCATTTCTTAACATTGCTTTAACTAAACTTTCAGAATTATATAGTAGTACAATCCTAGTCGAAGTGTTATACAGTTGTAACATTCATAATTTCCTTTTTTCTAGGAGCTTGGACAGTCCAAGTAATTCTTTAGAAATGGTCCATAGGACCCCATCAGGCACACCAGCAGATTCTGTGCCTGCTGGTTCCACACCTGCAGCAGGACTTCCATCCACTCACATTACCCCGTCCACAGTGCATCAGTTTGATGACTCAGACTTGGAGGCAGAAACAGATCCTCCAAACTGGCAGGAGAATGTAGATTGGGAAGTAATAAGAATGATGAAACCAAAAGAGAAAAAACGTCAGGATGTAATAAATGGTTAGTGATAAGTTTAAGTAGAGCACTTTAACTTCTAATTATATATACACTCCTACTTGTTGTGCAACGGATACATCTGGTGATCTCTTATTATGATTTGTTAATTGAATTAGAAATATTTCTAATCATTTCATAATTTTAATCAATTAACTATCTATGAGGACCTCTTAAGTTAAGGGAACCATTAGCTTCAAATTCCTTCAAATTCATGGGGGGGGGGTAGAGGATATAATGATAGTACTTGATGTAAATGTCACATCATTACTAACTTCGTATTTACAGTTTCCTTCCAAATTAATCTGTTATCTGTCAGGACTCCAATATCATCAGATGTTATATTAAGATTTCTAAGGCTCTTCTTACTGTATCAGTCCACCTAGATCTTGATCTTCCTCCTACCATTTTGGCAAGAAAAAAAAGTTTTGCTTACCTTTCCTTTTTCATTCTGTGTAAGTGTGGTAACAAGGTCAAGTTTCTTCCTAATATTCATCATCATCAACTTCCTGATAATGTACTCTCGGTGTGTGTGCGTGCAGGATACTATGATAGCACTATGTGAAAATGTCACATTATTACTAACTTCCTCTCTTGAACTCTGCCGATAATGAGTTGGGATTTGTCCCAGTAGCAGCTTTTTTGCTCTTCACCTGGTTCCCTGAAGAAATCAACAGGATCCTTATTTAATGAGGTAAAAACCCTAGCCAGCATTAAATTCCATCATGTTACATTGGTTTAAGCCAAAAGGAATACAGTTTGATTATCTAAATCTTAAATGGCAAGCCCATTCTGGTTTAGTCAGCATTCTTGTAGATACCTACTAACTGGATGCATCATGAGGAGATGGGGATCGAAGTCCTCTGTGGTTCTCAATATTCCTTAAAAAGCTATGCCAAGTTCTCCTCCCAATTATACAGTTCCCTTCCTAATATTTTCATTTTAATGATTCTGCATTAATGCCATTTGTTTGTCCCCCCCCCCCCCATCCTTTTGCAGAACTCGTATGTTAGTGATCTCCAGTATTTGGTTAAGTACAGGTATCCCCCGATTAACGCGGTTAATTAATCCCTTGATGTTACTGCGTATATCAAAATCGCGTTAATCAAATCTAATAATCAATGGTAAAAATTACAATTCGTCCATGATTGATTACTGCAGGGGTCACCAAACTTCTTTGACCGTCGACCCCTTCAGGAGTTTCTTGATTTTTTATCAACTCCCTCTATTTTACTGTTACGTAATTATAATAGGACAAGCAAAAAAGACACTCATGTGCGTTTTTAGATTGTTTATTTTATAGTTACAGTGTTCATTGTATGCATAATATAGTATATATTATTATATTGGCTTAATGTCAAAGGGATACGTTTTTGACGTTCTTCTTAATATTACACGTTTGGTAGGAGGGATAAATAATATATAAAATATATTTATATAAAACCACCGACATCCCTTTATTGGTAAATACGCCATTTTGGCCTACTTGATTGGCCTCCGTATTT
Organism: Typopeltis vanoorti; assembly: GCF_054136105.1. Classification (NCBI taxonomy): domain Eukaryota; kingdom Metazoa; phylum Arthropoda; class Arachnida; order Uropygi; family Thelyphonidae; genus Typopeltis; species Typopeltis vanoorti. The sequence continues at coordinate 115,288,608 of NC_143553.1, forward strand.
TCATGATCTTGCTCCATCTTACAGGTCCTATTCATGTCACTGTTCCCATGATTCACTCTTAGTTGCATTGTCATTCAAGATGGAGGTAATCCAAGTTAACCGAATTAAATATTACCCATACAATGATGTCTTATATTTTTCTACCGACCACTGGATTACTTTATTAATAATTCGTTTTATATGGTGCTCTTTTAGGAAAGATAAAAAATGAATGCAAAGTAAATGTTTAATAAATACTTGTACCTACATTATTTACCAATTTTTTTATCAAAAGAAGTTATCAAGAGTCGTTTGAACATTTTTAGTTTTTTTCTTATCGCCATAAATTCTATGATAACAAGTAAAATGACTTTCCAGACCTCGGCAAACAAGCAATAAAACATAAAGAAAAAACACTGCAAATATAATACATGATGGTACAAATTACGTGGATATTGAATCCAACATTATTTCATAGCCGAATATAGAAACTACGAGAGTTCCGTGCTGAATATCTAGAAGCTAAAATTTCAGCAGATGCAAGCATAAGCAACCTCATGGCCAACTCGTAGTAAAGGTGGAGTAAGCTCCAGATCACTTTCCTTAGTATTTTTCATAATGTAAAGCACATCTCCTAGAGGACATGTATGATAAATAAGCCTTTGGCTCTCTATTTCAGTAATACATGATGGTTTATTTATTTTCAGTTACAAATCTAGAAATTATTGAACAAAGAAAAAAATAAAAAAACGAAACCATGCTATATTGATATCAGAGGTCGTGGTATCTCTCAGATACAGTTTACTGTCAAATATCACAAACCTTTACATAACATGTGTTAAACCAAACTGCCAGTAAAAAAACAGTGCAGAATATCACTCATAACATATGAATGCACAGCTAGCTACTCATGACCTCCAAGCTATACACTGAATTGTGTAAGAATATTTAACATTTTGCATGTATCTGTCATATCAGCTGCGAGCTCCGCCGGGTTAAAGGGCGTTAATCAAAACTCTTGCCGCGTATATCAAAGGATTGCCGCAATTAATTATGGCATGTTAATCAAATCCCGTTAAGCAAGGGATACCTGTATTTTATTTCTAACCATAAGTTAAAATTGGTTTGAACATTCTTCTATATAGCTAGTTTAGTGTTTGACTAATTTCTCTCCTATTTCATATTCATTTATTCAGTTGATTTCCTGCCATACCAGCTTTGCTAATTGGGTTTTCTCTTTCTATATTTAATTCGACATCTTCACTAAAAATTGTGCCTAAATAGCTGAAATGTTTTACTTATTCTACAAGTTCTCCATTCTGGATGCAGTTGATAGTGTCATTGTTCCTGCCTATTTTGGGATTTGTTACAGCAGTTATTCCATTTAGTAATGGAATCCCTGGAATTATTGCATTATCTGCATAAAGTAAAGAGCTGAGATTAACATCTCCAATTTTGATATCAGGATCAGTACCATTTTTCTTCACTTTTCATATAGATGAATAGCAGTCAAGACATGCATACCCTTGTCTCTTAATATCAAACCATCTTCCTATACCTCCTTTAATTCTAAATGCTGATTTAGAAGTGTCAAATATAGACTGTATTGCTCGATATAATGTCACATTTTATTATTATTATAATCAAGAGATCTCCATGGAGTTAGGGACTCATTCAGGGAGGCCACATACTGCATGCAAAAGCTATCATACTTATTCTTGAATTCATTCACACTGCTTGCACTGACAACATCCAATGGCAGTCCATTCCAATCACATACCATCCCTATGAGAAAAATCTAGCTCTCAACATTTCTTAGTAGCATTCGTTCTCGGCTTCCAAGGATGCCCTCTTGTCCTTTCCCTGCCCTCCATAAATTGAAAAATTCCATCAACTGAAATCATGTATGACCCTTTAAGAAGTATGTAAGTCTCATTCATGTTACCCCTCTTTCTCCTGTGCATAATAGTCCAAGTGAGGTCTTATCAAGACCTTGTAAAGAGACAAAATGACATCTTTATCTTTATATGTGAGCATTCATTTCAACATTGCAATTATCTTTTGAGTTGTATTTGCAATCTTTGCTGCATGGTCCCTGAACTTCAACTTCCTATCTACTAACACTCCAAGACCTCTAGCCTCACCAGTTTCTTCTAGCATAATCTCACCAATATAATATGACGTTGGATATCTAATCACGCCAAGTGAATGACTTTACATTTTCTGACATTGAACTGGCATCGATTTTCTCCTCCCCACAATTCCACCCTATTCCAATCATTCTGCAAATACTACATATCACCAGCAAATAACTGTATGTCGCTTGTCAAATCCTTCCTAGTATCATTAATGTATATCTTGAATAACAGTGGACCATGCTCCTTGTGATACTCTAAACCACTTGTTACTCTAAACCTTGCAGACTCACATCCCCAGTATATCACTTTTTGATATCTGTCAGTCAGCCATCCTCTTATCCATGCTAATATTCTATAATTCAAACCCATATTCTCCAAATTATGCAACAGTCTACCATTCTGTGTTCTGTCGAAAGCCTTAGTAAAATTCAAAAGTATCATGGTGTATCCATTCCCCCTTGTCTAGTTCATTGGTAACATTGTTATAGAATGAGAGTAAGTTGCTAAAGCATGACCTTTCCTTAGTAAACCCATGTTGCTTGTTGCAAAGTAGGGATTCACTGTCAACCCATTTCTGAATGCGAGCCCTAACCAATTTTTCCAAAATCTTCACCACCACTCCTGAGATACTAATTGGTCTATAGTTGGATTACATTGGTCTTTGCACCACCATTGTGTGATGGAATTACCATACATTCTTTCGATTCCTGCGGAATCTTCCCTGTTCTGAGACTCATATTTATTGGCTGGTCAAAGGAAAAGCCAGTTCAGTTGCACTGTCGATATTCTTCTCATCCAGCAACCGACCCCATTTCACTGAATTCAGTATACTCCTCAGTTGGTCATAATTTCTTGCTTTGTAGTTCAGCATTGTAACCTTTACTGTATGGAACATTCATAAACTTAGTCACTTCCCAAGTGAATACCACATGATCACTGTCACCAACTGGAGGCAGAATAGTTGCATCTTTAACTGAAATGTCCTCTGACACTATAATCAAATCTAACACTCTTTGACCTTGAGTTCCTTCTGTCACATGCTGCTTGAGGAGGTTGTCCTGCATTAGCTCAATAAATTAATTTCTATTCTTCTCATGAGATTACTGCTTATCTAATCAATATTTGGATAATTAATGTCTCCTATTATGATTACTCTTTTTTGTGCTCATCTTTTCTATTTGCTGATGCATTTCTTCATCACTAGCAACTGATCCACCAGGTCTGTAACAACACCCGAATATATAATTGATCTTGTAAGATTCCACCTCACACTAGATTGCTTCAAACTCACTGCTACATGAAATACTGTTAGTAGTAGTACTACAATCATAGGTCTCAACTGTAACTGGATTCAAATCATCCAATATCATTAGCATCATGCCCCCTCCTCTCCATCCTTCCTAAAAATACTGTGCCCTTTATTCTCAATACCCGTTACACCATATTTACACCATATAATTGCAGAGCTTTGAAAACCTTTTCTCTTGGCACCTTGTCATATGTTTTTACAAAACTTAGATACAGATCCTTGTTTATCTCAACTATTTGTCTTATTTTTCTTCACTGAATGTCTGAAAGTGAAAATCTGATCCTAACACCCTCTTTTTGGCCTGAATCCAGCTTTGCTCTTTGTAAGTTTCCCTTGCACCATTTTTGTTAATTCTTTTCTCATGTTGCTTGCACAAATTTTACCAGCAACACTCAACATGGAAATTCCTCTGTCATTCATACATTCACATTCAGTTTTATTGCCTTTTTTTGTAGATGGGCACCATGATTTCTCCACTCACATCACCTGGAACTCAGCCCTCTATCCAGGCCTTCCAAATCATGCTTTTGCAACCACTTTAAAACTTTTATACCTTCATATCATATATAACTTTTATACCCTCAGCTGGCCGAGTGATTAGTGTATCCGCTCTCCAGCCTGCGGGTTCGAATCCTGCCGTGGGCATGGATGTTTGTGATAATGTCTGTGGAAAAACATGGTGGTCAGCGGTAATGGCGTTGGTGTGGTTGTGGTCAGTTGGTGGAGACAGAGTTGTAGAGCAGGTGCCCTCCCTCGATGAGTCCTTGGACTCCTTGGAGGTGTCAAATAATAATATTTGAACATTTTTGTTCAAATCTACTCCACCTGCTTTTCCACATTTCAAGTTTTTGTGCCTATCAGTGCATATCATAGGTGTTATATATACAGCTATGATATGTACTGATTGCATCCTTCTTGAATATTTTCTATCGCATCTACTCCAGCTGCATTTAAACATTTCAGTTTTTGATGACTTCTGTATCCCCAAGTACTTATTTATTGAGAGCATTGGGCCTCAACCATGGATCTTCACCTGACTATTTTTTGCTTCTCTTTTCATCTGTGTCCAGTTCTTTCCAATCTTTCTGAGCTCTTCTTCTCTCTGCCAGCTCATCTTTGATCTACCTCTTTCCTTGCAGATTCCACTCTAATGTTTCATGTTTTTGTTTAGTTTTTTTGCCATAATTCTTTATTGGATATCTTTTCTGGCCATTTGTAGAATTATTCTTAACATTTATTTACAAAGCTTTGCAGTTTTTCCTAATTGCGTTTGTTGGTCCATGTTTCTGATGCATAGAGTAGAACTGATTTAGTATTTGTGTTAAATAATTTAATTTTGTTTTTTAAACCTATTTCCTTTGATCTCCATATTTTCTTTAACATATTAAAAATTTTCCATGCTCTCCATGTCTTAGATTTTATATCTTCCTCTGCTTCTCCTGTTTATTTATTATTGATCCTAGGTTGCCCTTGACATTTCAAAGGCATTTGATTGGCAGGGGTATACTCACCAAACTGGCATCCTTTGGTCTTCCTTCCCTTGCAACTGGATCACCAACTTTCTCACTGGTCACTCACTACATGTAATGGTGGATTACTTACTCTCATCAGATTTCCCCACCAATGCAGAAGTATTCTTGGGTTCTGTTCTTTCATCCACTCTCTTCCGTTTGTATATAAATGACCTGCTCTCACAGACTTCCAATCCTATCCATAGCTTTGCCGATGATAGTACACTCCATTCCTCCTTTTCACTCAACAAACCTTGTAGTGCTCAAGTATTAGAATCCTCAAGATCTACCACGACCACGGACCTGAACTCAGATCTTCTAGCTATGTTCCAGTGGGTCAAGGACAACCTTGTAAACTTCAATACCACCAAAACTCAGTTGTGTCTGATCTCTCGCAAGGAAGAACCGCATCCCTACCCCCCCTTACCTTCGGTAATACTGAAATATCCAAACGCAATCAGATTTCTTTTCTTGGACTGACTTACACCTTCGATCTCTCCTGGCACAACTATATTTCAACTGTAGCTTCTGCAGCTACCAAAAAACTTGGCTTATTTTTTCGCACTAGACACTACTTAGCACCACCTCCATATAAAGCCTAAATCCACCCAACCATGGAATATTGCTCCCATATTTGGGTTGAGCACCAAAATCCTCCCTAAGATTACTTGTTTCTGTCCAGAAGAGGGCAATCTGGCTAATTAATGATTCCTCTCTCACAGACCCACTTCAATCCCCCTCATAGACATTCAGTTTCTATCCTGTGCCTCTTCTACAGATACTTTCATGGACAGTGCTCTGCTGAATTGGCCACTATTATTCCTCCACTCTCTTCCAAAATCATTAAAACAAGAGCCACCTCTAACCAACACTCTTTTACATTTTATCTTAAACTCGCTGAACCAACTTCACCGTCCCCCCCCCCTTTTTTTTTTTATTCCATCTACTTCTGTCCTTTGGAACAGTCTCCTCCCACTCTGCCTTCCCCAAAGATTACCCTCAGCTGTTCAAGCAAAATGTGAACAGACTCCTCCTTTCTTCTATTCCTCTTGCCCACACACAGCACTAGTGTGCTGCAGGTCTTGTGGTCTTTCATGTGTGGACCAGATATTAAATATAAAAATAAAATAAAGTTCCCCACTGTTTCTAAAATTTGACCATCCAGTAATGTCTTCTTTTTGTTTATTTATTTTCATTATTTTTGTTTTCATTTTATCTATTCTTAATCCAACAGTCAAGGCTTCATTGAGTTTTATTGTTTTTTCCTTCATATGCTGTTGTGTATATGCCACTACACATAAATCATCTGCAAAATCCAGGTGATGTGTAGTTTTCCTATTAAATGCCACTGTATTTCTTTGGTGTTTTTCATGGCATTTCTCATAACTTTATCTACAATAATAAGAAATATTGCTGGGGCAAAAATGCAGCCTTGTCTAACTCCTGCTTTAATTTCAAACTTTTCTGAAAGTTCTATATATTGTATGATTTGTGCTTTATATTTTTCATAAATATTTTTAACTATATTAATAATTTTACATAGTATGCCATAATATGATATAAAGATTTGACTGCCATTCTATCAACCATTCTGTTATCATTCTGTGCTGCTATTTGATCTACACATGACCTGTTGACTCTAAATCCTGCCTGTTTCTCTGAACTTATGGTCTGTTTCCTTTTTCATTCTTTCTAATATTTTGCTTGTTGTGTTTATTAATGATATTCCTCTCCAACTGCTGCAATCAGCTAAATCTCTTTGTTACTCATATATATATATATATATATATATATATATATATATATCAGTAACCCAATATTCCATTCATCTGATCATTCTTTCTGCATCCATATTTGGGTAAAAAAAATTCTTAGAGCAATATTCTCCATTAAATCTATCTGCTTTTAATAGTTCATTTTGTATACCATCTATATAGCTGTTTTTCCCTTTTTACTTCCTTTTAATACTCTTTGTATTTCATTTTTTTTTAATTTTATTTGGTGTCTGTTTTTAATATTTTTTTCTTTTCTTTCTGGTATTTGCATGTCTTTTTTGGAGTTTCTTTATTCATTATCTCTTATAGGTATTCTACCTGTCTTTCTATTTTTTTTTATTATTGTTTATTTTATTATTGTTTGTCTTTAATTATATCTCCTCTTCTTTCCTTACCTGTCATTGTTCTAGTAATATTATATAATGTTTTTATATCACTTCTACTATTTCTCCTTCATTTAGTAGGCTTTCAATAAACTGTTATCTTTTTTTGCATTTTTCTTAATCTCTTTATGTATTTCTTTATATTTCTCTTGTGAGTTTGTTATTATCTTGTTTTATTTCTTTTTCTTTCTTCCAGCTGCCTTTCTACATTTCAATTTTTGAGATGGCTTTTGTACCTCAAGTATTTATACCTATTCCTAGTTGTGTTCCTCTTGTATGTTTTCTACCAGTATGCTGTCACTTCTTCTTTCATTTAGCAATCTTTCAAAGTAATTACTCCAGACATGCAGAATACCTGTAGCTTTAGTTTAGTTTTCACATCACCTTTATCATCTGTGGTTCCTTTTACACTACTCTTTTGTGCATTTCTAAGCTTTTCAATAGCTGTCAGAATATTTTGCTACCCTCCTAATGTTTATTTTCTATTTTCTTATCTACGTTTTCCAGCAACTTTTGTTTAGCTAGTTTTATGATGCTTCAATTTTTTACATTTATCTCTATATTTCCTCAGAGCACAAGCTGAGTTACTTCTCAGGAACTCTACTTTCTTCTTTAACTTCATTAGTCTACCCTGGAGTTCTGATTTTTCTATCCTTGCAGACATCCTCTTGCCTCTATGACTGAGTCAGTCAATGTTTTCTTCAGAGTTTGCTACAGGGTCTTGAAGACTAAGGTTTGGTTCTTATTTATAGACTCTTTCATTATTTCTTAAATAACAATTGTATATATGAACCCAAAGTTAACCTCCGAAAGGTACTAAACTGATTCTTTTTAAAACTTTCTTATACATCTTTCTTTTCAAAATAATATTCAATTTTATCCTGTTAAAAACTAAAGGGTGATTACTTCTTATTTTAAATCCTTTGTATAATCTTGTCCTGAACTTGTCTAAGGATATCACTGTAAACAATAACAAAGTTAATGTGACTTTTCTTATTTATAGGGACTTCTTTGCATGTGAATTTGTCCACATCTATGTTGGAACATGGTGTCAGTAATGACTAGTAGTCCATGTCCATTAACTACTTGCTATTGTTATTAGCTTTGCCTTTTCTGTTTGTCTGATAATCATTTCATAGTCTGCTATTTAGATCTCCAACAAGAATCTACTTTTCTTTTTTTCATTGTTTCAATTGCTTTCTGTAATGCATCAAAAAAGTTCCACTGCTTTTTCTGTAGTAAAATCTTGTGTAGGACCATAGGCAAAAATAATTCTCATCATCTAATTCCCCATTTTGATATTATCTTTGTATTTAATGTTGAATACCATAGCTATTTTTTCTTTTCTGTGATTATTATTGCTTGAATATAACATCTTGTAGAAGAATCTCACCTGTTTTTACCTTTGTTTCAGTAACACCCATTATTTTGACATGGTACTTATCTAGGTACTTGATACTTATCTTCATTTCAATGCAATATCAGAAGAATTGGAGATAGGAACTATCAAATAAGAATTATCAATGGAAAGGAAATTCAACTTGCAAAAGAACTGGAAAAGTATCACATGGACATAGTTGACATTACTGAAACAAAGAAGACTAAAATAGGGGAGATTCTACTAAACAATAAGTTTAGTTTAGTATTATCTATTTTAGCCTTCTTTGCTTTATTCAGGCAATGAGGATCAAGGAAAAGAAGGATTAGTGCTAGCATTCAACACTAAACATGAAGATGATCTATTTTATTGAAAGGCAATTTCAAGGAGAGTTCTCTTGGCAAATTCAAAATGAGGAAGTGGATAGTGAAACTTATTTGTGTCTCTCATCCCACATACCAAGTGTGTATAAGTGTTTTGGTAAAATTTTGAGAAAAGAACAAGGTTAATAATAATGGTACACACCTGCTGGATTTCTTCTCAGGATATGCAGTAGTCATTACTAATACCATATTCCAATATAAAGATATGTACAGGTTCACTAAGCTGTGTGTCGAGGTAGCTAAACAAAATTCATAGGAAGACTTCTGTAAGAATAATGAAGATAAATATCAGGAAAGTGCTAAAATGTTTTGGAGGCTATTGAAAAAGCTAAGAAATGGAAAAAAGTGTGCTGTAAAAGGAATCAAAGTTGATAAATATGACATGAAAATTGAAGATAAGGATATCCTAGTTGTTTGGATTAAGTACTTTGAAACACTGTTAAATGAAACAAGCAGTAACAGAACAGTAGTAGAAAATTTTTCAAGAGGAATGCAAATAGGAGCACATATCAAATTTGAAATGGGAAAAGCTATCAAAAGCCTGAAATGTGGAAAGATAGCAAGAGTAGATGATATTTTACCAGAAATGCTCAGATATTCAGGCATAAAAATTTTACAGTGGGTGTACTATATAATTTCGATGGTCTGGTTAGAAGGTTGAATGCCAGATGATTGGAGTAAAGCTATCATAGTTCCCATCTATAAAAAGAAAATAAAGCTGAATGTGAAAACAACAGAAGAATTTCTCTATTACATGTTTCAGGTATGATTTATGCAAGCCTACTTGAGAAGAGACTGAGAAAAATTATGGAAGACAAACATCTTGGAGAAGAACATGCTTGATTCATGCGAAATAGAGTTAAGATCAAATTTTCATTTTATGACAAATAGTTGAGAAATCATGGCAATACAACAAGGATCTGTAATTAGTTATTGTAGATCTGGAGAAGGCATATGACCAGGTGCCCAGAAAAAGGATTTTCAAATCCTACAATTATATGGAATAAATTGAACATTATACTACACAGTGTATGGTCTGTATTTGATTTGTAAGACAGGTTTAAATTGAATAAAATACAAGAAAATGGTTTGATTTAAAGCAAGAGTACCTATTATCTCTACTCTTATCTGTCATCTACATGGATTGCATTATGAAAGAAAGTTGCATGAAAAACTTCATATTATAATTGGAGATATCAAACTTAGCTCTTTGCCTTATGTGGATGATTATTGTACTCCTAAACACATTTTGTGCACCTCTCCAGGATTCTCTAACTGAATTGAATTACAAGTGTAATAATTCTGACATGAAAATCAACAATGAAAAGATAAGAGCTATGAAAATAGGCAGGAACATAGAAAACTTCAACTGTATTTTCAGTGGAGAACCTATAGAACAATAAAATATTTCAGCTATTTAGTTTCAAGTGAATATTGCAATTTAAATTTCGAAATAGATAATAGAATAAGTAAAGCTGGTATGGTGGAGAGCCAGTTGAATAAATTTATATGGAATAATGAAAGTTGCCAAAACACTAAATTAATTGTATACAAGACGGTCTTGAAACTAGTTTTAAGTTATGGTTCTGAAAATTGGGTTAGCAATAAAAATGCCTTGATCAAAGATTAGAGAGAACAAAGATATGAGAGTTTGAGAAAAAGTAGGGCCTGAACAGATGGCACAACGGTAGAATCATTAAAAATGAAGATATTTAGGAAGGAACTTGACATGTTATGGCGTGGAAAATGATGTGTTACTATAATAGTTTCCCCTTGCAGCATTGTAGACAAAGCAAATAGGGTTGCAATTGTAGGTATTTTTCGACTTCTTGAATCTGTTTCATTACTAATTCATTCTATTGAGAAATTAATTGTTGTGGTTTTCATTTTCTACTGTATACCCCCAAGGGTATGCCAGAAATAAAAAATAAAAAAAAAAAAAAACTTTTTGTATTTACTGCATTAATTTAAGTAACAATAATCACCCCCCCCCCCCTCACCTTCTGATCATGTTTTACTAGTTATGTATGTTTATTTTCAAGTTCTGATTTTCTTAGTCATGGATAAGTGAAACTGCTTCCTACAAGCAATTGGACATATGTGAAAGTTTTCTTGTGCTTACATAATAATAATAATAATAAAATAATCTACCTAGTCTAGTCATAAATGCTGTTACACAACTTAAACAGCACATACAAACCACATATATAACATGCATATAGCAGCACCCAATGTTTGAAATGTCCCCCTTTGGCCTTCATGCATGTCCGAAGTCTGTAAAACCACATATGGATGGCAGTACTCCAAACCCACCTTCAGGCTGGCAATGCTGAGGTGTCATTTCTTGCTGGCTACTGTCTCTCAAGTTTTGACAACAGTTTGAGTATGATGGATTCAGGTTGGGCACGTTTGCCAACAACCACTGTTGTGTGGTCCTCACGTTGTGTGCATGGGCTGAGTCCTGTTGGAAGGTCCACTGCTTACTGCGAAACAAGTTTTTGTTAAGGGCCATACCATGGCAGAATTTTGACCCCTTTCTTGCAGAAATACAACTTCGATGCCCCCCCCCATATGTTGTTCCCTCCAAACTATCACTGATGTGGAGTGATGCCCTCTCTGCAGTCTGGGTGCTACAGCACATCCTGAGCATATACACTATCATTTTGGTGGTTGAACAACTCTTCAATAGTGAAAATCTTCTCACCTGTCAAGAGAATATCTCTGTGTTTGTTGTTCATATACCACTGGAGAAGTGCCTTTGATTTTATCACCCTCTGCCGCATAAGTTGTGGTGGTGTTATTATTATTTCGGGCAACTCCGAGAAGTCGACAGACTCATCAAGGGAGGCCCTAATATCATGTCAAGAACAACTATTCGACATTCATACAGTATTTATCATACCTCACCTTGAACTCATTCACAGTCATAGCACCCACAACAGACTCTGGCAGCTTATTCCACTCATTCACCACTCTCCAAGTAAAAAACCTAGCTCTAACACCCTTGCTAACCACATTCTTGCCCAGCTTCCATGTATTGCCCCTAGTCCTCCCACCACCAGTCCTATTCTCAAAAATATCTTCTGAATTAATCTTATAGAAACCCTTCAGTAATTTGAATGTCTCAATCATATCACCCCTTTTATGCCTATCAACCAATTTCTGCAACCTACAAATCTTCAACCTGTTCTCATAAGGTTCATTCCATAGACCTGCTATCATCTTGGTCACTTGTCTCTGGATCCTCTCCACCTCCTCCCCATCAAGAAGAAACCCTGGCACCCATATTTGGGCACAGTAGTCTAGATGGGGTCTTCTCAAGGCTCGATACAGAGGAACAATAACTTGTTTGTCTCTGCTTGTTAAAGTATTTTTCAGCAACCAAGTGATTTGATGAGCTGATTTAGCCACTTTTGTGATGTGCCCCCTGAACTTCAACTCCCTATCCACCAACACTCCCAAATCCCTGGCCCCATCAATCTCCTGGAGTACGGTTCCACCAATGTGATATACTGCTGCTAATCTTTTCACCCCAAAATGCATAACCTTACACTTTGCCACATTAAATCGACATCCATTTTCCTTAGCCCAGTCCTCCAAACTATCCAAATCATCTTGCAAAATTTTGACATCCTGTGCACTCACTATTGCTCTACCCAACTTTGCATCATCAGCAAACAAGTGAACACTTCCTCTCAGATCCTTTCCTATATCGTTAATGAACAAATTGAAAAGTAGTGGTCCAAGAACAGAACCCTGTGCTACACCACTAGTCACATAGCCGTCTTTTGGACTCTACTCCTGAATAAACCCCTCTCTGATATCTCTCCATCAACCACCCTCCTATCCATCCCCATATGCTGTAGTTTGGTGGCAACATGGTCATATTCGTTACAGCCAAATTCTCAGATGCAGTTACTAGGTCAAGCACTTTCTGACCCCTAGTGTTTTCCATTACATGCTGTCGCAGATAGTTATCCCATAATAATCGCATAAAATCCAATTCCTTCCTCCCATGTGTCCTCTCCTCCTTCCAATCAATGTTATGATAGTTGAAATCACCCATAATAATTACCCTCCTTCCACTCATTTCTTCTATTTGCTTATGCTTACTATCTCCACCATCTATTCCATCACCTGGTCTATAGCAGCACCCAACTGTATATTTTGTTCTGCTAGTTTCAATCTCACACCAAATAGTCTCAAATGTGCTCTTTTCTCTATCCTGCAGTTCCACTTCTATTCTCCTTGGCTGTAGCTCATCAGCCATCATCAATAACACACCTCCCTCCCATTTTATTCTTCCTGTCACTTCTGAACACACCATACCCCGTCACATTCAATCCCACTAGCTATATCATCTTCTGTCAGCCATGTTTCACTAATGCCAATAACCTGTGGCCTGGAAGTGCCAACCAAGGCCAAAAATTTTTCCTTCTTTTTCCTAATACTTCTGGCATTAGTATACATGAATTGCAGAAGCCCATTTGTCCCATCCTTATTTTGATGCCTTATACTAACTATCCCATTCTGATTCGTAGTCTTTCGTGCTCACTTGGGCATATTACACACATTCATACACTCAACTGTCTCCCTAAAGTCTGCATATCTACTTCTCTCCCCCCCCCCTAATAACTCGAATTTCCCTGATTCTGCACATCCACTTCCACTACATTCGACAACACATTTTCAAGTCTCCCTACACCAAATCCTTTCGTCCATCGAACTCACTCCACAAATCCGCAAATTCCACACCACTCGTCCTGCATAAAGTCATTTGCTATTATGGCCCTCCTTCTATACTGTTCAATGTCATACCGCAGCAACAGACTCACCATCCTAACTCTCTCACTCTTCTCTTTTGCTATCTCAAGCAATTCCTTCACATCCTCACTCATTGCCATTTTGTCTCCTTTCAAATCATTTGCACCTGCTACCACTGTCAATTCTTTCACCTGCTACTTTTGCATTTTAATTGACTCGGTTACATCCTTAACATTCGTACCAGGTTGGTATGATTTTGTTAAACTCTCAACTAACACACCTCTTACTAAGGAATCTCCATACAACACTCGCTCTTTCATTTTGTTTACACTCACTATCATACTCTTATTTTTTTCTATCATACTTTTACCGTTTATCAGTCGGTACGCTCGGTAAACATTTTTGTCAACACTCCAGCTGCCGATTTGTTGTGTGTATCGCTCCACGTAACGAGCGATCTTACTCATTGCATCAGTCTCATCATTTTTATTCTCCGATAATTCATTCAATCATTCTGTATGTTTACCTTCATTCTCACTTTCAACTCCATTCTCACAGCTATCTGGTACTACCTCGCATATCACTATTTTCTAGTTTCTCACTTTCAACAACGATATCACTCTCACGACCTGAAACACTCTTTAAATCCTCACATTCTTTACATTTTGTGCACACATTCACTCCACTATCGTTGTTTAACCAGACTCCAACCGTTCTCCTCAATGCATACATTTTGCAAACAGTACACTGAATCAAATCCTTTAAATTAAAATTTTTAGACAAAGATGTCGACCTGGACGCCATCTTTGTTGTATTCCTCTTTATGGGGGCCATGTGCACAGATAATCGTATCTATCGATTTACTATTTAAAATACTCAGAAAACATCCAAAAATCACCCAGACATGCTAAAATACGAACAGTAAACAATACTATGAAAATTCATCAATTATTACTCAAAATGACACTTATCTATTCAGGAGCTCTCCACAAACACTACACCAGTAGAATGACGATAGGCTCCAAGTCATCAGTTAATAGTCTTGATAACAAACATCCTACTGGTCCTGAGTGTTTTTAGCATGTTGAAAATAACATGTGGCTGCTTTTCCAACCTTGTGAAGTGTTATTACAGCTACATGGTTCTCATAATCTCCCCACTGTACGTGAACCCATATACAGCTACACAACCCTCTTTGCACACAGCACCACTAATGGAACCGGGCTTGCACAATTCTGTGGGAAGCATGGATTTGCAAAAGTTTTAACAATATATTTTTTAAATGAGCTTATTTTAAGGCATGTACTAAGTAATGAAATCAGGTATTTGTGTGTGTGTAAGTTAATATAGTAATGTTTTAATCTCTATTATTAATTTACATTTGTTAAAATATAAACATGCCACCATTTTTCATTCAATTCATAGTTAGTTATAAAGCAAAAATGGATTTTTTCTAATTAATTTTTGTTATTTAATTTGTTTAATTTTATAACAAACCAAGTAATTTTTAATTGGTTTATCTGTATTTATGTGATCTATTAGTACACTGGTGTCTAAAAGCTAAGGATGAACTATATTTTCACCTGCATATGAAAAATATTTCATGACCACAGCCAAATGTGGACATAAATTTATTGCCAGCATACTAATAAATTATATTACACAAAATAACGTGTAATAAATTTTATACAAATGAAATTGCAATATGTTTTTGGTAAAAGTTACAAATTTCCTAAGTACATAATTAAGGAATTAACATGCAGTGTTTACAGAAACTATGTGGACAGAAATTTCTCACAATGTTGTACCAAGTGGTTTAGAAGTTTTGTAGGACCAAGTGAACGATATTGCAGTCGTAGTCTGCAGTATTGCTCACTAGTCATAGTCCCTTTTTCCAGCACTCGTACCTCAGTGCATTCATTAAGCATAATGCATGACCACACCATCTATCCCTTTCAAGAACATTCTCGCAATGGTAAGCAATACCAATTTCTTGCCAGGTCAAATGTCATCTGGAATCAGAACTCTCACCTGTAAAGAGTACATTAGCCTGTTGGTGTCTTGTCCAACTTTTGTGGACAAAACACCACTGAAACCGTGTTCTATGATGAATTATGGTTAAAGGGATGCAGATTACAGGCCTTCGGATGTATAGGCCTACTTGTTGCAGATGTCTTACCACAGTTTGTCAAGATATCTACATACTGGTGATTGAATAGAGCCGACTTGCAAACTTACCTGCCAAGGTGTGTCGATTATGTGTTGCTATTATAACCAAAAATCCATCTTCATGCCTCATGGTAGAGCAAGGGTGACCTCTTAGTTAACATCTGGAACACATTCTATTGGTTTCAAACGCTGTCCAGAACCTGGATACATTGCTATGTGAAATTCTAAACTCTCTGGCAATTTAGTAATTCTGTGGCCTTTTAATTTTTAATAATTCTGTAGAATTATTAAAAATTCAAGTTTTTTAATAATTCTACCCAGCATGAAATCATCTAGATCAGAGGTTGGCAACCTTTTTAACATGAAGATGTGATATAAAATTTGAAAATTACGGAGGGCTCATGACGCAGGCATTTTTTCTCTCATTTCAAGTTTAGAGATTCTATGATTAGTTGTTTAAAGGATTAAACTAAATTTATTATAGTCTAACCATGTGAAAATTAACTTTTAAATAGGATTTAATGAGAAACCTGCTCTTAAACAATTATCCAAATGTGAGTCTGTAAGTTGAGATCAATATTTTGATTTCAAATATGCCATATTTGAAAACAGGGTGTCGCAGTTGTATGAGTTGCATAATATGAATAAATTTTTAGCAAGCATTTTCTCAGAATAGAAAAAGTAGACAGGCTTATATGTTGGTTAGGCATTATTAAAACACTTAAGGAATTGAACAACGTAGTTAAGGATATAAATTAAATTATACTTTAATAAATATTTTCCGATATTTCAGCAACGTCACGTTGCCATTTTCTAAAGGAACTTACAAAAAAAGGCACGTGCACGTAGGCACTACAAACACAGTAACTGGGAATGAGGAGATGAAGCTATTGTTCTCCTAAAAGTCCTGACGGTGCCCTCTAGCGGGCTAACTAGGTGTTCTTGGCCGTTGAGCTGAAGGTCTGCTGATGTAAGCCTCCCAAATTTGGGGCAGTCGCATACAACCAAATTTGTTGAGGTTTGGAGAATTTCTTAGGGCTGAGGCTGATTACCAAAATCTTAAAAAAGCATGACCTGACCTCCTGTTGCAAACCTTACAGAAAATTGGCATCCCTTATCCACTCCACTAAAGACCAACCACTTCCCCTAGATCTACCTGGTGTATACCAGGTCCCTTGCAGTTGTAAACTGTCTTACTTTGGCCAAACAGGCAGGACAGCGAATATCAGAATTTCTGAACACAAGGACTACATCCGGTTTCACAAGTACAGCCATTCTGGTCTTGCAGACCATGCTCTGGATACATGCCACAGAATACGGTGGAAGAAAGCTACAGTAATACACCGTAACAAATACAAATTCGAAAGACTATTTATGGAATCAGCCTCAGCCCTAAGAAATTCTCCAAACCTCAACAAATTTGGTTGTATGCGACTGCCCCAAATTTGGGAGGCTTACATCAGCAGACCTTCAGCCCAACGGCCAAGAACACCTAGTTATCCCGCTAGAGGGCACCATCAGGACTTTTAGGAGAACAATAGCTTCATCTCCTCATTCCCAGTTACTGTGTTTGTAGTGCCTACGTGCACGTGCCTTTTTTTGTAAGTTCCTTTAGAAAATGGCAACGTGACGTTGCTGAAATATCAGAAAATATTTATTAAAGTATAATTTAATTTATATCCTTAACTACGTTGTTCAATTCCTTGAGTGTTTTAATAATAGAAAAAGTAATTCTATCTACTAACTTCCAGAACATTTTGTCATCATGATGAGCTTTTAAAACTATGTTGTTTTGTAATTAATTATTTCCATTTCCAAGTCTTCTGTATTACTTAGCTCGAAGTAATTGGAAATTTTAGCAAATATAGCAGTAACATTAAACGGATTTAGGAAAAATCTAATAACAGGTTCTAAAGTCGCAAAATCTGGAAAGCAGGAAGAAAACTCTTGTAATAGTGTGTCTATGATTTTTATATGCAATATAGTGCTAAATGTTTCATTATTCATACTTTCATTGATATGCTTTACATTTTGAAAATGTGGCAACGAAGTTTTCAATAGATGGGATTTCAATAGTTCCAACTTACATTTGAAAGCACTGACTGCACTAATCATATCAGCAATATGGAAATTTTTCACTTGGTTAGACTATAATAAATTTAGTTTAATCCTTTATCCAAGTGTGAGCGAACAAAGTTTGTGCCTGAAAGTATCTTCAGGACTGGGGTAAGGTAGTACAACACCTTTGCAACGAGTTGCAAAGGTGGAGCAAGCTAACATCACTCATATCTTTCATAATGCAAAACACATCTCCTTGCGGATATGTATAATGTTATGCATTAAGGGAAGGGCCATTACCCAGATCTCTTGTTTGCTCACACTTGGATAAAGGATTAAACTAAATTTATTATAGTCTAACCAAGTGAAAAATAAACTTTCAACATCTTTCTCTAAATCCAGAGTACTTTAATAAAAAGGTGGCACACTGTTTGGCAACTCCTATAGGTAGAGATGACCTTGCTATTGCTTCTGCCTGGTATCTCCACTTGGGCCTGGCTCCCACTGAAGAGACCTCAATAAAGGTCGAAACTAGTCTGGGTAGTGGAAAAGAGCTCCCTTAATGCATAATATTATACATATCTGCAAGGAGATGTGTTTTGCATTATGAGAGATACGAGCTTGCTCCACCTTTGCAACGAGTTGTCCAGGTGTTGTACTACCTTACCCCAGTCCTGAAGGTACTTTCAGGTGCGAACTTTGTTTGCTCACACTTGGATAAAGGATTAAACTAAATTTATTATTAAATCATTAAACCTTACCATTATACCTGTTAGAAATCCAAGATCTATTAACCAATTTTTATTTTCTGATTCTTTGTAAAAACACCTCTTGATGTAATAAATTCTTTTATTTGTGGCAAATGAATAATAAATCGCTCAAGTATTTTACCTCTGCTCAACCACTTCAGTATGTAATAGCAGGTCATCATTTTCAGTTTTCATCTTTCAAAAGTAATTTAAATAACCTGTGTTGAGTTACTGTTGATTTTATCAAATTAATGATTTTTGTTACAATTGACATTACATGTTTAAAATTTACAGTTTTAGCGTATAACATTTCGTTATGAATAAGACAATGATATGCAATAAATTTAGGAAATAAAGGGTCCTGTCTGCTCAAGCCAATAAATCCAATTTCATTACCAGTCATTGCTTGTGCACCGTCAGTAGTAATTGAAGTTAATTTATGAATTGATAATTTTTTGTATAGTACAAAATCTTTAAAAACGGAAAATATATCCTCTCCTCTGGTATGCCCCTTCAATGGAAGAATTTTAAGAAATTCTTCTTTTGTAGAAAAATCATCAAATACCATTTTCACTGAAATTGCTAATTGTGATGTATCTGTTATGTCTATCGATTCATCCAGCTATAGCAAAAAGAAAACACATTTTTCCATATAATTTGCTAATTCTGTTTCTAAATTAACTGCAATGTATTTATATCCAAAACTATTTCGGTTTTATTTTTGAAATCTTCAAAAAGTGAATCTGCAGCTTCTAACATAGATTCTTTAATTAAATCTCCATCTGTTAAAGGTTTTTTCTTAGCTAGCAAATGCGAAATGTTAAAAGATGTGACTGTTTTTGCTTTTGAATGTTACAACAGTTTAGTAAAAAAAACTTTGCTATTTAGTAATGGATGATTTCAGAGATAAATCTTTATTTTTTTTTTCTTATTTCGGATTTCACTACCGTTCACTGTGTGAAGGGTAGTGAGAAGGGTTGCATTGATAACTAGATGACATCAACAACTCAAACTGCTTATGATCAGTGGTCTCTCTCATCTTAATAAGCACAAATAAAGCAGTTTATAATAATTTCTGTTAGGGCGCACTAAAAATTCACTGTGGGTGCCATGATGCTCACAGGTGCTGCATTGCCGACTCCTGATCTAGATGGTCTTTGAGACATTGCAAGACATCCAAGTTTGCAACTTTATTATTCCTTCACGAAAAGAGCTTCCTTCAAACACAATTTGCTTTGCACAGCCTTTCGCTTTTTATTCTGCTGAGTGCTACCACATGACCTCTTTTCACCGTGATTCAAAATTTGCACCCACTTTCTACTTGAAATTGTCAGTTAATTAAATTGCAACAAGCTAATTCATCTGAATTTGCAGTTGTAATCCTCAAAAATAGTGTTTATTTTTAGGTTTTGTACACCAATGTATTTTACTAGCCATAGTGGTCTAAATTCACCAATAAAATAAATTTAAAAGGGGTCTCCTCTAGCAAAAAAGTTGGCATACCCATAACAAGAGCAAAATTCATTTGATATTGAGCATTAATATTGTGTTTAAAATTTACTTCGTAACCCTGATTAAAATATAAAATGATTAGGATGGTTTTTAGTATTGGCATTAATATCTTTGTTTTGCAAGCTTTGAGTGTACGTGGTAGATTCAGGAAGAAGCATCCATTATTGTTTTAAAAGACATTTTAAATTTCTCTTTATCAATCATAAACTGGCCATTACCTCCTTGCTTGGTGTTTCTACAAGTTTTTGTTCATCCACAGACACTGCACACTTTAGAGTAGTTATGAGCAGGTACCAAGTTTTTTTGTTTTTTTTTAATTTAGTGATGGTTCTGTACATAAAGTAAAAGCTTAGATATATTTACAGAAGAAAATGATTATTAATTTTTAATGTATAGTCTCAGTGACAGTATCATATATTATAATAAGCCATCACAAGTACTGTTTCATAACTAGTTTCCTATCCACAGCATTCTTCTATAACTTCTGTTATTTGTCAGATCCCTGATTTGATCATTTCTTACATTTTGAATTCATAGAAGATAATAGGATATTATTATCTTCTATGTTATATATTATATATATTTTAGTGATTATATTATATATATTTTAGTGATTTCTGTTATGCAAGTCTGATTTCTTTATTTTCAGAACTATTTCACACAGAGAAAACCCATGTAAAAAATCTCAAAGTTTTAGAGAGGCTCTTCTACCGACCTATGCTACAGGAACAGCTTCTTTCTTCTGATCTTTTGACTCTTCTCTTTCCAAATCTAGAAGAAATGTTAGAAATTCATGGAGGCTTTAACCAAAAAATGAAGACTAGGCGGAAAGAAGAACCTGTTATTGGAGACATAGGCGAAATGACTTTAGAAATGGTATTTCTTTCAATAAAACTTTTAAATATAACTGCATTTTAAAAAAATCCCAAAATTTTAGTATATAAAAGTATTTTTAGGAACTTGCAAATAAGATATCTGTATATTCTTAGTAGTCTATATTGTTTGTTTTTGTACTTCATTTTTTGTAATGATTATTATTACATATCACTTCCCGGAGTCCCCCAGGACTCTTCACAGGAAGCCATCAATACAACACTACATGTTCAACAGTCTATGCTACACAATTGACTATGCCATCCACCATACAGTAATGCTGTATTTTTTCTTCTATCTTATTGTTTAATTTTTTTTCTAATATAGGTTATAATTACACTTATTTTTTTTTTTGTGGCATTATTAAATACACATATGCAACTGAATTAGAAACTTTTATTTAATACTGTGTTGGACCTCCTTTAGCCCAAATATAGCACATATGCGGTTAGGCATAGATTCTTCAAGGTGTTGGATTGCATGTACGTCTACAACATACCTTGCATTCACCAAACAGTCCTTTAACTGGTTCAGATTTGAAAGAAGAGGACTTTCTCCCAGATCTGTTTTTCTAACATGTTCCATACATTCTCAATGTGGTTCAGACCTGGGTTTTGTGGGAGATGGGGAAAATTGTGAAAGTCACTGTCATGCTCGCTGAACCGCTGCTGAATAATTCTTGTGCGATGGACAGTAGCATTGTTGTCCATGAAACAACTGTCACCTGCTGGATAAAAAGTCAATACTGCAAGATGGACTTGGTCTGTAATAATGTTCAGATATTCCTTGGAGGACACCAGACCTTCCAGCAATATCAGGGGACCCATTCTGTACTAACAGAACATGCCCCTCACCATGACACTACCTCCAGAAGCTTGAGCTCTTTTTACAAAGCAGGCTGGGTTCGTTGCTCTATGGGACTCCTGTCAAACTCTGCTTGCTGTTGATACAGAACAAGGTGTACCATGACTCATCGAACTACATGTTTTTTCCCAATATCCAGTCATGGTGTTCCTGACCATTGTAGACGAACTTTGAAGTTCTTCTAAGAAATCGGTGCTTATAGGCATGCAACTGACAATGCCAACTGTCTTCAATTCCCTGAGCATAGTTCAATGAGATATGAGTAGGGAACAGCCTTCATTATATGCTTCAGTCAGTTGCTATTTGTCCTTCTGAAATTCTGTTTGTCCATACAAGCCTTCTCAGGATGACAGCAATCTCATTCAACTGTCATCCTGTGTAGGTGTGTCCTTAATTGGTTATGCTTTTGGTTTTGATATATTTCTTATTTTTAATGCAATTGTTATAATAACTTCTTCTTCTTCTTTTCAGTCCACTGTTGGACGAAGGCCTCCTCCAGTTCTTTCCACCTTTCTCTGTTCTTGGCAAAGGTTGACCAATTTTGACAATTCATCGCTCCACCTTCTTTAAAGGCGTCCTCGTCCTCATTTCCCTTCTTTTGGAATCCATTTCAGTAGTATAGTGGTCCATCACTCATCTTCTCTCCTGGATAGATGTTTGGCCTATTTCCAGTTTAGTCGCTTATGGTGAAGAATGATGTAGTGATGCGAGTCTGGCTTCTTATCTTTTAATGTGATGCCTAGCAGCAACCTCTCCATTTTTCTTTGAGTTGTTGTTAGTTTATTTGGCAGTGCTTTTGTTAGCGACCAAGTTTCACAACCATATGTGATGACTGGAAGTATACAGTGGTTAAATGTCTTCCTTTTTAAACAGAGCGAGACATCACTGTTTTGAAAAAATGCTTTTCAGCTTTCTGAATGCACCCCGGGCAATTTGAACTCTCCTGTTTATTTCCTTTTGGAGTCCACAGTTTAGATCAGTGAGATGACCTAAGTAAGTATATGAAGAGACTCTTTCCAAGAAATTGTTTTCTATTATTATGTTTTTTGGTGTTACAAAATGATTAAATGTGATTTTAGTTTTTCTCTGTTTATTTTTATACCAACATTTCTGCTTTCATGATATAGGTCTTCTATCATTATATTAAGGTTCTTCTGGAGTGTTTGCAAAAATTATGATATCATCTGCATATCTTAGGTCTGTTAATTTTTATTATTAATTTTTATACCAAGGTTTGTCCAGTTTATATTATTAAATATTTCTTGATGGACTGCTGTAAAGATTTTGGGTGATAGAGAGTCTCCTTGTCGGACACCTGTTTCAATTAATATTTTATTGCTACTTGTGTGACGTTGGATTGTTGCTGTTGCAGTGTGGTATATTTCCTGGAGAGGTCCATATATTCTCCAGGAACTCCCTGATTCTGGAGTGCTTTGATTATTGCATTAGTTTTGATGGAATTGAATGCTTTTTCATCATCAGTAAAGGCTGAACAGAGAGGCAATTGGTTTTCTTCTGCTTTTTTCTATTATTTGTTTTACTGCATGAATATGATCAATCGTGTTAAAACCTTTACGGAATCCTGCTTGTTCTACTGGTTGATTTGGGTCTAGAAGAGGGGTTAACCTGTTTGTTATTACTTTGGTGAGAATTTTGTACAGATTGGAGAGAATACTAATTGGTCTATAGTTCTTTACTTCTTCTTTGTCCCCTTTTTTAAATAACAGTATCAGAGTAGCATTTTTCCAGTTTTCTGGTATCTTCTCCTCTTCTAGGCATAGATTTAGTAAGTTTGTAACATGGTGAATGATATTATTTCCTCCCCATTTAATTAATTCTGTGTGAATTAGATCTTCACCAGGACATTTTCCATTTTTCATTTGTTTTAATGTTTGTTTTATTTCATCTGAAGTGAATGGGGGGATGAATTCTATATGTGATAGAGAAGAGTTATTTATATTTGATTTATTTATTGGAGGATCACTGTAGAGTTCTTTATAAAATTATTCTAACCTGTTTAGGATTTGTTCTTGGTTCCTTATTATAGTTCCATTCTTGTCTTTTATTGCAGTTATTTGACTTTTGCCAACTGATAAATGTTTTCTTAGTATTTTCATATTTTGTAAGGTTTACTCTGAAAGTTTATGGTCTTTTTGTTGTTTGTTGCTTTTGAATTCAATGGCTGCTGAGATTATTACTTCGTTAGGTTTTTTCTTATTTTATTTATGTCTTCCTCTACAAATAAATTTATTAAGTCTTTGATTGAGTTTTTCTTCATAATCCTTCTTGTTTTCAATAGGTTTTAAATCAAAACTTCTTGATTTTTTGTTGTTTAGCCATTTTGTTCTTCCAATTTGGAGTTTATTTTAATTTTGGCTCTCACCAGTAGTTGGTCACTTCATGTTTTTACTTGATTTAGTACTGATGTATCTTGAACTATTTCTTTATTGTTACACAGTATGTACTCTATTTCATTTTTTATTTCTCCATGTCCATTTTCTTTTGAAGTCGTTCTTAAAAAAAATGTATTCATAATGTAAAGCTTGTTACCGATAAAGAATTCTGTAAGAGCCATTCCTAAGTTGCTGCCTGTACCATATACGTATGGTATATGGTACATATATGTATAATAACTACATGGAGTCAAAAGACTTGGAGACCTGCACTATTATTTACACAATACCTATCATACCTCTCCTTAGCCTTATGCACTGTTGGGGCACTCCCAGTTATCTTTGGCAGTCTATTTGGCACTGAATTTCTAATTCAGTGCCTAATTCACCACTCTTCAGCCACAGAGTCTAGTCTAGTCTTAACATGCTTACACTACTTCCAGGGGGTGTTCAATCTTATAGAATCCCTTTAGCAACTTATAAGTTTCTGTCATGTCCCTCTCGTTTCTCTGTCAACTAACCTCTGCAATCCTCATACGGACACCCCACAGACCTGTCACCAGCTTAGTTACTTATCTCTAAATCCTGTCGATCTCCAAGATACTCAGGTGCCCAAATCTCTGCATGGTAATGGGTGAATCATAAAATTCTTGTAAAGAGTCCTTTCTTTTAGTGTGCATGGTGATCAGCATTCATTTTAGAAATTATGGACTTTATAACAGTGTTATAAATAACTCTTTTAATTTCCCGACATTTCGATCTTCATGTTAAGATCATCTGGAGTATATACAAATATACTTGTAAAGAGTGACAATAACTTCCCTATCTTTATTTGTTAGTTTGTTTATCAACATCCAAGTAACCATTTGAACTATTTTGCCAACTTTTGCAATATGTCATCTGAACTTCAAACTTTTATTCACCATCACCCCCAGATCCCTAACCTCATCAATTTCCTAATCCAGTACCATCAATATCATACATAATATGTAATCTTTTCTTCCCAAAGTGCATGAGCTTACTTTTTGCAACATTGACACCCATTGTCAATTTAATAAATAAATCATCCTCCAGAATATTTACATCACCTTTATCAACTATTGCCATCCCCAGTTTTGCATCATCAAACAATTGAATACCCCCCCCCCTTAATCTTGTTCTACATCATTAATATGCAAATTAAAGAGTAATAGACTTAATACCCATCCATGGTATTGGCATACTATAGGTTGACCAACCTCTCATGGATGGATTCCCCATCGAAAAAGAAAAAAAAAAGAGTAAAAGTACAAAACCTGAGGGCATTCCACACCTCATTCGTCTTAATTCCACTGCACCACCCTCTAATGTCTGCTGCCAGCCATTCCCCCTATCCATGCCACCAGCTTCATATTCATTCCCATTTGCTCCAACTTATGTAATGGTTTTCCATGTCATATTCTGTCAAATGCCTTTGCAAAGTTCAGCAGTATCACAGTGTAACCATTACCTTTATCCCATTCTGCAGTCACCTTAGTATTAAATGTGATTAAATTACTAAGGAAGGACCAACCTTTTACAATGCTGTGCTACCACTACAGAGTATCATATTCCTATCCACCAATTCCTGAATTTTACCTTTAACCAGCTTTTCCAATGCTTCAACCACTTCGAAACATACTAAGTGACTTGCTATTTTGTAGTTTTTGGAATGAGCTACTTTTCTGTGATGGACTATCTTATCCCTTTCCACTCACTCCCTTGCAACCTTTGCCTGAACAAAAGTTATGAGAAGTCTTTAAGAATAATAGAAAATAAATATCATGAAAGTGGCAAAATGTTCTGAAGGCTGTTGAAAAAGCTTAGGAATGGAGAAATGAAGTACTGTAAAAGGAATTAAAGATGACAAAGGTGACAACATGAAAACTGAGGATAAGGATATCCTAGATATCTAGAGTAATTATTTTGAAAGACTGTTAAACAAAACAAGCAGTGACAGAACCGTACTTGAAAAATTTTCAAGAGGAATACAAAGAGGAGTACATATCAGTACTTCAGGTAGAAAAAGCCATCAAATACTTGAAATGTGGAAAGGAAGCTGGAGTAGATGATATGGAAATTATGATCAATTTAGGAGAATTCTATCTTTGATCCCATGGTATCAGTTACTGAATGGGGAAAAATTGTCAGCAATGCATGGGAATCTTTGAAAAAGTTCTTAAATGAGGTGGTATCTGAATGTATCCCTAGTGTTTGAAGAATAAATAGATTGGGATTGAAATGAATGTCCAACCTTATTAAGCAAGAAATCCACAAGAAGAAGATGATTTGGAAAGAATATCATGAGAATAAGAGTGAGAGGAGACATGAAATATATAAAGCTCAGGCCTGAAAAGTAACAAGTATTGTGAGGAAAGCTTAATCGGAGTATGAAAAGAAATTGGCCATGCAAGCTAAAGGTAATCCAAAAGAATTTTGTTGTTATGCCGCAAGTAAAAGAAAGAATGAATGTAGAAAAAATACTTGATTGAATGTAGATGGTACTTGAGTCTCTGAAGTTAATGAGTGCTCACTTTGCTAAGATATATCAACTGGATGTATGTAACATGGTGCACAGTGCTATGGCTACATTGGATGAAGAGTTAGAGATTCATGAAAATAAGGTTGAAGAGCTGTTGCATAACCTGGATAAGAATTTGTCTATAGGGACAGATATAATATCAGCCCATTTGCTAAAGGAATGTTCAGCCGAATTGGCTAGACCTTTCACATGTTTGTATAACTTGAGTCTCAGCTCAAGAATGGAAGGAATGTATGATAGTTCCATTGTACAAGGGTGGTGCAAAAACTAATGTGTCTAACTACTGACCTATCAGTATCTCTGGTGTGGTAGTGAAGATTTTAGAGAAGTTGGTAAGCGCTCGCATACAGAAATGGTTAGACAAACATGCTATACTCTGCAAGGAACAGCATTGGTTTACTAAAGGAAAGTCATGTTTTATTAATTTGCTCATATTTTATAACAATGTTACAGCCTAGTTGGATAATGGGAATGGATGCACTATGATAATGTTGGATTTTTCTAAGGCATTTGATAGGATACCACACGAAAGGCTGTTGCATAAACTGGAGAATATGCGATTGGAATATAAACTCTTGACTTGGATCAGGGGACGGTTGACAGACAGATATTCAAAAAGTGGTTTAAAAAAAATAATAATAATGACCAGTGGTGTACCTCGGGGGTCAGTCCTTGGGCCATTATTGTTCAATCTATACATTAATGACATCAGTAAGGATCTAACATCAGATGTGCAATTGGTTGCCGATGACGTGAAGATAGGCAGGGCAATCAGGGATGCTACTAATATTCAGCAATTACAAAATCATTTGAACAGACTGGAAATTTGGGCAAACGAAAATTACTGTTAATTTAACATTAGTAAGTGTAAAGTTATGCACTTTGTGATTAGAGTTCCAGCGGCATATTATATTAGCGGGGTTATACTACAAGAAACTGAAGAGGCAAGGGATCTTGGTTTATTGGTGGATAAGAATTTAAAGTTCAAAGGTCACATAGCAAAAGTTGCAAATACAACGAAGATAATTGTGATGTTGAAATGAACCTTGACATGTAAGGATAAGTAAGTCATTTTGCCTCTTTATAAGGCTTTGATAAGACCACACCTGGATTATTGTGCAGAGATTTATTCTCCTGGGTTCCAAGGGGATAAAGCAGCTGTGGAAAGGATGTAAAGAAGAGTTACAAAGATTATATCTGGATTATGGGATTTAGATTATGAGGACAGATTGCGAGTATGTGGATTGCAGACTCCAGTTAACAGGAGAAAAATGGGTGATTTGATAGAGGTCTATAATCTTTGAATGAGTGTTATAGGATATCAACTAATGAAATTTTTCGTTATATGGAAGATGGGGAGAGAACATGGGGGCATCTATAGAAGTTAAATTTAGTTGCAGTCAAGAAAGGGGTAAGAGCTATGTTTTTCTCCCAGAGAGCAGTGAGTGAGTGAAATAATTTGCCCTTAGGGGTAGTGAGTGCTTCTAGTGTCAATGAATTTAAGGGAAGATATGATAGCTAGGTTTGGGTGATTTATAGCCTCCCTCGATGAGTCCTTGACTTACTGTAGGTCTCAGATAATAATATTCGATCCAGAAATGCTTAAGTATGGAAGTGTAAAAGCTTTGCAGTGGTTACATAAAAATTCACAGAGCCTGGTCAAAAGGTAGATTTCCAAATGATTAGAATAGTACTATTGTAGTCCCCCATCTTTAAAAAGAGGAATGTGAGAATTACAGCAGATTGGATAAGAACAGGCTGGGTTCGGGCCAGTAGAGATTATCAAGATCAGATTTTCACTTTACAACAAACAGTTGCAAAACCATGAATATGAATAGGAATCCAGAGAAAAGCTTTTCAAAACACTACATCTAAATACGATAAATGGGCATGATACAGAGCAACACATAGTCTGTATTTAAGTTGTAAGTCAGCAGTTAGAATTCAAGGAAATACAGGAATATGGTTTGGTGTAAAAACAGGAGTTAAGTATGCACATTATCTCCACTGTTATTCATCATCTATATGGATCACATTATGGAAGAAAGTGGCATCAGGCCTGATATTAAAATTGGAGATGTCAAACTTAGCTTTGCTTTATGATGTACTCCTAAACACATCTAGTGCAAGCCTCCAGGATTCACTAACTAAATTGAATACCAACTGTAACAGATTTGGCATGAAAATCAGCAGTAAAAAGACCAGGAACTATTAAAATAGGCAGGAGCATATTAAACTTCAGCTGCATAATGGATATCATATAGAGCAAGTAAAATATTTCTGCTGTTTAGGCACAGTTTTTAGTGAAGATAGAAAGTTAAATCTAGAAATAGAATAAGCAAAGCTGGTATGATGGGCAACCAGCTGAAGAATTTATATGGAATTAGAGAGAAATCAGTCAAAACTAGCAGCACGGAAGACAGTGTTCAAACCAGTTTTAAGTTAGAGATCTGAGAGTTGGGTTAGAAATAAAGAAACTAAGATTAGAGACCACAAGTAATGAGGGTTCTGCAAATAATTAGGGGAGAGAACAGATGGCATCAATGGCAGAATCATATTAAAATGAAGATATTAGAAAGGACATTATTAGCATTCAGGAATGTGTCAACTAATCTAAGGTGGTATGGTCACTTAAATAGAATGGATGAAGAAAGGTTAGCAAAAGAGGTGTTTGATGACAAGATAGTAGGTAAAAGACCCAGAGGAAGACCAAGGTCTAGGTTGATTGATGCAGTCAGAAAATCCTGAGAAGCACAAAATGTTAGATATGACAATATTGGAGTGCTAACAAGTAATAGACTAATTTGGAGGAAAATTGTTGATAGGAGATTAATAATAATATAAACTTAATCTTATATAACTGGTAATTAGCTTACAGAATTAACAACACATATAAAGTATATTAATTAAAGGCAACTTTAATGAATAACTTCTATATTTCGTCAACGTCACGTTGCCATCTTCAGGAACATAAAAATATGGTATGTGCACACAGGCACTAACAAAAGCAAATGAGGAAGAAGGAAAGAAACTAATATTGTTCCTGAAGTCCTAATGGTGCCCTCTGGTGGGCTGATTTGGTTGTCTTGGCTATTGGGCTGAAGTTCTCATAATGCAAGTCTCCCAAATTTGGGGTAGTTTCATGCACCCAAATTTGTTGAGGTTTGGAACGATTTTTAGAACTGCTGATGATTCCTTGAATAATCTTTCATACTTAAACTTGCTGCGGTGTATTATTTTAGTTTTCTTCCAACGAATTCTATGGTGGGTATCTAAGGCATGGTCTGCCAGCCCAGAGTGGCTGTACTGGTGAAAGTACCATCTCCAGCACCACTCCTGTGTTCACACTGATATTTTTGACTATGTTCAGTACCTCCAGTATAATCTACTTTAATTATCACATCAATGATTGCAAAGTTATCACTTAGTAACTCAACTATTTCTTCTGCTTCTGTCACTTTCCTACCGTCAGACTAAGTTATCCTTCATAATTATTCTTTATCTTACTTGTTACATGAAAAATAAATTAAAAAAAAAAACTTAATCTTATAGTGCTGTGATAGTATCCTTGACACCCTTTAATGGGACATATCAGGAAACTGATGATGAATTTTGAGAGAGCTGAGATGTTGATTATAAACAACTTCGTAAGAGGCATTGCCAGGACTGTTGCACATTCCAGTAGCACACACAAGCTACCATTCCATCTCCAGCATCACTTCTGTGTTCACACTGATATTTTTGACTATGTTCAGTACCTCCAGTACATCTACTTGAATTATCACATCAATGAT
This sequence comes from Typopeltis vanoorti, assembly GCF_054136105.1. Classification (NCBI taxonomy): domain Eukaryota; kingdom Metazoa; phylum Arthropoda; class Arachnida; order Uropygi; family Thelyphonidae; genus Typopeltis; species Typopeltis vanoorti. The sequence continues at coordinate 115,319,200 of NC_143553.1, forward strand.
TGCAAAGTCATCACTTAGTAACTCAACTATTTCTTCTGCTTCTGTCACTTTCCTACCGTCAGACTAAGTTATCCTTCATAATTATTCTTTATCTTAATTCTTTATTCTTGTTACATGAAAAATAAATTAAAAAAAACTTTTGGATTTACTTTGACTTGCTTAGCTAGTTTTCTCTCATAATCTTATTTGGCCTTCCTTACCATAGTACTTGCCTTCATGATCAGCATGCTTCATAAGTATGCTATCACCTTTTAATTTATATTCATTTCACAGTACTTTCTTTTTTATGGCTCCTGCTTTATATTTTTAGTCATTCACTTACTCCCTGCTGGGTTTATCCTCCTGTCTCCAGTACTGACATTCATTCCTTGTAGCTTTTTATGCCATGGTACTGCCACAGGCTACTATCTAAGCTTGTCATAATCACCAACTTTATAGTTCCACCTAAACTCTTTCTTCACTGCGTACTCACTATCTCCGATTGGTGGTAGAGTTGCTGTTGTAGTTATAGATAGAGCTTTTGATGCTATTACATGATCTCAAACTGCTGGTCCCCTCCATGACATGTTGTTTCAGGGAATTATCTCTTAGTAATTAACTGTATAAATTCCATCTTGCCATGCCTCTTTTCTTCCTTTTGTTCTGTGTCCCATAGTTGAAGTCTCCCATAATAATTGCTCCACCAGCACTTGTGTTAACGTGACAATGCATGCCGTCCACATCTTCTTGCAGACTCCACCTGGTCTATATCAGCAACCAACAATACATTTTGTCCTGTTGGCCTCTATTCCATATAGCCTCAAACAAACCATCTAATTTTGTAATTAGAAGTTCTTCATCTGTCATCAGCAATACCCACCTCCTGTCCTATTCCCTCTATCCTCCCTAAAAATACAGTACTCTTTACATTTTATCACTGTAACTATATCATTTTATGTCAACCAGGTGTCACTAATGTCTAAGTTTTGGCCAAGTTAAATTCACCAATGCCAAAAACTCATCTCTTTATATATATATATATTCTTCTGGCAATTGTGTATGTGCATTTCAACATCCCCTTGGATCCACAATTACTCTTGTGTAATGTCATTACCAACCATTCAGTTTTGAAGCCTGTGAATTGCATTCAGCATTGCAATAATAATATCTGTAGTTTCATTTGTGTCAGAGTTGCTAAATCCACTTGACACTATCTCCCCCCCCCCCCCTACACACACACCACCATACTTCTAGCTTCCCTGATTTTGCACTAACAACCTCACACTGAACCAATGCTCTTTTCGAACACCTAATTCCAAAACCTTTCAAAAGCAGTCCATTAGGCATATATAGGTTCTTTCATCTATCAAATTCACTCCATTAGCTGAAAATGAAACTTAAATATAAATAAGAAGGATGATAAATGGAATGAACTATAGATTTTGTATTTAAAATTATGAAACCTAAAGTTTGGAAAAACTAAAAAAAAAATAAAAGTAAATGGAGAAACTAGTGAAGTATATACAGGACCGGGTTAGCTCCATCACCCAATAAGCTTTGATATTTCCATCATTACTGTTATTATAGTAGCAACATAAAATTGTAGTTTCAGAAAATTTCTGGATAAACATTCTTAAATTTGATGCCCCTACTCCCAGACACATCTTGATTGATACCAGTCGTGTAAACATTAATACCTCATCTACAGAGCCCGTATTATCTAAGCAAGAAAAATTATTACCAGAAATAAACAAAATTAGTGAATTCACCTACCAGTAAAATAAAAAAAAAATATCCATTTCACTATAATAAAATCAAATTAAATAAATAATACAGAATGAAACTATTTTCTTAAGTATTTCTTGTTTTGTTGCATTTGTTTTTCATATATGTTTATCATTTCAGTGTCAGCCATAAAACTGATATAATGAAAAATCATTGTGTTAAAAAAATAATCACTGTAAAGAAATTTCTGGTAAAGAATGTTCTGTGTACCAAATGTATTAACATATTCACAGTATTGATTTCTGTTGAAGTTTCCCAATTTCTAGTACAAAATCATATGCTGTTACTTGGATAAGCACATGAAGATATGTAGCATTAATTTGCCATCATGATTCCCACTTTTTTGGTTTATACTGCTGTGGGGTATTAACACAATATTTTGTGACTAGTCTCCAAACAAAAAATATTTTTCAAATTGGTGTTATTGGTTGTGTATCTGATTTAATTATCTATTATGTTCTAAAGCACTCCTAAACACTGCATCAATCCAAAGTATCTTGAAATCTTCTGAAAACATTCTGCCATTTTTGCCTCAAATGCTTGCTTTGTTCAACTTTTGTCTCCCATTCTGTTTAAGTGACTATACCATCTGAGATTAGCTCTGCTTATGCATTCTTGAATGTTAATAATTTCAAATTGTTCTGATATTATTTTTAATATTAAAATTAACACTTTAATGTAAAATTTCAAAGTATTGTGAAGTGAAGGGAGTTGGTATGAATTCTACTGCTTCTACATACGAGTAGCCTAGAATAGAATGCAAAGATTTTAACATTCAAACTTTAATTGCATATTAACAGATACAAGTATATTCTGGCAATAGGGTCATTGAAAGGAAGGGGCCGAGCCGCGGCAACCTGAGGGTGCACCGCACCCGGGCGGCAACATTGATATTTTATTTATTGTAGTAAATGCTACATGCAATTTCTTTTAGTTCTTTTTTTAAGGGGACAGCCAATAAAAGTTTGCATCTGGGCAGCAAATACCCTCGGCACACTCCTGGGAAGGGGGTGCAGCATTCAATACTCAGCATGAAGACAGACTGCTTGAATGGTAGGCTACTTCAAATAGACTAATTATGAGCAAATTGAGGAATTGGACATTGCAAATTATTTGTGCAGAAGGTTCTAAAGAAGAAGTGGAGAAATCTTTTGAATCATCAGAGATGGCAGGTGACAAAGCTATTGAAAAAATGCTTAGAAATGGAGGAAAGAGTACTGAAAAAGAATAGCATGAAAAAGTGACACGAGAACTGAAGATACTGATATTCTAGATGCCTAGAGTAATTACTTCAAAAAATTGCTAAATGAAAGAAACAAGCAGTGATAGCACAATTGTAGAAAACATTCAACAGAAATGCGTTGAGGAACATGTATCAATACTTGAGGTAGAAAAAGCCATCAGAAACCTGAAATGTGAAAAGGAAAATGATGCATAGATGATATTTGATCAGAAATGGTCAAATATGGAGATATAAAAGTTTTATAGTGGCTTCATTGCATGATTCAGATGAACTAATCAGGGGGTCAAATTCCAGATGGCTGGAGTAGAGCCCTCATGCCATCGTAAAAAGGGAAATAAAACAATGTGAGAATTATGGAGGACTCTCCCTGCTGAGTATTTATGAGAAGATTTATGCAGGTATACTTAAGAAATGGCTAAGAAAAATTGTGGAAGGAAAAGCTTAGGGAAGAATAAGCTGGATTCAGACCATAGAGGTTGTCAAGATGAGATTCACTCTAATGAGTTCTCAATCAAGATTGAAACCACTTATGGTAGTGACCCCTATCATGAGGTAACTGATGTGAAACCAGCAGCCTCTATAATATGTATACTATTCAGAAAGATACTTCGTGCACAAACTTTATTTGTATATATTGTGATAAAGGATTAAAACACAAATATTATTCCTTGATATCAAGTGAAAAGAAAACTTTCTACAAATTTTTTATTTTATTTATATTTATTATTTTTTTTAAACTATGGACTTGTTTCATTATATACAGTAGTCATCCCTCGAGTTACGTCTGTGATCCCATAGGGGAATAAATAACATTTTCGGCTACTTTCGAACAAGACGTAAGTGAGTATAAGATAAAACATGCATAGTGGCAACAGCGCTTTCAGCAGCAACCTCCCTCGGCAGTCGGCACTTGTCTTCAACAGTTTTCCTCTGTTGATTTTGTGTTTGAGAAATAGGTTATTTGTGTATTTATCATTAAATATTTCGCGATGTTTTGTGCAACATGGCCCCTACACGCACAATCAAAAAACCTAGTGAAGAATCACAGAAAAAGAGGCGAGCAATTGATCTTGAAACAAAGTTGCAAGTTATAAAGCAACATGAAGCTGGTAAGCCCATCAATGTGATCGCACATGACTTCGCATGGTCTCATTTTACAGTGATGACCATTTTGAAAAATAAGGATAAAATTGTAGAGGCTGTGAAAGAATCTGCTTCCATTAAATCGACGATAGTGAAAGCAACGACAAGGCCCTATCGGTGATATGGAAAAGCTACTTGCATCATGGATAGAGGACCTGAACCAAAAGTGCATACCCCCTTAGCGCTGTAACCATAATCGCTAAGACACTAAGTCTCTTCAACATGTTGAAGGAGAAAGCAGGACCCGATTACGACTATGAATTCAATGCTTCTTCTGGTTGGTTCATGAGATTCAAGCAGCGTTTTGTACTGCATAATGTGAAAATGTATGGGAATCTGCAAGTGCTGAGAAGGCTGCCAAAGAGTTTGTGATAAAATTGGATAAAATTATTATGGAGGAAAATATTTGCCACTGCAAATATTTAATATGGATGAGACGTCCTTCTTTCGAAAAAAATGCCCAAGCTAACATTCATCCAGAAAAAAGCTAAAATCTATACCTAGTTTCAAAGCTCTTAATGCCAGTGTTACGATTCTGTTATGGGTAATGTGGCTGGATATAAACTGAAACATTTGTGATATGGCACAGTGAGAATCCACAAACCTTCAAAAACATTAGGAAGCATACTTCCAGTTCATTATCGGAGCAATAAGAAGTCGTGGATGACTCAAAAAAAATTAAGGCGTCCTCAAAAATTGTTTGAGGATGCCTTAATCAACTGTTATGTGAGTGAAATAAAATGCTTTTGTGTGAAAGAAAATGTAGAATTTAAAATTTTTATTAATTCTAGATAATGCTCCATGTCATCAGTCTTATAGCGGTGATCTTCATCAAGTTCAAGGTCGTGTTTCTCCCACCAAACACTACTTCATTGATCCAACCAATGGATCAGGGAGTTCTTGCAGTGTTTAAGGCTTATTATCTAAGGAGAACTTTTTCACAAGCCATTTCTGCTACTGAAGGAAATGACCAGACTCATGCAATTCTGGAAAACATTCAATATTTATCATGCTATTAAAAATATTGCTGTGGCTTGGGACGAAGTGACCTCTCATATGGGTCACTCATATCGACATATGGGTGGCATATGGAAAAAGACATTAAAAAGGTGCATGATTTTGGAAGTTTGTAATAGTGAGCCTAGCAAACAATCTGAATCTCGAAGTGAATGATGACGACATAATTCAACTCATAGAAAGTTCCCCTGAAAAGTTGACTAATGAAGAATTGGCAGAACTGGAGGAACAACGAGAAAAGGAAGAGGGGGGGAAAAGAGAAACAGGAGAGGTAATTAAACAATTTACAGTGAAGGATCTTGCAGAAATGTTCTTTGCAGTTAGCGATGTTTTCAAAATGGCTGAAGACATGGATCCCAATGTTGAACGCTACTTAATAATAGAAACGAAAGTACATGATGCATTTGCATGCTATGAACACATTTATGATGAAAAGAAGAAGAGGAATAAGCAAAGCACATTGGGCATTTTCATCAAAAAAACAAAGGTTACAGAAGACCCACAGCCTGATCGTTCACACGGGGAAGGTAATGAAGATGTGATTGTGAAGGAAGATTTGGACGATTATTCTCCTGTTTGATAGTGGCAGTATCACACAGTACAGTTTTATAATAAGGTTTAAAAATTAAAATGACAGTATACTTATTATGGTTAAGTCCCTGACCTCTATAACTGTTGATTTAATATATCGACTTACGCCCTGCTGGATGGAATGGAACCCGGACATAAGGCGAGGGATGACTGTACTTAGCTTTGAGAAGAACAAGCTGGATTCAAGCCAAATGGAGATTGTCAGATTCAGGTTTTAACTTTAAAACAAATAGTTGAGAAATCATGGGAATATAATAAGGATTTGAACTTAAGTTTTGTAGATCTGGAAAAAAAAAAAAGGCATATGACTAATAAAAAAAGAAAAGCCATTCAATGTATTACAGTTACATGGTTTTAATGGAACATTATATTGAGCAATGCATACTCTATTTTTGAGTTATAAGTCAGCACTTAGAATTGAAAGAAGTATAGCAAGATGGTCTGATCACGTGATCAGACCATCTTGCTGTACTTCTTTAATCACGTGTGAGACAAGAATACACAATCTCTTCTGTTATTCTTCATATATATGCAGGGCCGGCGGAAGCAGGCATGCAGGCGCCGCCGCCAGGGAGCGATTCATAAGTTAATTTTTAAGAAACAAAATTTATTAGAGAAGATAACTGTAGAATAACATATATGCCACAGTAAATAACTTTTTTATTATGTAAATATTTCGTCTTATGTATCATAAGCATAATCAATACAACTAACGAACAACAATAGGAATTCACAAAAAAAAAAAAAAAAAAAAAAAACCAGTAGTGAGCATGCTTAAATTGGAATCCCTCTATGTATACAGTCATGTGTTAACGGATTAAAAACGAGCGATTCATAAGTTAATTTTTATCATAAAAGCAAAAAATTCTTAGAATGATCAATATTAAAATAAATAAGGCCGGATACACCGAATAAAAATTTTAAAAAAAAATGTATACTGCTGCCTCTTTGATTAGCCGGCTGTTTACAATTTGCAGCTAGAGCAGGCTAAATGCTTGCCTGCAGAATGTTGTGTCTACTGCAATCTATCTAAAGTGAAACGATGAACGTTTTTTATGCGCAGAAACAAATTTTCGTACAAAACATTTGTTGCTAGTTAACCAGTCATATGGTACGCATCTCAGTAGGCTACTGACAGTAGCGCAGTGCCAACTATTATTTCGTCTCTGTGTTAGTCTCAGCAGTTAGAATTGAAGGAAATACAACAAAACATTTGTTGCTAGTTAACCAGTCATATGGTACGCATCTCAGTAGGCTACTGACAGTAGCGCAGTGCCGACTATTATTTCGTCTCTGTGTCAGTCTCAGCAATTAGAATTGAAGGATGTACATTATCCCCTCTGTTATTCATTATCTATATGGATCACATTATGAAGGAAAGGGGTATTAAACATGATATCAAAATTGGAGATGTTAGTGTCAGCTCTTTGCTTTATGCAGATGATGTTATACTTCTAAATAAATCTGCTACAAGTCTGCAAGCTTCTCTGACTAAGTTGAATAGCTGTTGTAAGAAATATGGTATGAAGGTCAGCAATAAAAAGACAAAGACAATGAGAATAGGCAGAATCATTGAAAATGTCAACTGTGTTGTGAATGGAGAACCTGTGGAACAAGTAAAACATTTTAGCTACTTAGGTACGATTTTCACTGAAGATGGTAAATTAAATATAGAAATAGACAACAGAATCAGCAAAGCTGGTATGGTGGGAAGTCGATTGAATAAATTCATATGGAATAAGAGAGAAATTAGTCGGAACACTAAATTAGCTGTATACAAGACAGTGTTCAAACCAGTTTTAACTTATGGATCTGAGAGCTGAGTAAGAAGTAAAACACTTGACCAAAGACTAGAGACCGCAGATATGAGAGTCCTGAGTAAGGTTATAGGCGTGAATAGATGGCATCAATGGCAATATCATATTAAAAATGAGGATATTAGGAAAGAACTTGACATTGTCAGCATCCAGAATGCGTTAGCAGAGCTAATCTCAGGTGGTTTGGTCAGAATGGGCGAGGAAAGATTAGCAAAACAAGTGTTCTCTGCCAGGTTGGCAGCAAAAACGACCCAGAGGAAGACCAAGATATAGGTGGATTGATAAGGTACAAAGTGCTTTAGACGATAGAAATATAAGATCTGGTAATGTTGGAGTCTTGACAAGTAACATGCTGATTTGGAGGAAAATTGTAGATAGGAAGTTAGTAATGATGTAATTTTTTCATGTAGTACTGTCATATCCTGTACACCCCTTGTGGGTACATGGCAGGAATTTGATGATGATGATGTATCTCTGGGATATATTATATTTTTATTTTGAACAGGCCCCATTTCAATTAAAACAGCTCATAATTTTTCATCAATATTTCCCCATTCACCTGGATCTTCTAAATTTGCAGAGACTAGCAATGTGTTAGTTTCGTGGTCAATTACAACTAAATATTGTTGTAGTTGACTAAATCCTAACTATTTTTCGCTTAAATCATGTTCAATTATGTTATTCAATAGTTGCAATAGTACTTTTATGAAAACTGGATGATGTGCACGGTTCTTCATCTCTGATTTCTGATGTATCGAGTTGGTTACAATCTGCATGAGAATATTTTAATATTTTAACAAATGTATTAAGAGCCCCAGTTTGTTTCTTAATATCTGCTTCTTTTGCAGCATGACGCTTACTATTTTGTGCACCGAATAACTATTTTTTAAAATTTTTGATTCCATTTCTATTTTATACCCACAAGAAATTATTACACAACGCGACACAGATGAAATAATAGTCGGCACTGCGCTACTGTCAGTAGCCTACTGAGATGCGTACCATATGACTGGTTAACTAGCAACATATGTTTTGTACGAAAATTTGTTTCTGCGCATAAAAACCGTTTATCGTTTCACTTTAGATAGATTGCAGTAGACACAACATTCTGCAGGCAGGCATTTAGCCTGCTCTAGCTGCAAATTGTAAACAGCCAGCTGATCAAAGAGGCAGCAATATACATTTTTTTTTAAAATTTTTATTCGGTGTATCCGGCCTTATTTATTTTAATATTGATCATTCTAAGAATTTTTTGTTTTTATGATAAAAATTTTGTTTCTTAAAAATTAACTTATGAATCGCTCGTTATCCATTAACACATGACTGTATACATAGAGGAATTCCAATTTAAGCATGCTCACTACTGTTTTTTTTTTTTTTTTTTGTCAATTCCTATTGTTGTTCGTTAGTTGTATTGATTATGCTTATGATACATAAGATGAAATATTTACATAATAAAAAAGTTATTTACTGTTGCATATATGTTATTCTATAGTTATCTTCGCTAATGACAAAAAAATTCTTCATCTTCTATGCTGAATCCTCTTAGAGAACCACAGTCTACCTCATAACCCTTCCTTAACCATGAGCAAACTTAACTTACATGGGACGCCTGATGTTCTCTCCCCACCTTCCATATAACAAAACACAGATAAGTCTTTTCTAATGTCTCATTTTGTCTGCATTATTCTAACAAAGTGGTTCCCATTGAAGCATGTATATTTTTGTTTAGCTGTTATACATCTGTTACTGTCATCATCATCCTCATCAAATTACTGCGATGTACCCTCAGGGGGTGTACAGGATATGATAGTACTACATGAAAAATTTACATCATTACTAACTTCCTATCTACAATTTTCCTCCAAATCAGTCTGTTACTTGTCAAGACTCCAACATTACCAGATCTTATATTTCTATTGTCTAAGGCACTTTGTACCGTATCAATCCACCTATATCTTGGTCTTCCTCTGGGCCGTTTTCCTGCCAACTTGGCAGAGAACACTCGTTTTGCTAATCGTTCCTCGCTCATTCTGTTTAAGTGACCATACCACCTGAGATTAGCTCTGCTAACGCATTCCTGGATGCTGACAATGTCAGGTTCTTTCCTAATATCCTTGTTTTTAATATGATATTGCCATTGAAACCATCTATTCATGCCTATAATCTTTCTCAGGGCTCATATCTGCGGTCTCTAGTCTTTGGTCAAGTGTTTTACTCTCAGATCCATAAGTTAAAACTGGTTTGAACACTGTTTTGTATACAGCTAATTTAGTGTTCCGACTAATTTCTCTCTTATTCCATATGAATTTATTCAATTGACTTCCTACCAAACCAGCTTTGTTGATTCTATTGTCTATTTCCATAGTTAATTTACCATCTTCACTAAAAATTGTGCCTAAGTAGCTGAAATGTTTTACTTGTTCCACAGGTTCTCCATTCACAACACAGTTGACATTTTCAATGATTCTGCCTATTTTCATTGTCTTTGTCTTTTTATTGCTGACCTTCATAAAATATCTATTACAACAGTTATTCAATTTACTCAGAGAATCTTGCAGACTTGTAGCGGATTTATTTAGAAGTATAACATCGTCCGCATAAAGCAAAGAGCTGACATTTACCTCTCCAATTTTGATGTCATGTTTAATACCACTTTCCTTCATAATGTGATCCATATAGATAATGAATAACAGAGGGGATAATGTACATCCTTGTCTCACACCAGATTTAACATTAAACCATCTTCCTGTACTTCCTTCAATTCTAACTGCTGATTTACAACTCAAATAAATACTAAGTATTGCTTTATATAATGCCACCTTGACACCATATAACTGTAGCGTATTGAATAGCATCTCTCTTGGCACCTTGTCATATGCCTTTTCCAGATCTACAAAACTTAAATACAGATCTTTGTTATATTACCATGATTTCTACACTATTTGTCGTAAAGCGAAGATCTGATCCTGACAGCCTCTATTTGACCTGAATCCAGCTTGTTCTTCACCAAGCTTTTCTTCCACAATTCTTCTCAACTGTTTCTCAACTATATTTGCATAAATCCTACCAGGAACACCCAGTAGGGAAATACCTCTGTAATTCTCACATTCAGTTTTCTTTCCCTTTTTTTATATATAGGTACTATGAGAGCTCTACTCTAACATCGGGAATTCGTCACTCTGTCCATATCTTCCGAAATATGCAGCACAGCCACTGTAAGACTTTTATACCACCATACTTCAGCATTTCTGGTCAAATATCATCTACTCCTGCTGCCTTTCCACATTTTAAGCCTTTGATGGCTTTTTCTACTTCAAGTATGGATATGTATTCCTGACTGGATGCCTGGTCAGTGTTTTTACCACTGTGCTATCATCACTGCTTGTTTCATTTAGCAGTTTTTCAAAGTAATTACTCCATACTTCAATGATATCTTTTTCTCCCGTTTTCATGTCACCTTTATCATCTCTAACTCCTTTTACAGCACTCTCTCCTCCATTCTTAAGCTTCTTCAACAACCTCCAGAATATTTTGCCACCTTCTTGATATTTATTTTCTATATTCTTGCCAAAGTCCTCCCATGACTTTTGTTTAGCTAGTTTTACACAGTGTTTAGCATTCCTGCATTTGTCTCTGTATTATTTAAGAGCACAAGCTGACTTATTTGCCAAGAACATTTGATTTGCTTTCTTCTTTTCCTTCACTGCCTCTTTAACTTCCTGTGTCCACCATGCAGTTCTAATTTTTCTATCCTTGCAGACAACTTCACCACATGCCTCTCTAGCTGAATCAATTAGGGCTTTCTTCAAGGCTTGCCACTGAATCTCCAATGTTTGATTCCTATTCTCAAACTCTTTCATTTTTTTTCAATAATTTTGTATTTTAGTCTACAGTTCACATCTGAGAGCTGCTCAACTTTTATTTGCTTTAAAACTTTCTTACTTGTTATTCTTTTCAATATGAAATTCAATTTTATCCTGCTCAACACTAAATAGTGATCACTTCCAATTACAAATCCTCTGTACATTCTGGTGTCCTGCACAAGGGAGAAAACATCACTATCAACAAGTAACATAGTCAATGAGACTTCTTATTCCTTGCCTCTTCTCTCCATGTGAATTTGTGCACATTTTTATGTTGGAACATGGTGTTAGTAATAACCAGTCCATGTCCTGAACAGAAATCCAACAGATATTTGCCATTATTATTAGCTTTGCTCTTTTCTCCAAATTTTCCCAAAATATTTTTGTATGTCTCACAATCATTTCCTACTCTGCTATTTAGATCCCCAACAAGGACCAACTTTTCCTTTTTCATTGTGTCAGTTGCTTTTTCTAAGACCTCAAAAAATTACTCCACTTCTACCTTAGTAGAACCTTCTGTGGTACCATAGACACAAATAAGTCTCATTGTCCAGTTCCCCATTCTCATATTTGCCCACATTACTCTACTTGAGACTGACTGCCATTCAAGAAGATTAGCCTCGTATTTTGTGTTGAATACTATGGCTACTCCTTCTTTTCCTTGATTGTCATTGCCAAAATAGAACATTTTGTATTTGTTGCTATATGTGTATTTGTCAATATGCATATCTGGGATATATATATTTGTAGCATCCGTGATTGCCATGCCTATCTTTGCATCATCAACAAACAATTAAACATTTCTTGTTAGATCCTTCCTAATGTCATTAATGTATAGATTGAAAAGCAATGGTCTAAGAACTGAACCCTGTGGCACATCACTGGTCATCTTAAATCTGGAAGATTCTCACTCACCATATAACACTTTTTGATGCCTGTTTGTCAACCATCCACTTAGATAAGTGGATGGTTGATAAATCATCAATATTCCAAATCCATATTCGTCAGTTTATGCAACAGTCCTTTCATGTGATATCCTATCAGATGCCTTAGCAAAATCTAACAGTATCATTGTGTGTCCATTCCCTTTGTCCAACTCGGCTGTTACATTGTTATAAAATTTGAGAAAAATTTCTAAAACATGACCTTCCTTTAGCAAATCCATGATGTTCCTTGCATAGTATTGCTTGTCTGTCTACCCAATTCTTCATGTGAGTTCTTACAAGATCAAAAGGATGACAGAGGAACAGGCACTCTGGGATATCATTACTGCTAACATCCAAATTGGAGAAGATACCTGGAGAAGAAGAAAAGAGTTCTTACCAAATTCTCTAAAATCTTCACCACCGCACCAGAGATGCTGATAGGTTGGTAGTTAGATGTTAGTTTTTGTACTACCCTTGTTCAATAGAACTCTCAATTCTTTCCATTCAATGATATCTTTCTTGAGCTGGTACTCAAGTTATACTAACATGTTGGCTTAACATGCCTATAGCATAAATGCTGATATTCCATTTTCCCTATTAATGAATTCTTGTCCAGGTTATGCAACAGCTCTTCAACCTCATTCTCATATACCTTTAATTCTTCATCCAATGTAGTAATGGCATTGTGCATCCTCTTACATACACCCAGTTGACACATCTTAGCAAAGTGAGTAATCATAATTGACCAATCTCATTATCTTCTGACACTAGAGTACTGTCTTCATTCAGTATAGTTATTCTTTCATATGCACTCTTTCTTTTCACACTCTGATACCTCCTCCATACATGGGTGACACACAGCTACAGTCATAATATACAGTTCATGCCACTGTTAGGCTAGGAAGTGGACATGATTAATAAGGCATCAAAGAAGCTGCAATACCACACTGATCCCCAACAGGGATAGGAAATGAGGTGTGCGTGCGTGCGCATGTACGTGTGTGCACATGCGTGTGAAGAAGTCTCAATAGCACCAGTCATATTTCACATGTTATTTCTGTCATGCATCTACTTGTGTTACTTCTTTTTCGATTGATGCTTTTTGCACTGATGAGCTTGTTTTCCTTAAAGTTACGAGGGGAGTCTGTAAAGTTCTGATAAACACCTAGAACAAAAATGATATTAAAGCAACTGATATAACCACAAGAAAGAACATACGAGAATATAAGAACATAAGTTATCTTCATAACTCTGCTGCTAGTATGTTCTTTCTTGTGGTTATATCAGTTGCTTTAATATCATTTTGTTCTAGGTGTTTATCAGAACTTACCCCTCCCATATTTTAGTAGTTCATTTCTTATTTTTTTGTGCATTCTGATTCTCTGACAAAACAAAAACAGTAATAACACCTTCTATAACCTAGCAACACTCAAGCCAGCTGGATACCAGTCTATATCATTTTTTTCTTAATGTATGTGTAGTTTAAGGCTGTATACACAGGTTGATCCAGAGTCCCATGTTGTCAGACTGCTTTCATTCACTGACCAAGTGAACATCTACAGTCATGCCATAAATACTATTACAACTTCTGCACGCCCCTGTGCAGAACTTGTAACATGTGAACATTGGCTGCCCACAGAATTGTACAAGCTTGGTTCCATTAGTGGTGCTGTGTTCAGCCAATGTTCACATGTTTATCAGTAGAGAAGGGGTTGTCTAGCTGTACAGGTTAACATCCAGTGGGGGGAGATTGAGAACTGTGTAGCTGTAATAGCACTTAACAAGGTTGGAATGCTTGAAATGCAGCCACCTGTTATTTTCAGCATGCTAAAAACACTCAGGATCAGTAAAATGTTAGTGTATTAGACTATTAACTATTATAATGATGCAGAAGATGTATCTGACTACCAAAGAATGGGTCAACCACTTTTCATTAGGATGCAACAGCTTGTGAGGCTGTGCAGACACACCTCCACCATAATCCTGTGAGAATGCAGAAAGTGATGTCATGAGAGTTAAAAGTTTCACAAAGAACAATGTCATGTCTTCTAACTGGTGACCTGGGGACAGATGAGAAGATATGTGCTGTGGTTGTTCACACAACACATGCCATAGCACAAGATTCAAAGAGGACATCACCCCACAACAGTGACTGTTTGGTGGGATGGGGTGGGGGCGACATATCAGGGGGTATCAAAGTTGCATTTCTGCAAGAAATAGGTCAAAATGTATCAAGAACTGTGCTGGAACATTTGGTATAGACCTTGAACAACACCCAGCCCCTGCATATAAGGCGAGGACCACACAAGTGGTTATCAGTGAATGTTCCTGACCACATATCACAATGTTATTGGCCATCTGGAAGTCCTGATCTGAATCCGTTGGACTTTAAATTGTGGTCAGTGCTTGAGAGAGTAGGTGGATTTAGAACAAGGAGTGGCAGTATTTCCATTAGATGTTGTGTGTGTCGCATCGATATGTGACCTCACAGGATTCAGGCATGTGTGAAGGCAAAGGGGTTTTGAACATTCTGTGCTGTTATATGCGTGTTATACATGTGGTTTGTATGTGCTGAAAGCTGTAAATGATTTACTGATGGATTAAAGGTTTATACGCTGTTTAAGTTGTAACAACATTTATGGCTAGACTAGGTCGTAATAGTGCATCCCCCCCCCCCCCCCCCTTGTCCTTGCCATAAGATTATGTTGATTGGAGGGTTAGAAGCCCTTGTCAGTGCTCTACATTCCTATAGGCTCTTTGGGGATCTTCTGCTGGTTATCTAGCTTCAAGACTTACATGACTCATCTCACAAATATCATTATAAATTATTAGAACTCTCCTAAAGTTTTGTAAAACCTTAAGATTTTATAGCAACAATCATGTGACCATTTTTTTTAAAGTTGATATATGATTACAGCTTGATGGCCAGTCAGGTGAAAATTTGAAGATGGCTGCAGCATTATTTTGTGGAAACCAGACTATAGCTCTAGAAAATTTGAAAAGTCGGCAGAGAAAGGACCAAAAACTTGCTCAGTTCCTATCTGTGAGTACATTGTAACCATTGCTTTTCTCTCTCTCTCTCTCTAGATAATTTGAAATAATTTGGAAGTACTGCAGAGGATGCATATTTCAGATTATATCTGCTGTATAGAAAATTTCTATATTACTGTTTTTTATTTGTATATTCTTGTAATTTTATTATTGTGTGCATCTCTATGCAGTCACTAGACTCATCACAGGAGATGCATTCTTTACACACTAGCAATTGTTCGCACACTACCTATCATACCCCTCCTTAAACTCATTCCCTGATGATGCACCCACAACCACCTATGGCAGTCCATTCCACCCATTCACTACCCTCCAAGCAAAGAGGATGGTGAATGGGTGGTCTTCACTGTCATTCCTTTAAACCCCTTTAATATGCTTCTATCCTGTCTCTTCATTTTTAGCCTAAAAGCTAGTTTTTGAATAATAATAAAGAACCGTATTATTTACAAATACATTTTGAAATAAATTAGCAATAAAATTACCTTATATCATTTGAATTAGTTTCAGATCATTCAGTGTAAAAATAGGTGACTATAAGCCTCTTATATTTTTCTTTGTGAAAAGTGATTCAATTCTCTATAAGCTAACAGATAGCAAGTAAGCAAGGCTCACCCTCCCAGCTTTTGAGATTCTTATGTGTGAGGTTTGCATCACTGTACTTTGCACCTTGGAGCATTATTGATAATGCTCATTTTTTCCTTTCCTCTTTTGATTAAGAGTTTTTGCTGTCTTTGTCATTGAAACCAATAGAAATGTTTGTAAGAGCCAGTAGATTTTTTTCAATTGTACTAGAGCATGAATGAATTAATCCCTTTGCATTATGACTGTATTCAGGGTTAACTATAAAGAGAAAATCATTTCTTGTCTTAATCATCTATCAACCTTCTGACATCAGACTGCCACTTACAGGAATTTAACTTTTTTACAACATATTTCCATTCCATTCATGTGCCGTCTCCTATCTAGGAGGTTGAGTACCATGATGTGACTCATGATTAGCTACAGGCATAACGACATGTGATGAGGACCCTATCTCTTCCACATATTGTCATAAGTATTCATGACTGTAATTTGTGTATGTTTACGGGGCCAGTTTACCTATTCTGAGGGACGAAAAACCCGAGTTTCCGGATGAAAAAAACCCTCTTCCTCCATATGAGACCAGCTAACTCACCTTAAGCGAAAGAGACTAGATAAAAGGCTCCTCATGTCATAGACTGGAATTGAACCCAGATTTTTCTGAACAAAGGGCTTCGTCTATACATATTTAGTCTTCATCAAAATAAAAAGTTTTATAATTATACATAAATAACTTAAAGCATGTACTGTCTGCCAAATCTTTCGCTGTTTTTGTTGTATATATATCAAGTGGTCAAGTTATAAGTAGACTATCTATCCGCATAATAGCAAGTTCTCATGGAAAGGCTTAGACGTTGGTTATGCATTTTTTACTAAATGATTATTATTATTATTATTATTATTATTGTTCCGGGAAACTCCAAGGAGTCGACAGACTCATCGAGGGAGGCCCTAACATCATGTCTGGAACAACTATTCAACATTTACACAGCATCTATCATATCTTGACTTGAACTCATTTACGGTCGTAGCACCCACAACAGACTCTGGAAGCTTATTCCACTCATTCACCACTCTCCAAGTAAAAAAACTAGCTCTAACACCCTTGTCAACCATGCTCTTGCCCAACTTCCATGCATGGCCCCTAGTCCTCCCACCACCAGTCATTTTTTCAAAAATATCTTCTGGATCAATCTTATAAAAACCCTTCAGTAATTTGAATGTCTCAATCATATCAACCCTCCTTCGCCTATCGTCCAATTTCTGCAACCCACAAATCCTCAACCCTATTCTCATAAGGTTCATTCCACAGACCTGCTATCATCTTGGTCACTTGTCTCTGGACCCTCTCCACTTCCTCCCCATCA
The DNA here is from genome assembly GCF_054136105.1 of Typopeltis vanoorti. Classification (NCBI taxonomy): domain Eukaryota; kingdom Metazoa; phylum Arthropoda; class Arachnida; order Uropygi; family Thelyphonidae; genus Typopeltis; species Typopeltis vanoorti. Next base: position 115,336,564 of record NC_143553.1, read on the forward strand.
CGAAGAAACCATGGTGCCCATAACTGGTCACAGAAGTCCAGATGGGGTCTTATCAAGGCTCGATACAGAGGAACAACAACTTGCTTCTCTCTGCATGTTAAAGTATTTTTCATTAGCCAAGTGATTTGGTGAGCTGTTTTAGTTACTTTTGCAATGTGCCCCCTAAACTTCAACTCCCTATCCACCAGTACTCCCAAATCCCTGGCCTCATCAATCTCCTGGAGTACGGTTCCACCTATGCGATATACTGCTGCTATTCTTTTCACCCCAAAGTGCATAACCTTACACTTTGCCACATTAAACTGACATCCATTTTTCCTAGCCCAGTCCTCCAAACTATCCAAATCATCCTGTAAAATTTTGACATCCTGTGCACTCACAATTGCTCTACCCAACTTTGCGTCATCAGCAAACAAGTGAACACTTCCTCTCAAATCCTTTCCAATATCAGTGATGAACAAATTGAAAAGCAGTGGTCCAAGAACAGAGCCCTGCGGCACTCCACTAGTCACAAGACGTCTTTTTGATTCCACTCCTGAATAAACCACTCTCTGGTATCTCTCCTTCAACCACCCTCCTATCCATCTTACCAACCCTATATCTATCCCCATCTGCTCCAGTTTACTGATTAGGGTTCCATGTGGTATAATGTCAATGGCCTTGGCAAGGTCCAGTAGTATCACTGTAAACCCATTACCCCTATCCAGTTCAGCCGTCACTGTGTTATAAAACGTGAGCAAGTTACTGAGGCATGATCTACCCTTCACAAAACCATGTTGTCCCCCATACAATATCCCATTTTCATCTATCCAATCCTGTATCCTTTTCTTGACTAACTTCTCTAAGACCTTGACAATGATTCCTGATATGCTAATCGGTTGTCCCCCGTACAATATCCCATATTCATCTATCCAATCCTGTATTCTTTTCTTGACTAATTTCTCTAAGACCTTGACAATGATTCCTGATATGCTAATCGGTCGGTAATTTACAACAGCAGTCTTGGAACCACCTTTATGCAGTGGAACTGTTTTCCCTTCCTTCCACCCGCTCGGGACTAACCCAAACCTGAGACTCAAATTAAACAAAATGGTCAAGGGTACTGACAATTCTTTAGCTGCTTCTCGTACTACATGAGCTGGTATACCATCCAATTCCACAGATGTATTGACGTTGAGGTTATGCAATAGACTACTCATCTCCACTTCATTCACCACAATTCCCGTATAATCTACTGGTTTATTCGTTTCTGCAATGTCACCACCTGGATGATATATTCTTGCAAAGTGCTCACTCAGTAACTCAGCTATCTCAACTGATTCAGTTACCTCCCTACCATCGGCATTCTTTAAAATCATTCTGCCACGTACATTTTTCCTTTTACTTGCTACATATCTAAAAAACTCTTTAGGATTCTCTTTAGCCTGCATGGCCAATGTTCTTTTGTAATCCTTTTTTGCTTTTCTTACCACACTCGTCACCCTTCTGGCCTGCGCTTTATACTGTTCATGTGCCTGCCGGTCACCTTTCTCCTTAAATTCCCTCCATAGTTGTTTCTTTTTTTTGCACCTCATTCTTAATGGTGTTATTCATCCATTTAACCCCTACTTGATTTATTATTCGGACTCTAGGTATACAGTCAGCCATTGCTTCATACAAGCACTTCTTAACTACCTCCCATGCCCTATCAACTTCTAGTCCTTGCAGTTGTACATGCCATGGCACTGAGCCAATCAATCTCCTAAGCTTGTCATACTTTCCAGCCCGATAATTCCATATGTACCCTGTCTTAATTGAAAATTCTACACCTTTAGCCACCTCCCAAGTCAAGACCCTATGATCACTCTCACTGATTGGTGGCAATGTGGTCATATTTGTTACAGCCAAATCCTCAGATGTAATTACTAGGTCAAGCACTCTCTGATCCCTAGTATTTTCCATTGCATGCTGTCGCAGATAGTTATCCCTTAATAACCACATAAAATCCAATTCCTTCCTCCCGTGTGGCCTCTCCTCACTCCAATCAATGCGACCATAGTTGAAATCTCCCATAATAATTACCCTCCTTCCACTCATTTCTTCTATTTGCTTGTGCATATTGTCACCACCATCTTTTCCATCACCTGCAGCACCCAATTGTATATTTAGTTCTGCTAGCCACAATCTCACACCAAATGGCCTCAAATGTGCTCTTTTCTCTATACTAGGATATACATTAAAATAAATTTTAATATACTTCAGTATTTCAGCAACATCATGTTGCTACTTTCAAGAAACTTAAGAACAAGACACGTGCACACAGGCACAACAAACAGTAAGTGAGGAAGAAGCAGGAAGCTATTATTTCTCCTAAAGTCCTGATGGTGCCCCCTAGCAGGCAATGTTGGTATTCTTGGGTGATTGGTCAATTCAACTTCTATTCTCCTTGGCTGTAGCTCATCAGCTATCATCAACAATACTCCTCCCCCCATTTTATTCTCTCTGTCATTCCTGAACCCACTATACCCATCACATTCAATCTCACTAGCTATATCATCTACAGTCAGCCATGTTTCACTAATACCAATAACCTGTGGTCTGGAAGTGCCAACCATGGCCAAAAACTCTTTCTTCTTGTTCCTAATACTCCTAGTATTAGTGTACATGAATTTAAGACCCCCATTAGCCCCAACCCTACCTTGATGCCTTATATTAACTATCCCACTCTGGTTTGTTGTCCTTATTTGCTCTAGCATATTACATTCATTCTTACATTCAACTGCCTCCCTAAGGACTGTATATCTACTCCCCCCCCCCCCCCTAACAAATCTAGTTTCCCTGAATTTGCACATTCACTACATTCAGCAACATTTTCTCAAGTCTTCTTACACCATAACCATTCAAATGCAAGCCATCCATCTTATATAGATCCTTTCACCCATCAAACTCACTGCACACATCCACAAATTCCACACCACTCGTCATACATAACTTACGCATAAAGTCATTCGCAATTATGGCCCTCCTTTTAAACATTTCACTGTCATACCGTGGCAAAAGACTAATCATTCTAACTCTCTTACTCTTTTCTTTTGCTACCTCAAACAATTCATTCAGGTCTTCTATCATTTCCATTTTATCTCCTTTCAAATCATTCGTACCTGCCACAACAATCATTTCTTTCACCCTTTCCTTTTGCTCTCTAATAGACTCAGTTACATCCTTTATGGTCGCACCAGGTTGGTACGATTTTGTCAAATCCTCTACTAACACACCTCGTACTACAACGTCAACTAGGATATACATTAAAATAAATTTTAATATACTTCAGTATTTCAGCAACATCATGTTGCTATTTTCAAGAAACTTAAGAACAAGACACGTGCACACAGGCACAACAAACAGTAAGTGAGGAAGAAGCAGGAAGCTATTATTTCTCCTAAAGTCCTGATGGTGCCCCCTAGCAGGCAATGTTGGTATTCTTGGGTGATTGGACTGAAGGTCTTCTGATGTAGGTTTCCCAAATTTGAGGCAGTCTCATGCAGCCAAATTTGTTGAGGTTTGGATTGTTTCTTAGGGCTGAAGCTGATTCCATGAAAAGCCTTTGATATTTGTATTTACTACGGTGTATTATCGTGGCTTTCTTCCACCGTATTCTATGGCAGGTATCCAGCGCATGGTCAGCAAGACCAGAGTGACTGTATTGGTGAAACCGGATGTAGTCCTTGTGTTCTGAAATTCTGATATTTGCTGTCCTGCCTGTTTGGCCAAAGTAGGACAGCTTACAGCTGCAAGGGACGTGGTATACACCAGGTAGGTCGGGGGGGGGGGGGGGGTTGGTCTTTAGTAGAGCGGATAAGGGATGCCAATTTTTTATATGGTCTGTAACAAGAAGTTATGTTTTTTTAGAATTTTTGTAATTTTTTCCGAGGTGCCTCGGATGTAGGGTATGGTGATGGATTTAGAGTAATCCTTGTTGTGAGGGGAGTTGTGGTTTACTGGTTTCAATATTTTTTGGATTTTTTTTTGGGGGGGGGGAGGTAGCCATTGGCTGAGGAAGTGTTGAGAATGTGGTTTAGTTCTGTGGTTAGGTCATTGTTATTTGAACAGATAAGTTTAGCCCTTTTGTGTAGTGTCTTAATGACTCCATATTGTTGCAAGGAGGGGGTGGTGGGATTGTTGGTGAATGTATCTGCCTGTATGAGTGGGTTTTCTATAGACTGGGAAAACCAAGGTTCCATCAGGCTGCTGGGTGACTAGTGTGTCTAAGAAAGGAAGGCAGTTATTTTTTTCCTCTTCCAGGGTGAATTTGATTCTGGGGTGTTGGTTGTTTAAGTGTGTTAGGAAGGAGAGGAGTGCATCGGAGCCATGTGGCCAAATAGCAAACACATCATCAACATAGTGAAGCCAAATGGTTGGTTTTTGTGGGGCAGAGTTTAAGGCTTTCTCTTCAAAAGTCTCCATATAAAAGTTGGCCAAGGGCAGGGAGAGGGGAGAACCCATGGCTGTCCCCTCTATTTGTTTATAGAATTTTCCTTGCCAAACAAAATAGCCTGAGTTCATTGTGAACTGAAATAGAGGGCTGTGGTATCGTGAGGAAATTTAGCTTGGATTAGATCTATAGCAAGTTGTTTTGCATCAGAGGAGCCTCAAGTGATTAGAGTGCAGATTCAATAAGTACTGAAGTCATTCTGTAAAGATAATGGCCATAGTTGCATCTGCATCATGCAGTTTTGAGAGACTGAGTAAGCTAGTGACGTAATAGTAACCACTGCATGCTTAAAGCATTTGCAAAAATATAGTCCATGTCACATGGTATGTTATCCCTGAAATAACCAGGTTATTGCTGTTTTTGCAATACCCTGGTTCTTATTCATTTGCCTAGAACAACTGGAATCATCAGAACAGTTAGCATCTTTTTCCGTTCTTTTAGTGTCCAGTGTCAGTATTTTGTAGTTTCCTCTGTCTTGCCAGTTGGTGTGAATGTTCTGGATCTCTGTGAGGGTGTCTGTTGCTTCTATGGTGCAGTGCACTGTATTATTATTATTCTGGGCAACTCCAAGGAGTCGACAGACTCATCGAGGGAGGCCCTAACATCATATCAAGAACAACTATTCCACATTGACACAGTATCTATCATACCTTGCCTTGAACTCATTCACGGTCGTAGCACCCACAACAAACTCTGGAAGCTTATTTCACTCATTCACCACTCTCCAAGTAAAAAACCTAGCTCTAACACCCTTGTCAACTTCCATGCTTCCTATGTTCTTGCCCAGCTTCCATGCATGGCCCCTAGTCCTCCCACCACCAGTCATATTTTCAAAAATATCTTCTGGATCAATCTTATAGAAACCCTTCAGTAATTTGAATGTCTCAATCATATCACCCCTCCTTCGCCTATCGTCCAATTTCTGCAACCCACAAATCTTCAACCTATTCTCATAAGGTTCATTCCACAGACCTGCTATCATCTTGGTCACTCGTCTCTGGCCCCTCTCTACTTCCTCCCCATCACGAAGAAACCCTGGTGCCCATAACTGGGCACAGTAGTCCAGATAGGGTCTTATCAAGGCTCGATACAGAGGAACAGCAACTTGTTTGTCTCTGTATGTTAAAGTATTTTTCAGAAGCCAAGTGATTTGATGAGCTGATTTAGTCACTTTTGCAACGTGTCCCCTAAACTTCAATTCCCTATCCACCAACACTCCGAAATCCCTGGCTTCATCAATCTCCTGTAGTACGGTTCCACCAATGCGATATACTGCTGCTATTCTTTTCACCCCAAAGTGCATAACCTTACACTTTGCCACATTAAACTGACATCCATTTTTCCTAACCCAGTCCTCCAATCTATCCAAATCATCCTGTAAAATTTTGACATCCTGTGCACTCACAATTGCTCTACCCAACTTTGCATCATCAGCAAACAAGTGAACACTTCCTCTCAAATCCTTTTCTATATCATTGATGAACAAATTGAAAAGCAGTTGTCCAAGAACAGAGCCCTGCGGCATTCCACTAGTCACAAGCCGTCTTTTGGACTCCACTCCTGCATAAACCACTCTCTAGTATCTCTCCTTCAACCACCCTCCTATCCATCTCACCAACCCTGTATCTATCCCCATCTGCTCCAGTTTACTGATTAGGGTTCCATGTGGTATCCTATCAAAGGCCTTGACAAGGTCCAGTGGTATCACTGTAAACATATTACCCCTATCCAGTTCAGCCGTCACTGTGTTATAAAACGTGAGCAAGTTACTGAGGCATGATCTACCCTTAACAAAACCATGTTGTCCCCCCATACAATATCCCATTTTCATCTATCCAATCCTGTATTCTTTTCTTGACTAATTTCTCTAAGACCGATTCCTGATATGCTAATCGGTCAGTAATTTACAACAGCAGTCTTGGAACCACCTGTATGCAGTGGAACTATTTTCCCCTCTTTCCACCCCCTTGGGACTAACCCAGACCCGAGACTCAAACAAAATGGTCAAGGGTACTGACAATTCTTTAGCTGCTTCTCGTACAACATGAGCTGGTATACCATCCAATCCCAGGGATGTATTGCCATTGAGGTTATGCAATAGACTACTCACCTCCACTTCATTCACCACAATTCCCATATAATCTACTGGTTTATTCGTTTCTGCAATGTCACCACCTGGATGATATATACTTGCAAAGTGCTCACTCAGTAACTCAACTATATCAACTGAATCAGTTACCTTCCTAGCATCGGCATTCTTTAAAATCATTCTGCCATGTACATTTTTCCTTTTACTTGCTACATATCTAAAAATGTGCCTGCCGGTCACCTTTCTCCTTAAATTCCCTCCATAGTTGTTTCTTTTTTTGCAGCTCAAGCTTAATAGTGTTATTCATCCATTTAACCCCTACTTGATTTATTATTCAGGCTCTTGGTATACAGTCAGCCATTGCTTCATGCAAACACTTCTTAACTGCCTCCCATGCACTATCAACTTCTAGTCCTTGCAGTTGTACATGCCATGGCACTGAACCAATCAAACTCCTAAGCTTGTCATACTTTCCAGCCCAATAATTCCACATGTTCTCTGTCTTAATTGAAAATTCCACACCTCTAGCCACCTCCCAAGTCAAGACCCTATGATCACTCTCACCAATTAGTGGCAATGTGGTCATATTTGTTACAGCCAAATCCTCAGATGTAATTACTAGGTCAAGCACTCTCTGACCCCTAGTATTTTCCATTACATGCTGTCACAGATAGTTATCCCTTAATAACCGCATAAAATCCAATTCCTTCCTCCCGTGTGTCCTCTCTTCACTCCAATCAATGCGACCATAGTTGAAATCTCCCATAATAATTACCCTCCTTCCACTCATTTCTTCTATTTGCTTGTGCATACTGTCACCACCATATTTTCCATCACCTGGTCTATAGCAGCACCCAATTGTATATTTAGTTCTGCTAGCCACAATCTCACACCAAATGGCATCAAATGTGCTCTTTTCTCTATCCTGCAATTCAACTTCTATTCTCCTTGGCTGTAGCTCATCAGCTATCATCAACAATACTCCTCCCCCCATTTTATTTTCCCTGTCATTCCTGAACACACTATACCCATCACATTCAATCCCACTAGCTATATCATCTACAGTCAGCCATGATTCACTAATACCAATAACCTGTGGTCTGGAAGTGCCAACCATGGCCAAAAACTCTTCCTTCTTGTTCCTAATACTCCTAGCATTAGTGTACATGAATTTAAGACCCCCATTAGTCCCAACCCTACCTTGATGCCTTATATTAACTATCCCACTCTGATTTGTTGTCCTTATTCGCTCGGGCATATTATATTCATTCATACATTCAACTGCCTCCCTAAGGACCGTGTATCTTCCTAATATACCCTGTTGTAGTCAGTTGATGAGAGTTGTTGGGTTGTGCTTGTTGATGCGAGTTACTAATCTGCAAAAGAAAATTGCACAAAAAAGGAAACTTGGATGAGGTTAATTTTAGTCACCAAAAGGAGAGCTTGCATCTTCAATATATTTGGAGAGAACTGGTAATAATAAAGCAAGGATGCTGTAAAGATCATCTAATATTTTGTTAGGAAAGTGGCTTATTTCTGTTTGGCCAAGGAAGATATCCTCACTGTATAGATGGTTGACCTGCAGAAATTAAAGTTTTGTGATAGACACTAAAAGAGGTTGGTGGTGCGATTATTAGATTTCAGAGAATGATAAAGACATCACTTAAAAGTCAAAGCTAGACAGCTAGGCAAGATCACATTGTGAGGAATGCTGAGAACTGCTTAGGGCTTTTGACCCAATGGCCATTACTCACCTTCCTATGGTTGCTAAATATCTTCTGCCTGTATTCAAAACAAACAAAGATGAACTGACAAGTTGATTGTTTCTCTACTGGCTGAGACCACCCGTGATGGTACATCAGTCATGCCTTCAGGGACATAATGCAGATAAACAGTTCCTCCTTCCCCCATTGCCATTTTCATCGGGGTGAAAAGTGAGCTAATGGAACAAACTCAACAGAAATAACTTTAGTATAAGTAAAAATAACAAAAGATTAAGTTAACAGAGATCGTGGATCTACAGAAATACAATGTGGATATAATTAGTATTACTAAGACAAGACAAAACAGGCAAGCTACTTTTAAATAATAATGATGGTATATTCAGGTAATACTGCTCTGGGAAAGGAAGGAATAGCTATAATATGCTAAACACAAATATAAACTTCTTGAATGGCAAGCATTTCGAGAAGAGATATTAAAGCAAATTTCAAGATAGGAAATTGAACAGTGAGTTTTTTTTTTTTTTTTTTTTTTTTTTTTTTTTTTTTTTGTGCCCATTGTCTCATAAAGTATTTCAGATGGAATGAAGTAGAGGAATGCTGCAAGTTCTAAAGATGGTAACTGTTATATAAAAATGAAAGGCTGGATCTTGTTGAAAATCTTAATAGTTGTGTAAAAAATGAATCCCAGAGGCATTTGCAGTTGTGCTTCACTAGAGGATTATAAGCCATTTCAAAAGGATAAAACAGCTATCAGTTTCTTTTTCTAATGTAAAGTTCATATTTGGATATGGCTATTTGGCTCCTTAGCCAAGACACACCAGATACATTTTAAGTGCATTTTAATATCTAGTTCTAGGGCCCCAGTTCCCAACTTTTTTGACTTGTGAATGTCTTTCAACATCCAATTTTTATCATGAAACACAAGCCTATTTTCTCTAAAATTGAATAATAGTTCTGAATTTTTATTAAGAAATATTCAGTACTATATTTTAAATAAGGGATGTTGCCTAATAATATGAATGCCTACTAAAAGGTTTCCTCAAATTCTCCAAAATGGAAGAGTAGAAGGAAAGATACTGCTGAGAAAACCTAGAAGGAAATGGATAGAAAATCTCAAGCATATATGTGGTCTGAACTCTTAGAGAATTTGAAATGACTTGACTGTTGATGGATTGGAGTGGATAGCTATTGTTCATGGCAACCCACCTTAGTCAGTTGAGGAAAATGATGAATATGAAATTAAATACCTATATATTACACTGCCTTTAAGAATGAAAAAAAGAAAATTAGTATGAAAATGTATTCCTTTAACACTATTAGTATAATATAAGATAGTAAACTAATTATTATTAGGGCATCTCCATGGAGTCTTCTGACTCCATATATTTTGCTACTTTCCAAGTTATGTAACAGGTTATCCAAGTTATGCAACAGGTTGCATGCATTCCATTTAGGAACATCCATATATTTTGCTACTTTCCAAGTTATGTGACAGGTTATCCAAGTTATGCAACAAGTTGCATGCTAAACCTGTTGCATAACTTGGATAACAATTTAGCAGTAAGTACAGGTGTGATATCAGCATATATGCTCAGCCAAACTATGTCCTTAGCATGTTTGTATAATCTGAGTCTTAGCTCAAGAAAGATAAAGATCCCATAGGAATGAATGTATGATAGTCCTGATATACATGATATTATCATAATAAGATTAGTGCAAAAACTGATTTGTCTAACATACTTACCTATACGTATCTCTGAAGTGATGGTGAAAATTTTAGAGACGTTGGCGATAACTCTCATATAGAAATGGGTGGTTCCTTGTAGAGTATAGCATGAGTCAACTAAAGGCAGACATAACTGAGCAGTTTGCTCTCCTTTTATAATGTTATAACTGAGTTGGATAAAGAGAATGGATACACTATTGTTAATATTTAATGAATTTATCCTATATAGGCTGCGCCATTGTTATTTATAATGTGTATTATAAATAATATTTCATTTACTAACAATTATTTTTATTTTTGACTCCGAGTGTCCCTATATGTTATTATATTTGCACAAAGAGTTCACTCCAATTGGTGCAATGACTTTAACTCACTCTTTCAGAATCCAACTAATCATTGACTCAATACCAAGTACAAAATAAACACATTTAATAAAAACTTAAAACAACATATATACACTTCTAGTAAAAATACATAACTACAACTACAGATTAAATGGATCCAAGGCCTTATTTAAAAAATACAAACTTACTCTTAAGACAACACTTTTTCTTTCTTAATCAAAAAAATGTTCATAGTCTTTTTCTTTTCCTGTTAAGGCTCTTTTCCAGAAGTTACAAGGTTCTGTACTTCAATTTTAGGATCCCTTTAAAATTCTTTTTTTTACTGCCTCACACAAAACAAAATCAAGCTCCTTCCTACTTGAATATATCTTGGCCAGTTTATAAAAACTTAGTTTCAAGATTTCCCTTTTCTTTACTTATTCCGTCTTGAAACATATTATTTCCACTATTCCTTTTTCGGAATACAATATGAAATTTCCTTTTAACTGCCGCACACAAAAAATCAAGTTCCTCCCAACTTGAATATTCCTCGGCCAGTTTATAAAAACTTAGTTTCAAGATTTCCTTTTTCTTCTGTACTTATTCCTTCTTGAAACATATTATTTCCACTATTCCTTTTTCGGAATACAATATGAAATTTCCTTTTAACTGCCGCACACAAAAAAATCAAGTTCCTCCCAACTTGAATATTCCTCGGCCAGTTTATAAAAACTTAGTTTCAAGATTTCCTTTTTCTTCTGTACTTATTCCTTCTTGAAACATATTATTCCCACTATTCCTTTTTCGGAATACAATATAAAATTTCCTTTTGACTGCCGCACACAAAAAAATCAAGTTCCTTCCTACTTGAATATATCTTGGGCAGTGTTCTAAAACTTTCCGAATGCTCTCTTGTTTACCACTGTAACTTGGATACGCAACGCTTTTCTTGTCAGCTGTCAATCAAACATCAAGTTCACTCCGGGAGCATGTGCACTTCAACAACGTCAGAAACTACGCATTGTAAAAATATGGCTGACTCGCTGTATCCACTAGCGCTGAAGAAAGTCTTTCATAAACACAAAAATTCAACATTTAAAAATACAACAAACTTTCTTATAAATAATACAAATAATCAATTAAGTAAGTACTTCAATATTTTTACTTCTTTACATATTACTTCTAACATAATATTTTCATAACGAGCACATCACAAGTGCAGACACTGCGTGTATGAAAACAAAAACTAACAAGCAATATTAATACGTAAAAATATTCAGAATTTTTTAATATGATTATTTTTACACTATCATACTGTGTTATATTGTATCATATCATATCAAATGTCTTTGCCAAGACATTTGATAAGTACCACATGAGAGGCTGTTGCATAAACTGGAGAATATGGGATTAGAATATAAACTATTGATTTGGATAAGTGGGTGACTGATGGGCAAGTATCAGAAAGTGGCATATGGGAGAGGGGTGAATCTGCCATATTTAAGGTGACCAGTGGCATACCCAGTGGTCACCTTAAATCAGTCCTTTGAATGTTGTTCAGTCTGTACATTAATGATAATAGGAAGGACCTGATAGGAGATGTTTGGTTATTTTCGGAGGATGCAACGATATGCAGGACAATCAGGGATGCTACTGATTGTCCTGCATATTGTTGCATCCTCTGGTATACAGTACTTACAAAATGATTTGAATAGGCTAGAACTGTGGGCAAATGATAATAGCTGTGAATTCAGTGTTATTAAGTGTAAAGTTATGCACTTTAGGACGATGAGATTTTCAATGCTTGGAGAAACTGATGCAGCTAGGATTGTTGGAATTAGTAGATAGGAATTTAAAGTTCAAAGAGCCCATGCCAAAAGTCAAAAGGTCTCATTGACTATGTTATTGTTGATAGTGATGTTTTCTCCCTAGTGCAGGACACCAGAGTGTACAGAGGATTTGAAATGGGAAGTGATCACCATTTAGTCTTGAGCAGGATAAAATTGAGAATTTCATATTGAAAAGAAGAACGTGTAAGAAAGTCTTAAAGCAAATAAAAGTTGAGTAGCTCTCAGATGTGAACTGTAGACTAAAATACACAAACATTATTCAAGAAGAGTTTGAGAACAGGAACCAAATTTGGAGATTCAGTGGCAAGTCCTGAAGAAAACACTGATTGATTCAGCCCAGAGAGTCATGTAGTGAGGTTATCTGCAAGGATAGAAAAATTAGAACTCCAAGGTGGGACACTGGAAGTTAAAGAGGCATTGAAGGAAAAGAAGAAAGCATATCAAAAGTTCCTGCCAAATAAGTCATCTTTTGCTCTTAGAGAATACAGAAACAAATGTAAGTAAACTAAACACTATGTAAAACTAGCTAAACAAAAAATCATGGGAAGACTTTGGTAAGAACAATATAGAAAATAAATATCAAGAAGGTGGCAAGATATTCTGGATATTTTTGAAGAAGCTTAGGAATGGAGGAAAGAGTGCTGTAAAAGGAATTAGAGATGATAAAGGTTGACATGAAAACTGGAGAAAAGGATATCCTTGAAGTATGGAGTAATTATTTCAAAAAATTGCTAAATGAAACAAGCAGTGATAGTATAGTGGTAAAAAACACTCAACAGGCATGCAGTCAGGAATACATATCCATACTTGAAGTAGAAAATGCCATCAAGGGCCTGAAATGTGGAAAGGCAGCAGGAGTAGATGATATTCGACCAGAAATGCTCAAGTATGGAGGCATAAAAGTCTTACAATGGCTACACTGCATAGTTCAGAAAGCCTGGGCAGAGGGACAAATTCTGGATGATTGGAGTAGAGCTCTCATAGTACCCATATATAAAAAAGGGAAGCAAAACTAAATGAGAATTACAGAGGTATTTCTGTACTGACTGTTCCTGTTAAGAGTTCTGCAAGTACTTGAGAAACGGTTCAGAAGAATTGTGGAAGTGAATCTTGGCAAAGAACAAGCTGTATTCAGGCCAAACAGAGGCTGTCAGGATCAAATTTTCACTTTACGACAAATAGCTGAGAATTCGTAAGAATATAACAAAGATCTGTATTTAAATTTTGTAGATCTGGAAAAGGCATATGACAAAGTGCCAAGAGAGAAGCTATTCAAAATGCTACAATTATATGATGTCAATGGAGCATTATATCAAGCAATAATTAGTTCTTTATTTGAGTTGTAAGTCAGCAATTAGAATTGAAAGAAGTACAGGAAGATGGTTTAATGTTAAATCTGAGCAGCCTCCACATGGTATTCCTGGACACCTCGAGGTGACCGACTGCCTCACTACTGTATTCCTCCCTACCTGGGTTAGCACCTCTGGCAGGGGGTTTTGTTTCTTCGCTGGCACAAATTCTACTGATGGGAACAGCTCTGGCTTGGATTGGTTGGAGTTAGGAAACTTCTCAAGAGTAGATCCCGAGGTCCGTGACTTGTTTGATGGCACGTTACTCACCCATCCTAGCAGCATCCTGAAGAACAAGAAGAATCGTCATCGTAATGATTGTGGACATTCTGTACCTGCTAGAGAGCGACAACAACCTTCCAGTGGTCCATCAGTTCCTGCTTTGAGACATTTTGTATGCCCTGACTGCAGTTATGCATTTTCCATCACAGTAAGCCTCGGAGTACATCAGTGCATATAGCAGCATGAGGTGAATGCTGCTATATGCACCGAATGCATTAAAGTACATTGGACTGCTGAAGAGGAAAAGATTCTAGCCACTCATGAGATCCAGTTGTTGGCTGCAGGCATAAAGAACATTAATGAGGCTTTGGCTAAGGTATTTCAACATAGATCGTTAGATGCCATCAAAAGCCATAGAAGAAAGGCCATCTACAAGAGGCTGGTTCAGGAGCTGACTGAACATCCATCTCATGAAGGTACCCTGAGATGGGTGTCTCAGGTAATATCTCCGTACCTCCCGTCCCTTCAGCTTCTTCTTTCATCAATCAATCCCATAGGCTGTCCTTTGAATCACCTGAGGAGGCTTTGATTTCCAGATTGGCATCTTCCCTGGACAAGCCTCCTCTTTCTGAGTTCAGCCATAGCGCTCTTCAAGAAATTATCATTGCCCATTTGATGGGACAGGATTTTGAAGATCAATTGAATCGCTACCTTCAGAAGGAATTCTCTTAATACCAGACACCTCCTCAGCCCTGCCCACCTGTAGTTGTGTGTAGGAGAAAGCACAGGAAGAGGGCCTATGCAGTAATGCAGACCCTCTGAGAAAACAGAAGGATGTGTGCCAAAATCCATTTTAGATGGCACTTCCCCTCCACCTCTGAAAAAACAACATGAAAACTTCATGGAGTTTTGGAGTTCGGTGTTCTCCACTCCGCCTCTCAATTTTTTGAGAGTGACTCACCCATGGTATTGCAGTCTATTCCTGCATCACAACTTTATTGTCCCATATCCATTCAAGAAATAAAATCAGCTTTCCCTGCAAAAATATCTGCCCCTGGACCAGGCAGTTTCCCAGCATCAAGACTTCGTAGGATGCCTCTCCCTCTCCTACAGGACTTAATAGATCTTATTCTCCCTACAAGAGTGATTCCACCATATCCTTGTGCCTCAAGAACTATTTTTATTCCCAAGAAGGAAACCTCTACACATGCTTCAGACTATAGGCTTATTACTATATCACCAGCGATTCTTAGACTTCTCCATAAGATATTGGTTCAGACAACCACAGCAATATGTACAGCACGACTATCAGCAGAGAGCCTTTATCCCTCCGAATGGCTGTGCCAAGAACATCTACTTCCTTTCCTCTACTTTCAGATTCCCAACGCCACCTTAAGCCTATATACATGCCGTCCCTGGACCTCCAAAAAGCCTTTGATAGCATCTCCCTTCCTGCTATCTGTTGTTGGTTGTTCAGAACCTTTCTTATCTATGTTAGGGAGTTCTATAGGTGCTCCATCTCTATCACAACTGGGGTCCATGTGGCCACAATACCTGTGGTGCAGGATGTTCGTCAGAGCGACCGTCTATCTCCTTTATTCTTCAGTTGCATTATAGAAAGTTTCTTTGCTCTCTTCCTAACCATATTGGTTACTTTCTAGGTGCCTCTTTCATCAATGCTATGGCCTTTGCTGATGAACTTATTTTCGTAGCCTCCATAAAGATAGGCTTGCAGGAACTCCTTGATTGGGCAGCTGACTTCTTTCATACAGAGGCCTGAATATTAATGTTGAGAAGTCCTGTTCATTAGCTCTTGTCCCTTGAGGTCACGACAAAAAGCTAAAGGTCGAGAGTATAGAGTTTTCCCTGCAAGTGAGACCATTGCATGCTTTGAACATCCTAAACCTTGGTGTTATGTTCACTCCAAAAGGGAGGTCTTCTGCCCCCCCCCCTTCTGCCTTAGAGTCTGGGCTTACCGTTTTGAGGCGAGCTCCTCTTAAGCCCCAGCAAAGGCTCTTTATTTTGTCCTATTATCTCCTACCTCGATTTTACCACAAGATGATTCTTGGTAGGAAGTATATCTCAGTACTGTCCCGAATGGATAGGGCTGTTTGTGCTGCCGTTAGATCATGGTTCCGATTACCGCCAAACACCCGAATAGCATATATTTTCATGCTCAGGTGAAGGACAGCAGGCTCGGATGGGTCCCATCACTAAGGTGGTTGATTCCACAGCTCCGCTTATCTAGAATAGGAAAACTAACTTGCAGCTTCATCCTCTCCTATCTGTAGGAGAGGATGAAAATCTGTAGGGAGGCTTTTCATAACCCTAGTATCTAAGAGGATTTTAGACGTGTGAAGGGGTGGACCAAGTATCAGGGTGCCCAGATTGAGACAGTAAGAGATGAGTATAAGAGATGGGCATCTTTGCTTTATAGATCTGTAGACAGCGCCTCTTTACTAGCATCACACATGGTACCCCACAACATCAGTGGGTACGTGATGGGAATAGATTACTTTCAGGTTTTGAGTTTATTGATTTAATAAGGGCTAGAATAAATGCCCTGCACACTAGGGCCCACAGCCCGATGGGGCAGTGAATACATTAGCTGTAAGGCTGGCTGCCGTTATAGCGAGACTTTGTCTCATATTTCCCAATCCTGTTTCCGGACACATGGTGTCCGTGTGCAGAGACATGATGCTGTGGTCTCCATATTAGCTAATCATTTTAATAACAAAGGTTGGGAGACCACAGTTGAACCACACAGTAGTACAACGTTAGAAAGCCAGATATAGCAAGGAGGAGAGATGGTGATGTTTGGGTGATTGATTTTCAGGTAGTGGGTATTGAGTGCTCACTTACCTATTGCCATAATAGCAACATTCAGTACTATGAGTGAAATGCTGATCTTACCAGGCAAATAGAAGAAAAGCTTGGGGTGGCTCCTTGTTTTACCAATGCCACCTTCTCTATCGCTAGTGGTATGTGGAGTGCTATAGAGACTTGTCTTTACTTGGTTTATCCGAGAAAGATGTTAAAGTTATTTCTTTGATAACCCTGCAGGATACACTGGTTGCCTGGCATTACCATTAACGCTTCACAAATAGGATACCAAGGACTGGCGTCGGGTGATACCCTTGGAATCTTTCTTTTTATGTAAAGGCTTTGGCCTACTTAAGTCCTTTTTTTGGACATTATGTAAGAGTAGTACTGCTCTATCAGTACAAAGTATAATAAAATAAAAATTAAATCTGGTGTCAGACAAGGATATACATTATCCCCTCTGTTATTCATTTATATGGATCACATTATAAAGGAAAGTGGTATTAAACCTCATATCAAAATTGGAGATGTTAATGTCAGCTCTTTGCTTCTTGCAGAGAATGTTATACTTCTAAATAAATCCACTACAGGTCCGCAAGATTCCCTGACTAAATTGAATAACTGTTGTAATAGATATGGTATGAAGATCAGCAATAACAAGACAAAGACAATGAAAATAGGCAGAAGCATTGAAAATATGAACTATATTGTGAATGGAGAAGCTATAGAACAAGTAAAATATTTCACCTACTTAGGTACGATTTTTAGTGAAGATGATAAATTAAATATGGAAATAGACAACAGAATCAACAAAGCTGGTATAGTAGGAAGTCAACTGAATAAATTTATATGGAATAAGAAAGAAATTAGCTGTATACAAGACAGTGTCCAAACCAATTTTAATTTACAGATCTGAGAGCTGGGCCAGAAGTAAAACACTTGACCAAAGACTAGAGACCGCAGATATGAGAGTCCTGAGAAAGATTAGGGCATGAACAGATGGCATCAATGGCAATATCATATTATAAAACGAGAATACCAAGAACCTGACATTGTCAGCATTCAGGAATGCATTAGCAGAGCCTCAGGTGATATGGTCACTTAAACAGAATGGGCAAGGAAAGATTAGCAAAACAAGTGTTGTCTGCCAGTTTGGCAGGAAAAAGACCCAGAGGAAGACCAAGATATAGGTGAATTGAATATGGTAAAAAGTGCCTTAGAAGATAGAAATATAAGATCTGATAATGTTGGAGTCTTGACAGGTAATGATGTAAATTTTTCATGTAGTACTATCATATCCTCTACACCCCTTGAGGATACATGATGAAGTCCCATACCAAAAATTGAGGATAACTGCAATGCTGAAGCAAACATTGACATTTAAGAATGTCTTTTTTCCCTTTCACAAAGCCTGGATACAACTGCACCTAGACTACTGCATGTTTTGTTTGCTGGGTTCCAGTGGTATAAATGGCAATATCATATTATAAAACGAGAATACCAAGAACCTGACATTGTCAGCATTCAGGAATGCATTAGCAGAGCCTCAGGTGATATGGTCACTTAAACAGAATGGGCAAGGAAAGATTAGCAAAACAAGTGTTGTCTGCCAGTTTGGCAGGAAAAAGACCCAGAGGAAGACCAAGATATAGGTGAATTGAATATGGTAAAAAGTGCCTTAGAAGATAGAAATATAAGATCTGATAATGTTGGAGTGTCCTTGGTAAATGTGGCGGTCGAGTTTAGCTAGTCTAGAAAACGTGTTTTTAAAGTTAAATATAGTGTGGCTTTTTGTCACAAATTATGCTGCAATTGTGCATCGGTTAGAAACAAGTGTCCTTCAGTGGTGTTATTGTTTAGAACTGTGTTGTATATATTGTGTTTTCACTGCCGTTTGTTTCACTATAACAACGTGTAAAGATGGCGTCCAACAAGAAACGTACGTCAGCGGCGCGCAGGACTTCTACTACTACACGAAAGGCTGGCTCAGCGTTAGATTTTTCGCAATGGATGCGGTGCGGAAACTGCTACATGTATGCACCGAAAAATGTGAAGGATCTGTGGTCGGTCTGGCAAAATGAGAAGAAAGAAAATGTCGACGTATGTGAGAAGTGTCGGGATAGGCTGGAGCGTTTAGGAATGGAAGCATCCCCCCACCCCCCCCCCCCCCCACCCCCCCCCCCCCCCACCCCCCCCCCCCCCCACCCCCCCCCCCCCCCACCCCCCCCCCCCCCCACCCCCCCCCCCCCCCACCCCCCCCCCCCCCCACCCCCCCCCCCCCCCACCCCCCCCCCCCCCCACCCCCCCCCCCCCCCACCCCCCCCCCCCCCCACCCCCCCCCCCCCCCACCCCCCCCCCCCCCCACCCCCCCCCCCCCCCACCCCCCCCCCCCCCCACCCCCCCCCCCCCCCACCCCCCCCCCCCCCCACCCCCCCCCCCCCCCACCCCCCCCCCCCCCCACCCCCCCCCCCCCCCACCCCCCCCCCCCCCCACCCCCCCCCCCCCCCACCCCCCCCCCCCCCCACCCCCCCCCCCCCCCACCCCCCCCCCCCCCCACCCCCCCCCCCCCCCACCCCCCCCCCCCCCCACCCCCCCCCCCCCCCACCCCCCCCCCCCCCCACCCCCCCCCCCCCCCACCCCCCCCCCCCAATAAAAGAAAAGCTAATTTTCTGACATATAATAATAAACACTCATCCCACGGAAGATTGATTACCCTATTATCAGAATGGATTTGCCCTCTTCTGCCACGTTCAGAAGTGTCAAGGGGCCTCGCATCTATGGTCACACAGTAGTGTACTTGTTTGTTTTCATTATTAATCATTCACTAGGGAGATAGCCTTATCGAAGCAGCTACATTAGCACAATCAGAAAAACTACTTCATGCAGCATGTATTTGAGGAATATCAATTGCAGTTATCCCCCAACTTTCGCAGAGGTGTAATATCAGAGTGAGACCTCCTTAATGTCCTCAATGAAGGAATATGCTCTGAAATAAAGGACCAAGGAGTGATGGTCATAAGAAGAATCTTGGGATGTGGGGATGGGCATCCCCCCCCCCCCCCCAAAAAAAAAAAGCATTATCATTACCTTCAGTAGACCAAAACCATCTACATCGGTCAAAGCCAGATATCTCAAACCCCTTTCAGTACTTTAAATGTCACAAATATGGTTTGGTTATTCTCAAACTGCCTATCATGCCTTTGACATCTGTGTCTGATGTGGCAATAAAGAACACGAGAATAGAAAATTGTAAGAGCGAAACATCAAAATGCTCTGTGAGGAAGACCATCCAGCAGTCTATCAAATGTGCCAAAAGATGGAAGGATGAGAAAGAGATTGAAAAGAATCTAGCTTCCTCCTGGTACAGATGTTTCTCAAGATGTTTCTTGAGATATTGCAGTTACCATCCCCTTTAATTTTAATGGAGGATTTAAATGGACACGATACTCAGTGGGGGTGGTGCCTGAACAAACATCAGGGGAAGAGTTGAGTGTATGCTTGACAACAACAATCTCTCCCTTTTAAATGCAGGAAGCAATACCTTCTATATGCCTACCTGAACATTCACTGCCATTGGCTTAACTATCTGCTCACCTTTCTTTTAACCAATGTTTACGTTCGAAACTGAGAACCTATTTGGAGGTGATCACTTTCCCTATGATAATCACTTTGTGCATGGGCTACCATGTGCTAAATCATTGATAACACAGTTGAAAATTGAGCAAGCTGATTGCTCTGCCTTTTCCTCATTATTTGAATTTGATTCTGTGGCAGTCTGTTCATGTATGATCAGTGATGCAGTGAAGTATGCAATAGTGTTATAGGAGCACCCAGAATTCCTAAAACATCTATAGTCAGTTCCCACATTTTCCTAAACCTTAGTACAATGATGATTAAGTCCAGAATAAAGCTGGGGTAATTTCCACAGATACCTCACAACAACAAACCCTAATTGCTTTCAAATGTGCTTGAGGCTGAGCAAGATGCATCACTCGCCAGAGCCAGAAGGAATCCTGGATCCAATATACATCTGCTGTACAAGATTAACCAACAGAACGAAGTACTGGGAAAAAATGCAGCAAATGAAAGGTGGATATACCACTCAACAGCAGTTGCCAACACACTTGGGAGGAAACTGTGAAAACATCGACATCTTCCTATCTCCCTTTCCCACAAGTTTCTTGCATAAAAAGCAAAGCAAAAAAAACAACTTCTAACAGGACCAAAGAATACAGCACACTGTTTGCTGAAGAACTGAAAGCTGCATTACATAAATGCTGTCCAGCTACTTTTGGGCCAGATAATATCCATTTCAAGATGGTAAAACGTCTATCATCATTGTTCATGACAACTTTCCTTGCACCTTTACAACAGAATTTTCAGTGAGAGCATATCTGGATACCTGACAGAAGGCAATTATTATTGCCTTTCCTAAGCCACAGAAGGATCCAGAAATCCCCAAATAATTACTATCTAATTGTTCTGGCCAGCTATTTGCTCCAAATTCTGAAAAAAAAAAAAAAAAAAAAAAAGATTAATTCTCATCTTTTATGATTTCTGGAGAAAAACAACTTTTTTTGACAGAGCACAGTTTGGCTTCTGAAATTATTATTGTACTACTGATCTAGTCCAGCTGGAGGTGTCCATTAGAGATTCCTTCCTAAAATACAAGCATTTATAAAAAAAAAATTTTTTTTTTTAATTTATAAATTTATTAATTTGTATAAATAATTATAAATATTTTGAGACTTATGGAACACCCTATATATATATAGGGTGCCAAGGGTCAAAGCTGTATAACCGAGAGGAGAACTCCACATAGCCTTTAAAGGAATGTGGAGAACCGACCAGGGCTTCTGACCTAATGTCCAATCCTCACCTTCTCGTGGTGCACCCTGTTGGGTATCTACCTGGATACTAAACGAACGAGGATGTGCTAGCAATTTGGGATTTAGCCAACCACCAAATTGTATTCTTATTGGTTTAAACCAAAATATAAAATGATGGTACAACATGACAAAATTTCATGCCGGCTGAAAACAAGACCTCCCGTTGTTTTCGCCAGGGTGAACACCGAAAAGTCAGCTACTGGAACAAACCCTGAAACACACCCCAACTCAATATCACCAGAGTTGAAGATCGGTACTATCAACATAAGAAGTTGATAGTACTGAATGGCAAAAAAATGGAGCTAGCTGAGGATTTAGATAAGTACCAGATCGATATAATAGGGGTGACTGAAACAAAAAATAATAACCTAAACAATAACCTTGCTCCACCACAGCAAATTCAAGAAAGAGAGACTTTTCTTAGAAGCAGCAGCAGCAGCTCTCAAAAACCAACCAAATCTCAATAAATATGGTTGCATTAAGCTTCCAAAGATTTGGGGAACACTCATCACCAGAGTTCCCACCTTACATTCCAGGCCACCTACTACTGCCTTTAGAGGGCGCTCTACCTAGATAGGACTTTAGTGTCACCCATGTGGTTGGGCTTAGTATTGTTTGTTATTTGTGCATATGTTACATTAATTGATTTTGTAATCCCCGTAGATGTCCTAGTGACTAGGACGAAATATAGGAGTATTAAATTCTATTTTAATTCTTTGTGAGTGTTGTAAAAAATCCATTAAGCCTCCAACATGATGAAACAAAAAAGACAAAAACTGGTGAGATCTTTCTGAGCAGTTAATACAAAATGTTATATTCAGGCAATGACAATCAAGGAAAAGAAGTAGTAGCCATTGTATTCAACACTAAATACAAGGCTAATCTTCTTGAATGGCAGGCAGGCTTAATTAGAGTGATATGGGCAAATATCAGAATGGGGAACTGGACAATGAGACTTATTGTGTCTATGGTCCCACAGAAAGCTCTAATAAGGTAGAAGTGAAAGAATTTTTTGGGCTCTAGAGAAAGCTACTGACTCAATGAAGGAAAATTTGGTTCTTGTTGGGGATCTAAATAGCAGAGTAGGAAGTGATTGTCAGACATACAAAAATATTTTGGGAAAATTTGGAGAAAAGAGCAAAGCTAATAATGGCAAATATTTGTTGGATTTCTGCTCAGGACATGGACTGGTTATTATTACTAACACCATGTTCCAACATAAAAATGTGCACAAATTCACATGGAGAGAAGAGGCAAGGAATAAGAAAAGTCTCATTGATTATGTTATTGTTGATAGTGATGTTTTCTTCCTGGTGCAGGACACCAGAGTGTACAGAGGATTTGAAATTGGAAGCAATCACTATTTAGTCTTGAGCAGGATAAAATTGAATTTCATATTGAAAACAATAACATGTAAGAATGTTTTAAAGCGAATAAAAGTTGAGCAGCTCTCAGATGTGAACTGTACACTAAAATACACAAAGATTATTGAAAAAAAAAAATGAAAGAGTTTGAGAACAGGAACCAAACCTTGGAGATTCACTGGCAAACCTTGAAGAAAATTCTGATTGATTCAGCCAGAGTGGCATGTGGTGAGGTTGTCTGCAAGGATAGAAAAATCAGAACTCCATGGTGGACACAAGAAGGAAAAGAAGAAAGCATATCAAAAAGTTCCTGGCAAATAAGTCAGCTTGTGCTCTTAGATAATACAGAGACAAATGTAAGAAAGCTAAACAAAAGTCATGGATGGACTTTGGCAAGAACATAGAAATAAATATCGAGAAGGTGGCAAAATATTCTGTAGATTATTGAAGAAGCTCAGAAATGGAGGGAAGAGTGCTGTAAATGAAATTAGAGATGATAAATGTGACATGAAAACAGGAGAAAAAGATATCCTTGAAGTATTGAGTAATTACTTCGAAAAATTGCTAAATGAAACAAGCAGTGATGACATCACAGTGGTAAAAAACACTGACCAGGCATGCAGTCAGGAATACATATCCATACTTGAAGTAGAAAAAGCCATCAAAGGCTTGAAATGTGGAAAGGCAGCAGGAGTGGATGATATTCAACTAGAAATGGTTAAGTATGGTGGTATAAAAGTCTTACAGTGGCTGCGCTGCATAGTTCAGAAGGCATGGATAGAGTGACGAATTCCCGATGATTGGAGTGGAGCTCTCATAGTACCCATATATAAAAAGGGAAATAAAACTGAATGTGAGAATTACAGAGGTATTTCCCTACTGAGTGTTCTTTGTAAGATTTATGCTACTAAACTTGAGAAACAGCTGAGAAGAATTGTGGAAGAAAAACTTAGTGAAAAACCAGCTGGATTCAGCCAAATAGAGGCTGTCAGGAACTGATCTTCACTTTACAACAAATTGTTGAGAAATCATGGGAATATAACAAGATCTGTATTTCAGTTTTGTCGATCTGGAAAAGGTATATGACAAGGTGCCAAGAGAGAAGCTATTCAGTACGCTACAGTTATATTGTGTCAATGGGGCATTATATCAAGCAATACTTAGTTTTTATTCGAGTTGTAAATCAGCAGTTAGGATTGAAGGAAGTACAGGAAGATGGTTTAATGTTAAATCTGGTGTGAGACAAGGATGTACATTATCCCCTCTGTTATTCATTATCTATATGGATCATATTATGAAGGAAAGTGGTATTAAACCTGATACCAAAATTGGAAATGTTAATCTCAGCTCTTTGCTTTGTGCAGGCGAGGTTATACTTCTAAATAAATCCGCTACAAGTCTGCAAGATTCCCTGACTAAATTGAATAACTGTTGTAGTAGATATGGTATAAAGGTCAGGAATAAAAAGTCAACGACAATGAAAATAGTGTTATATTTTGACCTTTTCTTTTAATTTATTATTTATATTGTGTTCTTCTTCTTATATCACTTATCTTATTCACAGTTAAATCTATCCACCCAATTTGGCCAATTCTTAGAATGATTACGTATAATAAATAAATTGACAAAGGATTGACTTCTGAATAGAGTCCGATCCTCAGCCATAACGGTCTGGAGTTACTTCCTATTCAGGTTTTGGCAATATTTATTTGATTAAGCTGCACCAGTCAGATCCCTAGGTTAGAAATTCCTTTCCACCAAGAAGTAACCCTCAGAAAACATACTAAGTAAATCAATCTATTATTTACTCCTCATATCAATTTTTTATCTATCTCTCTTAAAACACTTTTAGATTGCAGTCGTGGTCTCTGTCATATATTTCATTCCCGCTCAGATTCAAATATTAGCAAGCAGTGCATTGGATTCAAATCAAGGCACAAAAAGGTTAAGATAATCAAGATATATCTATTCGATTCTAAAGATTACACATTTACAATAAAAACACTCAATAGGAATAGAGTTATCCCAAGTTATAATGTTTGACATAACAACTGTAATTCACATATTACATTTAAGAATAGGCTCATTTCACTACAGAAAATTCTAGCTAGCATCCTTTAAATATCTCTACTATCTTACACATATTCTTAAAACATTCACATCGATAATTCTATAGATCATTATTTATAGCAAATTAACTACTACTCGTTCACACAAATACTGAGGAAACAGCCATCAGATTCTAAACACTGGTATCTAAAATCTCACTATAGTCCTTCCTGCAAGTTTAGAGTTATATAACCTAACATCTCATTTCTTCCATAACACATTATTCCGTTCTTTCTTAACAAAGGAATTATGAGGGGGTTTTACATTACCACATTGCTGTAACTTATTCCGTCTATCATTTCGTTATAATTTCGCTCTGAATGTTCAATCTCGTCCTTGGCGATTAACTCACGGGTTAGGTTTGGCCTTCATTGTTTTGTCCTTTCATTGCATTCTCAACTGGAAACAGCATGGATTGAATCGATGCACATGGACGTATGTGGCAGCCAGTTTCTTCAGGCTTACTCGGAAAAGTATCCAATATTTCTTCGTCGATTCCTTCCACCCGACAGCAGAGAATAGCTGCATGCTATCGACTAGATCTCGTACTGGTACTCTTCCCGACTCCACCAGAAATTCTCCAGCAACTCCAGATGAAAAAACCTAAAAAGCCCTGAAAGGGGGGACAAACCCGTTTTATACCTTGTATCTCTAGCGCCCTCTTTCACCCAAAACTTTCTGGCAGACACTTTCTTTTTTTGTGCCCGGCTCCTATTTCATTCCTATCTTCCTGGAATACTCCATATGATTGCCGCATCTTCCCGGAAAAACACTGTGCGCGTGCCGTTCGCACGTAAGCAATTTGCTGCCGGCTATACAATTTATCCGAAGTTGTCGTTGATGGACTTTGATCCTTCGTTATTATGCTCTAACATATATCTTATAGAGAAACTTCTTACATTATAATATTTTTACAAAAAAATGACATCTTTCGCCTTTAATTAATATTACAAAGTTTGTATTAGTATAATTCTTTAAACAAAATTGGTATCTTCACTTATTTACAAACATTTCCTCTTTTAGTTTTTTTTTTCTTCTTAAATTCTGAATGAGATATTTCTTAGTAAAAATATTTTCATTCAAAATTCAACAATAGGCAGAATCGTTGAAAATGTCAACTGCTTTGTGAATGGAGAACCTGTGGGACAAGAAAAACATTTCAGCTACTTAGGCACGATTTTTAGTGAAGATGGTAAATTGAATATGGAAATAGACAACAGAATCAACAAAGCTGGTATGGTAGGAAGTCAATTGAATAAATTCATATGGAATAAGAGAGAAATTAGTCAGAAAACTAAATTAGCTATATACAAGACAGTGTTCAAACCAGTTTTAACTTATGGATTTGAGAGCTGGGTCAGAAGTAAAACACTTGACCAAAGACTAGAGACCGCAGATAAGAGAGTCCTGAGAAAGTTTAGAGGCGAAGAGATGGCATCAGTGGCAATATATTAAAAACAAGGAAATTAGGAAAGAATTTGACATTGTCAGCATCCAGGAATGCGTTAGCAGAGCTAATCTCAGGTGGTATGGTCACTTAAACAGAATGTGCGAGGAAAGATTAGCAAAACAAGTGTTCTCTACCAGGTTGGCAGGAAAACGGCCCAGAGGAAGACCAAGACATAGGTGGATTGATACGGTACAAAGTGCCTTAGACGATAGATATATAAGATCTGATAATGTTGGAGTCTTGACAAGTAACGGACTGATTTGGAGGAAAATTGTAGATAGGAAGTTAGTAATGATGTAAATTTTTCATGTAGTGCTATCATATCCTGTACACCCCTTGAGGATACATCGCAGGAATTTGATGGTGATAATATATGTATGTATACACACACACACACACACACACACACACACACACACACACACACACACACACACACATACACACACTGCTTTCTGATAGCTGTCCATCAGCTACCTACTTAACCAAGTCAATAGTTTATATTCCAATCCCATATTCTTCAGTATATGCAGCAGCAGACTTCCACTTGGTCTCCTATCAAATGTCTTAGCAAAATCCATCAATATTGCATATCTGTTCACTTTATATAACATCTCATCAATACCATTATTATAACATAGAGTAATCGATCATTTTCTGACTTTGAAACAATGAACCTTCAATTAACCAAACCATGCATGTTAACAGGCTTATGGTGGATCGATTCTCAGAATGGGAAATTGTCTCCCTGTTATGGTTAGATTAAACAGTAGATTACTGTATGAGCAAATTTCTCAGACATTACCTTCCTTTAGCAAACCCATGCTGTTCTTTGTAACAGCAGACATCCTGTCTTAGAAAAGTTGATAAAACTCACATGCAGAAATGGGTTTTTATCAACTTTTCTGAGGATCTTCACCACCATTCAAAAGATACTGAGAGATCAACAGTTTAACAGAAGAGTTTTGCACCACCATTGTATAATGTGATTATCATGCATTGCTTCTATTCCTGTAGGATCTTTACTCATATCCCATCTGTCTTGATTGCAGACTTATCTAAGTTATGCAACTGCTGTGAAACCTCCTTTTCATTCACCTATATCTCTTCATCCATGGTAGTGGTAGAATTGTGAGCAATTTTTATCTCAACACTTGAATATGCTTCTGCCACAAGAATACATCCAATCTGCATTCAGTATTCATTCTTTCATTTACTTGCAGCATAATGATAAAATTGTTTTGGGTTGCCTCTGGTTTGCATCATGGCCATAGTATGAAGATTTCTTTGCATACTCCAGGTTAGCTTACTGTGCAATACATGTAACTTTTCTCATCTGTGCATTATATATTTCATAACCCCTCTCATCTTTATTCTCATGATATTCCCTCCATGTTCATATGGTTATGGATATCTTGCTTAATATGGTTGCACATCCATTTCACTCTACCCTATTTGTTCTTCAAATTCTTCACATTCAGATACTGCATTATTCAACCATCTTTTCAAATGACTATTAAATTATTTAAGGAATTTACAACGTATAATGAAATATTAATTAAAAGAAACTTTAATAAATACCGCCTATATTTCGGCATGGGAACATACAACTATGACACGTGCATGCAGACACTACAAAAAGCAACTGAGGCAGAAGAGAGAAAACTGCTGTTATTCCTAGAGTCCTAAAGGTGTCCCCTAGCGGGCTATATTGGGTTGTCTTGGCTGTTGGGCTGAAGTTCTCAAGATGCAAGCTTCCC
Source organism: Typopeltis vanoorti (assembly GCF_054136105.1). NCBI lineage: Eukaryota > Metazoa > Arthropoda > Arachnida > Uropygi > Thelyphonidae > Typopeltis > Typopeltis vanoorti. The sequence goes on from NC_143553.1 coordinate 115,364,713, forward strand.
AAATTTGCGGCAGTCTCATGCACCCAAATTTGTTGAGGTTTGGAAAGTTTTTTAGAGCTGAGGCTGATTCCATGAACAATCTTTCATATTTAAATTTGCTGCGGTGTATTAACGTCTTTTTTCCAACGTATTCTCTGGCGGGTATTCAGAGCATGGTCTGCAAGCCCAGAGTGGCTGCACTAGTGAAACTGGATGTAGTCTTTGTGTTCCAAAATCCTGACATTTGCTCTCCTGCCTGTTTGGCCAAAGTAAGACAATTTACAGCTGCAAGGGACCTGGTATACCCCAGGTAGGTCTAGAGGAAGTGATTGGTCTTTGGTGGAGCGGATAATGGATGCCAATTTTTTATATGGTTTGTAACAAGAAGTCAGGTAATATTTTTTTAAGATTTTAGTGAACTTTTCAGAGGTACCCTGCATATAGGGAATGGTGATGGATTTAGTGTAATCTTTGTTATGAAAGGGGAGAGTTAATATTTTAATATTTTTGGGGGGTTGTAGCCATTGGCTGAGAAAGTGTTAAGGATCTGGTTTAGTTCAGTGGTTAGGGCATTGTTATCTGAACAGATTAATTTTGCTCTGTTATATAGTGTTTTTATAACCCCATATTGTTGTTGGGGGGGTGGGGGGTGAATGTATCTGCCTGTATGGGTGGGTTTTCTGTAAACAGAGAAAACCAAGGATCCATCAGGCTAGCGAGTGATTAAAGTGTCTAGGAAAGGGAGACTGTTGTTTTCCACTTTATCCAAGGTGAACTGGATTCTGGGGTATTGGTTGTTTAAGTATGTTAAGAAGGAGTGGAGTGTATTTAAGCCATGTGGCCAAATAGTGAACATATCGTCAATGTAGCAAAGCCAAACAGAAGGTTTTTGTGGGGCTCAGTTCAAGGCTTTCTCTTCAAAAGTCTCCATAAAGAATTTGGCCAGGGGTGGGGAGAGTGGTGAACCCATGGCTGTCCCCTCTATCTGTTTGTAGAATTTTCCTTGCCAAACAAAATAATCTGAGTTCATTGAGAACTGAAATAGGGCTGAGATATCTAGAGGAAATTTGTCTTGGATGAGCTCTAAGGTTTCCTTGAGTGGGACATTTGTAAATAGGGAGGAGAAGTCAAAACTGACCATATTTCGCCCTACTACAAGAACAAATTACCGCTTCGCACATTCTCCTGGCTGATGTAAACAAAGCTATTTGGGTGCTAGAGGAGAAGCTTTCCGACACGCTGAACCACGACCTCTGGACGTTTCTCTACAACATCTTGTGCGCTTCGGCAGCAAAAGAATTTGAAAAGATACGAAGTCGACACATCAAAAAATTTGAAAACTTGAAAAAGGACTCTACCTCCGAACCTCAACAACCACTCAACACTGTAATCAACCTTTCTTCCATTACTTTGAGGCCTGAGGCACTCATTGAACTGGCATGTGGCTACAATTTCACCATAACTCCTAGGAAAATACCGGCCGAAGAAATGATGATTCAGATAGAACGTATCTGCAACCTTCCAAACCACATCACCAACAATATCAGACTGGATGTAGCCGGTGTTCTCACCAAAGCAAGACCACCAAAAACCAGCCTATCCAAAGGAGAATATAAAGCTCTACAAGAAATGAAGAAAAACAAAGAAATAGTAATCACCAAATCGGATAAAGGAAATGCCACTGTGGTTCTCGACCAAATTGACTACATGGGTAAGCTTAATGCTTTATTGTTAGATCAGGCTACCCCTCCCTATTGAGTATAATCCTACCAGTTCCCAAATTAGAACACTCCAAAGGCTCCTTAAGAAGGTCACTTCTTGGCCTGTGGAAGTTACCAACAAACTAAAACCTTTTAACTCTAGACCACCCGAATATGTGGACTTCCAAAAATACATAAACAGAATGTGCCATTACGTCCCATACTGGATGGTGTTACATCCTGATGAAGAATTTTATTTTTAATGTCAGAAAATCAGCTGAGAGGAAAAAACTTGTACTCGAGCAGAAGAAATAAAGTACTGACTGTAAATAGAAATAGAATTACCTCCTTTTAGTAGAATTGTAATACCATGTAAAGAACCTTGTGTATAAATGAGTATTATATGAATGCATCATGTATACAATGAATGGGTAAATTGGATCTAAACAATAGTCCAACGGTCATGGGCGGGTGTGAGGCATTGGCAATCTCGGAAAGCGACTCACATTTGTTTCCCGGAAGGTGCTGCCAGAGATCTCGCGATGTGCCGAAATTCCTGCGGCCAAAGAAAGTAGCGGGCGGAAAAAAGATCGCAAAAAGTAAGAGGGCGCTATCAAGCTAATAGCAGGGTGCTAAAAAGGGGGGAAGTGAAGGGAGAATAAAAAGGGTTTGCACCCCTTTCTCAGGGCCTTTTTTTCGCCTATTGAATGATGATTCGACTTCTCCCATGGACCGGTAGTTCCTGATGGCGTTTCTTGGCAGTGGTACAATATCGGACAAGTGCACCTTTCCCTTCAATGTCTGAATTTCTGCCGGTACTAAAGTAGTCTTCACTCCTTCACTGAAAGTTCCGACGGAATAATATTATGGACATATACCAGGACCGGCATTTGAAACGACGATGGTTGAAACAGATCGAGAATAGACGAGAGAAAATGCCAGGTGCAGAGCATAGCTTAATCTGATGACCATAGTGGCCCATCACGTGGACGCAGGCTTATGGAAGTATCGAGAGGTAATTCAAACAAAGAAGGACAGTTCAGACGGACCTGGAGATCCTGCCCCAAGAAATGGTAAAGTAGAGATTTTGTTGTATAATTACCCAGTCAGTAAAAGGGAAAGATCATTGTCGAGTATGGACAGTATTTAAGAACTTTAAGTGATTATATAGCAGTGGCTAACGTCCATAAGACAAATTGTCTGAAATGATTATAAATGATTCTGACTAGTTTAATATGCAAGACTAACATAGTAGGTAGAATATTGATTAGAAGTGTATGAGTATATTATGTGTGTTTAATCTCCAACTTAAAAGAAGGATTTATTGTTCATGCATTAGCGTATTAATCAGTTTGATTTGGCATGTCATTGACTAATTGAAAGTGAGATTGGTCTAAGTGTATATTATGACTTTAGATTCCAATAAATATGTTTTTTCTTCTATACCTGAGTTTTGCCTGTGATATGAACCCAAACTACCACTCATTAATCTGAACCATAGCGGGTGGGAATTGAAAGAAAGGTATAGCAGACTGCAAACTAGAATTTACTCAGCCACAGTAAAGCATTTAATTAATGAGTTTAACTAAATTTATTCACCTATGTGCACCAAAAGTCTCCCTGAATAAGAGTCCCCTCTATTCTAAGATATTGGCTGCCGCAGCTTTAAAAAATAAATTTGTCAATATCTGAAGAGAAGATGGCCCTAGAAAGAAATTAGAGGATTTGTTTCTTTTAGCAAAGAGTAACCTTTAACAGTCAGGGTAAGCACGTGAGTAAAATTAGGAATCGGCTAGAGATACAGAATTTGCTTTCCTTATAGAATGAACACGTAAGAAGTGACACTGATATTAGAGTCAGGGAAATTTTTTAAGTCTTGTAGTTATTGTAGAGAGGTAAATTCATAAAGGAAGTAAATTATTATAGGAAAAGTAACAATAACAATGGCATTGATTCCCCCACATACAAATTAGCCAAACATTTAGCCAAAGCGCTAGCACACTATACTGGCAACACACCATACCATCACATATAAAAAACTCAGCCCACTTCAAACAAGTATAATATAGGAAACTTCTCACTCCAACATACTGATATAATGGTCAGTTCTGACCTCTCCTCCCTATTCACAAATGTCCCACTCTAGGAAACCTTAGAGCTCATCCAAGCCAAATTTCCTCCTGATATCTCAGCCCTATTTCAGTTCACAATGAACTCAGACTATTTTGTTTGGTAAGGAAAATTCTACAAACAGATAGAGGGGACAGCCATGGGTTCACCACTCTCCCCACCCCTGGCCAACTTCTTTATGGAGACTTTATGGAGAGTTTAAGGCTTTCTTTTGAAGAGAAATGTTGATGATATGTTCACTATTTGGCCACAGCTTAAATACACTCCATTCCTTCTTAACACACTTAAACAACCAACACCCCAGAATCCAGTTCACCTTGGAAAAAGAGGAAAACAACAGTCTCCCTTTCCTAGACACTTTAATCACTCGCCAGCCTGATGGATCCTTGGTTTTCTCTGTTTACAGAAAACCCACCCATACAGGCAGATACATTCACCAGTAATCCCTCCCCCCACAACAATATGGGGTTATAAAAACACTATATATAACAGGGCAAAATTAATCTGTTCAGATAACAATGCCTTAACCACTAAACTAAACCAGATCCTTAACACTTTCTTTGCCAATGGCTACAACCCCCCAAAAAATATTAAAACCAGTTAACTACAACCCCCCCCCCCTTCATAACAAAGATTACACTAAATTTCTTTAATTTATTCTCCATCGAAATTTAACCCTTGTGTCAGTTTGTATGACACGTAGGTATGAATCCTACTAAAAGAAGTGTCTTTAGGTAGCAAAGTACTGAATTTCATTGCCCAGCACAAGACCATCACTGTACTTATAGGAGGTCTGAAGTGGCTTGGAAAAATGTTGCACATTTGGTTACTAGAGCACATTTCCCAGATTATCTAATCCTTATCTCACTGACAGTTATAGTATATGTTATTCATGTAAAACATATAAAGACACTGTGTGTTATAAAGAGTATTTACTGTTTTGAGTTGGATTTTGTAGCATTTATAATGAATGACTTCTTTCTCATTCATTGGATGATGCGTTGAGTCCCCTTATGTAAAATCTTTGCCACCTGGTTCTATCTTTGGTCATTTCTGTCATCTTTCTCTCTCTCTCTGAAGCTCAATAATTGTGACCTTTCCATCAAAGAGTACTCAAGTTCTTTTTGGTCTTCCTGTAATGATTCCATTCAAGACTATATTTGGTAATCTTTGAAAGGACATTCTCAGGAGGTGTTCAAACCATCTTAATTGCTATTTAAGAATTATAGCTGTGAGTGTTTTATTTGCTCATTTGTTTTGTGTTCTAACCAGTGAGTCATATTTATTTTTCTTAAGCGTTTCATGCTTAAAGAAATGTATTTCTTTCTGATTGAGTGTCCAAGTCTCAGCTCCATAACTTGCTGTAGGTATAATAATGGTTTTATAGAGTTTTAGTTTGAAGCATTTTGAAATGCTGTTATTTTTCCATATTTAGTTTAATTTGTTCATATTAGACCATCCTTTGTTAAATTTGTATTTTACTGTTTCTGTGTTGTTGAGATTTACTTGTTTCAAGTACATGATTTTCTAAGTTGATTGAAATTTTTTTCTCATCTCTTTCTATTTTCATTGTTTTGTTTAGATTGATTTTCATTCCATATTTTTTCACTCTTCATTTAAATTTTTTTGTTTTTTTCACAGTTGTTCTTTAGATTCTGCAAGAATAATGCATATTTAATATCATTGAAATTCGTGCAGTTTATTTGTAAATCTGGTTCTTCAGCCATAGCTGAAGGACTAGATAATTTTATTTCTGTTATTATAATTAATCATCATTGACTGAATTATTATCATTTTGCAGCTCATACAGAAGAACACAGTAATCTCTTACGAGCAGTAGAATGCAGTAAACAAATCTTGGCATATGTTAATCAAGCTGTGAAAGAAGCAGAAAATCAGCATCGTCTTAGTGAACTACAAAAAAAATTGGACAAGAGTGCCTTTGAAAAAGTAGAGCATCCAGTTGCTCATAATTATAAGGTAATTTTTTCTCTCACTGTAATATTTGCTTGTTAAAATTATTTGGTAAAAAAGTTCTAGAAATCTTTCTTAAATTCATTAGAGTAAAAAGCTGATTAGATTAATAAAAGTGCATCAAAAATTAACTAGTTAAAATTATCTTTTTTTTTTTTTTATCAGACAACTCAGTTGCTAAGATGTCAAAAAAAAAAGCCAGCCTGGGTGATCCAGTGGATAGCATTTGTACTTTTAATCTGTTGGCTGTAGATTTTTAGATATATGACTTTTATTGGCCTGGTGCATGACCACAGTTCTGCTTACTGGAAGCCTAAAGCTACTTGGGAGGGGAAGAGAAGGGGAATCTCTAGAACAGGTTTCCAGGATTACCTAGTCCTTAGACTATCCACATTAGGATGACTCTTCAGACCAACCATGTCTAGAGATGCCATATCATGCATAAACTTAGTTGCAATAGAGTGATTATATTACAAGAACATTAAATCATTCACTTAAAAAAAATCTTGATTGCATGTTGACAGATCTGAATAGCTTAAGTTGACATAAAATGATTGGGAGAAATAGGTCATCTTTGGGGTGAATGGGGTACATGTAGAACATAGTTTATGTTGAATTCTTGCATCACATTGTCCAGCAGTGCAAGAATGTGTTAAATGTCATCACACTTTGGAGCTGACTTTTATGTTTTGAATTTAGCATACATACATCTTCAAGGCCCACTCTTCCTAATTGGGTTGTGGAGGCAACAGCTGCAAGAGGAATTTCCAGTGGTCACGATCCTCTGTCTATCCAGCGAGTCCTTGGCCTCCCACCCTCTGGCTTGGCAAAGAGGGCCTGCTGAAGGAGCCTCTCTTGTGGCATTCTGACCAGGTGCCCATACCAACATAACTGTGATCTCTCAACATGGAGAAGCAGTGGTTGAGTATTGAGGGTTTCCCAAATTGCAGAGCTTCTGACTCTGTCGAGTTTTGTCAGCCCTGCAACCCCTCAAAGGAACCTCATTTCAGCCACTCGGATTCGTGTCCGCATTCTTTCGGTCATTACCCAACGCTCATGACCATAGGTGAGGATGGGGACATAGACTTTATTGAAGACAGCCAGCTTTGCCTTCTGGCTTAACTCCCGCTTCAATACTACCGAACGGCCAAGCTCCCACAATATTGAGCTTGCTAAGCCAATTTGAGTATCTAGCTCTACGTCCCATTTTCCATCATTTGTGAATATGGACCCAAGGTATTTAAACTTCTCCACCTGCCCTCATTGGGACTCCACTTACATTTAGAGTGCACTGGGATGGTTGTCTTGAGACCACAAATGTTTCAGTTTTGGCCACGCTGATCTTCATTCTAGCGTCTGCACAAACAGCTGCAAACCTATTCAGGGTCCGCTGGAGGTCATCTGTGGAAAAGCCAAACTAGGTCATCTGCAAAAAGCAGACGTCCAATGCTACATTTTCCAATTCTGACACGCTCACTGCCTCGGCTGTGCCTATCAATCCAGTCCATAAATATTATGAAAAGGAGGGGTGACAGAACGCGCCCTTGCCGGAGGCCAACGGAGACTTTGTGCTGTTTACTCTGTCACAAAACTCTGGGCATTCATACAGAGACTTGATGGCAGCTAATAGTTGACTATCCACTCCATACTCCTGTACTACTTGCCAAAGCTTATCCCGAGGAACCCAGTCATATGCCTTCTCCAAGTCCACAAAACGTGTAGACATTCTTGGCATATTCCCAAGATTTCTCAAAGACTTGCCTTAAAGTGAAGATTTGGTCAGTTGTACTTCTACCAGGACGAAAACCACATTGTTCTTCCTGGAACTTTGACTCAACTATGCTCCTGCACCGTCTTTCCAAGCACTTAGCATACGCATCTCTCTGCTCAGGCAGGCTGAGCAGAGAGATGCCATGATAGTTACTACAATCCTTCTGGTCTCCCTTCTTAAAGACTGGTATTATTATGCCTGTCTGCCATTGCTTTGGTGCTCGCCCAGATATCCAAGCAGCCACACTCAAGTCAGCCAGAGAACACTGTTTCGATTTAAGGTTTTTAGCATTTTGGGCCGAATTTCATCATCACCAGCAGCCTTGCCTGATTTTAGCGATTTTATTGCTAAATGGACCTCTTCTGCTGTGAGATTAGTCATTGCCCCGATCTGCATCTCTTGGATGTCCACAACTGCTGGGCTACCTGGGTTAAGACGGCTCTCAAAGTATTCCCTCCATCTGTGAGGATATTCTTCTCGGTTGTTAAAAGTGCACCATCAGAGGCCTTAATTGCCCTTGCTGTGCACGATTTCCTCCCTTGAAGGCGGCGGAATGGTCTGCCAGAATACTTTGTTTGCATTTGCATAGGATGAGTCTAATCTTTCTCCAAAGGATTCCCAAGCCTTCTGCTTTGCTGTCTTTACTGCCTTAGCAGCAGCTTTTCGTGCCTCAGCATACCGCAAATGCATCTCAGGTGACCTGACTCTAAGCCACATTAGGTAGTACTCCTTTTTTGCCCGGACAGTTTTTCGGACTTCTTGGTTCCACCAAGGTGTCCTTTTCTCACTGCCCGTTGCCATGCTAAGCCGCTTTCTGCCACACCATGAGAGTGCAGAGGCAGTGACAGCTGTTCTGAACAGCTTCCATTCTTCCTCAATATCTGCAGTATGCTTGGGAATCTCTTTGAACCTGGAGGAAATGTCATCTGCAAAATTCTTCCTCACAACCTCATTTTCCAATGTCTCCCATTTCACGCAGTATAGCTGCTTAGGCCTACAAGCGTTGATGATAGCATCTGGTTTCTGAAGCCGTAGAGTGCACACACCAAGGTGGTGGTCAGTTGACAGTTCTGCTCCTCTTCTCACACGAACGTCCAACACTGAGGAAAATAGGTCTGCTGAGACTATAAAGAAGTCAATCAGAGACCTTTGTTCTAGTGTATCCCTGTACCAGTTATACTTATGGACTTCTCGGTGCTGGAAGAAGGTATTCATTATGGACAAGCTGTTAGTACAGCAGAAATCCAATAATTTCAACCCATTCGCGTTAAGGTCAGGGGCACCGTTCCTCCCAACCACACCCCTCCATGTCTGGTCATCTGTTCCAACATGTGCATTGAAGTCACCCATTAGCAGGACTGATTCCATGTCTGCCACCCTGTCAAAAGCAGCATCCACTTCCTCTAGGAAGGCAGAGTATTCTGACTCCAGATTAGGTGCATAGGCTTGCACCACAGCCAAATCATGGTTTTTCATCTGAAGCCTTAACACACGTACCCGTTCCCCCCAATGGGATCCACTCAGCAACACAGTCTGACAGCTGGGGGCTTGTGAGTATCCCCACACCCACCTGAGCAGACATTGTTGTGCTCACACCAGAGTAGTAGAGCTTGCACCCCCTTATCCAGGTCGACAGTTCCAGAGCCTCTCCTCTTCGTTGAAGAAAGCCCGACTAAGTCTAGCCGGTAGCGCTTGGCTTCCTCAACCAGTTCCAGCTCCTTCCCTGTCAGAGAGAAGATGTTCCATGCCGTTGTCATTGCCATTTCCGTCCTTTTGCAGAACCATTTCTTTGCGCTGCCCCTAAACACCTCCCCAAATGGGTAGCGGGCCCATTGATGAAGTTTCCTCTAGCAGAGTGCTGATGAGTGGTGTCTAAGGGAGACTGTAACATATTTTTCGAACGGGTCCCTCTGCCTAAAACCTGAATGCGTCCCTTGGTAACCCGCGTGAATTTAACATTTAAATTTAACATGTTTCCAAAATAGTTTTGTAATGTCTCCACACATGAAACATCCCAAGACCTATAACATGATGATGATGCACTGAAGAACTAGAGCAGCCACTGGGTCAACACCCTTACACTGTTCAACCCACTTAATGGGTGTTGACCCAGTGGCTGCTCTAGTTCTTCAGTGATTAGAAGAAAGTGCTTTCCTTTAATGTTACAAGATCATCAGTATTCATTTTTGATAAATTTTGGAGACTACTACCATGTTAAGAATAATTACTTTTATTTCCTGACATTTTGATCTTCATATTATGGTCATCATATGGAGCAAACACGTATACATACAGAGGTAACAAGTGCCTAGGAAAGTGACTGAAGGAGGTCTGTGCAGAGGAATTACCTATTAAGCAGATCACCTCTTATTTATATCATTCAAGAATTCTTAGGGAGGTTTTGGGTGATCACGCCAAAATTGAGAACAAAAATGTCCATAGCATTTTAATGTTTTATGTGTCTAAGATTTTAATTTTTGTCAGAAATATATGTTCTATCAAAATGGACAATTATAGAATGAAGATATTAGGAAGAAACTGGATGGTCACTTGAACAAAATGGGATTGGAAAGATTAGGAAATCAGGTGTTTGATATAACAGGATTTTAACTGAGATCAGAGTATGTAGGTTAATTGATGCATTAAGATGTGCCTTAGACAACATTAATATAAGAATCGATGGATTTTCTTCAAACATTAATATAATGTTGAAAGAAAACTGCTGATGGAAAGTTAGTAATAAAGTGAACTTTTTGTGCAATGCCAGCATAGTATTATATACATCCTTTGATGGTACATGTTAGGAATTTGTTAATCACAATGATTAAAGAGTGCAGAACTCAAAAGGAAAAATGTTTTATAAAGAATGAAGAGCATTTTCCAGAGGTGAACTGCTAACTAAAAATATACAATAATTATTTTTTAAAAAAAGAAAGAACTTGAAAACCAAATCCAAACATTGATGACAATATCTGGAGAAAGCATTGATTTTGCCAAGAAATTATGCAGCAAGGTTGTTTGCAAGTATAGAAAAAAATCGGTAGTTTATACTGGCCTCTAGAAATTAAAGAAGCATTCCTGAAAATTAATGCATATCAAAGCTGCTGAGTGAGTCAACCAGTGGCATGAGAGAATATGGAGAAAAATGTAAAAATATAACTGAATTATGTATAATAGTAACTAAACAAAAATCATGTCAAGACCATTAAGAACATAGAAGGAAAATGTCAGGAACGTAACAAAATGTTCTGAAGGCTTTTGAAAAACAGAAATGGAGGAAAAGAATATGTTGGAAAAGAAATCTGAGATGATAGCGACATGAAAATAAAGATATTCTTCATTTTCTAAGACTAGAGTAATTCATCATTACTTTGAAAAATTGTTAAATGAAATAAGCAATGAAAAAATGAATAATGGTGGAAAATATTCAAGAGGAATGAAATGAGAAATACATTACCATATTACTCGACATCACTACTTCGAGTTAAAAAAGAGCTATCTGAAACTTGAAATGTGAAAAAATAGATACTTGGTTGAGAAATTCTAAAATATGGAGATCTAATAGTTTTATAGTAACTGTTCTGCTTAATTCAGAAAGCTGTAAGAAAATTGAATTCTAGATCTAATTATTGGAAATATGAAATTGGATGGCTCACAGCAGCCATCATCCATATTATTAAAAAAAAGAAAAAAAGAGAGAAATATAATTGCAGCAAAATTTCCTCAACTGCTATTGCAGCCAAGATTTTTGCAAGCATTCATATGTAAGTTCTAACTCAGCAGTTAGAAGTGCAGGAGATAAAGATAGTTTGATGTCAAATCCACTGTACGACAAAGGTGCACACTGTTATTCATCATTTATATAGGTCACACTATGAAGGGAAGGGGCACTAAACAAAATATCAAAATCGGAGATATTCAGCTGACTCACTACTTTATGTGGATTAACACATCACCTCTACTGATGATATCAGAAATTCACAGATATGTAGGCTCATACACCTGAATAAAGTTAGTACAAGCTTTTCTGAAACATAATTCTATCTGTGTCTCAAGATAATAAGCAAGATTTTGTTAATGGAGCTGCCCTTTTTTTACCAACAGGTATGTATACCTTACAATAAGAGTTGTTTATTAATTTAAATTTGAAAGAATACTAAATCAGATATACCCCGACAATATGAAAATCCAAATGACTGTGATATTTAGATGAATTTTTATCAAAACCAAAAAAAAATATGATATTGGAAAAATAATGTGGATAGCAAAAATCAAATGCATAAGCAATGGTAGATATAAAACCATGAAACTATAAAATTTAAAAATATGAGTTAAACCAAACACAAAAAAAAATGTAAAGAAATCCAGCCATTGTTATGACAGCATGTTGGCATTTCAATGGATCGTCATCAGATGAACGATAGAAAAGGAAGTTATGAGCTTGCCACATAGTTTGCTGCATATTAATTAGTTTGGTTGGTTTGGAGTAGTTTATTTAATTGCCAAAACGGAATGACTAGATAGGATTTATGTTTATAGCACATTGACTGTTCTTATTACTAGAGATTCTTAGCACCATAACTGATTTTCATTTTCTTGAAAGCCAATAGTGAGGATTTTCTGAATATCAAATATCAAAGGTATGTTTTTATTATATGCATGTAAAGATATTTCAGTGATGGGATTTTTGTTTATATTGCTTATGTGCTTTATCGTGGTTTTTTTCCTGGTGGGATGTAAATTGGTATATAGGTATATTTTAGTCCCTTGCAATGTTCAATTAAATGTGATTTTAAAGAAAGAATAGTGGATCCAGTGTAACAGGCATTGCATCCAGACCGGTAGTTAAATTTGTAAACCGTGTTATGCTATAATAATACATAGCTATGTATGTTATTGTTTTCTGTTTTAGTAAGTTTTATAATTTATTTGCTGTGGTAAAGACAGTTTTATAATTTGAATTATTTGGAGATGTTGTTGATGTCTTTGTAGATGTTATGAATATATGGGAATTTTAAGTTAGTATAAGTATTGGATTTTTCATTGTGGGACGAGGCATGCAATTTTGCTCGAGTTTGCTTAAGTTCAAGCTAACAAATCGATTCCTATGAACAACAAAATTTGTTTTATCATATGTCTAGATGCTTCATGAAACAAGCACTAAATAATAGATTCAGCATAAAAATACAAACATTGCAAGCATATGTATTCACAGAAATAAAAATCACATAAAACGTCTTAAGTCCTAAAGAATGGCCAAATTTTTCTAACTAGATCCAATTATTAATTGGCAGTACTTCTTACATAATGAAGCAGCATCATAATAAGAAATGGAATAATCTAACAAGACATCAACAGACAAAGCTATTTTCCTTCCTCATCCTCCCTGCATTCACTTCTGCCATGACTGATCTCAACAAACATGGTATTTTTAGTTCAATTATAAATCTATCAAATTACATGCTAACTCATATGAAATTGAAGTCATAAAGCAAAGGATTAATTTCACTATTTTCACAAACGATTTCCTTAAAAAAATACATTATCAAGGCACAGACAAACTAGAAAATGACTCAAAGACATGTTTTTCAAAAAAAAATCAACTGTATCATCAATAGTAAAAGAGTCACAAAACCAAATCTTTCACCTTCCTCTCTCTTCCCCAAGCCATTTAAAATCGTATTATTATTATAATACAGGCAGCCCCCAGGTTAGTGATGAGATATGTTCCTGAGAATGTCTTTAGGTTGAATTTGTATGTAACTTGGATCCCTCATGAACAATGCATATACGGTAATAATAATGGCTTTATATGTGGAAATAGTAATACCACTCCTGTATAATGTAATAATAAGTTACAGAAACTATTGTGCGCTTTCTTTTAATTCAAACAAACAGAACATAAAAACAAACTCATATGAAAAGTTTAGATAGGAGAAATATCAAAAAATAATATTTTATAATGTTACATCAATGTCTTGCTTACTGGAAGGGGCATGTTTGAGGCAAGAAGGTAGGCTAACATTAATCAGAAGATAATGATGGAGATGGTACTAGAGAGAATGGAGTGGGTGCTGGAGAACCAGGATCAGATTCAGGTACTAGAGAAGATGGACCTGATGCTGGAGAATCAGGATTTGATTCTGTTGCTGGGAGGGAGGGGTTTACCACTGAAGTCGGTTTCTTGAAAAAGGTATCTAGGTTGTTTGCACAGCCTTTTTCTCTTTTCATCATAAATGGCAGCTTATAAAGCTTTACCGTGCAGTTAATGAGAACATCAGTTCTCACTAACTGCATGGTAAACCTTTATAAACTGCTCAATGTTAGGATCTTGCTCCGGATTTTCTGATTCTGCATGTTCTTGTGTTTCTATCAGCTGCTTCTCTATCTCCATAAGGTCTTCATTGGTTAATTCTTATGAATGGGACTCTAGTAAGTCAATGATATCATTTTCATTCATGTCCAGTTGCAGTCACGAAAATCATCACAGAACTGAAGGCACAGTTTGTTCCACACCCTTTCATTGTTGTTTCACTTCCTCCAAAGAATCAGCAATGTTTTTGATAGCATATGCCCCCCCTCTCTCTCTCTCTGAACGTTTAATTATTTCTATTTTCATTTCCATTGTAATCACCTTTGTCTTCGCTGCAGACTCACCTGGATTTGCAGTGGACTTTCTCTTTGGAGGCATGGTCATAAGGGTAATCACAGACTCACAAAAACAAAACAAATTGAAAAGTTAAGACGAAAGTGATGCTGTGCATAAGTGACCATATAAATAATGAGAATAGCCGCTAGCATAAAGATGTTGCACCAAGGAACTGCTTACGCTACACAGGTTTGTTTACACGCGCAGAAGAAACTAGTTCCCGAATTATTAATTTAATTATTTAGTTATCATCCTTATGGAGGAGCCTGGAAAACAGCGTAAGTCGGGTTCTCCATAACTCGGGAAACCGCCTGTACTAGGATTAATAGTTATTAATAAAGTGGATAAAGGGTATACTATTGACATTATTGACAAAACTGATTATCCTAACAAAATGTCGTCAGTGATCCCAATACTTATAAAAAAAAAATTACATTGGATCCTATCCCCAACATTATTAAACAAATAAAAAAAAACTCCTACATCTGCTGAAAAGTGAAGACAGAATACAGAAATATACAGTTAAAAAAATTCCTCCTGCCCACTATTTTTAGGCAAGCAAAATACACAAAGTTGGTCATTCCATACATTCTATAATCTCATTTGTGCATTTGTACATATACCGAACAATATTTTCTATCCAATATTTTCACACAACTGATAAAACCACTAAGTTTAAGGGAGATGGTAAATCCCATATTATTCTACAGCCGGGTACGAAACTCAGATCAAAATCCTAGAGTTTCATGCCTTTTAATAGAGGTATATGTAAATTCGGTTCACTTAAAACCTTGATATTCCAGGTATACCTACTCACTGATGAGACCTCAAAAAGGGTTGAAACCGGTCTGGGTAGTGACCTCTTCTCATAATGTAAAACAGTAATACATCTCCTAGGAGCTGCATTTTACATTATGAGAGAATATTAAGGACAGTGACGGAGCTTGCTCCACCTTTGCTCCGAGTTGCCCTGGTGTTGTACTATCCAGGTGATTATTTACACTTGGGCTCGCCGATAGTTTTTTCAGCATGAAACTCTAGGATTTCTATCTGAGTTTCATACCTAGCTGTAGAATAATATGGGATTTACCATCTCCCTTAAACTTAACTTATGTCGCTGGTAAAATAGCCTTTTGGCTTGTTATAGTATGATAAAACCACTGTTGAAATTAGCTGACAGGCTTAGGTGTTAGATTTTAATAATTTGACATTTATGGTTAAAAATACCAATGAACTTTTTAGGCACATAAAGGAAATTACAATATCTGTGACAATATTCTCTCTTCCTTTGATGCTTTCTCTTTGGTCCTCAAGACATATGATATGTGCTCTTTCATATAAAGCCAGCCTGGTTGGCCAAGCGGTTAGCATATTTGCTCTCCAGTCAAATGGCTGCTGGTTCGAATCCTGCTGTGAGCATGGATGTTTGTGATTGTCTGTGGAAATACTAGTGGTAGTGGCAGGCGGTAGATGCCGTTGGTGGATTTGAGTAGTGGAGACAGAGAGATGTAGATTAGGTGTCCTCGCTCGATGAGTCTTTGGACTCCCTGGAGGTATCATCTAATAATAATAATATGCCAACAGCTGCGAAAGTCCATTGCAAATTCTAAGGAATTTATGCTGTGTTAATCTTGTGCCCTCCCTAGTGCCCTGAATTATCAGGTGAGGAAGTCCTTTTGCACAATATGACCAACCCAAACAGAGCTGGTGCTTTTTAACTATATTAGGAATTGTTGTGTTAGAGATATTCAAATCTTGCAGCACTTGTGCATTAGTCTTATGTTCTGTCCAATGAATTCTGCTTATTTTCCTGAAGCATTTCAATTCAAAAGCTAATACAGTCATCCCTCAACTTGCGTCAGGGTTCCATTCCATCTGGCAGGACGTAAGTCGATATATTAAATCAATGGTTATAGGGGGTTAGGGACTTAACCGTAATAAGTATACTGTCATTTTAATTTTTAAACCTTATTGTACTGTGCGTTACTGCCACTATAAAACAGAATAATAATCACCTAAATCTTCCTCCACAATCACATTTTCATTACGTTCACTATGTGAAGGACCAGGCTGCGGCTCTTCTGGTGTAATCTTTGTTTTTATGATGAAAATGTCCAATTTGCTTTGTTTATTTCTCTTCTTCTTTTTATTACAAATTTGTTTATAGCAAGCAAACACATCATGTTCTTTCCTTTCTACTAATAAGTAGCATTCAACATTGGGGGTCCATAGCTTCTTTCAACCATTTTGAGAACATCACTAACTGCAGAGAACAAGACCTTTCACTGTGAATTGTTTAACTACCTTTTCTTGTTTCTCTTTTTCCTCTTCCTTTCTCACTCTTCCTCTTCTGCAACACATGATTCCTCCAGTTCAAACAATTCTTCGTTAGTCAACTCTTCAGGGGCACTTTCTATGAGTGGAATTATGCCGTGATCATTTACTTCAAAATTCAGATTGTTTGCTAGGCCCACTATTTCTTCGCTCAATTTACAAAGGTCTTTATTTTTTTTTCAAAGCTTCCAAAATCGTTCACAAACCTTTTTAATGTATTTTTCCATATGCCACTCATACATTGAGAGGTCACTTTGTCTCAAGCCACAACAATATTTTTAATAGCATAATAAATATTGAATGCTTTCCAGAATTGCATGAGATTCTGATCATTTCCTTCAGTAGCAGAAATGGCTTGTGAAAAAGTTTTCCATAGATAGTAAGCCTTAAACACTGCAGGAACTCCCTGATTTATCGGTTGGATCAATGAAGTAGTGTTTGGAGGGAGAAAGCATGGCCTTGATCTTGGGGTGAAGATCACTGATGTAATGCCAATCACCTGGAGCATTATCTATAATTAATAAAATTTTAAATTCTACATTTTCTTTCACACAGTAGCTTTCCATTTCACTTTTATAACAGTTGATGAGACAGTGCCTTAGCGGTTATGGGCATAGTGCAAAGGGTATGCACTTTTGGTTCAGGTCCTCTATCCATGATGCAAATAGCTTTTCCATATCACCAATAGGACCTTGTTGTTGCTTCATCGCTATTGTCGATTTAATGGAAGCAGATCCTTTCACAGTCTCTATGATTTTATCTTTATTTTTCAAAATGGTTGTCACTGTAGAATGAGACCATCCAAAGTCATGTGTGATCACATTGATGGGCTTACCAACTTCACGTTGCTTTATAACTGGCAACTTCATTGCTTGCTTATTTTTCTGTGATTCTTTACTAGGTTTTTCGATGTTGCACAAAATATCGTGAAATATTTAATAATAAATGCACAACCTATTTCTCAAACACAAAATCAACAGAGGAACTGTTGAAGACATGTGCTGATTGCCGATTGTCGAGGGAGGTTGCCACTGAATGTGCTGTTGCCACTGCTCATGATGCATTGTTGCTAAATAGAAATCTTTTTATTTTATGTTTTCATCTTGTTTGCAAGTATAGTCGAAAATGTTATTTATTACCTTATGGGATCACGGGCGTATCTTCAAGAGGATATAACTTGAACGGACGTACATCAAGGGATGACTGTAGTTTCCTCTCTGCTTCTTTCTTTAAGGTCCAAGTTTCTCTCCCATAGAGAGCAATTAGTAGTATTATACCTTTATACTTTTATTTTTAGAGTTGTAGGAATTTTGTTGTTTTTTCCAAATATTAAGTTTATTCATCATTGACCATGCTGTGGCGAGTCTGTGTTTTACTGTTGCTATGTCATTGAAATTTGAAGTCAAGTATGATCCTAGGTAATTAGGTAATTAAAATCATTAACTTGTCCTTTGGTTTCCTGATTGTTATTTCTATATCTTCTGGGTGTCTTCCAATTTTCATTATCTTTGTTTTACATGAATTTATAGTCATATTGTAGTTTCTTCAGGTCTCTTGCAATTTTGTAAGCTGGTATTGGAGATTGTATATGATATGTGAGATTGGTCTTCATAGATTTTTATTCCTTTTGTGGCAGACAATGCTTCTTTTATGAATTCTTGGATGAAAATGTTAAAAAGGCATGGGAAAAAGTGGGCATCCTTGCATACTACTTTTGATTTCAAGATTTTTAATTGTGATATTTTTATATTGAATTACTACTTGTATTCTGATAGGAGTTTGATATAAATCTTAATGTTTCAAAGTATGTTTTTCTTTGTTAATATTTGAATATACATTTTCCTCTGTTGACAGAATCAAATGCTTATTTAAAATCTACAAAACAGTAATAAAGATCTCTTCCCTTCTCCCATGCAATTTTGGCCAGACTATGAAGAATAAAGATATGGTCAGCTTTTTCTTGTTCCTCTGATGTATTTATAAATGTTGATATTCCCAAAGCCCTTGACATTATCCCCACACTCATTAATGAGTGTGGGGATAATGCAACTTAGCAGATCAAACAATTGTGATATTAATACAGTTTATTAATGCATGCTAATACTGATACTCACCCACTGCTATAAACTAAGAAATCACACACCTTAAAGATATCGTCTGTTTCTTTGGCCAAAAATAATGTCCCACAATGAAAAATCAATTCTGATATCATCTTAAAATGGCCATATATTCAAAACATCTACCAAACACATCTTCAAATATTAAACTACAAAATTGTCTTTACCACCAAAAATAAACTGCAAAATTTACTAAAACATAAAATAATAACACACAGAGTGATGTATTACTATGCCATAAAGTGTTTTACAAGTTTAACTGCCAGCCCAAATGCTTTACTTATTACATTAGATCCACCATTTAGTCTTTAAAATATCATTCAATATAACATTACCGAGATTGCAATATCTCTATACCTATTTATGTCCAAGCAAAAGAAAAGATACAAACAAAAATCCCTTTACAGAAATTTCTTTATATCATCATCAGTTTCCTGATATGTACCCCCAAGGGGTGTTCAGGTTATTATGACAGCACTGTATGCTTAATTTTACATTATTATTCATCTCCTATCAACAATTTCCCACCAAATTAATCTATTACTTGTGAACACTTCAGTATTGTCATATCTAACATTTCGTTGCCACTTGTCTAAGGCATTTGTAACATTTCATTGGCACTTGTGATTGAATCAATCCACCTAGACCTTAGTATTCCTGTTGGTCTCTTGTCTGCCATTTTGACATCAAACACCAGTTTTGCTAATCTTTTCTCATATACCACCTTAGATTAGTTCTATTCATACATTCTTGAATGCTAACAATGTCAAGTTCCTTTCTAATATCTTCATTTTTAATATGATTCTGTCATTCATGCCATCTGTTCACTCCCGTAACCTTTTTCAGAACTTTCACACCTGTGGTCTCTAGTCATTGATCAAGTGCTTTATTTACAACCCAACTCCTCAGATCTATAACTTAAAACTGGTTTAGAAGACCATCTTATATACTGCTAGTTTGGTGGTGTAGCTGATTTCTCTCTTATTCCATATAAATTTATTCAACTGGCTCCCCACCATACCAGCTTTGCTTATTCTGTTGTCTATTTCCAAATTTAATTTGCTGTCTTCACTAAAAAAATTGCCTAAATAGCTGAAGTATTTTACTTGTTCTCCATTGAGAATGCAGCTGTATTTTTCTATGTTCCTGCCTATTTTCATAGTTTAAGTTTTTTTTATTGTGATTTTCTTACCAAATTTGTTACAGCTGTTATTCAGTTTAGTCAGAGAATCCTGGAGACTTGCACTGGATTTGTTTAGAAGTACATCAGCTGCATAAAGTAAGGAGCTATTTGATACTCCAATTTTTAATATCAGGTTTAATGCCAACTTAATTTCATAATGTAATCCATATAGATTTTCCTTCAATTCCAACCTTACAAATTCAATATAGACTATATGTTCTGTATAATACTTCATTTCTCCATTATAATTGTAGCATTTTGAAAAGTTTTTCTCTTGGCAACTTGTCAAATGCCTGTTCCATATCTACAAAACTGAAGTGCAGATCCCTGTCATATTCTAATGATTTCTCAACTATTTCTCAAAAAGTGAAATTCTGATCTTGACAACCTCTACTTGGCTTGAACCCACCTTATTCTTCTCTAAGTGTCTCTTAACCAATTGAACAATCTTTTAAAATAATCACCCCAGACATCTATGATATACTTATAATTAGTTTTCACGTCACCTTTATCACCTTTGATTTCTTTTACAATACTCTTTCCTCCATTTCTAAGTTTTTTCACTAGCCTTCTGAACATTTTGCCACCTTTCTGATATTATCTATATTCTTACCAAAGTCTTTTCATGACTTGTTTAGCTACTTTAACACATAGCATAACTTTGTTACATATTTCTCTGTATTCTTTTTGGAGTCCTTACTGTTAGCCGAGTGGCTATGCGCTTTGCAACCATATGCCTGGGAAAGGAGTGTCCGATGTTCAATTCCATCTTCTTCAGACATAGGATACCTCCAAGAATAAGGAGTAACCAACCTATTCCATAGAATTTTGGTTCCTAGTGCCTATCAGTAAAATCTCGGTAAAATGTGTAGGTCTACACATGAGCGTAAAT
This sequence comes from Typopeltis vanoorti, assembly GCF_054136105.1. NCBI lineage: Eukaryota > Metazoa > Arthropoda > Arachnida > Uropygi > Thelyphonidae > Typopeltis > Typopeltis vanoorti. Next base: position 115,385,442 of record NC_143553.1, read on the forward strand.
CAGGCATTCTTCTAGGGCATTGCCAACTTATTTGTAAGAAACTATCTGTATGCTTTCATCTTATCAAGAAATAACTTCTTTAACATCCTGTGTCCATCCTAGCTAAATCAGTCAGTGTTTTCTTCAGTTTGCCACTGAGACTCCAAGGTTTGGTTCTTGTTTTCCAACTGTTTCATTTTTTCTTCAGTTATATTTGTGTAGTTGAGTCTACAGTTTACCTGTAAAAACTGTTCAATTTTAATTCTTTTTTAACACTTTTTTACAAAATGTTCTTTTCAGTGTGATACCCATTTTTATCCTACTTAGCACTAAGTAATAGTCATTTCCAAATTGAAATCCTTTGTACACTCTCTCGTATCTGTCATAATCACCCTGAACCATCATGAAGATATCACTATCAACAATGACATAGTCAATCAGACTTTTCTTATTTCTTGTGTCTTCTCTCCATGTGAACTTATGCAGATCTTTATGTTGAAGCATAGTGTTAGTAATGACTAGTTTGTATCCTGAGAAGAAATACAGCAGATGCTTATCAGATTAGCTTTGTCCTTTTCTCCAAATTTTCTCAAAATATTTCTATTTGTCTGATGAGATTTTCCTACTCTGCTGTTTAGATCTCCAACAAGGACCACTTTTTCCATTTTCTTTATGTCAGTTACCTCTCTATTGACTTATAAAATTCTTCTACTTCTCCTTAAACTAACCTTCTGTGGGTCCATAGGCACAAATAAGTTTCATTGTCCATTTCGAAGTTTGCCCACATAGCTCTACTTGAAGCTAACTTCCAATCAAAAAGTTGATCTTCATATAGTTAATGCTAATAATAATAATAGTAATAGTAAGTTATCAACAAATCCAAAATTGATTTTCAAAGGGCCAAGAGTAAGAAACTTGTATCTCATCCACATGTCAGTCATGCTTCCTGGTTTCTTGCCAGAGCTATTGGCTGTAATGTTTGTTTGACTGTACTTCCACCCCTTTTGCACTTGAATGGTTCTACTGCAGATTTGTCCACAGAAAAGTCAGTCTCTTAGCTTCTTACTTTTCTTCTAATTCTTGCATACATGATCTTGACAAATGTCTCCTACTGTTCCTAACGCATAACCTTTAATCACTCCTATGATTTTTTGCCAGAAAGAGATCAGAAGAAAATTGTCCAAACTGGATATCAAAATGTCTCCTAGTCCTGATGGCATTTCTGTGATTGTTTTGAAAGGTTGTACTCCATAGTTGACTCCTGTTCTATATTGCCTTTTTTATTTTCATCTGTTTCACTCAGTATCTGTCTATTAGCCTGGAAAATTAACAGATTTCAACACATTCCTAAGAAGGGAACAAATCTTTGCTATCTAATTACCATTCATTTTCACTCAACTTCTCTGCTACCTTGATGCCTTTCACCTAATAAACTAAGTGAAGTGATCTGCAAAGCTTTGGGAGGTTGAATATATCTACAATTAATCTATTTCTCTCTGTTGATTTTTTCCCAGTTGTTTAAATTTAAGTTAAGAGAGACATGGAATATGCAGTAATAGATTCTCTACTGAGTTATTCAAATGGAGGATTTCACACAACCTTTCTGCAAACATGGTGTTGGCAGTGATTGCCCCCCCCCCATCACTATACTACTGTGCTCCCTTTCCTCCTACCCAGCCCTCCTGGCAGTATAGTGGCAGCAAGTTTATTTATTAGCTGATCTGTAAATCTCCTAAAGCATTACCATTAGATTTGGTTCTATTATCTTGCAGTAGGTTTGCAAAATAATTTTTAAAAGCTGTACTTCCAAAGGAAAGATATGTTGAATCTCTTCATGATGTCTAACACAATTTTGAAAACATTCCTCACTCCTCTGTTCAAAGGTCATTAAACATGATTAAATTCTAAGGATATTAACAAAATTATCATTTCATGCATGGAAACAAAAAAAAAATCTTTAAAAAGTGTACTTTCTTTTTTATAAATCATAGAACTTCCCAGTTATTTGAAAGTCAGATTCTATCAGCTGCTTCTATTAACTGCACCACATTGTGTATGCATAGGATTTTTAACAGTCAGTGCAACTTGAAACTCAGAAGTATAAATTCAGGGAAGAACATGGTTGGTACAAATGCTAAAAATATTATTGCAGTTTTTTTTTTTTTTTTTAATTAAGATTTAAAATTTTTTTTTTATATGCCCTTTTCAGTTTTTTTTTCTATATTGTTATTTATTCATAAATTGTATTTTATTTATAAATAAAGCACAATTGCAAAATTTACTTAAACACAAAACCGCAACATCTCACACTGATGTGTTACTATAGCATAATGTTGTTTAAAAGTTGAATTGCCAATCAGGATGCCAGTACCTGCTACATTGGATATTGGAACATTATGATTGCAATATCCGCATACCAAAATACTCACATCTCCACTAAAAACAAATGCAAACAAAAACACACTAATAACATGATTAAAAATCCCACTACTTAAATATCATTGCATGCTATACATTTCAAACACACCCCTGAAATTGAAAGAGTTACCATCATCGATTTCCAAGAAAGTGAAACCAAATTACATTGCTCCAAATCTCTAGCAATGAGAACCAGTCAGGATGTTATAAACACAGAAAGGCCCATCTCTCTCTCTCTCTGCATTTAAATAAAATACATTACTCACCATTAATCTCAAACCACCCAAACTCCCCTCTTTAACTAGTCAAACTTCTCTTAATACATTATCTAAACCACATGGCAAACTCAGTAATTTTTTTTTTTTTTTTTTTTTTTTTTTTTTTTTTTTTTTTTTTTTTTTTGCCTTGCATCATCTGATGATGTATATTTTCCCACGAAACAGTCACTTCACTGTCATGTCTGGTCCAAATTTTTAGGTTTCATAATTTTAGATTCTAAATCTATATTTCATTCCATTCATCGTCCTGGTTTACTGTTTATATTCATGTTTCAATTTTGGGTATTCAATGTATGTATCTAAAATTCACATAACTGAGCATTCTCAGTACCGTTCTCATATTGCACATTTTGACTCATGTTCAGTTTCAAAAAATATCTTCTCATCCTTATCTTCTGAAACTGGCCTCCATCATCACTACCAGGTATTTTCTTTTAATTATCTTTAATATAATCTGAATTTTATATTATATGTAAATTTGCCTTTGATTGGTAAGGAGAGTAGCTCATCACCAAATAAGCTTAGCTATTTTCTACCATTACTAAACATTTTATTTCATTTGATACCTAAAAATACAGAGTAAAGTAGGTCATACTGAATAAGCAATTCCACAGAAATATTTCTCTAGAGAAGATTCCCTGAGTGTTGGAAGCTTGAAGACAGTTATGCAGCGAGTCCAGAATAAACAGAGGATGATGAAGCTGATATTTAAGGATTCGAGAATCATTTTATACCCAGAATCAAATTTACCAAAAATTTGAGCGATAATCATTTTAAAATCATCTCCAACCTAATGCTTATGAACTTCTTTTTACCAACATTATCAGGACTGAAACAGGATGTTAGCTGCTGTTGTTCTATCTGCGTTTTAAATTGTTTCTTCTTATAACTACTACTACTGCTGCTGCTTGGTTGTTAGTTTCTGTATGCCATAACACATTTTATGCTCCAAAAACGATGATTTTGAATATAGTAAAATATTTAAAAAAAAAAAAAAAAACATGTAACATCGTTTATTCATATAGGGAGTAAAGCAGAGCTTCCTTACCCCTGACACTTTCTGAAATACCCTGAAGTTATGTCAGACAAGTGCCACCATTTTGCAGTCCTAAATCCTAATAGGTATATATTTTGTCTAAAATAGTGGGATTTTTTAACTTCAGGGTGGCACTGACAAGTAGTTTCCTGGAGGGAAAGTCTGACTTGCCGATGCCAAAGCTCGACTAATTGGGAAATCTGTCAAAAGACAGGTCTTGGAAAGATCCTTTGATTTATGCTTAAAATCAAACTTATATAAAGGGTCTTTTGGGGGGGGGGGAGATTCCTATGCTATGGGTACAAATGTTTCCACAGGATTACTTAGGCACCTAGCTTAATAAAAATCTTATTTGTTTTCTTGTTGATGTTCTGTTTATTATTGCAAATAATAAGAATAACTGCCAATGGGGATCATAGAAATATTTCTCTAGACATGGATACATAAGATTCCTTACCCTTGTGTATGCTGATGAGGAATTAATTGATTAGTGATTAACAGTAATATACTACCAGAGAGAGAGAACATAAAGATAGGTACAGCAAAGAAGGTAAGAATGAAGAAATAAGACAAAATGGCATGACATTAAGCTATATAGAAGAAATGTTAACTTCATGGAAGTAAAAACATCTTCATCCTCAAAAGTCAATGAGTCTAGAGAATTTATGCTCCACTTTGTACAAATTAAAAGATCCTGAAAGAAGCAATTTACTCTTCCGAACTTTTACAAAACCAGCTAACTCCCAAACCACTCAGGATTCTCCAACTCATTACATTAGGATTCAGCCTCTCAACAACGTGCACCATAAAGTATAAAAATGTGGTTTTAAAAAAATAAATAAAACATTTTCCATGTTTAAATCTACTGTTGTTTTTTTGATGTAGAGTTATAATGATTAGTCATCATAACTATCTATAGTTCAACAGCCAGTTTCACAACATGCAGTGATTTGTTTTTTATATCCATAAATGTAAGTTGTCCATGTGGTTAGACGAGTGGTTACGCACTCTGCAATTATATACCTGGGAAGGAGTGTCCTGCATTTGATTCCCATCGCTGACATGAGGAGCTTAGGATCTTTCTCAGGCATAGCCAAGTTAGCTGGTCTTGGGCGTGGACCGCAGGGTTTTCTCCCCAATTTATCTGGGGTTTTTCCTCCCGCAAACTGATCCCTTGAACACACGCTTCTACAGACATAGGATACCTCCAGGAATAAGGAGTAACCAACTTATTCCATATGATTTCGGTTCCGAATGCCTACATGGTAAAATGTGTAGGTCTACGTGTGAGTGTAAATCAGGAAATGTAAGTTATTGTGAATTAATTTTAATGAGTATGATGATGATGTGAGTATGCAGGAGAGGAAAAAACCAGTTGTCTGTGAAGCTTGTGGTAACACTTGTAGTGCTTCCAAAACCCTCAACTGCCAGAAGGAAAAAAATTACATAGTCCTAGACACTAACTAGAGAAACTTTTTCTAGGTTCTTTTTTTAAACTACCTGAGTGAATTGATCTTTGGTTCAAGTAAAACAAAATAATTTCAGCAAAAATGATAACCAAAATACATTAAAATCCCTTTTAAAAAAATCACTTTTACATCCATTTTAATAAAATCTGTATCACAAACATAAATAGCATATAGCATCATTTACTGGTCTAGATGTCTGATTTCAACTACTCCTCCTGTTTTTTGCATAATCCTAAATTACAGCCATAACAACCAGAGTCCACCTTCAATGTCCACATTTTTTTTTTAATGTTGTTCTCACCCATGAAAGATTATTATTAAACCTATAGTACATTTGTACTATAGGTAGGCTAAGTTTTTTTTTTTTTTCTATTTTTATCAGTTTTATATTGTTTTGTAATTTTTTAATTTAGTTTTACATAGTCTGGAATCCTTGCTTTAGAGACAAAACATGGAACTTTTTTCAAGCCATTTCAGGCCTTCAATAAGCAGGGCAGGCCTGTTTAATGAATTTTTCATACTTTTGATCTACCTACAATCCTCTGTAATTGTGTACCAGGCTTTTTTGCTTGTTCACTGTGTTTCATAATGGATGGATGGCTCCCTCTCTGAGCTTCTCTGCCAAAGCAGATTTTTATTAGTGATAGTACACTTCATTCATTTTGCTCATTTGATGAACCATGGCATGCTCAGATGTCCCATCCTCATTATCATCTCCATCCTCTTTGCTTACTAGGTTAGCTAAGTCATTAGTGTATCTGGTGTCCAACTAATAGGCTGGGAGGTTTGAATCAGGATGTGGACATGGACAGTTGTGAATTATATCTTTCAATGTGGTATCACATCCTACTTATTGGAGGTCTAAAGCTACTTGAAAAAGTTTCATACTTGGTCTCTAAAGTAGGGTTTCCAAGTATGTTAAAAATAATTTTAAAATAAATAAATAATAAAAAGAGAAAAATAAATCCTTAGCCAGTCAACAGTACAAGCATACTATATGTAGGTTTGCAACTTTAATGGGTGGAAGTTACATAAAAGAAAGGGGGGGGGGAACTTAAATGCTGATCTTCAATGCTTCCAAATTGTTGACTTCTCTTTTTCTTCAAAAAAGACCCTAACTCACCTATCCCTACCTTCATTAATGCACAAATCACCAGAATGTATCAGATTTTCTCCTTGGACTGACATTTTACTTCCATCTTTAATTAGGCATTATTTTCCACTTGAAACACTACTTTTCATCCATCCAGCTATTAAATCTATACATATCCCAAATTTATCCATCCTTTGTTTTGAATGTCACACCCAAAACATCCCTAAAATTTCTCAATGTTGTTTAGAGAAAGACTAATTCAGCTGATAGATCATCCCTCCCCTCATCAACTCACTTCAACACTTTCTCACAGATGCATGCTTTCAACATTGCCTTTTCTACAGGTACTTTCATGGTCATTGCTCCACTGAACTGGCAGCCATCATTCCTCTGCTTTCTGTTAGGCCTGTTTAAAACAAGATTAGCAGCAATACCAATTCCCTTTTCAGTTCAATTGCAAATACACCAAATGTACTTCTCTTCCTCATTTATTTCATCCCTCTCAGTCCTTTGGAAACTGGTTTTCTTCTGAAGCGTTGTCCAGCAAATACAACATCCAGCTACTTTTCAAAAACAATATCAGTACAGTTCTAGAAGTTTAATAGAGACATCCGCATTAGACATAATATAATTTTTAAATAATGGCTTCATAAATATAAGAGAAAACTAAATATAATTTATTACTTCTGTATATTTTGCTCAATATGTCATGTGATTTTTTCAGGGATAAGGCAGAAGAACTAACAGCATTTAAATTCTGAATACAAGAACGAGCCATTCAGCATGTGTATAACATTACATCTCGGTCACAGGTGTACAGTAGGTGGAAACACTATTCGAGTTCTGAAATGTGAGAAAAGATGTATAATTTATTAATTAATAAAAAAAAATATAATCACATAACAGCAATTAATTACCTAAACTTAGAGATAGACATATAGTCTGTTCTGATTAAGATTAAATGGTTACGTAGGGCTTCACACGATTTAAAAAATAAACAATCAAATATGAACCTGTTGTGGTGTAGCATCTTGTATTCAGAATTTAGATGTTATCAGTTCTTTTGCCTTCTCCCTGAAAGAAGCTCATAACATATTGAGCAAAATGTATAGGAGTAATAAATTATATGTAGTGTTTTCTTACATGTGTGAAGCCATTATTTAAAAATTTTATTATATCAATAGGTTTCTTCTTTTCCAACCTTCACCTGAATCCACTTGTATGAGACTGATAATTTGGAGGGAGGGGGATAGAGTTTTTCCCTTTCCAAACTGGAATTTTCAACACCACATCTGAGACAAAATAACCACAGAATTCATGCCACTGTAATGATAGCCCGTCAACTTAGCTGTGATTAAGATACGAGCTAGTAATCACGTTTTGTGATTCATTCTTATGTTTCATGTTTTGAATGTAGTTAACAGTCTTTCTCCCTGATGGTGTCCATGTTATGTTGGATGAAATATATTTTTTGAATAAAATTCTATATTATTTCTACATGTATAGACTATATAAGTATCTATAAATATATCTAATACATATTCCCTTAAAAAATTTATTACTTATATAAGGCAAACTTTTTGAATACTTGGCTAGAAATTACATTAGATATTCATTATCCATTTAACAAGTGCAGACTCAAAACCTTGACACTTGCATAAGTTTGTCTCTTTCTCCCCCACCCCAGTTATCCTCATAACAAACCTCAGTTCATACAGGGATGACAATGAGGATTTCATTCCCATGAATTACAGAAAAATACTTGCATGATGAAATTTATTCTAAACTTGTTTCTATATATATCCCATTTAAGGTAGTTAACCTATAATTTTAGTACTGCAGATAGGTATATTGTTACAAAGTTGCAGTTACTTTATTAGAAAACAAAAATTATTTACCTTTAATATCTGCTCTGTTATATGATAGCATGCACATAAGGGAATTGGCACTAAGTTATTAGTGGCATTTTTTTGTGCTATAAAGTATCATGTGATTTCTTGTAACTTTTAAACTTTGGTCTGAAAATATAGCATCCCCTAAAATGGGGTCACATTTTACTGAATTCTCAATCAGCTACAATCCCTCACTTTAAATTACTTTAGCATTTTTTCCCCCTGGTAATAATCTAGTAAGTGTTCCCAACAACAATTGTCATTAATACACCAGCATAGATGAAAGCTAGAGGGAGAACTCGTTTTGTTTTTCATGTATTTTTACCAAGTTGAACCATGTACTCTTAAGATTATTCTGAAGTAAAATTTAGCTTTTCTACTATAATAATTATTATACTAAGAAATATATAATTAAATTTGGTTCACTGACTAAAATGTTTCAGCTTATTTTTATCACATTTTTAGTGTAAAGTATTTAATAATGGTTAAAAAAAATGTAAACGCTTTTACTGCAGCTTAGTTTGTTTTCAATTTCAGAATTTAGACCTTACAAAACATCGGTTACTGTATGATGGTCCACTTACATGGAGGCTAAATAAACAAAAAACAATAGAAATACATGTAGTTCTTTTAGAAGATATTTTAGTGCTATTACAGAAGCAAGATGACAAATATATTTTAAAATTCCATAACACTAACTTAATGACTGGCAGAGAAGATACTAAGGTGACACATAGTCCTATTCTAAGGGTCCAGAATTTGTTTACGAGGAACGTGGCTACAGGTAAATTTTTCCTATCTTTATTTTGTATTTTTAAGGATTTGAATATTTTACTGTATGCTATTAAATTATATTTCACAAATAATTTTATTGTTTAATTCTTGACTGAAGTGTAAGCAAACATAACCTGCATGTGAAGTATCCTCTCAGCTAAGCCACTTGCACACAGAAACTGTTGGGTTTCCATCGGTTGCCTCAGTATTCCATAATGCAAAACAAACATTATAGGAAGAGCTACTAACCAGACCAGTTTCAACCTTTGTGGTCTCAGTAGTAGGAGCCACACACCTAAGAAGAGATACCAAGGTTGAATCAATGTAGAAGGCATATATTTTCCATATACAAGTAGTAAACAGAGGTATCACCTTATTATTAGACTTGATCGTTTACACTTGGATAAAGGATTAGACAAAAATATAATTTCTTGACAAATATAATTTACTTTGCAACCAAGGTAAAAAAAAAAAAAAAAAAAAAAAAAAAAAAAAAAAAAAAACACTTATTTTAGTAGCTTATTTGATGATTTAATGTGGCTGAATGACTTGGGCTAATATCAGTTTCTGTAAGTAAGACAAGCTGTACTCTGAAGTGGCATGAAAAAAAGATACATTTGGTTTGTTTGTACAGCAGAGTTTAACTGACCTGGCCCATTCACAGCTGTAATGTATTGCAGATTTCAAATTTGCCTTGTCTTTTCCCTCCATGTGGGGAACCCAGCTCTTGGTGACCCAGTAATGGCACTGATCCTTTTTTCATTCTCTCTCTTCCTCTGTTCTTTTCTTCTTTTCCTGAGTCTTTTTTTTACTTTCTTCTTCAGACCACATTACTGGTATCTGATAACATATTTGAAATTCATTGTGACCCATGGACATCCAAAAAGTAGAACCTTGTGCTGTTCATTTACTGCTTTAATCCTTTCAGCAAGATGCATGGTCTCGGGCAGTCCACCCAGGATCAATCTGCTCACCTATAAGAGTCACTGACATGGCAGTGAGTCTCTTTTCCCATGGTCTGGGGGACATGGACAGTGGATGCTATAACTATCTGAAATAGCCATGGCACCTGCTTCTAGGCACATTTAGTGCATTCTCATGTGTTGTTTCATGATGAGTGGGGAGCTCTTTTGCTGTATATACAAATCCTTCACTCTTAAATTTACCAGAGCTACCAGAATTCTTTAAGCATGCTTAGAGAATTCTTGCAGAGGAAAAAAACCACAGAAATATGATAAGAACAAGAAATAGAAAACATCAAAAACATATAACATGTAGTAATATACTATCATTCTAAATCATTTATTCATCAGGTGAATCTAATGGCAAAATGTCACCATTCTTTATCCAGAAAGGTTGGCAAGATACCTACATCTATAAAGAATCTCTGTTCAGGTGATATCCTTGGTGCAACATCTTCTGGGGAATACCAATTATAGTAATCCCTCTCCCAAATAAAATCTTAAACTATTCAGTATTAAGTAGCAGCTGAGTGTGACTCACAATTGTTTCAGGCAAGATTTATTTGGACCTGATGGATGAAGGAACGACACCATGAAATGAATCCACATTTATCTTGGTGGCCACCAGGAATATTGGCCTTATACAGTATGGCACCAAAAAAAAAGAAAAAACAGTATTGAATAACTACAACAATATATGTTATGGAATAAATGGGTTTATTAACAAAGAAATATATGTTTACACATATGATGCATACACCCACGACTATTGGTGGAATCTTGGTCAAATAAAGCAATTAACGATGGTAGATTACATGCTCGAAATGGACACCTTATCTTTCAAGACAGTTTTCGTAGCACATGCAAAGGTTCTCTGTCATCTTGGACAACAGTGGTTGGGACATCAGCTGGACATATGTACTTTTATCCCTTAGTTCATCAAGGTTTGAAGGTAGGTCATGGTGGAATACCCATTTCTTCAGCATACTCCAAATGAAGGCATCAAATGATATGAGATCTGGAGAACACGAAGGATTATGGGAATTCTGTGAACCTCAAAATGAGTCTTCTGGGGAGGTGTTCTGATAAATAGGCTCTAGAACCACATGATATGTGACAGGTTGCTCCGTTCTGTTGGAGTACTTGTGCATGGAGTGGAATATTTTTTGCATGACAGATCTTATGCAAATCTTTGATAAACGAAACAACACATTCTCGATGCTCTGTTTGCTATTCAAGGTCATGGTTATACCACCCTCTTCAATGATATAGGGCCCAGTTATGCCATGCAGTGACCTTCTCACTGTGAAGAGGTTTCTCTTGGACAAATTCAGGTCTAGAGAAACCAATTAACCTGTAGGTTCATCTGTTTACATGACCACTTAGATGGAAATGTGCTTCGTCTGAGAACTAAGTATTATGGAGGAAGGATGGATCTTCGTAGGCATTGGTCAGCATGCGTGCACCGCCTTGCAGCATAATCCATTACTGTTAAACACTGACCAACCTGAATAATATACGAAAAGGCACCAAACTCCTTAAGGATTCTCTTTAGTGACCGCCTCAGTATCCCAAGTTTTACTGTTATTCAGCATTGACTGTGTTTCGGAGACTGTAACACTTGCTTCAGCACATGTCCGTCATTCTCATTTGTAAATGAAACAACAGCAGAAAACAGTAAGTGGTCTCCCTGAATGCCCTTTACATTGTGGCAGAACACTCCCAGTATGTTGGAAGCTCTCGATTAAGCCAATGATGACACTTTTGCTTGGGGCACACTCATGAAAATGAACAAACTGCTCACAAGCATATCATAGGCTTGGACCATTTGTTCTACCAACTCTCTATGAATGAAAATAATGCTCAGTGATAAATGTCTTTTCTTCTAATGTCAACACACAATTGCTACAGCTAAATGTAATGACTGAGACTCTACACACGCTCTTCATATGCATGCAGTTGAATGATATATCTCGTAGTGCATGTACTGAAGGGGATGTCGAAGTTCAGTACTGTTTTTTTTTTTTTTTTTTGCACCATACTGTATTTGTTTGACGTCCTCAAACTTCCATAAAGCAGGATATTTAATCTATCCTATGAGGTCTACATCTTCAATCCTTTGAAATATTTTAAAGGACTCAAGTTACCTGTCATGGCTCTGCCAGATGTGCAGTAACGATCATGAAACTAAAGACTGCACAAGAAATTTCCAAATGCCTGTGACAGTAAGGGAGAAAATCCAACTTGCTCCCAAGTATGTCAAAAGGTGTTAACAGATGAAAAAAGATAACAGATCAAAACAGTGCAGAACATCTCATATCAGGAAGCACAAAGGAAAATTATCACCATAGTATGTAGTATAACATCATCTTATGCTTTAAAGGTGAGTGATAAAGAAAATATCAAAAAGGGCAAACATATAAAATTTTCCCACCATCCCAAAATTATAGCATGAATTGTACCTCGAATGATATGATCTCATCTGCTTCTGTTTGGAAGCCATTAATAGCATCACCCATTACAGCTCATACTATTAACCTCTAATATGTTCCTCATTGTCAAAAAAACATAATGGCAAGAGCTTCCCTTTAAAAAAATATATATGTACCTCTCTACTGAAGCAAAAGAAAACATTACAACATGGTAATATGTTGTTATGGCTCTTATCATTAATATTGAAACTATAGACTTCTTTTGTATTTTGCAGTCTTTGTAAATTATATTAAAGGATGATCCTCAGTAGACTAAGCTTTTGCTTCATGACACGAATACAACATTGGGTTTGTGGCCAAGAATGAGACAGAGCAGATTGGACATTAAATCTGACAAATGCATGCCTCTCAGAAAACTGTTTGTTTTTTGTTTTTATTTAAAAAAAAAGTCAGAAGATCATATTAGTAATGACTAGTCCATGTCCTAAACAGAAATTCATAAGGAACTTACCATTAATATTAGCTTTGTTCTTTCTGTTAATTTTCCCAAAATGTTCTCCCTTCGTCTAGGATCATATCCTACTCTACTTGTGTATAATAAGAACTGGCATTTCTTTCTTTTTTATGTTAACTGCTCTTTCTAATGACTAGATCTCTTGATCCCTGAGACACAAAATCAAACGAGATATTTATAAATAATATGTTATATTCAGGCAATAATTCTTGTTGTCTAGTTTCCATTTTAAACTACCAATATTTTACATAAAATTGCCTGCCATTCATAAAGTGTATCTCTGTTTCATTTTCTTCTCTGTAATCACTATTGCTTGAATATAACATCTTATTATTTAGAAATATCTCACTTGTTTTTGTGTGTCTCAGGAACACGGATCATGTCAGCATGATAATTATTTTGTTGGCTTCCTCTTCCTTTCCACTGATGCTTTTGTTTTTCCCCATTCATATGATTACAAAATTTAAATGACTAGAAACTAAAACATTTTGACATAAAACATGGTTATTACTTGAACTGCCATACAGGCAAAAATCATGATTAAAGTAGTAGATATCTTCATTGGAACTAAACTCCCAAAGGCAGTAACAGTAGAATAAAGAAGCTTTTATAGAAATTAAAAATCATCAATGAATATTCTTATTTTGAAAGCAGATAATTATCATAGATAAGGTCATTTATAATAATAAAATGGTTGCCTTCCTGGCTGACTGCTCTTTCAGTTTTTATGACCCCACTAACAGGATAAATAACTGATGGCTGATTTAATGAAGGCAGTAACTTTTGTAACAAATAGTCTAAAAACCACATCTTCCTCCATCCTGCATATATGATCCATATATGCTGGATGAAGTACAATACACACACACAAAAAAAAAAAAAAAAAAGATCTTACTTTCACCAATTAGTGATGGCAAGATATTCCTATCTACCAACATAAAAATTGGCCACATTGCTTAAGGAGTTAATACCTTATCACATAATAAACAAAAAAAAATGTTCATCCAGAAATGAGATATACCACTCTAAAAGTTTCAGTCAGTTTTGACATAACCACCCTATTTACAAATATCTCCATGCTAGGCATCTATTTCTTCCTTAGGAAACAGGTCCTGTAACATTGTTGCCCTTGTTTTTTAATGCAAACAGTGTGCTTAGTCTGTTCAATACAGTAACGAGGGTATAAAGCGCCTGTGGCAAGTGTCTAAGCACCCCCAACCCAAAAATGACAAAAAGTTTGAAAAATTTAAATAAGTTAAATTTTACTAAATGCAATATGTTAAATACTTGCTATTAACCCCATCAGAATGAGTTGCAGTGTGTTGCAGAATTTGTATGTCTAAAGCGGCGTAAAATAGCAGGCTTTTATATCTATTTATTTATTTTTATTTTTTACGTTTTGTGCCCGTGGCGGGTACCTCTTTCGCCTCGCCCTCGTTACGGCACTGAGTCTGTTAAACAACAGGATAACGTTTACTGTTAAACAAGGTTACTGTAGTGAATGCTTATGTTCAAAATATTTCTGGAATATTTTGATCAGAATTCTCTAGATTTACTAATCTTAAATTTAAAGTGGTATTGTCAATGATATATTAACTGTGGTAAAGCCTCATGAAATGCTCAACTATTCTAGAAATGTGATATCAGAACTTCATTGATGTTCCACATAAGGAGATATGTTCAGAACTTAAGCATCAGGGAGTGATGGATACAAGATGCTTTTGACATGCCTAAACCTCCAGCATCATTAAAAGCAGTATTTTACAGCTGGCTTCCTGTTAGGCTCTTTATTCCTCATCCACTGTGATGCTTTAAATATTAGAAATGTGGTTATGTCCAAACTGCTTGTCATGGCTCTATGATTCTGTGCCTGATGTAGTAGTAAGGATCTTAATAATAAATGTTGCTCTGCAAAAAAACCTAAATGTGCCATCTGTGAGTAAGACACAGCTGTTCTCATACATGCCAGAGGTAGAAAGATGAAAAAGAAATACAAAAGATAAAGGCAGAACAGGACATCTTATATTAGGATGCAAAGGAAACTAGCCACCACAACAACTGTCCTGAAATCATCTTGCACCAAGAAGATTGCATTTAAGAAAACCTATAAGGCTATCTTAAGATGCACTAATTTCAGCCTACCTAAAGTTTATTGTAGTGAATGCTTTGGTCTGGAACACAATAGTTGTGAGACCTATTACTGTCTCACTCTGTAAACAGCTGCTAAATCAAACTTGCCAAATGAGAACCCACTTATCAAGAAAGTTATGGCAAGGGCATCCTGAAAGAAAATCCACCAGACACCTTGACAGAAAAAAAAAAAGGGATTTCTCTGTATCTACCATGTGTAAATTAAACAACAATTGACCTTGATCTATCATGTCATGTATTAAATATTTTTCCAGAGGAAGAGATGATCACTAGTTGTCCATCCCATACTATGGAAAAAGATTAATTGGCAAACACAACCTGACAAAAATACGTGCTCAATTTTTTTTTTGGAAATCAGAAAAGACTACAAATCAAAGGAATAGAGAAATTCTTACAATGGAACTGTAACTCTCATGGAATTTACCAGAATAGCAAGAATATCAAGAAATATATTTTTCTGTTTATATTTTCTGCAGAAATATAAACCTATCTGTTTCTCTCTGCAGGAGACATTTAAAATCCACTAAGGACCCTGCCAGGCCTTTCTGTCCTTATGTTATTCATAAGAACAGAACAAGAGACAAGCATGCTCATAGGAGTCCCTATTCTAGCCATACTCTTTTTCAGCATGTCCACCCTAACACTATTCTAGAAGTCGTAGCCATTTACCTGTCAGTGAAATTTGCATATTACAATGTTAATTTATTTACCACCTGGTTCTGAGTTTAAATCAATCAACCTTGATAATCATATATTGCAACTGCCTCAGCCCAGACTTCATGTGTGGATGAGGCCATATAGTTGAACATATGCTTAAACAATAACTACCCCTCTCTCTCTTCTTAATAATGGATGCAATACCGTCCTTCATATGTACACTTGCTCATATTCTGCTCAAATCTAATATTATACATATTAGATCTTACAGTGTGCTCCCTTACTGTTCTGCCACTGTTCATGTGGATATCAAAGATAATATATATATTGAAGAAATCGTTTTCCTGTGATTTGCACTCTACCTTCACAGAAGTTATGTTTTCATACACAAACCCATATTGAATATTGACCAGACTGACTGGATTTCCCCAACTCACAAAATTTAATGCTGAAGCAGTCAGCTGAACACCTATCAATGATGTATGTATCAGACTGTATTGCTTGGGCAGCAACAACTGCAATTCCAAAAATATCATCTCAGTTTCCACTCTGTGGAAACTGATTGGAACCCTGAGTGCTAAAGTAGCTGAAAAAACAGATCAAGACTGATCACAGTATATTTCAGAGGAAATATCCACATCAAATCTCATATCTTTTAAATGTTCTTAGGCAAAAGCATATTATATTAGAATGTGATGGTCAGAAATTATCACAGATAAGTTTACATCATCTGCCAGTTATACAACTAGTACTGAAAGTTGTATGGGATAAAATATGGAAAATGAGAGGTAGATATAAAACACAATATTTGTCTACCCTGCAATATAATGGATCTGTGGTTGCTGAACCCAGCATAATTGCAAACACTTCAGGTGAAACCCTAGAATCTCGGCAACATCTTCATTCCCTCCTGAATTTTTGACATTGAAAGAACAAGAGGAACAGCAGCTCTACTTTTCTAGAAATGGACTAGAGTCATATCATACAATGAGCCATTAATTTTAAGGAGGAACTAAAAATAACACTTTTTTCTTCTCTTGTGCTAATGCAGTAGGGTCTGATGACTTTATGGGATGATAAAACGTCCTCTGTGGACTTTCTAAAAAAATATTCATCAAGGAGGAGTTTTTGATTTATGGCATAAGTCAGCTGCCATCCTTGCATTCCCAAAACCAGGAAACAGTTACTGGACTATCATGCTGAACTAGCTGCCTTTGTAAAAATTATTGGAAAATATTGGAAAAATTAGTAAATGCTAGACAACTCTGGTTTTGAAAGCAGTGATCTTCTCTCTGATACACACAGTGGTGAGCTATGGAAATTTTAACAAAGGGCTCGCATCATTGAGCAAAAAATAAAGGCCTGACTTAGCCCTTATAATACTTATATTGCGACTTTATAGAGCTTCTGACAGGTATGATAATTCCAAATTGAGAAGTCAGTTTAAAAAGCCCTTATATTTCTCGTTCAATGCAAAATGCTTGCATAAAGCTGGGTAATTTCTCCACACAACAAGAGCCGTTCGTAAACTTTAAGCTGTCCATCATGGTCCAAACACATGGCCGATCTTTAAAATTTCGATACCAAGGTCTTTTGCAATCGTATTTAATTCTCGTTGATTTTTTGGCGATTGATAATAAAAAGCATATAATTTATCCATAAATATTTCAAAATGATTTATTTCTTTAATGTTTTTTATCGAATCGTCTAATGCTAAGTGCAAACAATGAGCACAATGGCAAATCACAACGTTGGGAAATTTTTGTAGAAGTTTGATTGCAACACCTGATTTGTTTCCTAACATTGGCATCACCTACTCCCTATCATCATCATCTCGTCTCATCCGATTGGTAACAGGTTGAGTCCACTAAGAAGAAAGGTTCTCCACTTATTGCGATCTTTAGCCATCTCAATCATGACTCTATAGCTGGTTAGATGCGAATGTTCTTTCAGCACTTTATCCAAGTACTTCTTGTCTGCCCTCTAGATCTTTTTCTTCCTATATATCCATTCAGAGCTAAATATGGGAGTCTATGTGAGGGGCCATTCTCTGAATATGACCAAACCATCTCAGTTGATGTTTAATGATTGTGTCTATTATATTATCTGGGAAGTTTAAATCTGTTCTGACTTGATCATTAGTCATGTGTTGCATCCAGTGGGTGTTATTAATTTTTCTGATTGCTTTCATTTCAAATGCTTGAAGTTTCTTGATTGGTTGTTGAGTTAATCTCCAGGCTTCTGAAGCATAAGTAGCCATTGGGATAATAATTGTTTTATATAATTTTAATTTTAGACTCGTGATTTTTTTATTTTTCCATATTTTGTTTAGTTTATTCATTGGTCCAACCTAGGTTTAGCCTGTGTTTTACTGTTTCCATATTGTTGAGGTTACTAGTTATAAGACTGCCAAGATAAACATTTATTAACTTGTTCCAACAGCTGATTTTCTAGATTTATAGAAATATTTTCTTCTTCTCTACCTATCTTCATTATTTTTGTTTTATGAAGACTTATTTTCATACCATAAGTTTTACAAAAGTCATTTAAAATAATGACATCATCCGCATATTTTATGTGATTAATGTTGGTACCATTGATTTTTACACCTGGTTCATCAGCTATGGTTTTACAGACTTCTTATAGGAAGATGATAAAGAGTTGAAGTGAGAGAGGGCATCCCTGCATTAGACCTTTCTTGACTCTGAAATTCTTGGTTTTAATGTTGTTTGTTTTAACAAAAGCTTTGGTGTCTCCATAATAATTTGTAATAAATTTTAAAATATCAGAATCCATTTTTACGTTTTTTAGGATAGTGATCAATTTGTTTCTATTAACTGAATCAAAGGCTTGCTTAAAATCTATAAAACAACAGTATACAGGTAGGTTGTATTCCCAATATTTTTCTGCTATATTATTAATGGTGAAGATATGGTCTATAGTGGATCTATGTGGCCTGAATCCTGCTTGGTTTTCCTCTATGATTTTTTCTGTAAGCACCTGTGTTCTCTTTTGTATAATTCCAATGAATATACTATGACTTAAGAGTGTTATGGGTCTATAATTTTCACATATTCTTTTGTCTTCTTTTTTGTGAATTGGTATAATAATTCCTGTTTTCCAGTCAGTTGGAATTACTCCAGTATAAAGAATTTGATTAAATAAATTCATTAAGAAATTAATGGCTTCCTTGCCACCATATTTCCATAGTTCTATAGATATTTCATCTTTACCTGTAACTTTTGAAAGTTTCATTTGTTTTATTGCATTTATAATTTCTGCTGAGGTTATGGGTGGTGCCTTTTCATATATCATCTTTTCTGTTATACTTTTCTCCTCCTGTTCTTTTTGATATAATGTTTGATAGTAGTCCTTCCAAATTATTTTAATATTTTGTATTGACCCAGTTTCTAGATTGTTTTTATCTTTCATTGTTAATGGTTTATCTTTATAGATCTTAGTTAATTCTTTGATCATTTTGAAAATTTTGTTTTCTCACACTTGGATAAAGGATTAAACTAAATTTATTATATTTTAACCAAGTGAAAAATAAACTTTCAATATCTTCCTCTAAATCCAGAGTAATTTATTAATAAGGTGGCACACCAATTGGTAACTCCTATAGGTAGAGATGACCTTGCCAATGCTTCTGACTGGTATCTCCACTTGGGCCCTGGCTCCCACTGAAGAGACCTCAATAAAGGTTGAAACTAGTCTGGGTAGTGGCCCTTCCCTTAATGCACAACATTAGACATATCCGCAAGGAGATGTGTTTTGCATTATGGGAGATACTGAGATAGGAGTGTTGGTAGCTTGCTCCACCTTTGCAAGGAGTCGCCTGGTGTTGTACCACCTTACCCCAGTCCTGAAGATACTTTCAGGCGCAAACTTTGTTTGCTCACACTTGGATAAAGGATTAAACTAAATTTATTACTTTGATAATTTTGTATACCGTTTTATTATAATTTCTTTTATTAGCTTCTTTGCACAGTTTTTCTTTTTCCTCCAACCATTTATTTTTGGCAGATATGCACATTTTATCAATTTTGTTTTTAAGATTCTTATAATGTTGTTTATTTTCTTCTGTATTGTTTATATTTAATATATGCTTCGCTGCTCTTTTTTCTTCTAAAGTATTTAGAATTTCAGGGGTTATCCATTCATGATTTGGTCGATGTTGTACCAAGTATGTTTCTTGCAGTACTTGGTAACAATTTTTTTACCTTGATTCATGTATTTTCTATATTGTCATAGGATAATCTTCTAAACTCATTTCCTATTAGTATCTGATAGTTATCTTGCATAGATTTCTCTTTCAGTTTTGACAGGTCCACTTTGTTGATAGGAGTTCGTGATTTACGATACTTGAATTTTAGTTTAATTTAAAGTTCTAACATTTTGCACTGATGATTTCCAATTGTGTTTGATTAGATTGTAATCAATACAGTTCTTTGTTGTACCATCTGGTGAGGTCCATGTGTATTTGTGGGAAGGTCTATGGAAAAAAAGGGTATTACAGATAAATAGATTATTTGCTTTACAAAATTCTAATATTCTTTCACCTCTTTCATTTCTGTTATCAACTTTGAACCTGCCCATCACATCCTCCATGCCTGGGGTGAACTTCCGAATTTTGGCATTAAAATCTCCCATCACTATTAATATATCTTTCTTATTGGTCTTGTCTATTAGATCTTGCAACTTATCATAAAAGGTATCGATTTCTTCATCTTCGTGTGACTGTTTGGGGGCATAGATTTGAATTATTGTAAAGTGAACATTTTTTTCTTTACCTAATCTGATAGCGATCATTCTTGGGCCATGTGGGTCTATGGCCATGACTGCGATTTGTAGACTATTATTTACTAAACTGGTGACTCCTTCTCTCTGTATATTGTCCTCTCTGCCCGAGTAGAATAGTTTTCCTGAATTTAGATTTATAACTCCTCCTGTCCAATGGTTCAACCAAACCTACAATGTTCCGTTTAATCCTAGCAAGTTCTTTTTCCATCAAATTTATTTTCCCAAATTTTAACAGTGTCCTTATATTTAAGGTTAAGTGATGCAAAACTCTATTGGCTGACCACATACTAAACTTCTTGGCTGCTCCCTGTGATCGGTTTCCTCGGACACAGTAACATTCTCTTGACACAGTGGAGACTCCTGATTCATAGGGTTGAATGGCAGAATAATGCAGCCGACTTGCCACTTCTCTGCTGCATCCTTTGGTCCACATCTCCTTATTCTTTATTCTGAGCAACCCATTGGGGTTTCCCTCATCCGATACCCGAGGGACGCACCTGGTAGAAGTCAGGTCTACTGCCTATACAGGAATAAAAAAGGCGTTAGCTGATTTTTTTTTTTTTTTTAACACTAGCTCCATCAGAACAAAATGCAATGAAATGATTTGTAGTTATCAGAAAATCCATATGAATTTAAAGTAGCAATTATAGTAGCATGTATACATTCCACGGTGGTATTTTCTAGTTCTACAAGATTATTAAACAAGAAGAACAAGGGGCTCGCAAATTTGAGAAAAATTTAACAAAGGACTCACACGAGCCCCTTATAGCTCACCACTGGATGGCTTTCATAGACTTCATTCAACATTGCATCATTTGGTCTAGAAACATCTATAAGAGATGCATTCATGAAATGTGAACATTTGATTTCTGTTTTCTTTGGTTATAGAAAAAAAAAAAAACATTTAAAAAGACCTCTTATCTAGGTCTTGTGCATTTTTCGGTTTTTATTAAAAACATTCTTATAGCTGAATCTTCCAATTTCAGTTGGAAAGCTTGTTATCCCAGCTGTATCATCAAGAAGAGGGTATTCCCCAAGTTTCTGTCTTAAGTATGGCAATATTAAGCATGTTGATGACTTTACAATTCATGGGCTCTATGGATTCAGGCAGAAAAAAGTTTTTATACTCATTCTGCCAAAAATGCACTCTTCACCCTTACCTACAGTTAAGGATGGGACAAACTGTTTTCCCAGTGGCAAAAGAAGCCAAGTTCTTAAAATTTGTTTTGGACAAAAAGTTTACATTACTTGCACATATTTATCATCTAAGAGAAAAAGTGCAAGAGAGTCCTAAATATCCTGAACACAGTGGGGATGCAGATTGATATTCTGTGTTTGCCTTTATCATGCACTTGGTCACTCAAAAATAATGAATCCCAAGTCCACACTCCTGCAAACTGTTGGCAATGTTAACGTTACCTACATCGAACATGATAGTATTCCTCCATGTCTAGTTTATACTCCATTATCAGTCTATCTGGAGCAGTTTAATCACACAGAGCAGAGTCACATTTCTTAATTGCCTATACTGATGGTTCAAGTATGATACCTCTCTTGGTTTGGCTGTTGTTTTTCCTGACCACCTTGTCTCTAGTCAGGTTTCTCTAGAATTCAGTAGTTATTCTGCAGACCTGCACCATCCAGCATGAGCTTGTACATATAAAAAAAAAAACACTACCAGAAAGGAATGATTTACACAGATTCATTAAGTTCTTAATAGGTCATCTCCTCTTAATTTTGATGTCTGATTGTGTTGGATATCCAGCCACATTGGAATCAAGGGAAATGAGACTGCAAGTGCAGCTGTTAGGTCAGCTTGTACTTTCCTTGCATACTGTTTGTCAGTCCCCTATATGACTACAGACAACTAATAAAAGCAAACTTAAATTAGTGGCAATCATCCTGCCCTGAAATTGAGAGTTGCTGGGCTCATATACGGCATCACCATATCTGTTGAAGGCTAATGATCCACCTATGTGTGAACACTTGTCTTACCATATGCCATGTTCTAGTAGTGTGTGTGTGTAGTACTTCCAGTGCTTCGCACAAGAGAAGAACATAGTCTTTACTAATCTAGCTGAGCCATATATATATATATATACTCATGTTCATCTTGTCAGACTCAGGCAAATTGCATGAAGTTTTAATTTTTGAAGAAGTACTTTTAACTAATATTTTTTGGGAAATAACTTATCCTAAAATATTAATTATAATAACTTTAATTAATACTTTCTTTATTTGATGGCAATGTATAGTAACGTTACATTGCCATCATCAGGGATCACAAAAACAATGATATGTACACTCAGTCTCATATGCCCAGATTTGTTCAGGTTTGGAAAGTTTTTCAGGGTTGAGGCAGATTTGAGAAATAGCCTTTCATATTTGTATTTGCTGCAGTGTAATAGAGTGGCTTTCTTCCAGCATATTTTGTGGTGGGTATCCAAAGCATGGTCAGCAAGTCCTGATGACTGGAATGGTGGAACTGGATGTAGTCCTTGTTTTCAGAAATTCTGATATTGGCTGTCCTGCCTGTTTGGCCATAGTAGGACAGTCTGCAACTGCAAGGGACCTGGTTGATATCTGGTAGGTCAAGGGAATATGGCTATTCTTTGATTGTGTAGATAAGGGATGCCATTTTTGTTGTCCCTGATCATGGCAGCATTGCCAAAATATAGGAAAGTATTAATTAAAGTTATTATAATTAATATTTTTGTATATGTTGTTATTTCCTGAAAAATATTAGGCTTATACGTTGGTTACTCATAACTAACTACCAGAAATAAGTAACTTATGCAAACAAATTTGATTATAAATACAATTTATATATAGACAAGGCTGTGTTCAATTTTATTTTAATTTGTTTCTTGTACATAACATTTATTTATTTAATTTACATTGTGCACTTCTGCATCCTTTGTGATGGCCGCTGTCCTTACACCATCGAATCACAAACCAACAATCCTTCAGTAATATAAGTCTTTGTAATAATAATAATGATGATGATGTTTTCAAACTCCAAGGAGCTTCATGTATTAATTGGAAGACACTGATACGAAATAGGTAGTGCTGAGAGATATCTAAATTTATTCCTAGGACTAAATTGCATAAAAATATGTTATATGAAAAATGTATAGAAAGAATGTTTTGATAAATCAGTTAAGTATCATAGAAATAAGCACCAACTATCATTAATTAAACTGTTAATAAAGATAGTAAACCAAAATTGAATTACATCTAGCTAGTCCTTTCTTACATCACACCAAAACATGGTATGAACGCAAATTTAAGGAAGCCTGCGAGATCATTATCAACCACCCCAATCTGAACAATAATGAAGGTCTAAAAATCCCATACATATGGAAGGCATATATTCGACCCATGGAATCTTCCTCTCTAAGAACAACTATAAACAGGACTAGTAAATCCAGGATCCTAAATCAAAAATAACAATTGTAATACTAAAAATAGGACATCATTGTTACTGAAAGAAAACCATCTATGAGAAAAAAATGTTTATTCGTGTTATCTTAAATTAAATCTAGCTTGATGTAATTTATAATTTTTTTTTTTTTTTTCACTAGAGGTCATGCCAGTAGAATAACATGTGATCAAATCATTGTTTCTCTAGCTTACGGTTTGTAATGTAACAGAATAATAAATTTATATTCTGAATATATTTTATTGTCTTTCAGCTTCATGGTTTTCTTTTAACTAGGCTTTGAGACATACCCTAAGTTGTTTATAAAAAAATTAAGGGTGAAAAAAGAAATTTGAGGAACGAATTATACTTTTTTCCCATAGGTTATTATATTCGATTAGTGCATTTTCAATTAATGCATCTGTTTTAAAGAACGCATTAAGCACATTAATCGAGGGATTGCTGTATCTATTAAACAATACAGTGAGTTTTATTTTATGTAATTATTCTAATAGAAGACAATCGGAAGAACAAATTGTGCATTCTCAGTGCACAAGGCTTTTTGTAATACCTGTTTTTTTGTTGAACGATGATGATATTAACCTACATGGATATATCTGCATGTAAAGGATGACTTATGAAGTCTGCTTTGGAATTGCTGATAACTTTTTACATGTCTTTTGAGCTATGGTGTAACCTGAATGAGAAGCTTGAGTTTTTGTATTTAAGCCACTGATCCAGAGCTGGCGCAAGAGTATCTGACGCCCCTAGGCAAAGAAAATTTAGGCGCCGCTATACAATGTCTCTATGCAGTAATTAGTGCGTCATTTTTTTCGATACTCAAATTCGATTAGTGCGCCTATATACATCTTAAAAATAAATGTTATAGATTTTAAAAAAATTCTGTCTATACATTTTTATGCCTAACTATTTTAAAAAAATCACTCACCAGAATAAATAATTTAGTTATTGATTTAAAACATTTTACAAAGTTATTTTTAATAGCATACTACACTACTTCCATGTACACTATGTATACCAGGGTTTCCCAAACTGTGTTCCACGGAAGGTGAATAAGTGTCCCGCTAAAAGTTCCCGGAATTTGTCACTTTAGTTTTCTAAGCATTTTTTATGAATAAATATTTTATAGTGGAAATATTCTGAGGAGAATAATATTCGAGAATATGTCGAAAAGCTCGGACCAAGAACGCCTAATAACATTTGTGTATCGTTAATTTTCACACATTGAAACCTTTCAACATTTGGGAAAGAGAACACAGCTGTTTATGATCGGTCATAAAAATTGCCTGCAAGCGGATTATAACAATCGGTGGCATATAATATTTTTTGTACAAGCGAAGTTTTTAAGCAGCAATGCAGAGGCTGACCCTGATGAATAGAGAAGCAGTAAAATTTGCAGAAAAGGCAATAGGGCCTCTTCTGCAATAGGGGAGTTAGCCATTAAAGGGAATTAATTCTCTTATGAAAAGTTTGGAAATAAAATTTCATTTTGACGCATGCACCTACACATGTTTCGAAGGATAAAGTGTAGGGAAAATATCGCTACTTCAAAACTGCCGCATAATATCGAAAATATGTACATAATAGTTGACTTCATAACTGCTGTTTATTTCGATTTATAGGGAGTGATTGGGGAAAACCAAGGAAGGTTGAAATGCAAAAACTTACAGATTACGTTTATAAAAATTATGCATTACGCAATAATTCAAGATTTACATATGATTCTCTATAAAGCAAAATTTAAAAGTGGGAACCTTCGAACTAAGATTATGAATAAAAAAGAATACTTAATTTGGAACAGATGGAGGCTGTATTCATTTTTAGATTCGGATTTTCATGAATTTATAAAATAATTGTTTGACAAAAATAATTATCTTTAATCAAGTTCTGGGAGAATTTTAAAATGTATTGGTGATTAAAATAATTAGCCAAAAATTGATAGTGACATTGATCTTCCACAGTGATACAATATGAAGTGAAGAAAGTATGAAAGGATTTCTTATTTTGCGCTGGCATTAAAAACTATAATTATACTATAAAAGCAAGCAGCAAAATGAATATATCTCATAGGTATTTAGTCTGATATAACTTAGATTCCGGTTACCGGAATCTAAGTTATATTACTGAACACAGCTACTACATGCGCCAAGTAATCTAGTTAAGTGTTCTTTTCAGCGTGAAGAATTATTGCCCCTTCTAATGGATACGACTGTCAAACTGCACTTCTTATTCTTGCTCTTTTCAGGAGGTGGACAGAATATTAACCAGGTGTGCTGGACGTGTATATACGTCCAGCAAAGAAATGGTACGCTTACATACATGAATTTTATGGAATACAGGAGTTCCTGTTAGTTTTATATGTAGCAAAATCTGGCGCCCCAAAGTCTTGGCGTCCATAGGTGATTGCCTAGGTTCGCCTAATGATAAAACCGGTCCTGCACTGATCATATTCTTCATTTTTATCATGGACTGCAGAGACACATTTTTTAGAAGCAGGGTATGAATAGGGGTCAGATGTTTGTAGCAGAATGTAAAATGAAGGCCTTCATTCCATTGAGGATTATTTTGATTATTAGTTCCATGCAAATGTTTGGATCAGGAGAACAAAAACAGTCATCTAACCATGGAAAAGAGGCATAAAAATTCACAAGGCCATCCTAGACGGTACCATTGTATTGCCATGGGATACAAGATTGGGATGGGAGAATATCAGAAAACAAGATGCCAGAACCTAAAGATAACAGGACTAGTTCAATTTTTTTTATTATGATTTTTATTATACCTTTTGATTAGAATTATTTAAAATGTAAGTGCTTTTTTTTTTCTTCTTAATTTTAAATTTTACTGTTCCCCTCTTTCACTCACCAGAAGTCAGACTAGTGTAATCAGTTAACAAAGCAGTTATACTATAACTTATGTCTTTTGTGATGTAGCTTGTATTTCAGTTCATGTATATGTATACCTTATGATAACCTTGATATAGAGGCTGAAACATTGAGTGTTGTTTTTCTTAGTATGAGTCAAGTAATTGCTCTAATACACGATTATTGATCTAATTAATTTTGTCTCCATTAATTCTACGCAACAAAAGCCATTTATTAAAACAGTATTCCATATTTTATTGAATTATCAATATTTTAATAGAGTACAAAAGCTAACATCGAGACTGTAGTTATTCAGAAACCAAAAACTCTAAATATTTAGTTTTTTAATGCTATGTTATAATGATAATCATATAAGAATTGAAGATTGCTATGATTTATAAAACATTTTGCTTTTTTGATTCCTAGTCTTCCAGTTAA
Organism: Typopeltis vanoorti; assembly: GCF_054136105.1. Taxonomy (NCBI): domain Eukaryota; kingdom Metazoa; phylum Arthropoda; class Arachnida; order Uropygi; family Thelyphonidae; genus Typopeltis; species Typopeltis vanoorti. The sequence goes on from NC_143553.1 coordinate 115,412,644, forward strand.
TCATTTTTAAATTAGAAATCTCTATATTTGATATGTATCAGTAATAAAAACATGATTTTCAGATAAACGGGGTTTTTTCTTGGTATCAACATCTGAACAACATGCAATATACGAATTTGCTGCTGCCTCTCCTGCAGAAAGGAAAATGTAAGCAATACATTTTATAAAATTACTCTGAATATTAATTCATCTTAAAAGTTATATATTTGTTGCTGTTCAATTAAACTTCACATGAAACAAAATCCGTGTCAGTTTAATTGACTTTAACCAAACAACAATCATTACAGTATCCATATTATTAGCATATGCAGTGACACCAGTGCTGCTTTTGATTTCATGGTTGATTAGAACCATTAAGTATTCATTATTAACTAAACAGTAGATCACTTAGAAAATCAAAAGTTATTCATTAAGTTTGGATGTCAAAATGTCTTCCAAACGAAAATATTAGTATTCACAGCAAAATGCTTATAAACTATATATATTTTACAAAATAAGAATAGCTTTGAAAATAGGTGACTTGAGGTTGAACTTATTTATTTTTGCATCTGTACAAAAATAATGGTTGTGCAGTAGTTGAACATTAGTCTACACCCATAAGGGAATATAACTTTTGCAGCATTTAGTGATTCAGATATAGTGTACATATTTCACATTCAGATATTATACTGTTTTTGTTATTAATATGCATATCAGTTTGAAATTTTATTCATGGTAGAAGACTGAAACAAATTTTGAGTTTAAAGGTGCATATTCATTGTTTGAATTTTTTGAAAATTAAAAAAAAAGTACTACAGAAGTTAAAATTATTTCTCTATTGCAAGATCAGTTTTAGTTTTATTTATAACTAGCTGATTCCCCCCCCCCCCCTGCTTCATTGACGTGAACTTATACTGTCAGCAATTCACTTCAGGATATTTACTCAAGTATTTGGTTGGTGCTGGTGCTTTCATCATGGTGTAGAATTGTGAACATTATAACACTTCTTTGTAAACAACATTAGAAGTTTCATCATCCTCGACAAAAATAATTAAATTCTCAGGACTGCTAACTCGAGAACATGCTACATATAACTGCCCATGTTCAAAACCTGCATATCTAAGTGTCTGTCCTTGGGCTTTATTAATCATCATTGCAAAGCAAACTGTTATTGGAAATTGTAACCATTTGAATGCAAATGGAGAGTCTTAAAGGAATCAAGAGTATCTGAGAAATGAAGACAATTTCTCTGATACCAAGAACTTGTAAATATCAGAGCTTCTATCATGTTTGGTTTCAATAATTTTACTGAAGTCTAGTTCAAATTGCAAAGATTTTTTTTGAGGGGGGGGGGGGAGAGCACATCTTTCAGAGCACCATAATAGGAACACCTATTTTCAATTTAATTTCATGGCGGCAATCCAGGTGGATCAAGCGAATTTAAAAATTCCGTGGGAAAACAAACTGCATCATGGACATCCACAGGAGTATCTACTGATTTGTAAACACTAACAGATCAATTAATCCTATTAAGAACCAACACATTCATTATCGACACTCTGTCATTTGAGGTGCTCTCTCCCTGATCCAAGAAGGTGACTTTCTATTATGTTCTCAGTAGATGGGAAGATACTGCACAACAGTTCGTCTGCAGTTTAGACAATTTTCCCAATATTTAGGTGTGTTAATATAATTTTTCCATCTCTTTGCTGTACTTCACCATTGTCAATTTTTTAACATTTTTGATTAGAAGGAATGTACATTAGTCTCTCCATGTAGGTGAACATGCATATTAGTTTTGAGAGAAAACTTCTCTATACCATGCCATAGTGACAATTTCTTAAGGCAGGCATTCATTTCGTCCAGCCTGGTTCCACAAGATACAATGGGCAATGTTTGTCGAAAATCACCAGCAAATAAAACAGTTATTCCAACCATTCTTTAATCATTTGATCTGATATTCCTCAGTGTTCTGTCAACTGCTTCAGCAGATGTTTTATGGGCCATTGTTCATCTCAAACAATCAAAGAAACCTTGTAATAATTTTGACAAATTACTTTATTTTGATATATTGCACATAGGTGTAATCATTAGTCACATTTGTAAGTGATACTTTGAAAGTAGAATGAGCAGTTTGACCACCTTGCAATAGAGTAGCTGCTATACCTGAGGATGCCACAGCTAGAGCAATTTTACCTTGGCTTCTCAACTTAGCTAATAATAAATTTAGTAAAAATGTTTCCTAGTACCACCTGGAGCATCCAAGAAAAACAGTTTCCCTGATTGATTTTCACAGCTTGTTAAAACATTGTGAAAAAAATTCAGCTTGATCTGAAGTTAGTGATTGTTCGTGCTGACTTAATAATCCCGAAGTTCATTGAAATTGTATGAGGTTTCTGGGATTAAATCTATATCTAAAATGCTAACCAGCAAGGAAGAGTTTTAGTTTTGGGAAGAGATAGAAGTCAGAGGGAGCCAAATCTGGGGAATAGGGTGGATGTTCCTACAATTCATGCAAAGGATTGTTTGGTATCAGAAGACCGAAATCTTTAATACCTTTGTCACTTATTGACTTAACAATTGATTCAGGGCTCAGTAATGCCTCATTATATATTGCTTCATTAAACTGAGCCTGAGAATGAGTAGAATGTTCTTGGTGTAAGATATCTTCCAGTAAGATTGCACCATTGCAGTAAACCAACATTACAGTTGGCACAAAGGTGACAAAAATTACAAGGCACAAAGATGGCAGTGAATTTGAAATTATTGCATTGTTGAGACATTCGGATCAGTGAGAATCATCTTCTATCAAATTCAAAGCCTTGCATGCATCCTGGTATGTCGGATATACTACACCACTTTCTTAGGGTTGCTGAATTATTTTGGTCCTTTCATGCGCATCAAGAGCATTCATAAAAGCATTCAGCATTATTGGGATGTATGCTATAAACACGACCTAGAGCATCGCTCTTTTTCACGCCAGGATAACCATCCACATTGGCACCCTGTCTTCTCCGTTGAAATTTGTTTTCATGTCAGATGTAATATGTAGGTACCTTGTTATAGATCAGTATTTGGGCAAAATTATCTTTGATGCATAGCTTAAAAAAGGCTGTTAATGTTTGTCATTAAGGTTGATGAACAGGAGGTGTTCAGCATATTAAAAAAATATCAATGTGAACACAGCAGTTTCACTGGATACATATCAACCTGTGTACTACATTAATTTTGCAAGAGAATTGGCATTGCCTCTGATGAAGTGCTTCAACTAAGTCTCAGCTCTGGCAGGGTTCCAAAAGAGTGGAAAGAGGAGGAATAAGATAGTACCATTGCATAAAGGTGTTCCAAGACAGAGGTAGCAAACTACAGACCAATTAGTATATCTTGAGTGGTTGGAAAAGTTGGTGAAGGGTAAAATACAACAGCGAATGGATAGGGATGTGATACTGTATAGTGGGGAGCATGGCTTTGTAAAGGATAGGTCCTATCTTAGTAACTTATTCACATTTTATAATAAAATGATAGCATAATTGGATAAAGCTAATGAGTACACCATGATACTGCTCTACTTTGCCAAGGCATTTGACAGAATATCACATGGAGAACTATTACAATAACTGGAGCAAATGGGAATGGATATGAGACTTGTAGCATGGATAGAGGAGTGGCTGATGGACAAATACCAGAAAATGGTATATGGTGGAGTGGAATCTAGAAGAATGCTTGTGACTAGTGGAGTACCTCAGGGTTCGGTACTAGAGCCACTACTTTTTAATTTATATATCAGTGACATAGAGAAAGATTTAAGAGGGGATATTCAGTTGTTTGCTGATGATGCAGAAGTGGGGAGAGCAATAGTTGATAAAGGATGATTTAAATAAATTGGCATTGGAGACAAAGGATAATGATTGTCAATTTAATATTGCAAAATGTAAGATTATGCACTTCGGGTTGAAAAGGTTGCATATGGTATATCATATTGATGGTACTGGATTGCAGGAATTTCACGAGGCCAGGGACTTGGGGATAATGGTGGACAAAGAGTTGACATTCAGAGGGCATATTACAAAAGTTGGTAAAATAGCTGAATGGATTATTTGGATGTTGAAAAACATGCTAGCAAGTAAATTATTATCCCTCTTTATAAGGCTATGATTCAGCCGCATCTTGACTTCCGAGCACAGATTTGGTCATCTGGGTCTCTTACCAAAATAACAGCTGTGCATCGATGTGCCTTTAGACAAACCCATAAGTATTATTATTATTATTACAGGCAACTCCAAGGAGTCCATAGACTCATCAAGGGAGACCCTAACATCATTTCAAGAATAACTATTCGAAATTCACACAGTATCTATCATACTTCACCTTGAACTCATTGACAGTCGTGGCACCCACAACAGACTCTGGCAGCTTATTCCACTCATTCACCACTCTCCAAGTAAAAAATCTAGCTCTAACACCCTTGCTAACCACACTCTTGCCCAGCTTCCATGTATGGCCTCTAGTTCTCCCACCACAAGTGGGAGGACTAGGGGGCCAAATATATCTTCTGAATTAATCTTATATAAACAATTCAGTAATTTGAATGTCTCAATCATATCACCCCTTTTCTGCCTATCAACCAATTTCTGCACACAAATCTTCAACCTATTCTCATAAGGTTCATTCCATAGACCTGCTATCATCTTGGTCACTCATCTCTGGATCCTCTTCTCCGCATCCATAAGAAACTCTGGCGCCCATATCTGGGCACAGTAGTCTAGATCAGTGGTCTCCAAACTTTTTTGATCGTGTATCTCCCCCCCCAAGACAGAAAAAATAAATAGCACACAGCCCCAATTGATTGAGCAAAAATCTATTGTAATAAGTATTATAAAGAGGAAATATGCCTTGTATCATCATATAATAATTAAAAATGCTAAATATTTTTGCACATTATTTTTATTATTAACAGCTTACAAAGATATTTATTACAATATTTAATGTGAACAATGGCCTTGAAATTCTGGTTTGATGGCTTCTGATAATACTGCGATACGAAGGTCTGGTTCCAAGTTTAATTTATTTCAATATTTGGTTTTAATACCTGTCATTGCAGAAAATGATACCTCACATAAATAAGCAGAACCAAACAGTAGGAGTGCATCATTTGCTGTGTTTACTAAATTGTTATACTCGGACTTCAGTCCCATCCACCAATTGTGAAGAGATTTCTGTTGAAATTCGTTTTTCAAAGTTGTATTGTATCTAATGTCAATTAATTGCTCTTGAAAAATAATCAGAAGGTGGTCAATTTTTACATATTCTGTAAATGGGTATAAAATCCATTGAAATTCTTTGCCAGGAAGATCTGTGAATAAGTTACAAAAATATGTCTCTAAACTTTTTAAATGTGCAGATATTAGACTTTTTGTTTGTTTTACATTATTTTCTGTAACGAAATCAGATAAAGATGGAAACATTTCTAAACATTCCTTTTCAAATTTCTTCCTCCACAGCACCATTTTCTTTTGAAATGCAGTTATTTTTTCATTGTTAAAATGTTACCTTTTCCTTGAAGAGACAAATTAAGCATGTTTACTTTTTCAAAAATATCAGCTAGGTAGCATAGTATTAATAACTACTTATCGTCATTAAAAAGATCTGCAGTTTCTTATCTTTATCCAGTAGGAAAATGCATAACTCATCTTTTAGTTTTACAACTCTCTTAAGCACTTTTCCTCGAGATTGCCAGCCTGGTTGGCCGAGTGGATAACGTATCTGCTCTCCAGCCAAAAGGCTGCAGGTTCGAATCCTGTCGTGGGCATGGATGTTTGTGATTGTCTGTGGAAATACTAGTGGTGGTCTGCGATAGATGGCATTAGTGTAGTTGCAGTCAGTTGGTGATTGAATGGTGGAGACCGAGTTGTAGACTAGGTGCCCTCCCTTGATGAGTCCTTGGACTCCCTGGAGGTGTCAAATAATAATAATAACCAACAAACCTCTGTGTGGTATAGAAGATTTTCGTGGATACTGCCCATCTCTTGACATAGTACTGTAAATATTTTACTATTCAAAGGCCTCATTTTTATAAAATTAAGTATATTGATAACATCCTGCAGTATTTTGTGTATATCAGGCTGCATTTTTTTGCCACAATAGCTTGCCTGTGGATAATAGAATGAATGAATTTGACAAGTGGTGCTATTTCGGTTACTTTTCCTTTGAATCCTTTGTTTGTACCAATTAAAGCAGCTGCTCCATTGCTAGTTATGCTTAAACAGTTTTTCCACAAAATATTGTTTTTAACAAAAGTTATTTGCTGTTGAGAAGATATCTTCCCCTGTACATCTTTCTTGAAGTGCCTCACAAAAAAGTAGTTCTTCGTGTAATTCATTATTAAAATAATATCTAGTTAATGCCAATAACTGAGACATGTTGGCAACATCTGTGCTTTCATCAAGCTGTATAACAAATTTCCCACATTCAGTCATTTGCTTCTTTAAATTATCTGCAATGATGTCTATATGTCTACCAATAGTATTTGCTGATAAGGGAATACATTTTAGTTTATCTGCATATTCTTTTCCATGGATTATTTCTACCATTTTTATGGCGGTTGGGAGTACAAGTGTTTCCTCAATGGTGTGTGGCTTTTGGTCTTTTGCAATTAAGAATGCAACCTCAAAAGATGCCTCCAAATATTTACCATTAATTTTAGTGAATTTTTTTAAGTTGTTGGATTGAGAATTACGTCTTCAAACATCCTTCAAAGAATTGTAAAGATTTGTGTTCATGTTCAGGATGTTTAGTTTTTAAATGTCTTACTAATAATGATGGTTTCATACTTCCATTAAATAGCGTCTCATGACACAATACACATGTAGGACGAGGTTCATTGTTGACTATCGTCGATGTAAATCCCCCATTTCAAGTAGTCTTCTTGATAATTTCGAACTTTCTTGGGCAAGGTTTTGTTAAGTTTCAGATTAATGTTTTTATCACTTAATTTGATTGATAACGAACTTGTTTGAATAGAAGAATCAATCCTATCTTTTCCTTGTTGTTCGTCTGATGTAGAAGTACTATCATAATTATCTTCAGTTCGCAGTTTCTTTGGAGGAAATTTTTTTAACCATTTATCCATTTTGTGAGGGTTAATTTGTAAAATTTAAATATAATTCATTTACTATTGATAATATCAAACACTGTTTTAAAAAATGCAAGCAATTTTGATAATATTAATTCACTATTTCTTGTGTAAACGTAAAAGTAAGCACAAAATGGGTTGGAATTGCACAGAAACGATATATACTAAAAATCAAATAATTAATACAACTGTAGTGTCATCTGTAGATAGCAGGATAACTAAGCAATTTTCCTTCTCTAGTTAGGCTTGTCAAGACTAGGATGCTCTACAAAAAATGGCAATGATAAGAAGTAAGAGATTTACTCCCTAGTTTTAAAAAACATGACAGCTTTGCCACGGACGATTGTGTGTGCAAAGTTGCCCAATGTGCGCTACTCACAAATTTAAGTTTACAGGATCTTTATAACGTCTTTGTCTATATTAGATATATGTTTAATTGATGAAAGAAAGTAATCTTCTTTATCTTTAATAATTACTTAATTTTTTTCCTATCAATATAAAACTTTTTTTGACGTACCCCCCGAGTATCGACTCGCATACTTGGGGGGTACGCGTACCACACTTTGGAGACCACTGGTCTAGATGGGGTCTTATCAAGGCTCGATACAGAGGAACAATAACTTGTTTGTCTCTACTTGTTAAAGTATTTTTCAGCAACCAAGTGATTTGATGAGCTGATTTATCCACTTTTGTGATGTGCCCCTAAACTTCAACTCCCTATCCACCAACACTCCCAAATCCCTGGTCTCGTCAATCTCCTGGAGTACAGTTCCACTAATGTGATATACTGCTGCTAATCTTTTCACCTCAAAATGCATAACCATACGTTTTGCCACATTTAATTGACATCCATTCTCCTTCGCCCAGTCCTCCAAACTATCCAAATCATCCTGCAAAATTTTGACATCCTGTGCACTCACTATTGCTCTACCCAACTTTGCATCATCAGCAAACAAATGAACAGTTCCTCTCAGATCCTTTTCTATATCGTTAATGAACAAATTGAACAGTAGTGGTCCAAGAACAAAACCCTCTGGCACACCACTAGTCACAGGCCGTCTTTTGGACTCTACTCCTGAATAAACCACTCTTTGATATCTCTCCATCAACCACCCTCCTTCTCTCTCACCAACCCTATATCCATCCCCATATGCTTCATTTTACTGATTGGTTCACAAAGTCATACAGAAAATTCAATGTTATCCTTACAACATTGTGAAAGTTTAGAACATTAAAGGGATTAAAAATGGGTCCTGTGACTGCAAATAGTTTACGCAAAAGAATTCAGAATGAAGAGACAGGTTCCTTCGATGTCAAACCTGGAAGAGGATGGAAGTCCATCAAATAGCAGACAGTGGAGGAAGTGGCCACAGTGTTAGAAGCAGCAGTGCATGGTGTATCATACAGTCTTTAGACAAATCCATAAGCACGGTTCACAATGTCATAAGGAAAATTCTGCGCTATTATCCTTACACGATTTCCCACGTTCAGCAATTGCTTAATCCTGACCGTGGTGCATGAGAAACATTTGCTCTTCAGTCTCTTGCTTGGGCTGAACTGGACAATAATGGCCATGGAAGAATTTCTGGACTGATGAAGCTCACTTCCATCTGGATGGTGCTGTGAATATGCACAACTGCAAAATTTGGGCAACTGCAAACCCACACGTCATGCAACAGATTCCCCTTAATTCTCGGAAGGTCACCATTTGATGTGGTTTTACTGTGGAATTCATTATCAAACCTTTTTTTGAGAAGCTCAGTCCTGCTGGTATTGTTATTGGCACTGTTAATGGCCAGTGATATGCATCTTTCTTGGCCAATCAGGTGATTCCAACACTTCAACAGCATCAGTGCCTGGATTCAACAGTTTTTATGCAGGATGGTGCCCATCCTCATATCACCACTCCTGCCAAGCAGTTGTTTCAGATGCATATTAGCAAGGACAGAATCATCAGCCGCCATTTTTGTACAACGTGGCCAGCGTGCTTGCCGGATCTGAACACCTTCAACTTTTGGCTGTGGGGACATCTCAAAGACTTTGTCTATTGTGGACACAGCCAACTGAGTGGACCTCAAAACCAGCACTACATGCCATATCCATAACATTTCAAATGAAACTACATTCTATGCTTGAACATGGGATTTTGCGATTTCAGCACATTGTCAACAACAGAGGACAGCATATTGAACATGTTGTGTAACCACACAATGTGCCATGTGCACCTTATGTTTTGTGACATTTTGAATTACCCACTACATTATTGCAGTGCTATGTGTCACTCTAGTGGCAACGTTTAGAACTAATGTTGGTTTTTTTACACAATGAAATTTAAAATTTTTTTTTAAAATTTCATTGCCACACACGTCATCATATTAAATATTAAATCATTCTGCTGAGTAGTTACCCAGTTGCAGCCTTTCGAAATGTGATTTCAAAATTTTAATCACATTTCGAATTATAATCACCCTGTGTGTGTGTGTGTATATATATATATATAATTTATTTTTTCCTCCTTTTAGCTGGTTGAGATATATTGCTGAAGCTACAGAGTCATGTAAAGCTGGTATTCCTACAAAACATCCGGAACCATCTCATTTGCTGTCTGATAGGACTGAATCTACAGATGAAAATGCAGAAGACACGGAAACAAGGAACAGGGAGTAGGCATGATTCTTATTTAACTATTCATATGTGAGAGTGTTTTTCTTTATTTCATTCTCATCTCCATATTCAATTTGGACAAATTATTTCACCTAAATTATGTCTTATGCTCTTTCTTTTCTTTCCTTTTCCAATTTATTTTTAAAGAAATTTTAATGAGATCAATTTAAATCAGGCATAACAGTTGACGCCTCCATAGTTCAGTCCATATTGATGATGTCCTTTGGTTCAAATTCCATCTAGGACACCAAACACCTCTATGAAGGATTTTCTCTGAAATTGAATTAGCTGGTCTCATATGAAGGTGACAGTTCTTTTCATCATGCAAAAGAGGCAGACTAGCCAAGAACCTGTTAGTTTCATTATACCAAGATGAATTGCTAATAATCAGAATTTCAGAACCCGAATTGCTAAAATTATGTACTTTTAGCATAAAATTATGGGAATTAGAATGCCCAAACATCCCAGTTCCTAGCAGATTAATAAAATTAGGTACAACCAGTTAAATGCAAATATCCATTCTTAAGCAATGCTAAATGCCTTTATTGAATAGCCTTTGAAATAATTTCTTCAGAAAGTTATTTCAAAGACTTCCTTAGCGGCTTCACCTGTAAAAGAATGAAGTATGTGTACATCTTTCAAATTATTTTGTTAATATTATTGAGTTATATATTCCATTCCAACTATTTTTGTTTTCATATCAGGCTCACTGGCCTGTGATGGATAACCTGGCTTATTAAACCTCATTCTGCTTTGGCAAAACTGGTTTATCTGTATTCTCTGGTTGCTTTGTCTGCTTTGCAGGGAGAAATCACTGCTTCCTCCATATAAGACAAGAGCTAATGTACTTCTAGTTGTAAAACCATATAGTTTCTTCTGTCTTAAGATCTTTCCAGCCAAAGATTATATGTATTAAAAAAAAAGTCAAAATGCACTCTGTCATATTTGCTATATTGATAAACAAGTCTAAACATCTTCTTTCTTTACTTCTTTCTCCTCTCCTTGCTCCTTCCCCCTGATGCTATTAGAGTATTCGAGGGCTAGGGGTGAGTCTTTCCTATCTTGCTAAGTCATTTCGTCTTATGCAGCCACCGAAGGAGGCAAGCTAGCCTCAATAGGTGCCGGTCCCAAGCCCGGATAAATGCGAGGGTTGATGTCAGGAAGGGCATCCGGTCAGAAAACTTCAGTGCCAACTCAAACTATGATTATGAGTCGAAGAGAAAATGATATAAGGGCTAGGGCGTACCCCTTAAGCGACGCGCAGCCACATCGCCCTACAGCTGTGAGAAGTGGACGAGGGCTACCGCATCAAGGGCGGGTGCGGTTAAAGAAGCGAGCCCAGCAGGCGGAGAGGATGTTGCGAGTGGGAACACTGAATGTTGGAAGCATGACTGGAAGGGGAAGAGAGGTGGCAGACATGATGAGGAAGAGGAAGTTGGACATTTTGTGTGTGCAGGAGACAAGGGGGAAAGGCAAAGGAACTGGGACATGGATATAAATTGTTCTACTCTGGAGCGAATAACGAGGGAAGAAATGGTGTAGGAATTGTGGTGTGTGGCAGAATGAAGGGTGAAGTACTGGACGTGGGTAGAAGGAACGACAGGATCATGCGAATGAAATTGGGTCTTGGAGAAGAGCGGGTGGTCGTATTATGTGTATATGCCCCGCAAGTTGGTTGTACAGCAGAGGAGAAAGATGAGTTCTGGAACGTGTTAGATGAAGAAATGAGGGAATTGGAAGAAAATGAGATGGTGATTGTCGGAGGAGACTTGAACGGGCACATAGGAAGACAGAATAGAGACTGTGAAAGGGTGCATGGTGGCCACGGAGTGGGAATGATGAACCAGGAAGGAGAGAGGGTTGTGGACTTTGCAGCAGCGTTTGATCTGGCAATTGTGAACTCGTTTTTCTTCAAGAGGGAAGAACATTTGATAACATTTAGAAGTGGTAACAACAGCTCACAAATTGATTACATTTTGACTAGAAGAAAACATCTTAAGGTTGTGACAAATTGTAAAGTAATTCCAACAGATCAAGTAGCACAACAACACCGACTGCTGTGCGCATACTTTAAAATAAGATCGAAGATAAGAACTTCTGGTTGCCATGGGATGAAGACATTAAGTGGTTTCGCTTAAAAGAGGAGAGTGTGAGGAATCGTTTCAGGGAGAGAGTGTTAGAGAGGATTTCGGATGGACTGGAAAGTGTACAAGATTGGTGGAAACATAATTCAAAAGTAATCCTGAGCTGTGCAATCGAGGTGCTTGGTGAGACATCTGGAAAGATTAGAGAGCAGAAGGAGGGTTGGTGGTGGAATAATGATGTACAAGTGGCAGTGACAGCTAAGAGGAAGGCAAAGCAGAAGTGGGATGAGTCAAGAGTGGAAGAGGACAGAGAGGTGTACAAAGAGAGAAAGCAAGAAGCCAAGAGAGTTGTGGCACAGGCGAAGGCCATGGCATATCAAGATCTGTATGATCAATTGGAAACAAAGGAAGGACAGAGAAAAATTTACCAACTAGCGAAATGTAGAAATAAAGCAGCTAAGGACATCTTACATGTGAGGCAGATCAAAGATGCTGAAGGAAGAGTATTATGGAGGGATGTGGACATAAGAAACAGATGGAAAATATACTTTGAGGGACTTTTGAATGAGGAAAATGCAAGGACTCACAGAGGAGATAGGCAGCCTTCTGAGGGGATGGTGCAGAACATCAGTAGAATGGAAGTGACGGAGGCCATGAAGAGGATGAGGAATGGAAAAGCGGTGGGTCCCGACAGAATTCCAGTGGAGGCATGGAAGGCACTGGGGGAAGAGGGAATTGACCTGCTGTGGGACCTGTTCATGAAAGTTTGCCAACAGGAAAATATACCCGAGGAATGGAGGGAGAGTACTCTTGTTCCCATCTACAAGGGTAAAGGGGATGCACAAGACTGTAAAAATTACAGAGGAATAAAGTTGATGTCCCACACAATGAAGATCCTAGAAAAGGTTCTTGATGGTAGATTGAGGGAGGAGGTGGAGATTGCAAAGGAACAATTTGGCTTCATGCCTGTTAGATCAACAACAGATGCTATCTTTGGGTTATGACAGATGATGGAAAAATATCGAGAGAAACAAAGGGAGCTACATCTGGTATTTATTGATCTGGAGAAAGCATACGATAGAGTGCCAAGGCAAGAAGTCTGGAGGTGTCTGAGGGAGAAGAAGGTGCCGGAGAAATATGTCAGGTTGGTGCGGGAAATGTACAGAAATGTGAAGACAAGTGTTCGGACCTGTTTGGGACAGACAGAAAGTTTTCAAGTAACAGTTGGCTTACATCAAGGGTCAGCATTAAGTCCGTTTCTGTTTAATATTGTGATGGCAGTGGTAACAGAGGAGGTGAGAGAAGATGCACCTTGGACAATATTGTATGCAGATGACATCTTGCTGTGTGTAGATTCAAGAGAAGAAGCGGAAACTAAACTGGAAAGATGGAGAAAAGTACTGGAAGAGAGAGGTATGAGACTGAGCAGAAGTAAGACAGAGTATATGTGTTGCGCAGTGGGCGGTGGCCAGGAGACAGATCTGGAGCTGGAAGGAAATGTCATCAGGAAGGTGAGAGACTTTAGATACTTAGGTTCAACAGTGGAAGAAGATGGAGGAGCTGAGAAGGAAGTGGGATGCAGGATACAAGCGGGTTGGAGGAACTGGAGGGAGATGGCTGGAGTGTTATGCGATAAGAAGGTGCCGATCAAACTGAAAGGCAAAATTTATAGGACAGTAGTGAGGCCAGCTATGACATATGCTATAGAAACTGTGTCCCTGAGGAAAAATAACATCAGCAGGATGGAAGTAGCAGAGATGAGAATGCTTAGGTGGATGTGCGGTGTGACCAGAAAGGATCATCTGAGAAATGACTATGTCAGGGGAACAGTGAAAGTTACGAACTTAGGAGCGAAAATACAGGAGGCAAGGTTGAGATGGTTTGGTCATGTGATGAGGAGGGAGGACGAATATGTGGGAAGAAGGGTCATGCAGATGGATGTGCAAGGAAGGCGGAAGCGTGGGCGGCCAAAGAAGAGATGGAGGGAGCTGGTAGAAGAGGACTTGAAGATGAAGAACTTGGATGTGGTGACAGCCCAAGACAGGAAGGTGTGCAGGAGACTCATAAGAAACAGTGACCCCACTTAAGTGGGAGAAGCTGTAGAAGAAGAAGAAGAAGATAAACAAGTCTAAACATGTCTTCCCAGTTGATGTTGTTTGTGGGTATCATTCATTGGAGGGAGTAAACATGGCAGCTCCACCTAATTGTACCATTAGCAAGCCACATGTTATCAGATTTTTGTGGTCAGAATGGGTCAAACCCTCCACAATTTACATAAGAGAATGCTACCATAGTATGGTGAAAGTGAAAGTCAATTAATGCATGTTAAGCAAAATCGCGTTAAGCGAATACAATAAACAATAGGAATAATTACAATTCGTCCATCAGTTAGCATAAATTTTGAAGGGAAAAAAAATTACAGTATAAGCTATATTAGAGGATAAAATCATCTAAGTTAATAAAAATCAATTGCTTAAATTTTTATATAATGTCTAAACATTTGATTGAGCTACTTTTTTTACAAAAAAACATAAGTAAAGATGTTTGAATCATGTTCAACTTTTTTTTTTTTTATCTTGTCATGCGATTTGCGATAGCTGGTGATCGCTTTATCAAGAATTCAGCAGACTTCGAAGCTTCATTCCATATCAGGATCAGCATTAAACAAAATTTCATTAGCATACTCAATATGATTGAAAACTAGCTCAAGTTCTTTTGCAGTTAATTTCTTAGTCGTAACATTGTCTTCCCATTCGCACTTCTTATCTTCTTCTTCATATGCGTGCTGTTCTTCTAGTTGAAGGAGATCATTCTCGCTTAACTGTTCTGAATGGGAATCAAGTAAGTTTCTACATCTTCATTATTCAGTCCATTAAATCCAAGCTCTTTTCCAGTTGTGCTGATTTCTTCAGTAATGTTAGATCTTGGTTTTTGCACATGATAAACTAGTATAGACTTGATTTTAAAGTCGCCTTCTGCACTGCCTCCTAATAAAAGCATAAGAAAAAAAGCATAAAATGATCTTTAGATACTTTGTATCCTGTTTGAGATACTTCAGTTTTAACTAGGAAAGTTTTGTTGGCATATGCTTCCAAAAGAGACCAATTTCATCGACATTGAATATTTTTCGATCACCGTACTCACCCTCCTGAATTATGATTTGCAATTCTTCAGGAAACTTGGCAGCAGATTCCCCAGTTATTTTTACGTTATGCAGTCCAGTTTGATTTTTAAAACAGTCAAAACCATCCTAAACCCACAGTACAGCTTTCACATTCCTCTTGAAATTTGGTCTCTTTCAATGATGTAAAAATATAGACAGCTTTTGCCTGAATATTCCTTGTACCAAGAGATATTCTTTTTTGGTTATAATCCTCAATCCAGAGTGATAGAAGAAGCTCCAACTCGATCATTAAATGGCTTCTATTTCAGGTGATCTGCATGTAGCAACAGAGAAGCAGTAGCAGCTTTTCCTTCTTTGTATTCATTGCTCTTATTTAATATAGTTCAAATGGTAGACTTGCTTCGCACAATCATTGTATTACTAACACCACTTTCAAGTCTCTTAATGACTTCCAGCTTTTCCGTTCAATGGAAATTGGCAACAAAACATTTTACGTAATGTAAAATTTCACATAACAAAAAAAATCGCGTTACCTAATTTCGCTTAAAGCAGGAATAGTATCATTTCACTCAATTGCACTAACTGATTAATGCACATATCAAATTCTCGTTAAGCGAGGTTTTCCTGTATATGTATTGCAGCAACTGAAACAATTCAAGAAGTAAATTCAAATTATTCTGTCCTACTTACCATATAGTCCAGTTGCTCCAAATAGTTATTTGGAGGAATTGGAATATGCAGTGGTGTTCATCCCCCTTTTTTTGTTTGGTCCTTTACAAAAATGTTTTTATTATAAATTCAAAAAAGCTGTTGGACTCTAGGAACAACAGTAGTTTTCTCTCTTCTGTTTCATTTGCTTTTTGTAGTGTCTGCATGCACATGCCATTGTTGTATGTTCCCATGGAGATGGCAATGTGACATTGCCGAAATATAGGAGGTATTTATTAAAGTTTCTTTTAATTAATATTCCAGTAAATTCCTTAAATAATTTAATAGTTAAATGTCAGGAAGGTGGCAAAATGTTCTGCATGCTATCTAGAAAGCATAGAAATTGAAGAAAGAGCAATGTAAAATGAATTGGACATGATAAAGGTGGTATGAAAACAGAAACTAAATATACTCTGAACATGCTGAATATATTTAGAAATATTTATCTAGAATACATTATGGAGACAACTACCATGTTAGAGCAAAATTTTATATATTAAACTTTAGTTTAATATAAACCAAAAATGAACACTCGACGTTTCAACCTCCATATCAAGGTCATCATCTGGAGCATACACACACACACACACACACACACACATATATATATATATACAGAGAAACAAGCTGCACTATAATCTACGTGGTTTGCTAAAGTTACTGATCAACTGTTACAACAATTATTGGCCTGACCTTTGGTGAAAAAAAAAAAAAAAAAAAAAAAACAACTTTTACTACATCAAAGCTAGAATCCTATTATTATCTATTAGGTTACAAAATTAAATTGGGCTGGAGAACAAATTGGAACAATAAAATTGGAAACTATTCCATACCAATGTTTATATATATTAAATAAAAAATTTTAAAAACAACTGATTATACATATAAATTTCAACCAATTGGTATGGAATAATTTCCAATAAAAGCTGAAAATTGCTTAAAGTCCTGAAGTATGCTAGATAGTAAGTATACTGAATATGTGGCATCCACATTCTTGGAATTTTTATGAACCATTATTGTTGAGATTAGGGTTGTTAATCAGAATTTCACATGCTTTCAATTTTCTTTCATACCAGGTTTTTGTATAACGTAAAGAGCAGGTACTTTTCCAATCAATGTTGTGTAGGATGTTGAGAGTGTAATCTGAGAAGCCTGCTTCACCAAAATTGTTATATTTATTGTGTCTTTTGTGTTCTTTTTTAACCAATATAAGGTAAGTTACAGATGCAGTAGACGCAATAAACTCCAGGATGTGCCAATGGGAGGAGAAGATCCTTAGAGGAGTTGAATATGTTTTTTAATTTTATAGGTGGTTTAAAAGTGGCATTGAGATTATAATGGTGTAGGATTCTATTGATTTTTTCTGATAACCCTTTAATGTATGGGATGGCTATGGTTTTACTGTAATCTATATTTTTTTTGATGAAGTTTTATGAAGAACTTTATTAATAGTATTTTTATTATAGCCATTATTTATAAATGTGTTGCTAATAATCTTTAATTCTTGTTTAAGAGCTTGTTGATTAGAGCAAATTATTATAGCTCTGTTTTAAGGGTGTTAATGACTCATATTTTTGCGATGGGTGATGATATGAGTTAGCATGTATATATTGGCCAGTATGTATCAGTTTGTGATAAACCGTGAAGGATAGACTGCCTGAGGGAAGACGTGTGACCAGTGTATCCAGGAACGGGGGAGAGTTCTGATTTTCAATTTCGATAGTAAATTGTATGCGTTCATGTTGTTTGTTCAGGTGGCTGAGGAATGTGTTTAAAGTTTGTTGACCATGTGGCCAGATAACGAAAATATCGTCAACGTATCTAAGCCACACTGTAGGTAAAGTAAAGGAATCAAGAGCACTTTGCTCAAAAGCTTACATATAAAAGTTAGCAATTGGGAGGGATAGTGGTGAACCCATGGCTGTAGGTTAGTGTGTGGACAAAGAGGGCCGTAATGTCGGTGGAAATTTGTTCTGTAGGAAAAGAATTGTGTCACTGATTGGGACATTTGTGAAAAGGGCAGAAACATCAAAACTGACTAATAAATCATCTTTACCGAGTGTTGTTAATGTGTTTTTAATTTTGTTTATAAAGTGTTGTGTGTTCTTATTATAGGAGGGGGAATGACCTACCAACTCCTTGAGTGTTGACGCTAATTTCTTGGCTAGGTGATAATTAGAACTGTCTATTCCTTCAACTATCGGCCGAAACGGAACGTTTTGTTTGTGTACTTTAGAAACACACATATTCTGGGAGAACTGGCATAATGAGATATAAGTTTTTTTAACAATGTCTGACGGCCAAGAAGTGACGGACTTAAGTAATTTCTCAGTTTTTTTCTTTATTCTATAATCTGTAATCCAACTAATAGTCCTACACCATTATAATCTCAATGCCACTTTTAAACCACCTATAAAATTAAAAAACATATTCAACTCCTCTAAGGATCCTCTCCTCCCATTGGCACATCCTGGAGTTTATTGCATCTACTGCACCTGTAACTTACCTTATATTGGTGAAACTGGACATACAATCCCTATACATAAACAAAAAAAAGATCACAAAAGACACGTTAATATAACAATTTTGTTGAAGCAGGCCTCTCAGATCACGCTCTCAACACCCTACACCAAATTGATTGGAAAAGTACCTGCTCTTTACATCATACAAAAACCTGGTATGAAAGAAAATTTAAAGAAGCAAATTCTGATTAAGAACCCTAATCTCAACAATAATGATGCATAAAAATTCCAAGAATTTGGATGGCATATATTCAACCTACTTAGTATCTAGCACAATTTAGAAAATTGCTTAGGACTTGAAGCAATTTTCAGCTTTTATTGGAAACTATTCCATACCAATTGGTTGAAATTTATATACATAATCACAGTTTTTATATTTATATATATGTATATATATATTAAAACCACGTTGCTCTTCAGCCCAATTTAATTTTGTAACCTAATAGATAATAATAATAATAGGACTATAGCTTTGATGTAATAAAGGTTTTTTTTTTCTCACCAGAGGTCAGTCCAATAGTGTTGTAACGGCTGATTAGTAACTTTAGCAAACCATGTAGATTGTAGTGCAGCTTGTTTTTCTGTATATATATATATATGTGTATGCTCCAGATGACTTGATATGAAGGTCGAAACTTCGAGTGTTCATTTTAGATTATATTAAACTAAAGTTTTGCTCTAACATGGTAGTTGTCTCCATAATTTTCCATAATGTATTCTAATCACCGTGTAAGCATGAAAAAAGGAAATTTATAGAATATATTTATCTTGAAAGACTGTTAAATGAAACAAGAATTAACAGAAGGATGGTAGAAAATATTCAAGAGGCAGTCAGAAGAACATATCAGTACTTCAGAAAAAGCAATTATAAATCTGAAATGTGGAGAGTCAGTTGGAGTAACTGATTTTTGACCAGAAATGCTCAAATATGGAGATATAAAGATTTTTGTAAGAGTTGCACTGCATAATTAAAAGGGTTGAATTCCAGATGATTGGAATAGAGCTCTCATAGTTCCCATCTATAAAAAGTGAAATAAAACTGAATGTGAGAATTACAGAGGAATTTTCCTACTTGGTGTTTCAGGTAAGATTTTTGCAAGCATACTTGAGATGTTAAGAAAATTGTATAAAAGAAACTTGCAGTAAGAAGCTATGATTCAGTGATTCAGTCCAAACATAGGTTGTTAAGATCAGATTTTCACTTTATGACAAATAGTTGAGAAATTGTGGAATATATTAAGGATCTGTATTTAAATTTTGTAGGCTTAGAAAAAGCACACAATAAGGTACCAAGAGAAAAATTTTTGAAATGCTGTAATTATATGGTGTAAATGGAACATTATACAGAGCTACACACACAGTCTATATGTAAGTTGTTAATCAGCAGTTTGAACTGAAGTTAGTACAAGAAAATGGTTTAATGTAAATTGAGGTGTGAGACAGTGGTGCACACTATCTCTACACTTATTCATCATTTATATTGATAACATTATGAAAGAAGGTGGTATTAAACCTAATATCAGAATCAGAGATATCAAACTTAGACTTTTGCTTTATGCAGATGATGTACTCTTAACAAATCATCTGTATGAAGCAAAAGTCGAAGTTTCCTGGGTTCTCTAAATTAAATAACAGCCGTAATTTGGCATGAAAATCAGCAATAAAAAGTTCAAAATTAAGAAAATGTCAGAACATGGAAATTTTCAATTGCATTCTCGATGGAGAACCTATGGAATATGTAAAATTTAAGCTATTTAGGCCGTTTTTAATGATAGACAAATTAAATATGGAAATAACAATGGAATAAACAAAGCTAGTGTGTTGGGGAGCCTGCTGAATAAATTTATATGAAATAAAAGAGAAATAGTTAATACACTAAAGTTGCATCCAAGGTAGTGTTCAAACTAATTTTAACTTATGAATCAAAGACTAGAGACAACAGATAGTCTTCTGAAAAAAATTAATGGAGTGAAGAGATGGCATCATTTTAATATGATTCTGTCATTAGCGCCAATGGCAGTATTAAAGTGCTGAAAAGTATGCACAAATTTGGAGGAAAATTATTGACATGATGTTAGTAATGAAGTAAACTTAATTGTGTGTTGCTGTCATATCATCCTTTATGCTTCTTGTGGATATATATCAAGAAATGGTTGATGATGGTTACTTTGCAAAAATAGTGAAAGGTGTGTTTAAACCATACATAATAGTCACTTTCATAATCCTCTAGGTTTTCCTTGCCATTGGGATATCAAATGAAATTAATGAATATATCCCGTTGTAACTATCATCTTAATTACTTATACACCATTTGCAACATTTGTGGGATAGCAGTGTTCTTCTGATCCGGATCTACTTCATATTCAAAGTACAACTTTCAGTCAATTCTCACTATAGCAAGCTTAGATAGACTAAACAGTATGCTTCCATGTATAACGAGCACATACAGTTGTGTTAAAATCACCTGCTTTTGTATAAAGGCAAATTTCAGCATGGTACTATTATTTATGGGATTATTTATGTTTCAGTATTCTGAAACACTCCTAGCTTTATCAACTAATTATCTTGGCTTTTTACTGTGTCTTTGCTCCCTTTTTGCTTCAAACATTTGCTTTGATAATTTTTCATCTCACATTCTGTTTATCCCAGATCAGCTTTTCTTGCATATTATTGAATATTAATATCAAGTTGTTTCCTGATACATTTAATACATCCTGATACAAATTGGATCAATGTTCTACATTGATCCAATTTGTTGACTGCCCTCATTTTTATCTGTGATGTCTGTTCTTAGATAGGCCATTGTATTTGCAACTCTCAATTCTATATATTTACATTAAAATTTGTTTAATTGCCTAATGACTTGGAGACTCCAACATAAGCAGGTTTATTTAAGAGGATAATATGTCATGTACGTAGAGTAAAGAAGTAAGCTTAATATAGAAAGTTTTTTCATTTGTGTACAAAGAAAATTATATTCTTGTTTACTTCTTGTTTGTAAGCAAACAATGTTTGCTTATACTCGGTAAAGGATACGTACTTGTATAGTTGTACACAAGAATATACATTTTGTGAGCTGTAGAAATAGATCAGAGATAATCAGATATCGATAGATTATTCCACTCCTGATCATTGCTGTGTGGCGGCAAGGGTCAGGAGTAGAGTAATCTGTTGATATTTTTCTTGAACAATTGGAGATTGTTGTCCTTTGGAAATGCTTCATGCACACAGGAAGGGAATTGTTGTACAGAACTGAGGTGGAATGTACGAAAAAAATTATATTCTTGTTTGTAAGCAAACAGTGTTTGCGTATACTCAGTAAATGATACATACTTGTATAGTTGTACACAAGAATATACATTTTGTGAGCTGTAGAAATAGATCAGAGATAATCAGATATCAATAGATTACTCCACTCCTGATCATTGCTGTGTGGTGGCATGGGTCAGGAGTAGAGTAATCTGTTGATATTTTCCTTGAACTATTGGAGATTGTAGTCCTTTGGAAATGCTTCATGCATACGGGAAGGGAACTTTTCTACAGAATTGAGGTGGAAAGAATGAAAGATGACTGAGAGCAGCAGGTTCAGTAAGTGTGCAGTTTGAACTGTAAAGGGTTGTTGAGCAGTTGTTGCTCTAGTTCCTATAGATATGGCAGAAATCAGAGGCATAATGGATGCATAGTTCTGCTGAACAATGGCCATGAAAATATCTGTAGAAGAGACACAATGCAGAAACTGATCTTCATGGGAAAGTGGCTGAAGAGAGTCTCTAAGAAATGTGTCATTAATCAACCGAACTGCCCTTTTCTGAACAGCATCAAGACTTAAGTGTATCACTCCAAATATGAGAGCAGTATTCCAAGGTTGGTCAGATTTGGGATTTATACATGGTATGTAATTGTTCAGCAGAGAAGTACCATTTTGAACAGAAAAAAAATTCCAAATTTTTTGGAAGATAATGATGCTATAGAAGTGATATGATTGTGTCAGGAAAGATTTGGAGTAAGTCAGTCTGAGCTGATCTCCACTGTAATAAATGCCCTGAACTGATCTCCACAGCATCCTTCATTGAGGTGAAAACAGAAGAAGACCTGTTTTCACCTCAATGAAGGATGCTGTGGAGATCAGTTCAGGGCATTTATTACAGATCTTGAAGCTTGTGCACTGTAAAGCTTGTCATATAAATAGGACAAGTGGAGTGTGCTCTCATCAGCAAAACTATGAATAGGGTTTGCAGTCAGTGAGAACAGGTTTATATAAATCAGGAAGAGGGTGGGTGAGATGACGGGTCCCTGAGGGACTGCTGGCATTAATGAGAAAATTCGAAGAGAAAACCATCCATCATTACAGTTGGAGAGAAACTGACAATCCAAATGTTATTAACTTTGATAAGCCCTTGATGCCCTTTCAAAAGCCTTGGAGATGTCAAGAGCAATGACATAGGTTTCTCCATACCTTTTCATGGAATGAGTCCAGAGGTGCTTGACACAGGCCAGGAAATCTCCTGTGGATATTGACAGAATCCAAACTGGGGGTCACTAATTAGATAGCAGTTCTCAAGACATTGATGGAGTTGACTGTTGATAACCTCCATTATTTTAGACAAAATTGATGTGAAAACAATAGGTTAATAGCAAACATTTATCTCCTTTTTGGGGGGAGAAAATTGGTTGCATATGGGCTTTCTTTAATGCTAAAGGGTGATGCCAGCTGTTTACAGTTTACTAAATGGATGATAAACAACAGGTGTTAGTTCAGGAGCACAATGGGTTGGATTTCAGGACTAGCTGCCTTTTTGGTATCCAAGTTATTCAAGATTCTTCTGATGCTTTTTGGTGGAAGGTCACAGGAGGCATGAGATGCATTGTTCTAGGCAGAGAAGGAAGGAATTTGCAATGGTCATTTGTGAAGGAGTTAGAAGAAAATAATGAAACCTTATCTTAAGTTGATGTTACAGTTCTACTGTTAGGCCTTATCTTTAGGTGATATTACATTGCTGCTGTTAGGATGAGATAGAGGAGGCAGCACAGATGGACAAAAGTTGCACCTAATGACCTTGGCAAGGGTCATTAGGTGCAACCAGAAAGTGTGACTGCCAATGATACAAGCAGTGAGTTTAATATATTCTTGTTGAATTCAAACTTTATCCTTTAGTGGTTGTTTTACAAGTGTTGTAGGCAGCTGTGTAAACTGTTAAGGAAGCTTGTGTTTTCTCAAACCACTTGTGATAGATAGGCTGTTTGCTTTTCTTTGACAGTCCTGGCACACTTCTTGGAGAACCATGGTTTAGATATGGAAGTTTGAACAGTGAGGAATGAAAATTCCCATTCCAGTATGGATTATTTCTGTAACATGATCACAACAGATATCTGGTTCAGAAGATTTGAAGACAGTAGCTTGACCATGGAAAGGAGGAGTAAAAGTCACATGTCTTTTCACTTGTCATTGTTGTAATGCCAGACCATGCGAAGTTGTGAATAGCTGAGGAAAGGATGTTCCACTGAAGATGAAACTTAGATGAGATTGCGATCTGAATTACCAAGTGGAGTAGTCACCTGAACAGAATACCTAGAAGGAGAACTTGTTAATTGATGTACAGAGTATTTGGGTGAGTGAAGAGGATTGTTGGGAATTCTGGTAAGCAGATGAATGATCTGTTTTAAGCCATTGCTCACAGCAATAATCACTGCCTCTTTTCCAGCTTGGTCAGTGATTCAAAAAAGGGAGCCAGTTAGAAGTGTGAATATTGAAATCACCATGAAAGACGACTTCACTGTTTGGAAATTTTGACTGAATGAAATCAAGCTTTGAACATAGGAAGTCAAAAAGGGCAGAATAATTTTTAGAATTGGGAGAATAGTGGCAGCAGATGAATGAAACAAAATGTGACAAAGAATTTTTAAATCACAGAGGTAAGAAAGATGAGATTGGTCTATGTTAGTTACTGGTATTTCTCCCTGACAATATCCATGTTATATTGGATGAAATATACTGGAGTTTTTGAATAAAATTCTATATTTTTTCTACATGTGTAAGTATCTATAAATATATTTAATGCATGTTCCCTTAAAATGTATGATTAACATTACATTATGATTTTGGCTTTTGACTATCATTGCTTTATGATGATAATTAATAGTCTGAAAACAAATCTAATAAAAGAATGTCTAGTAATACATAAACATATTGTTGCAGTAAAAGCATCTAAATTATATAGTTCTTAGTTGATACTTTTCATATCTTGTTTATAACTTTGAATAGTTTTTGAAATAGCATCTGAATAGATGAAATGTCTTTCTTTTATTCTCTGTGAAGTGTTCAGCAACCCCAGGTTAGTCATTCTGAATCGCAAGAAGCAGTAGAAGGCAATGATGCTGGAGAATTACCGGATATTTCTCAACCTAATAAATTGCCAGTTACCCCAGCACCATCATCATTAAACACATCTCCTGGAGTAGAACTTCCTACAGTATCGCTACATAAAGAAGAAATACCAAGCCCAGAAACTGAACGTAAACCCCAAAGGCGACTGCAGAGAGTGGAAATATTAAAAATAGCAGATGGGCCCCAGTTAATTGAGCCCTGTGAAGTTGTGGTTAGTCATGGTGCAGTTTTGCAAACTGCAGAACCTGTCTTGACACCTATAGGTAAGTAATAGTTTGCCTATTAAATTTGAATAACAGTAATTTGGGATGAACGTTTTAATATATGAAATTAGATTTTTGAGAATATTGTTTTTTCTGCAATATGTTTACAAAGATATCAGTGATATTAAGATCTTTCTATATGGAAGACCTGACCGTAAGCTCACTTAAGCATATACCTAATCTTCTTTTATCTATAGGGGAAAAAATATCAGAAATTTGTCATCATTAATTCCTGATATATAATCTCAGGGAGTTTTACAGGATATGAGTGGTAGCATTATTATGGTTGTGCTGTTACCAGTTGTCAGTCAGCAATAATCTTTTATTTGTCAACACAGTATTTTCAGATCATACATCTTGGTCTTCTGAGAACCTTCTAAAGTAGATTGATGACCAACTACGCTATCGATCTGCTGGCCTGACTAGCTGAGTGAATAGCATAGCCACTACACACTTGACAAGCTGCAAGTTCAACTTCCACAGTGGCATGGATGTTTCTGAAAGGAGTAGTGTTGTCTCTAGATGGTAGTTGATTTTCATTACTTAGTAGGACACTACCACTCTGCTTACTGAAGGCCTGTAGTGGCTTGAAAAAAGTTCCATGTTTGGTGTCCACAGCAGGGTTTCCATATTATCTCCTGTAAGCTACATGAAACATAGATCTTGGTATTTCTTAGCTTCTTTTTCCTGCCATCTTTGCCAAACCCTGTTTTGCTAGCCATTCACTCCATTCTGAGAACTTATAAGAACTGACGGAACTTCAGATTAACTCTGCTTACACATTACTGAATGGTGTTGGGTTCCTTTCTAATATCTTCATTTTAACATGATTCTTCCATTGATCATTCTTCTGATTTTCATGAAAGAAACAGAATGATGAGTGGGGACATTTGCCATACAGCATGTCGAAAAGGCAATGCAGCCCATGCTCCTTGGTTGGAAAAAACTTGACTTTTTCTCAACTTTAAGTGAGTGAGCAGATTTCAAAGGCTTAGGGAAAATTTTAATCCTGGAAACTTCAGACTTCTGCCTTGGAGTAGAGTCTAGTCTGTAGTGCCTACCCAAGAGGAATCTTGAGGGGAATCGTGGAAAAACTGAAAGGGTGTTCTTTTATATGGTATAATTATCAGTAAGATGCTGCTTTGAAGTTAAGTGTTTGTGCATTTTTTGTGTGGATATTTTTATATTGGTTATTTACAGTCCAACTGTAAACTCAGATTAATAAATATATCAGAAATATGGTTGACTGGAATTGAAGTTAATGGATATAGTATTTTTAGAGAAGACAGAAATTATAAAAAAGGAGATGTATTACTGATGATAGTAAATGGGTTGTGTCCATGTAGGTCTGTGGAAGTAGAGGGTAAAAATGAGAGTGATTTGGAAAGTGTCTGGTGTGAAATAAGTGTTACTAGAGAGAGAGAGATTTAGTTGGAGTGTGATACAAACTTGGGAATAATGAATGAGATGAGAAAGAAATGCAAGGCAAATTAGTTTAGCTAGTGAAAAAAGCATTAGTTTATGGGAGAAAGGAAAAGAATTTCTTGAGTTCTTAAGGGATCACTATCTCATGCGGTTGGTAATGGAAGGAACTTGTGGGGAAAATGTGCTGGATTTAGTGATAACGTAATTGTTAACATATTAACATCACCACCAGTCGGTGACAGTAATCATGTAGTCGTGACGTGGGAAGCGATGCAAAAGCATGCAGAGGCATCCAGAGTAAAAGGATACATGTGGAACTATAGGGCAGGAGTTTATGGTAAACAGAAAACAGCTTGAAGGAGTTCTATGGTAAAAAGAACTTGAAGGAAAAGAGATTAATATGGCGTAGATCATAGTTAAGAAGTATTTCATGATGGCAATAACAGGCTGTGTACCTAAATCAAAAAGCATTAACAAAATGGATGTTAAATGGATGTATAGGGAAATTAATCAGGAATTGCAGAAGAGAAAATTACGGGAAAAAAATATAAACTTTAAAGCAGTGAACAGTTGTATGAAATCTATAAAGTGCAGGCAAGAAGAGTGACAAGTATAACAAAAAAAAAAAGAGAAATTAAATTATGAGAGGAGACTAGTGAAATAGGCTAAGAAAAATCACAGACAGTTTTCGCTTATACAGCTAGCAAAAGAAAGAATGATTATGGGAAGATAACTCTACTAGATAAAGATGGTGCAAGGGTGACCAAATAAGTAGTTATTGTGGAGTTGTTCAGTGATCATTTTGCTAAGGTTTTTCATACTGATGGTAATGATACTATTCTAAGTAAATACAAAGTTGAACCAATACTTCAGCCTAGTTCCTTAAAGGTGAATAAGGTAGAAGTCTGATTGTTTGTCATCTTGATGTGAATAACGCTATTGGACTAGATGGAACTTCACCTATTATGAAAGAATGCGCTGAGGAACTGACACTTCCGTTGACTTGGTTGTTTAATGAAAGCCTAGTGTCCTCAACAATCCCTTATGAGTGGAAAGAGGGCAAGATTGTTCCATTGCATAAAGGTGGAAGCAAAAACAGATGTTTCAAATTAAAGACCATTTACATTTCTGGAGTGGTTGTTAAGATCTTGGAGAGATTGGTTAGGAACAGAATACAGGATTAGTGGAAAAGAAAAGGATTTTATGTATAGATATGGGTTTGTTAAAGGAAGGTCTTGTTTTACAAATTTACTTACATTTTATAATAAGGTGACTACAGTTCTGGATAGGGGGTGATTCATATACAGTGATACTTTGGGATTTAACAGACTACCACATAATAAACTGTTGTGTAAGTTACGGCAAATGGAATTGGAAAATTAGTTGGCTTGTTGGATAGCAAACTGGCTTGCTAATCGTTATCAAACAGTGGTGTTTAGAGGTGCCATGTCTCTCAGGAGGAAAGACATGTTGAGTCCTTCAGCGTTCTGTTCTAGGACCACTGCTGTTCAATTTTTTAATGATATTGTGAACAGTCTGCAAGCTAATATTCGGCTGTTTGTGGATGATGATAATCTGGGAAAAGTTATTAGCTATGATGCAGATATACTAGTACTTCAGAGTGATTTCAAAGTGGCTATGTGGGTAGACAAGTGGGGATGTCAATTTAACACAAGTAAATGTAAGATTTTGCACTTACAAAAAAATAAAACTGCGTATCATATTGCAGACGTATTACAGGAGGTGGAGAAAGTGTGGGATATTGGTGGATAAAGAATTGAAGGTCAAGGGACATATTGCAAAAAGGATAAAAACAGCACAAAGAAATTCCAGTATACTAAGAAGAAGAATACTGACAAGTAGAGATAAGGATGTGGTCATTCTGCTGTACAAGGCTTTGATTAGAGGACATATGAACTACTGCACATTGATTTGGTCACCGGCATTCCTAGGTGAGAGAAGCAAGCTCAGGAAAAAGTTCAGAGGCAAATAGCAAAAGCAATATCAGGTTTATGGAATACTGACTATGAGGACAAGTTGAGAGAATATAAATTACAGGCGCTAGTCAATAGGCAGAAGAGGGACAATATGATTGAAGCATTAATTGTTAAATGGTGCTTATCAAATAGATACCCAGGATATTTTTCAAAGAGTTGGAGGGAAGAGGAATAGAATTTGAGATGTGAATAGAATATCATTTCTATATATATTATTTTCTATTATCTATAGTTTATATATGATGTCCGCACGGTTAGCCTAGTGGCTATGCGCTTCGCAACCATATGCCTGGGGAAAGGAGTGTCCTAGGTTCGATTCCCGTCGGTGACGTGAGGAGCTGAAGGATCTTCCTCAGCCATAGCCAAGTTAGCAAGTCTTGGGCATGGACAGCAGGGTTTTTTCCCCAGTTTATTCTGGGGTTTTTCATCCTGCAAAGAAGGCAAACTGGCCTTGAGAACTCAACACTACAGGCCATAGGATACACTGGGGCATAAGGCTGACCACCTTATCCTGTAAACGGAGTGAGGTCCGATGATCAATGGACCCTCGACACCGCAAGGTAAAAGAGGGTATAAGGAAGATGATGATGATAGTTCTGTGATATTCTAGCATTTCTTGGGACATCTGAAGCACCAGTCACCATAATGTGGTGAATGGCCAGAGCCTGGTTGGGCGAGTGGTTGGTTAAAATGACCAAAGAGATCATTCTTAGAAGTTGTGTAATGGTGTGGTGCGTAAGAGTGCAACACGACTTTTTTGCATGGAGAATGGTTGGTTAGTGGAATTTATTGCCAAATGAGCTAGTGAGTGCACAAACATTGAACCAATTTAAGATGAGGTATGATTAACATTATCTCTGTTAGAACTCATCTTACTCGATGAGTCTTGACTCTTGGAGGTGTTTGTATAATAATAATAAGAAGAAAGCTATTGCTATGTGTGAGAGGAGGCAGATCATCAGTGAGCCAGTCCTGTCTGGACATCATGAATTTTAGGGAAGAATTTTGGTATGCTGCCTCGAATGCGAGAACAATGTTCTAAATTCTGAAACAGAATTTAGAATCTGTAATTAGTAGCTGAACTTTCAGAATTTGTGCTAGAAAGGCCAGAGGTTAGTCTACTGAAAGATAATTCTGATCTTATCTAAAGATATGAATATTATTGAGGGTGAGGGGGAAAGTGAAGAGAAAGAAGATAGAACTGTTTTTGTTAGCACTGATGATGAGGTGATCCCTGCCTAACTTAAGAATGACAATCAAAGTTTAAGTGCTGGCTATGGAAGATCTTGAATCTTGGAATATAACACTACAAAGTTTCTGAAGAATGAGGAGAGGTATAGAGTGCAATGTCATCAGAACTGTAAATAGAATTTGAAATATGAGAGGCATGCATGCATACATGAGTATAGGAAAGAAGTACATTTTAGCAAATTTTAAGAGCCTTATGATATTCTAGCATTTCTGGGGACATCTGAAGCACCAGTTACCATGATGTGAAATGGCCAGCCTGGTTGGTTAACATGACCAAAGAAACCACTCGGTTGTTTTACTATTCTTGTCTGAAGGAGATGAATGATTCCAGGACTTAAGCTTTATCTTTACGATATGATGGCACCACTGAAGTGGTGCCATCATATCGTAAGTGGTGCCATCATAAGTAATCGTAAAGATAAAGAAGCATGGAATGGCTTCTTTATCTTTATCGTAAAGAAACAGAAGCATGGAATGGCTGAATTGTGTCTATTCATCCAGAAGATCAGTTTTCCATTCTTCATCCTTTTAAAATTGGATTTATTTTTTTAATAATGTTCCTGGTAGTGCACACTGAATGTGAAGCTAGAATTTTTGTCTCAAACTGCTTATGTGCTGTTTTTTTTTTTTTTTTTTTTTTTTTTTTTTTTTTTTTTTTTTTTTTGACTGACTCCACACTTGTTGGAGACCCAAAAATTAGTTGGTGGGTGGGTAATTTGAGTAGAATGGAGAATTTCATGCCATCAGAAATAATTTCAGTTAAAACTGAGTTTGAATCATGGGAGATAAGCAATAATCAGATAGTGCAAAGAGCAAGTAGAAATTGTTAGGAATTATAGACACAAGAATATTTTAATATTTGTCAAATATTTTAGTCTGAAACTAACAGACTATCTTCAGTAGCTACATAGGAACAGTTTTTAACAAGAGTAAAAGTAGAAATTGTGGCAGCCATCCCATTTATCACCCTTTTAGCCAAAGGACATTGAGGCTCACAGTGGCCAAGGAAAAAGTGTTGAGTAGAAAAGGAAACTTGGATGGTTATATTCTGAATTATTTACCAAGAGGAAAGCTGAAATACACAGCATACCTAGAAGATGAACTAGATATGAAAAAAAAAGGGGGGGGGATAAGGATCATCTGTTATGCTGGTAAGTAGATGGATTACTTGCATTACTGTATCAATAATAGTAAATGTCTAGTAAAATATCTCTTCCAGCTTGGTCAGTAGAATTGGAAAAAAATGCAAGCACCAGTTTGTGTTGTTGATACAGATGGCCCCAAGGAAGATGAAGCCAAGCTCCAAAAATTAATATTTTAAACTGGTTTCTTGGCCACATATTGGCCTCGCCATCATCCCTTGTGTACCACTGTGCTTGGATATCATCCAAGTAGGATCTTGCAAAGTAAGTGGTAGCAGATTTATTTGGTTTTTGGGACGACTTCACATTTGTTGCCTATATGTTCTGTTGTATATATATTACCTAGTGACTGTCCTGTGGAATTGGTGTACTTCTGTACCCTCAGTGGTGGAGTTTCTATAGTTCTGAATAGTGCATCCATGATTCTTTAATTTTACATAGAATAATTTGTGTAACGATGTCTCATCAGTGACATATTTTTTATATCTATATATTATGAATCATTCGTTTATTTTTTATTTTCATGACATCTCTATACATAATAGGTTTTTAAACCTGTAGCACATCAGTTCCATGCATAGGCAAATAAAGTAGATAGAGGGAACCTGTTGATATGTTTTGTGAACAACTGATGGTTGTGGTCTTAGGGATAGATTAAAAAGAAGGAGAAAAGAAGTTGGCTAGGTAAATGAAGCTGGACAGTAAATGGATGTTGATCAGCAGTTACCTCTGGCAAACTTCTACAGAATCACTACATATTAAGTCAACTTTCTTATCAAATAGTTTTAGTGAAGTCCTCATCATAAAAGAATTTAGAAGTTACAGAATCCCTACCCCTGCTGTTCAAGAGATCCCCCCATATTCCTCTCCCTTATGTGCAAGGAATTTCTGAATATATAGCAAAAATTTTAAAACATCTGAACATTTTTGCTGTCTTCTGTCCTGTCAGGAAAAATGTCCCTGTTTCTCACATCTAAGAACAAGTTTCTTGGTTTTCTAAGTGTTTACCAGATTCCTTGTTCTTGTGGCTTGTCTTATTACTTATTATAGGACAGTCTGGAAGATCTGATTTTATTTGTTGTGAAAAACATAAGTTTTATATCTAGTACCACAAGCCTGAACAGTGATGACTTGCTGAACATACCATCTCTGCCAATCATAATTTGATGAAATAAGACAAGAATCCTTCATGAAAGACAATCTCTTATAGAATGTCTTTATAAAGAGACTTGTGAAACATTGGTCTAGTTTATCTCCTCTATGGAAGATAATCTTGTTTTTTTTTTTTTTTTTTTTTTTTTTTTTTTTCAATCTGCTAATCTTACCTTACTTGTAATATATATATAATTAAATATTTTCTTTTTAACTTAAGAAAATATTGACTGGTTTTGTTATCTTAGTTTAACTATGGTGAAGCTGTTTAGGAATTTCTTTTATTGTTTAACTGTATTTATGTATTGAAGATGTCTGTGAAACATAGGCAAAAATTTTATAATTAAACATCTCAAGATTTTCCACAAGTTTTTCATCTTGTATTATTATTCTTAGTATGCCTACTCACAGTATTCCAATTTTGAAACAAAAGTCACAGTTCTCTTTCTCCATGTTCTATTTTCCCTCTGGAACACTACTGTTTTTACTTCTGTGGGGAGTCAACATCATCATACTACCACTCATCTTATCTCTCATAATAAGATTATTATCCCAAGACTCTCCATGGTGTCAATAACTTATCACTAGAGGTCCCTTTGTCATACACATAACTTATCCTTATCTGGCCATTCCTTGAATACATTCAAATTCTCTACAAACACTACACTCTCAGGCAATCCATTCCAATCATTCACAACTCTCCATGCATAAAACCTGCTTCTCACTCCCTTGCTTACACTCTCCTTATACAGCTCTTCCAGGGATGATCTCTTGTTCTCCTCCCATCTCTCATCATTTTATGAAAATCCTCTTCCTCCTATCTACTAGACTCTGTAAATTGCATCTTGACTTTTCTTCATACTCAACATTCCAGGGATCAGAAACTACCTTAGTCAATTTCCTCTGGATTCTTCACAATTTCTCTTCATCCTTTTGAAAACCAGGTGACCAAATTGTATAAGGCCTAATCAAGGCCTTATACAATGGAACCAGAATTTCTTTACTTCTACAAGTCAGTGAGTGTCCTCTGCATTGTACTTCCAGAATTCATTGTATTGTCCTCAGTTTTTGACAATGTCCTCTAAATTTTAGATCCTTATCCACCATCACCCCAAGATTTCTTATTTCCTTTATCTCTAACACTATATCCCCACTTAGTGTAAACTCTACATTCCATCTTTGTTTTCCAAATTTTAAAAGTTTACATTTTGAAGCATTGAACTGGCATCCTTACTCCCATGCTCATTCACTCAGTCTATTCAAAGTCTTCTTGTAAGGCCACAACATCTGCTCTACTCCTCATAGTTCTTCCCAACATTGCTTTGAATATCCCCATTCAAATCTAACTGAATATCATTAACATATTGGTTAAACAGCAACGACCCTAAAAGAGACCCCCGAAGCACACCACTAGTGACTTTCCTCTTCTGCGACATTGCTCCCCCCATACACAACTTGCTGATATCTATCAGATAACCAATCTCCAATCCAATGCACTAATTTAATATTCAGCCTCATCTGCTCTAGTTTCACTAACAACTGATGTGATAATCTGTCAAAAGCCTTTTCAAAATCTAGTACACTACTTTGTATATCCATCTGCACCTTGTCGAATGTAGCTGTCACCTTATTGTAAGAAGTGAGCAGATTCTAAAACATTACCTCCCTTTAGCAAATCCATGCTGTCCATCAAAGTTAATACCACTGTTGTCAATGTAATTCTGGATCCTGGTTCTCACTAATCTCTCCAACACTTTCAACCACATCATCTGACACGCTGATTGGCCTATAATTGGATGCTCAAGTTCTGTCACCTCCCTGATGAAGCAGTATAATCTTGCCTTCCTTCCTTCCACTCCTTTGGAAGTTGACTCAGTGGAAGACTCATACTAAACAAATATGCCAAGGCAAGACAGATCAGTTCCCTGACACATTCCTTCAAAATATATGATGATATATCATCAAGTCTCACAGCCTTATAATATCAAGTTTGCTCAATTCTCCATATACCTCTTGCTCATTCACAGCAAGAGGTATGTAGAGAATTCACTGCTCTCAAACTCTTCATGATATCACATTCACAAGGTTGAAAAACCTTTATGAACTGCTCAATAAATATCTCAACTATATCCTCCACAGCAGTTATCCTTTCCCTCCAAATCAGTGTACCATAATCATTCATTTTTTTGCTGGCTACATATTGAAAGAACTCTCTAGTGTTTTTTTTTTTGTTGTTGTTGTTGTTTTGTTTCTTTAGCAAACTGCTGCTCGTGCTGCAATTTTGTTAACCTTACCAACCTAGTCACCCTCCTTGCCTGTTCTTTTGTACTCCTAATGGAATCGATTATTACCACTCATCTTATGTTGCCTGCATTTCTTTCTTTGCATGTTTAATCTCTTCATTCATCAATTTCATATACCTTATTTAATCCTGACTTTTGGAATATATTCAGATATTGCATCTACTAGATAGTTCTTGGATAGCAACCAAGCAGCACTTATCTCCTTTCCACCCAACTCCTCATTCCATTGTACACCTGCAAGCTGTCTTATGAGCTTCTCATAATCACCAGCCTTGTAGTTCCACATATACCCTTTCTTCACAAGTCCAGTAGAGCAACTTCTACTGGCATCGATTATTGCAGGGTTTCTCAAACTTTTTCAATGACGGAACACTTCACAAATCCTGAAATTTTCACGGAAGGTTATTTTGTAATGTATTAATTAATAATTAATCGGTAATTTAGCTGATTTTTATTATTAATTAATAATTGATAATTAATTAAACCATCATCAAATTAATTTGTGCTAATTTTCATTGACATATCCTATTCTGATCACTAACAATTTATATTATAAGTACTTACGAGTGAATGCATACTTTTCTCCTGTGTGCTGGTAGTTTTCCCCTTCTTTTGTACATCCTGGAGATCTTTGTAGGTTTGAGGTGGATGACTCACTATCTGTTCCGTTTCCAGGTTTTGGGATATATACAGTGGAGTAAGAGAGAGTGTGTACAGGACATAGGATAGGAGTCAGTTCTGGTGCACAGACCTTCAGGACAATTGGAGGAATGCCGCCAGGGCCAGGAGACTTTTTTGTGTCTAATTTAGACAACATGTTTGTGATATCTTTTTGGCAAAAAGGATACAGGGGGGCATTGTATGTTGGGCAGTTGGAATGACTGGGGGGCTTTTGCCATTGTCAGTTATGTGTGCATTGGAGGCAAAGTGTGATGCCAGGAGATTAGCTTTTTCTAAGGGTAATGTTGCTATTGAGCCATCTGGGTATGATAGACGTGGGAATAGTGTAGGGCAAAAGTTACGGCCAATTGCCTTGGCAAGAAATCAAAAGGCATGGTTGCCGTTTGGACAGGCTGCAAGCTTCCTGCTTTTGGCCCATTCAAATTCTGTTTTGGAAGTATTGATAATTTTCTTGCATTTGTTTCAGGCTTCAGTATAGGCATTGAATGATTTCAGCCAGTTGTGGTATGCCTGATTTTCCATTTGTACAGCCTTGGCACATTTTTTTGGAGAACCAGGGTTTAGTTAGGGGACGGCAGATCTGAGTAGTGTGGGGAATATATGTTTTCATGCCAGTAAGGATCACTTTGGTGATACGTTCAGTGCATATGTTTGGACTGGAAGGCCGGAAACAATAGTCTAACCATGGGTATGAAGCATAGTAGTCTTGGAGACTGTCCCACTTGGCACTGTTATAATTCCAAACTACTCTTGTGTGGGAGTGACTGTGTAAGCGTTGATGCATGGGGGAGAAGATGAGCACTAAGTTGTGGTCAGAATTGCCCGGGGGGGTGCTCACTGCATTCACTGCATATTTGGAGGGGGTCATTAGTAAGGAAGAGAACTAGGGTATTTGGGGAGTGGTTTGGGTTATCTGGTATTCTGGTCGGTTTTTGAACAATTAGTGACTGCAAATGTTTCAGCATCTCTGCCTGCAGGATCTGTATAACTGGAAGAGGAAAGCCAATTGGTGTTATGAACGTTGAAATCATCCCAGGAGGATGATTTCACTGTTAGGAGAGTGGGACTAGAGAAAATCAACTTTTAAGGAGAGGAAATGGAAGAGTTCAGAGTGATTGGTGGTATTAGGAGAGCGATAGAGACAGCAGATGAATTTGACTGAGTGGGGGAGGAATATCTTCCACCAAAGAAGGTCAAAGTCAGGTGATTCTAAGTTAGTTGCTCTCTGGCAGGGTATGTCAGAGCGGATATATGCACAATGCCACCCTTGAGTCAAAAGGAGTTAAATAGTGTATAGTTAGGAAGGTTGAGATGAATAGTGTTGGGGGAAGGTGAGATTTTAGTTTCTGTTAAAAAGAGTAGATGGGAGTTTGGTGGACTGCAGATGGTAGTGGATGCTATTAAGGTTGGAGTTGAGGCCACGGATGTTGGTGAAGTGGATATGCAAGGTTCTGTGAGGCATGGATTTGACCCCAAGGGTCTTGCACGTTTCCTATGCAGTACCTGCATACTGGTGTGCTTCGTAGCTGCTAGTGGCATCACTTGGTTTTTGTACTAGTTTGGATTGTTTGTAGTCTATCACCCAACTGTTGTCTCCATTTTGGCGTTGTCTTCGGAGTTGGCGTCTTTGTTCTCTCTCTGGGCAAAGGTTGAATCGGATTGAGTATGTATGCGCGACTGGGGGCAAGTGTCCTTTAGCCTGTTGTTTATCACTGTTATAAATTTGGTTGTGTTTATTGGTGAGTCGCAGGTCACTTTCACGAGACGTGGAAAGTTCGTTCTATCCTTTCTTTTGTTAATGGATCTGATAGGATGGCATTTGACGATATTTCAGGGATCAAAATTGCATTCTCCTGCAAGTTTGCCTATGTCTTCTTTTAAGGATTTACCGTTTTCCGTCGGAAAGTTCAGGATAACAGCATTGAGTTTCCTGTTTTCGGCCTCGAGCGACTCGTGTACTGATGATGTGATTAGTTCACGAAGTTCGTTAGCAGGCACAGGTGCACTTGCGGTCAGGTGCTGGTCATTGAGCGTCTCGAGCTTAGTTTCCAACTTTCCGATTTTGTTGGAGAGGGTAGCGATCATGGTATTAAGCTGTTGCTCAAGGTTATTGACTCTTTTGCCTAGGTTTAGTATTTGTTTTACGAAAGGGAGGTATGTTGTACAGAAGTAGGGCTGGTTTAGATCGGTAAAAAGTTTGTGTGGCGATTCATTTATTTTCGTGTAGGAAATATGTAGCCAGTTGCAACAGAAATCGCACAATATACTTTTCTCCTTTCTTTGACTTACCACCCTATGGAATTAACTTTTAAATGATGGTGGCCTTGTCAAACGTAATAAAAGAATAAATACAATTTTGTTATTGTCATTAGAGATTGTTTTTGTATGTTGTTGAATTTTAATAACATAATTAAAATTTAAGTGTGCAAACAAAGGTTATAAAATATTCTACATAACAGTGATAACATTAAATAGGGTTGACTGGTCTATTTAAATCTAAAGTTGAGAACATTGATTAAAGGTGTTTGTTCTAATTTTGTTATTTCTCTATGAAACCAATTTATATATATTTGTACTCTATCAATTATTGTATAGTGAAAATTATTTTTATGCATTTAGAAAGGTTACGGCGTAAGGATCAGCAAATTTCCACTGCACTAACAGAAAAAGAAGAATTAGTAGCTGATATTTTACAAGTACCACATGATGACTTTGAACATATTGCAGAAGTAAGTTTAAAAAAATCAGTTTACATAAAACTTTCATGTATTTGAGTAAAGCACTCTTCCCTCCTGTAAAATTGCTGTTGTCTGCATAATTATAAGTTATTTAAAGAATGATGAAATTTACATTAAACTCCATAAAAAGAAAAACTACCACTTAAATTTGAGTAATTTTATATGAATCTCATTCACAAGAGGTTGTAAATCTATAGTAATTTCTCTGGATTATCTAATCCTCAGCTCAACAACAGTTGAGCTGAGAGTTAGATAATTCAGAAACCCTGCTCTAGGGACCAAGCATGGAACTTTTCAAGTCACCACTTCAGGTCTCCAGTAAGTAAGTTGTGGTCTCTCACTGGGTGATGAAAATTATTTGCTACCTAAAGATATTCATAAAAATCCATGTTGCAGTATGATGCTTCATTATATAATCTTTATGGATGATGATGATCACACAGTGACTTGTTGTGTTTAGGCTTAGATGCAGGTAAAAGTTTGTTTTAAATATTTAGTGGAATGAAATACAAGGAGTGAATTAAACAGTAGTTTAATACTTCCAGTATTTTTTTCTCTCTCTCTCCACATAGACGTCTTCATGAGTACAGTATAAACGATAAACATATACAGGGTGATTCAGAACTTTGGGCTAAGCTTTAAGGGGTGATAAAACACACTTAAACAAGCACTTTTCATTATACAATGCATGGTCTGAACTCAATCGGTGAAATGCCTAGAGGGCGCTTTCCAGTGAACACTTATAAGTACTGGTTTTTGTAGTCGTTATTTCTACCTGTGGAGTGCAAAAAGGATGGATTCTTTCAGAAATCTGGAGAGGGCTGACATGCATTTTATTTACAGAGCTGCAGATGGGAATGCAAGAGAAGCCCAAAGACTGTACCAAGAACGCTTTCCGACCAGACGGTGCAGGATACAGGGCGTGCAAGGAATGTGAGGATGCCACATGTTACAGAAGAAATTCTACATAGGGTTGCAGATCTTCATGAATGTAGCATGCAAGCAATTTCCCATGCTGTGCGTGTGTCCCAATCGACGCTGTGGCGAGTTCTACGAGACGAAGGATTACATCCCTACCGTGTACAGAGGGGGTGCACGCCTTGACACCTGCAGATTACTGGCCTTGTGTGGATTTTGCACAGTGGTGCAAAATCCACACAAGGCCGGTTGCATTGCAGTCTGCTGCAGTGCAGCTGGACTTTGATGTACATGTCTTATTCACTTATGAATGCACCTCTACACGTGAGGACATTTTTAATACCCACAATTATCATGTGTGGGCGAGCAGAAATCTGCACACCACACGTCCACATTCGTACCAGTGGCATTTCTCCATAAATGTTTGGGCTGGAATTCTACACGACCATTTGATTGGCCCATACCTTATGCCAGCATGAGTGAATAGGAGAACATACCTCGTATTTTTACAAGAGGTCTTGCCAGAATTACTGAACTCTGTTCCAACACGACAGAGCTCTACCTCATTTCAGCGTGAATGTGCAGAACGCCTTGGATGCAACATTTCTAGTACGATGGATTAGTTAGAGTGGTCCCATCGCTAGGCCGCCATGATTGCCCAATCTCTCATGTCTGGACTATTTTCTATGGGGCCATATGAAAAACCTGATCCACGATAGCCTCATCGATTCATCAGTCTACATCCAGGGTCGGCAACCTTTTGAGTCGGAAGAGTCAAAAATTACAATTTACAAAATTTCAAAGTTTTTAAAGAGCCACAAAATTTTAAAAAGTTTTTAAAGAGCCACAAGATCTTATCGTCTTCTAGGCATTTTTGCACGGCATTCGCTATATCTTCCCCTCTAGTTTGTCCCGAGAGCGGTAGCAATCCTAGAAGTTCTTCTTTTGGACCTTGGGAAGACATATACCTGACAAAAAGGGCAACTTGTGCCGTGTCTTTTATGTCGCAAGACTCATCTATAGCAAGTGATAAGGCAGAAGAAGGTTGAATATCTTCCACCTGCAAATATGTTACATTTGAAGACATTTTAGCTATTCTATCTTGTACTGTTTTAGCGGATACGAGAAGCTGGGCATAATGAAATATAATTTATCAAAAAACATTTTACAACAATATTTCCCAATTAAAAATACCTACCTAAATAAAATAAATAATTCTCTAATAATTTAATTATTAAAATAAATAATTTAGACACGAAACACTGTTTGTCTCACTCTCTCACGTACTGATTGACTATAAGTACATAGTTTCGTCGCATCTGTGGTCGCCTCCCGTGTGCGGTGATCGCCGACTGGCACGAACGGACTTGTCAGAACGTGTTTATCACGGCGCAGTCTGCACATTTTAGTTTTTTTTTTTAATTTTGGCAAATATTAGATACTTAGTTTACGAGTAAAGGTGTTATGCCCAGCTATGCCGAAATCAATGAAAATTGCCAAACATATAAACTTCCGAGAGCTTCCGACGGACTGACGACAGTGACGATGCGTGTCACGGGGGAGGGGTGCGGTGAAAAGCGAGTACAAGTGGCTGAGAGATAGAATCGGTGCCTAATCCTCGTTAATCGATTCAGAACGATTTTTAAATTTTTTTTTTTTGATAAAATAAATATTATTTGCGTATGGAACTAAAGAGCCGCAGCTTCACATCCAAAGAGCCGCATGTGGCTCGCGAGCCGCAGGTTGCCAACAGCTGGTCTACATCAATGAGGACCTTATTGCCAGGATTTCTGTTGTCGCTGTATGAGAAATTCCTGGTGTTTTCACCAATGTATGCCAATCACTACTTTGAAGGTGAAGCCTGCATTAATGTTGGCAGTCACACTTTTGAGCAGTTTCTGTAATTTGTTCAATAAAATTCTTTTATTTATGTTCTGTAATTTCTGCAATTGTTTCAAATCTCCTCTGTCATTCTTGTGTTTCTTCATTTCCTAACACAGTAGTTGCTAACCCCTAGCGCTTTATACCATGCATTGTAGGACGAAAAGCGCTTGTTTAGGTGTGTTCTATCACACCTTAAAGTTTGGCCCAAGAGTTCTGAATCACCCTGTATACATATGCACAAATAACACAAAATAAAGTAGAACGTTAGACTTCAATTTGAATCTTATCTAAGAGCAGAGCACTCTATTTGTGACACAAAAAGGAAGCGTGGTTGCTATAAATGATGTTAGAGCATCCAATGTAATGTTCATGGAGCAGTGTCTATGGAAGTTTTGTAGAAAAGAAATATGAGGGTGGTCTGAAAAGTTCTCGGCCTTGACCATAGATGGCAACTATTGGCACGATTTTCTTTTTCTTTTTTTTCTTAAGTTGGTAAATCTGTCATAAGCATCCATGTGAAATTGCAAGTCACTCTATCAAGTAATTTGTTTTATACAGCTGTCTGAAGCAAAAGTGTTGTCTGTATCCCTTGAAATGATAAAATTGAGTATCGTGCGGTTATAAAATTCTTTGTAAAAGAAGGTTTAACGGCAAAAGAAATTGATTCGAAGTTCATAAAAGTTTATGGGCACTATTCATCTTCGTTTTCAACAATTAAGAAATGGGCTGCCAAGTTTAAACGTGGCTGTACCAGCCTTGAAGATGATCCACGTGACGGGCATCCAAAAAGTGTAACAACACCAGAAATCCTTGATCAAGTGCACGATAATATATTGGATGACTGGCGAGTCAAAGTGCTGACAATGTCAAGTTCTTTCCTAATATCCTTGTTTTTAATATGATATTGCCATTGATGCCATCTGTTCACACCGATAATCTTTCTCAGGACTCTCATATCAGTGGTCTCTAGTCTTTGGTCAAGTGTTTTACTTCTGACCCAGCTCTCAGATCCATAAGTTAAAACTGGTTTGAACACTGTCTTGTATACAGCTAATTTAGTGTTCCGACTAATTTCTCTCTTATTCCATATGAATTTATTCAATTGACTTCTCACCATACCAGCTTTGCTGATTCTGTTGTCTATTTCTATATTTAATTTACCATCTTCACTAAAAATCGTGCCTAAATAGCTGAATTGTTTTACTTGTTCCACAGGTTCTCCATTCACAACACAGTTGACATTTTCAATGATTCTGCCTATTTTCATTGTCTTTGTCTTTTTATTGCTGACCTTCATACCATATCTATTACAACAGCTATTCAATTTAGTCAGAGAATCTTGCAGACTTGTAGTGGATTTATTTAGAAGTATAACATCATCCGCATAATGCAAAGAGCTGACATTAACATCTCCAATTTTGATATCATATTTAATACCACTTTCCTTCATAATGTGATCCATATAGATAACGAATAACAGAGGGGATAATGTACATCCTTGTCTCGCACCAGATTTAACATTAAACCATCTTCCTGTACTTCCTTCAATTCCAACTGCTGACTTACAACTCAAATAAAGACTAAGTATTGCTTGATATAATGCCCCATTGACACCATATAACTACAGTGTATTGAATAGCTTCTCTCTTGGCACCTTGTCATATTCCTTTTCCAGATCAACAAAACTTAAATACAGATCTTTGTTATATTCCCATGCTTTCTCGACTATTTGTTGTAAAGTGAAGATCTGATCCTGACAGCCTCTATTTGGCCTGAATCGAGCTTGTTCTTCACCAAGCTTTTCTTCCACAATTCTTCTCAACCGTTTCTCAAGTATACTTGCATAGATCTTGCCAGGAACACTCAGTAGGGAAATACCTCTGTAATTCTCACATTCAGTTTTATTTCCCTTTTTATATATGGGTACTATGAGAGCTCTACTCCAATCATCGGGAATTCGTCCCTCTCTCCAGGCTTTTTGAACTATGCAGTGCAGCCACTGTAAGACTCTTACAGTGGCTGCACTGTAAGAGTCTTACAGTGCAGCCATACTTCAGCATTTCTGGTCGAATATCATCTACTCCTGCTGCCTTTCCACATTTCAAGCCTTTGATGGCTTTTTCTACTTCAAGTATGTATATGTATTCCTGACTGCATGCCTGGTCAATGTTTTTTACCACTGTGCTGTCATCACTGCTTGTTTCATTTAGCAGTTTTTCAAAGTAATTACTCCATACTTCAAGGATATCTTTTTCTCCCGTTTTCATGTCACCTTTATCATCTCTAATTCCTTTTATAGCACTCTTTCCTCCATTCTTAAGCTTCTTCAACAACCTCCAGAATATTTTGCCACCTTCTTGATATTTATTTTCTATATTCTTGCCAAAGTCCTCCCATGACTTTTGTTTAGCTAGTTTTACACAGTGTTTAGCATTCTTGCATTTGTCTCTATATTCTCTAAGAGCACAAGCTGACTTATTTGCCAAGAACTTTTGGTATGCTTTCTTCTTTTCCTTCACTGCCTCTTTAACTTCCTGTGTCCACCAGGGAGCTCTGATTTTTTTTATCCTTACAGACAACTTCACCACATGCCTCTCTGGCAGAATCAATCAATGTTTTCTTCAGAGTTTGCCACTGAATTTCCAAGGTTTGATTCCTGTTCTCAAACTCTTTCATTTTTTCTTCAATAATCTTTGTGTATTTTAGTCTACAGCTCACATCTGAGAGCTGCTCAACTTTTATTCGCTTTAAAACTTTCTTACATGTTATTCTTTTCAATATGAAATTCAATTTTATCCTGCTCAAGACTAAATAGTGATCACTTCCAATTTCAAATCCTGTGTACACTCTGGTGTCCTGCACCAGGGAGAAAACATCACTATCAACAATAACATAGTCAATGAGACTTTTCTTATTCCTAGCCTCTTCTCTCCATGTGAATTTGTGCACATTTTTATGTTGGAACATGGTGTTAGTAATAACCAGTCCATGTCCTGAGGAGAAATCCAACAGTTATTTGCTATTATTATTAGCTTTGCTCTTTTCTCCAAATTTTCCCAAAATATTTTTGTATGTCTCACAATCATTTCCTACTCTGCTATTTAGATCCCCAACAAGGACCAATTTTTCATTGTGTCAGTTGCTTTTTCTAAAGCCTCAAAAAATTCCTCCACTTCTACCTGTGTTGGAATTCTAAGCATGTTTGCAGCTTCTTTAAATTTCCTCATGTAACAGTTTTTTTTTTCTGTGTATGACATGTTTGGTTTCTGCCAGAGTACATTGTGGCCAGTGGAAGTGGTATGGAAAGCTAGACCTGATTTGTGTTCTCTTCTGTTTTGTACATCCTTTTGGTGTTCGTTCATGCATATTTCCCCAGATCTTCCTGTCTGTCCTACATAGCAGATGCCGCAAGAACAATAAATTTTATAAACACCTGGTTTTTTTAAAGGATGATGTGGAGGTTTCGGGGGATATAGAAATCTTGGAATTTTTTCCAGCAGCTGAAAAGCTACTTTGATGTTATGTTTGTTTGCTAATTTAGTCATCTTGTCTGTAACATTCTTGATATATGGAAGAATGCTTAGAATTCCAACACAATACAATAAAAACCAAGGCTTAATTTTACACCAAGTTTGGTCAGCTTTGATAAAAAATATACCTCAGTCAGACCTCGGACATTTTGATCGGGAACAGCAGAACATGGCATCATTCAGCATTGTTTAAACTTAGCACTGCTTTGAATCTGCATTCTGATTTTTTAATTTTATAAATAATCAGACGGCTACAACTGTATAGTATGAACTATTAATTTCTCTTTTTTATTGTTTTAACTTTCAGTTACCTTTTACTCCTGAAGATGTTAGTCAAATGACTTACGAAACTTGTCGGGTTTTATTTCTTTATTGAGTTTTTAGCTTAATAAAAAAATGTGGTCCAATTACCGGAATATGCCTTATGAACTTCTAAACCACAGAAACCTCCACTTGCAAAAAAACTTTTTTTTCTTTCAAACCACAGTTCGGATTACTGGAGGGTTTGGACTAAAGTGGTTCGGAATAGCAAGATACCACTGTAATACTAAATTTATACAGGCATCAAGGGATGAATACAAGTTACCTTTGACCTACAATTACACAAGGTGCTCAAAGTGGTTACCATTAGCGTCCAGATACTTATTATTACGATGAACTTTTGCTTGGGCAACATTGGCCAAAGTGTCCTGTGGGATTGCTGCGCATGCCATTTCAATTTCTTTCCGAAGTGCCACCAGTGTAGCCAGTTTTCTACGATATGCTACATAGGTAGAAATCCAAGGGCGTTAAATCGGGAGTGTGTGGGAGGGGGACTCAACTGCACCTCTTCATCTTATCCATTGTCCCTGCAAACTCTCATCGAGGTAAACTCTCACGTCTCGGTGGTAGTGTGGTGGTACGCCATCTTGTTGGAAGAGAGATTGATCATTCCCATAAAGTGCATGAATGGCAGGTAAAATTGATGTGCATAGCATGTCTAGGTACACTT
Source organism: Typopeltis vanoorti (assembly GCF_054136105.1). Taxonomy (NCBI): domain Eukaryota; kingdom Metazoa; phylum Arthropoda; class Arachnida; order Uropygi; family Thelyphonidae; genus Typopeltis; species Typopeltis vanoorti. Next base: position 115,457,517 of record NC_143553.1, read on the forward strand.
GACTAGTAACAATACCTTCAAAGAAGAATGATCCTATTAAAACCCCTAGATGACAATCCACACCAGACATTGAGCCAAGGTAAATTGACTGCCTTGTCCACATGAACGCCCAGATTTTCTGGAGCCCAGTAAACACAATTATGCTGATTCACTGTTCCATTAAGCTTAAATTGTGCTTCATCAGACCAAACCATCTCCCTCAGAAACTCCTCATCTACGATGTGTTGAAACCACTCGCAATACTGCATTCTTAGATCAGGATTGTCTTCATTCATTGCATGTAATAATCTTGGGATGTAAACTTTCCATTTTGCTGCTTTAAGAATGTGCCATATGTTTTGCACTGCTAACTCCTGTCTCACATGCACATTGTATAGACTTCTGTGGTGAGCGTGTAAACTGTTTCAACACCATAGCCGAGGAAGAAGGATTTGTTGCTGTGCGAGGCCTCCTGGATCTTCCTTTGTGCACACATTACACACAGTGCCATGGTTCTCAAACTTATCATGAATATGTGCAGTTGTCTGGCATGTTGAGGTTGTGTTGCAAACTCAGCCTCCATTGTTGTTGAACTTCACAAACATTCTCAAATTTGAAATACCACTTTAAAATGCTCTTGCGTTCTTCAAACGACAATCGTGCCTCGGCCATTTTATTTGACTGTCCTACTGGTCACGTGTTGATACTAGTATTCATGTGAGCAATGACATCTTTTGAGAGAACATCATGCTATACATTACTACCGTAATTCGATCCAACTTCGAAAAAAGTCTATAGATGACATCTTTTAAAGTGTGTATACATTTTTTGACAGACTCTGTATTATGCTTGCAATTTAAGTGTTATTCTTTTTAATTTTATCTCTTTTCATCTGTATTATAATGGCTATTAAACCTAACCAAATATTCTGCAAATAAATAATAATTTAATTTAAATGTCTTATGTATTTAATTCTATTCTTATGTCATATACTTGCATTTCTATATTTAAATCTAAACATCTTGAATGTTCGTGACAAACTTTTTTCTAAACTGAAATTATTAGCAAATGCTATTTAAACTAGAAGTTAATAGTAACATTGTTACTTTATAGAAAGTTTATTTTTTCACTTGGTTAGACTATAATAAATTTAGTTTAATCCTTTATCCAAGTGTGAATAAACAAAGTTTGTGCCTGAAAATATCTTCAGGACTGGGGTAAGGTAGTACAACACCAGGCTACTCGTAGCAAAGGTGGACCAAGCTAACATCACTCCTATCTCAGTATCTCCTATAATTCAAAACGCATCTCCTTGCAGATATGTATAATGTTATGCATTAAGGGAAGGGCCACTGCCCAGACTAATTTCGACCTTTATTGAGGTCTCTTCATTGCTTCTGCCTGGTATCTCCACTTCTGGGCCTGGCTCCCACTGAAGAGGCCTCAATAAAGGTCGAAACTAGTCTGGGTAGTGGCCCTTCCTTTAATGCATAACATTATACATATCTGCAAGAAATGTGTTTTGCATTATGGGAGATACTGAGATAAGAGTGATGTTAGCTTGGTCCACCTTTGCTACGAGTTGCCTGGTGTTGTACTACCTTACCCCAGTCCTGAAGATATTTTCAGGCGCAAACTTTGTTTGCTCACACTTGGATAAAGGATTAAACTAAATTTATTATTGTTAGTTTACCAGTGATCACATTGCAGATTTCTGTTGTTTCATAACTTTTTTACATAAAATATTTTGCTTTTAGAGATTTATGATAATTTTTTTGTTTATGTTATTATTACAGATAGCTGGAGAAGTGGAAGGTGAGAAGGATGCCAGAGAACTTGCCCTTGCAGCAATTCTTCAGGGTTAGTCATATTTTTATTAATATTCTCTTTCTGGAAAAAAGAAAAGAGGGGGGGGGGACAATATACATACACACACTACATACATGTACACATGTGTATGTACATATGTATGTGTGGTGGTTTAAAAGTAAGTTGCTGTTAAGAATAGGAAAGAAATAGTTGTGATAATCACCATGAAGGAATTGAAGTAGAACCATTTAACTTACACATTAATCTGCATATTCCCCACAAAGTGTTATACGCTTGTTACAACATTGCTGCGTCATTTTCAATCCTTGGAGAAAAAAAGTCTTTTCCTTGTTGCACAAACCAGTCTTCAGCTGCAGATATGATTTTAACATCTGTGGTAAATTTTGTTCCTTTAAATTTAGGAATAGGAAATAGTCGGATGGAATTGGATCTGGTGAATAGGGTGGGTTGGCAGACATTGAAAGCCCAAGTTGTGTATTGTCTGTTGAATTTCTTGAACAGTGTGAGCAGGTGTGTTGTCCTGCAAAAGCAACATGCGTCTTCTCAGTTTCCTGCTGCATTTTTCCTTCAATACTTCTTTCAGTTCCTTCAGAGCTGTTGAATAAATTGCGCTGTAACAGTGTCACCTTTTTTGAGTTACTTGGTAAGGATTATACCATCTATATCCCAAAAGACAATGGCAAGAAACCTTTCCTGCTGACTTCTTTGGCTGTGGAGAACCTTTGTGTCTCCACTCCATTGACTATTGTCTGGTCTGTAGGTCATAGTGATGAAGTCATGTCTCATCAACAGTCATGATACAAGCTAAGAAATTTGCACCTGATTTCTCAAAATCACCCAAAATTCCTTGAGATGACAGCACACATTCTCTCTTTTGGTTGGTGTTTGGAGATCCACTTTGCTAAGAGCTTCTACATGTCCAGATGTTGGTGGATAATGACCCCAACTCATTCCTTGGATAGCCCAGAGTTTTTTTGCAATGTTTTTGGCTGGTATTCATCTATCATCAAGGATCATGGCATGCACTGCATTGATGTTTTCAGGTGTGATCGCTGCCAAAAGTTTTCCTGACCTGGAGACATCTGTTGTCTCAGTATGCCCAATTTTTGAACTTGGCCACCCATATGGCAACTGTTGGACACAGTCCCCTAAAGTCTCACATAAAGTTCAGTGAATCTCAGTTGCAGATTTTTCTTGCAGCACAAAAAATTTGATAATAGCTTGCTCTTCTGTGTCTTTGAATTTCTTCAAAACCTCTGACATGCCTTCTTATATATCCTAAAAAAAGAATAAATTATTACAATTTGATGAAACATGGGGGTTAAAGGGTTTTAAAATATGTTCTTTCTTGTAGTAATATCTTCTTCTTCTTCTTATTGTGCTATCTTCTATCGAAGGTCAGCAACCATCTTGGCGAACAAACTGCGCTTTTGTGCTAATCTGAGCAGTTGTGCACTGCTCTTTCCTGTCCACGTCTTGATGTTGTCAACGATAGTTGTAGTAATATCAGTTGCTTTAATATCATTTTTTGTTCTGGGTGTTTATCAGAACTTTTCACACCCCCCATATATTACAAGTTACTGTATATTATTTATATCTGTACACTTTTCAGCAGTTTTGTTTGTTTTTTTACACAGCGGCAACTAATCACTATCATAGTAGCTGAACTAAGTTTTAACTTTTGCTCTTTTCATTCCTCTTCTTTCCTTTGGAGCAACTTTTCTTTATAACTCACAATTGTTTGAATCAAATGTTAATAACTTTTTTCTTTCTGTATAATCTTTATCCTGATAAATTAGTAATAGTTTATTAGTGTGATGATAGTAATAGTAAAAGAAGACTGTTGAGTTAGAAAAAATGAAGAAAAAAAAGTGAAACTTGTATTTTGCTCTACAGTTTAAATAGTTTTCAGCCATTTCTAGCCTCCAATAAATCAAGTGGAATCTCATTTTGGTGCCCAATATTAACAGCTTATCCTTTTCTCTGGAGGGAAATGCCACCACACCTTAGTCCTTACTTACGTTGATTTGCTGCAGGTTGCTAGTGTGATGATTTAATGCCAGTTAACTAGAGGATATATTCAGATCTACTAACTGGTCCAGTGGTGTGAAGGTGTTTGCAATGGATTTGGTTGCTGTAGGTCAGTGATATTTCACCAGAAGTTCATTGCAGTGATACCCACCTAAGCATCAGTTGCATCAGCGTTTTACATTTTTAAGATTTGGCCGGTTAAACTAACAAACATACACCTTATTTTTTTATATCTCAAGATTATCTGCATATTCTTTTAACCCCACAAAGATTATAAAATTGATTATTATTATGTACCTTGAAAATGTACCCAAAATACAATTTTTTTTTCTTTCTTTCTTTAGTTACAGTTACTTCAAGTTTCTAAAACTCCAATTGGAATGTATATCTTTTTCTTCATATATTGGCTGTGTATGATAGCACATTCATTTCATTCCCCCTCATCCCACCACTACACACACACACACATATCCATGTTCAATTTGAGCTTTAATTTAAATTCAGAAGTTTACAGTTTTACTAATGTAAAAGAAAAAAAAACTATTTGCATTTTCAAATTTGTTATATTAAAAGCTACTGGCTGGCATCAGATTTTAAGTAAAATCAGATGTAATCAGATCAGAAATTGAAATCAGATTTAAGACAAAGATGCATGCAATCTCTGCTCTTATTCATCATCTATATGGATCATATTACATAAAAATGGCATTAAATCCAATATTAAAATTTTAAATATTTAGTTTGACTTCTTACTTCATGCAGATTATGTTATTTATTAAATCTAGCACGTTTTTGAGACTCTTTGGCATAACTGAATAACTGTTGTAATATGTATGATGTGAAAATCAGCAATAAAAACTGGAAAATAGGCAGAATCTTAAAAACATCAACCTGAGAACTATAAGTAAACTTTAGCTGTTTAGGCAAGTATTGAGTGAAGGTGGCAAATTTGAAATGAATAATAGAATAAAGAAACTAGTCTAATTAAGAACAAATTAAGTAAATCTGTGTGGAAATAAAAGAGAATCAGAATAAAAGAAATTGTAAAATATTAAACTGGAAAAGTGAAATTAAAGTGACAAGTGAAAGTTACAACTGCTTTTTATTGTCTGATGTACTTGCAGTACATCAGACAATAAAAAGCAGTTGTAACTTATGAAGCTGAGAGTTAGATTAGAAATAAAACAGTCTAGGGAAAAAAATTAGGAAATGACCACACACACGTGGAATCATTGGCAGAATCAGGTTAGAAGTGAAGCTATTAGAAAGGATTTTCATATTAGCATTAAGGAACTTGTGGGCAGAGCTAATCTAGATACTCCAGTCACGTATTTAGAATGGGAGAGAGGAAAGGCTAGCAAAGTAGATGTTTGGCTAAGATGGCTTTTTCTAGCCATCTTAGCCAAACATCTATTTTGCTAGCCTTCCCTCTCTCCTATTCAAAGGAAACAAAATGCAGTGAAAAGTGCCTTAGAAGAATGAAATGTTAGACGTAACTTTATTGGGGACCTGACAAATATCAGATTAGTTTCAAAGAAACCTGTTTGTAGGAAGTGCCAACTTAATCATCTAGGACTGTCATAATATTTTGTACAGCCCTTGAGAGAATATCAGAAATTTGATGATGGCAGTATTTTGGCTTCATGGTTTAGTGTTTAATGATGTAATCCTAATCAGACTAAATCTTAATGTGATGTGGGGAGTTATGTGTCTAAAACAACTGCAGGAGTTAGCTGTTATTTGTTACTACCTGTGATAGAAAAAATATTCTGTATGAGAAATGGCTTCATTGGGTAATTATCAAACAATTATAATAGTTATTTAAATTATAACTGCTAAATGCTGTTTAGCTGGTTAAGTACAAGAGTGACTTTTAACTGGATCATATAAAGATTGAGAAAGGGGAATAGTTCTTGTCAGTAGTTGTAGTATTTATCTCCAAAAATCATTAATTTTTTTTTTTTTATATATTGCATTAATTCTTAACAAATAGCTACAAGGTTTATTTAGTACTGAAATTGTCTGAGAAATTGTATGTGCTGTTGCCAGTTACTTGTGGAGTAAATACCTGGGATATTGACTATAAGGTTTAGGAAATGCTCTACAGGTATTCTATCCCAAGCAGACAGTTCTTATAGTTTCATCAGATTTGCTTTAATCATCATCATCAAATTCCTGACATGTATACCCTCAAGGGTTGTACAGGATATGATAGTACTATATGAAAAACTTACATCATTACTAACTTCCTGTCTACAACTTTCCTCCAAATCAGTCTGTTACCTGTCAAGATTTTTATTGAGTTGACTTCCTTCCAAGCTTTTGATTCTGTTGTCTGTTTCCATATTTAATTTACCATCTTGACTAAAAATTGTGCCTAGGTAGCTGAAATGTTTTATTTCTTATATAGGATTTCCATTCACGATGCAGTTGACATTTTCAGTGCTTCTGCCTATTTTCATTGTCTTTGTTTTCTTATTGCTGACCTTCATATGAAATTTATTACAACAGTTATTCAGTTTAGTCAGGGAATCTTGCAGACTTGTACTGGATTTATTTAAAAGTATAACATCATCTGCATAAAGTAAAGAGCTGAGATTAACATCTCCAATCTTGATATCAGACTTAATACCACTTTCCTTCATAATGCAATCCATATAGATAATGAATAACAGAGGGGACAATGTACATCCTTGTCTGACACCAGATTTAACATTAAACCATCTTTCTGTACTTCCTTTAATTCTAACTCTTGATTAACAACTCAAATAAAATAAAGACTAAGTATTGCTTGATATAATGCCACATCGACACCATACAACTGTAGCATTTTGAATAGCTTTTCTCTTGGCACTTTGTCATATACCAATCTATATAACTTACAAAGATCTGTATTTTTTATATTCCCATGATTTCTCAACTAGTTGTCGTAATGTGAAAATCGGATCCTGACAGCCTCTACTTGGCCTAAATCCAACTTGTTCTTCACCAAGCTTCTCTTCCACAATCGTTTCTCAAGTATACTTACATAAATCTTAAAAGGAACAGTCAGTAGAGATATACCTCTGTAATTCTCACATTCAGTTTTATTTCCTTTTTAATATATGGACACCATGAGAGCTCTATTCCAATCATCTGTAATTTGTCTGTCTGCCCAGGTCTTCTGAACTATGCAGTACAGCCACTGTAAGACTTTTATTCCTCCATACTTGAGCATTTCTGGTCGAATATCATCTAGTCATGCTGCCTTTCCACAGTTCAAGCTTTTGATGGCTTTTTCTACTTCAAGTATGGATAAGAATCTTACTTAAATATAAAGAGCCAATAGGCTTCATTTCATCGATATAAACATTATTTAAATTAAGGGGATATTAAATCCCACATTGTTTTAAAATCGAATGAGAAACTCAAAGATTGGAATCGGAGAGTTTCATGCCGAATATAGTATAATAAACTATAAAAGTATCGGTGACTACTAGCGTGAGCTAATGCAAGTAGTCCAAGTATGTAGTACAAACTCGGGCAACTCGCAGCAAATGTGGTAAAGTTCTGATCGCTGCTCTTGGTATTTTCTATAATGTAAAATACATTTCCTAGGAAATGTATGCTGTTATTACATTATGGTGGGAGATCACTACCCAGACCGGTTTCAGCCTTTTTTCAGACTTCATCAGTGAGTAGCTAGACCAAATTAATACCAAAAGGGTATAGCGAAAAGAACTCATATACTCTGCTATACGAGTTGTCAAAAATGTTGAAAGTTTATTTTTCACTTGGTTAGACTATAATAAATTTAGTTTAATCCTTTATCCAAATGTGAGCAAACAAAGTTTGCACCTGAAAATATCTTCAGGACTGGGGTAAGGTAGTTTTGCATTATGGGAGATTCTGAGATACGAGTGATGTTAGCTTGGTCCACCTTTGCTACGAGTTGCTCGGTGTTGTACTACCTTACCCCAGTCCTGAAGATATTTTCAGGTGCAAACTTTGTTTGCTCACACTTGGATAAAGGATTAAACTAAATTTCTTAAATTCTAGCCAAGTGAAAAATAAACTTTTAACATCTTTCTCTAAATCCAGAGTAATTTAATAAAAAAAAGTGGCACAACTTTTGGTAACTCCTATAGGTGGAGATGACCTTGCTATTGCTTCTGCCTGGTATCTCCACATCTGGGTGGTGGTCCTTCCCTTAATGCATAACATTATACATATCCGCAAGGAGATGTGTTTTGCATTATGGGAGATACTGAGATAGGAGTGATGTTAGCTTGGTCCACCTTTGCTACGAGTTGCACGGTGTTGTACTACCTTACCCCAGTCCTAAAGATATTTTCAGGTGCAAACTTTGTTTGCTCACACCTGGATAAAGGATTAAACTAAATTTATTATAGTCTAACCAAGTGAAAAATAAACTTTCAACATTTTTGACAACTCATATAGCAGAGTATATGAGTTCTTTTCACTATACCCTTTGGTATTAATTTGGTCTAGCTACCCACTGATGAAGCCTCAAAAAAGGCTGAAACCGATCTGGGTAGTGATCTCCCACCATAATGTAATAACAGCATACATTTCCTAGAAAATGTATTTTACATTATAGAAAATACCACGGGGGTTGCTTAAGGGTCAAAGCTGTATAACTGAGAGAAGACCTCCACATAGCCTTTAAAGGAATGCGGAGAACCGACCAGGGCTTCTGACCTAATGTCCAATCCTCACCTTCTCGTGGTGTACCCTGTTTGGTATCTACTTGGATACTGAACGAACGAGGATGGGCTGGCAATTTGGGATTTAGCCGACCAAATTGTATTCTTATTGGTTAAACCAAAATTAAAAATGATGGTACGACATGACAAAATTTCATGCCGGCTGGGGCGTCGCCCTGTTAAACAAGGCCCCCGTTGTTTTTGCCAGGGAACCAGGGCGAACAGCGAAAAGTCAGCTACTGGAACAAATCTGAAAACAAACACCAACTCAACATCACCAGAGAAGCCGGAATGGCAAAGAAATGGAGCTAGCTGAGGAATTAGATAAGTACCAGATCGACATAATTGGGGTGACTGAAACAAAAAAGACCAAAACTGGCAAGATCTTTCTGAGCAATAAATACAAAATGTTATATTCAGGCAATGAAAATCAAGGAAAAGAAGGAGTAGCCATAGTATTCAACACAAAATACGAGGCTAATCTTCTTGAATGGCAGTCAGTCTCAAGTAGAGTAATGTGGGCAAATATGAGAATGGGGAACTGGACAATGAGACTTATTTGTGCCTATGGTCCCACAGAAGTTCTACTAAGTAGAAGTGGAGGAATTTTTTGAGGCTTTAGAAAAAGCCACTGACACAATGAAAAATGAAAAGTTGGTCCTTGTTGGGGATCTAAATAGCAGAGTAGGAAATGATTGTGAGACATACAAAAATATTTTGGGAAAATTTGGAGAAAAGAGCAAAGCTAATAATAATGGCAAATATCTGTTGGATTTCTGCTCAGGACATGGACTGGTTATTACTAACACCATGTTCCAACATAAAAATGTGCACAAATTCACATGGAGAGAAGAGGCTAGGAATAAGAAAAGTCTCATTGACTATGTTATTGTTGATAGTGATGTTTTCTCCCTGGTGCAGGACACCAGAGTGTACAGAGGATTTGAAATTGGAAGTGATCACTATTTAGTCTTGAGCAGGATAAAACTGAATTTCATGTCGAAAAGAAGAACATGTAAGAAAGTTTTAAAGCAAATAAAAGTTGAGCAGTTGTCAGACGTGAACTGTAGATTAAAATACACAAACATTATTGAAGAAAAAATGAAAGAGTTTGAGAACAGGAACCAAATCTTGGAGATTCAGTTGCAAATCCTGAAGAAAACATTGATTAATTCAGCTAGAGAGGTAGCAGGTGAGGTTGTCTGCAATAATAGAAAAATCAGAACTGCATGGTGGACACAGGAAGTTAAAGGGGCAGTGAAGGAAAAGAAGAAAGCATATCAAAAGTTCCTGGTGAATAAGTAAGCTGGTGCTCTTAGAGAATACAGAGACAAATGTAAGAAAGCAAAATACTGTGTAAAACTAGCTAAACAAAAGTCATGGGAGGACTTTGGCAAGAATATAGAAAATAAATATCAAGAAGGTGGCAAAATATTCTGGAGGTTGTTGAAGAAGCTTAGGAATGGGGGAAAGTGTGCTATAAAAGGAGTTAGAGATGATAAAGGTGACATGAAAACGGGAGAAAAAGATATCCTTGAAGTATGGAGTAATTACTTTGAAAAACTGCTAAATGAAACAAGCAGTGATGACAGCACAGTGCTAAAAAACACTGACCAGGCATGCAGTCAGGAATACATATCCATACTTGAAGTAGAAAAAGCCATCAAAGGCTTGAAATGTGGAAAGGCAGCAGGAGTAGATGATATTCGACCAGAAATGCTGAAGTATGGTGGTATAAGAGTCTTACGGTGACTCCACTGCATAGTTCAGAAGGCCTGGACAGAGGGACGAATTCCCGATGATTGGAGTAGAGCTCTCATAGTACCCCTATATAAAAAGGGAAATAAAACTGCATGTGAGAATTACAGAGGTATTTCCCTACTGAGTGTTCCTGGCAAGATCTATGCAAGTATACTTGAGAAACGGTTGAGAAGAATTGTGGAAGAAAAACTTGGTGAAGAACAAGCTGGATTCAGGCCAAATAGAAGCTGTCCGGATCAGATCTTCACTTTACAATAAATAGTCGAGAAAGCATGGGAATATAACAAAGATCTGTATTTAAGTTTTGTCGATTTGGAAAAGGCATATGACAAGGTGCCAAGAGAGAAGCTATTCAATACACTGCAGTAATATGGTGTCAATGGGGCATTATATCAAGCAATACTTAGTCTTTATTTGAGTTGTAAGTCAGCAGTTAGAATTGAAGGAAGTACAGGAAGATGGTTTAATGTTAAATCTGGTGGGAGACAAGGATGTACATTATCCCCTCTGTTATTCGTTATCTATATGGATCACATTATGAAGGAAAGTGGTATTAAACATGATATCAAAATTGGAGATGTTAATGTCAGCTCTTTGCTTTATGCAGATGATGTTATACTTCTAAATAAATCCGCAACAAGTCTGCAAGATTCTCTGACTAAATTGAATAACTGTTGTAATAGATATGGTATGAAGGTCAGCAATAAAAAGACAAAGACAATGAAAATAGGCAGAATCATTGAAAATGTCAACTGTGTTGTGAATGGAGAACCTGTGGAACAAGTAAAACATTTCAGCTATTTGGGCACGATTTTTACTGAAGATGGTAAATTAAATATAGAAATAGACAACAGAATCAGCAAAGCTGGTATGGTGGGAAGTCAACTGAATAAATTCACATGGAATAAGAGAGAAATTAGTCTGAACATTAAATTAGCTGTATACAAGACAGTGTTCAAACCAGTTTTAACTTATGGATCTGAGAGCTGGGTCAAAAGTAAAACACTTGACCAAAGACTAGAGACCACTGATATGAGAGTCCTGAGAAAGATTATAGGTGTGAACTGATGGCATCAATGGCAATATCATATTAAAAACAAGGATATTAGGAAAGAACTTGACATTGTCAGCATCCAGGAATCCGTTATCAGAGCTAATCTCAGGTGGTATGGTTACTTAAACAGAATGGGCGAGGAAAGATTAGCAAAACAAGTGTTCTCTGCCAGGTTGGCAGCAAAACGACCCAGAGGAAGACCAAGATATAGGTGGATTGATACGGTACAAAGTGCCTTAGATGATAGAAATATAAGATCTGATAATGTTGGAGTCTTGACAAGTAACAGACTGATTTGGAGGAAAATTGTAGATAGGAAATTAATAATGATGTAAATTTTTCATGTAGTACTATCATATCCTGTACACCCCTTGAGGGTACATAGCAGGAATTTGATGATGATGTTGATGAAAATATCAAGAATAGCAATCAGAACTTTACCACCTTTGCTGCGAGTTGCCCGAGTTTGTACTACGCACTTGGACTACTTGCATTAGCTCACGCTAGTAGTTGCCGATACTTTTATGGTTTATTATACTATATTCGCCATGAAACTCTCTGATTCCAATCTTTGAGTTTCTTATTCGGTTTTAAAACAATGTGGGATTTAATATCCCCTTAATTTAAATAATGGATAAGAATTCCTGATTGCAATCCTGTTGAGTGTTTTTTTACAATCGTGCTGTCACAGATTATATCATTTAGCATAATTACTCCATACATCAAGGATATCTTTTTCTCCAGTTTTCATGTCACCTTTATCAACTCTAATTCCTTCTACAGCACTATGTCCTCCATTTCTGAGCTTTTTGAACAGCCTCAAGAATATCATGCCACCCTCCTGATATTTATTTTCTGTGTTCTTCCCATGAGTTTTGTTTAGCTAGTTTTACACAGTATTTTGCTTTCTTACATTTGTCTCTGTATTCTCTAAGAGCACCAGCTTACTTATTCACCAGGAACTTTTGATATGCTTTCTTCTTTTCCTTCACTGCCCCTTTAACTTCCTGTGTCCACCATGCAGTTCTGATTTTTCTATTATTGCAGACAACCTCACCTGCTACCTCTCTAGCTGAATTAATCAATGTTTTCTTCAGGATTTGCAACTGAATCTCCAAGATTTGGTTCCTGTTCTCAAACTCTTTCATTTTTTCTTCAATAATGTTTGTGTATTTTAGTCTACAGTTCACGTCTGACAACTGCTCAACTTTTATTTGCTTTAAAACTTTCTTACATGTTCTTCTTTTCGACATGAAATTCAGTTTTATCCTGCTCAAGACTAAATAGTGATCACTTCCAATTTCAAATCCTCTGCACACTCTAGTGTCCTGCATCAGGGAGAAAACATCACTATCAACAATAACATTAGTTAATGAGACTTTTCTTATTCCTTGCCTCTTCTCTCCATGTGAATTTGTGTACATTTTGATGTTGGAAAATTGTGTTAGTAATAACCAGTCCATGTCCTGAGCAGAAATCCAACAGGTATTTGCCATTATTATTAGTTTTGCTCTTTTCTCCAAATTTTCCCAAAATATTTTTGTATGTCTGACAATCACTTCCTACTCTGCTATTTAGATCCCCAACAAGTACCACATTTTCCTTTTTCATTGTGTCAGTTGCTTTCTCTAAAGCCTCAAAAAATTCCTTTACTTCTACCTTAGTAGAACCTTCTGTGGGACCATAGGCACAAATAAGTCTCATTGTCCAGTTTCCCATTGTGATATTTGCCCACATTACTCTAATTGATATTGCCTGCTATTCAAGAAGATTAATGTTTAGTATTTAGTGCTCAATACTATAACTACTCCCTCTTTTCCCTGATTTGCCTTGCCTTCCCATGATTTGCTTTAACTTATCCCTAATTTAAATACCAATGAAAAGATTGAAAAAAACATGTAAAGGCAGTCAGCAGTGGGCTAAAAAAAAAAAGCTGTTGTTTTTTGTGAGGTAGAAGAATTAAGTAAAAGAAAGATATAGATAATAAGCATGTATAGGTTATATATATATATAACCAATAAATATATAGAAATAGAAAACGAGATACCTCCCTAAGGTGATAGCTAGACATCCTTTGGTTGGAAAGATCTGGATCCAAATCCTGTCTAAGATGCAGGCTACATTTAAAAACATTTTTTACTTCTAAAAATCAGAATGTTGCTTCTGCAAAAATGAGCCATATGCATTGAGATAAATCAGATTATGGACACTAGGGTTAATTGCTCTATTATTACCAGAGTTAGATTATATACTAAGTGCCCTTGACATTAAGGAAGATGAAATAAAGAATAAAAGAGAATTTTCACTTTTGCAACTTCAGTGCAGCAGAATTGTGTTCGTAGGTGTTAAGGTTTTTCCTCCTCGTCTCACCTTTAATCATCATCAGTATCCTGATATGTACCCTCAAAGAGTGTTCAAGCTATTATGACAGAACTACATGATTAATTTCACATTATGATTAATCTCCTATCAACTGTTTTCCTCCAATATTGTTATTATATCTAACATTTTGTTCTTCTAAGGCACTTCGACTGAATCAATCCACCTAGACAGTTTTCTTCTGGGTCTTTATTTTGCCATCTTGGCATCAAACACCTGTTTTGGCAATCCTCTTTGAACGTGTTGCACATGTTCTTGAATGCAAACAATGTCAAGTTCCTTCTTAACGTCTTCCTTTTTAATATGATTCTGCTATTTGATGCCATCTATTCAGGCCTGTAATTTTGGCAGAATTCTCATATTCACGGTCACTAATTATTGACTATCACCAACTATCATATCCTTAACTTAAAACTGGTTTTAAACTGTGTTGTATATTGCTAGTGTGGTGTTTTGACTAATTTCTCTCTTATTCCATATAAAATTATTCAGTTGGTTCCCTCACCCTACCAGCGTTGCTTATTCTCTTGTCTGTTTCCAGATTTAACTTGCCATCTTCACTAAAACTGTGCCTAAATAGATGTAAGATTTTACTTTTTCTGTAGACTCTACACTCAGATTAAGCTGAAGTTTTCTATGTTCCTGCTTATTTTCATAATTTGTCTTTTTATTGCTGATTTTTTTTTGCCAGATTTGTTACAGCTGTTATTCAGTTTAGTTAAAGAATCCTGTAGACTTGCTCTGGATGTATTTAGATGTATAACATCATCTGCATAAAGCAAAGAGCTAAGTTTAATGTCTGCAATTCTGATATCAGGTTTAATGCCATTTCTTTAATTATGTGATCCATACGGATGATGAATAAGACTGGAGATAATGTGCATCCTTGTCTTACCTTTGATTTTACATCAAACCATTTGTTCCTGTATTTCTTTCAATTCTAACTGCTGAGTTACAACATGGACTATGTATTGCCCTGTATAATGTTCCATTTACCCCATATAACTGTAGTGTTTGGAGAAGATTTTCACTGGTCACCTTGTCTTATGTCTTTTCAGATTTATAAAACTTATGTATAGAGCCTTGTCATATATACTCCCATGATTTCTCAACTATTTGTCATAAAGTGAAAATCTGATCCTGCCAACCCCTGTTGGCCTGTTGTTCTTCTCCCAGTTTCTTTTCCACAATTTTTTTTGGCCTCTTTTCAAGTATGCTTGCATAACTCTTACCTGGAATACTTATTAGAAAAATTCTTCTGTAATTCTCACATTCAGTTTTGTTCCCTTTTTTGTAGATGGGGTACTGTGAGAACTCTGCTCCAATCATCTGGAAAATGACATTCTGCCAAGGCCCTCTGAATTATGCAGTGTAGCTACTACAAAACTTTTATACCTCTGTATTTGAGCATTTCTGGTCAGATATCATCTACTCCAGCAGCCTTTCCACATTTCAAGTTTTTGATGGCTGAATAAAATTAAATGAAACAAAATTAAATTTAAAATTCACTTTTTTATACAACATAATCCTTGTATCAGAAATTGATTTTTTAATATTTCTTCCTAATCCCAGCAAAACTGTTATTTCTACTTTCCACCTAAATAACCACAAGGCTCATAGAAAACTAAAAATAAACTTCCTCAACAGGACTGTAATCCATAAAAGTAACCCTTGTTACCTTGGTGTCACTTTTGACTGTAGTCTAACTTACCAAAAACATTTTGAACAAACTAATTTCATGAGATGTTGGAAGTTTTTTTTTTTTTAATATTATATTATAATTTCATGAGAAGAATGAAAGTGCATTTATTGAGCTGTTGCAGGACAACTTCCTCAAGCAGCATGTGACAGAAGGAACTTGAGGTCTAAGAGCATTAGATTTTATTATAGTGTCAGAGGGCGTTTCAGTTAAAGACGTAACTATTCTGCCTCCAGAATAGTTACGTCATGGTGACAGTGATCATGTGATACTCACTTGGGAAGTGACTAAGTTTTTGAATGTTCCATTCAGAAAAGGTTACATGCTCAACTACAAAGCAGGAAATTATGAGTTCAGTGGAATGGGATCGGTTGCTGAATGGAAAGAATATCGACAGTGCATGGGAAGCATTTAAACAATACTTAAATAATGTGATATCAGAATGTGTCCCGAGAGTTCGAAGAATAAATAGAGTAGGAGTCAAATGTATGTGTAATCTTATTAAGCAAGAGATTTGTAAGAAAAGGACTATGTGGAAGGAATACCATTTGTATAAGGATGACATCTGTTATGAACATTACAAGCAGTAGGCTAGAATAGTCACAACTGTTGTATGGAAAGCAAAGTCTGATTATGAAAAGAAACTGGCTCTGCATGCTAAAGACAATCCACAAGAATTCTATCGATATGCTGCAAGTAAAAGAAAGAATGAATATGAAAGAATAACTTCTAAATCCAGATGGCGTGAGGGTTACAGATGCAGAAGAGGTTGTTCAGTTAATGAGTGCCCATTTTGTTAAAAGCTATCAACCTGGTGAACGCAACATTGAGCTCACTGTTACCTCTTCACTAGATGAAGAAACACAGGTGTGTGAGGGTGAGGTATTAGAGCTGTTGCACAAACTGAATAAGAATTCAGCAATAGGGACTGATGGAATATCAGCACATGTGCTAAAAGAGTGTTCAGCTGAACTGGCCATTCCTTTGACTAGGATATTTAATATGAGTCTCATAACAGGGAAGATTCCACAGGAATGGAAGGAATGTATGGTAATTCCATTGCACAAGGGTGGTGCAAAGACCGATGTATCCAACTATCGACCAATTTAGTATCTCAGGAGTGGTGGTGAAGATTTTGGAAAAATTGGTTAGGGCTCATTCAGAAATGGGTTGACAGTGAATCTTTTCTTTGCAATGAACAACATGGGTTTACTAAGGGAATGTCATGTTTTAGTAACTTGCTCACATTCTATAACAATGTTACCATTGAAATAGACAAGGGGAATGGATTCACCATGATACTTTTGGATTTTGCTAAGGCTTTTGATGGAATACAGTATGGCAGACTGCTGCATAAATTGGAGAAAATGGATTTTGGTTATACAATATTAGCATGGATAAGAGGATGGCTGACTGACAGATATCAAAAAGTGGTATATGGGGGATCTGAGTCTGCAAGGTTTAAGGTAACAAGTGATGTACCACAAGGATCAGTGCTTGGTCCACTGTTATTCAATCTGTATACACTAATGATATTGGGAAGGATTTGACAAGCAACATACAGTTATTTGCTAATGATGCAAAGATAGGTAGGATAATCAGGAATGCAGCTGATATGCAGTCTTTGCAGAATGATTTGAATAGACTGGAATTGTGGGCATAGGAAAATGAAATGGGTGTCAGTAAATGTAAAGTCATTCACTTCGGCATGATTAGATATCCAATGTCGTACTATATTGGAGGGATTAGGCTAGGGATCTTGGAGTGTTAATAGATAGGAACTTGAAGTTCAGGAGTCATGTGGCAAAGATTGCAAATACAACTCAAAAGATAATTAGAATGCTAAAACGAACGTACATATGTAAAGATAAGGATGTCATTTTGCCTCTTTATGAGGCCTTGATAAGACCTCAGCTGGATTGTTATGCACAGGTCTAGTCTGGTTTCTGTTGTGATTCTGATATATTGGAGAGAGTACAAAGGAGAGTGTTAAAAATGATATCAGGATTGTGGAACACTGATTATGAAGACAGATTGAGAATTTGTAGACTGCAGACACTAGCAAACAGGAGAAAGAGGGGTGATATGATTGAGACTTAACAAACTTCTGAAAGAGTCATACAGGATTTCAATTTATGGAGGATGGGGAAAGGGCGAGAGGGCATCCTTGGAAGCTGAGAATGAAGGCTGCCAAGAAGGGTGTGAGGGCTAGATTTTTCTATCAGAGGGTGTTGCGTGATTGGAATGGATTGCCATTGGATGTTGTGAATGCAAGCAGTGTTAATGAATTCAAGAATAAGTATGATAGCTGGCCTCCTTCAATGAGTCTCTGACTCCCTGGAGATCTCTCTTAATAATAATAATAATTTAAAAAATATCTGCCAGGAACAACAACATAAACAAACTGACAGACACAACTTGGGGTTGTAATGCCTCAACTCTTAGAACAGCAACTCTAGCTCTAGTATTCCCTGACTATTGTTCACCAGTTTGGAGCCAAAGTCACTATGAATCATGTAGATACACAGCTTAACATATCAATGAGAACCATCTCTGGTACCTTATGATCTACTCCTCCCATGGTTACCTGTTCTTTCCCATATCACTCCTCCATACTTCAGAAGAGAAGATGTTATTATTAAAGAAATCAGAAATAACACATACCTTCCTATTCATCTTTCTATCCAGCACACCACCTGGTCTCCAGATATCCCATATGGCTTGTGGTATTACTAGATCATAATTCCTAGGACTGGTGGAATAGACTTTGAAATAAACTACAAACAATTTCATAATCACAGATCCAACTATCAAACCACCAGGATTCTATCTACATCGATACCTCTGGAGTCAGCTAAACAGATTTAGGACTGGACGAGGCCACTGTGCCCACTTATTACATCTGTGGGGAATTTCACACTCTCCCTTTTAAGTGTGTGTGGTGCTCTGCAGACTATGCATCATCATATCGCTGATGACTGTCCCTTACACTTCTTTCCTCGAGGCCTCAGGAATTTCCATTTTATCCCAGACATTGCCGTTGGCTAGTTAACTGAACTGTCAGTCTATATATACTTTTGTTCAATAATTTCTTGTATTTCTCCCATTCACTGAATAAATAAATTTAATTTTGTGATTTTCTAGCTAATCGGTTAGCAGAATTGTTGAATGACACTCTACGGGTGACTGAAGAAGATACTGTGTGCGCATCAAGCGTAGAAGGTAAGTATACATTGTCAAATTGCATTCATTATTTTATTAAAGTGTACAGTGATAATGTAGTACTATGCTCAAAGTGTGATTAAGAATGTAAATAAACACGATGAACTAATAATAATGCAAATACCTTACATAATTAACATAAAATTTTCATTTCCATTTCATAAGCATCTTCAACATGAAATCAATAGAACAAATGCTTGCATAGACACACATTTAAAAAAAAAAAATTCAAGAATGTCACAATAATGTTTTAGTGAGGAAAAGTTGTTTAGCACGTTCATGTTGGGGCAATAGTAGCTCACTCGCTGCAAACCTAACCATCTAACGAAGTGAGCAAAATTACTGACAATTTCATTCCTGTGTGTCATCGGACGTGCCACCACTTTTCGTGACAGTTTCTTCGATTGTAACTAATCCCACTTTGTGTGTGTGGGGGGGGGGTGAATGTTCTTTTCAGAATATATTTTTAAAAAAAATAATAATTATAGATAATGATATATTTGATTATTAATTACTATACTTGATTTACTTAAAAGATGTGAAGAATATATGATTCTATGAACTCTAGACTTTCATATTTGCATTTATGATTGGCATAATTTAAAAAAAAAAAACTTATGAATAAATTGAATGGGATTTGTTTGCAAAATCTAAATCACTAACCGATAAGAAACAGCAACTGTATACATCGCTAGCTCAGTAAATAACTATAGGGAGGGGACTTATGATCTAATAATGCTGATCAGGTGATTCGTGTGGGTGTGGCTTATCATCTTGCACAATTTATTGTGCTTGTTATGTGTATTTTTCTTTTCTAATCTATATTTCACTTTATTTTCTGATAAATTTTTTATTTTCTAATGAACAGTATTTTTTTTTTACATAGTAGTATGTTACATACAAAAATAATTTTGTTCCTTATACAGACATTTTATTTTAAAAGCTCACAATATCTATTTTGCTTATGCACAGAAAAATTTTATTTATTGATACTATAACATTTATACTAAGTCATTTCGTCTTATGCAGCCACCGAAGGAGGCAAGCTAGCCTCAATAGGTGCCGGTCCCAAGCCCGGATAAATGCGAGGGTTGATGTCAGGAAGGGCATCCGGTCGTAAAACTTCAATGCCAGCTCAACCTATGATATGAGTCAAAGAGAAAATGATATGAGGGCTAGGGCATACCCCTTAAGCGACACGCAGCCACATTGCCCTACAGTTGCGAGAAGTGGACGAGGGCTACTGCATCAACGGTGGGTGCAGTTAAAGAAGCGAGGCCAGCAGGTGGAGAGGATGTTGCGAGTGGGAACACTGAATGTTGGAAGCATGACTGGAAGGGGAAGAGAGGTGGCAGACATGAAGAGGAAGTTGGACATTTTATGTGTGCAGGAGACAAGGTGGAAGGGGGGAAAGGCAAAGGAACTGGGAGATGGATATAAATTGTTCTACTCTGGAGCGAATAACGAGGGAAGAAATGGTGTAGGAATTGTGGTGTGTGGCAGAATGAAGGGCGAAGTACTAGAAGTGGGTAGAAGGAACGACAGGATCGTGCGAATGAAATTGGATCTTGGAGAAGAGCGGGTGGTCGTATTATGTGTATATGCCCTGAAAGTTGGTTGTACAGCAGAGGAGAAAGATGAGTTCTGGAACGTGTTAGATGAAGAAATGAGGGAACTGGAAGAAAATGAGATGGTGATTGTCGGAGGAGACTTGAACGGACATAGGGAGACAGAATAGAGCCTGTGAAAGGGTGCATGGTGGCCACGGAGTGGGAATGATGAACCAGGAAGGAGAGAGGGTTGTGGACTTTGCAGTAGCGTTTGATCTGGCAATTGTGAACTCGTTTTTCTACAAGAGGGAAGAACATTTGATAACATTTAAGAGTGGTAACAACAGTTCACAAATTGACTACATTTTGACTAGAAGAAAACATCTTATGGTTGTGACAAATTGTAAAGTAATTCCAACAGATCAAGTAGCACAGCAACACCGACTGCTGTGCGCAGACTTTAAAATAAGATCGAAGATAAGAACCTCTGGATGCCATGGGATGAAGACAATTAAGTGGTTTCGCTTAAAAGAGGAGAGTGTGAGGAATCGTTTTAGGGAGAGGGTGTTAGAGAGGATTTCGGATGGACTGGAAAGTGTACAAGATTGGTGGAAACATAATTCAAAGTAATCCTGAGCTGTGCAATCGAGGTGCTTGGTGAGACATCTGGAAAGATTAGAGAGCAGAGGGAGGGTTGGTGATGGAATAATGATGTACAAGTGGCAGTGACAGCTAAGAGGAAGGCAAAGCAGATGTGGGATGAGTCAAGAGTGGAAGAGGACAGAGATAGAAAGCAAGACGCCAAGAGAGTTGTGGCACAGGCGAAGGCCATAGCATATCAAGATCTGTATGATCAATTAGAAACAAAGGAAGGACAGAGAAAAATTTATCAACTAGCGAAATGTAGAAATAAAGCAGCAAAGGACATCTTACATGTGAGGCAGATCAAAGATGCTGAAGGAAGAGTATTATGGAGGGATGTGGACATAAGAAACAGATGGAAAATATACTTTGAGGGACTTTTGAATGAGGAAAATGCAAGGACTCACAGAGAAGATGGGCAGCCTTCTGAGGGGATGGTGCAGAACATCGGTAGAGTGGAAGTGACGGAGGCCATGAAGAGGATGAGGAATGGAAAATCAGTGGGCCCGACAGAATTCCAGTGGAGGCATGGAAAGCACTGGGGGAAGAGGGAATTGACCTGCTGTGGGACCTGTTCATGAAAGTTTGCCAACATGAAAATATACCAGAGGAATGGAGGGAGAGTACTCTTGTCGCCATTTACAAGGGTAAAGAGAATGCACAAGACTGTAAAAATTACAGAGGAATAAAGCTGATGTCCCACACAATGAAAATCCTAGAAAGGGTTCTTGATGGTAGATTGAGGAAGGAAGTGGGGATTGCAAAGGAACAATTTGGCTTCATGCCTGGTAGATCAACAACAGATGCTATCTTTGGGTTACGGCAGATGACGGAAAAGTATCGAGAGAAACAAAGGGAGCTACATCTGGCATTTATTGATCTGGAGAAAGCATACGATAAAGTGCAAAGGCAAGAAGTCTGGAGGTGTCTGAGGGAGAAGAAGGTTCCAGAGAAATATGTCAGGTTGGTGCGGGAAATGTACAGAAATGTGAAAACAAGTGTTCGGACCTGTCTAGGACAGACAGAAAGTTTTCAAGTAACAGTTGGCTTACATCAAGGTTCAGCATTAAGTCCGTTTCTGTTTAATATTGTGATGGAGGTGGTAACAGAGGAGGTGAGAGAAGATGCACCTTGGACAATGTTGTATGCAGATGACATCTTGCTGTGTGCATATTCAAGAGAAGAAGCGGGAACTAAACTGGAAAGATGGAGAAAAGTACTGGAAGAGAGATATATGAGACTGAGCAGAAGTAAGACAGAGTACAGGGTGTTCGGGATAAATTTGACAGTTTCGTAAGGAAAAAGAAAATCTTCTTTGTATCTATTAAATTTAATGAATTGACAAAAAAACATTACAGGCAGAGTTAATTACAATACTATCAACAAGATTTACTCAAAATAACCACCATTAGCATCGATCACAGCTTCAATTCTGCTTCGGAACCTCGAACAAGCTGATGCTACAGTCTCCCTGGGAAGGGCCGCAAAAACTGTTTTAATTTTATCCATTAACTGGGCTTTTGTATTACTGGAAGTGCGATTGGTGTCTTTTTCAACTGCGCCCCATACAAAATAATCCATGGGGTTAAGGTCTGGGAAGTTTGGAGGCCAAACATTTGGACTGGTGAAGTCGTAGAAATTTTCAGACAACCATTTTTGACTTTTCCCAGAGGTGTGGCAAGGGGCCGAATCCTGCTGCCATACATACGGCCTACCATTGGCTACCCTTGTTATCCAGGGCTTGACTACAGTTAGCAACTCCACGAACAAAGCCCGAATTCCAATGCCAGGGTTCTTCAACACCTGTTCCTGCAGATTTGCGAGGAATTCTGCTGTACGAACGCAATCAGATCGTCTGCTAGGGATCTTTCTTCTTGCTACATCCTCGTAGTCACCATTGCAAGTCTCTAGTTCATGCCTGATTGTTTTTACTGTATTCAGGGAGCATTGGGCAGCAGTCGTAATATCCTTATTTTGATGGCGGGCACGAATCATCATGATACAAGTTATTCTCTTCCATGATTCAGGTGGGTTCCAGCTATCCATCCTTTCTGACATCTTGTATATGAATGAAGAAGGGTCCAAACTTTTAAATGAAGAGAAGTGTGTGTTAATACATGTAACTTACGGAAAAATATAATTAATTATAAATATGTCAAATTTATCCCGAACACCCTGTATATGTGTTGCACAGTGGGTGGCAGACAGGAGACAGATCTGGAGCTGGGAGGAAATGTCATCAGGAAGGTGAAAGACTTTAGATACTTAGGTTCAACAGTGGAAGAAGATGGAGCAGCTGAGAAGGAAGTGGGATGCAGGATACAAGCGGGTTGGAGGAACTGGAGGGAGATGGCTGGAGTGTTATGCGATAAGAGGGTGCCAATCAATCTGAAACGCAAAATCTAACGATCAGACGATCCTTTCTGGTCACACTGCACATCCACTTAAGCAGAGTGGAAGTAGCAGAGATGAGAATGCTCAGGTGGATGTGCAGTGTGACCAGAAAGGATCGTCTGAGAAATGACTATGTCAGGGGAACAGTGAAAGTTATGAACTTAGGAGCAAAAATACAGGAGACAAGGTTGAGATGGTTTGGTCATGTGATGAGGAGGTAGGATGAATATGTGGGAAGAAGGGTTATGCAGATGGATGTGCAAGGAAGGTGGAAGCATGGGCAGCCAAAGAAGAGATGGAGGGAACTGGTAGAAGAGGACTTGAGAATGAAGAACTTGGATGTGGTGACAGCCCAAGACAGGAAGGTGTGGAGGAGACTCATTATCAACAGTGACCCCACTTAAGTGGGAGAAGCTGCAGAAGAAGAAGATTGATACTATAACATGGTTCTACATTATTTTAAAAGTAGTAAATTATTCATATGTCTGAGTCACATTAAACACATCAGAGGCTGCCCTTCTGCCAATTTCTTTCCACCAATTCTTGAAAATTTTCTGCAGCGCTTACCACCTTACATGATGGACCTTGCTTTTTTTTAACTAATGAACATTTTTCCTTTTCATTTGTAATCTCTTTAGATATAGTCTCCTCTGTATCTAAAAATTCCTTTATGATTGGAAATACTTCCTCATCATCAAATTCCTGACATATACCCTCAAGGGGTGTACAGGATATGATAGTACTACATGAAAAATTTACATCATTACTGACTTCCTATCTACAATTTTCCTCCAAATCAGTCTGTTACTTGTCAAGACTCCAACATTATGATCTTATATTTCTATCGTCTAAGGCACTTTGTACTGTATCAATCCACCTATATCTTGATCTTCCTCTGGGCCGTTTTCCTGCCAAGCTCGCAGAGAACACTTGTTTTGCTAATCTTTCCTTGCCCACTTTGTTTAAGTGACCATACCACCTGAGATTAGCTCTGCTGACAATGTCAAGTTCTTTCCTGATATCCTCGTTTTTAATATGATATTGCCATTGATGCCATCTGTTCACGCCTATAATCTTTCTCAGGACTCTCATATATGCGGTCTCTAGTCTTTGGTCAAGTGTTTTACTTCTGACCCAGCTCTCAGATCCATAAGTTAAAACTGGTTTGAACACTGTCCTGTATACAGCTAATTTAGTGTTCTGACTTATTTCTCTCTTATTCCATATGAATTTATTCAATTGACTTCTTACCATACCATCTTTGTTGATTCTGTTGTCTATTTCCATATTTAATTTACCATCTTCAGTAAAAATCGTGCCTAAGTAGCTGAAATGTTTTACTTGTTCCACAGGTTCCCCGTTCACAACACAGTTGACATTTTCAACGATTCCACCTATTTTCATTGTCTTTGTCTTTTTAATGCTGACCTTCATACCATATCTATTACAACAGTTATTAAATTTAGTCAGGGAATCTTGCAAACTTGTAGCGGATTTATTTAGAAGTATAACATCATCTGCGTAAAGCAAAGAGCTGACATTAACATCTCCAATTCTGATATCATGTTTAATATCACTTTCCTTCATAATGTGATATATATATAGATAATGAATAACAGAGGGGATAATGTACATCCTTGTCTCACACCAGATTTAACATTAAGCCATCTTCCTGTACTTCCTTCAATTCTAACTGCTGACTTACAACTCAAAGAAAGACTAAATATTGCTTGATATAATGGCCCATTGACACCATATAACTGTAGCGTATTGAATAGCTTCTCTCTTGACACCTTGTCATATGCCTTTTCCAGATCAACAAAACTTAAATAAAGATCTTTATTATATTCCCATGCTTTCTCAATTATTTGTTGTAAAGTGATGATCTGATCCTGACAGCCTCTATTTGGCCTGAATCCAGCTTGTTCTTCACGAAGCTTTTCTTCCACAATTCTTCTCAACCGTTTCTCATGTATACTTGCATAGATGTTGCCAGGAACACTCAGTAGGGAAATACCTCTGTAATTCTCCCATTCAGTTTTATTTCACTTTTTATATATGGGTACTATTAGAGCTCTACTCAATTCATCCCTGTGTCCAGGCTTTCTGGACTATGCAGCGCAGCCACTGTAAGACTTTTATACCTCCATATTTGAGCATTTCTGGTTGAATATCATCTACTCCTGCTGCCTTTCCACATTTCAAGCCTTTGATGGCTTTTTCTACTTCAAGTATGTATATGTATTCCTGACTGTATGCCTGGTCAGTGTTTTTTACCATTGTGCTATCACTGCTTGTTTCATTTAGCAATTTTTCAAAGTAATTACTCCATACTTGAAGGATATCTTTTCTCCTGTTTTCATTTCACCTTTATCATCTTTAACTCCTTTTACAGCACTCTTTCCTCCATTTCTTGTTTTCTTTAACAACCTCTTTAAAGCTTTTTTAACAACCTCCAGAATATCTTACCATCTTCTTGATATTTATTTTCTATGTTCTTGCCAAAGTCCTCCCATGAATTTTGTTTCGCTAGTTTTACATCAGTGTTTCGCTTTCTTACATTTGTCTCTGTATTCTCTAAGAATGAAAGCTGACTTATTTGCCAGGAACTTTTGATATGCTTTTTGTCTCTGTCTTCTCTAAGAGTAAAAGCTGATTTATTTGCCAGGAACTTTTGATATGTTTTCTTCTTTTCTTTCACTGCCTCTTTAACTTCCTGTGTCCACCATGGAGGTCTGATTTTTCTATCCTTGCAGACAATCTTACCACATGCCTCTCTGGCTGAATCAATCAGGGTTTTCTTCATGGCTTGCCACCGAATCTCCAATGTTTGGTTCCTGTTCTCAAACTCTTTCATTTTTTCTTGAATAATCTTTGTGTATGTTAGTCTACAGTTCACATCTGAGAGCTGCTCAACTTTTATTCACTTTAAAACTTTCTTACGTGTTATTCTTTTCAATTTGAAATTCAATTTTATCCTGCTCAAGACTAAATAGTGATCACTTCCAATTTCAAATCCTCTGCACACTGGTGTCCTGCACCAGGGAGAAAACATCACTATCAACAATAACATAGTCCATGAGACTTTTCTTATTCCTTGCCTCTTCTCTCCATGTGAATTTGTGCACATTTTTATGTTGGAACATGGTGTTAGTAATAACCACTCCATGTCCTGAGCAGAAATCCAATAGGTATTTGCCATTATTATTAACTTTGATTTTTTTTTCTCCAAATTTTCCCAAAATATTTTTATATGTCTGACAATCATTTCCTACTCTGCTATTTAGATCTCCAACATGGTTCAACTTTTCCTTTTTTATTATGTCAGTTGCTTTTTCTAAAGCATCAAAAAATTCTTCCACTTCTACTTTAGTAGAACCTTCTGTGGGACCATAGGCACAAATAAGTCTCATTGTCCAATTTCCCATTCTGATATTTGCCCATATCACTCTACTTGAGACTGCCTGCCATTCAAGTAGATTAGCCTCATATTTTATGTTGAATACCATGGCTACTCCTTATTTTCCTTGATTGTCATTTCCTGAATATAACATTTTGTATTGATTGCTCAGAAAATCTCACAGTTTTTTCCTTTTTTTTGTTTCAGTCACCCCTATTATGTCGATCTGGTACTTATGATCTAATTCTTCAGCTAGCTCCATTTCTCTGCCATTCAGGCTTCTTACGTTGAAAGTACCGATCTTTAACTCTGGTGATGTTGATTTGGTGTTTGTTTTCAGATTTGTTCCAGTAGCTGACTTTTCGCTGTTCGCCCTGGTTTCCTGGCGAAAACAACGGAGGCCTTGTTTAACTAGGCGACGTCTCAGCCATCATGAAATTTTGTCATGGTGTACCATCATTTTCTATATTGGTTTAAGCCAATAAGAATACAATTTGGTCGGCTAAATCCCAAATTGCCAGTCCATCCTCGTTCGTTCACTATCCAGGTAGATACTCAACAGGGTTCACCACGAGAAGGTGAGGATTGGACATTAGGGCAGAAGCCCTTGTAGGTTCTCTGCATTCCTTTAAAGGCTATGTGGAGGTTTCCTTTCAGTTATACAGCTTTGACCCTTAAGCACCCCTGAAATATTTCCTTTTGAACTGAATTTTCTCCGAATAATCCACACATTCACAAGAACTGTTCTGAAGAGTACTTCCATGGCGATTTTTTTTATATCTCTTTGACTGTCTTTCTGATAACCGATTAATAGCGTGCCATCTGATCTGAGAAATGAACACTTTCTTAGTAGCATTATAGCTGAGCACTCATCTGGTTTTTGCCTTATCCTATTCTTATGAGCGCACTCTACTAACAACGATGATCTCTGTAAGTTGTCTACATAGTTATTAAAATGGACTGTTTTTTTTTGTCAGTCCATTTCAGTATTTTACAGCCTTTTTTGTTTCCCATGGCTATTATATCTCCACATTTCTGTTTCTTTAGCATGACTTCTGCCAGAAGTCCAACTATGTTATTCCTGATTGTTCCACAGAAAAATGTTTCCTTAGAGAAGTTCCTCAGCAAGTGCCAAACTTGTATAAAAATTATCTGCAGATAAAAATCCTTCCTGTATTCAAGAGGCCATCAAGCAATTTCCAAATAGTGGAATGAGCATGTCCCTGACCACTCAACTGTATAACTTTTACCTGAACACATGCAGATGTTGTATGTGTAGCTAGCTTGCAAACAGAGTTTATATACTTTGATGCTAAATTTATGAGTCTTGCTGGAAATATATTGTTGAAGGAACAGCCTCCCATGCCAGGGAATCATGCTCTCCTCAATTACAAATCCTTTTTGTGGCAAAACTGCTTTTTTGAAAGCTTGAAACAACTTGTTCTAGCAGTTCTTGTATTTTCTACAGATGATCACTAGTCTCCACATCATTGTTACAAAAATGCCATACTTCAGCAATTGCAGAAATCTGGCCTTGCGCATTACATTCTTTATTCTCCAGTTGGTATACATGTAATTCTTTGACCAGTACAAACATATTTCTGGAACATGTATTATCCCAATAAGCAATAGGATTCCAAAAAAATTTCTCACTACTTCTTCTTTGGATGTGGGTATCCATTTCTTGGAATTCACTTGTCTATCTGGAGTTTCTCTTGCCATAAATTCCATTAGGCCATCAGTTAGAACACTGAGTACACTGTAGATGGATTTTCCTGCATCAACTGATAAAAGTAGCTCATCCTCTACTTTACTCCTGAACTGATACTGCCATGTTACTTACCAGATTTCATTTGTTTGAAACTGAAAATTCAGAAACCTTACTTTGTGAAATATCTTCTTTGTCAGATGAGAAACGAACTGCTCTGTAAATACAATACCTGATCGAAATCATTATCTGAATTATTCACTACATCTTTGAAAATTCGATCTTAATCAGGTGCAGTTTTTTTTTTTTCTTTTTGACAACGGCTCACGAAAGTAGAAATCATGCAAACTTGTAGAAGTCTGCAAGATTTCTACTTCATCACTAGAACATGTGGATTTCCCACATATGTTTCTAGTTTGTTGACTTTCATGAGGTGCATTCTTCTTATAGAATATAGGATTCATTTTCATTTAGGAATAGAGAAATTTTTACTCCCTACATGTACACTCATGTTGGAGGCTTAATGGATTGTATGTACATGTACACTGTCCGAAGACTGGAAGCAGCTGTCCCTATATAGTGAACAGCATGCCCTGCATAGACTCAAGCAAAACTGTTTGCTTGAGTCTATGCAGGGTAAAACACAGTATATATCTAAATAAAAACAATTGTCCTAACATTTGTCCAATTTTCAGTTATACGTGAAATAAGTGTTTTTCGATTGCATTTGGAATTTTCTATGTCATTAAGACAGATCACAAATGCTGACTTCAAATAAAATTCTATCAAAAGAGTTGCAACTAACATGCCACATAAACTTTGTGTCTGTGAGCCTGTCTGCCAGCCCAATGCAGAAGCTGCGCACGAACAAGCAGCAATAAAATTCTACTGAAAGAGTTGCAACTAACATGCTATATAAACTTAGATATCGGTTCAGTCCACCCAACGCAGAAGCAGCAGACAAACAGTAATGAGAAGTCCCCATTACGTGTTAATGCTAAAGTTCAAATTACACTGAAGAGTAGATTTCTTATGGAAAGACTAAAAAGAAAGTTGTGAAACATCCGAATTTTAACAGGCCTATATTTATCTCCTTTATGAGAAATAATTCACCTTGACTATGCTAATCATAAGTAATTTTACTTTATATATACAGTAAAACCTCTTTTTTACGTTTTCCTGCCATTTCCGTCATTTTCCGTTGGTCCCATCTTAAGGCCTATTCTTACAATATTTACTGATTTTCGAATCGATTTCTTTGGAAATCCGCATTTCTGTTCCCAGATTGGTTTGCTATGCTGTAGTTTCGTTTCCATCATCACAGTGACTTACACGCTTGCAGCAGTATTGTAGTGATGAGCGACACCATGATTTTTCAATCACAGTACGAATTGATATTGCAGAATTTCTGCTTCGTAATTTAGCATGTGAAAGTTGCTTTCAAGTTGCGTTGGTGTATTATCCATGTTAGTAACATGGAGAAAAAAGACAGAAAATGTATTTCGGTAGAAGAAAAGATGGCAATTCTGCGACATGTGGATTGGCATGCCGGAACACGTGTGCATTAAGCAAAAGATCTTGGACTCTCCGGGTCCACTTTGAACACGATAGTAAAAAAAGGTCAAGCATTGAATTCAATGCAAAGCAATCTGGTGCTATGTCAAAAAAAAAAAATGAAAAGCAAAAACAATCAACAATTAAAGATTTTTTTAAATAGATAAATGTAAGTAATTGTAAATTCATTTATTTTCAGTTATTAAATTTTGTAATTGAGTATGTAGACTCACATAATAGCAGCAAGTCATCTTTTAGCCTTTTTTTAACATTTCCTGCTATTTACACGTTTTTCGATCAGTCCCCTGAAAAGTGTAAAAAAGGGGTTTACTGTATGTATATATATATATATCTCTTCCTGTTTGTGTTTGCCTGCCATTGCCAAAGAACTTGGCTTTTTTACAAACCTACTTACTGCTTATGATAGAACAGTTAATTTTATCTCTATTATTTGCTATATCTCTGAATTGCATCTGATCAGTTTGTCTATTTTGCAGAAGGAAAAACCCTCTTTAAAAATCTCAGCTCTTTACTTTAAGTAGATGGTATTATACTCCTAAATAAATCCAGTACAAGTCTCCAAGATTCTCTGATTAAATTAAATCACTGTTATAAATTTCTAATGAAAATCAGCAATACAAAGACAACAAAAAGAGGTAGAAACATCGAAAACATCAACTACATCCTGAATGGAGAACCTATAGAACAAGTAAACCATTTCAGCTATTTAAGCACAATTTTTAGTGAAGATTTCAAATTAAATTTCATAATACTCAATTAGCAAAGCTGGTATGGTAGGAAGTCATAAATTTGTGGAATAAAAGAGAAATTAGACAAATTCTGGAAGGGAAACTTGGGGAAGAACAAGCTGGATTTAGGCCAAATAGAAGCTGTCAGTATCAGATTTTCATTTTAAGACAAATAGTTAAGAAATCTTGGGAATATAACAAGGATTTGTATTTAAGTTTTATGGGTCTGGAAAAGGCATGCAGTATGGTGCCAAGAGGAAGGTTCTTCAAAATGCTACAGTTATAATGGTATAAATGGGACATATAAATGGCAGCAATACATAGCTCTATTTCAACTGTAAGTCAACACTTAGAATTGAAGGAGGTACAGGAAGTTGGTTTGATGCTAAATCAGGTGTGTGACAAGGGTGTACATTATCTCCACTGTTATTTATTATTTTTATAAAACACATTATGAAGGAAAGTGGTATTATGTCTGATATCAAGATTGGAGATGTTAAACTTTATGCAGATGACGTTATATTTCTAAATAAATTCAGTAGAAGTCTGCAAGATTTCCTGACTAAATTTAATAATTCGTGTAATAAATTTAGTATGAAAATCAGCAATAAAAAAGACAGAGAAAATGAAAATAGATGGAAACATTAAACATCAACTGTATCCTGAATGGTGAACCTATAGAACAAGTAAAACCTGTCAGCTATTTAGACACAATTTTTAGTGAAGATGCAAATTAAATATGAAAATAGACATCAGAATTAGAGTAATTATTTTTAATTATTTGGTCAATAGTAAATATTTTGGACATAGATCAAGTGTTAACTAATAAATATTTATTAAACCTACTAGTTTCACCAAACTTTAGCTGTTGGCATCTTCAGGGTACAAGCACTTAGGTTAAAAAACATTTCACAAATATGAATAACTGTAAAAGACTACCACTCTCGAATGTTTAAAGAAGCAGCTACAGTCGCTCACTCTGTTGATAACCTTAACAGGAACCAAGGTTTAATACTCCCAGAGATATGGAAAACCCTAATTAGATCTCTTAACACACAGGAAATGAACTTCAATGCAAACTACAGACGTTCCTTAGCAACAACTAGTTAATCATGCACACACGATACGTGTATCACTTACGTTCAGTGCTATGTTAGTTTGTAACTATAATCATTAGAATTTTACAGTTATTCATATTTGTGAAATGTTTTTTAACTACCTAAGTGTTTGTACCCTGAAGATGCCAACAGCTAAAGTTTAGTGAAACTAGTAGGTTTAATAAATATTTATTAGTTAACACTTGTTATCTATTGTTCATAATTACTCTAGTTAGATGATCAAGAAAATAAACATTCATTATAGACATCAGAATTAGTAAAGCAGGTATGATAGGAATTCAGCAGAATAAATTTATATGCAATAAAGAAAAAAAAAATTTAGTCAAAACACTAAACTAGCTCTATACAAGAGAGTGTTCAAACCAGTTTTAACATATGGATATAGAAGCATAGTTAGAAATAAAACACTTGACCAAAGATTAGTGATCACAGATATGCAAGTTCTGAGAAAGATTACAGGAGTGAACACATGGCATCAGTGATGGTATCATATTAAAAACATGGATATTAGGAAAGAACCTGACATTATTATTATTCAGGAATGTGTGAACACATGCGCAACCATATCCCTGGGGGAAGAAGTGTCCTATGTTCAATTCCCGTCGACAACATGGGAAGCTTAAGGATCTTCCTCAGCCATAGCCAAGTTAGCCGGTCTTGGGCATGGACAGCAGGGTTTTTCATCCCACAAGCAGGCGAACCGGCTCCGTGAATACACATAGATTACAGTCATGAACACTCCCCTAAGGGTAGTGTCCATGAACACTCCCCTAAGGGTAGTGTTCATGACTACCCTTAGGGGATGCAGCAAGGAGTGAAAAACCAGCCGCATTAATTTCGTCGTGAACCCCTCATTAAGGGACTCTACCCGTCCTAAAGGGATGGATGAGATCAATCAATCAATGTGTGAACACAGCTAATCTCAAGTGGTATGATCACTTAAGCAGAATGGGAGAGGAATGACTTTTTTGGCAGTATGACAGGAAAAGACCAAAATTTGTGTGGATTAATACTAAGAAGTGCCTTAGAAGACAGAAATATAAGATCTTATAGCAGATTAATTTGGAGGGATATTGTCAGTAGGAAGTCATAATATCCTGTATATCACCCTTAGGGCACTATTTAATAATATAATTATTAATTTTAATTAATACTTATAATTAATATTTATATTTACTATTTATTTTCTTTTAATTAAAAAAAAATTAAATAGAAACACATTTTTAGTCCACCCACAGTTCTAATGTACTATAGTTTTACAATCTTTAGTGGGTGGGAGTCGCATAATAAAAATAATTGTGCATCTAGTAGAACGGAAACAACCATTGTGTGAAATGCAAATTGAGACTGTAAAAAGAAGGTCGAACAAGCTAAGAGAAATCCAGGAGCATTTTATTACTGTGGCAAGGAAAAGAAAGAAAGAATTTTATTTAATTCAGATAGCAGCAAAATGTCAGATACACTTTGAAGTTATTAACTGATCATTTTAATGAAATAATATATTCCAGTCAGACGTTTCAGTTCTCTGGAGAGCAAAGGAGAAACTGAATGAAGATAGGGACAGATAAGATAGTGGTATTAAAGCAACATGCTGCTAGAGTTGTTAAAAACACGGATGGGTTATCAGCATGGACCTGAAGAAATGTAGACAAGACATTTCTTCAGGTTTGTGTCTAACCTTGTATCCACTGGTTTCAGACTGGATACAATTCCTAATCGAGCAAAATGAGGGCAAGATATTTCCTTTATACTAGCAAAGCTAGGATTAAGAAATTTAGTATTGCTAAGTGAAGATTATATTTTGGATTGAGGATATTTTAGGCAGAGTGCTATGTTAGTGGGAATGTGATGCAAGTGGCCAGTGAAACTGGAGACCTGATGTGATGATGGACAAATGCGAAAGTTTAAAGATCCACATTGCTAAATGGTTAAATTTATCACATCATATAGAAGGGTGGTCTCAGCCTCGACCATAGATGGCAACACTATCCACACGATTCCCCCCCCCCTTAAGTTGGTACATCTGCCATAAGCATCCATGTGAAATTGCAAGTCATTCTATCAAGTAGTTTGTTTTATACAGCTGGCTGAAGCAAAAGTGTTGTCTGTATCCCTTGAAATGGATAAAATTGAGTATCGTGCAGTTCAAAAAATTCTTTGTAAAAGAAGGTTTATGGCAAAAGAAATTGATTCGAAGTTCATAAAGGTTTATGGGCACTATTCTCCTTCATTTTCTACAATTAAGAAATGGGCTTCCAAGTTTAAATGTGGCCGTACCAGCCTTGATGATGATCCACGTGAAGGATGTCCAAAAAGTGTAACGACACCAGAAATCATTGATCAAGTGCACAATAATATATTGGATGACTGGCGAGTCAAAGTGCGTGAAATTGCTGAGAATATAGGCATTTCAAAAGAAAGTGTAGGATATATTTTGCATGAAGAATTGCAAATGAAAAAGCTTTGCGCAACATGGGTGCCCCGCTTGCTCACAGCAGATCAAAAACGATCTCGCATGAAAATGTCTGGACAATGCTTGGAGCGTTTTAACAAGAATAAAACTGATTTTGTGCATCGATTTATTACTATGGATAAGACTTCACCATTACACACCAGAATCCAAACAGCAGTCAAAACAGTGGACAGAAGCTGGCTGTTCAGTACCAAAGAAGACAAAGTCAGTTCCATCAGCAGGAAAGGTCATGTCATCTGTGTTTTGGAATGCTAAAGGCATTTTGTTTATTAATTATCTTGAAAAAGGCAAAACAATAACCGTGGAATATTCCGATCTTTTAACCCGACTAGACAAAAAAAATTTGTGAGAAAAGACTGGTTTGCAGAAGAAAAAAGTCATCTTTCATCGGGAAAATAAAGGGATCTTCACTATAAATTGTTGGAACATCCCCAGATTTGGCTCCCTCTGACTTTTATATCTTCCCAAAACTAAAACTCTTCCTCACTGGTCAGTGTTTTTCTTCGAATGAAGAGGTCATTGCAGCTGTAGAGGGGTATTTTGCATATCTTGCTGAGAACCACTGCAGGGACAGGATAATGGCACTAAAGCATTGTTGGAATAAATGTATTAGTCTTAAGGGAGATTATGTTGAAAAATAAAAATAATTTTGAAATTATAAATTCATTTTTTCATTGTTAGGCTGAGAACATTTCAGACCACTCTCATAATTGCAGTGTTGAAGAGAACGCTAATTTGCAGGAATAAAGAAGTCGTTTTCTCACTTTATAAGGGACTGCTCCGCTCAGATATGGTTTCCTATCAATGTAGGAAATCAGAATTTCATAGGAATCAGAGATTCATCTGCAAGTAACCAAGATAATATATGGCCCATTGAAATTTTTATACAGTTGCAGATTAAAGTGATGTGGTCTTCAAAGTTTGAGAAATAGATGAAGAATAGATATATAGTATAAATTTGGTAAGGGAATATTACAGTATAGATACAAGGATGATTTTCCAGCTCATGGCAGTTGGGGGAGAAATGGGGTTCATCCATGAAAGTGAAAGATGGTTAAGAAGCACATGAGATCCAGGTTCTTTTCATTGCTTATAAACAATGAAAAGAACCAAAACAGTCACCAACAATCTGTGAGTGTTTCTTCAGTGAATGTGGTCAAGAAGCAGCATGTCTAGTATTACAAGGGTGTGCTGAAAAATTAATTTCAAATTTTTTCAAAACCTCTGACATGTCTTTTTATATATCCTAAAAGAAAAATAACAAATTATTACAATTTGATCAAACATGAGGATTAAAGGGTTTTAAGATATGTTCTTTCTTGTGGTTATATCAGTTGCTTTAATATCATTTTTGTTCTAGATGTTTATCAGAACTTTTCAGCCCTCCCCCATAAATGTTGTGTGACCTATAAAAGACACCCCACCAAAGCATCTTTGAACTCCCAGAGGAGCCCATATTATTCCCAGTGCTTAAACATAAAGGGACTCTTAAAATACAGGCTTTGACTTCCTGTCTTTTACAGATTGAAGTAAATCTAGTTGTGAATTTAGATATATAAAATTACAGTTATTAAAGCATTACACACACACACACACACACACACACACACACACACACACACACACACACACACACACACACACACACACACACACGGGACAGTTCATTTCAGTAAAGAGTAAATTTAGGATGCATAGTATCTCATGATAAATAATGATTACAGAAATCCACTATCCAGAAATATTATGACAAGACAGAACTCTTCCAAGTCAACAGACTAATTAGTTAATCTTTCCGTCTACTGATCCATCCATTAGGAATTCCTAATTTGCTGCCACTAATGGATTAACACAAACTGCAAATTTGTTTTACCAGATAATTATAACTTATAATTATATGTAAGTATGCAGTAATTTACAATCATTTGACTGTTTCTCAGTGCCTTGATTGCTTGGTTAGAATAACATGATGCTAAAAGAAAGAAAAAGTAGCATGCACTTGTTGAATTATCATAGATGGAAATCAAAGTACAGTTAAGGACAATTGTTATTGAATCTATTGCTAAAACTTTCCTTTAAAGTTGCTTATATTAAATATGCTCTGGTACATGGCTGTGCCATCATACTGAAGTGTAGCCACATTTGATTAATGTGTCTATACTTTTTATGTGTTCTAAGTTGCAGGTGTTTTATTTTTTTGATTACTAAGATGATGTAATAATGTTATAATGTGAATCTTTATATAATCCTGATTATGATAATGTTAAAAATAATATGTTTTATGTGCGTATGTATATTTTCAGTGATGCCAGAGGATAACAGCTTAAGTTCTGGTTCTGTCATAAACCCAGTCACCTCAAGCCCAAATAGCCCTACTTCATCTAGCCCATCTCCAAAAGTAAAAAAAAAGTCAACAAGAATCCCAGGTGTTTCTCTTGATAGGTTAATGCCAATATCTGCAACTTTAAATAAATGTCTTACACAATTACTTGTAAGTGAACTCGTTATTCTTATTGCTAACTCATTACTGTTTTTTGCAACTTAAAAATCTACCAAAAAATTATCTCTTTAATATAATAACTTTAAATGGAAATTCAAAACTTCATTGTTGCTTTATTATTCATTATGTGATTTACATATTTGTGCTTCAACACTTATGTTTTTTGTATGCTTAGGTATACAGTAGTATCTCATTAAAGTAAAAAAAGAAAAAACCTTTTTTAAATGGCACCTCCTTGGACTCCAAATCTTTGCAGAAAGCCCACTTAACATTTTGTCAAACACTAACCATGATTTACTCAGCGCTTGTAATCCCTTTTAATTCATACACTAACAAAACATTTATGACTGATTGTCAACCCATTCCACTCATCCAGCACTTTCCAAGAAAAAAATCTAGTCTTCACATACCCTTGCTTATAAAACTCTTTTTAAGATATATATATTTTTGCCTAACAACCAATTAAAAGGCGATATCACTCAGTCCACTTCACCTCATTCTCATTCTCAGGAAGGAGTAACTTTCTAATTAACTGGATGCACAAATCCTATCTGTGGTAAATCTTGTGTTACTAATGTCTACACAGAATTAACTGGAAAATCACCTTACTTATATTACACCAAAACTTAGTATGTAAACTTAGTAACTGAGTGCAAATTTAAAAAAGTCTGTAAAATTCTAATCAACCACCCTAATCTCAACAGTAATAATGGCTTAAAAATGTCAAGAATATGAATGACACATAATTTGACTCACATATATAATTTTTTGTTCTAACAGGTCTGGTGCTGTGTGTTGATGGTAGTAGTATCATGTAGTTGGGGGATTAAGTAAGGGAAGATGGTGAATTGAAGTGAGATGGTGTGCCCTCCTGTAATGAGTCCTTGGAGGTGTCACATAATAATAATAATTAGGACTGCAGTACTCTTGGACTTTAGTGATAATTTGTTAATAACAAACCTCGGTGTTTATTTTAAATACTGAGTAGACCATCACTAATGCTGTATCATTATAGGTTAATAAGGATTTGTTCATTGGTGAGATATCATTGAGACCTGGTTGACAGAAAAATTATATAGTTATAGGGATATAATGTAAAGGAGACTGTATTTTTAGTGATGATAGGGAGAAATGGGACACAAGATGAGATATTGCTGATGATAGCTGAAGAACTTCAGTCAACAAAATTAGAAGTTAAAGAATTTTACATCTAGGCAAGATGGTTCATTTGAGGCTATCTGATGCAAGATAGAGACCAACAGGACGACCAAAGAAATTGTTGGTTATTGCTATAGAAGGGGGGGGGTATACAGGAAGATGTGAATGCCATGCATTGTCAGATTAGCACAGTGAGTGGAGGCTTAGCAATTATATATATATGGCGATAAAGATTGGATGGAAGAAAGAGGGCATGGCAAGATGGAAGTGGAATTTATATGGTTGCTAAGGGATAATTACCTGGAACAGTATGTCATGGAGGGGACTGGTAATAACATCAGAAGATGTATCCGTAACCAAGGTAGACACTCCACCTCCAATCGGGAAGAGGGACCATGCAGTCTTGTTCTGGAAAGGTGCTAAATGGAGAATTTTTTCTCAAGAAAGGGTTTATGTTGAACTATAAAGCTAGTAATTATAAGATGCCTCCAAAGATTTAGGCGGCATCTTTGGAGCACTGCCATGCTTGAGAAGCTACAGGGAAAGAATGTCAGTAGTGCATGTGAAGTTATTCAGGGATTGTTTGAGAGAGGCAGTATCAAACTTGCATACCCATGGTTTGAAGGATAAATGAGATAGGGGTTAAGTGAATGAGCTGTGATGAGAGCTGCAAAAAAAGAGAGAGAGAAAGAAAGAAAACTCTGTAGGGAATATAAGGAGAAAGGTGATCAGTATACTAATGAGCAGTACAAAGTACAAGCAAGAATGGTGACTAGTATGGCAAGGAATACTAAATCAGATTATGAAAGAAAAATTAGCTAAGCAAGACAAAGTAAATCCAAAACAGTTTTTTGTAATGTAGAAAGAAAGAGAAAAAATGGCTGTGAAAGGATGACTTTAATCAATGCTGATTGTAAGAAAGTGATAGAAGCAAAAGAAGTAACGAATTGCTGAGTAATCACTTTGCCAAGGTGTATCATCCAGGTAAAGATTTTGCAGTTGTTGTTGTGACAAAGACTTCTCAAAATTGAGGTAGATAAACATGAAGTTCTCAGCATATTAAAAAATATCATGCCGATTACAGCAGTGGGACTAGACAGCTTGTCCACCCATGTACTACATGAATGTGCAAAAGAATTGGCATAGCTCCGATGTCTCAGTCAGCTCGGATAAGGTTCCAAGAGGGTGAGATAGTTTCATTATATAAAAGTAGCTCTAAGACAGAAATAGCAATCCCTGGAGTGGTAGTTAAAGTATTGGAAAAGTTAGTTAAAGGTAAAATTCAGGAATGGGTGGATAGCAATATAATGCTCTGGGAGGAAGTGTGGTTTTGTGAATGGTAGATCCAGCCTTAGTAATTTACTCACATTTTATATTTAATAAAGGAAGAGGCTATGCAATGATGCTGCTGGACTTTGCGAAAGCATTTGATTGAATACCATGTGCAAAACTATTAAGAAAGTTGGAGCAGATGGGAATAAATATGAAGCCAGTGTCATGAATTATTATTTATTTATTTTTTTTTTTTTTCAGCCTGTAACTTTTTCCCACTGCTGGAGTAAAGGTCTCTCCCATTGCAGGAAGGTTGAGTCTACTTCTCCCATGGTGACCCACTCCATCTTGGGAGAATGTTTATTCACTTGTATGAAAGTGTAAGACAATCACAAACATCCATGCCTAGGCGGGATTCAAACCTGTAGCCTCTTGGATGGAGAGCAGATATGCTAACCATTTGGCCAACCAGGCCGACATGAATAGGAGTGACTAATAGGCAGCAGAAAGTAGTATATAGTGGAGTAGAATCAAGGAGAATGGGGAATGAGAGTTACTAGTGGAGTGCCTCAAGTCTCTGTACTAGGGCCACTACTCTTTGATTTGTATATTAATGATATAGGGAATGAGTTGAGGGGGGAGGGATTCAGTTGTTTGCTGATCATGCAAAACTAAGGACAATAGTTGATGAAGGTGATATAAATATCCTGCTGGATGATTTAAATAAATTGGCATTGTGTACAAAGGATGATGACTGTCGATAGTGTGTATCACATTGTATGTATTCTTATGGCAGAGTTCAACTATAGTTCAGTGTCGAATGTTGAAAGCCATTCTAGGACTTCCTTTGACACTTCATGTATCTCCTGCGGGTTGCCATGGAAACAGCAAAGGGGGCAGTCGCTGATATATTTAATAGTCTGTAGAATACGAGTGCAGTCACAGTAGGGGCTATTTGCCATATTCCATTTATGTAGGAGATAGTTGTCCATACCCTTCTCAGAAGGTTGAAGCCAGGCTGACAGCTGTGGGGATCTTTCACAAGAGAGCCATATGTTGGCAAGTTCATAGTCCATTGTTGGTTTCATATGTTGCGAGTTGAAGGTGCTAGACCAGAAAAGACTCTAGTTATGTCCCAAAATGGGTACCTTGACTTCAGCCTAGTTCTAGGAGGGGGATTTTTATAAAGGTTGAGTGGAGTGGAGAGGCAGTAGGGAGTTATTTGTGATTTTCTCCAGTTCTTTTAGTGAAGCCTGCCTTCTTCGTATATTTGGTGGGTCTATATTGGAAAGCACTGGTAGCCATGGCAGAGGGGTAGATTTCAGGGTCCAACTAATCATGTGCATGGTTATGTTCAGTTGGGAGTCAATAATGTTTGTGTGAGCACTTCTTTCTCAGACTGGTGCACACTACTCTGCAGCAGAGTAAACAAGGACCAGGCCTGAGATCCTAAGTACCTCAACTGTGCAACACCAGCTAGTTCCACTTAGTCTTGAGACGATGCTGTTTCTCATTTTTATTGTATTTTTTACTTTACAAATATGATTTTTGTAGGTTGGACTTCTATCCAGGTTCACTCCCAGGTATTACGGATGAGGATCATTCTTGACTGGGCTGCCACAGAAACTTAGTTTGAGTTGGGGGGGGGGGGTTCTTTCGAAAGAAGGCGATTGATGGAGTACCGCCATGTCATTTGCATACATATATTTGCTTGATCTTGTTGGGGAAATGTCTAAGATATAGATGTTAAAGAGTTGTAGCCAAAACAGAACCCTGGGGCAAGTCATTCTGAAGGAATCTGGGGCTGCTTTTCCTTCCTCCAATATGGACCCAAATTTTTTCTGTTTATGAGCATGGATCTAGAAAGTTTAAGTTGTTTTGCATATTATGATGAAACTGAGCTTTGAGAGAGCAAGCCTCTGATCCAGACTATCATAAGCTGATGTCAAGTCAATAAAGACTGCTTCAGATTTTAACTTCTTTTGGAGGCCAACCTCAATTTGAGTTAAAGCTAAGACTTGATCACAGCATCTTCTGCCACTCCTAAAGCCAGCTTGCTCTGTGTATTACATTGATGATATCAGATTGCAGGAAATTGATGATGCTAGGGTCTTAGAAGGTAATGGTGGACAGAGTCGAAGTTCAGAGAACATATTGCAAAAGGTAAAATAGCTCGCTAGTTGTTTAATAGAGACATGTACATCATATTTTTTGAATAATGGCTTCACACATGTAAGAGAGAAATAAATATAATTTATTACTCCTTTTTGTTTTGTGCAAAGTCATGATCTTCTTTCAGGGAGAAGACAGAAAAACTGGTAACATTTAAATCCATGAAAGAAGCTCGTGACATATTGAATAAAATATATAGAAGTAATAAATTACATTTAGTTTTCTCTTAAAGTATGAAGCTGTTATTCAAAAAATATAGTAAAATGGTTCAAAGGATTACTTGATAACTAATATTTAAGGAATTGACAGCGTATACTAGAAATATAGATTAAATAAACTTTAATTTATACTTTCCGATATTTCGGCGAACGTCACGTTGCCATCTTCTTGGGAACTTACTACTAAGACGTGCACACAAGTACTAATAACAGCAAATGAGACTAAAGCTAGGAAGCTAGCGTTTTCCTAAAGTCCTGATGGTGCCCCCTTGCAGGCTATATTGGTAGTTCTTGGCCTTTGGGCTGAAGTTCTTCTGATAAACGTTTCCCAAATTTGGGGCAGTCTCATGCATCCAAATTTGTTGAGGTTTGGCATGTTCCTAAGGGCCGAGGCTGATTCCATGAATAGTCTTTCATACTTGAACTTGCTGCTGTGTATTATTGTGGCTTTCTTCCATCTTATTCTGTGGCGAGTATCCAGAGCGTGGTCTGCAAGCCCAGAGTGGCTGTACTGGTGAAATCAGATGTAATCCTTGTGTTCTGAGATTCTGATATTTGCTGTCCTGCCTGTTTGGCCAAAGTAGGACAGCTTACAGCTGCAAGGGACCTGGTATACACCAGGTAGGTCTAGGGGAAGTGGTTGGTCTTTGGTGGAGCGGATAAGGGATGCCAGTTTTCTATGTGGTCTGTAACAAGTGGTCAAGTCATGTTTTTTTAAGATTTTTTTGATTTTTTCCGAGGTGCCTCGGATGTAGGGAATGGTGATGGATTTAGAGTAATCTTTATTGTGAAGGGGAGGGAGTGGTGGGTTGTGGATAACTGGGTTAAGTATTTTTTGGAGGGGGTAGCCGTTGGCTGAGAAAGTGTCACGGATGTGATTTAGTTCAGTGGTTAGGGCTTGATCATTAGAACAGATTATTTTTGCCCTGTTGAATAATGTTTTAATAACTCCATATTGTTGTGAGGGGGGGGGATTGTTGGTGAATATATCTGCCTGTATGGGTGGGTTTTCTATAAACTTAAAAAACCAAGGTTCCATCAGGTTGGCAGGTGACTAGTGTGTCTAGGAAGGGGAGGTTATGTTTTCCTCTTTTTCCAGGGTGTTGGTTGTTTAAGTGTGTTAGGAGGGAGTGGAGTGAATCCGGGCCATGTGGCCAAATAGCGAAGACATCATCAACGTAGTGAAGCCATATGGTAGGTTTTTGTTTGGCTGAGTTTAAGGCTTTCTCTTCAAACGTCTGCATGAAGAAGTTGGCCAAGGGTGGAGAAAGTGGTGAACCCATGGCTGTCTCCTCTATCTGTTTGTAGAATTTTTCCTGCCAAACGAACCACCACCCCCTCCCCTTCACAATAAAGATTACTCTAAATCCATCACCATTCCCTACATCCGAGGCACCTCGGAAAAAATCAAAAAAATCTTAAAAAAACATGACTTGACCTCTTGTTACAGACCACATAGAAAACTGGCATCCCTTATCTGCTCCACCAAAGACCAACCACTTCCCCTAGACCTACCTGGTGTATACCAGGTCACTTGCAGCTGTAAACTGTCCTACTTTGGCCAAACAGGCAGGACAGCAAATATCAGAATCTCAGAACACAAGGATTACATCCGATTTCACCAGTACAGCCACTCTGGGCTTGCAGACCACGCTCTGGATACTCGCCACAGAATAAGATGGAAGAAAGCCACAATAATACACCGCAACAAGTTCAAGTATGAAAGACTATTCATGGAATCAGCCTCGGCCCTTAGGAACATGCCAAACCTCAACAAATTTGGATGCATGAGACTGCCCCAAATTTGGGAAACGTTTATCAGAAGAACTTCAGCCCAAAGGCCAAGAACTACCAATATAGCCCGCCAGGGGGTACCATCAGGACTTTAGGAAAACGCTAGCTTCCTAGCTTTAGTCTCATTTGCTGTTATTAGTACTTGTGTGCACATGTCTTAGTAGTAAGTTCCCAAGAAGATGGCAACGTGACGTTCGCCGAAATATCGGAAAGTTTAAATTAAAGTTTATTTAATCTATATTTCTAGTATACGCTGTCAATTCCTTAAATATTAGTTATCATGTTTAACCAGCGTATAAGCCTCTCAACAAGAACAAAGGATTACTTGAATGTTGAAAAACACGCTAACAAATAAATAAAGATAGGAAGGTTATTATCCCTTTTTATAAGGCATGATTTACCGCATCATGACTACTGTGGCACAAATTTGGTAACCTTGGTTTCTTGGGGATCAGAAGCAAGTGGAGGGTTCCAGAGATGGATGACCAAGCTGGCGACATGTCTGCGGAATGTTCCCTATGAGGATAGGTTAAAGGTCTGTGGGTTGCAAAGTTTAGCTGAGAGGTGAAAAAGAGGGTATATGATAGAAACTTATAAGTTTTGTAGGGGGGGGGGGTTGTATAATATTGACACAAAGTACTCTATAAATGTTTCAATACATGATGAATAGAGAGAGCTAAGGGTAAAACCCTGGAAGTTGTGTAAGAGTATGGTTAGTAAAGGTGTGCAGGCAAGAATTTGGAGAGTAGTAAGGGAGTAGAATGGATTGCCAGAATTAGTTTGGCAGACAACGAGTTTAAGGTGAGGTATGTGACAGGTATTGTGTATATAAAGGTTAGTGTGGAACTCCCATGATGAGTTCCCAATCTCCATGGAGATACCTGCTTTATAAGTATTCAAGGTAAGCACTTGGCTTAAATTCTGTAGCTTCAGTTATGAAGCCATTTAAAGTTTTTATCTTTATATAAGAAGCCTTTCTCAAGAGTCATTATTAAAACTAATTAAGACATATACACCAATTATATAGTTTTACAATTTCAGAAAAAACATTCAAAAGTTAGTTAATGCTTTATTAAAACTGCAGTTTTCATTCAGTGATTTTCCTCTTTCTTGAACTCATCATAGATAGTTCACGAATAAGTACATGACAAAAGTAAGAATAGAAATAAAATCTTCAATACAATTATTCTTACACTATTCCTGTGGTAGATGCTTGCTATAGCAAACTGGTAGGTAATGAAGAAATTTTTAGAGTGTAGATTTAATGCAGTGATTTTTCAGACCCTTCTCCTCCCGCCCAGTCTCAGGAAATAAATACCCATGAAAGTATTGGCATTCAGTTGGATAATATGGCTATTGAACTTATTGCGTACCAAGCTGCAGCATGTTTGGGATCATCATCTCATCATAACCCCCCCCCCTCTCTCTTCATCTCTTTCTTGGCATCCAAACACCTATTT
Source organism: Typopeltis vanoorti (assembly GCF_054136105.1). Lineage (NCBI taxonomy): Eukaryota > Metazoa > Arthropoda > Arachnida > Uropygi > Thelyphonidae > Typopeltis > Typopeltis vanoorti. The sequence continues at coordinate 115,502,340 of NC_143553.1, forward strand.
TACTAACTACCTTTCCTCACCCATTCTATTTAAGTGGCCATACTCTGGTGTACATGTTCTTAAATGTTAACAATATCATGTTCCGTTCTAATATCCACATTTTTAATGTGATTCTGTCTTTGGTGCCATCTGTTCACTCCCCTGATTTTTCTAAGAACTCTCATACCTGTGGTCTCTAGTCTTTGATTAAGTACTTTATTTCTAACCCAATGTTCAGATCCATAAATTAAAATTGGTTTGAACTCTGTCTTGCATACTTCTAGTTTGGTGCTTTGACTAATTTCTGTCTTATTTCATATAAATTTATTCAACTGGCTCCCCCACCTTACCAGCTTTGATTATTCTGTTGTCTATTTCCAGATTTAATTTGTCATTTTCACTAAAATCTTTGCATAAATAGCTGAAATATTTCACTTGTTCTATATGTTCATGTCTACTTTCATAGTTTTGGTCTTTTTATTGCTGATTTCATTCTAAAATTTATTACAGTTGTTATGCAATTTAGAGTATCCTGGAGATGCACTGAATGTGTTTAGGAATACAAGGGTTGTTTGAAAAGTTTGGTAAAAAAATGTTAAATATATATTTTTTTTTTTTTGGAAAAAAATCGCCTTTATTTCTCAACATAGTCTCCATCGAAGTCTACACATTTGGTCCAGCGAGTTTCCAATTTTTTCATCCCATCTAAAAAGTAGTATTTGTCAAATTGTGCAAAATAGTCATTGACAGCCTTGATGACATCCTCGTTCGAAGAAAATTTTTTTCCCACAGGGACAAGTTTGGAGAATACGGTGGATGTGGAACCAATTCGAACCTCAGTTTGTGCAATTTTGCCATTGCGACAGCCAATGTGTGAGACAGTGCATTGTCTTGATGAAAGAGAACTTTTTTGTGTGCCAATCTTGGCCGTTTTTAATTCACTTCTTCTTTTAAGCGATCCAACAATGACGCATAATAGACTCCCGTTATTGTCTTACCCTTTTCCAAATAGTCTACCATGATAATTCCTTGGGAATCCCAAAAAACAGTGGCTATCACCTTCCCATCTGACAAAATGGTCTTTGCTTTTTTCGGTGCTCTTTCACTGGGCAGCTTTTTCATGTGCAATTTTTCGTGCAGGATATTATACACCCATTCAGTTGAGATGCCTACAATCTCAGCAAACTCACGCACTTCCATTCGCAGTCTTCCATAACGATATCATGGATTTTGTCAATCATTTCCTTCATAGTGACCTCAGTCAGGCGTCCAAAGCACGCTTCATCTTCGATGGACTTATGACGTTTGAACTCATTTATCCAAAAATAGTCTTTAATGCTGGTGCAGAGTCCCCATGAACTGCATCTAATCGGCTTTGATCTGCACGGCCATCCACTTCTTCAAATAAAAGTGTTTTATAGTACGCCCACAGATACAAGACCCTTCGACACTTCTGCGCATGTCAAAAAAAAGGAGAATCCATTCCGATAATAGGGTAATCAATCCGTATCGTGGGATGAGTGTTTATTATTACACGTCGGAAAATTAACTTCTCTTTTATGATCATTGTAGTTCTTAAAGTGGTAACTATTTTGCTTGCATAACAATTGGAAAATTTTATGTATAAAGCACGTGATTTTGCATGTTGGTGACCAATTTGTACATCGTTTTATTTCTTTCTTCCCTTCAACATGAATTGACTCTTCTTGGCAGTCTACCAATGAGAGCCTCGCTTCTGTGGTCGCAATATATCACTGCACGAAACTTGTTTTTCTCCCTTTTTTATGAAAAATGCAAACACGGTCATTTTAAATGTTTGCTAAACGAGAACTATGCATCGCACGTGGCTAAAATTTTGCCAGGGGATCATGAAAAAGATGATACGTGCCGACTCTGGTATGAATGAACGAATTGTGCCGCTGTCTGTTGGAAAAGTTTGGTAAATTTCCAACAGTATTGTTGTACACAATTCGTACAACATCATTTGCATAAAGCAAAGAGCTAAGTTTAATATCCAATTCTGATATTAGGTTTCACCACTTTCTTTCATTATGCGATCAATATAGATGATAAGAATGGGCATAGTGTGCATCCTGCCTCTGATTTTATAACATCTTTCTATATTCCCTTCAGTTCTAAGTGCTGATTTATAATTTAGATATAGTTGCAACTTAGATAGATTGGATATTTCAAAATTGATCCCAAAAGGAATAATTATGCCGAATTGGTTTCCATTTTTTTCCTTACTCCTTTTGTTGCATATGTATAAAACTTCTTATAGTCATCCTAGAATTCCTAGCTAACTGTAATTCATATATTCCTTTATGATCTTTGATAATTTAGTTAACACTATCCAGTTAATTTTAAATTTATTAACACCAAATCTCCATGGTTCAGACTCATCACAAGAGACATTGTATACAAGATGTCCTTTATCCCATTACCTCTGAACCAATTCATAATACAAGCCTAAATGAAGTGGTTTGGGCATCTTAATCAAATGGAAGAAGGAAGAATAGCAAAAACTGTATACGAAAGCCAGAAAATAGGAAAAAGAAACATAGGCAGACCCAGGAATGGTTGGCAAAAGGAAATTAAAGAAAAATTGGAAAAAAAGGGAATTAACTGGAAAGAAACAAAACAACAAACCTTGGACAGGGCGGCATGGAAATCTCTTTGACAAAATTTGTTTGGCCGAGTGGCTAGCATATCCGCTCTTCACCCAAAAGGCTGCGGGTTCGAATCCCACCGTGGGTATGGATATTTGTGATTGCCTGTGATAATACTAGTGGTAGTAGTTGGCGGTAGATGGCGTTGTTGTAGATGATGATGATGGTAGTTGCGGGTCGTTGTAACTAATAGATTGAGTGGTGGAGACGGAGAGTTGTAGACTAGATGCCCTCCCTCGATGAGTCCTTGGACTCCCTGGAGGTGGCACGTAATAATAATAATAATAAATCTCGACGCTTAAAAGCACAAGAGATCATAGACGAAGAAGAGGAAAAGTGCTGAAACATTTCGCCCCTTGCATCCATCAAAACATGAGTTTTTATCAGTAATCAGATACTAGCATTCAGTCTTGGAGTGTGACTGACTAATTTGATTTTATGCTACCTCATTACTGGGATGGTGAGTGCCTTAAATATAGTTATTTTTACAAGCCTTTTAGATTCTTTTCCTTGTTATGTGACTGTACACATAACTAGAGTTCACTTATGATGAAATTATTTAACTTTCTGATGTGGGATTGCTGTGGTATCGAATAGATAGTTTTTTTGTCTTAAAGATTTCTGCTTGGATTCTGATGAGAACCAATAGTTAAAAACAACTGTCAGTCTACTGAAAGCCTAATCTGAGCACAGCAGCATTAATAAAAAGTGAATATATGACTTCTTGGAGAGAGTCGGTCTCTCTCTTAAATAGTACAGATACAGGTAACTCTGATGCCAGCAGTTACATTCCCATATGCTTTCTAATAAATTTCTAAACTTTTTAAGTTTCATTTATGTTCAGCTGTAAAATCTAGAAGTGGAATTGCAATATCCTCCATATTAATATTGTAGTCCTTATTTTTTAATTTTCTTTCCAGTGCAAAAGTACATGAGTTGTGTAGGTATGGTTTTTCTTAAATTTGTATGGTTGTAATAAGTTTATGGCAGTTCAGTTTTATTAATGTATAACTATAAAATGAAATATCTGATTATTATTAAATTCTTGTATTTAACTTATAGTCAGTTATCACAGAACATGAAGAAGAGCGCAGGCAGCTGCGCAAAGAATTGCATAATTCCAGGGATCAGCTGCATCTCTTACATGAGGCACACCGGCATTGTAGTATTCGATCACAGTCACCCAGTAATCACAGCATTTCACACTCACGTCCAAGTAGTTTTATTTCTATTGCTTCTTCCACATCAGAAGGAGTGTGTGAATCCCATGAACATCATTTCTTTCCTGGTAAGATTCATCATTTAATCAAATTAGTGGTAGTTGATCTTAGTTTCTTGTTATGTTTTTAAATCTAAAATTCAGCTTTCAGGAATTATATTGCTCTCAAATTATTCTGTACTTTACTTTTGGTTCCTAATCTATTGAAATACTGTTGGTGATTTAGATTAAGAGTATTTGCTTGCACTGCTTTTCACATTTCAGCATTCATTACAGTAAGAGGAATATAATACACACACACACATACATAGTGAAGGTTTCAAATTAAAGTACCCCTTATTCAGAGCAGTCTGCAGAAAGAACCAGTGCACAAAATACCCTCAAATTTTATGGGTACTTTAACCAAATCATGGGAAAGATTTTTGACAAGAAAAAAGTAATTAGTTCAGAAATGACTGATAGGAGAAATATGTCACTGTGAGCGAGAAAAGACTTGCACAATGGGTCTTACTTTGCCTGAACATGTCTAGCTTGTGAAGTGTTTCTGTAGGAATGGGGAAAATGCTGCAGCAGCACTTTGGGAGTTACACACTTGTTTTGTCAAAAGGCCCAATGACACCAAATGCAGTGTGATGCATTTGGTAAATCTGAAATTCTGCAAATGTTGCAACTACAATTTTTGAGCAGTCAAATGAGAATGCTATAGGTTCATACAGTGCATGTACCATAGCATGATAATTAGATTTACCATACACATTGGTATGAGAACTTTGCATAAAGCATTGCAATGCTACCCATATAAACTCAGTCACAACTAATGCACACATTTTTTAGATGCTGAAAAATGTGTGCATGGAGGTATGTGAGGATTGACCTTGAAACATCCTGTGGAGTGATGAAGTGCATTTTCATGTTTGTGGAACAGTAAATAAACACTCAAAACTGCCACATCTGAGCTATAGAGAATCCCTGTGGATATCGACAAGTTTCTTTACAGCAGGCAAAACAACCATAAAAATAATAGTTTTTAAGAGGAGTAACATGGGAGTTTTCCCAGAAAAAATACCTAAGTTTCTTTACATTCGCTGAAAGTCCCAGAGCAGACAGTATTTACAGCCAAGTTTTTTATCAGGCCATTTTGCTTTGAGGAAATCGATCAAAGCAAACCTGTGACTTTGCATGGTCACAGCTGCATGTTATCAGGACATGTTGAACAGTTTCATCATCAAAGAGGCTGCTTGCACACAACAGTGTTGGTGCAAGTGTAGCACCTCTCTACATAAGACATAAAGTTCAATTATTGTCTCAATATATCACAGAGGATAGAGTAATCAGTCACTCATTTTCTATGAAATAACCACTGCATTAACCAGAGCTTAACCCCTGTAAGTTTTGGCATTTGGGGTTACCTCAAATGCGTTGTGTATCAAGGCAAAGTTCTTCTTCTGGCAGATTTGAAAGACAATCATACATCATGTGCAAAATCTTTCAACAGATCAATTGTTTTCTGCTGTATGCTTTATGGTGGTATCAGGCTGTTGGTCCTGCACAAAACAAACACATTGAGCATCATCTGGATCTTCTTGACAGTTCCTTGCAGCTCTATGTAATTTTTGTTGTATTTTATTATTTTATGAAACAAGTGAAATAAACCAATCTTCTAATAACTTCATTTGTCATTGACTGAATCATTTCAATCACATATCTTCGGGTGCACATTAATGTGACTTTCTCCCACTCACAGTGCCATATTTCCCCATTTTGAACTTTTTTTTTTTTTTTCTGAGGGTATTTTGTCTAATGGTTAAGCATATGGCTTTTTTTTTATTGATAAATCAAGCATTTTGATGTTTCACTGGGAGTATTTGGGATTTAAAAAAATGTAAGGAATCAAGCAGAAAAGAAGAATGCTAAGCTTTTTTGGATGCTGAAGGGACTATGGATGCTTTAAAAAGACCAGAAACTGTTTGTACATTCTCCACAGCGAAGTCCTGATTTAGTTACCCCCCCTCCATGCTGCCACTGTTCGTGCGCGTGTGTGTGTGAAGGCATTGCTGAATGCATATGGAGATTTGCCAAAGACCCAGTTTGCAGAAGATGTTGGTGAAATTTTCCATTGATAAATTAGCAAAGAATCTTTTACTGTTTATTCCATGACCCTTCTGATTTCAATTTAGCTTAAACTACAGCAATGAAAAGTCAAGCAAAGGAAAATAAATCACATGCAGAAAAAAGCAAATCTGGGAGTCTAATCAATATTCCCTCTATTTTTTTTTTACAGCTGCACAGACCTGCTGCTGCTTTAGTCAGAAAATTTTTTTACACAATCTAATGACTGTGTGACACTTTGAAAATTTTTTTTTTAATGTCATTACCAAGGGACATTTAATGATATCACCTTTGTACAGGGTTTCCAGCCAATCATCGCTTTCCCATTCATTTGAAAATAGGAATGCCGACCTATTAAACCCAATTTGTATGTTATCTTATGTAATATTTAGTGGTCAAAAAAAAACATTCATCACGAATGCCACCTGTTTCATTCCTAACAAGGCCCGCCAGCTAACCAAGATCACATGACCTAACTCTACCAATTCAGTGGCAGTTGATAAACCAGTCTGAATTCATAGAGCATCAGGATAGGAAAGAAAAATAGTGGCTTAGAACAGCAATGTTTTTAAAAGAAAATTTCAGCTGTGGCAACAATTCAACATGTGTAGGAGCATCTCAGTCACTGTGCAGGCATACAGTTTAGAGGGAACATTGCATCTAATTCATAAATAATTCTTGCTTTTAGTTCCATCCTCAGTGATACCCACTACCATTCCCAGTCTTCCAAGCCATACCTGTTTTCTTGATAAAAACCTAACTTTCCTCTTTGTTCAATCACTGAATATCTCATTTTGTGTGTGTGTGTGTGTGTGTGATGCTTTTTTTTTTTTTTGTCTCAGAGGTGGCATTTGTACATATGTCAATTCTTATACTTTATGTTCAGTAAATGTCAGTTTAGAATCTCTTTTGTTTAAACCTTTTTTTTTGGTTGAAAATCTCTTGACCTCATTCTCTCGGTTTCATTTACACTCACTGTTTTGCTGTTGAATATAAACCAGCATTTTAATTGTACAAGTATGATAGATAGATAGATAACAAGCAATGTTAGTATTTTAGAGAGTACCCCCTATATAATCTTTCTTTTGATTACTATTATTTCTTTTCACATGGTTAAGGCAAGATGCAATTAAGTATTTTAGACTAAAAATAGAACAACTGATATATCTTTCAAGGTTAATAGAAGGAAAGAGAGCTATCTTGAGGAATCATAGAGTGCAAATGTGATTCATTATGAAAATGAACTGTATACTATATAAATACAGTGGAAAAGTAGATAAACATTTAAAAATAGGAATGACAGAGAATTAAAAAATAGCATGAAATGAAAAGAAACAAAAGTGTGTGTGTGTGTGTGTATTTTTTTTTATTATTATTTTTTATTTTTTTTTTTTCAAACAAAAACATAATGTTAAAACAAAATAATTAATGCTGGTAGAATAAAACCAGAAATTATGTCTTGTGAAAATCGTTAAAATGCCCTATGGACTATTGTTATATAATCATTTGAATGATATCCCAAAAGAAAGTTGAAATATGATGAGCAGAAGAAATTCTGACCTCATTAACTTCAATCCTAGCAAAGTTAAATCCTATTTAAATTCTTACAGATACACACAAATACACAAACCTATCTATTGAATACTGTTCTCACCTTTTCACGATCTCTCCTAAGACAGAATTCCCTAACTTGGGTAAAAGAAAAAAAAATCAGATTGATTATTGATATGTCACTCATCAATTCACTCCTGATTATGACTATTCATCAGAATTGACATTGTAAATTCACCCCTCCTTTTAAATTTGTTACAGTGTAAATTCACCACCACCATTAATTACAAATAATGACATTTAAACTGTATTTAATACTTTGTTAAAAGTTTGTTTGGGAATTATAAGTTACAGAATGTTTTAATATCATCTGAAGTTATCCTTAAGTTGAAAAATCAGTTATTTTTAGAAATAAATATCAACAAAATGTATAAGCATTTGCATGGTTCTCTCTATCATCATCTGTGTCATCATCACTACGTGAGGCTAGGGGGAACTTTTATTGATAGTTCATTCCATTTCATTCTTCCTCTTTATCCTTTTCTTCTGATACTCGTTGCTCTTCTTATTCCTCTGAGTTGTTTTCATTGTCCAGGTTATCATCACTGGTATCCAGTATCTTGTTACAGTATTTGACTGTGTACAAATACTGTAGACTGTGTACTGACTGTGTAGATATTAGATATTCAGTAAGGAAGGATTTAATGATGTGCATGCACTGCTTTGAAAGGGTAAGGTATTGATAACTAGTCAAAATCATTCGCCTAGCAGATTCACCTCCAAATGTCACTGGTATTGTATTATCTCTATAATAAATTTAGTTTAATCCTTTATCCAAGTGTGAGCAAACAAAGTTTGCACCTGAAAATATCTTCAGGACTGTAGCAAGGTGGTGCAACTGTTAGCAACTCGGAGCAAAGGTGGACCAGGCTTCTCTCAGTATCTCCCACCATGCAAAAGCACATATCCTTGTGGACATGTATAATGCTATGCATTGAGGGAAGGGCCACTACCCAGACTGGTTTCAACCTTTATTGAGGTCTCGTCAGTGGGAGGCAGACCCAGAGGTGGTGACACTAAGGTAGAAGCAATAGAGAGGTCATATTTACCTATATGAGTTGCCAATCAGTGAACCACCTTATTATTAGATTTAGAGAAAGATATTGGAAGTTTATTTTGAACTTGGTTAGACTATAATAAATTTAGTTTAATCTTTTATCCAAGTGTGAGCAAACAAAGTTTGTGTCTGAAAATATCTTCAGGACCGAGTTGCAAGGTGGTGCAACTCGGAGCAAATATGGACCAAGCTCTCATCACTCCTTGTCTCAGTATCTCCCACCATGCAAAGCACATTGCGGACATGTATAATGCTATGCATCGAGGGAAGGGCCACTATCCAGACCAATAAACTTCCAATTGCATTATCTCCTTTCCACAGTCTGGAAACATGGCTCAAGTTTGATTAGGCATCCAGTGTAGTCCTAGTATTCTGCTTCTGTATGCATTCATTGCTTGCCTGATATGGGCATCTCTCTCTCTCTCTCTCTCTCTCTGTGTGTGTCGGGGGGGGGGCATGAGTGGAGCTCTAAATTTCCTTTAATTCTGAATCCATTTCATACGATAGTAGCAAAAGTATTTCTTCAAGTACATTCACCACCGTCATTGTGGCGAGTCAGTGTTAAATTTTATTATTTTAATTTTAGTTTTTAAGTTCTTTAATTGATTTACTTGTATATTTTCTATTTAAATATTGTGGCCGCCAATTATAAGTCTAACGTGTACAAAACGTCACAAACAAAGAAATCGCCTTTGGCTGGAGCCAATCTCTTTGTCTGCCCTACTGGTGTTTATTCTCAACCGAATTTGAATTCTTTCTTTGAATTCTGAATCCTTTCATATGATAGTAGCAAAAGTATTTCTTCAAGTACATTCATCACCATCATTGTGGCGAGTCAGTGTTAAATTTTATTATTTTAATTTTAGTTTTTAAGTTCTTTAATTGATTTACTTGTATATTTTATATTTAAATATTGTGGCCGCCAATTGTAAGTCTCACGTGTACAAAACGTCACGAACAAAGAAATCGCCTCTGGCTGGAGCCAATCTCTTTGTCTGACTTACTGGTGTTTATTCTCAACTGAATTTGGAAAATTTATTTAGTTTCCAGTTGCGCCACCAAATTCGTGGGTAGGAGTTGAATCTCTCTCCAAAAGAATAACACACAGTAAACCGTACGGAACTTTCTTCTCTTATCTATCACTAAAATCTATCAACGTATATTTACTAATCTACAGTCATGGCAATCTAACTTTAGGACACACAGATTCGAATTAATGAGTAGTGCATTGGAAATAGAAATCATGCAAGTTATTTAAACATGAAAACAATTTATTTATCATCAAGAAAATGTATAAAAGGTTAAAACTAAAGATTCAAGTAAATCAGGTTCTATGCTTCAAAGACAATTCTTGTAAGACCACGTGTCTATAATATTTCTTTTGTTAACACCTTATCACATTTAAAGCAATCTCACTTAAACAAACTCAGGCATAGCTACCTAGCAATAATATTAAACACGCGATATTTCACCTTAACAATTAGCCACGTTTTCTCCCACATATAATTTAACAAGACCATTCAAAGGTTAGTATAAAGCCTAAAGTCTTAAAGTATCATAACAAACAAACTCTACAAGTCATCGTCACAATTCTGTCTATAGCTAAAACAGTAGAAAGATCTTACTTTAAAACAGTTGTCTGGTTCTCTCTGATTGATCCTTGGAATCACTTCCTTCTATTACCTTCCAACCTTAAGCAACGAACATGGGTACTTTCTCTGGGATTATTGAGATCTCCTCTTACTTTTTGCGAGCGTCGGGAACTTGGCAGCATTAAACTCTGGTATCTACTTTCGTCTAGGAACAACTTAAATTAGTTGTTTCGCACTTCTGGCATCTAATGGATGCAGGTCCTGTTGGCGATTGCGAATCATCTTCTACGATGATTAGCAAAACTCCGTCGCCATAACATACATCTTATCCCAGTAACTGCTCGACCCTCGTCGCCTTCTCGAGCCTGTAACTTTCACGTGACCTTGTAACTTCTCGCTGACCAAGGAACCACTAAAAAGCCTCCTATCACCATAGCAAACCCCTTCTTGTATCTCTCTCCGATGACTTTGGGTTTTGCTACGTATTAATTCCCTGGGTATTATGTTGTTCTGCACCCGCCACCTTTTTTTTGGTTGTTGCATTAAGGTGGGAAACCCCTTGCAATATTGACCTTCAAGGTTGCAGTTGCCCCAGGTCATTAGTTAATACCTTAATCCGTCTAGAATTACTGGTGACTAAGAGGTTTCTTTAGACAATTTATCTTACACTTATATTCCTTTGTTCTTTTACAAAAACTCTTTGAGGTGAAAATATTCAGTAATATACAAAAAATATTATTTCCAAATCAAAAAATATGAAAATTTCTTTATTAACCCCCACAAGTATTTTTAGGGTATTCGTGAATTTTGTTTACCAGTAAAATCTGTATATAAGGTATTTTTGTATAAAAATCTTTCTATACACGATCTTACATCAGGACTAGTATCCTGCACTTTGTATACCTAATCACACACCATTGTTAAATCTTGAATGAAAGAGAATTTATAATGTATTACCTTTCATTCAGATTTAACAAGTATCTAAATTCTTGATGTAATACTTGTATATTAATAAAAAGGAATTGAATGTAAATTAAATGATAATAACATCCTTGATTTGAAATTTGCTAAATATTGTATTGTCAAATGTCTTATGAAAAAAAAAGGGGGAAGGGAAAGCAATTTAGGAATGGGTGAAGTATGTGTTAGTATGTGAACATTAGGCTAAAATCCCAGACAAGATAAGAAGCTTAAATCATGAGCTAAGGCCATCACGTACACGAAGGTCTACGTTGTGTGTGTGTGGGGGGGTCTCCCGTGGATGAAAAAGAGAAACGTTGGAACAGGGTGCAGAGGAATTGAGGTGCCGTGTGAAGGTCATCGAGGGAGTATATAGTTTTTTGCGACACAAAAACGAGGCTTTTTTTTTTTGGTTTTTGCCTCGGATCTGTTCCAGTCGTTTCCGGAGAAAGGAAGTTCCTGTGAGGTTAGGGTGAGATGAATGAGAGTGGCTATGTGGCCAAGTAGAATGCCAACGTGTGTATTGGTCTCGGCATAGCAGAAGGAAAGTGTAGGCCGAGAAGAAAATGCAGAGCCTCGTGGACCAACATCGGCAGCAGTGCTTCGTGAACATCGTAGGCAACGAATCGTGATCGTATTCACATATCTATCTTCCAGAAGCAAGAACCTAAGGAATGTATCAGCCAGGTAACCTCATCGAAAGGGGACCAGATGAAGAAAACGCGAGCCGTTTTCTTCATCTGGTATAACGATCGCAAGTATAAGCCAGTGAGATCCCAACACCTCAGTAAAGTAAGAACTTTTTTCAAAATTTTGTATACAAAGAAAGTTAGATTGTGACGGTAAAAGGGACTAATTAGAATTGTGATTTATGAAGTGTTGTAGGACTTTAGGAGTTGAACCGTGAATAGGGAATGATTGATCTGAGTAAGAAAACTTGGAAAAGTGCAGTGTGAAAAATATTTTAGTTTGTCATTGTCGGATAGTTCTTGAACCATTAATTGTGTGAAAATAATCTAGAAGTGTTAAGTAATTAGAAGGACATCTCATTTTAATAGTATTAGATAACATTTCATGTTGTAAGGGAACTAGAATGTTCATGTTACGTCGAGTTATCTTATTTTACCATTCATACCAACATTAGTTAAGTTAGTGTCTATGAAGATAATTGTAACTTGCTTTATTAGTAATGAATAAATTTTTCTTGTCAACCAAATAACTTGCCTGATCACTTATCTCAATGCACTACTCATAAAGAGAACCTGTGCATAAAATTATTGGGGATAGTCACGACTGCGGTACAAAATAAGAATATATTAGATTATTGTGTTTGGAAATAGAGAAGGAAAGGATATAGGATAGTGTGCCATACTAGGTGTTTTCTTAGATAAAGAAATTTCTCTTATCTATAGAATTTTGGTGGTGCAACGTAAACAAATAAATTTTCCGAAATTTGAAACAGGGTTAACACTAGTATTCTAACAAAGAAATTGACTCTAGCCAGAGGCATTTCCTTTGTCTATCGAGTTTTGTACACGTGGGCAATACACTTATAGCAGCCAAGGGTTACAGGTAATAATAAGGGTAGAGTCTGTAAGAATTGTATAAGACAAAATTTTAGAGTTGAGGAAATAACAAGCAAAGAATAAAAATAATACACCATAGGCCAAGATTTAAGGAAAGGATATAAGATCATGGAGGAGTAAACACAATCAACAAATAAATTTATACTCATTTTACACCATTAGATTGGAGGGTTAGGGGAACTACAGTGCTAGATAGAAGACATGACAAGTCCACAAGAGTGTTTTTGGAGTCAGCAGTAGCTGAGAACTCCCTGACATATGGCTGTGTTAATTTTTAAAAATTGGGGAAAAAGTCATTCTAAGACCAACTGCAGCATATAGCAGCTGTAAATTTCTTTGTATTCAACATTACAAGCCGCTTAAATAGAGGTCAGTGTTTTTTATGTCCATAGTAGAAACAGTGTAGTTTCTACTATGTTGAAGTTTCTTGGTGTTGAAGAAATGGTGGAGAGGATTCAGAGGCAAGTTACAAAGATTGTTGCAGGTCTGTGAGATGTTTCCTACGAGGATAGATTGAAAGTCTGCGGGCGGCTCCAAAAACTAGCTGATAGACATAGGAGAGGAGATATGATAGAGGCATATAAATTATTAAAGAGGTTTTATAGGATTGATACTGATGACTTTTTTAAGACCAGTGCAGGAAGGGAGAGAACGAGGGGCCATCTCTGGAGATTCTATAAGAGTATGGTTAACAAGGGTGTTAGGACTAGATTTTTTGCTTGGTGGGTTGTGAATGCTTCGTCTGTGAATGAATTTAAGAAGTATGAGTGGTATTCTGTGAATAATGGTTAGTGTGTCAATGGAGGGTCTCCTGCAATGAGTCTTTTGACTCCATGGAGACACTGTTATAATAATAATATTCTAAGGTTGGTATAATTGCATTTTCATAGCACTAAAATTCCCTAGATTATCTTCACTCCACCTGAGAATAGCGTGGCAATCAGTATTTGCAACGTTGGTTAAGGATGATCGTGAGCATTCAATTATTTGAATACCACAGAATTTTGCGAATGAAGAAAAGGTATGAAGAGTACTGTCATCAGCAAATTTGAATTAGAGAGGATCATTGATATAATAGGAGGAAGAGTATAACTAAAAGCACACGACCCTGGGGTATCCAGTGCTGATTATAAAAAAGAGGGGGGGGGGAAATCTGATGAGAGGAGACTGGCAGTCCAGTCACAAAGGGCAGGAGGGATATCATAAAATAGTAGCTTGTTGAGAATGCCTTGGAAATATGAACAGTGATCACTTGAGCTTCTCTTAATCTTTCTGTGTCCTCTATCCAAAGGTGGGTAAGGTTAGTGAGGAGGTCTGCTGTAGAACTGCAGTAGCAGAATCCATGTTATTATTATTATCTAAAATACTATCTGAGTCTCCAGATAGGGGAAAAAAAAATAAAAATACTGATAGTTAAAGATTCTGTCCATCACTTTTGAGAATATTGAGTTGAGATCAATAGAGTGGTAGTCTGATGTTTTTTTTTATCTCCCATTTCTTTAGGGACAGGGTAGATAAATGCTTGATTTTATACTAATGGGTGGATGCTAGATGACTTACATAGAGGATGACTATTAATTCTGGAGCACAAGATTTAAGCTTAACTGGTGGACCAGTAGATCTGTTAGTATCAAGACTATTGTGGATTTTTCTGAGTATTCTGGCAAAAGATTAGAGGAGGCATGCTATGAACAGTTCATGGTTGTAGGAGGTGATTTGGTTATCTCTACAAGAGTTTGAATACAAGATGTCTGCCTTTATTTTTATGTGATGGTACCATCAAGATGTGTGAGAGAGAGGTGAAAACAAAGAAGGGTAGAAGTTATGCTTAATAGCCCTTATTGAGGGACCTGAATAAAACTTTCTTGGGATTTGTTGATGAATTTACACTTGTTGGGTTATAAGCTCATGAAGAAGCTGGCGTATTTGACTTGAGCTTAAATATGCCAAGTGGTTGACGTATCCACTCTCCAGCCAAAAGGCTGCAGGTTCGAATCCTGCCATGGGCATGGATGTTTGTATTGTCTGTGAAAATGCTAGTGGTGGTAGTGGGCAGTAGATGGCGTTGGTGTAGATGAGGCAGTTCGTTGTAGTTGGTGGATTGAGTTGTGGAGATGGAGAGTGTTGTAGAGTAGTGTCCTCCCTCAATGAGTACTTTGACTCCTTGGAGGTGTCACATAATAATAATATAAACACATGTGTATGTGAGGGGGGGGGGGTGGAGATCTGCTGTCTACACAGAAGTGAAAGTGTAACAGAAAGTGTGTTAATTATTTTTGCTGAGGCAGGATAGATAGTGGATCGTCATACTTCCCCAAATCAGATAAACACAAAATGGACAAAAATGAGCTCTCAGAGATCAAATAAATCTAATGAAAATAGTAACTAGATTCTTATAATGGAACTGTTGTGAACTTTACCACAACAGTTTTATTGTAAGAGTGGACAATGTGAAAGTGATTTAAAAAAAAAAAAAGCAGCAGCAGCATGAGATTTGATGATTGAGCTGTGTGTTAGAATGTGAACAAGAATGTGAGGATGCAAGAGGATAGACGATCTGAAAAATGAAAAATTTAGTAACGGAAGGATATGAAAGATTTTTGAAATTGATAAACAGAAGAATAAAAATGATGAGATTATGTGTGTGTGTATACTACCAAGGTACACCTTGAATGAATTGAGGAGGTGTAATTATAAATGATGCAATACATGGGTTGGGGAGGGAGGATGGTTTTGGATGAAGGATTTGTTGCAGCAAGATAGTTCGCATTTGAATGTCTGGTATTAAGCAGTGGGGAGGGAGAGTCACATCCAGTCTCTCTCTCTCTCTCTTGCCAATTGACTGATGAGAGAGCAGATATGAAGGGTTAGATAAGTGTTATTAGAATAATAAACATAACATATAGAGATGTCATTAAGTGAGATACTTATTTTCAAAGTTAGATATTATGCTTCTTCACTAATGCCAGAAATATTAAGAAATGAATAAAGGAGAGGAATTTTTGTAGCATGGCATTAGCCAACTCAAATAACCCAAAAAAATCATTGTCATAAGTGAGAATTTGTGGACAGAATAGACTATAGTCACAGAGGGATAAAATGCAAAAGGTTTGTTATTTATCAAAAAAAAAATAATTTATTTGTCAGGGATTATTAATCCTCAGCAACTGGTCATTTTTCACTTTACCTCTATATGCTGTTTTCTCTTCCAATCTATTGCCTTGTGTTAAACCTCCCAAAACAGTTAGTTACCTAGTTATCTGCCCTGATGAGTTAATGTGCTAATATATTTAACATTACATCTTTATGTACCAATCAGGCCTGTAAAAATATCCTACTTCATATAAGAGTTGAGACAAATATTATAAAATATGAAGTAGGATATTTTTACAGGCCTAATTGGTACATAAAGATGTAATGTTAAATATATTAGCACATTAACTCATCAGGGCAGATAACTAGGTAACTAATTGTTTTGGGAGGTTTAACACAAGGCCATAGATTGGAAGAGAAAACAGCATATGGAGGTAAAGTGAAAAATTACAGTTGCTGAGGATTTAGCAGTTAAGAGTGTTAGAGCTGGTTACAACATCACAGGATACGATGGTAAACAAGGTTGATATTCTACTTTCATTTGAAAAGCTTGATCATGTTGTCTTGAGAGGGAAGGTATTCAAGAATGTGAATATTTTTGGATATGACAAAGTTATGACAAATAGAAAGTTTCTAAAAGTATATAACATGACATGAATTAACGAAGAAGGAATTGAATAGGGAATCAGTTAGAGAGAGCTTGAAAAGAGCAACATTAATTGAATACCTAGAGTTAGGATTAGAAATCAAATGGTATTTAAAATGGATGAATAGTATTATTAATTAGCAACTGCATAATGCATAAGCAGCATAGAGTATTAGATTTTTTTTTTTTTAAAGTGACACACCGGGATTAAGAAAAATAAAAACACACTACCTAAATAGTGCTTATACAAAAATAGCTGAGTATTTTGATGAAAAAAAGCAGAGCTATTAATAACAGTGAGCATCTACTGGATTTCTGTTCATACTAACATGCTGAACCAACAAAGATGTACATCAGATTGCATGGAGCAGAGCACAATACAAAAAATGAGAAAAATCCTATTATGTTAATGTTGATAGTAATAAAACTTCAGACTAGCATAGAACGTATGAAGGATGTGAAACAGGAAACTATAGTTTTGAACAGGATAAAAATTAGTTGTATCTAGAAGAGGAAAACATGCAAAAATGTTAAAAATATATAACAGTTAATTCAGCTTTCTAATATGAGTTATAGACACAAATAAACTAATTTTATTACAAAAGTGAAAGATTGAAAACAAGAACCATTCCTTAGAGAGAGAGAGTATGATCTGAAGAAAATGTTTATTGCCTCATCCCAGAAGTATGTGGTTGTCGGTGAGGATAGAAAATTAAAACTGTGGACTCCTGACATTAGAGACAATATTTATTAAAAGTTCCTTGTGAGTTAGTTAACTATGTGCCTTTAGCTTTAGTGTATTTTTCTCTCTCAGTTATATGAAAGGTAGGGAAATGGCTTTTAGAAGATAATAGAAGATAAATATCATTAACAAAGTTAAATTTTCTGGAGGCTGTTGGAGTGGCAGAGGGGGAGTTTAAAATTGGAGCCAAGATTATCAAAAAAGTAATCACTTATAAAGCTGACATAATCCTTTCTTTCATTGTCACATGATAACCATTATTCATCATGATAAAATTATGGAAACAACTACCAAGCTGAAGTGTTAACTTTAATTTAAATTAAAATAATACTGGATGTTTTGACCTATACATTCATGATCAGGGACACAAGCTACAGATTCAATAAAGTATGCTCCAGCATTACTATTTTGGTCAACTGTTGACCTCTAGCCTGATCTTTGGAAAGAGACAGATTAAACATAAATAAATAAAATTTGTATATAGTGGAGCTACATCAGTAGCTGTTGGTGAGAGTTTAATTCTATGGTGTCTCCATGGAGCTTTTAAGCTTATTAAGTTTTATTTCTTGAATAATAATTTAAAAAAAAAAAAAAGCTTAGCTCCACTAAAGGTTCCCTTTCTCTTGCCAACTCAGTTTTATACCAGAACTGTAGCTTTAACATTGTATTTGTGTAATCTTCCATCTATTTTTTTTCCTGATATTCTTTTAATGTAAGGAATGGCTATGAACCCTGTAATCTTTCTTATTTGTGGATGTATTATTATAAAGAATTCTGTTATATGTTTTCCTGCTGTAGCCACATAAAACTTTTGCTTGTTATTTGTGATTCACTTTTTAAAGCCTCCTCATCAGAGCAAATTGTTAAGGCTATATTTTTGAGGTGCTAATGACACCTAGTTCTTGTGATGGATGATGGTATCAGTCTGTATGTGTACTGGCCCACATTTAGATTTACATTATAAATCATCATAGACAGTGAGTGATAGACAATCTGAGGGATGTGTGTGACAGTTGTATTCATAAAAGGAAGTTTGTTTTCAATTTAAATGGTGAAGTGAATGCATCTATGTTGCTTATTTCTGAGTGGCTTAGGAAAATGTTTAAAATTTGGCATTCATGGAGCCACACAGTAAATGTATCATCAGTATATTTTGACCATACTTTTTGTTTCAGAGTAACTGAATCTGGAGCTCATTGTTCAAAAAATTCCATATAATAGTTAGCTATGGGAAGGAAAAGAGTGAGCCCATGGCTGTACATTCTTTATGTAGATAGAAGTTATTTTGCTACCTGAAATAATCATAAGCAAAGAGTGCCCTGATATTGGACAGAAATTTGTCAATTAAAGGAAAAAGTATGTTAATGTTTGGGATATTTCTAATAAGGGCAGATATGGCAAAATTGAGTAATGAGTTTTCATTGTTGAATATGGCATTCATAATTTTGTTAAAGTGTTGTGGTTTTTTTTATGTTCGGAGGGATCTGTCAACTCCTTGAGTGTTTATGCTAATTTCTTGAGTAATAATTAGAGTTGTCAGCCATAGTGGCACATAATTTCTGTGTATTTTTGGAAATCTAAATTCTAGGAGTTCAGGCATAATGCAGTAACAGCTTTTTTTTTTTTTTAGCGATGCCTTTTGGCCATGTAATGAATGACTTAGTAATTCTGTTTTATTTTTAATAGGTTTATTTTTTTCCTTGGTGAGCTGTTCAATTTACAATAATGATAACATTATCTTTGTTTGCTTTAGTAATAACAATAACACTCTTTGTTATTAAAAATTGATGTGTTATTTCTACTTTAGTAGTTTAATATTATTTAGAATATTAGATGCTTCAATGTAATTATATGAATGTTGACTATCATAATTATTTTTAAGCATTTCATAAATTACATTTTGATACAAAACTGCTATAATATCATTTATACACAAATTAAAGATGCCAAGAAAGTATATTCTTGGTTAAATCCTTTATCCAAGTGTAAGCAAACAAAGTTTGTGCATGAAGTAACTTCACAACAGGGCAGGGTAACTTATATATATAGAAGCTAATGACTTCACATCACTTACCTCAGCATCTCATAAAGCAAAGCACATATCCTTATGGCTATGTATAATGCTATGCATTATGGGAAGGGTTACTACCCAGACTGGTTTTGACCTTCGTTGAGTCTCATCAGTGGGAGCCAGATCCAGAAGTGATACCAAAGTTAAGTGATGCAGAAGTCATATTTCCATATACAAGTAGTGAAAAGGTCATCATCAAATTCCTGACATGTATACCCTCAAGCAGTGTACAGGATATGATAGTACTACATGAAAAACTTACATCATTACTAACTTCCTATCTACAACTTTCCTCCAAATCAATCTGTCACATGTCAATATTCCAACATTATCAGAAATATCAGATCTTATTTTTTTCTCTTCAAAGACACTTTTTACTGTATCAATCCACCTATATCTTGGTCTTTTTCCTGCCAGCCTGGCAGAGAACACTTGTTTTGTTAATCTTTCCTCTCCCATTTAAGTGACCTGAGATTAGCTCTGCTAACACATTCCTGGATGCTGACAGTGGCAAGTTCTTTCCTAATATCCTCGTTTTTAATATGATATTGCCATTGATGCCATCTGTTCATCCCCCCTAATCTATCTCAGGACTCTCATATCTGCGATCTCTAGTCTTTGGTCAAGTGTTTTACTTCTGACCCAGCTCTCAGATCCATAAGTTAAAACTGGTTTGAACACTGTCTTCTATACAGCTAATTTAGTGTTCCGACTAATTTCTCTCCTATTCCATATGAATTTATTCAATTGACTTCCTACCATACCAGCTTTGTTGATTCTGTTGTCTATTTCCATATTTAATTTACCATTCTTCACTAAAAATCATGTCTAAGTAGCTGAAATGTTTTACTTGTTCTGTAGGTTCTCTATTAACAATGCAGTTGATATTTTCAATGTTTCTTCATACCATATCTACTACAACAGTTATTCAATTTAGTCAGGGAATCTTGCAGACTTGGAGTGGGTTTATTTAGAAGTATAACATCTCCAATTTTGATATCAGGTTTAATACCACTTTCCTTCATAATGTGACCCATATAGGTAATTAATAACAGAGGGATAATGTACATCCTTGTCTCACACCAGATTTAACATTAAACCACCTTCCTGTACTTCCTTCATTTCTAACTGCTGACTTACAACTCAAATAAAAACTAAGTATTGCATGATATAATGCTATTCAAAATGGTACACCATATAACTGTAACATTTTGAATAGCTTCTCTCTTGGCATCTTATCATATGCCTTTTCCAGATCTACTTAACTTAAATACAGATCTTTGTTATATTCCCATGATTTCTCAACTATCTGTCGTAAAGTGAAGATCTGATCCTGACAGCCTTTATTTGGCCTGAATCCAGCTTGTCTTCCACAATCCTTGTCAACTGTCAAGTATACTTGCATATATCTTACCAGGAACACTCTGTAGAGAAATACCTCCGTAATTCTCACATTCAGTTTTATTTCCCTTTTTATATATGACTATGAGAGCTCTACTCCAATCATCGGGAATTCGTCCCTATGTCCAGGCCTGAACTATGCAGTGCAGCCACTGTAAGACTTTTATACCTCCATACTTGAGCAATTCTGGTTGAATATCATTTAGTCCTGCTGCCTTTCCACATTTTAGGCTTTTGATTGCTTTTTCTACTTCAAGTATGGATATGTATTCCTGACTGGATGCCTGGTCAGTGTTTTTACCACTGTGCTATCATCACTGCTTGTTTCATTTAGCAGTTTTTCAAAGTAATTACTCCATACTTCAATGATATCTTTTTCTCCCATTTTCATGTCACCTTTATCATCTCTAACTCCTTTTACAGCACTCTTTCCTCCATTCCTAAGCTTCTTCAACAACCTCCAGAATATTTTGCCACCTTCTTGATATTTATTTTCTATATTCTTGCCAATGTCCTCCCATGACTTTTGTTTTGCTCGTTTTACACAGTGTTTAGCATTCTTGCATTTGTCTCTGTATTCTCTAAGAGCACAAGCTGACTTATTTGCCAGGAACTTTTGATATGCTTTCTTCTTTTCCTTCACTGCCTCTTTAACTTCCTGTGTCCACCATGGAGTTCTAATTTTTCTATCCTTGCAGACAACTTCACCACATGCCTCTCTGGCTGAATCAGTCAGTGTTTTCTTTGGAGCTTGCCACTGAATCTCAAAGGTTTGGTTCTTGTTCTCAAACTTTCATTTTTTCTTAAATAATGTGTATTTTAGTCTACAGTTCATATTTGAGAGCTGCTCAACTTTTATTCACTTTAAAACTTTCTTACATGTTATTCTTTTCAATATGAAATTCAATTTTATCCTGCTCAAGACTAAACGGTGATCACTTCAAATTTCAAATTCTACTGTATACTCTGGTGTCCTGCACCAGAGAGAAAACATTACTATCAACAATAACATAGTCAGTGAGACTTTTCTGCTCCATGTCCTGAGCAGAAATCCAACAGGTATTTGCCATTATTATTAGCTTTGCTTTTTTCTCCAAATTTAACCAAAATATTTTTGTATGTCTGACAATCATTCCCTACTCTGCTATTTAGATCCCCCACAAGGACCAACTTTTTCTTTTTCATTGTGTCAGTTGCTTTCTCTAAAGTCTCAAAAAATTCCTTTACTTCTACCTTAGTAGAACCTTCTGTGGGACCATAGGCACAAATTAGTCTCATTGTCCAGTTCCCCGTTCTCATATTTGCCCACATCACTCTACTAGAGTCCGCCTGCTGTTCAAGAATAGTAGCCTCGTATTTAGTGTTGAATACTATGGCTACTCCTTCTTTTCCTTGATTGTTATGGCCTGAATATAAATTTTGTATTTATTGCTCAGAAAGATCTCTCCAGTTTTTGCTTTTTTTATTTCAGTCATCCCTATTATGTCGATCTGGTACTTATCTAATTCCTCAGCTAGCTCTATTTCTTTCCCATTCAGTCTTCTTATGTTGATAATACCGATCTTGAACTCTGGTGATATTGAGTTGGGGTGGGTTTTAGGATTTGTTCCAGTAGCTGACTTTTCGCTGTTTGCTCTGGTTCCCTGGCAAAAACAACAGGGAGGACCTTGTTTAACCAGGTGATGCCCCAGCCGGCATGAAATTCTGTCATGTTGTACCATCGTTTTTATTTTGGTTTAAGCCAATAAAGAATACAATTTGGTCAGCTAAATCCCAAATTGCCAGCCCATCCTCATTCGTTCTGTATCCAGGTAGATAGCTAACAGGGTGTACCACAAGGTGAGGATTATACATTAGGTCAGAAGCCCTGATCGGTTCTCTGCATTTCTTTAAAGGCTATGTGGAGGTCTCCTCTCAGTTATATAGCTTTGACCCTTAAGCACCCTGTAGCCAAAAGGTGTCACACCTTATTACTAAAATACTCTGGATTAGAGATAGATGTTAAAAGTTTTGCATTTGGTTATACTATGAATGAACGATGCCAAGAAACTATATTCTTGATTTAATCCTTTATTCAAAAGTTTGCACATGAAGTGGCTTCATATCACTTTCCTTGGTATCCCATAATGGAAAGCACATATCCTTATAGGCATATATAATACTATGCGTTATGGGAATGGTCACTACCCAGATCAGATTCGACTTTAGCCTCTATATACTAGTTGCCCAATCATGAAATTAATTCAAGTGCAAACTTTGTTTAAAGGATTAAACCAAGAATATAATTTCTTGGCATCTTTAATTTATAGTATAACCAAATGGAAAAATTTTCAACATCATTTATATATGGCAGAAATTCTTTAAAATGTGTGGATTGTTTAGTTATTTACCTTTACTGACACTTCTGGTTCATGATGAAAATTATTTAAAATTATTATTATGTAGGATCCATGGCAGGTGAGGGGGTTGTCAAGGATTCATATTTCATAGTATATCATTCATGTCAAATTTTGCATTGATGAATTCTTAAAAGAATTTTGTGAAGATTTTACGAAAATGCCATCAGTTAAAAGAACAGCTCTTTGTCAATATCAGAATTGTGGGAAATAACTTAGAAATTATGAAAAACTAAAAACACCAGTCAATATTGACTTTTACAGCTACATTGATGTATCATTTATCTGATCACAGTGGGAAGGTAGTTTGCCATTTTGATAATTGAAGGATTGGATAAGTGAAGGTATAATTGCTTGGTGCTATACTAGAAGCCTGTTGACATAACAGAAGTAAGTTAATTGAACGGACATTGTTTTGAAGGTCAGATTAACCATATATATGAGGGTTCCATAAGTTTCCAGCCTAACTAACTTTTGATAGAAGGGAAACAACTGTCACTTTTCAACATAATCTCTGTTTATTTAAATACAGTTTTCACATCTTTTAATTAACATTTTTATGCCCTTGAAAAAAAAAGTCTGTACTTCATCATCATTATCAAATTCCTGCCATGTATCCTCAAGGGGTGTACAGGATGTGATAGTACTACATGAAAAAAATTACATGATTACTAACTTCCTATCTACAATTTTCCTCCAAATCAGTCTGTTACTTGTCAAGACTCTAACATTATCAGATCTTATATTTCTATCGTCTAAGGCACTTTGTACCATATTAATCCACCTATATCTTGGTCTTCCTCTGGGTCGTTTTGCTGCCAACCTGGCAGAGAACACTTGTTTTGCTAATCTTTCTTCGCCCATTCTGTTTAAGTGACCATACCACCTGAGATTAGCTCTGCTAATGCATTCCTGGATGCTGGCAATGTCAAGTTCTTTCCTAATATTCTCGTTTTTAATAAGATATTGCCATTGATGCCATCTGTTCATCCCCCTAATCTTTCTCAAGACTCTCATATCTGCGGTCTCTAGCCTTTGGTCAAGTATTTTACTTCTGATCCAGCTCTCAGATCCATAAGTTAAAACTGGTTTGAACATTGTCTTCTATACAGCTAATTTAGTGTTCCGACTAATTTCTCTCTTATTCCATATGAATTTATTCAGTTGACTTCCCACCATACCAGCTTTGCTGACTCTGTTGTCTATTTCTATATTTAATTTACAATCTTCACTAAAAATCATGCCTAAGTAGCTGAAATGTTTTACTTGTTCCACAGGGTGGAACAAGTAAAACATTCACGACACAGTTGACATTTTCAATGATTCTGCCTATTTTCATTGTCTTTGTCTTGTTATTGCTAACCTTCATACCGTATCTATCACAACACTTATTCAATTTAGTCAGGGAATCTTGCAGACTTGTAGTGGATTTATTTAGAAGTATAACATCATCCGCATAATGCAAAGAGCTGACATTAACATCTCCAATTTTGATATCATGTTTCATACCACTTTCCTTCATGATGTGATCCATATAGATAATGAATAACAGAAGGGATAATGTACATCCTTGTCTCACACCAGACTTAACATTAAACCATCTTCCTGTACTTCCTTCAATTCTAACTGCTGATTTACAACTCAAATAAATACTAAGTATTGCTTTATATAATGCCACCTTGACACCATATAACTGTAGCGTATTGAATAGCATCTCTCTTGGCACCTTGTCATATGCCTTTTCCAAATCGACAAAACTTAAATACAGATCTTTGTTATATTCCCATGATTTCTCGACTATTTGTCGTAAAGTGAAGATCTGATCCTGACAGCCTCTATTTAGCCTGAATCCAGCTTGTTCTTCACCCAGCTTTTTTTCCCACAATTCTTCTCAACTGTTTCTCAGGTATACTTGCATAGATCTTGCCAGGAACACTCAGTAGGGAAATACCTCTGTAATTCTCACATTCAGTTTTATTTCCCTTTTTATATATGGGTACTATTAGAGTTCTACTCCAATCATTTGGAATTCGTCCCTCTATCCAGGCTTTCTGAACTATGCAATGCAGCCACTGTAAGACTTTTATACCACCATACTTCAGCATTTCTGGTCGAATATCATCTACTCCTGCTGCCTTTTAACATTTCAAGCCTTTAATGGCGTTTTCTACTTCAAGTATGGATATGTATTCCTGACTGCATGTCTGGTCAGTGTTTTTTACCACTGTGCTGTCATCACTGCTTGTTTCATTTAGCAGTTATTCAAAGTAATTACTCCATACTTCAATGATATCTTTTTCTCCTGTTTTCATGTCACCTTTATCATCTCTAACTCCTTTTACAGCATTCTTTCCTCCATTCCTAAGCGTCTTCAACAACCTCCAGAATATTTTGCCACCTTCTTGATATTTATTTTCTATATTCTTGCCAAAGTCCTCCCATGACTCTTGCATTTGTCTCTGTATTCTCTAAGAGCACAAGCTGACTTATTTGCCAGGAACTTTTGATATTCTTTCTTCTTTTCCTTCACTGCCTCTTTAACTTCCTGTGTCCACCATGGAGTTCTAATTTTTCTATCCTTTCAGACAACTTCACCACATGCCTCTCTGGCTGAATCAGTCAGTGTTTTCTTCAGAGCTTGCCACTGAATAGGTTTGATTCCTGTTCTCAAACTCTTTCGTTTTTTTCTTCAATAATGTTTGTGTATTTTAGTCTACAGTTCACATTTGAGAGCTGCTCAACTTTTATTCACTTTAAAACTTACTTACGTGTTATTCTTTTCAATTTGAAATTCAATTTTATCCTGCTCAAGACTAAATAGTGATCACTTCCAATTTCAAATCCTCTGTACCCTCTGGTGTCCTGCACCAGAGAGAAAACATCACTATCAACAATAACATAGTCAATGAGACTTATCTTATTCCTTGCCTCTACTCTCCATGTGAATTTGGGGACATTTTTATGTTGGAACATGGTGTTAGTAATAACCAGTCCATGTCCTGAGCAGAAATCCAACAGATATTTACCATTATTATTAGCTTTGCTCTTTTCTCCAAATTTTCCCAAAATATTTTTGTATGTCTCACAATCATTTCCTACTCTGCTATTTAGATCCCCAACAAGGACCAACTTTTCCTTTTTCATTGTATCAGTTGCTTTTTCTGTACTTTTGTCTGCAAATTGGCCTAAAACTTCATCTTTCACCTCATTATCATCTGCAAATTTTCTTTCTCAAAGGTTTTGAGAAGAAATCGTAGTTACTGGGTGCTAGATCTGGGCTGTAGGGTAGCTATTCAATCTATAGCTGTTTAGCATGCATACACAAAGCAGAATACTCTGATTTCTTCCTAGCTTTCCTTCCATGTTAGGTTCAGTGGCCTGTCATGGCCACATAACTTGGCTTCTTATGAATCTTCTTACTGCTTATGATGGGACAGTTAATCCCATCTGCATTGTCTGCTGTGTGCGTTTGTCTATTCTTTCTAGTCAGTTTGCATGTTTTGCTGGATAAAGACCTGAGTTTCCAGGATAAAAACCACCTTCTCCATTTGAGACTGGCTAGGATGCAAAGAATTTTATCTGAGCTTTTCAACTAAAGGAGAGTATTGAAACCCAGGTCTTTCCAGTCAAAGGACATCATCAGTACTGGCTGAGCTATGGAGGCTCTATGAAGATGGCTTCAGATCTGACACCTCTCTCAGTTTTGCAGCTGTTTTTCCTGACTGTTGTCCAGTGAAATTTAATTTGAATGCAATAACTTTACTGTTGAGCTGCATATACCATTCTGATTTCCCTTGTACACATAAAACTGCTACCAATAAAAAAAAAAAAAAAAAAAGTAAAAAAAAAAAAAGTTTGATTTATTCACTCCTTGAGTGTTTTACAGGTTATCTCCCCTGTGTACAATGCACATCCAGTGGTTTATGATGTTCTATAATTATTATATCAGATATGAAACCCTTAATTTTGTTGTTTAGTTCTGCTTGGTACCCAGCCATATTGGAATCAACAGAAAGAAGACTGTAACTGTTGTGTCAACTAGTGCTTTCTTCATGTATTGTTTGTCAGTTCCCTACAAACTACAGACAGTTAATAAGAGCATATTTAATTAATTGTTAGCAATCATCCTGGCAAGAAGCACTGGCAAATATATTGTATGAGATTAAGCATTAGTCTGGTCTACACAGAAACAGGGGAAGTTGTACTCACTAGGATACATATAAACCACTGTCATTTTACACATTCTTATCTGTTGAGGTCTGATGACCCATTATTCACACTATGTGTGAATAATGTAACAGTTGTCATACCATATGCTGTTCTAGTGAATTGCAGCACTTCACTTGAGAGAGGAATGCAGTTTTTACTAATATAGCTGTTACACTATTCACACATAGCTTGAATAGTGTAATAGTTGTCATACCATATGCTGTTCTAGTGAATTGCCAACACTTCACTTGAGAGAGGAATGCAGTTTTTACTAATATAGCTGAGCCAATACACCAATTATCAGACTCAGAGAAATGTGGGAAGTTTTTAACTTTTTACAAATAATTTATACAAGTGAATTTCATCGTGAATGCAAGTTACAGTATATGTAGAGACAGTTGTCCATTTGTTGTTGTTGTTTTCTTGTAAGTTATTTACTTATTTAGCTACAGCAATTGTCCATTTATCTGAACTTCAAGACAAAGATCCTTCAATTAATTGATTTTTTTCAACTGACTTCTTGTAGGGCACCATGTAATTGTACTTCAGTTATCAGAACTTGCTATTCTGAAAATTGAGTGAAAGGTCATTTTTCATTTCCTCTAACCTTAAAGTTTTTTTTTGCCTGTGATATATTTCAATGATGAAATATATCACAGGCAAAAACTTGTGATTTGAATGATGAAAGGTAAAGGTTGTTGTATATTGTGCAAATCATTATTTTATTATTATTATTATTATTATAATATTTCTTTATAATTATGTGTGTGTGTGTGTGTGTGTGTGTGTGTGTGTGTATATATTAGCATTTTTATGAAATAAGGAGACAAAAAGTGGTCAACTTCTAGTGAAAAAACACTCACTCTTTAAAAATTCATTGTTGCATTTCTGTTTTACTGACAGCAAAATAAATGTGAAGGTAATAAACTTTATTACTAAATAGCTTAAGGAAATTACAATGTACAATAGAATATACATTAAAATAACTTTTAATACACTTCCAATATTTAACAAACTTTGTGAGTACTCTTCCTGTTGTTTCATTTATTAAATATGAAAAAAAAATAAAATATATAAACAATATCCCATTTTTCCATGTGTGGTGTATTATGGTAGTCCATTGCATGTGTTCTTCTAGCAAGTTTGCCTGTTTTGCAAGATAAAAAAACCAAGTTTCCAGGAGTAAAAATCCTGCTACCTAAATATGAGACCAGGTAATTTACCTTCATTGTGAAAAGCGCTGATAACGATTCTGTTCATCCAAAATGGATTTCAAACTCATGTCTCTCCATCCAAAGGGTAGCATTGAAACTGACTGAACTATGGAGGCTTTTATAAAATAAAAATAAAAGTAGTACAACGCCATCCACAAAAAAGTGAAAAGTTAAACTTTAGTTTCGAGCTGCACAACACCATCTACCACCACAAATAGTATTTTTGTCTGTAAATGGTGTGTGTTCTCACAGATAATTTGCCTGTATGCAAGGATGAAAAACCCGAGTTTCCAGGTAGGAAAAAACCTACTACCTCCATGTGAGATCAGCTAACTCACCTTCCATTGAAAAAGCCCCTATAAAGATTCCTCTCGTCGTGACTAGAATTGAACTTGGGTCTTTTCCAATTAAAGGGTGCAATGTCCCATTCTTCCAATTGTACTACAGAGGCACTTGATATGGCAAAAGCATACAACGCTGCTTGGAGATTTGGAATAATGAAAGACCTACAGAGTTTTGGTCTCAGAGGTGAATTTTTCTATTTTTTTTATCAAAAAATTCTTATCTAATCAAATCTTCCGAGTCTAGAAATCTCTCTCTCTCCTCCAACTCTATACCCAAGAGGAAGGAGTCCCACAAGGTTCGGTTTTAAGTGTCACGCTTTTTGCAATCAATGTCAACTCCTCCAACAGTAAGTAATTCCCTCAGTGTGGATGACTTCATCTTCTCTGATTCATGTAATATGAAGATCATAGCAAAACAACAGCAGCAGCAAGCCATTGGACATTTTTCAAAATAGGCACTTGCAAATGGGTTTAGATTTTCATAGCAGAAGGTTTAGGTGCACTTTTGCTACAGACATGGTCTTCATTCTGACCCAGAACTCTGACTAGGACAAACATTAATGCAGTTGCATCAGAAACCAAGTTCTTGGGACTTATATTTGATCTCAATCTTAGTTTCATCCCTCACATACGTTAGTTATGAGACAAGTGCTAAAGCAATGAAGATCCTTTGCACCTCTTGGGGATGCAGACAGATACTCTTTGCTCCATCTATATCATGCATTATAAGATTAAAACTTGATTTGGGGTCCCAAGTCTATGCATCTGCCAGAGAAAGTACTCTATAATGGTTAGACCTTGTGTACCATCAACCCATAAGAATTACAACTGGTGCATTTCAAACCTTACCAATTCTTAGTCTCTATGTCAAGACAAATGAACTACCCTTGTTGCTTCAACATCAATAATTATCTCTATTTTATGCTACAAAAAATAAAATCCCTGTCACACCATCCTGCATGGCCAACTCTTTTTTGGCCATGATGGGAGAATCAAATAGGTAAAAATAACAAAATAGGTAATTTGTTATTTTTATATTTGTCTTTCTCCTCTTCATATGATTATCATGCACCATTAAACTGAAATACAAACAAACAAGCTTTTAAGAATCTAAATCTGACTAAAAGTAAAACAGTAATAAATAACAAAATTTTGGAATAAGTTAATGTAAATATATAAAAATGTAGAAGGTGCATCATTTCATATGAATATGAGGATATAAATATAAAAATTACAAAATACCTAAAAATAACAGCTGTAATTCTGTGCTTAAATCCAACCTAGTACAAAAATAAACTCAAAAGTTTATAATACCTTAGTTTTACCAACATTATTATATGGACAGAAAATTAGGACAGTAAAACAAACAAAAAGAGCAAAAATTAATAGCAGAAATGAAATTTATGAGGGAAACAGCAAAATATACCTTATTTGATCATAAAAGATATGAAGAAATAATGAAAGAATTAAACCAGGACCAATAATGGAGAAAATATAAGTACAGTGGGACAGTCCATGTTTATAGAATGCAAATGGAAAGTCTACCCAAACAAGTTATTCATTATAAACCATCAGGAAAAGAAGACCAAGTCATCCATTGAAGGGATTTGCTGATGGCCTCTGAGGTTGGAACAACCATAATAGGCGTAAATCCTTCAAGTGTATGATGATGATTTTTTTTTTTTTTTTAAATCCCACTCAGAAGGATATTTTTTCTCCCATTTCTATCAGATATATATATATACAGGAGGTGACAAAACCTAAAGTGCATAAAGAGTTAGAGCTTTGCTCTGTTGTGAACCACTTGATGGATATTTGTAAAGGAATCTTACTAAGCTATAAACCTTAAAAGATTTAGTTTTAGTCCTAATTGGACAGTTTGTTCTTGTACTTTATATATAAATTGTTTGCATTGTACAACACTACCTAATTCTGCAATGTATAATTTATTCTAACAAATAATCATAATGTCATTATTCTACCACTTTTAGCAATCTTCCTGAGCATTATGCATTCAATCAGATTTTATCTGAATATTGATTTACACAACAGTGTTCTTAAATTTTATTAAATAATTCCTTTATGTGGAAATATTTTTACATGCATAGTTTTTATTTTACATTTGTTGCTTGTTATTTTAACCAATTTGGCACATCATAACTGTTGATGCTAATGTGCCAATAAAATTCAAATCAATTTTTTTTTATTTTTTAAACAATTAAAATTTAAAAAAATTATATCAAATAAAAAAATCAAATTTCAGATATTTGTAGATTTTATGTAAATCATGTGAAATGAAGTTTATTTAAATTTCTTCCAGTACTAGAAAGAACAAGTAAAGAGTGTCCAAAGGATAAACCTGCTGTTTATAGTGAATTAGAAGAACAGCAACAAGAAGATGAAGAGCAAGAGCAGGAATGTGAACATTGTCATGAAGAATATCCTCCAGAAGATTGCATGAGTGAGATGTTTGTTGATGCACCTTCAGAGGAACCTATTAACCCAAATTGTCAGGTAACTGATCTGGACAGTGACCATGAAATCATAGTTGACAGGATTGAATCAAGGAGTACTGAACTCTCTCCACAAATTATTGTAAATAGTATTCAGGAAGATTCTACATTGATAGAACCTGTTTCTAATGGTGGCTCTTTATCTCCCAACCAGCAATCAGAGGAAACTGTTGACAGTAAGGGGAAAACTGTGGATCCCATATATTTCTGATTTGCAGAAATTTAAGAGAAATATCAATGTCAGATGTCTCAGAGAGAGAGCAGTGTGCCTCTCTGTCCGTGAGTATCACCCAGATTGTTAACTGGTTTGGTCCAGCCGGTGTCTGGCATGCGTCGCAGCCAGAAAGAGCACAAGTCAGCGGAGACACGGTGTCCATTAGCCAGCCAGTTACATTCTGACGTCAGGGTACTAGCTGTTCCCTGTGTGGTTCTTGCTGCATGTCACATGAACTGTGTTGCAGCATTCTCAGATTGATGGCCAGTCTGAACTTGTAAAATGTTTTATCTAAAGACAGTGAACACAAACTTGTAAATTATTTGGAAACGTGTAATTTTACAGTAGCACAAATCATGCCATTGTTTAAATATTGCAGTAGAAACTGTAAAAACACCACTACCTTGTCATTGTTGTAATTAGCAAAACTGAAGGCTTTCTTCTTTGCCTTGCTTATCCTAGATGTAAAAGAAAATTAACTTGAGTACAATCCAAGCTGCCAGGTTCATAGACCATTTTAATCAGGATATTGTTTTATGGTGCTGAAGCTATATGAACAATTATCAGGGCCTTCTGTAAATTGTGAATTGTTCCATAAAATGCATGACTAGTTTCTTAGGCCCAAACTTGAAGTCAGGCCTTTTCCTTTTTATTGAGGAATTCAAGGCTTCTTTGTAGATATTCAACCAGCCACTAGTATTGATGAAGGAATTGTGGTTGACAGTTCTGTGCCTAATGTAGAGGGAAAGGGTACTGTTGCTTACTTCTGCTGATTTTTTTTTTTTTCCCTTCCTGTGTTGGTGGTCTACAGACTGTTCCTGCATGTTATTAGTGTCATTCAAATGATGCCTGTAAATATTATAGTAAATTTTATATGTGATGAACTCATTGTGCTTCTAATTTAATTGCATTAATAAACATGCAATTCACTTCCTTTAACAATGTTGTAGTTGCCATATTTTGTGTTCGTGTGTAAACAAAAATTGTCGAATGAATTACTTAAAAGAAGAATTGAATAATTCATAATTAACTTGAAATGTTTGAAACAGCAAGCAGATAACTGAAATGCTGAAGTATTTTGCCTAAGCAGGAACATACTTATAGTCAGTATCATTTTTCAATATTTATCTTAATCTATTTAGGTTTATACCTTTCATATAAATAGGATGAAGCCCACTCATGTGTATCAAAAAAAAAGTGTTGAAAATTAGACTTCAAGCTTATTTCAAAGAAAGAAAAAAAAAATCTGATGTGTACTTTGAAAAAGGTTGCTGTTTATTATAATTGAGAAGAGCAAATGTTACAACAGATTATTAGATTTTCCATACAAAATCATCGTCACTTTGTTTAGAAATTGCTCTCTGATAGATTTATATTCAACGACAAACTATTTATTTAGAATTGTATTTATTATAAAACATTCCATTAATGCAATTTGGTTATCCAAGTGAAATATAGTAGTTTTGATTATTAATACCACACACACACATGCATTTTTTTATTTTATTTTTATTTTATTTTATTTTTTTTCCTCCCATAACTTTAGTTTTGGAATTTCTTGATATTAGCTTCTCTCTTAATTGACTTATTTACAGACCAGAACAAAATAAAATAATTCTTTTCTTTATTAAAAAAACTAATGCAATAAGTTTAAGGGAGATGGTAAATCCCATATTATTCTACAGCCGGGTATGAAATTCGGATCGAAATCCATCGAAATTCTAGAGTTTCATCCCAAAAAAACTATCGGCGAGCCCAAGTGTAAGTAATCACTTGGGTAATACAACACCATATGTTGTACTACCCAAGTGATTTATGTCACCAGTAAAATAGCCTTTTGGCTTGTTATCGTAAACTAATGCAATATTTTCAACCTATCTATGAAATGAATTTTTCTGTGTGTACCATTTTTGGAGTGCTCAGATAGGCACCATGGCACTAGTCATCGCAAAGAAGAATGTGCATAAGTACTTGTATACGGTTGGTGAAAGAAAGAGCATGCACAGTATATCTTAGTTTTATCTTCAGAAGTACTGTGGCTTAAAAGTAATTATAGAATATTCATTTTGTTGCTATTCTTAAATAAATTCTGTATCACTTGTTTTGAATTTAAGAATATATTATGATGAAAATCATTTTGTATTTCTCCTAGGCATTTAGAAAATAAATAGTATATATGATTATTTTAAGTGAATGTGGTAATTCACAGCATAATTCTTATGTTGTGAATTACAACATTATGTGCTGGAAGGGGAGGTAGCAATGCAATTACTAATCTTACATAAGGAGTCTTTCTCCTTACGTAAGATCAGTAGATGCCAGCCTACACATATTGTCCCTCTCTACCTCAAAATGGCCACAGCACAGTAAACAGAATGTGACGTTACTTTGCACCTAAGTTGTACATCAGTGTCCAAGTTTGCAGGAATTGTGTAGATGCATTTGTTGATCTGAAAGACAACTAAGCAAACAATACTGCATGAAAATATAATCAAGCTTTTAGTAATTTCGGCATTAGACAGTAATATTAAACTTTTACTCCCATATCATATGCACCAACCATACTTAAAACCACACATTCAATTCGGGACAACCAATAACAATAGTGAATTTAAGCCTATATGTTTATACTCATTAATATAAATTGTCCATGAAGGTTACCTAGCATTAATATCTACAATCCACTCATTATGAATGATTATGATAAATATCAAAATTAGTCATTAGAAAAATAATAAAATAAAGCTTTGCTTATCTCTTTATATCAATAATGAAATTAGTAATTTAGTTGCCGATATTTCTGTAGAACATTAGCATCATCAGAGTGAACACAGTGACTAAGCAATCAGTTAACAAATACTGACATCTAGTCACTTGCAACTTACATTGAAATGAAAGCAATTTCTCTTGAAAAAATAATTAACACAAAATGTAAATACAAATCTTATTTGTAGAAAGCTTCCAGTATTGAGACCATGTTTTTTGATAAATAATGAGTTTAATAAAAAATAAACAAATATTTTCTGCTAAACCACAGAAACTTACGTATTCAAAAATTATTATTATTAGACCTCTAGGGAGTCGAGGATTCATCGAGGGAGGTCATGTCTCTCCCACTCCAGTTTTTTAACTTCTCTTTCACTCATTCACACTAGATGCACTCACTACTTCAACATGCAAACTGTTCTACTCACTCATGGTTCTAAGAGAGAAAAATCTAGCTCTTATCCCTTTCTTATTTGCACACAAGCTTAACATCCATGAATGCTCTCGTCCTCCCTGCACTTTCCATATAATGAAAAATTTTATCAACTGATATCCTATAATGCCGTCTCTAAAGTTTATAGACGTCTATCATATCACCCCTCTTTCTTCTGCAGTCCACATGCTCTCAATCTATCTTCATAATCTATATTCCATAATCACGATATCATTTTTGTAACTCTTCTTTGCAGCCTTTCCACATCTTCTTTATCTCTTTGGAACCAGGAGACCAAGACTTCGCACATTAATTCAGGTGCAGGCATATCAAAACCTTGTAAAGAAACAAAATGATTTCCACATCCTTACAAGTCAATATCAACAGTGCATTAATATAATATGCAGATATCCTTCAGCATATTATATTGATGAGATTATGCTTGCAGTAACTGACAAGGCTAGAGATCTCTGAGTTGTATCTGCAATTTTTGTTATGACCTTTGAACTTCAACTTTCTATTCGCTATAACTCCAAGATCTCCAGCCTCGTCAGTTACTCCAAGCATAATCCCACTAATATAATATGCTGTTAGATATCGCATCATGCCAAAGTGCATAACTTTACACTTATTAACATCAAATTGATAGCCATTATCATTTGCCCACACATCCAACCTATTCAAATTACTGTAAATGCTGTACATCAGTAGCCTCTCTGATTGTTCTGCCAATCTTTGCATTAGCAGCAAACTGAAGATATCCTGTCAGCTCCTTTCCAATATAGATCAAACTGTGGTCCAAGGAGACTGATCCCTGAGACTCATCACTGGTCATTTTAAATCTGGTTGATTCATATTCCACTTTCTGATACCTGTGTCAGCCACCCACTTATCCAAGCCAATAGTACATATTCCAATCCCATATTTTCCAGTTTATGCAACAGCCTTTCATGTGGTATCCTATCAAATGCCTCAGCAAAGTCCAACAGTATCATGGTGTATCCATTCCTTTTATCCAACTCAGCCATAACATTATTATAAATTATGAGCGAATTGCTCAGACATGGCCTCCTTTCGGTAAACTCATGCTGTTTCTTGCAAAGTATATATATCTCGTTTGTTCACCCATTTCTGTATGTGAGTTCGTACCAACTTCCTCTAACATCTTTACAGTTGCTCTAGAGATACTGATGGGTTAATAGTTAGATACATCAGTCTTTGTCCCACCGTTGTGCAATGGGATTATCATACATTCTTTCCATACCTGTGGAATCTTTCCTGAGCTAAGACTCAAATTATAAAAACATGTCAAGGGC
Source organism: Typopeltis vanoorti (assembly GCF_054136105.1). Lineage (NCBI taxonomy): Eukaryota > Metazoa > Arthropoda > Arachnida > Uropygi > Thelyphonidae > Typopeltis > Typopeltis vanoorti. The sequence continues at coordinate 115,538,480 of NC_143553.1, forward strand.
CTAGCTAGTTTGATTGAGCATTCCTTTAGCACATGTGTTGATATCCCATCTATTCCAATGGCTAAATTCTTATCCAAGTTATGCAACAGCTCTAGAACCTCCTCATGCATCTCTTCTAGATCTATCTCTTCATATAATGTAATGGTTGCAGTGAGTTACATATACCAAGATAGATCTTGAAGTGAGCAATCATTATTTGAACTATTTCATCTGCTACTGATACTAGGGTAATGGCTGCATTCAACATTCGTTGCATTTAATTACTTTTATTGTTAAAATAACTATAAGATTCTTTTGGGTCACCTTTAGCCTGTGCAGCGAGTTTCTTTTCTTTCTTTAACTTAGCTTTCCATACAATACTTGTAACTTTTCTGGCCTAAGCTTTATATATTTCATAACTCTTCTCACTCGTATTATTGTGATAATCCTTCCACATCATCTTCTTCTTCCTGTGGATCTCTTGTTTAAGATTGCACATCCATTTCACTCTCATTCTATTTGTTCTTCAAACTCTAGGGATATATTCAGATACTGCATCATTTAAGCATCTTTTCAAAGCTTCCCATTCAAAAACTGGTACCATGAAACCAAACATAGTATTCTCCTAAGTTTTTCATAATTTCTAGATTTGTAGTTCAGCATGATCTCTGTCACCAACTGGTGGCAAAACAATTGCATCTTTAACTAAGTCACCTTCTGGATCTTATGATCAAATCTAACACTCTCAAGTCCTCAAGTTGCTCTTTCACATGCTGCTTGAGAAAATTGTTATGCAACAGCTCAATAAATTCTCCTTCTTTCTTATCATGAGTTTTTTCTTCTACTACCCAATGAATATTCAGATAATTTACTTCACCCATAATAATTACTCATTTAATGCTGATCAGAATAATTTGGCAATTCATTTCTTCATCCCCAGCAAATGAACTGCCAGGTCTGTAGCAACACCCCACTATGTATTTCATCTTGTAAGCCTTCACTTCACACTAGATAGCCTCACATTTGGTGTTACATGGGACATTATTACCATTATTGCTTTCATGTGTTTCTGTTCTAACTGGACTCAAGTAATTTGATATCATTAGTAGTACCCTCCTTCCCCCTCCCCCCCATATCTTTTCTGTCATTCTTAAAAATACTATATCCTTTGCACTCAATTCCACTTACATCATCTGACTCTGAGAGCCAGGTTTCACTAATGCCAAGAGATTTAGGCCATGACAATATTCATCAAAGCAACAAATTCAACCACTTTGTTTCTAATGCTCCTGGCATTTGTATATAGATGTAAAAAGTTACCTCCTTGCTTTTCTTATACTTAAATGTACAGTTTGGTTGGTTCAGTTTGGCATCTTTGTTTTTTCCCCTCCTCACACACTCAAAATGCCCAAACCTAAAGTGTAGTCCATCCATTCAACAGATTCACAACCATGCTCACTGACATTCATATCACTTTTAAATATCATATTACTATTACTAAAAGAGTAAATGCTCATTTTTAAAATAACTATCTCTGATATGCAAGAAAAGAAATGTCTATTTCTTGCATAGTTATTCAGATTGAGGTTTGTGAAGAAATCCTTCACATGCCTTTTATAATAATCTACAAATTTAAAGGAACTGCAAAGAAGTAATGTGCCATTTGATACGGTCAGATATCATGGTTACTCACCCAGGGTTGTTGGAAATGAATGTAATTCATAGTTTCTCTGTGTTGAACCTCACATAGTAATTAAATCTATAGGAACAAAGAATTTTGTATTAACGAGAAAGAGACTAGTTTCCAAACAGGAGAGAAAGAAGTAGAAAAGTTGTCTGACTTGTATTTTCAGCAGAGGGGTTGTTTAGGCAAATAATTATTTTATCTTGCTTATGGATATCATGTCCATTAAAAGAAAAAGTCATGCTGAATGTAATCATATTTGTGTGCTGGCTGATTCTATGAGAAATGACATGTGCTTAATGTGCAAAAGTTTGATGATACCAAATTTCTGATTAATCTAGATTAATCATTAGAATCTAATATACAAACGTATATTCTGGTAAAGATGGGCTTTCTGTTGACAGAGAAATTTAATGATCCGTTGGGAAGGTGCTATATAAGACACTCTAGAAAGGTAAGAAGTTGTCTTTTCTATGTCAGCATTAAATGTAATACATCAATAGATATTGATGTTGTTTAAAAAAAGGTTAAAGTTCATTGTGAGACCAGGGCTAGATATCAAACCTATCAAACACGTATATTCTGGTAAAGATGGGCTTTCTGTTGACAGAGAAATTTAATGATCCATTGGGAAGGTGCTATATAAGACACTCTAGAAAGGTAAGAAGTTGTCTTTTCTATGTCAGCATTAAATGTAATACATCAATAGATATTGATGTTGTTTAAAAAAAGTTTAAAGTTCATTGTGAGACCAGGGCTAGATATCAAACCTATCAAACACAAGGTTTCAGAAATGCAGTAGTTGTTCTTCAAAGTGAACCATATAAAAATTTGCTAAGTTTTTTTGAGATAAGGCTGTTCCTTCCACTTGTTAAACTTGTTTCATAACTGTTTGCTTAGTTACTATATTCATTCTGCAAATGCTGTTGTTACACTACAGCTAATAATAACGTGTTACTTGATATTTAATTTGTAATAAAATTAAGTTTCAGGTAACCAGGTTTTTTTTTTTTTTTGTCTGTTTGATTATTTACTATAATGGTATTAACAACATATAAGTTTAAAATATAGACATTATGAAAGATTTAGAAAGTCAATACTGTTTATCCTAAAAGAATTATTGAATTCCCTCCCTTCCCTCTTTTTTAATGACATTTCTATTTTCACCTTTTGCTATCATTCTTCTGGTTGTCAACCTGAAAATATATTGCTATTCTCCTACTGGGCTTTTTGTCATGCCATAAAACAGTTTCATTACTGCAGTACACACTATAGTAATAAATGCAGACTTCCTCATCAGTTCAGTGTCAGCTTAATTTATATAAGGAGAAATGGGCCAGAATAATCCTGCAGAGCAAACTTACTGTTCAGAATTGTCCTGTAAAAATGGTTGTATAACTTATACTCCTCCCAACCCATTCAGTGCTACCTTACTAGTATTCACCTCAGTCTCTTACTTTGATCACTCTTCTGAAATGATCACTATGTACAACTGCTTAATTCATTATGAAAGTTGTATGCACATTTCATTAACCAATTTAAAAAAAAACTTTTTTCCCCCACATACTTTGAACATATTATCATTACAAAGTGTAGAAGAACAGCTCAGAATGCTACAAAAGTACTCAAAGTGGCTTTAAAATAGTTTGTAATGGTTACAAAAAAAAATCACATATCAAAATAGTCATATTTAATGACTAGCCTCTTGTAATTGAAACATTTCTGTTGAATTGCTTTCTGTATTTTTTTTGCTCTGCTAAAATAAAAAAATCAGTGCTCATTTTCCAGATAAATGTACCATAACTGAAAGTTTTGTTACAGTTCAATGACTGTATTGAAAATTTTAATGCCAGTTTTAGTTTTGAGTAATTTCTTTAGTAAGAAAGTTGTGAAAAACAGAGGAGTTTTTTATAACTCTATAGGAATTATGTTGCATTTCTCATTTAGTCAGTAATAATTCTTAAATCAGCATGTTTTATTTCAACAGTCATAATTTGATATTAATGTTATTTCTCAAAAATTTCAGATAATTTACACCAGGTAAAGCATATTTATTGCAGAATAATTTTAAACAATTCCAAAGTATTTTAAAACGTCGGCTCAAATTCTGAAAATGCTTTGAAATTCTTAGAGTAATATTCAGATTCCTCTCACCCCAGCTGTTTTTCTAAACTCAGAAGCAAAAAAATGGCTGTTTACATTTGTTATATCTAAATGTATATGATGACCAGTAAATACAGGTACCTCTCAAATTATTATTGTGTTACTTAAAATCATATAAAAGCAAATATATATATATATATATATACTTGGAAAACTATTAAATTATTTATTGATCATGAAAAAAAATAATAGCTGTGCTTACAATAAAAATGATCTTAAAAGTGTGAGTTGCTTTAAGGTTTATGTGAAATTTTGATTATGTTAGTGTTCATTATATTAATTTCAAATATTTTTCTGAATCTTTCTATCAAGATATCATATTTGGTGTGCCTGAAATGTAATAATACTTATAAGCATTTTATTATTTATTATGTGACACCTTCAAGGACTCATCGAGGGAAGACATTCTACTCTACTACACACACACACAGCTCACCATATCCGCTTCTTAATCTACCAACTACACACAGCTCCACTGTCATCTACACACAATGCAAAATTAGTACTTATTGAATTCATTTATACTCAAAGCATGAAATATATCTTCATGCATCCTGACAGTCACTAGTAATGTTTGAGCAACTTTCAGTTTTTAAAAGTCTCCTTACCTTATTAGAATTACTATACTTATCATTGTTAGGATGTACTTTAAACTAATGATTTATATAAAGAATATAATAGAAGTAAAATAAATTTAAAAGAAAAAAAGCAAGATGCACCTCTTAATGGAAAATTCATGAAGAGATGTAAGCTCTGGTTATTTTATTATTGTTATTATTACATGAGTATCTCCATGGTAATCAAAAACTCATCACAGAAGGCCCTACTAACCATTATTCATAAAATGCCTATTATGCCTCTCCTTAAACTTTCCTTCACTCACCGTATATTGGAGGGGGACGGGGGAGAATCCTTTAGTAACTTCCTGTCATATTCATGATATATATTTTTATCATATCTCTGCTTTTCCAGCTATCAGTCTATCTCCATAAGAAGCATTCTGCAGACATAGTCACATCTTGTTCACTTGTTTTTGAACCCTTTCACCACTTTCTTTTCCAAGAAATCCATGCATAATAGTTTACATGGTTGTATCAGAGCTTTATAAAGAGGGAGATGAACTTCCTTATCTTCAATTGTCAGTGTATTCTTGTTCTTAAATATCTAATGATCTTTTGAGCTATTTTGCCCACTTTTGCAATATATCCTCTGAACTTCAATGTCTTATATGCCATCACCACCAAATCCCTAACCTCATCAATTTCTTGTAGTTGACAGGTGCTGATTACCTGCCTTCTCTTTGATTCTACTCTGTTATATAATCCTGTGTGATGTCTGTCCAGTCACTCTCTTATCTGTGTCACTAGCTTTATATCCATTCCCATTTACTTCAGTTTACATAATAGGGTTCTATAGAGTATACCTGTCAAATTCCTTTGCAAAATCCAGTCAGTCATGGCATATAGCTATTTCCTTTATCCAACTCAGCTATGACTTGGCTTAAGCAGCCTGATCAGAGACACTGCCAATTGATTTCTTATAGTTCAATTGGATGGGGTTATTATAATATCTCATCCAGTTCTATGTCTATATTCATGTTGAGATTTCATAACCATCTGAAGCATTTCTGATTCATCTATTTCTGCTCTCTCATCTTTCACCGCAGCATCTCCATGTGAATGTTATATATCCTTTGCAAAGTGATCAACCAGTAATTCGATTATTTTTTTCTGTTTCTATTGCCTCTGGTTATCTACATTCATTAAAAGTTGTCCTTTCATAATCATACTTCCTTTACTTACCACATAGTTAAAGAACTCTATGAGATTTCCTTCCATCTGCTTCTTAATTTCCTCTTTTTTTTTATGTGAATGCCATTCCTTCTTCTCCCAGGTTGTAAACCTGTCATACATTAATATTATTAGCATGGGTAAGCTGAGGTTAGGTAATCCAGTTCAGATCTCCAGTAAGTAGGGTGGTGTCTCATACAAGGAAAGAGATACATCTGTCACCTAAAGACATTCATAAATATTGTGTCCATGGTAGGATTCAAAATAAATTAATATTTTATTAATATTAATAAATAATTCCTCACACTGTGATTACCAAAATAATTTTATAAAAAACATCTAAAACTTCCTTTACACATTGAGTGTAATGCGTAACGATTGAATGGAAAGATGAATAAACCCTAGCAGGATAAATGGTATATTTCATCAAACACAAGGTCTTCTTTTTGTAAAAGATAATTTTATGTCTTGTCAAAATACTGAAAGAAGCAAAATAAATATTCATGGTGAAATAGGATGGCCCAACTTTCCCCTCAAAAGTCTACATTCAGATGATATATTCTTGACAATAACTATTCTAGAATGAGTTTTACATTTGAAATTTAATAATAAAGACTGGAGTCTTCCTGATATCTTTGTTGCTAACCATTTAGACATTTAGTTTCTTGTAAATCCATGAATACTGGCAGGTACTTACATACTATCTCACATCACTATTCCACTCAGAAAACTAGGTATTTTCAAAGCTTTAGTCTCCAGGACAGGACATTTCTTCCTCATGACTGGTATTGCAACAACCCCTCTTGCCAGCATTTGAACAAAACAGATACAACAATCAAGGCATTTTGCCAAACTCCTGAAAAAGAGCAACACTCTAAACCAGAGTAGTTATATATCATCATGCTACCTAATATTATCTTCCACAACATCACCAAATTAGAAGTCCTACAAACTACTGAATAAAGTTTCTGCCAGATGTGAGAGAGAGAGAGATCCCAGACCACTAAAAGGATCCTCTGTCCTTCTCTGCAGTCCTCAGTTAGTGCGGAACCAATATTTTAGACAAGATGGACAATGATTAAAAAGAAATTGAGATAGACTATTCCTAAGAGCAAACTAGCTCAACTTGCCCAAAAAAATGATTGCTTCATTAGATGAAGAAAGCAAAATTATTACAACCTTAAAATTTAAATCACAAAGACAGTTCCTAGACATGCTTGAGTCCTAATATCTCTCTCTCTCTCTCTCTCTGCATTACAGTAGAACATTAACAAATAAATTTCAACGGAATATGGTAATCACATATAGAAATAAAAGTGGGGTTTTCTTTATTTCTTAAGTCTTGTCTTCATTGGATAATTCTTTTAAGTTCATAATGTCATCTTGAGCTGGCAAAGCATTGGCATAAAAGAATTAGTGCACCTCTTGCTATCGAGCATACATTTCTGTTCGAATATATTCCTTTCCCCTAGAAATCAGTAGAATCATGCAAAGTATTATTCAACCTGTAATTGTCATATTACATCTGAAACTTATTCACATCATCATCATCCCACAATCCATTCCACTCACATATATGCCATTCAAGTAAAAAATCCACTCCTCACATCATTGCTCATACAACTTCCATGGGTAGTCTTGAATACTTTACCCTTTCTCCCTCCATTTTGTGAAACTTCCTTCTGTGTTAATTTTGCAATATCCTTTTCCATCTTGGACATCTCTATTTTACTGCATTTTCATCCAGATCTACTACTTGCATTCCTTCATCTTCTCCTTATAACTAATGTTTTTGGTGCTTATATTGCTTTAGTTACTTATCTCCAGAGTCCTGCTGAAGTTGATGCATCATCATATAAACCTTACCCTGCTTATCTCCTCTCTCTCTCTTTATATATATATATATATTCCCACCACATATTTTACAGCTCCAAGTTAGTGCTACTCATCCATTTAACTCTCATCTCATTCATCCTCCTGATCTGGGTATGCATTCTTATATTACTTTGCTCATATACCTCCCTCCTCTTGACCATTTTCTATGACTTAAGCCAAACATTGGTCCAGAAAACTATCTCTTGTTTGTCACAAGCACTTGTTTTGCTGTAGTTCCACACATGCTCCACTTATCATCATCAGACCTCCATGAAGTCAAGAGACTCATCGTGGGTGGTCCCACTTTCACACACACAGACATACAGCTCATCATAGTGTGATTTAAATGTATCTATTCACTGTCTCTGAATTCATCACACTTTCAGGCAATGCATTCCAATCACCCTGCACTTACCACACAAAAAACCTACTCCTCACTCCCTTGCCCACACCTTCTTATACAGCTTCTAGGAATCATCTCCTGTACTCTCCTCCTGGAAGCTGTATAAGGAGGTCATTCACATTAATCTGGTATTTACTCCTTACCAATTTGTCTCAGTCATGTTCCTCCTCCCTTTATCCACTAGGCTCTGCAACTTGCATTCTCTTAATCTGTCCTCATACTCAACATTCCAGAACTCTGAAACCCTTAGTCATCTCTGAACCTTCTTCAACATCTCTTCATCCTTTTTGAAAGATAAGCAATCGAATCTGTGCCCAATAATGCATATGCAGTCCTGATCAAAGCCTTATACAGTAATATCATAACTTCCACATGTTGTTCTTTGCATCATTTCCATAATCTGCTCTGCTGCCCTTATAATTTTAGCAAAATGTCCACAAAAGTTTAGGTCCCTGTACATCACCCACCAGATCTTTCATTTCCTCTGCCTTCTGTAAAATATCACTACCAATTTTATACTCTGCATCTAATCTTTGCTTCCCAAATTTCAAAACCTTACACTTCGTTACATTGAACTAGTAGCCCTGCTCACTTTCCCATTCACTCAGTCTTTTCATGCCCCCTCTTGCAAGGCTACACTACAACATCCGTTCTACTCCTTATAGTTCTTCCCAACTTTGCATCATCTGGAAACAACTGTATATCACCATTTAAACACTTCCTGATATTATTCACATACAAATTAAACAACAATGGTCTCAGAACAGACCCCTGAACACACCACTAGTCACTTTTGACTTTTCTCTTCCTTGTACACAGCTTGCTGATACCTATCAGACAGTCAATCTCTAATCTCTTGCACTAATCTACCATCCATCCAACTCCATCTGTTCCAATTTAATTACCAGTTTGTCATGAGGCAGGCTATCAAAGGCCTTTGCAAAATCTAAATGTATTACTGTGTATACATCCGCCCTTCTCCAGTGCATTTGTCACCTTCTTATAATAAGTAAGCATATTTCTAAAACATGAACCTCCTTTAGCAAACCCATGCTGTTCAGCAAATAGAATTCTGCTGCTGTCAATCCATGCTTTGTATGCAACTCTTTATTATTATTGTTGTTGTTTGTTGATGATGATGGTGGGCAGTAGATGGTGTTGATGGCAGTAGTGTTTTGTGTAGTTTGAGAATTAACTAGTAGGAAGATGGTGAGATGTGTAATAGAGTGCCCTCCTGCAATGATCGTTGGAAGTGTCATATAATAATAATAATAATAACAACCCAGTTCTGAATTCTGGTCTTTGCTAGTCTTTCAAATACCTTGATAACTCCAGACAAGCAGATTGGCCTATAATTCAAAACTTTAGTCTTATCACCCCTTTATGAAGAATGTAAACTCATATCCAATGCTTCAGTCATTCTGCCTCCAGGAAAACAAACCTTGTGCACTTTTCACTCATCTCACTTCTAATCAAATCCCCATACAGAACTGCTCTCAAATCATTCAATATCTCTTTCAAAAGGTCATCTTTCATCCCATTCTTCCTCATGCTTCTATGCAAATTTGTAATTCTCCTTGCTTCATTCCTCATATGCTTAATCTCTTGCCTCATCTTCACCAACTCCACTTTCATCTCTTCAATTACTGTCTCATTGCCATTTGCATTCTCACTACCTTGCACACCGAATATCTTGCCACTCACCACCAGTCACACCTGCTGTCTTACTGTTATCATCAGCCACATCACTGTTTGTGCACACAGCTGTACCGTCAATCCTGCTTACCTCTGTATCTATGTTCATGGCTCTGCCTTTTGCCCACTACTGCTCACATTCAGAGATGCCTCAATCCATAAGCATGTCATGCTTCTTACACCCACACTCTCTCTCATCTCTCATATTAATCCTCTCCACATAGAGATCCTCAATATCTCCCCAAGCATACGTATTGCATTTTCAGCCTCTTACCATTTTCAAAAAAATCTATACCACTTGCCACTCTTACTTGAAAATTCTACATTCTTAGCCCTCCCAAATCAAGACTTAATGATCTTCATTTCCCTCCCTCAATCAGAAGCAAACACTACCTTGGTAACGGACAAATTTTTTGCTGCAGCACTCACGAACTCCAGGTCCTCTTCATCACGTGCTTTTTTGGTAATTATCCCCCAGTTTCTGCATTATTTCCTCTCCCAATGTATCAGTTCCTCCTTCCAGTTTATAGTCAAACTTCCCTATAATAATTACTTACATTGTGCTCACTAGAATATTTGCCGCTGCATGCTGTTTACATTACATCTTCGTTTGCTTTCCTTGCTTTTAGCTGCAACTGAAACTATATATTTTGTCATGTTGCCCTCAAACTTCCTTCCATGACCCTGCCTCCTTGCTTAACTATTACTGTTGTTGATTGTATTTCTGCTGTCATCAGCAGTATTTCCTTTCTACTACCATCCTGTTCTTTCTATCCATCCTAAAAATGCAGTGTTACAATGCAATGTCTATTGCATTGTAATACTATAACTATATCATGCTCCATCAGCCAAGTTTCAGTATTGCATATTTTGAAAAACGTTTCTAAGAATGTTGGAGATATGATAGAGATCTCATGAAGATTTAGAGAAGTTGGTAAGAACTTGCATGCAGAAATGGGTAGACAAACAAGCTCTACTCTGCAAGGAACAGCATAGGTTTAGTAAAGGGAGGTCGTGTCTGAGCAATTTGCTCGTAACTTATAATAATGTTATGACTCGGTTGGATAAAGGGAATGGATACATTATGATACTGTTGGACTTTGCTGAGTCATTTAATAGGATACCACATGAAAGGCTGTTGCATAAACTGATTTCCAGCGGCATAGATATATTAGCAGGGTTATGCTACAAGAAATTGATCAGGCTTGGGATCTTGGTGTAATTGTGGATAGGAATTTGAAGTTCAAAGGTCACAGAGCAAAAGCTGCAAATGCGATTCAGAGAATGATTGCAATGTTGAAACAAATCTTGATGTGTAAGCATAAGGAAGTCATTTTGCATCTTTATAAGGCCTTGATAAGATCTTGTCTAGATTATTGTGCACAGATTTAGTCTCCCCCAGTTCCAATGCAATAAAAAAGCTGTGGAAAGGTGCAAAGAAGAGGTACAAAGATTATCTCTGGATTATGGGATTTAGATTATGAGGACAGATTGCAAGTATGTGGATTACAGACTCTGGTTAACTGAAGATATGATAAAGGTGTTTTGTTATGTGGAAGGTGAGGAGAGAGAGCACAGGTCCATGGAAGTTAAGTTTGTCCACAGTCAAGAAAGTGCTAAGAGCCACGTTTTTCTAGGGATAGTGAGTGCATGAATTTAAGAGAAGGTATGACAGTTGGTTTGGGTGATTTATAGCCTCTCTCTTGATGAGTCCTTGACTCCCTGGAGATCTCTGATAATGATGTAATCTTTGTATATACAAAATGTGTGTCTCAGACTTTTGTAATCCTCATGTACATATATATCTAAAATAACTTGATAAATTAAAGTTCATGAATTTAATACAGATATAGGATCTGTGATGTAGGGATGCACTGAACTGTGGTATAATATTTGTTTTGAAGTTTACTGAATTAAACTTTATAATCAAATGTTTTGAGAAAAAAAATACTTATTAAAAACTGATAAAAAAAGTTTTTGATGTGTATAAAACATTTGTTTATAAAATTTAATTCAACAAGTTTCAGCTGGATATTTGGTGCTTCATCAGAATTACAGAATGAAGAAAGATTGAAAAATATGTGTAATAATACTTTGCCTAACCATGTAACCCATGAAAATGCAAAAATAAAAAGAACCATCCTGATTTCAAAACCTGGTTTGAAAAAAGACTTGGAGCTTATTAGAATTCAACCCATGGTAGTGGAGTTGTCTTAGCTTGCACTGCTTAAGAAACCTGAGTGCCCAAGCACCCTTATATGAGCCGCTCACTTGCCAAATCGATTTAACTCCATAAAACAAAAAGTGAGAAAATAATATACATTATTTTCTCACTTTTTGTTTTATGGAGGAGGAATGAATTTCAACAGGTCTATCATATCTTTTCTCTTGTCACAGTTCTACCTGTAGGATATAACAAAGGCTGGTCTACATTTTTCAGACCTAGTGGTCTACCTGCTACAGATTTTCTTATATTAATGGCATGAAATTCTGAATCTTCGTTAAAGTCATATTTGAATTGTATGACGTGGGGTTTCATCCTTTCTAATTTTATCCAGTGCATTTTAAGCCAGTTTACTGGTAACCCTGTAACTGTTACTTTTCTGTTAATAATAGAATTTTCTAAAGGATTTGTTGAGAAAAAATCCTGATGAGTCATCTGAACCACATTAAATGATGCTTTCGTTTTACTGGTTTTGATTATATTGTACCAATCATCTGGTGAAAAAATGTTTTGAATTTTTTTCGCATGTGACTCGATAATGGCATAATTTGAATCATTAGGCAAATAACTATGTCCACTTACCAAAAATTTCATTTCAATTGACTCAGCTCTTATTTCTGTACTTTGAACCAATTTCAATAAACTTAAGACAGTTTTGATATTTCTATTTTGTCCGGTACACGAATCTGAATAGGTTGTTATTTTTTCATAATTTTTAGCATAAGTCTTTATATACTTTATTAGGCATGATGAAATTTCCTGAGACCTGCAAGATCCTTCAGTTTCTGGCCAAACAAACATGTGGGTTATATTTTTATTAAAATCATGGCAACCGAAATTATAAACATATAAATTTCGCTTATAATAAGCTACCGATGTATAGTTAGTTTAGGTAAGGCTAAAGCTTTTTCTAAGTCGAAAGAAAATACAAAAATTTCTTCGGATGCTGCCATTCCATCTGCAGCCATATGACTACGAGCCTGTTCAGCCTCTTGTAAGTGAGCGTCCTTTTCAAATTTTGCCATCCGAATTCCCTCACTATCCAAAGACTGAATTTTTATTTGCAAAGAATCTCAAGTTTGGCATGTATCTTTAGACGGCTGCTTGAAATGTAAATTAAATTTAGTGGAGAATACCTTGTAGTAATATTTTTCTTTCACCGGTACTATATCTTCATCTTCACATTGCACGATGTACAGTTCATACATTTTCTTAATATTTAGGTCTGGATTTAAATATTTTCGTCTTGGATTGTAAGCTTTTGTGTAGTGACTAGTGTAGGCGGGAAATTAGTCTATATGTTTTATAACGTCATCGATTTTATTGCCTGGAACATGGCAACCGCGACGATCAATCAAAGACGAAACCTGTTCTTTACAACAACAGTCGTATATTCGTCTGCCACTTATCTGATAACTATCCTTAAAATATTTTTTGCAAACATAAATATCATTTTTTCGGATATTTCGAAAATATGTCAAAGAACGTGATCTTGGCATTTTACTGTCATCCTTCAGGCGCCTTCTTTTTATTTCGTTAACTTTAATACAACCTCTTAAAAAAATATTTTTCTCAAGTTGACTGTCTAAATTATAAAATGCCTCCTTGGCAGCTTCTCTTTCATCCGAAGTATTTTTTCATTGCACTTCTGACAACATCGACATATTACATCTACAAATGTTTTTGCAGGTATTAAATTTTCCCTTCTATTTCTGTATTCCAAATCTTTTATTCTTCTATGCTTTTGCACATTTCAAACCCATTTATCAGGATTACAACTTCTTTTCCGCCCAATCAAATTATTTGTTGTAATGTTTCACTGCTACAATTAGATGACGAATCCAAAGAAATACATAAATGTTTTCTTGAGTCGAGCTTTCTGCTAATAAATTGTATTGAAGAACCATCAGATTCATCATTTTCCACATCTGAATAATTATTATTAGTCTCATCCATCTTGATATTATAACGGTGTAATTTTTCTTTTTTCTAAAAACAATTGACACTAAAATTTACAAGTACTTACTTCTGCGGCAGTTAGACTATAACTGATTAACATGTTCGCTGCCAACTACGAGTGTACACGTAGTTGGTATATGAGCTTCATAAGCCAACTATGAATATACTTGTATGTTGATTACCGCCAGCTTCGAGGTTATTCGTACTGACCTTGAAGGAGTGAAAGCGCTTGGCGTGTGGTGTGGTAACAAACTATGCCTGAGGAGTGTGGCAGCGAACGTGTTAATTATTTTACTTTTTTTGCGATGAGACAGCACTAAACAATTTACCGTTATCAAGTACTTGCTTCTGCGTTTGACTTGCATTATTGCAACGATTTACATTGGAGTATGGAGTTAATTAGATTGGTTTCTGAAATAAATTATTTATTATTCGATGGCCATTTAGTGGTATTAATCCTTATTATTAGGGAAATTTATTATGAATATAAAAAGTTAGGAGTCAATCAAGTGCTTTGACACTAAAATTTAAAAAAATTCAAAAAGGGTGTTAATCGATTTGGCTTGTGAATGCCTTATATATGCCTTGAATTGAAGGTTTTTGATTAAAGTTTTGTTGGCCTCTTTTGAACTGTTGGTTCTCATCAGAGATCAGACAGAAACCTTAAAGGACAAAACTCTCATTCAATACCAAAGTAGTCCTGTAAACTGTGGTCAGTGCATAAGAGGAGCAATATCAATTCATATTTCATATCCGAATATATATATATATATATAAACATGAAAAGTTTAAGTAGTGGGAGCTAAGGCAACTCCACTGCTGAGGATTGTATTCTCATAAGCTCTGATCTTTATTCAGAGCTTTTTATATATATGTGTACACACACACATTTGGTTATAAAATAAGCATGGTCTTTAATCTTTTAACTGCTGAGATACTAAATAACCAGTATGACCCTCCTTGCTGAGTTATTTTCACAATTATAAAATATTTTAGAATAATATGAATAGTTACTATAATGTATTACACATTTTTGCACTGTTTTCTTGTATAAATTGAAGTCACTGAACCAAAATGTTATATAGGAATTTTATTTTCAAGTTAGGGATGTCAAAATTTATCTTGAAAATTATTTGTTTATTCCATGTCAAATAATGTCACACACAACTTCAAGTGAGAAACACCTCCCCAAAAATACTTCAATACTTTAGTAGTGTGTGGTAATTTTGAAAGCAGGGGTGTACACATAAGGCTATGCCACATTTGGCACACATATACAGGCTCTCTTTTCTTTGCCCCAATGTGGTATTTGAACACACATGAAAATGCCTAGTGGGATTTGCTTTCTTGGGTGGTGTAGATGGCACAGCTATTAGGAAATGTCTTTCCCTCAGTCTGAGGGGTTGGTCACCCTGTAGTGGTTGGTCTTGGCATGTGGAACTTTTGAAAAAATTCTCTAATGAGAGTCAATTGAAAATTAGCATGTGTGATATTTTCACCAGTATGTACATTATACAAAATATGTGAATTGAGAACAGTAAGATCCAAGAGATGGAAAAAGAATTTTCTATACCATTTGAAGGCCTTTTGCACACATTCAAGAGAACTGATCATCATGTCTATCCTGTCTACAGCCCCCATATTCCTATTAAAATCCATGACATTCAGGTTTCATTATTGGTGTGTTTGTTGTCCTGTCAACTTTCCCTGATTGTTTCATAGAGTCTGTGTGGAGTGTGGTCAACATGCAAACTTCTCGTTTATCAATCCATTTTACCACCATCATCTGTGTGTCTGGATTCTACCTGTCCTTTGTCTAATTTTTTGTTTAGTTTCGGCAGCCCTTTCCTGTTTTTCCTAACATTCCACATGCATTGGTACCATTTTTATGTAGCCAGTTATACAGAAGAGGGCCAGAATACCAATTGTCTAATCACGTATGCCCTTTCTGCAAATACAATACTTGCCACTAGGGTTTGCACCACAGTCCCAGAAATCCCAAATTCACGTTCTGGAATAATGTCTGTAGTTGCCCCTGTGTACACTACAAAATCTAACACATATCCAGTCACACAACACAAAAAATTTTTGATCATAGATTGATCCCGAATCTATGTCTTTTTGAAGGAATGTACTGTTTGAACTGGAGGCTGCCCTTGAACAGTACTAAACTCTCGTCAATACATATATTTTGAAAAGGGGTAAATACTTCATTGTAGGTTTTTCTCAGATGATTGATAATTGGTTGTAGTTTATGTAGTCTTTGTCCCAGAACCTGAGTTTCATTGTCATTGAAATGTAAATTACATAAAAGTAAAAGGAATCTGTCCCTGGACATGTAGTCTGTGAACTGTGGGTAGCTATGAGGGGATCCTTGGACCAATATTCTGCTATTGTTAGTTTTTTTTACCCTAGCCATAAGCATTATGATTCCAAAAAATATATATAATTCCTGTGGGATAGTATTTTTCCATTTTTGTAAACAAGATTGGGGTGCTGGTGGTAGTTTCTGAGTCAAAAATACATAATATTTATTAGTTTCATCAGCAATATGTTGCATTATATGAAGGGGGAAAAATAGTTTGAAAAAATCAAAAACAGTTGAACCATCATCTATAATTGCTGAAATACCTGAATTATCATTACTGAATTGGTGAACTGTTGGACGAAAATTTGTATCACGCCATTGAAACAATGAAGCGTCAGTACGATTTCTTTTTCGTGGATGCCCTGGTGCTGGTGGTTCGATATCTGACTTTCACTATCACTATTTTCTAAAAAAATAAATATCATTATTGTCACTGAAATCTGATAAATCAGAAGGTAAAGTTTCTGATACTTCTACTAATTCTGCCTCAGTAAGAGAACGCTGCTGTCTGCTTGTCAAAGCCATTTTTACTAACCCTGGAATCACTGCATCACATGTTCACCTGGCTCCTATTGTGAAGGACAGCTCTGATAACATTGTTCATGGTCTCACAATTTTTTACAAAGATAGCGCCACAAAGCAGATAGAAGCTTGAAAATTAGTTCCTTCTAATTCTAAGAGATGGCCACTATAAGCCCGCTCAATTCAAATGCTTTCACAAACTAAATTAAATGAGTATTACACATTGAAAGATCAAATCAAGTTAACTCAATTGTAGCAAGGTCGCCATTTTTTTCCGTGCTCGACCCTAGCAGTTAAAGGGTTAATATCCCCAGTTTTGTTTATTAAGGATTACTTTACAATGCAGAAATGAAGATGTTTGGGCTCTTCTTTGATAAAAAGTGAAAACAAAATTTTTGCTTTCCATAAATATAATGAACTGTCAAATGTTAAAAGTAGATCTGAGATTCCTCAGTTTGGTATTAGTAAGATACTGAAAGAAGGATGTTATGTTCCATCCATATTTTATAACAAAACCTAGAAGAATTTACCAAAGCATATGAAAACTTACCTTTCTCATAAGCTCTGTGGTAAATTTTTGAAACTTAAGTTTTTTTTAACATTTAGCTATAAAATACAAATATGTCCATAATATTCTACACTTTTTTTTATCTTATTTAATCTATATTAAGTATCTTTACTCTCTTCTTTAATATGTGATTTTGTGCCTACTGAGAATTCACTTATAATGAATTTAACTTTTTGACAAAGGATTGCTATGATATATTTAACAGATGGATTCTTGTATGGCCTATGATGAGAATGAACAGTTTAACACCTGCCTATCAGTGCAGTGAAACCTACTCAATTCACTAATGAAAGGGTTCCTGTGCAGAATTCGTGTCCTTCAAATAGGGCAGTGTTTCTCAAAGTGTGGTATGCGAAAGGTCGTTAGGAGGTACGTGGCAATTTTTGGCTATGCATAATTAAAGGAGTCATTATATTTTTCAACAAACAGTGCAATTAGAGATAACTGGGATAAAACAGCATTAACTAATGAATCACATCCCCTCTCCAACAGAAACTGCTATATAGACCAAGCAAAACCATGTTGCCGGTGGAACATATGGTTTTGCTTGATACCACCTCCGTCGTTAACGTGTTAAAACTAAGAAATATATAGTGAATGTGTTTCAGATATTATGGAATTCAGTTGAAGGGAATTAGCATTTCAACTCAACTGTTAAAATGCTAATTTGTCTTTGGTTCGCACGATCTTTTGTTAATACCGCACCAATCATATGCAGTTCTTCGCTGCTCTACGTATCTCAAGTCTTGTAAATTACTGGTAATTTTTGCTAGAAATAATGGGAAAGAAGATGATGCTATTTGGGTAGATGACTTTGATGATGCACACAAAGAAACTGTTCTCGATGCCAAAAGTAGTTATAGCAAGTAGGAGCTTCTTGGTAAGTCACACCATTTTTAGTTTTTTTCTGAAAACTTTAGTTTCAGTAAAATACAGTATTTTTTTTAGCTTTCAAATTCTTACGTATGGATCATTGGTTAAAGATTGGATTTGTAAAACCCCCAAAAGAGAGCAATATAGCAAATACAAGTAGCTGTAAGCAATAAAAAAACATTGATATTGCATCTGGATCAAATGAAATTGATGAGTGTGTCATCTGACATATCTAGAGAATCAAAATTTAAAAATAAATCATATTTTTTGTTTACATGAACATATAAATTCAAATAAAATATATTTAATTTTAATTAATGAATTTATTTTTAATTAATTAATTAGGAGGTACTTAGTAATAATGAAATTTTAAGAAGGGGTACGCGGATGTCTGAAGTTTGGGAAACACTGAAATAGGGCATGCCAAGGCAACTCCGATGCCAAAGTTTATATTCTCATAGGCTCTGGTAAATTTTGAGACTTTAAGTTGCTTTCTACATATGACTGTCAAGTATGGTTGGATTCATAACATTCTCCATTTCAATATAATAAAATTGGTATTAAATTGTATAGAGAACATTTATTAAAAAAAATTAAACATAAATGTCAGTACAAATATTGCACTATTTCCTCGAGTAATAAAATAAAAATATTTGTGGAGCTTTTATTTTAAATTGTGAAATATAGAGATAGAGATTACGTATTGATTTTACTATTAAAATAAATTTGCAATAAATTATGACGTAGGAAAAGAAATTTTTCTGCAATTTTAGGTGAAGCCTAGGTCTGGTTTCTTCGTTAACATTTTCCCTTCTGAGAAAAGTCAATTTCAATAAATATGCTAGTAGCTGGTGCAGAAAGAAAATTTCTCTGAGAAATTGTACTGTGAAATAAGTTTATTCATTAACCTTTTGATTTTTTTTTTTCTTTTCTTATACAATTGAGTATGGTCTGTTACCAGTGCAATCGTTTCAGATATAGTGTAATGCAAAAAATTTGCCTGTTTGTCATTTGTGTGATATTTTTTTTAGATCATTTGTAAACAAATACCATTTGTTTTTGGCAATGTCACGTTACCATTATCACAGGAACTTAACAACAAGGCACGTGCACACAACACACAGTAAATGAGGAATGAAGCAGGAAGCTATTCTTTCTCCTAAAAGTCCTGATGGTACCCCCTAGCAAGCAATGTTGGTATTCTTGGCCGATTGGACTGAAGGTCTTCTGATGTAGGTTCCTCAAATTTGGGGCAGTCTCATGCAACCAAATTTGTTGAGGTTTGGATTGTTTCTTAGGTATGAGGTTGATTCCATGAATAGCCTTTCATATTTGAATTTACTATGGTGTATTATCGTGGCTTTCTTCCACCGTATTCTATGGCGGGTATCCAGTGCATGGTCTGCAAGACCAGATAATACACCGTAGTAAATTCAAATACAAAAGGCTATTCATGGAATCAGCCTCAGCCCTAAGAAACAATCCAAACCTCAACAGATTTAGTTGCATGAGACTGCCCCAAATTTGGGAAACCTACATCAGAAGACCTTCAGTCCAATCGGCCAAGAATACCAACATTGCTTGCTAGGGGGCACCATCAGGACTTTTAGGAGAAAGAATAGCTTCCTGCTTCGTTCCTCATTTACTGTGTGTTGTGCTTGCATGCATGTGTCTTGTTTTTAAGTTCCTGTGATAATGGCAGCGTGACGTTGCCGAAATGTTGGAAGTGTATTAAAATTTATTTTAATGTATATTCTATTGTACGTTGTAATTTCCTTAAGCTATTTAGTAAGAATGTGTAACCAACGTGTAAGCCTTTCCACAAGAAATACCATTTGTTGTTTGGTGATTTTACTTTAGATTCTAACTTCTTACTTGTTCTTGCATTATGATTTGGTATTTCAGTTTCATTTTGTTTTACAAATTCATTGATGTGTACTTTCTTTCCCTGTGATGCCCAAATATTTTATTGCTTGCATATTTTACATTTTTCAAATTTTGAATCTTCACAGTAAGTCATAAAAACTTCAAAGTATTCTCTTTCTTTAGTTATGGCCAAAACTGTTCTCTTTCTCGATATTTTATGACAAATTTTAATACTTCTTAAGATGAGCAACTTTTAAAACTGTATAATATAAACTAAAATAAAACACCAAGGAAAGTGCCAAACCTAAAAAAACAAGTCTTGTATTCAGTCACACAAGATAAGAGGAGTCTTTTCCCAATTGGTTGCATTTGTTAAGACTCCTGTAACAGAAATTTTTCTGCTTTGGGAAGTCAAATACCATATCTTTCTTCTGATTCAGTCGAAGCTGAATATCTGAAAACATGCTGAATACCAAAACAGAATACTGTGCATTCCTACTGTGAAATATATGAAATATATCCTAGCTTGAGTATGTTTTTACCAGATGTGTGTGTGTGTGTTTGTGTGATAAGAACAACTTATCTGATTAAAACAAATGCAGTGAGTTCCAGAGATGCACTGTATGTATGATGAATAAATGCTAATATAAAAATTGTAAAGAAACACAACAAGCAGAAAAATCCATTTCCTGAAACTAATTTCAAACTTAGTTATTAGTAATATAGCAATTATAAAACACTACATTGAATGTTTCATTTTTGTTATGTCTTATGTTATATAGTTATTTTCTGACCCTTTAAAATTAGGGTGAAAAAAAATGTCACGTACATTAGTAGCTTTTACTTGTGTGTGTGGTAAATCCTCAGTTATCCAACCACAGGAGGAATTCAGTTTGCTGGTTGAATAATTGAAGATTCAGTCATTTGAAGGTTGGATAATTTAGATTTTTAGAATAATTTGTATATGTATGGTATACTATTTATGAATTCATATTGAAATAATTAGAAAGTACGTGAAACAAATCAAGATTTCTTACAGGTAAAATTTGTTTCTGCATTTTTGCTGGATTTCTCAAATATAGTATTGCAGAATCAAATAAATCATACGTCTAATTTCAGTATTATTCATTTCAAATGAAAAAGAAAAAAAGTTATTTGAAGTTATTATATGAATAATAACTGAAAATTTAAAATTTTGGTGATTCTTTTGGCATATCATATAAACAAATTCTCACATGATCAAATATGGGTAAACTTTCCAAAATTAATCTCATTTTCTAAAATAAAACCCAAAATTTTGATAAATTGAAATTTGAATCTAATACTTCATTCAATTTTGTTTGTGAAAATTGCTCAGTGAATAAGAAATAAATGTTCTAATGTGTTTTTATTCCCATGAATGGAACAGATAACACTTTTATTCTGAACTTTTTTGGAAATTGGTTGCTCCTCAAATTTTTCCTGGTAGTTCATTTGCCTCTCATTTTACATGCTAGAAGTATGTAAAATCAGAAGCAACAAAAATATGGCACGCAACTAATGCTGGTGTTCATAATCCTAACTGGTATTATACATATAGGTATATTATATGTTTTGCAGTTAATTTTTCTACATTGCAAGTTAAAAAATCAGCTGCAGAACACGTTATATACTACTAATTAAGGTTTGAAATATAAGATGGTGGCAGTTGTCATTAAAATCAATAAAATTGCTATTGCTTGTAAAGTGTTATTTCAGAACTGACTATATATGCTTTTGATTTTTAGATTAAAACCCTCTGAAAATTAAACTTGATAGAATCTTATATATAATTAATAAGAATTTCAGTTAGCATATATCTTTTGTTTATCTTCAAGTTATTGCCATCTGTTCTTTTAAAACAAAAAGATAGAAGATAAATCAAATAAAAAAAACACTTGAAATACTATATTATATACTCTATCATGTTATTTTTTATTATTAATGCAGTTTTTGCATCTGATTAGAATATTCTTCTACTTAAGTTTACTTAAGTAGAAAAATATTTTAAGATATCAAGTAATTTCTTTCTGACACTTTTCCAAGTTACATATCTTAGCTTGCTTTACCTTCTCACAGTTATGGGAGAATATCAGAACATTAAATATCATCTTTCAGTAACATTTTAACTATTATTGATTGGGTTATAGCCCATCTACATGAGACAAAGATACTGAGGATTCTCTGCATCTTCCTCATTTTCCATAGGTAAAGGTACAGGATTAAAATCTAATTATTGACTGGAGAAATTTGTGTTGTGCAGTTGGATGACTTTAAGCATATCGGTAGATCCCTTCCCACACACAAAAAAAAAGACTAACAAATGTAGCTTATGTAGCTCTCAGCTCTACAAAAGTCTCTTTTATTTACAAAAAAATCAGTAACATATTTCCTCTTACTGCTGTGGACATGGAAAAGATTAACTTCAGAATTATCTGTTTTTGCTTTACTCTTTCCAATGAACTCGGCAACGGCAATATAAAATTGCATAGAAAGTAATTGAGTATTAAAATCACCCAAACTAAAAATTTTGGATGTTTTTATGGTATTTACATTGTAAAATAAGACTAAACCATATGCATACTTTTAAAATAAATTCAGTTATTGTTGAATTTTATTCTAAAAAAATTAATTTAAGCCCAATCTAGTATTCATCACTAAACTTCAACTGGCATCCTCTAGAACAGTGGTTCCCAAACTTTTTCGGGCCACCGTCCCCTCGACTCCATAAACTCATTGTCAGTGCCCCCCTTCCTTACCTGACCCCACCCTACATTCAGAAAAGCGATTCACACAACCACAAGGAACGATAATAACATTTTTAAAACAAATTATTAATTTACATCATCATCATCATGCGTATCAAGGATTTAGACCTAGCATGGCCTGTTCCAGCCTTAGAAGTCATCGTTTAAGAGGACATCCTGGTTTTCTTTTTCCTAATGGCTTGTACTTTAAGGCTTGTTTTGGTAATCTTTCTGTTTTCATTCTTTGAACGTGTTTCATCCATTTATGTTTATGTTTTTTAATTTTTTCTATTACTGGTTCTTGGTTTAATTCTTTCATAATTTCTTCATTTCTTTTGTGATCAAATAGGGTAAACTTTGCAATTTTTCTCATAAACTTCATTTCTGCTGTTGTTAATCTTTGTTTGTCTTTTTGTTTTATTGTCCAGATTTCGCTTCCATACATTAAGACTGGTAGAGCTAATGTATTGTATACTTTTAGTCTGGTTTGTTTTTGAACTAGGTTTGGTTTAAATATAGAGTTAATTGCACCTGTTATTTTTAAATATTTTGCAATTTTTAAGTTTATATCTTTTTCATTTTCATATGTGATCATACATCCTAGGTAGATAAATGAATCCACCTGTTCTAAGATCTTGTTATCTATTACTATTTTAGTTCTTGCTAGATCTTGTCCTTTAAAGACCATAGTTTTTGATTTTTCTGTTGATATTATCATACCATAATCTATGGATATCTCATTTAGATCTAAAATAGCTTTCTGTAAGTTATCTTCAGAATTTGTAATTATTATTTGGTCGTCGGCAAAGAGGAGAGTGTTTAAGTTTACTGTAGGAGAAAGTTTAATTCCTTGATGTAAATTTTTATTCCATTTTATTATTATTTCATTTAAGTAGATATTAAAAAGAGTTGCTGAGAGGGGACATTCCTGTCAGATCCCTTGGTTTATCTCTCTCGTATATGATAGCTCGTGATTTAATCTTATTTGTATTTGATTATTTTCATATATACTTGCTGATAGCTTTTAGGATATTATTTGGTATTTGTCTTTCTTTTAATATGTTACTTTTAACTTTGTCAAATACTTTTGACAAATTATTAATTTACATTTATTTTAAATTTAAAAAAAACATTTAATTTTAATAGCAACTTTACATTAAAATCTAATAAAACATTGTATTTATAATGCTATTCAATAGCAGCTATTGACTTGAATGTTCAGAAAATCCTTAATGTGATGGATGGGCTTTATGGAGTAATACCAGTTTTCCTATGTCTGGTTTAATATCATTTAGCAGGGGGTCTTAAATCTCCATGTTGCATTATCTAGAGTCTATTTCTTTGTTTCAAAAGAAGTTGCATGACCATACTAAAACCACGTTCCACCAAATATAATGTTGGAAATGCAATGAGGAGCTTCTTAACCACTCCCCACAGTGAAGGATATTGAGCAGAGATCTCTTTCTGCAACCAAAACTCTTGATAAGATTTCTTAAATTTTGGCTTCGGCTCAAAGTTATTTTGTAGCTCAATTAGTTTTTCCTTCATGGTTCTCACTACCTCAGTATCGGAAAATGGATTTATTACCCAATCTTGAACTTCCAACAAAAGTAGATCCTTAAATATTTCAGTCATATCTTCATGCAGCATATTCAAATGGTCACAGTAAACTTGCAGATCATCAGTTTGCACCCTGCACTTTCCATCTAACTCAGACAGGCTGGGAAATTGGTAGAGCTCATGATGACCTAGGTTTCGTTTCAACAGATTTAACTTTGAAATAAATGTTGAGATAGAAGATTTGCAGCTGCAAATTAATTTCATTAAATTTTGCAAATATATCTGATAAATAAGCAACATCATACCTGATAGCTTTGAGTTCATCACTGAGCTAAGCCTTTTTGTCTTCAAAAAACTCTACAACGGTATCAAAAATATCATAAAACCATCTCAAACAGTTGCCTCTTGACAGCCAACAAACTTCGGTATAGAGCAGTAAACGTTCAAAATGTTCATCATTTTCATCATAGAGCTCTCAAAAAAGTCTATCATTGAGAGCATGGGCTTTAATGTTATTCACTGCAGTAATGACAGTGTGTAGTGAGTTGTACAAGCGATCGCTGAGGTTTTTTGCAACCAGATGTTGGAGATAAATGACACAGTGAATGGTAAATATATTTGGTACTGCTTTTTCAAGTAGGCGATAAACCCATTGTAGTGACCTGTCATTGATGGTGCTCCATCACTTGCACAAGAAAGTATGTTAGTAAGTGGGATTTCCTTAACTTTGAGGAACTGCTCAACAACACAAAATATTGACTCCCCTTTAGTGTATGTATCTAGTAGCTTTGCAAATAACAAATCTTGAACCAAACTTTCTTTCTTTACAAAGCTTACATAGGCTAAAAGCAAAGATTCATTCCTGGTAAAGTTGACTCATCCAGTTGCAATGCAAAGTCTGTTGTCCTTAATATGCAGCATAATGCTTCTTCAACATTAGCAGCCATTTCATCTACTCGCCTTTGCACAGAATTTGCTAAGAGGAATCATCTTAATTATGTCGTATGGTGACTTATATGAAACAGTACTCAGAACCTCACTAACAGCTGGCAGAATGAGTTCCTCACCAATCGTATATGGTTTTCCAGACTTTGCGATCAACAATGAAATGCTGTACGATGCATGCAAACTATCGGTGTTTTGTTGTGAAGCATTGCAAAACATGCTTGAAACTGTTGGTCACTTTTGAAATTTGTCTCAGAGAGATTGAAAGAAAATTAAATTCTTATTTACCTTGTCAGGATGTACCTTCTTCAAATGTTCAATTATTCTGGAAGGCTTCATGGCCTCATTAGAGAAGACCCCTTTCACATAACAGGCATTGGTGCTGTATGCATCCATATTTTAGGTATTCAATGCTATACTGCCTACATTTCTTCTTTGACTTATCTGCATCTGCCATTTCTATTCTGGAACATGCAGAAATAAGCGTACATACATATTTGAAAGCAGTTTTTGTAAATAATAATATTTATCTTTATATTGTGATAACACTTACATAGCCTTTTAGCTATGTAAGTGTTATGCCAAGCTTAACACTTACATAGCTAAAAGCTTCACATTTTTGTTAAGTAAACAAGAATATGGGAAAATACATTATAACACACTCAATACTATTAATGTAAAAAAGGACCACTTCAGAAATTACCAACAAAAAACTCGAAAAATGTCTTGGAAATAATAATAATAATAATCAAAGAGCAGCAATTAATTATTGCACATTTCAGCATTTTGCAGCACACCTTCAGCTCCCCCCATGGTGCCCCCTGCCTCTTAGCACCCCACCCCACCCTAGGTAATCCTACCAGGGAGCAGTACTGCCCTTTGGCAACCCCTACTAGAACTACAACTCACCTAAACTTTCCACAATACATCACGCCTGATGCCTTTTGCAAGAAGGGTGGGACATGTGCATTTTATCAGGTCTTGATATCCCATGCTAAGGATGATCAGACCTGGAATCTCATTTTGTTGCTTTCATTTGCTGCCTTTATTAATTCTGATTTTTATACTAATCTGTTGATGAACTATGTATGAAAGATGATCACATATAGTCTAACCATCCAAACAACGATGTAATCATCTATGGAGATTTAAACATTCACAATTCCAATTGGTTTCCTCTAAACTTCACAGACCAAGCTGGAAGAATGGCTGAATGATCTAACACAAATTGTCAACCTACCTACTTACCAGAATTCCAGATAATTCCCACCCTTCTATTTATCCAACTTTCTCTTCAGATACATGTTGACATTTAGCTGTATTCTTGGCTACACTGACCATAACCTTATCCATATTTCTTTTTCTGCAAGTGGTGCCCAACTGGAACAATCTTCAGCAAGTGCTTCTGCTCTCCTGATCGAAGCACTTGCTAAGTCTAATAACTGAAATTATTCTTGCTACAACGAGTGCCTTTATTTTTGTTCCACTAAATCCCCGATGTTTTTTCAAGCATTGGTTATACAATAGGTGTGCAAAAGCCAGTCTGTGCTAAAAATTCTAGTCTCTCAATCAGTTTACACTATAGCTTGTTACAATTGCAATAAAATTAGCAAATCTAAAGCATACTTTATAAGGGCCAGATACACTAAGCTTGCCTCCTGTTCAAATGCCATTCAAACTTTCTGGTCCCTTGCCAAAGCTGGTTGGCTGTTGGGCAGAACTTTTGCTTTTATCCCTTTTTCTTACACACTGCCATCCTGGTGGAATAATGGCAACTTCTTAAACATAAGATAGATCTCTTGGCATCAGTATTCTTCTTGAACTTTTGTTTAGACAACCAAGACAAAGCTCCTGCTTATTCCACAAACTACATACTGATTGCAATCTCCTCTGATCTTTCAACAGATAGACATAAAAATACTGAATAGCCTGGAATCTAATGAGTCCTCTGACCCAGGTGATATCTTTCCAGTTGTACTAAGAGCTGGTGCTCCAGAATAACACTCATCCTGTATTGCCTCTACAGGTTGTACTAATAGGCTTTAGAAATAGGCTGGATAAAAGCAAGCTTTTATCCAGCCTATTTCTAAAAAGGAAGATAAAAGTCAGTCATCAAGCTATTGTCCCATTGCCCTCATCTCAATACCAACAAAAAAAAAATGTGTTGGAGAAGGTTATCAATAACCAGTTTCTTCACTACCTAATAGTATCCACCTTTGGACACAGGCCATAGAATGATCTGGAGAATTTTGTGGTTCCTCTTGATATTTCCCAGTTATCTGATCAGTCTAGCATCACAGCCTTTTCAAGTTGCCATCGTAATGGTTTCTCTCTTACCCTTTGAGAGGGAGATTGCCAGCTCCCCCCTCTGATTGTTCATTGATACCATAGTGATGGTTTCCTCTCATCTGATTTATTTAACAGTACCTCAAGGCTCTGTGCTTTCTCCTTTACATCATTCATCTTTTTACAAAACCTTGTACACTTACCAGCCACTGAATTAGAAACTTTCATTTAATGCAGTGCATTCTGTACATGCATGCGACTGCCAGATATGGTTCAGTCAGTTGCACGCAGGAAGTTCTGTTTGTCCATACAAGCCTTCTCAGATGACAGCGATCTGATTCCTGACAGACTATCTTAGGACCATGGTTATGCCTCTTAAATAAGCAATATGAGTTATTATTTTCACTGATTAAACACCCGAGTTATCTCGTCTTTTGAGAAACCAGTCAGTTCTGCTTTTTTCAAAATTGTAACTTCAGCCAGACAGGCACCACAATAAGCCCTTTATCGAACTCTGAAAGATCCTTTGTTTTGTGATGCATATGTGACCAAGTAGTTTGCATATATGCTGCATAAGTTATATTGATGTATATCTGCATAAAGGTTTTTAATTCAGTGGCCAATATGTGTAGTACTCAGATGACTCAAGCCGCTAGATTGGTGCTGACCAAATTATGACCAATGCCTTAAATACCAATCTTTCCACATTACCCAGCACATCTCATATCTGGAAGTTCAAAATTCATTACTGATATGAAGATGAAGTTTAAAAACAGAGGTAAACACTAGTTCAATACACTTCTTGTGCTATTGTTTTCATGTACATAATTTATTACAGATTTGATTTGCACCCTTATTAAACATGTCAGTAAGACTAGCAAAGTAAAGTCACAACAGTGAGGATATACCAGTACATAAAAAGATGCATGTTGTTATCAATTGGGATACAAAGTTAAAATCTGGTTTTGAGATTGTCTGGACATAGCACATAAATTTAAATTAAGCAAGTCAGCAATAAGAACAACAACCTTTAAAGATAGGATTAAAATTAAAGAAGTGGGTGAAAGAAAATGTTAATCTCTTCTCAGCAAAGAAAAACCATCCATTCTCATAGTGAAATCAACATCCAACAGTTGGAAAAATTGTTAATTGCATGAATCGAAGATTTAAAACAAAAATTAATAACCATCAACCCTCATATAATAATAAGGCTCTCAGTCTGTAAAAAAAAAATAAGTCAAAAGACATGAAAAAAAATGTATCTCCCATCGAAATTCACATTAAATGGATTCCTTGGAAAGGAATCCATGTACCTGTATAGCATTCATATTAAGATATGAAGAATGTATGCTAATGGAAGAGTTTATTTATAATAACTAAACATAAGAGGGAAAATAATTATGGCAGGTTGATGCTGGTGGATAGCTGCACATCATATTGCTTTTATGGTAGTAGAGCAACCATAGCAAATGATATAGTGGAATTATTTAACGAACACTTCATCAGTGTATATCATAGTGGTGTGAATGATGCTGCGCAACATGTAGGAAGGTGAGCATTGGAGGTGTATTAAGCGTTGCTCAGGTTAGATTTTAATAAGACTGGGAATGGATGACATATCACCATGTATTTTTAAGAAATGTGCAAAAGAGTTAGCCATGCTCTTGTCCTGGTTATTTAATGTGAGGCTTGTGATGGGTAAGGTTCCTAAGTATGGAAAGAAGGCAAAATAATACCTCTCCACAAGCATGGTTCAAGAACAGAAATTTCCAATTATAGACCGGTGTCTGTATATCTGCAGTTGTGATCAAAATGTTGGAAAAATTGGTTAGATACAGGATACAGGATTGGGTGGATGAACATAAGATTCTCTATGATGGTCATCATGGATTTGTGAAGGGTAGACCTTGTTTTAGCAATCTGCTTTTGTTTTATGATAAGCTGATGAATGTGATGGATAAAGGAGAATTATATGCATCATATCCTTCAAATTTGCAATAGCATTCAATAGATTACCATATGATAAGTTGATGTACAAACTGCAAGGATAGGAATAGATAGTGTATTAGTTAGATGGATTGGAGATTGGCTCTCTGAACGATGCCAACAAGTTGTGTATGATGGAGCTGTGTCTCAGAAAAGGAAGGTGACCAGTGGCATGCCTCAGGGTTCTGTTCTTGGGCCCGTACTGTTTAACTTGTTTGTTAATGAGATTTCATGTGGATTGACTGGGGGATCTTCAAATGATTGCCGATGATGCAAAGTTAGGTAGGATTATCAGGAGTAGTGCTGATGTTAATTCTCTACAGGAAGATTTGAATAGACTTTTAGCTTGGATAAATGTGTAGGGTTGCAGTTTTAATGGTAATAAATGCAAGCTGTTACACTTTGGGATACAGAGATATAGGACTATATACTGTATTGGTGGAGCTTCAGGAAGGAAGTGGATGAGATTCAGGATCTTGGAGTGATGGTAGACAGTGGACTGAAGTTCCGAGGGCACATTGCACATATTGCAAAGACTGCACATCATATGGCTTCTATGATAAAAAGTACATTGACATGTAGGGATAAAGGAGGTGGTGGTGCATCTATATAAGGCATTGGTCAGACCATATATGGACTATTGTGCTAAGATATGGTTACCTTATTTTTTATTGTTATGTGGAAACACTAGAGAGGGTCTAAAGATGAATATCCAAAGTGATATCAGGACCCTGTAGTGTTGGTTATGAAGAGTGTTTGAGAGAATGGATTACAGAGGTTGGTGGATAGGAGGAAAAGAGGGTATATGATAGAGACCTTCAAGTTAAGAGATGCTATCAGATTAATACAGAAGAAATTATAAAAAGATTGGATGTTAAGATGGGAAGAATGAGAGGCCATCCCTGGAAGTTGTATAGAAATGTGTTGAAGAAGGGAGTGAGGAGTAGGTTTTTTACGTGGAGAGTTGTTAGTGAGTGGAATGCATTACCTGAGTGCATGTAGTATAAATAACTTCAAAGCTCATTATGATAGACATGTTGTTGGTTGAGTGGACCTCCTGCAATGAGTCTGTTGACTCCATGAAGGTTCCCAAATAATAAGTTTTTTGGGAATTAGAATTTTAACATTTTATAAAATTACAAATAAGTATTATTCAACAAAATATAAGACGTTATGTTCTGTGTTCCTGATCCATATCTCATTACATTTTGCAAGCAATTCATTCACTTTCAGTATTGATAAGAAATTGAGCTATTGATCAGAACAAAGTAATAATCAGTAATGACACCATATCCGGATTTGATGGGTGTGAGGCTCCATCTCCAAGTCCTTGATTTTTCTTTTCCTTACTGCTGAGTGTATTCTTTTGGGGAAGCACCTGCTTTCAGTTGAGAAGTGCTGGGAGTGCCTATAATAGTTCTCAGGAATAGGGATCTACATCAGTAGCTTACCCTTCTGAAACTAACTCAGTGAGCTACATCCATGAAAGTGCTAAACAACATGATCTTGTTCTTGAACTTTTATCAGGATAGGAAGTGCCCTCTCTTAGGTCGTTTTCATTAATTTTGTTAATTAACTCTGGATTTGATGAAACTTGAAAGACCCATCACTTTGCATTGCAAGTAACAGTTTGTTTAAAGCATTCATCACTGAGTATTGTCAAGTCATTGCTAGCATCTGCACTATTAATACTGAACTTGTTCTGATATCATTTTATACAGGACACTTTAGCAACTTCATTGGACCTTGGCAAAGTTGTGAAGGTGATATTATGCATTTTTCATTAGAAAATGAAGTTCATCTGACATTCTGAGACACTCCACACTTTGTATATAAAGATCATATTTGACAGCTTGGAGCACTGTCTCAGAATCAGGATTGATTGAATGCAACCACTTAGAACCACAGTTAGTCTTTGAGAGTGATGTTCTGAGCCTGAACTGGTTTGAACTGAAATTGAAATTCCTAATTTGGCTAAACAGATTTAAGACTGTACAAGGCTGCTGTGCCTACTTACTACATCTGTGGGGAATTTCAATCACCTTTTTGCATATGTGGTGCTGTGCAGACTATGCATCATATCACTGATGACTGCCCCATACCCTCCTTTCCTGGAGTCCTCGGGAATTGGTATTTACTTTCAGGCAGTGCCATCAACTGGTTAACCAGACTTCGGTCTGTATATAGTTTTGCTCAATAATTTCTTGTATTTTCCCATGCGCTAAATAAATAACTGAAATTCAGTGCTTGTCTTCACGATTCTGGCCTTTAACTTTATGTGTTTAAACCTGCTTTACATGTAGTATGTCTATGTTTGAAAAAGTTCTTGAAGATGCTTAAAATCGTTTAAACAATAAATATGAATTATTGTTGTACATAATTTTACAAGAGCAATCCCTTTCACAGATTATTTATTTATTATTGAAACAATATAGAATAAAATATATGTACTAAAATCTTTTGTATTATACTTGTAAAATTATTGCACATGTCTTCTCTAAAGAAACCACACTCTTGTAATTCATTCACTATTCTTGGCTAAGGTTAGCAATAGCATAGATATAGTAATTAAATGCACAAGCTTGCTGAGGAGAAGAATACTTGCTTTTAATATGTTAGTTTGAATTGCTCATGATAAACTTATGAAGAATTGTAATGACCACACTTTGATTTTTTTTAAATTACTTATGTGGTATATTGCATAATATATAAGAAACATATAAATTGTATGCAAAACTGTATTTAAGAAACTTTTTAAAAGTTGACTTAGACCTCCTACTAAAGTTAAATGGTTAACCTGCACTTCATACATGCTGAGTTGAGAGGTAGAAAATTCATCTAGATTTCATAGTTTAGTAATCATTATTTATATCTTGCAGATAAATATAACAGTTAAGAGTAGAAAGAGTAACAGTTGCTTATGTATAAAAAGGCAACTGTGGACTTCTACTTCAGAATGATCTGTATACAAGAACAATGGGACAGTTATATATCTAAGTAAAAATAGTTTATTTTTTTAACTACAAAATCTTTTTTTTTTTTTTTTTTTTTTGGTATAACCATTTGCTTTTAAGTTTTGTCACACTAGTTTCTGCAAACTAAAACAATTAGCACAGTTCATAATTTACTTGTAGCTGACTACTACCTGATCTTATGAAGGAAAGGTTCCATTTTTTACTCAGTTCATAGTTTTTTCTTCTGCAAAATATGTAAACACTGGATAACCATATTATTCATGACCTCATGTCATAAAAAAAAACTTTTCCATTTGTACAGTGCAGTATGTACAGAAAAACAATGTATTCATACTTCCCCTGATTACTATGATTTCCAGTCATATTACACAGTGAGATTATCCTGTAATCTATGTGGGAAATGCATCTTGTTGCATTTAGATTTAACCTCTGAGCCTGAAAGTGGTGGTGAAATAATTGAAGAAGAGTAGGAGTAGTCTGTGGAGCAAAGCAATTTTTGTGTGTGCACATGAAAATGCAAATTGATAGCCAAACATTAATAATCTAATTGTAGTACTTTTTGATAACTGATTGATACAGTTATTGTAGAAATACACTTTTTCTTCAGTCTATCCAATTCATCCTTTACTGACAGAAAAGCTTCCCCTATTTCTTAATCAGGAATATGTTTGTTGTTGTTTTGTTTTAATTAATAATCATTTTGTTTTCATGTTCACCATAATATTATAGAACTATAATTATTTAGGTGATTATCAAATTTTAGAAAGAATTCATTTTTGTGTTAATGAATATTATGTTTAAGTGATTTTGACTCGTCATTAATGTATTCTTTGGGTTTTCTATTAAAGTTCAGTGAACATTTCTTTTTGCTCATAATGAATAGTGGATGGTGCATGAGATTCTCTGAAATTGAAAATGCCATATGGGATGAGTGCCATATCCATTCCATATGGCATATACAGGATGGAAGAGTGATGAGTCACACGTGCAGGAAGAATGAATTATGCTGGTGGTTTCGTCCTCTCAACAGATAGTGAAATTAAAATTAGGACTTTAACTTTATCTTAGACCATAGAATTTAGAGATATTTCTTATTTGAATCATAAATTTGAAGTATTTTTTCTTCACATTTTCATATATCACATTTTGTGACAATTTTCTTTTGATTTTTAAATCATTTACTCTATTTTGTATAAAGACATTAATTGCCCTGCATTGTTCAATTCCTTCATTCCACTAAGGTTTTTTTTGTAAACAACTTTCAAGTTGTTTTCTTTTAAAAGTTGTTTATAGCAATCCACCTTGGTCTCGTTTTCAAGCATAAATTTGAAGGGTTTTTTTTTTTCCTCATATTTCCATATATCGCATTGCCCATGAAAACGTCTTATAAAAATAAAAGGTATCATACAGTAAGCATTATTTTCTGATCCTTGGTCAACTGAGCAAACAAACTGATAGAAACTGGGGAGGGGAAGATCCATATTTATTACAGCTAAGCCAACAGTTATTGTGATGTAAGTTACATTAAACTGATAGATTTAACAATGAGTAATACCCCCCTCCCCTTCCAGTTAAAAATTTTAAGCCCAGTAGTCAAATGTGAAAGTCTTGCAATCCAGTGGTACAGATTTTTATATCATGCAAGCAAATAAACACATTATATATATAATTTTTTTAAACTCTCGCCCGCAAATGGTTTTAAACTCATATATTTTCTATTGCTGGTGAGCAAGAACTCTATTTTAGAGACTAAATATGGCCCTATTGCAACCCATTTCAAGTCATCAATAAGCAGAATTGTCATCTTTTGAACTCATGGCCTACTGGTTAGAGAGTGGAGACACTGTGTGTTCAGCCAACCAGGCTAGCATATGCAATAATATGCTTTTTTGTGTTTTTTTTGCCTTATGACACCTCATTGCTGCTTGTTGATTTTGGGTTCTGCATTCTTTTACCAGTGTCACAAAAGGATAGGCCACTGATATAATATTATTATTACTTCTAAGCCTCCATAGAGTCTAAAGACTTATCATGGGAGGTCAAACACTCACATACCACAATAACTATCATACCCTGCTATGCAAAAAAAGTCTTTTTCGTTTACTCATTGGAGTAATTACCAGTGATAACTTCTCGTTCTCCCATCAGCCTGTAAAATAATTCCCTTTTATCTATCTGATAGGCTTCTCTCACCAACCTATATCTCACCTCTTCTCATGTCTACCAAGCTCTACAGATCACATTCCAGAGTCCTGAGAAAGTCTTAATTATTCACCTTTGCATGCTCTCCAATATTTCCTAATTGCCAAAATAGTCAGATGACAATTTGTGCACAGAAATCCAAATGAGGTTTGATCAGAAGCTTGTACACTGGAACTTTTATCTCATCTGTACTTGTCAGAGTTCTTTTTTTTTGAAGTTGTCTCCTCAACTTCAGTTCTCTATCCATCATGATCACCAGATCCTGCTCCTCCTCCACATCCTGAAGCAAAGTTCCTTCAATATGATAAGCCTCATTCCATCTTCTCTGGTCAAAGTACATAACTTTTACATTTAGAAACATAAAATTGACATTCATGAACACATTCAATGAAATATTCCCACTAGCAGCTTTTTCACTAGTTCACCACATGCCATGATAAGAACCTGAATCTCATGTGCTTCCTAACCACTCCTTTAGGAATAATCATGATCTTCCCCCCCCCCCCCTACACACACAATGGATCTGCTGTGGGCTGAACCATTGTGTGTGTATGTAACAAAATTTTCCTTGTATCTATAATATAATGTAAGATCCCTTGACCAATGCATATGTTCCCATCATATCTCTTCTCTTCCATCTATTTCTCACAGACTTTTAAGACTACATTCCCTCAGTCTCACCTCATATATAAATTTATCAATAATTTCCCAATAATTATTTCAACACAGTATATATATATTATAAGAGCAATCCTGAATATCAGATATTTTTGCTTGCTTTCTATTGTACAACTGCTAAAACTGTAGACAGAAACAATGCATAACAAAGTTCCAACTCTTCTCCATTCTTTAGTAGTTGTATACCTTTTGTAATGCATTCGATAGTGGTGATTTGGTTAGAAAGACAGTAACCTGGGTTTAATTCCTGTTAATACAAAAGAAATATTTATGAAGGCTTTTCAACTAAAAAAAGATGAATTACCCAGTCTCGATCAAAAGTATCTGGAGTTTTCCTGCCTGAATCTCAATTTTGCATCTTGCAAACCATCCAAACAACACATACAATTTACATGCAACACATGTAAATTTGCAATTTACAGGCAAAGTACATTTACTTCATAGCTCTAATTACTTTGGCACAATCAAAACAAATGAACTGAGGAGAACACAGATAAATCTGCTGAGGTTAAGAAATGCTAACTGATGTGCATACAGGATTTTTTTTCCTGAGGAAAGAGAGGTTCATGATGTCTGGTTTTTTGCTGGCAGGTGGGAAGGACATTTTTTTTTTAATCTCTCTCATTCTATCAATTTGCTATCAACTAGTAATGAAAATTCAATATAGTGATGAATTCTACCAAAAATTGAAAAAGTATATTAAACCTAACCTTTGGGCATATAAAGCCTTGATATTATTTCCCTTGTTTCTTTTGTGAGGATGGTCTCCCCACTTTATATTCTTTTGACATACTATTATATCAACGATTATGGAATTGTTTGTTCTTCCAAAAATTGCATTCCAATGCAAAACTGCTATTCGAATTTTATGTCTATTTATTATTATTAAATAGCACAGTATTATATTAATTTATTGAAATGTTGTAATGCTGCAACCTTTATAACATTAATAAATAATACTATAATTATCTGAATAGCAAAGTAAAACATTTACCAAATTGAGCTAATAATAATGAATAAAATGACAGTGTATAGGCAATGAAATGAAGTAACAAAAAAAAAAAAAAAGTTTCCATTGTCTAATTGCATTATTTGCAACGGTAAAAGTCTTAAAATGTGAAAAAAATTTAGAAACCATACAATGGTTCCTAAGTTTTTTAACACTTAACAAATATGCTTCTGAGATTGCCATTAAAGACTAAATTTATCTTTGTAGTATTTATACAGTTTCATGTTATCCCTTATGTGACTATATGTCTACAAGTATTTCAACCTCATGCTTTATTAACCACCGAACTGGCCTTGACATGTTTGCACGTCAGTAATGTATGTGAAATGTCCATTGAAGTTAATATGATGATGTTTGGATACTACTAAGATAACATGGATACCCTAAGCTTATATTTTTGATATATTTTATCTGTACAGCCATTTGGGTAGTTAATGCAATTACTAAAAAAAGTAATTGTAATATGTTCTGTTCAGACCTGTAAATTTAAGTAGATTTTCTGGGTTATGTCTTATCCTTTTATTGGGGAAAAAATAATAAAACAATAATTCTAATTATAAATAAACATGGTTAATTTCTAAAATTTTGCAAAAGCAGTATTAAATTTAGTAGATTTTTCCTTGTACTATTAAAAGAAACTGCAATATTCATCAGAGCACAGTAAATTTTAAGACAAAATGACACTCATAAGCTAAGTGGTATAATGAAAATGTGATTTTCATTCACTAAATTACACATTAAACTATGCATTTGTGAACTTATGAAAGGTTTTGACTCCATTTTTAAGAGTAGCAGTTTCCAGGTGCTACTACTGCTTTAATCTTTGACATGTGGTTTTACCTTATCATGTAATGAATTTTCTTCTACTTCAGGGGGGTGTAATTTATTTTTAGTACTGTAATTACATTCCATAAACAGTTTATGATCAATTCTTGCTTTTAGATACTGTGGCATGTTCTCTAAAGCAAAAGATTTCAGAGTGATGGAAGCATAAATTACAAAAATTATGTTTAAGCTGTTTTACTTAAAATGATTTTTTTTTTTAAAGGATAGCTGCCATATGCTTATAATGAAAGAAAAGTAGAAAGACAAATAATGTTGGTGTGTGTATATATATATATAAAATAAACTATGCATCTACACACAGTTGCTCTGCTGTTGTTTAACATTTTTGTTTGTAATATTCATGGCATACTGATTTCCTTAGAAATTTGCCATTTGCAATTATTTTGTAATAAAGTGCTTTGCAGCAAATTTTTAGATTTGCCATCTTTACTAGGTAACTAAATTTTTGTATATATATATATATATATTCAATGCATAAGTTGTTATTTCATGATATTGTAAAACTGAAGTGAATGTAAGATGTAAAATAATTCAGATGATTGAAAAGTGTTTGCAACAGAAATAGAAAACTGAAAGAATTATTGGTGTTAAGTTATTGAAATTCAAAATATCAGTTTTACAATTCCACTTCTCGAATTTGAATATTTCATATATGCAAAGTTATTTTAAAATGTGTCTTAGTAACTTATTTAAAAAGGATATTTCATAAATAAATACTTCAATGTGTGCAACACTACAAACTAGAGATTGGAGGAATAATATCATTAAAAAAAGTGACTGTAGTGATAGTGTTTTGAGTAAAGAAAGAAAAAAAAATCATTAGTTCAAATTTATTGTTAGCATTTAGTTGAAATTTTATAATCAGTTAAATCTCTTGGTAAGCATGGATGAAAATATGCCTACATATACTTTTTCTTTTCCATTTCTTGAGACATGCTTCTAAAACAAAAGAAAAACCAACAATGTGCATATTACAGTATTTACCTGCAGAATTTTTCCTGATGATGTTCTAAAGAGTTCTTGGTCTAAATAAGTGGAAAGTTTATATGCTAATAATTTTTTTACATTAAATTTTTACTAGTAAAAAAAAAATATATTGCATTACTGAATCAACAATTTTGATTGACTGCGCATCTTACCATCTAATAATGAACTTTGAAATCATACTACATATGTAAATTGCCAATCCTCTGGTACAAGTAACAAACTGAATATAACAATCTTTTTTTGGTGATTTAGTTGCTCCTGTAAGAGCACAGTATTTACTTAACAGAATGGAACATTAAAAATATCAACATATTTTGAACACCTGGCTAATCTCTTGCAAAGTAGTCATCTTCTGAAGCTTCTTTTACCAATCAGTCCTGGAACACAGTGAAACAAATTTCAGAATGACTAAGAATTTTGTTGCATTTCTTCAGATTTCTCCACATCTTTGAATTATTGTCCTTTCAATATATATATATATATATATATATATATTTATTTTAAGAGTTTGGGAAACAAAATGAAATTACACAAATCTGAATTTGGCCCATACAGAAACATCTCAATTTCAGATCATATGGCAATTTTTTGGGAGAAAACGGCTTGGTATATTTTTCATCTTTTTTTTTAACAGTAAGAGTCTTCTAAAGCTATATTGTTTTCAATGGAAGTTCTTTCATCTTTAAAACCTGTATACAGTACATAGCATAATCCATTATTAACATAACGTTGAATTACGACCACTGTTCAATATTGTATTGGACCAATTTTCTTGTGGAAAGTAGCCTGTGCTTTTTTTTATATCAACTCCTACACATGAGAGTGCAAAATCTGTAACATATCGGGGGGGGGGGGGGGGGGGGTATGGTCAGAAAAGTTGTAGCATTGAATCTACTAGATGTCTAATGATATCAGTGTGAATTCACTATATTAATTATGGATTATGACCCTTGATCTAATTCCTTACAAGTTAAACTTCGTGACAATACAACATCCTGGAACCCTCTCTCTGGGGACATACATCATGAAAAAGTACATGTGGGTCCCTATTCTGACCAGACATACTCCATATCGTGATACCATCTCCACTGGACAACGAATGATAAAGATCCACTGACTTGTATTTTTGTTGTGCCATGTCAGATATAACTCAATTCATTTATGTGATGCAGCAGTAACTGCAACTCATTAAACTAGCACACATCTTCAACTTCTATATAGCTAACACTCTGAATATTCACTTTCTATCTTCTTTATGGTTTCATTGGTGGTGGTTTCTCCTGTTTGCTGCCAGATAATCATGTCCTTCAGTTTCTTTTTCTCATGGGGATACTGGACTCTTCCAAATCATAGAGGTGGATGGAATGAAGGAAGATAAATTTATTCAGTATGTTTGAGGTTAACAGTGTGGGTGTTGAGCTGTTTTTTTTTTTTTTTTAATGTAGATCTCCAACAAAAGGTTGTAATCATACATTATTACAATGGATAGGCTAAGGATTAGATAATCTAAAAACTGATTCCTCAGTTATCTAATCTTTGAATAGGTTAGTGTGTCAACTTCCAATAAAGTACCATGTAATTTTACCTTGGTTACCCAACCCTTCAGTTATCTTACAGGAAAATTGCTCTTCCACTGTAATTGGATAATTGAGAGATTACTGTAATTGAAAAGCAGGAATATTATCCACTCATCCAGCAGGGCAACAATATTATGTCAGTGTGTATGATATCCTCAGAAGTAGTTGAAACATTTCACTGGCAAATTTTAATAACCTTTTGCACAACTTTTCAATGGTGTTGACTTATAAAAAATATTTTTATAGCATTTTTTTTAATATGATAGGCCACACCTATATACACCAGTGCTGTGTCTGAGTAAGTGATTAAAAAAGAAAGAGTATTAATGTTTTGTAAAGAATTGGGGATTGTGCTAGTGTGAAAAACAGTACTGGGATACTGGACTCTTCCAAATCACAGAGGTGGATGGAATGAAGGAAGATAAGTTCATTCAGTCTGTTTGAGGTTGACAGTGTGGGTGTTGAGCATTGGCTACTCTTTGTTCTTACATGATTGGAAGAAAATGGGCGAATGGTAGTAGCCAGTTCAGTGGAACATCTCCCAACAGCAGATGGATATTAAACAGTGAATGAAGATTTATGGAACTTGAAGACATTGCCTAAATTTCTTCAAGACTAGTAGATGAAAATTGTGCTGTTAACAGTACTGGGTGGTGAGTGCATTTTTTATTTTTTTTTTTAAATCTAATTTGTTGAATGTGCAACTAGAGTAAAAATTTATAATACATATATGAATAATAATGATGCATGCTAAATGCTAGTTCTAAATTCTGCAAATATATTCCAAATCCCCTCCCTTTTTTTTTTTTTTTTTTTTTTTATTTCCTCAAATTGGGAAAATCCTGCGAGTAAATATGGTATTATGACAATTAGGAGCACTTCTAAACTTTTTTTCATTTTTTTGTACAAAGGATTTCATTTTCATAAAAGTAGCCTAGCAACTGGAAAATTGTTAAAGTAACCAAGGTGCTGATGTGATTTCATAATAAAAAAGTTAAATGATTTGTATTAAATGTAAATCTTATGAGAAAAAATAAAAAATTCATGTGTGCAATAGTGCACAATTAAGTTCATCTGTTGCAGAAATTAACTCTTTTTTTTTTGAACTATACAAACTAATTTAGAAAAATGGTTTTCAAACTCCTTCCCCTTTATTCTCCATCTACTGCTCTCTGAACACCAATATGCAGTTTATAATCATTAATATTAATGAAACAATCTAGTTTTATTTATAAATGTTATATTATTATAATTAATCTTATATCTCCATGGAGTTGAAAATTCATCACAGGAGGCCCACACTAACTATTATTCACAGTTTACCTTTATCATGCCTATCCTTAAATTGATTTCAAGAACACTAGCAACTTCAACCCATTTCATTTGCCACTTTTTTTAGCAAACAATCTAAATGCTTTATCCCCATTAACTGTTTTACTCTACTTCGAATGATGACCTCTTCATCTTTCTCCTTATACCACACACACTGCTTGGAAAGAAATCAGTGGACATCTCCATGAGCAAAGTGCATCATGCCATATAACCAGTCATGTTTGTAGCTGGTATAAATTGGAGTATGATGCTCTCAAGTCAGTGCAACTGTTTTTGGGTGAAATGACTGCATGAAGGGAACTGAACATCTCTGTGGAATGAACTGGAGTGTCAAGGGAGGTTCTGCTTCTTATTAAGGTGGGCACCATGGCTGTTTGTTCCTCATGCTATAGGATTCCATTTTTTGAAAACAAAAACCCGGGACACAATAAATTTTGTAGAATTGAGGGTTAAGAGAAATAAATTTTATGCGTTAGTATTATATGTTTTAAAATAAAAAAATTAAATATTTATTTGAATTTGATAATAACCTTGCACTTTATTTGTGCACATGAAAATTTCTTATTCAAGAATTTTTTTAAAATACAGGACATACAATCCATAGATTGGAAACTGTGATTGTGTTTAACTGCATGAAAAACAAATGTAGCCTCTTGTGCAACCAACTCAATTTGTTGGCTACCTAACTTTTGATACCCAAAAAATGATGTCAATGATTGACTTGAACTTTTTGCAGATACAGCAGACTTGTGGTGCTTTTTTTGTATTGACATGGTCAGTTGTATCTGCCTTACCTCCGTGGCCAATGTTAAATTCTGCATGGCACACGCTACATTTCACTCTTGAGCTATTATTATTATTTCGGACAACTCCAAGGAGTCGACAGACTCATCGAGGGAGGCCCTAACATCATGTCAAGAACAACTATTCGACATTCACACATTATCTATCATACCTCGCCTAGAACTCATTCACGGTCATAGCACCCACAACAGACTCTGGCAGCTTATTCCACTCGTTCACCACTCTCCAAGTAAAAAACCTAGTTCTAACACCCCTGCTAACCACATTCTTGCCCAGCTTCCATGTATGGCCCCTAGTCCTCCCCCCACCAGTCCTATTCTCAAAAATATCTTCTGGATTAATCCTATAGAAACCCTTCAGTAATTTGAATGTCTCAATCATATCACCCCTTTTCTGCCTATCAACCAATTTTTGCAACCCACAAATCTTCAACCTGTTCTCATAAGATTCATTCCACAGACCTGCTATCATCTTGGTCACTCATCTCTGGATCTTCTCCATCAAGAAGAAACCCTGGCGCTATCACAATCACTGCTTTTTGTTATGAAAATGAAAGGGAAAAGATCCTTCAATTTTTCATTGAAATTATTTTCTTTTGGGCATTTTTAACAAACGGTATAACTATTAATTTAAAAAATACAATATTCACAATTAATACGAGAATGCAAGAATACGAAATGAACAGTTCAAAACTAGGTTATATCACATACCCTGTAGCAGGGCCGCCTAGAGGGTGTGACATCTGAGATGTCACACGCCCGGCATCGAAAAGGGCCCCGACGTGTCATAACTTTATAATGCATGGTTTTAATTCTCGTAATAATATATCAATGATAATGGCATATCGAGAATGATACTGTGTTTTGTTTTAGACAGACGGCTATGCTCTTTATCTCGCAATGAGTGTCCGGAAGACACTGATTCTCTCGGCGTGGATCGCTGTAGTTATAGCGGGTGATGACGTCAATAGGCGTTCGTGCAAGGTTGTTTTGCAGTTGGCTGCGCTAGCTAGTAATTGCATTCACAGTAATGTTCCCTGCCAGAACGCTTCGTTCTTGTTATCACTTTGATAGACGAAGGTTTTGTTATTGTTTGTAAAGTGTGCAACTGTATAGTGTAGGCCGTGAAAAAAAATGAAATTATGTATTCTTATTAATTTGATTTTTTAATTATTAAAATTATATTTTTAATAATAAAAATTTGACCAACAGAAATGTATCATCATAAATCTGGAAATCAAAAACGAAAGGAGAAAAAGGATCGTGAGAAGGCAAAAGAAGATTTAAAAAAACAAGCATTTGCTACTCAAATATTTGAAGACCGAAGAACACTAAGATATTGAAATTTCAAGTAAACAATGTGCTAATAGTATAACTGCTG
The DNA here is from genome assembly GCF_054136105.1 of Typopeltis vanoorti. Taxonomy (NCBI): domain Eukaryota; kingdom Metazoa; phylum Arthropoda; class Arachnida; order Uropygi; family Thelyphonidae; genus Typopeltis; species Typopeltis vanoorti. The sequence goes on from NC_143553.1 coordinate 115,581,781, forward strand.
ACAAAAGTAATAAAAAATCTTCACCTGGACCTGCAGCAGCTAACTCTGAAGTGAACACTGAAATAGACGCTAGGGGCAATTTAAACCTTCAAGATAAAAAAAAAAAAAGTTGCTTGGACCTGGAATTGAAGCAACGATCAGCACTACAACCGATGCAGTTGGTAACAACGATTTAATATTTAATATATGAAGAATTTACTTCAACTGGAGGTGAAGCTGAAGCGACTACCAACTTACAAGCTACCGAAGTTATAAATTACGAAGATCCAGGTACTTGGCTAGATTTCTTTAGTGATGTAAATCGGCAATTAATAGTTGTTAAAGGACTAAAATCCGAATCTGAGTTAAATGATATGGTCAAGTTAATGCCAAAAGATTGTAAAGGTAGAAAATTTTCTTCATATTTACTTTATTCTCAGTTATCAAATGGCCGTGATCAGTTAGTTCGAGACTGATCACGCTGGAGTTCAAGCAAACAAGCCTTATATTGTGTTACCTGCCTATTATTTAGCAATGATAAAAAAAAAAAAACTTGTCAGCGATTTAAGTAAATCAGAAGGATTTTGTCCTCTAAAACAAAAGTGGCAAATGTTATATACACGTTTGCCTGATAATGAAAAATCGCGATCTCATAAAGAGTGCTACTTATCCTGGAGGCAATTAGAACAATCTCTAACTGCTAACGGAGTAAACAACAAAATGGAAAATTTAGTTATTAACGAAACAAAAAAATTTTATGAATTGCTTAAAAGGTTGCTTCATGTAATTTTATTTTTAGCGTCTAGAAATGTATCATTTCGTGGTGCTAATCAACAAATTGGTAATCCACATAATGGGAACTTTCTGGGGATATTAGAATTAATTGCGCATCATGATTCCATACTAAAAGAACATTTACAAAAGGTAAAAGAATCCCAAAACACTGGCCAACGACTTCAGGCCCATTATTTATCATGGCAAACTCAAAATGAATTCATTGACATTTGCAGCAATTTTGTATTAAAATTTTAAGCAAAAGAAAGAAGGCCATTTATTATTCAACAATTTGTGACAACTCCAGATTCGTCACATATCGAGCAAAATGTTTTAATACTACGATATGTTTTCAGAGATTCTTTAACTCAAAATTGGATAATTCTTGAAAGGTTTATAGAATTTCTTGATTTTTATCATAAAACTGGAGAAGAAAGCAAAAAAATTATTAGAACGCTTCAATCAACTAGAAATTGATATACAAGACTGCAGAGGTCAGGGATATGAGTGGAAAAATAAAAGGTGTTCGCTCTTTTATTGTAAAAGAAAATGAAACTTCTCTTTATTCCCCATGTGCAGCACATTCACTGAATGTAGTGGGCGTAAATGCAGCTAAATGTTGTTCGGAAAGTACAATATATTTTGGAAACTTGGAGCGTTTATTTGCATTTTTTAGCTCAAGCCCAATGAGATGGCAAATTTTATTAGAAAAAACTGGCTGTTCTCTTCATGGTCTATCTCAAACTCGCTGGAGTTGTAGAATCGATGGGGTGAGACCGGTTGCTCAGAAGCTTCCAAGTGTTTTAAAAGCTTTAGAAGATGTAATTTTGACTGGGAAATTATCAAATGAAGGCCATTCTGAAGCTGTTGGTCTAAAACGATATTTTTCAAGTTTCAAAGCAATACTTTTTGCAACAATTTGGTTTAAAATTTTAGCTTCCATTGACGAACAAAACAAAATATTTCAATCTAGTACCATATCGATTGATATTGCAACAGCAAATGTTGAATCTCTTCTGAAAAAACTTAACATTTTAGAAATAAGTGGCAAGATGTTCTCTCTGAAGCTACACTTGTTGCAATTCAATTGAGTATAACCCCAAATGTCGAAAGCGAAGAGAATAAAGCTAGCAGATGGGGATGATACACAAGGACATTTTAAAAGAACTATATTTTGTTATACTATATACAATTATTTCGCAACTTCACATGCGTTTCACATCATTAAAAAACATTCAGAATTTATTTTCACCAATATTGTCAAACAATGAATCATCAAGAAATTTCTGACTCGTGCAATAATTTAATAAATAAATATTCGAAAGACTTAATTTTTAACGTCTTTCATCTCTGAAAGACGAAATCTATCACACAAAAAAAGATTTATAACGCCACGTTTAAAGATGTTATACCAGGACTAGATTTAATAAATATCATTTATAAATTTCAACTTCACGGTGTTTTTCCCGAAATATGTACTTCAATCAGAATGTTTTGCACTATACCAGTAACAGTTGCCAAAGGTGAAAGAGCTTCTGTAGATCATCAATGCTCCAGGAAAGATTAAACAACTTAGCTTTGCTATCAATAGAACATGACCTGGCAATGAAAATTGATTATGACATGATGATTAAAGATTTCTCTAACTATAAAGTGAGGAAGTGTATTTGGCAATAAAAATTTAAAATTTTTCTTTTTATTTAATTTTTGTATGGTATGTAATGTATCGAGTTTTGAATTTATTGTATACTTTTTGTTAATAAATGTTTAATGTTTTATATGACTTTTTTTATTAAACAAAAGTGATGCACTTTTTTAAGTGGGGCCTGGACCACAGACTTGTCACGGGCCCGAAGGTTTCTCTCAGCGGCTCTGCCCTGTAGCGATATAAAAACAATTTAGCGCTTGACGTGTGGAGCTTAGTTTGCATAGCGTACGATATCCGATGTTCCGAAATGTTTTTCATTGGTTGAAAGAAAATGAACTATCGTTGCGCGTTAATATTCAAAAACATGTCGATCAATGAGAAACATTTTGGACCTTCGGATATCGAACTAAGCTTGACAAAAGATTGCTAAAAATTTACGGCCGACCAGACGAACGAAATAGATGCGTGGTTGCGGTTAGTTAAACATACTGTTGGGCGACTGTCTCCCTCATTCTGGCATTCTTTTCTCCGGCTGAATGAAATGTATGGAACTAAATCGTTTTCCCAAAATTCTAATATTCTAGTAATTCACCGAACTACAAAATAAATATGTCTGCTTTTTTTTTTGTAAACATACAATTTTAAAAGCATCCCAAAATATTACGACTTGTTCTTATTAGAAATGTTAATATTTTTATATTGTAAAAAATCCAGGACATTTAGCGTGCCGAACTAAACATATCGGGACGCCGGGACAGAAGTAATAAAACGGGACGTATGGGATTCCTATGCTATGGTGTCCATTTAGTTCTTTCCAAGCAGCGTATATTGAATAATCCCCACATCCATTCTTATAAAACCCTTTTAGAAACATATGTTGTTAGTGTAGGAGGGTATCAAGGATACCAGTATTAGCATTCAGATTCAAGATTTGTTAGAAGTACTTCTCCTTGCTAGAACCATTGAGGGCTACCGTTATTCCATTCTATGTTAGTACATAAGGAGGAGGCTATTTTAAGGGTTTAAAAATTTGAGAGTCTGGGAGAAGAAGAATAATCCCTTGTGTGAGACCGGCTAACTCACCTTTAATCGAAAAGGCCTGATAAACACCTCACATCATGGATGAAAATCAAATCCAGGTCATTCTGATTAAAGGGCTTTATCCATTCCGACTGAGAAAAGGAGATATGCGGAAAGAGTTGCTACAGAAGCTCTTGGCAACTGTTTCCGCATATCCCCTCTTCTCTGTCAGTTAATTTATTTAACCCACAAAATCTTCATGTGAAGCATTCTACAGAAAAAATCATCTTGTTCACCTACCTCTGAATTCTCTCAACCACTTCATCCCCAAGTGACCAAATCTGAGCACATGATCCAGATGCAAGGTTATCAAACCCTTATAAAGAGGGATAATGACTTTTTGCATGCCAGTCAGAATGTTTTTAAACACCCATGAAATTTTCTGTGCTGTTTTGCCAATTTTTACAGCTTGGCCTCTGAATTTCAGTTTTCTGCCAACCATGATTGTCAAATCTCTGGTCTCATCAATTATCAGATATCCAATTCAAAGTGCATAATTATATTTTGCCACATGCCCACTCAGTCTCCAAAAGTTGATAGGGCTAAATGGCCTCGCCTACTCCCGTATACGGGAATAAAAAGGCGTTAGCTGACTTTTTTTTTTTTGAAAGAAAAAAATCATTATTCTTTGTCCACATTGTTATTCTTATTTGAGTCATGAGGTATCTCTTTACTGTTGCTCTCCCCTAACTTAGCAAACAACTGAATATCACTCATTAGATTTTTCCTCCATTTACATCAATTATCATTTATTTATATAGAGATTAAGGAACAATCGACCAAGAACAGATCTTTGTGGCATACCACTGATCACCTGCTTAATCTTTATTCTACTTCATATACTACCTTTTGATGTCTGGTTGATAATTCTTCTGTCCTATGCCTTTGCAAAGCCCAAGAATATCAGTGTAGGCATTGCCTTTATCCAATTACCATTACTCTGTTACAATAATGAAATGGTAAATTGCTGAGCCAAGACCTCTCCTTAACAAACCCACTCTTACGATAATAATAGGTCTCTAATTTTCACTCTGTTTTGGATCTCTTAAGTGATAGCACACTCTTAAGCTCCTCCCGCTATCCTGGGACTCTGCCAAAGCTGGACTTAAACCTTAATTTAATTAAACTTCCCTTACACATTTATGCAATACACACATTGATATCCTATCTAATCCTATTACAGAATTCACCCAGATTTTGCAATATTCCAAGCACCCCAGTTCATTCACCTCAAAGCCCACATCAGGCACTAATTTACCTACATTCTCATGATAAACGTCTGCAAAATAAACAGCAGTTCAACTGTTTCTTCAGGTTCTGTACCAGCAGAATTTCTTAATGCAGGTTTTCTTTATTATTTCACATGCACTCCTAACATTTTCACTTGTTACACAAAGCACAGTCACGCTCTTCAATTCAAAGTAAAATTGCTACCTTGTATATATAGAAAAATTCTCTGAAGTTATCACCTAGAAAAGTTACATACTGGAAAAGAAAAGTGTCCTGAAAGAATAATCTTTCCATAAGATTAACTACATTGTCTCAATTAAATTTTTATTCAGTTTGTCCCAAAATGTCTTGCCATTGCTTTGTTTTTTTTTTCTTTCCAACCCCTGCTAAATATGTTTTATCATCTTCTACTTAATCATTACCTGTAGAACTTCCAATCTGCCAACACATGATTTCTTAACAAGCTCCCTTTCCAAATATACTATGGATGTCAGTTCTCCCCTTGGTAACTCTGACTGCAACCTTATGCCTCCCTTGACACTTATAAGAGCGCCTATTTAGAACACTTGTATTGCCAAAGGACATATATTTCTTCATTTTATATTCTGCCAATCCAAACTGAGTAACAGAAATCATCCTCTCATGAATGAACGCCTTTATTCCACCTAAACTTTTTCACTGCAGTACAAACAAAAATATGGCACTGTACAAATAGTTCAAACCGAATTCTCCAGCTACACACCCAACCTGTGTTACAGCTCGCAACAGTTGTAAATAAATAAATCCGAATCAGATTTTGAAAGATCAAATGCATACTTGCATCAAATCCAAATAACCCTTGAGCTTTCTCATCCCTTACCAAGTTGCTACTCTCGCATGTTTTCTCTGCTAATCTGGATACGGTAGTATCACCCAAAGACAAGGCTGACCTACTAGTAATGTCAACTCCTTCAATGATGACCAAGACAAAGTTCCTTTCACTTTACTAGGAACTGTCCCTTCCACACTACCCCTAAATATCTGGTCCTGATGTCCCATCTCTTGTGCTGAAACGTCAGCTCTAGAACTAACACCTATCCTATATTACCTCAACTGACATTTATCATATAGTATAGAAACGTCCTTATTCCAAATAAAAGTGATAAAAGTCAACCAACAAACTGCTGACGAATTTCTCATTTTATATTCTCAAAAACTTGAAACCACAAGCAGCCAACCTCTGTGCTTCCCGAAGGCCCACCCGCTAGTTAATAACCAGCAATATCGATTCTGCCACCTTCAATCCACAGCTGCCTTCACCACCTATCTCTGGACTTATGTCATGGAAAAACTTGGAGAAATTCAAGTGGTCACTGTCTACATTTCTTGTATTTGTGAATGGGTCAGGCATTGAAGCCTGCTCACCAAGCTATCATCCTATGATCTGCCTTCCATCTAAGGAGAGAAAGCCTCCATCATGCCTTGTAATGAGGATCAAAGAGACAGTTTCTTATCCTCAGATTTCCCCACCAATGTGGGTACCTTGGGGCTCTGCACTTTCATTCACTCTCTTCATCCTGGGCATAAATGACCTACTCTCATTGACCAAGTCCTCTCCATAGCTTCTAATAAGAGTACATTCCATTCCTCATTTTCATTTGACATTCCTTATGGTGCCCAATTATTAGAAACTTGAAGATCTATAGCTAATGTCCTAAACTCTAATCTTATATTTCAATAGAATGAGAACATTTTCCTCTCTCTTTTATTTTGTGTCTTACCAGGGCATGATTGGGCTGTTTTTGCTCTTAAGCGTTTCCACTTCATAATAACATCACTTAAAGTTGATTGAGGAAGCTGAAGCAGGACAGAATCTCTCACTGAACTGTTGCAAAAGTGGCATTCTATGATAATAACAGTATGTCTTCGGTATGTCTCAATAATTCTTTGATCTCTTTCTCTTATTGTCCATGCTTCACTACCATATAATAATGTTGGTGTGACTAAACATATTATTAGTCCACTTCTTTTGGTGACTAATGTTGTCTCCAATGTTTTATTTATTATTTCAACTTTGAAGAATTGGATAATTTTTGTTAGAAATCTGTAAAATCATTGTAACTTAATTTATAGCGATAGTAAGTAAAATTATTGACTTACTATTACTGTTTTAGTTCGGATGTACATTTTCGCTTTGAATACCATAGTATGTGTTTCTTCAGCAATTGTTTTATTATTAAATTCTATTTGTGCTCATTTGCAAAGAGTAAGGTATGTGTGATAAAATTATTTTCTATTCTGATTCCTTTTTCGTTGATTATCTTCTTCTTTTTGATTATTTCGTTCTATATATTTCAAATAATACTAGAGATAGGAGACATTCTTGTCTTAGTTCTCCTATTCAAATCTTTGGTTGTGTTTTTTACTGTTGAGTGGTTTAATAAATTTATAGGAAAATGTTTTTTTTAGTATATCAAAGAGTTTATATTTGTCTATCATGTCAAAATCTTTAGTATAATCTATGAATGCCAGATTCGTTTCTAAGTTGAATTCTCTATTTTTCTCAGTAGTTTGAGGGTGAATCTATATTTAGAATATATGTATAATTTAGAATAATAACCTATCGATCTTCCTTTTTTTAAATCTTTTTTTTTTTCTAGAAAAAAAATAATCAGCTAACGCCTTTTATTCCCTTATAGGGAGAAGGCGAGGCCTTTTAACCCTGTATAGCTTTTGGAGACAGTGGGCAGTTCAGTAGCCAATCAGAGATAGCTGGCTCGTGACTATTACTAATTATTATTATTACTTGACACCTCCAGGGAGTTCAAAGACTCATCAAGGGAGGGCATCTACTCTACAACTGTCTATTTCCACCACCAACTATAATGAACCACAACTACACCAATGCAATCTACCACTACCGTTAGTATTTCACAGACAATCACAAACATCCAATCCCACGGCGAGAATTGAACCCGCAGCCTTTTAGCTCTAGAGCGGATACGCTAACCACTCGGTCAACCAGGCTGGCCAATAATAAGCGAAAACCGAAGAAGAGACGGGCAAGCAAGTGTTACCATATCTTGCTGCTTAACCCTAACTTGATGTGTTACTGTCTGAAATAATGTGGATTCTGCGGTCGATTCTCTTGAATTTATAAGACGGAAAACCGAACTTCCTGGGGGGGGGAGGGGAATCCGCTTGCCCGTGCCAGAGATCGACTAGCTTGGGAATCGAAGAAAAGCTTAGAAAAAGTTCCTCCTGTAGGTGACTAGACTTGAACTTAAATCTATCTTTGGACTATTTTTTGTTCTTTATTTAATTTTTTTTTTACAATAGGGTTCATTCTGTTCTTCAGTATTTTGCCATATCTCTTATGATCTATGTTCAATAAACTTATTCTTCTATTGTTGTCGTTGTTATTCTTACTTCCTTTTTTAAAGATATGGGCAGCAAATGATATGGGTTTCTCTATATGGTATTTTCAAATTAAATCCCTTTTCATTAATAAATAATCATCTCTCTAACGCACACACACAAATACGTTAATATAAAATTATTGCATCATTTGATGCTCTTCTGGTGGATCAAACAATTACATTTATGAACTTAAAATTAACAAATTATACCTATTAATATTGCAGTTAGTATAAAATTATTGCACCAAATGATGCAATAATTTTATACTAACATATGAATTTTGTGTGCGTGAGAGAGATGATTATTTATTAATGAAAAGGATTTAATTTGAAAATACCATATAGAGAAACCCATATCATTTGCTGCCCATATCTTTAAAAAAGGAAGTAAGAATAACAACGACAACAATAGAAGAATAAGTTTATTGAACATAGATCATAAGAGATACGGCAAAATACTGAAGAACAGAATGAACCCTATTGTAAAAAAATTAAATAAAGAACAAAAATGGTCCGAAGATAGATTTAAGTTCAAATCTAGTCACCTACAGGAGGAACTTTTTCTAAGCTTTTCTTCGATTCTCGAGCTAAACATATCTGAAAATCTGCTAATATTCACCACAAGGAGGATCTCATTCTCTATTGGACCCGAGTAATTTTTTTCCTTCTTTTTTTTTTATATTTTTTAGTTGGAAGTTGGAGAGTGGTCAGTTTCCATCATTCGTGGCAGGCAAAACTGAGCTCATGTCTATCAATGATATTAGAGACACTGGGGGAAAAAGCATGGTAGACAACTGCCGCCAGCAAATTATCCTGAATTCTAAGATTTGTATAGTTTGTAATTAGTTGTAATGTCAATTTTCTGAGATATGGGGTTTAAAATTTTTTGGGATAAGGAGTAACTCAACTTGTATATGCCAGAGGTTGACTAATTAGTGAACCAGATAAAACAGCCCGTAAACATTTCTTTAATTGTTGATAGAATCGAACCAATAATGATTCTTTTGTCTTGTAATTATAGGTTCGATACCAGTTACCGAATAAAGGAACTTTTTCTATATGCAAATACTTGGTCACATGCGTCACCATGTGTTCTAGTCATCTATATAAGAATGCTACTAGTCAGTAATCTTCAACAGTGCTCATTACAATGATAAAAACACAAAGGATCTTTGGCAGTTCGATAAAAGGGTTTTTTTTGTAGGTGCCCGTCTGGCTAGAGCCACGATGTTGAAAATTGCAGAGCTGACTGTTTTCTCAAAAGGTGAAATATCCCGGATGTTGGAATAGTAGAAAAATAATCCACATTTCTTATCTAAGAGGCGTAACTGATCCTAAGACAGTCTGTCAGAAACGAGAACCGCCATCGTCTGAGAAGGCTTGTACGGACAAACAAAACTTCCTGTGTGCAGCATTTTACCGAAGCATTTAATGAAAGCTATTTCCGACCGATATCTCAACGAACTATGCACAGGGAATTGAAGAGGATCGGCATTGGCAGTCGCAAGTCTATATGGAAATTATTGATTTCTGCAAAGAACCGAAAGTTCGTCTACAGTAGTGAAGGGAACACCGTGACTGGACACTAGACGACTAGAAAAAGTCATGTGGTTCGACGAGTCACGGTACACCTTGTTCTGTATCAACGGTAGGCAGAAAGTTTAACTGAAGTTCCATGAAGCAATGAATCCAGTTTACCATATAAACACAACTCACGTTTCTGGAAGTGGTATGGGACATCTGCTGGTATGGAACGAGTACCCTGATATTGTTGGAAGGTCGGTTGTTCTACAAGGAATGTCTGAACATTGTTGCCGATCAAGTCCATCCTGCAATGTTGACTTTTTATCCAGCTGGTGACGAATGTTTCTTGTACGACAATGCTACTGTCGATTGAGGAACGATTGTTCAGCATTTAATTCAGTAAGCCTCACAGCAACTTTCACCACTTCCCTAGCCACCACAGAGCCTGGATCTTACCCCACTGAAAATGTGTCGGACATTTTAGAAAAATGTCCCACACAGGGAGCAAAGTGCTCTTCTGTCGCATCTGAGCCAGTTTAAGGACTGGCTGGTGAATCCTTGGTATATTTTAGATGTAGATGCAATACAACACCTTGTGAAAGCCTATGCCAAACTGCATATTATTATTATGTGACACCTCCAGGGAGTGTAAGGACTCATCGTGGGAGTGCACACTACTTAGCTAAATACAACTCATCTCCATTACTATTTAATTCTCCAACTACGACAATCAACGCCATCTATCGCCCATCATCACAAACAGCAGTATTTTTTGTCTGTAAATTGTATGTGTTCTGAAGGCCGATTTGTCTGTATGCAGGATGAAAAACCCGAGTTCACGGCAGAAAAACTCTGCTACCACCGTATGAGAGCGGATAACTCACCTTCAATTGAAAAAGTCCATATAAGGATTCCCTCGTCACGACGAGAATCGAACTCAGGTGTTTTGCAATCGAAGGGCGCAATGTTTCGCTATTCTTCCAATTGCGCTGTGGCGGCTTACATGTGCTGTAATTTGGGCTACAGGAGGTCTAACACGGTATTAAAAGTTTCTAATTCAGTTGCCAATAAGTTAATTCAATTCAATAGTATATGCGTATATGTACAGTACATATATTCATGACGTAGAGGGAAAAAATCTTACGATTTTCCAGTTGTGCTGAAATATTTCTAGAACCTTAATCAAAGCAGAAAGAGTATATTTCTGATTTAACAAAAATTAGCTGAGTTATGACTCATAGTAAATGAGCGTGAAAAGCAATGAGGGTTTTTTAATTTATTTTTACTTTGTTTATTATTATTACTATATCATTATTGTTATTTGGAAATACCAATAGTTCTTTTATTACATGGATTTCGTGATTCATATTTCACAGTTTTTCCTGTTAAATCTCTCTCTCTAATAAAAATAAATTGGGTGCCAGTAATATCCATCTGGAACCTTAGTCTTTAGCGATTCCTTTACTGAGAGTGGTCAGTGACTATATAAAGTCTTGGCTTAAGAGTGACTGTCATTCATTGACCCTTGATTATTTGACTAATTTTGTCAATATTATTTCATTGATATCCTTAAGGTATACATAAACCTGTACAAATGGCAATGTGTTAGACTGTGCTGTTCCACTAGTATTATGGAGAAGTAATACTAGTGGAATGCTATGCATTGAAGCAATAAGCAATTAATGCTATACCAAAGTGAGCAGTGAACTCATAGCTTAAATAATGTCATGTAGGAGTACGTTACCATATCCAGTTGATTTGTATTAAGTCATCAATTATTGAATCAGGAACATTATAATATTAGAGTTCCTACAGAAGTATGTCAAACTGTTGTTTGTATCCAATTTAGCATATAATAATTATAAACACAATTCTGTGCCAGTCCACAATTTTTCATGTTTCAGTAATGTGATGTGAATTTTATTTCTGTAATTCTAATGGAAGCTATTCCACCAGTTTTTTTGGTTAAGTACCAAGAGATGGCAGCAATTGTTGCCAGGCTCTTGATCAGTTGCCGTTATAATCAGTGATAGTCTTTGGCTACAGGTGGAGACTGACTGCCCACTCAGTCTCCAAAAGCTAGATAGTATTAACCACGCTACTGGCCAAGACATATATATATATATATACATCCAGTTTATCATGGATGCGAAGTGCATATTAATATTGTAATACCATTCATATTACGTTGAAATATATGATGGATGCGAAACATATGAGGATGCGTATTTGATCCATAATGGCCGGTAAGGTGGTTAAGAAAGGCCTCGCCTACTCCCTATCAATGGATAAAATGCGTTAGCTGATTTATTTTAGTTACCTGAGTAGCCTTGCGACGATGTTTATGTTTCCATAATGCTAGATCTCCAGGAGCAATGCCATTATACATTGGATTCAATTGTTGACTAAAGAATTTTTTCCCACCGTTTTTTTTTTTTCAGTCGAGTCCCGAATTAGCCTTGGAAAAGGAAAATTAAGGTTTTCATAATTTTGAAAACTCGAGATGTTTTTAATCATGCAACTCGGAGAAATAAATGCTACATTACTATATATTATTGTCTGAAATTATACTATACTATTTCAAAAAATAATATGTAAGTTTGGAGCTTACTATCCCAAGACAGTAACGATTTTTTTTTTTTTTTTGGTAGCCGTAGAGTATAAGTATAAAATATACTTATAACTAATGGAACTCTGTTCCAACTCTCTTTGGGAAATTAAAGATTTTAGAAGTATTATTTGTTTAGGAAAGTCTTTTTATATTTTAATATATCTGCACATCTTACAAACCGTTCATCTATACAACTGAATGCAAGTCATATCCTCTTTGCTTTTATTATCAATTTCAAACCGTTTTAGAATTAATGTAATTTGCTTATATTTTGACCTATGCTCTCAAAAACAAATGAGAAATGTCATTGCATTCTACAGGATAAAATACCATAAGATGAAGTTAAAGACAAAACGAAAAGTATTGAGCAGTGGTGGCCCGTGCATAAGCACCACGACACTGCAGCACCCCCAAGGAAAAAATTATAAATAATAACAATGCTTACAACATTATATAGATGCAATATAACATGTTAAAGGTTACAGCTTATATTCCGACATTGATTGAATAGTTAATAATTGGAATTATTCTCTTAACGCTTTAGATTACGAAACAAATGCACTGTGATCTAACGCGATATTCCTTTGCACTTGTCATTGCGCGTTACGTTCATTCCCACACTGCTCAAACCGCAGTGTATGTTTAGTATGCTTACGCGCCTTATTTCTGTGAGATACGAAACGTTCATTATTGGTGCGTGTGCGTGGTGAACTATTTTTTGTAAATCTTATTTTATTTTGTTAAAACAACATATAATTATTTACCGTATATTCCGGCGTACAAGTCGACCTGGCGTATAAGTCTATATTGGAATTTTTTGAGTTTATTTGAGTTTTTATAGTATACTCGTCGTTATAAGTCGACTCGAAAATTTTCTTTAAAAATAAAAATTGTGACAGTTTTTAAGTAAAATTTTTATACAGGCGTCAACCACTGGGATCATAACTGCCTTTTTTGTCTTTCCATTCTTTATTTTGGCAAAAGATATAAAATACCTAGTTGACAAAATAAATTTTATTTCGTATTGACCAGTTGACCAATAGTGAACTAAAGTGCAATGGCTCCTTTTAAAAGAATGAAATATGACGCGAGTTTTAAGTGCAAAGTGATTAAATTTGGAAAAGAAAATATTATAACTGTTTTGCTGCACTTCAGTTCGGAGTAAACGAAAAACTAGTTCGCGATTGGAGAAAAAATGAAACTTTAATAATGAAAATGCCAAAAAATAAGTGCGCATTACGGAAAGGAATTTGTAAGTGGCCTATTCTGCAAAATAATGTTGCGGATTGGGTTCGAGAAAATCGCCAAAATGGACTCATTATAACGAGAATTAATATTCGTTTATTTGCTTTGAAGTGGGGCAAAGCAAATAAAAAGGACAGCGAAAACTTCAAAGCTACAGTGAGTTGGTGTAGCGGGTTTATGGAAAGGAAAAATATAGTGCTTCGACTAGAAACGAAAATCGCACAGAAGCTGCCAAAGGACTTGGATGATAAGTTATTAAGTTTTCAAAGATTTATAATTGTTAAAAGAAAGCAAAAAAATTATTTGTCTCAAATCGGAAATATGGATGAAACTCCAGTTATGTTTGACATGATTGGGAATAGTACAGTAGAATTGAAAGGAAGTAAAACTATTTCTTTAAAAACAACTGGACATGAAAAAAGCCGTTTCAAAAAAAGCCGTTGATGGTACTAAATTAAAAAAACCTACGATAATTTTTAAAAGAAAAACAATGCCAAGGATCAAAATTCCAAGAAACGTTTTTGTCCATATTCATGAGAATGGTTGGATGGACGAAGCAGGAGTTAAGCTGTGGATAAAAAATATTTGGAATACACGACAAGGTGCATTAAAAAATCCAAACAGTCTTTTAGTGTGGGACATGTTCAAATCCCATTTAACCGAGAGCACAAAATCTTTATTAAGAGAGAATAATACCAATATGGCAGTGATTCCAAGTGGGTTAACTTCACTAGTGCAACCGCTGGATGTTTGTATAAACAAGCCATTTAAAGACAGTTTACGAGAACAGTGGAATGCGTGGATGCAAGAAGAGAAAAAGTTACACGAAAGGAGGACAAATGCGACATGCGTCTTTGGTAACTATGTGTGAATGGGTAGCGAAAGTATGGGATGAAATAAAACCAAATATAAAAAAAAAATACAGTAATAAAAAGTCGACCTAAAAAATTTAGTACTTTTTTTCAATGCTGAAAAGTCGACTTATACGCCGGAATATACGGTATTTATTATAGATACAAGGCTGAATTATCACAAGTGTCACTGTTGAAAATATGAAAAGAATTATATTTTTTCAATTATCGTTACACGAAACAAATGCACTGCGATCTAACGCCGATGTTCGTTTGCGCTTGTCAATGCTATTGATACGAAACTTTTATTATTGATATTTGTTCGTGGTGAGGATGAAATATTTTTAATAAAGCAATTCTTTAATATGTAAATGTATTTATTAATAAATTCATTACTGATTAGGAAAATTTTTTTTTTTTTTTTTTTTTTTTTTTTTTTATATGCAGCACCCCCACTTAAAATTTTCACCGGCCGCCACTGATATTAAAGAATAGAATCAAAGCCAAAATAAAAAAAATCAATTCAAAAACACAAAACGGAAAAAATTGTGACATTTTCTTATTTATCATTCTCGTTTAGGAGATGATTACTCAACGTTTGTTTTATTTAGAAAAATAAAACTGCTTATGCATCTTTTAGTAGTATGGCAACGCATTTTGATGACCACTAACAACAGAATCAGAGAACTTTAAAAAATTCTGAAGAGAAAATCGATCTTCTTCTGTTAACTTAACTACATGATTGCTATGACTTTATCTTTTTTGTTGAAAAATTGTGTTCCAAATGTTGAAACTCAAATACGAACTTCAATTAGTTCGAAGCAAAAATTATAAAAGAGCGTCAGCGGGATCTGTGGAGTGATTAGTATCCACTTGATCGTTGACGACATCACGGCAAATATATCTTAAAGAGAATACAGGAGAATAAATTCGAAAAAAATAATCGAATATCTTTCGATATCTTCGAAAAAAAAATTGGAACAAGTGGAGTTAAACGAATAATATGTAATGGCCTCTTAAGGAGGAATTTTAAGAAGGTGCTTAAGTTTTTAAATACAACTATCAGTGATTTGTTATGCATATCAACATTAATTCTTCCTCGCTTACCGAAGGATGTGTAAAACACTTTCCTTACAGCGAATGAATGATTATGTTTTTCATAAATGAACTGCTCCAGTACTCCTGAGGACAATTGAAATTTTTATGAAACATGCCGACTTTCAACACTGAACACAAATGCCTGAACTATATAAGATATTAATCTACCCTATAATATAAAATGATAAGCCTTTTTTGTAACGTTTTTGTTTCACGTTTTTTGTCAAGTTATTTGAAAGTACCCCGAGTGTCGAGTCATCAGAATTCAAGGAGAGCCAGCCTACCAGTCCGGAACTAGGGGGGGCGTAGGCGTCAGGGAGGGGAAGGATCCCCCTAGTTAGCTATAAAAAGCACCAGCCAAAGGAGAGGCTTCACATACCGACACTGAATCACCGAACAATGTACGTTATACAAACCGAACTAAGCTCTTGTAGCATAGAAAATTTCGCTCAACTGCCATGTTTTTAATCATCATATGCGTATTCGGACGGTGAATTTATTCGAAGGTTACGTTCACTTGTGATATATTTTTGATAGGAAAAGTCATGATACTTGTTCGTCTATTTTGGATCTACCACCTGAACAACTGTCTATGAGGTCAATATATTATATGAATAGCGTGTGTTCTTCTGACCAATTTGTCTGTTTTGCTGGAGGAAAAAACCTCCAGCTTTGTATGAGGCCGGCTAACTCACTTTCAACTGAAAAACCCTGATAAAGGTTCTTCACGTCCTAGACAACATTTGAACCGAGGTCTTTACATCCAAAGGGCTTCGATACCGACTGAGCTATGAAGACTAAAGTCATAATGCAAAGTGTAAACTTTAATACGAATTCTTAAAAAGTCATAATGTAGCACAAGTAATGTTATTGATCTTTAAGAATTAATATTAATATTTAATTAATTATCGAGAAAGGATTCGTGGCATCTTAGTGGTGTCACGAAATAATCATAATAATAATTGATTCTGGTTAGATGGCATTTATTTTTTATAGTCAATGTTTTTGTTTAAGTTTTCAGCTTCATCGGTGGATTTATATCCTGTTTCACTAGCCCTGTCATCCATTCCTTCAAGGTACGAAATAATACCTTCTTAACTCTTTCTTCAGAGAAGATTTTCAATTATTGACAGAAACTCGACTGGCATGAAGTATTAGAGGAGATCAAAAAGTCCTTGTAAACTTTTTTTTATTCGATATGTTCTAGCAATATCTCATCAGATACAAATGAATCCTTCTCGTATTTTTTTTTTGTAATTTTTGTCCGTCGGGTGGCGCTACTGTATTCCAAAGCGAATTATAGCGAAGTGTTCTGTGATATTTGTGATCATAGATTATCACACACACACACATACTAAGTGGCATTTATCGGTAAAAAAAATATATATATATATATATATATATGTGTGTGTGTGATGAACCACTTACCTTCCAGCGATCGGTGTTACCGAAGAGATCGTGTGTATGTATGTATGTGTGCGCGTGCGTATAGCTCGGCATCATCATCATCATCATGAAGCAAATACACTTGAGACTCTAGCAAATGTAAACGTTTATATCACGATATCTAAATTCAAATATTACGTCATGATATGATTCAGTATTGATTGACAGTATCACTCACAGATAGGAAAGTAGCCCAAATTTATTCCTGCACTCACCTTAAAACTACAGAAGTATCACTTACAGTCCGAAGTTCGCTGTCCATCAGACCTTTCCTCATCATTACCATCATTCGGCCTTGTGCGAATTTTTGATATCGTCTATCATGACAAACATTTCTTTCCTTAATACAGAAGGGCAAGATTTTTTGAAGCAACTACGAGACCAATATATTATATCACTTAATTGGGTATATTCTTCTGTTCCAGTTGATGTTTTGCAGATGAAAAATCCGACTTTCAGTAAGGAGAAAACTTTTCACCGCCATATGAAACCAGCTCACTTACATGCAGTTGAAAAAAAGTCCTTATAATGGTTATTCGTGTCCTATCGAATCCATGTCTTTCCATACAAAGGGTTTCAAGTTCACAAAAAATCATCTGCCGATAAATATCACTTGGCATGACTTCCCAAGAGAACAAAAACTGCATTCCTTTTGCAAAGCAGAAAAAAAAAATAATTTGTCAAATAAAACATTTTATGTTACGTTCAACTTAATCTAGTATTGTGAAAGTAAGTAATAGAAATGGCGTGCATGGAAGACCGAGTTCAGAATACTGTAGCATTCGATGTAACGTTGTCACTTTCTCGAAAAAAAATAGCCAAAAAATGTTGACTTTTTATTATCTGAAATGGTCATAAAACTACATTATTTCCATTACATCAAATAAAACAAAAATACTTTATTTGACAAATTGAATCTCGTCCGTTTTCCCCGATTTACTCACATATATTTGCCAAAATAAATACTCTCCCCTTTAAAATATCAATCAAACAGCAGCAACAAAATTAATTCTTAACTCATTTCGATAATATAAACTATACACTTGACTTTCCAAATAATCCTTCCCATCGATAACTTCCAAACGACGAATCTCCCTTATCTCAATTAAGCCAACGAACTTTCGATTTGTGTCGAAATGCGCATGTCCGAATGTACGTCAAACACTACCATAAGTGCTTCAAAGAAATTGTTCTAAACGATCTTCTCCCTCCCCCCTTATTCCATTAAGACTTCTCCCAGCAGGCATGTTTAAGCTAATGGCAACTATTTATTTAAATCACGTGTTTTTAATAACCCCCTCTGCCCATTGTACAGTGGCCTTATCGGATTCCGTTTAAATCGTCCATTTTCCGATGTAAGTGAGCTCATATGTCCCACGAACATCTCTAGAAGGCGGCTATCAAGCAAAGCCATCACGAGTTAATGAGAGCCGGTCGAAAAATCTATAGCTTCGAAATCATCTGACAATGGGAAACCTATAATAATAATGATAATGACTTGGAAATGCATTGAAGCTCGACTTGCTAATATCCCTTTTCCAGTGAATACTCAATGTTCCTCGTAAAGTGGATTACTTGCTTGGATAAGGACGATGACGACACATTCTTAAGATGACAGACACGATGTCTTAGACGTTTGTCGACTGCCTAAATTAAGAAGAATCGCTCTGTTGTGGTTTAGTTTATTTCTCATGTTTGTCCGAATCCAACTGTTGCTGGGAGTCTAAAAAATGTTGTGTTACTATCCATCCTTCTTAAGAATTAAACGGTCTGCTCGAAGTTCAAAGCATCCATCGTCGTTATCAAAAAAGTTCTTTAACACGAATGACATCTTAATGTAGTAACTTTCAAGCTACTGATTGATTAGCCACGAGATTAAGATTACAGAAATGTGAACTGAAGTTATTGAAAATTAGATACTGTAATGGTGATCTTAATGAGCTAGTACAATCGATACGGATAAGATTAGAGCATGAAAAATATTGAATTGAACGTTAATGATGATTCTTGTTTAACATGGGAAAATAGAAAAAAGAACCATCGTAGGCTACTTTTTTAAAATTATTTATTCGTTCAAATTGTCAGTAAATTATTAGAATCATTTTCTTAGATGCTTTTTCTCGTTGGTTGTATGTTTATCGTGTTCGGAATTGGTAGAATACTTTTAAGTATTGATTTCTAGTTTTGAAGACCATCGTGTTAAAACATAGTCCAAAATTTTCAACAAAAATACAAAACAAGAAATCTAAAATCCAAATGAGATGGTTTTTGAAAAATGTATAATTACCGTAGTATAAATCAAATAGAAGTAATAAACTAAACCAACCAAAGATATCTTTATATTGACGAAACTCAAGTGCAGCATCTGAAAGAATGAATTTAGGACTTTGGCCTACCCTCAGTACACGCTGTTCCCGACAAGAGTTCACACATTTCCTTTCATTATCATCTTCATAACCAAATTCTTAATATACACTGTCAACAGGAATCGATGATAGCACGACAGGATTAATTTTACATTATTCCAACTCATTAACAGCTTAAGCATCAAAACTAGATAACTCGGAGGAATTAGGAATGTGGAGAACCAACCAGGGCTTCTGATCTCAATCTCCATTCCGTTCCAATTCCATCTGTAGGCATTTGCCTAGCTACTGAAACAAAAGACTGGCAATTTAGGCCAATCCGATTCAATTTTGTATTGTGTATTGGCTTAAATCAGAAACAAACATGAGGGTATAACCTACAATGAAATATTATCATGCCTGCTGAAGCATGGCCCGACTACACAAGATATTTGTTATTTTGGAACCAGGGCTATCGCTAAAAAGTCAGCTACCAGAACATACTCATACTCAGCATTGCCTTTGTATTTAGACAGCTAAACATAAATCGTGCATTTGATTTCTTCTAAATATATAAGGACAATCCCGATTGAGAATCTTTCATAACCTATATGTATCTTTGAGAAATATAACTCTATGTCAATATCTGGAAGGTTCTCCGTCACTACCTATTGGAGGGATCTAATTTCGCTTCTACGTAACTCCTAACATTGTCATTCTCTCGTCTACATACTCTCTCTTTCAGGTTTTATTCAGTAACTAGTTTATATATGAATGGTATGATAGTTTAAATGAATGTTTCGATATGATTGACTATTCAACTCATCATCAAGATACTCGATACATAAAAAATAAATTTCATTCGTCCACTGCGTTACCAAAATATGAATTTTGGAATTCTTAATTACTGTTCAAAGCATCTACAGACTTTTCTTTCCAAATGACATCCGAGTTGCATTTCTGTTGAAACGCTGTTATCCCTCTCCATGTCTTTATCCTCCAGCAGACAATATGATGATGATGATGATCACATAGTCTCATCCATTTGCCAGTCTATAAAAAAAAAAAAAAATCGGCGGACTTCCGATTAACCGAAATGTGTTATTTGGAGAACAGGCACACCATTCATTTGGCATGGATTTTGCTCGATCCATAGGTGATAGACGATTTTCGTCGCACTGTCCTGATTATCAGAAACTCGAAGTAGCTCGAAAAAGTACAATGTTTTTTCTCTTTATCAGAAATCCGGATTATCTATCTGTTAGCCAGCCCGCAATACTTATGTACTCGAGACCCCCAATCATTCGTAAGAAGAATTCACATAAAAGTAGAATTATGCTATCTTAGCGGATGTCTGATTGCAGAAAATACCCGTCCAACTTTTAGTTGGATATTGTCAGTCGCGAAAATATAAAAATGAATGAATAAAATTAAATAAAGAGTGTGAGCAAACGAAAATCATAAGACAACCGGAGATTGCAAATCGTATGGCTGCTAATTAACCTGTTTAAAGGAGCTTCTATCAATACAGGTAAATTTCCTATGAGAAAGCCATTTATATAATTTATTTATTTTTTACAGCAACACAACCTAAATCCGTTGTAGACTTATCTTCGTTCATTTAGTTGTAAAGAATATGAGAATTATTATATCTGGATTCAATCTATTAAATGCGTATGTTCTCCAGCCAGTTGCCAACTTCTGCAGAATAAAAATCTGATTCCTGATGGAAACACCTCTACTTCTGTATGGCATCGGCTAACTCATCTTAAGGGAAAAGTCCTCTAAAAGCTTCTCCCATACTATGATGGGAATCACCGAAGGTCTTTTCCAACCAAAAAGAGTATTTGCTAGGGATTACTCTTCCGAAACATTTTCATGCCCATATTTTCATAAAACTATTCTTGTCATTCTCTCTCTCTCTCTCTCTCTCTCTCTCTCTCTCTCTCTCTCTCTCTCTCTTATTTTCATAAACAGTTTCATTTGAAACACGCTTTTTTGCATCTTTTCCAGTTTTAACTACTTTCGATCACTAAAAAGATTCAATTTAGATTACAATTAGGATTACACGGCAAATTTAAGTAAAGATCCGAAATACCAAATGTCTAGTAAAATTAATATTTTCTATCATTTCGAAACAAATACCAAGGAATAAAACTAATCTCATAAGTGCTTTCAACATTTTAGACAAACGCATCTTGTTAGAATTAAAAATTAATCTGGCAAAAGAAAAAAAAAAAAAAAGACGTAGCAAGGAATAGAGCGAAATAAAAAAAAGAACCAATTAAGCATATAATTAAGAAGGAGAAGGGGAAAATAGCGAATTAAAGGAAAGGGTTGGTTAACTCTTGTGAATAATAACCCTTGTGTTTCTCAGTGATGTAAGCAATCTTTTCTGTGTAACTTATTTCTGTATACTTTAGCTGAAACGACCAAAATGCACGCATTTTCCACACTCAGCACCATTGAACACTTGCTATCAAGACACTCTCCTCCATTTATCGTCCATTGCTTCGATCTCCTTAGTCTGCATTATAATCTCAGCTGTAACACCATGTCATCAAAGCTCACGCCTCCATCCCCTTCTTAGAGTAGAGTAGCGACATGAATATTCCATTAGTGTCTCCAACTAGTTGCCACAAAAGAACAGCCTACGCGGATCGAATTTGACTGTTTATTAATGGGCGATGAACTTATAATAGGGAGAACATGGCTCAGCTAGAACACGTTGATTTTTACGACAGTTCCAAATGGCTAGTAGTTAAAAGTGCAATTATTAGAAAACACCAGCTGTTTGTGTACTAACTTCGTATTCTAGAGTAGCTTACATATTCAGGTTATCTCTTTTAGTTTAAGTATTATTATTCAATGATTACAATGATTAAATCTCATATTAAATTTTTAAGAATAATTAATTTTGAATTTCGGTTATTAAAATAATTAATTACAATATTCGATTATTAGAAATTTTTAATAGCGCACTCCTGAGATGGTTTTATTATCTTAAATATTTTTTTCTATTTATAGTTGAATGGTGAATCCGAAAAGTATATCCATTTTTCTTTAAAAGATGTTTTACTTTGTAAAGGTAAGTTTCATGCATCCATTACTATTCCTCATTCAACTGATTTGAAATGAAAAACTTAAAAAGAATTGGTTTGCTATTTTGCAGATACTTAAAACCCCTCAGCTTCTTGATTAACACACCAATTATAAAATGTCCAAGTGTTTTTGTGATAATCACATGATAGAGTATGGAATACAAAAGCAATGGCTAACTATGGAGTACAATGATCATGATGTCAGCTATCAAAAACATTCATGTAAGTTGATCTTACATGTCAAAAAGATTCTTTGGTCTTTCAGAAGCAAAATGATATTCGGTTTGTGTCTTCAAATAAGGAACTTAACCTTGGATTAGCAGATCTTGGATTATCGATCTCTTAGGTCATCTTGAAGGATGTTGATAAAGGTGTGGATTGAAATTAAATAAGTTATTAAAATTTTATTTAAAGACAAGGACGCGAATTAATAAAGTTTTGTAATCTGTATTCTTAAGAAATGCCTCAAGTAGGCAAACCGACCTGGCGAACACATGCAGTTTAACTATTATCCTAAAAAAAATAAAGGTTTCAGAGGCCAAGGATACTTGGCCGGTTGTGGGACTTCAGGGCTGGTAAAGTACCAAGAAGGATGATAATTACATGTTCTCAACAAATTCAGAGTTTGGTTGTAGTAAGTACCTTGAAAATTAATTTCTTAAACTCATCTTTAAATTAATTACCTGGAAATCTCGGAGATATATCGAAGAACAAGATGGTTAGATCTACATGGTTAGATCTTCCTTAGTACTTCTTTCTGTAATAAAGAAGTACCATGGAGGATCTAACGTCAATGTATTTGCTGATCACTGGTGGAATGCTACATGAAAACGACTCTCTTACATAAAAATAAAATTTTGTGAAAAATCTTCTGTACGTAGTAGAAACAATAAAATGGCTATGTTGAAAGTCAGTATTACTCAATTAAGGCAATCCATGTATTATGAACCAAGCATTTTAAGATTTAAATCTGCAGTCATATGCAATTCTGGCATGTATATACTCCACGATTTGTAATCAAATACAGGGGCTATAAAATAACTTTCCCTCTTTGAAGGCATCTGTAGCTAAAACCAATAAACGGAATGAGGCCAAATTTTATACTGAGACTTTCGAAGGCATGGGGAGATGATTTCAGCGAAAAAAATATTGAGTACCAAAAGTCGTCGATAGGGGAAATTTTGGCGCTGGCGGAGCTGAAAACAAGCGGATAATTACATTAAAGGCAGATAAAATGGAATAATATTTCGACGGTGCAAGCGACAGCCGCGTCACTCATTCCAGCTGGATATGTGGCGCGTTACAATTTATAATAAGAATAATAATAATTAAACTAAAACAACAAGCGAGAGACAGAAATTAATGTAGTGATTGAACTCACAGGAAATAATGTTTCATTCATCAGCATCAGGGTCCCCTGGACCAGATACACGATTTTCAATGTGCTGACCTTTCTTGTGTACACCAAATTGCATCCGGTGTGCGACATGCTCTACAGCTGAGCGTACGGAGTCGGATTGGATGTTGATAACAGCCCGTTTTATGTTCTCTTTCAAGACATGCAAGTTGGGAACGCCACCAACATACAAAACGGATTTCAAATACCCCCACAGCCAAAAGTCACATGGAGTGATGTCACGGGATCGAGGCAGCCATGCCGTCTGAAAAAACTGACTGATAACCCTGTCATTACTGAAATGCTGGTGTAAAAGGCGCTGTACTGAACGTTCAATGTGTGGCCGTGCTCCATCCTGAATAAAAATTATGGAGTTCAAACAAAAATGGCTAGAACAACTTAACATTTAAATCGAATGGACAACAGCACACTACCAAAAATATTATACAGATACAAAATAAGTGGAAAAAGAAGAATCGGAAGACCAAGAAAGAGATGGCATGAGACCGGAACCGGCCACATGGCCTATATTCCATGTTAGGAAGAAGAAGAAGACGAAGAGTTCAAACATTGTCTTTGCTGATGCAGGAATGACAAAATTTTCCAGCATTCGTCGATAAATTTCTCCAGTAATGGAGCAGGTTACAGAACCTGTAGGGGTACCACGCTCAAAAAAAGTATGGTCCTATTATGAAATCGGCTGTGAAACCACACCACACGGTTACTTTTGGAGAATGCAGTGGTATTTGCTGGATCGCTTGGGGATGTTCTGATGCCAAAATTCTGCAGTTGTGAGTTGACCGACCCATTCAGAGAAAAATGGGTCTCATCATCATCACACAATATTCTCCAAGGCCAGTCATTGTCGACCTCCATTTGGGCAAGAAACGTTAGTGCGAAGGTCATGCGCTTATCATAATCTGCGGTAGTTAGTGCTTACACACGACTGAACTTATACGGATAGAAGTGAAACATTTTCCGTAAGGTTTTCCGGACTGTACCATAAGCCATATCAACCATATGCGAGCTATAGCACGAGCGCTTGGACCGGTACTGGTTCCTGTGTCTTCGAACCAGTAGCAACGCCTGTTACTGTCTCTTCTAGCACTGCTTTCCGTCCTCTGTAAGGTCCATCTCCTAGTGATCCAGTTTCTTCAAACTTCTTAATCATAGCCCTCGGTGTTACAGCACATAGGATCTGTAAGCATGTTATAAAGCCTTCTAAATTACTGAAGGGCCGCTACTGCATTACACTGTTTAAGGTATAACAACTTAACAAGTAAGGCACTCTGAGGCAAGATAGGACGCATATTGAGGACAATTCGTCAGTCATTCGAATAATTCTTTTTACCTGCGTTTACTGCAAATATTTGACTGCTTTCGGCTCCGCCAGCGCCAAAATTTCCCCTGTCGGAGACTTTTGGTACTAAATATTTTTTTTCGCAGAATTCATCTTCCCATGCCTTCGAAAGTCTCAATATAAAATGTGGTCTTATTCCGTGTATTAGTTTTAGCTACGGATACCTACGAAGAGGGAAAGTTAATTTATGGCCACCCTGTATAATAACAGTGTGCGAATCTCTCTTTAAAAATATAAACTTTCTGTAAAAGAAAGATGAGTCCTGCTACCTACAGAATTCCACGTAAAGCATTCGTAAAGTAAGACAGCTTTCTAAACATCATACATATCTGTTCTATTGTGTTCACTTAATATTAAACTGATTAAGTTGGTAGATGTTAAAAGATTATCTGGTGTTTTCTGTTATTTTTTTCTGTACGTATATCACTTCTCAGTGTGCATCTGATATTTCGATCAGATCTTTCTCCTTTCTCCCACCGAACTACTCATCTACACACCGACACTTAGTTCATGATGAAAATCAGATATTTTTAGCCTTTCTTTTTTTTTTTGATAATTGTTACTTGTTGTGCATGTTAGGTGAAATAAAAGACTCCTGAAGACCTTGTTATTTCAAAGTATAGTTTATGCACAGAACTTGATATTTTTCAGTATGATAGCTGTAATCTTTCTAAAACAGAGTTGACTGATACATATCCAACAGAAGTAAAATAACAAAAAAAAAAAAAAAAGCATGAGTCACTCATAAAAGTACAATGAACAACAGCTATTGCTGAGAAAAATAAACCAACTATTTAGTAAATGAGTTCAAATATATAATATATATTTTTCTCTTTTTTTACAGGAATTATTAAGAATTTCAGAAAAAAATAAGATTAAAAAAAAAAGAAGTGTATGAAACAAAAAATGAAACCCCTACACCACTCTCTAGAGTTTTATTCGATACAGTGACTAGTTGAGTCATATTGCTGATATATACATTTAACAGGCACGATTGGTAGGGACAAGATAGCTTTTTTTTTTTTTCTCGAGCACAAAGTCCGGATAAGAATATGAAATAGATGACTAGATGGCGCTACAGGTGTTATCGACTAACTAATAACTTTGGTAAATAAAAAAGTAGCATAAATAAAAGAAAGAAATAGACATATAAATTAAAATATTTAAAGAATTGATTCTAATTACAATTTATTGACCGGTACTTTGAGCTCGTATAAAGTTAGTTTTCTGAAAGCGGGACCAAATTAATGTTTTTTTAATTTTTTTTTTCTCCTTCTAACAGACAGTCTCTTTTTCCCCCAACTTCATCTTCTTTTTAAAACTCTATTTATTCACTAACTTGTAGGGTACATAAATTTATTAATCTTCGAAGTCTTTTAAAAACGTATGGGAGATGACTAACTCTTCTTTCAAATAGAAACAAAATGATGCCTAAACGTTAGAATGTACAAGGCATAACGCTGCATCTTGACAGCTGTAGTTGAGTATTTTTTTTCTTTTTTTTTTCCACGTTACACACATATTTGCATGCATTCACCCTATTATTACTGTACATTGAAAACGAAGGCCAGCTATATCGGCATTCGTCATCCATAAAAGCTAGCATGAGCGCATTTAGCAATCTAGGTACTTGATGCTGTTTACATCAAGTGAGGCAGAAATTGTGAGCGTAGCAAAATAAAAACAGCCTCGCATTATTTGAGACGGTAATTGCAGACTGTCTCTTTCAAGTGGATAGTTAGCAAAATTTTTATTTCAAATAGGGTAGTGTATAGAATTAGGTCAAATATTATTTCATTGTATTCAACTAAATCTAAATTCTAAATAGGACTAAAACACAGTTTGGTGGTTATTAGATCCTACAAAAGTAAGGCCTCAGGTAATTTCGTGGAAATCGCAAAAAAAAGTGTAATTTTGACAATTCCGTATAAGTTCTTTTAAATATTTCGTGGAAATACATTACTTATACACCATATTTTTATCGAACGAAGCACCAAATTTACAACATTTACACATTTACAATCTTATTTGAAATACTTGTGGCATTTCTAAACCGAATACTACAATGTCGGTCTTTCATTAATATTTATAGTAATTTTCTAAATA
Source organism: Typopeltis vanoorti (assembly GCF_054136105.1). Classification (NCBI taxonomy): domain Eukaryota; kingdom Metazoa; phylum Arthropoda; class Arachnida; order Uropygi; family Thelyphonidae; genus Typopeltis; species Typopeltis vanoorti. Next base: position 115,608,973 of record NC_143553.1, read on the forward strand.
AAAGTCATATGTTATATAAATAAATATTAGGTAGTATTCGTAATAAAATCGTCCAAAATTGTTAATTAGCAAGAAAATTACATGCGTTGTGAGTTGCAAGTGAATTTAGCAGAAAGTGTATAAATGACATGATTATAGCCTGCATATAATAAAATATTGATAATTACAGATTTCGTGTGTGTTACTGTTAAGATATCGTTTAGTGGCGCTGATGATAATGGGAGTATACGTGATTGTTTTGCCACCTAGTAGATGTAAACGAAACTAATGTTGCCATGGAAACTTTGAAATGTAACATCACATTCAGTTTGATTAGTGCAACTTATTAAAATATTTATTAAAATACAGATAGATATGGAGTTAACGTATATTATGTTAAAATCTCACAGTTGAGCACCTAAAACAAATGGGTATATATACGAAGCATTCTTCCATTAGGAAATATTTGTGTAATTTTTTTTCGATGCCATTTAGTTATTTAAAAATAACATTTGATACGCTGATAAAATATAAAAATAAATAAATAAATCCTCTGACGCCTTTGATACGTTGATATAACAGTATTTTCATTATAAAGAATTCAGCAAACTCTTTTTGCAGTCTGGTAGTGCTATGACCACGATTAAAAAAAAAAAAGGCTGATTTTTATGGTCTTGTCATATAATATAATAATGTTATATTTTATATATGAATGCTGTATACCTTTATTTTTCTTGAGAGTTTTTTAATTATGATAATAATTCGAAGAAGAGAATATCAAAAAAGTTTTGGAGTTTAATATTATAAAAAAATAAAATAAAATAAGAAAAATACGAAGAAGAAGAAATAAATAATGAGGCAGGAAGGAATGTAAAAAGACGCTGAAAATGAATATTTAAATTATTAGCGCAGTGCCAGTTAGGATAACGTCAACTAGTATTTGCTTTATCCACTTGAACGAGACACACACACACACACACACACACACACACACAAACACACGCATATACTCTCTGTCACTCACTCACTGAAATTTCAGAAGAAAATTTGTGCCAGTTATATTTGTTAAGGAGGTCATTTTATGATCTCCTTAACAAATATAACTAATTTGTTAAGGAGATCATTTTGTTCTCCCTCCTCTGTCTTGTTTTATTTCTCTATCTATCGCGACCATCTGCATTCTGGAGTGTTCTTATTTCCACACAGTCCGCCCTAATCACAGCTTTTAGTGGCTAGGTCAATCAGTGAAGGAAGGAGGATGCAAATACGAGCGTACACACACACACACAACATATAAACATGACGTGCTATGGGCAGTCAGTGGTAGACTAGAGGAAGGCGACATGAGGATAAGTGCTTTTTTCTTTCTTTCTTTCTTTTTTTTAAATATTTTGACGGATGATCATCACCATGACACGAATTACATTGTTTTGCACGTATTTCTTCTGTCTTTCTTACTTTCTTTCTTTTTGTGTGTGTGGTGTATATGTGCGTGTATGTATATATATGTGTGTTTGTATTGAATTATTTCTCGTTGATTTCTGCTTGACTCTGAATACTGATGGCACTTTAATGCGATGGCAGATAGACTTCACGTATCCCTCAAGTTAAATACTGAATTTTTAAGAAGTCAGTGAGTACAATCCGCCAATACCAACATAGGCCTGAAATGGTGGAAAAAGTTCGTTAGAAATTTTCATTTGAAAAAGTTTTTTTAAGCATTCCAAAGTCTATTTCCAATAGAGTAATAATGAATGCCAAATATAAACAAATAATGAATACATACCTCTGCCCACTACCAAAACAACGGCAGGAAAAATGCAGTTAGTATCACTAGTGACTCCATTGACAGCAAAACGGTGGCAGAGTTATCATCATCGTCGTCATCATCATTTGGGGCTAGAAAGAGAATCAGTCTTTCAAACAAGTATATATTTGTAGGCGTAGGTTTCTGTGGTTTAGCAGTTCAAAAGAAAGATTTCGGTATTGTGACCACGTGTTTATTACGATAAATAAAGATAAACAAACCCGACAAGTTTGTCGTTTGACTTACATCTTCAGGGGTTAAAGGTAACTAAAAGTTTAAACACAAGAAATGAGAAATTACTCAAAATAGTCCATTAGATGTTGTTATGGCAGTCTAACTGTTCATCAAAATAAAAAATAAATCCGATGCAGAATCGATACACACGTTCATGCATGCTCTGTTTGAACAATGCTGGATGCTGTCACGTTCTGTTCTTCACGTTCACTCTGTCCGAGGTCTGACTTAGGTATATTTTTTTATGAATGCTGACCAAACTTGGTGTAGAATTAGGCCCTGATTTTTGTTGCATTGGGTTGGGATTCTAAACATATTTGCAGCTTCCTTAAATTTCCATGTTCGTTTTATGCCAAAGTTCATTATGGCCAGTGAAGTTGTGTGGTATGCTAGGCCTGATTTGTGTTCGCTCCGTTTTTGCACGTCTTTTTGATGTTTTCGTTCATACGAATTTCCCCTGATCTTCCTGTCTGGATTACGTAACAGATGCCACAGGAACAGTAAATTTTATAGACACCTGGCTTTTTTAAAGGGTGATGTGGAGGTTTTGGGGAGGCTGTAGAAATCTTGATATTTTTTCTAGCGGTAGAAAAGCTACTTTAATGTTATGTTTGTTTAGTAATTTGGCTAATTTGTCTGTAATATTCTTGATGTATGGAGGCGTGATTACGTTCTTGTGTAAAACTCGATGTAGCTTAAAAATACCAAAGCGCTTTACATCGATTTTTACAGAGGTCAAGTCTCATGAGAACTGTTACAAAAATAACCTTGTTTCTATGTAATTTTTGCTAAATATTTAATGTAAATAACCCTATGGGAATTGATTGTTTTAACTAAAGTTTCTAGAATGTCAAAAACAAAAGCAATGCCTTGCCATCGGAACTTTGTATAATGTATAATAGCTATGTATAAGAGAACAAGAAAGTTGTTTATGATTAAGTGTGTGAGAAAGTTGTAAGTTCAGCGCATGAACATCTTCAAAGCTAGTATCAAAGAGTTCCATTAGTTTCAGAGAAGTTTCCGCTGTCCGACAAGACAAGGAAAAAAAAGCGCACGGAGGAGAAAAAAGAACGGGCCGGCCTTAACAAAAGGATCAAGGAGAATTTCCGATTTATTCGGGGTTTACAACCCTTGGTGCGAGGTCCCGAGAAGGCGGAAATAAAAGAGGACTGAGCCGAACATCAAGGGGGCAGTTTCGGCAGAGAACCAGAGGTAGTCGAGAGGAGGCGAGGTCCAGTTGCCGACAGAGGGGAGGCGAGATCCAGCTTCTGAGAGATCAGAGGCGAGGTCCAGTTACCAAAGCAGGAGAGGCGAAGCGCTGTTATCGAAGAGAGCTAGAGGCAGTCCGCAGAGAACCAGAAGCATACTGACCCAGAGAAACGGACTTTACGGCGAACCCACGCCAGAGGAAAAAAATTGGGAAGTCAACCGAAGCCAAAAGCCGCAGAACGATCTTCAAGCCTGTAATGCTGAGACTTCTTGCCTGAGCTTTTGAGTGCCAGGAAAATTGCAATCCAAGAACCGATAATACTCTGACAAAACACCCCCCTAAAGAAAAGCCTAAGATGAAAGAAGAACCATAGAGACTTTGATGCAAGACCTTTGGAAGGTGTCGTGACAAAGAGCCTCCGTAAGTGTGTTCCAATCCTTTAATGTACATTCTTTTGGTAATCTAAGAGATATGTCATAGATGGACTGATAAGAAATATCTATAAGAGAGTCCTCTGAATTGTTGTTAACTGGAATATTAATTGTAAGATAACTTCCATAGCTAGTTAATCTCTTTATGAGTGAATTAGTCTCGGCAATTTGGTTTTCTTAAGCAGAGAAGTAACAGAGTAAATGTGTTGTTTAGTCATTTAATATTGAAAAGGGAAAGTTTGTTTCTTTATACCAAAAGGATAGGTAGGTAGGTAGAGAGAGTAACCTCCCTATCGCTTATTTAATGTACTTTATTTTTAATGTAAATAAATGTGTTTTAATTATATATCAATAGAGTGCCACTTGATTATTTATTTTACAATGCACTGTTCCTAAAAAAGTTTCGGACTTGTGAGCAGAAAACCAAGTGAGATAGCCGAAGCGTATAGTTAAGTGCAAATAGACTACGACTGTTTGTGTAAAGTTTTACTGAAGGAATTTGTGTCAGAGAAAGAGAGAGAGAAATCAACCAGCCGTATTACTGAGCTTTATGCCAATTAAAAGATATTAGTGGCGCTGTCTCAATAAAATAAATTTTCTAGTATCCATAGGCATAAGCCTCGTAGTGCGAAAGTTAGATAAATATAGTACGCAATAGTATAAGCAAGAAAGGTTACGAGAGAGAAAGCATGCACTGCTAATTAAAATAACGGTATTCCAAAGACGTAGTAAGCAAACAGGCTCTATAAAAGGCTTTATAAATAGCAAGAAATAATAGCATCACAAATTACACTTGAAATCTTGCTTTTGTGAGATGCTGGTAGGAGGTGTCTTGAGGATTTTCTTGATTGTCTTAGGTTCAAACCCATTTTTTGTGAGGATCTGTGTTAAATAATGTCATTTTTCCTTCCACTTTTCTTCTGTGCTGGAAATATTGTAAACTCTATCCTTCAAGGTTTTTATTTAACCTATTTTTTGCATGGGGTGGTGGTGGTGTGAGGCAGCATTAAGAAATCTTCCTGTGTTGGTGGATTTTCTATAAATGGGGAAAGATAGTCTGTTTTCTTTTTCATTGATTTCTATTAGGATATCAAAGGAAAGACAGTTTTTTATGTTCTTCCTGTTTCAAAGTGAATTTGATGTTGTTGTCCAGATTATTAAGATAATCTTTAAAAGCAGTGAGTTCCTCTGTTGTTCCTGTCCATATGATGAGAACGTCGTCTACATAACGAAGCCAAATTTTCTGTTTTTTATGATAGTTGTTTAATACATTATTTCCAAAGTTTTCCATATACGGGTTTGCTAAAGCTGGGGATAGAGGGAAGCCCATTGCTAGTCCTTCTTTTTTGTTCCCAAAATTTGTCTTGATACGTGAAGAACTTATTTTTTATGCAATGTTTATATAATTCTATAATGTCCAGTGGAAAAAAATCTTCAAGGAGATTCACTGTTTCATTTCTGGGAACGTTTCTAAAGCGGCTGACTACATTCAAACTTGTCGAGATGTCTGAAGGTTCTATGTCTATATCCTTTACCTTCTCAATGAAATGTACACTGTTCTTAATCAGTGAAGTTGTTTTTCCTATGTGTGGTAAGATTATGTTAGCGAGGCGTTTTGCCAGATTTGAGGTTGAAGAGCCTCTTCCATCCAGCATTGTATCAGTCTTAAAGGAGTATCTTTTTTATGTATTTTTGGTACTCCATATATTCTAGGAACTAATGGGTGTTTTGATTGTAGAGTTCTTTCTAATTCTTCAGTCCAATTGGGTATATTTTTAATTAGATCGTTGGTTTTATTGTGAGCTCGCCAAGTATAACATTAAAGTAGCTTTTCTACCGCTAGAAAAAAAAATCAAGATTTCTACAGCCCCCAAAACCCCCACATCACCCTTTAAAAAAAAACCAGGTGTCTATAAAATTTACTGTTCCTGTGACATCTGTTATGTAGGTCAGACGGGAAGATCAGGAGAAATTCGTATGAACGAACATCAAAAAGACGTGCCAAAAAGGAGTGAACACAAATCAGGCCTAGCATACCATACAACTTCACTGGCCTAAGTGAAGACCTCGGACAGAGTGAACGTGAAGAACAGAACGTGACAACATCCAGCCTTGTTCAAACAGAGCATGCATTAACGTGTGTATCGATTCTGCATCGGATTTTTTAATTTGATGAACAGTTAGACCGCCATGACAACATCTAATGGACTATTTTGAGTAATTTCTCATTTCTTGTGTTTAAACTTTTAGTTACCTTTAACCCCTGAAGATGTAAGTCAAACGATATACGGAACTTGTCGGGTTTGTTTATCTTTATTTATCTTAATAAACATGTGGTCGCAATACCGAAATCTTTCTTTTGAAGTATATATTTTCAGTGAACACACTTGGAGGGATGAATCAAAGAAATGACAATCCGATTTCATTAATTTGCCAAAATCCCTTAATCAGGTGACTCAACCTGTCTTGGATGGATGGAACAATATAATGAAAGCTTAGGGAGCCATCTAATGGATATAATTAGCATATGTTATTAAACTTCATCGATGTTTGAAAGTGTAATAATATTTATCCATTTAATACAAATTCATTTACAGATGGACAATTAGGAAAAAAAAACTTGAAAAAAGGTATGTTTATTTTACAAAGTAAAATATGCTAATCTGCATTTATGAAAAAAATTTATCAAAATTAAGTCAGGTTTCGGTTTTATAAAACTGTTAAAAACAACGACGGACTTCTTCAACCACAGGGTGGATCACTTTTCAATATGGCCTTTTCGAAGTTATATTCATAGGCGATTCAATATTACAAAAGGGCAGATTATATTCGTCATTATAAGTGCATAAATCATTGACTGAATAAAATCTTTGTCATCTGAATTTACGTAATGGTTTGTGAAGAGATCAGGCATGAATTCCATCATATACAGGAATTTTTCCCCCCTTCCACTTGACTAGAAATTTCTGTCTGGTATCCACTGTACTTTATTAAGTTTTTTATTATGGAAACTTTATGCCAGGAATGTCACTGATAGTTCCTCTTTTCTAATTATTTGTTATCAAGGATAACGTCACTGTGTTAGAAAGAAACACCTCTTGGTTAAAAATGTGGGATAGATGAATTTTTTTTTTTTTTTTTTTTTTTGAAATCTATCCAAAAAAAGTAAAGGGGGGGGGATGAGAACTTGAAAAAAAAAGTTACCGGTCTCAAGCAGAGATGTATGTTTTTAAGACACTGCAGGTTTTCTTACTACAAACTAATAAAACGCCTAGGAACATGTTTGGACTGTAGTTGGAATCTGCTAAAGGCACCAGTACTACATGTGGTTGATGCACCACAGTCCAACCAACTCCTTGATCTAAGATCAGAAACTCTATTAATACTTGAACGTTCATGGCATGTGAAGTTGTCCTTTATCCTATTGTAAAGAAGAAGCGTTACCTGGTCCATTACAATCAAAACTAATCAAATCATAAAACTGAGTATTAGACCAAATCATACGACCACACGACCTGTTTCCATTCAACCAGCTAGCACGGTTGGCTGTGGAAACACGCTAGTATTCTAGTATGAAGGATAGTTTATCCTCTACTAATTGCATTAGTGATAACTTATGAATGAAAAACATTACCTTATCTCTAATTTTATTTGTAAAAAAAAAAAAACGGTGCACTAATATATTTTAATTAAATGCCTTAATTGATTATTTTTGAAAATAATTTGATTAATTTAAACAATATATTACAGTTTACAAAAAATTCTATTATTATTATTTATCTATATTTTAAGATGAGATCCACACACACGCACGCACACACACACACACACACACACACACACACACACACATATATATACAGTATAGTGACAATTAATTGTATATCATATTATGGTTTATTTGTGCACCAGATGGCAGCACGTGGTTTTCTAAGCAACGAAGAAAATCCCAGCATTACTCGGTACTTCGATCATCTTACTCTCCGGTTAACTGAAGCGTATAAAAACATTGCAGCCGAAAAGGGGTAAAAAGAGTATTTTAGCTAATCTCTAAAATACTCTTAAGTACAATTCTTAACTTAAAATAGTTGAAGAAAGGTACAACGCTTACGTAAGAAAAATTCTTCAAAGTGATTTGTGAATCCACACGAATAATCAGAATTATTTTGGAATAAATGGAAAAGTTCGAAATAATCCCATAAATACAAAGTCAAGAAATGAAATTTTGTTATTTGCAGTAGCAGGATTAACAGATAGAAGGGAAAAACAGTTTTTTTTTTTACTATACTTTTTTGTTGTTGCTTTGAACCATATACTAAAGGAGTTTCTCTATTTGAGTATTTATTCTAAAAAAAAAAAAAACAGTAAGAAAAAAAATAAAATTGCACCAAGCATGAAACTTTTTCCGAATCTTTGGGGAATCTTAGAATTCCGTAGTGATCAGCCAGGTTTCTTCAGGGACCACACTTGACGGCTGCCGATTACCCTCCATTATCTTGGCAATGCAGTTTCCCCTTCCCTTCCCTTCCCCCCCCCCCCAAACTAGAACGTCTGAAAGTTGATGTTATTTATGGAATAACCAAAGTTATAGAAAAAATAAGGAAGCTGTCATTCCTGGAACTGTAGATTTCTTTTGGTTGTCATGGTTACCGCTCTCTCCTATATTCTTGAGTCTTTATTAAATTTCGGCACGTGGGTTTTGAATTTCGAGTTTGGCTCTCTGACTCCGAGACATAATAATAATATTCGGGAAATATTCCCACAGCAGGAAAATGGGAGATTGCTTGGTTCTCGAGCAAATATGCTCCTTGTTCGAATAGTTGTTTGTGCGGTTCTTCCATCATATTTCAATGTTTGATACGAAAATGCTTCTTTTTGGCTATTTTACTTTTACAATATCTGAACAGTAAATGCTACTCTAGTTACACAGCGCTGTCTTCGCCCAATCATTTTCGTGTCATCAATTGTATCTTGTCAACAAACGCATTCATCGACCGAATAACAGTTTGAGCCTTTATCTTTGAATTGTACTCATCATACAAATAGTGTGAAGATTAATGTATCTTATAAAGAAAAAAACAGCCCTCTCATGTGGAATCGAAACAGTAGCTCTTCTGCAACTGGAATCACCCCCTCCGTTGCTTGCTCTTACCTCACTTAGTTGCACTCCCCGTTTTTTTTATTTATTTATTTTTTTATTTTATTATAGTGCTTTGTAAACGTAATTATTATAATATTCCACATATTCAGATATTTCATAATTTAATTTTTTTATTTTTATTTCATTCGAATTTTGGAAACTTTAAAGATCATTTAGCGAATAATAATAATAGATTGATACCAAATATTCGTGTGAAAACATCAGGAAAGATATTTTGCTTTTGCGACTGATTTAACACAGACATAAAAAAGGAAAGTCGCCATATACTATATCAATTTAAAGACTCAAAACGTTTGTCAGTAATTTTTGTAGTGCTTTCTTTTACATATTCGTTCTCTCTTTTTTACACTTCCTAATAAACTAATAACTAATATTCTTTTCACCCTCTAAGTGCGTCAAGAGCCTCAATATAGACGAAACCCTTTGGTCGGAAAGACCTGGGTTCGCTTATCTTCATCTCGTCTCTTTCGAGACCAGATAGAGGTCTTTTTTTCTCCCCGAAACACGGGTTTTTCGTCTCTCAGAACAGGAAAACCGGCCAGTAGAAGGCGTTCCAAGTATCGTAGGAAGGTGATGGACACTTAAGTGCCTATTAGAGCCACTGATGGGTGGATGGAAGTGCCATCATGATGTGCATAATCGTGGTTGTGATTAAGTAGTAGATATTTTCTATATCATTAAGAATTTTTTCTGATTTTTATTAACCGAAACGGTTATAAATAATAAAAATTTAATCAATGCTTCTAAATACTTTATGTCTGAAAAACAAGATGTTGGCTATAAAGTAGAGGCAGTAAACACATTTGTTTTGTTTCATTCTACTTAATTTTGCCCCTTGAGAGGCTGCTACGCACTTAAGGCAATGATGGTGCCATTGTTCAAAACATCGGTTAACCCTTTCTTTTGTATTTGCTTTCAAGGTCTGCGCCGCTTTCTTTCAACGAGTCTCCAAGCTATCGAATCTTGCGCTATCAGCTAACACCTGGTTCTACTTTTCTACCGAAATGAACTTCCAATTTATTTATCTAAATGTAACTCACGTGATATCAATCGTTTATTTTCAGTGACCATCTTAAATATCACACAATTTCATTCGTGCTCTGAGTTGTTGAAAAATAATTCACACATTTTCAATAAACGTTTTTTTGCCTTTAAACTTTTTTTGAACAGTTAAAATCCTTGCTGGTGATATTAACTGATACATCTAAGCTTATATTAATATTTCGACTATCTCACTTGCAGTTATATATATATATATATATATATATATATATATATATATATATATATATATATATATATGAAAGAAAAGCAATCCACCGGCTTCTTAACAGCAATGATATTATTATCTTACCTGCTGATAAAGAGAACGCAACTGTAATCTTAGACAAATCTGACTATCGTTCAAAGATTAACAACTTAATAAGTTGTTAATCTTTGAACGATATTTTTCTACCCTAGAAAGTGATCCCACAAGAGAACTTCATAACCGTACAAACACTCTTCTGAAATCTACTTCTGAACTTCCTAGACACACAAGACTCCATCCCCTCATTCCTCGTTTGTACGGCCTGCCTAAGATCCACAAGGCTGAACACTCCTTTAAGACCTATTGTGGAAGGTATTGACTCACCTACGCACAGTCTGCCTAAATATCTTGCAGTTTGTTTAAAACATTTAGTTGGCAATTCCTCATATTTCATCAAAAACTGAAGATTTCATTTCAAAAATAAAAAATTTAAATCTCAGAGACTCTGACAGAGTGGTGAGTTTTGACATCGTGTCTCTGTTTACGAATATACCTACAGATGAAGTTCTGACTCTTCTTAAGGACAAGGTTTCTAAGAAAATATTTGCTCTACTAACACACTGCATTAATTCCGGCTATTTCTGCTACGAAGATAAAATATATAAACAAACAAGCGGGTTAGCTATGAGCAGCCCTCTATCCCCAGTCTTAGCTAACATTTTTTTTACAAGATTTTGAAGAGAGAGCTATTTCTATAGCTACTTTAAAACCTAAACTGTGGTTACGCTACATTGATGACGTCTTCCTTATCTGGGAACATGGTTTAGAGGAACTACAAAACTTCCTAAACCATTTAAATAATCAACATCAGAACATTAGATTCACATCAGAACTAGAGATTAACGGCGTTCTCCTCTTCTTGGATCTAAAGATCAGTAGATTACCTGACTGTCTTAAGTTTTCAATTTTTCGGAAAAACCGCCCACACTGATAGATATTTATATGCCTCTTCTCATCACTTCCCTCCTCAAACCCTAGGCATCATCTCCACCCTTGCCCATCGTGCAATATGTCTTACTTCCCCAGAAAAAGACCTTCAAACAGAACTTAACTTCCTGAAAAGCACCTTCTTAAATAATGGATATTCATCTCGTAACATTACTAAACGTTTGAGACCACGTCAACAACCTCGACAAGAAGATGAATCCAACCCTATCACTCACATACAGTTACCATTTATTAGCTCTCTTACCTCAAAACTATCTAGGATTATGAAGAAATTCAACATAAAGACCGACTATACAGCTCTGCCAAAACTTCGTTCTTTTCTGAGACGACCAAAACCAAAACACAACTAACTGCATTTTACAGGTGTTTATAAAGTTATGTGCGACTGTGACCGACCTTATTTTGGCCAGACAGATACATCTGTTTCACTTCGTCTTGAGGAACATAGACGTGACATCTCCTACAGGAGAACAAACGTTTTGTTCTGTTTTTATTGCCTATTTTGTTTATTGAATTCAAGATTTACATAGCCACAGTTCAGTACTGAACAGATGACTATTTATTGTTCGGATCCAAGATTTACAGCAGTAGTTCATGCTATACCATTTTTCATCGCTTTTTTGACAGAAGATAGTAAGGCAAATATATTTTTCCTCTTGCAAGTGAACAATCACTGTAACAGTAAAACTTCCTGAAGAGCATCTTTGAAAGCAACATCTATTCCATTTATAGAGTTTACTTTTCGTTCTTGTTATTCGCGCTGAAAGTTAGCAGTCGCAATGAGTAACAGTATCAAAGACTAGCTCATGAGATCGTCCCATTTATCATTCTTACTCTTGTCTATATATGTTTCTTTCCCCCTCACCCCCTGAATAATCGACAATGCTTTCAGTCACTTTTACGTGTCTTCGTGAAAGGGACTCCCATTTACTGAACTCTGTCTAACTTCGATAAGACCTTATGGTCGTTCTTATCCTGGAAGAGACATGCATCTTGGGCCTCGCACGCTTAATATTGCCCATTATATCTACTCTAATCGTGCACACAGACTAAGAGCTCCCCTTAGTGAAGTTCCTCCTATAGACGATAAAGCACTAAACTTAGCTATGAGTCACTATAGGAAACATTTAGAGAAGGTATCAACCGTCTCTCTCTTACTTGCTCCCTTCTTCTCTCTCTCTCTCTCTCATCGGTTCTAACCAGTGACCTAAAACATATGCTCCACTAGTGCAAGAGCGCACTGAATCTCGACGAAGGTCGACTACTAGTGCGACATGACGGTGCCTCTTCGCCTGAAAATATTGAACTTCGAACCATTCTCGAAAACTTTTAGTGGCTCGTGAAGAACATCGCTAACACGCCAGCTTTCACTTGGAGACCCCGAACACGCTGGTAGCTAGCGTTTGCACGCACCCTCTTGATGGCGAACAGAATAACGGGTATCTACCATTTGCACATGTGCCGCTAGTTTCACGTATTTCTAAATCCTCGGTGAAACGGGGGGGGACTGCCGAGTGAAATTTGTGTGCGGCCATTTCCGTAATCGAAATGACGTCATTGAAAGTCAGCGATGCTATTAATTCGTAATGGACGAGTTAACGACGTATGTTAATCTTAACCCTGTGGTAAAGGGGGGGGGGGAGGGATTAACATATTAAAATAATTTTTGCGCTGACATGATTTTTTTTGCTACGGTCGTGTATTTTCTCTTTTCGCCAGCCTTCGTCCCCCCCCCCCCCTTCCCACCCGATAAAGTTAAGATGTTACGGTCGACAGTGTGGAAAATCAGCTCTAGTCGAGAGCAAGGCAGTACTTAGATCGTAGGCTTTCACTGTAAAGTGTGCTAAAGTGCACGCGCCGTAAGTTTCCCAGCGTTTTCTTTTGAGCTTTGCAATCCAATTGACGACCACCGTTTAGCGGTGGCAGGTCTCCAGTGTTTCAGCTTTTGCGATCGACAGACGTCCGCTTCAGTGAATCTTACTGCAATATTCCCTTCGCAAATGTTACGTTCATTCTATCCCTACCCTCGACGCTCCCACCCTTTTTGACTCTTCTCGGCACCATACTAACGCGGGGTGGTTGGCTTGATATGATAGCGGCCGTTTTTCCCCCTTGAGGTTTGCCGAAAATGAACGCATCAAACGAAGGAATGTTGTGTTCCGGACTCTGGTGGTTTGGACGAGTGGTTATCGTCATCCATCTTCACCTGAACACTCTCATCACCCCCCTTTCAAAAAAAAAGGGGGGGGGGAGGAGTTATTGGGTCAATATTAGCGCCGCTTCCGGGAGGGCTTTAAATCAGAAATAAATCTACAATTTTTTTATGTCATCGGAAATTGAATTGATAAGCCTCAAACGAAGAGAGAGAGAGAGAGAGAGTTCAGCTGTTTCTTAAATTTATTGCTGACACCCGGGTGGGGGGGGATAAACTGCTGTTTTGGATTTTAAAAAAATCGAGAATTTCTGAGATCATTCTCTTTCTCCTTATTTATTTATTTATTTTTTCAGTATCCAAAAATAACAACTTTACATGGTTGCGCTTTGTGATTAAATCGTTTAGAATAATTCCGAAATATCCGCCAAGCAAACTGATGTTTTTCTTAAGAAAATAAAGTGTTTAAATGTAACTGTGTTATGATAGCCTATGGAACTTACTCCATGTTTTCTACTAGTTGCTTATGCATTACTAAAAAGATGTGATCCTTTGTCATATTCAGAGGCCGAGTAGAAGCATGGTATATTGCAGAGGTCGGTGTCTAAAAAAGTCGCTGATCATCATCATCATCAAAAAGACTTTTTTTTTTTTTTTTTTTTGAAATTTCGACGTTTCCAATAGAGTAATACGGAAGCATCTGTGGCAAAGGTGGAGCAAGCTCCATAAGTTGATGCAGCTTTACTTACATTTTTATTGTAACTCTATCCACGAAAGTTCGAAAAAATGGATTGGGGGTGGGCTAAGAATTGCATAATCCAGGAACCTGATGACCATGCGTGACCTTTTGGAAGCTACTTCAAGTATCTAATAAACAAAATGGTGATCTTAAGCTAGGCGATGAAAATCAAGCACCGAAAGGCATTCTCATGGTCACGGTAGGATTCGAAGCTGCAGCCTCTTGATTAAAAAGTAAAGACTTTGTGAGAAATAGTTGAAGTCTTTATGTTCATTTTCTTTATGTGTCTTCCTTTTGCTGTAACTCAGACCTCCAATACAATAACATTGGTGGGGTCACAACGGCGGATGAAAATCATGTACTGCTAAAAGACTTTCACAAACATTCACGGCTATAGTGGGATACGAATCCACAGTTTTAGTTGTAAAATAACTCTTAGAATTAATACTTATGGATTAAATTACAAAATTTTAATTATAAAATCTCGATTTCTGAAAAAAAAAAAGTTGACTTAGAAAAATTAAATTTAGAAAAAGATCCCGAATTCTTTTTTATCGATCTAAAAAAAAAAAAAAATCGGATTACACTCTCAGAGTTTAAATGAAAACATAAATAGACAAATATCTGAAAATGTCACTTCATAAATGCGCATTTGCAAATATCGTCTTGTTCAACGTAACCAGAAAAAATCATCACACGCCCGTTTGCTTTTACACGTCATATATTCTTGCCGAAAAGGGAACTTCACGAAAAACAATTCCATAAATGTCAAGTGTACGATTCTCGTACTTCTGTTTAGCTATTTTTGTCGCCGACAAACGCTATTCTCTGTAAACGGCCAGCTGAACTAGAACAGGAAAATAAATTCGAAAACAGTGTAAACGCAGCAAGTGAAGAGTTCTTATCACCCCTTTACATCCCTATAACCTCATCCAAGTGTCAGTAAAGTGGACATTCTATTGCACATTCTGCTAATGCAGGTCTGATGGTCACTGCTGTAATGTTCGCTTGCCCGTATTGTTAAGAATCCGCACGCGTTCTCTGGCTACCCCCAAGTGACAGATTCACAGGGTGTCCGCTGATTATCCCCATGCGTGTCTTACACTCACAATCTTTGAAAGTCTGTAAGACATTGCGCAACATTCATCTCCTCCGAGACCACCCACCGCACATTACCAGAAGTGGCGATACCTTAAAAAGTGCGACAGATGATGTGAAAGAGAAACCATTTCAATCTCCAGTGAGCATTGAGGAAAACGTTATACATCATCAGGCTATTTCGTGCTCACACGAATGTGCTATTCATATAAAAAAAAGGGATATTAAAATTTTTTTATTAATCTGATAATAAAATATTTGATTTATTGTTTTTATTTACATTTTTTAAATAATTTAGAGGTACACCATTTATAAATAACAATGAAATTAAATTTAAATACTGTTTAATTTAAATTAACTTAAATTTAGTATTGTTATTATTTTTAAAAGATAGCAATTCGTTAACTCAAATAAATTACTTTTTTGTTTTCAACTATGAGAATGAATCTTTCGATAATTTAGGTGGAAATGAAAACAGCCAAAAAGATCATTTCTCCAACTAATTAAATATTATATAATCACAGCTTTCTCCGAAGTATGTGATGTATGAATATTTCGGAATACATGTTCTACAGCAGGAATTGGCAGCATATAGCCAACTGCTATGATCGCCCTCAACTATGTTACTTAAAGCATACACTGGTATTAGACACGCGTGCCGAGTTTAAGTTTGCATTTTCAAACCTAGGAGTGTTAGCTTTGAAAGTTTGCTAAATTGGAAAAAAAAAATTAAATATACTAAGACAATTAAAATTGAAAACATTTCTTAATAATTGATAAACCTATTACTATAATAATTATATTTTCATGAATAAAGTTATTACTACTGTGTTTTATAATACTTCATATTTCAAAAACTCCGAGTTTTGTAATACCACTGTATTATTTTTATGTCATTTTTATATTTCTTTAATAGGGAACAAATGTAAATATTTAACTAAATTTAGTTTTATTATTCTAACACCATTTGGAAGTTCAGATAACAATAATACATTTAGATTAGTCGTTAACTAAAAAAAAAAACAAAAAAAAAAAACAATTCTTTGTAAGGGTTTACTTTTTTGTTTTATATATATATTTTATTTATATTTATATTTTTCATACGTCAAATGGTGTTAGAATAATAAAACTAAATAAATTTAATTAAATTAAATATTTACATTTATTTACTATTAAGGAAATATAAAAATAATACAATGGTATTACAAAACTCGGAGTTTTTGAAACATGAAGTATTATATTATAAAATACAGTAGTAATAACTTTATTTCAATTATGAGAACGACTCTTTCAATAATATTTGAAAGATTCGTTCTCATAACTGAAAAAAAAGTGGAGCACGAAGATGATAGCAAAAGTGCAAAAACAGTAGAAAAACCAAACAGTGTGTACGTGTTGCTCGAGGTAAAAGTACAGAGAAAGTAGTTGACCAGTACAAGTAGAAATAACGAAGAAAATCGATTGTAGGAGTAGTTGGAGAGGGACGAACAGAAATTAAAGTCTCGCTATTATTAGCAATAAAAGAAAATGAGGATAACAGCAGTGATCCCATTAACAGAAGGACACCAATAAAAACAGTGGAAAGATACCTTTAGCAGTAAAAAGGCATCGGGAACAAAGCGTCACACTCAGACAGTTGCCATTCGAACGTAACAGTTTATTGAAGTCCGTCTGGGTTACTTTCCATCACAGGTTTCCATTGGAAAAAGACTGAAAGTTTGTTTCTCACAGAAAGTCCCGCAGTATATTTTGTTTATTTGCTTCTTTCCTAGTACGTATCTGTCCACTGTGTATCGAGGTTGAGATTTTCTTCGAGAATTTTCGAACTTCTGCAGGTCAAAGGTGACTATAGCAGAACTCCGAGTTTTGTAATACCATTGTATTATTTTTATATAATTTTCTTATATTTTTAAGAGGAAAAAATATTTAATTAAATTTAGTTACCCATTCATAAGTTTACATAATATATTTATATTCGATAACTCGAAAAAGATTAATTTGTGAGGTGTTTGTCCTCGTGTGGTGGCCGGGATAAGAATAACTCCACTACAGCCCATGCTTGTCGTACGAGGCGACTAAAATGGGTACCCAGGGAGAGTAATGGATGGCAATGCTGTAGCCAATGAAGTTCTAACTGAGACTCGGCTATTGCTGTTACCCTCTTGCCATGATCATAGCTCAATCCTTACATTGTGATCTACAGATAACGGGGAATGTGAAAAGCATTCTTGCTTTTTACATTCCCCGCTAAATTAATTTAAAAGAAAAAAAATTAATTTGTAAGGACCCCATGTGGTGTCCTTTAGAATTAAGAATAGTGCCACTGTAGCCCATGCATGTCGTAAGAGACGACTAAAATGGGACGCAGAGTTTCGAGAGTTTTGCTCTCTTAGGTTTCTTCCAGAATTTTGCTCCCGGTGAGGGGGGGGGGGGGCTTAGATTTCGGGAGGGGCCCTGAGAGAGCATTTTGAGCTCTGGGGAGGGTGTTCTCCAGCGTGGCCCGTGAGGGGCATTGTCGGTGGATTCTTTTCCCTGGAATATAAGCGGTTCTGCTCAGTGGTGGTGGTGGGGGGGGGGCGTCACTGATTAGAACCAACACTGAGTTGGACGATCTTTCGGCCACTCGTAGGGAGTAGTCTGTGGGATCGTCTTAATTTTTAGAGAGGGATTTACTTACATACCAGCTCCACTGTAGCTTATGCATGTCGTACGAGGCGACTACAATGGGTGTCCAGGGAGGGTAATGCTGTAGCCAAAGTTTTAACTGAGGCTCGGCCATTGCTGTTACCCTCCTGCCATGATCAGAGCTTATAGTTCTATATTATCCCATCCATACATTTTCTTCTACAGATAACGGAGGATATGAAAAGCATTTTTGCTTCACCTGTCTATCCAAAAAAATTAAATTGTAAGGGGTTTATTTTCAAGTGCATATAATTAGAATTGTTTAGACTGTTTTTGCAGTACTTAGTTTAGTTTTAATTCACACACGAATGGTTCGCAAAATCCGAAGGACACGTGGCAAAGATGGACTTCGTGAACGTAATCTGTATGGGAAGGTATAGAGATTATATTTATTATTACATTAGAGTATAATAATAACACTGTGGAAGTGTTATTCCAAAACAACAGAAAGTTATTTCAAGGAACAAAAGTAGGTGGAATGGAATGAAAGAGGAGCTGGTAAGATTTTAGGTATATCACCCCAAATGTGTGAAAACTATTGTGTAAGGGAGGTCACGTGGGAGAAGTCGTATCTTGAGTGAAAGGCTACACCAAAATATTTGAAGGCTAAATAAGCAATGGCTGAGATTTGTTTGTATGGAAGCTAAAGGTGGAAGTCAGCCCTAGTAAAGAAATCCGATCCTCTTTGAAGATCTAGATATTATCAAAAATTCCACATGAGGATAGCAAGGAGACATAAGAGTTTAATGTATTGATTATGGAAGATTTTTAGCATAATGTATTTATTATCTTACGTATAGTATGATCGAACATTATAATATAATATTATATAATTAATTAAGTAAAATACCGTTGCATTAGTTATTTTAATTAAACCATAATATATTATTTTCTTGTGTATAATATGATTTAACACAATTTCAATTTTTTTTACATAAATTAATAAAAATAATGCCTCTAACATCTTGTTTTCAACAAAAGGAACAGGCAGAGCCCTCGTAGTACTAACTTTTGCATATTGGTAGGTAGGCAGCCGTTCTACATCTTAA
This sequence comes from Typopeltis vanoorti, assembly GCF_054136105.1. Taxonomy (NCBI): domain Eukaryota; kingdom Metazoa; phylum Arthropoda; class Arachnida; order Uropygi; family Thelyphonidae; genus Typopeltis; species Typopeltis vanoorti. The sequence goes on from NC_143553.1 coordinate 115,627,775, forward strand.
TCATCGCTGATAGTTGAGTTCGTAGCTTAGAACATGGTAGATAACTGCCGCCATTTCATGTTCCTAAACCCCACCTGTCATTAATCAGAAATAACGTGAGTTCCATGGTCGATATTTCTGAAGTCCGGAGTTAACAACATGAATTTTCCAGAGGGGGAACTCTACTTGCCTTTTCCATAGCTTCATTAATTCGGAAAACGACCACTGAAAAGTTCCTCTGTTCGGCGATTAAAATCGAACATAGTGATAGCGGTCTTTCTTCTGGCAGTCTAGCAGTATAAAACTAGAATGTTGATCCAATGTATCGTTTTCTTTCATACATGAAACTTAATAATTAATTTTTAATTAATTAATTAAATGGTTAATTTTAATTTATCGATTAATTATTTATGTATAGTATTATTTAATGTATTCTTACATATGTGTGATATTTATATTTACATAATATGACTTTGTTGTAGGTATATAATATTTATAAATAACTCAAAAAAACATTATACTTTGTTTACTTTCAAAAGTATTTGCAGATTAAAAAAAAAGACACCGTCTAGTGGTTGGTTTAGTCCGCGCGGTTAGCCTATTGGCTGTGCGCTTCGCAACCATATGCCTGGGGAAGGAGTGTCCTAAGTTCGATTCTCGTCGGAGACCTGAGGAGCTGAAGGATCTTCCTCAGCCATAGCCAAGTTAGCCAGTCTTGGGCGTGGACAGCAGGGTTTTTTCTCCAGTTATTCCTAGGGTTTTTCATCCCACAAAGCAGGCAAACCGGTCTTGAGAACTCAGTACTACAGGGCATAGGATACACCGGAGAGTAGGGCTAACCACCTTATCCTGTGAACGATTTGAGGTCCGATGATTAATTAACCCTTGACACCGCAAGGTAATAAAGAGGGAAAAGGAAGATGGGACCGTCTGGTGGTAGTTTTATTAATTAATATTAAGCACTTTTATTTTCACATCATTTAGCTGTAATTCAACTCCAAATAAATATGTTGTGGTATAAAAAGGTCATTTTTTACCCAGAATTCCATACATATAAAATTAAATATCTAGTTTTCCAATAATTTGCAAATCTCTGATCCAAATTGCAATTTACTGAATTGAAAATTAATTTTTTTTAACAACAGTTAAATTTTACTCACCAGAATTTGCAGTATATACAGCTGTAAAAGAAAAACATTCAGTTAGATATTTTGAAAAAAAAAAGTTTTTAATTCTAAGAAAAGTTTGTGAAAAGTTTTATTTTTCTTCTAGAATAAGCATTATGCAATTTCAAGTAACCCCTTTTCGCTTCCCCCCCCCTACTGCTTTGCATGAGCTGATCAGTTTTTTACTCGAAGTTCATCGTTACACTTGGTCGGTTTGCGAACTGAGTGTCACGAGGTCTCAATGCTTGTGCAAGTTCGTGCTCACAAAGAAGTTTTGTGTCGATTTCAGTAATGATAGTCTTTGGTTTTTAGCATACAATCTCAAAGTAGTTCTGCTTCACTTCCTTGCGTTATTACTGTCTAGCAGAATTTATATATATATATAGAAACCTCAACAGTGATTTCGTTTGAAAACTGGATACGTTATCCGAAAAACCGATGGCATTATCAAAAGCTTCCTACTGGAAAAAGGTATGTTATGTTATGCATGGCGCATGGGATCTAAACGTTTTCCCTATCGGCTGAACTGTCGACATGACTTGAAGCACACCAGGCTGTGGATTGTTTAACAACGATGTCATTTGCATTGCACTCGAAAAAAAGAAACAGCACAAAAAAAAGGTAAAAGAAAAACCTTTGTTTATAAAAGAAATTCTTAAAAATGAGTTAAAATGTAATTTTAAATGCTCTGAAGCAATTATAAAAGTATAATCTCTTCACTTCTAATTATCTAAGATAATTCTAAAATATATATTTACATTCAAGTATACAAATATGAATAAAGTAAATACTTTAATGTGCATTTCCTATTCAAAGATCTCGTGCTTGTTTTGATTGGTTCGTAGCGAACTCTTAATTATGTAACTCAAATGCCTTCAAATGATATTTCATTATTAGCTCGAGTTACCTTAGCAACAATTCTCGAGTGGTTGCTTGGCAACTTCTTTTGCTTGCATTTCATTTGTTTGTGAACTTGATTATTAAAATTGGGTTTTTATCTTAGTCTACTTTTTTTCAGTTATTTAATATATTTTTTTTTAAAAAAAGGTTGTTCGTTAGCCATAAATTATATGACAACTGTCTATTAATAAAAATAAACTGTATCATCAAAAAACGAAAAGTATATTCTATTTTTTTTATTCCGATTTTATATGGACTTGTAAATTTGATTTTTCTCCACAACTTCTTTTCTTGTATTAAGGAAGTCTTCAAGATGGTGAATAGGCAGAAAGCGACGACCCTTACACAAAAACAAACATAGAAAGAACTACCATGTTTAACCAATCTCTTACTGACAGATAGGATGAGAAATGATGCCAGCAAGACCATTTGTTAAACCTACTGGATGCGAAGGGAACCAACAACAACAACAAAAAAAAAAACTGTCTGGCACCTGCTATGGACATTTTTGGATCCCAAGATGCTTTCTTAACTGGATTCATTCGTTGCTACTGGAGATTTGATCCCTTACGCGAGATTAATCTCTCTATCATTAAGCAGCAAGCAATCTGCTTTCTTTAATTTCTTTCGTACAGTTCTGAATATCGGTTAGCCTAGCCAAAAAAAAAAAAAAAGGTCGCTAATGTATTTGGTACATGTATTAGATCTGGAGTTTGAGTATACAAATACTGATGTTTGTTTCAACATTATTGAAAAAATAGCCATTTAATAGAAACATGTTATATTTCCATTTTGGGTTTCAATTTTTCCCCTGTAATATTAGGACGTAGTAAATTGGTAATTTTAACATGAAAAACTGCCTTTTCAAAAAGAAAAGAAACATATTAAGTATACATGGAAATCATTAAACAGTAATTGCCGGAGAAGATAAAGCCGGTTGCTTCATTCTGATTATAATATTTACTCGAAAGCCAGTGCAGCTACTGTAATCAAGGAAATGGTTCTCGAAAGTTGCATTTTGTGCGCATTTTTAACCACAGAATTTTAATATATGCAGTAGTAATCAAGCTTTTTTTTTTTTTTTTGGAATGTACAAAACTAAGAAAAAATCTAATGCTAATGGCAAATCACAATTTCTGGGGGCTTACAAAAAACCCACAAAACTGTGTGGTGCGATAGTTACTGAAGCTCTTGTTACAAGTATATGGACTTCCATCCTCCGATATATCTTTTTTTTTTTGGCAACTAGTTTTTCCGTCCCCTTAAAAATCATAAACGCAAATTGCTACCTAGTTCATTGATCGCAAACTACAATTCGACGTATCAATAATAAGAAAAATATTTTAATGGAAATACTTAGTTTATTAAAAGCCTCTGTTACCCAGACATCGTCTCAATGTCCTTGCGGCATTTTTTCACACACGAACCACTTGTCAAATCAACACCATCAGGAAAAAAGTTCTGGGACGACATCGTACAAAATGGTCTGTCAGAATTTGACATTTTTCAAATTTTAAAAAAGCACAACAAATCTTAATAACAGCAATTTTAATAAGGTCAAATCATAAAAACATTTTTAAATAATAAAGAATTCCGAAATGGATTTTAACCTGAAACTTATAACTATGCCTGTAATTAAGAATCTATTTCTTTTTTTACTAGAAACTCTTAGCTTAAAAAAAAAATTCATCAAGTGTATTTTAATGACTACAAAGTCTTTACATATAATGTTCGCCCTTATTAAACTTTGTTCATGCTTTTAATATTGATCTTTATTTAATAAGGGCCATAGGTTAAACCCATTTAAAAAAATAGAGGCATTTCTTATGCTTCCGAAGTAGAATGAAGTGAATTTTTTTTTTGTAATATCGACTTTTTATTTATTCACTTCAAGAATTAGATAGCCAATCGCTCCTATCTAAAAAATAAACGGGAGCAATAATTAGTTCCTTGAGCTACTGTAGAAGAATCTCTTTATTTTGAAAAGTGTTTTGTTATTTCATTGGCTAATTAGAATTAACTGGTTGCATTGAGACAGTTTTGTAGATAGTCAAGCAAAAGCTATCCAACAGTGTCAAGTTTATCTTGACGATCAATGGAAAATAACTGTTAGCTCTCATTGTGTTGTCAAAAATGGTTGCAAGCACTTAAGAAGGAGAGCGTTTTATCTGTGTTTAAATTAGTGGGAAGTAAATATTACTCTTGTCAATTTGGAAGGCAAAAAACACAGAAATGCATTCTCAAAGAGACGGTTAAAATTGCTATTTTTTAAGGTCAAGAGACAAAAGGGGTGTTATTTTTACGTGTCATCCCAAACAATAGACGCATTTCTCTGAGAAGAAAGCCCCAAGTTGTTGTTTTTTTTACTCTTTTGGCAAAGGAAATAAGTCAAATCACTTTTCTTTCTTTTTTTTTTTTTTTTGTTAGCGTAGAGATATTCTCCAGAAAATGACTTCTTTTCTTTTCTTGATGGCTATTATTAGATCGATTTTGATTTTTGCGAAGTAGCCAAGCAAGTCAGTGTGGCATTTCTTGTAAAGCTTATCGACCATGCAAGGGTGATAAGAAAACCACATTCTGTCGTGTACATAGATAAACGTCGAATACAGCCAAAGTGCTAGCTTTTGCATCGTCTCCATTCATTATCGAAAATGGAGAAAGATAGGGAGCTGTTGAAAACAACGCTATTCGAGTCCAGTCATATCCATTTACGAATGGTAAGGATTACTCTTTTCACGGATGTATACTCGAAGATCAATGCTCAAGTCAAAAAAGCACCTTTTTTTTTTCTTTTTGGCGGTGGCTTAGAAATTAAAGTTGAAGCTGAATTTTGAAAATCGTTTTTTTTTTTTTATCTCGTCTTTATTCTCTATCAGTCATTTGTATTTTACTGTCAGATGTTTTCATATATGTTGATGGATAAATTCTTCGAGATGGATTGACGTTGGCAATGAAACACTTTAAAATTAAGTATGAGATGTAGAATATTATGGAATGTTTCACTTAAGGAATATCAGAGGTCAAATCTTCATTTCGTTTAGTTATGGTAGTAGTTGCTTCAAGAAAATGACAAAGGCTATCATCATGAGTATCGTACGGTGACAGTAGATATGAATGGTATCTACGAAAATCACTTGTCTCTCATTAGCTAATGTTTTCCTGTCAGTAGACTTCCCATAAATAGGATGAGTTTAGAAAAAAATTTAACTGCATGTGTTAGGACTATGACACCAGTTTTTGGACCATGAGTGACAGCTCACACATCGATTAAGTTGCCAACCTGTGGAATAGGCGAGTAAGGTTTTTCATTCTGAGAAAATTGAACTAATACTTACATTATTATAGTCAATAATACGAGTATTGGGATATAGGATCACGAGATTTCAGAAGCTGTCTGCCATACTCTTTCCCTGATACCTCTAAAATCATTGATAGGCTTATACTGAACTGCCATTGAGGTTAAGGGCGGTACCGGCTGCCCTTCGATCTTCTAAAAGTTAGGATTCAAAGCTACTTAATCCTTTTGCCGAATAAATAGCCGTTTGAAGATCTTTTAACATTACACATTACTGTTGAATGTGTTCTTAAAATGAAGACGAATTTACACATCTGAAAATGATCTCTTATGGTATCTTCTTTCATTTTTAAAGACTAAGCTGTACTCTAACTAGTAGCAAATCAAACGATCAATCACTAATAGCCGCGATCTATTTAAACTAGGTTCAGAATTCCCTAGCAGCGTTATCTTTTTAACACTTTCTCTATCTTCAAACATAAAAACATGCGAATGATTACAAGCCATTAACAAACCACTTTCATTGCTGCTGGTCATCGTTTTGCTTGCACTGTAAGAATATTATTTATTTATTTATTTTCTTTCGCGAATACACTTCTCCCAGTAATAATCTGATCAAGTCGACTTCTCCCAAGTCGATAGCAACGTCATTTTTCCTGCCCCGAGGAAATATCTGTAGACATCAACACTTCTTGTGGCTAGGACCGAATTCACCAGCTAAGAAACCAATCGAAACATGTCGTAGCCATTTTCGATCGTTATAATAACGATAGACTTGAAGCGTGTGGTTATAACACATATGTCAGTTAGGAACTCGACCTACGAGTGTATATAGCACAGAATTAGGCTGTAATTTTCCTTGTTATGGGAGAGGTAACGTTTCGAGTTTATACGATTTAAGAAACGAGAATCATCGATAGTAACATCAATAGGATAAATCGAATCTGTTCGTGGAAATTATGCTTTAAGCTGTCATCTACTTTATCCCTCTTAAAATGCATATCGCTCTAAAAACTTTCCAAAATGGATGATAACTAAATTATTCAGCCAGATAAGGAAATCTAAAACTCTTTGAGACAGGCATAGATTTTGAGGATATTCGGCTAGTCACAATAAATAGAAAATCGCTTATCAACAAGCATTAAATTTATAAGACTTATGAAAGCAGAATATAAAAAAAATGATTCTCTAGGAGTATTAAAAAAAGAATTGAGGATTTAAATGCATACAAATTAGCAAAACGGAAAGGTGTGACTCTAAAATCCTTTAAAGAACAGCGATGGGAATATTATTATACCAGCCATGCGAGATTGCAAATGCATGACAACATTTTGTTTTGCATCTACATTTACATAATTAAATATGTTAGTTATAAATGATGGTAGTATGAAGCTAATAATCTACTATGTGCTGGTTGCGAACTTAAAAGGGAATTTGGTAAGTGAGAATGAACTTGAAACACACACACACACACAAAAAAAAAACAAGCATGAAGTGTGCATTTAAGATTTCAAGTGTAGATGGAATACATCCCATCCCATTACATCAAGCAATACTTAAGAAAAGCAGTATTTTTATTTAATATCTGTTAAAAGATAAAATGCAGGAGTCTGTTATAAAGGACAATGTATAGAAACATTTAAATGCAAAAAAAAATATTAAAATAGTAATAGTTTGGTTAAAGGTTACCATTTATAAAACTTACTATGATACAAAGGATTTAAATGCAGGCAATAGTTTTGACATTATTTATTTGGGTTTTAGTAAAGCATTCGATACCGTACTTGTCATATTTAATAATTGGAGAAATACAACATCAAGGATAAGGCACTGAAGTGGTCAGAATGGAGAGAAGATTAAGGATGCTATACAGTGATTAAGAGAGAGGGAAGTATTAAATGCTCCCATTGGGTTCCAGTAATTAACAAGGTCCCACAAGAGTAATGAGTCCATTGTTGTTGTTTTTTTTTAATCAATGACATTGATAATGGAATTAAAAGTTTAATGTCAAGATTTTCAAATGTTCCCAAAGTGGGGGATCGAGAAATCTTGCTGCAGACTGATTTAATAATATTTTTAGTTTCAGAAATGGCAGTTGACATTTAACCAGTTTAAAATGTCAAGTTCTCCTATCCAGCTAGCAAAACGTCAAGGGTAACCTATTATTTGGGTAAAGATAAACTCAAAACTTTGGAATGTGAGAGGACTTAGGAATAATAGTAATAAAATATGAAATGTTTTACGGTGAAATACGGATGTAAGAACTACAAATGGGATTCTCTCATTAATTTGCCTGAACTTTGCTAGCAGAGACAAGGATGTAATCATTCCTCAATATAAGGTATTGAGATTTGGAGTCCCTGTCGTAGGAGAAATGTAAGTATAGAGATACTGGAGAAGATACAGAAGAGAGCAACTAGATTACATCCGGAACGCTACTTGTACAAAGAAAGCATTTCATTTCATTTTGCAAAATATTTTTGGACTTAATAATCTCAAGAAGAGGGGATTTAAGTCCATAAAACTGTTAAAAGAATGAACAATTTAAATTATGGGAATGTTTTACATTTTCACAGGAATTGCGAACTGGAGGACATAAAATGTAAAGTAATTAAGGGCAGCTAAAGGTTAGCTATTGGGAATAAACCTCCGGAAAATATTATAACAGTAGTAGATATTTTAGATAATTTAACACGTAAACAAGTATTTGGAAATAATTTAATGTAACTGTGATAAGTTACTGTTATTATTTTATATGTACTTACTATTCTATTAATTGCAGGAGGCTAAAGTCTATGCTAGTTAAGATTTGCTTTATTTAATTCTAAATGTTAAAAGTTCTACTAAGTATATACTAAAAATAATGCTAATAATACTAAGTTCTTCTACTCTACTGATAATACTTCTGGGCAAAGTACAAATTTGCTTTGCATCCGTATCAATTTTTTCTGTACGTCTGCTTTTTGTAATCATTTCAGTCATGCAGTGAACAATAAAATGGTCCGAAATGTAAAAGTTCATGTTATTTAGATTAAAAACCATTTCTTAGATTTAGCTCTTTATATTTTCCAACTTCATCTAGTGGGACTTTTTTTTTTTTTTTGCGTTTTGCTTTATAGCATCAAAATTCAAAATAATTTAACAAATGAGCATACGGTCACATGAGAAAATGAACGATGCTATTAGGATCGATCTTTAGCAAAAAAAAAAAAAAAGCTCTTTGCTAATGAATATTATACCTAAAACAAAAAAAATAACATCTGCAAACGATAGTTGCAAAAATCGTCTGCAAACGATGGTGATAAAAATCATTTTGTACATAATGTAATCTAAGTTCACCAAATGCTTAATAGATGGCGCTTCGGCTATGCTTCGTGAGATTATTATTTTCGCATAATAATATTAAAGAAAATTAAATGATTGCCTAGCAATGTTGCTTACTACTCACCTTAGGTAGCTTTAAACAAGTATGCGGACGCGATGAAGTGAGGCAAGTGGCCTACGTTTGCGTGATAGCAAGTCCGAAACCTAACCACGTTTATGCCAGGTAAGTAAAAAAGCTGCAAACTTTACCCTTCTTTTAAATACCGAGATAAACCTCTCAAGAAATCCGCGATTCGGGAGGGTGGTGGATCCTCCAGAGAGCTGAATCAGCAGGTCGTATAGTTACGGTCCAGCTGAGTCATTTTCCCCACATCACGCGCTCTTGAAATCAGTTGTGTGTTTACTTCAAACTTTCTTTCCGTTGCTTGTCGCCATGGTAACAGCAGCAGCCTCACAAATTGACATTGAGGAAGAATAGAAAGAAGACCATGAGAAACTTCGTGTCCGGAAGGAGCATTAGGGAATTTTAAACAGATTTTATTTTAAAGGTTTCCTACAAGAAGAAGATGCAGCGAATTTACAGACCTGGTGAAGTAAAAAAAAAATCTTAATTTATTTATTTGCCAGACATAAAAGTATCGATTTTTTAGTAACTTCAAACAGGGCTAAATTAGTTAGAAGAAAACAAATTTTCTAACCCCTTTATATGAAGGATTTTTTTATGTAAATCCTGCCCACGAAAAACAACACTATTGTATCTTGTGTATTATTTTCAAAGGTATTTCCATCCCACTTCTAGAGACCAAACATAGTGATTTTTCAAGACACTGCAGGCATTCAATAAGCGTGACGATGATGTCTTATACTGGAGATGACATCCATCTACTATCTAATGTCATTCTATGACATCCATGTGTAAAATGAAATTCGAATCCCATACTCTGTTGGATGAGGAGAGAACGCTGTCCACCTTACTGATTAAACCGACAAATTATTTTAATTTTGTATTAGTTTTCGAGATGAAAAGGATGCACTGGTCTGGTAATACAACATCCAATCTTCCATTACGTCCTAAAAATGTTCTACTTAAACTTGACTATTTAAACAGCATTTGCAACAGGAGCTGGTGCATTATTAGGTTGAAAGAGCTGTGAATTTGTTTCCTAATTCTGCCTTTAAGATAGAAAGCATCGTAGAAGTATTGCACATCTTTTGGAGCTCACCCTACTAGGTATTACAATCATGATAAACAGCTCCAGATCCTTACATTTCTCTCACCCAAATTCGCAATTGAGACCCCATACTCTGACAGAAGTTCCCTTGCATATGCCATACACTCACCAATCCGTTCAGAAAAGTATGCATTGTAATTCCTCACTCCAAGGATTTTACTCTAGAGACCAATCAAGGTGTTCTTTACCGTCGGTGTTTGTTGATGCTCGATTTTCTGTACAAATGAATGCTATGCAGCTCTTTACGTGGTATCCTAATACTACTACGACTACTACCTGAATCCATTGTGCACTCCCTTGTACTTCCTCCTAGTTTATCATTTCAACATCCGATTGCAGATATTCCCGTACGACTTTCAGAAAAACCTTGTAGTCCCTTAGTGTAAGTTTCCTTGCTTATCCTTTGGGTTTCTTGGCCGAGTACTCTGATTTCTATTAGATGATATGGTTTTCTATAGTGGATTTCGTGTGACAGTCTTTTACTAAGGTTACGAACGAATAACCACTGATTGGGCATCCCATGATAACGGCTTTCTCGGTCTTTGAATTCTTTACGTGTTAGTGGAAATGTCTAGATGTATGTACATTTGTCTCTAAGGGTATAGGGTATATTGTACCTGTTTGCCTTATATATGTGAAGAATACGACAGTGACGATCACAATACATATTTCAGTACGTTTAATTTCATTGAAGGTCCCAATACGCATAACAAATGATATATAATTTTTTTTCGTATATCAAATTGACTTCCAGAATTCCTGTTCCCTTTGAATTCATTTTTAATCACGAACGTGTGAAAAGTTATTGGAAAAGTTCAATATATTAAACGTGTAAAAACCAAATGAGGAGAGAAGTTATATAAGACAATACGTGTTATCCTCTATGCAATATACGCAAGAGTCGAACGTCTTTCCCTTTTCTGCAGTAACCTATAAATTCTTGAGATAGTACCTGCCAGAAAATCGACTAGAGAATTAAATTTACAACTTAATTAAAGACTCAAATTTTATTTTAGTTCTAACATGCACGTGGAGATTAGATGGAAGAAACTATTCTTTTGTTTCGAAATTTTCAAAGTCCAATTTAATTCCTTAAAGTCGTCACTAGGTGGCGTGCGTTGCTAAGAGAGGATAGTGTCTGAAGTGCGATGAGGATAACAGAAAACTCCTTCACCAAAATCCAAAACATTAAGTGATCATTTCGTGGGCTTATGATTGTTGGCATCAGAAGACAACGCGGCATCGACGGCTTATTTAAAGCAGCAGACAAACGTCTCTACTAAATCTATGGCTTTACAAAGTAGGATTTCTTCGAAGAACTGAATCAGCAAATCGGATACTTTCAAGCCAGCTCAGTCATTTTCTTGCACGTCATAGTCTCTGAGAAAGTGAGAAGGTTTGTGTTTACTCCCGACTTCCTCTCTTTGCTCCGTTACCATAGCAACCCATGAAAACTGACGTGCAGTAAAAGTGTGATCATTACAGAGAGAAAGAGTTTTAAATTTGTAGCGAAAATAAATCGTGGAATTGTGCACAGTTTTATCCAACCTATTCATCGGAATGATCGTAAGAGTGTCAACACGACTTGCGTTTAGGATCCCGTATTAGATTCACACATTGCTTCAATTCATACAAAATATGCTGTTTAAAATGATCATCGTTTGAATTACACCCGCAATCCTAATCAATCACACGTAATCATGGCTCTATTGATTGATCTAATTGAAACTAATCACGAAGTATTACGTCAGATCAAATACATACGCTCTCTTCATCCAACTGTTCACAAACACATAAATGAAGCCAACAGTCTTAATTTAACAAACAGTAAGTTCGAGTAGGCAAAAGTTTGACTATAGAACAAAATTTCAAAGCAAGCTTCATCGATTCCCGAATATGCTAGTAGGAAAGAAAAAATACACTGCGTTAGATATTCCGTATTGGGTGGATAAGTCGGAAGCTAGACTTGGTGCATTAATATATCTGCCACGAAGGTATCAGTTCTGAATGATGGGAAATATTGAAATCACCATAAACAAGAAAAAGAGCATTGGAAGTCTGCATTTGTGATAGGTTCGAAAATATCAGTTTAAAAAACGATACTGAAATCAATAATATCCATTTCCTAGCACTACAAAGAATAGTCCACTGAAAATATCATTTATATATTATATTATTGCATTGATATATATATATATATATATATATATATATATATATATATATATATATATATATATATATATATATATATATATATATATATACATGAGAGAGAGAGAGAGATGCGAAATATTACAATACACAATACACTGGGATGTGTAAATGTGATGATTAAGAATTCTTATCTTAAACATTTAACTCAGTTATTAATAATAATCGATGTTAATAATAGTATAATAATATTTATTATTTATTATAATAATAATACAAGGATGTGTTCACACGATAATTGCTAATGCTTATCTTTACTTAATTTGACCACGTATAACTTATTAGAAAAATATTTGTTATTTATTTTTGTACATCTTGTCGTGCACATCTTCAGATTACTTGCAAATAGAAACGGTATTGACATAAAGGTTTCTAAAATAATGTTTTATATGCGAATGCGCATAAACCAGCTATTGAATATGGCATCGAGATGTCAAACGCGTGGCTCATTGTTGTGATGTGCTGTGTAACTTCTCATGTTGAATTATAGGGTAAAGAGAAGAGCTTCCTTAGCTCTTCGGAAAGACCTGGGTTCGCTTCCCGTCAAAGAGGTACGGAACCTTTATCTGGTCTCCTACGACTGAAGGTGAATTAGCCAGTCTCATACGGAGGTAGGGTTTTTTTTCACCAGGAAACTCGGGTTTTTCGTCCCCGGCCCAGTGAATACATGCATTTACAGACGTAGAACACACCGGGAAGTATAGGGCTAACCACCTTATCCTCGAGGCGGTCGCGGTTTCAAATCGTAATAAGCCATGCCTAATACGAACGTAACAGGCCACTAGGCCTAATATATGTGAGAAGAGGAGGAGTGTAAAGAGAAGGCTATAAGACCAAATCTAGTTTTGAGATGAGACTTTCGTTTTATTTTCGCGATTTTAGCATCAGGGATACTTTTGTAGAGCCGTGAAGACAACTTTTAAGTTCTTTGCTTCAGAAGTTTCGCAATTTGATTCGTAACATTTTTATGAAAGGTAAAGAAGCGACATGTTTGTAGTTGTTTTGCTGCTGCTGTATGTATATGCGTATTAATAGATGAATGTCTACGAACTATCATTGTTAAATGACTTATATTAAATTTGCCAAGCCACTGACACATTTAACTGACAATTCAGCACGAGTCAAACTGCACTGGACGACTGTTTGTTATTACGATCAAAGCAACTAATGATATGATGCCAATGTATCCAGTCTGTCAATCGTGTGTCTCCAATAGCTACTATGCCTGCTTTACAGATAAAACGACATTTTTTTGGGGGGGGAGGGAAACCCGCCCACCTCCGAATAAAACCGAAAGATAACCTGTGATTCATCATTTATGAATCACAGGTTATCTTTCGTTTCTCTGTGGAGCTTAAAGGACAGAAGTAGCATACCAAGTGTATGATGGCACCATGATCAGTTTAGGAAAGATTGTATTAAAATGTAACGTATTATTTTATTTATATCATATAATTAGATAAGATATATTAAAAAAAGAAGAAAAAGTTATTTAATAAATAACATTAAAGAAAAATCCTCCTAAATATTTATATATTAAACGCTATAGTGAGTTTTCGAAATACACCATTTTTTAATCAATATAAATTTTGTATTAAACTAAGACTGAAATAAGAATCAAGCAAGAATCAACTTTTGTTGATGCTGTTGTTGCTGGTTAATTGATAGGTTAATATTTCAAGAATTAAAATCCTAATTTATTAAATCTTTTTTTCTCCTATCCATACTTAATGCATGACCATTACATACTTTTCATTCCAAAAGCCTGGGACTCCTGTAGCATTGAAAGAAATGGGTATGAAAGAAACTGATCAATACGCTACCAGAAACCGAAGTAGGCGCAATAAATGGGACTGAATACTCAGGCAAAAGAAGATAGCAAAATAAACAGAAAGAAACAAAGAAGATGAGGCATGTAAAACTAACTCGAACCGTCTTCCGAGATGCTCAAGATGACTCCGAGGGTTAATGAAACGCCGTTAATCCCCGGAGGTAGAAATCCGCTATTAACGGAGCGACCCTCCTTAAGGTACTTCATCTGCTTTTGAACCACGGCAAGAAATAAAGACGCGCTGCAGTTTGTCGTACAGCTCTTATTTGCGCAATGATGTCTCGCTATTTTGTGTGCATTACCACTTTGATTAGCTGGTCGGCGAGGTCAGGTGACGTCAGAACTTTTGCGGTGAGGCCCGTGAAAATTTGCTGCTCGCGGCTGAAAGGCCTTGCTTTTTGCAAATACTCATAGACAGAAAAATGGACCTCGTAGAGAAAAAGTTTTCCTAAGAGTTTTCAATGCCTCTATGAACAGCACATTTAAAATGATCTACCTGTTAAATGAGCAAAAAAGAAAATCTTACTAAATTTAAGACAAGAAACAGCAATAAAAGAATGCCACAGAAGAAATTTTCATATACAGATGAGCCTAAAAGTCAACACTATTGCCATAATCAGTCTAACAATGAAGTACGTGAGCCAGTTGAAATTATTGTTATCTCCATCATCCAACATATGAATTTGACATAAGCGAGTTTAAATCGCCAGCTTCAGCTAGTTATTAAAACTTGTGGAATAAATGGTCTAGCACTAGTCGGGCCCATTTTGCGAGAATTAAAGGAGAAAAAAAAGAATAAATATTCCTGGTCATGCATTAACACATCAATCTAAGTAGTCCCTTTCTATTTTGACTGTTTCGTTTAATTATTATCCTCTTTACATTTAATTAAAATTTATATTCCAATTATGAAAATGTTTGAATGCCTTTTGTGCTAATCCTGAAATATCCTCATCAAAACAATATTATTATAATATTTATTCAATTTTATTTTATTTTATTGAATGATAAAAAAATCAATTAAAGAAATACAAATACGGACTAATTCATTCTAAAACTTGAAATTAATTCTTAATTAGATAGTTGATTTCTTAACCTACTTCAGACCGGTAAAAAGCAAAGAAAATTTTTTATATCATTTGAAGGCCACCGGACTAACTCTGGAAATCAATGATAGTTAACTGATACAAACAGAGAAATAACAGAAAACGAACACGAGATTGTTTAGAAAAAACAAAAAACAGAAACGAAGGTATATACAAAGCAAATATATATACAAGGACTTACTTCTCATCTTATGTGTGTGTGTTTGAGAGAGAGAGAGAGAGAGAGAGAGAGAGAGAGAAAATTAGTGTAGAAAACTCAAAGACAAACTGAAGCAAAAAATACTTCTTGAAACAGTAGAGACGAGAGAGCATCCCAGTTTAATGGCCTCCTAAAATTTCACGATTGGCTGTAATTGAAGACAAGTTCTCGTCACAACTTAATCTAACTGTTCAGTGTAAAATTTCGTCCAATAAACGTGCGGTCGTAGAATCAGCGATTTGCATGAATGGCATTCTCGTATTCAAATTGACTAGCAAGTTGCCTTGGTCTTCTCAATTAGATGCAAAATAAGGGGCAATCAACCGTGAAACTTAGGATGGCTGAAATAACTGACCCAGAAATGAATGCTCTACTTTCGTATGCTTTTCAAGCGTACAATATGCAAAAAAAACAGACTGCACCCAAGTGCAAAGCGGAAATGAACACACTTTATCTTTCTTTTCACCAAAATGCGAGAGAAAATGTGAATAATACACATAAGATTACGGAAAACAAATTCTTAGAGAGTTTGAGAGTTCCTTTTCGACTTTTCTGTTCAAATTTACATGTCTAAAAGAAATGTTTAGTGGATAAAATATTGTATTCGTTTACTCTAAAACAATAGGCAACTAATATCCATCAATCTACGTTACATTTCCATCATAGATTTCATCAAAAAAACTGAAAAATAACAAGTTTTCAAGTTGATAGAAAGTAAATAATGTTCATTTTATCTCGATACATATAAATCTAAAAATGGTGTGAATTTGGAAATCGATAGAGCAAAAAAAAATATTTTCTTTACTCCTAATATAAACATTAAACTATATGGGTTTCTAAATTTAGCATGCGATATTATATGAAATTCAGCATAAATATTGAAGATGGGACATTTTCGTATATATTTTCTGTAGATCGGTATGCGGACGTTATGATAGTTGGTCGATAGCAATGGAAATAAACATAAACTGAAGGATTTGCAGTTGGGAAAAACCTTTTCTATGTTACCAATCTAGTCGATTTCCCCAGGAAAACAAATGTACCTATTTCTCTAGTCAGGTGGCGCCCTCTATCGCGATCGATATGACATTAAAAGTTAACAAGAAAACGAAGAACAAATATGAGAGGGGGGGATGAAAGTATAGTTAACGTGCTCATAACACAGGTGAATGACTGAAGGAACAAAAGGGAAAAAGTTGGAAGGTATTTTCCCCTCATCAATTTTCAGCTTTATTGAACTTCCCTTGACATTTGCTGCGTCAATGATCAAAAAAATAATGTCTGGCATGTGTGTTGTTCATCTTTACCACGTGTAGACCCCTCTTTCCTCCCCCAGGAGTCTACCATCGTCTTTGTGATGGGCAAAGTGTCACTGATGGTTGGTTGGGGGTGGGGGGGGGGGGAAGAAAAAGGGAAAAAAAAAAAAGAGATTTTCTGTCAGACAGGAAGGAACTCTTATTGTCTGGTGCCGTAAGATTTCGTTCGAAGATTTCAGTTATTCGTGATCCAGGCTGCCAAAATGGAAGACAAACAGCAGAGCATCGAGGGGTTTAGGGTTCTTTAATAGCGGCAGTAAGTGGCATCGGCGTTGTTGTAAATGTCGCCTTTATGTAGCTCCCGTGCGGTAGATGGCTACGAAACCAGTGGCTTCAGGCTAAGATCTATGGCTATGAGGTGCAGCAAAGGTCGTCCGAGCACTACCCCTTCCGTATCTTTCTTTCTTTCCCCCAAAGTGGTCTTCGGCTGGTGGAGTCTGTAAGGAGAGAAGAGAGAAAAGGAAAAAAAAAAAAAAAGAATGAGAGAAGGGACTGGAGTTGCTTTGCTGGGCACTACGGCTTTGTCATTAGATACAATTTTCTCGCGCGCACACAACAGCGAGGTTTCGTACGCTAAGCAAGGACTGAGAAATAAATGACGTCCCTTCACGAGCTGCTTTATGGCTCTCGGGGCAAATTCAGTTACAGGTGGAGTAATGGCGAGCTCCGCCACTGAACTGCGTTATTTTTCACGGCGAATTTTTATTACGAGCTCTGAATTTAGCCGCGCAACAAACAACGGATACGAACACAGATTTGTCCGATTTTTTTAAAAAAAAAAATTTCTCCCTCCACTATTTCCATTACTTTTTCTTTCTTTCCAACTCTTCGTTTTTCTATATTCCTTCTCTTCTTTCTCTCATGATTGTGGATTTCTATTTTCTACATTTATCTCTTTTTATATCTTACTTTCTGTTTCTTGATACTTTCTACTTTTTCTCTTTTATATTTTTGACTTCCAACTTTTTGTTTCTATTTTTCTCTTCCTATAACTTATTTTCCCTCTGCTTCATTTTTATTTCTTTCGTTTTTTAGTTTCTCTCCTCTCTGTCTCTCTCTCTCCCTTTCCTAATCTCATCTCTTCTTTCATCTGTTCTCATCGTTTATTATTCACTTTCTTGTTTTTCCTTGGGTAGGGGTTATGCAGTCCTTCCCAAGTAAAATCTTACTTGGGAAGGACTGCCTTACTATCTTAGAAATGAAATAAGTGTTAGAATAATGCAAACTCATCTCTAGAAATGGATGATACATTTTCAAGCCACTTCAGTCTCCAATAAGCAAGGTCGGTCTTCTCACACAAAACACACGTGATCCTTTATCAACACGCAACATGTTAGGCCATGAGACATACAAAAAAAACCTCTATTGTTTTGCTTTTAATTCCATACATTTCTAACATTCTTTCCTGTTCTGAATATTTTCGCGATTATTCATAAAACTAAGATGGGAGATGATTTTTATCTTTCGTTAATATTTCTAATTTGTTTCTGAGATGCTGCCAATGAATCAGCTGTTTAAAAATCACTCTAAGACCGATTAGAACATGAAATAATAATTACCTGCCTGTCAGTTACACTATCAATTGCATGTGTTCACTGGCTGGTTTGTCATGGATTTTAAAGTCTTTATAAAGATTCCTCCAATCCTGAACACAATTTGAACCCATATCTTTCCAACCACAGGACATGTGCCATTCCTCAGACTGCATATGAAGACTTGTGAGTAGGAGGGGAAGATTATCTGCCCCCCCCACCTACATAAATTCTTGGATCTCTTTGAATTCGCTCTAGTAATGTGATCTACAGCTTCGAGAGTCCTTAATCGATATTATTTCTCTTATTCGCTTCGATATTTTAATAGTTTTTATAATGTTTTACTTTTTCCTTCATATTTTTTCCGGTTATCACGTTTCGAGTGACTACTCCTGTTTTTCTATTATTATCAAACATTTCTCTCTTTTTTGCAATTTTCTTTCTCTTTTTTTATTCATTCTCCTTCCACTTACTACTGTATTTTTTCTTCTCTTTCTTCATAATCACTATCACTATATCCCTAATAGTTTCAGCGCAAATAAACACAACACTAATTGCACTTCTAAATGAGAAAGATTAACGTCTCGTATTCATCCCATCCTGGTACTTAGCCATTCCAGTACAAAGCACCAGCCCAGAAGATAATATTTACAGATTTTCTCCGTTCTTAGCATCCTGGCCATATTGCCATAATTACAGTATTTTGCTAAAGGTGATGCCGGTAATTAAATGAAGTTTTCCCTCCTTGTCTGTTTCCTCTCTCACCGCTGAAACGCATCACCACACCCATTTGCGAGGAACTTGATACTTTCCTAGCGAGAACACCCAAGAGACTATAGCGAAAGTTGATTGTTCAAATTTACGAAGCAGATTAGAAAAACAGAGAAATTTAATTAAAGTTAGTCAAAATTATGTTTATGCTGAAAAAGAAGTTTACGATGCGCATCTATAAGATTAAAAAATAATAAACGTAACAAACACTAAAACACCATATTATAATTACAATATCAAATAATAATAAGAAAACTGCAAAAAAAAACTCGTATCCTGTAACAAACCAAGAGAATTTTAGAAACGTTTAACAATGGGGATTTTTTTTGTGGATAAATTTAGCTCCAAATTACAATGAGATGTGAATGTTTTTTATGTATTATTATTTTTTATTTAATAGGGTGAGGTAAGATAATTTTGCGTCATTGTCTACTATTATAAAATAATCTGCAATCATCGCCAGAGAATGAAAAACGAATATACTTTCAAATGCCTCTCCTCAAAGCAGTTGACTGTGCAACTAATTAAGTTTTCTATAAAAGTTTAATGATAAAAGATGTCACCTAACTTTAAAGTTTACTGCATAAATTTCCGCTTCCTTAGTTCGTAACTTGCTCATACTCCATTATATGTATATCAAAGTATACATATTATTATTATTATTATTATTTAGTATAATGTAGTATTATCGAAATCTAGATGCAGACAACAGGGAAAAGAATTCTCATTCTTAAAATAGCCAAGATTTGTCACCAGATTTTGAATGATCAAACTTTAATTAGAACTAATGTATCGGCCAAATAGCGATAGAAGATCAGTAATATTTGATGTTGAGCTAAAGGATGAAATGCCTTTATTCTAATTCTCCATGATGTGTAGTTTGTTTATTGGCAATCTCTGAAAGAGGAAAGTGACTGGAAATCTGCGGAAGACATAAAAGATCTAAAACTGCAATAAACAGGACAAATCTTAGATTCCCTGAGAAATAAGTTGTATGGAAGAAATAGAATCTTTATTCAACTATTAATATAAATTGCATTACTTATTTAGAAACTTCTCACCCAGCCTATGAATTCCCATTCATAGCTCGTTAATAAGTAAATGAAGACCATTATGGTACAACTATAAAATTTAAAGGAGTATTTCAGTTTTTGAGATATAATTTAATTAAACCTATTTTTCAAGCCAATGAGGTCAAACCATGAAACCAATGAAGTGATTCATAGGTTGGTAATAATTTGACACGTCATATTAATTGTTACTTTATGATATATAAAATTTAAAGGTGCATTTATTTTTTTAAGATATTAGAAAATTTTTTCAAGAAATTAAAAAAAAAAAATTAAAGTAGAATAAAAATTACATTACTATTTTTTAGAAAAAATTAAAAGAAAAAAAATTTGGAGAGCCGAAGTCTTTAATCTTTCCTCAAAGGAAAGAATCTCGGTCTTTCATGAAATCCTATTTCAGGATATTATACAGCAAATATTTCAAATAAATATTTATTAAGATATTGATTAGGATAATAAGGATAGCATACCAACAGATATAAAAACAGGTGTGAGAAAAGCAGGATACTTTAACATTAAATTGGTTGACATAGGAGTCAAACGCAACTCCATTACCGGAAGTTTTCCCTCACTACGGGCAATTTCCATTTTAAAAGGCGGAAACTTTTAAAATAATAGAGAGAAAAAAGAACTTCAGTTTTTACTCAACCAGTTCGTATAAAATATTCCCTAATATGTCTCCGTAACAAAGATTCATTATTAGAGACACTCTTTCCATCCTCCTATACACGGGAAATCTTTCGATCAAAATCACCACTCTACTCCAAAGCCATAATATTAGAATTGTTTATAAGCCCATCCAAACTCTACATAGCTCCCTTCCTTCAAAAGACAGTAATTCCTATAAACATCCGGGGATTTGCAGAATTCCATGTTCTTCTGGCTTACCTTATATAGGGCACACTTGCAGACGTTTTGAAATAAGAAAGAAGGAATAGCTTAGGAAAACTACTTACCTTCTCGTTCTGTCTTCAAGGCCATCATCTTCATTTAAAAAGTCTCGAACCTGTTCCGACATTGTCGGTATTCTTAAAAACGCGCATATTATCCTTTGGAATGCGTCATACATTATACATTTTGGATTTTTTTTCCTGTCAGCTGACAGGCAAAAATCCCAAATATATTTCAATTTTACAAATATTTTTGTTTTTATTTTTCAAAAGTCGAAACGATCCAAATTGGAATGGAACTTTTTCTGTCGCGCAGGATTTAAAATCAATAAAACAGGCTCAACATTGTCCTTCTTTCTTTGATACTTTTCGAGAAAAATCAATCAAAAACTAAACATTTTACATTACCCATTTTCTAAATTCAATGGAATTTCTTTTGTAAATTATACCCGCGAAACATACATCCGTAGGACCTACATTCCTTATTTAAAATATAATCATATTTTTAAATCTCTTCTCCAGTGTCAGAGGATTTATGGTGATAACTTTCCTCCCCTCTCCGCACACCTTATCCCATTTTGCTTCATCTACTTTCGAAGTATTCACTGCAGGTTGTCCGGATCTTCATAGCATGAATCACTCAACTTAGTAGTAGGGTTTGGCGCCAAACAACTTAAGGGTGGAGCCCCTAATTTATAACATCGGTAGTCTACATGCGGAAGTGTCATAATCGAAATAGAATATTTGTATTAATGAATGACATCATTTTTGTTGAGTGGTGCAATCTGTAGTTGTTTATTAAAAATTTAGACGCTTTTATAATACAATAGTATATACGTAATTTTCATATAATGTATTATTAAGATACTATAATTTGTCTGATTTCAGTAAAAAAAATAATAATAATTGGAGAAATTTAAAAAAAAAATTTAAGTATCAAATTTCATTTAAATTCATCAGTTAGAAAAGCTTTGTTACATTTGAACAGATAGATGCGAAAAAGAGACCACAACAGGTTCTTAAAAACATTTATTCTGATTACTGTTTAATAAAATAACCGTGGAACAGTTTTAGATAAAGCATGGACATGAGACTCAGAATCTGTTGTTAAAGATTCCTGAGGAAAATCTGCCTCATCCATCAGAGGTCTATGTTTCAGATAAAAAAAAGCCAAACGTAGATCGATCAATGCATCACACTATGGAGGAATCATCACTAAAAAGAAATGTATTGGACTTAGATATTTTCCGAACATTCAGAGTAATCAAAAAGCTTCTTAGTGGAGATAAGAAGATAAAACAACTTCATAATCTACTCTCATCTCGTATACTATGATGATGATGCGACACATTTACTTTATGGCATCAAATAAAGACCACGTCCATTGTAGCTAACGAGTACACGTCATTTGCTGTCAACAGAATGACATCTTACATAAAAAATAATTTGTATGTTGGTAAGAAAGACCACAAGATGAAGTCCTCAAGTAAGATAACATAGACTAAGTAAAAACGGCTCACTAGTACGAGATTAAAGCTAGCAAAGCACCATCAAACAATAGATATACAATATTCCGTCTCTCTCTCTCTCTCTCTCTCTCTCTCTCTCTCTCTATTTCGAAGAGATGGTATACTTTGTTTTCTGCATTCTAAAATTCACTAGATGTTCTGTGAAACCTGAGCGCTCGGATACCTGAGATGAGATTCTAGTCAGGGAAGGGGGGGGGAGGAGAGGGGACAAGATGTAAGCAAACAACAGAAGATATTGAAAGTGCTTCTTTTCCCTCGGGAAAAAAAGCTCTTCAACGTCCTGTCTCAATAGATAACACACGCGATTGCAAGAGTAACAGAAATGCATCAAGTCATATTGAAGAGTAGGCTTCACGAAGCGGGCATCCATGCAGTGTTTTCAATTAGCTTCGAAACTGTCTTAATTCCAATCCACGCATGTCTAATCCTACACAGCAATGCTTTTGTTGTATACGATCAGTGCATAGGAAATCTATGCGCTGTATTTTTGATGTTGAAAATGTTATACATACATTATTATATGTATGTATAATATGTATAATATATATATAATATATGAATGCATGTATTATATGTATTTACTGAATCGTCGGCAGCCCCTGTATATGTCGTTACATTGCAATACACCAGAGTTATCCATAGCAACAAATCGTTTCATTGTAACAAAGTTTGATTTCGAGATGGGATAAAAGTCGCCTGTTCCTGCTTTTAGAACTATAATAATAATAATAATAATAATAATAATAATAATAACTAAATTGTTAACTTTTTGTATACGGCATAGCTGATTTTGTTAAAATGGGTAAAATTATAAAATCAGTGACACATTCCTTATATGGCATGTACTGTAGTATTGAAGCACTGCAACACAGAGGATATACATTTACGAGTACCTGCTGTCATCAAGTTTATTCAGTAGATGAAAGCAAGTTCTCGTCTCTAACATTAATATACCTTTCATTATGGCTAGCAGTCACGCGATCATTCCAATAATCCCTTCAGGCAATGCAACGGAATTGTCTGAATACCAGCATAATACCAGATAAACCTCGAGTGATAGTTAATGATAATTCTACATTTAGATGATTACTTGTTTGGGATTATTTTCAGGAACCATTAGTAAGCAGTCGTTTATTTTTATTTGTTGGAATATTTTCGTTTTAAAGTGTGCTAATAATGCTACAAATAAAAGAGAGAGAAAGAAGAATAGCAAGAGTTATCAAGGGTCAGATGAGGTAGACACGAATAGACATATTCATAAAAAAAAAGTAGGAGAAAAGTTAATTTCTACCAAATATAAATGTGGATATAGATACAATAGTGATGACGAAAAAATGACGAAAAAGCTATATGAAACATAGAGCAACCAGATAATAATGAAATGAAAAATATAAAATATAAATATGAGATAAAATCAGCTTGCAACGGACGGAACTGCTTCAAAAACATACGAAAAAGCAACACGTTCCGATGACAAAAATATATCATCAAAGGTGATTTTGTATTCGCATGGCTTCACTACTTTCTCTATAGACGGAGCATCTTTCCTCGGTTACAGTTCCATTTATAGAGATCCGTTAACAAGAAATAATACTGACTCTAATCGTATACTGCTGGTAGCAGAGACAAAGAAAGAAGAAAATCTTTCTTTTTTTTTTGACACTCGTACAGGATGAGTTAGTGACCTGCAGACAAAATAAACATCTTAGTTAATACCAAGTTTATTTTAACGGAATATAAAGAGAAAAAAAAATAAGAATTATGATTGCTTTAGCATATGAACTGAGATTTTTACAGATTTGAGCACCAAAAATCTCAGAACTAAAGCCTACCATTCCAAACCTTCTGTAAAAATTGGTGAAGCTTTAGTATTGTTTTTCTGTCGTTAGCGTTGCCACAGAGCTGCACCATTGCTAAAGACTCAAAAACTGAAGATTTTCACCGATTCAAAATAAGCTTCACGAGCCACCGTTCTGTTATTTTAAAGATGTCATCGGTAACTATCTCTCCGTTTATTGATGACAAGGAGATATAAAGAAGAACCGGAGAATAAGATGGAATCGATTTTTAATTGGTTTTATATTTCATGCAAGTGATCATTCATAAACTAAATTCACCTAACTTTTATTTCTTAGAAGTCCTTCAACATGCGTATAAAGACCAGATGCAAAATTACTTTCTGGTCTCCTTGCTCACTAATGAGCTCATTTCAGCTTAGTAATTCATTTTTTCAATAAATACGTGAGGATTTGATTTCTAAGCATCAACTTGTTTGTAATATTGCAGCATCTTTGCTGAAGGAGGAAGTTCCATCTCCTTTTAGTATGTGTACCAAATACTTGAGCGCTCCTCTCAACATGTTGAAGATCCTGTCTCTTACATTCACGTAAATATCCTCAACATGAATGTCAGCTTTCATAAAGGATATCAGGATACTGCCTTCAATCGAATGTCGATTATTAAAAGTTTAAAATAAATAAAAAAAAATCCCGACCACAAAATGATGTTAGCTTGTAGTACATTAACATTAATGTGGTCCATGGCCGAAGAGTTAGAAAATCCAAAACATTCCACTCGAGATACCAAATATGAAACTTTTTTGAAGCCATTTCAGGTCTCCCAAACCAGTTGCCAACTGGTGGTTGATCAGTTGTAATGATGAAACGATTAAAGAATGGAGTGATATGAAATAAAAAGGAAAGAAAGAAAAAAGAAAGACCAAATGAAAAATTGCCCGACAGATATAAACCGAAGCACAAGGAAGAAAAAGCTTTTACTGCTCTGCTTACATTAATTAGCAAACAGAGAAAGAAAGAAAGAAAGAGAGAGAGAGAGAGAGAGAGAGATCTGCTTATGTTGTTTTAAGGATACTTGCGACATAAGACTGAATGATATAATCACGTAATCACAAGAAAGATATTTGTTTAACCAAATATTTCGGTCTGGAAATAGCAGACCATCGTCGGTGGTATTACAAGAACAGTTTAAAAAAAAAAAAAAAAAAAAAAAAAAAAAAAAAAAAAAAAAAAAGTATTCTAGCTTGTATATTTTTTTTTTAAACTGTTCTTGTAATACCACCGACGATGGTCTGCTATTTCCAGACCGAAATATTTGGTTAAATAAATATCTTTCTTGTGATTACGTGATTATATCATTCAGAGATCTGCTTAGTGTTGAATATAAAGCGAATCTAAGGAGCAACTTCCTATGGAGAAACATAAATATATTCCACGATAAAGAGAGAAAGACATTCTCCAAAATCTGCATTCAGAGTATCTCCAAATAGGAGATACTAATGCAAAGAGTAACACTTTCTTTTCCGAGCCATCAATAATTCCGAAGCACGTTGACTTTCATCATTGCTTTCGGCTCGCATGTAGCAGATCTTATTTCATTCAGATAGCGAGAGAAGAAAGAGAAAAGAAGAGGATTATCGGAAGAAAATAGAGAGAAAGAGTAGTGAAAGATCACGTAAGAAATCAGTGATGGAATTAAAGAGATATTTCATAATGAATATTACTTAAATGAATCATCAAACGGATGGAGAGAGAAAATGACAGTTAAACTATAAAAAGATGAGAGGAATTGACAGAAAGACAGAGAAAGAGATTAATACCGACAACTATAAAATGCGCATACAAGCAATGACGTTACTCAGTTATTCCACTCAGGTATCTTGGATGCTGCTTATATTAGGCACCTTCGTGTATTGACCAGATTCGTTGAAGGAAGGCAGGAAGACCGACAGGCAGATTTAGTGAATGGTGAAGTTTGCGTGCAAGATTTACCGCACTAGTCAGATTTAGTGAATAGTTAGGGAGAACCCAACTCCGGGAGCGAAGTTCCTTCGAACAGAGAGCGTATCTCACTTTCTTCTTCGAGCGCCATCAAAAAAAAAAAAAAAAAAAAAAAAAAAAAAAAAAAAAAAAAAACGGATGCACGTAGTACGTCATTGCTTTAGGCTCGCACGTGGAAGGTTTTCTTCAATTCAGATTTACGTGTGCAGCACACGAAAGCAAAGCGAAGGAAAGTCAGAGAAAGTTAAATTTTCATTCGACAAGCAGAGGAAGGTTCTTAAGCGTATAAAAACAGGAAGAAATCTGTTCGGTTTTCCTTGAAAGACAGAAAAAAAAAATTACTACGGTACCAACCGGCAATGAGAAGAAGAAGTTTCTATTTTCTTTACGTGTATTTACTAAGAAGCCGATGGAAACATGGCTCTCTTGGTCAAAAGAAAGCGTCTAAGAGCAACCGGAATGACTGTGGATTTATTACGCATGTATTGGAAGCGCTACTTGCAGGAAAAACAGTCAAAGGAAGCAGAAGCTACTTTTCAAGCGCCTTTGCATGCTAAGATCGCATTTCCAAATCAAGATTTCAAATGAGATGACACTGGATGTCCGCTGTTTTCCATTTGTTTGTTTTTTTTTTCCCTCGGTTACTCCGTGCTCCCAGCTCTTCTGGATATTCTAATTTCCATTTTCTAATTACTGCTGTAAAAAAGTTACTGGCTTACGTTATTCTAAATTTGTAAGAAAAAAAAAAGTAAAGCTTACTTTCGCCGAAAGATGGCAGCACTAATTTAAACTTTCTTACTGCGCAGAGACTTTTGATTATATAATACACATAAGAAAACACAAACAACAGAATAATCAGGATCTATATAGATATATAACATTTATCTAAAATGAAATCAGTGTCAATTATAAACTGTTTTCTAATTTATTCTTTCTGTCAATAAAAAAAATAATTTCTCTTTAATATATTTTTGATGCATTAAAATATAATACTTTTACTTTATCTAAATGATTTAAAATCTTTTAAAATATAACATAGTTTTTTACTGTTTTTACCATTGCAAATCTTGTAAATAATTATGGAAGTCACCGCTACGACCGTTGGGATAGTGTGTAAAGTTAATGACGTAATATCATATTACGTCATTAACTAATGACATTAGTTAATGACGTAATATGATATTACTTCATTAATTAATGAAGTATAATGTATTAAATACTGTAATAAATACAATTATTTAATGACGATTAAATAACTGTATTTAATCCGCATTACGTCATGCGGATTAAATTCAGTTATTTACAGTTTATTAAGACCATTTCCGGAACCGGAAGTTATCCGCAATTCCCCGCTAATGAAATAGCACATTAAAGGAATAGAACAATTACACAACAGTAACTTACAAAAAAAAAAGTCTCGAACGAATTGGAAACTACCGATTCTAAACGATGTATAACTGAGTGTTATAAAACAAGTATAATCTTATATGACGCTAATATAAATTTTCTTTAATTTTTATGTGACTCCCAGGTAGGAAAGGTTGTAAACTCATAGTACGTTAGTACCTTTATTGGACTAAAGGAGTGGAGTTAGTTTTTATTTTTATTCTTTCGTTATATTTTTTATTTATTTTACGGTCGTGTGATGCAAATACGAAATAAAACGATGGGATTTTTATAAATAAAAGTGGAAATGTGTTGTATCGAACAAGCTTATCACAACGATCAAAATAATGTCTCAGAAAAACAGTGATTGGTAGCACAACATAACCTGCTGCATTATGAATTGCGCAATTATTGGTTTAACTATAACGCAGTCAAGCTTGCCATGGAACACGTCTGTGAGAACGAAGCATAAACTCCCTGCAGCTTACATAGAAACAGCAAAAATAAACTAACACAAATCTACAATCTTATCCTGAGAGCATCGCAATTAAGAAAAGGTATTACCCACAGAGGACTATTTGTATTTCTGGGAAAGACAAGATGTCATACTTTACACCATACGATAACATTACTGCCACTACCAATCCTGTATATACCGGAATCTATAGTTTCATTATACTACACGTTTGTATCGGCTTTCAGACTATACAAACGTATCTTCTGGTGGAGGTCTTTCACAAAGAACTCCATCAAAATTAAAGTCGAGCAGCAGAATGTTTGGGATGATAGGTGGCTAGTATGGAGTGGCCTTTCTAGGGAAATTGAGACTATAGAGTTCAGAACGTAATATGGTTGCACAGCTTCTACAGGTGCAAAAGTCCTAAATTCCTAGGGAGGAGATCTATGATGCTTGGAGGAACACACACACACACACACACACATCTATTCAGCAATATCCCTTTCCGTCAGTTTATGCAGTTTAGTCGACATTTTTATCTTTCAATGATGTCAACATCACCTTATCTCCGATGCTCCAAGTATGTTGTAATAATAAAAAGTGGTTGGTGGCCTGTGAAAACAACTCACTAGAAGTCGGTTAAGTTTGAACTGTATTCCATTTTCAATATTGTACACAAGTAGGGTCGTTTAGTGTGCATTCTCTTGTCTTTATATCTAACTGTAGCACGTGTTTTGTCAGTGGGTTGCTGTATTCCAAAACAGTCGATGTTTGGATAATTTTCCTTTGTTATGTATACTTAATTTTAATTAAAGTTATCAGCAATAAAATTAATAATATATTTATGCAAATCCCTCACACAAAAGGATGTAAACCTACACTTATATATTAGTGCCTTGGATAAATAATTCAGAAACCCTGTTCTGAATACTAAACTGACATTTACTATATCCACTTCAGGCCAGTAGTAAGCAGGTAGTGATCTAATACTAGGAGCTACGAAGTGGTCTATCTGAAACCTACAGATATTATTATTAATAAATAGAAAGTAGTGGTACATGCGCTGGATAATAGACAAATGATTAAAGTTGCCTTATTTAATTCTCGGAATTCCAATCTATAAATGGCGTTAATCTATTTGTAAGCAGAAATATGACGACGTGTCACTCAAAGAGCTAGTCTTACACACATTTACATTTCCTTTTGCATATGAGGAGTCAGAATCGAGTAAAAAAATTAATGAATGAAAGTTAAAATCTTAATACCACAAATCAGAGGTATTTCAGTAATAAATGATTTCATTCATAAAATAATCAAGCAGATGCAAACAAACAAAACAAATCCATTATCATATTTTCACTCTTGGTTCTTATGTTTGTCGATAGATGGTGCTGGCTATGACATCCTTGCAAGCTGGCACACAACCAAGAAGTGTAAAATCGGACAGATTTAGCTTTAAAGGCGTCTATGAGAACTGTGGAAATCGCATTAAAATTCTCAGGAAAGTCAAAGACAGAAACACACACACACACACACACACACACACACACACACACACACACACACACACACACACACACACACACACACACACACACACACACACACACACACACACACACACACACACACAGAGAGAGAGAGAGAGAGAGAGAGAAGTAGTTACAACTCAAGACATTCCCATGCTTTCATGAAAGCTATTACGTTTGGAAGTGGATGAAACACATGTTTGTAACGATACCCGCTACAGGTTTACGATTTCCTCTCGAGTTCTTAGTGCCTCGTACATACTCATTACATGTATTAGGCGCCACTTTATGAAGAACCATATGTGGAAGATGTCCACCAAGGACTCTTATAAACACAAACTTGCCATTGCCAAGTGATCCATAAATAAACCTACGCTTTTATTTCTGTAATCTAGTAACTTTGTTGTCTAGAAATTAGCGGTTGGTTTCGAATATACAGCTCTATGTTTATAAATAGAAACCTTTAAATATGCCCTATATGCAAAATATATGCAAGACAGCAGAAGAATAAGAATTTATTTAATATTAATACCACGGTGTTCAATACGCAACTCATTTCCACGTTCTCATGTTGCATCTACGAGTGCAACTTTTTTGTTGTTATCCCCATAATCTATGTTTGTTTTGTCCATCATTTTAATATTGATCTGTTCTTTGTATCTACTGTTGGTCTAGCGTATTTCCTTAATTTTATTGCATATAATTTCTAGCCATTTATCCGTTGTTTTTGTTGCATCCAATCTAACTGTTAGGATTTATATATTGTCGATTGTTGTTTCAGTTGATTTGTTACTGTTTCACATTTTTGCTCTAGTAAAATTATCATTTGCTGCAGTGATCCTTTACAATTGTAAAGGATCACTGCAGATATATTTATCTGTTGTTTGTTTCCAGTTACTGCTCAAGTATTTTATGACAGCAATAGATTCGCTTTAACAACATATATACAATAAATCAAGCAAATGTAAAGCAACAATATGTAAATCTATTGGTATAACAGTACACTACCAATACAATACGATAGTGTCACTATATCTGTTGTTCTAAGATTTCGACAGTTGGTCAGTTAATCCAAACAACATCAACTTGGAATTATATAAGCCACAACAATTGATTAGCATATTTTTGTATATTGATAAAAACGTCTTCTGAACAACTATAGCATCATTGATATAAAATATTATTTTAACCACAGATTTTTTTGTGATATTTCTGGAGGGGAAAAAACTCTAATAAATTTGGAATCCCTATGTTCTTGGACATGACAAAAAAACCAATATCCAAACCAGTACTGTTTTTATTGATCAATTCGTCTTTTTATTAACAAGAACAAACTTGTATTGGCAACAATGTACAATTCCGGCTGGCTAGCTAAAGAAATAAAACCGTTCTACAATACCACATATCAGAAATCACTACAGCAATCTAATATCTTTTAAAACCAATCCTTCTACCGAGAGATTCTCTTCCATTATGTGGCTAAAGTCCAATAGTTTCTATCTACTGTAAATTTTCTTCAGACGACGGAAGACAAAAAAAAAAAAAAGGAATTGAAAATCCACACTGTAAGATACCATTACAATTTTTATACGTTTCTAATGAATGCACCGGAAAAAGATTTTGTAAGAAAAGAAGATAGTTAAAGAAAAGATCGACAGGTCTTTCGTAATTTGCTACTTCTCTAATAAAGTATTTTATGTGCTTCTTCCACGCTAAACTTTTCTGGCACTTAAAAGTCTTTAGGATTGTGTTTAAGTACCTCTCCGATAAGATACTAAAATAAACTCGGAGTCCAGAAGAAAATTTAATAAAAAATAGCGCCACCTAGCGTTAGCACTGGGTGAAAATTAATATCTTTTTATGAAATAACTGCAAATGTTCAGCCCCGTGGAAATTTTTGTGGCAAAAACCTGACATATACGCTCGATTAACAAACACGATATGTTCATAACACATTAAACTCTTACTGGCTTACAAGTAATCTATGATGGCCTCTTATCTACTCGATCTTCCAAACAGCCCACGAGAAAAACATGACCATAAAACTAATGTAATACTCGGGTTACGGCAGAGCGCATTTATCGCTGAAACAAATCTATTTTAATTGCATACTCAAAATCCCTTTATTACCGCCAGGGGGCGCATTTGTAAAACCTTCTGCTCTTGCCCCCGCTCTCATAAAAGATGTTACATAAAAGAACGATACGTCAAAATCTCTAGTAGTATTTATGAGGCAGTGCAAATAAGAGAGGAAAGAGGGTACTTAGAATACGACTAGAAGAAAAAAAAAGTTGAATGTACATCCCAGTAGATGGCACTGTGTATTGACTTCAAATACGCATTAGACGTTCTGTGGCAAATTTACTATTTAGCATTTTTGCATGGTGTAGAAGATTTGGTGCAGGAATAAAATTATTTTTTTTGTTTGTTTGTTTCGGAGTAAAATTACTGTTTTGTTTTCCATGTGTTTTGTCTGTTATTCTGTTAAACGCTGTGTGCTGACGTCAGCATCTTTCGAACAGGCACCTCGCTATACTACGTTACTCGTCCGGCTAATGTCATTTGAGTTTAAGTAAAAAGAGATACTTTTTTTTTTATTTCAGAAAGTAATCTCCGTCTACATGACTAGCGGTGTGGGAATCAGTATTCAAATTAAAAAGAAGTAAGAAATTATGTAAACTATGGGGAAGGTAAGCAAAAAATAATCAGCACTCCTGATATCATTTAATAAAAAAATGGCGAAATGAAATATGAAAAAAAATTTCCTTAAAATTGTCAACAATTTTCTTGAGCCTCATTGATAATCTAATATACCATATCAGCCTTTTTTTTTTCCCACAAGATTTGTGTCTTCACAGATGCAATTTGATGTTAATAGAGCAAGCGATGGATACCTAAACGAACATTATGCACAAAAATATTCAGTAAAATGCAGAGGTGGATAGAAATAGAAAAAAAAAGCTTCTTGTAATTACAGTGAATTTAGTGTTTTAATTTCAAGAAATATTACTTTTTATGCAAATTAGATTACCTCACCTCAATAGCAAAATGACCAAACGTTGAAATCTTAAGTTCTTAAAAGAACTGAATCTTTGACTCTTTATCCCGTCATCTGAATGAAGAAAATCCGTGTGGATGGGGTGTTATTGAGCTAAAAGCTCTAGTTATGGCTGGGTAACGGCGATATGTCCGAGCCTCAGTTAAAACTTCATTGGCTACAGCATTGCAATTCGTTACCCTGGAAGTCCTAAAAAAGGACTCTCACATTGACATTAGGACGCAGGACATATATGGCGCAGAGGGTGAAGCTTGACGCTTTTCATATTCTCTGTTGTCTGTTTCGGGAGCAGTGATGGGAGAGATTTGTGAGCTATTTTAGCTCGCCCTGAGTGGGCAGAAGTGGTTATTCGTCGTTGGGTGTTAGGATGGCTTTCGGTCTTTTATGTTTCCAGTAGTCATTACCGTCATAGTTTCCGGCTTGTTGTATCAGTTAGTTTGGATGGATAGATGTCTTCATAAAGAATTTTTCTGCTAGGGAGCGTAGTAGTGGAGAGATGTAGGGGATATTTATGTCCCGGCGGATCTGGGCACATTGATATTTAGTCCTTATAAGGACTGGGGCGAAGCAAGAATGCTTTTCATATTCCCCGTTATCAGTAGAGGACAGTGTAGGGATAAGGTGTTATTGAGCTATTAAAGCTCTGATCATGGCAGGAGGGTAACAGCAATAGCCGTGCCTCAGTTAGAACTTCATTGGCTACAGCATTGCCATCCATTACCCTCCAAGGGTAATGAATGAATCAATCACCGCATCTCACGGTCGATTGATTCTCCTCACATTGATATTAAATTAAATTAAATTAAAGCTCTGATCATGGCAGGAGGATAACAGCAATAGCCGAGCCTCAGTTAGAACTTCATTGGCTACAGCATTGCCATCCATTTTTACATACGTAAAATTGAGATAATCTGCCAAGATTTTAATATCACATTGATATTAAAATCTTGGCAGATTATCTCAATTTTACGTATGTAAAAAATAAAATGGTGTATCTGGATGCTGGTAGTCAAATTCTGCATAAAAAATTAAAATAGAATTTTTATTTAATAATTGTATATTATATTATTTTTTAAATAAAGCATTGTTTTTTTCTTCGTCGGTTCTTATGAGATAGAAAAAAATATGAGAAGATATGAATAGACAGAGAAAATAATTTCAGATATAAATATGACACTTCACACGCTCCTTTTAGAATGTGTATAAACATAATCATTCCTCAAGGCATGGAGTAAAAAACCTGGATATAAAACATTTTTCAATTTATGATATACATCTGTAAACTCAAATATTTTCTCTTTTTTATTTATATTTTTGGAACATCTGTTTTTGAAACAGTCTAGAAAGCAAACATGAAACTTTTTCGAGCTTGTTCAAGCCTCTAGTAAGCAAATAAACAGGACAGGGTAGAGTTCTCACTAAAGAAGAAAGAATTCATCTGTTACTTGATGGTATTCACAGACATCTATGTACATAGAGTTCATTCAAGCCCGCAGGATGTTGGTTGGAAAGTAGGTACACTATCTACTTGACCAACCAGGCCGACGAATTTACATAATATAAGTTTACAATCAGAACCACGAGATGGCGGTAGTAGGTTTTCCCCGGAAACTCAAGCAGCTAAAAAAAAAAGCCCTATAGAACTAACACTGTTTCAGACAATACCAGTTAGGATTTAGGATCACAAAATGGTGGAAGTTGCTAACCTCGAAATCGGTGATAGTCATGTTGGTGCTAAGGGGTTGACACTGATTGTCTACAGATTTCCAAAATTTAGTTGGAGGTTAAGGAACTCTGTGATATGATAAAAAACAGGAATTATTTATTTCAAAAAAATATATTACATTTTAGAGTTCCTGAATAAATGGATCCTGGAAAAGGATATTGGACATTATTCTCGGACGCACATTTAAATCTACGACATCAAATTCTAAACAAGTCTATTGGTGTTAATAGAAATCCATAGAGCTATATTCCACAATTAATAGAAATTTCCGAGGAAGTTTTAATTCTTGAATTCAACATAAAAATCTATTTTGTTTAGAAGTCTTTCTTTACGTCAACAAGCTGACAGCTTTCAAATATCACCCGTCACATTCAAAAACCCTGCTTGACAATAGCCACTCCCTCCAATCTCATGAAATTCCATCTACTTACTGTGAACTCTCTTTATTCTCTGACGCCCGTCAAAAATCGTGATGATTTTCTTTATTCCTACCAGACCTTTCGTTCACCTATAATAAGGATCGCGACTACAGAGCCTTGCAAAAGCGAAACAAACATCTTATTCTTTCGATAGTCATGCACAAAATATGTAAAATAATATACAAAAAAATCCCCGCTTTGTATTTCAGTAATGAGGTTTTGGTTTCCGCTTCACAACAAAACAATCTTTATAAGCCATGACCCGACTGGAGATTCTGTGGACTGGATTCTAATACAGTGATTTACGTTGAAGTGGAATATCCGTTTTCACTAATCCCATCTTCCGAGTCACATGATTAGGAATACTGCAATTTCAAAGAAGCACTCCTATTTTATTTAAACTATATATATATATATATATACTGAAGTACGGAGGGGCCTCCAGGACAAATCGGTGGAAAATTGAAATTGAAAGATTTGTATTTTTTAAAGCCTCTGATCAATAATTCAGAAACAGCATTTATATGTAACTGCCAAGCGTGTCTTTAGGGATATTGCATAACTTAAGAGTTTAATAGAATGTTTTATCAGTTATTTTATTCGCATTGCCTTTTCTTACAGATTACTCTTGATAATTGCGAATGCTGACGTCATTTTATGTTTGTAAACATCAAATCGTTCGTCGATTTAAAACCTAAATTTGATGTTTCTAATTAAAATAGATTGCTACCATTACTGTTGTCAGATTATATTACGTCACGTTATGTCAAGCTACTCATATTATAATTCTTACTTATAAAATAAATAAAATCATTTTAGTGTCAAGTTCTTAAGTTCTTATAAGAACTGGGCGATGGACTGAGTCCTTGACTCTTTATCCCGTCATCTGAATGAAGAAAATCTGTGTGGATGGGGTGTTATTGAGCTAAAAAGCTCTAGTCATGGCTGAGTAACGGCAATAGCCAAGCCTCAGTTAAAACTTCATTGGCATTGCCTTCATTCATACAGCATTGCCATTTGTTACCCTGATTAGTAAGTAAAGGGTAAAATCTCAAAAAATCGGACGATCTCTAGGCCACTCCATAGTGGGCGAAAGACCGTCCATGTCTCAGCGTTGGTTCCACTCATTGACGGCCGCCCCGTCCTAGCACCCCGACGGGCTCCCCGTTTAAGCAGAACCGCTCAGCGTTGGTTCCACTCAGTGTGGGCCGCCCCGTCCTAGCACCCCGACGGGCTCCCCCACTACTGAGCAGAACCGCTCAAATTCCGAGGAAAATAATTCACCGACAAGAACCCCTCAGCGGGCCGTGCCGGAGAACACCATCCCCGGAGACTCAAGGTGCTCCCTTAAGGCAAAAACCCTAAGGGAGCAAACTCAAAAACTCACACCCAGGATAACAGCAACAGCCGAACCTCAGTTTACTTCCTTGGTTCAGCATTGCTATTCGTTACCCTGATTAGTAAGTAAAGGGTAAAATCTCAAAAAATCGGACGATCTCTAGGCCACTCCATAGTGGGCGAAAGACCGTCCATGTCTCAGCGTTGGTTCCACTCATTGACGGCCGCCCCGTCCAAGCACCCCGACGGGCTCCCCGTTTAAGCAGAACCGCTCATCGTTGGTTCCACTCAGTGTCGGCCGCCCCATCCTAGCACCCCGATGGGCTCCCCGACTCCTGAGCAGAACCGCTCAAATTCCGAGGAAAATAATTCACCGACAAGAACCCCTCAGCGGGCCTGCCGGAGAACACCTTCCCCGGAGACTCAAGGTGCTCCCTTAAGGCAAACCCTAAGGGAGCGAACTCAAAAACTCACACCCAGGATAACAGCAACAGCCGAACCTCAGTTAACTTCCTTGGTTCAGCATTGCTAATTGTTACCCTGATTAGTAAGTAAAGGGTAAAATCTCAAAAAATCGGACGATCTCTAGGCCACTTCATAGTGGGCGAAAGACCGTCCATGTCTCAGCGTTGGTTCCACTCATTGACGGCCGCCCCGTCCAAGCACCCCGACGGGCTCCCCGTTTAAGCAGAACCGCTCAGCGTTGGTTCCACTCAGTGTCGGCCGCCCCATCCTAGCACCCCGATGGGCTCCCCGACTCCTGAGCAGAACCGCTCAAATTCCGAGGAAAATAATTCACCGACAAGAACCCCTCAGCGGGCCCTGCCGGAGAACACCTTCCCCGGAGACTCAAGGTGCTCCCTTAAGGCAAAAACCCTAAGGGAGCGAACTCAAAAACTCACACCCAGGATAACAGCAACAGCCGAACCTCAGTTTACTTCCTCGGTTCAGCATTGCTATTTGTTACCCTGGAAGTCCTAAAAAGGACTTTTTCGGGATTTTGGTGTCAAATGATTTGTAAAATTCTTTTAAAAAACTGTCCTGTATATAAAATATGGTGTATTTTCAGATTTTAATGAAACTAAAATTATTAACGAGATTTTGAGAAAAAAATTTTCATTAGTAGTATATTATAATTTACAATAAATTTAATTATAATTTTATCTATTTATCAAAAAAATCCTAATAATACTCTAAAATTTTACAGATTTTTACTTAAATCACTGTGGGAATAATTGCATGTAATAATTGATCACTTCCATTTTTTTTTTATTTGAGATGATATTGAAAAAACATGATTAGTGGAACAGAGTGGTTAATTTATCAGAAGCCTCGTATTTCTTTAATATTCCTATCCAATAATTAGAAGACTGGAAATATCTGGATTCGAATTCCATCTTAGGAGGTTTCTGAAAATGAAAACCATTTTCGATAGGGGGGAGAAGAAAGTATTTCTCCTGGCGGAAACTCAATTGGAGTTTCGGTCAGAAAAATGAAGTCGTAGACTCCAATCACGTATTTTGAAAATGTTGTACATAAAAGAATAAATTGTTTATTTCGTTAATTAGAATTATATAGTTCATAAAAAAATATAAAACAAAGTTTCAGAAGTACACCTTATTTTAAATACCAGAAATATACCTTATTTTAAATGAGGTAATAATAATAATAATAATAAAAATAATAATAAATACAAATATTTTTCAAACCAAATTATTGTCATGGACATAACCTACGAAAGTTTGACTACTCAAAGTTTTGTGCGCATGCGCTCCTATCAGTAGGTGTCATAGTTGATACATAAGATTCCCAGTATGCAAAATTTAAGTAATTTCGAGAATCACTTAAATTCACTTCTCCGTTTATTTCAACATTGCGTCATCAAGAAGTCATTTCTTGTAAAACATGACCATATTCTTAATTCTATCGTATTAAAAACGGAATTTTAGTGTACATCTAGTTCTGCAAAAGGGAATCTTGGAAAAACTGCCAAAAAGTTTGGATATATTAAACTTAGTTTTGTAGAGGAAAATAAAATAATCAGATTTAGAATATTTTATTAGTTTTTTTAACTCAAAACTGGTGTGATGGCCTAAAGTTTTATTTTTAACTATTTATTTTACTTTTTTTTAAATTTAATTTAATATTTTTTCGATATTTCTGGGATTGATTACAAATTCGTTTCCGTGGAGTAAAATTGTGAAATGGTGTGCAGTATTTGTTCTGCTGTTTTGAGGAACGGACGGGAAAAGTTGGCAAAAACTATCCCGGAAGTAGCATGCTGGAGTTCTCCACCACGTGGTTCAAAAGTATGAGGTTGCTTTGAACTTTCCTTAGTTCCAAGATTGTACATTTTTTTTTTTCCTTTTTCGCAGAACTCATTTTAGCACCAAATAAAGAAAATAACACTACCACAGGTCATAAAAATCATAGATTATATTTAAATAGTTCACAAAAAGGTAAAATAATGGTGAATTTTACAACAATTTCCCTGTTCGGAGAGTTAGTTATCAGTCTCAGAGTGAATTCTTTCGCTTGGGGGTATAGAATGGCAGGTAAATGTGTTTTTGTTCCCATCCCCCTATCATAAGAAAGCCCAGCGATATTCTGAAGCATTACCCATCTACCCATCTTCCATTTTTTTTTTTCAGGATACACTCCTGATTCTGTTGATGTGAATTATTTCAAATAGTTCTTTGTATACATAAAGTATAAAATTATTATAACTACACTGCAAATTAAAGTCAAACTTAAAATTCCAATTGTAATAATAATAATAATAATAATAATAATAATAATAATATTATTATTATTATTATTACGTTGAATTTAGCATGCATGCGTAAGTATGCATACACGCACCCACCCACACAAAAATCCTATTAACTATAAACTGTAAATCCACACAAAAATCCCATAAACTGCCTACTGAGTGCATATTTTTCATGATGCAATACACATTCTCCATTTCATCCTCTTGCACTAAATTGCTTGTTTCATTTTATATACATACATTATATAAAAAGACATTCAAGTCTATTGGCCATCACGTGACTTCCTGTTAAAGAAATCGACGCACGAAAAAGAATCAAGTAAAAACTAAAACAACTCATGCGAATCGAAGCTAACAGACACTTGAGGGTTAAATTTAGTCTGACCCTACAGTGAAGAGGGCGACATCATTTCAGTAAACTTCCGCTAAGCAACTGCTTGCCAAAAACGAACTTCAACATCTAAAAAAAAACACTTTTTTTTTTCACTGAAAATATTAACAACATATTCAATTTGTATGCAGAGACGTTGACACATAAAACAAGAAGATAAACTCAATTTATTGCTTCTCATCTCTGGCATGACCAACTACAGAAGCGAATTAGGTTGGAACAGTTTTAAGCAGAACGATTACTTAGCAAAATGAACGACGTCGCTTTTATTCACTCTCCATGACTATCTTCACAATAGGATCGTTCGTGATATTTCATTAAATATTGCGACATCGTTTTCAAAAGAAAAAATAAATGAATAATACTTCACCTACCTTATGAATGTGTAAATAACTGCAGACATAGAAACAAATTGATTTCTGATAGTTTACAATAAAAACTTTAATTTTTTTATATATAAATTTATGGCTTATATAAATAAAAATGAAAATTGCTAAAATTATTTTTGCTTTATACTTTAATATTTTTATAATAATAATAAATAAAGTAGGCAGTAAATAAAATTCGATATGCCATCTATTAAAGTACTAGCGATATACAAACGGCACAAAAATTAAGCATTAGCAAAATTTGAAATCTGATTGGTTAGTGCCTTAATTGGTTGTCCAATTAAAGCGCTTGCTACACACAACATCAATAACGTTTAAATTTAAATAAAGACGGACTTTTCTTTCCGACTTTTAATCATCCTCTAAACTTTATTTAAAAATATGGATAATGCACACGATAGATATCGACCAAAGAACTTAAAAAAACAAAGCAAACCAAATAAGCCTCAGATTATGGCGAGAGATATGAAAAAGATGTAAATAAAAAGAGTCACCTGTTGCTTACAAGTTTCTATTCACATACATCTTCTTATTGAAGGTTTATTTACATCTCTTTCGCTTTATATTTGCATATACATTTGCATTTAATGACACATCTATAGCTGCATGATATATAGGCTGGAAACGAATTTCCAGGATGTCGATAAAGTAGCAAGTTACAGTACCACAGATATTTTTTAAAAACGTCATTGATTGCTTTGATTCATGGGCACCATCTGTTCTTCTACGTTTACCCACTATCGGAGGAGAAAGTGAGATTTCTTTAAATCAAAAATAAACAAACTATCCAGTTAGATACGTAGAGGTTCTAAACTTGCGCAATTGCGAACTTTCTTTAGACTTTGTAAAAATAAATTATTTGGCAAATACAAAATTTTGTTTGAACATTTAGTGTTGTTTTTGAATTCAGTTTTGATGCAAACTCACTTATCACGAGCTTTTAACATTCCATATTTAAAGAGTTTTTTTTGTTTAATTTTTAACTAGTTTTGACTTTAATTACTTACATTTTTGATTATTACTTACATTATTGATTATTTTAAGATGCAGAAGTTTTGTATAATTACTTTATTACAACTGAAAGTGCAAAATTTTTATTTGTAGTAAATTAAATTTCGCTTTAAAAAAAAAAAAAAAAAAAACTTCTAACAGGTAGCACCAGAGCGACACTCTAGGCAATATATATTTTCATCTTCCAAAGTATTTATGTATCGTGTGTGGGAATAAAATCCTGGCGCGCGCGCGTGTATGTATGTATGTATGTATGGGTGGACTCCGTCTAGATAAGCAAAAGGGATGTTGGAAGAAAAGCAACATACGGAAAAAAGAGATAGAGAACTAGATCGGACCAGGTGGTGCCTTTCAATGTTGACTATGATGAAGCTGCTGAACTTTTTTTAATATAAAAAGGGTCCCCTTCTGTTGTAGGTAGTATAGCAGTAGAGTAGAGAAGATGTCAAGTTCTCTAAGCATC
The DNA here is from genome assembly GCF_054136105.1 of Typopeltis vanoorti. Classification (NCBI taxonomy): domain Eukaryota; kingdom Metazoa; phylum Arthropoda; class Arachnida; order Uropygi; family Thelyphonidae; genus Typopeltis; species Typopeltis vanoorti. The sequence goes on from NC_143553.1 coordinate 115,668,866, forward strand.
CGTTTATCAAGTAACAAAAGACGGCGGCACACAGAGAGAGAGATTCTCAATGACATCTGTATCAACGTTTGGAATCAGACACACGTGTATTCTTTGGCTGATTCGCTTTGTTCCCGCTAGGTGGCGCTTATCGCCTTTTTTTTTTCTCGTAGATAAAACTGACGCGGAGTAGAAAACATCAACAATTACCGTATAGCCTATAACAGGTTTTGCGAGAAAGACTAAAAAAATGATGAATAAAGAAAGAAAGATGCAAATCAGGATTTAAAAAAAAGATGAAAAGAGCTAGAACGAGAAGGAATATTTGGTTGTATAGTATGTATGTCGCACACAAGTCATTTTCTCTCCTTTGGATTCACACACGAAGATCAGATGGAATACGAAGAAAGCAGCTCTCAACCAATAGGTCCAGCTTCGTAGAGAGAGAGAGAGAGAGAGAAGGAGATTGAATTTCTTTCCTCTTTCATTTCTTTATTCCAACAGAAGACGCAATAAATCTCCGGCAGCGAGGTTCAGAGTTTTTTGGTGAGGAATTCGTAGGACTGTGTGCCTAGTAGGTAGAGAAGTGGAATTTGTAATAGTGCTGTCTGTCTCTCTCTGCAAAGGAGACCCCCACCACCACAACTGTTCGTTCCCCCCCCTGCAGTCTTTCTACAGAAGTCATTGGGCATCTTATGGTTTCAACGTAGAGAGTTATTGCGCTGAAGAAATGAGAGGTAGATAGAGAAAGGAAGAAAAGAAAATAAAAGAATGAGAAGGAATTGGCTGGCATAGCCTTGACGCTTTATCGTACCCTCTAACACCAATCTAAGCTGCTCTTGGTCCCTGCAGGGAAAAAAGATTCTGATTACAGCACACGCTGAATAACAGGACCAAATCTTCCAGAGGATAGCCTGTTGGTCCGCTTCGTATATAATCAAAGCAGGAGAATAGGACATAAACATTAATATCGATCGGTGATGTGTATATCCAAGAGGTGTACAAGTTGAATTCAAATAATACATTATGGATTTCATAAAGGATTTATCAGAAAGAACTGAAAGAGTGTTTTGTTTCATTTTATATTTTTTTTTTATTTACTTGTTGAAAAGCTATAGGAACATCATAGAAAAGAAAAAAAACTTGAGAAAGAATGATCGCGTTTTTTTTTTACATTTATTATTCTTGTGATGCAAAAACCAGACTGGTGAGAAAATATATGTAGTCTAAAAGAAAAACTCTCCTATGTTACCTTTCTTTTTTTTTTCTTTCTTTTCCCATTCGGTGGCTTTGTATTCAAAGAAAATGTAGACGCATCTAGGTGAAAGTAGGTATCGGTGGTCATGAGTGAATAAGCAAGCAGCAAGTATTTCGGAAATTTTATGCATCCCAGACGATGTACATTTTAGATGCAATGCGGCAGCGATGTGATTTTGGAAACAAAAAAAAACAAAACTCAGCCATCTTAAAAACCTTGTTAGTAGCCATGTATTTCTCTTGGGCTTCAAAATACTGCAGATAGAAAAAAAAAGTAAAACAAGAAAATAAGAATGCATGAAAACTACGCGATGCACAAGAAAAATTAAAGATAAAAAGAGGGAAAAAATAAAGATCGGTTAGAAAAATGGAGTACAGAGTAAAGAAAACAGAAGACGACAGGAATTTCCTTGAGAGTTGTTGATCCTATAGTACATTAATACCACAGAGGAGGAGAAGATTGGAAAGAAAGAATAAAAACTGCTTACCATTGGATTTAAATATTTACAGTTCGTATTTTAAAAGGAAATTATTTCTAAGAATGAATGAAGAAAAATATTACGTTGATGAGATTTATAGTTTAATGAGTTTAAAAGTTTAAAACAGTAAAATAAATTGAAGAGTAAACAAAAGAATAGGATGGACATTACTTGTTGAATTATGGTTTGCTGTAATGTGTATATGATAGCACGAGTTTGACTCGGAGTTACTGAAAAAGAAAGAACACTAATTAGCATTAGTTTTGAATAAGAGCTGGAAAACAAAGAGAATATAAGTGGGTAGGAAAGAAAAGAGAAAAAACGAATTTTTCCGTCTCTTCAGTAGATGCCGCTTAAATAACTGATGTTCTCGTGCAAGCTATATCTGATTGGCTATCGGTGGTGATTAAACTGCAAAATCAGTCTCCAAACATTATCCAGGCTAAGGGAGCCTCTCCCACTCCCTATAAGGGAATAAAAGGCGTGAGCTGATGGAGCTGTTCTCTCCCCAACTCTGTTCAACATCTAATTGCACGATATTAAATAGCTACTTCTCAAAGGCAAGATCTTCCAATGCGCAGACGATATATATATTGGATTTATTGGATATATCTGCGTATTGGATATATATTTAGATATATATATATATATATTAAAGATACCAAGCAATTTTATAAACTTGGTTTTAATCCTTTTTCTCAAGTAAGCAAACAGACAAGTAAGTCAAGTTTGCGCCTGCAAGTGATGCAAGTCTTAGGCAACTCGTGGTAAAGGTGGAGTAAGCTTCGATCACTTTCCTTAGTATTTCCCCTAATGCAAAGCACATCCCCTTGCAGAGATGTATGATGCTATGCATTAAAGGCAAGAGCCACTACCCAGACCGGTTTCGACCTTTATTGAGGTCTCGCCGGTGGGAGCCAGACCTAAAAATGACAAGGTATCTTTAATATACTATATTTAGGATAAAAAGGGGAAAAAAAGAAAGATCGGTTTTTTTCCCCTTGTTTCGGACTGGTAGGCCGGTTCCCTTGAATTCTGATGACTCGAATTTCGAAGATTCGAAACGGGGGTAGCCTCTGAGTTTCAAAACGTTTCAAAAAACGTGATGACATAAAAAGGCTTATCATTTTATGTATATATATATATATATATATAACCATCCAACATCCACTCTCTAACATAAAAAACACACAGAACAGTAAAGCCACTACAAACACTCAGGTTGAAACAATACGATACCTTGGAATTTACTTCGATGCAGATATGAACTGGAATAGCCACATAAACCATCTGCACAACAAACTCCGAACAATAACTAGCAAACTCTACAGGTTAAAAGACATAGTTCTCACAAGCCTGAAAACACTAATATACAAAGCACTATGCCAAAATATACTAAGATACGTCATAACAACATATGATTTCTGTGCACCCTACAAACTAAATAGATTAATGTCTCTACAATACAAAATGATAAAACTGATCTTTTGGGAACAAAGAGACAATACCGGCTTTATATACATTGGAATGTCAGAACACAAAATACTAACAGCAAAACACTTATGTCACTATGCAGCTATGCTAAAATATTATTTTGATGCCAACAGGACAGGCAGAAATACATACCGTATAACAAGACTCAGACAACTAATTGCATCATATATAAATATAATAATCACTACGGAAAGGCCACTCGAAGCTTCCACATCCCAGATATGCTAAATAAATTACCATTTGAATAGACGATCCTTGCAAATGACAATAGACTGAAAAAGGTCCTAAGAACTTACCATGAACGATAAACAAGCATCCTAAACACCTTATAAATTTAATGAAGTACAGTATATTAGTTCCCGCTTTCCAGTTCAGCGACGCGTTATGACATTCAAATTTGGCTGTAGTGAATATCAGACCTATCAAGTATCAGCCTAATTCCAGCACAGCAATCACACCAATAAACAGTAACTGGTGTCATCCTCAGATAAGCTTAATAAAAAAGCTTCGAGGATGCAAGTTAAGACATTGCAACTCAATCGAGATCAACACAAAAAAAATCCATTTATTACAACTACAACACTTAAATACATTAAAAACGAAATTCTAAATATATATAATTTATTGTTTTTGTATAAATACTGTAGAAATGTAATCTTTATTCAACCGCAACTATGAATTAGTAATTTACTACAGTAACTAATTACTAAAAGTATTACTATCATTAACTAATTAGTAAAATTTACTAGAGTAACTATTATTAATACATAATTACAACAAATGTATGAATTTCATTGTTAAAAACCATAACAATACGTTTTGTAAATGCATAATATATAATCATAATTTTAATAATAAAATTATTATATTTTTTTATAGAAATCTAATGTGGAAAATGAACCATAATCTGCAGCACTTAGTTGCTGTACTTTGTAAAATAATATGTTGGAATGTCAGTCAAGATGATTATTGAATATATGTAAATATTTTTTAGATCAACTAAAATATTATTATTATTATTATTATTATTATTATTATTATTATTATTATTATTATTATTATTATAGTGAAGCAGCTAAATCCTTGTGCTAAATATCTGGAAAGTGTGTGGATTCTTAAGACGGTGTGTTTATCGGTGGTAAAAATTACCTCAGTTTCTGAGTGAATAACTTTCTGTTATGAGACCTGCTAACTCACTTTCAGGTAAAAATCCCTCATATGTTTCTTGTGTCCAAGAATATGAATTTCAGCTCCTTAGAACTTTTGGACACATGCTATTCTGACTGAGCTATAAGATGAATGAAGAGAGAAACAGAAGGGGGAAAGAAGGAGGGAAAAGAAAATGAATGAGAGAGAGAGAGAGAGAGAGTGAACACCTTTTGAAAGATTTTCGAAAACAGGCAGAAAGAAAAATTATGACATAAAACACGCATATAAAGAAAGAAAAAGAGAGAAACTAAACATAATGAGAGAGAGAGAGAGAGAGAGAGAGAGAGAGAAAAGAGAGTGAATAAATTTCAGTGCTAAAGGTGTTAAGAGTACAATAAAAAAGAAAAAAATAACGCGATAAAAATGAGCAAGAAGGTGCGCAAAACATTGACACAAACAAAAGGAAAGCCTTAACACCAACGTGCTCACAAAATCCAGAACTCGGTCATTACAAGAAAAATAAAAGTCAATTGAAGTGGGAAAAAAAGGAAAGAGACTGCAAATAGAAATTTTTTGTTGGCTTCTCTCATAAATTTCTTCCTTGTCATTCTTTTCAAGTGACTCTCAACGACCCTCGGGTTGACTTTACGACGGACTGCTGCACCATCTGTTGCCCGGACATCACCGTCATCCTATCTTCTTTGCTTTCCTAGCATCTCGATCTCTACTTTCGATTTTTTTTTATATATATACAACGGTGGAAATGGGGACAGTAAAGTAATACTGCCAGTAATGCATTGTCTTTAGCAGTAGGTGTCGGCTCTTTCTAGACGAGCTCAGCATCTGCCCGGTGTGCCCGGAACTTTTGAAGATGCGGCGAAAAATGTTTTATTGGAGTCGATATCCAGCTGTTCGGAAGCTGAGTGTGAGATCGTTGATGGCTGCTGCAGTCGTTATGCAGAGATTATTTTAATAGCCCATTTCACAAAGTAATCATTTTCTCCTGATATTAAAAATGTGTTTTTGAAGTTGCAGCTAGAAGGGAGCGACAGGACAAATGGAAAGGAAGAACATCTATCACAAATCACTGGGGAAAAGGTGTGCAAAAAAAGGGATAAAGGAATGATATCTGTACGTTTTTTTTACTGAATCGAAAAGTAATTTAAAAACACTCAGAAAAATGCGTTAAAATACTTGCTTACTGTGATGTACAGCAACGTTTTTAATTTTTCTCTTTTTTTTATATCCTTCATGTTATTATCATCTTATATATGATATTAACGCAGTTTCATAATAGTGGATAATAAAACAGGATATTTCATATTTAAAAAATATGAAATATCCCGTTCTTTAACATATTATCCTTATCTTTAAGAAACTCACAACTTAAATTTTTGTCGGCTCTTTCTAGACGATAGTGCGAGATGAAAATATTAAAATATAGAGCACCAAAACACTTCAGTCTGGTAAGCTAAATTATGGATTTAGCTTACCAGACTGCTAAATTGCCCGAAGATAGACTTAGGTTCAAGTCTAGTCGCCGACTAGAAGAACCTTTTCTAAGCATTTTTACGACCAGTTCCTGAGTTAGTCGATCTCTGACACGGGCAAGCGAGTTTTTCTCCCGGAAACTCAACAAAATGGACCTTAGAACCCACACTATTTTCAGACATTAAAATATGTCTTAGGATTAGGAACCACAAGCTGGTGGCCCTTGTTGAGCCGTCTCTTCACTGCTGGACACTTAAATTAATGATAGCCCTTAAATTAATAAGCTGATTTTTTTAAGATATTATCAATCCTTACTTGATATATTCAAATAGGATCGAAAGTTACCAGTGAATGAGAATACTGCCTTCGGCGTCGGAGTTGCCCGGACTTGCACTACTTAAAAGACTCGGACTTTGTCCAAGAACCCTTATAATTCTCCTCTGATTAGTGCTTACTGACAGCTGTTTCGAAATGTTGGTTTTCATCAGAGACCATTAATTAAACTCTAAATTGAAGTTTTCCGGCTCTATATTTTAATATTTTAGATAACCTCTATATTAAAATATTTTAATATTTTAGAGTTATATTTTTCATAAGTTCACTTATGAAAAATATAACTCTTTGACATGGGATTGATGTAGTATTGAACAAATGAGTTTTTGTCCCCTTCAGACGGATGAGAACCAACAGTTCGAAATAGTTGTTGGGCCACGAAACCCAGTTTACGTCAGTAATTTCCAAACTACGCTTTTGCACCTCAGAACGCAGGAGCACAGAGCGCACTTGTTATAAACTCTAAACTTGTTATAAGTTTAGTTCAGAATGGTAAATTTACTGTGAATATTTGTTTGTCAATATTCTGAACTAAATTTATAACAAGTTTAGATCTGGTCTAGGACTTTCACATGTGCAACAATGAATGTAATATCAATTAATATGGAGAAAGAAGAAAATGGTAATGACAGCTCACTCCATCTATCGTCAGTTCCAAGAAATACGAGTATACCATTTTACTGTCATTATTTTGTTATCTTTTACAGTATTTACAGTAGTAGAAACTTTATTTATCCTGAAAAGCCTATCAAGGGTGATTTTTATCTTTCCCAGATTTCCTAACTAGAACAAAACAAAATATATATATATATATATATATATAACAAGTATATATATATATATATATATATATATATATATATATATATATATATATATATATATATATATATATATATATATATATATATATATATATATATATATATATGTATTCATAGCAATATGGATAACATCTTAGTTTCTGTGACGTTATTTCATTGCGTTTGCAGTTTGAATTCCAGGGAAGCAATCTCGGGGGATCATTTTACATAACGTGCAGTATACCATGCACGTTATAATATACTGCATGTAGAGGCACATGCGTACACTAAACATGAATTCCGACTCAGTTAGTCGCATTAAATAAGAATGTTTAGACCTCGTTGGCGTAAATATTTCAGTTGTTATTGCAATTTTTGAAATATTCATGCCGTTGCCCGTTAACCTAAATCGGATTAAAGTATGCAGTTCGAAGAAGTAGCAACAACGTCGTACAAAATGGAAATTTGCAGCAAAATAGATGACTGAGGGAAGAGCACAAAAGCCTTGAACATACACCGAATAAACACAATTAAAAAAATAAAAGAGAAGTACTTTCGAATAATTTTTCGATTAATCATTCCAATCCAGTGTCTTTAATAAATTAAGATTAATAGATTTAACTAACAAATCAAAATCTAAGACTGTTCGTTTAATTTTTAATTTTAAGTGTAGTTCGTACATGCATTTATGTTCACTGCTTCTATTTTGTCAGTGAACCCTTGGAAAAAAATATAGGTGAGGGGTGAATGTATTGTACAGTAAGAGTAATGTGTGTGTGTGTGTGTGTTATTTTTACCCTTCGTAAACAACTGGTGAACTTCTTTGCCAAGATTTCTAGGAAGTGCTTTGTCGAGCATTCTTACACAGTAATTACACATCTCTTCCGTATAAATTTCGTACTGTTCTTTGAAGTGTTTTCGTGATGCTTTTTTTTTTTTTACTTTCGTCTTCTTTCACCTATGTGCAGATGACATGTAGTTCTCTCTATTTTATTTCGTTTTATCTCGTATGTCTTTTTTTTCTTGAAAACAGAGTAAAGATGTATCTGAGAGTTCCCTCCATCTCCAGATTGTCAGTGTGTACCTTTTTTTTTAATTATAAGGTGATTTTTTTTAAATTAGAAAAAATTTCTGGATCTGTCTATATTGCAAGATGTATTCTATTGATTAGTAAAATGTTCTAATCTAATTTGATGCATCGTGTGTTATATAATTTAGATTTCTGAACATCTTCGACAATGAATTCTCTAAAATTATTCAAAAATGCCAGTAAATAAATTTTTATGCAAATTCCTTTGCTCATCTATCTTTTTTTTTTAATCGAAATGTAGGTTATCATATTTTATTGAATTAGGACCTAACCCTTTTCAATAGTACATAATTAACTGTCTAGCATTATTCGTCGAAAGGTCTGTTTAAAAAAAGACGACAATCGCTTTAATACTAAATTCTTATCTGAGGGATTTAGGTGAATTTATGAATGCTAATTCCACCTTATTTGTAAATGCAGTTTTCGTATTTACAAAAGAAAGAACTATAAAACTTTATTTCGGCGATGTAAAATTACATCGGCAAAGTGGATACTAGATCCAGCATTATTTCAAAGCCGAATGTTTGAAGAAACTATGGAAGTTTCGTAAGTTGACCTGAGAGCTTACGAGAATACAATCCTCGACATACTCTCCAACAGCTGAGTGGTAATACCACTCAGGTGTTTTGAAGCATTCTTCCTTCAACATACCCACCTGTCAATCTATCGATGTTGCATGTTCTCACACGGACTATATCCAATATTTTATTTTGTCCCAAAGATGTTCTATTGGATAACGATCTGGACTCTGTATAGATCAGTAAACGTTTTCCACATCCAGAAGTGGTTGCATATATCCGTCGGCGTCCATCATTCCAAGTATTACAACCAAAGGTCTGAATCCACACTAGGAGAAATAGCTATTCTGTCTTCGTCATCAAACTTCGCATTTGGGAAGGCACAAATCATTCTAAATTCTAAAGGATTCAACCAATCGTATTAGAACATCGGCCTAGATTCGCTATTTACATAATAATGTAAATAGCGAATGCTTTAGAATAGTAACTTGATATTTGGATGGAAGATACTCCTTGAAACCCAAAAGGACGTAGATCAGGTAAATGTCCAAGGCAAATCCACGTGGAAAGGCAAAAGCTGTCCAGCAATAAGTAAATGGAGACTAGAATGAATATTTCTTGTAGCTTTAATAGGCTCAGATCAGATGGGGGGGGGTATGCACCAAATCCAGAAATTATGAACACAAGTTTAGGCCAACAACATGTTGGTTTTAATTACGTGTGTTCTGTTTCTTGTTTTTGGTAGGGAAATCCTTCCACGTCCAAAGAATAGCTAATCAACCTAACCTAACTTAATCTTTTAAAAATGTTATCCGCCTCCTAGGATTCAAACTTTGACGTTTTCCATCAAATAGCATTGTTCACACCCAAGGAGATACGGTAGCTCCACCAGCAACATGTAAATAGATAAATACTAACAAGGAAATTTAAAATGAAAAAAAAAAACTTCCCAAAGAGGTTATATTATTATTATTATTACTTGACACCTTCAGGGAGTCCAAAGACTCATCGAAGGAGGGGCACCTACTCTACAGCTCTCTGTCTTCATAGCTCTCTACAGCTCTCCATAGCTCTCTACAGCTCTCTGTCTCTGTATATACGTGTATATACTTCTGTATATACGTGTATATACTTCTGTATATACACGTATATACAGAAACTCAATCCACCAACTATCATTATCATCTACACCAACGCCATCTACCGCCCATCACCAATATTTTCACAGATAATCACAAACATCCATGCCCACGGCAGGATTCGAATCCGCAGCCTTTTGGCTAGAGAGCGGATATGATAACCACTTGGCCAACCAAGCCGGTAAAAAAAAAGCTTACAAAAATTTCCTCTAGTCGCCGACAATATTTGAAACCAAGTCTTCCTTCGTGCAGTCTGTGGCGCACATCCACTGAGTCAAGCGCCGTGGCGCTGCTAACGCCACATCCACTGAGCTATACAGGCACTAATATATATCATTTCTTTTTTAGGTAATTTTTCTTCTGACGACCAAATATATATTCACAAGAACTACACCGCAAAAAAGTTGGAAATTGAGAAACTTAAACTTTAAAATAAAAACTTAAATGTGAGACTATCTCTTTTTCTCCTAACTTATAAATATGCAAAAAGCATATTAATTTATACTCATATAAATAAACTCTACTTTCTTATAGATGAAAAAGAAGAGAAAAAAAGAGAAGTAACATTACATCAAATCTCTGAAAAAAAAATCGTATATAAACTACTTCAGCAAAAGAGATCGACACAAAACTAAACATAACACGGAGATAAAGAAACCCGACCAAAGGTAAATAACATCTTTTTAGCAAATAGTCAAAACAGGCAGCCACAGGAACACCCTTGAGAGGTGTTCTCAGAATGACATATGTCTAAGGAAAGCCTTAAGAAAGAAATTCTTGATAATATGATTTAACAGTTTCTAAAGATAGTGAAATTTTAGGTTCATAAAATTGAGCATAAATAGATAAGGTATGAAATAAGAGGCAGCCAACAGAAACCTCCTACAGAAAGGACATTGAACTTTGACAGCTAAAGAGAGAGAGAGAGAGAGAGGTTAATGTTTGAGTGAATATAGCTAATAAGAATAAAGCACTCAGTCAGATTAGAAAATATTACTGTTATTACTAAAATAACAGTAATATTTTAGCCACAAATTTTACCCCGAATCTCATTTTACAAAATAGTAATAATAATAATAATTATTATTATATAATAATAATTGGTGTAATAATAATATAAAATTGGTGTAATATTAATATAAAATTGGTGTAATATTATATAAAAATATTGGTGTAATAATAATAATTATTATTATTATTATTATTACACCAATAATAATAATAATTATTATTATTGGTGAGATTTTTTTTTACAGGTTGGTTAATCATTGCTTCCCCCTTCCCCCAATTTTATCCGGGCTCGGGACTGGTGCATGGACTGGACGAATTCATGACTGTAATCCATGTGTGTTTATGAGCCGGTTTGACTGTTCTGGGAGACGAAAAACCCGAGTTTCCGGGTGGAAAAAAACTGCCTCCCTATGAGAGCGGCTAACTCATCTTTAGTGACGGGAATCGAATCCAGGTCTTTCCGAGCGAATGGTTTCGTCTATGCTGACAGCTACGGAGGCTCACCGTAAGGCGATATTTGTGGCGAACTGTTGCTCAAAATAAAGTTATTATGGTAAAAACAGTAAATTTTAGTCGTACAAAAAATAGGTTAAATTATATTTTATGAGCGACCTTAAATAGTTTGAAAATTATTTAAATAAATATAAGAATTTTAACACCGCTTTAATAAAGTACCGTTTGCAACTTGCAACATGGTATCTACCATGAGATGTAACGTCTTACAGATACAACTAGCTCGTCTGTAGAGAGCTATTTTTACTACTAAACGAGGTCTTCCATGTTATATTGTTTATTTGTATACGTTAATTTTTTTTTTACTGTTGCTACCCTTCTAGGCCTAAGATCACCAATGTATATTATAGTTTGTTTTGCACAAATTAATTTTCTTCTTTCTCTAATGCCCAAAATATACAGCCATAAATAACCTCAATAGTTAAGTACTGATCACCTAGCAACCCGCGTGCTCAGGAGTACGTTAACACTGCGAGAGAACGCTAAAGAAAAAGAAATACTCGAGCCAGTTAAATTTAGTTGTTTGCTTAGAGTCATTTAGATAATGCTACCTAAAGCTTTGCAACCAAAGCTACTACAACAGGGTTAATTCTTTTAACTTGAAAGAAATTTTAATTACATTTTTGCAAGCTAAATTTGTGCTGTGTGAGTTTATGGAATATTAAAAAAATGTAATAAAAAAGAGGAAAGAAAAATAGTACAAAATATGCATTAATTAGGATTTTTTTTCTCTCGGTAATTTCGGTCATGTTCTAGAATATTTTATTCTTAATTATTCAATGATAAATAGCTAAATTATAGAAGATTTATGGGATTTTTTTTTTTAATTGAAAGTAACATAAATACTAGAGTGAAATAACAACAAAAATTTGGGATTATGTTTAATCAAGCATTCAAAGCTTTATTCAAATTAATTATTAAACTAGAGTAGACTACAATCGATACTAAATATAGTTCCGCCTATTAATTTTAATAATATACTAAAAATTCTGTTGCAACTTTTTTTTAATTTTAATTCATTTGTTTTTAATGAATTTTAAATTAAAAATAATGCAGATTTAATTATTATCATTGAAGATGAACAAAATGTTAATATACCTTATAATTTTAATTATATAAAATATATACAAGAAATATTTTGTAATGTATTTGTTTGTCAAAAAAATTTTTGACTTTTATAAAAATAACTATAAAATAATTGTTTATATTTATTACATTAGTTTGTAACTTCTTATATTTATTTTCTTATAAAATTTATTATAAACTGTTTATATACCTACAAAATAATCAATTAAAATAGATATAAATAAATTCATAGAAAGAAGAAGCGATATATCGCTATATATATTATAAGTGAGATATATATATAACGATGCATGGCAATGCTGTGTAGCCAATGAAGTTTTAACTGAGGCTTGGTTATTGCCGTTACCCAGCCATGACTAGAGTTTTCAGCTCAATAACACCTCATCCACACGTTTTCTTCAATCAGATGAAGGGATAGAGAGTCAAGGACTCAGTCCAACCCCCCCCACCAAAAAAAAAGAAGTTATATATATATATATATATATAACTTCTTTTTTATATCTCACTTGTATATGTATATATATATATATATATATACATATACAAGTGAGATATATAACGATACATGGCAATGCTGTGTAGCCAATGAAGTTTTAACTGAGGCTTGGTTATTGCCGTTACCCAGCCATGACTAGAGTTTTCAGCTCAATAACACCTCATCCACACGTTTTCTTCAATCAGATGAAGGGATAGAGAGTCAAGGACTCAGTCCAACCCCCCCCCCCCCCAAAAAAAAGAAGTTATAGGAGGATCGGGTGTTTCCATTTTCTTCGTTTCTTCCATCGATGACGTGATTTGAAGTTATAGAAGCAGTGGATTCCACGGTTAATCATAAAAAGAAGTTTCATAAAACAGCTGAACAATTTAAATTAATAAAATACATATTTATATATATGTATACTATATTAATTTTGAATGATGTATTTTTTTAATTTATTTTTTTAAATGTTTACACACTACAAAATAACTCAATTATACATAAATAGGTAGAAAGACGAGTATTATAATTTTACTATATAATACAATATAATATAATTTTATTATATATTTATGTTGTTTATTATGTATAGGAAGTGTTCGAAAGAACAGCAAGTTATCTATTAATTAGTAATAGACCCGTTCAGTAAGATTTTTGGCCATCAGAATGCAATGTAATATAGAAGACCAATGCACAAAATGGGGGAAGACCGCCTCAATGTTGGCCTTCACTGCTAGGATTTAGCAGTGAAGCCCCCCCCCCCCCTTCTCCCCCGTATATTTTGTAAGGAGGATGACCGAAATGTATATATAAAAAAGTACTACCTGACATTTTTATGTACTTTCCAAATATGATATTTAAGAATATTTATCACGTTTTTTTAAATATCGTACTAATAATATTTTAGCACATCTACCATGAAATTGAATAGGCTTGGCCCCACGTGGTTTGTTCAAGAGAAAGCCCTACGGATATTTCACACATAAAAGCAAACAACAAACATATTTGTGTATTTAAGCATCATACAGTATAGTTATCTACTTGCATATTCTTTTTAATGGTGCACAGACGCGGGGTTTAGCAGACTAACGTATTAATTCCATTATTCGAGTATTTAGACTAATAATGTGTTCAATGAGTTTTTGATATCCGTCACTAATGAAATATTCCATGAAAGTTTACGCTTCTGATTTTCGCTAAAGCATTGAAGGAGAATTTTTCAACGTATTGAAAGAACAGAACACTTGTCTCTACCTAGAACACACACACACATTGGTGCAAGTGTGTGACCTTTCTGGTACTTTACCCTGCACGGAGAAACGCAGGACAGGAAATTAATTGAGCAACTGTACTGAACTGACTGGAAGAATTAGATTTGCTGCCTCATTTTTCTACACCTAGTGTAATGGCTCGCTAGACAATGTGGAAATTTTGTTAGCAAGTGAGTAAATGTTTTGGGTCCTTCATCGAGGCTTTTCACTCTCCCTCTATCACTCTATCCCCCCAGTCTCTCTCTCTCTCTCTCTCTCCTTTTCTTTTAGTATCGTATAATAAATCTGATTATTTCTTGTTTAAGTGGTGTTAGTTGCAATAAAAAGTTTGCCTTTAGGTACTTCCTTATATACAAAGTGATTAAAAGAATAGAGGTTTTAAACTGACTTGTAAAAACACAAAATAGTGTCACTGTGTAAAATTGAAATCAAATTTACTCTCAAGCTTTATCATTCCTAATAATATTATCTGGTAGCAACCAACAATTCAATTAGGTTTAACTACGTGATTTAACTCCCTCTAGCGGTAGCTATTGATATCGGAGTTCATGAAGATGTCTTATAAACAGGGATGAGGGCGCTTATTTAAATATGTTATATTTTCAGTGTTTTTGAACTCCCGTTCCCCAGTATCACAGCTTCAGAATTTTTTTTTTTTTTTTTTTTTGAAATTTATTTATATTTTTTATAATGCTGGGTTGGGAGCATAGAATGGATATTAATGTGGGAAAATGTAAAGTTATGCATTTTGGGATAAACAGATTACAAGCTGCGTATCACATTGATGGAACTGTCCACTAGGAAATAGATGGGGCTTAGGATTTGTGGGTGTTAGTAGATAGAGTTTAAGTTTGGAGGGAATATTACTAAAGTTGCCAAGATAGCTCATATAATTTCGCTATTGAAGAACACACTAACCAGCAGATATAAAAAATTCGTCGTTCCTCTTTATAAAGGCTTGATGCGTCCACATCTGGATTACTGTTCTCAGGTTTCATGATCTGATTTTTTTGGGGGGGAGGGGTGGAGAGGATCCAGAGGTGACTCACCTGGGGGAATGCTCCCTATCAAAATAGATTCAGGGTTTGCAAAAGTTGGTTGATGGGAGAAAATGAGATAATATGATAGAAATATTTAAGTTACTTAAAGGAGTTTTATAGGATTAACGCAGGGGAAATGTTTCAGCACTTGGATGGTGGGGCCAAAACAAGGGGAGTATCCCACGATGCGTCTTCGGACTCCATGGAGGTACTCATACAATAATAATAATATCATAATCTAAAATCATAAGTTCGTAATAAGTTCATTTTGTTCGCAGCCGTTTTATCTTGTGAATATTTTAAATTATTTTTTAAGATTCGTAAAGTATATTAAGGTGTTGTATTTGGAATTTGAAATTTTAAGTTTTTTCTAAGAAAATTGGCGATATATTTCTAGAGATGCTTTTATCTCCTACCACTCGACACTGTCACATTTTCCTGACCCTCAAATCGAAGGATATGACATTAATTAAGGATTACTTCTTAGTAATAAAACAAATGGGTTAATGTTATTATATTAAAGCGAAATGAATAATAAACTCCTCCCAAACACTTGACTGCGTTTATGATGTCCCAGTAACCTAAAATCAAAATAATAAAAGCCTAGTGAAAACATTGAATTATTTTAAAATTAAATATTTTCATTAAATGGTAGAGCTTTTATAATTAGCCACTAGCCTTTCAAATAATAGCTGTACCTAAAATGAAAAACGCTATTGTCACTGGAGAAGTGCCTTTAGTAGATAGACGGTACTTTATGGAAGCAGAATCTATTTATGTTCAAGGAAAGATCTCGCAAGAGACTAAAGAGAGAGGAAGAAATTAAAATTAGATTGTTGGTACTTTTAAAATAACGCGTTATCCTTAGGAAAATGTAATCATCTTTGGAGTTTCAACGGTAAATCGATATTCTTCACAATACAGTCGGGGTTTTTATTTTTATTTACGTCCCATACATTGGCTATAGAGGACTCAAGGGAACCTCATAACTTATGGCTTTTGAGGATCAACCGAAGCCTTCTCTATTCATCTCATTACTATGGTTAAGAGTTTTATAGCCTCTGGTAAAATATATTCCCTCTCATGAGGGCCAACGCAACCCTTCAGTAATGTGTGCAGAGAAAAGGTGGTTGCTAAGATTAGTCTTGTCTGCATTCATTCCCTTTTTCTCCCCCGCTAATCTTTGCTTCTCTAGAATCTTCCCCCACCCCCTCACCCCCCAATACTTGCCTCTCATCTTAGGTTTCTAACTCTAACTTGCACCATAATGGATGATAAAGTGGTATGTTTTTATATAATTTCACAACGCTTCAGTGCATCGTCACTGGGCGCATTGAAGAAAAGAACGCACGCGTTTAGAAATAACTGGCGATTGTAGGGAGGAAGAATAGAAAATGAGGTGATGCTATCGTTGAAACAGTCATCAGATTATAGCCGGCAAAAGAACAATAATTGGATAGCTTTTGAGATAGCTTAACTACCGCAAAGAAGAAAAAAAAAAACAGAACTGGTCAAGGAAGAGGCGTGTCTTATTTAATGTCAAGTCGAGACTAATATTAAGATGGTGTATACCTCTTGAACTCATCAACTACCCATCCATCCACCGCCTTCAGTACTTTATTTTAAATTACTTCAAATTATGGTCAACCTCTAATGTTTGTTTGCCATACTCAGCGGTTACTTATAAAAAGAATAGGTTTATATTTCAAAGAAAGCAATTATTTATTTAAAAATATTTGTTATTCTTTATTATATACTTAATGTTTTATTTATTTAATAAAAATTTCTTTTAATTTTTATAATTTTTTTAAATAAACCTTTAAAATAAATTGTTAGTTTTATTATAAAATAAAATGTAAACAAAATATGTTACAATTTCAAATTTCAAAATTTGAAATTATAGCACAATGATCACTTGGATAGTACAACACCAACCTTTTTTTGAGGTCTCATAAGTGAGTAGCTAGACCTGTAATATCAAGGTTTTAAGTGAACAGAAACTTACATACCACTACTATCGAATTGCCAAAGTGGTGTACTATATATCGTTAACTACAAAGATAATAATGTAAAACAATATATATACATCTCTTAGGAGCTGGGTTTTACATTATGAAAGAATATTAAAATTAGTGAGGGAGCTTGCTCCACCTTTGCATGGAGTTGCCCTGGTGTTGTACCATCCAAGTGAATCATTTACACTTGGTTCCGCCGATAGTTTTTTCGGCATTAAAACTCTTTAGAGGTCGATGAATTTCGACCCGAGTTTCGTACCCGGCTATAAAATAAAACGGGATTTAACATCTCCCTCTTAATTGTAACATATTTGTTTGTAACTTGCCAACAATTTCAAAATTTGAAATCGTAATTTCAAAAGCGCTATAAACGGGCGTAAAACTATGCTACATCAGCACAGGGACAAGTTAAGGTTTTTTGTCTCTTATTTATTTATTTGCATATTTATTTTTACATAGTCCAGAAATTTCTCTTTAGTCATTAAATAAATATGGAACTTGTTTACACCGGGCAATGAAACTCATCTCTAACTCATAACAACAATTACAAATATCCATACTCACGGTAGATTCGAATCCGTAGCGTGTTAATTGAAGAGCGAGTGCATGTTTATAGATTTATATAAAGCATTCGACAGCATCAAATTACAAAATACTTAAATAGAACAGTGAAAGCAGCATAAAAACGTACAGCAAAGATATTTATACAGACAATAAAAGAGTAATAAAATACCGCAGTAATGAATCAAAAGAAACTGAAATGAAGAAAAAGAACTAGACGGTGATTCGTTAAGTCTTCTACTGTTTAATATTTTAATAGATGAAATAACAGAACTAAAACATAAGAAGTTAAATGAATTTAAAATGAATACTAATATAGTAAATCTAATACGTTATGCAGATTACGTAGTCATGGCAACAGACGCAGAAGATAACTGACAAAGAGAAGTATTTAATTTTCAACAAACTTGCCAAAAATATAATATGGAAATATCAATAGATAGAACCAAAAACTTGTAATTAGTAAGCAACCAATCAGGTGTCAGCTGAAAATGAATAGAAAAATCATAAAACAGTGATGAATGTTAAGTATTCTAATTAACTCAGAAAGAATAACAGAAAGTGAAGTACAATAGTAGTCACAAGGCAGACAAGATTTCTGGATGTTCATGCTGAAGAATATTGAATAACAAAAATCTAAATATTTCAACTAGCACGAAAAAATTGCTACTACTACTACAGTAATCTTATCAATTTGTTTCTTCTCAGTTTTGCTATGAAACACAGGAAAGATATAGAAAAAAAAGTATATTATTATTATTAATTTAAAATTTACTTTTTGTCTAAAATAAATTGTTTTTCTATATTAATAAGTGTAATTTATTAATAAATATTTATTAAACTTATTATCTTTGTTAAAAAATCAAATTTTATAATAAAACCATTTTTTTTATATAATAAACGAAATAGTATACTAGGAATCTGGAGTATTTTTAATCATTAATATCATCAATACAAGTGTTAATTCGCCTGCTTCAAAAAAAAATGAATAAATGTTTTTATGCAACTTACTGCATCGAAATGAAATAGAAATCGATTAAGATATTTGTGAATCAGACGTATTTTGTAGAACATTTTATAAATTGATTCCTTCCCAACTCATTAACTATAACGATAAATCTGTCGATAATATAGAATGACTTCTCTTGTACCCAACTACAAGTATCGCTAGGGGAAAAACTCTTTTCTACTGCACACATGAACTACACTCTTAAATGTTCCTTCAAGTAGAGACAATGCGGTTAATTCCGAGGATATATTTCTCTTCATAAATGATGTTGCGACAGGGTTGTGGCCCACATCGGTAATTCAGAAACGTTGTGTTTTTGTGAGATAGTAGTGGATGGTTAATTTTCCTTTCCAAACTCGTCTTCCATTCATTTTAACACTCGGTCATCTTTTCGAATCCTAAACCATGGCTAGCCACCGAATGGAAATTGGACTGTTAGGAAAAGCAAATGATCCGAATACCGATTTGTCTCCTTTTATTTGGAGAATTTGTAAAAGTGTCAGCCGCTGTTTCCTCTTTCGCTATACTATTTTACTAAGGGCGTATCCGTTTTTGTACTTCTCTCTAGGGCACCGCCTTATTATGCTCAGGTCGAATTAGAGTAAAGAGGAATGAGATAACCCTATAGAGAATAGTAATGATGACTCTTGTATTTCGCCTTTGCAAGATAATGATAGTGGAACGCTCTGTTGGTGGTATTTTCATTCCTAGTTTCCTTTAATATTTTATAGTTTTGTTTTCTTTGCAACCCTATGAGTGGAGCATTGCACAATAGATTCAGCATGTGTTCAGCCTTCATTTTGTAATTTCACTGTCAGAAAAATAATAGTCGGTAGATGATTATTAGTTTGCAATTCTAAGTGTTGAAATCACTTATATATATTAGACTCTTTTAATTGTGATTCCTTTTGCATTTGATTAATTTGCTTATTTATAATTAAAATTATCTTTAATTTTTTAAATAATTAAAATAGATTAAATCAAGTTAGGTTACCATAAGCACCTTCATTTTGCTGTACTAATTTTTAGGTACAGGAATGAAAATATTTTAATGGGATGGCCCGGACTCCATGTAACTACTGAGTAACAAAGTTGAAACTCTACTTTGGCTAGTTAATACTTGTCATCTCTAGTCCAGCATATTTCTCTCGAGAAAGATATTGAAACAACCACGTAACTTATAATAGATGACTAATACACCAAAGCATATTACCTCGCAGCTAAGAATGGTTATATGTGTATACATATAAACATAGTGTATATGTACACATTTAATCTCGTGAGACAGGACGAGAGGATAGTGATTCTATTGAGTGAACGTATGCATCCGAGGATTGTTTATCACTGCCTATCTACTTGTTTAGCAATATCAATCATATGTTTAGTTCTATTTATGGTTAGATAAAGCTAGCAAGTAGTTCCGATCTTTGTAGACTTCCCCGCAGAAGCACCAGTAATTGTTATGTATATTCACCCATTTGACATTGAAATTAATATTTCAATGCATTATACAATGGTTTCTATATTCGCAACCACCTAATAATTAGCAGAAACTGCTATTAGGGTGTTTTCAAATATATTTTTGTATTAGCTTTTATTACTAAAAATCTATTGGCATTCATGAATGAATTATAAGTCCTATTTATACATCATAATAATAACACATTAACATTTTTTTTTCGTTATCTTTTATGTTTAAAATATAATGCACTTGGTAGAAATGTCTTGTTAGTACGAAAAAGAGATGGTCCATTATATTATTGTTACCGACTCTGGTAGAAAAATCACAGGAAAAACTGGCTAGAAATCACTTAAAGTGATTGGAAATAACACGGAGGAGATCGTGATCGGAAAGTGTTCGCACAAAACCACCACACGCCTACAGAGTTCGGAATGTCTAGAAAGATTACTTTTGGGTTTACAAATTGCCACCTAGACTAGTTTAGATCCTTATTGTGATCGTAAGTTAAATATTTATCATATATTTTAAATATATTCTTTTGTATTTTATAATATAGTAATCTAATTAATATAAAATTACCATACTTTGCTAAATTCAGAAATAAATTTAAAATATCTTCATACACTCTTTTTATATTTTTATATACTGAAATATCATTAATTTGTGAATTTTAATCAATTTATTCATGTTTATCTGTTTACTAAATATAGTGATATAGTGAACATTCACTAAAGAAAATATTTATTTAAGGTTTATTTATATAAACTTAATAACACTCATTAAAATTAGATTTAAGGCTTCTGTAGCTCAGTGGAAGTGGCGGTTGCGTTCTCTGCGCTTGATCGCTCGAAATTAGACTTGGGTTCAAGTCTAGTCGCCGACTGGAGAAACTTTTTCTAAGCCTATTTTCGATCGGTTCCCGAGTTAGTCGATCTCTGGCACGGGCAAACTGGTTTTTTCTCCCAGAAACTCGGGTTTTTCGTCCCGTAAACTCAAGAAAATCGACCGTAGTACCCACATTATTCCACACAGGAACATATCCTGTTAGAGTTAGGTACCAAGAGATGACAGCACTTGTTTGCCAGCCTCTTCATCGGTGGCTGCCTATAATTAGTAATCGACCTGGGCCAGCTATTTCTGATTGGCTGCCGGTGGAGATTGAACTGCTCACTCAGTCTCCAAAAGCCAGATAGGGTATAAAGGCCTGGCCTACTCCCTATAAGGGAATAAAAGGCGTTAGCTAATTTTTTAAAAATTATATTTAAACTGGCTGTACTGAAAAATAATTAAACCATGAATTTAAATCAGCTTTGGTCATAATATAATTTTTATATCACTTCCACATGCAAGGCCTATAGCAAATAAATTCCGTGTGTGGTCTATATTATATATTTTATTGTATATAATACAAACGCCACATCAGTTTACACGATAAAGAACATAAAATTGAAAAGCATGGTTAAGTGCAAGAAGCATTAAGAATAAGAACACAGAAATACAAAAGAAACAAAATATAGAGAGAGACAGAATCAGAGATATAACGAAGATAAAAAGAAAAGCGGAAAGATACATTAATGAGAATGTGTGTGTGTGCGGAACCAAACAAGATATAAGGGATACATAAAGTAACGATTTAATGGCCACAAGGGTAGAGATAAAAATGTGATTCACGTGTCTCTGTAAACTTTTATGGACATGTCCAAATTAAAATTCCCCAAACGTGGAATTAACATGGGTGGCAAGTTTATTCACTTAACAAGTTCGTTAAGTAATTTTATAATGCTTCCTACCTACATTACCAAGTCCCCAAATACCCCTTCCTGCCTGTACATTAACAAGACAAACTGCTATAAAACCATGCAGCCACACCCAACTCACTTTCTCTATTCGGCTTTCTGCCAAGGATGCTTTCCTTATCTTTGTTGCTATAACTAGAAATAGCCACGGGGATGTTAACAGATGTGTATGTTTAAGCAAAACATTGAAGTTTTCAATCCCTTGCCGTTTCATCATTTAAGAGCGGGGGTGGAGGAATTTCAAAGACAGAGAAAACTGATGTGAACGATTAAGAAGGTTACGGTTTAGGGGAGTGTGGCTAGGTCCACGAAACCGGATATGCATGAATGATTTGTCCACAGAGTATCAATTTGTAGCATCATTAGATCTTAACACAATGGATTGAGATGAATGTTAGACCAAAATTACTGACTAAAGGATATCGAATAAAGTAAGATTGTCATTTAATGTTTATAAGAAAAAGAACTTACAATTTCATTCACTTTTCCCCTCATTTTTAGCAACCTCATTACAAGGACACTGAAATGTATGAAAAAAAAACTAATAGTTCAAGTCTATCCGATCTGATCAGTCATATGATTAGCTTGTTTGAAATATATTGATAATAAAAGTTACCAAAACGAGAAGAGAAAATCGGTATCTCAATGACACCGAACTCGCCTGTGTACACAAGAAAAATCAACCATCTGACACACAACCATGAATCCTAGTAAATAGAATTTTTGTACTGCGAAGGAGATGGAATAAACTGCTATTCTTTCGAAATTGTTCTCTTCACCCTCCTTGTTTTAGGGAAGTCAACCATATCTAAGTCGAGTCTATCACTGATATTTTCGTAGTACTGTCGATGTCAGAATATGCTATACGTTGTTTGGCACACTTCCAGATGACAGCCAGCTACCACATGTAACCTCGTCTTGCACACTTGTTTTGATTAGTTAATGTGTCCTAAGTGGGATACTGTTCTGGTGTTCGAGAGTATTTTTAACGTTTATAGTCTCGTTCTAGAGTGAAGACAGAAATTTAGCTGGCAAGAAACAGCAGCGAAGGACTTCATCTGGAGTTGTTTTTGTTTCTCTTCCCTTCTTCTTACTCTATCATTTATATTAACAACCCTTACTTTTATCAAAAGATATATATACTCAAATTTATCATTGTTTTTGTCCGTCTTTCTTTAAGTAAAATTTTTATTTCTCTCGTTCTGTTCTTTGTATTACTAGAGGAATTTTAGGCATACCTATCAGTATGCTTGATAGTTACCCCCACTTGTGGATCCTCCACACAAGAAAAATCCTGCCAGATAACTCAGCTCACTTGAAAAAGGCTTAAGCATCCCTCCGATCATCGATGCTATTCAAATACAAGACTTTCGAATATATTTGATGTCTTCAGCCATCCACGATATTATCAAGATTCTATAACTAATTCTTTAGCTATTTTATTGTTTTCTTTCCTATTAAACTTGGACTATTCGCTTTGTAATCGCATCCCTGGATCCCATCTTGAAATATGTTGGTGAACGTATCCGTCGTTATAAAAGGATATTCCAAGATAGATTGAGACGTTCTCTGGAAGATTCTACTCAAACTAAAACACTTGCCAAGTTATAGGAAGGAGAGATCCTTTCCACGACAGAGTTTCGATTAACTAAGCCCTTTATTAGAAAAAAAAACTTGTTGCAATAGTCGTTCTTGTTTTGAAAATATACGAACTTAAAATGAAGACAAAAGAAGAAGCTTAAAAACCCTCAGAGAAGCATAATTTCAAGCGTTTTTTCTAATCATTGACTTCCATAAATGATGGATCATAAAATATCCAAAATTGGATAGCCCTAATATTAGCTGAGTTACTGAGTCTAAGCGCTGATGCGTTAATAATTATTTCTATAGTAAACAAGGAAATTATTCGTAAATAAGTGGGCGTTTTGTAACGCAATTTTGGTATATTGGCATTATTTATTGTCACAATAATAACCTCTAGAGTCAGTTGGCTAATGTGCTGTAGACATGATTTTGTCTAATTCCAAATACCACATTTCAATAAGAAAAAATTTTAAATTACTCAGAACCAAAAATACGAACATCAGCGCCATCTACACGCCAAGCAGCGAACTATCTTAAATTTTCCTATTTACATAAATTAAAGGGAACTGGTAGGTGAAAAAAAAAATATGCTCCCAATGAACCCAGATGACTGGCGATTTATAAGAATTGTTTCTTAGATCCTAAGAGAAGCAATTTCGATATCCAAGGTGCTCTTACCTGAAAATGAGTTTTATTTTGAATTATTTTCAACTTGATGCGAAATTTGATAAGATCAGAAACGAAGAGACACACAAAAAACGTGCCTTGCAACAAGTAAAGGAATGGATAGCAAGCAGAAAAAAAAAGAATGCCAAAAGCAAGTACCACGAAACATGGAAAAATGGATCGCAATGAATTTTATCACAAACAGTTCTAAAACATAAAGCTAAATAAGTAAGAGAGAAATTCATTTCAATTTCGTATTATTTTGAATTCCCAGTTATCGTCGCCATTCTAGTCTCGCACAAATGAGACTTCATTAAACATATCACGCATAAAGCTTCCGATTTTCGTTTAGAAAAACCTGAAATTATTGCGTCATTGCATTCGGCTGAAATATGATAGAATCTTTCGCTTCCGTAGAATGTTATGAAACGATGGTAGGAGGATATCACTCTATCCCATAAATATTTTCAGGTGGTTTTTGGTTTCAGAGAAAGGAAGGAAAACCAATATCAAAGTAATAGGACGATATTTCACTTCACGAAAAAGGGAAAAAAAAAACCAGTGTGATGAAGCTTTGGAGAGTTGGTGTTCTAACAGATGACACAGATATCACCGCATATGGCGAAATATGTAAACCGTTTGCGAAAAACTCCATACTCACCAATCTTCCCAACTGTGAACTTTTGCCACAACATTTTGCGATTTAGCAATATCCATTCGTCGAATGTGAAGTGTAATGTATTTTAGAGGTTAGGTTTCGTTCACGGCAACAAATAAGGGGTGTCTTGCCATGTAATAACACTTCCGTTGCAAGGCAAAAGAAAAAAAAAAGCTTCAGCCAATGAGCAAGCAGAAAAAAAAAGTTGGTGTATGCACCTATCCAGAAAGAATCTGGGGAGAAAATGCAATAACATGATATAAGGTAATAGTTAGAGATACGATTCTGTTTATGGCTGCTTCAAATGGTGATCTAAGGTAATAACACGAAACATTTTTCGTTATGTCTATCAACTGCGTATCTTCTAGGATCTAGGTTGTCTATGAGAAGGGCAGTGAAAACCATCCACCACCTAAATATATCAGAAACATCGACATCCAAAGCAGGATTCGAACTCGCAGCTTATTGGTTGAAGAGTGAAGACGTCATCCACTTCTCTAATCATGTTAATTCTTGTAATGAAAAGTATTTCATCCCAATCCAGTGTTTTATTTCATGGGTTCGTTTGCTAATATTGTTAGCTTTGGTCTGGGAAGCAACATTGCCTTAGATAAATTTTGGGACTTAGAAAACTCTAGAGGGGCTAACAATGATGCTGGATTTAAAATTGAAACAACTTTTTTAAAAAAAAAATTTAATAATTTTTAAAAACAAAATATACTATTTTTATATTATAGGTACAAAATTAGAAACAAACCCGCTGTTTTGTTTCTGATTTTGTTCCTAATAAAAAAATTATCACATCAGGCTAATTATGGCATTGAGTATTTCAATCCATCGTCCTTACCACATTTTTCTCTTGTGTCTTTTAGCTGATTTTCCAAATCAAATGTTACCCGATGGGACACAGTATCACCATTAAAAGAAATTGAAGTATCTTTTTAGAAGTTATTAAAATAATTTTTTAAATGAGGTATTTTATTTCTATTGAAAGGAATGCGAGTTTTCCTTTTACTGTTAATCCTATCTCATCCAAGTATATTTCTACCGCACTTCCATTATCAACACGTAATATTAGCTTTCATAAACGTGACACAGTATAATCATCTACTAATAATAAAATATTTCTTCCTCATTCTGAACTATGAACTTGGAACTAGCAGGTGCATGATTGTATCTATTACACTATTCTCTTTCTCTCTCTCTCTCTCTCTCGCTAAAGTTAAGCCATTTGCGAGCAAGTCAGACAAGGTTATTTCGAGTCTAACTTGTTTTCTGTTTTGATGATGTACCCACTTTATTTCATCCTCTTCTAATTCGCTTAAGATTCAGCACAGTTTGGTCATGATTGAAGTACGCTGAAGGCCCACATCGGGCTTAATCGCATTACAGGAGATTAAGATGAAAATCTCGAACATGCAGGACAGTGGAGAGATTCCGCTACTCGTATGCAAAATAGCTCAGTTACATATTACTTGCCTCCCGCTGTATCCTCTCTCCGTTCCTATAATTAAATGTTCGTTTAGATATTCTTGGGTTAATTACTGTATCTAAGTAGGTGTGAAACTATAGAACAGCTACCACGTGGCCAAATAATTATCCTCATAAGACCGGTATAGAAACTCATGGCTCAAAGAACAGAAGCAATTTTGTGAAATTACACAGACCAAAGTCACATATCAGTATCTAGAGACCCAAAGTCTAACAATATTCTTGTTGTCAAGGAGACTGCCGGAAGTCGAAGCGGATTTATCCAAGAAAACTTAAGTTGGAAACAAGAATTTATATAGCATTTCAACCTATACTGTTTATGTTTTATAAAGCCTATAAACATATGTACCAGACATCGTTGGTTCTAATTTAAATGACATTAAAATATATTTTTAAAAATATATTATATAGTATTTTGGCAAATATAATATACTATTAAATTTCTTAAATTATTTAAATTTTTTTCTTTAATTTTTAGAGTTTCTTTAGAATATGTTAAGACAGCTTTTTATTTTTTTATAAAATATTATTGATAAACATGATAATATGTAGAAGGATGAAATGGAACTTGAAGAATTGACCGTGAAATACAGTGATTAATGATTAATACTCTTTGACCGTCAATCACTTTAAGAGTTTCTTGACTTTTTATTGACTCCCTATATTTTACTATTACGTAATTATAATAGGATAAGCAAAAAAAGATTTTACTATTACGTAATTATAATAGAATAAGCAAAAAAAAAAAGATGCTTGTTGGTAAATACGTCATTTTGGCCTCCGAAACTACTTTCATGACCTTGCTCCATCTTATAGGTCCTATTCATGTCGCTGTTCCCACGATTCACTCTTAATTGCGTTGTCATTCAGGATGGAGATAATTCAAGTTAACCGAATTAAATATTACCCGTACAATGATGTCTTATATATTTCTATTGACCCCTAACAATGTTATATTGACCCCTGGGGTCGATATCGACCACTGCTGTAGACAATGAAGTTCTAACTGAGGCTCGGCTATTGCTGTTACCCTCTTGTCATGATCAGAGCTTTAATAGCTCAATAACACCTTATCCCTACACTGTCGTCTACAGATAACGGGGAAGAAGAAAATCATTCTTGCTTCTCCCCTTAAGTCAGTCCTTATAAGGACTATAAATTTAAGCAGTCCTTATAAGGACTATAAATATACATATAACCTGGAACTAGCAGGTGCATGATTGTATCTCTTACAATAGGCGGAAAAGTGGAGATGATTGAGACATGCTGAAGGGTTTCTATAGGATTAATTCAGAGGATATTTTTTAGAACAGGACTGGTGGTGGTGGGAGGACTAGGGGATATCCATGGAAGCTGGGCAAGAGTGGTTAGTAAGGGTGTTAGAGCTGGGTTCTTTACTTTTAGAGTGGTAAATGAGTGGAATAAGCTGCCAGAGTCTGTTGTGGGTGCCATGACGGTGAGTGAGTTCAAGGCAAGGTATGATAGATACTGTGAGAATGTCGTATAGTTGTGTGGACATGATGTTTAGGACCTCCCTCGATGAGTCTAAGGACTCCTTGGAGTCGCCCGTAATAATAATAATAATAACCTAGCACTTAAAAGGCTTCGATAAGTTTTGAACAATTGTTATGGTACTGAAAAGCAGATTCCTTTTAGGTTTCGATCTGGTCTCTGATGAGAAACAACGGCTGTAATCAGGCAATAGAAACCTTTATCAAAGCTTCAGTAAAATAAAATACGAAGATACTTGGCAAAGTCTGTGTGTTTTAAACAGTACAAGCCAAGGCAACTCCAATGTCTCTGTGGTACACTTCGTTACTTTTTTTTTTTTTTAAGTTTCAGTTAATTTGGCTATAAAATAAGGATGGATCTATAATATCCTCTGTACCCATTTCTTGATATCCGTAAGGATATGTGTTTTGCATTATGGGATACTAAGGCGAGTGATGTGAAGTCATTAGCTTCTCTATACGAGTTGCCCAGTGGTGAAAATACTTCAGGAGCAAACTTTGTTTGCTTACACTTGGATAAAGGATTAAACCAAGAATATAATTTCGTGGCATCTTTAATTTATACCATTTCTTGATAATAAATATACTGCTTTCTATACAGTGCAGAAAAAGAAGAAAAATGTATTTTATTTAATAATAATTTATTTATATTTTATTTTACTTGATATAATATTGGAGCTTATACACATTTTAATTTTAAGTTGTTATGTCGATAATAAAGCAAATGTTCTTGCGTTTACATTTTTAAATGAGACATAATTTCATTTAAATAATTTATAACCTTCCTTATTAATTTCTCTGAAAAAGAAAGAATTATTTATCTAAACACCTTTGGTTAAGTTACATCGAATTTAGAACCTAAGACTAACATAAATTTGACCTCTGTATCTTCCATCCTGAAAAAAAAAGTTTTTATTATCCCCCTTTTCGCTAGTCCTTTTGTCTCTTCAAATGTTTTTTTTTTTTCTTGCTCATACACAATTCTTTTGCAATTTCAATAAATCTTTCTCGATGTGACTGTCGCCTTTTATCTACCTTCTTACTAAACTCAGTACATTAAAGTATCACTAACCTGTTCTTGCTGGTTCGTAAATCAGGACGCAAGTACATTTCTGAAGTGATTTTCGGGAAACTCCCCAAGTTTCAGGGTTAAGCCTACTGTGCATAACACGCGCCATTTCACCAAATGTCCTATCGGGTTTATATGATCATCTGGGGTGGCAGATGTGACAGGCAGAGCATATAACTGTCAGCTAGTGGTGATGGTACGTCATAGAGCTGGCTTTACTTCTTGAGATATGGGCCATATATGACACGCAAGTGGTGCTATCGAAGTCTTTTTTTTGTACCTAACTTCTGACCTAACGAAAAAAAAAATATATATATAAAGATGGAAATGTGCGATAGAAGAAAAATTGAAGAAATTGGATTAAATATTTTTGATATCTTTAAGGAATGCGGAAATAAAGAAAAGAGGAGGAGCCGTAATTTATTTTATCTGTATTTTTAACTTATGCGCGTGTGCAAGTTATGAGATTTTGAAAGGAGAAGTTGTAAATGGTGGTTGCTTCGTTTCCATAAGATCCATCAGAAGTCGACGATCTTCACTGCTATCCATGATGTAAAATGACCATACGGCTGAAGAAAAATGTTCACAATAAAACTGAAGAGAGCAGAAATAAAATCTACAGATGACAGTTTATGGCTATTTTTTCGTAATGGAGCTATTTTTAACAGGGCATAAATTCTCCGGGAAGTTTGGTTTGAAAACCTAGTTAAAATCTCTTTAGATCAACTAAACTTTGAAGTTTTTAGAATGAAAGTTTAAGTCATTTCCACCGAGCTTGTGGTAAACCAAATAATATTTTCTTTTGAAACTCTTAACGAAGTAGCTAAGTTTATTGAGAGATTCATTTTTTATGCAAATTCCATCCACAAACGGCTGTACACCTAAAACACGTCAATACCGTAAGTAGGATAAGAGTTGGATCATTTCAGAATCCTGCTCTAAAAACGAACCACGGATTTTTGTTTTCAATCCGCTTCGAGCCTACAATAAGCAGGAAATGGTCTCACTTAGGGTGACGAAATTCATGTACTACCTGAAGATAAGGTTTTTCATTGAATTTATATTCATTACAGTAGGAAATCAAGCCTGTTAAGACTATCATTCATATCATTCTTAGATATATCAATGGGGGATATATCGAGAATAAAAGATTATTCCTTTTTTTTCAATAATTGAGTAGTCGGACATATAAAAAAGTAATCATATAGTTTAATGAACCATTTCAAAGACTTAAGAGCAGTCAATAGCCACCTCTGAATAAACTATTCTCAAACCCACTTTTACCTTAGGACACTTTGAAGATCCGAATCATTTTCATGGATAAGCTGTTTCTGACATTGACAGATCCCAAAAGAACAATTATGATTCGTTGATTAATAAAACTTCAGGCATGTTTCTCAAGCAGTATTTTTTTATCGCTATGTCTTAAATTCAATCCCTTTAGTAAGGTTTAAATATTGTTAGTGGAAAATGAAATATCTGTCTCTGGCTTCTTCCATATCCAACTCGCTCAGTCTAAAACATTGGTGTAGGTTATATGACATAGTCTCAGTTTAGGTCATATTTCCCTGATAAGCTTATGAATCTTTTGAGTGATTTTGTTTAAATTTGTGTATGTGCGTGCATTGAACTCATTGAAACTGGCTTAGTGAGACGTACAGTCCATTACAAGTGCTTGACAAAGATCCGTGTATATACTTTTACGCTACTAGAATTCTGCACAATTATCGCAATCTACATTTGAACATGGTATGGTAATACTATTGTCTCAATATTTTGGAAACGTAGTGTAGGGTTTATTTCTTCTGATGTTATTGCTTTCTGGGAATACCAAGAAATGAATCTAATATACAGTTGTAGGTAAATGTCGTTCGCACTAAGATTTAGGTCTTGTCAAGCTGTTTTCAGATGCGATAGTTTTGAAGTTACACACACACACACACACACACAAATTTATCATTTCTAAATGTTTAATTTGTATTTAAATATCAGGAGATTATTTAACAGGTAACAATAGAAATAACTGTCTAAAGTGGAACACATACTGGATTTATAGGATCATAATTTATTCCAGCAATTCCCTTCTGCACCCACAACAGCGACAGGATTATGAAACGTTTATTGGTAAAGTATGTAGTAAGACAAAGCAGTCTTGTAACAAGGTATCGTAAAGTACAGAGAAGACAAGGGAATTTATGAATGTATGAATCATAATGTACTGTACGTAAATGATCATTATAATGAGACCATTTTCGGTGTCATTACCAAACACACGATTTCGGACTACACCCATGGTCGTATTAAATCTCTTTGGCGGAAAAAAAAAATTGCGTCATTTTACGACGCCTTCTAATTCTACAAGTTTCCTAATTAATACTTCTCGCCCTCGTGTGCGTTGCACTTTTCCCATTTCCTTTGCAAAATCTAGCTGGCTCAAAGGGTATTTGCGATGCCAGCCACGTACTCTGGCATGCATGAGACGCGCACATTTTCGAGGCTAAAAAAAAAAAAAAGAAAAAGACAAAAGACCTGAAAAAAAAATAA
The DNA here is from genome assembly GCF_054136105.1 of Typopeltis vanoorti. NCBI lineage: Eukaryota > Metazoa > Arthropoda > Arachnida > Uropygi > Thelyphonidae > Typopeltis > Typopeltis vanoorti. The sequence goes on from NC_143553.1 coordinate 115,700,363, forward strand.
TTCGTTTAATTTTCACGGAGACTTAATTATAGACGAAACTTTCATTCACGCTTATTTCTCCACTGTGTTTTGGCGGCGCGGCGACTAATGGATCCTCTGAGAGAGCGAGAGAAAGAGAGGCGAGGCGATTTTCTCTCACCAATACTGACGATACACAACATTGAAGATGAAAGAAATTAGGAAGAAAGAAAGAAAAGAATAAAATACTGTTGGAAAAAATCTGCAATTTAACGAATGCACTCTAGTGATAGAACAAATACGCTATTTTTTTTTTTTTTTCTTTACGGTAAAATGATCAGCATTAACTACACAGCATTAACAAAAGTGATGGAACGATTGACTGAGTTAAAGATAATCTGATACGTCAATAACTCCATTATGGTTTGTTCAAATGGACATTTGCTAAGCCTGGAGAAGCATATATATATATTATAATATGGTATCTAAAATCTCTTCACTAGAATGTGGATCGTGTCCGATATATGAGTTGGCCTTGCAATTCAACTGCAGTGAGTACGTCCGTCTGGGTCTGAAAATCCAGGCACTGTCGATCATTAGCTATACATGGATAGTTTTCTTTCATAAAGTATTAGTTACGTGGAGGGTAGAATCTAGGCAACTATCTGACATACTCTTTTTGGGTTGAACTATAACGGCATCTGACACAAACTTTATCAAGAAATGCTCAGTTTATATGTTGGGTTGCCTCAAGACACTTGGGCAAACCGAACAAGGAGTAACCCGAAAGATCATTTCACTCAGCGACAGGCTTACTCCTACCAGCGAGTAGAGCACATATTTTCCATGGAAACGGTGAGGCCCTCCCAACGTACCCAAATCCTTGGATGCTAACCAGGGTGACCTGCTTATATGTGCGAGGTGGCCTCGCCAAAAATCGGGCGATTCTCAGATCACCCAACAATCAGCGATCGGAAAGATCATTTAACTTAGAAGTGGCCTTACCCAATGACAACAGTGTGCGCCTATGCTGAACGGGAAAACTGGAAAACGAAACCGAAAACTGATTTCTTTAATCCATCTTTCGAATTTATTATTTATAAAAGTTATGTAAGATAATAAATGGTGTTTGAAATTTATATTTAATTATAAAATATTCTTAGATAAGTTAAAAATACTAAACTTTTAATAAATTAAAAATTTTATTTGATAAATTCTATTTATATATATAAAATTTTATTGACTTTATAAAATTTGTTTACTATTTAATACATTGTGATTTATAGCAGTATCCAACTGCGAAAGAGCTACTGGGTAATTCGCCTTGCAGCTTCCAAGAGGCACCGCATTGGCTCAAATACATATTATCAATAATTATGCAATTACTGATAAAATATACATAATGTCCTATCACTTTCTTAATGATTTAGAAGTAATATAAGATGATGCTAAGAATCTTGCCATTTACATATTTCATTTCGTTTTCTTCATGCTAATTCTTTGAATTAGCACTCGTCTGGGGAATCACAAAATTAGAATTTTGTTTTAACTAAGAATATAATTATATAAAGAGAAGATTAGAATCTCGTGAAATGTGTTTTATGAGTGAAAAAAAAGTGTTTCACCGCATTAAGACTCCATTATAATTTATTCCAAAGGTTCTTATCGCATCGGGTTCGTTTAGCACTGGTAATCATATTGCCATTGCTAAACTTGGATCTGATTTGGTAGCTTATTACTCTTAATGGCTAACATTACATTGTTATTTTAAGGTAATAACTCATAATATCCTTTGTAGTACTTCTTGACAATCGCTGATAACATCGGATGTTAGTTGCCAAGACTAATCTTTTCATTCCAATCATCATTTGAAACACAGAAGAGTCGTGGTGAGATAGCATCTAATGTCACCAGTAATATCTATTGCTGAATACTGTCTAGAGAATTGAAAATAAATCTTTGTTATCATTTAATTAAATATCTTATAAGAGAAAATTTGGTTATATAAAGAAATTGCTGAAAATAATTATCCAAGACAAGTACAAAATAGTAATGTAGTTATTGAAATTATGTAGTGTTTTCTTTTATTTTACGCTGTGTGTGTGTGTGTGTGTGTGTGTGTGTGTGTGTGTGTGTGTGTGTGTGTGTGTGTGTGTGTGTGTGTGTGTGTGTGTGTGTGTGTGTGTGTGTGTGTGTGTGTGTGTGTCATCTTTCTTAAAAGTGATTGGTTCAATGACCTATCATGGCTTTGTTGAATCCATATTAATACCAATAGTTAACCATTTTCGAAGGAATTATAAAATAAATCCCCCGCCCCTTCTTTTCTAAATCTCTCCGTCTGCTTAATGACGTATATAGATCAGTTTACACAAGTAAAGCTGTTCGAATGATTTCTTTTCATAATCACTCGACATATAAATAAATATATAAGAATTATAAAAACATAAGCAAAATCTTATAGTCTAAAGGTCATAAAAACTTTTAAAAAGGGATACTTATATCAAGATTGAAAAATACAACTATAGCAAGAGACAACAAAGAAAGCATAAATGAAAAACCGAGTATTCTGTACGAAACACAACTGGAACATCGAATGAAATTCATAAAATATCTTTTAAACTATAAACGTAATCAATATCACTTCTCACATGTATGCAGATATACACAAGGTTCCATGTATTAAATATAGGAGTATAAATATATGAATTATTGTGTTTACGCAATCCAAAGACTTTATATCTCCTATCCCATAATACTAGAAACTTCCCATTTTCCTTTTAAGATAAGAATTTCAACAAAATCCTTCACTGTGTGGCCACGTAAATGGCAGAAGTTGCAGAAACTCAGTCGATATCGACGATGTTCTTTGGATGGAAAGATCTGGGTTCAAATCCTTTCTAAGATGCAAAGAAATCTTCATGAGGACTTTTCTAATGAAGTTGAGATAACCTGTCTCACACGGAGATGAAAGCGTTTTTCTACTGGAAACTTGGTTGGCAATCTCGGTTACAACAACGCTATAAAAGTGTTGAGGATGGAGAAATACCACGCCAACATTTTTAGTATATTGTTTGATCTAGAACGAGCATTTTGAGACCTTAGAAGAGACTACAAAACATTAAAATTACATTTTAGTACCATTTCTAACAACTGTCGAGTCAGCGAAATATTTAAATAATATCCGGAGAAAAAAATCGTTAATTATTTTCTTTAATATTAATTAAAAAAAAAACACTGGAGTTTACAAAACCTATAGCATATCAGGACTTATACATGAACAAGTAGTTGAGAAGAAATTTATTAACGTGCTTTTGAGTAGTTGTAGTCCTTATCAAAAGCTGCTCGTATTTTTAGACTTAAAGGAAGGTGGGGAAAGGATTGCGACGAGTTAGGCAGAATAATGCCCGTAAGAAAAGGCACAAGACCAAAGCATCATGCCTAGAAGAAAGTGTTTAGAGTAAGTCTGTAAAATATGATTCATCAATACCTGATTGCTCTCTTTTGAAGAGTGTCAAGAATTGTAGAAAGAATTTTATTGCAATTCCCCAAATATGAGAACAGTATTCCAAGTATCGACAAATTTGAGGTCAAAAGTGGAAAAGGACAACACTACTTAAAAACAGAAGTGAATAAAATAAGTCAAGGATATCTGTGGGAAAGAGGACAAAATTATCGATGAATCATGATGCAAAAAACATGGAAAGAAAATTTAAAAATAAAACATTTAAATTCATTCGCCGCACAATTCCCTTTTTTAAAACGCAAATAGCCCAAAAAATGAAAAGTGGTTTAGCAATCATAACTGGATGTCAACTCCCTTACTTCACCACATTTTCTATATCCTGCTTGAAACATAAAGAACTCTTAAACTTTATAGAAGCAGATGCTAATGTATGTATAAAATATGTAGAATATAATTTCCCACAAGTCTTTAACTCTTATAGATTGAATTCTTATATATTTTTGGATTAAGGTTAATGCATACAAATTAAACCAACACACATGCGCATTTCGAATAATACAGTACCTATAGAACTAATCACATTTGTTATTTGCATACTTTAAAATATATATTCGAACGTGTTTTTAAGAGCAAAGGTTTGCAAACTGATAATTTGAGTATGAACATAACTAGAATGGAAATAAATTTTTATATGCATCACACCAACAAAATGTTGCTAGTTTATCGTACATCAGTACCGTAGGTGAGCTAAGAGATAGATAAATCTGTAAAGTTTTCCCTCTACAGATCAAACATCGTATACTTAAGACTGAATAAGTTGGGTGGGTGGTCTCACATTGAGTGATGAAAATCACATACTACCTCAAAAATATATAATATAAGATTCCCACACGGCATCTGTGTTGAAAAGTGGAAACAGTAGCCAATGTAACTTCATAAAATGGTTTATACTACTTTCCCGAAAAAAAGAAAATCTTTGTCTGGAGTATACGAATAGCAACTTATGGCATTTCATTATACCAATATAGTTTGGAAATTAAAATTATTAATAAAGGTCACAGATAGAATAAACTTCACTTTATAGAAAACTATGCTAAAATAAAAATGGTGTGGTTATATATTTAATACAAACTTTTGATTTATTAAAGAATAGAAAAATATTTTATAATTTTAATAATAAATATATATTTTAAGTTTTATTTATATTTTAATATTTAAATTTAAAAGTGCTAAGATCGTCATAGATAATTTTCTATAATAGTGAAATAACAGTCTGGGATAGAAATAATAATACGATTTCGTCTCCAGGATTTTTAGGACAAATTTAAATTATTTGTAAATTTTGAAGCATTTCTTATAATTACCGATGTTTTGAAGTAACAAATGATTTAAAATTTTTATGTTAACGTGTGTGTGTGTGTGTTCTCTTAAGAATATTGAAAACAATAAAACTTCACTTTTTTTTTTCCTGCTAAGCTTTGTTGGCCAAAAACACAAAAATAAAGAAAAACTATTACTTCACTATTAATCCATTGAATGGAAAACATAAACACTAAACAAATGAGAATAGTTCAAACTTTCTACATTTCCGAACAAAGTAAGATCGCTAACCTGCGTTGAACAATATAATAACACGTGCACAGCCAGTTAGAACGAATGTAAGATCTCGGATATACAGCTGGCAGTAAAACGGGGATTAAAGTCCAAAACAAGTCGTTAGAAGTATTCGAAAAAAAAATATGGTACTAGAAAGACAGAATATTAAAGTACAGAAATCCTAATGGCAAAAAAAATATTGCAGATGACAAAATAAAACGGAAATTTGTTATTTTATGGTACTGTGAGTGTTCAGGGAAGCAAAAATAAAAGGATCATGGCACCTAACATCAGATCTTATAAAAGAAAAACCCGATAAACCAATCGAATGCATGCGTATTGACTGCACTAGGTAAGGACACTATACCGCTTCCCATTTGGTCGTCATTCTTCCAATACTTCTCTACCATCGGTGTAATGATGTTCGTATTGAATTTCCACGATAGCGAAAGGCATTTCTAATAAGGTATCTAAAGCGAGTAATTAGATTCGCTAAAACTGTCAAAGCATCTCGTCAAAACCTGATCACAGAATCTTAATTTTGGAAAATTCTAAGCCATTAATGAAACTCGGGGAAAAAAAAAAAAAAGAAGTATTACATCAGAAAGCTGCTATTTTAGAAACGTAAGAAAAACATTAAAATGACTTAAGTAAATCGACTTTTGTTTTTGGAACTCACTCCCCCCCCCACTCAATTTTCCCTCCTTTGCTTTTGTCCTTTTGCGCTTTAATCAAAGATTTAAAAAGCAAAACAACAGACGCTCATTTCAGTCGCGATCTAATTAAATGTCCCTCTCTGTTGTGTGAACGTAAAAAAAAATCTTATAAGGGCGAAGCAGAGGGCAGTCGCAGAGCGAATTAGGTAAGAAAACAAAATAAAAAAAATTCTAATTAATGTGGGCATATAAAAGACTCAGTCGTTACGACATTACATCTGTAGAGACCTTACAGAGGTTAATAAGAGAAAGGGGAAAGTAGCTTGTGTCGTTAAACATTAGCTACCACTCTTATGAACAACATACATTTAAGGTTAAAGTCTAGAAGAATAATTCGGTTCCTTATTAATATACTCTTGTGAAACACTAATGATATTAAAGAGTTTGTAAAGTAATTTTGAAATGGTAGCGACATCTGACGGAAAACATTTACACTTTTCCCTTCTTGGAGTGATCAGTCACCTGGTCACAGAATACTACGTTTATGCCGTCGTTAATTTAAAGCCACTGACCAGAAGGTAAATAGCCAATAACTGGCAGCCGTTTTCATTTAAATAAACCACTTTGCAAATAGTCCGCCAATCATTGTAGAAACAAGTTTATCAGTGGACATTGTAAGAGCTAGCTTCAGAATACATCTTTTATCTACACATCACTACAACAAATAGAAGCAAATAAAATCGAAAAGAACTGTATTTTAAATCTTTAATAATCTTAGATTTTTAAAATAAAATTTTTTTTGTCTCGATAGGTATTTATTATTTTTTTACTAAAATAATCTATACAGTAAATTACTAATCAGATAGATAAAATATATAAAATACATAAGAAGTGAATTTTTAATCAGAATATAATCAGAATAATCTTGATTAATTGACCGTGAGATGCAATGATTAATACCCTTGGAGGGGAAGTTTAACTGAGGTTCGGCTGTTGCTGTTACCCCGCTGGGGCGTTGAGATTCGAGAGTTTTGAGTTCGCTCTCTTAAGGGTTTTTTACCTTAAGGGAGCAATTTGAGTCTCCGGGGAAAGTGTTCTCCGGTGAGGGGCTTTGTCGGTGAATGCTTTTCTATATGAGCGGTTCTGCTCGGTGGTGAGGGAGCCCGTCACTGAGTGGAACCAACGGACTTCATCATTACGGACTCTTTCGGCAACTATGGAGTGGTCTAGAGATCGTCCGAATTTTTAGAGTTCACCTTTACTTAAGCATCGGTGATTGATACCCTTGGAGGGTAATGGATGGCAATGCTGTAGCCAATAAAGTTTCGAACTGAGGCTCGGCTATTGCTGTTACACACCTGCCATGATCAGAGCTTTAATAGCTCAATAACACCTTATCCCTACACTGTCCTCTACAGATAACGGGGAAGATGAAAAGCATTCTTGCTTCGCCCCTTTAAGCCAGTCCTTATAAGGACTATTTTTAATCAGATTATGTGGAGTACTTTATAGTTCTATTTAATTGTATTTTTTTAAATCTGATTCGAAATAATATTATTTATGCATTTAGGATAAGCAAACGAAAATCTATTAATTTTTTTTAATATTAGTAGAGTTGCCAAACATAAAATGATTTCCATAACGAAAATCCCATCCACATCACTTCCTCGACTCTTTCTAGCCCAATGATTAAAGATTAAGACACGTTAGGCTACGATTAAGATTACAACACGATGTTAGTTTGTAAAAGGAAATCCTGTCTATGCCACGTCATTTATAAATCGCACATAATGGAGAAAGGGAGCCAGTCATCGCATCATTTATCATCTTCATCATTATTCCACAACATCCGACCGTTTCGCCATTTTACGACATCATCGCCCGCATTTCTTAAACACTTTGCTTCAGGATAGCTTATTCTTTTCGAAGCACGTATCGCCCACTCTCTGTCCATTCATTTTTCGCGAACGTGGGGCTTCATATTTCTCAGCTTTATACTCTTCTCCAATCACTCTATCATGTATACCCCAGTCCTTTCTTCTTCTTCTTTGCACAACAGCTGCTACCTCATCGTCCCACCAAAGCATGTCCGAGCTAACTTTCGGAACAAATTTACACTCTCGTCTAACCATCGAAAACACATGTCTGGAAGAAATCGCTCTTCTATCTTTGACGTGACTCTAGTACCCTAATCTGAAACGATTAAGGTGCTATATATATATATATATATATATATATATATATATATATATATATATATATATATATATATATATATATATATATATATATATATACCTGCAACGAACTGTTTATAAACTGCAGATAAAAAAAATTATTTTCTATTATTATTATCATGAAATGATCGTACTGAATCAATTGGACTTGTACATCCTTTATAGTGGAATGATTTTTGCTTCTTTTTTTAGATGACTATTTATTGCATGTTCAGGATGTGTTATAGAAACAATTCTTGTACGGAATTAATCTCCTGTATACATTATTTATATCACTCGTTAGAGGCTGTATCCTTACTCATTTATGAACGCTTGTATCACTAGCCAGAGAGTAGTTGACAGTTCTGACATAAAAATACAACACATTGCACGCATTAGACGCAAGACAAAGTGTTTTGTTACCATAACAACAGCAACGTGTAGCAATCAAGGCCTACCAAAAAATTCCGATAGACTAGAGGAGAAAAAATGGGAAGAAAATGTCTCATACGTAAAGGCATGATTGAAAGGATCTAGCAAGTGCAGGAATTCAGGCTCCACCACACTAATGAAGTCAATAGAACATTGTTCGTTGCTTGCGCACATTACTTGCGAAAACCGAAATGTCAAATCGATCTCAACAGCTTCGTACAGAACTTTCTCGTCTGCCCTGATGTATGCCGTTATGTATGCACTCTAAAAGAGGGCAACAGGCCACCAATTCGACTGCATTTGTTTTACTTTCCAGTTTGGTTCTTTCAAACACTGACGTTATAAAAGGCCGTATGCGAATAAAATGGAAAGGAACTCCGTTAATTAATATTTTTAATTAACGGAGAGATTGATAGTTTCTCATAGTCTACAAATTGATAATGAGATTTATAAACTTTGAAAAACGAAAATTAATTTTAATAGAAATAATAATAATAATTTAGCGATTTTAAAATACCAAAAGTTGTTTCTATTTTAACAAATTCCAGCTATCGTCTGCCTCCTCATGCTTCTTGATTGCAATTAACAAAGATGAGTATTTGCGCATGCGCTGCCATTAAAAGCAAAATATAAACTGAAATTGGCAATATGGCTGCCAAATATAATAAACTCACAACGCCTTTCTGAAGTGTTTTTAAAAGCTTTTGTAAATAGCAAAATTTCATTACCTGTTTACTCCGTCTTCTTTAAAATAACTATTAATAGGGATCTTAAGGATGACGAATATGACAAGTGCATTTCTCTTCATGAAGGTCTTTTAAGGCTGTAAAAAATTCTTCGTTCTGAAATTTGGAGAATGTGCTCCCTCTTGTAAAAGTTCTCGCGCTGACCCATTAATTTTCTAGGACAGTCTTCAGAGGAATTCACTAACGCGAAAACCACCTTTGCTTAGGGAAAAAAAAAAAAAAACCGTTTCTTTCTAACGTATGACTGCAATCTTAAAATAAAGAAGTCGTAATATTTCTATACAGGTAAGATCATTTATCACGTCGCTGTGAAAGGTATAAAGTCCTAGGATTCTTTTTCTCCTCACAACGCCCAAGATTTTTTTTTTCTTGGGAAAATCCGATAAATGGGGTTATATTCATGTGGATTTTCCTTTTGTTCAATCATTCAATTGTGAAAGATTCCGCTTTTTTTTTCCTTCTATCCATAAAACATTCTTTGACAGAAAGTTCAAAAACAACCGTTAACGTTGTTAAAGACGCAGTTGTAGAATTTCTATTTTTATAAATTATTTCATAGTTTTATTGCGACAGAAAAATATATAAAAATTTACCCGAGTCTTGTTTGAAATAATGGGATTTACACTTGAACATGTCACTTAAATTTTACGGAAAAAAATAAAATTTAAAGATAAGTCTCAGTTTTCATATATTAGGAATATTAGGAAATAAGTGATACGTGTGTGTCACAGTTGAATTATATACATGCATGCTTAGTTGCTATCTGCATTATATCCACAATACACTTAACATCATTATTAAGTGTAATTACTTTACAGTATTACATTGCTAGAGGTATATGCTTTTATTTTTAATTATATGATAATTTGGATAGTGTAAATGTGTACATAAAAAACATATTAATATTATTTTTATAACACTTTGAAAAGTTGTTATTCAAATGTACTTTATACTTCCTTTATTGTTATAGAAAGATATTAAATTAAACTAATAATAGTGAACATTAAGAAACGAACTACAAAACAATCTTCTGTTTTATAATTTTATGTTTAAATGTAATTCTGATAAGAGCAAAAATCATTAAAATACAGATGCATCATGATATTATTAGTCATTAACCCACCGAAGATCAATGTGAATATAAGATAAATTCTTATACAAAACAGTGAGAATTTTATAGTTTTTATCAACTTAGAATAATGATATCTCTAAAATTATTTTAGAGATAGCAAACAATCAAATATCATTCATAAAGAAAGAGACACCATTTTATTCAGATGTTAAAAATTATAAATAACTAGCCAACAAATTCCCACATGTTCGGAAATATCATTCCCAAAATGTACATAGTGATAAAAGAGCATCTTTTTAATTTAATAAAGGATAAAAAACGTATTTTTATGCAATGAATATAAATTGAAATGTTCTTTTCTTAGCATTAGAAATGTATGATATTCGTAGTCGGTCAGATCTTCCCAACCACTTTTGTTTACATAAATAATTAGAGTACGCTTGAAGTTGATGATTTTATTAATTATTAATTATATTACTGATTACTGGTCTTTAATCTTTGTTAAGAGAGGCTTCGTCTTGCCTACTCCTTATAGAGGCATAAAAAGCGTTCGCTGATTTATATTATTTATTTAGATTTTAAGGATATAATTTTAATAAAATAAACGTTAAAAGAATCGGATGTAAATAGAATTATGTAAATAAAAATATAAACTTCTTTTAATATACCCAAAACAAGGAAGTATCAGTGTTTTATGCCTAGCTTTTTTTTTTTAATCGATAGGCTTCTCTGTATCAACCTTTCACAATCATGGCAGTTGAGTGCATTTCTGTTAGCGTGCTAGATAAAAAAGAAATGAAGAGCAATACCGCACACATGTAGTTTCTAATTCTCACTAATATTATAGGTTTCTATTGTAACAGATCTATTCAATTTACAGAATCAAAATATTTTTTCTTCCAGGAAAAATATTCCCTGTGGCCAAAACTGAATAATCAAGGAATTGGCTGAAAGAAGACGTAGAAAATCCATGTCCATGATTAGGATCGAGCCTGTAATTCATTACATTGTTATAGAATAATAAGAATTACCACGAAGTTATGCAGATTCCCCAAATAATGTGACGTACATCGTGTTATCTTCCCTGTCGTATTAGACTTCAAGGTCTGTCAGAGCCAAGTAACTTGCCTCTCAGAAACTTGACAGGGTGGCTTATGATAGAATGACTCATCCTATGTGCATTTTGCGTAGGGCTATTTGCTTTCTTGGAGGGAGGAAAAACTGGTTCAGTGGATAAAAACTATTCCCATATGTAACTGGCTAACTAAAAGTCCTAAAAGGTTCTTCGCGTACGGAATTCGAACCCAGATATTTCCAACCACCCAACCGACTTCGTGTATATCAACTAAGCTACAGAGGCCCCGTTCATTTGATTTATTTACCTTCTTTTTTCCTCATTTTACATTTTTAGTACTCAAACATCCTACTCTTCACAGCCAGTTAGACAACCATCGTCTTAACTATACTATTCTCCATACTTCAATGATTGATGACAACCTAATCTTACTTGAATGTTACAAAACACAGGTGTAAAGATGAGAAGATAATACTAATCTCATTCATACTTTAAAAAATAGCATAATACTTATATCAAAGTGAAAAAAAGGAACAAAGATTTTTAAAAGAACTAAAAATAAATCAATAGAAGAAAAACTAAACAAACAAAATTGGATAGAACATGTAAACCGAATGGACAACACCCAATATCCTAAACAATTAATAAAATATAAACCAATTGGAAAGAGAAATCCGAGTAGACCTCAAAAGAAGATCGTAGATGGATATTGAACTGGAATAGACCAATATGGTTTATATTCGGAATTAGCATTATAATGATGATTATAATAATATTGTTTCACAATTTTTATTTATTTAAAGCAATGACTTTGTGCACAATATGTAAGTAAAACGTGGAATGGCGCTAAGATATACAGAATATAAAATATGATTTTGTGTGTGTGTAGGTGGGGGGATGTGCGTGTGTGTAGCGCAACATAACATCACGACCAACAGCCGTAGGCGAACGTGCACCAACACCACTCCTGACCAAACCATAAGAGGAAACTCACCGATAGAAGTGTTAAGGTAGCCGTAAGTCCTAACTACAAATATTACCAGAAACCAACCTTGAACAGGATTCCAGAACTGTATCTGATTTTTAATTAGAAATTCACAGAAATTATTTTTATAAAAAAAAATCAAGAATTAAAGAAAAATATCACATACAACTATTACATATTTTTTTTTTTTAATCTTCTTCCATAAATCTCTCTCGTACTAGAAGTTTTAGTCTCATCTACTAGCACAACCCTTCCGCACGCACGGATATGACACGTAATTTTCTTCTCTCCCTCCCTCTCTCCCCTCATGCAATTTAAACGGAAACTTTGAAAAGCAAGAAATTTATTGTAGATATAATTAAAAAAAAAACAACCAAGAGAGATCTTCTAGGTCCCTAGGCATAATTATAATAAATAATGACTAAAATTTAATACTTTGATATACTATTATAGATATTAATATACTTTTAATATATTCAGAAAATAATCTTCGCAATTTATTTAAATTGCAACGAGTAAATGGAGCACAGTGCCTTGGGGTATTATGTTCTGCCTGCTTTTGCGTCAGAAAAGTTTAATAAAGTCTAATTGAGAGAGAGAGAGAGGGAGGACATTACTGATTCATTGCATTTATGATATTCCTAAATGAGAGTAAATCTGCTAACTCTGCCCACAGCAATGATTGTTGAAATAACGGTACCTTCGTTAGCACTTTTAATCTAACAAAAATGAGGTTTTCTCATCATCTCAATGTATTCCATTAATATCAAATTCAGCCTTTAAATCTTCATTCCCCTTCCCCACTTCCCGTAACTTCTTAAATATGCTAAACAAAGTTTTAACAAAGATTCTTTTATCGTCGAAATGTTCTGTTGAAATACCTCGACCTAATGTGTTTCATTTGTACTTCGTTGAGTTGACGAATTAGAAATACAAAGTTTATATTTGAATTATCTCGTATTAAGATTTAGAAACTTGCTAATATACACATACATAGCTTCTTTCTTGATTTCTACTTTAAAAATATTTGTTGAAAAATTCATCCAAAATTTAAGACATTTTTTATTTTTCTTCAGTTCATTGTGCATTCGATGGATAAAGTTTACCAAAACGTGAAGACTTAGATCAAACCTTATTTCCTCTGTAAAATTCCACGTAGGGAATATCGCATTAAAACTTAGTCGCATAATCACAAAGTACACTTTTCATATTAATGCATTGAATTAATACGTTAGAGTTTTTGAAGGTTGAAATATAAAATTTCTCATCTTAACTATAATAATGTGCTAAAGTTTTGCATTAATATGATATTACAGATTTCATTGTTCTTTATCATCTTTTTATTGAGAAGTTGCTTTTTCACAAAGTGCCTAAGAATCCATCAGATTCGTTTTTCCATCTGTTTGTACGTAAACAGAACCACTCAACTATGACTTTTATTTTATTGATTTATTGTAAAAAAATTAGGAGGATGTTAAACATCCATCATCATTTTGCAATCAAATGAATGAAACAAAGATTTTGAATTTTATCAGAGAGATTATGAGAATAAAACTTCAATATAGAGTCGCCTTGGCTTGTACTACTTAAAAAATGCGGACTCTGCCCAGGAGCTAGTATTCACCTTTTATTAGTACATTGATTAGGTTTCACAAGCACATGATAGGTGTGTCGGATTGTTAGTACTCATCAGAGACCAGGTAGAGTCCTAAGAGAGCAACAGGTCACGGGTTCGAATCCACGGGGTAGTTTCGAACCCGTGACCTGTTGGTTAGGGAGCGGGTACCCTAACCACTCAACCGGCAACTATATCTTATAACTTTTTATCTTGAATTACCAAACGCCTCTTGTGAGCTGTCTATGGTACCTGAGGATTACTCGCCATTTTAGTAGCGCTATCTTAAAAGAACGTTTCCCCCCCTTATTATAACACGTACTATTTGTTCAGCACAGCTGATATTTACTTAGATGCTTCGCCAATCTTTCTCTCTGATTAGTAAGCAAACAGTTCTTTGCATAATTGCTAGAATCCCTTCTGTGAATCTCTTGACACCATTTCTCTATAGAATTTCGGCCCAACAGCTTAATGATCACTAATCTTTAGCATTACACATCTAATTATATCCAATGGAGTTCATTATTTGCTTGTTGTCCATCCCCTATTGTCCAACCAAATTAGATCTATTAGTACCTAACTTGCAGAGACAGTGTGGAGCAGACAGCACGAGACAATCAATTATTTTGGCGACAAGTTTCCTGTTGCGGATAGTACGAGAAATCGATTTTTTTTTTCTTATCTTAGAAATTTTGGAAGTTAGCAGGAAATAGGTTTATCAACAAAGAAAACCAGTATTTTGTGATTTGACAGTGATTGAATAACTGTCTTTGCAATTAAATGGGAAATTACAAGAAAACTTACAATCACAAATGACACTTTGAATGGGAACATTTTCAACTCGAAAAATAGTTACAAGTAGCGAATTCTGCCAAGTTAAAGCATCAGCTTTTCGAACAGCGAAAAAAGAGAAAGAAATGGGTTTAGGAAATAATATATTGAATTATTAAAAAAGGTAGAGGAGAACTCTCGTCTCTCTATATAAAAAGTTTACCTTGTTAGTGTTTTTGAAATGGAAGTGACATCCTCAACATTTGCACTGGTTATCAAAGTAATTTAATTTATTTTTATTAGAAATAATAATAACTATTATACAGCGTTTTCGTTAAATTTTAAGATTCATTTTTAATAATTTTTAAATTTCATAAATATTATTATTATATACCTTTAAAAATCCCATTATACAAATAATCATCAGTGTGCCAGTCATATAATTTTGTGTTTTATAAATTGCTGTAAGTGGATCGTTTTGAGTCACTCAATGAGATTTCGAACGATCTCGTACATCACTCCGAATTTTTGGAAAGGTAATCCCACACTTTAGTTATAATATTTTACGGTTATTTGTATTCAAGTTTATAATAACTTGCATGTATTTTACGATTATTATCTGTGTATCAACTATTAAAATTGTCAAAATCATATACATTATACTCGTATATATAATGTAATATAGTGAACCATTTAAATTGCCTCTTAATTAAAATAAAATAATAATAATAATTCCTAATGATAACGATATTAAGACTCAGTCATCAACGGTTACTTAATCATCAACAATTAATTTATATAAAAGCTTTATATTTATCAAAGAGGCTATAAAACCCCGAAGTGGGCATTCATGAACATCATTAGACAGGAGTCGAATCCAAAGTTTTTGTGATTTATAATAATTATTGATAAAATATTTAATGCAACCAAGTTAAGCAATTAAATCTTCTTTTGATAATTATTATTAGAAGTAATTAAAATTTTACGTTTGTTTCTATTAATTCGTAATTACTAGTATTAGAATAAAATCCTATCCAAGGAAGCAAAACATAAAAGGCATTGACGTCAGGTGAGGATGCAAACAGGATCTTCGAGAGTAAAATGTCCTTCAACATCTCATACAACCAAGAAATATCTGAATAAATAAAGAATGTAAATAATAAAAGTATTTAGTATTTCTAAATAAGAATAAAACTTACCTAAAATAATGTAATTAAATACAAACTACAAAAAACACCACTTATATTAAAAAATATTCTACTGTAATAATTTCCGGAGATTTGTCCCATGGGTTGACTGATCTTTCGCTATTCTGTCACAATTTTGTCTTCGATAAAAGCAAATATTATTATTTTAAAATTATATTTATCTTAGTACTGTGTTGTTCCCAATCGAAATATAAACTTCAATCAGAAACGGAAAGTTTGTATACAGTGGTGTCAGGAACACAGTGACTGAACACTGTGAGACTTCAAAAATCATGTGATCCGACGAGTTACAGTACAAGTTTTTCTGTACTGATGGTAAGCAAAGAGTTTGGCGGGAGCCCCATGAAGCAATGAAGTCAGCTTGCCTTGTAAACAGAACTGAAGGTTCTGGAAGTGGTTCTGTTGGTACGGAACGGGTACTCTGATATTGCTGGAAAGTCAGGTGTCTTTCAAGGAATATCTGAACATTGTTGCCGATCAAGTCCATCCTGCAATGTTGACTTTCTATCCAGCAGGTGACGGTTGATTTATGGACGACAATGCTACTGTCCATCGCGCAAGAATTGTTAAGCAATGGTTCAGCGAGCGTGACAGCGACTTCCACCATCTTTCCTGGCAACCTCAACGCCCGGATCGGAACCCCATTTAAGATGTATGGGACATGTTAGGAAAGTCCGGTCTGGGAGCAAGTCCTCATGAAATCTGGATCAGTTAAAGGACTTTCTGGTGGGTGCTTGGTATTTTGTAGACGTAGATGCAAGTCAACACTTTGTGGAATCTATGCCAAACCGAACATGTTCTGTAATTCGAGCTAAAGGTATACGGCTTTTTTTAATACGGTATTAAATAAAAGTCTGTAATTCAGGGACTAGCATGTGTAGTACACTCATTTCGGAGATCAATCTGGTTATCCTTCTCCACTTTCCCCAGTATGTTAATATTAATATCCCCTCTAAGACAGAAACATCCTTTTTATGATTCTTTCAACTTCTCTTTACTTTATTACAGTATTCTAAGTAGTCCTAATTATAATTTTCTTATTTATCACACTGCATAGAATATTGAATTTCAAGATTATTTATAGCTCCTTTTTTATCTGGGTAAGGAACAAACATCCAAGGGTAATCCCTAACAGTAAGTTTGGAATTACACTCTTGGTGTTTGTACCTAGGTGAAGAATTTCACATTTTAAACTTTTAATTTTAATTATCATTTCTCAGATCAACGAAATATCCTATTTAAGTCTGCAAGAAGCAAGAAACTTTTACTTCTCAATACTCTGTCCACTTTGGTGTGATCTGCAGATTCAGATATTATACTTTAAATTCCATATTCAAAGCCATGGATATAAATTAAGAATAAGGGGAATATCTTCTCTCACGTTAACCAGTCTTCTAAGTATTTCAACCTTACGCTTAATGCCGCATTTCCTCAGTGTGTAAATATGATAATATGTTACTAAAAATGCAATATGACATCGAAACCTTTTTACATTTAAAGCAATGATATTATAGAAACTAAGTAAATTTGATGAATAAGGAATTACACCTTTAAAGGTGTAATTCTGTCTATGCAATTCGTTCGTAATTTCTTGGAATCTAGATGTCGCTGAAAGCTGTCCTTAACAGCCGACTACATTATTTTACTCACAACAGATGTTAAACTTACAAGCCTACATAACTTATATCGCTCTTTGATTCTCATTTATGGATTCAACTAGAACAACTATAGGCACGCTATAGTTGTTCCAAGTCGCTTTCTCTTTCATTATTTGATTGATCCATTCAGTTCTTATTCTCGTTGAATTATTTCTAAATGATTAAGTAGCATAAAGCTGTTGTCGATGGAAAACATGATTTCTTTGAACACTTCCTGTTTATCATTAGAATTTAATCCACTCGATATCTTTGTTTAATTTAGTTCTCTTAGATGAATCCCCACAATCGCATAATTTACAATGAAAAACTTCAAGTTCAGCATATTCGCTATTCGTTTAGCATAATTTCCATATCGACGTAAAAACAAAAACATATAACTGAAATAGAGAAATCATCGTGCTACGAGCAGAATATCAATCTCTGGTCAATTTTAGAAAGGAAATTGAAATCTTCCTTTATTATATCATCTATTTTTGCTGGTTCATTCAATCACTTTGAAAGAAAATTACTTCATGGTTGATAAATTAAATTTTACATCACGTACCAGACACATTCAATAATGGGATAAAAATTATCATTCAATAGAAATTTTCGCATAGAATCGAAATATTTACTATTCATTAACGTAACTCCATCTTCTTGTTTTGCCTTATATATAATATAAGTCACACGTTTCCGTCCATATTCATATTCAGTATCCGTAATATCTTTATAACAGCACTACAACCACTCAGTTTTAACCTACAAATAATATTAATTAAAGTTTAAGTAAGAGATGTTGAAGTATTATAACGTTATCAATCAAAATTTCTCATTTTTAAATTTTTTTACTACTATATTATTATACTATTTTTAATGTATTTTATTAATAAATATTTTGTTAATAAATATTTTTAAAATGACATGGAATAAATAAGTTTGTTTTGAATTCTCTATGAAATGCTAATGTGGATTCTGAATTGAATAGTGTTGCACTTAAAAAACGTTTTGAAATTAATTGTGGCGTCATCTTTTCAGAAATACAAACATTTTTTCCTTTTAATCCTAGTAGAAGAACTAAAATTAGCCATTAAAAAACAACTGAAAATCGAAGAAATCATTGAAAACAATTTCTTCGATGAATGAGAGAGTGAGAGGGAGAGATAGAGAGAACGGATAGAGATTCTATCGATTGATACAACCTCTCAATGTTGAAAAGTTCAGGATTTGTATTCTACTGGTTGTCAATAACTCAAGTGCACACATCCACATAGCCATCGATATACGTCACCTGTCTCAAGTGAAAATATCAACACTGTTTATCACCTCCATGTTTTCATTTATGATGGATTCCAGCCTCTCTACAATGAATGCTTTTCGTAGATCTGTAGCATAAGATCAAGATATATCATTTCTTCTTCACCTTTCTAGATAACAGTTTTCTTTTCAGAGTCTTCAGTTGCGATGTGAAAAGTGCTTCCACCTTATTTCAGGCCAATGCGGTAGATGTATTTTTCGAACAAATGTCCTACCACGGATATGTCTTTTAGAAGGTAAACAATTACAGCAGGTTCAAGTTGTATCCGTTAGGTGTCGCTGTTAAGATAAATCGATTTCTAGTTGAATAGCTTTCAGGCATAAAATTACAGTGAGAGGAATGATACCGAAAAAAAAAAAGAAAGAAAGAAAGAAAGAAACTTTGTGGCGATATTAAGACGTCGATATTGTATCTATATTAAAGAAATTCCCATTTCTTATTATAAGTTATAAGGAAATACAAAGCATTTCCAAGTCCTCCAAGACTACACTACGAAAACATGGCGAAAAATAACATCAGCGAAGCAACCCTTTTAAAAGCAAAGTTTGTGACTGGCGAGTAGCCAGAGTGCACAAGAAAACTACATAATCCTAAGTTTCTATGAAGTTTCCTACATTGTAGACGTCCATTATATCGATGTTATTTTTTTTAAAGGAAAGAAAAAGAAAGATTACGAATCACCATCACATAACACAGAAGGGTACAGTCAACATTAGCTTTTAGACTATCGGTGTTGTTCAAACAGTACTTTATAAGGGCTGTTAATTCTTTTTGCGTTTGTTTTTGGCTACCAGGGTTTCAAAACATTCTGAAAGTCACCAGATACCTAGTTCTAAAGAAACAGAACCAAGTATCTGTGGCTTTCTTTCTTACTGAGTGTTTCAGAAACAGTAACAACTAACGTTTACATTTCGCTGACACAATAGGGAAAAAATAAATAGCTTCTAAAGTGCAGTGTAACGTTGTGTATAATACACTATAGAACTCGCATAGTTCTAGTGAAGTCCGTCGCTATTTCTAAGAGGTATATTCTTATGTAAAATTTTTCCACATAAGGAAAAAAAGTATACTGACCGCTTCATAGCACTCTCTTCATTTATTTCCCATTTATATATATATATATATATATATATATATATATATATATATATATATATATACCGAGTAAAAATGAACAATAAAAAAAAATATATATATGGGAATATTCGTGAAAATCTATTCTATTTAATTAAAGTTTGAATAATTCACTTATTCAAATTCACTTAAATAACGCATTTTAAATCAGTCTTTAAGTCTACTAATATTTTAAACCAGTCTAAAGACTTAAAAGTCTACTAATACAAGTCCAATTCTCTTTAGCTAAATGAAGCAATATATTTTTTTCATTTAATTTTATTTTCACTGAGAATTTTATTTATTTGGACGTTTGCAATAAGAAGTCACTTTGGTTTTCCATTATGATTAGTCCTTATCCTTATAAGGACTGGCTTAAAGGGGCGAAGCAAGAATGCTTTTCATATTCCCCGTTATCTGTAGAGGACAGTGTAGGATAAGGTGTTATTGAGCTATTAAAGCTCTGATCATGGCAGGTGGGTAACAGCAATAGCCGAGTCTCGGTTAGGACTTCATTGGCTACAGCACTGCCATCCACTACCCTCCAAGGGTATTAATTAATCACTGCATCTCACGGTCGATCAAATTTCTTGTATTCCATTATGATTACAAATGATTACAAATTTAAATTTGTGTTCAATCTAATTTAAAGAACGGTTGCATCCTTTCCAACTTCATGGGATAACACAATGCTGTTGTAGCGGTCCTACTGAACCAACTCATCTTTAGTACGTTTGGAACCGCAGACATCCTGGATATAGCTGTCGTGCGGGACATTAATCTTCAATACAGCCTAAGATCATTAAATGAGTTGTCATCTGATCACAACCCAATACTACTTCAGATAGGAAGACAAGAATACCTGTCTCCTCCCCTTTACTCTTATATATCGTGGGAAAGATTGTCGGAAGTGCTCAGGGATAGTATTGGCCCTGTTCCTCACATTCGTACAAAAGACGACATAGAATCTGAAATTACAAGCCTCTCCCAACTAATTAATTCAGCCATAACGGTAGCCACACTCTACAATTCTGTCCACAAGCCTGGTCGTCTGCCTGAAGACATTATGAACTTGATCACGGAGAAAAACAGAGCCAGGAAAAGATTTCGTAACACTCGTGCGCCACAAGATAAAACAAATCTAAATAGACTTAACGGGGCTGTGAGAGACCGTCTATGGGAAGACAAATTAGCCTCTATCGCGCCTACTGATCACTCTGTCTGAAAATTACTAAGAAACATCAAAAACAAGGGCAAATCTCTTCCCCCAGTACTCTCCGACCAGGGCCTTGTACACATTGATGCCGACAAGGTGGATGCCATGGCAAGAAATTTGGAACAGCAGTGCAAACTTGCATATGAAATCTAGACTTCAACCACATATATAAAATTCACAGACAGGTCAGACACGTATTAAAACTCCCAGATACCAGTGCTGACCATATTGCACCCACATCACCTGTTGAATTACATAATATTATTAAAAAACTGAAGAACAATAAAGCTCCTGGACCAGACGGCATCTCCAATAGGATGATCAAGCTGTTACCTCGAAAAGCTGTAGTGCACCTGACCAATATAATAAATGTGCAATCTTAAGACTTCACTATTTTCCTTCCACCTGGAAACTGGCTGATGTAATCCCTATATATAAGCCAGGCAAGGACACACACCTACCGCAAAATTATCGTCCAATCAGTCTCACCTCCAATCTGGGTAAGATTGCGGAGAAAGTAATCCTCTCACGACTTCAAACCTCAGAAAATGACCTAAACATCCTTCCTAAAGAACAGTTTGGTTTTCGGCAACACCATAGTACTACCTAGCAAATCCACAGAATTGTGAAATACATCACCACCAGCTATAACTGGCGCTAGTGCACAGGAGCTGTTTTCCTAGACCTCTCCAAAGCATTGGACAAAATCTGGAATTTTGGACTCCTACACAAACTTATCTCAGCCGGTATCTCACTAAAAATGGTTCATCTAATCCATTCATATCTTCAGAATAGATTAATACAAATCACAATCAACGGTTCTACCTCATCCCAGCGCCATATCTTTGCTGGAGTGCCGCAGGGAGCCCTACTGGCTCCATTGCTGTTTTCTGTATATAAGTCGGACATCCCGCAAAATCCGATGACTTCCATTTTGGTCCTGTATGCGGACGATACAGCAATACTAACTAGATCTCTCCGACCCCGCTTCGTTACCAGAAAGCTTCAAGAAAACCTTCTAAAGCTGGAGGGTTGGTTCTCCAAATGGAGATTGGAAGTCAACCCCCAAAAAACTCAACCATTCATTTCTCGAAAAGGCCAATATTTCCTGCAGGAGATGTGTTACTATTCAATACTAAAATTCCCTGGCAGACAGAAACAAAATACCTGGGTGTAATTCTCGACAAAAAGCTATCTTTCAACCAACACATCGAGTCTACGTGCGCACAGGCATCTAAATCCATAACTCAGATCTATCCGCTAATTAATAGAAATAGCAAACTCAGCAACAGAATCAAATTGCAACTATACCAGATGACGATTCGTCCTATAATCACCTATGCCTCTCCAGCCTGGAGCCACACCTCTAATACTAACATTATCAAAATACAGCGAGTGCAGAACAAGTGCTTGAGAATGATTCTGAACGCCCCGTGGTATGTTAGAAACAATCAACTTCATAGAGATACAAACATTCCCTATATGTCCTCTTTCCTACAATCCTTAGCATCTAAGTTCTTCCTAAAAACGTCCATAGATCCCAACGATTTGGTTCAACAAGCTGCAGCATACGAGGCAACGGACATATTCAAATATAGAAGACCAAAAGCTATATTAGCCTCCTATAGCGATGCCTAATCTCCATGCCCAATCAGGGCGAGCAAACTGCTCATACATTTTACCTACACTGTAACCGCAACAGATAGCGGGGAATATGAAAAGCATATTGCTTTTCCCCTAAGTCATAAATATCAATTGTCAAAAATCTTTTTAAGCTATCGTTTAATATCCGAATACTAATTCATGGGAGGATTATAGTTGTCTGTTTAAAATTATCGAGTAATTTTATATTTTCATTGCAATGCTAAAATGAAAGCATGGCCTTTTTCTCTTATGAAAAAGGGTATGTGAAGGAAACATCTCTCAACAGTAAACCTTTTTGAACTTAAGAGGTTCATATAAAGTATAAAAAAAAGTTAATATCACAATGGGTCTTGTTAACAACAGACGAAGACGTACCTTTTTATTTCATCTCGAAAATCTAGTCACGATCAGATACTTGCCATGCTCGTTTCAAATCATTCTATAGACTGTTATATATAGTCCCTCAATAGAAAACAGCTCAAGCAAGATATTACCATGAAATACGCTTAGAATTTTTTTTAAAGTTTCGTTTAAAAAAATTCCTACGGAGATGGCATAATACGAGACTGTAAGACTAATTAACGACAACTCTTTTCCTCTCTTTTGACAAGCACAGCCGGTGCAACTTCGTTGGGTAATGTTAATTAGCCAGTCTAGCAGACAATATTGAACAATAAACAGACAGAGGGATTGAGATGCTCTGGCAACAGTGATGTGGGATCATAGGACAACTGATTTCTAATTATACAAGTCATTATATCAAGCGGCAATTAGAGGATTCAATTATTGAACAGTGTCCCCCCTCCCTTGTTCCGTAACACCTTTGCCGTTGATCACTTTGTCACTTCTCTGAGGCTTTAATTAGCTCGTGTCATCTTTGATCGCGACATTTTTAGAATAGGGTTCAGCATCTGGAGAGTGACGTCAAAGAAACGAGAGAGTCTTTTTTTCCATTATATATCTTATTGCTGCTGCGTTATAATGTTAATGTTAAGGGATGGGACAGTTTGCTGTCTTCGTAGAACCATGAATTGGATGTTTGATAGCCCTATTTTTTTATAAAAAAAAATTACTGACGTGTATTTGCTTTTTACCCACTATTTAATTTTCTTTTCATTTCCCTCTACATGCCGATGTATATAAATAAATATATATAAAAAGTGGTTTTTCTTCCAGAAAACCGGTAAGAAGAACATACGCAATTAATATACTGGCTTCACATCTCTAGTTTGTTTCGGCTGACATTCAAACCAGAAACAGATGATAATTATACTAAGAGATAAATATAATAATAGTTTCTCTTTTAATAGAATGATGATGTGCTTAGATAAGTACGCTTGACGAATTCTTCTAAAGTAGTGATTGTCAACCTGTTTTTTTTTTTTTTTTTTTTGAGAGTGATCTGCGTTGTGTTCTTTTCTATACGTTATCAGGAATCTTATAATATGGATTCTAGTTTATTACCAAAGAGTGAATATATATATTTTTTGGCTTCCTTTGATTTCTTTTTCTTTATAGAAATGCATTTGATATATAGCTAACTCCTAATTTATGTACCTAGTAATATCAAGGCATCGATTGTAAAAATTAAAGCAATTTTAATTGTCTTAGCTTATATGTGCTAAATATAAAGAATATGAATACTGTATATACTGTAGATCCGAATAAGAAAGTGCATAAAACAAACTAATCTGTAATTTATGAAGTTTGTAAATGGAATGGTGGTATACGATATCTGTACTTTCAAAAAATTTTTATCTTGCTTTTTAAACGCCTTTTTTTTTTGGTACGCTCATAAACATGCGCCCCACCAGTGTGTGTGTGCGTGTGTGCGTGCGTGCGTGCGTGCCTGTGCGCTATCTCCCTAAGTCTTATTGATATTTTGGGTATGTTTTTAATAAATTATCATTGGAAGTGAACCTCCCTAACTTTCTCTAACTCCCTGAACCTTCGTATATACTCAGTCGGTATATACGAAGCACTTTGGCCATAAAGATCTGGGTTCGATTCCCGTCCGTGACGTGAGGATCCTTTATCTTGTCTCTTTCGACTAAAGGTGAGTTAGCCGGTCTCATACAGAGGAAAGGTTTTTTGTTTTAACCGGAAACTCTGGGTTTTTTTCGTCCCCCAGAACAGGCAAACCGACCCGTGAACACACGCAGCCATAGGACACACTGAGAGGCATAGGACCGACCACCTTATCCTCAAAGCGGTTGTGAAGTCCAAAGCTAAGAATCTTAATGGTTCGTGAAAGCTTAAGACAAGACATTGGAAGTATTATTATTAAGAGAAATATATATTTTTTTACCTTCAGTTATTTCTGTTTTATTACCGTATTTTCACACAGAGAGCAGTGAGTGAGTGAGTGGAATAATTTGCCGTTAAGGGGGTAGTGAATGCATGTAGTATGGATGAATTTAAGGAAAGGTATGATATCTGATTGGGTGATTTATAACCTCCCTCAATGTGTCCTTGACTTCCTTGAGGTCTCAGATAATAATAATAATAATAATTTATTATATATCGGTGATGATCCATAAACACACTTCAGTTTCAGTTGATCCTTAGGAAATAATAAAACATCAATATCATTAAAATAACAAGAAGATAGAAAAATGTAAGCAAAGATTTCTGTTGGAATTCAAAAAGGATTTCAACCAAGAACGTACAGATATGAAATAGAAACAAAAACAACGAGAAATCTAAGGGGAGGAAAAGCATCCGTTCGACCGAAGAGTGTCTGTAAATCCAGTGATAATTCCTTGTAGCTCTCTCTCTGTCGGTCACTCTGTGCTTGCTGCATTGCTTACGTTTCCACTCATGGTGAACTTTTTTTTCGTTTATTGATTACTCCTGGAGTATTTCTGTCACTGTTTGGTTTCTTGGCCTCGATAGAAATTCACAGAATGTTTACATGTTCCATCACCAATACGCTCTAACTGAAGGAAATGTTATGATATCTTGTGTGTAGTAATCATCGTCCTTCTCTTTCTCCTTGAGCCGTCTCAACACCAGCTATCTCGCATCGACTCTCTCAGTTCGTAGCTGGATTAGGAAACTCCGTAGGAAAAAAAAAAAAAAAGTCTCTGCATCGCGAACACACGCAGACCCACCGACAAAACCAGCTACTTTATAACTATTTCTATGCCCTTTCCCCCCTACTGTTCTTGTTTCCTTTCACTGCATCCCTTCTCTGCTGAAGCTCTAAGATACATCGAACCGTTAAAAAGTAGTCAAGAAAAGATTACGTGTTGTATAATCTGTAGCGATGGAAACTTGGTGATTTTTCTATTATGTGTGACTCAGTGCTAGGAAAGGTTGGATGACGAAGAGATTTTCGCTTAATTCCGTTAGGTTTACAAGCCGATAGAGAACTAGGATGTCAATCTAGTTGTGCCGGGAGCGACTTGAAGTAAGAAATTCCTCTTTAGTCAGTTTAAAAGTGCTGGAGGAATATTGGTCGTATAAAAACGAAGTGATCGGGGGTTTTTTTGGGGGGGGGATAGGGAGATTTCAGATTGAAGGTAAGAAATTTTTAGGTTTATCTGCACTCCAGACAATTTCTACGCGGTACTGATTTCGATAAAGAATATTTGACGTAACATCTGTGACGTCATATTACGTAAGCTTTTAATAATGCGTCGTGAGATATGACATAATATTACAGATTATGTGATAATCCATGACGTGATGTGTGATTTCAGTCAGTAAAAATGAGAGAATTCGTTATCTGCACTTGTGTTATGAAAATACGATTTCTTTCATTTTTACTGATTTTACTGAGGTATAGCATATGGCATCGGGATAAAATGCTTGGTTCTTTAAAATAATGAATATAATTACTTTACAATAATAGCAATGCAGTGAGGAAGAATTCTTTATATTCTGTATATTTGTTATCAGTGGCGGTTCGTAGCTTAAAATCGTGAGGGTGCTGCAACTTTCAAAATATACATACACGCAGCGTAAGTACGTGTTTACGTACTTACACATGTATATACAAACACATTGTACAAACACAGTGTGTGTGCAAACACAGTGTATATGTGTATACGTATACACAGTGTACAGTGTATGCGTGTTTATCCAAACACGTATACACAGTGTATACGTGTTTTTGGATAAAATATCAAAATTATAGTAAAAATTTAAAAAAAAAATTAAACATGAAAAAAAACTTGTTTATTATCGATAAAATTATACAGTTTGGTATAATTCAAAATTGCTTAAAAATAAAATCCATTATCATAACCTCAATAATGTTCTAAAATAAAAACTTATAACAATTGTCATGGCTTTAATTGTAACGTCCAAATATTTAAAGAGACGGAGTAAACACGATAAACACTACGAACACTCTACTACTGCCGCAAACGGCATATAACAACAGTGGAACTGCGCGAGGACAGTGTCGCATTACGCTAATAGCTCGCATCTCACTATGACGTGCATATGCCTGCGCGCGTAGCAATATGACACTGTGGATAAACACAGTGCTGCTAGCGTCCTTCGCCCTCTTAAGTGCTACAAGATGGATTTTTGTTATTTGTTATACAATAAGATAATTGTATAGGATTGTTGATGATAAAATTAAACATTACAAGCAAATATAAAAAAATTAATAAATATATTTATATATCGAGAAAAATTGGGACAGCTGCAGTTCCGCAGTGCCTATGCACGAGCCGCCTCTGTTTGTTATTATAACCACAATAACAAACAGAGGTTCATTGTGATATCCTATTAGTTCCCAAATAAGAATCTGTTTTCCACTTAATCGTCATATTAATTAAATATATTTAAAGTTAAGATCTATTTCCTTATATATTATTATGTATATATTAAATAAAGTTTAAAAAATATAATTCTATTAAATTATATTGAAATATTTAAAAATATTTTAATAAACCGTAATTACCAAATTTTTATTTAAATAAATGAAAGTGAATAACGTGCGATAATTTCCCAAATTTCAATCTGAATGTGTATAATGGTTTTACACCAAATGTTTATTTGAATAATTTGTAATGAATAAAGCATAATAAAATATATATATATATATATATATATATATATATATATATATATACGGAGAAAACATGTGATGAAAACTTTATATATATATATATATATATATATATATATATATATATACGGAGAAAACATGTGATGAAAACTTTATATATATATATATATACTTTATTTCTATCCAGCATTTTGCAATTATGATATATAGTAATAATTATTCTGAGAAGTGATTATTATTGAATTGTTAATTACATTTAGAAAGTAACGATAGTAAACGAGGTGATTATCATTGAATGTGAGTAGCAGTTATTACTGAACTGAAAATGAAAGTTTTTTGTGAGTTCTTCGATTTGCTGCTGCGTTTTACTTCCCTGAATTTCAATAGAAATCGAATTGCTTATTTTCTGTTATGCGATAATAAGACAAACTTACATTTAACTGACCTGAACGAGGTCTGGTTGCCCATTTAGATTCGTGTATAGATTCATTCGTTTGACCTCATTACTAAATGATGCATAGCATTCACACTTGATTACAGGCTGTGCACTAAGTCCGTTCCTCCACGTGCAGTTTTTTAGGTGGTTTTGACTCATCAAACCGTTGGATGATTTCACCATCAAATTTCGTATAGAATCTCTATTTGACTGCAGAATAACTATTACCCTGTTCAACACTTTTGGCTACTTTACCCCTTTTTATGCAGTTTTGGCTTATACCAAAACCTTATATTACTTTCATTCTATCGTTTTATTTAAAATTTGAATCGAACACCGATTCGTTTTTATCAAACACAAATCGTTAGGAAATGAAACGTTTTTAATGCCGAATTTTTTGTAGAAACATTGTGCTTGGTTTGAAAATGCTGTAGCCATTTAATAGTTATTAAATTATTCATGGCTGGTAAAACAGAGTACTAGTTAATGATGAAGTTAGTAAAATAAAATTCTATAACATATTTATAAATATGTTACATAATTTTATTTTAATTACAATAGTAATTACATTTTTTTTAAAAAATTATTTTGAAATGTATTCCCACACCTTTTTATAGTTGGCAAGTATACAGTAAAAATAATTTTCTCGTTCAGTAGGTTTAAATTCGATGGAGAGATGGAGAATCAATCAACCGTGAGATGCGGTCGATTGGTTCATTAATGCCCTTGGGGGTGATGGATAGCAACGCAAAGCTGTACCAATGAAGTTTAACTGAGGTTCGGCTGTTGCTCTTATCCCCTTGGGCGACGAGTTTTTGAGTTCGCTCTCTTAGGGTTTTTGCCTTAAGGGAGCACTTTGAGTCTCCGGGGAAGGTGTTCTCCGGCACGGCCCGCTGAGGGGCTTTGTCGGTGAATTATTTTCCTCGGAATTTGAGCGGTTCTGCTCGGTAATCGAGTTTCACTGAGTAGAACCAACGCTGAGATTTGGACTGTCTTTCGCCCACGAATGAGTGGCCTAGAGATCGTCCATATCCATATTTTTGAGATTGAACCTTTACTTACATAGTCGATTGGTTCATTAATGCCTTTGGGGGTAACAGATGGCAACAATGCCATGCTGTACCAATGAAGTTTAACTGAGGTTCAGCTGTTGCTGTTCACCCCTTTGGGCGATGAGTTTTTGAGTTCGCTCTCTTAAGGTTTTTGCCTTAAGGGAGCACTTTGAGTCTCCGGGGTAGGTGTTCTCCGGCACGGCCCGCTGAGGGGCTTTGTCGGTGAATTATTTTCTTCGGAATTTGAGCGGTTCTGCTCAGTGGCCGGGGAGCCCGTCACTGAGTGGAACCAACGCTGAGATAAAGACGGTCTTTCGCCCACTATGGAGTGGCCTAGAGATCGTCCGTATTTTTGAGATTTCACCTTTACTTACATAGTCGGTGATTGATTCATTGAATCCAATACCCTTGGAGGGTAATGGATGGCAATGCTGTAGCCAATGAAGTTCTAACTGAGGCTCGGCTATTGCTGTTACCCTCCTGCTATGATCAGAGCTTTAATAGCTCAATAATGCCTTATCCCTACACTGTCCTCTACAGATAACGGGGAAGATGAAAAGCATTCTTGCTTCGCCCCTTTAAGCTAGTCCTTATAAGGTTTACGTTGAGAGTCCGTTTTAGGACTTCCAGGGTAACGAATGGGAATGCTGTAGCCAATGAAGTTTTAACTGAGGCTCGGATCGGATATTGCCGTTACCCAGCCATGACTGGAGCTTTTAGTCAATAACACCCCATCCACACAGATTTTCTTCATTCAGATGGCGGGATAAAAAGTCAAGGACTCAGTCCATCTCCCAGTTCTTTTAAGAATTTTAAGAAAAAAGGTTTAGATTACTCTTTTTTTAAAGCTGTTTCTTTTATTGTCAAAGTCTGAGTTAGTTTTTTACTTGCCGAGAAAAATAGTGTAATTAAACAAAAATAGTTAAATAAAACCAATTTGGTTTCATTTTACATGAAAATAAAATATTTTATCTCAAAACAGAACGATATTACATAACACATTTGACATTTTTTCAAAGAAACAATGTCCAGGCAACAGGTTTTTCGGTAAGGTGGGTATTAACTCGCTAAACGGAAACCAATACCTTTATAGGTAGTGAAAAAAAAAACTGGAAGAAAAACTGAAAGCTCAAATCTCATAAAAAATGATTGACCAAAACAAAAAAAATCGAGGAAGACTGGAAGAAAGGTTCATAAGGCTCAAGAAAAAATGCATGAAAGGAGTAAAAAAAGTATTTTATGGCTCCAGGGTAAAGCGTGTGTGTCATTAATCTCTTCCTATCAATTGGTCATGAGTCATAAAAAAAAAGCTATCACCTGGAATTCTTAATCGAACTTCCATCACCAGAGCCCAGAAGAAGAAGTTCAGAAAAGGAAGTGGGAGGGAGACGGAAGGGGAAGAAAATAAATGACAGGAAGGGTGAGTGATAGTCATCGAACAACCCCTATTTCCAGGAGAGAGTTTTAACTGCAAACTCACAAGCTTTGAACAGAAATAACATCCTGTAACACGCATTTTTTTAAAGTGAATATATTCGGGGTTAAACTCAGTTCGATGCGTTCAAATATTTGTTAACCTAATACAATCATCTATCACTGCTCATAGTGGCTTCTCGCTATACCAGTAAAGGCAAATTACTAGTAATTAATTACCTACAAAATCCAGTAGGTGGTAGGCCGGAAGTTGGTATTCAAAAGACGTTTTTCATGGAGAGGATGGAGTGCCGGAGACGACATATATTAATATAGGGCTTCTAATGAATTCCAATCGTTCGATGAAAAATGACGCCACTTGGAGCTCTCGTTTCCACACACACTCCCACACACACACACACGCGCGCGCATATAGGCGCTACCACCATCATCATTATTCCCGGCTGTTATCGGAAAAGCTCGTTCCCATAGCAACGTGATTGATAGTTCCGGTATCATCAAAAGATTGTCTTCTATGCAGACAACTCATATACATAATAGTGGACAGAGACAAATGTTCGTGACTTTCACTGTCAACATGTAGTGTTGGTCAGTTCCTTTCTCAGACTTTTTTTTTTCTTTTCTTATTCTGTTCGTTGGAGAATCTATTAAACTATTGACGAAATTTGTTTTGGTTAAAGTCGCGAAATTGACTATGAGTATATAAGTATATAAGTTTAAACATTTACATTATGTTACCTCAATGGATCGTATATTAATATTCAGTATATGTTAATGAGAACAGAAGCCCGAGAGATGCTTACAACACTGTTTATAATACACAATTCTCAATATTTTATTCGCAAGAGTATACTTGGCTATCATAGCACAAGCTGATAATTTCTACGTGTTAATTACTACTTTTTTAAAATTAGCATCTGTAAGATAAAAGCTTTTGTCTATTTGTAAGTTATTGTATATTAGGTTTGGGATTTATATAGCATTCAAATGTAATGCTATCTTCGATTAATAAGTGAAGAATTGATTGTTCTATGGTGCCTTCAATGTCGAGTGACTTATAGCGAAGTTGAGAAGCAGCAAAAAAGTTTTGTTTTATTGTTTGAAAACAAATCCTGTAATTTTTCGCATATTGAGTTCAAAACTTTTACTTTATACAAGGACTGTATATATGCCGATATAACAAAGAAAAAAAAAAAAGAAAGTACTTTGTACTCCGCTTATTTCTTTCACCTTCTCCTTGACTGGTGAAGCTTAACGGCCTGTCATGGCCAAATAATGTAGTTGCATCAAAACCTAATTAACTCCATGTTAAGCTCGTGAATGTTATCTATATAGTTTACCATATCTGTCAACTGCGCATGCTCTCTGGCCATTATATTTGTCGTGGAATGAAAAACCATTCAGAACGGAACAGCTGTAATAACTCCGTATGGGAATGACTAACCTTCATTTCCAAAGCTTTATAATTTTTTTTTGTTCTAGCCGGAATTCGAACCAACATCTTTTTCTTGTATAATTATCATAAAAAAAAGAAACAGTGTTTCTGGCTTCTAATATTTACGAAACGACTGACTCTTCTCTTTATAAAAGACTAAAACTCAGCACCGTAGGAGAGTAATGCTAAGTAATTTATACAAATCTTTTATTCTTTTTGTAAGATGATAATTAATTCTTCCTTTTTTCCCCTACTTAATCATTTATGTTTATATCCCCTCACTAATCCGGACTTAATCTTACATTAATCCTTATCATGCCAGCGACAGCAGTTTATTTACTTTTTAAATCTTTTATCGGATTTTTCTTAATCATTTAATAATTCTGCTTACTCATCTTATGATCCTTATTGATTAACAGAGGATCACTGAAAGGATTAGTACATTTAAATAATCCTCGGAATTTTATAAATTTATAAGCGCTCATTGTAAAGCAGTTGATTTTACAAATATAATAAGCTCAAGTCACGTAATGTAAAATATTATCTATTTATTTTTTGTTTTATCGGAATTCTTTCGAAAATGGGTATTGTCGTAGATGATAATAATGACGGTCATAATACGGTGCAGTGATCAAAGAAAGTATTTATTTCTCGCTGATCTAGATGCTTTTAGCGAATGATTAACATAACTTTGATGACTTGGGTCATCGATCAACCAGCTCTTAGAAGTGCTGCAGTTAATATTGATGACCTAACTCCGAACACTCCGACAGTTTATGACTGAAGGAGCTCCAAAAACTGGCGATGACAAGTAGTTCCTTAATCCTTTATCTCCATGGGGTGTCGTGCAAAATGCCGTCAATGATGCGAACCAGTCAAACGACGCGTGAGATGGTGAGGAACACGAAGAAATGATTTCCGGCAATTATAACAACTTGGCTAGAACCGGAAGTGGTGCGACTGCATCAACAACTAGAGAACGCCAAAAGAAATACAAAGTAATGAAAGATATCGAGAGAGAGAGAGAGAGAGAGAGAGAGAGAGAGAGAGAGAGAGAGAGAGAGAGAGAGAAGAAGAAGAAGAAAGGAAAAAGTTGAAAAAACCAATAGAAGACAGATTAAAAAAAAACTCTGATTTATATTTGCTTTCATTACGTATCCTTAAGGTGGCCCATATGTGACAGTTTAATTTGTTCTCTACTTTCCTTACCATTACTCGGGTATCCAGTTGCTTATTTTCCGTATATTTCTCTCCCGTCTAACTTCTAAATTGTTATTAATGCCGCCAATTTTCATTAATCACACGTTCGTCATAGCGAATTCGTTACAAGGAACTCTACTTGGACTGCGACACTGATGTGTGGGCTGCCATTAAGTGATATATTTGAACGAACATTTATAATCATTATTGAAATTGCAGGGTCCTTCTCATAAGGAATGCGTAATTATTGAAACAGTCATTAATAACTTCGGAATTCCAGTTATCATTGTTCGCGTCCACTTCGATCGACCTTTCCTCCTTTTAATTATTGTGTACTTGGGGTAAATAAGGCACGCGATTCATATGTTTAGAGACGCGAAATCTCAAAGGCTATGAATTGGCTTCTTTGTAAACGTGTATTTACAAGTGAGTAGTTATTAATGCATTTGATCTCTCTCTCTCTCTCTCTCTCTCTCTTTCTCTCTGTGTGTGTGTGTGATGATACGGATAACTAACGTTCACTTGAAAATCACTTATTCATGTTCTTCGCGTCGTAGACAAGATTCAAATTCAGTTTCTTTCTGACCACAGAAGACTTGTCGCTATTGGTTTTCCCTAATCAAAATTCGCTTATATATTTTTTTTTCTCATTTGTTGAACGTTTTTGCTATTATATGTCAAAAAAACTCTCTCATTCATCTTGCGAGATTTGCTGTTTTTTTTAACAGTGAATTTATCTCGCATGTGATGATTTTTAATGTCGGGATGTAATTAAAATGATAGAAAAAATCCTCTAAAAAATAAATATTCGAGACGCACAAGAATATAGAACAGCGGATCACTTTCGTACATTCAATCCCTTGAAGACAGAAAACAGGGAGGCATTCTCCCTTTTCTCATTTTCATTCCCCAAACAGATCTACAAAATTCTGTATTCACGGGAATGTGCTATGTGGGACAAACAGAAGGGTCAGGAGAGAGAGATACGCATGTCTGAACATAACAACGTGTGAAGATGAAAAGAAAACGTACATCAAGACTACAACAGAGATAAATCATCAAATACTGTGAATATCAGTGTACTAAAATGGCCTAAATTATAATATAGGCCATTTTTGGTGCATTGATAGTCTTGGGAAACCTTCGGGCTAAACGGCTTCGCCTACTCTCTTAGTGGAATAAAAAGCGTTAGTAGATTTATTTCATTTTATTTTTATATTGTCTAATATATTATAAACATGCACCATTTTTATATATTGCTATTAAAACGGAAAATAATTATGCCTCGAATAAACAAATTGATAGCATTCTTTAGTGAATAAGTAAACTGCTATTTGATCTGTTTGGCATTATTCAATTTACAAAAGTTTTGCAATCACATAAGAAATTATTTTTAAAAACATCACACTAAATAAATTGGAACAAAGATCTGTTTAAATTACTAAAGTCATCATGAAATTTGGCTTCGATAACTGCTACACAAATTGTATCTAATTTCTATGTTAATCTTACTCCGAATCAATATTAATTTGGCTATCAAATTATTTTCAAAGTCGTAAATCAGGCTTTTATATAATATATTTCTAAGGCTTCTTAGAATACATGTCAGATAAATTCCTTTATAAACACTACATGGGTAATATTTCACTTACGTGAACTGTACACGTTGCAGTGTATATGAATAAATGGAAATGTCTAACCTATAAACAAATTAAAAGTGCTTGTACGAATGGCCTGAGTGTTCCCTTACAACAAAAGGTGCTGATTTTTAATCTCATTTGATAGTTTGAAGACGAAATTATTCGACATTATGCTTAATATTTTACGTGCTTTATCAATAAAATTTAAACAATTCATTTATATACAAAATGCCTTAATAAAAATTATATTTTAATATAAATTGTTATATATTTTAAATTTAAAAATTTTTCTGAAATTTTTTAAAAATATCACATACACCTTTAATTTTTATTGATAATCGTGTCTTGTATAGAAAATGATTTGCAAAGTGTATTTGCCTTGAAGGAAAAAGGAGTATTGAGATTGTTTCATTCATTCAATCCAATACCCTTGGAGGGTAATGGATGGCAATGCTGTAGCCAATGAAGTTCTAACCGAGGCTCGGCTATTGCTGTTACCCTCCTGCCTTGATCAGAGCTTTAATAGCTCAATAACGCCTTATTCCTACACTGTCCTCTACAGATAACGGGGAAGATGAAAAGCATTCTTGCTTCGCCCCTTTAAGCCAGTCCTTATAAGGACTATAAGTCTATTTGTTCCAAGTAGGATACCATGCAATAATCACAAACAGTACGTATTTTGTAATTGTAAAAGTGAATTCAATACCACGAAGGTAAAAAAAAAAAACAGAGAAGGAAGAAAACAAA
The DNA here is from genome assembly GCF_054136105.1 of Typopeltis vanoorti. NCBI lineage: Eukaryota > Metazoa > Arthropoda > Arachnida > Uropygi > Thelyphonidae > Typopeltis > Typopeltis vanoorti. The sequence goes on from NC_143553.1 coordinate 115,736,054, forward strand.
GATAAAATTCTTAGTGCTGCTTTCTAGCCTATAAAAACTTACATTTGCTTTCCGGTTAAGAGTCTACCGGTTCGAATCTCACCATGTCTGTCTTTAGTAGGGAGATGCGTTTCATGCCCAGTTTGATGTTCCGGTTTATGTAAAAAAAATTTAAATAATCCTTATCTCTCACGGTATTAATGCATTACAAGTTTAAATCATTTTGAAGGTTGGTGGGTGAAAGTAAGAAAAAAAAAATAAACAAAGAGAGAGCAAATAGCTAGAAGGAAAGATGTAATGGAAAGAGGAAAGAAACATAGACAGATGATAAATATAAACATTGAAAATCGGAGAAAAAAAACATAAAATAAAACAGAGAAAGAAAGGGGAAATCGAAAAGATCCAAACCGAAAAGAGAGGTGACTAGCTATAATGGTTTAATCAATCACTTCCAAATACACCTGCAGGGAAAGTCCAATAAGCACGTGATACAAGAAATAAGGGTGGCTGAACCTGGTCACATATTTCAGGATCGTCATTTCCGGCTCTGGACAGAGAAGAGGCCACCCCGGCGCATGTTCGCAGCATTCGTAGCCATATATATTCGAAGTGCTATAAAAGTCACAGCGAGCGACGTTCCTGCCTTGTGATTTACGATCTCAATCTATGGACACAAGCATAATGTCCACAGCAAGCCCTCTCCGGCCATTACACTTACAAAGATGGTTTAAAAAGTTGCCATTGCACTTTATAGAAAAGCACTCTGGATAGCAGCCATACTTTCAAAGCTGTTGCTGTAATGAGACATAATCAAACATGACTTTATTAGCTGGTTCGTACATAACATCTTCTCCATTCCATTACGGTAATGGCGCTGTATGTCAAACATACGATGATGCATATATTTCGCAAATCTTTTTCTGATCTTATTATAAAGTCGTAGGTTGGGAAAATGTGCTTCTATTAACTGCTATAGTTAGTATCTTGTGCCCAGAATTTCGTTTTCCGTTCTAGCTTATCGCTAAAAATAGACTATCTTCAATATAATCTCAAAAAAAAAATAGCAAACTGATTTTGTGAAAACAAGATTTTATTTTGTAGACTTCACAAGATTTTATTTTTGTAGAATCACAAATTCATTCAAAACAAGATTCATTCATGTAAATTTCACAAGATTCATTGTTGTAGCTTTCAGAATAAGATTCATTCTTGTAAATTTCACAAGATTCATTCTTGTAGATTTCAAAATAAGATTCATTCTTGTAGATTTCATAATAAGATTCATTCTTGTAGCTTTCACAATAAGATTCATTCTTGTAAATTTCATAATAAGATTCATTCTTGTAGCTGTCACAATAAGATTCATTCTTGTAAATTTCACAAGATTCATTCTTGTAGATTTCATAATAAGATTCATTCTTGTATCTTTCACAATAAGATTCGTTCTTGTTCAGTCAGACATTGAACTCTTTCATTACTAAATGAAAAACTTTAACAATGATTGATATGAAAGAAAAGTGGGATTCGTACAGCTTTTAAAAATAATACAATTGCTAAAATGGATGTATATTTTACTATACTTAAAATAAATTGATTAATAAATGTATTTGAATATTACACAGATATAATATCAGGTCTCCGTAGCTCCTTTGGTAGAACGATGCCATTTGGTTGAAAAGACTGGATTAGAATCCCATAGGATGCGAAGATTTAGAAGGATTTATGAAGTTGAGACGAGTTAACTTGATCTTTCACACAAAAGTGTCAGGATTTTTGCTCCTAAAAACTCGGATGTTTTTCTCCTCCTACAAAACAGAACTGACTAGATGCAGTTAAATAACTTAAAGACTTCGCAGCTAGGATTAATCGTCCTATCATAGCATTAATCAGGTTAATACGAAACAAGACAGGCTAAGCTTAACATTAATAGAAAGACGAGAGATAAATTGATTAAAATGAATATACTTTTGAATAATTTAATTTCTGAAATCCGACATCGTCATCCAGTAAATAATTCAGATTAAAAGCAATTTAATGTTTAAAAATCAAAGAGCCATCTCTGATCACCATCATTGTCGAGATTTTTAATATGCTCCCAATCCTTAAAAGAGTTCTCAATCTTTCTTCTGATCCTATTTGCAATCAAACATTCTGTTCATATTAGCAAAGAATTATTTGAATTTATCATTTGCGACAAACTGTCGTTGCATAAAGTGGTTCATCTTTCGAACAAATGCGACATCAAGTTTTAATATCCCCTCCTTACTGTGTCCATGTAAACTCCTCCCAGTCATATGGGTGATAAATTCATAAAATTTGCCATAACGCATTCTCTATTATATTTATCTACTTTTTTCCTGCGTTTTATCTTTTGAATACATAATGAAATAGCACCACCACACACGGGAGGCAGCAGGAAATTGGAAAAGCCAAAGATGCTAGAGGCAGTTGAGAGAGAGAGAGAGAGAGAGAGAGAGATGTAGCGTTTGTTTTGAACCTCCTATTATTGATGGCTGTATGAAGTTATTGATCATGTTCGCTCTTCTTGCGTACTATACTTTACATTGCACTGAAAAGGAGGTGGGGGCCTATCTGGGGAATAGGAAGGAGTCAGTCATAAGGAAGTAAATGACATTAGAAAATATAAATCGAGACTTAAATATTTTCTTGTCTAGTTTATAGGGATATTTATAATACAGGGAATTGGTAGTATGATATTAGGAGTTATAAAAGAATTGACGCGATTTCCATTACCGTGCACATTCTTTTATGATAAAGAATTTTTTTTTTCTGGTCGATTATACAGTCGAAAAACAACCAGATAAGCTAACCGAGCGTGGAGAAGAAATAAAAAATGTCTACAAATGACAGAGATAAATGAATTAACAATTCGAGAGGAAAAAAAAACGAAAGAGAGACTTTATACGAATTGCGCTGTGTGAGGGGGTTAGCAAAAATAAGAAAAAAATATTAACAATGGGTGAATAGTGGCAGAAATACAATAAACATTTGCATGAAAAGACAACAATTATTTAATACGACAGTGCCATTCTTATACGAGATAAAAGAATGCATAAGAAATATAATCCCAATCATAGAAAGTATAGAATCGTGGACAATAATGCATTTTATGATTCTCTGTTTTTTTTTTTTTTTTTTTTTTTTATGTCCTAAAATTCATGTATTTTTAGTCCCCACTAAATAATTTGTTTGTGCCAAAAATGAGAATGTAGGTTATTATTATTATTAATCAGATCGTTTAAAACGTTATGCAAAATTTAAGCTGTTAAAGACCTCAAGCAATTTCCATCAATGTAAAAGAATCTTAATTTCATTAACATTCGATAATTTTTTTTTTTTTTAAAGTTTAAAGAAATTTTCGTTTACCAATTACCGGAGCTTAATAAGTCTGCCGGTCTCCACTGTAGATAAAGAAAATGAAGTTCAAATTCAATTCAAGGTCGATGGACGGAAGTCACAACGACGACGTCTCTTTCAAAGTAGTGTTTGCTATTCCAAAGTAGAATGAGGGATGATAATAGGAAGATGTTTTATTTTATAGTGAAGACCTGAAGAAATTACCTCTGCAATTCCTGTGATAACAGGTAGCGTCATTCGTTTGAAACTAAACGTCTGCAAGGTATAATATTGTAACCTACAGGTTTTGTACCATTTTACATAATTTAGTTTCTTAAAATTATTCAGCTTAAACCAAACATGAAATGATTTGAGAAACATAAGATTTCTGAACAAAATTATTAACATTCGTTGAGCCAAAGATTATTGTTAATCACGGTTCATAAAACGCTGCTGAACACGATAAAAATCGCCAGGAACAAAAATGAAGACGCAAGCAAGACGCAAGCAAGACGCAAGACGTTGCTGACTATAAGGGCGAAGCAAAATGCTTTTTTATTCCCTGCTATCTGATAAGGATTACTGTGTGAGGAAAAGTTTATGAGCTAAGAGCTCTGTCTGAGTGGGTGCGATTCAGAGATCTTCATTTGGAAGTAGGATGGCCTTCGGTCTCCTATATTTTGAGAAGTCTGTTTCATCATAATTTGCTGCTTGTTGCACTAATTCATTTGGATGTGAAGAGGACACTGAGAAGAACTTCACTGCTGAAGACTGCAGGAAAGAATAGATGTAGGGGATATTTGTATCCCGGTGAAGTTGGACATTTCTGACGTACCATGGTGCGTTTAATATCATGCGGAGACATTTGTTTTGCACTTTCTGTAGTTTGAGGATATTTGTACTTGAGGTGTGACCCCAGGCTGGGGATGCGTAAGTGATAATGGGTCGAATCAACAGTTGATAAAGGAGCAGTTTTATTTTGGTATCCAGCTTGCTATTCCTATTGATAAGAGGGTAAAGCTGTGCAATGACTCTTGATGCTTTTGAACATGAGGCTTTTATATGTGAACTGAAAGTTAGTTTTCTGTCCAGCAGTACACCCAGATATTTGGCTTCTGCTTTCCAGGGAATCTTGGTATTAAATAGGAAGATATCATCTTTGGGGAATATTGAGTTTTTAGTGAAGAGCATGGCAGTACTCTTCTGAGGGTTTACTTGCAGTCTCCATTCCGAGAACCAGTGATCTAATCTCTGCAGATTTTCTTGCAGTTTCTTGGTGACAAGATGAGGTTTAATAGATCTGGCTAGTATAGCTGTGTCGTCTGCGTATAGGGCAATGATGGATGACATTGGATTGTGCGGAATGTCCGCCATGTAAATCGTGAAAAGTATCTGTGCCAGAAGGGACCCTTGAGGAACTCCTGCCAAGATGCGTCGTTGGGTAGATAATATATCATTTAGTTTGACTTGCATTCGTCTGTCACTAAGAAATGACTTTATAATTTGAACTAGATCTGATGGAATGCCAGCTAAAATCAACTTGTATAGTAGTCCAAAGTGCCATAACTTGTCAAACGCCTTCTCTAAATCAAGAAAAACTGCCCCGGTGTATTGATGCCAATTATAACTTGTGATAATGAATTCTATTAGTCTGTGAATTTGTTGGGTGGTACTGTGAAATTGGCGAAAACCAAACTGTTCTGAAGGAAGGATGTTTAATTTTTTTACTGAAAGTTGAATTCTGGAAAGGATAGCTTTTTCTGCTATTTTGCCCAGATTAGATATCAGACTTATGGGACGATAACTTTGAGGCTGCTGAGGATCCTTGCCTGGTTTGTATATAGGAACTACGTCTGCCAACTTCCATGCAGAGGGGAAGTACTTAAACCTGAACATAGCATTTATTATTGTTGTGAGATATACGATGGCCTTTCGGGGTCGGAACAAAAATGAAGAAATACACGAGAGTAATATACATATCTTTCATATATAGAATATTTAAAGGTGTATTTTGTATTTCTATAATTTTAAAAAGTATACTATTATACATAACTAAATTAATAATTTTAAGAAAAATAAAATAAATTATTTTAATAAACCTTTTAGAAGTAATATGAGTAACATTCCTACGTTCTCAAATAAAATAGCAAACTTTTCATAGATGCGCATGCGTGTCAGCGCATTTATATGTTAGTTTGTCAATTAGTTTTTTACATTTTTTTTACATTTATATTTCTCTCCAATTTAATAAAAAAAATAATGTTCATAGAAAGTTCTCCATACAACAACAACAACAAAAAAAAAAGCATGATCGTTTCAAGAAAAACTGCACTTGACTTTGCTCGGGATAACAAACTATTCATTGGTTAAGTTAGTGTTCACGTGATTTATTCAAGAATATGCAGAAGAAACACCTATCTCCGGTAAAATTATAATTAAAGTTGGGAGTCAAGCTGAAACAATATACACAAAGAGTGTGGAACAACGAGAAAGAATTCAAGGAGATACAAGAGATGGTTCAGCCTCTTGAAAAAAATATACGGAATTCTCTAGGTTGCAATTTCAGGAGAAATTCGATCCAAACGCCAAAGCTGCTGATGACCATCCATCACAATTAAAAGTTATCGCATGCTTCCCGATGAGACATTAGCTTGTAAATCCAATGAACACAACACACGGGACTTTAGTAAAAGTAGCGCACGCGGCGTTAAATCACACAACGTCAAATAGGAAAATCGAGAGTCCCAAGGTGTTTTCACTACAAAAGCGAATTATGTCATAAACTTTTATTGCAAGCAAAGCGTAATCGTTTAAAGAAGAACAATATGGAGCTTAAAGTACTTGTGTTTGTTAGAATACAGACCTACCCAAGGTGCTGCATAGAAACCCTTATTAGCTGTAACAGTAAAATAAAGTTGAGTTTTTGCCATAGAATATATAAGCTCCAAGATCCAACCTTTGGATCAAGGTATTATATCGACCTTTTAAAAGGCACTACATAAAAATAATTAAACAAATAATTGATGAGGACGTATGCTATAAGAGAATTTCTGAAAAAAGTTCACGATAGCCGGTGTTTTTTTATTTAGTAGTGGCATAGAAACCATGTCGCCACCTGTAATTGATAAGAAAGGCTGGCGTGAAGCATTTGCAACTGATTCCAAGGAACCAGAAAATGATGGGAAAGAAGTGTTTAAATAGAAATAAGATAATGTGGGGATTTCGTAAGGGGATGGAACAAAGAAAATGCAATTTATCTTAGTTATTTGTATAGTCTATGTAGACGATGACTGTCCAACTTGTGAATGCAAACGACTAGACCATTATAACAAATGGTCTAAAATCCTAGATCAAAACTGAGGACACATCTTGGGACAAAGATGAGACACCTCAAGTAATAAGGCTTAAGCGGCCACGGAAACTTCACCTCAATGGCTGGAATCAGGAAATATACATCGATTTCATATCTTAATTTGAAATGCAAAAAAAAAAAAAGTGGAAAAGACAGTCGACGCAACTCTTAACTTAATTATTATTAAGAAATTTACAATCGGATATTTTGCAATGTTAAATTATTTATCTTGTTCATTTCATGTTTTTAATATATTTTGAATATATATTTATTATCCTAAACCTGCAACTTGTGAAACTTGCCTTTTTTTAAATTTAATATGTTAATAATCACCTTCATAGCATATTTGGCATCCAAGATAATTAAAATATATTTATTATCTTATTATTCACGGGTATTTTACTTTTGATTTGGACTTATCCACACAGTACAATTGTTTTTATTTTTTCATTCTATGTGGTTCTACTGTGATGTTTAAATTATATTCTGCTCTTTATAGTCTTGATATCTTCTCTAATACAGAGAGAGAGAGAGAGATTAATAAAAAATGCATTAATTTTCATATAGGCTCATGAGCCAAAACATTATGATCACTTCCATAGTAGTGCGTTGAATCTTCATTGGCAACAATATCATGGCTTGCACCCGTACTAGAATTGACTTTAATGGACCACGGAGATGTCCTGAGGTATTCTGGACCAACTAGACAGAATAATCTCCCGGAGATCAGTGACCCAGCGAAGGCACTGGCGTCGACAGGCAGATTCTGCGTTCCGCATATTCCACAAATGTTCGATGAGATTCAAATCAGGAGAATATGCGGCCAGGGGTGCACATGAAATAAATGCATATCCTCTCCGAACCACACTTACACAATGCAAACCTTGTAACACGGGTGTTGTCTTCCTGTAAAGAGTCCATGTGCATCGGGCTACATTGTCACTATACAGTGCAATATCAGCTTAAGTGGTCAAGGTGTGGTCAATGGGGATTAGAGGACCCATGATATACATGAGAATAATCCGTATACCAGGATTCTGCAACTACCAGCCTGCTTCTGGCCAAACGACAGTTTAGATGTAGTTGGCCATAATGTTTTAGGTAATGAGTGTCAAGAAAAAATACTGAATGGATGATGGACAGCGTCAGTGCACGAGAGGAAATGATCCTAATGTTAATAAAATAAAACCCAAGCATTGCATAAACTTCTAGTTTATGCAATGCTTGCGTTTTATTTTAAATCCCAGATTAAATTTTAAACCCCAGATTGCGTCCAGATTAATTAAAATAGATGAGAAGGGATTCAAAAATTAGAAAAGAAATTGTGAGTTTATCAACAAACATTACAAAGCAAGCTCAACCTAATTAAATGCAAGATTTTTAATTCTATTCTTACAAGGATGAGAAAACATCCAAGAGTTGCGACACGGAAGAACTGTATGACTACAGCAGAGCAAAGAAAAAAATTGCACTTATGTGGACCACACGAAGTAACTTTAATAGCAACCTGGTCAGCTTTCAGTGTTATCTGAATGATGATGAATTACAAGCCGTGCTTCCCATGGCATCCACAGTGACCACTGAACACCTGGAGTTGTTTCCAGACTGGCGGTTAGCATGAAGGCAATTGTACCTTCCTCACGGTAGCTGTTTCTGTAACCGGCTTTTGAAGAATGGAGCCACTATTGCATCAATCATATCTCTCTCTCTCTCCTCCGAAACATGCACAAAAGTAGAGCATCGTAGGCCCAGAATGTTTCTGTCTTCTTGACAAATTCATTCATCAGCAACTCTCAGCCAGCTGGCACATGCGCCTTTCTTCGCACAGACGTCACGGCACGTGCTGCACACACACACACACACACACACACACACACACACACACACACACACACACACACACACACACACACACACACACACACACACACTGGAAACCAGATAAGAAAATGGATTTTTAAAAAAAGATGCCACAGTTCTAAAAACACATTAAACACCACGCGATCCGTCTGATGGATGAAAGAGAGAAGGTAACAGCGAAACGAGAAGGAACGGGTATGTGTGTGTGTGTGGGGGGGGAGTAGAGGATGGTTACTCCCTCATAGGTGAACACAGAAGTAGACATGCTTAGATGGCTATCGATGTTTGCCTCTGAAAGAAAACGGGATACTCGAGGCAGATAGATTATCTCTCTCCCTCTCTTTCTCTCTCTCTCTCTTTATCTATCTATCCATCTATCTGTTCGAAATTGATACAGTTGCATTTCATGGATTTGAGGAAATACCTACTTTAACTTGCATTTTTTTTTCTCTTTGCATTTGATCAAAATAATGTTTCGAGTTTTAGATTCGTCAGCGTGTGTTATCATGATATGGTAAAGCTGATAAAAGCTTTTTTTTTTTTTCGAGTTCACTGTTTTAATTCATTGTTCTTCCAAAAACACTTTCTATTTTTATTTAAATTAGAAGACGGTTCTAAATACAGATTAATTACATTTAGCTTGGAATCTTCTTTAAAAATGAAGTTTATATTAATCCTTGTAAACTAAAACAGAATCGTCCCACAGAAGTCGTAATTTATGGTGAGAACAAATTTCTTGCGTGACTGTTCTACTAACTGTTCAAAGAATTCCGGAAAAATGAGTTTAAAGTAAACAACTGCATCTTTATAAGAAAGGTAATTATTAATATCAAGCCTTGATGTTATTTTATGGAAATTTTCTCTGTTCATAAAGAAACATCACCAACTTAAGAGAATATGAGATAGATACGGTTTTTTGTATTTATATATATATAAGAGTGGAATCGACCGTGAGATGCGGTGATTAATATCATTGGAGGGTAATGGATGGCAATGCTGTACCCAATGAAGTTCTAACTGAGGTTCGGCTGTTGCTGTTACCCCCAAGGGCGCTGAGATTCGAGAGTTATGAGTACGCTCTCTTAAGGTTTTTGCCTTAAGGGAGCAATTTGAGTCACCTGGGAAAGTGTTCTCCGGCACGGCCCGCTGAGGGGCTTTGTCGGTGAATGATTTTCTTCGGAATATGAGCGGTTCTGCTCGGTGGTGGTGGTGTGTGGGTGGAAGGCCATCACTGAGTGGAGCCAACGCTGAGCTGGACGGGCTTTCGCCCACGATTGAGTGGCTTAGGGATCGTCCGAATTTTTAGAGACGGCTTTACCTTTAAATATGGCAATGCTTGTAACCAATGAAGTTCTAACTGAGGCTCGGCTATTGCTGTTACCCTCCTGCCATGATCAGAGCTTTAATAGCTTAATAACACCTTATCCCTACACTGTCCTCTACAGATAACGGAGAAGATGAAAAGCATCCTTGTTTCGCCCCCTTTAAGCCAGTCCTTATAAGGACTATAAGAATAATTTAAGAGTGAAAAAGAAAAGTCCTTTTTATGACTTCCAGGGTAACGAATGGCAATGCTGTAGCCAATGAAGTTTTAGCTGAGGCTCGGCTATTGCCGTTATCCATCCATGACTAGAGCCTTTAGCTCAATAACACCCCATCCACACAGATTTTCTTCATTCAGATGACGGGATAAAGAGTCAAGGACTCAGTCCATCTCCCAGTTCTTTTAAGAACGTAATTTAAGAGTGAACGCAGGTGAGAATTTCGTTCCATTATTATTATATATTTTTATTATTTTTAATAGAGTAAAGAATGCTTAACTGCAGAGAAGCCAAACAAAACCATTTTTCCACACAATTTCATCAAATTCGCCCATGCACGACTAAAACAGTCGTTGAATTCAAAACACACGCGCTTCACAGCCAAATACTCTTCAGTTAATCTCATACCCAGCGACTAAGGGAAAGAGAGAGAGAGAGAGAGAGAGATCAGGAATTCACTTGGTCTGCTTCATGAATCGTATGAAAGATGGCGCTGAAATGCGTGAATAATTAACACCATTAGTGGTCGTAATGTGGGCTGGTAATTAGCGAATGTTAAAGCTATACCAAGCCGGGTAATTAGACATGCATTATGGATACGAAGGTGCTGTGCTACAGGAAGTCACTAGGAGGTTGCACAGTTCTACTGGTAGCCTTCATGTTCCCCTCTTTTGCCCTCCGCAGTTGCAACGGATTACTAAAATGAATAGGATTAAAGACTTAGGATAACTTAGTTCGCTACCAAGACTTTTTCCTTCTTTTTTCTTTTTTCTTAGAGAATTAACAGCTCTCATTTGAGCTAAGGCGATAAAAAAAAAACATTTGACAACCCTAATCGAGATGAGAATTGTAAACGAAGTTTGCTTGGATTAAGCATCATCAGAGTTTTAATATAAGCAAAAGATTAGTTTCTATTAAAACTCATTTACTGAAAATCGGGACGTTTTCAGTCAGCTTTCTTAATCAGAATTAGCAGTAAAAGTATTTAATTAAAGCAGTTGTTCCTATGTAGAGATATAGTTAGTCTACAGTTCTTTCAATGCATCTGAACAAATACTTGCCTAGCAACTGACTTTAATGTTTTCCTGTTTTTTTTTTTTTTTTTTCTTGGAGATCCTTTGTTCCACGATGAAACTACAATTATCGTACTATTTTCTCGCCTATATGAATCTGTGAAGAGTTTACTAGTTAAATCCTTAAGAAAATGAAGAGAAGTACGTTACCCATTATGCACTTTTATGATGGTTGTTCGTTGCTTCATTTTACAAAATGCACAGAAAGAAAGCAATGGAGGTTTTATTGCAGCAATAGAAAATTTTATAGGAGGGAAATCGCTTGTCGAGTGTGTAGTTGGAAACATTAAATAAATAGAATGATGGTGCAATGAAACTTCTATGATGTGTTCATGTATGGGATTGTTTGTGTATAAGAAAGAAGGGATGGATAGACAGAGAAAAGAGAACATGAATTAAAAGAGAATTTTGTAAAACAAATCTACGTATTAAAAGAAGTGGGTAAAAGAAAGAAGCGCAATGAATAGAAAATGGTCGACTTAGAATAAAGAGTTAAGGAAAATATGGAAAGAAAAGTGCGCATGAAAAAAAAGAGAGAAGGGGGAAAACGGTTAGACGAGTGGCTATGCGCTTTGTAACCATATGCCTGGGAAATGAATGTCCTGGGTTCGATTCCCGTCGCTGAACTGAGGAGCTTAGGATCTTTCTCAGACAAGTTAGCCAGTCTTGGGAGTGGACCGCAAGGTTTTTCTCCCCAGTTTATCTGGGGTTTTTCATCCCTCAAACAGGCAATCTGGCTTTGAAAACTCAGCGCTTCTACAGCCATAGGATACACCGGGAGGCATAGGACTGGTCACCATATCCTTGAGGTTAAAGGAATAGAAAACCCTCGACACCGCAAGGTAAAAGAGGGAAAAAAGGAAGAAGAAGAAGAAGGAAAAACAGGAGATGAATTCGTAGTATGAAAATATTATAATTATGTAAAAACGAATAAATTACAGACAGAAGAAAGGAGAGAATGAAAATGGGAAACATACATATAATAGGGAATCCTAGAACATTTATAGAAACAATAAAATAAAAAAGAAAGAACAAAGGGCCAATAAGCAAAACTTATGTGGATAAGAAAAAACAAGCGAAGAATATTAAAGATATAGAATCAAGATAAACGAAAATGAACAAGAGATAAATATCGATAAATATATGAAGAGACAGACAAAAGAATTACATACGTAATTTAAAATAAACCAGTTACGAGAAAATGTTTGCCCTATTGAAGCACCTTTGTTCCTTATCTGGGTTCATCGTTGCTAAGCAGATCATTACATCCGCTTACGATTCGGTAGACGGTGTTTTAGTGTACGCCGCAGCTATTAATAATTATAAACGTGAGTGGATAGGCTACTTCAATAAAACAATGTCATATTTTATATTCCTAAGCAATATTTATGACTGCAAGTTTATTCCCTGAAGTCCTAAGTGCACCACCTCTGTTAACATTGTAAAAGCCATGAAAAGTTTATCAGCTTTATGGACTATAAGAGAACTGAGAATGTCCTGGGAGTGTTCTCTTCCTCATCGTTTGTTTATTACAAGCGAGCAGGCCCGAATGTATCCATTAGAGGTGCTCATAATGGTCTTTGGCCACGAATCCCTGAGTCGCACGAAAATGATCATTTATTCCCATAAGGAAGTGACATGCCGCAAGGGGGCAGTAATAGCAATAAGCGGTTTCCTATGGCTTCGTTTGCTGGTAGTCAGTAGACGTTAGAGAAATCTCGGACTGTATCTAGAGTAGATCCGGAAAGATACAACAGATTTTTCAACCATATGGTCCAGTGGGTTGGAAGTGGCTCTTTGGAGTGATTGTATCCGGCGAAACTGACGGAATAATGAAACAAAAAAGGCCGCAAAAACTTGTGATGGCACTGCTGGTCATTCTCATTTCTCTCGCTACGTCACACCCCATCAGCTTCTCGGCAAGCGGCCGGCCGGGACAGTTATAACGGCGGTCGCATTGTCAGCACACAAAATTACACGCATCAAGAATTTGCTGATCAAAATGTCAAGAGGAAACCTTCACCTTTGGGGAACTTTTTTTTTGTCGTTAATGTTCTACGCACGTTTGTCCTTCCAGAAAGAAAGTTTCGCTATTAGTTTTTGCTATAATAATTTAAAATTCGACATTATTGCAGAATAGAAACGGTGATGCTTTTAATTGTTATCTTTTCATATTTAAATCATGTAATAAAAGAAGTAAATTATCTAGTGGATTTTTAAACTGAATTATAATGTGTGCGATTCTGTTTTCATGTTTAGATAAAATCTCATAGAAAACTATCATTTATCTATGATTTTCGATTAATTGCTGGTCGCTTTTCAAAGAAATTAAGCCTGAAACAGAAACAAACAGAACGCCCAAGTGAAATCCAACAATGAGAGAAACCATGGTAACAAACTAATAGCTTCCTCATTATTTGCACAACAATTAACTGTTGAGTTATGTATTTTTTTTATTTCAGACTAATCTCTTCTTTGTTAAGTTAGTTAACGGAATATTTGGTTAATTGATGTTAATTGAGTGTAATAATTAAATTATCAAGAAAAAATTAAGTAAGTTTGAGATTTAAAAAAAAAAACAATTATAAGAATTGTAATATGACAGAAAGAAAACGTAGTTAATAGATGAGTAACAATTACATACCAACAATTTTTAATTAATTTAATTAACATAAGTTAAATAATTACTTAGCTGGTAATACTATAAAAATAATGCTGCACTTGTATATAAAAAATAAAACGTTATAAGCGATATGGGCGCTTTGCAAGCTACTTTCTTCAAAACGGATTGTAAGAGAGTTAAAGATAAATTATAATTAACCGGATTTGCTATTAAAATGCCTTTATGATGATGCTGAACCCATATTTTAAAAGCTATCATTATGGTTAAATACTCATCGCCGAACAATATTTAAACAACCATGTTTAGGCTTAGAAAATGAAGAACGAGGCTTATCATTGATTGAAGGTCATAAAATAGTATCATCCATTCTAGGTAAAGACGCCCATTGACATGCCACCATCAAGGGGTTCATTAGTGTCATATTAAAGCCAAACGAACAAAAGAACGCCGTACAAAATTCCCTCTCTCCAGCGTCAATTACCGACAATTTAACTCTATGGAGATTTAGTACTCATACATATTTCAACTCCGCCTCCAAACAAAAATGACGCTCCGCACGTCGCTAATTACAAAAGGTGTTAAATATTGGTCTTACTTATAATACCTTTTCGCTCTTCTCTCTTTGACGCTTATGTCTTGCCCATTCCTGGGAGCTTTCATAATAGACAGAACTCCATCGTTATATTAGTTTGGCAGAGCAACAATTTGATGGTTATGATTGCGTCAAACAGACGGCAGGTTACGCCCTGATGGTTTATTAGAAACACAGTGCTTCGGCAAAGGGGCCTCCTCCATCGGATGGACGTACAGAAAACTATATTTAGTCGTCATTAACGCTCTAATAACGACCACGCGCGTCGGATATGTGACGAGCGTCCGATTAGAAGGGGTTGTAGATAACAAATGACCCCTTTGTTACGGCAAAGAGGCAGCATTGTGAGTTTCCACTTACAGCCTGGAGTGTTGCGAAAGTGAAAACAAACGTTGACGAGGCGAATTAAATTTAGAAAATCACAATATAAGCTTCTGTAGTGAACAAGGTTTAAAGGATGTCACCGCTGGGAATCGAAATGGAATAGTGGCTACCCGGCCGTGCTTTAGAGTTATGCAGAGAAGCCAATCTCTAGGGGATGAACATCTCGGAGACTAATAATCAGAACAAACCGACTTTCCATGCTGCTACGGAAACAGAAAGTAAATAGAAAGGATGTAATTTTGGATACACATTTGTAATTCAAGATAATACACTGTTATCAGATGCTTCCAGGTGAGTAAATTTAATTGGTAGTTTAGAAATTATAATCCCATCAATTCTCTCGATTCAAGGCGAACAATACATAGATTTAAAGAGCTTATAGGCAATTTGTAGGTTTCGCTTACACGAGATGACAAGGGCAGACTGACAATCTCTTTAGTCTAGAACGGCGTAGATTTACGGAGAGTTCCGTAAGGTCATTATTTTATCAGTTGCTCATACGAAACTTTCTGATAATGCAGAACGGCTTCTCATCGTCAGCCAAAATTTCCCACTTAGTTAAAACTTTTCAAATCAGTGAATTAACAAGCGGATGATTGTTAATCATCTTAAGGTGTTTTTTCCACCTGATCTCCCGGTACCTAGTTATCCTTTAAGATTTCTAAAATGGTACATTAGACGAAGAGATAACGAACAAATAAAACGTGCGATTTTATTTTTCGGTAAGAAAGATTGTTTGAAAAGAACCAAACGTATTAAATCGCAAGAACAAAACTCCTTTTTGCTAGCGTTCGTATCCAGCTAAAGCTATTGACATGCATCAGAGGTGAGAGTAGAGAAGTATTCGTTTCCCAACCACGAAGCCATTAATCTTTCTTCTTCGCTCTCTTGTCAAACACATTAGTCTTTCTGGTCGATAAACTATAGGAAATCTCTCCGTTTTATACCTTCTCTCTCTCTCTCTCTCTCTCTCTCTCTCTCTCTCTGTCGGTTCATTTTTATTCTATGAATGATTCCTCTAAAGTATATTCGTTTCTTAAAGGATATAAATTTATTATAAATGATTTATTATTAAAAATTATATGGTTGCTAAATACAACTTTAGTTTTTTCATATATATTTATATTATATGTCCTCTTTTAAACTGTTTATCGATATACTGCCATCTCTCGGAAATAATTAGTAGTAATGTAACTTATATTTCATTTATAATCTATAATTAAACATTTAAATATTGCAACCTATTTTGAAGTTTTGCCATATGGTCCAACATGCTCCATGTCATATTACCGCAATTATATTATGATAAGAGCTGTCAGAACACACACACACACACACACACACACATATATATATATATATATATATATATATATAAACGATCGCCGTGAATATATCACTCGAACTTCAGCGCAGGAAAGTAGTTTTTTTTTTCTTAAAATTCGAATTTTTAATTCTTCAACTCAGGAAAGTTGCTTGTAATACTCATATTATTTTAGACTATAATACCGCTAGAATTGGATCATAAATACTGATCATGATCATATTTCATAACATGAAATTGCTGCAGTTGTGTAGTATTTTCATCACTTATAAATCTGCATATTACCGGCAACCAGTAACTGAACGAGCAATATTAACTGACTAAGAACTGATTACTGTAAAAGACTTTCATTTATTTTCTTTACAATTCTGAAATTCTGATTTGTCATATGCATTTTATTATTGATAACTTATTTAAAAATATTTATTCTATGTATATTTATTCTAAATTTATTTATTATATTTCTTTATTATATTAAATTAGTTTATTTAATAATTATTTTTATTAAATTTACACTAATTTTTTATATTATTTTGTAAATTTTTCGAATTATTTAACTTTATTATATAACTATAGTTATTAATATTTACATCAACTGTTTATTGTTCATTTTAATTTTCTTTAAGGTATTCAATTTTAATTGATATATTTCTATATTTATAAAATTTTCAGAGTATTATATTATGCAAATGTAGTCCTTTTAATTTCATAATACAATACTCTGACATCTTTTTTAGTTTATCGTTTTTATCACAATTTCTTCTATTTAGAAAACGTAACTTTATTTCCTATTTCTCTTTGAATTTTTTTGTCTATCATAACTCGGACACCATTTTTATTATTTAATAATAATGCTTAATAAGCCTATGCTTTTCATAATTATGATGTTAATGCTAATACTCGAGGATATTTCAATTTCAAACCGTTTGTCGAATTTGTCGAATAAAAATAAATATAAATATAAGTTGTAGCAATAAAGTGGATTTTGTAGATTGTAGATAAAAAAAATAGATGGCACGAAAATGTAGAATCAAATGAACAGGAAAAGGAGAAAGTAGCATGAGGGTGAAAGCAAAGAATCGAAGAACTGTAGTCGATAAAAGAAACAGATGAGAATAAGAGAGAGAGAGAGAGTTATTTGCCCTATAGCCAGCCCCAAAATGAAACGAGTATAATCTACTTTTTTTTGCGCCAAGACATAAACCCATTAATATATTAATGTCCTTGAAGCAGCGAAGAAAACAGTAGTCAGTGAGGCATGGAGTGTAGATGGCGCAACGAGCCTTGCCAAAGAGTGTCATTTAAAGATGATGTATTATATTTGCAGCTTCCCAACAATACACAAGATAGATGATAGAGGAAAAGCAGATACTGATATCAATATCGATTACTTTAGCTTGCATTCTTGTCTTCAAAGTTTTACCGCTAGATGGCACTTTGATCACGTCTGCGATCAATCAACCTCGGTAATATTCGATTTATGAACGTTGATTCTGAGGTTTTCTTTTCTTGGCTAGATAAAAGGTAGATCGATAAGGAAATCACCTGTTCAGAGTGGGTGGATCGGACATTATAGGTGCCTAAGGGTCCTTACTCTTGCGAAATTTCTTTCTCTTAAGAAGGGAGGGTGGATACTCTTTCTTCAGATAAGGAAACCTTCCTTGATTTCCTTTAAGGTAAATTTTAAAGAGATAGTTGGGTAAATGAAGTTGGCGTATCTTCCTTCAAATATGTTTGCAACTTCTCAAAGCACTACCGAAAACTGTCACTTTTCCCATTGGGTTTCGTAGTGTACACTGCGTGTTTATCTGTGTTTTTGCCTTCTTCGCATATAGTGGCTCGCTTTATCTGTCACTCAAGAGCTCAGTTAGTTTTCATACAGATTTTTTTTTAAACTTTTGCCTCCATATGTGTGTGTGTGTGTGTGTGTGTGTGTGTGTGTGTGTGTGTGTGTGTGTGTGTGTGTGTGTGTGTGTGTGTGTGTGTGTGTGTGTGTGTTCAGTTTTATACTTTTCTTCTTCTTCGTATCTGCTTTTATCTTGTTTTTAGAATAAGTTCTGTCTCTCTCTGACTCTTCCATTTATTATGTTACGTATTTTGTTTTTCATATCAGGATGTTGATATTCCAATTATCCACAATCTAACTTCCTATTCATCGTTTTGCTGGCGTTATTTCAATCATCTTGATTCAAATGATTCTTCAGCAATCCATGTAGCGATAAACAACAAACTTATTTCTTAATTGGAAAATACTTAGTCCAGTTGAAAAGTGACCATCTTCGCATGTCATCGCCAGAAAAATCAAATATTATCTTGATAACTACTCCAACAATAAAATAATCGGATTTTTACTTTTTATAGATCTATATAGTTATTATTAAAGTCATTAAATGATTGTAAACCATCCTAAATCGTACATAGCTCAATAGAATTCTTGTATCAAGTCATTTATCATCACAGCAATTGAACATATAGCTGTTTATGGCATGTGCACTGTAAATGCTATTTAGTTATTGTCATTTATTATATATAAATCTTGCCTAATTTTACTTTTAGAAATGGATGTGTTTAATTCAAAACTGATATCGTTTTCTATTTTTATTCGTTTTATACTTTTCTCTTAATTTTATACTATTCGTTTCGCTGATATTCTTAGTTCCGTACAGAATTTCTGTTTTCGCCACCATCCTTTCTCTTCGACTTGGACTTCTTCTTTTCAACCTTCGGTGTCGCACTCTATCACCAAAATCAAGATGAGTTTACTAATTTTAGGCAAGATCCTAAATACCAAATTACGTCAAGAGAGCATATCAGATAACAAGAAAGACAACATGCGAAAAGCACTTAAACCTGTCATAGTAAAAGACAAAAACCTCTGTCTTTTATTTATATTAAGAGAATGGAAAAGTAGCATGTGCCTATGGTTCAAGGAAAGTGATTGGAATTCCGTCGTTTAGGGACAATCAAGAATTTTTCCTCAAAGAAAAGGAGATCCAAGAAAAAATGATAGACAAATCCAAAGATCCACTAATATAAACACCAAAATGTCTATAAATATTTCTTCAAACGACGTAAATTCTTTTCTTACTTTTTGACATCCCTTATGTTGAAGAAAAAGTATCAATAAGCGGAACTAAACAAATACACTCGCACATGGCGAGTAGCTGCATACTGGATACAATAGAATTTTGTAAACAAAATACTTTTTAACTTTAAGAAAATTCAAATACCACTAATCGTTATAGAATTGCTTGGCGTATTGGGGTACATTAAAAAAATAGGTCTTGGACGAGCATTTTTTTGTCTGGAGAGGACAGTTTTGCATAATTTGTCGAACCCTGTCAATAAGCAAATTAGCCATAAACAGGACTCTTCGCCTACTTTTCACAAAGTGAATCTAGTCCAAGTTATCCATCATCGATCCCTCAACAATTTCCATTTACTGAATCAATAACAATACTTCGACACGTACACAGTGGACTAAGTACGGAAAATATGCACTCTCAAATCTTCAGAATGAAATTTCAATTTCTTTTTTTTTTAAATACAGAAATCTCTCCTAGAAATAGCGCGAACGAAATGGTGATGCTAAACTTGCACATTCTTAAGGAGCACATAAAATTCCCAATGGACCAAATGGGAACTTCATTCTCTTTTATGCTTCGAGTGATTGATATGTATCCTTTGTCGCCGTATCCCAGGAGAGGGTATTTGTGTTTATGTAAATGAAAAATTTGGTCAATGGACCATTAAAGGAAGGGGAGTATAGCAAGCAGGCTACTAGCAAATCATTATGAACCTGGAAGCAGACGAAACGTTCATTTTAGTAGCTGATTTTTATTGGTCGACGTTCTACTCGTGTACAACTTGAAATCGTCAATGTGTTTGGTAGGTTATTAGTACGTTATCAAAATTCCACGCACACCACTTTTTCCTTCTCAGGTCTCGCGTCCTAATTTCAACGCCTGTTATGCATGCACTCTATTGTTGGCGTGCGTCATTTTTCTCCCCGTCCAAGCGATCAGTGAACTATTTTTGAATGAAGCCTACAGTTCTAATAGCTTTCTAACCAATCGTTGCTGCTTCAGTTGAAAGAAATCTATTAGATTTGTCCGTCACCGCATATTCGTTTTTTTTCTTCTTTCTTTCCATTTACCACAGTTTAGTGAAATTGGATGTTTTAAATATGATCCAATTTGACTTTCTAATATCTTTTACGAATTTCTCTAAGAAAAGACCATTAACATAGCCTGTTCTAAATTTAAGATCAATGAACATGCTATCGGACACATAAAAAAAGAAATGAAAATGCATTATTCGATTGTTAAGTAGTCATCTGTTATTACAATCTAGACGAATAGAATGTAAAATGTTCTCTACTTGGATATGAACAGCATAATAATATTATATCTGCAAATAAATTGATTTTCTTGATTTTTTTTTCTCCGATAGAGGTCAGCCTTGTAAGACAACTTTCAATACTGCCCAGCCTCTGATCATTTTTTAGACATTGGTGTAATACACCAATTTTAAGCCTAAATATTAGTTGCACAAAATAGGAATATAGTTTTCAGAGTTTTCAGAATTAACTTGGGGAAGAATCAATCGACCGTGAGATGCGGTGATTGATTCATTCAATCCCAATACTCTTGGAGGGTAATGGATGGCAATGCTGTAGCCAATGAAGTTCTAACTGAGGCTCGACTATATTGCTGTTACCCTCCTGCCATGATCAGAGCTTTAATAGCTCAATAACACCTTATCCAAACACTGTCCTCTACAGATAACGGGGAATATGAAAAGCAATATTGCTTCGCCCCTTTAAGCCAGTCCTTATAAGGACTATAAGAATTAACTTGGACCGGGAGGAAAGTCGAGTGATTGATTCATTCAATCCAATACCCATTGAGGGTAATGGATGGCAATGCTGTAGCCGATGAAGTTCTAACTGAGGCTCGGCTATTGCTGTTACCCTCCTGCCATGATCAGAGCTTTAATAGCTCAATAACACCTTATCCCTACACTGTCCTCTACAGATAACGGGGAAGATGAAAAGCATTCTTGCTTCACCCCTTTAAGCCAGTCCTTATAAGGATAAGAATTAACTTGGAGGAATCAATCGACCGTGAGATGCTGTGATTGATTCATTCAATCCAATACCCTTGGAGGGTAATGGATGGCAATGCTGTAGCCAATAAAGTTCTAACTGAGGCTCCACTATTGCTGTCACCCTCCTGCCATGATCAGAGCTTTAATACCTGAATAACACCTTATCCCTACACTGTCCTCTACAGATAACGGGGAAGATGAAAAGCATTCTTGCTTCGCCCCTTTAAGCCAGTCCTTATAAGGACAAAGAATTAACTTGTTTGCCATAGAATTTGATCACAAACTTCGTTCAAAATCTTTGTTATGCAAACAAAATTAGGATCTGCTCAATATCATAGTAGAATGCTTTGATTTTTTGAAAATGAATGTACAATTGTAATTATTGATATCATTTAATTTTATATTTTAAATCCATATTATTTCATTTGAATATTAATAAGAAATGGTAGTTAATAAATAAGAAGATAGAATGATAATTTTAATATTGTAAATGCTTTTTCTTATTAGATAAAAATTGTAAAAATCAATTTTACATAAAAAAATTTTAAAAATTAAAAATTATTTTATCCACCTAAAAATAATTAATATAGTTGTAAAATAAGGGAGAACTATTAGATGCGGTGATTTATACCCTTGAAGGGTAGTGGATTGCAATGCTGTAGCCAATGAAGTTCTGAGGCTCGGCTATTGCTGTTACCCTCCTGTCATGATCAGAGCTTTAATAGCTCAATAACACCTTATCCCTACACTGTCCTCTACAGCAGATAACGGGGAAGATGAAAAGCATTCTTGCTTCTCCCCTTTAAGCCAGTCCTTATAAGGAAGGAATCTAATTAAAAATAGTTTAATACCCTTGAAGGGTAATGGATGGCAATGCTGTAGCCAATGAAGTTCTGAGGCTCGGCTATTGCTGTTATACTCCTGCCATGATCAGAGCTTTAATAGCTCAATAACACCTTCTTCCTACACTGTCGTCTACAGATACCGGGGATAATGAAAAGCATTCTTGCTTAGCCCCTTTAAGCCAGTCCTTATAAGGACTATCTAATTAAAAATAAATAAGCTATAATGTATTATATATTTAGCATGATTAAAAAATATTCAACATGATTAAAAAAATAAGCAGGCTAGTGTGTGCAGTTGTTTCCAACAACTGCACACACACACACACACACACTTAAAATGTCATATTAAAATGAAATTTTAAAATAAAAATAAATAATTTTATCAACCAAATTCATTTGATTATTTGGGACTTCTCTACCATGGTTAAAAGAGCGATTAACTTGAAATTTTTTAATTAATCATTTATATGATTTGTTATGTCATTTTTTTAAAAGTGACAAATAGTATATTGAAATTGAAAAAATAAACCTTACATGTTTGCAAAGGTTATTCCGTAAATAGCTCATTCCAGAATATTGAAACACATCCCACAAAACAAAAAATTGAGCTATTTAAAACTCTGATCATGGCAGGAGGGTAACAGCAATAGCCGAGCCTCAGTTAGAACTTCATTGGCTACAGCATTGCCATCCATTACCCTCCAAGGGTATTGGATTGAATGAATCTCATACTCGTTCCAAAACAAAAAATCAGTAGACAGACAACGGAAAATGAAAATATATACATATAAATATTAGGTGTCGTTACAAAATAAAAATTAACGTTTTTTAATTTTAAGATATTTCATACATTTGAAAATATAAGAACTATAAATACAGATAAACTAGTTTTTTATACAAAAATAGTTCTTTTATATATATTTACTTACTTTTTTAATTAACTTACATTACTCATTATATATGATATTCAGACTTTTTAACAAAGTGATAATATTCAAAACATAGCTTTGATCAGGACGATCTATTATTGGTCAACTTGAATCATCTAACGCTAGCGTAAGCAGCTTTCTACAGTGAAAAATGAGTATCTTGTTGATAACGAATGCATGCAAATTTCCTAAAATGTTAAAACGCCTCATTCTTCCGTGGTGCTACAGTTAACTTGCAATGACAAAAGGGACTTCCTTTTCGGAAACGAAGGTAAAAGCTTGCGGATGTGCTGGTGCACTCCCACACATACACAAACGCATACACACGAGGGTTATTGTAGCGTTGATAAAGTTCCCAGAAAACTCTTCTGTGGTCCGTTGATTTTCGTTAAGTGCGGTCCAAAAGATGCATTCAAAGGGAGATCCATGAATAATTCATCGACATTCTATGACAAAGTGTGAAGGTAGTCAGGGTTGATGCTACCCTTCGCCATCGATGATGTAACGAATAAACTCATGAATATTGAATTGGTTCGTACATTCGACGTAACCTTGTGCGTTTTCTTTTCTTCCTGTTGCCATCTTCAGTTTCCGTTATTCTTGACGTACTGACTGGTCGTAACGCCACTTTGATCGGTACATGTAAAACATGCCTAAGGAGGCGTTTGAAAACTTGAAAAGATGGAACGGATTAACTCGAGTGAGTGAGAGAAAGAGAAAACGATGAACGCATAGCTATAAAGTTGTATTCACACAGAGGTGCGATCGTGTGAGAATGTGGCGGTAAACAAGACATCCAAAGGGAGGTTAGAAAATCTGAGTAGTTCTGGTTGTAATACACAAATCAAACCACCTACTCAGTTAGCAGAACGTCAAAATATTTGTCGGGTGGCCACTCGCTCATCAAGTCACTGATTTTTACAAGAAACATAGTTTAATATGTTATAAAGTTTGATAAGTTCTGCGTTATGCGAAGTGACGGCCACGTAAAGTTTCTTTCTGAAACTTCACATGGCCGTCATAAAAAAAAACAAAGGTTCTGCAAAGAATTTATTTATTTTTTTATATCATTCTGGTTGAGTTTCTGTAATAGCCAGCATCGTTGAATACTGCTGTCATATAACGTGTTTGAAAGTGGTTTTGTGCTACTCTTCAACATCGTCGCTTGGTGAGTTTATTTTCTAAATTTTAGGCTCTCTTTTGTTATCTATGTTGCCTGGAAAAGGTGGAATTAAGCACATTATCTTTTATTCACTATTGGCGCCCGAAGGAAAAATATACATTGTCCGATAACCTTATGTCAGTACATCAAGATGTTTCTTCCAGAGGATATTTATCTCAGTCAGAAATGTCGTTTGAACACAGATGCAATTCTCAGCCCTTTACGGAACTTACTATTTGAAACTGGACATGCTCAAGGGAACACGGACAGCTTTGTGTGCAAGCTAGTGGTACTTCAGCTATCTGTCGTATTAGACTATGACAGCACTGTTACAAGTAAATGCGAACGGAGAATGCACGTGTGTTTTACAATGATCATGGAAGTGTTGAAAACAATTTCGACTACGATACATCCCAGATAGGCGTGTTCCATCGACAATTGCGAAAAGAGGTGGCTTACTTATGAGTATGTTGTCGATAGATGACCGCTCAAAGCAACATAATACGGATTAGGATCTAAATAGGTAAATTTCCTGACCTATAGGTTGGCTGGAGCAATCTCAGAATAAGTCTATGTAGTCAATAAATCTTAGTCCAGTAAAGTAAACAAAAATACGATGAACAAGAGAGACGAATTAATTGGTCATATTAATCGCTAAGCTCCTAAAATTTTTCATAATTTCAGCGTCAAATGTGTATTCGTACTGGCAGTGACCACTTTGAATATTTATTTAACTGAACTGATCAATGTAATCTTTTTGTTTTCCTATTAAGTAATTTTATTTTATTTTATTTTTTTTTTTTGTCAAATCATCAGGCTACTTTTCAAATCTCCATAATTCGGTTGTTCGTAGGACATGTTTTGACTCAGGGAAGAAACAGAAGAATGAATTTTGAAATACTAACATAAAGTCATCGAACACACACACTGTGCATTAAAATCAGCTTTGGACCGGAATTCGCCTTGCCTACTAAAAGCTAACGTGAAGAAGAATCTTCTTACTACTAGTATCCATCCAAGAGGTCATTACCGGGAAGGTAATGACCTCTTGAAGGAATGATTATGAACTAATTCAGTTACGATTATTCCTTTTTTCCAGTGCAATTTTGCAAATCCCACTGTGATCATGGATGTTTGTATCTTTGGGTGTAGATGAAGTTCATTGTCCATTGTGATCCAACCATTATCCTGATTACTAAAGGCCTGAAGTAGCTTAAAATATTCCTTGTAATCCAAATGAGCAAATAAACCAACTGGTGGATGAAGTACCAGATTAGCCACGAGCAATAGCTGTAAAATAGGCATAAGAAACCATTGGTTTGATTAGTCTGAATTTACAAACAAAACATTACTCTTTACCTGTTTTTTTGGAAAGAAAAACCCAAGTTTCAAGAAAATAAAAAAAACCTTCTCTGTATGAGAGTAACTTTCCTTTGGCTAATAAGCCCTTATAAAGGTTTCAGTAGTCTTGAATGTGTAGATTCAAACGGCTTCCTCTCATTCTTAAATAATACTCAAGAAATGGCGTGACGTCACTTTTTATTTCTAATTAACATCCACCTATCGTTTTCATCTTTCCATAGCCCATAAATATCCTGCCCCCACTGCCCTTAACATGTACTTTTGGAAATGCAAAATGCTTTACATGACCACATACCCAATTGGAGAGAAAGAATAAATTACTTAATATATTTAGTTTTCTACTATTCGCTCGAAAAAGTGTTAGTAATGTTTTAAACATCCCTTATATTAAATAAGAAATACCTGCTCAAAACTAATAGTGATGGTTAAATAAATGATTTGCTAACACACACACACACACACACACACACACACACACACACACACACACACACACACACACACACACACACACACACACACACACACACACACACACACACACACACACACTCGCGCGCGCGCGCGCAATCTAAAGTGTTTCCATGGATACTTTACTCGTATCAAGGGCTCTATTTATAAAAATAATGAGATATCCAAGTGAGACAGACCAGAATGCAGTCACTCTATATACAGGAAATGACGTCACTGGAGAGGATGCAAAGGTTTATAAATAACTCTATTAATATAACGGTAGATCTGACTACGAACGTGTTTGGATGGTCTGGAAATATTTGATAAACGCCATAAAAGATATTGAAGTTTCCATAAAATGAAAACGTTTTGGGGTATAAATAAGTCCATAAAATACGTTAGGGATATTACGACCTAAGATTAACCTTAACTTAGCTCTCTGTTGCATGGATCAGGCGAAAAATAAAAAAAAAAGTTTTTTTTCATCTGAATGAGCTGCTTGTATTCAGTTGTATTGATCGCTACAGCTGAGTTATATCGTGTTCTTAAACGAGTTACGTTTTCTATTGGAATCTGAATACTTCTTTAACTGGTAGAGCTTTGTTCATCCCGAACTTCTACCGCATCGTTTACTTCTTTCTACGAACAATCCCACCTAATTAAGGGTTATATTTTCCTTAATGACTGATGTAATTCTCCACTCCAAAAGTCTGTTTTCAAACAACATTTACAATGATTTTCACAATTTAAATTTTCCCGATCGATGCAATAAACGAACACAAAACTCGACTAAAACTTTTCTGCCGTGACAGACATCGTAACTCAACACAATAACTGTCTTCGATAAGACCGCTTATTTTTCTAACGTCTTACAACAAGCGGAAGTTGGCGGCATATCAGATTAAATAGATTAATTAAGATCTCTTACTTCATTTTGCTTGATCGGTACAAGAAGAAGGCGAGTGTAGATGTCAACATGATATGTGTGCCTTTATTATTTATCCCTGCCGAGCCAAAGCGACACATCCAAACAACGAACAACCCACAGCGTTCATAATTCAGAACGAAGCAGTAAGAGAAACGTGGAATCCTTAATTGAGTGTTGCTAATCAACTTATTAAAGTGATGGTTGATATTTAATAAATGGGATACATGAAAGAGCTACCAATAACTCCCGGTCTTGATTAATAAATAAATGATGATGAAGAACCCCCTAACCGAAAATAACTCAACATGATCACAAATTATTCACTACGAATAGTTCGGATAAGTGACAAGCATTGTAGATAACGACGTCTGCATCAATGGATCCTTGTCGTTTATTACATACGAAACTTTTCATAAAATTTTACCGAATAGTAGACTTGGAACGTTTGGGAAATCAGTGATGACTGATTTTTTTAAAAAAATAAAATAAATAAAAAATTAAAATAAAATATGCCAAGAGTAAAATAATGGGATCTTGTTCAAGATCCTACTAAATTTCCGATAAATATTTAGATTTATTAAATTTAACTGCTTATCAAGATATGCCGGTTTGGCTGGCCAAGTAGACATTGCTTCCGCTACCGAACGTAAAAGCTGTGGATTCATTAATCCATTGTAGCATGAATATTTTTAAATGTCTAATGGTGGATGATTTTTATCTCCTGGTGAGAGACCACACCTCACTTAATGGAAGCGTGAAGTACTTTGAGGTACAGTCTCTGAAGCAGAGTTAACGATTTATCTCCGCCTGCATCAGTAGTTCCTTGTCATTTATTAAATGGCATAGTTTTCATAATAATTTTAGAGAATAGCGCCTCTGTGTAGACGTTAGAATTTAGAAGAGTAGTCTGATTTAAAAAAATGAAGTAACTTAACTCAAATACCTTTAATTAATTACTATCTAAACTAATTTTAATTATATCATAGATTTTGTATTATTTTCTATATACACCTTTATCTATATTATAATACACTTAAATAATATTAAAACGTTAATTCATAAGTTCCTCGTGGATGGAGGATTCATCCAATCCAATACCCTTGAAGGGTAATGGATGGCAATGCTGTAGCCAATGAAGTTCTAACTGAGACTTGGCTATTGCTGTTACCCTCCTGCCATTATCAGAGCTTTAATAGCTCAATAACACCTTATTCCTACCCTGTCCTCTGCAGATAATGGGGAAGATGAAAAGCATTCTTGCTTCGCCCCTTTAAGCCAGTCCTTATGAGGACCAATATTTATTTTAATACACCATTTAATATTTTACATAAAGATAATATTTACATTTATATTTGATTTTTTATTTAAGATATATGATATTTTCAGCATTGCAGTAAATAGCTTATAATGACAAGTGTAAATCCTAATGGAATTGAAGTATGTTAGAATAAATTTACTTAACGATTTTTTTTTATTCTCAAAACAACCAATGAACGGTTGTAAACTCATTCTTAAGTTCTTAAAAGAACTGGGCAATGGACTGAGTCCTTGACTCTTTATCCCGTCATCTGAATGAAGAAAATCTGTGTGGATGGAGTGTTATTGAGCTAAAAAGCTCTAGTCATGGCTGGGTAACGGCAATAGCCGAGCCTCAGTTAAAACTTCATTGGCTACGGCATTGCCATTTGTTACCCTGGAAGTCCTAAAAAGGGTTGTAAACTCACTAAAATTTAGAGAAACAATAAATATCTTTATGTAAAATATTGAATGGTGTATTAAAATAATAATTAAATTTAAGATATTACTTAAAAATGAAGTTAACTTTTTAAGATTATTTAGCTCACATCATAATATAGATAAAGGTGTATATACAAAATAATACAAAATCTATGTTATAGTCGAAATTAGCTTCGATGGTAATTAATTAAAGATATTTGAGTTAATTTACTTCACTTCTTTGTCGGATTACTCGTCTAAAGTCTACACCAATGCAGCTTTCTTTTATGATGCAGGCGCCTACATTTAAAAAAAAATTATAATACAAGTACTATAGAAATAATACGAGTGAGAGGGAGAGCTTTCGGATCGCTTGTTGCTATGGTTACGTAACTACTTTTAAAGATTTCTAGTGTTTTAGCTTTACATTTAAAAAAAAAAATGTTTAGCTTGCTATTAACCAGATTTAAAAACTCGTAAACCAGTTTAATCAACAGAAATATATAAAAAAAGTGATTTTAAAAATTCGTGAGACAAAACTAATCTTACATAAAAGGATTTTTCGGATTAAATTGATTCTCGAAATATTTACTCTCTTTTGTTTACTTCCACTTCAGTCATAACAAACATCAAAAACTGCATGCAGCTTTCTACGATCTTCGGAAAAAAAAAAAAATTAAATAAATGCGAAAAAAATTTTAAAGTTACACATTTTTATGACTTGCTTTAATATCTCCCGAAACGAATGCCA
This sequence comes from Typopeltis vanoorti, assembly GCF_054136105.1. Taxonomy (NCBI): domain Eukaryota; kingdom Metazoa; phylum Arthropoda; class Arachnida; order Uropygi; family Thelyphonidae; genus Typopeltis; species Typopeltis vanoorti. Next base: position 115,765,394 of record NC_143553.1, read on the forward strand.
AAGAAAAATGGCTGGACTTATCAAAATTTGAAAGCCCTGGCAACTTCTGCAGAAACCATAAAAGTGGTTATCATACTTCGCTTGTTTTCTATTAAATTTCCTGCTGATGGAGTGAAGCAAGCAATCTGGTTTGATAGACGGAAAATACATCGTGAGATAGTGGACGTCGAAGAGCAATAAAATAGTTGATATTTTGCATGTTACATTATACAAAACTATTAACGCTCGGATCCTGAATACATTAGAAAAATAGTAATTTGTATGTCAATCCTATTGAGGAGCAAAGGCCAAAAGTGCAATTTTAGCTTGTGTTCTCTATGCTTATATTTCAAATTGTAGTTATCTACATTAGTATAGAGGCAACTAAGGATGTGAATCTGTGCATTGTCTGCGTTTTATCTTCGAGGCGCATGAGGCATGTTAGGTTAGGATTTAGATTTCGAGTAATCCAGGCTAAATCATTTGATCTATTCCAGTACAACTAACATCTTTTCATTCAGTCTGTAGAATTCTTTCAGACCAGATAATTATTTATTGATAAATGAAATGTGTCTGGGTGGTGGTAGTGGTGGTGATGGGGACTATATTGATCGATCCAACACAATCCTCAGGCTGTTTTAAAAGTTATTATTTTATTATGAAATTTAGTATTAAAAATATACGTTCTATAAAATACGGGATATAAATTTTGCCTGGTGAAAACAGACAGTGGTCCCGATTTACTTAAAAAAAAACTGTAATGCAAGAAATAACCATTGTTGACAAATAGCGTATTGTCATAGTGAAAACACAAAATTCATTATGTCCATTTCAAGCGATTAAACACTAAATACCAACAACTGTTCGATTGTTAGCATTTTTTTTTAATCTTCTTTCCAGTAGGCACGCAAACGCTCGAGTTATATTCCCACCATTATTCTCTCTGTTTTTCTCTCTTTCTTTCGCCAGTAGAGTCTAAAACACAAACTTGACGAGAGAGTGAAAGGGACAAGGAAACAGATCAGCGAGGTCGCCAAAGAAGGCTGTCACATGGCACAGCTAGTCTCATTGTTGATAAAGTGGTCTTCGCCAGAGACGGTAAAGTGTTGGTGTAGTAGTTAGCATCGATTTTTCCTTTGCCTCACACACACACACACACACACATAAGAGTGGCTGGTGGAGATAAGTGAATTAAAATATATCACAAATTCTGTGTTCTTTCATCTCGCTGCCAGTCTATGGTAAAATGTGATTCGTTCTTTCTAATTTTGAGGCTAAGAGTGTTACAGGGTGGTTTTGTAATCTGCGATGTTGACAGCAATGACAAAGTAAAAAAAATAAAATAAAATAAAAGAAGAGATCTTAACCCCTTGCTTGTGGAATATAACGCAGTCTATTTAGAATGCGTCATCTCTCTCTCTCTCTCTCTCTCTCTCTCTCTCTCTCTCTCGTTTCTTTTCTGATTACATTTGCAGAACCTGCTGAAGGATGGGGAAGATTAAGAAAAGGCAGGAAAATTATTTTTCTAACTTCAGACACATTCCCAATGTTCACAACATATGTAAATTTTTCGATGTGAATTAAAAATGAAAATACCGAGAAAAAGAACAAAACAAATCGCATTCTTTTTTGTTGTTTCAGTGTGTGTGTGTGTATGTGTGTCTGTGTGTGTGTTGCTTCACAAGAGAAAGTTACATCGAAGGAGGCTACTGCCTTGCATAGCTTATTAATATTAATGAACAAAACACGAAGGAAAAAATAATACTATTAATAATTGAAAAATCTGTCATTAATTTCATTAAGGACAACCAGATGTCGCTGTTTCCCATTTATGAAATTGTTTGGCTGCATCTCAGTTACGTAAGTATTCTCAATGTGTTATTATTACGCCAAAGAAAATAATCCCACAAATAACAAGAACAACAACAGAGAAAAAAAAACAAATTCTTTCGTCAATTGCCATGGATGTTGAACAAGAATGCATGTATTTAATATTTTGTACTCCGCTAACGTCATTAGCAGGGCGTCCAACTAAAGGATTTATGCCATTGAGCCTCGAAAGTTATCTAAGCCGATTGGAAGATGCATCCGATTTAATCAGAGCTCAGAAAGAATTCTTCTTAATGAGTTTACCTGCCTTCTATCGCTTTCGAGTATAAATACGCTTACATGAAAGACTCTTTAAGAAATTTTTCTCTGGAGCTCAAGATTTACTTTGTAATCTGCCTAAATATTTTGGAGAAGAAAAAAAAACATCTCCAGAGAAACATTTAAGCCGATCTATCGAAAATAACGAAATATTTTTGATCGCTCCGTTGATTTTTTCGATCAAATGAATGCCAAGTATGGTTATTAGCAAAGATAATAACCATACTTTTCCTAATATGAAGAACATTAAAAATTCCCCGATTAACGGCTTGAGTTCCGACGATTTTTTTGGTTAACAAGGAAATTATTAAATTGGTAATAATAAGAAAAAAATAATCCGAGTATATAATATGATGTGAATTCCATACACAGTTTCGCAGCAACTTCTTTAATTATTTTTACGTAAATCAGAGATTAAAAGTTAAATATTTAACATATACAAATGGAATCCGAGAGTTTTATGGTCTTACTTTAATTAGTAAATGAAATAATTAAAAGAAAGGTGCTGTATACAGTAAATCATGCTATTCATGTTTTGCTTAGATTCTTTATAGGATGTATTCGACGAAAAACGCAATAAATAAATTACAAGAAAACTAAAAAAGTTGCACCGCTGACTTCACTGGTTCTGCTTTTCTGTTTTTTTTTGTTTTTTTTTGTGTGTATGTGTTTTCTGCTTTTACCTAGATCATCTTCTAATGTAACCAACTTCACTGTTCAACTAATAATCGAACCCATAAGATACATTTTTTCCAACAAAAGTCTCATTAATCGCAAGATCATCCTGTCATTTCTTAAATCCTGTAATGCAAGTAAATTTGACTGAAACTAGATCTTAATTCTCTCCGGATCTATTTCTCCATAAGAACCTGAATAGAATATGGGTTCTCTTGAATATCAGCCGGAAAAACTACTTCAAATAACCAACGTTTTTTTTTTTTTTCATTGAACAGGACGTTTATGGCCTACATTAAGCACACGATCTTGGTGGCATATTTTACACTAATTTATGAGATGCTTTAGTATAAATATTCCTTCATTCTTTCCTTACCTAGATCATATTTTTATGTAACCAAGTGTGATAACAATACCACTCTAAGTGCTCCTAACATTACGTTTTAAAGGAGAGAGAGAGAGAGAGAGTTTGATTTTGCCAATAAGAAAAGTATATTGGTTTATCATGTGGTCATGATGAAGTTCGGGTTGTAGCTTTGCTTACCAAATGAGTAAATCGAGTTATAAGTCTCATTGTGACATTGGTCTTTTAGAAACTCTTTCCAGAAAGCTTTGGAAATGTATTAGTAATAAAACGCAATCAATAAACAATGAAGTGATCCATTATTATCTAAAGATAAAAAGCCGCTGAACTATAAATCATCCGATGTAACACCACTACCACTATCTTGATTAAAGCAGGAATTGTAGTTATGTAGTATGACGTGAAGACAACTAAAACCAGGACGCAAATGTAATATTATCTTTCTGTGTGTGTGTGTGTGTGTGTGGTCAGTTTGCCGCTAGAAAAACCTTAGATTCATATGAAATTGGCTAACTCATCATTAATTGATATACCCTTATAAAAATTCCACATACCAATAGAAGGGAGTCGAACCCTACTCTGGGTCCGCGCGGTTAGCCAAGTGGCTATGCGCTTCGCAACCATATGGTTGGGAAAGGAGTGTCCCGGGTTCGATTCCCGTCGCCGACGTGAGGAGCTTAAGGATCTCTCTCTCAGACATAGCCAAGTTAGCCGGTCTTGGGTCTAGACAGCAGGGTTTTTCTCCCCAGTTTATCTGGGAGTTTTCCACCCGCAAACAGGCAAATCGGTCCCCTGAACGCACATTGATTACAGTCATGAATACTTAGAGGTATAGGCTGACCATCTTATCTTCGCATTTCGGTTACGAAATTGAAGAATGCTTCGAAAGTTGTGGGTTAAAGTTAAAAGGCCTGTTAAAGCCGATGGATAAGATATAAGAACCCTACTCTGGAGAAATCCGAAACTGAGCCAATTATAATCTTTGGCCCACCAAAAACTTATTACAGATTGTCAACAATCCTTCTTTGGTGCAGTTAACTTAAAAAAAAAAGTATCTCGAGTATTTTAAACGTCTGTAGACTGGAAAAAAGGACTCATTGCTCGTATGTTTTTCAGTACGAATAATTCTACATTAAAATTAAATTCAAGTTGCTGCTGTGCAAAGTGTTGATCATGATAAATGAAAGAAGGAGATATCTATATGTACACCAGGGGCGAATATTCCGGGTGTGCTAGGTGTGCGGTGCTCATCCACGAAATATCAGTATGACCCATATTAAATTTTTGCATTTATTCCCGTTAAAGACTCCCCCAATTGTTTGCAGACTTTGCGTGAGTCCTAAAATTAAACACAATATACTAATGCTTCATTGCCCTCTTCACGAGGATAACGAAGCATTAGTGCTTCATGAAGAGGTCACTTTTCGACGCGTATACATTGCGTCACATTCGCGTTAATAGCCCGGGTGTGCTTTCAAAATGCACACACCTTTGAGCCCTTTGAAAAGATGTGAAGAGGGAGCAGCAGGTCAAATAATTAACGTTTTAGTATTTGTAAACCGCTGAGAAGGCGAGGCTGGGTGAGCTAACATTTTGAGCTCAACCAGCACCTAGTGGCTGTGATTGGTTATTGTGTCAACCAATCCAATTGAAACTTGTCATGAGTTGAGCGCTTTCTATATCCGATGGCTGTGTTACAAACAGCTGTTACACATGTTTTTTGCAACTGAAAATTTGAAAGTGGATGTTAGAAGAAAAATGCTAATTGTTTTTTTCTTTTTCTTGTGCAGTATAGCATCTGTTAAGGTTGCAAAGTTTTTTAACGGTATAGAGACATTTTATTGTAGTCTTCGGAAACAACAGACATTAAAAAATATCTATTCCTGAATAAAACTGAATATTCTGTATATTATAAGACGGTGTTGATCTACAACAAAATACCAGCATATGTGAGATTGATAAGACAGAAGAACCGCTGATACTTAAAAAAAATATATGATGAATGTAGGATTCTTGAAAGTGTGGATAATTCCGATAATGATCGGGTGTTATGTATACTGAGTCTCAGTAAACAAAAGAAAATTCTTGGAAAACGGAGCGAAATATACACAAACCAGAGAAATACAAATAACATAGGCAACAAATTTTACGAAATGATTTGCTGCTCCATTAAACCATATTTATTTCTGCAATACTCTCTCTCTCTCTCTTCATAATTTTTTTTTTAATTATGCCATCATAAATTCACTTATTCATGTTTAGACTTTTTCTGATTTGTGAACAGTGACCATTTAGTTTGTCCTCTGTGTCTAGTGAGTCACTGAGTGAATTGGAAGTTTATACTGAGACAAATTTAAACAGAAAAATACATTTTTAAAAGGTAAGTGTATGTAATTCAATATTATGTTACTCGTTAGTTTTATGATTTTTTTTGGCTTTTAAATGAAATAATATAATTTAGGATTAATTAATGAGCTGATGTTTAATAAAATATGCTGGTCAATTTTTTTATATATGAAATTGTACTAAAAACTAGTAATTCTGAATACCTTTTTTTTTCCCCAAGAAGTAAAGATCATTAAAATCGATGCAAAATGAAACTAATGTATTTATAGTTTACATCGACAAATAATTACATAAAAAAGCTAAAAGACGTTTATTGATGTAATTATTTGTCTCCAAGCTCACCCCCCCCCCGGAAACTTTTCTGCTGACGCACGCCAATGCATACGATCAAATTGACGAGAACTTTTGCAGGGCACACGAGGCCACTGATGTTCACATTTATTTTCCAGCCTTTTTTTTAAACCAACAAATTGGATTACTGTCTCTTCTTAAGGTATTGGAGAAGCAAATGAAAATACTTATCGATTTCTGTTGATCAAGGCAGTCCATCTCGATAGATGACAAGGTAAGTACGAAAAAAACTTCTTGTCGAACCAAATAACATTTTACATAGAGCCCATCCAAATTACAACAGTGATTTGAAAATGAACTCTGATCACATCTCGAAACGTTGGTAATAAGGTTACTTAAAATGCAGTCCGACAACCAAAGTGTTGGAATACATCCGGTAAGTCCTAACGCAAATAAGAAAAACGAAATTTGCCACTAAAAGAATTTTTCAAGAGGATTTAATCGGAATGCATAACAAGAACTTTTTTTTAATTTATATTTTTGAAGAGTTCATAGTTTTTAGCCCCCTTCCTCTTACCTATCTGAGAAACACTTATTCGGTAAATATTTAACGATGTTGGTTCAAATCTCCGGATAATTGCGGACGCTTTCGCATTTTTCCGTTTTTCTCTTTAACTGAAGTTTACAGAAATCACGCCACTTAGTTTTTAAGACTTTTTCTCCCGTCATCCCCTAATCTAATTCTTAAAATGTAGTCTGAGGGACGAACTGTTGCTCGTTCGGACTTAGTACCATTTCCACGTAGTTTATTAAACTTATTAACTCGCATTAGGATCCGAAGCGACGATAGATGCATGCTTGGCAATGTTTATCTTTAAACTAAGTACCATTTTTATGGTATTTAGGGAAGCAAAGAGTTCAACTTACTATGTATTGATTAGTTAAACTTTATTTCTCTAGCTGAGACACAAAACGTTAGAAAAATCACGGACGTGTGGCATTTGCCGAGATGCAGTGATTTGATTCGTTGCAGGAGGTAGTTGCTCTGGTGTGTTGTTATTGAGAAAACGCCCTCTGGGGAGATTTTCAACGGAACACGTTTTAAATCTCTGAACTGTCGAAGAGAAAGTGAATGGGCTCTTGTGGCCTGAGGGGAAGAAATCACTTTTAATAAGATTTTGCGAGCCTGGCTTTCTAGACTTTTCAAGGGTGACATTGTTTTAACTGACTCTTCTTTTCTTTGGACTTAACTTGTATTTCACAAAGAATGATTGCGCCAAAGTGCTACTTCTAAAAAGAATAAAAGAAAAAAAAAACACGATTTATGGCGCAATTCTAGTACTTGTGAAAGGTATCAGCTTTATTATTCTGAGAAAATTCTTTTGCACAACTAATGGAGTGTTTTAAAGAAATAATCATAAAAATAATTCATTGTTAGCTAAAAATGAAATTAACATACACTTTGAGTGCTTTACAACAAATAAAACAAACTTTATTGTTGGAAAGAACTGAAATAAACATGCGCGTGAAGAACTGAAATAAACATGCGCGTGAAGAACCGAAATAAACATACGCGTGAAGAACTAAAATATACAAACACGTGAAGAACTGAAATAAACATGCGCGTGAAGAACCGATATAAACATTGTACGAACAATGAAATTTAATCTATTAGTATTTATTAGTATTTATTTCTTTGCAATAAAATTCAGAAATAATCTCCTATCAATTGTGTCTGAAAATCTTATTAAATGAGTGTCTGAAAATGTTAAATTAGGACATTTTAAGCTGTCATAAATTTCTATCCAAATTTGTCAACTATATGCTATTATTCTAATAATTGTAAACTGTTTTTTTTTTTCTTTCCATCTCTTTAGACTGTAGTCCTTTTCAGTCTCTTATTAAATGCCTTTTCTAAAGCATGCAATTAGCAACGCTATTAAAACTGAATGACATTGTAAAAATGGGACTAAGTTAGCAACTTTTCTAGGTGGTGGAAATAAGTCAACGCAACTGTTATGAAACGTTGAGCTCTGTTCGCTTTAAAATAAAGACGTTTAAGTTGGAGGAAGCAATTAGTAACTTGTGACATTCCTTCTAAGAACATTAAAAAACTTAATCCCTAATTAGCGAGAACATTAGTCTGGAGAAAGTGAGAGAGAGAGAGAGAGAGAAATGGAACTAATATTTAAGAGGTGACTAGAAACAAAAAAGCACAACTCTATTATTCACCTTTACAAAGCTGTTTGGATAGAAAGAATTGAGGCAGTTAATGCATCTCTCTCTCTCTCTCTCTCTCTCACTTTGTTAGAGAAAGAGAATTTATGAAGGCGAGTGCATCTGGAACCTTTCAATCATCTTTGTAACGTAAATATTACATGAATTACATAAGAAAATGTTAGAATATTTACAACGAATGTATGAGCATTCTTTGAGAATGCTATGAGATATGACATTCACACACACACACACACGCGCGCGCGCGCGCGCGTGTTTTAATTATCACTTGTTGCTGTTATTTATTCTATCGTAAATTATTATGAAAAATGTAACGTAAATATTACATTCTATTTGTCAACCACAGGAATTTTTTTAAGCTTTTCTTCGACCGGTTCCCGATTTAGTGAAAACCTGGTACGATGAATTCAGTTTTCCTGCCCGGAAACACGATTTTTTAATCCCGCCACTAAAAACAAAAATCGAATATAAAACTCACACTATTTCAGATAATAATATACAGTGATAGGGTTAGGCACGCCACAAGATGGCGGTAGTTGTCTGCCATACTGTCTTTCCCGGATGCCAATTAAAATCATTGACAGTCTTGGCAAAACGGTGTATAAATGGCTAAGGATTGAGCTGATTTTCTCCCCCCTTCCCCAGTCTCGAAAAGTTCATGTAGGGTTAAACGGCATCGTCTGATATACTATATGCTAACGTATAAATGTGTATATATTTATGTGTTAAATATGTGAGTAAAAAAATAAAAATAAACGGATAGGTGAGAGTGGAGAAGATTATGACTGTGAGATTGGTTTCACACGAGTTGTCCTCTTTCTCCCTCACAAATAAAAAAAAAAAAAAATTCGAAGATTCATTTATAATACGTAAGTAATACTTACGTATTATAAATGTCTATAAAGTTCACCTTAAATAATCTTATGAAGATTATAAAGTTTTGTTTTGTTATTCTGTTTTACAATTTAAACGAAAGAATAGTAATGAATAAATCCTATGAAATTTTTCAAAAAAAGTGAATAAAAAAACAGAATAATATGGATCAAAACTTCATTTTATAAGCGGATAAATTTTTGGATATAGCTCACTAAAATTGCTTGATAGATGTTAAACCAGTATCCTTCATTTATATTGACAGGTCTGTGTATTTATTCAAACGTTTGCTGTTTGAATAAAATCGCCCAAATTATCTTCAGAAACCCTTATACATGATAATGCCCTTTTCATACTACCGCCACATCTGCAACAGTAGTTTGAGGAAAAAAGGAGAATTTTTATTCTTTTACTGAAAATCAAATGCTAAACGAATCAACATTCTGTGATTAGACTAGTCCAGTTTAGAGAGAAACTTTTTAAGATTTCTGTGTTTGCTTATAAAATCGCCATATAAATTCTTGATAAATATATCTACCGCAAAAATCCATACAATTTTTAAATGAATTTACATTCAGAAACGATTCTCCCCCCCCCCCACAATCTCCAGTCTTCAGTGACAATCTGATCATGCTGCTCAATGTTCACTTTATTTCTACTCACCTCAAAATCCAACGCCTTCTCTTCAGCAACTCAGCCTATCCCGCTTCCGTAAATTGTTGCAATGTTGCTTGTGCCTAACATTTAATAGAAACAGTCTACCGTCTTCAGGTTGTGCAAATAGAAATATTTCACCTTCTCTATGAATGTTCTCATTCGGACAAGGATTTGCAAGTTAATACACAAGTAAATATTTTGTAATGGCACACAATCTCGTATATAGCTAGTATGCGTTTCTTATCAATCAGTTACAGTGTTTCACTCAACATTTCTCTGTTTTTATTATTCTTTATGTTGAAATTTGTATCTAAAACCAAATGTGATTGTGGTTTGCTTGGAGAGGTGCCAGTCGTAAAACGTTCTGAAGCACTTTAATGCCAATTGGTCTTTAAAAAAAAAGTCACTTTATGAGATTTTATTGGCATGCAACTACAATAAGAATGTTTATATTTCTCTTTTATACCGTTGTGTATGCACTCCTACAATCCTGAAAAACAAAACAATTTGGAAACAGGATTCATTATTGGTTTGTGAGCCTAAGTCTCCAAGTTTCATTATAATCGTTGGTAAGTTGGGGTTGGTTTTCAACTCTTCACTAGCACATAACGGGTGGTTAATTTGTTAGACTTTCATTTGAGATTCAGTCATTAAATGCTAATGATATATAAAAGATGATTAGCTGTTAAATCACTTATTTTAATAAATACATTATTATTATTGTTTGAGCAAAGAAAACTGGTTATTAAAATTAAACACGTTAGTATTCTAACGATATAAATACGTCATTAGTGACATGTTTGTATCGTTAAAAAGGGCAAGAAAAACTTATTCGAATTAATTTCTTCTACCTGGTGTAAGGTCAGGCATGTTATGTACAAATGTTATGTAGAAAGCTTACTTACGAGGTATGTAGGCAATTCGTTTGCTGTAATTGTACGATGTGCCAGGCAGTTTAATGTTGCAATCGAAAAATGTGAGTCCTTCGTGCGATAGTTCACTTTCGTGCAAAATAATCGTCGCTCTCACCGTATACATTTCCTGACTTTCATCATCGTCATGTTTATTGACAGTTTTACTTTTTTCACCGTTTTCTTCTTCATGTCCATTGCCATTTTCATTATTACTACTCTTTCCATTTTCAGTTTCTTCCTCTTCCTCCTCCTCCTCCGCATCTTCTGTGTCCTTATTTTCCTCTTCTCCTGCATCTTCTTCCTCTTCATCTTCCTCTTCGTTGTTGTTCATCTCGTTTGTTATTCTTCCTATTTGTTGAGCGTCCTTAGATGAATTTTTGTCATTTTGATTTTTACCATTGGCAGCTGCATTGTCTTTATCGTCATCGTCATCATCATCATCATCATCCTTTCCATTTTTATTATCATCGTTGTCGTCGTCATCGTCATCATCATCAAGACCAGAAACACTCAGCTCGGGATCTTCTATTAGTCTGGGATCGACATCTGTGGGCCCCATCTGAAAAAGTTGGATTTCAGGAAGAGGGTAGATGCCATCAGCTTCGCAGGACAAACTTAAAGTCTTTCCACTCATTCTCGTGTAGTTGAAGGAAACATCTTTGGCAGGAGCTGAAAAGAACATGGCATTAAGCAATACATAAAATTCAGTTGCAAGCTTTCATAAAATTTACGTTTAAATAAAACTTATCCTACATTTAAAAAAAAATGTTTTGCTAGCATGAATAATCAGGATGATAATTTTTAATGTTAATTTTGATCAACAATAACATTTAAAAATTAATATAACCTCGTGTTAAATAATAAATATAAGAACCACATTTAGCAAATCGATGAAATTTAGGTTGAAAATGACAGTCATGCGCAGTAGATGTTCCAAAAAATGTTGATTTCAAAACCAATATTCTTGGATAGCAAACGCGTCAAAATCCCATAATTCCTTTTGTTCCATTTGCCTTTCATGTTGGATTTCAAATCTCCAGTAAGATACATTACTTAGATTTTTTTTTTTGTTCAAAAAAATGCGATGATTTTTCTCGTTCTATACGCAAGCAAATCTTTTCCATTGCATTCCTTAAACCTTTCTCTCCGCTCCAGCCTGGATTAAAAGGAAGGCGATCACTTGCTTGGTTTCGTCCCTGTAAAACATGCCCTTTCCTTGTCAGCGAAGCTGCAACAGCTGGTGCATTGGCACAAGGATATATTCCTCCCGTTGTTCCCCCTTTTAACCCTCCTCCTGAATACCTTTTCCATCCGTTATTTTCAAGTCACATACCTTTCGGATATAGAGGGCGCCACTATGTTCGCTCGACGGTAAACTAAAGGATGGGAGGACGTTAAGAGTAGCAAGAATCTAATTATGTAGCACCTCGGTTATAACGTAAGAGGGTGTTTATTCAAGCTTCATTTCTCCCTCGATGTTATGAGGGTTGTGTCAATTTTCAGCCTGTTTGGACGGAAATATAGGCAATTAATAAAGTTCTGCAAGTGTAATATTAAATTCCTAAATATTAAGCTAAACTGCCAAAATGTTGGCCTTGGGAATCAAGTCTGTGATGATGGGAAATGCTGCGATGCATTACACAGCAAAACGAAGTTAATCAAACTTCCGACAGATGGCGTATCGATATTAATTGCACTCCAAACAGCGCTGCTCTCTAGAAAACAAGTGGACTTTTGACAAATAATTACTAATTATGTGTTAATGCCTCTGGCACACATTTATAAACACAGATGGAGATATGTTGAGAATACTTCGGTGCAAAAGAAATGTTTTAATCATGTGAGCCTAAGGAAATAACCAGTCAGTGAGTAGATTATTGTTGATTGCACTTTCTAAAAAAGTTGGTATCACCGAGATTCCCCAGCGGTAAGTGAATCTACTACTGCATTGCCGTTAGGTCTCTCGACCGAATGCACGAAGCCTCCTCAGGTGATGCACGATTGGGAGTCCTACTCGACTGTCTGACAGGTATCTCTTTGCGATAGAGAAGTGCCTTGATACTTTCTGATGGCAGTATGTATTACCGGAGGATATGCAAATACTGGGGTACTTTGTACACACGCACGCACGCACGCAAAAGGAACGTCTTCTGTGGGACAGAAACAAGTGGAGAAAAGAACGATAGTTACAAAAAAAAGTAAAAACAAAGCAAGAGTGAATCGATTGCAGGAAAATAGAGAGTAGAAATAAACAAAACGGAAAGAAAATGAAGAAATAAGTAAGCAAGAAAGAACAAGAAAAAAAAAGGAACATGAGGAGGAGATAGAAGAAGATAGATAGGAGAAGTAAAAACAAAACGGGGAGAGGATCAACAATGGAGAAAAAAAGAGAGAAATGAAAAGGAAAAGGAAAGAGAGAAGGTGAAAAAAAAATAAAATAAATTCTCATTAACTGAACCTGTATAATTCAGAGCTAAACGTTCATTTTGAGCTCCTATAATAAAAAAAAAAAAAAAAAAATATATATATATATATATATATATATATATATATATATATATATATATATATATATATATATATATATATATATATATATATATATATAAGCGATAATGTGAATGAACAACCATATCGAAAATTCGATAAAAAAAATAAAATAAAATGTTACCATTTGCGGAAAGCATGTCCAAACCTGAGCACTACATATTTTTATTAGCGCTGCATGATGTGATAGCGATGCTGGTGGGCCCATCGGAAAAGCAATAAAAGACATACTTTAAATTCTGTTGCTGTTCGGTGGTTGTTTCTGTATTCCCGTCATGGAGCAGACACACTTGGAACTTTTTTTTTTCTTTGCCACTGCCATTTCAGGCTACACGCAAGAATGAATGTCATGCCACTGTTTTACGGTTGCTTCCTACGGTTATCTTATTATCACTATTTTGGAATCCAACCACGTCAAGTCTGTCTTATCCAACCCCCTAGAGTGCTTCAAACCCTTCTATTTTAGTTATTTTTATAGTAATTTTCGTCAGGCGATTTTTATACTTTTTAAAATAGTTGTGTCAGTAATTAATCTTTATTTTAAAAAATACCCTTAAGCCTATTTAATTGGCCTTTTCTTATTAAATTAGGTTTAGTTAAGCTCTTATGATTAATAGACAAGTAAAAGTCTTAACTCGGAAAAATAAACTTAAAGCAGTTAAATGAAGGATTCCTTCATAATTAGACTTATAAGCCTACATAAGTAAGACTCCTTTTGAAAAGAGGCCTAGTTAAGCCTAATTAGGCTTAACTAGGCCTCTTTTCAAAAGGAGTCTTACTTATGTAGGCTTATAAGTCTAATTATGAAACGAGACTTGGTTTAGCCTAAGCCTCGTTTCATAATTAGCTTTAGCTAAGCCTCTTTTCAAAACTAGGTTTAACTAAGCACTTATGTAAACCTGGTGTCATAACTAAAACTTTAATTTAACCCTAGTTAATTCTTTTAAAAGACCGCAAAGTACTTTAATATGCAAAAATTGAATTATCTAGAAATAACATAAATAAACCGAAAAGAATAAAACCTAATATCTTTAGCAATTTCATCGATTGTTATTTTTCTCAAAACTATTTCCTAATTAATTATGTCAAGTTTATTATTTTTCAATTAAGGAGTTCACCTCTAAGTTTAAGTTTTCCTTACTGAGTTTTCAAAGTTACTCGAAGAATAATCGTGTCTTTCGTCAACTACAATATGTTTACAGAATAGAATGTGCGTGTATGGGGGTGGGTGGGAAGGAGGGTTGGCAAAGAACTTCGACTCTAGATGAAATCAACAATGATGATTTTCTTGGCAAGACAAACATTTACAGTTCGCTCCTGTCATTGACGTTGTATGCGTAGCTTCTTGTTGCATTGTTGAAAAGTTGGGTGGAAAAGTTGCAAGAGAGTCCTCGTATACTCAGATTGTTGTCATTCTGTCATATCTATAAAGGATGCGGGAGGTTAATTACTGTTGAAAGCAACTAGCCCCGCAGAAACTCATGGGAAAATCTAATTGAATACCCTAGAAGAGTATTTCACGACAGGCTCATTATTTCTGTTAATTAAACCATGTCAAGAAGAAGTTTTCAAAATATTCTCGGCAATGTTCGTATGTTTGTTCTATCTATCCACACTTAATGCAAGTTTCCCTCGGAGTTGACAAGGCAGAATGCTTTTCGCTGGAAGATTGAAAAGGCAGATACTAACTATGGAAATTGAGACTATAATAGCTAATGACAACAGTGGGCATCTGAAGAACTTGGGAGTTATCATTTATGTTTACGAAAGTGCTTTCTATCTTTATTTTTATTCAAAACAATCCACTTTATCCTGGATTTCTGGTCTTTTTTTTTAATTCATAGACATCTGGTTTTTTCGTACTCAATAATTCAGTTATGGAAGACCTCCAAAAGGTGGCGCTACTCATTCTTTGTTAGTGGAGTTCTCGTAATTAATCTATTGTGTTTAAAGTAAGCAGATTCCTCATCTTTGGAGTTGTTTGTTTTCATGTTTGATTTAAGTAATCACTTCAGAGAAGCCTTGGGAACACACCGACCATGAGTTAGATACGATGGAATGTTGCTGCAACAATATACTCGTACATACATACAGTATGCATACTGTATGCATATTCATTTTATGTAATGAAGATTGCTGCATGTGTGTAAGAACCTGTATAGGTTATGTTTTTCTGGTTGTTTCGTTTCACTTAAAACACTGATCTATTCTTATTTCCTTGCACACTAGATGTACATTTCCAGAACGCAGTCTACATTAGCAACTTTCAAATGTAATAATGGGCCAAATCTTTATACGAAAATTAATTTTAATACAATACATATTTCTTTTTTTCCCCTTCTTATTTATCTGTATCATCATACTCTAAACAAATAAATAAACCCGTATTCTAAGCAAGAGTAACCGTACAATCACATCCATCCTACCATCATTCGTTCCACCTATCCTCATAGTCCACACTCGGAAATCCACCCTCCAGTTCTCGTTTTTCTCCCTATCCTGCACACGTCATCAGCGACTTCGTAGTCAACCTGGAAAACGTTGTCAGCAATAAACCTTTCTGAACTCTCTGCAGAGAGTGCATGCCTTAGGTTACGACAGCAGAGTTGCTGAGAACAAGCCATACAACTACTTCTAACCCCCCTCAATTCCATACAACGTTTGGACTGGTGTCTTTCACACCGTTCCTAGACCGTAGATGATTGGAAAAGGGTCTGTGGAGTGACGAATCTCGCTTCCACGTGTTTCACTTTGATGGTTGTATTTGGATCTGGAGATTACCAGGGGAACGATTCCAGTAGGACTGCATCATTCCAACTATCGTTTGGTATGGGTGTGTTTCAGTTGGATGGGGCTTGGTCCATTGAAGGACGTGCCCAAAAACCATGAAGGTCAGATGACTTTCTGGACAAGGCATGCTTCTAAAGTTGTGGAAGCGCTTCGGAAGTAATCCTCCGCATGATTCAGCACGACAGTGCTCAATGCCATACTGCACTGCACGTCCGAGACTGGTTTCCATAAAACTACATTAAAGTGTTGGACTAGCCGGCTCAGAGTCCAGACTTTAACCAAATGGAACACCTTTGGGACGAATTAAAACACCGCATTTCTCCAGACCAGGGCGGCTGTGATCAGCATCAGCAATGGGGTAGCTTTGAGCGAGAAACGGAAGACTATTCCTGTTGCAAAATCACAAATTCGTTGAAAGCATGCCCCAAAGGGTAGCTACTGCCATTAGGCCAAAAAGTAATTCCACGCGGTAGTAGAAATGAAATCAAAACGCATTTTTTGACCACAAGTAAGTGTCCAAATACTTTTGTCAGCATAATGTATACACTGATTCGAAAGAAACCAATGGACATCAGTGTGATAAAGGTAGTGCCCACCTTTATAAGACGTAGGACCTCCTTTCGCTGCGATGACTGCAGCAATCCTACGGAGCTTAGTTTCCACAAGCGTACGATTGCGATCGATTTGAATTCTGAACCATTCTTCCTGTAAGCATGTAATAAGATTCTGGGCTGTTGTGGGGACGACGTCCCTTAACATCATTCGACGCTCCATTTCATCCAACAGATGTTCAATAGGGTTGAAATCAGGGCTCTGTGAAGACCAGTCAAGTGTGGTGACGTTCGTGTCCCCAAAACCACGCAGTTACAGCATCAGATTTATGACCCGGAGCATTGTCATGCTGAAAGAGACAATGGTCAGTTCTGTAGAAACGCCACAAATTAGGAAGCATTGCATTGTCCAGAATATTCAGGTACATCACTGAGTTCAATGTTCGTGGCACCACAAACAGAGGATCGGAGGGCAAACCATGAAAAAGCTGAACCATACCATCAAACCTCCACCTCCGATGTCATAGTTGGGTTTACTCATTCTGGTAAGTGACGTTCACAGGGCATCTGCCAAACCTACACTCGTCCATCTGCTCGGTAGACGATGTAGCGTGATTCGTCGCTCCATAACACAGCTTTACAAGCCTTTACGTCCCACTGTACACGCTCTTTACCCACTGAAGACGACGCTGCAGGTTGGTTCCTGTAATCAGGGCTTCCATATTGCAGTCGTACATGTGAAACCCATGTTGCGAGTCTCGGTTCTCGTTGTTTTAGTACAGAGTCGTGTTGTAGTCGATGCCCGGAATTCCATGTGTGTGTGTGTGTGTGTGTGTGTGTGTGTGTGTGTGTGTGTGTGTGTGTGTGTGTGTGTGTGTGTGTGTGTGTGTGTGTGTGTGTAAACTACTTACGGATCATGTCGCATGTCTCCACAGTACAGTTCTGTTAATTGTATAATACGAGGGAAAATACGAAAACAATGCTACATATCTACCTTTTTTCCCCCTCAAAATATATCATTTATTTTACAATGGATCTTTTTTTTTTTTTTGCTATACTTCCATAATTACACAGAATAAAAACCTACACAAATATTAGAAAATTTTCTAAAATCAAATAAACTGTATCATTACCATACACAGTCATGACTTGTTCTGCTACATCTTGACTATGCAAAGACACTACAGTGCATGAATATTTCCCGCTATGCTTCGTAGTGGGGCGAATAATGTTTAGGGCACGAAAGCGAGTAAAGTTGTCAGAAGGTGAAACGGAATAATTCCAGTTAAAATTCTCATAAATTTTTTCCGACACAGATCTGGTCCCATGTTCTGTTATCCATTGATAGATAGGATTGGGATCATTATCTATATACCACTTTACCACTAGTTTGTCGTCCTTGTCTGAATATTCATATTCACAGTCCAATGTCACTGAATCTTGCGTTCCATTTTCTACCCATCTAGGCACTGAAAGACGTGTGATTTGGATGGCTTCGTATCCTGGAAAGAAAACCAAAATTACTTTTATTTCTGTTCGGTTTTTCATTAGCAATATTTTGTGCATTGCACAGATGACATGACATTAATATATCATCAAATGCTAAATACATAAATTAGTTTTCATTTTAAATATGAATATGAATAGCAGATTTTTCTGCTGCAACTTCTGTAGCTAAAAAAGAACTTAACTCAATTAGAATTCAGATAACCAAGCCAGCTGTAGTTTAACATATCTAATCAGAAAACATAGGGTTTCTTTCATTTTTATATCATTAATCTTGGGATAATTCGGAAAAAATATTCAGATAATTACAGTACTTGTTAGCGAGATTGTTTAAACTGCTGAGACATCCAGAAAGGGTTTTCATGTAAACAACGTACCAGTAACGAAGCAAGGAGTTTTCTTCATTTTAAAATCCAATTAAAAAAAAAACCGTTAAGTAGTGTCTGAGGATCTTTAAGAGAAACAAAGAAATATTTAACAGAGGAGAAAAAATTAAAAATTAAAATGCTTTCGTTCTAGAGATGAATATATTTTGATCTCGTATTATAAATAAGACAATTTATCTTTCTGGTGAACTATACCAATCTGGGACAAGGTTCTTATTGTGTAAACAACAAAAAACAGCATAATTATTGTTAGCATGGACTGATGAAAAATGTAGGCATAAAAATTTATTCGATGATGCTAGCGTTTTAAAGATGGACGAATATTCAATAATGATGAGTCCCGATTCAACTCATCAACAGCTACAAATGAATACAAGTAGGTACTTCATTTGAATACGTTTCGTTCCTATGGAGTTTGAATTTTACTACATCTCTAGAAATTTTAACAGAGAACTTCACCATTACAATGCGCCTGCGCATTAAATTCAACTAATGCTGTTTTCTTTGTTAAAAAATAAACAAAATGAGACTAAAAAGATTATTAGCGAAACTCCAAATTTAATTTTAAATAATCCTTCCAGCAAATTGGTGTCTCTGGAAGCAACAAAAATGTATTTCGAAGGGAATAGCGCCCGTCCACTAAATCTGAGAATGAATTTTGATTTTGATAGCTTCAGTCACGATCATTTTTGATCAAAATCTCGTTGTGGTGGTGAATTATTTTATCATATTTTCTCTCTTCTTCGTTCGATAAATTTATTTATTTGGATGCTAGATAGATTAATGAACTGCAAACGCTTTTTTAATGTTTGCATAAAAACCTTGTAGATAATATATTATTTTTTCTGATAATAAAATTAGGGAATTATGAAAGCTCGGCGCCTAATTTATTCTTAAATTTTCCACTAGAGGCACTGTAAAGTAAAAGGCTGCGGTAATTTGGAAATAAATTAACTAGGATGATTGGAGATTCTGATATTTCGCCTTTCACGGAACTTGGAAACCTGGGCAGACTCATTACTGCCTTGCACAAGAGATTCTCCTAGGGGGGAAACTCTCTCTCTCTCTCTCTCTCTCTCTCTCTCTCTAGTTTGGCGTCATAGCTTCTGCAATCGGAGGGGGGGCACAGGGGAAGAAACCGAATCATTGCTGAATATTACGAACGATAAGGACGAGAAAATTCTTTTATGAGATCTACCGTGTTATGCAACAGCTTTGGGAAAGATTTAGTTCATCGCAAAATATATAACTTTGCAGTTCACAGATAGTGGCTGACGATAAAATATTTCCACGCAACGATAGTTTTTATTTTACAGTTTATAGCACTTTTAAAACAGAAATATAAAACTTGTCATGCGTCAAGTAAAGTTTTAGGGTGAAAAAAAAATAGTTTTCTAGTTAAGATTTTAAGTTGATGTTTAAGGAAATGAAAAAAAAAGCAGAGATAAATACCGTGGAAGAGAACGAGAGGTTAATATCACTAAAAGTAATTGCATTAAATCCGTTTCAGTAAATACCCATAATGCACAGCGGCATTCATTTAATCATGTCCTTGTTCAGGCCATGAATATTTCGTTATGGGTACTAGGGCTACTGTACCTTCATTCTTAAATATCAGTGGAACGTCAAAGATTTATTGAGAGAGAAAGGGAGCGACTCATAAATTTTTGATGACCCTTTAATAATACCATGAGCACTTTAATTTTTATAAAATAATGTAATTGTTTTAACCCTTTTATAACTTAAGTAAGCAAGCTAATAACATGATTAAGTTGATTAAAAAAAAGAAAATAGAAAAGACCATACAAACAAGATGAAATATTTATTTCAGAATTCAAGCTAATACGTGTTACTATCTTATGTACCTCTTAGTAGAGGCCACATATTTCAGATTCTTTTTTTTATTTTTACTGTTTTTAGAGCAGTTCTGCAGGCTGTATCGACTATGCTTTTTGGATGAAAATACTTGGGTTCGAATGCCATCTGTGATAAGAGGAATCTTCATCCTTTCAAATGAAGGTAAGTTACAGTAAGTTGTAACTTACCACTATCTGTGAAAGGTAGCGTGTATTTTTCTCCTGGAAACGATGGTTTTTCCATTAGACAGCACACACACACACACACAAAAAATTCTGATTTGAAACTTATAATTAAAACTCGCATCTTTTTATGATAATGATGACATAAACTCTTTTGAGAATTAAGGAGGTTGCTAAACAAAAAAAGTAGTTCTAGAACTTTCTGTGCAGACAAAGCGGAGTGAGCAGGAGAATTGTCATGATGGAGAAACCAATTCTAATATTTTGATGGTCTATATGTGTAAACCATAAGGAAAATCTCAGTGTCTTATCCTCATGACAATTTACACGATGATAGGTCTGCAAAAGAAATACCATTACAGGTCTGATTCCAATCAACAACCATTTTTTTTTCAACCAATTCCAGAGGATTAGTCGATCTCTTTTCCAAGCAACTAGATATTTTTTCCTCCTTCGGGAATAAACTACGGTGTTTAATCTCTCACCCAAGCGAAACCGTTCATGAACTGCACCCATACACACCAGCAGATACAAATAAATATTGATTAGGTTTAGGAACATCTCTCTTCATCTACCACGCCGCAAAACATACTCGGCTGCAGAAATGATGAAAAGATGGAAACCGTCTACCGACTTCCATTAAGTTAGAGCTAAAAATGTTGCATACTCCTACTGGGAACAAACAGGTGTCAGAGGATTTTATAAATGATGACATTTCTATCGACCTTTAAACACATATAATTGAACAAATAATCAATGTGCATCATGTAATTATCGTTGCATAATTTTCAGGTCCATTATCAATTGCACATCCCTTCCAGCTGTTTTAAAACCACTTGTATCCTCTTTTCGAGGACATGTATTGGAAGAATAACATCCAGTCCTCTGAGAACTTTATAAGCCTACAGATATTTATCTTTGCCTCTCATATCACGGAACAAACAACAAACGAAATACAGACTTGCGTGCTGGAACAAATAGTATCATTATTTACACAGTAAGCGAATAATCCCTTACTGTTGTCTTCCTTTTGTCTCGGCAGTTATTCACAATAAATTATTATCTGGTAGACTTATGTCTTTTATAAGAACAGATTCCTACTAAATCCTGTTATATTTCTCAACGTACAACTCCTCGATGGAGTACTTAGTAGCTGACAGAAATAAATCTCGCAATATTCCGTCTAGAGACCATTGGAAGCCAGAAGAGATTTGAAAAATGGTCGTAACACCTACAAAAGCTCGAATATCATCCTTTTACATCTGTATCAAGATGTTTACACCATAGTTGGATACAAGGCTGCTTCTGTTGATGTTAGCATTACGCATCAGTAACGAAACAGATCAAAATATTTTAGTGCACGTATTCGATATTTATGGAAGGAAACAGAAAATAGAAGATTTAAAGCCAAAAAAAAAATAAAAATCAAGAGATCAACTACCATAACATCACCAGTAAGTTGAAACGCATCTTATAACAAAAAAAAAAAACAAAAAAAAAAAAAGAGTCTCTGGTAACAGGAAAGCAAGTAAGCTGTAACTTTAGTGGTGAAAGTTTGTGTGTGTGTGTGTGTGTGTGTGTGTGTGTGTGTGTGTGTGTGTGTGTGTGTGTGTGTGTGTGTGTGTGTGTGTGTGTGTGTGTGTGTGTGTGTGTGTGTGTGTGTGTGTGTGTGTGTTGCAGCGAAGAAATTGGAGACTAACTTGGAAAGAGAGAAGAAGAAAGTAACTGTTTTCAAAGGTTGGTTGGTTGAATAAATGCTTGCGTGATATCGTAAACAGGGTCAGACAGCGGAAGACTGATTTCAACGGCATGAAATAACGATGCGTGATTGACACAGAAGTCTCCTTTGAAAACTGATCGTTGAAAAGCAGGGAAGCCTTAAGGGGGGGGGGATGGACTAGAGTTTAAACGATATCTTGGGGATTACATTTTCTATTTGAAGATCAATGGCTTAGTGTAAATACTAATAATCATATGATAGTAAGATTGATTTTAAAGCAGAGAAAATAAAGGCGAGATTGTCTCATCAGAACAGGTAGTTCTAGTCGTAAAATGTGGGATTAATATAGTAGATTTTGTTTCACTTTTTTTCTCTCTTATTCGGATATGTGTTTTTTTACAAATAGCACTTGTCTGTTCTTTTTTATCTACAGAACATTATAGCATCTGTTTTCTTGCTTACACCGCATCTAGCAATGCTCTTGCATGCAATCTATTTCCGTGATTTTTCATGCCACTTTCTTGGCTTCGCCTAGTTCCAAAACAGGAACCGATCCCGTACAAGAAGGGTCGATTATATACCCTCACAATCCCAACCCACCCATACATCCCTATGAATTTTTAGTACAATCATTTAGCTTCGTAAATGTCTGGATAATCTAAATCACTAGTTCGAGATTTATTTATTTATATATTTCTCCTTTTCTTGCAGGAAAAATTTTATCTGCTGAGAAACATCCAAATATTAAATGTTAAGAATATCGATTAAAATCCTTGGGCGATTACTCCCATACTCATACATCACCGATAGTTTGAATTTTCTATGTTCAGGGGAACTCCACTGACACACGATTTTTTTACAATAAAAAAGGCTCTGGATAATCCTAACCAAATAGAATATACACGTACTTTTAAAAGTTTCTAAAGTTTGTACGAGTGGGATTTCCAAGCCATCATATAAGACGAGTTCTAACTGGCACGTCTTCTTTTAAGCACGATCTAAGTACATGCTTTGAATGTCTTATGATATACTCATAGACGATTCTACGGGGAGGGAAAAGGTCCAGAGCAAATCAGCATTTGCTTGCTAGTCCCTTAAAATTTAATAGAAATAAGAACTTTTTTTTTTAATCTGTCGGAACCTAAGGGCCTGCACGTCTGACTCGAAGAATCTTAAAGCTGACTCTGTATTTTTATATGTCCGGACAAATTTGCAGTAAGTTCCTCACTGTAAATTTGTACAGTGGACAGATAAACAGACCGCTCTTTATATGAGATTTATTATTGATGTACATTATTCCTTGTTGTGAAGTTTGGAATAATGAAAGCAAGTCCTAACAGAGCATGCTAGTGTTCTGGTTAGACAATCGAGTCTGAATTTGCAAATCTCCAAAGAACTGCCTACCCACAATGCATCATCTGAAATCAAATAAGAAGGAAAGCTTCGTGGCTGATATTGAAACTGTTGATCATGGTTCTGAAAACACATATTGTCTTATTATCCATTGACATGTCCTAGGATACTTATTATTGTTGTCCACATATCGGCTATTGAATTGGAAACTTCTTTTTAATACAATGTTCCTCTTCGATTCCCCACACATAGTTCGGTGAGATATGCTTTGATCAATTGCTGTAGGACATTCTGTTTGTCCGTACAAGCCTTCTCAGACGACGACGATTTCGTTTCTCACAAACTGTCTTAGGAACACAGTTAAGCTTCTTAGACAAGCAATGCGTCTTATTTTACAACTGATTAAACACCCGGTATATCTCACCGTCTGAGAAGCCTTTCAGCTCTGCTATTTTCAAAATCGTGGTCCAACCAGACAGGTACCCACAATACTCCCTTTATCGAACACCGAGAGATCCTTTCTTTTTTTCCCATTGGGATCAAAGACTATTGACAATGATTGACCAGCAGCATTCGTAAATAGTTGCCTAGAACACGTGGTGACGCACGTGACCAAGTATTTTGCATATACGCTGCGTAAGTGACGTTTACCTACATCTGCATAAAAGTTTCTAATTCACTATGTCTAGTTGTCCCTGCTATAATTTCAACCAATTCCATTCCCCTATTTGGCAAAATATCACACAGGCACCTAAGAGTTTCACAAGCACTTTATTTGTGCAAACCTTAAATACGTCTTTGGCTACGAAAACAGATGTCCATCAACGGTTGATAAATGGAAACAGGATTTTTGACTTAATTGATTTCATTTCTCGCTGGTTCACACAAAGATTTTGTATCTTAACTTTGGTATAGCTAGGTCATACATCAAGGATTGTGACGACAGATCTGCGGAAATGGGACACAGGACATTACGACAAGGAATCCCATTCGAAGCAGACTTGCTATTTCCACACCATAACATCTTCGTTATATTTAATACTCAGGTTAATTTTGGCTCTATGGTCCATGGTCTACTGAGGACTGCTGTCAGTCGTTGTGATCTCCCATCGCAGAACTCGAACAGTATTGTTTGGCTTACAACGTAATAAGTCATCTTCATGAAAATTGAGATCGTAGGTTTCGGTACGAAGATAATAGCAAAACCTTCAGCTGTGGAGAGAGTCCGTTGATTCACCACACTTTTCAGAACTCCTCTGTTTATTCCTTTGTCGGTTTTCTGGCTAACCGTTTCTTATGTTTCGTATTACCATTTATTATTGAGATCATACAGAGTTCATCTCAGACGCTTTGATTGGGCTGCATTCTACAGTACAATGAGTGCATACGAATATGTGTACGCGGAAGGAAGGTATACTATAAATGCACGAGTTAAGTTAAAGATAAGAACTTTGTGAAAGATTCATTTTTAACTTCGTTTATTTATTTATTTCATTTTTTCACTAATTGACTTGTTTCAGTGTTGTTCCATGAGCTAAGAATACACTGATTTTGAAGACTTTCCACAATCAGAACCAATTCAAAAATATCGCCTTATCTACAGGAGTAGAATGTTCTTCAGATACTGCATATCACCAACCGAAAAAAAAACAGGTTAACAGGAAAAAAACAAAATCAATCTCGTTACTTTTTCATTACACCTCATATAATATTGAGGTCACATATATACAACCAATCCACGTTTTTTTCCCTCAATTGAATGATGACATCACTGTGTTCTCACACTTGTAAAGATGGTAAAATTACTTTCACGCATTTGTGTCAAAATAAATATTCAGAAATAATCTGTAGCATATTCCTGCTAATTTTCGGAACACAAACGAATAACAAAGTTATTTTCAAGTGAATAGTCGACATCTTAAAACATACTTCTCTTGACCTTTGAATTTATCAAAGTTTAAAGCTCTTACTTGTCGAAAAACACTCCAAGTTCGTAAATACTCCATGATTAAGTTTATACGCGGACAAACACCATTCCATCAGCTACACAGAAGGCGGGTGGGTATTAGCGTTGAAAAGCTAGTTGCAATTAACTTGAACAACTTAATAAAAGAACTCCTCCCACGTTTGGCCGACTTCCCTCCCTCTTTGCCGCTCAAAATGTAGCGGAAACTATACTTTAATGAACTTAGGCTGATTCGCTTGGAAATACGTCTTCCAATCAATCCTCCTTTCATCCATAACCAACCCTCTGAGCAACATCTGTCATTACTGTTAAAATGGCCGACAACCAGAAACTGGCATTGACGGAGTAGGCAGCGAAAGGATAATTACTTGTGTTAAGATAGCGGATGACATCGCCACCGTGTGTCATAATCACCTCAACGCTAAAGCGAAAGGCAGCTGGAGGTGGAAATGTAACAGAGGAATCTAGTATACAACATACTGACCGTTTTGAAATCGGATTAGAAATTTACACTGCTTTGTAGTTCAAACAACTGATGTAGGCTTAGCGAATATACAATTGGAAGGAGGATGCTGAAGATTTCTCATTTCTCCGAGGACTTCCCCAATCTAGACTCAATTAGGAGAAATGCTACGTTAGCTATAGCTTCCGTTACCCACAATGCATAGCAAAACTTTTCTTGTTAAGATCTTCATTCTCAACATTTTACGTTAATTAGATTCTCAAGACAAACCCAATAAGAAATTAAGGTCACACATCTTAACACAAAACCTAACGCCTCTTTTATTTTTTGTGAAAAAAAAAAAAGAAGAAAAATTTGTCCGTAGTTTTTATTAAGCTTCTACACAATGAAAAAAAAGTGAAGATTTATGTGTCTTCATTGTAAGAGAATGTTTAAAGGATGCTTTTAAGTGAAGATATCTTGTAAAATTCTCCTCCTTACTCATGTTTTTCAGCTAGCGAACAAGTCGAAAGTCGGCCAGCATGTTCAGTTACCTCCTCTGTCCTACCTTCTCGACGCAAAAAGTGTAATAGGATTGGCAGTTTTTTTCTCTTCTTCTTCTTCTTCTTCTTCTCTCTCTCTCTCTCTCTCTCTCTCTCTCTCTCTCTCTCTTTCTTACAACTTTTATCTTTCATTCTTTCTCTCTTTTTTTTCTCCTTTCTCATTCTTTGATTTTTTTGACTTACTACATTATTGCTAGTTGTCATCGATAGCTGCGTGTATGGGGGGTGGGGGGGGGGCTACCATAGTTAAACTGTGAGGTTATGTTTGACGATCGATCGCTAACAAAACGAAAATTCCTTCTTTCAATCCAAGCAAATCAATAATGCGATTGAGCTAAATCGATCTAAAGACGTTTAGTAGAAATGACGGCTTATGGTACCTACGTTATATCGCTATCGCGCAGACCACAGTAAGTACTAAGTCAAAACAAAAAAAGTAAGGGGAAAAAAAAAAACATTCGCTGGCCATCTGACAGAAGCGCCACCTACCGACTTGCACCGTTACTATTTTTCTCCATTACAAAACGATAGGACTTTAAATTAGATTCTAAATAGAGAAGACCATTGAATGGTTTTTAAATCTTAATGGTAAAAATATGGCCTCGTTTTCTCAAGAAAAATGCCTTAAGGAACATGCAAGGAAATCGAATCCAACCAGGCAAGCATCCTACCTGCTAAGAAATATCACATTGTCATCGAAGGTAATAATAAAGTTACAAATATCCACGTCAAGTTGAAACTCACAACTGCAAGCATCCATCGTACAGTCGACAATTCATTTTTTTTTCTTTCTCTCTCTCTCTCTCTCTCTCTACCATTTTAGACATACCTCTATAGCACGTGCCATCTATCAGCCAGTAGGAGTCGGCTGTAGCGTTATCAGACTATGTCACTATCATTAAGGAGTTCTATGGCTATGAAGTTCGGCAGTTTGAGAAAGTTTACGGGTGGAATTTACGACCCTAACCCACCCTACAGTGATAATAAATACATTGACGGGAAACTCCCATAAATCAACAACGATAACCTCCTGCAGATCTTAGGAATGCTACCGCATCAAACCAGCATTTCACGAACATTTCCCCATCTGTCTTTTTTCTGCTATTGGAAAATGCTTGGGAGTTTTGTAATTAAATACAATTGCTGTTATAGTAAAGCTTTAATAGATTTTTTTTTTTTTTTTTTTTTTTTTTGTAAATGGACAGATTCGTGTGCTGTATATTGAACCATATTGCTGGTCACAAGTGTGCTTTGATGGTAAGTTCGACATTTATTGCTTTGTTGGTATTTAACGACCAATCTGGTGGTTTTCATAATGTCACATTCCTGAGCTTGCGATATTTCCAGTGGCCAGAATGGAAAGGGTGGTTTGCAATATGATTCACATCGAAAGAAAAAAAAAAAACTGTTCGTTTTCTATGTCTATATCTTTCTATGTCGTTTTCATTCGCATTTATTTTTTCTACATTCATTCCTTGCATTCCTCTTTTCTATACTTAATTCTTTATATATTTCTCATTGTTGACCATAAATGATATTTCAATAATTACATGATTGTGACGTCATAGAGACAAGTATTCAGAAATAAAGGAAATATCCAATAGGAGATCATGCATAAATTACCGAATCCTTTTCGTGAGACGGAACAATCTTTTTTGAAACAACAAATTATTTACATAGCTATTAAATTTTTTTCAAATTGAAAGGATTTATAAAAATAAAATAAAATAAAACCCTGAATGAAATACACCAAAAAGATTAAGAAAAACTCACAAGTTTCAAACACATCCATAGTTGAGATAACTCCAATTTGGGCCATATTTGTCAACTCTCTTTCTTTCTTTCTTTTTTTTTTTTTTTTTTGTAATCATTATTTCAAAGGATAATTATCAATACTAATAGCCTGATATTATATATGACACTTTATAATAGGAGGGGATGTTATATAAATACCCGAAATTAAATACAATAACTGTAGTTTATTTTGATATTGCCTAAAGTTAATTTAGGCAATATCAAACTTTGCAATGTCACATGATTCGACACGTGCCATTGAAAAGCTTCAGTAGTATAGTAAGCCCAAAGATGCGAGACCTTTCGACACTTCTGCGCATGTCACAAGAAGGAGAATCCATTCCGATAATAGGGTAATCAATCCGTTTTCTGCGACAACAAAAATCAAGCTACTACTAGTACAGCGACAGACAAGAAAGCACGTGATTTCGCGTTTTTGCGATCAATTCGTACATCCTTAATTTCTTTCTCCCCTTCAGCATGAATCGACTATTATGCGAGAGCTTCGCTTGGCAAGTCTCCAAGCGAAGCTCTTGCAAGTGTGGGCGTACTATATCTATCAGGTAGTACTGTAATCATCACAACTATGATAGTTCTCAATGGAGCACGTCTGTATTATACTAAAAGTACAATACTTTGGGCGAAGTAATCTAGGTTAGGTGATCCAGTCTCAGTAAAGGCCAAAGATGGATTATTTTCTTCCTCACAAAGAAATCTATCTTTGAAAGCAGACAAAATGCTGCGAGAACATCCACAAATTTGACAACTACATACAATGATTTATTATTATTATTAAATAGTATTATTAAGAGAGACCTTCAGGGAGTCAGAGACTCATCGAGGGAGGATTTATCATTAAGAATATTTGCATCTAAGCGATAATTTTTATATACTTTTTGCATGTTTCAAAATATACCTATTGAAAGACGCAATGATGATACTACTGCCCTCTATCATTGAACTACCAAAATAAAATTAAAAAAAAAAAAGAAAAATTTTCTCACTCGACGCATTTCAAAGCAGCTTTATAGCAGAACTTTGAGGAAGTTATCGGAATGTGGCTAACTCAGCTATCTTCACCTCTCGTGATTCGACGTTAGCAGCTCATCTTGTAGAGCTCTTTTGATATCTCCACCTCCACAGCCACCGATATCCGAAAAAAAGAAGAAAAAAAAACATTTGACAGATGTTTGACGGAGCAAGTCCTGTTCGAGAGCCAGTAAGTTATCGATCTTAGTGGCAGCTCGGTGTCACGAGGAATGTACACCCTTCACCCACCAATGACATCAGTTGTTCCGCATGTGGCGGCCTGTCCCTTTCTTCGAAATGAAAAGAACGACATTCTTGACATTGGTCAGATGGAAAACGTCGTTTGATTCCTTAGCAACGACACAGTGACCTTGCGAGATGGCCACTGCATGGAAATTGCTTCGAAGGGAAAAAAATCAAAAAAGAACAGAAAGAGGAAGGGAGAGGATAGATAGACTGAACAAAGAAAAAATGATGGGCTGGAACAAGAAATAGAAAAAAAAACCGAGATCGAAACAAGAAAGGGAAGGTAGAGAGTCGGATAAATGGAAGAGAGGTCAAAAAAGAAGATAGATAGACGAAGAGAATGAATTATGCTTAAAGAAGAACGATATGAATAAATCCAAACAGATTAATCAGATCCTAAAAGAAAGAAGCGATAAAATAAATGTACATAAAGAGAAATAAGAAAAAAAAACAGAAAGGAACAAGAAATGGACTGACAAATAGACAGATGGGAAAATATAGAAAGAAAGAAAATGGAAAAAAGATGCAAAGGCTTATCTGTAAAATAAATGAAGGCACAAAACAGGTGGATAATTAAGAAAGACCGAGAAGATGGAGATAGAAAGAAGGAAGGAATAAAATGACGTGAATAAGAAAGAATGAACAGAAGATAAGACAGAATAAACAATAACATAATTACGATTTTGATACCATTCGCAATAACTTTCAGTGAGATCAAGAACTTGAACACAGAAGCCTTTAAAAGTTTTTTTTTTTTTTTAAGTTTAGCAAAAGCTAATGCCTCAGCGAGTCAAGTGTAAGGACTAAAATAAACCATCAATAAAGAAGAAAGAAATGATAGCTTAGACTGGATGGTTCATTGGTTATCATTTTAGCTTGCCAAAGGATGGACTAAGTAAGAGGTGAGTTATATTTTACTGGAAGGAGGAATTGAAGGGATAGAGAGAGAGGAGTATAGACAAAACATCCGAGCAACATCTTCCGTCCCATTCAGTTCTTTACATTATTGTCCTTTCTTCTCCAGTTACCAAGTTACAAGACATACGTCATCTAATTCCTTTTTTCTTCCATTTATCACCAGGTCGGAATTGAAGGGATAGAGAGAGAGGAGTATAGACAAAACATCCGAGCAACATCTTCCGTCCCATTCAGTTCTTTACATTATTGTCCTTTCTTCTCCAGTTACCAAGTTACAAGACATACGTCATCTAATTCCTTTTTTCTTCCATTTATCACCAGGTCGGATGACTCTAAAGTGGAAGGATGTAGTCTTCCTTATCACCCTCCACTTTCTCAACCTTCACTCCCCCGCTATCCTATTGATGTCAATGCCTCTTCTATTACTTCAGCTCCCCCTCCTTCCATTTAGTGCATAACCTACCTTTGATGTAGTTGTTTACTTCATCAGCTAGCACAAACTACCCGATTTTAAATACTCTTTGACAATACTTTTACTGAGAATGTTTTTACAGATTAAATTATGTAACATAGAACGTAATTTACGTAACGAAAAGATACGCTACACTTTCTCTGCCTATTTCGTAGTAGGTATGGAAGTTATGCCACTACGAATAATAAGGAATTTAAAAAAATACAAAAACATACTGGAAATAGAAAGAAAATTTAAAAAGGTAGATAGATCCAAATGTATAGAATAATCAAGAAAAAATAGAGGGGTTAATCGGAAAATAGAAACGATAAACAGGGATAAGATATTATTAACACGTCCTAAATATTAGTGTCACCATCCGCACAGCGGAGGGTTTGGAGTTCAGTAGGTCAGGGTCGTCTCCCTCCGCTTCAGTTTGAAGTTCACCACTCGCGACACTTGTGGTCTTCCCCCCCCCCCCTCCTCGATTTCCTAAGTTTCATGATGCAGAGAGAAAAGGAATATATGCTTCATAGACATTAACTAGAGAGAGAGTAAATAGTTTGCCACGTGCGAGTAATGATTCCTTTTTGTCTAAGTGCCACTGTTGAGGCGTCCTTTGAGAAAGTTCACAGCGTAGATTACTGTTTCCATGGCAGCAAAGACATATGACATCTCGTCTTTGCTACAGCAGGATCCTGTCCAGAGGACGTTCGTTGTACATTCCTTATGAGGCTGGATCACTGCCAAACTTAGATTATTCTCATAAGACACCAAAGTTTATAGGACCAGTGCATATTGTCGCTGTTCTTCAAGACACTTTATTTATAGATCTCCAATTGCCAACAGAAACTCAATTGTTTCTGGAAAACTTTTAGAGTCAGAAGTCGAGTATCTTACATTTTGCATATGCAGTGTACCAAGTCTAAAACTCTTAACAAACATCGGAAGTCTCAATCAAAGTCTCATCAATTTGACTCGACTAAGTAAATAACGCCTTTATGTCCATTAAGATTCTCTTCCTTATGGGTGCAATGCAATTCATCTATCCTTGTCTTACTTCCTTCGACAGTGGAGCCTCGTGCTACCGTAATTGTTCATGAATACCACGTAAAAGGTGAAATTTTAACGTCAAGTTTTCCTTTTCCTCCCCACCATCTTCCCCTTGCTCCGAACATTACCGACGAACGAAGGGGCACTTAGATAATGAAAGTGCAAGGCCAAGATAAAGATGGGAGTTGAGAGAAGGCGTTTAGAAGTACGGAGTTACAAATAGGCGGAAAGAATGTTGGGCGAGGTAGTTATAAAGCTTTGGTCGGAGGGAGGATGGGAGTAGGGGGGGAGGAGTGGTGATAGATGGAAGGCGGTACAGCGTCCAGTGGAGCGGGAAGGCGCCAAAGTACATGAAATTCCAGTAAACCTTTTCCGTCGGGTCGCATCACCTGATTCTTCTCGTAAAACTTGCAATTAAATTTATTTTAACGAGTCAGAGAGCGATGAGGGAGGGGGTGACTTAATGGATCGGCCATCAGAGTGGTGTTGGAGGGAAGGATGGGGGTGGGGTTTACCAATCCCCACCAATTTTTATTGAAAGCGCTATCGGAAATGGTTTCCTAAAAAAAGGAGAAATTGGCCGTTTTTTTTTTGTTTTTTTTTTTTGTTTTTTGTTTAGTCTCGATACCGGTTTGTGGATTAAGATGATAAAGTGCCCTCGTACCACTAACGTCGGTTGGACACGGAAGAAATAAATAAATAAAAAAAAAGACAAAGCGACTGTCGGCAGAAGTTGGTCGGAAGAGATTTTTCATCCCGAGTAGCTGCCTTTCGGAAGACGACACCCATTGGTTAACTGGCCTGACCTACATCAGTCCACAGGATTACGGGGATGTTACATTCTGGCTACTAAGGTGGGTATTGATAGGGTGCGTTTCTGCTATTAATGCCACGTGGCGACTTATTTATTCTTTCCAAAGTCTGCTACTGCCTTGTATGGACGAGACTTATCGTAAGAGTGCCTTATAACTGCATCTTTTCTTATTCCATCCTTCCTGTTACAACACACTTCCTAATCTGTCTGTTGGGATCTCTCAAATTCTTTTTTTTTTCTGTTGTTGCATTACTTTTTTTTATATATATATTTTTTACTTTATCTCTAATTATTTTATCTTCTTCCTTTTCTTTATTGCTTTATTTGCTGATCTGTTTTTACCCTTGCCTTTTTTTTTATTTTATTTTTATTTACAATTTTTATAGTGTAAGACATCTTCGTGGCGCTATTGATAGGATGCACACCAGTCGGTTGGAACGATCTACTTGAATCTAGTCAGAAATAAAAGAAAACTCTTCTCAATATTATTCAAGAGACGTAGGAGATGAGAGGGATGTTCCCTCTTCGTTATAAGCATCCTTACAGCGAATAACTGAACAAGAGACATGACTCATGACCTCATCATGGAACTATTAAGTTGTTTTGTTCTTTATCTGTTGCCATGATACATCATTAAGAATTCATATAAGAAGTGTTATGAATTTTTGAAGCCATTACATTCACTGGAACTCGCGAAGTTTCTTAAAGTGCTGTGTACAATAATTACAACTAGTTACAGTAATAGTTAAATAGGCGAAGTCATGAAATTTTGGTGATGGTGGTCAGTTTAATGTTCTCATAACGTAAGCAAAAAAAAAAGTACGTTTAAACGACTACGTTTGAACACAGAATTTTGAATTCAAACATAGTCTATTAGCAACGAATAAAAAAGGCAAAGCCTTATAATAATAATAATAATAGCCGAAAACATCATTTGGACAACAGTAAAAATAAGATTATAATGATTGCTGTGAGCACGACTTGTTGTCATGGAAACATGGTAGGATGATATCGACAACAAACGACATTGTTTTGTTATATGGAAAGATATCCAACATTGAGAAAATTTTCTGATTTTGATCTGCCCATCTATGCTAACGTGAATGTGCTTTGCTGTGTATAACTTTAAATTTAGAATTTTTTTTTTTTTCCCTCAGACGTTTTCGTTTATCTCTATTTTCTTCGTAATCGAACTCTAGCGATTATTGAAGCTGACGTACACATTAAAAGATTGAAAAAAAAAAAAAAAAGAAGTTAAATTTACCACTACCGGAGTTGTATGTTCGTATAAACGCAAGTGCTGTCTATCATTACAGCCATCTTCTATAGTCACATACTGGGCCGACACGAGGCCAACCTGCTGACCCTCCTACCACGGAAGTAGGAGTAACAAAAGTCACTCATTCCTTTTCTATTTAGGGGTGTTACCTGTCTGCACGCAAGAATTCGTGGTGGCCGTTATAACCGCCCTTTTCACAGAAGCGAGTTCTGACTTTCATTTGATTGCTTTCCCATAGATTCTACTTTTATTAGCTTGCCGGTAGTGAATAGATTTATTGCGCGTTATCTGCACATGTAATCCCTTAATCCACCCAATCTCTCTCAATCAACTTTAAATTTAATCTCTCATCAGAGCTAATGACTATAATTCTTAGAGTACGTTCTTAAATATGATGTATTTGAATTGGGAATGTAGCATGCTCACATTTAATAAACTTAATTGTACTTTTATTATTTCTTACGTAAATCTCAATAACTTTTATAATTCAGTCTTCAGAAATTTATTTTTAAGAAAAAAAACCTTAATTGTATAAATGATCACAGTGTAATCTTCGACTGTGAAACGTAAATTGATTATTTTTGCTTGAAACAGGATAAAAAATTGAATATTGTCAGAAATTATTATTGCTATCGATTTCAAAGTGAATTACTTGTCAAAAAAAAAGCCATTTACTTGATATTTCGATCTAAATAAATAAGTAAATTTATTTTTATTCCATTTATAATTTTTGCTATTTATATTTATTTCCCTCTGATTGAAATAGAAGCCGTTTACATTTATTTCTTTAAAGGCAAATTGTTCCACCAATCAAAATAAAAAACGAACAAGCAAACGATGACTCACAAAAAACTCATCGTTCGCTTGTTCATTTCTTTAATCACGTGATGAAGTTACATCAATCTGTTGCTTCTGATTGGATTTCGACTGTAAACCAGCAGCAATGAAGACTAAATTATAGAAAGCATTTGACAGATTTTTAATATGTTATTTAACTAGTATTAATATTTACGTAATTATTCAATTTTTAAAGAATTATTAATTAATTACTTATTTACTATCCAAAGCCTCTATAAAACAAATAAAAACACGTTTATATTTAATTTCCATTTTTTTTATATATATTGAGAATACGGAAATGGTGAAGTACTGCGCCCTCTAGCGCCGCGTGGAAAACAAATTTCTCGACCTTTTCCATAAGTTCTATGATTACAGTAAAAAAATAAAATAAATGCAAAGAAAAATGAAACATATATCAGCAGAGATTCTAATATTTTCTATTCCTCCATACAAATTGATATTTGATGCTACCAGCTTGCAGGGTGCTGTTTGTAAAACAGACCGTAATTTCGTTTTCATTGCACTGCCTGCCGATCTGTAGTGTAGCTTAGAATACGTCAGTACAGGGCATGATTTCTTCGGATATATTTCGATAAAGCAACTGACATCGGAAGGCGACGGCTCGCTCTCGGCGAGTCGCATTTCTCCCTCATAGAAGAAGCTTTTGATGCGACACCCTTGCCATATGCCTCGCTACAGTTAAATATTAATGCACACGGACTGGAGGATTGCATACAAATAAAGGCCAAAGTGTACAAAGAATTTCCCCAAGTTCTGTATAATACTTAATTCAGTTCAATGACATACCTGGGAGAGAACCAAAAAAAAAACAAAAAAAAAAAACATGGTTCATGTGCTTTATTCACCTACGTATTATTTATAACAGGATGAACAACGTATCAGAGACAGCTTACGATAACAAAATATTAAAGAACCTTAAAATATATAGAAGGGAACTGCAGCGCCATCTACCAAGGATCCGTCCTTAAGAGACAATTGTATTGGTATGGCTTGGGTAAATGACAAGGAACTATGGTTCCAGTTGTTTTGAGGAAAATGACCTGCACTTAGAAACGAATGTAGTGCCACCTTGTGTGGACATATGAAGTAATCTGAGGATGTTTACCTCAAGACTATTTTTTATGTTATTTTATTTTAAACATTCAATTTGTTGTACGTATATTGTTTGACCTCTCTCTCTCTCTCTCTCTCTCTCTCTCTCTCTTTCATTAATTAATCTACAAATTATATATTAATACTAACAGACCGTACAATAAACCAATGACTGACAAACGACTTAAAATCAAGGATGCACAATTTGAGACTTATGTGCGTGTGACGTGTAGATGGAAGCAGTGAGAATGATTTCCATCATTCACATGATGCAAATCATGTGTTTCTTAACTTTGTTTAGGTCAAGGCAGAGTAACTATTCAGTAGCACATAACGGTGTTCACAAAATTAGGTCAACATTCGGGGATCAAATTGAGGTCATCCATGGTTGTAACGCTGCCAAATTGCGAGTGTGGATCAGATAACGCCTGAGGAGAAGTACTGTTGTAAGGAACCGTTTTGTCTTAGGAGTGAAAGTCTTTTGAAGCAGCTGGGACAATCTACTTGATGAGTATTTTTAGTGTCTTCCGGCAGTTGAGGAAAGGAGAGTGTAACATACCAAGAAATGACGGAATAAACTAGTCAGACTAGTGAAAAGACTCGTTATGATATCTCACATATACGCAAGATACATCATATTTAATATTATGACTTACGTGACATCAGAACCACGGGACATTAAAGATGTCGGAAAAATCTCGTACAAGAATCAAGCAATGTGAAGGCGAGCTTGTATTCTTCTTCGGCATGCTGTTTTGCAATATAAATGCAATAGTCATTTTTGTTTGTTCGCCAATATTTAAAATTCACTTGAGCCTATGCAAATCTTAGAAAACTCAACACAAAATATATTCATATGGTCACGTGACTCTGCATATCGATATCGTCAATGATTTCGAAACGGAAAAATTTCTGTCGTGAATCAAACGATGCAAAGACAGCGTATTCTATTTATGATGCCAGTGTATGGCTATCTTCTCCATCACGTGTTTTATAATATCATAAGAGAATACCAAAACCTAGTCCAATAGGGTAAATAGTGCAATTTTTACCATCTTAACTATTCACAACTGATTAAGCAACAGTTTCTTTATACGTTGAATTAGTTCAGATGGGAGCGAATAATTATGTAATAAGACTCAAGTTGCTTTACATTATATAATAAATCTGTCGATCTATATAAATTACATAATTAGTTAAGAAAATAAATAGATAATAATCCAAATTAGATAAGCATCAAGAAACCGTAAGCGGAAATCATCCATCTATGCTATAGGTTTATTCTTCCTGTCTGTGTAGAGATGGTGAGATGATTGCTTAAGGCGTTTTTTAAAGATTTGTTTTATTTGTTTGCTTTCTCCTTCTCCTTGTTGTCTCCAGTCTGTCTGTCTAGCCCGTCTGCAAATGCTTTTCTTTCATCCAAGAAAACCAACACTTCATTTGTCACCCAGACTTAGTAAAAAGGAACCTGTAATCAGTCAGTTCCCTAACTCAGTCGGAGCAAATGAAGTTATCAACCACACACACACACACACACACACACACACACACACACACACACTGAGTAGCACAACTTGGAAGACTTCTTTCCATAGCTGTAACCTCGTCACGGGTGCTATTTTACACCTTCAACTTTCTTTTGTCAATACAACCCGTATGTGTGTTTTCAGGTACCTACAGACTTATGACACATATAAAAAAAAACCTCCAACACCACCCCATTCTTGTCTGCAGCACCGTAAATCACCAGTAGACGCTTAATGGGGGGAACCTTGCTCTTCAACAACACCTCGTTTTCAACGAGTGGATAAAGAACGTCATGAAACGGGTCCTTACTAAGCTCATCAGTATAATTCCTGAGATTGCCCATAAAAAAGAACGAAACGGCTTACATTATTCCACTAACTTCGTGTACAACAAGGCAAGAAAAGCTATAACTGGGAAATTGAAGACACAATTAGATGTTGGGGTGTAGAATGTCATCAGTCCAATCTTTCGTCGTATACTTTATTTATTTATCCTTGGGGGAGGATTTTGTTATCGGTCCCTTAACTGATGAAATATTTTAATCCATTATTCATAAATATCTTTCAAATTATTTTCATTAAAATTTAGAAAGCAATTTAGAAGAAGAAAAAAACTCTTTTATTTATTTTTTTTACTTTTTTTTCATATTACATTTCAAAATGTACTTTTCAAAATATACTTTTCGTGTTATTTATTGATATATTTTTGTTTATTGATCGATAACCAAAGCTAGAAAATATATGCTTAATTTCTTTTAAAATATATTTCAGAGTTCTTGTGAATGACCTTTCCATCAAATGTCACCCGGTTCACAGCTATCTAAATTTCGTTTATGGAAGTACGAGTGTTTTAAACAATTATGAATTAAAAATAACTGGCAGGATAGCCATCTTTCAAGAAATTTGGAGATGCACTAATCCTCAACAGCACTTTTATCTACGAACTATGTAAATATTTCCATTTATGTCACATTTAATAAATTTTATCCTATATATTTATCATGTCTTACATTTAATGAATATAAATACTTTATATAAATTTAGTATTAATTTAACAAATGATTATTTTATTATAAGATAAATGCATTGTATATTATTTTTATTATTATAAGTTAGAAATTACTATTATAAAAATACTATTTTAATGTTAAATGTATATATCATATTATGTAAATTATATAATCCTTATAACGATAAGGACTGGCTTAAAGGGGCGAAGCAAGAATGCTTTTCATCTTCCCCGTTATCTCTAGAGAACAGTGTAGGGATAAGGTGTTATTGAGCTATTAAAGCTCTGATCATGGCAGGAGGGTAACAGCAGTAGCCGAGCCTCAGTTAGAGCTTCATTGGCTACAGCATTGCCATCGATTACCCTCCAAAGGTATTGGATTGGATGAATCAATCACCGACTATGTAAGTAAAGGTGAAATCTCAAAAATACGGACGATCTCTAGGCCACTCCACAGTGGGCGAAAGACCGTCCTAATCTCAGCGTTGGTTCCACTCAGTGACGGGCTCCCAGACCACTGAGCAGAACCGCTCATATTCCGAGGAAAATAATTCACCGACAAAGCCCCTCAGCGGGCCGTGCCGGAGAACACCTTCCCCGGAGACTCAAAGTGCTCCCTTAAGGCAAAAACCCCAAGAGAGCGAAGCAAGAATGCTTTTCATCTTCCCCGTTATCTGTAGAGGACAGTGTAAGGATAAGGTGTTATTGAGCATTTAAAGCTCTGATCATGACAAGAGGGTAACAGCAATAGCAGAGCCTTAGTTAGAACTTCATTGGCTACAGCATTGCCATCCATTACCCTCCAAGGGTACCAATTTTAGTCGCCTCGTACGACATGCATTAGTTACATTGGTGCTATTCTTATCTTGGCAACCACACGGGAAGGAAAATCATTATTATCTGGAAATACTCCAATTATATCATCAAGAAATTGGTTTATTATTAAAAAAAACCTTTAAATATTTATATTTTAATTAATCAAAATAATATTTTTAGAAACATTTTTAAAATAAATTTGCGATGTTTTATTATATAAATAAAATGTTTTTATAGAAGAAATAAATTTAAAATAGATCGAACCTCATTTGCATAATACGCTAACGCCATCTGGGTGCTAATAATCGAACTTCTGTACGTGTGACGGCGTAAAGCCATCTTTAACTTAAATTCCCTCCAAGCTTCCCAAAATAAACAAGAACGAGAAACGGCAGTGAACGTACATCAATATTTCATGTGCTTTAGGGGATTTATGCGTCGATTTTTATGACCCGTCGATATGAAACGACTCTGCAAGTAGGGTTTCGGTTTCGTTGTGACGTG
The DNA here is from genome assembly GCF_054136105.1 of Typopeltis vanoorti. Classification (NCBI taxonomy): domain Eukaryota; kingdom Metazoa; phylum Arthropoda; class Arachnida; order Uropygi; family Thelyphonidae; genus Typopeltis; species Typopeltis vanoorti. The sequence continues at coordinate 115,805,134 of NC_143553.1, forward strand.
TCAAAATTAATTTAACAGCCAAGTAAATTCAATATGTGTCCTATCTGTTGACACGGTCACAGCGTCGGTAATAATATTAGGAGGAGAAGCGGGACTTGTTCACAAGGTCATGTCTGCGGTTGCAGAGAGAGAGAGAGATGAATGTCACATGATAGGGCTCTAGGTTTCTTGTGGAGACAGGAAATGACGTCCTCCCAGTTCGAGGAGACACGCTCTACTGGTAGACTATCAGAAGTCATTAATTTGATAAACGGAAAGAGAGCTCTAGTGGATATGGAGAAACTGATGGGCGCAAAAATCCTACAAATCAAATATTATTCGAGCGAGAATGTTCAAATTTCTTCATCTATCTATCTATCATGATGCACTTTTCTAAATTTCACAGTCATCTTCATCCATACCAACATTTTTAAATAGTATTTTTGCTATTTTAAATACTTTCTTAAGTTCAGACCCCGAAGTCTGATTGTTTGTCCAATACAAATGCACCTAAATTCTAAAATACCTTTACTGATATACCGATAGGTTAGAAAATTACCAAGTTTTGCTTCTAGTAGCTGGTGACCTAGTTTTTACCTTCATGGCACAAAACATTATGGCTATTCAGTCCTGTTTTCGGCCAGCCAAACCACAATTGGCAAGTAAAAAAAAAATAGACTATTGGTGGTGGTGGTGACGACAATCTGGTATGGAGATTGTTCTCATGGGCATTAACGGGTCTTCTCATTCCTATTGAAACCACCACGAACACAAATTCTTACCCGGGATTGTTTCGGACCCATAATGCTCTACATGGTAACAATGTGACTCGACAGACTTGGACTTGGAATCAATCCAAGACCAGTGTATGCGGCCATTGGAGGCCCAGAACGTTCCTGGGGAGGTGGTCAAATAGTTTTGGCCCCTTGAGTGTATATTAATCAGGATTTTTCTTTAAAACCCTCCTTCTAAACACTTTATTTACTCGGCAATCAAAGAAGTCACTCTAGTCATTAGTTTCTACTAATTTATGTTAATCAAAAATAAAATTTCAAAAAGATATGTGAAGTTATTTTTACTTTTTTTTCTCTCTGTTTTGGAAGCATTCGTGAAAATTGTTATACATATATTACTCTATAACGAGCATCCTCTTTGATTCTGTGAACTGTTGCTAATGTAAAATGTAAATATCAATGTTGATGCTTCTTTAGCTGTCGGAAATATACTCATCAAAGAGGATTCTGCTTTGTAATATTGACTGATTAAAATGATGTTTGGATACAGATTAAACTACTACCTAAACTATCATTGGTATTCAAAGCCTAAAAGAGTTACTAGTTCTAGATGAAAGCAGGAAAGTATAAACTCTCAAAACATGCTGACTTCACCTTTTAGTTAGTAGTGCCACTAGGAGTTTTTGTTGTGTTTAACATCGAAATTAACATCGAAATCCTACTAAAATGAATAATAATAATTTTTAGGTATAGGCAGTGGTCACTTAATTTTTTTTTTTCTGCAGGTCGTTAAGTGTTGGTACATTTTTAGCTTAATGTGCTGGTATCAGTACTACATTTAATTCTGTAGTTGTTTTTAATTAATCACCATTACAATAATGAAGATAACAAAACAAATAAATAAATGAAAACTTAGAGTGACCTCGAAACGCTAGCTGAATTTGATCTAATATGGGATTTGACTCATATTTCAGACGGCTAAAAGTGGGTCAAATAGATATTTTTGAGCAAAAAGGTCAAAGAAAGGGGGAAAACAAAGAAATATTTGTTTCCAGAATTAATTTCACAATATGTGAACAGTCTTTTGAACTTTTATCGTATTAAATCCGATTCATCGTACTTGATTTTCAATACTTCAGTCCAAATGCATCTTTCAATTGTCATCTCGGAAGCTGTTTTTGATTTCACTTTCCACTCTCTTTAATAATCATAAAAATTATTTGAATTAGAATTTTTAAAATCTAACATACTATTTAATTAGTAAATATAATGATAAAATAAATTTATAATTAAAATTTAGAGCAGGCCACTTTATACGATGCTGCTGCTACACACAATAAAAATATAAAACGATGTCTTATTTCACGAAACTGAACTGATCGCATGTCCAAAACAAGTTTTTTATTGAATACTTTATAATGTTTTCTATAGAATGAAAGAATAGCAGAAGATATCACCACGTTATTTACGCGCTAATCTTTGAAACACAAATCTCTATTAAATGAGTCATTATCGATAGCGCAATGTGGAAGAAGAGTAAAATATATAACAAGCAGTTGTTTGTTCCTTGATTTCAGTGCAATTATTTCCAGTTCATTTCAATGAAGGGGAAATAATTGCTTAAACACTGTTCAGAATGATTCAATTAATCCGAATTCAAATTGTTCAAATGACGCAAATTATTTGCGTCATTTGAACAATTTGAAGTCAGACCATTTCCAGTAAATATGGAACTAATAGAGTAATTGTTATTATTTAATAATTTAAATGGGAAAATATGGGCCACGTTTAATTGGAATGGACATGTTTTATGTGGATTACTTTTGCAGAGACCTATAACTCTCCTTTCGACCATATTTGGTGCAAACTTTGGAGACCTCACGCACGTAATGAATCGACTTATTTCACCACAATGATTTGATTCCAGTTATGCCGACATTCACAGAACCTCAACTCCCAAACATACCGTTCAACTAGCGAACATTGGATAATTGCCACATTCTTATTCAATTAACGCGGCCCTAAATCACAATAACGAACAAACGCTAGCGTTCCGATTTGCAGCTCCCATCTGATTTCGTTTGCTTGTTTCTCCCAGGAATTGAGTCTGCAAGAATTCGACAAGTCCCCGGTGTTAGACGAGAATGACTTAATGCACGCTTCGTGTCATTCTTTCCCCCCTCCTCCCCCCCTGCCCTCGAGACAGTTTAATTATTAACAATTACAGATCTTTAGTCACTAACAAACTCGGCAACACAAAGGATTCGTAGGTCATGCCGATGGGGACATAGTCGCGCATGCGTGCATGGTGACAATTATTTAATAGACGACTTGTGTCATTAAGTGCTTTGGCCAATAGAAACTCTTTATTTTAATGTTTTGTAGAAAAACTGGAGATGTGATCGAAATGTTCACACATTTGTGCTTTTAATTCAAATGTTTTGAAACAGGATCATAGAATTCATCCATATTTTATAGCCAAATATAGAAAGAAATAAGTTTCGAAGTTTACAAGGACCGCTAATAAGAATATAACTGTTGGTATCGAATTTGCCTTGGTTTGTACTACTTAAAAGACACGAACTCGGCCCAGCAGCTCTATGTTCGCCATTTATTAGGTTTCAGTGACCTGACGGCTGTTTCGAACTGTTGGTTCGCATCAGAGACTACGTCGAAACCTTAAAGGAGAAATTCCTTTCCGTAATATGTGATTTTTATCCTATGGCAACTTAATTTTCCTTTAAGTTCATCATAGGTGAACTCTCGGAAGATGCATAATCAATTTCCTAAAGTATAGAGCCGAAAGGCCTCAAGGCTTCTCAGATGTCTGAATGTATATTCTCGTAAGCTCCTTGGTAAATTTCCAAAATTTTACTCTTCTTTTATATAACTATAAAATATCGATTAAGCTATAATATCCTTCATATTAATGTCTGGTTCATTCCTATTTTGGAGGTGCTTTTGTCAACTTGCTTTTAATGTAGCCTGCGCGTTTCATCACAGGAACAAAAACTGTGTGAAATTTGTTAAACCAGAAGCAGCAGCTACTTCATGAAATGCTTAAAATAGCAGTTGGCTATTGCCAAATGTTTGTGAAGGGGAGCCTTTTTTTCGAAAACATGATTGTTTAGCCAGAATTGCAACTACACAATTCATGTGTTCAACTATCAAAGCCATCATCATTATCATCATCATGCTTATCAAGGATTTAGGCCTAGCATGGCCTGTTCTGGCCTTAGAAGTCATCGTTGAATCATTTAAGAGAACGTCCTGGTTTTCTTTTTCCTAATGGTTTGTAAGTTAAAGCTTATTTTGGTAATCTTTTTGTTTTCATTCTTTTAACGTGTTCCATCCATTTATGTTTATTTTTTTAATTTTTTCTATTACTGGTTCTTGGTTTAATTCTTTCATAATTTCTTCATTTCTTTTGTGATCAAATAGGGTAAACTTTGCAATTTTTCTCATAAACTTCATTTCTGCTGTTGTTAATCTTTGTTTGTCTTTTTGTTTTATTGTCCAGATTTCGCTTCCATACATTAAGACCGGTATGGCTAATGTATTGTATACTTTTAGTCTGGTTTGTTTTTGAACTAGGTTTGGTTTAAATATAGAATTAATTACACCTGTTATTTTTAAATATTTTGCAATTTTTACGTTTATATCTTTTCATTTTCATATGTGATCGTACATCCCAGGTAGTTAAATGAATTCACCTGTTCTAAAATCGTGTTATCTATTACTATTTTATTTCTTACTGGCTCTTGTCCTTTAAAGTGAATCGCGTTTTGATTTTTCTGTTGATATTATCATTCCATTAATCTTTGGATATCTCATTTATAATTAAATTTAAATGAGATATTTAAATTTAAAATACCTTTCTGTAAGTTATCTTCAGAATTTGATTATTATTTGGTCACCGGCAAAAAAGGAGAGTGTTTAAGTTCACAGTAGAGGAAATTTAATACCTTGAAGGAAATTTTTATACCATTTTATTATTATTTCTAATTATTTATTCTATCAAAGCCATTTAAAACAAACAATTACGGGAAAAAATTACAGGTTTGATTTCTAGTGGAGGGTTTCTGGACTGTGTAAAAATAAAATAAAAATGTCTTAGCCCCCTAATGAACTATAGGTTTACACTTTTCGTGAATGGAAGTCAGAAAAAAATAATAAACACTTTGGAGAACTTTTAGATTAATCCCACCGCCCTTATTAACAATAATTTTTTATTTGCCCCTTATTTTGTATTTTTGGTATAAAGGATTCAAGGAGGCGACAAAACCACATTTAGTTAGCAAAGTACGAGACTTTAACTGGTTGATTTAATGCGATCATAAACGAGAGAGAACGATAGAAAAAGACGCAGAGATACTCGTTGCAAGAGAAAGTATTTGCATTAATGTTCTCCATTTGTTTGCGTCGCCACACTCGTCTTGAGTTCTCAACCGTCCGTTGTGCCTACACCCAGCTACTGGTTTCGCCTTTACGGCTTCCTCAATCACCATCTTTGCTCCATTCTCCCATCAGCCCAACACTCCCTGTTTCCGACGATGTTCTAGCAGCGAACGTGAAAGTGTAATGTTGTTAGCCGACAGATGTTTTTCGGGAAAAAAAAAATCTTTTTTGGCGACCAACTTAACTGAGATGCAAGCGGTCTGTTGGAAGACAAGATCAATTTCCTTTACGAATTGGTGAGATGCAAAGAGGATTGAGAAGACGAAAGGGAGAGAGCGTGTGACGCTGACACCTGGCTAAAAGAGAGGAATTACCGAGAGAAGTTACTTTCATCGATGGAATGTTTGCCCTGACATTTCAGGGTAGCGACATGCACGGATTGTGCAGAGCTTACAGTTGTGGCTGTCACTGGATTTGTAGAGGTGTCGCGTGTGAGAAACTATATTTGACGTGCTGCTCCTCGCCTACCGCTACAGCCCAGAGGAAAGGATTAACTTGGGCAAGTAGGTTGCTACTTAGCCACTTTAGAATGCGTAAAGTAGGTTAAGAGTATACGAAAGTCTCGGTGTCCCCCTTCTGAAGTTTGATTTGATCTGGTAAAATTTGATCATGATTCTCTTTCACTGATTTCTTATTTATTTATTTATTTCCTATTTTTTTTTTAAATATTTTAAAATGAAATTTTGCTTGCGAGTGAAAATTTTCTCTGACAAGACTATAAACGTACTTAGGTTTGTACGACTAACATCATCGAAATCACTCGTGAGGCAACTTATATAGCATGTATCAACTGTTATTCGATTTTCTTCTAAAAATCACGTGTCATTGAAGTGTATTAAAATAATGAAATTAGAAATCTAGGTTTTTTTTTTTTAGGCATAACATTCAAACGATCCCAGTTGCATGCCCCACTTCTTGGGCAAGGACTCAGGTGATGATTGTAGCAACATTGATTCGCCAACAAGTGTCACGTGACCCTACGTACACCTAATTGCCACTGAACATTTAAGTACATGTACCAGTCTATCGGTGAACTTACCTCCATAGTCATGCGCAGATGTTTTTGAGGTCACTCGAATATTTCGTGTCATGACTTATAGTTTAAAGTTGATTCCTGATGGAATATGCTGTGCCTGCTTTGCTTCTAATATATCCTCTTGGTACATAACACATGCATTGATATAGTAAAGAACACTCCAATATAATGCCGACACTATAAAATAAAAAGCAAATAACGTTTTTGGATTCGTTGTTGCCAATGACGTCATAGCTTGAGACCAAGTTCATTCCTTTTTATCGTTTTGCAGTTTCCATCAAGTATTCACAACAGATTACTTAGCTGACACCTTTAGATATTTGCCATTGAAAATTTGGATGAAAACTGCTGTTACTCTTAGATTTGGCACAAAAGCTTTCCTTAGCAGGCTGCCTACCACTCTTTGTAATTATGCAATCGGATGGGTTTGTTACTGGTCGTTTAGTGGATGTCGTGTGTTGGATAACTTCTGCTATTTATTCAAATTCTCTCCACCCGCCCCTCCCCACCGGATGAGCGCCAGGACCTATTGACTTTATTACAGTTCTCTTTCTCCTATACAATGTAATATGAAAGTATGTATCACCTTGATAAGCCTTATGACCGACATTACAGATTTCAAGATCTTGTATACAATCAAATCCTTAAACACTGATCTCCATGCCATTCTTTATGGCAATAAAGAAATTTATTGATTTATTCACAACACAGAAGTAAAAAATAATAATATTTTAATCCATTATTTTGCCTAATAATAACGAACGCATTGTCAAGAATAATATGTCACTTTATTCTTGTGCATCTAATCGCACGTGGTCTGTTAATCCACGGATTAACAAATTAAAATATTTATTTATTTACTTCTGTGTTGCGAATAAACTATTAAATTTCTTAATTACTATGTAGGGCTAACACATAGGTATAAATAAATAAATAAATAAAATTTTTTCTCTCAAGAAAAATGAAGATTTCAATCGCTTCTTTTTATTTTAGATAGCATCTAGATTGTTGGAAAAGAGCAGATCTCTTCTTACCTGTTTCTCTTAATGTTCTTGAGCTCTTAGATTCCCGGTTAGATCAGTATAATTTAAAATAAATTTTGATTGCATTCTGTCAAAAACTAAAGCGTTTTTTCTGGTATAAAACCTAGTAAGTCTTGTGTATCTTACGTGTCCTCGAGACTATCAAACAACATGTCTAAGTGCGGCGTACAACCCTTATACATGATGCACAGTTTGAGCTAAGAGAAACCATCCAAACAGAGAGAGGGATACTGCTTAGGGATCAGTTCCCGATAACAAAATATTTGATCTTATGTTCTACGAACCTCATCAATAACAAATAGTCATTAAGCTGGAGCTTAGCAAGGCGAGGCTAACCTTGCAAGAAAGATATTTCATGGCCGATGGCAAGTGGTATATTGTGCTACATCATTCAGCCAATACGGCCGCAATCGGCGAAAATTGAGTGGTCTACCGATCATTTTAATCGCTCTTTCAATAGCACATGGTATACGCCTTGTTGCACACCACGAGATTCAACTCGTGCTTCCCTCTAGTGGGCAAATGATTGAATGAACGATGGGTATGAGAGGGGATGGGGGGGGATAGACACGGGAAAGGCAGGGATGGGAAAAGAGTTGACCAGTGATGGATTGAGAGCTCACGTGTTTCAGACTGTCATCTGTCATCGCCACTGTCACTTTGAGCGAGATTCGCAATATGTCACATGACACAAGTATACAAAGCGAAAATAACATACTTCTATTTGATTCATTCAATCATTTCGTTTTCTTTCGGTATTTTATTTTATTTTTGGCCAATTTGAACACGACGTTTACAGCTGTTTTGATAATCATTGAATTTATAATGTTCTGAAACCCGAATGTGGCTTGCATCAATCGAAGATTCGTTCCTTTATTTATGCATGAACTTCCACAGCTTGAGTCTGTTCAACCTTCTTTTGGACTTATTATTTCTACGTGAGCTACATTTAACATCATTATTAAAAAGTATTTCCTTCAAAAACCCATTGAAAAGAAATTTCTTTGTACAAAATATTCAGATTTGTACAAAATAGACCATCAAGAGCTCCACATATGTTCAATATGTAATTGTCGCATTTATATTTGTATATTTAAATTTAATGTATCATTTTTACTTACTAATTTTATAAAAAATAAATGATTGGTTTATAGAAAATATATAATAAATAGCTTTATAATTTATTAAAAATAAATAAATTTAAAAATTTAATATACTACATAATAATAAGATCTAAATAGAACACACCATAATAAATTTTACATATGTTTAATATATATAAAGAGTGTTCGTTTATTATTTTATTATTATTGTCATAATAATATAATATATAATATCAACATAAAATTAGTCTTTTTGTGGTTATGAGACCATTAGGTTCTTCAATTAATAATATAATAATATAAATGTACCTTTGATTAATATATCTTTAATTAATACATATATTAGTATAATCCCGCCTACTGGTTTCGCTAGTGACTGTCTAGCTTTGTTAAGGCTCGAACGGTACATTAAAAAAAATATGAGAGAATACATAAACGTTGCTAACTGTTAGGCAGTAAAGGTTGAACATATGCGTGCATGTGTTGAGAAGCTTCAGTTAGTATCAATGGATACGTGTTGTATGCACACGCGTTACATGATTTTTCGCGTATTGTAGTTCCATTAAACTGAGTGAGTCGATTAAGTTTTTCCATCTATCTTTCAGTATGGCACCCTGATTTCTGTTGAGGTTGTTATTACCCGTTCTTAATACCACTGCCGCTTCCTTGAAAATTCTGTAACCGTAATCATCATCTTAATACGCATAGAGCTATTTTCTCAGTCAATTGCATGGGTGGAAGTTACAAAGTGATGTGCTAAGCCTGAGGAGACTGTCCTGTTGTGATTGACATTCCCAACATGCTCCTTCTGTCTGATTTCCAGGCTTCTTGAAGTTTGCCCAATATATGAAAGACCGCACCGTACATGGAATTCTATAAACACCTGGATATTTGAAAAATGGTACACTGTCTTTAGGAGATCTTAATACTTGTCTGATGGTAGCAGTTGGCTTAAATATCACTCTGATGTGTGAGATTTTAACATTCTCGCTAATCTTGAAGAGACTGAATCTACATAAGGGATGACTATTGTTGAAACGTACTCGGCGACTGTTCCTTGGTGTTGGAGATTGTCTTCAGAAAGGAATTTGTTGATGATGTTTGTAGGAAAACCATTCTGCGATAGTGTTATAGCAATTTGAGAAAATTCTGTCTGTACCTCTTCTTCGTTTGAAATAAACTTTTTGGCTCTGTTCCGTAACATGTAAATGATGCTGTTTTCGTGATCTATGATGGTTGGAAGAATAATGTAAATAACGCCCAGTATCTGTAGGTTTTCTGTATATAGAAGGTTTAAAATTATTCTCCTTCCTTTTCATCAGTAAGTCTAGGAAGGGGAGTTGTCTGTTTTTTTTTTTTTTCAACTTCTAAAGTAAATTTAATTTTGTTGTGCAGTGAGTTTATTCTCTCTAAAAACACCTGTAGGTTTTCCATATTTTCATTCCACATGATAAAAATATCATCAACGTATCTCCACCATATCGATGGTTTAGGTGTAATTTGGTAAAAATTTCATTTTCCAACATTTCCATGAATAGGTCTGCTGAAGGTGGTGACAGTGGGCAACCCATTGCTAAGCCTTTCAATTGTTGGTAAACTATGTTGTTTACTTTGAAGAAATTTGATTCCAGGCAATGATTGAACAACTGTGTAATGTCTGTAGGGACGATATCTTTAATAATGTTAATGTTAATGGCCTCCTCCACTGGAACATTCATAAATAAGGAAACTACATCCAGACTGGCCATTATGTCCATTTGTGATGTCTTAACGTACTTCAGTTTCTTTACAAATTGTTGAGAGTTCTTAATATAGGACTCTGTTTGTCTAATTTTTTCTTTTAGTAAGTTGGCAAGGTGTTTAACCAATAGGTATGTAGGGGAGGATCTGCCATCCACAATCGGACGCAGTGGAACATCCTCCTTATGCACTTTGGGGAACCATTAAGGCAAGGAGTTATGGGATGTGCGGATTTGAGTTTTCTTTTTAATTCCTCAGGCCAACCAGTTATATTTCTGATCAGCAGGTTTGTTTCGTGGTGGTTTGTCATGATAGGATTTTTCTTTAGTATTTTATACGTGGAACTGTTCGACAGGAGATTGTTTATCTTAGTGAAATAGTCTTTTGAGTTAAGAATGCCTGTGGAGTTCCCCTTGTCAGCTTTAGTAATGAATATCTGTTTGTTGTTTCTTAAGTTACGAATGGCCTTCCTATCGAGTGGTGTTATGTTTGGGTTATTTTGCTGTTGCAAGGATAATCGTGGTCTGGAATCTAATATCGTTAGCTGTAGCCTCTGGGAGAGGACGGAGGCCTTTTTTAATTCCACAAATGAAGTCCATTTTTGGAATGAAATTAGGGGTGATGGAGAAGTTGAAATCTTTCTTTAGGATGTCGGATTCCTGTCTGGTAAGGAACTACAATACGCGAAAAATCATGTTACGCGTGTGCATGCAACACGTATAAATGATACTGACTGAAGCTTCTCAACACATGCACGCATATGTTCAAACTTTACTGGCTATCAGTTAGCAACGTTTCTGGATTTGGAAGCATTTTTATTAAATGCATTTATTTTCTAAGGAAATGAAATCTGAATTTCTTATTTAAATATATTATTTAAAATAAAAACGGATGTTTATTAATATTAACAGTTTTAATTTAGCTGTTTAGAAGTTTCTATTGAAAATTATTTCACATTTTTGCAGAAAAGATTTGTGAAAAGCTTACTCATTATTCATTTTCCCAGATGTTACGAAAGCACTTAAGTGTTGTTATGGTAACCGTTCTTGGCTAAGATAAGCTTCTGTTATTATTTTAATTTATCTCTTTCTTATTTTGTTAGCCGTTATTATTTTCCTTTCAGATACCTACCGAGAGTCTTTATTAAAATTCTCGACATTCCATTCAGTCTATTTAGTATTTTGTTTGGTGAATAATATAAAAATTTTCTTGAAAGTGTAGTGAGTGAGCACAGATATGAAAAGCACATAAGGGTTGAACAATAGAGAAAGAAGAAAAAGCGCAGTGCATTCGTTTTAATTAAGACTTAGAAAAGAAATACAAAACTTAAAGGAGGAACAAAGTTTAAAACATCAATTTAGGTAGGTTAAACCATTACTGCTAACAAAGTCATTAGCTACTTTTCAAATCTTGCAATTTGAAAATGTGACGTATATATTCAGAAAATGAAATCCTTAGAGCCGTATACAAAAAAAAAAAAAAAAAAAAAATCAGACTGTTGGTATGTTTTGAGAAGATGGGTTTAGAAAGAAGGATGGTTAGGCAGTTAATGTAGCCAGCTTGCCATTCCTCTGCGTCCTTCCCCTTAGGGCGAGAATTTTTATGTCTATAGATGCGTGTGTTTACGGGCCGAATTACTGTTTTGAGACAAGAAAAAGACGAATTTTCCCACCACCACCTCCGTATGAGACCGGCTAACTCATCTATAACTGAAAAATCCTGATAAAGATGCTTCGAGTTGTAGATGGAATACCAATCCAAATAAAGGATCCCGTGAAAACAAGCTGAGCTACGGAGGCTCTGTGAATGAAAATTATGATTGAATTATTATTTTTGTAGCATCTTCAGGAAGGATGGAATATTGAAATACAATTAAATCATTGTTAGACGATTCCGGAAGCCACTCAATGATCATACGATTTTTTTTTTTTTTTTTTTTTTTTAGCATTTCAGACTTGGTAATGTGTTATGGTGGAGAACATTACCATCATCATTCATCGTCTCCCTGCTATAGAGCACAATCCTGCACTCTGGTAATTGCGATGAAATCCTCGCATTCTCGTAGCTTACAGGGATAATGTGTTGATTGCCCTTCCTTTTGTGAATCTCCTACGTATGGACATGAATGGAGACAAAAGATTTTTTAAAAAAAAGCTTCCTATGCATTGAATTGAGAATTTATTTGGATAAAAAAAAAAAGAAAAAATAATAATATCCAAGAAAATGTTTGTTCTAGAGATTCTAGGATAATTAAAATGCATGGAAACAGTCGTAGAAATCTGTTTTTAATCTTCAAGCCGAACTATCATATTCCACCATACTTATTCTACTTGCAATCAAGTAAGGATGCAATCATACGAAATCGATTATTACGGTAGTGCTGTTACCATCAGCCAAGATTAAAGAACAAAAAAAAAAATGAAAATTATTCAGAAATCATAAAAAAAATGTTTGTAGCTTAGGCACTCCGACTATTACGCTATTTGGTTGGTTGTTTGTAACGTAATGTTGTAGTTGCGAATAAGATTGTCAAATATGACCGAAAATAATAGAAAACCGAAACGACTGATCAAATTTTAGTACAATTCCTATATATTACATTCTACGATCTACCATCAGTGAACTTCACTTTGCATCATTTTAATTGTCTTTTTCTTTTTCTTCTTTTTTTTTTTTTTTTTTTTTTTTGTTACAGGTCACGGATTTAAAATTTCTCCTAAAATGATACATTCACAGCAAGGTTAGCATATGATAATGAATGGAACGGACAGACAAAAACAGAAGAACAAAACTGTGCTTGCGCATTTTGCGAAACACATCTAAAAAGAAACTTAGTAAGAGTCGTTTTCTCTGGATTACTCTCCCCCCCCCCCCTTTCTCATATTTCGTTTGGATCAAGACCTGTTCACGACTCAAGTAGGGGAGAAAAGATGAAGTCTGCTATAACCAATCCTCCAACTCCACATGATTGGTGGTGTCCACCATCAGTCAGCAAAGGTCTCAACCTCCAAGGAGCTGTCATTCCAAAGAATTGGAGGAAGAAGATAAAACATAAAATATCCTGAATATCAGCGTATAGAATCTGAAATACATCGATCAAAGTACAAAAAAAAAAAAAGATTCAGAGGAGTTAAAATAGGAGTGTCAGGAAGAAAGAAAAATGATAGTAGAAGAATTTGGCCTAACTTTTACTAAAAAGGGCAAGAAATTTTAGTAGACTTGAGGTCAGTTATCAACCCCGCCTACATATGAAGTTCTCAGTCTATTAATAAGCCTGCAGCTGAGTTTGAATTCTATTTCGAAATCCACGTTAGCAATGACAAGATACAGATTGGATTCATAAAAATCGGAAACTCGGATTTCTCAACCTGCAAAGAATTCAAATCTGGCAAAGAATACAGAAACCTTTGAGAAAGTGCATTTCATTGAGCATAAGGCCGGTCACTTTATTTCTCTTCATAGGGGTGAGTTTGAAAACTGTAACTTGAATGATCACGGACCTTTAATAGAACCGGAAAAATCGAAGTAAAAAATTTACAAGCGATAACTCATAAAATAAAAATTAGATGAAATTTTTACAAGGAAAATTTCAACGAAATGAAGAAAACAGTATTCATCCCGTCCCCCCCCCCCCAAAAAAAAACACTTTTTGTTTTTATTCTCAGGATTTCAAATAGTGCAGCTAAGATGGGTTACATCATAACTGTAAAAATATGAACAGGCATCAATATATAGAACCTGAATAATTCAGTTTGGCAAGTAAAGTAATACATAATAAGAATATTAAAGAGCCATTACCTTTTTATAGAAAGTAAACTGAAACTTAAAAGTTTCAAATTTCACCAGGGGGTTTATGCAAATAGAATCTTCGATATAAAAGATGCACTGATAAAAGACGACCATACAGGCCTCTAGGCAAAGTTTACGTCATTTAAATTGTGCCAACCATGCCGAAGGATATATTATCATAAACTGTCTGGTAAAATCCAAAACTTTTAGGTTTAAATTCATTTAGCTATAAAAAGATGATGGATCTTTAACATCCTCATTATATACAGAGATATTTTAAACTTTCTACATTTTATCCAACATAACTTAGCCTAATTCAAATTTACACTTAGCAAAAGCTCATATATATATATATATATATATATATATATATATATTCCAATTCAAATGAAGTTGGGAATCCAATACCCTTGGAGGGTAATGGATGGCAATGCTGTAGCCAATGAAGTTTAACTGAGGTTCGGCTGTTGCTGTTACCCCCATGGGTGATTGAATGATAAGATTCGAGAGTTTTTGAGTTTGCTCTCTTAGGGTTTTTGCCTTAAGGGAGCAATTTGAGTCTCCGGGGAGAGTTTTCTCCGGCACGGCCCGCTGAGGGGCTTTGTCGCTGAATTATTTTCCTCGGAATTTGAGCGGTTCTGCTCGATGGTGGTGTGTGGGTGGAAGGCCATCACTGAGTGGAGCCACCGCTGAGATGGACGGTCTTTCACCCACGAATGAGTGGCCTAGGGATCGTCCGAATTTTTAGAGACGGCTTTACCTTTAAATATGGCAATTCTGTAGCCAATGAAGTTCTAACTGAGGCTCGGCTATTGCTGTTACCCTCCTGCCATGATCAGAGCCTTAATTGCTCAATAACACCTTATCCCTACACTGTCCTCTACAGATAAAGGGGAAGATGAAAAGCATTCTTGCTTCGCCCCTTTAAGCCAGTCCTTATAAGGACTATAAATGAAGTTGGGGCTCCAGTTAGAATGAATCGAATCGACCATGAGATGCGGTGATTGATTCATTAATGCCCTTGGAGGTAATGGATGGCAATGCTAATGCTGTACCAACGAAGTTTAACTGAGGTTCGGCTGTTGCTGTTACCCCCTTGTGCGATGAGTTTTTGAGTTCGCTCTATTAAGGTTTTTGCCTTAAGGGAGCAATTTGAGTCTCCGGGGAAGGTGTTCTCCGGCACGGCCCGCTGAGGGGCTTTGTCGGTGAATGCTTTTCTTCGGAATTTGAGCGGTTCTGCTCGATGGTGGCGTGTGGGTGGAAGGCCATCACTGAATGGAGCCAACGCTGACATGGACGGTCTCTCGCACACGATTGAGTGGCCTAGGGATCGTCCGAATTTTTAGAGACGGTAACATTGCCATATGTTACCTTAACATATGGCAATGCTATACCAATGAAGTTTAACTGAGGTTCGGCTGTTGCTGTTACCCCCAGGGGCGCTGAGATTCGAGAGTTTTGAGTTCGCTCTCTTAAGGTTTTTGCCTTAAGGAAGCAATTTGAGTCTCCGGGGTGAGTGTTTTCCGGCACGGCCCGCTGAGGGGCTTTATCAGTGAATGCTTTTCTTCGGAATTTGAGCGGTGGTGGCGTGTGGATGGAGGGCCATCACTGAGTGGAGCCAACGCTGAGATGGACGGTCCTTCTCCCACGATTGAGTGGCCTAGGGATCGTCCGAATTTTTAGAGTCGGCTTTACCTTTCAATATTGTAATGCTGTACCAATGAAGTACTAACTGACGCTCGGCTATTGCCGTTACCCTCTTGCCATGATCAGAGATTTAATAGCTCAATAATACCTTATCCGTACACTGTCCTCTACAGATAACGGGGAAGATGAAAAGCATTCTTGCTTCGCTCCTTTAAGCCAGTCCTTTTAATAAAGTTGGAATAACCGAGATTTACTGTCGTTTATTTAACACTTTATAAGGATCTCTTTATGAATAAGGAGTGGTGGCGTTATAAGCGCAAGAAAAAATTAATATTTAGAAAATGAAATGCAATAAATCATTGATAATAGAAAAATGAATCATGAGTTGAATATGCCATGTCATCAATTATCAGTTGTCTGTCTGTTTTATTACTTGTCTAGGATTGTTGAAAAGCAGTTGAATTTGAAGGACTGCAGGATCAATTTAGAGATGTTATCAGTAACGCACGATTAGGCCTTAATTCTTATTTAGGATTCCTTGTGAATAAACGGATAACGTCAACTGATTGCTGTGAAACGAAATGCCAAGGAATTATCTTCTAAACGAGTCATTGTAGCTATAGACCAGTCGACCAAATGGTTGATTGACATCATTTGAGTGAGTAGAGGGGATTTCTCTTTTCTCTTTTTCTACCATTTGGCCTATGCAAGGCTTACCGCAGGTACAGAAGATTTTACAAACACCGAGGATTCTTGAAAATATGGAAATCTTGAGGGATATCAAAAGACCACAATTTTTGAATGGTTTGTGAGAAAGCAATATTTTATTTTATTTATTTTTAGCAGAGAAGCTATACAAATGGAAATACTACCCAGATATTTTAAGGAGACAAAGTCATTGGTATGTAGTATCTGTGTTTAAATGTGGCGAGCTTCGATATGAAGAGCTTTTTTAGATTTCTATAACGTAAATTTGCACCCGAAAGAAGTCATGCGTGTGACAGCATTAAAATTTATTCAATGTTATTAAATTGCACTTTATTATATTATATATTAAACTACAAAACATCTATATATCTTATAAATAAAATGGAAGGCTGACATTATATATATTAAATTTATTTTATATACATTATATATATATATAAATATATATATACATATATATATATATATATATATATATATAAATATATATATATATATATATATATATATATACAGGGTGTTCGGGATAAATTTGACATATTTATAATTAATTATATTTTTACGTAAGTTACATGTATTAACACACACTTCTCTTCATTTAAAAGTTTGGACCCTTCTTCATTCATATACAAGATGTCAGAAAGGATGGATAGCTGGAACCCACCTGAATCATGGAAGAGAATAACTTGTATCATGATGATTCGTGCCCGCCATCAAAATAAGGATATTACGACTGCTGCCCAATGCTCCCTGAATACAGAAAAAACAATCAGGCATGAACTAGAGACTTGCAATGGTGACTACGAGGATGTAGCAAGAAGAAAGATCCCTAGCAGACGATCTGATTGCGTTCGTACAGCAGAATTCCTCGCAAATCTGCAGGAACAGGTGTTGAAGAACCCTGGCATTGGAATTCGGGCTTTGTTCGTGGAGTTGCTAACTGTAGTCAAGCCCTGGATAACAAGGGTAGCCAATGGTAGGCCGTATGTATGGCAGCAGGATTCGGCCCCTTGCCACACCTCTGGGAAAAGTCAAAAATGGTTGTCTGAAAATTTCTACGACTTCACCAGTCCAAATGTTTGGCCTCCAAACTCCCCAGACCTTAACCCCATGGATTATTTTGTATGGGGCGCAGTTGAAAAAGACACCAATCGCACTTCCAGTAATACAAAAGCCCAGTTAATGGATAAAATTAAAACAGTTTTTGCGGCCCTTCCCAGGGAGACTGTAGCATCAGCTTGTTCGAGGTTCCGAAGCAGAATTGAAGCTGTGATCGATGCTAATGGTGGTTATTTTGAGTAAATCTTGTTGATAGTATTGTAATTAACTCTGCCTGTAATGTTTTTTTGTCAATTCATTAAATTTAATAGATACAAAGAAGATTTTCTTTTTCCTTACGAAACTGTCAAATTTATCCCGAACACCCTGTATATATATATATATATATATCATCATCATCAGCATCATCAAATTCCTGCCATGTTATCAGTAATGTTATCAGTAACAAGGGATGTACAGGATATGATAGTACTACATAAAAAATTACATCATTACTAACTTCCTATCTACAATTTTCCTCCAAATCAGTCTGTTACTTGTCAAGACTCCAACATTATCATATCTTATATTTCTATCTTCTAAGGCACTTTTTACGGTATCAATCCACCTACATCTTAGTCTTCCTCTCAGTCTTTTTACTGCAAACCTAGCAGAGGACACTTGTTTTGCTAATCTTTCCTCTCCCATTCTGTTTGTAACCATACCACCTTAGATTAGCCCTGCTAACGCATTCCTGGATGCTGACAATGTCAAGTTCTTTCCTAATATCCTCGTTTTTAATATGATATTGCCATTGATGCCATCTGTTCACGCCTCTAATCTTTCTCAGGACTCTCATATCTGCGGTCTCTAGTCTTTGGTCAAGGGTTTTACTTCTGACCCAGCTCTCAGATCCATAAATTAAAACTGGTTTGAACACTGTCTTGTATACAGCTAATTTAGTGTTCTGACTAATTTCTCTCTTATTCCATATGAATTTATTCAATTGACTTCCCATATATATTAAATTACAGAATGTCAACCTTCCCTGTTTATTTATAAGACATTTGTAATATTTTTGAAATGGTGTATAAAGTTTTTAATTTTATAAGTTAAAATTAAAAGAGAAATCAAACATTAAATAAATGTAATATTATTTTTTATTTTAAAAATATCCTTACTAAATCAAAATTATAAATCAGTATATGGTTATCACCGAGAAAATCTATGGATATAAATTCAAGAAATTTATATCTATGTTTTAAATATTTTACTATAGAAATATAATATCGATACATTTTAGTTTTACATTATTGTATCATCCACAAATTACTAATAAAAAATTTAATGTATAGCGAAAAAAAAAACCCATCATCAACCCACAATACAGGCAATGATTACATTATGAATCATGTTTTCGATTTTTATTTATTTATTTTGATAATCCCACCCTTATACGAATGTAATCAAGATCGGAAAGTCTACTCAATAAACCAAAACTCGTTCCCCGGTAGCACCGAACAATGTAATTCATACTGGTTGATCCTCCACCTAAAAAATTCACAAACATTCATGGAATTCGTAGTCATGGCCTATAGAGCGAAATCGGGCTATAAACAATCTTTACTCAGTTTTTTAAAGGCGTTCTATTCATAAATTAAGCAAAACAATGTTATCACCAGCCATCTAACCATATGTTTTTTTTATAATGTATTATACATGTTTGTAAAAACACAGAATACTATATTGAATTTTTTGCTAGCTACAGAGGAAGCATTCAAAATTAATCCTCCCCTTTATTAGTTATATGCCAAGCAATAATTTTAAAGATTGTTATGTTCCCCCCCCCTCCTTCTGATCTATCAAAACGAAATAAAAAAAAGTAATTACAACATAGACCCTCCTTCAGCAGTATTCACTCACGCTTCCTTTTATTCTGAAACATACTCGTATGCTGCGATTTAAAAAAAAAATGAAAAGAAAAGCGATTGATTTTCCTGACTAGTAGAAATTAAATGTGTAGTGTAAAAACGTCATTTTTCCCATAATGCATATGTATAGAAGTGAAAAAAACTGTTGCTTATCTTCATATTTAAAAAAGTTTGCATATAAGTTTTAAATAAAGACTGGGAAATAAATAATCCATGGGTAAGGATAAAGTAAAAAGGAAGTGGGAACAGTAGCATATACGTGTTTTGTTTTGTCTGCTTAATAACACGTACTCGGCCAAAACAACAAAGAATACTTTCATTACTTTTTTTTTTTTTAGGAACTTTGCTAGCAAACAAAGACGTAATTATTCTCATATAGAAACTTATAGTGAAATCTCATTTAGATGTGTTGCGAAGCCTGGAGTCTATTCTTTTAAAGGATGTTAATATGCTGAAGAAAATGCAGAGAAGTCCAACCAGGTTGCTATTTGAAATGAGAAGTTACTTTTATAAAAAAACAGTTCAGTTTTGTAGGTTGCACGCTTAGAGCAGACATGCAAATAATAAAGGATTCGACTGGAGTCTATTAAACTCTCTAGGGAATAAACAATGCGAATTATTGCAGCTTTTTTTTAGATTTTATCAGAAATCGTTCCTACAGAACTACGTTTTGCAGAATTCATTAAAAATCTAACAGCCGCTGAACTGGGATGCGACACTGGTCATGCCACAGAATATAACAGCAACAACTAGCTTTGTTCCAACTCTTACTTATTAGTTAGAGAACTATTAACACCAAATTCCATTCAGGGAGTTTTATTAAAGAAGTATTCTAAAGTATGGATATTGGCACATTCGAAGGTTGTTTTACTAACATGATGATAGCTATTGTGAAAGAAATATATTGCATGCGAATATCCACTGTTAGTAGAAATTTCCCACAGCGAACTATTTGTTATCCAAGTAAACGAGAAAAAAAAAAATGTCTGGTCAGCTCATTCCTTGTAATGGACATACATAAAAGACTCGTTCTATTTCTTGCGCTACTGTTCACTTTTATCTCCATTTCCATCAAATCAAAGAATGTTTTCTGAGAATAAAATAGAAAGTGGTGGTTAAACATAGATCGGACATGGATTTCATAGATTGTCCGACAGAGGTCCTTCCAAGAGATGGCATTTCATTGACTTCGTTTCCATGGGTTACTTAATCTAGTTCCCAGGTCTGTTTCAATAGTCGCTAACAGTTCAGTCTATTTTTAAAACTTTTGGTGTTTTTTTCATGCGCATGTAGTATCATGTTATTTTTTGTTTACTTATCGCATTTCAAGAAGGGTAATTATATGACGTTTTATATCTTATATGTTTGTTCGTTTCACATTTATTCTCATTTTTGAAAAGGAGCTGACATTTTATAAGAGAATCTATGTTTTGTACTTACTGAATACATAAAAAATAAAAATAAATAAATAAAAAGTAAATATTGATTTTTTTTTGAAAAAAAAATATGCAAAACAGATAAAAAAAAATCCTTAGCTTATCCACGTACTATTGCACTATAGATTTACGACTTTCTTGGTCGGAATTACATAAAAATTAAGATAGAAGAAAAAACGTTTTGTGTTTTTTAAGCTCAACAAAAGTGAAAAGAGAAGTCCCATTCTAGGAAGTCTGTTAGGACCACATCTTGCTGCACATAAACGAATGTTTTGTATGGGACAATAATAGAGATATGCTGATCATGTTGGTATGAATCCTTGATCCCATGACACAAGGAGGATATCCGTATTTGAATTTCCCACAGAGGTCATACAACAATTCAATAGATAAAATTGTACATCACGACAAAAACAAGTTTTTTTTTTCTTGTTTGGCATTGGGCCGAACACATTCTTTTCACTACAAGCAGAACCGTAACTTTGCATGCCTACAGGGGTTGTGGAAGAGATTACGGCGTTGTTTGCGGAACGTTACTTTCAATGCGGTGACCTTACTTGACCGCTGTTCACCGATGACCACAAACAAAAAGATTTATCGAGTGCGTCCACGCTAGAATGTGTAGCGTTCTCTTAAAAACCACGCTCGGGACTTTTATCACCTGAAGCAGAACGCGCGTGTTCGCAGCGCCATCTGACGATCGTCTAGGATACTGTAGGAATTTTGTCATCGTCTCGCGGCGGTTGTGGTCTGTTCAAAGATGGGAAAGAGAGAAACCGAACTTATTTTTAATCTGCCCGCCTTAACATATTAAGGGTGGTGAACGTGGAAAATCCAAGTGGGAAGCCAAACAGACAACTTAACGAATAGCAGGTCCCTGATGTGGCGACATAGATGACGTGTGATTTCCTTAACGACTTAAGCGGGGGTGCTTGTGAACAGCGTTTGACCCCCGTCGCTTACTCGAACAAAGAAGGTCAGCAGATGGGGTAATTTCACCGAAGACGACGCTGAAGGAAGTCACGTGTCTTAAGAACAATCGATGTGTCAAGAGCACTTTAGCCGCTGGCTAGTGCAGACCCGTAATTTGAGTGGAACGCCAAGCGGTAATATGCTGCAGTCAGCAACCATGCGGAGCACGTAGTTTCACTCGAAATCAGAGCGATGCAACCGGGGATGACAGAGAAACAGAGATGCAGGGTATGACAAAATCACGCGACCAAGAAAAACGCTTTTTTTTTTTTGTTTGCCCATTGAACGTCAAACACTATGGTCAAATCAATCCCCATAATTTGCGCCTCTGAGGAAAGGCTTTTTTTTTTTTTTTTTTTTAAGTAGAATAGCAAACACATCTTGTGTCGTTGCGTGCTATAATTATACGCTTTAGAAGTGGACACGCACGTTCTTGTGAATTGTCGTATTGGATTGTACATCGACTTTCTCTTTACAGTCTTCACACAAAAAATGACACTTCTACACACTAATCCCAGCAGGAGAAACGCTTTTAAAATGGCACAAAAACGAGATTTTCAACAGCTAGTTACCTAGTTAACATTGTCGCAGTGTGAATGAAATGTGAGAGTTCAATGTGATCATTCTTGCCAGCAAGAATAATTGCAATAATGACTAAAATTAAATATTTGCCTTCATGAAAGTTTTATATCTCATACAAAATACATTCTCTGTCTAAATTAAAGGACTTAGTGATGAATGAAATATATCTCATACTGGAGTAGAAAGATATGGGATAGTTCTCTGCCTGATTCATAGATGGCGTTGTGATATTTATCCCGATCGATTTACCTGTTTTATTATTATTATTATTATTATTATTATTATTATTATAGAAATTTAAAGGCGCCTTAGATATTTGTCACTATTAATAATTCAACACCATTGAGTGTAGTTTATTACTAATTTTTTAATCCTTAATAATAAATTTATTAATTTCTTATATGTCGTTATTTGTGCAATATCTGGTTTTGAACACTTCTTATTTTTTTCCCCAAGAATATTTGGGGAAAAAAATAAGAGGTTATGTTTTTTTTTTCTTTTGTTTATAACAAGTTTCCATTGGTCTCATGGTACCTAAATTTGCTCACACCTGCGACTTTCAACGCATGTCTACAATTTGCAGACAAATCCCAAATAAATCAAGTAAATAAAAAGACCCAAGAGATAACCGCTGAAAAGAGAATACAAAGCATCCTTTGGGTAAAAGAAAACATAATATTATTGAAAAAATATATAAAACTATTCTGTACTCTTAAAATGTTGATGAATTTTTCCTGAATGCTTTCAACATCTTCAGAAACTTAAAAAAAAAAGAGAAAATATAATAAAACAGTAATAAAAAGAAACTATATATACTTTTAAAATAACAACGCGTGGAATACTTGGTTATAGAACAGCATTCCAGTACTTGGTTACGTCAACATTTTCTATTTTCTACTGTGCTATTAAAGCGTGACACGTGCTCTCAGTACACAAACTGTCAATTTCATTTACTGTTTTGTTTGTTCGATTTATTTTACTTATAACGAAGTTTCCTTTGCTGTTTGTTGTTATCTTTAATTTAAATGGTGTTTTCAGAGACGGGTTTTCTCCACTTGCAATGCGATACCGAAGAAACGTTTTTATTTTTGCCTTTTTCGCAGCTCTTGAAAAAAAAAAGCTTCTTTGTTTGTAAGATGCGCCCCTGTTTTTAACAAAAGTCTCAGAGGATGCAAGAACAGGCGTTAAACGCATTTGTATATTTTTCAACAGTTGAAAACTTTATATTAAACAGAAAAGATTCAATTTATTCTATGGACTGAGATAAAGATTATTACAATTTTTTTCAGATATAAATTAATAACGTTCATATTTATAAACGAGAAACATATATTATATATTAATATTAATATTAAATTATTTCATAAAATATTTAAATTAAATAAAAATTAAATTAAATTAAAAATAAAAATGCATTAAATCCGTATTAAATGTATTTCAGCAAATGTAAATTAATATTTTATTAATATATTTATTAATATATTAATAAAATATTAATATCTGTTGTATAAGTTCCCTTAGTTTTCTCAGCGAATTAAATGGCCTAAGTTTTCGAATTGACTGCTGCTTTACTTTTTCACAGACGATCGAAACGCCCTCTTACAGCGTGAAGCATTGCTAATGTACAGAAAATTATGGAGTGATCGATACATAGTTGATTTTCATAAAAGATGTTTTTGAAGTTCCCCTATGTTCTAAATTATTTATATAAAAAATGAAATAAATATTCGGGTTTCAAAGTTATAATACTGTCCAATATTTTAATTTTAACTAGAATTATAGAAAATAATAGAGACAACAATGAAAGAAGGCTCTTAGTTTTTAGCATTTCCTGGAGTGAAAATTCCACACATATTTTCGTGTCAAGTAGCACAGTTTTCATTCAGGTCTCATCTACCTTTTGAACTTCTTCGAGTCTTTGTCATTCGTCTATGTCATTTTGAAGCATTATAGTTTCCTCTGACTTGCAATAGGCGGAGCTGCTCGATTGTTGTACCCTTCAAAGTGAAACACGTTCATTACGCGTGCTGAAATCGACAAGCATGGCTTGTTACATCAGAGCGCGTGCCATTGCGAGCAAACTACAAATGAATAGTCTTTTTCTTCCACTGCTTATAGAGAAAGATGAAAAAAAAAAAAACAACGACAAATAAGGGGTTATTTATCACGATTACACTTTAGTGTGGGATTGGCACGTTCACGGACTTAAAAGTTACTGGGTGAGATATAGTTAATTGCGGTCAAGTGGTGGTGAAAATCGATCATTAGTAGACTCAATGTGTATTATTCCTTATAAGGACTGGCTTAAAGGGGCGAAGCAAGAATGCTTTTCATCTTCCCCGTTATCTGTAGAGGACAGTGTAGGGATAAGGTGTTATTCAGCAATTAAGGCTCTGATCATGGCAGGAGGGTAACAGCAATAGCCAAGCCTCAGTTAGAACTTCATTGGCTACAGCATTGCCATCCATTACCCTGATTAGTAAGTAAAGGGTAAAATCTCAAAAAATCGGACGATCTCTAGGCCACTCCATAGTGGGCGAAAGACCGTCCATGTCTCAGCGTTGGTTCCACTCATTGACGGCCGCCCCGTCCAAGCACCCCGACGGGCTCCCCGTTTAAGCAGAACCGCTCAGCGTTGGTTCCACTCAGTGTCGGCCGCCCCGTTCAAGCACCCCAACGGGCTCCCCGACTCCTGAGCAGAACCGCTCAAATTCCGAGGAAAATAATTCACCGACAAGAACCCCTCAGCGGGCCCTGCCGGAGAACACCTTCCCCGGAGACTCAAGGTGCTCCCTTAAGGCAAAAACCCTAAGGGAGCGAACTCAAAAACTCACACCCAGGATAACAGCAACAGCCGAACCTCAGTTTACTTCCTTGGTTCAACATTGCCATTTGTTACCCTCCAATGGTATTGGATTGAATGAATCAATCCTTTTAAATTCAGAATTTTTTTTTTATCTTCTATTAATATAGGAAAATTATAATAATAATAAAAAGGTGTGTAAGAACTAATTAAAATATCTTTCGAAATATACCTGCAATTACAAATATTAATGATATGATATCTTTTATAATTATATTTATATTTTTTCTTTTTTAAGTTTCAAAAAAATTTTGTAAACAAATAGCTCCAACAGCAGGAAAGAATAGATCACTAGTGACATCTTTCAGCAAAGAGCGTAAATGACAACTGGTAAAAGAAAATGTTTTAAAATGCCTGTGACATGAACAGTCTCGGTAACTAAATAACAAATATTACTCTCTCTATCTTTCGGAATTGCTCTTTGCCCATGCCGTGCAGTAGTAGGTTTTCCATTCAATAAACACAGCAGATCAGTGAATTCCTGAGTGCTTATAGCCAGCAGGATTGCTGTCGTACTGATTAATAGCACTAGCCTTGTTACAAAAGGTACATTTGTTCGACTTTGTTACAAGAATGGATATCCGACCCCCTCCTCTTGCTCCAACACTCTTTCTGCGGCTCTTAGGGAGTTTGGAAGAGAGTGCTTATGGCATTTCCAGCTGCGAAAGGAGAAAAACAAGATACGAAATTTCAAACGAAAAGTCAAATCAACATTGGAATCATAGCGATGTTTATTGAACCGAAATTTAAAACGTAATGAAGAATTAAGCCCGAAAATTTTAAAAATTATATAAATTTTACTGTTGATCATTGTGTTATTTATTTATTAGAAGAATATTAAATTATATTTTTTTTAAGAAACCAGAATTTTAAAATACAGTTTCTGAAATGGAAAAAAAAATTCGATATTTACACATTTCTAAAATAAACAGAATAAACTATTTCGAAGTAAATTGCCAAAATATTTTAAGTTTTTTTTTTTTTTTTTTAAACAAAAACAATCTTTCGACTTCCATGCAGATAAATCGTCAGTTGTTATTAAGTGGCAAATGAAAAGACTGCTTCGATCTAAGAGTCTTTTGAGATATCGTCTGTGAAAAGTATTAATATCATTCTAACAGTTGACGTTGACAAATAAACAAATATCGGTGCTTGGAGATAAAGTTTTTTAATCCCATTAGACAAAGACGGGCGATATTTTTGTAAGACTCGCTGCTTCGATAAAGAGTCTCCTTTGTGAAGAAAAACACTCCGTGTTGATTTTAGAATTCGCTAAGGTAAGCGGTGAATATGAAAGCTCGATTTCCTTAAGGAGTTTATGTTTCAATTTTACTTAACAGTCCATCTCGTCTGGAAATGCATTAAACTAAAATCGAGTAAAAAAGATTTTTCTTTTGAAAGAGAGATAATGGAATAGAAAGACGAAAACTAAATAATTAGAAAACAGAAAAATAAACAAATAAAAACATTGGAAGTAAGGAGAGAGAGAGAGAGAGGGGAGCAGTAATGGTTTTTTTTAGCCTCCTCTATTTTAGGAGGCTAAAAAAAATTGCCGAAAAAATTATTATAAGAGGTCAGTATTAATATTAGATTTCTAGAGCCCCCTTGGGTCGAAAAGACCTGCGTTCGATTCCCGTCAGTGACTTGAGGAACTTTATCTGGTCTCTTTCGACTAAAGGTGAGTTAGCCAGTCGCATATAAAGGTAAGGTTTTTTTTTCACCCGGAAACTCGGGTTTTTCGTCCCCCCAGAACAGGCAATCCGTCCCTGTGAACACACATGAATTACAATCATGAATACGTCCCAGCCATATGCCGGTCCCGAGTCCGGACGAAATTCGGAGGATTGGGGAAAGCAATGGTGAACTACCCTGTAAAAAAAATCACTAGGAATACTTTGTAGCCAAGGCCTACAATGTCATCTACGGTCGGAAACGACTGAAAAGGAAGATCAGGTCAGTGATTTCTAACAGAAACCTATGACAAGCGGTTTCTGCTCAAAAACCACAGAGAAAACTCAAACAGACAGAAATCCTTTTTCATTACAGACGGAATTTTAACCCGTTTTTTTTTCCCGTAGAATTAAAACGGACTATGATTTAGACAAGGATCAATCGCTATAAACCCCCCAGTACTGAAATGTCCCTATAAAAATATTTAAGATAAAATATCGAAATGTATAAAGTACTTATACTTCGAAATTATACTGTGAAATCCACTCTCCAATCAATAATAGGGTGGATTTAAATCTCACTGCAGGCAATAATATTCACATCTTTCTGAAAATCTCCAAATTGCAGGAGAATATTGTTCGCTCTCTAGAGGGCGTTCTGGATTATCTAAACGCTTAGCCTACTCAGGGTACTCAAGTTACGCACTATAGATTTACAACCTTCCTTGATGGTGATTCACAGAAAATAAAAATAAAAATAAAATCGTCAGAGGACGAAACCAAAAAATATGTAAATAGAGACAGAAAAAAAAATTAATTATTCAAAACAGAGATAAATGGAGGATATTGTGAATGCATTTATATTTTAGAATCAAATATAGAAATGAACTTAAAGCATAGGATTGCTATGGCAATTAAATAGAGACTTTGACTCTCTTAAGGTTTCTGCCTGGTCTCTGATGAGAACCGATAGATCGAAACACATCACGCCTAATTTAAGCATTCATAAAATGCGAACATATGAACTCCTGAGCGGAATTCATGTCTTTTAAGTAGTGAAAACCAAGACAACTCCGATGCTGAAGGTTATATTCTTAAGATCTTTGGCAAATTTCGAAACTTTTAAGATTCTTTCTATATATGGGTACAAAATATGAATGAATCTATAATATCTTTAATTTTATTATCTTAATTAAGCCAAATCGAAGTCTATATTTTAGTAAACTGAAGTATATTAAATTTGGAAAAGAAAACTATTTATAGATTGAAATAAGATATTGAAGAGAGTAAAAAATAATGTACAGAAAAAAAAAAAGAAAAGACGATGAGGATTTATCTAGGGATCGTAAGGGAGAGAGAGAGAGAGTAAAGGAAAAGGGTAACAAATATAAAAGAAACATAGCTAGATAGAAAAAGCGATATGTATTCAAATAAACACTTACTAAAGATTTTCTATCCGATACGATTCCCACACTCTGTTACTTTGGTGAGAGATTGCGGCACTTATTCTCCCTTTTGCGACCATCGCAACCCACAATCTCTGCGGCTACAAACAAGCTTTACTGCTGTCTCAACCCTGAATTCAAATATTAGAATAAGAAATGGCAGTGTATGATCGGATATTCAGAGCCATATTTGAATACGTTAACCCGTCAGACAAAAGCCAAGCTATTCACTCCAAGAATTCTCTACCGGATGTGGCAAACGTTTAGAGTTTCACTGGGGAGGGACAGAATAATAACGAAAGCTATCAAGATGAGAGTCTGGGATTTTTCTAAACGCCATTTGCGAACTTTATCATAATTTTCAACTAAACTTAAAGTGACAGAATGTCAAAATATATTTGCAAATTATTCATCATCCGAACATTTGCGAAGTATATGCATAATCACCAGTGGAGGAGTGCGTATCATATTTTATTTGAAAGTCTTGTTTGGGATTCATAACCCATTTTCCGGGCTATATTTTGATTTTGCCATCATCTGCAATGAGGATTAAGGCAAAATATGGTGAAAATAACAATGGCTCTTAGATAGAGTTTTGAATAGAAAACGAAGATGCGCTTCTATCCAATTGATTTCATTTTTATCACAAAAGACTGCGTTGCTATCGAAAAATACATATTTTTACTTATTTGCAATTCACTTAGCGGTAATTGAAAATAAAGACATAGAAATAATTAATATATGGCATTGAAATCCATTATTTACATCATAAATAACGCACAGTCGAATTTTAACATCTTTCTCATTTTTTTCTCTTTTAAATGCGAAATACATTATTCTGGGAATAATATATACAATTATATTTTACAGGCATCTCAATAAAAGTGAAATAATAAGAGTTCCTAAGAATAATATATATAATACTAAAATAATTTTTTCTATACCTTTTGTATGTTTAATCTAAAGCGTATATATCAGGGGTCGGCAACGCAGTGCCCGAGGGCGCCATGGCGCCCGCAGTGAATTTTTAGTGCGCCATCAAAGAAATTTTTGTAAACTACTTTGAAGTTCGCAGCGGTAATTTTGCAGCGTAGATCGCAGTATATCTGAGAGATACATTCATTACTAGTATGTGCTAAAATGCAAGAAAACATAAACAAAAAACATTGCAAATGTAATACAGGATGGTACAAAGTGAATATTGAATCCAACATTATTTCATAGCGGAATATAGAAACTACGAGAGTTTCGTGCCAAATGTATAGAAACTAAAAGTTTCGGCGGATGCAAGCATAAATAGTGCCTTATGAGCAACTCGTAGTAAAGGTGGAGCAAGCTCCAGACCTCTTTCCTCAGTATTTTCCATATAAAATACCATAAAAAATAAAAATAAAAAATGAGCACAAAAAATATACATTCGATAGCATTTAATGTGAAACCTGGCCTTGTACATCATCTGCTATTTTTTTATAATCAAGCATATAGTTTCAAATCAGATGCGAGCGCCTTGCTTTATCAATCATAATGGCTCATGTATTTGTTTATTATGCAATAATAGTGTGGCTATTTCTTAAAAAAAGTAATATAGAAAGACATTTCAAAACCATTCATGCCAATTGTAATTTTAAGTTTAATTATTTAAATCAGGGGAGACCTGGCCAGGGAGATCCCCACCCCTAAAAGGGCTCAGACTACCTCGATCTTGTCCTTCGCAGCCCGGGTTTGTTCAGGACCCCCCCCCCCCCTACATGGAATTAAAAAAGAAATTAGACTAAAATGACAAAACTAATAAAAAAAATCTGAGTTTAAAAGGTCATAAAAACAGTGATGTTACAAATATATGCATACTTTAACCCCCCTCCCCCTATGTAATCTGATATATGATCGGTGGCCTACACCTCCTTGGGAACCGCTCTTCGCCCAACAGGTATCTTTTATTCAGTTCCTAATTCGGTGGTAGATTGTCTTCCTCAGTGAGAGATGTGTTTTTATGTATTTTCCATACGTGATATTTTATAACATTAATGAGAAAAATGAGGTATTTTTTGTTTTTTCTCACCCGTGGGTGAAACTGCAATAGTATCACCTCGGAGAAAGTGTGCAACGGGATCGTAAACACTTCGGCCAGCCTTCGCCAAATGCGCTGCACTGGTAGAAGAAGTGACTTACAGTTTCCATTGCATACTTCGCAAAAGGGGTCACAAGGTTCGGGACGATGTCGTGATTTTACTAGTTCCACCGGGAGTCAACCGTAAGCGATTCTCCAATCAGGAGTTTAAATGAATTTGAATCTAATGCTAAGAAAATAATAAATACTACACTTTAAATTTCACTGCTGCAATTGATTTTCACAACTCGCAGAACGTTACTGGTTTGATGGGTGAAGCATAAATGCTTTTCATAATTCCCCTTTGTCTGAGAGGGACGTTCTTTGAGTGGAGAGGTATTGAGCTTTCAGCTCTCCCTAGAAAGAGCAGTGAGATTAGTTGTGTTCAGCTGAGCATAGAATGGACTTAGATGTTTTGTATTTGCAGAATTCTGCTTCATTGTAGTCTGAAGCTTGCTTGATCAGCGGATTTGGATGATTGCTTGTCTTGGGGAAGAACTGTTCTGCTAGATCATAAAGGAGGGATGTGATGTGGGGAATGTTGACTTCTCTGTGAATCTGGGAGTTTCTAATGAACCATGGGGCGTCCAGAATCATTCTCAGGCATTTATTCTGTATCCTCTGCAGTTTTTGAATGTTTGTATCCGAGGTACGGCTCCATGCAGGAGATGCGTAAGTGATGACTGGGCGTATTACCATCCTGTATATATGTATAAGTAGTTTGTTCCGTCTGTATATTACCATCCTGTACATTACCATTACCATCCTGTATGTATGTATATTATATATTATCATTACCATCCTGTATATCAGGCCTGCACAACATGCGGGCCGCATGCGGCCCGCAATGCTATTTATTTTGTCTCGTCTGCCTGATTGAAATTAATTAATCATACGGGGGAATATGAAATTAGACGATTTGAATTAAAGTTTTACTAAGACTCTGCATGTTTACGTTCATGCGATTAATGTCACAATCATGTTTCTTTCTCAACTCGACAATAAATTGCATTTGGAGTTATTCCCACTATCGTATTTAATAACAAATTATTACAATCGCTTCGAGATTTTGTTAGCGCTAGTGTCGCTGCGGGGAAATTCAATGTTACATCTCCGTGATGACGATTTGATGTCTACGAAGGAGAACGAATCGTATTACACAAAGTTGGCCCTGCCTTGACTGGCTTTGGCAGTGTAGTGGTTAGTTGTAGCTGGAGCAATACATTACATAACTGTTATCATAACCTGCATTATTGTGAGTTTTTCATCATTAGTTTTTTGTAATTAATATTGTCAATCTCGACACGATGAGCTTAAGTAAAAAAGCGTAAAATAGATTCGGAACAACGAGCATTTAACCCTGAGTGGACAAACACTGAGAATAAGCATAATATTTTCAGTGAAATTATTAGTAAACTTTGTGTTTATGTTTAAGTGGTTTTTATTGAGAAATTTTGTAGCTATATCTGTTTGTAAATAATTTTAATTGTAGCTCTCTAAAAATTTAAATATGCATATTAATTAGTATATTAATTATTAATTAATTTATATACTAATTAATTATTAATTAAGTTTAGCTGCAGTGGACTAGTCTAAGATTCAAGGTCCGAAGTGGTGGCCTGATCTTTGGTCAGGTGGTCCAGTTGGATTTGGCCCTAAACACTTTCATTGCCAATCTGAAAATTGGAATTTCGTGGTGGCCAAATTTTTTTTCTTTTTTTTATTTAGTCAGCGACATCCACGTGATAACGCGTGATCGGCCGCCCGGTGAGAACTCACATAACGCGATATCGCGTGATTCGCAATGAACGTGTTAAAGACAATCAATTTGTGCAGTCCTGCTGTATATATATATATATATATATATTAACCATTGCCATCTTGTATATGTATATATGTATATTATATTATATATATTACCATCTTTAATAGCTCAATAACACCTTATCCCTACACTGTCCTCTACAGATAACGGGGAAGATGAAAAGCATTCTTGCTTAACCCCTTTAAGCTAGTCCTTATAAGGATAAGGAAGATGATAAATTATCTTCACATTTATCCGTACAAATTTTAAAATTAAATATTTTGTGAAACCAAAGGCGCAAAGTTTGTCCATTATTTAAAAAAAAAAAAAAAAAAAGCGATGAATTTCAGAGACAGATACCGGATTCTAGAAGTGTTTTGATTTTTGTTGTCTTTGAGATGCTACGGGTATATATCTTTATGCTCTTATTTATATGCAAAACTGGCTTAGTAAAATACTTGAGAACAAGATGACGAATCGCTAGAGTCAAGGCCAAGTCTGGTTATGACATATTGCAGCAACCTATCAGTACAATATTTTCAAAAGTTTATTCTCATCAGGAAAAGTTTATTTTTTTTTAAGAGACATTTCTTAAAAAAATGTTGATAGATGTTTTAAAAAAATGATCTCTGTTATAAAAAACGCCTTGCAAGTCAAAACTGAAAGTAATGCAGATCTTTTTTTATATCAATGACGTGGTAATGGTTTAATGGATAACAGAGGGTCAGACAGTTGATCAACATTACCTTGAGGTTCTGACCAAACTGAGAGAACGAGTGTGGAAGAAGATACCCGATGGAAGAACAACGTTTGGATTCTCCATTTGGAAAACGCTCTAGCCCATAGTGCCCTGTAAAGCAGTATCTGGCTGATAAGAAGATCCGAGTGTTGGATCACCCAACTTAATCGCCAGACTTAGTTCCATGCGACTTTTACCTTTTTCCAAAGTTGAAATCCGCATTGAAGGGCACCCATTTCCAGTCTGTGGATGAGGTAAAGGAGAAAACGGCAGCGCTACTGAAGCAGATAACACCTGATAACTTGCAGCACTGCTTCCAACAATGGAAAATTCGTATGCAGAGGAGGGGAGTATGTTGAAGAGGATAACAATTAAGTTGTACAATTGCAATAATAAACCACATTTTGCAACCAGTCTCGTTATTTAATAGCCACACCTCGTAACTGGATAATACACCTGAAACCATAAAAATAAAGGAAAATGAGGTCAGTTTCACGCTCGCTAGTTTGTCTAGAATCCAGTAAAATAAGAAATAAGCTGAATAAAGAAATGGAGACCTCATCTTTCTATTTCTTTAAAAATCTGAGTTGCGTGTTTAGCTGCTATTGTGTTATATTGCATTTTGAAAGTTGCGAGCAAAAGTTCCATATATTTTCTTTATTACATTCATTTTCTTGAAGAAAAAAAAAACATTTTTCTCTTCCTTTTCTTATATGGTATCTGAAAAGAGCAAAGTTGGATGTTAATAGAATTTTTAGGTCGTGCGCTCTGTCTATGGCCTCTGTGTATTCACTGCGCATGCTCCAATCGGTTCTGCTATCAGTTGTTATTTTCTTACTCAAATCCTTCAATAATCATACAATGTAGAATATATTAGAATGCATTTTTCTAACAGAGATCATTTTTTTAAAACATCTATCAACATTTTTTTTTTTTTAAGAAATGTCTCTTAAAAAAAATAAACTTTTCCTGATGAGAATAAACTTTTGAAAATATTGTACTGATAGGTTGCTGCAATATGTCATAACCAGACTTGGCCTTGACTCTGGCGATTCGTCATCTTGTTTTCAAGTATTTTACTAAGACAGTTTTGCATATAAATAAGAGCATAAAGATATATACCCGTAGCATCTCAAAGACAACAAAAATCAAAACACTTCTAGAATCCTGTATCTGTCTCTGAAATTCATCGCTTTTTTTTTTAAATAATGGACAAACTTTGCGCCTTTGGTTTCACAAAAAAAAAAAAAATATATATATATATATATATATATATATATATAAAATCATAAAATCAGCATGGCCATTTTATATTGTACTAATATTAATTTGCTTTGCAGTCCGCACAGAATCGGTAATGTATTTTAGTATATCTTAAGATGTTTTCCTATAATGCCTTGCTTTATTTTATTTTCAGGGTATTTAACACTTGTTTTTCGCAATTCTTTTATATATATTAATACTATAGTTTCAGCGTGTGTTGCGTTTTAAAATATAATATACTTGGCATTGCTAACACAAATTATGCTAGCTAGTTTGCC
This sequence comes from Typopeltis vanoorti, assembly GCF_054136105.1. Taxonomy (NCBI): domain Eukaryota; kingdom Metazoa; phylum Arthropoda; class Arachnida; order Uropygi; family Thelyphonidae; genus Typopeltis; species Typopeltis vanoorti. The sequence goes on from NC_143553.1 coordinate 115,839,499, forward strand.
ACCTGGTGGACCCAAGAAGAAACTACTATTGCCATGGAAACATGTAACTTCACTTTCACCTTAGTCAATCAAACCGATGCTATTTTATAAAAAGATTAAAAATGGTAGGCCGCAATTAAAAAAAAAAAAAGAAAGGAAATTGAAAAATTTATCTAACTAAATAATGTTTCGGTTGAAAGATGGTTACATTCGATTAGGATATGAAACTTTAAATTAAAAGTTCGTTTTATTTTTCATTTCATAGCAGGTGTATACGTAACACACTGTGTGCTTATTAAAACAAACAAATATGAAAACTTGTATAATATATTCATTATTTCTCTAATGAATACATTAATAAGAAAATTTCAAGAATCACCAAAAGGAAAAACTTGGGAATGACAAGGTAAGTTAGATTCTCATATTATTCTATGAAATTAATATTTTATATGAATAAATATCCAGAAAACATATTATATTATTGATATACAAGCTTGGAATGCAATTCGGAATTTTCCTAACCCATCTCTCTCTCTCTCTCTCTCTTGGCTTATGTATTTGATAGAGTCTGGAATGTTGCAAGGTTAGGTTAGCGTGCCATTACTAATGTGATATTAATGATGGACCTTATTCCGAGTTTGTGACTCTGTCTGTGTACACACGAGTGAAAGATTTCAATGAAGGCATTCCCTTAATCTTATATCGATCGTTCTATACAATTTCGTGTCCGGTTCACTAAGAAAAGCTTGTACAAAACGCAGCGATTTGGAAGACACGGGTTCTTAAACAGAACTCATTACTCATTGATTATAAGAAGCCGAAATAAAAATCACACACACACACACACACACACACACACACACACACACACACACACACACACACACACACACACACACACACACACACACACACACACACACACACACACACACACACACACACACACACACACACACAAAAGTCTTTGAAACTTTACCGAAGAGAAAGATCTATCCTGAATTCTTAATGAATTCTTACAGATTGTAAGGATATAGAATTTCATTCTGAAATTATTTATTTTAATTCATGTAAATGTATGGTTATTTGGATTACTTCGATGATGAATTTTTAATAAATTGAGGAAAATCAGATACAGAGATGCGTACATTTTTTAGATTGGTTTAATTTGTAAGCGTGAAGGTAATGATGAAGGCATATTTTTCAGATTGCATCGAGAAACTATATAGACAGGTGAGTAGAATCCTATTTCCGATCCCAACTAACTTGTATTAACCGCTAAAGATTGCATTTGATTTCCCCTTGACTACAGCAAGCTATCTAAGAAATCAGAGGAATGTTAGAAGTGAAACCACCTCAGACCAACCTCTTTAGCAGCGTGTTATCTTGTTGAAATCTTAATCTTGTCGTAAAAGTGAACTAGGTATGTTAATGTTTATGTTAATATGTTATATGCTATATGTTAATATGTTAATTTTTGAACTAAAATCACTTTGGTTAGCATGTTATGAAAGGGGATATCAAGTTCTTATTCATTCATTCATTCATTCATTTTATTTCGTATAGTGATTCAACAGCCGTAAGCCCCTTTTACGGGGAGGTATACGGCACTACCTCGATCCCGCCTATTTTTATCCGGGCTCGGGACAGGTATAGCTGAAAATTCAGAGCTATGGCTGGAGGGATTGTCTTAAGTATTCCTGACGTTATCCGTGGGTGTTCACGAGGCCGGTTTGCCTGCTTGCGGGATGAAAAATCCCAGGTAAACTGGGGGAGGGGGAAATCGCGCTGTCCACGTCCAAGACCGACTAACTTGGCTATGGCTGAGGAAGATCCTTAAGCTCCTCACGTCGTCGACGGGAATCGAACCTAGGACACTCCTTCCCCAGGCACATGGTTGCGAAGCACACAGCCACTAGGCTAACCCCCGCGGACTTCTTATTCATGATTCGCAGTTAGTAATTCAAGCACCTTCTTTTCCAAATGAGTGTTAAATCTGGCCTAATCAATTTAATATCTTTTTGAGCATTATTTCCAGAATCAAGCTCACAGACTTTCTGACTGCACACAGTTAGTGAGATCTCTTAATGGGGATCATTATGTTCCCCCCCCCTAGCTGCTTGGTTTTCCTTTATGTGTGCGTACAGGCTGGTTTGTCTATTAGCCGAAGAGAAAATCCTATGCCTTCGTATAAGAACAACCATCCTACCTTCAGTCAGGAATTTCATTTTATTTAATAAACTGTCATCATGATAAAAATCGAAATCCGGTCTTTTATAAATGAAATGGAATAGGTCGCTTCTTCTTTTTCTTCTTTTGATCCCGCTACTTGGGTATCAACAAAACAATTGCATCGATGGTATTCTGTATGTACTAGATTTGATTAAAAAAAAGAATGGAGAGAGAGAGAGAGAGAGAGAGAGAGAATAAAACTATGAAAACAAAAAATGTCCTGTTTACTCTGCAAAACAGCTTTTAAATACTCTCTGTTGCATTCTTGATAATTCCCAATATTTTGAAACAAAATATTGTTAATCTATATGCCCAAAATTGTGATCAATCTTCTAATGTTGATTTTACAAAGAAACTGAAGTTTAAATTGCTTCAAAATTGCACATATAATAATTCAGTCTTTAATTCGAGTATCTTAATCACATGGCCGGTCACCATATTCATAATTACGAAAATTTCCAGGTTATCATCCCTTTTGTAATCATTAGAACTTTGCTACATTTGCAATTCAGTTTCGTTAGTTTTAAATGATAATTAAATACTTCTATTTAGAATGAAATAATACAGTTTACATAGAAGTGCATACAAAGGAAGTAAGGATGACATACGAAATTGGAAAATAAAGCAATTACAATGAAAGTAAATCAGTAAAATGCTTAAAAGCAATTTACAGAAGAATCATTGAAACCATAAAAGGGAGAGAGAGAGAGCGAGCGAGCGAGCGAGAGAGAGAGAGAGAGAGAGAGAGAGAATTTGCACAAACAAACAAACGCCTACAGGAGAAAACAAATTAACGAAAAGGTAGATATTTGGAAAACGTATTATGTAGAGATATAGTAGCTGCTCTTGGCGGCGTGTATGTTGATAATTAATTCTATTTAGAAGTCATTACCTTGAAAACGGAAGTTAGAAATAGACGGCGATGAGTAGTTGTGGTAAAGGAAAATCCAATTAAAATATAGTATAGAGATTTAATGTTGACAGCCTTTGATGAAATCTCCGTTGCTTTCTCTCTCTAAAAGATTCTAAGATAACAGCATCTTCCATGGTAAACAACATCTCCCGCTTTTCTCCACAATTGATCCGAAATATGGAAATACATCATTATTAATTTAAAAGAAACTCTTGCATGCACGTATGCCAGAAGTAAACGCCATATATTTTATAGTATTCGTAAAGTCTGTTTTGATGCGATGCTAATACACGCATACAGAGAGAGAGAGAGAGAGAGAGAGAGAGAGTGTGTTTGGCCATACATCATCAGGGATAGTGGCTACCAACGCACGCAATCACATCATACGCTATGTCAACAATTACACAATAATATTTTAAAGGCACGCAACAGTTTCCCCAAGCGAACATAATAATGCCACTCGAGTGCGCCAAGCTTGAGGTATAACTACAATAATTCTAGCAGCTACACAGTAATTATCTATTGTGACGTTGCCGTGGCAACGCACGTGGAAAAGATATGTCGATTATAAAATTTGAGAGAGTAAAAAAACTCTCTTTTAACTTCGTTTGATACATGAATGGGATTTTTAAGTGAAAATGAATGAATTTCTTTTAAACAACCATTTTTTGTTAATCGTAATGAGATGTCCCAAAAAGTACTTCAGTTATATACAAATAAAGATACAAATGAGGATAAGTGCAAGAGCGATGCAAAATCATCACTGTGCCCCTTTAAAGGATACTTTGCTGCAATACATACAATGTAAAGCTCTTGGTTATGGGAAAATCGACTGTTGAAAAACTGTTCCTAATCTCTCTTTCATTCAAAAATAATCAATAAAAGACCGACAGTTTAAATACTGTAACCATGTCAACATCAGATAAAAGGACCTTTCCAATAAATCCGTCCATAAAAGCGAATTTTAATACATTAATTAATTAGAATACTGCATCTTTTTCTTGCAGTGAAGTACATTAATCTTCTTGGAAGGAACAGTTTAATCCTCGACTGCAGTAATTGGAGACGGTCACAGTAATTCTATCTTTCATGCGCACTTTTAACTTTTTTCTTTCTTTCTTTCTCTTTCTTTCTTTCTTTTACTTTGATTTCTGTTCTTTCATGAGTGTTTGCTAAATTCTTTAACCAGTCAGAAAACTTAAATGCGGAAGATGATTATAAATTCCAAAGTTGCGAAGCAGAAAATTTAAATTTTTAATATCTAAATGCTCTGTTAACGATCTGTCTCTTTTTTATGTGAACAGTAATTTTTTAAAATTATTTATGGAAAAATTGAATTTTTCGATATTCGGTCAACTGAGTGTGTATTGGGAGTGAAAAAAGACAACACAAAAAAGAAAATTAAAATAGCGATTTATGCTTTGAAAAAAAAAAAAAAAAAGGTTAACCGACTTTTAGAATATGAAAATGAAGCGACCTCTAGTGACGGTATTAAGTATATTACTACACATCCGCTTTTCATTCAAGTTAAAGCGATGTTTTAAACATAGTTTATCAAAGAAAATTTATTCAAGGGACTTTTTATTTTTATTTATTTAAATCAAATGATTTTCAAGGTTTTCATTCCTCACAAGCCTTTTTTTTATTCTTCCAAAAGCTATATATAATTAAAAACAATAAATAATAATTGAAAAAATGAAATTAATATAAAGGGATGGCGAGAGGAAATTTAAAAAAAAAAGAAATGGAAAATTTAAGCTCTGAATGTGAAAATAGACAAGTCAACGTAGGACGGGTACAATTATATGACTTGCTACCGATGAGCAATTTTTTTCCAACACTCGCTAGGATAGTGGGGGGGGGAGCATAATTTAAAAGTGATCTCTTCTGAGAGCTTCTAGTTTTCCGTTTAAAAATCAGATTCGAATGGATTTCAGTGGTAGTGTTACATATAATAAAAGATGGATTTAGAAATTCTGAAGTTTCTTCAGTAGCTTTGTGGATGATTAATAATAATGCGAGCAATCATAATAATAGTAATATATATTTAGAATATCAAATATGAAGCGACCTCTAGTGACGGTATTAGGTATATAACAACCGTATAATCAAATTCTACTTATTCCTCTTGAACAAACTTGAACAAAAATATTGTTTTGTTTTTCGATATTTTATTTATTTTCAATTTTTACTCTCTCTCTCTCTCTCTCTCTCCTCGTTGATGATGGAAAACTTTAAAGAAAATTTTTATTTTGTTAATTTTTTTCTAACTTATTCATAAATTACAATTTTATTTTTATATCTTTGTATATCTGCTAAAAGTGTTACGTATTTTATAAACGAGTCGTGATTCGGTTTTTTTTTTGGGGGGGGGGATATTTCCCACGAAGGTTGTTCTTCTATCATACATATTTTGAATAGGCTAAGGATAGATAATTTGGCTCTTCTGCTTTAGAGACAAAATATAGTACTTTTATACAAGTCATTTCAGTTCTTCAATAATCAAGATGGCAGTGGTGTCCAACCGGCAACGAAAATCGCTTTCTACGTAAAGACTCGTGCAAACCGCTATGCAGTAGTGGGACTTGCAGTAGTGGGACCACTATGCATTAGTGAGACCCATAGCCTGTTGATTGGAGAGCGGTGATATTATTCGCTAAGCTGGCAATTTACCGTCAGTATACGATATCTGTTAGCATTTCTGCGGTATCTCCCAAAAATGTTTTACAAGATGTTAAAGAATGACTTGCTGAAATTTGTAAAGACTTGTTTTGAATCCCATTAGGATGCGAAAAACTTTATAAGACTTTCAGTTGAAGAAGAGTTTGCCAGTCTCATGCAGAAGTGAGAAAAGTTTAATTCCCGCAAACTAGTCAGAACAAAAGCAAATATGATTTGTCGGCTGGTTAGCACTCCACTTTCAAGCCAACTGATTGCGGCTTCGAATTTCAATTGGAATTCGAAGAATGAATGATTCGAATGTGGATGGTTGTGAAAGTCTTTATGTGATCGGTGATTTTCAGATGCCACATAAAGACTACAACACAACCACAACTGTTCTGTTTAACGGAAGCCTGAAGTAGCTTAAAGAAGTGTAGTGTTTGGTCTCTAGAGTAGATTGTTTTTTGTTTATTTAATCTTCAACTTTTAGAAGAAGTGGAAAGATTTCAATATTTATGTAGTTGGATCTCAGAGAAAGGAACTTCAGAGTTGGACATTAGAAATAGAATAGGCAAAGCTAAATCGGCATTTATAGAAATGAAGAGGATTTTAATAAACAAGAGTATTAAAATGAGTGTTAGAGTTGGAATAGTTAAAGCAACAATTTGGAGTATTGCAAGTTATGGAAGTGAGTCATGGTCACTCAGAAAGAGAGATATGGAAAGAATTAATGCATTGGAAATGTGGTGTTATAGAAAGATGGAAAAGATTAGCTATACAGAGAGAATATCAAATCAAGAAGTTTTAAGACGAGTTGGGATGGAAAGAACACTGCTCAAGAATATTATGCAAAGAAAGACCAGATTTGCGGGACATCTTCTGAGAGGTTCTTCGGGACACCTCAAAAGAACTATATTACAAGGGAATGTTGAGGGGAAGAGAAGACGTGGAAGACCAACTAGAGAGTGGTTCAATGACATCGTGGAATGGACTGGTTTAAGAATGACGGAGGCGACAGATAGAGAGAAATGGAGAAGAGCTACTCATCTGCTGCAACTCTCTTGCTAGAGGATGCTACTGGACGATGACGAATCATCAACTTAAGCAAAGATAAGCCAAGGCTTAAATAAACTAGAAACCTTATTCGTTGGTGTATTTTTAAAGGTGTAGGAGAATCCTCTAGAAGGCAGTTGGTTGTTACCCAGCATTCCATCTATGAGAGATGATATCGTTTACTTAGTTACCTATTCAGAGATGAAGATAGGAGTAGTGGCTTGTAAAAAAATATCATCTCCTTGAGAGGAATAAACCAAACACCTTGCTCTAGGCATAACGATTTAGAACTTTAGTCAATCAATCTGTTTAATACCTTTTGTTTCAGTAACACTATCATGATTTACATTGAACTATTCTTCTACTCTCTCTCTCTCTCTCGCTCTCTCTCTTTCTCTCTCTGTTGCAAGAACCAAATTCAACACGATATTTACCTCAAAAAGTTTTCAAGTATTCGTAGGACCGCATTTGGCCGTAATTTTAATCTTTGTTTTTTTACATACAGATAAGAATGATGAATGAACGATAGAAACGAAAACACAACGCGCTTACTCGTTCATCCAGAACCCTCATGAGACTCCCCGAAACATTATTCACTTGTGCTAATGGAATTCCCTGACGAAGACAGTTCACAGTAAATCTGGGTTACAGGCTACGCAATGACATGACAATCATCGGTGGGGGAATTTAAAAAATAGAATTAAAAAAAAATAAAACAACCTTAAGCTATTTTTGATTCACTCTAAGTAAGTTAGATAGAGTTCCTTCCCACCAAGGTCTAATTTAAGTATATAATTAGCAAAACCGACTTTTGGGGGCCTGGTGAAAGTCAAATGGGTGGTAATTAATAAAAATCAAGTCTTCCCTTGTGTTGGCTTTTCCTTGTAAATGATTTAAGGTTAAAAGCAATTAATTATCGGAACCGACAAGTGAAAGAATACTGTGGTGTGCTAATGGAACTGGCGATTCAAACACGGATGCAGTTGTCGATGATGCGGAAGGTACGGCGAAGGCTAAACTTTTACAGTGAATGGCTTGAGTGGCCGAGAAGAAAATAAATTTAAATTTCCGATAATCGATTAGTTTTTTTTATTATTAGTTTTTGGCATATTAACAGCATTTTTTTCTTCTGGAAATAATGACTTATTGAGGGTGTTTTATGTAATGTTGTAAAAAGCTTGTGAAAAGTAGAGTGTCCCGAAAAAAAAAGGAACAAAAACTTGAGAGGTTGAAAATTATATTGCAAAAAATATTTGATGACACAATTTTAAATATTAATTTTAAATATTAAATATTAATTTTAAATACTATACTATGAAATATGTTTTGCTTGCTGATTTGTTTTCTACAGAAACTATGTCGTGAATAATAATGTTTTATTTTTATATAATTTAATCAGTTTTATTTTTTTAAAAAAAACAAAAATAGTGTAACTTATAATGAATTTTAAATTTTAAGAAAGTAATTTAAAATTATTAAATTTTTTAAATGTTATAAAAATGTATTATACACCTTTTAATGTTTCAAATAATTATATCTACTCTATACTATAAAATGATAAGCTGAAATTGGAAACGGATGTGGAAAAAGGGGAAAGTAATGGATGGCAACGCTGTAGCCAATGAAGTTCTAACTGAGGCTCGGCTATTGCTGTTACTCTCTTACCATGATCAGAGCTTTAATAGCTCAATAACACCTTATCCCTACACTGTCCTCTACAGATAACGGGGGAAGATGAAAAGCATTCTCTTGCTTCGCCCCTTTAAGCCAGTCCTTTTAAGGATAAGAAACGGAAGTGACGTCGGTTTGAAACGGATGTAGGCTGTAACGTTTTTATGTAACGTTTTTGTCCAGTTATTTGAAACGTTTTGAAACTCAGGGGCTACCCTGAGTGTCGAGTCTTCAAAGTTCGAGTCATCGGATTCGGAGATATGTCTGAATGCAGTGTCATGTATCGTATCAAATAAGGTTTAACAACAGACGCCTAGCCTATCAGTCTGGAACACGGGGTGTTGGGTGCCGTAGGCGTCAGGGGGAGGAGCCCCCCCCCTAGTTTATATATAAAATTACATTATGTAATATTATATTGGAGAAGGAGTGATGGATGAAACCCTGGGAGGGTAATGGATGGCAATGCTGTAGCCAATGAAGTTCTAACTGAGGCTCGGCTATTGCTATTACCCACCTGCCATGATCAGAGCTCAAAGCTCAATAACACTCCATCCACACATTCTCTTCATTCAGATAACGGGATAAAGAGTTAAGGACTCAGTCCATCTCCCAGTTATTTTAAAAAAAAAGTTATGAAGAGTTTTTAATTGCTTAACTCTGTATTATTTGAAATACGGTATTGCCATTCATCACCTGGGATGGTGATGAATGGCAATACCGTAGCCAATAAAGTTTTAACTGAGGCTCGGCTATTGCTGTTACCCTCTTGCCATGATCAGAGCTCATAGCCCTATCCTTACACTGTCCTCTTCCGATAACGGGGAAGATGAAAAGTATTCTTGCTTCGCTCTTTTAAGCCGGTCCTTATAAGGATAAAAATATTATATGGATAACTACCCTGTGTGGTGGCCGGGATAAGAATACCGCCAACGCAATCCATGCGTGTCATAAGAGGCGACTAAAATGAACTCTCAGTTTCGAGAGTTTTGAGCTCTCTCTCAAGTTTCTTCCGAAATTTTGCTCCCGGTGAGGGGGGGGGATTGATTTGGGGGAGTTTGCCCTGGGAGAGCATTTTGAGTCTCTGGGGAGGGTGTTCTCCGGCATTTCCGTGAGGAACCTTGTTGGTGGATGCTTCTTCCTAGAATATGAGCGGTTCTGCTCGGTGGTGGTGGTGGTGGTGGGGGGACCGTCACTGAGTAGAACCAACTCTGAGTTGGACGATCTTTCGGCCACTATGGAGTGGTCTAAGGATCGTCTTAATTTTTAGAGAGGGCTTTACTTACATACCAGCCCTGCTGTAGCTCATGCATGTCGTACTAGGCGACCAAAATGGGTACCCAGGGAGGGTAATGAATGGCAATGATGTATTCAATGATGCTCTAACTGAAGCTCGGCTATTGCTGTTACCCTCCTGCCATGATCAGAGCTTTAATTGCTCAATAACACATTATTCCTACACTGTCCTCTACAGATAACGGGGAAGATGAAAAGCATTCTTGCTTCACCCATCTAGCCAAAAAAAAATGGTATTATATTATATTATATTATATTCCTTGGTTTTCACAATTAAAAAATACAAGCTCTGTCAAGGAATCCATTTGTTCTCCTGGTCTAACAGCTGTTTCGAACTGTTGATTTTATCTATTCTCACTTTGGTAATGTGATTTATGCGCCTACTTAGAGTTCTCTTGTGATGAATTTCACATTCTGATATCGGATTGCTAAGGTATTGAGAGAATTTTTGCGCCCTAGGTGATGCCAGGTTTCTGATGAAAAACAGCTATCCGGTCAGTGAAACGCAATTTGAGCACTACTAAAAAAGCAAACGTATACGGACTGTTGGGCAGAGGTTGTGTCTTTTATAAGCCATGCAAATCAAGGCAACTCCGTTGGTTATATTATCACATGCTCTCTCTGCTATAGATTTTGAAACTTTTATATTTTAAGTATATTTTATATATTTTGGTATAAAATAGGATCGGATCCATAATATTCTAAATTTGAGTATAATGCATCTTTAAAATATTTAACATTTATGAATAATAAATTATTTTTGTTCTTCAAGTGCGCCGAGGTTCGGCTGTTGCTGTTATCCTGGGTGATGAGTTTTTGAGTTCGCTCTCTTAAGGTTTTTGCCTTAAGGGAGCACTTTGAGTCTCCGGGAAAGGTGTTCTCCGGCACGGCCCGCTGAGGGGTTCTTGTCGGTGAATTATTTTCCTCGGAATTTGAGCGGTCCTGCTCAGTCGGGGTGCTAGGACGGGGAGCCCGTCACTGAGTGGAACCAACGCTGAGATATGGACGGTCTTTCGCCCACTATGGAGTGGCCTAGAGATCGTCCGATTTTTTGAGATTTTACCCTTTACTTACTAACCAGGACTTCCAGGGTAGCGGATAACAATGCTGTAGCCAATGAAGCTTTAACTGAGGCTCGGCTATTGCCGTTACCCAGCCATGACTAGAGCTTTTAGCTCAATACCACCCCATCCACACAGATTGTCTTCATTCAGATGACGGGATAAAGAGTCAAGGACTCAGTCCATCGCCCATAGAACTATTAGAACTTTTCTAAAATTGTTAGAGAAAAAAGGTGGCCGGAATAAGAATATCCCCAATGTAGCTTATGCATGTCGTACCAGGCGACTAAAATGGGTACCCTGGGAGGGTAATGGATGGCAATGCTGTAGCCAATGAAGTTCTAACCGAGGTTCGGCTATCGCTGTTACCCTCCTGCCATGATCAGAGCTTTAGTAGCTCAATAACACCTTATCCCTACACTGTCCTCTACAGATAACGGGGAAGATGAAAAGAATTCTTGATTCGCCGCTTTAAGCCAGTCCTTATAAGGATTATATAAGAAAATTGTTGGTTATGTGATATATTTCTAGTAAAGGGCAACATTTCATTTAATTTATATTATGCATATGATTTATATTCAATGCAAAAAATATTATTACAATTAAAAACAAAACATGCTGTAGGATTTCAGTGAATTAAATTTTAACTTCGGATTTTGTTCGTCGACGCATTTCATTTTCTTAGAGTTACTTTGTTTACATTATATAGCATTTTTCAATGTCAAAGTCTATTGGTATATCCTGTGTCGTATCCAAGATAGGATACAGGATATACCAAAAGGCGTTGAAAAATGGTATATAATGTAAACAAAATCGTACAAAATCGGACCGCTCGCTTCTTTCTCTATAGGGAACATTCTTAGGGTCCATCACCTGCCATTCTATTCTGATGCCACTTTTAGAATGACGAAGGTAATTAAACCTCTATCTGGAAATCTCGTTCAATACGAGAGACGGATTCGGTTTGTAAGAAAAAAAAAACGATATGTATACTATGTCTTGTAGTGTCAGGATTTTTAGATTCATGTCACGTGACCTCTAATAATTCCCTATAGAGAGCGGTCCGAAAAGTACAAGTGAAATAAAGGTACAGCTCGTAAGAGACAGCTTTGCAGAGTCTCCCTTCCAGTCAAAACGAGATGATACTAGAGAAATGTGAATCCATTGCACAACTGGACAAATGCATCAAAGGAGGTGCATTATTCCCTTACAAGGAATGGATTCTACACGCTTTGAAAAAGGACAACAAACCATTTTGTATGCGGCATTTTCAGCGAAAATGCTTATGAGATTGAACAGTGATCAGAGATACCCATGAAAAATTCTACGTACAACGTAAGGATTTAAATTTAGAGAATTCGCATCACATTATTGAACATGACGACAGAGTTCTCGAGGTTTAGATGAGTGGTGTGTACAACGCATTATCCGACTTTTTTTTTTTTTTTTTCTGAATAATGATGAGAAACGAAACGTGTGTAAACATACTTGAGCTGTTTGCAGTTCTGGATGTGGAAAACTATCAAAGACACCTTGGTATTCCACAAGATATTTCCGCCTCTCCCAAACGCACTCGAAAGCGACGGGACCTGTACATCAGAGGGAATGCTTGGGATGCTGCCATCACAAACTCAACAGAAACAGGTTAGCTTACTCATGTAAGGAAGTTCAAGAAACTAGTGTGACAGATAATGCTCACATACATCAAGATATAAAGTATATGGCAAAATATATCATATCCGCCCCTTTCAATTGAGGCAAGTCTTTTTTTTTTTTTTTTCATGCATATTTTCTTTAAATTTTAGAGTAAACATTGTTCAGGAACTTTTGACACGTGCCGCATTCTCCAGAGATTTTTATTTCGTAGGTTACATATAAATAATGTAATTCTGCATTTTGCAAGTATCCAGATTATTATAAGCTATATACGGCGTGAATCTTACTCTTGAATAATGAAGAATTTTTATATGATGCATTTTCTTCTTTTAACCCTTTTTATAGCCACTTCTGGCTATAGGTGTCCCCCCCAATGCTGTCCATCTGTTTGTGGTCCGACATCTTCTTGATAGTCTATCATATATGAATTATCAAGAATAAATATATGTCGCATCATATGTTGCATTAAGAATAATGGCAGTAAAAGCTTTCCGAATTGATGTAATGCTCTGAGAGGATGGTTCTTACATAATCACACCTTTGGTAGAAGCGCTGAAATATTTCCTAATTAGCTCTTTAAAATGCAGTACGCATATTTGTGATATAAATCGAATCCAAAAAGCAAAAGTTTGAAATCGTGCGAGATTTTGCTAACGAACTACGGACGGTCATCAATTTCGTTCTTGAAGACGAAATAATATATCATGTATATATTATTTCGTATATATAGACCAATAGACGAATTAAAATATCATGTGCCAAGTTAGTATATACTATTCGGAACCCGCTGTGTCACCATGGCAACAAACGAAACTACCTGTTGCCAAATGAGTCACAGAAACATAACGTCATAACCGTGTTAATCATCTATTAAACAAAAAGAAGACTATATTTGTAAAGAATACATGCAATAGACAGATACGACAGTCGTTGAATTGTACTAGTGTCGTAATATTAACCCCAAAATATTTTATGGATTCAATATTTATGATATTTGCGATATAATTTATATCGAGACTTGTTTTTTAAGTTGTGTTAATGGCTCTTCTAGCGATAATAATTCAACCAACTTGTTGATGTTTTCGTTCTACCGTCCTTCCTTAACATTTCTAACATTTCTTAAAATTCGATCATGGCCATCTATCTTCTGACAAATTAAAAAAAAAAAAAGAATTACAAGAAATGGGATATCTTCGTATCTCTGAATGGTGGTTGATATCAGTAGTAAACACCAAATCAATAGCTTGCTACCATTTTCATCTGCTCTGCACCATTAATCTCCAAATGGAGTTTATGTACTTGCTTCCTGAAAACGATACCAAAATTAGAAATAACGGAAAACATCGTTGATAGAATAAGCGGAAAGTTGAAGCAATAAAGCAAGGAGGAACCGGGAAGAAAAGATAGTAATCTATTTGATGTTAAATTTATCTCTTGATTGAATTTTTTATTCATTCTTTTCCTACCATCTCTTCTGCTTAGTATTAAACCCATGGAAAGATGACACGAATTTGATTAGCAAGGAAGAAAATCGATGAAAGGAAACAAAATACATCAGAAGAGATGGTCCGCTGAACATCTTCCTGTTGATAGAAGTCGTCTCAGTAAAAAAAAAAAAAAAAAAAAAAAAAAAAAAAAAAAACCTCATAATAAGATTTCGTGTTTTGTTGAATCCGGTTGAGATTTATCCTTTAACTATTAAAACATTAAACCATCTAAAGCATCCATTTGAATAACAGCCTTTTATTTCCTTTGGATTCAACAGTTGGTCATAAAATTAAAGTCATTTTTCTTTTTAAAATGCAGACATTCTCAAGACTTTTATTACGTTAATATCTTTATTTGGATGCTTTTTCGTCTTAATTTTTGATGAAGAAATTCTTATTGATTGAAATTAAGTAACCGTGCAGTTATATGTTTATTAAGCCATAATCCTTTCGTTGCAATCGTGGTCCTTCACCCCCCTCCAACCCCCCTTCTGCACGCCATCTTCTATTGGAGCAAAGCCAGTACTTCCCCTAACAAAAGTAATGGCACTTAAAATTTTGGCATATTTCCAAGTAAGCGTTAATAACTTTACTTTTTCATTTCTTTTTTTTTTTATTAGACCAACATACCCACATTATGACAGGAGATAATTAATGAATGCATTTTTTTTTAGTTGATTTTTCGATTACCGAATATTTTGAGAGTGCTAAATGGGGCGAACAGAACACAAAATGGCTGTGACATTAATGCTTTTAAAATAATCCAATGTATTAGTAACACCATCAAAGAATACCTCTTGGTGCATCTTCGTGTTATATGCTATATAAATATAAAAACGTAAATCTAGAACACTAGCTCCACCTATGGGTCACATGGAGAACTATCATACATTTTCTTCTCAAGTAAGTTCAGTCATAAGTTAATCACTATAATGCACTCTTAAAATAATTTTAAAATAAGGAAATATTTTGTAAAGTGCGTTTCGCAAAACGCGTGGGATCTAGGTGCGTTTTTTTCGATCTCTGCTTCATTCTGGCTACCTAGATTTTTATTCTAAATTATTATTTGTGATTGTTATCGAGATTTGTGGAGCATTTCAGTTTTGATTTAAATTTGACCATCTAAATGAATAATTTCGACAAGTTTGGTCCCTTTATGCCCATGCAAATTCTTCAATTGAAATAAAAATTCAAATGGCTGGCTCGATAAATCCTGTGAGGAATGAAAAACTGGGTTTGACACCACAAAACAGAAACAAACCAGCCAACGAACACACGCAGACATAATAATACACTGGTTTCATAGCTTTCGTTGCTTGCCTAAGGAGCTTGCTTACGGACAGACAGACGGAATCTAATAGCTACATATGCATTTAACTAAATGCATTTTTATATGTTTCCATATCTGTTTAATTTCGGTTGATTAGATCAAAGTGGACCTGAAGCTAAGGTGAATTTCTTAATTACTGTTGGTATTCAAATACTATCAATAGCAACACCTCGTACAGAAGTAGTCTTAACGAGGCGTGATGGTAATTTCTTTTTATTATCGCTATCCGTTACTTAAAATTAATGTTCCTTGAAGGATTTCAATTTTTTTTTCCCTGGTTTTGTTTAGGGAAAGTAACGAATCACAGTTAACACTTCAACACAAATTACACGATTAATGATGAGTTCTCAGTTGTATGTTGCACACGACAATTGATTAAGGTTTGGGTTGGATTTGGAAGTGGAAGAAAAACACTTTTCGAAATGTTTTTATTAGCGAACGAAGATAATCGACAGTAACGCATTTAAATGCCATTCGAGTAATTAATTCGGGATATTTATTTTGTTTTAAACTCATGGGAATGCTAGAAATTTAATGGGTGAACGTAAAAGAGAAACGAAGAATTTCCCTCTCTCTCTCTCTCTCTCTTTCTCTGTTTTCTCCTTCTCTCGTTCTGCACTTTGATGGCAGCAGTCAATCGTCTTTGAATTTTTGATAGACTGCCGGAAATTAAATTCTACCGTTGGTGTCAAACAAATCAATATCGCAGACTGGTTTTATGTAGTAGGATGTCATGTAAATGACTACGCACTTGCTATAATCCTATAATAGAAAACTCAAATTCATACGTTTTAGTAATATGATTGGCTGACATGTCAGCCAAGTGAAATTCGAGTCTTACCGAATTTGACCATCTATTTCTAAAAAGAAAAAAAAAAAAATTCCTTGACAAGGCTACAACGAATTAGAAAAAAAAAAAAAAAACTTTTAAAGGCGTGAAGTATATTTAAAGTTATCAACCCTTGTCATCAGCGACATCTGTTGGAAACATTTGTGAGTGAAGGAATATTCTTTATCTCTTTATTACAATGATCGTACTTGCTATTAATTGTAATGCAATAATGATATATATAAAGTTGCAAGGAACATAGAATATATCTAGTCGATATAGTCTAGTACAGACTTATTATTATTATTAGTAGTAGTAGTAGTAGTAGTAGTATAGACTGCAAATTATTGTAATGTCAGTACGGTGCATAATAACAAATGATGATACTGATATGAAAAAAATTATGTGTATTTATATTTAAAAAATAAGGTACTTAAACTGCATACAGAATTTTGTACAGATCAGAAAATGTAATATGTCTTAATTGTACATATGTAAATAATCTGTATGACGATAATACAAAAATTATTATTATTAGAAATTATATCTGTTGTTATTGTATATATAGAGTGAAAAATGCAGACAAAACTGTAATAATCATCATTGTTAATATTATAATAATATACGTTATAAACAATTATTATTATTTAAAAAATATTATGTACGTGCAAGTATCTTCTGTTATGCACAATTTTGTTCATGTAATGTATTATATATATATATATATATATATATATATATATATATATATATATATATATATATATATATATTATTATTATTATTATTATTATTATTATTATTATTCACAATTGTAATGTGTTATAAATATTATATATATATAATTATTACAGCATCTATGTATGCAATTTATCTGACACATAAAAAAATAATAATAAAAATAAATAAATTATTATTATTATTATTATTATTATTCTGTATACTCTGTATTCAAAAATTCTGTATAGTCTTTATTGTTAATATTAGAAGAACATGTGTTGTAAATACATAATATAGAAGCAAAAAAGTATTATTAAAAATTTTAATTGAAATCCAATGTAGAAAATGCAGCACTTAGGGCTGAATTCTGTAAAATTATAAGTTGCAATGTCACTCAAGATGTCTATTGTATATGTAAATATTTTAGCAATCAATAAATTATTTCAATTTCAAAAAAAAAATACTGTATGTAGGTATGTAATTTATCTGAGATATAATAAAATGTTAAAAAAGTATATGTAATGTTATGCATATGTAATGTAAATATATATGGATATATACAGAATTTGCTTGTATACAAAAAAAATATTATTATTAGTAAAAACATGTTAGCGGTACGTGTAAATACCTGTATGCAGATTAGTGCAAGTAAGTATTGTAAATATCATATATAAAAAATAATAACGTTATTATTATTAAAAACTCCATATTATAAAAAGAAATTTAAAAAAATATTATAATTATTATTGCAATTCTTTAATATCCTAAGATTTATCGATAGAAACGATCCCACACCGTTACTTTAATCTAATCTACTTTAATGTAATTCAATTAAATCTTTTTAACGCCTAAATAAATAAGGTATATTAATTATTAGATGCAAAATAAGCATCATTGTAGAAAATGGAGAATGTTACGTAGTACTTGGTTGCAGATTTTTTGAAAGGATATGGGAATGCAGCTCAAAATGTTCATTATACATATAAAAGTATTTGTAATATAATATAAAAAGAAATAAATATAATTGTTATTGTACCTCCTTAGTATCTTAAGATTTATGGATGAAGCCATCTCACACCACTACTTTAATCATATAGCAACTACTAAATAATCTACATTGAAACATCATTTTCAAAATGTCTTTTCACTTGTTCTTACTAATGATAAGGCTACGAAATGTCGTTCTGAGAATTTTTCGGTCATTTGGATTCGATCTTTTCATTCAGTGATAAGACCGAATTGAAAGAATGTGAAAATTTTCGACTGATTGAGATTTCACTCACGTCTGATACGTTTGTTTAAGTTGGTTTGTAGAGACGGTCTCACAAAAGCAATTAATAAGTTCAACGACTTTGTTTGTGATCTGCATCCCATCATTATAACGCTTCCACCGTTACTTACCTACTTTGCGGCCACCAACACGCAACCGTATGATTATTATTGGTTTCATGATTGGATAATTAATCAGATTACGGCACGCTTGATAATTTTACGCAATACACTTGGGTTCAGTAGCGGTGCAAACTCACGGATGAGTAGAAATTTATAAATATCTACTACTCTGCAAACCGCAGCTTGGAGTGTGTTGTTGCCAGCGACCTGCTCTGATTGTTAGCACGCTTTCTTGCTAGGTGTCTGCGGTTACTAGCAGGTTCATCTACTTTTCTTTATTTTTAGTTGATTTATTTTATATATTTATTTATTTTTTCTTTTCGTGTATCGAACGTAGTGTGAGGAGTTATGGGATCAGGGAAGTTTGGTGAGTTGGTGCGTACAGATGATACAGAAAAGAAGCTTATGATCAACACACAGGTAAGACTAATTAAATCTTAATTGGTAAAATAATTATGTAGAATGGACCGTGCGAAGAAGGAACGTGAATGAATAAAGAGAGAATTTATGTTTGCAAAGATGACAGAGAAAAATTAAATTTCTCTGTCATCTTTTCTCGTTCTATAGCTATAGAACGTTGATAGAAAGAACGTCGGAGAGAGAGAGAGAGAGAGAAGAAATTGAATTGATTACTCAAATCTGATATGTAAAAGCAATGGCTCATATATAACTGTCAGCTTCTACTTCGTATCTCGAATAGTATCCGGTTGTCATGACAACGACACGCAGCATTTTACCGAGTTGGAAGCAACACTTAAAAAAAGATTTATGACTCCTTGAATTGTGAAGTTGGCTATCGTTCACTTCAATTCAGGTAAGTTTTAAACAGTGGAAAGTAACCAAACACCCTTTCAAGAAGGTGGAAATTTTTAGTCAACTGAAGATAATGTTAGTGTTGGGGGAAAACTGCACCAACTTTGAAACAGCCATCCTATTTACACACACACACACGGCTCATAAGAAATGCGAATCTAAAGGAAGTATCGTATTGTGCCGAGGAAGCTTGAAAATCAATTTCTTCGTAAAGATCGAAACCCACACGGGCGTTCTTTCTTTGTTTATTGCCTATCATGAAATTGAAAGAAGTCAAAGAAATATATTTATCGACTAGTTAAACAAAAAAACAAACAAAAAAAAAAAAAAAAACAAAGTTAATTGTGACCAGGAAACTGACAAACCGAATTCTCAGAACTTGTTGATTTCCTCTATGACCGGTTCGAGATTTGGTTGTCATGACAACCTCAAGGCAATTGTTAGAATATTTGACTGTTGAAAAATTTATAAGTAATTCTCCAGAGAAGCATTGCCAATGGGATCCGATTCTTAGCAACTCTTGGGAACTAGGGATATTACCCTACCCACGACGAATGGGGTAAAAATAAAATAAATAAAATCCTCAGAACATGGTTTAGTTACGTAAGTTAAAAGTTGCAAGATACGCTTCACTAGAATCAGATTGCGCGACGTATTTAAACTGATAGCTAACTTCGGTAGTTATTATTTTAGTGATTAAATTCACGGTTGGATAAGTCTCAGTGAAATGGAAAATGCAATAATAGCTGAACGTCTATAAATAAGGGAGAAAAGGTGGTTTAGTTTGTGTAGGAAAAATACCACATGGTGTATGTTTACAGACTTTTAACTTGGGGAATACATCGTTTCCTGTGGCACGTGATTCACGCTAAACATTTCCCACCCCACACCATTACAGGAAGTGAATTTGGGGGTTGGTAATCGTGAGGAATAAAGCTCATGGGTCGCTACTCACTCACCGTGAAAAAGAACATCTGGTTTGAAGTCAATTCTTCATCCACCTGGCTACTGCGTGATGAATAAGAAAAAAAAAAAAAAGCAGTGGCTTTTATACGAAGTGTGTACGTCAAGTTAAATACATCAGACTGGGCTGCATTATTATCACGAAGCAGGCGCACATTTGATAAATAAAATCATATACATTTCTACGAAAGCAACACGAATAATTTTGGATTTTCAAAAGGCAAGAGCAGCAGACAACGAAATGTGCATCTCTATGAAAACAACACGAATAATTTTTTTCATTGTTGCTCAACAATAATAAAAAACCAGTGCAGACGATTAAGGTGAAATATTATTGACAATTGAAAAAAAAGAAAATCGTTTTTTTTATTTGATTTTTTAATTTTTGGTTATTCGTTCTGGTGATTTCAGGCCTCTTTCATTTTTAGAAAATTAAGCTGAATAATATTAAAATGAGTGGATTCGCATCCCAATGAATTTAATACTAATTAATCTGTTAAGTAGAAAAAAATTTAAGTTCAGGAAAATTATTGGTCACTATAACTTAAGAGATTATAGGATTAACTAAAATAAGTAGTAGTAGGAAGTTATATTAACTATACGAAGTTAAGATTGGAAAAGTATGGAATGGGCTTAAGCAGCATTATAGAATTCTGATAGCTTTAATAATTAGATTACTGAAACGGATGGAGGGTAAGTTCATTAATATTGATTGATGCAAAGTGCTTATATGCGATTAGCACTTTAATATGTCACCGCTGTTTCAGTGTACGTAAAAATAAACAAATAACGATTAGAGAAAATAGGGAGTGTGCCGAAGTTATTCGGTTCTGAATATACTCAAGCCAGCCTAAATGTGGGGGAAAGATGGGAAACTTGAAGGTTACTGAGATTAACTATTGTATTGCTTACGTGTTTATCAGTGAAGTGTTATATGGATTAAGCGTACATTAATATCACTTTTTAATATATGAGAATAATTCTAGGCAACTATGGTTTAGGTTTTGAAGCGCCATGGGCGTTTACGGATTATACTTCAGTGCAGGAACTGTGTGTGTTTGAGAGAGAGAGAGAGAGAGAGAGAGAGAGAGAGACTTTTCCCTCTAATTATAATACCTCTATATTGCAGTTTCAGCTCTCTAGAGAACCTAATGCTTCTTTTATTAGAGATGGTAGTTTGTCTATCATGTTGATACACAAAAGCTTCTTTGTCTGTGCAGTTTGTAGCCTACACAGACCACGTATATTGTTTTATTCCATCATTTCTTTTTTTTTTCCCTTCAAAATCTTAATTATAATATTTCCTTTTATAACAATTCAACACTTAACTGCTACGCATATATTCCATTTTCTACAATAATTAACGTAATGGTAAGTGCATGTATCACGAAATATTCATTGTATAAATTAAGCAGTGAAACGTTTTCTCAAAACAACAACGAAGCATACCTGAAAACAACAATTAATTAAAAAAAAAAAAAAAACACCGAGCACACATGAAGCATTAGACTACCAAAATATTCAAAATATGAAAAAAAAAAAAAATTAATTGTTGATCAATTTACTGCTTTACATTTTTCGCTTGGCTTTGTTTTCAGTAAATTAAACCGCAGAATTTTAAAATTAGAAGCGTCACATGTTTTCCCACCTAATTTTGATGATAATTAATCATATATTGCTCTGCCACCTGTACATAATTCGATTAATAGATACTTCTATAAGCAATTAAAAACGGCATAATTTTATCAATTATTTGTTGATCGCTTCATTAATTTAAGTTTATTTAGTCATTATAAAAGGTATCATTACGTAGAATATTGATTATTTCCATCTGTAATCTTTCAAAAAGGACTCCATTAATTCTGTTATATAATAAAAGGCGTTGAAATTATATTGTATGATTAATTTCCTCTAATCGCGTAGTGGACCAAGATTTGTTAATTCTCCACACAACACTATTTTATCCAACCCTCTCTTCCATTCTAATTTCTTTCTGTTATCCGTCCATCATTTACAAGGCGGGATATCTTTTTTCTATATTTCATTTTTTATTAGCAAAACTTTGAACGAACTCCTACGGAGCCCGTATTCCTATCTAAACCCAGAAGGGCTCTAGAAGTAATGAGATAGAGCTATAAATAACGCACCGAAAAAAATTATAATTCCACATCCTGACGTATTATTAATCATATTTCCTAAATGACAGATTTAATCGAGTCCGAGGCATAGCCATGCATCTAGGTTTTTGAAACCAGGCACTCCGGAAAAGTTGAATTATTATTCTCTCAATAACTTCCCCCCTACCCTTGGGGGGTTTGGTTTCATAGCCGTTGCGCTGACAAGAACAGTATCCGTAGCTCCCACATCTATTACATGCTATAAATAAGATCTTGATATACTGGCTTGCATAAATTACCAGCCGTGTATATGCTTCTGAAAAGGGCACTCTCAAAGTGCTTCTATTCAACAAGAGAATTGCTTTTTTACGTTCTACAATAAAAGGAATTGCTAACAGCACTTGAATATTTCCCACGCTGTCGAACTTCCAAAGTGGGCAGAACAAGAGGGGGTAGTTACTCATCCAGTTTTACTTTGATAAATAACTATAAACCGATGTGCTTAGATATGGAGCTAGAATTTTTACAATATTTGTTGGCTATTGTAGGATTTAAGACGTTGAAAGTGGAAACTATGAAAAGATGTCTCTTATACATCGTATTTATTTATGTAATATACATCGTATTTGTTTATTTATTTATGTAATATGTAATATACATCGTATATTTATTTATTTATTTATGTAATACTTTTAACAAACCTATAACTTTCGCTTGATTATATCCTTATAAGGACTGGCTTAAAGGGGCGAAGCAAGAATGCTTTTCATCTTCCCCGTTATCTGTAGAGGACGGTGTAGGGATAAGGTGTTATTGAGCTATTAAAGCTCTGATCATGGCAGGAGGGTACTGCAATATCCGAGCCTCAGTTAGAACTTCATTGGCTACAACATTGCCATCCACTACTCTCCAAAGGTATTGGATTGAATGAATCAATCACCGACTATGTAAGTAAAGGTGAAATCTCAAAAAATCGGACGATCTCTAGGCCACTCCATAGTGGGCGAAAGACCGTCCTAATCTCAGCGTTGGTTCCACTCAGTGACGGGCTCCCCGACCACCGAGCCGAACCGCTCAAATTCCGAAGAAAATAATTCACCGACAAAGCCCCTCAGCGGGCCGTGCTGGAGAACACCTTCCCCGGAGACTCAAAGTGCTCCCTTAAGGCAAAAACCTTAAGAGAGCGAACTCAAAAACTCATCGCCCAAGGGGGTAACAGCAACAGCCGAACCTCAGTTAAACTTCATTGGTACAGCATTGCATTGTTGCCATCCGTTACCCCCAAGGGCATTAATGAATCAATCACCGCATCACACGGTAGACTGATTCCACCAACTTTCGTTTGCTTTTAACATCCCGCATTCAAATATTGCAATATTATGAAATATAAAAAGGTGTAGTAATTTTAATTTTAAAATATAAATTAAAAAAAAAAGTTTTAAGAGATTTAGAAAATGCAAGGAGAATGTTATTGATGCCTTCATATTTTATAGATAAATATAGAAAAACCTAAATTATACTATATTATAGCGCTAGTACTCTATACTATACTCCATACTATAGAACTAATGAGAATATAAACATGTGAATCCAAGTTGTTTTGGTTGGCACTATTTAAGAGACAAAAGCATAAAATACTACTCAAAAGTCAGTGAAATCTATTTTAAGCACTAAAAATAAACGAACAACAGGCGTGTAGGCAGAGTTCGTATTTATTGAATATGGCAAACTAAAGAAATTTCAATGCCGAAGGTTATATTTTCATAAGCCTCTGGTAAAGTTTGCAACTTTAAGTTTATTTCTGTATTTGGCTATAAATAGATGAATTCATAATATTCTAAATTATAATTTTCGTATAATATTTATGTTAGATGTATTTTAGCATAGTTTAACCCAAATCATCAGAGTTCGTTTGCAAACCAAAATCATTCTGATGTCCATGTTCATATTCTCATTAGCTCTATGGCAAATTTCTAAATATTTAAGATTTTTTAAAATTTTTCTATAAAATACGAATACATCAATAATATTCTCCGAGAATTACTTATTTATCTAAATAAAAGACTTTTAGCTTTATATCTTTAAAATAAAAATAGTCACAGCCTTTTTGATATTTTATAATATTACAATATTTGATTACAGTATATTACAAATAAACCTTAGAATTATGGAAAAAAGTCCTTTTTAGGACTTCCAGAGTAACAAATGGCAACGCTGTAGCCAATGAAGTTTCAACTGAGGTTCGGCTATTGCCGTTACCCAGCCATGACTAGAGCTTTTAGCTCTAGTCATGGCTGGGTAACGGCATGACTAGAGCTAAAATAACCCCATCCACACAGATTTTCTTCATTCAGATGACGGGATAAAGAGTCAAGGACTTAGTCCATCGACCAGTTCTTTTAAGAACGCAAAAATAAACCTTAGGTAAGGAAATTTAGAATCGACCGTGAGATGCGGTGATTAATTAATACCCTTGGAGGGTAATAGATGGCAATGCTGTAGCCAATGAAGTTCTAACTGAGGCCCGGCTATTGCTGTTACCCTCCTGCCATGATCAGAGCTTTAATAGCTCAATAACACCTTATCCCTACACTGTCCTCTACAGATAACGAGGAAGATGAAAAGCATTCTTGCTTCGCTCCTTTAAGCCAGTCCTTATAAGGACTATAAATAAACATTGAGAGAGAATAGAAAAAAGTCCTTTTTAGGATTTCCAGGGTAACGTATGGGAATGCTGTAACCAATGAAGTTTTAACTGAGGCTCGGCTATTGCCGTCACCCAGCTATGACTAGAGCTTTTAGCCCAATATCACCCCATCCACACAGATTTTCTTCATTGAGATGATAAAGAGTCAAGGACTCAGTGCATCTCCCAGTTCTTTTAAGAATAAATCTTGAGTCTCAATTAACGAAACATCTCATGTCAGTCTTCATGGGACGGTCCTTTTTTCCCGATAATTTTCTCATATTGATTTAGGGCCGGATTTCATTTATTTTCTTTCTTTTTTGACTATATTAGTTTTCGGTGGATTCTAAAAATTTCGTTATTTACTGGCTGTACCGTACATCGAACAAGAAGACACAGGAAGTAATTACAATAGTTACGTTTAAATTCCCCGTAGAGTACACATGTAATTAAACACGTAAAAAGAAATATTTGTTCTTACGACAATAGCGAAGAATACTTGAATGAAGAAAAGAATAAAAATTGGATGTAAGCAGACGATTTATGACTAAGGAAACGAATCAAATTCCCAACAATGAAACCATAAACACGCAATCATGAAAACAATCAGAAAACGAAATGTCACTTTCCAACAATAATGAAAATAAGCGCCAAAGCAAATGTTGTTACTAACAATGGATTTTAAAAGGGAAGAGACGTCAAAGTAAAACAATTGACACGCAAACGAAAACAATTATCAAGTGGAAGCAATTTGTTAACATCGCTGAAATTAAATACTGTTGGTTTTATGGTGGTGTTTTATTAGGATAGTGTACAGTGTTTCTATGACGCCAAATCTGTTACGAAAGCTTTGATGATCTTCAGAATATTCGAAAGAGAAATAGTTTAGCATCAACTGTAAAGCGAATTATTTGAATTACATCGGATTCGTTTTCATTATAAAACTTTATTTCATTATTCTTCGATATGTTGGAAAACTTCGATGTTTAAGTAGGCTTACTCTGGGTGAGTACGAGGTTTGAGTGGCGTAATTCTCAATAAGTGCGCAATTGGACTGCGATATCTTCGCTGTTTTAGGATAACTTGGAAGTTTAAGGAAGGTAACTCCGGAGTCTTTACAGGGTACTTGACCATCGGTTTAATTTATTTATATTTACACTTCGCTTAAGCAAGTGGCACTATTCCATAAGAAAGACGTTTACAAATGAGAATTCCAGTGTTAAAGTAAGGTGCCTAATAAATGAGATGTTTAAAAATGTTTAGAGCCTCCGTAGCTCAATAGGTATAGACGAAGTTCTTTGGTCGGAAAGACCTGGGTTCGATTCTCGTCCATGACGTGAGGAGATAGAGGGTTTTTCGTTTCTTAGAGCAGGCAAACCGGCCCATGAACACATAAACGGATCTACAGTCATAAAAATACATACTTAACCCACTCATTAGGAGTGCTCAACCAGTCCTAAGGAACCGTTGAGGAAAAGGGGGAAATCTCACACGAATAAATAAAGTATGATTCCTTACATTAGATGTTTAAGCAAGATAGTTATGATGGTATTAGTTGGATAACCAAGAACATAATAATTATCCTAATAATGTTTAATAAGATACCTAAGATAACTATCGCAGTTATCCTAATCATTATGCTAATAAGCTTTTAATAGAGTATTTAAGGACATCTAAATTATCCTAATAATTTTTAATACATTTAAATATTATTTAAACAATAATAATAATATTTAAACAATAAGTTTTAATCACAGATGCTGATAATACACAATCCAAGAATCATATTCCCCGCATCACTAACGATACATTGTCACACATACCGCTGCATTAACAACAAAAATACCTGCCAATGTTCCGAAATCAAACCTGTAACACACGCAAAATACCTCGGTTTCTATGTTGATTGCCACCTAAAATGGACAAAACATATAGAATACCTACACACCAAACTCCGGATCATCGCAGCAAAACTCTTCCAAGTTAAAGACATTATTCCATCCAACATAAAAAAAAAACTCCTATATCACGGTATCTGCGAATCCCTACTCAGATACGGAATAACAGTCTATACAAATACATCAAACAGCCACCTAACAAAATTAGAAACTCTACACAGGAAAATCGTGTCAACAGTGATCAGGACACCTTACACGCAACAACCAATATCCGACAAGCACATGGCGATACACAGAATTCTGAGCATTAAAAACCTGAAACACTACATGACATTAACATGGAATTACTTCAACATCATCTATCGAAACAACAGAGACACATATCGTATAACACGACCTACAACAACTCTCTACATCCCCACACCTTTCAACAACTCATATGGTTCTTTTGTGAGATCACATCAGATACCTACGCAACTCAACAACCTACCAAGAAAGTTAAAACACGTAGATAACTACAGAACATTAAAAAACGAACTCTGGAAAATATACCAACAAAGTTAAGAAACACTAATATACACATCACAAATCACTAGCATCCAAAGCCTACATCCCACATAAACAGTAGCAACAACACAAATAGTGAAGATAGTGAAAGCTAAATCCCACTCTCTACATAAAAGCTAACTCAAGCTTCGAAGTAGGTGGGATTAACTTGCCTCACTCATCTACAAGTTAGCCTTATAAGCAAATGCAGAAATTTGTATGAATAATCACTCTTTCTCAAACTTAAATAAATAAATAAATAAATAAATAAAATAAAAATAAAACAAAAAAATAAAAAATTATACAAAAATTCTGTATAATCTTCATTGTTAATATTAGAAGAACAGGTGTTGTAAATACATAATATAAAGGCAAAAAAGTATTATTAAAAATTTTAATTAAAATCCAATGTAGAAATTGAAGCACTTAGTGCTGAACTCACTCTGTAAAATTATAAGATGCAATGTCACATAAGATGTTTATTGTATGTATAAATATTTTAGCAATCAATAAAAAAAATATTATTATTAAAAAAAAAATCTGAGACCTCCAGGGAGTCAAGGAATCATCGAGGGAGACTATAAATCACCCAAACCAGCTGTCATACCTTCCCTTAAATTCATTCCAATTAGATGCACACACACCCCTTAAAGCAAACTATTCTACTCACTCACCCATTGGTTTGTAAGAGAAAAGCTTAGCTCTTACTCCCTTCCTTGACTACGAACAAGCTTAACTTCCATGAATGCCACCGTGTTCTCTCCTCACCTTCCATATAACGAAAATCTTCAAAATCTTCATCACTTGATTACCTATAACACCATTCAAACGTTTATAGATCTCTATCATATCACCCCTCTTTCTCCTGTTAATCATAGGCTGCAATCCACTTACACGCAATCTGTCCTCATAATCTAAATGCCATAATCCGGATATAATCTTTGTAACTCTTCTTTGCACCCTTTCCATACCTTCTTTATCCCCTTGGGAGCCGAGAGACCAAATATGCGCACAGTAATCCAGGTGTGGTCTTATCAAAGCCTTATAAAGAGGCAAAATAACTTCCTTATCCTTACATGTCAAAGTTCGCTTCAACATCGCAATCATCCTCTGAGTTGTATTTGCAACTTTTGGTATATGATGACCTTTGAACTTCAAATTCCTATCCACTAATACGCCAAGATCCCTGGCCTCATCAGTTTCTTGTAGCATAACCCCGCTAATATAATATACCGCTGGAAATCTCATCGCTCCAAAGTGCATAACTTTACTCTTACCAACATTAAACTGATAGCGATTTTCGTTTGCCCAAATTTTCAGCCTATTCAAATTATTTTGTAATTGCTGAATATCAGTAGCATCCCTAATTGCCATAACTGATACCATGGGACCAAATATACAGTTCTCTTCAGTTGATTATAATTTACAGCTTTGTACTTCATCATGTGACCTGTTTTAATCGGAGCTTCAATACAAGTACAACAGATACTTCCCAAGAAAGAACAGCATGATCACTCTCACCAATTGGTGATAAAATAGCCATATTCTTGAAGAGATCCTTTTTGACGCTATGAGCAAATCCAACATTCTTTGACCCCGAGTTCCTTCTTTTACATGCTGCTTGAGAAAGTTGTCTCGCAACAATTCAATAAATTCCTCTTCTTTCTTATGATGAGAATTATCTTCTACCCAATCAATGTTTGGAAAATTAAAGTCATCCATAATGATCACTCATTTGGTACCCATAAGACTAAATTGTCAATGCATTTCTTCGTCCCCTGCAAATGAGCTGCTAGATCTGTAGCAACACCCCACCATGTATTTCATTTTATATCATTCACTTCACACCAGATAGACTCAAACTCACTACATGGGACATTGTTACCATCATTGTTTTCTTGTATTTTGAGCCCTAACTGGACTTAAGTGGTCTGATATAATTAGTAGTACCCCTCCTCCTCCTCTCCTAACTCTTCTGTCATTCCTGAAAATAGTATACCCATTACACTGGATCCCAATTACCATATCTGATTCTGATAGCCAGGTTTCACTAATGAAAACAATCTTAGGCCACATCACATTCATTAAAGCAACAAACTCAACGCCTTTGTTTCCAATGTTCCTGGAATTTGTGTGTAGACAAAGTACCACCTACCCTATTCTTATGATTAAATATGCAATCTATTTGGTCTTGTTCTAGAATTTTCTCTTTTCCCTCCGCAGACATACTTAAAAGGTCCGAACCCAAAGCATATTTTTCCAACCCTTCGCCACATACATAACCATGTTCGAAGGCACTGATATTTCTATCACGTTTGCATACCATAGCTGAACTTTCACAGACATTTTTCCCCCAATTCCTCCCTTGAAGATCTATTTTCTCTAACGCAGAGAGTCAGGAGCCTGAAGAAATTACCTGAAGAAGTAATTTCTTCAGTCTCCTGATGCCAAAAGAATTCAAGTGCAGGCCACCCTTCTTATACAAGTCTTTTCTACCATCAAACACACTCTACACATCTAAAACCTTGCATCCATATCTTGTACACAGCCTGCACGTGGAATCATTTGCTATCATCACCTCCTTAATTCAGTACTATCCTATCTGGGTAACTAGGACCACCTATAATCATGACCCATCATGATTATTCTAATCATTATCCTATATTATTCTAATAATATTTTGATAGGATATCTGAGACCATCGTAATTATCCTAAGTCTTATCCCATAATATCCTAATCTTTTTTAAAATATGACCATCATAATTATCCTAATTACCCTATAATTTCCTAATAATGTTTTAATAGGGATAAATAAAACGATCGTAATTATCCTAATTGTTATCCAATATTATCCTAATAAATGTTTTCATAACATAAAAGACCATCATAATTATCCTACATTATTTTAACAAATGTCTTAATAGGATAACTAAGATAATAGTAATTATTCTAATTTTTATCCTACTTTCTCCTAATAATGTTTAAGTAGGATTATCCTAATCGTTATCCGAAGTATCTGAATAATATTTTAGTAGGATTAGTTCGGATCATTCAAGATTACTTTACGTAAACCTAATAAATCTTTGAATAACAAAAGCCAATCATTTTAAAATCATGTTTCAATAGGATTACTCTGAATAACCACGAATCATTTACTATTATAGTTTCAATGTTTTAGGAAGATTACTCAGAATAATATCGATATTTAGTAGACTAATTCCAGAATTTTTTGAAGTATAACTACGATCTTTTTATTATGATGTTTTAAAAAAAAATAACTGGTGTATTGTTAGCAGTATAAGTTAGAGTCTCTACAAATATATATAGTGGTTTTCATCGTATACAGATCGATTATTTATTTGGAAAATATTCTTAACTACTAGGATTTTTTTTCTCCAATTATTGTAATGGTCAGACGTCGAGTTTAATATTTCCCAGTATCTTCTCGAACTAACTCGAATGATTGACCCTCTTCATGCTGCGTTCTAGCTCGAACTCTAATTTAACAGAATTCTTTCCGTTTTGCTTGTTAAGATGGTTGAGTAGTTATTGCCTACTTGCATTCGTTGGATTGAGATGTTATATTGGAAAAACACTCCAATTTGATGCAAGCAAAATTTTTGTGCGATGCGAAAGCAAATTGAGAATTCACGTGTGACGGATACAAGCGAATTCTGACTTCATAAATTCGAGTACGTTGCCTCGCTAAGACTTATTTCTGAATGCATGAAAGCCGATGTCAAAGTTCACAAGAGCCCTCGAAGTTGAACATATCTTAGTACGCCTTCTCATTATGAGAATTTCCGGGGCAACTTGTACATATTCGACCTTGTTACAACATTCATCTTGGATGTCATAAGCCCCAAGTAGCTCTTCTGAGCCAAACCTTTGGAAATCACTGACCTTTCCCTCCCACCATTTGACCTAACAGTGAATTTCAATGGATAAAATCCTATAGAGTTTTTCGTTTTTGAAACCAGTGATACTCGCAAATAAATTGAGGTATGCAATAATCAATACTGCTTCCAGCACGATATTAATTTATTTTTATCGCGTTTTTATTTCGAAAATAAATATATTCAAATAGAGAGAAATTCAATAGTTGATAATGCAAATTAGATATTGTAATTAGAATACGTATTGTAATTACAGACATACTTAAAAAAAAACTTAGACAATTTGAAAGAGAAATTTACAATATCCATTGTTGATTGTAGTAACCATGAGGAAATTTACAATTGTTTCTGTTATATAATCAGAATTCATTGTTGCGTTTTTTTAACAATGAATAAATTTAAACTGGTCGATCTAATGTATTGACAAACGGGACAAACGGCGATCTAAGGTCATGTAGGTCGGTTAAACTTGGACTCATAAAAATAGTGCTCTATCATTGATATAAATTTCAGTCAAGTTCCTTTGACTATTCAAAAAACTGATGCATGCATGTTATTAGTCAAGAGTTTCGATTTATATTTTTTTATTATTCGTGTAATTCCTGTCTACAATTTATTTGACGTGTCAGTTCAACTAACCACTAATCGCTTTTAGTAGAGATCATGTTCCCTTCCCTTCCAAGCCTCCTCTTCACAACACTTGTCCCATTTTTTTTTCTTGGAAGGGACGCACTCCTGTTAACTTGATGACAATCTTTTTTTTTTAATATCTGGTAGTGATATTAATGCTTCCACATGGAGTTCTAGTCCAACGCAATATTAGCAATGTCATGGTACTTAAAACAAGTGCGTGACGTCGGCACTGCAACTTTTATAGTTTTCAATATTGCAACTGAGGATTAACGATAATGTAATATTGGATGTATTAAGCATTTATAATGTTATTACATCACAGTCATGAGTACTCTTGTGAAGCAAATTTTTATGTGTTATATACACTCGTGAGCCAAAACATGAGCATCTACATAATAGATGCTCAGGTAGGTATCTCAGTTTTGATCGTTTGCATCCGTCTTAGCATTGACTCCAGTACACTACGGAATGTGTTCTGAGGTATTCTGGAGCAACTACGTGATATACGGAGGTCAGAGAATGTGACTCGCACATTCTCTGACCTCCGTGTATCACGTGGGTACATTCATCACGAATCTATTTTCGCTTCAATGAGTGTGTGTGTGTGTGTGTGTGTGTGTGTGTGTGTGTGTGTGTGTGTGTGTGTGTGTGTGTGTGTGTGTGTGTGTGTGTGTGTGTGTGTGTGTGTGTGTGTGTGTGTGTGATATTCGTTTATTGCACAAAATATTGTCAAGTTAACAAATATGGGATCTAATTTCTTGAGAAC
Source organism: Typopeltis vanoorti (assembly GCF_054136105.1). Classification (NCBI taxonomy): domain Eukaryota; kingdom Metazoa; phylum Arthropoda; class Arachnida; order Uropygi; family Thelyphonidae; genus Typopeltis; species Typopeltis vanoorti. The sequence goes on from NC_143553.1 coordinate 115,872,095, forward strand.
GAATACTTGCTTACTGGAAGCTTGAAATGGTCTTAAAATGTTTGACAGGACCCTGATAACTAACATTTATCTATCAACGGCACTAAATGTTGTTGGAGGTTTTCTACCTTTCTTGTATAGGATTAACATAAACGTTAGGGTTTTTAAAAAAAAATAAAATCTACTTTAATCGTAAAATGGGGATTAGTAGACCTCGCAGAGAAGTGAAGTACTATAGTACCCCAGTACTATAAAGGCACACTGATAACTGTTATTATATTCATAAAATAAGCAATGCATGAGTACAAGCTCTGCTGAAAACAATGTTGAAACTAACGTTCCAAAAATGTTAGTTTCAACAATGTTTGAAATAGAATGACGTCATAGTCTTACTGAAAAATTATACGAACATCTACCAGAACAGTAAGATGTCGCTATGCAATAAGTAGAAAAATACGAATATCAAACCTTTTAAAATCGCTTTCTAGGAAGAATCCCCCCCCCCCTGTTCCCAAACTAAAATTCTTCAAGTTAATGGTGTTTAGAATATTTTTTTTAATCGACAACATTAGCGTGTAATTTTGTCCCGTCTGGACTATTTAAGAAAGAAGGAAAGGTTCTTCATTTTCTTATCGACTAATATAAACAGAATCGATTAGATGTTGCTTGCGAATTAAGTAAACACATCTGGAAGCAGATGTTGACATCGGCTACAGAGAAAAAACCATTTTGTTTCTTTTTCTTTTGTTCTTTCAGCGCGTGTGTTGTGATAGATGCGAGGATGCCAAGCACATAATCAGTACTCCAAACAGCGGATCCCACTGTAATGATGTGTCGCTCTGGGACCGACACAAACCTCTGTGAGTGACATCGAATAAACGACAGCATTTAATTAATCGAGTTTACTTTTCAAATAAAACAACAAAAGAAAAATGAAAAGTTCGGTTGTTTGTTTGTGTGTGTGTGTGTGTGCACGAGATTCCTCGGTCCCTTTGCTACAACACTCGTGTGGTTTCGATAACTCTTTCATCCTCGTGCTTCTGGGTTATGTGCAATGACGAACACTTCTGCAGAATGTAGAACACGCGCGCGCGCGCGCACACACACACACACACACAGGCGACAAAAACTTTTGTTTTCAACTAAATGTGCCTGTTTATCAGTTTTTGCCTGTATTAGAAGTCATGACGGATATCCACCAATTATAGCAGCTGACTTTGCTATAACAGCTCCTGAATGTGCACTGACTGTTCATGTTCTTTGCCATGTTGTTAGATTACTAACCATCTTCGTAAAAGAATCCATACCTCAGTTACTAGATGTTGATTTGAATCGATATCGGAATCTAGATTTTCTATTGTTCTACTTAATAACAATGCAGAATTCTACAATAATTACGAGAGGGTTCTACTAATAGAGAAGTCTGCAATATTTAATAACCCTTTCTAACAATAGAGAAATATACAATATTTATTAGAGCTTTCTAACAATAGAGAAATGAACATTACAGGTATTCGACAAATATCCACTATAATTGAATATCCATCATATAAAAAGACCAATAGAATTAAGTCACTTTAGTTTTATTTAATACTGCTGAATATTTAAAAATCATATAAAGGAAGATTCTGTAAAACCAATTTGAAGTATCATAATTCTTGACTTGACTAACTTATAATAATCTTTTGATGGCATAAATACATGTGCAATCATTTGCAAAATGGAGTCAAAATGAAGTCAGTTTAATCGACACATGTTTTCAAATGTAGTGAATAGATATTGGAGTCTGCAATTCCTATTATTCCACTTAATAACAATGGAGAATTCTGTAATATTTACTAGAGCTTTTAACAATAGAGAAATCTACAATAATTACTAGAGCTTTCTAGTAATAGAGAAATCTGCAATATTTACTAGTGCTTTCAATCGATAGAGAAATCTACAATATTTATTTAAAAATTTAACAATAGAGTAATCTATAATATTTATTAGAGCTTGCTAACAATAGAGAAATCAACAATATTTATTACAGTATTCTAACAATAGAGAAATATACTATAATATAAATCGCGAGAGGTTTCAATTCCTAGAGAAACTTGCAAAATTTTCTAGAGCTTTCTACCAATAGAGAAACGTACAAGACAAACCTACTGAGCTACGCAGGTTCTCTATCAATTATTAGAGCTTTTTAACAATAAAGAGACTCGATACCTCAGTCGGTATAGAGGAAGCCCTTTGGTTGGAAAGACCTGGGTTGGAATTCTGTCTAGGAGGCGAGGAACCTTTATCAGGGATTTTCAACTGAAAGTGAGTTAGCCGGTCTCATACGATGGTAAGGGGATTTTTCTGCCTAGAAACTCGGTTTTTTCGTCCAGCGAAACCTGACCAGTAGAACACAGGCAGTTTAGAGTATTCTACATAGGGTTAACCATCTTACTCTGGAATTATGGTTACGAAATCCAAGGATACTTGAAAGGTTATAAGTGCTTGAGTGCATGTTAAGGCTGATGATGATGATGATGATGATGATGATGATGATGATGATGATGATGATTTCTAACAAAGAAATTTAATGCTGTTCGAATAAAACAATGCAAATAAAACTTCCAAGCAGGTTTAATTTTTTATTATTTAAAACGACAACAATGACGTTTCTCCATTGTTAAAGCAGACAGCAATACCAAAATGTACACTTTTTATTGCTGTCTGCTTTAACAATGAATAAACGTCATTGTTGTCGTTTGAAATAATGAAAAATTAAACTTGCTTGCGAGTTTTATTCGCATTGCTGCTTCGTCTAAAAGTAAGCATATACATGTACATACATTTACTGCCTAAATCTAACATAAAGATTACGTGAATCATATAGAACTTATTATTCATGTTCTATCAATATTGAGCCCCAATGTTTTTGCATTATGTGTTTTATCAGTAGAGAAAACGTAGCATTGCAAAGATTTTTGCCAATCTTTTTATAATCCTATTAGAAGAATATCGTTTGCTCCTAAAAAGCCGTTATAAGTCGTAAATTCTTTTCTTTTGATTAAAGAATACAGGAAAAAAATTGGAAAAAGAGAGGAGTTAAGTTCTCTGGAACTATTGAGGACAGCGAAGTTTCTACAAATGTGATCAAGTGCGGCAAACGCAGAAGAGATAACACAAGTAGTCATTGCGGAAAAAGGGGGGAAAAAAGAAAGAAAGAAACACTACAAGTAAATGTTGGGCTTTAGTAGATACGAAGAAAGTAGGGTACGGTTGAAGCGATAACCTTGGACTGTACTTTTTTGTGGGACGTCAATATCTTGGTAATTACTACAATATGTCCTAGAGAAATTGTTTATTGGCGTGTGAGAGTAAATAATATTTTTTAACATAGAAGGCAATACCGATATTGAAGCAATAAAGAAGCAAAAGTATTTCTAATTCTAAAATATTTAGACGAGATTTAGCAAACAAGATTTAGAACAGTCAGAATAAGCCAATTGATTTAAAATTCACAATCCTTGAAGAACGAAATTATGTAATTAAAATTAATGTATATTTTATTATTATCAATAAGTGATAATTCAAATGATAAAATCTTGAAAATCATAATTATATAAATACTTTAATAATTAAAGTTTAGAAGCTTTTATCCATGGCACTAGTAACTTAACTAATAGTAAAGTTAATTAATGATAGATATTTATTTATTCCAACACTCTCCCTTAAGTGTTAGGTTCAGTGGTCTGGCTGGATTAGCGGTTATTGTATTCATTCTCCAACCAATAGTTTGCTGGTTCGAATCCCGCCGTGAGCATGGATGTTCGTGATTGTCTTTTTAGTGGACGTCTAGAGCAGGGTTTCCGGACCATGCAAAACAAATAGAAAAAATAAATATATATGTATGTATGTATAAATTAATAAAAAAAAAAAAAGGAAAATATCCTTATATATAAGGATATTTTCCATTTTTTTATATGGAAATTATACGACGTTCACGTCCTGGCAAGAGTATTCGCTCCCTGCGGTAAACAACACGCCCTCCCCAACAGCGTCGCTATACTGAAGACGCAAGAAAAACGAGTAGTTTTATTGTATCACTGAATAAGGTACAGAGACATTTTACAGTCTGTGTAATATATTTCTCAACAAATAGTGCAATTAGAAACAACTGGGATACAAACGGCAATAACTAATGAATCACATGTCCTCTCCCACAGAAACTGCTGTATACACTCAAGCAAAATCATATGTTCCACTGGCCAACATAGGGTTTTGTTTGACATCACCCCATCGAGAACGTGTTAAAACTAAGAAATATATAGTGAGTGTGTTTCAGATATTATGGAATTAGGTTGAAGACAATTAGCATTTCAAATCAACCGTCAGCTTGCCTTTGTCTTTGAACAGCGCGATCTTTTGTTAATACTGCACCAATCATATTCACGTCTTCATAGCTGCTCTATCTCTACTAGCCTATCATTGCTGTTGTTTTGAGCTCTGCTTTTGCTTCTCATTAGTCATTTGTGAAAGGATTGTTCATTACGTTTCTCAAGTCTTGTAAATTGGTGGTAATTTGTGCTTGAAATAATGGGAAAGAAGATGAAGCTACTTGGGTAGATGACTTTATCTATGCACACCAAGGAAACTGTTCTCGAAGCCAAAAGCAAAAGTAGCGATAGCGAATAGGAGCTTCTTGGTAAGGCACGGCATTTTCAGTTTTTTTCTGAAAACTTTGTTTTCCGAAAATCCCCACATATATCTCTAACCACGATTTTTTTAGCTTTAATTTTGGGAAAAAAGTGCCAGTTATATTCGAGTAAATACGGTAATTTTTTATTTAGCTTTCAAATTCTTAAGTATGAATCATTGGTTAAAGACTGGATTTATAAAACGCACAAACGAGAGCAATATAGCAAACACAAGTAGCTGTAAGCAACAAGAAAACGTTGATATAGACATTTACAATGAAATATACTTTATTTATTTATTTATTATTTTGATAAGGGGTACTTGGTAATAATGAAATTTTAAGAAAGGGTACTTGAATATCTGAAGTTTTAGAAACACTGCTCTAAGATTACTCGCAAAATGTAATATTTTACAGATAGAAAATGTTAATTAAATTACTGAAAGTTAGTTTACGTTTGCGAAATGGACTAGGTCAGATTTCTATTTTATAAAGTCTGTTAATAGATAAAGGTTAATTTGATTGGAGTAAGAAAGTAGAAAAAAATGACATGTAATTATTTTTACTAATTTAATTAAGTATATAAAACAAAAGTAATAATAAAGTAATACTTAATTTCTAATTATTTTAAATTAATTTTAAAAATAAATATATGAACTAAATATAATCCTCCAATACCTTTTTATTTTTCATATGATCAATAATATCTGAGCTGGTTGATTTCTCGAAATGATTTAAGTGTTATAAAATTGTAATTTTGTTTCAATTCGTTTTTTAAGGAAGTGGAATTTGTTAAAAATTCTCTATGTATATGTATAAGACTGTTTTCAATCAAGTTATCTAAAAAATCCAATTATTTTTCTGATTAATTTCTTAAAAACAGTGAGTTATCCAAATAAAGTGGATTAAGAACGAGATAAGACTCTACAGGTTTCTCAGCGTTCTTCAACTTAGTGTAATTTATAATTACCTTCCCTTGCAGACATTAACGAGCTTAATTAGATGTTTGAAGTGCAGAGAACATCGGCATATTCCTTTCACTTTCCATTGACATAGATTGATCTATTTAACAGGCAGGTTCTTTCTAGAAATACGCATGCCAAATGCGATTCTAATTGCTGATTAAGTTTACATTTGAAGTGGAGTAAGCCGGCTAACTAATTAATGACAAGTTGTCAGTGCACCTGTAAACGCGTTTAGACACTTTTCCTTAGATACAGCTGCATCAAGTAAAAAAAAAAAAATCAATGTTTTAATTTAATGATGGAATGACAGCTACATCGTCAGTAGCATTCCGATCTGGCAGCGAAGGCTGATGTCAGGATATAAGCAAATATTTAAAAATTCGGCTTACGATGCCCATTAAGCAAGTTTCCTGTTCAACCTTCCTGCTCTTGCCCTTTCATCTCAATTACGATATAGTGCATGTTCATTCGATGTATAGGCGCCATTTCTTCATCTGACAAAGATCACCTCTTCACGTAACCTAATATATACACTGATGAGCCAAAACATCATGACCAGCCAGCCTATTTCCGGAAACAGGCCCGTGGTGTGCGGTATCCTGGAATAGATGATTGTTCTTATGAACATTACTGGGTCCTTTCATCCCCGTTGATCCCACCTAGAACAGTGATTCTGAGCTGGGAATTGTTTACGATCAGATACTGCTCTACGTGGCGACAGTGTGGTCCCATGGATCCGACTCTCACAGCAAGAAAATTCCCAGTCTCATAAGGCTCGCATTGTGCAAACATAGAAGAGCATACCAAGCATTTCGAATGCTCCTCTGACCACCTAATTTTCCCGATTTGAATCCCATCGAATATTTGTTTGATTCATAGAAGGCAGCAGTCATTGTTCGACGCCAGTGCCTCGCTCAGTCACTAACCTCCGAAACGTAATCTTGTCTACTGAGAATATCTCAGGACACCTGTGATTTAGTGGAGGCACTTTCAAGATGACGGATGCAAGCGGTTATCTCCGCCAAAGAAAGTCTACACAGTACGTGGTTATAATGTTTTGGCTCGTGAGTGTATTTTGTATTTGATGACGTACTATCCCGACGATGAAGATCTTACATAGATCTTCAAGCGCGTTATCGCAAAGTCCTCGTTTCTGCAATAAATGTTCCTATGAAAACAATTAGAACTGATTCAATCCAGATGTTCGTATGTATCTGATGTAGTTACATTAGATGCAGCCACATAATATGCCAATGATCTTATGAAGACAGTTATAAACATTTGATTTGATTATAAGATTTTGATAAACGTGAATACCGATAATGAACACGCATCATATAATACGTGAGTTGGATGAAGATGTATCCCGTAATATGTGGATTGACTGACGATACATCCTGCACTCTGTGGATTGGATGGGGTTTCATTCAGCGATATATGAATTGGATGGGGTTTCATTCAGCGATATATGAATTGGATGAAGATGCATCCTTTACTGTATGTGTCTTGGATGAAGATGCATCCTGTACTCTGTGGATTAGATGAAGACGCATCGTATACATAAAAATATGACATGTTGTATAAATGATAAAATGCCGAGGTTTATATATATATATATATATATATATATATATATATATATATATATATATATATATATATATATATATATACACTAGTGGGCTCTACCCCCCCTGGTGTCTACGGCGCCCAACCCCCCCGAGTTCCGGGCTGGTCAGCGACAAAAAACGTGACACAAAAACGTTTCACATTTCCTGGCTTATCTTTATATATATATATATATATATATATATATTTTTTTTTTTTTTTTTTTTAAACAAATATTTTAAATTTGTTTCTGTGAAATCTCTTTGGTCTTGTCAGTGATTTAAATTTTCTTCATATTCTTCAGGATCTTCCCGCTGTGCATCTAAATTTAGCAGGCTGGAATCACTCAGTTTCTCAGAATGAGATTTAATTAACTTAGGTTCATTTGAAAAGCCCCTAAAATTATTTGAAAGAATGTGCTTCCAAATGGATCGTATATTGCTAGTAGTAATTTCATTCGACTTTGCGACTTTATAACCAGGCTGAGATTTCTCTGATTTGGCCAGAAAAGTCTTGAAAGGCATTGGCTTTCAAACAACGGCCAGTTTCATCGACATTAAATATTTGTTGGTCGCAATAGCCCTCTTCTTATACAATTTTCTTCAAATCTCTGGATAATTTGCAGCCACCATCGGCACTTGCTTCGCCTGTGATCAGAACATTGTGTAGGCTATTTCTCAAACCCCCCAGCACTAACGTGGAATTCTTCTTTTCCATCATTGATAGCCCTTTCTTTCAAGGTTGCAAAGAGACTTAATGCTTTTGATTTAATAAGGTCAGTTCTTAGCAGGATCCGTTTTTGGTTACAATCTTCGATCCGTGTACAAAGAAGTCTCTCTAATTCAATCATTATAATACTGTATTCAGCAGCTTCGCTAAAAACTACTCTTATGGTTGATTCACCCATTTTTGTGTTCTTGTCTTATCTTTGCTCTGGACTCGCCTTGATCACTTTCTTTATTATTTCAAGTTTTTCTTCCAATGAGATCACTTTTCGAATCATTTTCACACTTTCACTCTTTTTTGCTCACTAACCTTTTATTCATGATGAAAGGTTGGGAAAATACTTTAAAATTAAAAAAAAATGTAAGGAAAATAATTGCAAAAGGAGGTACGAGATACGATCAGGAAAATGCTATGTAATTATCAGACGACATAAATTTTGCCGGTAAAAATTTGTAACATAGTATACATAGCGTACATGGAAATAGCATAGTATTCATTAAAAATAACTTTGTAAAATGTTTAAAATCAGTAACTAAATTATTTCATTCACGTGAGTGATTTTTTAAAATAGTTAGGCATAAAAATGTATAAATAGAAAATTTTTAAAATCTGTAACATTTATTTTTAAGATGTATATAGGCGCACTAATCGAATTTGGGTATCGAAAAAAAATGACCCACTAATCGGGGGTGCATTAATGGAGGGATTACTGTATATATATATATATATATATATAATACAGAAGACTGTTCCACAATATAGCAGTAGCAGGGATGAAGGAGAAGGAAAAGAAACTTGTTCTGTGAGTCAAGGTGTAATGTGAAGAGATGTTGGGCGGTGGCTGTACGTGTTCCAATGGGTTTAGCACAGAGTGGTGGAATTATTGATGTTATTTCGGATGAGCATTTTCCATGAAAATATTTATATAATATACAAATTGCAGAGACTAAACGTCTATGTGAAAGTGGGGGGGAGTGAGTCGGTAAGAGATGGATCATTTATCAGTCTAATTGCTCTCCTCTGTATTGAGTCAAGCATTTTGAGGGAGCTTTTTGGAGCCCCACTCCAAATGTGAGAGCAGTATTTGTTAGCTGGGGCGGATTTGTGATTTGTATAAGGTTAACAGCTGTTTTGAAGTGAAGTAACGTCTTGAACGAAAGAGAAAGCCTAGTTTTTTGGAAGCTGAGGATGCAATGGTTGTGATGTGTTTATGCCAGGAGAGGCTTGATGTCATGGTAATTGCGAGAAGAGAAATTTCATCTTGTCTGGGAATTTGAGTGTTATTAAAAATAATACTGGGGGAAAATGGTTCTTTTTTGTGGGTAATAAGATAGATCTGAGGTATCCAGTGAAGTATCATATTAAGTATAATCACACAATAAGGAAATAGACTTGCTTTATAGAGTCATGTAAATGTTTGGTGTGAGTTATACTCAACCTCACACGACAGAACTGGGAATTAATAAGAAAGCTCTCCTAAACTCTAATTAAATACTCGTTGCTTTTAATTGTGCGTTGTAATTCCTAACTTGTAATAGTCTTTTGATGTTATTTTCCATGAACTTAAACTCAATTTTTTTTTCTTCTTTCTTAGTGCAGGGATATTAAAAAACCTGCCGCTTTTCATGTAAAACTTTTTTTTTTCTTAAGTTTAAAGAAAGGATTATGGAGTTTGGCTAAGAACTTTTACGTTGCGAAATATAGGAAGACAGCCAGTGTGGGTCTTACGGAAGTTGTGTTGTATACGGAAACAGGTGTTTCTGCTGCACCTGTTCAACTACCTCAAGGCTTTAGATGCTCTGTATTGTGCACGGCGCACAAACAAAAAAAAAAAAAAAAAAACCGGAACACCTGACTTCTCTCATAGTTGGTGGCAATTCTAAGAGGGATGCTTGCGTGTTGTTGTAAAGGAATTAATGTGATCCTTCTAATTAAGACACCCAATTAGAATGCTAATGACTTAATTTGCTTAAACTGTCGTTTTTTTTTTTATATATTCGAGAGTGCGTGTTCATGTTCTGAAAGCAAAGAATCATTTCCGAAGATTCATTTGTTCGTTGGATCTTGTGGTTATTAATACGATCATCATTCCCGTAATCCGATTATTAAGAAGATAAATTCTGTCTGCTTACAAAGAAAACCGACAACTTTTACGAACGGCAGAGTAAACTTTAAAGCTACGCCACTTATAACAATAAATTGCACAGACAGGTCAAGTGGAAATTTGCCACGTTTAAAAAAAAAAAAAAAAATTAATTACAAATTTTAGTTTATTAGTTAAAGGTGGGAGTAGAGGGAAACATTTAATGGCAAAGGGGGGGGGGGAGCTAAAACGAATCAAACTATCGTCTACAGTTAATCATTCTTAAAGGAATGAGACATAACCGAAGATCAAGGATATAAGGGGAGCAGGAAAAACAAGAGAGAAATAAAAAGATGCCAGGAAGAAAAGAATACGATGACACTAGGAAAACAGAAAGAAAAACTACATGGGCAACAACGAATTTGAAAGTCGAAGAAAGTCCTTATAAGGACTGGCTTAAAGGGGCGAAGCAAGAATACTTTTCATGTTATCTGTACAGGGCGGTGTAGGGATACGGTGTTATTGAGCTATTAAAGCTCTGATCATGGCAGGAGGGTAACAGCAATAGCCGAGCATCAGTTAGAACCTCATTGGCTACAGCATTGCCATCCATTACCCTCCAAGGATATTAATCACCGCCTGTTTAAGTAAAAGCGACCTCTAAAAATTCGGACGATCCGACCACTCAATATAGTGGCGTCCAGTGGAACCAACGCCTCTACATTCCGAAGAAAAGCCCCTCAAGGGGACGTGCCGGAAAACACTTTCCCCGGAGACTCAAATTGCTCCCTTAAGGCAAAAACCTTAAGAGAGCGAACTCAAAACTCTCGGATCTCAGCGCCCAAGGGGGGTAACAGCAACAGCCGAACCGCAGTTAAACTTCATTAGTACAGCGTTGCCATCCAAGGGTATTAATCTTAATCAACACATCTCATCTCACGTTCGATCTTTCCTCCTTCGAAATAGTGCAAGCTTTTTTTTTTATTATTTCTATGATTTTCATTATGATAAATTTATGGTGTTTTTGTTATGTTTGATTTTTTCTTAGAAAACTAATTATATTTTCAAGTCTTTAGTTTTTTATATTACTATATTATTATATTAATATATTAGTATATAACTATTAATATGGCTTTCGAAATATTAATATTTTATTATATATTAATCAAATATCGGCTCGTTTATGATTAGCATAAATCCACTCCCTCCAACCAACAGTTTGTGGATTCAAATCCAGCCTTGCGTATGGATGTTTGCGCTTGTCTTTAATGGGAGACCACCGTCACGCTTACTGGAGGCCTGAAATGGTTTGGAAAAAGTTCGATGTTTCGTTTCTAGAGAAGGAATGTTGAATTGTTTTCAAAAAGGATCTTTTATGGTGTATGGAATTACAAGCAAAGAAACTAAGGTCAGTCACAATGTCAGTCTTTATATATCTTGAATGTAAATCTCTTGGTTGGTTTGATGGGTCTGACGGATGAAAAATCCCAGTTTTCTTGAGGAAACTGGAGATTCATCCAGATCCGTGTGATACCGGCTAACTGATCCTCAGTTGAATAGACCCTATAAAGGTTCATGTCCTAGACAGATTTCGAATCTAGTTTTTTCCAAACAAAAGATGCCTTAGAAACCGAATAAGCTACGAAGTCTATAACATCCGTAAAATAGCAGCGCCTCTGGTGTCAAAATTGGACACTTACCATTAAAAGAAATTACTAGCATGGCCATTCTAAATTATAACAATAATTTAGCATGGCCATGAATATATTAAATATATTAAATGTTTCATTTAACAATGTATTTTTAAGCATTTTAAATTATATAAAGATAAAAAAACATATTTGCTATTTATTATCTAAGTACTGATTGGACGCTGCATAAATTTCTACGATGCTAAACATATTAATAATAATAATATGGACCCAAAAAATCTGGTATTTCATAAAATTCGGTAGAGAATGCCAAAAAAAAAAAAAAAGAGTCAAGGATTAAAAATCAGAATACCCTATCCGTTGTTTTTTTTTTTAATTATTATTTTTCAACTCTCTCATATTCAGTTATTTTTAACCAAGGACTCCAATATACCTAACAATAAACAACATTAAGCCCCCCTTTTTTGAAAAAAAAATGAACAAACTCCATAGGGTAAAATAAAAACCGACCTCAAACAAAATAAAAAAAAATGGAAAAATCTCCCACTGTACTTTTGACATCAGTATTATTTCTGAAACTCTTTTTTTGTTCTTATTTCTCCAAACTACTCTGTGATCCTCATATCTCTCTCACACAAGGGACAAAATGCTGTGGATAGAAAAAAGAGCAGAATGTGGAAAGACGTACTTTATTATAGCTCTTGAGACTTCCAATGCGTTTCTTATTGTGGTATACTTTGGGGAGAATGTCTTAAGAAAAAAAGATAAAATTCCCAGCAGTGATAGTTTAAAGAATCGAGGGAGAATTTAAAAAAAAATGCACAAAATGATAGGTTGTGTAGCTACTTAATTAGAGTTTAAAAAGCTTTCTGTGTTTTTTATATCAGAAATAATAGTTGAAATTCTTTAGGAATAAAAATTACCAAAGAAAATAAAACTAAATTGATAACCATTTAAAAAGACTGGAATATTGACATATAAATATTATATTATCCATTCAAGTATTGTCTTTCAAGCTGATACTTCAAAAAAATAAATATGAACGTACCTTACCTATATAAAAATGAAATTATAATTACATATTTTGATATCGAGTTAATTTATCATTTGTAGACTACATACTTAAAAAAAAAAAAAAACTATCGAATCTAAAAGCAATTCCAACATACTTGTAACAGTCAACAGAGAACGTAATCTGGATAACAGTACGCATGCGCCTATTGTTGCTGCTCGCCTGTATTCTAAATGCGCAGTATCATACATGCGCAGTGTTGCCTATTGTTGTTTGTTTCTTCTGAATCAAATCTCTCGTTCATTTCCATTCCACTTAGATCACTTAAATTTATCAAATAATGCACTTGGGAGGGCAATTTGTTCTAGGAGTTGTATAAATCTTGTATTAAAATATTCCGCTAGCTTAGAACCGCAGGGGATGTGTTTATTGATTGTCGGAATGGGCAATAAATCATACTGACACACGTCATGCGTCAACCACAGAGAAAGAAAAATAATTTCTACTTATAGCCACAAATGAATAAAGAAGAAACATTTAAGTAGAGGGGGTAGGCAGAAAAAATTTTTTTTTCGGAAATATATTTATACGAAACTAAACTTCAATCGAGAGCAAATGTTTTAAAAAAATGAACTTAAAAGTTATCGGAGTTCTTTCTTGCCTTTTATCACATCATCTATTAAGCTCCACATTATCTATTAAGATACAAGGCTCAGTTTTTTTTTTTTTATACTGCTTTCAGCATGCAGTAAGAAAATAGTATATTCTGGAAATAACTGGGAGATATTGTGGATATTTATAAACTATAATTATCTCCAGTTCACTACGTTTATTGTTTTTAAAAATCCTATTTTACCTTCAAGTATATTTCATGTACACATAAGGGATAAAATTAAAGCAATAACAAATTTTATACGCCAGAGGGCAGCACATAGTGCAGAGATAACGGAAATTTTATCATAACAATTATTTAATTATTGTTCATTTCAAATGAAATATACATTGTTACATTTCAGACAGACGTTTTTATCATTCATAAATGATTATGACAACAATACGCATTCAGTGCTATGTTGTATATTTCATTTCATTTCAATAAGCGCATGCTCATTGTTATGTACATTTCACTCTCTTTCGATTGTTACGAGTATGAAGGAACTGCCTTCATTTAATACGTTTTTTTTTTAAATTATGTGTTTTATAAATAATATATTAATTACTAAAATATGTAAATATAATTTCTTTTCTTAACCTTGTTACGATAAGTATTTATCAGCTTGAAAGGCAATGGTATTTGAACAAATAATCTAAAAGCTATAATGTTAATATTCCTTTTTTCAACTGGATACTAATTTCTTTTGTTGGTTACGTCGCAATGCAAATCTCTAATAATAATGTCAACAATGGATTCATTGCATTTCATATTTATTTTTCATGAGATGTTAGAGATTGCTAAGTATTACCTATTGTGATATTGACATAAGTAATTACATTATTTATGAACGCTATAAATATTTTAAAATCGAGATTGCACAACAAATAATGTAATATCTTTCTCTTCTTTGGGTTACTAATGCTAAGATATATTTTTCTCTTTCGCTTTCACATTAATTATTATCATTGAACAGAAGTGAAAAAAAAAAGGTCTAGGATTGAAGAGAGAGTATGAAGTTGTCGAGCTAATTAGGAAATCGATCTTTTGTTTACGTAATTCTTCTATTTTAAGATAATTATAATCCTTCAGTTCTTTTATATGTGAAAAGTCACGAAAATCAGTGACATGTATTATGCAATATATGCATTTTTCTCTTTGGGTTCATGAAAAGTGTTTATATGGTAAAAGCTAATCGGAATATCTAAGATTTTCTAGATTGTTTTATTTCAAATGAATTAATTCAAATGACACACACACACACACACACACACACACACACACACACACACACACACACACACACACACACACACACACACACACACACACATTTATATTTCGTAGCAAGCATAAGTTCAGGTTTTATTGCGATATAACATTTTTCAGTTCTTTATGAGTTGAACAGGGCCACTAAAATTATCATGTAGTAGACAGAAGTACAGAATTAGGGCTAGGTAACCCGCATATTCCATTTTTAATTGGGGTATTAATCAGAAATCATGCACATTTTATTTGTAGCATAAATAAAATGATGGTTGATATCTTTATGAGAGAGAGAGAGAGAGTTAAAGTTCGGTGATGGACCTCGACAACTTGATTTAGACAATAATAATACATCCGTTCGACTCAACCTGTTAGATAAATATGGATTGAAATATTTTTCCTAGCCAGGATTTTGAAATATTTGCTCATTTTCTCGCGTTAGTATGCTTTGTGTTGGTACAAGCAGATGCATATCGAATTACAAATGCCTTACATCGTTCTACTCTGTGTATTTTACGAGTAAACTTGGGGAGATTTAGGATAAATTCAAAAGATTCTCTGAGATGTAAACTTATTCTGAAATAGAGTTCATCAAGGGTTTACCGTACTAGGCTCCGCTAAATCCCTTGTCGGAAATATTATGAAGTTGATTTTTTTTCTTTGATTTATTTTTTTCTTAAGTAGGAAAATATATAAGTTAGCACGTAAGTAATAGAAGGTGTGTTGCTATTTTTATTTGTCTTGAGTAAATTTATAACAAGTTTATGAGTAGGAAAACGTATGCTCTTGTACGTTTTTTCAGATCTTGTATGATTTTCAGTCGAGAATCTTGTACCTTGACAAGGTACAAGATTCTCGACTGAAAAAA
Source organism: Typopeltis vanoorti (assembly GCF_054136105.1). Classification (NCBI taxonomy): domain Eukaryota; kingdom Metazoa; phylum Arthropoda; class Arachnida; order Uropygi; family Thelyphonidae; genus Typopeltis; species Typopeltis vanoorti. The sequence continues at coordinate 115,887,578 of NC_143553.1, forward strand.
AAAAAAAAAAAAAACGGGGGGGGGGGAGACTTTGTTACAAATGCGAAGAATTATTGCTAGTCTTTTTAAAAACTACAGAAGCCACTTTCAAAATTATACATCGCTTTTTTGTTTATTTATTTTCGAAATAAAAAATTAACTGAAACCAAAGATGTAGTTTATTTTATTTATTTTTAACGAAATTTAGGTTTCCTATCGCAAAACAGGCTCATCTGGGCTATCCTTAACATAAATAAATAGAAATTGGGGAAAGCAAAAAAAAAAAAAAAGTACAAACCTTGAAATATCATTTGATCGAATTTTCTCATATATTATTCGATAATACCTATCCACACGCAAGAAATTGCAGAATCTATAGTGCTAACGCAATGGTTAAATAAGGGATAATTGAGAAGGAACTTGTCGTTATTTTTCTTGAAAAGTGGTGAGAAATAATGGATGGTAGTTCAGTGGAACAGAGTCTTCGAAAACAAGCAGAGCTGAAATAGAACCTTTGTGAGATAGAGGTGGGAGTGAGCGAGTGGAGAAGGGATCGGACGAGTTGCTCTCCTTTGGTCAGCATAGAAACATTGGGGAAGTTTTGGTACACTTCCCCAAATATGTGAACAGGATTCTTAGGATAAGCAGTTAGGGATGTGCACTGAGTTAGCGGTTCCATTGATGAAAAGTAGCGTCTTGATCCACAAAGGATATCCCTTTCTTTTTTCTTTTTAGACTGCAAACGCGATAGATGTTATGAGGTTGTGCTAGGAAAGACTACAAGCGATAAATGTCATTCCGAGAAGAGACATTTAGAGGTTGTCGAAGTTCTTATCTGAGCATCGCAAGGTTTGCCGAATAAGTGGAATGGAGTGTACTATCGTAAAGAGAAGTTCCTGGATTCCCGTCTTTCATTGTCGGGAATGCCCAAAGATAGGAGGCCATTCATAATGACGGACTGGGATCAACGCAAGTGAAAAATGGTTAATCAATTACTGAGTGGAAGTTACCAACGAATTTGTTGAGGAAGATGCCAAAGCCGATCCAATGTATTGAAATTAGCAAGGAAACCCGCATTTCTCAAAATCTTTCAGTGGCATCTATCCACAGTTGAGAAAATAGAATAGATCTGCCGTAGATCAAAATTGAGCGAATTCATTGGGGGGGGGGTGTGAATAAGTAGTGTGAAGTTGATTTGGAAATATATTGTATTATTTAGTTTTTTCAGGACAGATGAGAACAATGAACAAATAGTCCGACGGAAGACTCTTTATTTTGAATAGGCATAGACCTGCTTCCGTTTATGTGCAGATGTCCGTTGATTATTAAAGAACATAAAGATAACGTATGGCAGGTTTTAAGGACAGTTGGGATGATACTATCGGGAACAGAAGACATTTTAGCATCCAGATTATTTAAAATTCTTGTAGTATGTTGTCTACGAAAGACCATGTGATAAACTCTTTGTGCTTTTGTAGGAGGTGAATTCTCTTAGTTCGTTATACAGGAGTTCCAGGAGAAGAATGATGCTGGGAAGTTATCTTCATTTGGGCGTTATAACAGTGGTGCAATCAAGGAGAGACAGAGAGAGGTAGAAATTTCGTCCAGTGACCTTTTCAAAAGTTCTAAACCCACAACTGCCATTTATACAAGAAGCGAGTTTTTCCTTTTTTTATTATTTATCCGTTTCAATGTCAGATTTGAATTTGCTGATGTTAGATTTGTTGATGGCTGTTTTGCAATTGTTATTCGCTTCATTGTAGACTGACAATGAATCTGAGTTTTCTCAAGACCGTTGCAGTTTGCTGAATTTTTTTTCTTAGACTGATTTAGCACACCAGTTGTTAAATAATGGCAGAGATCGCGGAAGGAAATTTGGAATAGAATGAAGACTAAAGGTCTTCCAGAAAAAAATAACTCACTTAGAAGCAGGTGTTTAAACCAAGAGAGTGGAGTAATGGTTTGACCATGGAGAGAGAGACAAAGAGAGCGAGCGAAAGAGTAATAGTCCTGGGGTCATTACACTTGGCGACGTTTTACTGTTAAAGGACACAAGGTCGAGAATGGCTGAGGGAAAAGTCATTTGCGGAAAAGGAAACTTACAAAATGATGGTCTGAGTTACCGAAAGGAGAAGTGACCTCCGTGGTATGTCTGGATGGAAAAGTGCTTAATGAAAAATCAAGAACGCTGGGAGAGTGGAGGAAGTTATTTCGCATTATGGTTGATAGTCGGACGATCTACGTTTCATCATTGTGTGCAGGAAATACTTCCGTATTCTCTCCAGCTTGGTCAGTAGAACTATCAATGGGAAGCTAAGGAGCAATTGTGAATATTAAAGTCACTCTAAGAATACGACTTCACTGTTTGAGTGGTTGGATTGGGGACAGTCAAACTTCAAAGATCAAATATCGAGGGAATCGGAGTGATTTCAGAATTTGGAGAGCACCCATAACGGAAGATGAATTTAACTGAATAGAGAAATTAAATCTTAAACCAGAGAGAGTCAAAAAAAGACACAAAAAACAAGTGCTACCCTTGCGGCAAAAAAAAAAAATAAAAATAATAATAATACAAAGTGGTACAAAATAAAAAGTGTACTTTGTACAGTCAGTGATGCACAGTGAGATTGATATTCGATGCTCTGTCAGAAATAGAAAGTCAGATCTGAACGTGTGTTGCATTATTTATGTACGGGGGCGGCTCGTGCATAGGCACTACGGAACTGCAGCACCTCGAATTTTTCTCGATATATAAATACATTTATTAATTTATTTATATTTGCTTGTATTAATTTTATCATCAACAATCCTATACAATTCTCTTATTTTATAAAAAAAAATAATAAAAATCCATCTTGTAGCACTTAGGAGGGAGAGGAACGCACGCTAGCAGCACTGTATTTACCACAGAGTCATATTGCTACGCGAGCAAAAATATGCACGTCATAGTGAGATACGAGCTATTAGCGTAATGCGGCACTGTCCGTCACGCAGTTGCACTGTTGTTTATATGCCGTTTGCGCCAGTAGTAGAGTGTTCGTAGTGCTTATCGTGTTTACTTCGTCTCTTTAAATATTTGGACATTACAATTAAGGACATAACATTTGTTACAGTTTTTATTTTAGAACATTATTGGGGTCATGATAATGGATTTTATTTTTAAGTAATTTTGAATTATACTAAACTGTATAATTTTATCGATAATAAACAATATTTTTTCATGTTTAATTTTTTTTTAAATTTTTACCATAATTTTGATATTTTATCCAAACACGTATACTTACAGTGTGTATGTGTATTTCGAAAGTTGCACCACCCCCACGATTTCAAGCCACGAGCCGCCACTGTTTATGTACTCGTGCGCGCGCGCGCGCGCGCGCCCGCGTGTGTGTGTGTGTGTGTGTACTCCGCGAATATTGGTGAAACAGGAAATAATTTTGGATAGTTTTCTATTTTTTTATATTTCAGGTCGGATTTTTTTGCTCTTATTGTTTTGTATAATAAAATTAAGCGACAATTAAAATTACTTGTTTCGTGGAAAAGTCAAGCACACGCCTATATCGTAATCGCGAGATATTATCCTAAAAAAAAAAACATGTTACTGGGTTGTTTGCAATCTCTAAGATCAGGGAAGGATACTTCCTAGCTTTTCCCCTCCTCTGTAACGAGAGAAAGATAAAAAAAAAAAGAGTATAAAGTATTATCAAGAAACGACATCAGCTAATGAGCATCCAATACAATGCTGTAGACATTATATAGATTAGTGCAATGTTCCTACTTACCCTGGAGTTCGAAACAGGTTCTTAGAATTAAAAAAAAAAAAAAAAAACTGGCTGCCAACCATTTACAATATCCCTTATCAGCTCGCTGTAATAGCGCTGAGCTTTTCACCACCAACACAATCTGATAAAAGAATCGCTTCCAGCTAAAACTTGTCGTGTGTCGGTGTGTCTGTGCTTGCGTCTGTATGTGTGTGTTTCTTGTCCTTGGCACATGTCCTCCCTCGTGCGTTTGTTGCTCCTCATTCCTATCCCTACCCTTTACCCAGCTTATGTAAAAAAAAAAAAAAAAAAAAAATCTTTTTTTTTTTTTTTTTGCTTCGCATTATCTTTAATTAGATGGGATACTACAATGCGCATATCCTGAAGCGAGTAAAATTTAAAAGAGCAAAGATGAGTACAGATGATGATGATGAACAAATGGGAAGGTGAAAAACAGGCAGTTACATGGTTGGAGGCACTTACAAGAGGCGTATCGCTTTTCTTGGGAGTCACTTTCGATGAGACATGCATGAATTATTACAGACGCGTGAGATTGTTTTTATAGATATTTGATCGTATTCAGTAAGATTTCCACTCAGATATTTATAGAATGCAATTTTTTTTTTTTAAAAAAAGATAGTTGATTTTAATAATATATTTTTAAATACTTTTCGATATTTTTTGGATACAATTTTTGAATATTTTGGATAATACTTTTTAAATATTTTGGATAATCATTTTACAGTATTTTTAAAATAAAGAAATATTTAATTTTTTTTCAAAAAAATTTCAAATTTTAAAAGTTTAAAAAATTGTTCAAATTTATTTTTTTAAAATCACTTTAAAAATATTTGTATAAAGAATAAAATATAATATTTGTATTTGGGATAATTTTATAATGTTAAATTAATAAAATATATAAATATTTAATTCATTTCCAAAAACAAATACCCATTATTATCTAGAATTCTAAAAGTTTGACAAAACTGCTCCAAATGTTTTTTAAAAAAGTTGACAAAACATTTGTATTTTGGATAATTAATATTTTGAATAATTTCAAAAACGAAAGTGTTTTAATATTTTTTTGGAAAAATATACAAAATCTTAAAAGATTGAGAAACTTTCTCAACATTTTTATTTTTTTAGATCTTTTTTTTTTAGTTTACAAATCATTTGTAATTTGAATACTTTTATAGTAATTCTAACCAAAAAAAAAGGCATTTAAATATTTTTTTTCTAAAAATCAAAAATTCTAAAAGTTGGACAAAATTGTTCCAAATTTATTTTAAAACACATCACTTTTTTTTAAAAAAAGTTTACAGAACTATTTGTAATGTTTCAAAAAATTTAGAATATCAAAAAAAAAAAAAAATTAAAGCAATTTTTTATTTTTCATTATTTTGAAAGCGTTCATTTTTTTCTTCTACCGAACATAAATTTCTCAATTTATCTTAATAAGAAAAAGAAGGAAGCAAACGCCTTTCACATACGAAAAGAATATTCTAGCTATACAGATTTACCAAACCTTGCTGGGTTGGGAGAAAGCCAAGACGAAGATCACTGAAATAGTTGTAAGGTGAAGCATGGCCAGACGACCCGATCTAAAAATAGGTAAACAGATTAAACGAAGGATGTACTCTCTTGGGAATGAAGGCGTCAGCTACCGGCGAAAAAGCGTGGCTTCCTCCCCGTTAGATCAGCACTTCGGAATTCTTGATGGACGGAAAGAAAAAAATAAATAACCAAAGAAATACTTCAGTGTGTCGTTAAGTTTCATAAACTACGACAAAGATGTGCTTGTGTGTGTGTGTGTGTGTGTATGTGTGTAGCCACAGTATATAGCTGAAAGATTGGTACACACACGCACATACACACGAAGCTTACAAAATAAACCGTTTAACGATCGATCTTAGAGACTTGCTGTTGGGGATTTCCATTAGCTTGTTTATTTTAAGAAAGCGTCCTCTGGTCGTGTGTTAATATAAATATCGTTTGGAAAGGTGCAGTGTTTACAAAATAGTAAATTGTATACCCTTACTGAAATTTACGAGCTTTACGTGTTCGGCACACACACACACACACACACACACACACACACACACACATATATATATATATATATATATATATATATATATATATATATATATATATATATATATATATATATATATATATATATATATATATATATATATATATATATCTTCCATTCCTAGAAAATTCCACATGTTTATAAATTATTATAATATTATTATTTAATTTATTATATATAATTTTTAAATTATTTAAAAATTCCTGTATTATTATGGGATATAAACGAATCAACAATTCTGAACATTATTAAAGCTCTAATCATGGCAGGAGGGTAACAGCAATAGCCGAGCCTCATTTAGAACTTCATTGGCTACAGCATTGCCCTCCAAGGGTATTAATCACCGCATCTCACTGTCGATCAACAATCTTCAATTAGTCCTTATAAGGACTGGCTTAAAGGGGAGAAGCAAGAATGCTTTTTATCTTCCCCGTTATCTGTAGAGGACAGTACAGTGTAGGGATAAGGTGTTAGTGAGCTATTAAAGCTCTGATAATGGCAGGAGGGTAACAGCAATAGCCGAGCTTCTGTTAGAACTTCATTGGCTACAACATTGCCTTCCATTACTCTCCAGGGGTATTATTCCATTCTCTGTTTCCTAAATTCAAAAACATTAGTCCTTATATAATAAGGACTGGCTTAAAGGGGCGAAGCAAGAATGCTTTTCATATTCCCCGTTATCTGTAGAGGACAGTGTAGGGATAAGGTGTTATTGAGATATTAAAGCTCTGATCATGGCAGGAGGGTAACAGCAATAGCCGAGCCTCAGTTAGAACTTCATTGGCTACAGCATCGCAATCAGTTACCCTCCAAGGGTATTGGATTGAATGAATCAATCACCCCATCTCACGGTCGATTGATCTCTTTTACAATCAGTTACCCTCCAAGGGTATTGGATTGAATGAATCAATCACCCCATCTCACGGTCGATTGATCTCTTTTATTTTATTTTATTTTATATATACAGGGTGTTCGGGATAAATTTGACAGTTTCGTAAGGAAAAAGAAAATCTTCTTTGTATCTATTAAATTTAATGAATTGACAAAAAAACATTACAGGCAGAGTTAATTACAGTACTATCAACAAGATTTACTCAAAATAACCACCATTAGCATCGATCACAGCTGCAATTCTGCTTCGGAACCTCGAACAAGCTGATGCTACAGTCTCCCTGGGAAGGGCCGCAAAAACTGTTTTAATTTTATCCATTAACTGGGCTTTTGTATTACTGGAAGTGCGATTGGTGTCTTTTTCAACTGCGCCCCATACAAATTAATCCATGGGGTTAAGGTCTGGGGAGTTTGGAGGCCAAACATTTGGACTGGTGAAGTCGTAGAAATTTTCAGACAACCATTTTTGACTTTTCCCAGAGGTGTGGCAAGGGGCCGAATCCTGCTGCCATACATACGGCCTACCATTGGCTACCCTTGTTATCCAGGGCTTGACTACAGTTAGCAACTCCACGAACAAAGCCCGAATTCCAATGCCAGGGTTCTTCAACACCTGTTCCTGCAGATTTGCGAGGAATTCTGCTGTACGAACGCAATCAGATCGTCTGCTAGGGATCTTTCTTCTTGCTACATCCTCGTAGTCACCATTGCAAGTCTCTAGTTCATGCCTGATTGTTTTTACTGTATTCAGGGAGCATTGGGCAGCAGTCGTAATATCCTTATTTTGATGGCGGGCACGAATCATCATGATACAAGTTATTCTCTTCCATGATTCAGGTGGGTTCCAGCTATCCATCCTTTCTGACATCTTGTATATGAATGAAGAAGGGTCCAAACTTTTAAATGAAGAGAAGTGTGTGTTAATACATGTAACTTACGGAAAAATATAATTAATTATAAATATGTCAAATTTATCCCGAACACCCTATATATATATATATATATATATATATCTTATATTATATTTTATATGTAATAATAAACAAATATTTGATGGTGTATGAATGCAAAATACATTATCTTTTAAAAAGACTTATGTAGAACAATAATTTAATAGAAATTTAATAATATTAATCATTTGCTTTTAGAAAATATAACTATTATTGCGTTAAATGATCTTTAAAATTTTACAATAGATTTAAAATTACGGCAGCGCTATTCAGAGGAATTCCTACATGTTTTCGTTGTGTTATGTCAAATTATTCTAGTAGTTGCTGTGTCGAGAAAAAACTGCTTTTATTGAGATAGTTTAACACATTTTTGACATGGGTGAGGTGATAAATATCTGAAACAGAGAATCAGTATAAAATTTTAGAGAAATTCTAAAAAAAAAAAAAAAAAAAGCTCCCGATGTACTTGAAACGACTAAACTATGTTTATGGAGGTGATATGATAGGCATATCTCGTGAGGAGGACGGGAGGTTTTCTTCAAGGGAGAAATATGTTTATAACAACGAAAAATCTAACTTTAACAAATATAACTTTGTTGTAAAATTGGAAAACGAGATGTTTTATAAGAAGTAGACATTTAACTGTTAAAATGATAACAAAGGAAATAAATATTAACAATAAGAAGAGCAACAACAGTATAACAAGAGAACAAATGAAAAATTGTGTGCGAAAAAAATATCTTTCATTAGTATTGGTCTGCAAAACAAATACCGCTACAAATAGGTTTTATTTTATTATGATTAGAGGAAATTTTCCAAAACGTTTTTTCTGACTGTTCCTGAACTAGGAGATCTTCGGAAGAGATCTTTTCTCTCTTAGAGAAAAATTAGAATTAGAATTTAAACTCTAATCTCTTAGAGTATAAACTCTGAGACTCAGATAATTCGAACGTAGAACTTACACTATTTCACACAATAATACAAATGAGGATTAGGAACACGAGATGGATGCGGTTATCTACCGTACCATTCGTCATCCACAAGTTTACAAATCGTAGGCAGATATGAACTGCACGTACCAATGATGGTAGTGTGGTTAATGTCTGTTTACTGATTTTCAAAATTTAGAGTTAAAAGAATTTCGCCTTCTCCCATTGGTGGGGGGTGAGAGGTGGGGGAGGTAGGACATTAGAACGTTTATTTTAATTCGAACTGCGGAGAATTTCTTCGTGAGATAATTTCATCATTTGGAGTTCCGGGAGAGTTTTTTCCTGGGAGTTCCACCAGTACGGACCAAAATGATAATAGATATACACAAACGTACATATTCACACACACATATATATATATATATATACACACGTACAATTAAGCTAATCAGCTGTTGTACTGTTGCTGATTGAATTATTGATCTCTCTATTGTTCTCTTATCACAATAAACCATGTTTGTGATAAACGAAATCACATTAAAATTTCTTCGATTTCACTTCCATCTCTGCAATAAAGATAACACGAAAAAAAAAGTGTTCGGAAGTAGGAAATCCAGAGGATGCTTTGTTAGATATCTACATTCTTTGTTCTTTATCTGCGAAATCATTTTTTCTTCCCTCGTTTGATATAGAATGGACACTGATAGCAAGAGTCATCAATATCTTTCATCAACCCGTCTCAACTCCACCTCCGTTGGTTCTTCCTCCCTGAACACAATTCATCGTTCTCAATCAGTGCACAGAGCCGTAATTAAATTATTTCTTCACACCGGAATAAACGGATTTTCCCCCATTCGCAACTCATCTGCAGTTCCTTCGTTCTTTCCTGGTATGCTTCCTCGCACTACATCGTTAATAACTTATTAATGTTGCTTTCTATTAGGCAGATAAAGCCTCGAGTCGCAGGGCAAACATATGAATTACCATCCATTTCAAATAAGGGAAATCATTTTCATCTCACCACCCACCCAACCAAACATTAGAATTTTTGCATGTTGGATGCCGATTTTTTCCTTCTATAATATTCGGCTTATTTTCACCTTTTCTATTATTTTGTTCAAAAAAACTGATGGTGCCAGTCTTTTTCATTTATTGGAGTATGCGCAGAAGTGATTGTCATTAATTCCTTTGTTAGTTTTTTTTCTTTCCTTGTATTCTTATCTGTCGTCTATCCAACGGTCGATTATTTAATTTGTGCTTTGTTTAATTTAGTTCCGTTATTATTTACAACTGATTACTAGCAACTCTTCTTCCTTTCAAAAACCTCGCCTTCCTGTTATTCTATTTGCGACAACACTTACTTGTGTAAGGTGGAATTTGCCTTGCGCGAATTAATTATAGCAGAATTTATCGATCATTTGCTGGGTGTTCAACTCAGTAATTGGTTTCCAGGCATCATTATGGGTTTTTTTTTTCCTTCTTTCTCCCTCTATCTTTCTTGTTTCTGTATCTTTCGTTTCTTCTATCTATCAATATACATTTTTTCCCCTTAATATCTGCAAATATATTGTTGATGGTGCCAGTCTTTTTCATTTATTGGAGTGTCTATTCCTCTTACTATCATATTATTTATTTGACCTTTTCATTTATTTGAGATTTTTAATTCATTTCTCTTTCTGACGACGGTTTACATAAAATCTCAAAAGAAATGGTATGAAGAGTGTTCAGCTTTCGCTCAAAGCTGAACATTGGAGTTTCCGAGGGCGGACAGAAAGATATCATTCCCAGATGGCACAATTTTAACTACAAATGCAAGCTATTTTTACCCCCCAAGGAAGGTGTCGAAAATATCTTTTGCTTGGCCAGTTATATTCGTGTTTATAGAAATGTAAAAAATGCCAGCGCCCACTCTAAGATGTGTTTTGAATCGTATTTCAAGGCTAGAAGTCAAATGTTTTAATCCGAATTTAAGATATGATCTTACTTTTCAGCAAGGTGGATGAATTTGTTTCACCTACACTAAGACATCCACACTGTTTTGTTTTTTTTGATAAAAAAGTATTTTTTTTTTTATCAATATTTTTTTATCATGTCCCATGGTTCTACGGAACCATGGGACAGAATTTTCTGTTTAACTTCTTTCGGCTTCATAAATACACATCGGAATACTGCGATTAATGGAAGACATTATCTTATACAGATTTATATTGCAAGTTCCTATTGAAAGGTTTTCGTTAGCCTTATGCTAAATAAAAAACCAATAAAATGTTTTTTTATTTAGTATAAGGCTAACGAGAGGACAAGAATTTAAAATTCTTGTCCTCTCGTTAGCCTTATACTAAATAAAATAGAAAGCAGTTATTGATCTGTAAAGCTAGTCGCAATAAAAAGAAGTGAAAATCAAATAAGTCCGCAAAGCACTGAATCTTTATGCGTCTTTAACCTGACATCGAACAGAGAGAATTTTATCACCGATTTCTATAGCAACACACGTAGGGAACTTTTATTTCGTATAAAATTAATCTCTTAATATCACTTTCTTTGCAAAGAAAGAAAATCAAAAATGCGTAATTAAAATAATAATAAGATCAGAAATACGAGTTGTCACTTTAAGCATCTTGACCACCCCCCACTTTAAAGTGAACTCTTTGCTATCACTTTGCTATCACTATTAGCCTAAAAGTTTATTACACTAAACGTTGCTAATAGTGATAGCAAAGGTTAGTTAAATATAGCAAGAATTCAGATACATAACTCATTATACTACATGTTCCTTCTATCCCATCAACCTAAAACCGAAAAAAACGGCAATGGATGGTGGCTGGGGAGGGAGCTCAAAGGAATAGGAATACACCAAAAACGTCTACTTTTCTGCATCTAAACTACAGTTCTAGACGTCCTTCACTCCTAGGTCAGATTATAACACGTTCTGTGATTACAGGGATTCAATTTCCATGGAGCTTGTGGCGTACAATGCAGATCACTTGATGATTAGACAATGGTCTATTGTAAGCTGTGAAATAAAGTTGTAAATCACGATAGACACTTTAAAAATAGACGGATTTGTACTGGAATGGTAGCTGCCAGGAGAATGTTCTCTGCCAAAATATATTGCTATCTCTCAAGTGCAGGGCCACTGTCATCGACATGACTCAGCTGAGTATCAACGGTAAAATGCGTCATATTATGGTGCAGGACTGTGCTGTGGATACATGGCTTGAGGAAATGTGAAAGAAAAGTTGACGTGGACACGGTGCAGAATAAAATTCTTCAGAGTATCCATAGAAACAAATAAAGCAAGGTCAACTACAATAGAGAATCTAGGCAATTATCGTACTAACCAAGGAATGGACCGAAATGCTTGGAGCATGGAATGACAAATCACTAGGTAAACCCCCCCCCACACACACACACACACGCGCGCGCGAAATTTTATTACTTAACATACATTTGAGGGTTTTTTTTTGATTTAGCTCGTTGGAATGTCTTTAGGGAAACAAATTCAAAAATATAGTTTTGTATTTACAGTGAATAATGATAAGTTGCAGGAACGTGTACCAAGATTACTGACGAATTCATTGAAATCTAGGCAAACAAGTACATAATTTATCTTCAGTATATTTGGACACACAGCAGGAGTACATTTACTCATCTTCATCCACTATTCAGAAGTATGAGATACAAGGGTATCTCACACTTCTGAATGAGATACGCTGGATTTACTTTTCTAAAAACACGACATTGGAAAACCATGTTCCCTAATACTTCTGCTTAGAGCTGAAATAAGATTTCAGCCACGCCAATATCTAATGACGAGAAAGACATTTTATTTTTATGCTTTTCATTCCTAATACTCTGAAACAAATACGACAGAACTCATGGTAGCATCAAAAACATTGCGACGGAACGTCGGACACGTTACAAAACTTCCAACTCTAATTCCCATCTGCTGGGTCACTATAAAAATTACTTTATATCCAACTTTCGCATATAACGGATATATTCTCAATGATTACTATCAGTAAACAAGGACGTAAAGTAGACTCCGTAAATGAAATACACAGATCTTTCAAATTTTCGTTGTTATTTTAATTTAATTTAATTAATTTATTTATTTGCTAACTCATTTAATTGCGAATTCAAAATACACCACATAACATTGTCACGTACGTTTGAATCCAGATACACGAAAACTTAAATTCAGTATACAAAAATATTAAATGGATGAAAAATTTCACTTATAGCTACTGATGAAATACTTGACTCGTCCGTCACCTATGGCAGTGGTGTTCAACCCCTGCCATAGGTGAAGGACGATATAGAGGTGACCGGTCGATATCGAGGAGCGTTTTTTGGTCGATCTGTTGTGTATTCCTCCTTACTTACAAATTTAATTAAAACTGAAAACCTAATATTTTATTTATCATTATTTTGTATTATTTTCAATTCGCTTTAAGTGTATTGCTATTGTTTATTTATTTTTCGTTAAAATTGTCAAATCAGTCATTTTCTTATAAGTCCAGGTAAATGAATTAATTTGGATCAGTGGAAGTCAAACAGCGAGTCCAGTGAATACGATTATAAGCAAAATGTAAAAACTCGATTGTAGCTTAAATATTAAATATTCCAAAGCACATTACATCGATTTTTTGCTTAAGTTAAGTCCATTGTGAATATCGTAAAAAAATAAACTTTGTTTGTCTCGGTATAGTTTGTATTAGATGTTTTTGTAAATAATTCTTTTGAAGCTAACTGTATATACTGCTTTAATAAGAATATGTTAGAGTGTTAAAAACAAAGGCAATGTTTTTGTCGCCGAAGCTGTATATGGCGGCATTAGAAAGATTGTTATTGAAACTTGTATGTATGAGGAAAGGCTTGCAGACTCTAAGTGTAAACATCTCCGAAGTCAGTCAGAAAGAGTTCAAACAAACTTTACGATGGCCGGCAACTTACAATCAAAAGAAAGCGGAGGAGAACAAAAGGCCTGCCAAACTTGAAACTTAAGATGAAAGACTCATACCGATTCTTTGGGGGATGCCAAACTTCATGCGAAGTCTCGGAGGAGGCCTAATAAAAAGGGACTGAAGCAAGCAAAAGGGGTTCCGGTTCCAGAATCGCTGTCAGAGAGACTGCCCGGATTCATTGCTTGAGAGAGGAGTTCCCTGCTTCCAGAAAGGAGCTTCTCGGTTCGAGACGTCGCCAGAGAGAGACTACTTCTAGGCCACAGACAAGGTTTCAAATTGCCGAAAGGAGGAGTCCCAATTGCCGGAGAAAAGTTTCCAGGCCAGGTTAATGTCAGACATTCATTGTGTTGCGTTTTCATTACAATTTGATGAATCAAACGACTTCACTGATATTGCTCCGTTAATGGTATTTATTCGCATGGTATTTCAAGATTATTCAAGTAAAGAAGAACTTTTGAAAATTATACCATTATTGGGAAGGACTAGGGGAGAAGACATTTTTTCGGCATTTGATGAATTTGTGAAATAACACAAACTTCCGCTTTTTAAACTTGTGTCTATTACTACTGATGGTGCTCCTGCAATGATAGGTAATAAATCAGGCTTCATTTCATTATGTAAAAACGATGACAAATATCCAAATTTTTTAACGTACCACTGTATTATTCACCAACAAGTACTGTGTAGTAAAAGATTAAACACAAAAGATGTTTTGGATATTACATTTAAAATTGTAAATTCTGTTCGAGGAAAAGCCCTGCAACGGCGATTTAAATGACAGGCAGATGATGATAGGGAACTTCTGTTGTGCAATAATGTTCGCTGGCTCAGCAGAAGTCAATTTTTAGAAAGATTTCTTGTATTAATTAACGATATAAAAATTTTTTCTTGGTGAAAAATGAGATATTTATCCACAATTGAGTGATAAAAGATGGTTGTTACACTTATCATTTTTAGTAGATTTCTGTATGAAATTAAGCAATTTAAATTTAGGGTTACAAGGTAGAGATAAAAATTTAATTGACATGTTAAGTTCAATAAAAACTTTCCAACCATACTTACTTTTATTAAAGTAAAATATAAATGACCGCGAATTTAGACATCTCCCATAATATTAAAATTTTTTGAACAAAATCAAGAAATGCTTCGCTATGATTTAAAAGAATTTATTCGTGAAATAGAATTAGTTGAGGAAAAAATAAATTCAAGATTTAAAGATTTTAATAAAACTGAAATGATTGTATCTTTTATCAATAATCCATTTCAAGAAAACTTGAACATCACAGAAATTTCAAATAAAATTAGTGGGCTGTTCGATATAAACCAAGCTGAAGTAGAACTTGAGATAATAAACATTCAGAATAGTTTACATTTGAAATCAATAAACAATGAAGTCATTTGGAAGTATGCACGTGAAAAATTCCCAATATTAACTGATATTGCGCGAAAAATTCTGTCGTGTTTCGGATCGACATACTTGTCAGAATCCGCTTTTTCAAATATGACCGTCATAAAAATAAATCAAGGAACCAAATTACAAATGATCATTTGGATGATTGTCTGCGATTGGCCACTTCTTCATATCAACTTGACTATGAAAATATTGCGAGGTTCTAACAATGCCAAATTTCACATTAACTTTTTTTTTATAATCAACCAACATTTCCTGTAACTTGTGAGTTTGTAATCAACCTGATGTGTTTTCTAACTTTGGTTTTCCAAAATAGAGAAATAAATATTTTATTCCAATATATTTGTTTGTTTGTTTTTGTTATATTAAAATATTTGTTGTATTAAAATAATTAAAAGTGATAAATAAATTTTTAAATACGCAAATAAAGTTTTTAGTTGTGTAAATGTATTTTTTAGTTGTTTATTTGAGCGTAGTCAGATATCAGGTTGGGGGAACGTGATCTATATAAGAGAGTAGATCGCCGAATAACTTTTTATAGAAAAGTAGCTCGCGTTGTAAAAAAAGGTTGAACACCACTGACCTATGGTATATTTTACTGATTGAAAGTCTCTTCTAGTCGATATCAACGTTGTCCTTGGAAAAAAAACTGATTAGAATTCTTTTTGGCAGGATTTTTCCTTCCCGAAACTCCCATTTTTCATCCCTTAAAGTAGCAAACACGAAATTTACAGAAAAACTACATACAACTAGTATCAACATATTGGTTTAATAAGACTAGGCTTGCACACGCCTTACAACAATTATATCATCAACTGCTAGATAAATATTGGTTGAATAATCGTAACCTGAAAAGCGTTAACTCAACAATGGAATTCAATGAAAAAGTACAGATTATTATCGTTAAGCTAGGAATGAAAATAAAATTGTAAAACATATTTTCGCATGACAGTACTTATCTCGTCATTCTTGAAATGAATGAAAAGTAACATTAAATACCAAGATAGACTTCAATTATCTAATGCAACATTAAATATTTATCAGAAAAATTATCCTTAATCTCTGTATGGGATTAGCTGATTAAAGTTTAGATGAAGTTATTCAACTAAATGCATTCCCCTCGTACCATGGCTGGAACTGAAAGCAAGGTCGCTCCAACCACAAGGTGTCATTATTATCTGCCATGGACCATATTAGCAAAGTGATACACTTAGTATTTACAGTTAACTTATAATTAGCATTTAAAACAAGTAAAACGTCATAAAATAGTAAAAACGTCTTCCTATCCAGGTTCTAGGCTACGTGGCCTGTTCCTGACTCAGTCCATATTCTTCTTCTTGGTCGTCCCCTATTTCTTGTTCCTCTAGTCTTATATGTTAAGATCTTTTTTTTTGGTAATCTTTCTTTCTGCTTTCTTGCTATATGGTTAGCCAGTTTTTCCTAAATTTAATCATTGAGTCTGTTATGGGTTGATTTTGAGATTTTTAATTATTTCACTATTTCTTTTTTTATCTAATAGGGTTAATTTTTCTGTTTTCCTAAGGAATTTCATTTCTGTCGCCTGAATTATCTGAATATCTCTTTTTCCGAAGGTCCAAATCTCACACTCCATATAACAGTGTCGGTTTGGCTATTGTTTTATAGACTCTAAGTCTTGTGTGTTTCTGTACGTAGTTGGGTTTAAAGGTTCTGTTAATTACTCCAGTGATTTTTATAGTTTATCACCTTAAAATCAATATCTATTTCATTTATGTATTAACTTGGCTCAATTATTTTATTATTTATTATTTTACTTCTGACAGGGTTATTTACGTAAAAAGCCATGACTTTAGATTTCTCCGTTGACAATTCTAGGCCATATTGTTGTACAGATGCATAATATTATTTAAATTATAGCTTCGTTTCTGCAGTTCGTCTTCAGTCTTTCCAAAGATGATCTGATCATCAGCAAAGAGTAGTGTGTCTATATTTGTATGTCGATTGATTTGGAAGCCACATGCATTTATTTTTCTCCATTGTTTGATAATATTGTCCATATATATGTTGAATAATATGGGTGATAAAGGACAACCTTGACGGACTCCTCTATTTATGGGTTTCCAAGTGGAGATGATATCATTTTGTCGTATTGCTATTCCATTATAATGGTATGTGTTTAATAGCGCATATTAAATTTAATTGAGCATGGTTTGGAATGTGATATTGCTTTAGAGTTTCCCATAGTTTATTTCTTAAAATTTTGTCAAATGCTTTTATATAATCGATGAAAGCTATGTGTTTTTCAATATTGTTTTCTCTAAGTTTTTCTATAATTATTTTTAAGATAAAAGCTGAGGCTATACATGATCTTCCCATACGGAATCCGTTCTGTTCTTCTCCCAGTTGTGATTCGTCATAGGATATTAACTTGTTAACATCTTTGCATAGATTTTATAACTTGTATTGAGGAGACTGATGTCACGATAGTTATTGCAATCTGTTTTTAGACCTTTTTCATAAATTGGTAACACTAGAGCTCTACCCCAGCTTTTTGGAGCTTTTCCCTCTTTGTATATTTGGTTTATAAATTTTAGAAATCTGATGTTAAATTCTTTACCTGGAAATTTAATAAGTTCTGTGTTTATATTATCTTCTCCTGGTTACTTGCCTGTTTTGCTTTGTTTGAAGGTATTTTGTAGTTCTTATGTAAACTCACCTATATTACTGACGTCACATTTTGGGGAAGATTCTTGTATCAAGGAGTTATCATGCTATAGCTTCTGGAAATACTCCTTGCAAGTTTCTAGTTCGATCATATCGATTTTTGTTCTTTCTCTTAAATCGTTATTCATTTGTTTGAGGATTCTATATGTATGAGGTCTTTTTAATGTGCAGTCTCGTTCTAATTTTGCTATAAAATTTCATACGTTTCTCTATTTTTCCCCCCTACATGCTCTCTTTGCTATTGCTCTTTTTCTTTTATATTCAATGAGTGATTCATCTGTCTTTAAATTTAGGCATTGTATATATATGCTGTCTTTTTTTTCTTCAATTATCTGTTTGATCTCTTCGTCCCATTGTCTTAGGCCTCTGCGTCTTATCCATTTTCTTGTTGTTCCCAAACTTTCTCTTACAGCATTTTCTAATATATATTTGATGTTTGATCATTCTTCCTCCACTGTCCTGCTTTTCTCGATTTTACTCAACCAATCTCTAATTCTATTCTGACACAGGCCTCTAATATTCTCATCGTCTAAGAGTTTAATTTTATATAGTTCTGTATTTCTATTTTCTTTTGATTTTTTCTTCCCTCCCAAATTAGTTTCCATTTAATTTTCCCTACCAGTAAGCAGTGGTCTGACTGTATCTCTGCTCCTCTGTATACTCTGGTGTCTATGATCATATTTGATAATTTCATATTAACTATTGTTCCTGCAGTTAGCCTAGCGTTCTTTGCGCTTCTCAACCATATGCCTGGGGAAGGAGTGTCCTAGGTTTTCGATTCTCGTCGCCGACGTGAGGAGCTAAAAGGATCTTCCTCAGCCATAGCCAAGTTAGCCGGTCTTGGACGTGGACAGCAGGGTTTTTCCGCCAGTTTATCTGGGGTTTTTCATCCCACAAGTAGGCAAACCGTCCCCCGTGAACACACACAGGGATACATCCAGGAATACTTAGAGACATAGGGGTGACCATCCTATCCTCGTACTTCGGTTACGAAATTCAAGCATACTTGGAAGATTGTGGGCCTTAAAGGCCTGTTAAAGCCATAGGGAGGGGATATTAACTATTATATACTCTATGATACTTTTTGTATTTATTGCCTGCGAAGTAAATCTGTGAATATCTTTGTTTAAAGTAGGTATTCGTTATTCTATAATTGTTGTATAAGGCGAATGCTCTTAATCTCTTCCCATTTTTATTACATGTTAGTTCACCTATCGGTCCTATATTAAGTTTATGTGAGATATTACCAATTCTTGCATTTAGGTCACCCATTATTATAATATAATCAGAAGGATTTATTTTGATATATGATCTTTTGTAGTTGATAAAAAAATGTCTGATTCTTCTTCTTTTTCCTCTTCTGGGGCTGCCTATTGTTAAATATTCTCTATATATCTTTAGTCTTGTCTCTATGATTCTATCATTGCAGTAGTTGTAATGTACTCGTATAATATTTCTTCTCAAATATTTATGTATAAACATCATTACGCCTGACTTTGCCCTTTCCTCCATCTTTACTCCACTATAAAGATAGATATAATTCCTGGTTTCATCTGTTTGTTTTTGTTTTTTCTTTGATTCTGTAATGGTAGCTAACATTATTTTTTGTTTTTACAAGGTTTGGTCGAATTCTTATATATTTTATATAGAATAATAAATAAACTTATATAACAAAGAAAAAAATTAAAACAACTTGATATATTTAAAATTTATTTTAAATATTTATAAAATTTTTAAATACACCTTTTTTCTTAATACAACCTTTAAAATGAATAATGCACTGAAGAGAGGACTGTAAAATTGGATTGTCTTGAGAAGAAATCAAGTAGTTGTGCTTTCTATTACACAATTTTATGAAAAGATAGTCAAAATGAAATGAGCCATTCGCTTCATGAATTGGTTTAGCTTCTCACACCCGAATGTTTTATTTTATACGTTAACAATAAAAACATCCACATCTCTATGGAGAGTTTGCTAATTACTTCATACTAAAAATAGCCGATTCAGGAAGTAAAGGATACGTTACACGCATCTAGCAAACAATACTTCAAATGAAGAGAGAGAGAGAGGTGTTTTAAAAAATGTCATTACAAGCCCACTTCATAGTTGCCACATGGCAAGTTCAAGCGAGACAAATGGGAAAGTAATTAGGTAATGATATTGCAATTTTTGGTAAGCGCATGCGTGATGGATTCCTTCTACTTCTCTTTAATCGAAGAATGAAGTAAAGCTATTTCTGTGCCGCATTAAGCAAGCGAAAAAAAAAACATATCAGAAAGTGTAGTTAGTTTACAAAACTTCTTGCCTCTAAAACAGTGTTTTTAAGAAATTTTTAAAAAGTCAATTACGAATTCAGGCAGCCTTGAGACGCTTCAGTCTTAAGTAGTTTTCGTGAGGCTTCGCAGAGGAGATGCTGAGTGCTGTATTAAAGTGACCTTCTCTTCCTTCGTTATCCCTGCTCTTGTAAGCGTAGGGAGAAATTTATTTAACCTTGAGTCTATAGCTCCTCTATGGTTCACATCTGAGCTGTGAACAAAACTTTGCATTAATCGTGCACACTGACCTCGTAATTATCAGCAATATTTGTCTTTAGAGTTCATAGCCGCATTGCACAATGTCGAATTTTTATTTATTGTAATTGGGCTTTTAAGGCAATTAAAATCCAGTTACGTTACTTCCGGGTTCTTTTATATAATTTTATTTATTTTACTTTTGTCCTTATAAATGGTGTTAGAAAGGATTCGGAAAATAATTATAAAAATATACTTTAATTTTTTAATTATAGAAGAATTTTTAGCAAATTTTAAAATGATCCAATGTAATTATAAAATAAGCATTCGGTATAAATAAACAATTAGATATACAGAAGAATGGTTTCCAAGGGTTAGTCAATTCACATTCACGTAAGCTAGCCGAAAATATTAAAAGACAATTATTTTGCATTTTAATATTAATTAATATTAATTTTAATCTTTAATATTTTAATATATTGTTTTTAATGAGGAAGGTAACACAATAAGTAATACTAAATGCACACAAATACAAACAATTATTCAAGCACTTTAAATTTAATTGAAGTATAGAGTAAATTTCAAATTACATTAAAAAAAATGTGCAGAGCTAAATAAAAAAAAAAGCTCTTCAAAGAAGATAGGTTGTCGGTTGCCCGATGTTTATTAAACAGTATTTTTAACGTTTTTCACTTATGGAAAGACACCGAGCTATAGTCCAGATAAAATGAATCTATAAAATGCCCGAACCCACTTAAAATGATATCAATATAAATATCAATATAAAAAAATAAATATTAATAAATAAATAAATTTAAAAAAAATAATAATAAATAAAACTGTTGGATCAGTAAATTAATTTAAAAAATTATTATTACGTTTAAAAACGAAGACGATTACATCGATAGAAAGCCTACTGTCGACTTTTTATGGAACTTATTGGATGGATATTAAATAGGAAAATAATTCATTGCAAATATATTGACACCATTGAGAATATGTATAACGTGACTATATCATTTGTAAAAAAGCTCGCGTAGAAGTAAGTTAGTGCTTCCTTTTACAATACATTTAACACCATGTGTCAATTCATCAATGATGGATGAATTGACTCATGATATTTAAGACGAGATACCACGGTGTCTAATCTTTGATGATTATGCTAAATTCGAATTATGAAGGGAAATGTCGTCAAGCCAAAGTGTTAAAGATTAGTATACATCCAAGACAGAATACATGATGTCCGTTTTGGTGAGGAAGAAAATATCAGCAGCACTTTGGTTAAGACTGCCGAAAAGATTATTGGTAAGAAGAATCAATTCTTTGCAATATCGTGGGAAAATTGATGGTAAGGTTACGAACAGAACTGGAAATGGCTTGATGAAGCGGAAACGAATCGTTAAAGTATTATATCATCGTGAATTGCTAATAAAACAAAAGACATTTTAAGAGATGGAAGAACCAGCTATAATTTATGGAACAGAAATTCCACATGATCAGATCATCTGATGATCTGGTCATGTGGAAGAAAGTCTAGAAACAAATCCAAGTTGAGAATTGTAAGGTTATAAGTGAATGGACCTAAAGACCTAAAAACATGGCTAGAGGTTATGAGAATTGTCACATAAAGAAGGAAGACCAAAGAAGGAAGGAAAGAACTTAAAAAGCTGATCCTGAATAGCTGGGATGAGACTCCGCAGAAGTAGAGGAAGTGTCAGTAAGGAAATGAAATGTACACTTCCGTGGCCGAGTAGTTTTATTAATGGTCCCTTAATGGAAAAGAGGTGGATTCAAATTGCATCTGTGATGAAAGTGCGTTTATTAGATCTTTTCAGGAAAAAGTTAAGTAACCTGTTTTAGAAGAAAAAGACGGAAGCTTTCTTCCCCGTATAACTCAGGTTTTTCCTCCCTAAAAAACAGCCTCCATAACTCATTGGCAATGACGTCATGGCATTGCCCTTCGGTTGTAAAGACATGGATTCTAATCCCATCTAAGATACGAGGAATTTTAATAAAGACTTTTCAACCGAAGGGGAGTTAGCGGTGATCCATAATTTCTATTCAACAAATCCTTCCATAAAGCAGGCTTGTGAACAAAAAGGAATTAATAAACGATGTAGATTTTTTTCGCTGTGGCTTCAATCTAAGAAAGATGTTTGTGAACGTGTAGTTACATTAGTACAGTGAGTGGGCTAAGGATTTTTTTATTTTTATGTAGTCCGAAAACCCTGTTGTAGAGGCCAAACATGAAACTTTTCTCAAGCCATTTCTAGGCTCCAATAAACTAGGAGGCGATCTCACACCGGACGACGAAATTCATCTCCCACCTAAAGATTATCACAAACATCTGTCCACCGTGGGATTCGAACCAGATGCCTGTTGGTTTAAGAGGGGGACCTAATCGGCCAATAATGCCAGAAAATTTTATGCATACCAAATTACTTCGCCATAACAATTGGCTCTAATATGTGAGTAAAAGTGGTTGGATTGGATTTCGTAACCAGTCACTGTAAAGAATTTTCTCCATCATGACATACCATGGCAGCCATATTAACACTTTGCAGTTGGCATAAATAAAATAAATTTAACTCAACAACAAAAGTTACTCTTCAGTGAGCTATTATGTATTTAATTAAAATCACGAATAAAAACTATTTTGAATCAATTTAACTAACATAAAAAATATTTTAAGAAAGGTAGGTAGTAAATAATTATTGTGTCCAATAAGAAAAGCCAGAATGTTAACTCAAAGCGATTATTATTCCGGTAGATGGAAGTTAAATTCGCACATTCTTTGCTATTTTCGATGCTGTTAAATGCTTTATAGCTGCTTTAGAATCTAGGGAAAGAGAATAATAGGTTGGTTCTATAATAATTATGTTTAAAGAAAATATAAGTTAATAAATGCAAAAAATATAACAAATTTTAGTTTTCAGGCATAGCTAAAAGTAAGATAATGTTTCATGCCTACAAAGTATTTGTGTGTTGTGTTAGCACTTTTATCTTTTAAACTCACTTGTAATTTTGTATAGGGGATCCTTACTAAAACGTCAACCCAGAATACAGTTTAGGTGCATTATTTTATATATTGATTGAACTTTATTTGTAAAGACCATATTGTAAAATGCAGTTAATTGTTGTTAATTATAGTTAAACACAATATGTTAAAGGCATATTGTTCTCCAAACTATTATGTACTGCTTGAAGAAAGAAGAGTCAAAGATATCAAGTAATTTTAATCTGATTTTGCTATGCATTACGCATGATTTTACATATTAACTATTCATGAGAGTAACTATGTCAGTTTGTCAGAGATTATCATGGAAAAATATGTTTGTTTACTCCTCAATACATTTCTATTAATGGTGGCTGATTCTTAATAATAACATAGAGCAATAATACATTTTTAGTTTAAGATTTCTTAAGGAAAAAGAAAGATGTTTTGTTCTTCGTAATCAGTTTTGCTGAATAATACACAGATATTGATAATAAAAGAAATATAATCATCTAAAATTTATCATCTAAATTGCAAACAACTCTTTTACTGCTATGGTTACTAAGTTTTACATTGAAACTGCTTCCGGCTATATTAATAATGAAATATAAGTTTGTGTTTACCAATTTAATTACACTCTTTGTTACATCGAAAGCATTAGTGAGAAGTCATTGGTAAGATATAGACTGCGAATTCTTAATTCCGTGATTAGCAGTCTTTAAATTTAATTTTAGGCAAGACTGGATTTCTTTAAAGATATTTGAAAACCCAGGCATGAAGTTCTTTGGGAAGTCTACACTAAATCCAGTAAATATTTAGTGTAGTAAATATTCATCAGAATAGTAATAAGAAATTATAATTAATAATAAAATATTGAATTAAAAGATTCAGATTGACATTAGTAAATATAGAAATGGACGATATTATACATCCATCCATATTTTATAGCCAAATATAAAATAGTCGAAATTAATCTAATCAAATCCCTAATAAAATGTGAAGGATTTTTTTCATCGGCTACATGGGCTCTTGAGCAGAGTCCGTGTCTTTTAAGTAATTGTAAAATAAGGCAAGGCAACTCCAAATACCAAAGATTACATTCTCACAAACTCTGGTAAATTTTGAAACTTTTCAGATTTTTCTATATTTTTATATAAAATATCGACGTATAAATAATATCCTTTATTTTAATATATTATAATAAATATTTCTTTGTTTAGATTCCTTTAAATTTGGATTTTCAAATTTAACGCTTGTGGAATGAGCGAAATGAAATCCTCACTGATTATTAACGAGTTTGAAATATTCTGAGCAACTTTTATCTCTTAAACTATTCACATTGCATTCCAAATTATATGTTTTAATTAATATGATGATGAAATTATAATAATATGAGATTATTAATGAACAACGATTAAGAGACGTGCGTTATCCTTTAACAGTGGAATTAAATAACACGTAGGAATTAAATAATTATTTTAATAAATTAAATAAGCCCAATAAAAGTATAAATTATAACGGATTTGAAAGCTATGAAGTACATTTACGCAGTATTCTTTACCATTTTATTTAATTACTTCTTGTGTAGCAGATAATAAAGAAAAACAAAAATTTTATATAATATAAATTTAGAATATTTAAAATAAATTAAAATGTTTAATAATTCCAAAGAGTTTTCGAACTTTATAAAAAATTAGAAGAAGATTCAAAAGAAACCAAAATTAAACATACTTCATTTACTCCTAAAGTTGACAATAAAAAAAAATTAAATATTTTAGGGTGAGAGTAGAAAAAATAAAAGGGTGAGAGTAGAAAATAATATAATATAAAATATAATTTAAAAGGGTGAGAGTAGAAAATAATATAATACAAAATATAATTTAAAAGGGTGAGAGTAGAAAAATGGCCGATATAAAAGGGTGAGAGTAGAAAACGGCCGATAGCAGTTGTCGCATAAGAGATTGTGAATGAATTCGAAGCGTTCTTCATTTTGTGAAATATCAGAGGGGTAAGACTTTGATTAGATGCAATTTAATTGCTATTGCTTTCTTTAGCCTACGCTTGGTATTGCTGGCAGTCCTTTGCGGCTGTGGGATATTCTACAAAAATTTCTGCTGGCAGGTCTTTAGATCTGCGGGATTTTTATTAGCGCTCATACGCAGTTATAACGATATGAGCGTACCTGACCTAGACGTATTCACTGATTTGCTCGATAAAGAGCCGGCTCTTGTACTTATTGATAAACTCCAAAAGAAGTTCAAGCTGACATGGCCTACTAGCATGATCTACCCCGATATCATTATCGAGTCACTGGATAAAAGGCTAGCACTCACTTTTATTAAAAAGCTTCTCAAAAAACGTTTGAACAGGATTGACCCGGCTACTTAAACTTATATTCTTCACCTGAAGTCGACGTTGAGGAAATCGAAGACGCTCCTCAAATGGAGGAAAAACTCAATCTAGTTGTCTCTACCTCTAATCCTTTTGATCAAGGAGAAATCCACGCTCGTAAGAAGAGAAAAACTCTCGCTGCTGAGCCAACAAATGATGTTGGTATGGACGAGGATGTTCCCATTTCAGATCCCTCTGTCTCCCCCAATGAAAAGGTGCCATCAATTATCCTAAGGGAAAAGCCGAGATGGAACACTAAGAACCATCATGGCTAACTTAAAAATAAGTCAGAGATCTGCTAAAATGTAGACGAAGGCATAAAAATTCAGCCCACCACGGCGGCTGATTATAGAAATCTTACAAAGGAACTGGACACAAGGTGAAAATGTGTGATATTGAGGAACTCAATATCACACATTTTCACTTGCTTCCGAAAAAAAATCTGAAAGTGGTCCCACGAGGAGTCTCCGAGGATATTGACACGGATTAAATAGTTACTGACCTTAACTTACAGGATCTACCTCCCATAAAGGTCACTAGAATGTTTAGATCAAATATGTTGCCTTTAGTCTTAGTAGAAATTCACAACATTTACAAAGACATCTATAATCTAAAATCAATCTGTGGACTCAAAATAATCCCAGAACCATTGAGAAAGAAAGCATCATCTGGGCAGTGCCACAGATGCCAAAAATTTGGCCATGCCCAGAAGCTATGCAAAACTCAGTTCAGATGCCTAAAATGTGGCGAGAATTACCCCACAAACACCTGAGCCAAGCGAAAATCGATCCCGGCTAAGTGCGCTAATTGTGGGGTCCTTACCCTGCTAATTATAGAGGGTGTATACATCACCCCAAAAACAGATGGAACGATCCAAATCATCAATCTACCTCGTCATCTAGTGCGAGAGTTCCTGAAGCTCAGGCTCCTCAGTCCTCTCCAAGAGTAAGATCATGATAACAGATGCTCGCCCATCATTAACTTAGCCCCTTAAGAAAATGAATCTTCAACATCAAGCGAGAACATATGCCGATGTGGTCCGCTCCAAACAGATAGCACAGAACCTCAATAATCCACATTCATATCTATCAGCTATTATCACCTCTTCTCTTGCAAACATGCTGCAGGATTTCAGCAACTCAAATCCATCACTAAGTGTTACAAAAAGATTCTTACAGCAAACCCAATCCATATTATCTGCACTCTCTGATGCATAGGAAAAAAATCTCCCCAAATTCTCTTAGGATTATTGCTTGGAATGCCAACGGTATCAAAAATAAAGTGTTAGAAATCCAGGAATTCAATAATAGATACAACCCAGATATATTTCTAATCAATGAAACTCACCTGAGGCCTGCTGACACCCTGAAAATCAAAGGGTATCAGATTTACAGAAACTACAGACTTGGGTACAGAGGTGGAGGTACAGCCACCCTTATCAAAAACTATATCAGTCATCATTCAATAACCAACCTCGAAATCACACGAATTAATGTCCTCACAAACTCAATTGGAAACCTTAAAATTTTTTCTGCTTACAACCCTCCATTAAAGACATTATTGACCCCAGATCTGAATGCCATCCTTGGAGTAAAAGGACCGGTCGTCATCGCTGGAGATTTCAATACAAAACATCCTGCTTGGAACAGTAAATCTACCAATAAAAATGGTCGCATCCTTTCTAGCTACACAGGACCAAACTATGCTGTTGTGGCTGGACCCACGGAACGAACTCATCTCAGTACGTCTGGCACTGCTGACATCCTGGATATAGCTATCCTGCAAGATATTAAACTACAGTACAGCCTTAAATCACTAAACGAGCTGTCGTCGGATCACAACCCAATACTACTGCAATTGGGAGAACAAGAATGCCTGTCTCCTCCCTTTCATTCAGGCATATCGTGGGAGAAATTGTCTAAAGCACTTCGGGATCAAATTGGACCCGTCCCTCACATATGCACACCAGAAGTGACTAGCCTCACCGAACAGATTAAGTCCGATATAACGGTTGCAACCTTCCACAAACCTGTTCCCAAGCCTGGTCGTTTGCCTGAGGATATTATGGACCTGATCAGAGAGAAGAACTGAGCTAGGTAGAGATTTCGTAACACTCCCGTTCCTCAGGACAAGACAGTGCTTAATAGACTGAATGGAGCAGTAAGAGATGCACTAAAAAGGATAGAAACCAAGTTTGGGATAAAAAGTTGGCCTCTATCTCACCCACTGATCACTCTATCTGGGGGTTACTGAGAAACATCAAAAATAAAAACCTATCCCTCCCCCCATAATCTCAAACCAGGACCTGGTCCACACAGATGCAGATAAGGCAGAGGCCATACTAAATAATCTTAAGGAGCAGTGCAAACCTTCTTATAACAAATTAGATTTCAGTCACTTGTACAAAATCCACAGACAGGTCAGGCATGCATTAAATCTCCCAGATACCAGTGCTGACCATATTGCACCTGCATCACCTGTTGAATTATATGATATTATTAAAAAACTTAAGAACAATAAAGCTCCTGGACCAGACGGCATCTCGAACAGGGTGATCAAGCTGCTGCCCCGAAAAGCAGTAGTGCACCTGACAAGTATAAAAAATGCAATCTTAAGATTTGACTATTTTCCTTCCACCGGGAAACTGGCTGATGTAATTCCTATACAAAAGCCAGGCAAAGATCCACACTTAGCGCACAATTATCGCCCAATCAGTCTCATCTCCAATCTGGGTAAGGTTCGGAGAAGGTCATCCTCTTACGACTTCAAACCTCAGTAAATGACCTAAAGAACAGTTTCGTTTTCGGGTAGTACTATGGTGTTGCCGAAAACGAAACTGTTCTTTGCAAATCCACATAATTGTGGAATACATCACCACGAGCTACAACTGGCGCCAGTGCACAGGAGCTGTTTTCCTAGACCTATCCAAAGCATTTGACAAAATCTGGCATTTTGGACTCCTGCACAAACTTATCTCAGCCGGTGCCTCACTAAAAATGGTTCATCTGATCCATTCATATCTTCAGAATAGATCAATGCAAGTTAAAATCAACGGTTTTCTGCATCGTCCCAGCTCAATATCTTTGCTGGAGTGCCGCAGGGATCTCTAATGGCTCCATTGCTGTTTTCTGTATACATGTCAGACATCCCACACAATCCGATGACTTCCATTTTGGCCCTGTATGCGGATGATACGGCAATACTAGCCAGATCTCTCAGACCCCATTTCATTACCAGAAAGCTTCAAGAAAACCTTCTAAAGCTGGAGGGTTGGTTATCCAAATGGAGATTGGAAGTCAACACCCTGAAAAGCTCAGCCGTTCTTTTCTCAAAAAGGCCAATGTCTCCTGCAGGAGATGTATTACTATTCAATACTAAAATTTCCTGGCAGACAGAAACAAAATACCTGGGTGTAATTCTCGACAAAAAGCTATCTTTCAACCATCACATCAAGTCTGCGTGCACAAAGGCATCTAAAGCCATAGCGCAGATCTATCCGCTAATTAATAGAAATAGCAAGCTCAGCAACAGAATCAAATTGCAACTATACCAGATGACGATTCGTCCTATAATCACCTATGCCTCTCCAGACTGGAGCCACACCTCTAATACTAACATTATCAAGATACAAAGAGTGCAGAACAAGTGCTTGAGAATGATTCTGAATGCCCCATGGTATGTTAGAAACAATCAACTCCATAGAGACACAAATATTCCCTATATTTTCTGTTTTCTACAAATCCTTAGCATCGAAGTTTTTCCTAAAGACGTCCACACATCCCAACGATTTGGTTCAGCAAGCTGCAGCATACGAGGCAACGGACATATTCCAATGTAGAAGACCAAAAGCTATATTAGCCTCCTATAACGATGCATAATCTCCATACCCATTCAGGGCGTGCAAAATGCTCGTAAATTTTACCCTCACCGTAACCACTACAGATAGCGGGGAATATGAAAAGCATTTTGCTTCACCCCTAAAGACATAAATGTCAATTGTCAAAAAATAAAATAAATAATAATATAAATAATATAAAAATAAATTCCATGTAACCAATTTTTGCTGTTTTTTAAATACAACAGTGGAGATTTTTTTTTAATTTTAATACATTGAAATTTGTCAGTAATTGAAGAAAAAGTAGAGGATAAAACGTAACCACTTGCTACGGTACCCTTTCAACAACGAAAGAGAGAATATATTAGTATAGGAAAACGTGTTTGAATGAAATGGTTCGGAGCACACGGTAAGCGACACATCAAAGCAGGTGTATTCAAAAATGTCGTCATCGGAGCCTCACAGGCAGGCAACAAATCATTTCTCAACAGGACGATATTTACGGTGGAATATTTCTTTATCCTTGGACGCTTACATCGGGAGATGCTAGCTGCTAATGTACACGAAAGAAGATGGGGAAAAAACAAGAGAGGGGGGGGTTAGCAAATGGGTCATTATTTAAACTGTTCTTTGCGCTAGCGTAGTCGAGGCTGATAAATGTTCTTGTAACTCGGATGTTGGGTACTTTTCTTTGCCTTTTGGATTTGCGCATTAGTCACTGTGAATTTTTCGCCTTTTTTTTTAACTCTATTTCTTTCAAGCAAGTGGCGCTTCTGATTCTGGCATATTAAATAACGGCTACACTATCCTTGATGGTAAATGATAAGAGTATTTTATTTCATTATTCTCTGCTACATAATTTAACCGTTAGAGGGAGGAAAGAGAAAATTAAATAAATGAACAGCGAGACATGAACCATGTGTTGTTTTTGTTGCGACTGCGTTGGGTACAGATAAAAGAGAAGAACAATAGAGGTAGAGATGTGAAAAATGCATGAGTGATAGGGTACCATGAACATGCAGTTTAAAATGACTCGATATATTATACTAATGGCATGGCAAGGTTACCTAATCGGAGAAGAAGAAATGAAAACCAAGACGATATCTTCCATATTTATCGCATGAAACAAAGGATGGGGAATGGATGACAGAGAAAAGAACAAAATGACTGCTGCAAAGATAAAAGCAAGCAGAACTAGATCAAGGATAAAACAGACAATTGAAATAGACAGATTGTAAACATTATACGTAAAAGGGATTAGTAGTAAAGAATGGATAGATCAAAACGGAATGAAAGAAACAGCGAAAAATATAAAGTAACTAACAAAAATAGACAGAAAGCAAGTGAGAAAAAATAACCCGATAGAGAGAGAGAGAGAGAGAAAAAAATTTAAAAAAAAATGAGGTAAATATACAACATTGTTTATTTCATTACTATGATATCACATCGGCTGGTGACAATCAAGATATGTTGCAGTTAAGAAGGCAAAACACTTGGATGAATGGTACCATGTCAAATGATGCGTTCTTATCTCCTTGTCTACCCTGGGGAGTGTTTATTATTTTTCTTTTGCACGGACACTATCCAGATCGATTCAGATATATTCACGGAAGACATCAGCTAACTGGTGGAGCTTCTCCTATTTTAATTAGATAGCCCAAATATTGCTTAAGAATATCGGGGAATTTTTTTTCCACACGAAGATGTTACTATTTAAATAATCGCATTACTGAAATCTAGGAATTTTTCATCATATGTAGTTAACTAAAATAGACCAAAGCTACAGTATATTATAAAGAAACTGAAAAAAAAAACGTTTTTAGACATTTCACATATTATCGCTATCAGTAGAGAAACATCACCCAATCCAGAATCAAAATGAATTTTAACTGTGCTTTTTAATATAATACCCTCGTTAAAATAAAAATATTTTGATGCTTAATAACAAAATCAATATCTTTAAACCAAAAAGATGAACCATATCACTGCTAATCCATATAAACCACAGACTCCTACCCCTAATCTTGATTCATCATACTCTTACCTCCTTACATCCTCCTTCTTACCAAATAATTTACAGCCTACCCTTGGAAACTAGGATTTTAAATTCACATACCTTTGTTTTATCGGCATTTGTAGCTCCCACATTTTTCTATCTCCACATCCCCCACCCCCATCCTATATGTCACACTTCAGCAGTGGTATATGAATGTTTATCGTTATACACGTGATGCTGCTCCAAAAAAAGACAACCGAGAACATCCTACAAAGGTATGTCCACGAAGAATATAAGGAAGGAATATTCTTCATGTATCTATGACTTTAAAATATCAATAATGCTCTAAAAAGTGAGTTAAAAGCCAATGACATTATAAAAAAGGGCACTCCTAAAGAAAAATAGGCAAAATAACCATCAAAATTAATAATCATATAATTAAATACATATTTAGATATCTGCCATGATAAGTCAGAAAGTATCAGAAAGTATCAAGGTTCTCCGAAAATGGTAAACATAAAATCTCAACGCATTTCTTATTGAAAAATTTGCTCCCTTGTTGATACAACCGTGTAAAAGATGTTTCGCCAACTATACGCATCAAAGAAGAATAGTGAGCAGTGATGTGATTTTTCGTGGACTTTAACTGTAAGCAAATAAATTCTCCACTGAAATCTTACAGCATATTACGGTAACGGTATTTTACGAAGAGTATAAGAGAAGATTCATATATTGCAAAATGGCTGCATGAATGCCATTGAGACAGAACGTCCAGGGAGCTCATCCACATCAATGATGGATGAAAACCTTGAAGAAACATTGAATATCGATGAAGTGGTAAACCAAATAGTTCTGTCGCATAATTTATTTTTCGATTAGTTGCTTTTCCGATAAGTTTTTTGTCGATGAATTACTTTTTTAATTGTCTGTCTACGAACTGTTTTCGAAGGATTTTTTCCATTCTGCAAATATCATCCGGTTAATAAAGATAACAATTATTGAAATTGTGGTAACATCTTGAACCAAATAGAAATCAGCAGTCACGTGTCATTAATGTGAACCAATCAGAAGTCGATCATATAATGGGAATATCTGAAGTCTTAATCA
This sequence comes from Typopeltis vanoorti, assembly GCF_054136105.1. NCBI lineage: Eukaryota > Metazoa > Arthropoda > Arachnida > Uropygi > Thelyphonidae > Typopeltis > Typopeltis vanoorti. The sequence goes on from NC_143553.1 coordinate 115,920,098, forward strand.
CAATACAAATTTGGGACTTAAAAGTCTAATGATGAGAATCCATACGCTAGATTGCTTCCCAACCGGTGGTACGCGTACCTCCGGGGATATGTACTGGGCCGTTCAGGGGTGCACCAAAAAATAATCAGTAATAGCGGAAAAACAAGTAAACCACTATTTTATATTAAGATAGGCACTGAACAAAAGTGTCAGTATTTAAAAACAGCTATTTTAGACCCATTTATAGAAATGGGTTTAAAAGGGGTACACAAGTGGAAAAAGGTTGGGAACCACTGCGCTAGATTTTAAGGAACCTGTCATTTTAAAACTATCGTGCAATACAACGTAGAAGTTGAGAATGAAAGTTAGTGGAAATTCATAAGAAAACTGTTCTCAACTTGGAATAGTATTTGCATTTTTGGTAATATTCTTCATACATTCAAGGTGTCCCATTAAATTCCCATACAGTCTATGCTTTGAAAAGTCTGCTACTAAAGAACCAGTTTTAATTATCAGTTTAGGGAATTGTTTCAACGTTTCATCAATGGATGCAAGTCTCAATTCTCATTAATGTTATGTGGTTGGTCCCAGTACAGTTCTTGTAATTAACTTCGGATTGTATCTAGTGAACCATCCTTAGAGCTTGTACAGTTCGGTGTATATAACCCAATGAAGTTACAAGTAAATAAGACTGCAGTATAGAGCAAATAAACATCTTAAATAGAAAAAAGAATAGAAGCTGAACATAATAAGTAGGAAGGAATGCAAGATAAACAGTTCATGTTAGATATGGAAGAAATAAAGAATGAACATCAGATAATTATTAAAAGAAATAGTCAGAAGGCCTCGAGAAAGATAAATACAAATAAAAATTCGACTGAGAGAGAGAGAGAGAGAGAGAGAGAGAAAGAGAGAGAGAGAGAGAGAGAAAGAGTGAGTTGAGAATTGATCTGTAATATAAAATGTTGTATAAACAATACATAGATGCATTATAACACCAGGAAATGAATACGGAAGTAAACTTTAGACAAAAATGAAAATAAAATGGAGGATAGCAACGTAGAAGTAGCAAAAAATGAAATATTATACATTGGATAGAAGAGTGGATAAAATAAATAAGGAAATTGAAAATATTTTTAAATTTAAACTATAATGCAAGAATTGGAAAAACTAAGAGAAGACAAAACAAACAGTGAGAATGGATGCAGGAAGCCATCAGAATTTATAATTAAATATCTGTTTGTAGTAAAAATAGAGGCAGCACAGAAAATGGAAGGATTCTTCTTGTTGTTTGAGATCGAAGCAAACAAGATGTTTGCACCAATAAAGGCCTAGAGAAATACTATAGAGGGCGCAGTGAAATTCATTTCGACATTAATATTGTGAATATCGATATAAGATCCCGACTCAAAAATGCATTAAATCTTCTCTATTGATTCCTACTGGTAGACTGCGCGGTCTAGATATAACCACGTTGTGTCTAGGAAGAGATAGAAAGAAAAAACAAAAACAATCAAACGGCCCTTCATTCATATATAAGTTTTGGATCCTGCACTTGCTGATGGGTTCAAATGACAGAAATTCATCTGTTCATCCTTGCAAAGAATTTCATTTCTTTGTTGGTGGAATCGGAAATAAACCAGCAAATATCTTTATAGGAAAAGACAAAGAAAACATTACATTATCAATAGGCGTATCTAGACAACGACGCGAAGGTTTTCTGACCATAGACTTTTATGCTGTCATAGAAATGTTACTAGCAATGCCCAAATCAGACAAGGACGCCTGTTTCTGGTCGAATAAAACTTAATTTACGACGTTCACCAATGACTAGTAGGTTAAAAGGAAACAATTGTCGGACGGATATTTATGAGTGCAAGTAAAAAGAATTCTAAAAGAGAACTTTTCCCTTTTTTGTATGATATTCTTGTAGATTTATGCTTTTATTCAAGCGACTCGCTAGCTAAATGTGAACAACAAAATTATGGATTTTTAATAAAAACGAATTTTTGTAAAGATCATTCGTCCTAAAAAAAAAAAAAAAAAAACCCGAAAAGAATGTATGTTAAGAAAATGCTTCTATTTACCGTTAGAGGTCGCTTTTGCAAATTGCATATCGGTGAAGTTATCAAGTACTGCAATGCAGTATTTAAATGTTGCCTATAGATGGCATTATAATGTCTAACATAAGCATTATTTTGCTACTTGTGGCATATAACACAACAGTAATACTTTTAATAGATATGGGATAAAAATCCGTACATTTAAAACAAGCTTAACGCAATCAAGTCTTTATTCTCAGAAACCACTTGCCTTTGGGTCGCCTCGATGTGTACTGTTAATATTATAATAACGGCTATAGAAATATATTTGCGTCTACCTACTATAGACCAAGTAGCTCACTCATTAGCGAACCCATAATATATATATATACTACAACACAAGACGACACAAACTTTCCTGGAATCGTGGGTTATTTTTATGATAATAATAGGGGTGAAGTATGACAAAACTGGAGCAAAAATGATGTCACATTTTTTTCCATAAAATTTTAATTAAAAAAATTAAGTTGTGACTCGGAAACAGGGATAGTAGTATGAAATTTTATATGAAATTATGCGTGTGGTCTTTTGTCGATGTAGAAAGTGAAGAGGAAAGCACACGATTTAATAATCCTTATAGATGTATTTGTTTCCAGGTTAAAGGCTAAAGATAGTTCTGTAAGAACATAAGTGCAGTGTCACGCAAGAAGTTAGAAAGCTAATAGACAAGAAGGCTGCACATGATCATTTAAAGAAATCACTACAGATTTTCGGTAACATTTAGAAAACGGTAAATGTAAGATAACGTCAATCCTTTTAGCTCATAGTTTCTGTAGAAACTCCCCATCTTTTTTTCATTTCTTTTATCTTTTAATTAAAGTTTCACTGAGCCCTAATTTAACAAAGCAAGCCACTTTTCAAAACGATCAACAAACTATGCTTGTTCATATATATCGTCAACATTGTCAGCGTTAATCTAATACTCTATTAATGTCACACCTGTTTACGTGTCTTTCAACAATATGCATAATACTTGATGTTCGAATTGAAGTCTTTTTCCATTAATGCCGCTATAAATTCTGTGCGCTCTAAAGTTTGGCTTGTCTATTCTATGAGATATACGCTCGTTAGCCGAAACGTGTAGCGTGTTGGATCTCCTTTGACCCTGATAACCGCTTGCATTTTGACATTGACTCGACTAGACCACAGAAGTTGTCCCGAAGTATTCTCAACCAACTACACAGAAAAACGTATTAAATGTCAGCGACTGAGAGATGCACTTTCGTCATCAAGCAGATGCTGCGTTCTAAATGATCCCACAAATGTTCGATGGGATTCAAATCAGGAGATTGGGCAGCCAGGAGAATGCTTTTCGAAAAGTACAAATAATGCACAGGGTTCTTCTTAATAGAAATTATCAGGATATTTATTAAATATAAATTAAATACTGCTAAAGAAGCAAACGTTTACATGAGATGATCCATAAATATCATTTCTCTATTCTAAATGGAATTCTATTTAAACCGACTGCCCTTTATCATTATTTATAAATTGTATTTATATTTAGTTTTAGAGACTTAATCGCTGAATATGTAATATTAAAAGCGAATGCATGCTGGAAGTTGGCATATAATGGTTTGCATCGTCACGTTAAATTCAATCTCCCCTAGACGATTCTTTGCTTAACTTTTCTGTTTCCGACGTATATTTCCGAGTAGAGTTCGCTAATTAAGAAAATCCTGAAGACGATTAAAAAAAAAGTTGAAATTTCCTAATTCGTCAAGGCACTTACAGAAGTCGTAAGGTAGCGATCTTAATTTTTCTCCTCTAAAATAATTAGCTGGCATTAGGAGTGTAAGTTACACTTACTTAAAATTCATTGATTCTCTCACACGCTCCAGTGCGTGCTACTATCATGTGAGAATAATTAACATATCATGAAGATCTGTCGGCCACGCACCACCTATGAAGAACAAACGACTTTGTCGTTCCTGCACTCGGCAAAGTACCTTTTTTCCTTTTTGCAGTTCCACTTCCATAGAAAGTAACAAGTCTTTGAGCAAGTAAAAGAAAAAAAAAAGTCTTATGGAATGCTTAACTGTTTGAAGAAACCATTTGCAACTTCGTCTTTAGAAATTAACTTCAGAACTTAATCAGTCGTCCCAAATCCTCGAATTTTGTGAAAGAGAAGTGAGAGTGGATGCTGCAGATGTGTGTCGTACAGTCCTCTGAATATTTATCGCAAGTTAATGAGCTCACTCTGGAATTGTTATACTTCCGAAACTTAAAATATGGTGGAAGGAAGAATGCAAAATAGAAGAATGTAAATAACAGAAATTTATATCCTTGCGTATATATATATATATAAAAGTCAGAAATACACAATCAGTCCTTATAAGGACTGATTGTGTATTTCTGACTTTTATATATACCCAAGCATCATTGCATATACGCAAGCTTACAAAAAGTTCATTTCTATAATCATCTTGTAAACATATAATTGGTGTTGGAACAATTTCAAAAATTATTTAAAATTTATTTCAAAAATGTTTATATAATGCATTCATTTATCTTAAATATTTAAATATAATTTTTAGTTATAGCAAAAATTTTTTAATTTTATTTAGATATTCATCATAATCAGCATTAATTATTCAACAGTGAGAGAATTCTTTTGCTCCTAGAATATCCAGTTCGTTGTATTTATTTCACTATTTTATTTAAATAATAGCCAACGATTACAATGTGTATATATTATACTATTCGGTTTAATTCATATACTTTGATGTATTTAAAAATATTATACACTCTTTACTAAATTCATAATAAGATTTTCTGTTTATAAATCTAGTGTTAGATTTTTTCTAAATTAAATATATTTATTGCACATAAAGTTGCAATCAATTCAAAGTTCTCATTGGAGGTTCTTAACCAATGGAAAAGTGCCTATCTAGAAAATATTATTGGGATTTCAGGAAAGATTATTAAATATATTTGTTGATTATTATATTGAATAATCCTAATTTTTAATTATGATTATTCAGTATAATATTTTTAATTTCAATAATTAAATGATGCTAATTAAATATCGGTAATTAATAATTAAAATAAAATTAATAAATTAAAATGAAAAATTAAATATTATATTAATTTAAATAAAAAATTTAAATAGGGAAAACGGCTGAATATTTATTTATCGAGAGGGAGAATTAATAAAGAAGACATCTTAGGCAGTCATGAAGAACTTTTCATCATCTTTGCAAATCGTTTTGCAAATAGAAAAAGGCCATTGATCAGTCTTGAACCTAGAATTGGTTTATCAACAGAAATGACTATTCTGAAGTTTCTCTATTCTTATGTTTGCTTTTTTTTTCACATGCAAATATAAGATAAATGGTTCAGAGTTAATTTTTTATTTTCGATATTTTTCTTCATTTTGAAAGAACTATCACGATGTCTGTGACGGATTGTTAAAAGAGATCTGCCGAGTTTGTAAAAATCCAATGAACCTGTCAAAACTTATGTGCGTTATTTCACTTAGACCAGTGTTTCTCAACGTGTGGCGTACACCCCGCAGGGGGGGGCAATTTGAATATTCGGGGGGCAGTTGGAAAATGTACATCTTTATACATATTTATATTATACTTTTTCAGAACTTGGCTGACTATTATGCTGGGGGGGGGGCATGAAACTCTTTGAGACGTTGAGGTGGGGCATGATCCAAAAAACGTTGAGAGCCACTGACTTAGACCCATTTTTGTTTATGCATTCTAAATATACATAATTTTTCTTAGCTAATTTTTTCGCTACAAATGATCCGATTGAAGTGAAAGTTAAAATAATCTATAAATTTTAACAGAAATCCTAAAATTATTCTGCGGAAAATTTATATGAATTGCAGTGATGTGGACTCAATTGAAATAAAATGAACCAAGCCGTGACAATTTTTCATGAGAATTAATTCAGGCAATCATCAAACCAATCGATCATAATATAATTATACACCGGAATGTACTAAAATTAGTCAAAATTAGTCGGTGCCAAAATTTTTTTGGAAAATAAGTAGGGTTTTTTCAAAATAATTAATATTTTAAAATAATTTCAACAGTTTATAATATTTATAATTATAATCTATAAGCACTAGTGAATTATTTTGAAAATACTTTTATTTTTTGATAATGCATCGCAAATATCAAACAGATAAATTGACTCGACTGATTCATAAAAAAAATTCCTTTCATTAATTATATCACATGACTGCAAAGATATGTTGTTAGCACCTTGTTGACTAGGATGGTCATTTGAAACCATGTATTGTTTGCTTATCAAGTCACGCAATCGCATAATAAAGTGATACCTAGATGACAAGTGAAGTACTACATTAAGGAAAGCATTTTGCATCAAAAGAAATACTTCGGAGAATAAAGAAAAATAGTGTTTGGTCACGCCAGATCTTTGTTACGTTTAAGCCCACAGCCAAATGTGAGTATTTCTGCACTCAGCACGAACTGCTAGAAAGGTAAGCTTGCATGTATACACGATAATCTTCAGTACAACAATTTCCTGGTGATTGTCTCCTTGGAATTTGGGCAGTGTAGGGTGGGTGCTGGTTGAGATTAGAGAGGGATGCTTATTGTGAAGACATCGAAGAAGGAAATGGAAATAGGTTGGTTTGTCAAGGAGGAAGCGGATAGGAGATATGAAACAATGGAAAATAGGTTACTGGCATGTTGGGGTGTAATCTATTGTAGAGGGATTTATATATATATATACAATACATACACATACACACCCAGAGGGAAATGATCGTGTGTTAATGCATGTTCGTGAGGACTCGAAACAGAACAATGAGAAGTATTGTTGGGATTTAATCAGCGTGTTTCAACGCTTCTTGAACTAAGTCGTGGCTGCTCGCTTAGAGATGCAGTCGGTTGTAACTTTTACATAGGTATAGTTTAGAAGTAAAAGATATGCGAAAAAAGATAAATCAGGATAATGGAAAATGGAATATATGGAAGATATTTAAGTCATTTACGCTTTGCAGATGATATAGTTATCTTTACTTCAACTGCGCATGACTTACAGACTCGTATCCAAGAACTTCAAATTGCTAACAAAACAGCTGGACTTAAGATAAACCTAAAGAAGACCCAAGTTATGTTCAATAGCTATGTCCTATCAGAAATAATAAAAATCAATAATGATGAAATTAAACAAGTAGATCATTACATATACTTAGGACAGATATTCCAATAAACAGATATTGTTTATTGGAAGCAATTTATATTCATGATCCACTAGTCAGGTCTCACCGTTTTCGATACTTCGGCTGTATTCAAAACAGTTTAATTCGTATAAAAAGCGCCGTCTAAGTATTTCAGAGAAAATACGATATGTAAACATTGAAAACATATTAATAACCTTCGTTTCTACCTAATCCTTGATCTATGTACAGTATTTCTGGGCTATAATTTCTAAAACTGTTATGGTGGGACTAGCAGAGTGAGAGAAACAAAGCATTGAAATAGAATTAAGTCAATCCAAGAAATAAATAAAAAAAAAAAAGAAAGGAAAGAGGAAGAGAACAAAATCAAAACAGACAAAGAAAAATAAAATGATTTTTTTTAAATGGACAAAATAACTAAAAAAAAAAAATAAAGAGAAAGAGAGAGAATAAGAAGGAAAAGGCAGAATAAAATAAATAAATAAACAAAAAAAGAGGAATAAAATAAAATAGACAAAGAAAAATCAGATGAAAATTTAGATAGATAGATAGATAGAGAGAGATAGAGAGAGAGAGAGAGAGAGAGAGAGAGAGAGAGAGAGAGAGAGAGAGAGAGAATAAAAAAGACGATGAAGAGAAAAGGAAATAAAAGGCATCTCTAAGGTGGAGATTCATTTTCGTCCTAATTTTTCTCCTTCCCTATTCAGACTTGTTAGTGACCGCTAAACAGCTTTCGTAACAGGCCAGCGTGCGGTGTCGTGTTATGGGGTGTAAATTATTCACGCGCTTCACACGTTCCGTGGCAAGAAACAGTGTCGTCTATCACCAGCTGAAGAAATGCCACGAGTCCTGTTAGAATTTGCCGATAACGTCACAATAATGACATGCGAGTCACGTGTGTCGACCACTAGCGTCGCTTATCAACACTGCCTTACACGAGATCATGAACTTGTGTGTTGGCCATGCTGTGTTACGTATTCCGCACGCGTGATCCATTCACAGGCACACGTGAACGCCTCCACGGTCGACATGGTAATGGGACTTCGCTAACTACCACTGTTAGCTCAAGTCGGCTGCCGATGACGATCAACTCAAATGATCACTCAGTGAACAAATTTAGCCACGAATTTTTTCTCAAATTCTTTATATTGTAATGTACATACACGAGAGATGTTATTTGGCAAATAATAGATCTACAGTTTTGAGTATTTAAATATACAAATGGATTTGCAACAATGGTTGCGTGAAACAAAAAAATTCTCGATAGCAGTTATCTTATAAAATATTGCCAAACACTTTGCCTGAATCTATTCATTTTTCTGAATGTCATTTCTAATTTTAAAAAATAATTTACTTATAAAATCAATTTAAAGATTCATATAGAATGTAATATAAAGTATTATTTTTATTAAAATTATTAAAAATATTTTAATTATTCTTTAATTTCTAGAATATTAGTAAAGTTTTATAATATACACCTTTTTTATATATCAATATAATTATAATAATCTTGCAATGATTTGTAATTTTATTTAACAGTATTTAACAGTAAAGTTCCATGAACTTTATTTATTTTTTATTTTTTTATTATTTTGTGTTCAAATACTTTTGTGATTTATTAAAAACAACTTTTTAGATACTCCTTGTTATTTGAAAGGCAAAAATGCTGTTTAAATACACGTGTTTTTATCCCTTTTCATGAGATCATGTGCATTTAAATGGTATTCCCCTAGTTCAATGCTTACCAAACTTATGGATGTAAACTGCCCCCATCAAAAAAAAAATCGTAATACAGATATATATTATTCTAATATTTATTGTATTTATATTCAATACAAAACATACACAGTGAATATCGCAAAACTTAAATGCAAATATTACATTCATTGCATCTTACATACACATTTGATATGCCACACTTAGTCTTAAAATATTTTAAATTTGTTTTCATTATTTCACGGCCCCCAAGGGAGCCGCGGTCCACAGTTTGGGAAGCGCTGCCCTAGTTAGCCAGGATATTTTAAATAAGATCTTCTCAAAATTTTATTATCGCTTTCTTAATTTTCATTCATTTTTAGCCGTTTAAGAATTTCAATTTTCGTTTGCATTAGACGAAACCCTGAAGACTAAATAATGTTATTAAGTCTTCACGGCGAAAATTGCAGAGAAAACGCTTGTCCCGTTGATGTTTGCTTAATCCAGCTTCGTATGCAATTGGATTGAGGAGAAATTCTCTTGGGTTGAAGTTACCTACACATTTCATAACTTATTTGATTTAACTATTTAAAAAATAAATAAATAAAAAGTATGAATAACAACAATTATCATGAATCTTCTTTTACCTTTTAGCAGCTAATTGTCAGTAAAGCAATAATGAGACGGGGGGGGGGGGGGAGCGATCTACAAAGTTATTGAACCGCAGGATGAATTTAGATGAAATGTCAATTAGAATTACTATTCAGTACAAAACTGCAATGGATCATAATATCTGCTATGCATGCACCTCATTTTGTTACAACAGTGTTTCCAGTATAACGATAATATATTCCTTTTATTTATAATTTTTTTTGTTGTGATCCAGGAGCTGCAGCATTAGTTAGGACTAATATCTTTCTATTCTGAAGCATAGATAAGGTTGAATAAAGAAGAACAGGACACCATACTCTTTTTTTTTTCTTTCTTATTCCAGAAATATTGTATTACAATCCTATTTCTTTTCAACCATTCGTATTCGTGGATTTGCGTAATCATATTAACTCCAGTGTAAGTAAAAAAATCCCATCGTCCTTTCTTTCTCTCTCTGACACACACAAAATACTTTTGTGAGAATTTATTTTTTTTATTTATTTGTTAGTTCTAATCTCTAGAAAGGGAAAGTGTTTTATTTATTTATATCTAGTCTCTTTTTGGCATAAACTTGTTACAACTATCACTTTCTCAGCATCCAAAAAAATCAAGTTTTCTCTTTTGTCAAATCTGTTACTTTATCTCTGAACAACTAAATCTAGACGAATAACAAACTATCTCCTCATTAATAATACTTTCACATGGTGATTTTAATCAGTTATTCACAAGTGACGCCATTTTGCCACAGTATGGTTACTCCCGCAACTCATTTAGTTTTGGGATTGAAGCTTCTGCTAAAAGAAATGATTCGGTTTTCACATGCCTTTTTTCATAAAGAGTTAGTACGCCAATCACAAACACCTATGCCCCTGGTGGGAAGCGAACCCACGGCCCCTTGACTGGAAAACAGATACGCTAACTACTCAGCCAACCAGCCCGACCGTACATTTAAGAGCTCCCTAAAATTTGACTCTAAAAACAGGCCTAACTGACACAATGAGATTAATTAATATCTGCTCTCTTTTAATTTTAATTTTATCTGCAATCCATTCTGCTCTCTTTCACACAGACTCCCAGTTTCTACTGCATGCTTTTTCTGCAGATGTTACACGGTCACGATTCATCAGAACTCATCGCCATCATCCTGACATGTACCCTCAGGGGATATACTCTTTGACGGTACTACATGAAAAGTTCACATCATTATTAATTTCCTGTCAATAATTTTTCTCCAAATTAATCTGTTATCTATCAGGACTTCAACATCGTCAGATCTTATATTTCTATCTTCTAAAACACTTCTTACTATATCAACCCACCTTCATCTTGGTCTTCCTCTGGATCTTTTTCCTGCCATCCTGGTAACAAATGCCTGCTTTTCTAATTTTTGATCTCCCATTCTGTTTAAGTGACTACATCACTTTAAATTAGCTCTACTTAGACTCTCAGAAAAAATTTTATATTCGTTCACTTCCTGTGCTGCTCTACTTCGGAACAACTTCCCTTTATATTTCCTAAAATATACAATCTACCAATCGATATCAATTCCATTAACACGCCACGTGACGCAAAATCCAATTCACGTAATATGGTGATCCTAATGACAGTCTTAATAATACTCATCGGTAACTTTCTTTAACATGTTTAGATATGTTGCAATAATCTTACAAATCTAATTTATTCGCATCTAAGTTAATAACTTTTCTAGCGTTATTTTAGTCAATGAAGCTAAGAAGGACCATAAATTAAACTGGCCCATTCAGCTCATCATATGCTTATGTTGTTTATATTTATTATTTTTTTTTAGTAAGACAATGTTTGAACTAAACTTGAGTTCAATACAGCATGATAAATAACAGATCAGAGATTCGCTAGTCGATGTATTGGAGGATTCCCCTCTCTCTCTCAATTTCCTGCCACACACGGATAATCCGAAGGGAAGTCTTGCCCGAAAATAATTTCCGACATAGTATGTATTATTCAGAAGCCGACCAGAGCGAATCTAGCTTGATGTAGAGCTGCCAATGAAAAGAAGATAGATCGCTACAAACATAGCAGAAACAAGGAAGCGAGAAAAAAAAAAAATTGTTTTTATTCTTGTTATAAGTATATTGATTTTCGAAATCTGTAAAAACAAGACAAATACTTAAGTCCAAAGTATTTTGTCATTATTGATAAAACTATACCTTTGTTCATTAACCCATAAGCAGTAAAGATTTGTCATAAAGTAAGTGAAGATTAAAAAATACGAGCTTATTCACTGGAAAAATTATTAGCGTCCAATAAAAAAAAAAAAAAACTATTTTTAGTGTCCCATGGTTGAAGTGGATAATTCATCAAAGAAATGTACGTCGCGACTTATGGGTTAGTTAAAAATTAAATTTAAATCTATGATGGTTTATGAATAAGTAAAACTCTCAACACGTTCGGTGGGTGGGTGGGTGGGTGGGTAGATGGACGGGTGTGTTTTGTGCCTCTATAGGAGAGTTTGCTGAATTTTGTCAAGTACTCTTGGCACTTGCTCAAGCTTGTGGTACGCCAACCCATCGATCAACCCTCAGAAGTGCTACTTTAATGTAGAAATCTTATTCCCCCAATTCTTACCCACCCCTAAAAACAAATCCAAACTCAAAGTACTTGCACGGGTTATTTGTTTGTTGACTCTTTTTTTTTTTTCTGTTTGTTGTTTCCACTGTGGCAAATTATATCTGGTAACGAGATTAAGATACAGTACGTAGGCAAGCAGCGTTTGGGAAATCTACATTTCTAGGTTTTTTTGTTTTTTTTTTGCCGTACATTGTGCAGATTTTAATCTTGTCTGGGCACGAGATTAAATGGATGACAAAAGAACATCGTTCCCTAGACTTTCATTTCCTAAGAAACAAATCGAGGGAAAAAAAAGCATCTTATTGACCCCGATAAAAGAATCCTAATAAAGGCAAAAAATATATTTTAAAGAAAGAGAATGGATGGAGTGGGTACAACACAGATTGTTCTCAGACAAAAGAATTGTTATTTTATAAAGTATTTCGCTTCGGTGGTTCTGAAATATGCTGTTTTCGGTTGAAGTTGTGGGCGTGGCAGATAGAGTGCACTTCGATGGGATTCAACTGCGCATGCGTTACATATGAGTATCACGAAATTAGAATAACGATGCATATTTTATTAGGCCGTTATCTTTTTTTTTGGGAAGGGATCGACCCATTCATTTTTAGTCTATAAAGCCTAGATTGTACATTTTGAGACCTACTTTCCTCTCATACGGTGGACAGCAGTAAACCGCTTCGACATGAGGTTTATTGTCCTTTAGGGAATAATTTCAATCTCCTACTCTGCTGGAAGGTGTATGAAGGAAGACAGTGTGCAATGGATACAATCTAGGACACTGATCAAGAAACGGATATGTCATCTGTATGGGTGATAGGTCCCAAAACCTAACATATTTTTTCTAACCGTATAGTAATTTCTGCAACTAGCAAAAAATGCTTTCTTAAAGATGCAACCAGAGGACACCTACAACAACTTACATTAGTCTAAAGCTGAATCTCCTATTCTTAATGAATTAAAGATCAGCTAACTGCTACGCCATTGCCATAACTACCGTATTTACTCGAATATAACTCGCACTTTTTTTCTCCGAAATTAAAGTTAAAAAATCGTGGTGCGAGATATATGCATGGATTTAGGGAAACTAAAGTATTTTTAGGAAAATAACTAAATTGACGTTTATAATTAAATCTTCAGTATTTATTATAACTGCCACATTATTTATAAAATTAATGCATTTAAATTTTAATTATGAACGTTATTTACGCGATCAGCCGCTCACTTTCATCACCCGATATATTTGAATCCTTTAGCGACAAGGCTTCTATAATTAAATTATTTTAGCAAAATCATGTCCCATGCTCTCAAAATTCGGTTGTACAACAGTTCTAATGATGGTTTCTTAATCCCCCCCCCCGGGAAATCCAAGACCAAACAGAAGTCGATGCTCTCACTTCAACATTTCTTTCCTTTACTGGTTGCTTCCATCTCTATCTCATGACTGGTGCGGTATTAACAAAAGATCGCGCGACTCAACGAAAGGCAAGCCGACGATTATTGAATTGAAATGTAGATTTTCTTCAACCGAATTCCAAAATATTTCAAACTGCCATAACATTGCGACCTTTTAATTTTTTTTTTTTTTTTTTTTTTTTTTTTTTCGTAAAGTAAAATCAGGGGTGCGAGATATACGCCAGGGCGATTTATATTCGAGTAAATACGGTATACAATGCAGGACGAAATACATTATTATAGTTGCGCAAGTACCATAATGATAATAATAAGATGTCCTAAGAGAGTACATAATGTCAATGTTCTTTTCAATCTTCTTTGACTTTTTCTTACTCTGTTATGTTTTTCTCCTGCTCTACAAATTCCGTGGTTCAGTTAGCTTTTTTAACCTTTTATCTGTTAACTTCGATTTCCTTCAAACCAACTATTCGAGCAGTGAAGTCGTCTTCTTTAGTGATTTCAATCTTCACCACTCCAACTGGTCAGTATTTTTCCAATTCCAAAAACTAAGTTAGAATAAATGTTGAGATAGTTGCTGTTAAGTAATAAGAATGCAAAACAAATGATCAATTTATCCATTAAATACCAATCCCATCACTTTCTAACATTCTCGATCTTTTCTTATTTCTTTCATCTAGGTAACTCCGCCTACAACCCTCTCCAAGTTTCCCCACCTAAAGAAGGTCCTTTCCACTGTCACTTTTAAATCTCGTGTCCTTTGACGCTATAGTGTAATGACCTCCATAACTTCTGTTCATGTTTTCCATGGTCAAACTGCTGTGTCCACATGACCAAAACATTCGCTGTGACCTTTTTTTTTTGTTTGTTTTTATTATATGTGATTTTTATTATTTCTGTGTTACGTAAATACTTCAAACTGGGATAAAGGCCTTCATTCATCAATCCACTGAAAATTCCCTCCCTATATCTAGTAGGGAGGGAATTTAGCAAACTGTTTAGAAAACCAAGTGTACATCGACACTAGGTTTTCTAAACAGTTTGCCAAAAATTAATAAATCCAAATATGAATAAGGAATAGCAAAGTGCAACGAGTTTTCTAGTTTCTAGTCCAGTTGAGCACTCAGGATTTAATCTTGGGGTGGGGGGGGAGCCGAGTTGAACGGATAAAAATATTCTTAGCGCCTGGTCCGCCCGAGCACTACTTCGTCCGCCTTGCGTTCACAGCGGCCGTGATTTTCCGGAGAGCGATAGGGTATTCCCACCTTATGTGACCGGTCATTCATAAGTAGTATACAAATAGAAGACACGACACAACATAAATAAAGAAATGAATTTTTGGAAAATTTTCTAGTGTTTTTTTCCTTTTTCTTTGGGGAGATGCCAGGGCCTCTACCCCCCCCCCCCCCATGGGTGCGCCACTGTTCTAGCCAATACCTTGGTTGAATCCTATTTGAGCTTCCACATACAAATACACTCTAATATTCCACCACTCCTCATTCTGACCTTTCACCACAAAACGACCAGAAGAATTTTGTCTATTCAAGATATTTGGCTTGATGCATCTCAACATTAACGCCCATCATCTCTTGTTTCTGTGCGCTGTGATGTTTTTCTACTCTCCTCTACTTCTATACATATTCAGCTCATTATTCCTAAAAATAAAAAGAGAAACGCATAAATTAATCGATACTGATTAAAGAATTCTTAGTTTTGATTAGACGTTTAAGCTTAACCATATAATATTTATGAAGTAGGCAGTCTTTTTTCTCTTTTCTACAGATGCTTCCATGATGGCAATCCAACTAGACACTCATTCTCCATTCCTTCATCTTGAAAAGTGAAAGCTAGCTGTCGCCTGTGGGGTTCTTTGTAAAAAGAACCCATCAAAGTGGGCCTTTTGTTTTACATTCTCCAAACCACTATTTGGCCTGCAGTTTTTGAAGAAGAACATCAATACGATCCTTATTGAGCATAAACCTTAGTGGGAAGTAAACCCGAGTTTTTTCGTGATAAATTTTCCATCTACGTCTCATACCCGAATAATTTGCTGCAATTGAAAAGACAGTTGGAGAACGTCAGATACATCTGTTAACCACTCGTTTTCATATAGTTCATGTGGAAAAAAGGCCCTTAAACTGAATCGTCCTCTCTCTCTCTCTCTCTTTGTATGTATGTATGTATGTGTGTGTGTGTGTGTGTGTGTGTGTGTGTGTGTTCAAGATAAGCAAAACTGAACAACCCTATAGATTTCGTAAATTAAAACAAAACATATCAGTGATGAAATAAGGTAGCATTCAATTATTGAATCAATACGAATCTAATGAGAAACAAATATGTTGGGAAAAAAGAGAAAAATCGAATGGATTAGTGAAGTCAAAAAAATGATAACAGAGGAAAAGAAGAGAAAGAATGAGAAAGAGAAGGAAAGTTGTCGCCAAAGTATTTTCAACTTAATGATGAAAAGTAGGCTAAAAGCTTTAGTCTCTCTCTCTCTCTCTTTCTTTCTCTCTCTCTCTCTCTCTCTCTCTCTCTCTCTCTCTCTCTCTCTCTCTCTAAGGACATCTCAGAGTTTCTTGACTCGGTATTGTCGACCCAAAGTTCTTCCGACTCTGAAATCCCTTTCCAGAATGTGTTTAAATTCAAATAGAATTCTTTCGTAATAACGGGCGAAGAATTGTGTTCCGCCAATTATTTACGGTTAGCGCGAAAGAGTGTACCGGAATCTCAATGAGTTTCCAAGTGGAAAAAAAAAAAGAAGGGGGGGGGACAAAAGAGGTAACACCGTACAGAAACAGAAAAAAAAGGAAAAAAAAAAAAAGAAAGAAACAGCGGAATCCGATGGTGTCCTAAACTTTCACGAACGTAATTTGTTCTCCGTAATGTCGCCAGTTTCATGGTTCAATCGTGACAGGAAAACGCATTTCCTTTCGGTTAATCTTTCCTTTCCCCCCCGTGTCGCTTACTGGCAGTATATTTCGTTGCCCCCCCCCTCTCTTCCCTAGGAGAATTTCCGTTGACTTTTCGCCAAACAGACCGTAATGATTTTTTGCTGCTATTGTCCCACCTGGGTTCGGACGGGATGCCCTACACGGAGGTGAACACACACAAGCCGGAAACGACATCAGTGCACTAAGAGAGAGACGCAGTGCATGACGAATCGACTCGCGTGAGGGTCATAGAATTGGCCGTAGCTGTAATGCCGATCTCGGAAAGTTGGAGAAAAGAAAACTTAGCGCACTGCTCCATTTTAAAGTTCGTCTCAAATTGACCGAAGCCCTGAGTTTATCTTCTTGTTGGCCGACATTCCAATTCGTTATTGTCATTCCCCCCAGCTGATTAACCCAGAAGGGATTTTTTTTTTCTTATAGCAATTGACAGCCAGACGTATGGTGCTCTTTAATCATTCGAGCAAACTCGATTCTTAGGAGTTTTCTTTCTGTGCACAAGACTTTGGGCTAAGAGTGTTTTTTTGTTTGTTTCTTAAGCTGAGGATCACACTTGGAGAATATTAAATAAAAGGGGAATCTCCCCTTTCTCTTTATTATAAATTTGTTATCTCCCTTTTCTCTTGCTTTATTGTTTGTTATCAAGTCCTCTCTCTCTCTCTCTCTCCCCGTTTTCTTTTGAGTCAATTGATTTCATACGAGAATGGGAGGGTTTTCTCCCCTCAGAAAATCGGGTTTTTTGATCTCACAGAAAAGCCAAGTAGTAGCTACGATGCACTAGTTCATAGCTTTTGTTGTTTCGGTAGTAATTCAAATCAATCAATTAATCCTCTTCCTTTCCATCTTTTTTTTACCTTCTTCGTTCTTTTCTTTCTTTCTTATCTTTAAACTTAGCTTCCATTATGTTTTCTCACACTTTTTCTTTCCTGTATCGATCCGTTTTTACTCTCTCCCTCTCTCTGTTTTTCTGAGGTATTTGCTTCTTTTTTTTTTATTTTCCTCTGTCTCCGTTTTTTAATCTTCTGTCTCTCTGTTTCTTTCATTTTCTCCTTCTCTGTATCCAGCCATCATTTCTTTAATTTCTTCTCTCTAATACTTCCTATCGTTTTCGTTCTCCATCCTCTTCTTTCTCTTTCTAACTTCTTTCTTTCTCTCCTACTTTCTTTGTCGTTCATTCCATCCAGAAAGCCAAAGACAGAGTAGACATTGATCGATAGAGACCGAAGCTAAAGTAAGATGATAACGAGGACGGATGGATGGATAGAAGGAAACAAAATGCATATAAATAGAGAAAGAGACAGAAAAAAATAAATAAAATACGTGGTAGTCAGCTAGAAAAAGAAAGAGAAAAAAAAAACAAATACAGATGACTAGGAGGAAGCGAGAAAGAAAACAAGAAAGAACAAAAGATAGTAAAAGGCTAAAAGAAAATATAATCTCTCTCTCTCTCTCTCTCTCTCTCTCTTTCTCTCTCATATGAAATTATTTCTTTTCATTTGATCCTCTTTACATTTCCTTTTTTCTTGACACTTCCTAAGTGCAGTCAAAAAGACAGATGATTTGAAAAGTGTTGGTTCGAAACCAGTCAAAGATGCTAGAAACATTTTTAGTTATTTCCAGCTGAAGCTGAATTAACTGGGAAAAATAAACCGTCCACATGGCTTCAGCGTTGATTTTAAATAATTCAACCAGTATTGTTTACACTTTCCTAGTTGCCCTCATATTGATCGTTCTCTTTAATATGAGGCAGGTATGTTATGTCTGTTCGACTACGTGGATTCAATTGCTTACTTATTTCTACAAGGAAACAGACGTTGCTAGAAGACAAACACCTGACTATTACCTTTTGAGATCAGCTTGCAGCATAAAGGTGAAGAAATGTATAAAAATAACTATAGAGTATACGGCTAGAAATGGGGTGTTCTTTACAGTTAATCGTCTCTTAACGAGGTGTTTAATCACAGCTATCAATAAGTTCGTAGAAGTGATATTTTTTAACAACTTGCAAATCCGACTTGGATATCAAACTGATTTGGTAATCTACTCGAAAATGTCTTAACAATGTCACAGTTGTTATCTATGACAAATTCTTATATTAGTCTAGACAACACAGGATTTTTTTAAGATGTCTCAGCAGCTAAATTCGCTTCTGTTTACAACTGAAGCTATGCTACGCTAGGTGAATGCTACTATTTGTTACACATTTCTCTCCTTGATTAAATAAACCAGCCAAAAGTTTTTAAAACACTCTTAAGATTTTTTCAACGCTTGAGTTAATAGGTAACAGCGTTCAACGTAAGCACAAAATATGTTAATA
Source organism: Typopeltis vanoorti (assembly GCF_054136105.1). NCBI lineage: Eukaryota > Metazoa > Arthropoda > Arachnida > Uropygi > Thelyphonidae > Typopeltis > Typopeltis vanoorti. The sequence goes on from NC_143553.1 coordinate 115,938,971, forward strand.
ACTTACACCTTTATCTACTTTTTTTTTTTTTTTTTGGCAAAGAAGTCCGTATGGTTTATATTTAGAAATGTTCTGGTTGTCAGCAAATGACACGTTGCTTTTGGAAAGTTGAAAAATGTGGTGCAAGTCAAGTGACGCTTCAACTGCACATGAAAATTGTTGGCAACATGTGTGCTCCCACAGTAGAAGAAAAGATAAAGGAGAAAGATATAACTGAAGAAAAGGAGAGAGAAGAATAGAATAGAATAAAAGAATAAAGACAAAAAAAGAGAGGAATATAAGATAGATACTGTATATTTTCTTTTTTAATTTTCCATAAAAAAAAGAAGGGAAGTATTTAAAGTAGAGAAAAATGAGGATAGGAGTGGATGAAAGAGGAATTGATTAAAAAAAGAAATAGAAAGAACATTAAAGTTTTCTTAATTGCTAAGAAAAATCAAGATAGAATGTTTTAAGGGAAAGAGTGAAAGTGAAAGATTCGCAGGGCTTGCAATACGGTTAGAAATATAGTGGAAAAAGTTTTTCATATCCTGCAATTCCCTATGCGGCGAACGTGTGACGTCATGGTTACTCTCTCCGCGTGCTTCCTCTCTCTCTCTCTCTCTCTGTCTGTGTGTGTGTGTGTGTGAATAGTAAAGCGTGAAAAGATACAAATGCAGTGATTCTGTCGTTTGAATGCTGCTTGAAATGTCGTTTGAAAGAGGGTTTCCTTTTTCTGTCTTGACCTTTTAGGTAGTATTTGAACCCTAGAGAGTTACAATTTTACATCCCGAGTTTTTTTTTTTTTTTTTTTTTCTGTAAATATTGCTTTCCTGATAAAAGTGTCTTCTTTCAAGCTGTTTGTCGCTATGTGAATATGAACAGATCACGTGTGGCTGAGTAAACAAGGAATTCTCTCTTCCGCGTGATTCAGTTCTACACGACCAACTATTCAAGGCTATTCCTGGAAGTAGGTTTATGAAACTAGAATATCCTCGTTGCTATGGTGACTGCATCATCACTGTCCTCAGGAAATTACTTCTTTTGCGTGACTAACGCTTGGGGCTTTTAATACACTTTGGGAAGTAAAAAAAAAAAGATGTTTCGCATGTTAATATGCTTCTGTTTTCATCTGTGTAGGATGAGCATTGCACATTTGTACGTTCATTGGATGCATCATGTCTAAAGAAATGAAATACAGAAAAAAGAAAAAAAAAACATAAACCGGAAGAGATTAGAAAATTTTTGAGTATGAAATTTTTGTTAATTTTTATAAGTCTTATTTTGTTCACTAGATGGCAGTGCATGGTGACCTAGCTTACAATCTATTATTTTGATTTTATTATATGTTTTATTCAATTCTTTATGAAGAGAAAGTTTTTTAAAATATAAAAAGAACGTAAATTTATTTTTAAGTAAAATGTTATCTTTAAAATGCTCTTTGATTTTCTTGGGTCGTCTTGCATGACGAATTTCTTCCCCCACCAGATAGAGCAAAAAAAGTTCCCATCCATAGGAATTACGCCAGATAACCTCGATACCAGGAAGAGGAACAAATAAATTAGGATCTATAAAACGTCTATAACGGAAGGGTGGAACACAAATTTGCAAACTATTATATAAGGATTAGACACCTCTCTCGCTCTATCACGCATGAATATCCAATTTGCAAAAACCAAATCGGTGTATCTTATTTTAAAACACAGGCCTGATATCTGTCTGGTCTCAGGTTACAGCATGATTATGACGTCATCACAATAGTATCAGTTTAATTTTATCTGAAGTGCCTACTTACGGTAACGTAAAACTGCACGTCTGTCATACAATACATTTCAACTATATATAAGTGTAATTTCTAGGAAACATACACTGCTAAGGCAAAATATAAGACGTATTATGGATCATATATCACAACAGAAAAGTAATATTCTACTTCCGTACGGGGAACAAAGTTATCATGATTTAACAGCGAAACTTGAAGCTAAAACTACAGAGATGGTCTTCTCCATATGCAGTGTTGATATACGAGGGGAGACAGAAATTCAATCAATGAAATTTATTTCGAACATGGAGGACAATAGAAATATCCGCGATATTTTTCAGGATATTGCAGTTTGTAAATCTTCCGAGGGTTTATATTATTGCATTTCCTTACTTGGGAAGTTAATATGAAACAAAAAGCGTAAATCATCGTATAAGATATTAACTTTTGGGTTTCATATTACAGATTAGTATTTCTACATTTCTTTCTTCGGTTGGGTTTTCTCCTTCAGTGAGCAGACGTTATTAAGGTTGTTTTTTTCTTTGCCTAGATTAAATCATGTGTCATCTTGGACATAAAGTAAAACATATTTTAAAGAAGATCAAAAAGTGTTTTGTAAGTACGGATATCAAGTTTAAGTGCATTCTGTGTGTTTGATTTATTTACTTAATTTCAATATCAGCAATTCAAATATCATTTAATGCTATTATAAGTATATTTTAAATATTAAATATAATAATTATTATTATTTGCTGTTTGACTATTTATCACATAAATATTTCATTTCGATTATTTTCATTTATTTATTTATTTCTATTAAGAAATAGAAATATTTAATAATATATATTATAAATATTTTATATAATTTATATACAATATAATATACGATAAAAATAAGATAATTTATAAATATTTAAAATATATCATATTATAAATATATGTATATTAATAAGAAATACTTAGAATTTACGTTTATATTTTGTTATGTGGATATCACCGCGAAAGTTTATAAATCTTTAATACATTTATGGTAGATCGGAAACATGGATCTATAGACTAAAAATAGCAATTTATTTAAGCCACTTCAGACTTCTTGGTTACAGGGTGGAAGTCTTGCACCGAACAATGAAATTTAGATCAACCTAAATCTATTCACAAACATCAGTGTTCACTATTAGCAGTTTTAATTGGTTATTGTTGTACTCACTATCAGTGATTACCATCATCAACTATTTTATATTTATCGATATCTCGATAAGTATTTCTTAAAATATTTAACAATTTCTGATTTTCAGTTATGGGGAAAGATTATAATTAAATAATATCATCCCTTTTGGACCTCGCGCTTATACCTGGACTTCCATCAGTGTTTCTGTATTATTTACAAACCATAATTGTTACGATATGCCTTTTTTTATTATTATTATTGAACTGATTAATTATCTGGTTAGTTTACTTGAAAACAATGGTGTATATGTAATTTATTATCACGACAGGCAGACATAGAACTAATTGGCAATTTTTAAGCTTTGGTGTATTTATTTGTCAATATATGACATTTTGTAGCATTTCGAATTGTTTATTTGCAGTTCAAATAGATTTAAGCCAAAACTGAGATGATGACTTAGCAAATTTTATTCGTCATCTCATGGTCTTTATCTGAGTTTCCCAAAGAAAAAGCTTAGAAAAGTTCTACTAGTTGACAACTAGAATCGAACTTATACTGTCTTTCATCTTACAGCCTAACGCTGTGGATGAAAACTCCATTTCCAGAACGCTACAAAGGCACCACGAATTCTGTTTGTTAATAAAACTGATCACATGTTTATTATATACACTCATCACTCATTCCCTGAGGGAATATATTACACTTATTCAGCATGAGAAAAACTTGCTTCTTACTTCCTTGCTAATTACATTCTTACTCAACTTCCAAGGATACCACCCCTACCATACGGCGAAAAATTCCTCCGTTATGTATCCTAAAATGCTTTCATTATTAATTCCCTCTTTTCCTCTACACTCTGCAATCCCTTAATCCGTTCTCGTATTCAACATTTTCCATATTTCTCACATTATCTTATTTACCAGATTCTGCACTGCTGTTTTTACGTTTTTCTAAAAAACTCAGTCAATAAGACCAGTATCGCATCAAGACATTATAAAGAGGAATGATTATTTTTTAAAATCCTTCTATACTATTGTCCTTCTCAGCATCACAGTTATTCTTGCATCTCTTTACAACTTTTTCCATATGTCCGCTGAAGCTACGGCAATCCCATCAACAGCCCGCGATCGCTTTAGTCAAAAATGCAAATCTTACTTAGAATCATTAAACTACGATTCATTCTCCTCTACCCTTAAACTCATCTTGAAGTCATATTATGTCAAAGTCATTTCTTATTTTGAGCCTGTGTAGCTCAGTGGATGTTTGCATACCACAGCGCTTGACAGCACGAAGGAAGACTTGGTTTCGAGTCTCGTCGGCAACTAGAGGAAATTTTTCTAAGCCTTTTTTCGACCAGTTCCCGAGTTAGTCGATCACAGGCAAGCGGGTTTTTCGTCCTATAAACTCAAGAAAATCGACCGTAGAACCCACATTATTTCAGACATTAAATATATTGTGTTAGGGCTAGGAACCACGAGATCGCGGCACATTTGAGCCGTCTCTCTTCACTGCGTACCGCTTAATTAGTGATAGCCTTGGGCCATCTGTCTCTGATTGGGTACCAGTGGAGATTGAACTGCCCACTCAGTCTTCAAAAAGTTTAATCTTTTAAAAATCTATTGAGCTATATTTTGTATATCAAATATTCAACCCTTTCCTTTAAATGCATTCAAGAATAATTTTATATTTCATTAGCAACTTAACAATTTCAAAATTAAAATCAATAAAATATTTTGTAAATCTCATAACATGTAACATTTATAGACCCTAACACTTATTCTGTGAAAACGTCTTCGCTCTACTCTGTCAAACAAATGGGATATACGCTGTTGGTCGAATGCCAACTGAGCGTAAAGTCATTGAGATCGAGAGTATTGTATATATTTAGAACTGTCTACGTCTGCAGCAAACTCTGTCTCTATACTGAAGTCATCTCATCTTTTAGGGTACTGCGAAATTCTTTTACGTAGATTTCCCTGTTGTGAACCAAAGCTAAATAGAGAATCACTAAAATAATTTAATGTATCTTCAGGTCATAAGATAATAGGGATCAGTACGAAAAAAAAAAAAGTAGGACAAAGCTGTAGATTGGATAAAAATATGGGTATTAAGCCTAATTCATAAGAGGAACCATTTATCTTTCGAACCAGCTAGTGTGATTCCTATCACTTTGACGTTATTACACAGGGACTTTTATCATTGTATTCCCCGAAGATATGACGATAACCTTGTTTGCTTTTAATCCAAGCCCATCTAGTGACCTACTTATCAAGGCAACTTCGTCAAAGAGGTTTTGATGAAAACAAAATTTTTAAAAATATATTTTTATCCATTTATGGTTAAGTGGACTTGTTTAAATGATATAAACAAACAAGTAAATTTTTATTTTATATCCATATTATGAAATTATCTGGATATGAGTGAAAGAAAGTAGCAACTACGAACGCCAAGCAAAATTTCGCTTCTAACTCAATTTGCAATTTTCGAGCCTAACTTTGATCTTACCAGATTAGTTCCAGGAAACGCTTTTTGGTAATTAAATCTATGACTTTCCCTTTTTCTAGGTAAAAAAATAAAATAAAATCGCTCTACTAAAAGGATGGGTAGAAAAACAACCACAGACAAATGTCTGGTTGGGAAGAAAGCCAAAGATAAGTATAGATAAGCTGCAATTACTCTCCTTTCTCTTTTACATTCGTGTTTTGGTTTGCGCTATAAGCGAGATTATTTAAGATATTATTAATAATCGATAGCATTCTATAGCAGCGACATCTATGGAGAAATTATGACTAAAATATCTCACATGACGATTCGAGATATATTAATTAGCAAAACATAAAATGATAAAATAATTTATATAATAATAATAAATATAAAAAATATATATATAATTTGAAATTACAATTATGAAAATTAGTAATTTTCATTTTTTTACTAATGTTGATGCTTGTTTTCACTTGAATAGTTGTATGAAAATTTTCGATTTTCATACAACTATTCCCATTAAAATTGATTTGTAATTTGATTATGATTTGTACGAATAGTTTGCTGTTTATGTTTGAGAATAGATTAAACATCATACTAATATAAAATATATCGCAAGTATTATAAACATCAACCTTTAGTAATTTGTCATTTTAGTAACAATTCAATTTTTCCATATACAGTTTATAAAAGTATAAATAAAGTAAATATATAAAAATTGAATTAAATACTAAGTTAAATATTATTAAATAATTAATAATATATAACATTATATATTATTAAATATATGATATTATATATTATTAAATATAATATTATATAATTATTAACTAGGAAGTAGATATTAACTAGGAAGTAGATAATAAATATTGGCTTGCATTTAATAGCCATTTCACGTAGCATTTTCATATGTGTTGGCCATTTCAAATTATAACAAAGTCTTATGTGGCTTGAAAAAGTTCCAACGTATCTAAAGATGGGAATTGGACGATCGACCTTTCTCTCTCTCTCTCTCTAACCCAAGGTATCAACATACGAAGTATCTATCCATGGCGTAAAGGATTTACAAAAAAAAAAAAAAAAAAAAAAAAAATATATATATATATATATATATATACATATATACATATATACATATACAAACAAATAAATAAATATAACTAATATTATATAATATTTGAAAATTTTGAGAATAACATCTAATACGTTTTTGGATATGAATGGCATAGCTTCTTTAAGTACTTTATTTTAAATTTTTGTTAAATTAATAATGTATTTTACTAAGCTAAATTATTAAAACATAATATATTTTATATAAAGTATTTTTGCAAACTAAATTATTAAATTAAATATTTAAAAAAATGTGGTTAAATTAATAAAAGTGAGTTTTTTGTGAATAAAATTCTAATAAAGTTCAGAATAAATTAAACAGTATTATTTAAAGATATTTTCTTTTATTTAATGATTACAAATAAGCATTAAATGAAAGATTTTAAACTTTCTCAAATTTAATATATGGTATACTTAATGCACCGTTTTCATTTTTAGATACAATATAAATATATAATATTAATTAAAAATTTAGAGGAGAGAAAGTCCTTTTTAGGACTTCCAGGGTAACAAATGGCAATGCTGTAGCCAATGAAGTTTTAACTGAGGCTTGGCTATTGCCGTTACCCAGCCATGACTACAGCTTTTTAGCTCAATAACACTCTATCCACACAGATTTTCTTCATTCAGATGACGGGATAAAGAGTCAAGGACTTAGTCCATCGCCCAGTTCTTATAAGAACTTAGTTACATTTGTGGAATGGTAGTATTAATATTAATACCCTTGGAGGGTAATGGATGGCAATGCGGTAGCCAATGAAGTTCTAACTGAGGCTCGGCTATTGCTGTTACCCTCCTGCCATGATCAGAGCTTTAATAGCTCAATAACACCTTATCCCTACACTGTCCTCTACGTATATATAACGGGGAAGATGAAAATCCTTATTCTTATAAGGACTATTAATTACACAGGAGGGCTGTGATTAATTACATAAAAAATTAGGAAGGAAGAACAAACCCTGGGAGGATTTATTCTTCTAAGGCTCGGCTATTGCTGTTGCCCTCCTGCCATGATCAGAGCTTTAATAGCTCAATCAATAACACCTTATCCCTACACTGTCCTCTACAGATAACGGGGAAATGCATTCTTGCTTCTCCCCCTTTAAGCCAGTCCTAATAAGGATAAGGACTTAATTAAAATTATGATATGTTGTATGGTATCACAAAGTTGTACTTAATAAGCAGTGCAATTAGGATACTTATGAAACTTTATATAACATTTAAGAAGCGTGAGTCACTCAATGAGTGAAAAAAGAAACATAGAATAAACACAAAAGGATAAACTATGCTGGATCAGGAAAAGTAATTAGGTTATAGACGGGAAAAAAAGCTTAGAATAACAGACAGTCCTCGAATTGAAAACGTAATAGGTCTGATAGAAATAAGAAGAAAGAGGTGGAAACATTTCCAAGTCGGCTGTTAGTTAGTATTACTTAGGGGACGGTTGATTCTTATCGACTTTGCTTCGCTTACTTACCAAGGCCATCAAAGTGATGAGCCTCGACGTTAAATACTTTCGCAACTACCCCACCATTACTAATCTTACTGTGTTATTGGCTTTATGAAGGGAGAAGTGGTAATTATGGCTACAAGGACCTCCGAGACCTGTGGGCAATGATCACTCACTCAGTACACCTATCGGAGAAAAGTTTTGTTCGTTGCGTGTCGTTGACGAAAGCATGATCGCAGTGCTGCTATTAGGGGGGGGGGATAAAGGGTAGGGGAAGAGGTAGAAAGATTTCAAGAGAAGAAAAAAAAAGATATTCGGATACATTAACCTCACTGGCATATTTTCATAACAGAACTACAGGAATACTTTCACATTTGTTACTGACACTCTTAGACATTAATAAAATATCAAAAAGTACTTTTGCCGACTTAGTTGGCCAGGTAGCCGCTTTCCAACTTGCGGGATGGAAAGCGGATACTACCGGGTTCAAATCCCGCCATGTTTTATATATATAAAGCCTGAAGTGGTTTAAAAATGTCTATGTTTGGTCTCTAGAGAAGGATTCCCAACTATTCAAAAATAAATAAAATAGAAAAGAAGTTCCTTAGCCTATCCACAGTACAAGTATGCTATAGGTTTACAAAAATCTTTTGTGGGTGGAAGTCTCAATTAAAAAATTGGTAATTTAATTCATTATTTATAATAATTAAAAGAATAATAGAAACATAGCCTCTCATAAGATAAATTATTACTGAAATGTGGAACTATCCTGTCTAAAATTAACAGCATGCCTCGTATTTATATACAATTTTGCTGCTTTTATTGGTTACTGTGGAAAAAAATCAAATAAATAGCTTGAAATGTATTCTAAGACTCACAAGGAAAACAATATAAATATGAAAAATGAATCAAAGAATGGAGAAAATTAAAAAAAAAAACGAATAAGATTATAATATCAACAATAGTAGTGGACGAAAGCTTGAAACTAAATAATAGTAAATAAATAAAAGAAAATAAACCGAAAGCTAGCCAGTGCATCTTGTAAAATTCTCCGTTTCAAGTGCTGGCTTTCTATATGGTACTTAATCAAATTTCTATTGTTACATTTTCCGTGTCCAAAATTGAATAAAGCCTTTACAGTTTAATTAGTTACAACTTAATTTGAAACACCATCTTGTGGCGGCTCGTTTGCTCTGTTTAGGAACAAGAGCGATGCACGCCTCACAAAAGCCATGCTGAGATTGTAACGGTAAATAGCGCCCAGGTTGTGAATCCTCTACTGAATAACATAATTAAACAACCTCTGTATTATTTCGCAAGACTTAGTGGCATATTCACAATCAATATTTGCTACCAGCTAAGTATAATCTCATTGTAATACATATCTCACTTGGAAGTTTTCTTTTGTAGATTTGTGTAATGCAAATAGTATTACAAGAGAAAAATTCACATAAAAGTCTACCTAGTGGGGAAATGAAGGGTGGGGTTCTTTGGCATCAGGCCACTTTTGGCACTGATTCAACTAGGTGATTGTAACACAATCCTTTCATGAAGTCAAGTATAGTGATTTGTTCGCTTGAATCACAAAGGTTGATTTTTTATTTTATTTTTCATCCGTACTAAAATCTTACTTGTTCCCTCTTAGAGTTCTTGTTTTGTAGGTATGTAAACACAGATTTACTTCGCTATGCATGACAAGATTTGTTATTGAAAATTCAATTCAAATATGCTCTACTGATCCGGAAACTATTTTTAAGAATGAGAAGGATATTTGTATAACATAATAACTCCTGACTTTTTGGAACAAAGCTTTATAAAGTCGCTTTTGATTAACAGTCTATCAAGTAGAAAGTTTGCAGCATTTACAATACACTCCAATGGTTTTTTTTCTTTTAATATAGTAATACGTATGCAGACTATTCTCTATGTTTTTTTTTTTGTTTTGTTTTTTTACTGAGGAGGTTCTGTATTGCTATTATTGATTTATAGACAGAAAGAAAAAAAAATTGAGAGCAATGTAAATTTCTGATCCTCCCGCACACATGTATGATGTACTGAAATATTTTAAACGAAAGTTCAAATATTCTTGTAAATAACTGCGCTGCAGTGAAGCTACTTTTACAGGAAAGGATTAACTAAAAATTATATTTTTTTTTAAAATAAAGATATTTTGTTATTTACACATTCAAATATAACTGAGTAGAGTCTATTACACAGATTGGTTCTAATATTTGTATATAACAAATATTAAAACAAAATATTAAAAACCTATAACACTTTTTCGTACACTGAGTCTTTTGAACAAGTTATTCTGAAACCGGAACAAATAAATCAACAATTGAATGTTATTTAGTAATTAAAAATATTTTACAGTTTTGTTTAGGATATTTCTGAAAATGACATTTCTATAACACCAAAGGCAACTCTGGGCAAAGGTGAAGCAAGCTCTGAGCTAAAATATTTGTATTGCTTTTAAAAATTTCATTTTTTAATTATGCAAATTTCTTAGTTATTATAACGTTAACATTAATGAACACTAAACGAACTATATATTAAATTTCCTCCCATACCAAAGGATTAGATTAAGCACTACTCGGATTAAACAGCTGAATTATGGGAAAATCTTTCACGATAATTTTCTTCTTCAAGTGTCTGAGAGCTAGTACAGAAACTTAACATTCTATAATGCGTACAGTCTTAGGAGAAACCAAAAGGCGCTCGTCTTTATTATATGCATTAATATGGTGATGAAAGCCAGATGCCAAACTGCAGTCCTATTCCTTTGTGTAGTCGTAAAAATGTAGGGAAACATGGATCGCGAATTTGCAGAGTTAGCTTCTTTTTAAAAGCTGTGTGTACAATAAAAGAAATAAAACCCATATTTTTTTTTTTTACTTCAATTACATCTGCTGTAGTAGCAAAAGCTCTCTGGGAGTTCTGTTTAAAGATTTAATGTATAAAAAAATTGAGTTCTCCCCTTTTCACTTTTGGAAATTAAAGTAGAAAGACCTAGAAAACACGAGAAAATCAAATTGGATACTGACTATGCTAGAAACTGCATAAAGTATTGCGTCAGCAAAATTATTTGCACTTTCTTTTTGCAGTGGAATTAGAAGTAAGATGCGAAATGAAACATCTATAAGAAGTTGGTTAAGCAGAATAAATGTTGGGAAACAGAACTCAAAGATTTTTTTTGGAAAAAAACAACTCAAACTTTTTTTTTTTTTTTTGGAAAAAAATTCGAATCCATTTATCCCATGTTCTTCTATGGAAAATATTCCTGAGATTTTCTATTTCGCGTGCAAATATCTATCTAGATATCTGCCATCTATAGAACAAAACACAAAAATATAATCACTCTTTCTCCCTCTCTCTCTCTCTCTCTCTAAATGTTTTTTTTTCCTTTCTCATTTCATCTTTGAGGTCTTTCAGTTATTTAGTTTTCATTAATTTTTATATCTATTTATTTCTTACGCATAGCAGCTTGATTTTTTAACCATCATATCAATATTGATTCATTCTCATACGCGCTTAAGGAATTCAGATATTTTTATAAGCGATTTTAAGGTCTATAAATATTAATTAGTATGACCGAATAGTATTTTACAGTGTAAGAGTATTTTACAATGTAAGACAAGGAAGAATAAAATAACTACAGCTAAGAGATTCGTACATTATGTGTGTTAAATGTGGGTATTCTGGTTGACATAAGGCTTTTTCTGATAACTCATCTTTAGCTGAAAAAAAAATTTATAACGCTCCTTACTTCTTAATTAGAACTTGAACCTCAGTCTTTTCAACCTAAGATTGTATGTTGTCACAACAGAAATGAAATAAAAATCATATAAATAAGAGGCTTGTAATTATTACAGAATTCATTTGGCAAATATCTAAAGATTCGCCTGATTAAGCTATGCCTGTCAAAATTTTTAAAATATACAGTCAGCGAAATAATACATTACATTCTGTAATGAACAATGTAGGAACATGTTATACGCGTTTGGCTTCTTTTCACTATCACTGACCATAATCACGTCTTCTTTGGATGTTTTTACTGAACTACCTGTAAAGTGAAGCAATTCACGAATTTTGTTCAAAATTACGCAATTATCTCGGACACATTCATATTCTCTTTATTACACGAAAGCGTATACATAAAAAGTTGCTTAGGTCTCATATTATTGAAATAGTGTGATAAATAAGAATCAGGAATGAAAAACTCTTGGCTATATACGTATTCATGGTGACCTTCTCTACATAATCGTCTAAACTAAGTATGCCAGCCTACAACCTGCGTACACTTTCAACAAAGCGGCCAGTCAATTATAATGAAATACCTTAAAACAAATTTTGTCCCTAAATTACAGAGAAACATCTTGAAGAAATTTTATGAATATTTATAAGTAAATTTACACAATATTTTAAAAAATTGTATGCTTTTTTTTTAAAATACAATATTTGTTTGCCTATTAATGTTAATTTATCTAAATATTATAATAAGTATGCTATAATTAAATTTCATACCATATTTATTTTCTAATTATTATACTGTATTATAAATAAATAAATTATACTTTTTTGTGAGAGGAGGAGAAACGTCCTTTTTAGGACTTCCAGGGTAACGAATGGCAATGCTGTAGCCAATGAAGCTTTAACTAAGGCTCGGCTATTGCCGTTACTCAGCCATAACTAGAGCTTTTCGCTCAATAACACTCCATCCACACAGATTTTCTTCATTCAGATGACGGGATAAAGAGTCAAGGACTCAGTCCATCGCCCAGTTCTTTTAAGAACTTACTTTTTTGCGATCACTTTATCATTTATACGCTCCGATGTTTTCTTTTTTCAATGTTCAATTCTTTATACGACAAATAATTATTTAAATATCACACACACACACACACACACACACACAGTATATTATATATTTGCCTGGCGATGAAACAAGTAGTATACTAACGCATTTGACTCATACCTGAAAAAAAAAAAAAAACGATTTGACATCCCCTGGTGTATACCAACACAAACTACGATATGCAGTTTTGGTTAATATAGCTAGGGGGTACCAAATCGGTTTTTTTTTTGGAGGGGGGGGGGTATGAGCCAAATACGTTACTACTTGTTTCATCGCCAGGCAAATATATAATACACTGTGTGTGTGTGTGTGTGTGTGTGTGTGTGTGTGTGTGTGTGTGATATTTAAAGAATTGAACATTGAAATAAGAAAACATTTGAGTGTATAGATGATAAAGTGATCATAAAAAGTATAATTTATTCATTTATAATATAATAATATTATGTTTACATAATATTATTAATGTTTATATAAAATTTCATGTTTATTCCCTTTATAATTTTAATTTTTCATATGATTTTTCGTAATTTTCTTATTATGCTGCCGTTCTCAGATTCAGGAAAATATCAGCTAAATTTTATCTAATATTAATGAACTTAGCTAAATATTAAATAAAATTTAGCTGATATTTTCCTAAACCTGAGGAAGGCAGCATAATAAGCAATTTACGAAGAATCATTTGCAAAATTAAAATTATAAAGGGAATAAACATGAAATTTTCGATGATACAGTTAGAGAATTTGAAAAACATAGTATTACTCTTGACGTTACGGTTTTTATTTCCACTCACTAACTCCACAATCGATCTGTTGAGTTAACTTGAAGAAAGGTTTAAAGGTGGAATTAATTGAATCCTCAGAAAAACAACATCTATCTGACAACAAGAAAGGCTCGCTTTAAAACAAAATGTTTGGACTCCAAATATTAAAAAAAAAAAAAAACTATGACAACAACAGCAATTGAATTAGACCAATAAATTTTAAATAACTAATGACATAGAAAAGAAAATATCACATTGACCATTCTCCTGAGGAAAAGATATATCAACTGAACATTTGCTTTCTTAATAATCGCAGGACGTCAAAAAAAGTGCCGTATACTTGACGATGAACGTTCAATGCTCTTCTAACCCCCCCCCCTTTCTTCACTTTGGTATTTCCAAAAATACTTTCGCGCCATTCATATTTGTGTAAGTCAGCTTGGTAGAATCCTATTGGTCTCCGATAAGATAACGTTATCATTACAGATCTTAATACTCTACTTTCTTACACGAAAGGTCATTTTAAAGTAGAAAATCTTCGAAAAGTCCTTTCATCCGTACAGGAACAATTGTGATCTGTCCAAAAGCGAGAAGTGACTATGAGATACTGGAGAATAATCAGAACTGTCATAGGACAACATTACACGGAAACTGGGATCCATTATCATTGTCTAAATTGATGCCATGTATTTTTGCACTTCACAGAATAGAAACTCGTTCGTAAATGGGCACGAGTTGTGACGTCAAGCTTTCTTAATCTTCTCTCAAAAAAAAAAAAAGAAAAAAAAGAAAGAAAATAAAATGTGTTGATCTCTAGATGAGATGCGGAGATAAATGCAGTTCTCTGTTTGGAGTGCTATTTCTCTTTCTATTTACGGAATTCTCATTGCACTTGACACGTTCAGGCAGTTAAGCCATCTTTCTTGTTCTCTTGGAGGCTGACTAATCTCAAAAAAAAAAAAAAAAAAAGATATTTTAGACAGAGTAATACCGTAAAACGGGATTTTACAGATAGAACGTGTGAAATGTCAAACACTAAAGTTCTGGATTAGCAGATAGAGACGTATTTGACAGAGAGAGAGAGAGAGAGAAAGAGAGATCTGTTGAATTAGAACATTAAATGACATCATTATCAAAGAGAACGCCGTTTCACTGCTCAAGACGACTGAAGAGTTAAGACACAGGATTAAAGAGCGATTTAACACAGACCTTTAATATCTTTGTTCCATCCAAAATAAAATTTTATCTTCAAACTTAAATATTTAATTGCTCTAATTTACTTCCAACCACACCGATATGTTACCATGAAAATCGGAGAATTAGTGAAGATCCCTTAATGTAATGTTATCCTTCCTTCCCCTTCTATTGTTGCTTGATTGGCCAAATGGATCCCATCTCCATTTGGGTTTGAATCCCAATCTAGCATGTGGATTTGTTTGACATTTATCCGGAGTATATTCTTTATTATTTAATGACAACAGTGAAATGGATCCACCGGTTGTCATTAAAAGTTTGAGTGATAGTTGATATTCATTTGTAGCTCCACATGGGAGGCCTGAAGTGGCTTGAACATAAGTTCCAAGTATGGTCTCTAGAGCAAGATTTTTTCGTATTATCTTACTCTGTCCTTTCATAATGTTACTGAATACACTGTAGATTTACAATATTTTGGTTTGCAATTTAAAAAATAAAATTAAAAAAGCATCAAAGTGACATCTTCTCTACCACATAACTGGAGATATTTTTCATAAAAATTCTTCCCTTTTTCTTTTTTTTTTTTTTTAAATTTTCTTTAATAACAATGTTGGTTTTTATAACTGAAATACAGACTTGCTAGAAACAGCTTCACTTTCTTTATTTCAGTTTTTCAAAATAGTCAAGAATCTCATTTATTGGAATCATATTAAAAATATGTCACATAATCGGTATTGAATAAAAATAAAATATAGATTTATATATATAAATTATTTAATATATATATATATATATATATATATATATATATATGAAAAATAAAATATTTGAGTTACTTATTTTTTTTCTTAATTCAAATATTGTTGAATTTTCTAAAAGTTTTAAAAGTACACCCTTTTTATTAATACTATCACAATAATATATAAATTTCATTAATTTTTACTGAGAGTTATTACTGTCAATCCAATACCCTTGGAGGGTAATGGATGGCAATGCTGTAGCCAATGAAGTTCTAACTGAGGCTCGGCTATTGCTGTTACCCTCCTGTCATGATCAGAGCTTTAATAGCTCAATAGTACCTTATCCCTACACTGTCCTCTACAGATAACCGGGAAGATGAAAAGCAATCTTGCTTCTCCCCTTTAAGCCAGTCCTTATAAGGACTGAGAGTTATCGAAATGCATTGCAAAATTAGTAATTTTGTTGCAGTTAAATAGCTTATTTATCATACTGAGGAATTAGAAATAAATATAAGTAACAAAATTTACTTTTTCTACTTAATTCTTTCTTATTAATAAATAACAAAACTTACTTTTTCTACTTAATTCTTTCATATTTACATTTCATATATAATATAATACATTTTTAAAACGATTACATTATAATAATTTACATAATTATTGTTATAGATAAATATTTTTTTTATCACAATTGGTACATTTATTTTTAAGAATTATATTTATTTTAATCAATACACTTTTAATTAATGTCTATAAATAATGTTCCAAAAGAAAGCAATTTTTTAGAAACACGCAGTGTCTCGTGTGAAATAAACTTCATACTCTTTTTATTCATTGTACAAAACTGTATAAAGAAAAAGAAAAACGGAACATCGTTTGTCTAGATTTCGAAATTCTAACTCTGAGCTCGAAACAGTATAACCCAGAAATAAAAGAAATGATTGTACCACGTGATACAGGCGCGCGCTAAAACAAGAATGGCAGCACGCATCATAGAAACAAGTCAATTTCAACCGAAAATATCAACCATAAAAATTGTAGTAAGATAAACACGTTATTCGAAAAAAAAAAAAATCATTTTATGTAATAATAAAAACAAACAATGTTACATCACCAGCTGAAAGTGAAAGAATGATGGCGGACTCACAATTAAGAAGACGGGAATTAAACTTGACGTGAAGGCCTAATCATTCCCATTCATCACTGCATAATGACGGCCTACTTAATTCAGGGGAACTCATTTCCTCTTTACCATAATTAGTCCGGTTCATAAATGCTTATACCTACATCTTAGGATCTATCACATCGCTTTTTTCTTCTCCGTTTGTTGCTAGCTTGAAATATGGTATTAAGAAAGGTGATTTGTCTTGTTATATCAAAACGATAAAAAATAAATGAGCACGATAAGAAAAGTAGTAGACACACCTTTTAGCTACCTTATGGGAAAGTAAAAAAAAAAAAAATGCAGAAATTCTTATCATCCTTGTAAGAGTTTGGCAAAAATGGATTAAAAGGACAGATTACTGACACGAAGTTTTTTTTTATTATCTGAAGTATTAAAATCATTATTAATGTCATTTTTAGTGCACATCTTTTTTATATGAAGGTGATGAGTGGTTAATTGATTTGATAATTTAAGCATAATTAGTGATTAATATATTAGGCCTAACGAGAGTGAGTAATCAGTAGGAAAAAACTGTTGTTTTGTGTTAAGCCTATTACAAAGATTTTTTTTCTTCTCATTTCAGTGTCCTCCATAAAAAATAAGGATTATCCTTAATCCCCATGGATAATGAGGGACAGATAAGGAATTAACAATGAATGTTATTTTTTTATTCGTTCCAACATGATCCTCTGTTTACAGAACTTCGTAATGACTTAAGAAAAGAATAAACAATGGATTTAAACAATTGATAGGAACATTTGCAAAAAGTAGCAACAATACAACAAAAACTCATTTTTCTAGATTCGTAGAGAAGTTAGAATAAAGACATGCACTTACTTTCCAACATTACGACTAATAAAAGGACCCAGGACGCCCACATGGCGAGTGCCATTCTCCACTGGCCTATCCTATACATAGCAGAACAGGGATTCGACAGAGAGCGTGCCACGTTATCTCCCTAGGCGAGCACTAACTCTACCACGCTGCTAAGCAGGTCTCTTGGTCACAAACTGACGGCCTCAGTGCTCCGCCTTTCCACCTGGCCTTGTGACAAACGCTGAGTGGCGCGCGTGTGCAGACACCTGCGCTCCCAGCATCCTATGCGTACCACCCCGCCACTCCAGCTGGCGATCAGCGACACCCCAACACACGTGTATCAACGGCCTCCGTGCGGATACCACCACCGGCTCTCGCAGACAAACGATACCTAGTGACTCCAGATGGGTGGCCGGAAGACGAGAAGCAAGTCGGTGACCTGTTGATTTTTTTTTTTTTTCTTCTGGTTCGATAAAATCTTATCCGCTTCACTTCCGGGATTTTAAGAAGCTGCACTGACTGTGCTTTCTTAGTCTCACCACAGCAAATGCCGGCGTTTCACTGTACGCTCCAATTGTAAGACTATTTTCGTAGGTGGTAGAATTTGGTTAGGACTAACAACGACCTCTAGCGGATATCTCGATCGTCCTCCACTTTACTCGAACGGGGGAAAAAAAGCCAGACTTCAAATGGCCAACAGATGACGCCTATTGGCGTTCTCTGCCGCATCCACGTGACCACGACAGCAACTCTCTCCCTCCAACTTCCGCTCGCTTCTTCTTCTTTGCATCAGCCGCGACTATCCCACTTCGGTGGCAATCGACGGCCGTGGCCACCTAAGCTCCACCTAGCGGAGGACGAAAGAGACAGGAGTACTTGGCCACCGTGGCTTGCATTCGCTAAGCGACTGTGGTACGGGGTGGACGGCTGCCTCTATTCCTGCATTACGACAGACGCGCAGCCGGTTCGCACACATCCTTCATTCTCTTCCACGTCCTGGCTTCATATATAGCATTATGTCACCTGACAACGCATTGCTATAGGATATTAGCACCACCTGTGTGATCAAGTGAATAACGCATGCAAATATTCGTCTGCTTTTCGTCGTGTGAACTTATATTTGTGGTTTTTACTATGTCCCAGTGAACCCTTGGCAATCATGATACCTGCAGGCCATAAGCGATCAAATAACGTTGCTACCACCTCGCAAGCTTCAACAGTAAGCCGGATGATGGGCAGGACCCACTGGCTATCTTTAAGCCTTTCTCGAGTTACAAGTGTTATAGCGTTCCTTGTATTCAGCTTGACACCTGGAGTGAAAGGTAAGCACTTGGATTTTTTTAAAAATTTATCTGAACTATTTAATAGATAAACATACCTTAGAAAATGATGTGTTTTTATATAAATATGTACTTTAATATAACCGTTAAGAATGTAGGATAATTCTATTTTTAAACATTAAAATGAATAGTCGACGTTTTAGTCTGCCACGCAACAATGTGTTGTTTATTGCAACACTAGATTAAAAATCAACGCATGCCAACAATAGAAAGATATAGACACTAACAAATATGATCGATTTCCTAATCGAAATTTTGCTATAGCAACAACATCGAAGTTTGAAATCGACACCTAAGTCTGTCAACGTGTCGATGACGTCATAGGTTATTGTACGTAGTACTATAGTTGGAGACAAGGTTATAGAAGACAGGCGTTGCATAACTTCTTTCACATTCGTAAGCCGATTAAGAAGCAGAATGCAGTAGGGTTTTTCTTCTTAAATAAATGTTATTGACTCTTCTAGATTGTCATTTATCAGGTTTGGAAATTTTTGCAATAAAAATTCCATCCATGGCATGTAAATAACTTCCTAAATTGTAAATTACGTAATTCTTGTTATATTCCTCACATTTTAGTAATTAATTATTTTCTTGCCTTTGCTCGTTTTTTTTCTTAATCTTTTCTAAACGAATAAAGATAACGAAAAAATTCATAAAAATATAAAATTTCGATTAAAAAAAAAAAATAAGATTCGCTTCCACACACGCATTCCCAAACCTATTTTAAAACCACGTGATTAATCTCATACATTTTTTCCCTCCTCCCCCCCAACAACCCTATCTCTCTCTCTCTAGAAGCACAACCAACTCGTAATATTTCGTGTTTTAAAAGAATCAAACGGTGGTCATTTTTTTTTCTTCTTTTCTGGGAGTCTCCCATCAGCTGTTTTGTTTCCAAAACTGTTCTCCGTAGTGGTTATTTGTAGACAGAGGAAACATCACTTTCCAAGCGTTCTATAAATACACGGGCTCACGCAGTGGTACGGACGGAACATTCTTGCTTACGAGCCCTTCTAAAATGCGAAGCAAAAGGAAGCTAAAAAAATTGACGAAATGATCACATAAATAAAGTCGTATCTTCTGTTTAGTTCAGTGACGTCACAATATTCAAATACTCGTTTTAACAGCAAAAATTGTCAATTTCATTTCTGGCTTTTCAAAGCTTTTTTTTTTTTTCATTTATTCATAGATATATTTTAGAATATTTTTTGTGTTCATTGCGAGCAGCGCTAGTTGCCGTGAGACTATTGTAAGGTTAATTTGGTTGGTTGTATGGATTCCGCCTATTTTGCCGTGAAAGCCTTGAAGGAAGGAAAGGAGGGGAAATAGGATTAACAGAAGAATATGAGAAGAAGCAACCATTGGCTTTTTTTTTCCCCTTCAGATTTTTTTTTCTTTGCATGAGTTGAACACTTTTGGCCAGCTTTTTTTATTGGAAATTCTATCTGGCTATAGAGGGCCCTAGAATTTAATGAGGTTTACGATGAGACCCTTTTTTTTGCCAAATCTTGGGGGGGGGGGGGGAGAGAGGCAACAAAAAAGGATGAGACGGAATTCAATAGCACTAGAAGATAAAAGATTTTTTTAAATTATTTTTTTAACAAGTTCATTTACGGAAGTCGTAAATGATAGCATTCTGTTTACCATTACATTCCAGACATTAAATGATTCTGATGTCTGTTAGTCAAGTGACTGTCACAGATCATCGACAATACCCTTTCTAAGATCTGAAAAATCTCTAGACAATAACAGGCTATCGAGAACATAAAAAGCTATCAGTGGAGGTTAAATCAGTTTAAAGTGAGCTAAGTAAAAGTCGCCCATTTTCTTTTACTAACTCGATCTTGGGGACCATTACAAACTCAAGAGATTTGCTTTTGTTCAAATTCTCTCTATCAACAGCAATCCTTTTCTGTTTCATCCAATAGCTTTTATCGTCCCGATAGATAGTCTATTGAAAAAAAAAAAAAAAAAAAGTGAAGAGTTTCCGGTGGTAATCAACCGATAAAAAAAAAAATCATCCCCGTTTTGGTGATTAGTAAAATCGGCAAGGTCATCAAAAAACAATTGAAGGGCGATATCCTCCCCTCCACTTTTAACCCCCTTTTTTACAGAGCATCTTAATGTATCCAGTATTGATCATAACGTAGTTTTCATGAGCCAAATAACAACCCTTTGTGACAAAATCGCCTTAATTAAACGTCGCGAGCTACTTCAAGAACCCACAAATCGATAACACAAGCATTTGGGTGCAATTAGGAAAGTTTCTGCAGGCCTCTGTAATAGGGGGTAAACCGGGGGGTTCGTCACAAGAGCATGAGGCTGTTTCTTCTATCTCGGCACTTAGATACTGATACAGTCGGTAACAAGTATAATTTGTTACAGATATGTACTCGTTTCACTTTCGAGAGAAAGAGAATGCTTGTTCCACTTCATCTTGAGTCCTCAAACAATATCGCAATAGGAAGGTGTCATTTAGAGAGAATGAAAAACAAAATGGAAAAGTAATGTTTTATACTCGCACAGATAGAGACAAGGGGAAAAAATATAATCAGATTCGAGTTAGAAGAGGGGAAAATTGTGAGCAGGGCTATGCTAAACTTGCGGGATTTTTTTTATAAAGTTCTAATCCACTTAATTGCATTGCAACGATCGATCTATTGGAGCATCGACGGTATTTCAAAGTTCAGAAATTAGCAGTTCTTTGTAAACCTTGTCTATACTGGTCTTTAGGAACTACAACTTCTACATATGCTAGTTTAGATGGGAAAAATTAATATAATATAGAAAAGTAAACAGAGTCAAATGATACTTTGAAATGTGTTTTATTATGCTTATCCTTAAAACCTATACATATCTTAAGCTATTACTTAAATCTATTAAGTACACCAAGGGAAAAGAATCTCCTAATGCATCTTGCAAGTATTTTAGTACTAATGTTCATTATTCAAAGGTTATAAACAAGCAAATTTGGGGGAATTTTTGTTTAATGTTACATGTTTTTATTTGATTTAATTTTTTTTTCTATAATTAAATATTGTCAATTTTCAATTGACAATATTAAATTATAGCGAATAGAAACAGCTGTAATGAAATATATAACTATAACACTTCCTGACTCTCTGGGTTGGGTGATATCTGACAAAAAAGGTGATGTAGCAAAGCAGTCAAAATGTTTTTTAAGATAATGTTTGAATTTTCTTTGAAATAAAACTTTTACTAATTATTTAATATTATATAATTAGTTACTAATTAATTATAGTAATTACTTTTACATTTGGTACATAAATTGGCTCTAAACTACTCATGAAATGTCAAATCTGTTTAAACACCAATAAAATAATAATATGGAGTATTTATAAAAATTGCTGAATACCAACATTAATTGTTTTTAATTTACCATATGATTTCAGAATATGGTTCTATAGATTAATTTTTCAATCGGTAGTTTTATTTATTAACCATCTCTCTGTATAATAAAAACGTTTCATTAGACACAACAGTCGAACGCGGCATTTCTCCATGGCAACCGTAGGTACCGCTTTTCCAAGTATTTTAATCCAAATGAAGCCACAAATATTTCTTAGAACAAAAAAAAAGAAAATAGATAAAGGAAATGTGAATATTTTAAACGTGTGTACAAAAGGCTATTTGTCAATAATTCTTTGCAACAAGGGGGGGGGGGGAGGTTTCAACTAACAGTTTGTGACATTGAAGATGAGACGGAAACACATAAAAACTAGGATATTTATTTATTTATTTTAAGATGATCCCGAATATGTTATCCATATAATAATCATATATCCAATAACTAATCATATATCTTTCTAAATCCAGAAGTAGTAATAAATGAAAATCTAATTAGCCAGAGGCGAGAACATAACAGACTCCAAAACATATAACAAACTCTGTTTTCTATAATCTATCCTGAACTTTTATATTAGCGATAAACACAGAAGGTATCCATAGTTAAACGGAGAAAGATGTGTTCAGTGAACTACTCAAAACAATTGCTAGAACACTTTTTTCCCCTTGATCTTAAAGGGAAACGAAATAAAACCAATAATGGTAGGGCTGTAGTGGATTGCAGACATTAATTCGATATTATTGATTTTTTTTTTCTTTATCCTTAAAAGAAACCAAGAACAACAGATTGAAGTTAGAAAGGTTCTCAATTGATATACTAGAAAGAAACATAAACATTCTGAGAATCAATTCCTTTTTCTTGGACAGTTTAGTGATAACAGCTTCTCTTGATAAGCTCATCTATTCTCGCATCTCTTTCACCAGAGTATTAAAACACTTAATGAAGGGATTCTTGGTAGGGCATACAGAAAACATATATTTACACTTCTAACATCTGGTGAGTGTGTTCAGGTTACGTGGGAGGCGAATATAAACACTCAAGCATTTACGGTGAGCTTTTTTGCAATATTTTATCAACTTGCCTGGATGCCTGAGAGAGCAAGTGGCTGAGAGAAGCTGAATGGAGTCAAATACGCAGTTAAAATGCAATCCGTGTTGTCCGTAAAGGTAAAAATGCAGCAAGATGAGCAGCTCTGAGAGATTCTCCAGTTCCCAGTCTTCTCGTTTCAGAAGCTAACTTTTGCTTTTGGCATTCAGGTGCGTTCTTTTCGAGTGGCGAACGTGCACCAGCCTCTTCGAATAGTGGGCCGTTACAGGTTTCCCCTCAAGGGTCGTACTTTCTCCCGTCTGTCCCGTAACGACACAAAAACTTTCTCGTTTTCTTCGTTTGGTCGCGCATCTTATCTAGAATACGGTTGGGGGGTAACCCCCAGTACTGTTCCCTCCCCCCGTTCCATTTTCAGACCAGTTGACGAGGTCATTTGATGTCACGTGTTTCCTCTTTGCCGAGGACGTCGGTACGCTACGGAAGGCGATACTGGATGCTCTTGGCACTACAAATGGACAACTAAATGCATTAAGTTGACCCATCAAAGGTCGTCATGCAACACTCTACGTTCAATCATGTTAAATAAGCTGCAAGTAAATGGAAACTTCCAATTGGCTGTTGTCTCAATGATGTTAACGCTTTCAATGGAAATTGGAGTTAAGTGCTCAATGAGCTGCCTCTTACTGAGCTATGAATCATGCAAGTGACGTAATAGCTGAACAATTAACCACGACTGGGTCAGCATCTTTATCTTATTAAGGCTCCTACTATCTTGGAGGTTGCGAGAAATTAAAAAAATCTTTATCTCCGTTTTAGTCCCCTAATTATAGAGTGAATCTTAAATAATTTCTCTCTGTTTTTACTTTTTAGTTTTTCTCCTCCCATTTAATGTTATGATGTCTCTGTTGCTTTAATTTCTTCGCTTTTTTTTTTGGTTCGTTTTCTTTTTGTGATCGCCTCTCTGTTTTTTTTTTTACATTATAAATAGAAGTAGGCATTTATACTTTATTTTTTCTAGATTTGTTAGGGTTCGTTTTACTTTTGCAGATTTCTATTATTTTGTACCATTTATATATACAGAGTAATATATATTACTCTTTTTGCATATATTTCATTTATTTATTAATCAGCAGTTTATTTATATATATTTACGTATTTGTATTCATTCTCTTTCATATTCTTTTTTTCGTGTAGCATTCTTTGCACTTTTCTTATTTTCTCTTCGCTGTTCTCAATTATGCTATTAATAACATTACAACCAAGAAAGGATTAAAAGGAACAAGATTGCAATGTTTCAGTTATCATTACAAAATTTTCTTAATATTTAGAAATTTTATATAAAAAAGTAGAAACATATATAAGTATATTATAAGTTTAATAAAAATTTATTTATTCATTATATTTTATTATAACTTAAAAATATAACACACCTAATTTTATTTTTATTGTAATAGTAATATAAATTGAAATGCAAATTAAGTCTTTATAAATCCCGTGTGATAGCCGGGATAAGAATAGCGCTACTATAGCCGTCGTAAGAGGAGACTGAAATGGGACGCAGAGTTTCGAGAATTTCGCTCTCTTAGGTTTCTTCCGGAATTTTGCTCCCGGTGAGGCGGGGGAGGTTGCCTTGAGAGAGCATTTTGAGTCTCTGGGGTGGGTGTTCTCCGGCGTGGCCCGTGAGGGGCCTTGTCAGTGGATGCTTTTCCCTGGAATATGAGCAGTTCTGCTCAGTGTTGGGGGGGGCGTCACTGAGTGGAACTACAGCTGAGTTGGACGGTCTTTACATTAAAAATTAAGACGGTCCTGGGAATCGTCTTAAATTTTAGACAGGGCTTTACTTACATACCAGCCCATGCATGTCGTACGAGGCGACTAAAATGGGTACCCAGGGCGGGAATTAGATGGCAATACTGTAGCCAATGAAGTTCTAACTGAAGCTCAGCTATTGCTGTTACCCTCCTGACTTGATCAGAGTTCAATAACACCCTACCCTTACATTGGCCTCTACAGATAACGGGGAATATGAAGAGCATTCTTGCTTCGCCCATCTAGCCAAAAAAAAAAGAAAAAAAAAAGTCTTTATTAGTTTCATATATATCAATGGGGCATATCACCCGAGTACCATTTCGATATTCCACTAAATCGTTTCCAATTATATTTTCTTTCTTTTCGTCATTTTATTAGGTTCGGATTTCCTACTGAATCTCTCCTTGGATTAGTTTACACATTATTCAGCCTTTTCATCTTAATGATTTATAAGACTAATAATATCATTCATTTATTATAACGCTAACTCTACTTAATCTGCGCAGTACAATTATTACAAATGAGAAGGTCTTAAAGGCATTTGTGCCATTTAAATTTATCAACACCATAAAGACATCTAACTGCTCTCCGAATGATATAAAATAGGCATTTTAGGACATATATAATACAGAAGACACATTAACGAGTGAATAACTACTTTTGCAAACAAGTTTTCTTGAAAATACCACAAATCACATCGCTATTCTAACAATCCCAATTAATAGAGCTTCGGAAGCATTGTCGGTTTTATGATAAATATATCCTCGTTCACAGACGTCACAAACTGTCCTCTTGAGCCGTGCAAGGACTGTACGGTCATTAATGAAATCTTCTAACAACACCCTAGGTTGCAAATCTCATGGACTGCTATTTAGCGAACTTATTGCACATAATCTTGCGTTAAGCTGTTTTCCTTTAGGCCTTGAAGCGAAATGCGGTGATGATGTGTGTGTGTGTGTGCGCGCGCGTCTTTGCTGTCTCTCGTCTCTCTCATCCATCTTTAGAAGAGACTGCTAGGTTGTTTTCCACTCACGTGTTCTTCCGCGCCTGTCATTTGCTTCACGGTTCGATTTATTTAGCACTTATTTGGCATCCTGTCTGTAAATAGAGGGAAATCGTGACCTTATCTTCAATTATTGTCTGGAGGTAAGTGGAAACGTTGACGATGAACGCAACCTAGAAAAATGAGGAAAAATTTTAGTCAGCTAAAGAGTTTTGAAGGATATAATGGCATTGATAAAAAAAAAAAAAAGAAGGTAGAAGAATGTGGTTAGGAATAACTTTGAGGAAAGAAAAAAAAAACAGAAACTGAAAATGACTAGGAAGAAAGAGAATGAGAGTGAGTGAGCGAGCGAGAGAGAGAGAAAGAAAGAAAGAGGGAGAAATTTCTATCAAAAATTTTAAAATATATGGACAAAAGAGTAAATTTTTCTATTATAAAAATAGCGCCACCGTGGCACAGTTACCAGGATGTGACATTTGCCCTTCGATAGAAAAACAGGGTTCGAATCCCGATTTTTATACAGGATTTTCAACTGAAAGTGAGTTTACCGGTCTCATACGGAGGGCAGAAGTTTTTCATTCCGCAAAACAGTTGCTTCGGCAGAAAACTATTAAATCAACTTTTCTCTGATAACTTAAAAAAAAAAGGAGGAGGGGATTTCTTTAAGCAGAACTAAGACCGGCACCTATAGGTAAAGACTAAAACCAACATTTTCCTTCTGTAGTGAGTAAAAATATTAGAATAAATCAGACAAATTGAAACAAGTCATATCTTTACTTCCGCTGATTGGGGGGGCATAAGTGAACAGAGGTCGAATCCTCCCCACTGTACCCTTCAGATAAATAGCATTTATATAATATTGTATTTCTTTTCCTGTTATTCTTTTACAAACAGATTATATAAATGTCCTGAGTTGGTTATAAGTGGATAAAGCTTTAGTTTTTCCCAAAAATATGCCTTGAATTTCATTGTATTGCTAACTCATGTATAATCCATGTAAAAGTCTTCATTATGTTGCTTAACGAAGGCCTAAAGTCATAAAAACTACATTTGATCTTCTTCAGAGGGGAAGAATTTGTACTATTTTGTCCCATTCGTGGAAATGATGTGCAGTAGATTTTCAACCTCGCGCGGGTAGATTTGACATTAAAAAAAAAAAAAGTCAGTCTAACACAGTAAATTTAAACAGAAGACTCGTCATTTGCTTTTTATTAAGCTAAACCAGTTCTGGGTGAATTGATTAGCTTTCAAAAACAAAAAAAAACTAGAAGTATGTCCATAATTCGCTATCACGCCAAATGCTTTGCTGGAAAAAAAAAATCTATGTCATGTAAAATCTCTGTTTAAGACCTACTAAGGTAATCTTTGTATGGAAAAGCCTCCAAGTTGTAACCAACATATACGGATTTTTAAAATATTAAGGCCAAAATACGATATCTGATATAAGATAACTATACTTCAGAGATGATTTATTTTTCACTGTGGAAGTATTAAGATTATATGAATAATAATAACGACAACAAGGCTAATCCCGGTACGTCTTTGAAAGCACGCACTATAAGATGATAAAGACGAAAAATGTAAATCTACCCATACAAAAGAAACACTGAACTCATTTGTAAATGGTATGAAAAATCATTTCAGACACTATAGTTTGTTCAATGGTGTAGTTAGCTAGTGGAATAACATCACTTTGTTCTGTCCAGGATAGGTTTGCCGTTACATCATTTATCTGGCTGGCAATGCAAAAGACATATAAGATCAATTTATGTAAACTATAAATTACTAAGTAAAAAAAAAACTGACATCGCTTTATTTTATTAATTTCATTTGATCTTTTAAACTAGAATGAATGACCAAAATGGAAACATATGCTTCAAAATAATTTAGGATATTTAATAATTAACATATAACTTGTATGCATTATTAAAGCATCTATTAAAAATAATAGCAAAATATGCTTAAAATTACTAAATAAAATGTGTTTTCTAAAATAATGAGAATGCAGGAAGTAACCCATTTTGATTTTTAAATATAGTATATACAATTCTTTAGCATACAATGCCAATGATGCCCTTGAATGAAGAGGGGAATCAAACCCATTATGATTTTTAAATATAGTATATACAATTTTTAAAGTATATTTAAAGTATATACAATTTTTAAGCATACAATGCCAACTATGGGCTTGAATGAGGAAGGGGTGATTAATAATATCCTTGGAGGGTAATGGATGGCAATGCTGTAGCCAATGAAGTTCTAACTGAGGCTCGGCTATTGCTGTTACCCTCCTGTCATGATAAGAGCTTTAATAACTCAATAACACCTTATCCATACACTGTCCTACAGATAACGGGGAAGATGAAAAGCATTCTTGCTTCGCCCCTTTAAGCCAGTCCTTATAAGGGCAATGATGGGCGAGAGCTGAATTGTCTGTTCTGTTGTTT
Source organism: Typopeltis vanoorti (assembly GCF_054136105.1). Classification (NCBI taxonomy): domain Eukaryota; kingdom Metazoa; phylum Arthropoda; class Arachnida; order Uropygi; family Thelyphonidae; genus Typopeltis; species Typopeltis vanoorti. The sequence continues at coordinate 115,967,467 of NC_143553.1, forward strand.
CGCCTATATCTTGTTTTTTTCGGATTTCAAGACTTCTCAACCTACCACCACTGAATACAGATCTTCCATAGTTATTCCTTATATATATACATGTACAGTGTCGAAAAAGATCGCAAACCTTCTTAGGCCTTTCAACATCCGAGTTGCGTTCAAACCTGTAAAGACTGTCCGCCACGTTTAAAGATCACCAAAAGATAGCAATGGCAAAATTAATGCTTTCTTCAAACACACTGGAGTGTACAACATCCCATGTGGCCACATCTCTTGTTTAGTATATAGTTTAGGCCACATCTCTTGTGGCTAAACTATACTATATAGGACAGACGTCGAGAAGCCTTGAAATCCGAAAAAAAAAGAACAAAAATATATAGATGATGCTAATAACAACAGAACAGACAATTCAGGTCTAGCCCATCATTTCGCGATGACAAACCACACTATTGAGTGTGATAGGAGCCTCCATGCCTTATCTAGAAGAAGACTTCCGTTGTAGAAACTTCAAGGAAGCCGTAGTAGTCCTCCGTTCTGGAAGAAATCTTAACAGAAACCAGGGAATGATAATAGCCGACATATGGAAAACCTTAATAAGATCACTCAGTTTGTTAGAATTTCATTTCGCTCATAACTACAGAACGTGCTACCACAACAGTGACTATTACAACACGCTCGATGCGTATAATGTTAGAGTCTGTTTCGATTTTTTAATTTATACGATAGTGTTACTCCATTTTCTCTGTACTAGCCACGAGTTTTCTCTTATCGTTATGAACCCTGAAGAAGCCGAACAGCTCAGTTGGCGAAACTTGTTGGCATTGTATGTTTATAAATCACTGGTCAATTAAAAATCAATATATTCAATTTAAATTATGTAATTGAGTGACCAAATATAATTTAACAATGAATATATAATTTATATTATTCGGAATTTGTGTTGCATTTTATGGAAAAAAATGAAAGTATTTTTAAATCTGCTGTTATTTTTATTCTCCTCTCATAAATGTAAAGTGCTTGACTCGTATTACTATAAACAAATGCTAGAAAATTGGCTACAGAGCGTTTTCGTTATTGGAAGATACATACGGGCACATTTTTTTCCAGTATTGTTGTGATGTAATAATACTCCATTTCTAACGCAAAATGGCGTTATAGTAGATAAAATGGACTTTTTGCAAAGTAAAAATTCTATACATTGTTAGCTTATACATATTTTAAAAGAATTCCAAAGCATACAGAACAAACAAAACAAATACGTATGGTAAATATATCGAGGAAGAATGCACAAAAGTAGAAACCCTTAGAGGGGGGAAAAGGGTATAAAATAATACTTGAACAGTAACGGATCAAAAAGACATGGGAAAGAAGATTTGAAAATGAAATAAAAGGTATGGAGAGCATCGAATAAAGTGTACAAAAAATCGGTGAGAATAGAGTAACGGGGGAAAAAAACTTTGAAGGAAAACAAAAACTATCTTAAGAAAGAGATTTAACAAAAATAGGGCTTGTAGAAAATAGAGAAGAAGTCATCGCACGTCGACTAAGGTGATAGATGAATTGGCGGTTTGGGAAGAAGAAAGGCGTCTCCCTTATCCTAATGCACGAGGGAGACATCTACAAAAGTCGGTGATTTACTTTTGATGCAAAAGATACCCAGATGATCTACATGTTATTTATTATGGAGAATGTGAAAGCTATTTATTCACATTGCACGTGATCTAAATAAACATTTTATAACTAAAACTGGCGATATTTTGGTGCTTTTCTGAAGAAGCAAGTCTCTAAGAAATTCTACACCCGATTGCATGCACAATAAAAAAAGAAGTGTTTTGGATCTATTCTACGCATATTGTTATTAGTATTGCATGGTGTATATCATATTGTTGTGGAGTGGCACGTTTTTGGCGTAAAAGCACGGCAGCTTAAGATTGACCGATGCATGTGTATTGCTTTTGCGGTATAACTTTAAGGAAAGATAATGGTGATACATGCAATCTACTGTTCAGTTTTGCGTATATTTATGTCGTTACTATAAAGCAGTTTGAAGTGTTCCTGTTGTTGTGTGTGTGTGTGTGTGTGTGTGTGTGTGTGTGTGTGTGTGTGTGTGTGTGTGTGTGTGTGTGTGTGTGTGTGTGTGTGAGAGAGAGAGAGAGAGAGAGAGAGAGAGAGAGAGAGAGAGAGAGAGATGACAAGCAATTCCTGTTACACTGAATCCCAAACTGAAGAGACTTATACCACACAAAAAAAAAACTTATTGGTGTTTTTTCTGATAATATTCATAAATGTACTGGATAAAATACTAAGATGATCGCGATAACCTAATCTAACAAGGGTGTCTTCAGCCTGTAGTCCATGAAACTATTTTGTTACGACTCATGCCTATATCCATTACTCGATACATGTCCTACTAAGAACAGATACTACACTCAGTTTTGCTCAAGAGGTGGCGCTACACTACAGAAATCATTCTTATAAAATTATGTGCTTTAAAAAAAGTAAATATAAAATTACGTACTTTTAAAACTAGTAAATTTGGTTAAATCTATGAACAGCTTTGAAAAAATGGCTTTTTGATAGCTTAATTGAATTAAATTCTTTGCTTTTTTCAAATTAATTAATGGACTTACCAAATCAAAAAAAATAGCTTTCTATTGAAAAGCCACCAGTATAACTTCGAATTCATATTCGCAATCTGTCACTTTATGTAAAATATCTTATAAATAAAGAAATGGTGTTTAATAATATAGCAAATTTTTAAAAATAAATTTAAATATTTATTAAAATTCTAAACATTTTAACAAATTCTATAAATAATACAAGTTATTTATTATATATAATGGCATGAAACTCTAGAAATGAGTCAGGTACATAATATAATATAATTTTACTAAAGTTTGAACTCAATTAATGTCTAAGTATATGAGCAGTAACATACAATTGGAGTATTTTTTCAATAATTTTTAAACGCAGCGTTGAATTGTGTAAAATAAATACCGAATAAAGAAATGGATTTTATTCTTGATATATATATATATATATATATATATATATATATCGTCTTTTACAATTTGTTTATGACTTATATTATCATTTCTACCGTTTACGTGAGTAGAAAGATTCTGTTATATGTGGAAAGGGAAAAGAAAAAGAAAAAAAAAACACACTCGGCTACTTCAATATCTTAGCCAATTGTTACTCTTGAGATTGTTTTCTCAAAGCCATTTATTCGAAGAAGTTTTTCGGGAAATGTGTCTCATAAGAACACTGGATCCATCACCTAAATTTATGCTTTAATACATACCACCTGCATCAAAAATATAATATTAACTTGGGTCAGCTAAGAACAACTGTTGATAACCTCGCAAGGAAGATATAGGAAAAGATAGCTACAGATGACCGCTCTGTGTAGCAAATATCAGTGTTTTCTGTGCGATAACAGATGTTCTTTTTTCCACGGTTAAAGTACAACGTGGCTGAAATTGCTCTTTCATATTTTATATCCTACAAATTAAATATCTGCTCAAATATTCTTTCTGTTGACTATTAGAACAATTCCCTGTGAGAGTAATGTTGAAGTGAGTCTTGGTTTATTATCTTAGTTTTTATTTTATTTTATTTTTCCCCCATACTATCTTATGATTCTGAGATTAGGAAGCACAATGATAGTGTTTAATTTCTTGTTTTGTTTTTTTTAATAAAATTAAAGAACTGATCAAAGATAATTATATAATAAAAATTATGTAATAAACAAGTTTTAGTTTGGAAATTGTTTTTGATAAAATATTTGTAGCAAAAATCCAAAACATGCATATTGTATTTGTATTTTGAATAGTTTCTTCGAAGTCAAATTTCATTTCTTTAGCCTTTTAAAGCTACGCTGATGATAAAAAAAAAAAATTTTTTTTGTTAAATTTTCTGCATTTTTTTATTCAATATTTAAATAGGATTAATAGTTTTCCAGTCTATTTTTGCATATTTCAAACATGGTTGGGGAAAGTACCAAGCTTGGTCTCTAGAATAGGTTTTGTACATTATTTATCTAACCCTTAGCTCTTGTGATAATAAACTATAGATTTTTTTCCATCTTACAATGGTAGGATTATCATAAAAAATGCAACCAAAACATGTTAAGATTCACAAGTCCTGCAGTCCAAGCAAAAACTTCTGAATGAAACATAATAATAACATTTAAAAAAAATTCAAAATCCAAATGTTTTAAACACTAAATATTTCGCATCTTTAGACATACGATTCCGGATAAGGGACGAAACTGCCAAACTATTCTCCAGATATGACTCCCAACCAACCTCCAGCCACTCGAGTTAGTGTGAGAGTTTTGTCTGTAATTTTAATTTAAAATAAGAAATCTCTGTGATAAATTATAAAGTTGCATGATCAATACGAACAATAGCGCATGAAATTGAAGAAACCAGAAGCGTACATTTTTTTATATTCAGTAAGAGAAAGTGAAAACTGAGTTTCAGGAGGGAGGATGTGACTCAGCGTGTGACTCAATGCGTCTATGAAGCAGACATTAAATAAACAAGTTCATGAATGTTGTTAAGAACAATTTGTGTTGCAATGATCATGGATGTAATGCGATATAATCAACCACTCCTTTCCTCCAACATTCTAGATCAATAGACTAATGTTTATATTGGCGTAGAGATAACTTTTGCCAGTATGTTTAATAGGAGGGATATGTCTACACAATGTACTCGTTGTTAAACAAACATTTCCTAATCCTGTGGTCTCCTCTCTTTTGAGAGGGTTGCAGCTAATTACTAGGGAGATATGACGTGAAGTGGTTCCAGTTGCCTTCCTTACCATAAGTATTTATGACTGTAGACATGTCTGTTCACGGGACTGGTCTGCTCTGAGGGATGAAAAACCCGAGTTTTCGGAAGAAAAAACCCCCTACCCTTGTATGAGACTGGTTAACTCATCTTTTCGAAAGAGACCAAATAAAGGTTTTCTACATCGGTGACGGGAATCGAACTCTGGTCTTTCCGACCAAAGAGCTTCGTCTATACTGGCTGAGCTACGGAGGCTCAAACAAACATTTATTTAACAAAAATGCATTTACAGACCTTTAATATAATCGCCATTTCCTTATCACCTGTCTAATGTTTGGATAAGTTTTATATGTCTGTTAGCAAACTTTTTTTGTTGATATGTTTGGTACTATAGGTCGTTTCAGCAGAAACCTCGTCAATTGCGACGAAACATTTCCCAAGGAGTGGTTGTTTCAACTTAGGGAAAAGTTCGAAGTCTGCTGAGTTTGTGTGAGGATTGTAAAGGACAAAAGGATATGCAAATACTGTATTTGCATTTTTTTTCTTGCTAAGCGTGTCATTTGAATGTAACGTTGCATTTTGTATTTACTTTGATGAGTACTGACAAATTAATCATAGTTTAGATTGCTTTCGTTGATTATCATAATAGTTTAACGTCCAAATTTCCGCAGTGACGTACAGTGTGACTTCTTTGTAGACGGACTGCTCTTGCATAAATTTTTTGCCCCCCCCCCCTTTTTTTTTTTTTGAAAAAGGCCAAAATCTTCATTTATTCACCCTTTACAGTCTCACACGAATTCTCCAAACTTCAAGTTATTCCCTAAGTTGAAACTACCCTTTAGATACTTTTCATTACCAACTAACATTGTTTCAATTTTAAAAAAATCCAAACATTGCTTCATTTTTAAATCAAAGAAAAAGATTATTAAGGAAACCAAACGTCGTTAGTATCATCCTACATTGCCTTAATGTCGTCTTGGTCTTAAAGTATTAGTAAGCCTTTGCGTCAATTTTTTTTTTTTTTTATTCCTCTAGGATTTTCACTGGATCTTATTTTAGCAGTTTTTCCCTTTTTTATAAATACAAATAGAATTTGAAAATAACAAAAAAAACATTAATATTGCTCTGCTGTCGTAAAGAAGTTCATATCCTGTGTGTATGTCAGAGACTGCTCTTGTGCATACATTCTCTTCGCTTCTAAGTTAATTAGAGAAGGAATGTGTCTACTAGTTGATAACTTTAAAATAGAATAAAATAATAAAAACATTATATTTTGAATAGAAACTGTTTGGAGATCAAAATGAAGCATTCCTTTATAATTGAATATTTGATATTCAAATTAATTAACGTTGAAAATAGGAATTTGCGATGATAATTAATTTGACAGTTCGAGAAAATTTCATCTGTCTACGTAGATCATATTTCTAAAGTGAAATATATATATATAAAGCTCTTCTTCATAGCATTTTATTATAGCCTCTAGCAGCAGATGATCCAGATGCAACTGATTCCTGCTGTCTTTTATTACTATTATTTTTTTTTATGCCACCCCCACGCACGAGAGACTGTAAAACTTTCAGCAGATCAATGCCATATGTAGGCAAGTAGTCAAGAAAAGAAGAAGAAGGAACCTGTTGATATGAAATAATCCCATTAAAAAACTGTGAGCTATTAGTCAATATATAGCTGACGAAAGAGACTTGATATAAGGGTATAATGATCTGCATTATTCACAGGTCCTTTAGGCCCACCTGCCTAGGTTGGCCTTCGTACCATAATTTTAGGTTAAGATGGCTATTGTTATGTCTAAATGTAGGTTTTTGTGTGTGAATTAGGAGTCTTTTAGTGGCCAGTTTGCCTGGTTTTGAACCCGGGTTTTTCAATCAAAGGCTTCGTCGACAGTGAACAAGCTACAGTGGTACTGTATTACTTGCCTTACCAATGCAATTAAGGATATTTCAGATCAACTAAAATATCCATATATATATATATATATATATATATATATATATATACAAGGTGGTTCAAAATTCCAGTTACAAACTTTGAAGGGAGTTAGAGAACATCAAAATCAACCATATTCATATAGGAAAGCATGACCGGAAACGCCACCCGTAAGTGATAGGTGGCGCTGTTCGCCAGCGCTGCAGGTGAGCAATTGGGGCTTCCTCATTCAAGCTTTCTACGTCGTACGAACATGCGTCGTTTTACGAACGCTGAGAGGGCAGATATGCACCTCGTTTACCATATTATGTATCCAACTACTATTGAACTGTTCAGTTACGCCTAATAACGTTTTTTACACTACTTACTACCTTGTGTTATTTCTGGATCTTTGTGTCCCTGTTAGTGCCTTCCGGTGGCGTTTCCGGTCATATATATATATATATATATGTATATATATATATATATATATATGTATGTATGACCGGAAATATATTCTATTAATATAATATATATATATATATGTATGACCGGAAATATATTCTATTAATATAATATATATATATATATGTATGACCGGAAATATATTCTATTAATATAATATATATATATATATATATATATATATATATAGTTATATTATATTATATTATATTATATTATATTATATTATATTATATATATAAGCTCCTATTAATTTATGAATACAACAAGAGCCGTCATTCTTAATCTTGTAGAACTCTTCACCACCTAACTCTCAGAACACTTCCGTACCGTATGAATCCCACTTCCGGTCGTGTTTATGTCAACCAATTTCCTATTCATCTCACTAAGTGAACATCAATATCCATTTGAAACACTGCAATCAAGAGAGTCCTAAGTGGAAAACTATCAGAGGATTTGCGCAAACTCAGATAAATTACGTCATAGCCATTACTATAATCTAATTCTGTGGATATTAACAGTGGTTGTTTCTCTCCTACCCAGATATCAATTTTTGAGAAAATATTCAAAAGATTAATATAAGAAATAATTAAATTAATTACTATATTAAATTAAATATAGTAATTGAACAATTTTATTACGTTAAATGGTCGTTTCTCCTTATTGAGAGCATCGGCTCTTATCACTGCTATCCTTTGACGTCGAAATAATAGCAGAGATCTCCCATGCCACATAGAAGTAATTTTTCTCTCTTCTTTCGTTTCCGGGGAAAGAAGAGAGTTTCTCTCTTCGGTATCTTCACATGTGACAGTGTTCTCCTCTTGAAATTTTAAATACTAACATTGAGAATAGAGAGCATATTTTTTTTTTGTCTTGCTTTCCCCCCCCCCCTCTCTGAAGAGAGTTGAAAGAGCAATAAACAATAAGTCGGCAATCATAACAGATGGCAAACATTGATCGTTCGCCACCGTGGTTGGTAACTTCAGCCAATCTAAATCACCAGCTTACTGAGGGTAAATGTTCCTAGAGGAAACAGTTCGTAATTTACTCGAGGCTTTGTTTGTTAAAGGTTTATGCACAGCTTCGAGCGTCTGTTCGAAGCGGAAGAATTGGAATACGAAATAAGTTTTCATGAGCGAAAAAAAAAAAAAAAGGATTTTGACAACAAAAAAAAATTCTTCTTTCTTTTATTCCGACGAATTTCTCCTCATTCAGGAATACAATCAAAGTTATTAATAGCTGATCATAATAACGAAAGGGAAATAGTCAGGTATTTTTATATTTATTTATTTATTCCGTTCTAGTTGGGTTTCACGTTATCATTAGAATAATGGAAGAAAGCAAAACTAAAATGAATGAATAAAAGAATATCTATCGTTAATATTATAAATAAAAGATAGATAAAATCCCTAAGAGAGAGAGAGAGAGAGAGAGAGAGAGTTCGGAAAAAGAAACATAGATGAAGAAAGACAGAATGAATAAATAATAAAAAAAAGCGCTGAAGAAACAAGGATCTTAAGAAAACAAATAGAACTAGAAGAAAAATATCAGAAATAAAATGAAAGAGAAACAAAAAGATAAGAGATAGCAAGGAAAAGAAACAGAAAGACAGAGTAAAGATAATAAATGGATATTGAAAATAAACTTAGTTAATGAGCTAGACAACGATAACAGATGAATTATGAGAAGCGTAAAAAAGAAAGAAAAAGAGCCAGAGAACGTGAAGAAGAAAAAGAAGAAAATGGAGAACGAGAGAAATCTATATAAATAGGAAAAAAAAGTAATAAACGTAACCACCATCGAATCGATAGATAAGATGATATTTTGATATAGTGTACAATTTTTTTTAAAATATTGATTTTTTCCAATTAGTCACTCACGTGACAAGTCACGTTAGACCAAAATATTTTCCTGCTCCACTAACAATTACAAATTTTTGAAACATATATGTACATTGTTACATTAATGTATTACTATAGTTAAGAATATATAAGTTTCAAAAATAAATGTCTGACTCCGTTTTTATTTATTTTTTTATTCTGTCAAATACGTGATTATCTGATTCTTCTTAAACATTTCTTTTCTTTTCTTTTATTCGTCCTATTTTTTTCTCACTATCACCTCGTGTAACGTGGTGATTGCGAATGAGTTTAGTTGGTTGGAATTACTACGGAAAAAATTAAGGCTATGAGGCAGTTTGCATTATATGTTTTTAATTGTGTCTGTTTTGAGCATGAAAACCTAAAGTTTCCAGGAGGAAAAAAACAAAACAACAAAACACTGTCATTTCCAGATGAAGCTGGCAGAGCTCACCTTCAGTTGAAAAGTCCAAATATTACACAGGACTCGAGCCTAGATCTTTTCACCTGAAAATTACCGTAAATACACTAGGATCACAGGCAGTGTTTCAATATTTTGTTCCAAAGTAGTTGTTAAGCTTCGTTTATTGAATTAAGTTGTTAGAATTCTTACTTCTTCCTTATTTTAAGATACAGTATGCGGGACACTTTAACTTGACATTGCACAAAGTCGCTGCATTCAAGAACTACTACAAAAACCCGATATTCTAGAAAATACGAAATGTATTTCGCAAATAATTAATTCCCCGTTATATTTATAGACTGATTTACATTATTTCAAACGGCATGTTTACAGTGGATGTATAGAAGTATGTGCATTTGCAAAAGTTAAATAACAAATAAAGAGTAGAAAATATTTACTAGAGGAGAGATTTAAACCAAAGAAAACGTAAAAGCAGACTAATAAATAGAAAAGAAGAAAAAAACCGATATAAAAATTAGAAAAGAACAAAAATTGAATTTTAAATCTTAGCTGAAACAGATTGGACGAAAGATATACCAAGAAAGATAAAAAGAAAAATAAGTAACGCGGGTGATGATCTTCACGTGGATTAAACCCAATTTGTATTTTATTTAAAAATAATAATATTTTCTTGGCCCTTTTTTTTTTTTTTTTTAAGTATTCTCTGACTTTTGTAGAACTTCGAATTTTGAGACGAATACATCTCGGATTTCACGCTTTTGTACGTAATGCATTTTCGAGAAGAAATAAAATATCCAAAGAATGGTATGGTAAACACGTCTAAGTGAGAAAAGTCCGAGAAACAACATTGTGCAACCAGTCATACGATCTACAACACATAACCGATGAAAGAAATATAATACTGGTAGCTTTTGTCAGCTTACAGGATTAAGGTTCAAATTCTGCGTAGAATTTCTTTGCCGGTTGAAATCCTATCAATGTCCTTTAAGAAATGCGACCTTCTGCAACAATTTTAAGAGATCAAGAACTGGTCCATCTCGCAATAGTTCGCAGTAATTCACATAGGAATATTGAAGTACACCAAAATCGTGTTGTTCTTGTTTTGTCTCAACTTTTCACCTGTGAAGATTTAGGGCATTTCTCTGTTTATAGTTTTGATGCTTTTATTTATTTATTTTTTTTTGCACGCTGAGTGAAGTGGATGAAACTAAGTTGCTTTCTTTATGAAATAGTGTAACGAAAGTGATATTATGCCTTGGGAGCAAACACTAAATGCATCGCAGTGACTCATTTCGCTTACTTCAATTACCATTTCTAGGAACTGGCATTGCACTAGTTGACCTCATGCAGGAAATAAACTCACATAGAACTCGTGAGTAACCAACACACACACACACACACACACACACACACACACACACACACACACACACACACACACACACACACACACACACACACACACACACACACACACACACACACACACACACACACACACACACACACACAAAATGAAACAGTCTGCATAGAAATGAAACAACTTTTCGTTGATGAATGATAAAAGAGGAACATTCACACAGTTCAAAGTTAGTATTCTCAAGTATATGAAAAACATCTGCTTATATACACCATCCCTGGTCACAGCTATCTCTTAACGTACTTGGATTTCTCTTATGAGGATAATCATTAAAAAAAAAAAAATAGAATCTCTCTGAAACACATTATATAAAATAAATATAGCAGGTCAATATCTAATCGGATATGTTTATAAATATTCAGATGGTTGACTGATTGATTAACATATTCAACAAGATACTCGTCGTAGCCGAGGATGTTTGAGATTGTCTTTAGGTAGGAGATGAATTTCACCGGCTGGTGTGATTGCGGTCAGGATTTCCGTATTATATAAAAAATAAGTTAAAAATATATAAAATTAATAAAGAATAAAAAAGTACTTAGTGCACCGATGATGATAACATTCCATACATTTATAACATATTTTGAATGGAGATCGCATAGTATAAAAAAATTATAAGGCTAAAACTACTAAGTTCATTTTGTAGTTTAAAAAAAATCATATTTGACGTTCGTAGATGCCGTATGGTCATTCCCGTATTGTGAGGATGGGTATGTAAATGCTTTTAGATGGATGATGATTTTCACCACTAGATGTGATACGGCCACTTAGTTATTAAAGGGTTGAAATGACTTAAAAAGTTTTATGTTAGTGCTCGTTAGAACAGGATTCTGTGATTTCTTATAATCCTCAGTTTATCCATAGTATTGATATACGATTAATTTTTCACCCTTTCGTGAGTGGTGTTAGGAAAAGTAACTTATATTCCCACGTGTGTTAACCTAATACAATCGTATTCTTCCTATCAATCTTCACGACGCAAGCGCAAATTGTCTATCGGTAATGTTCTCTATTAGGCGAAGTCAATTTATAGAGTTACACTGTTGAGAATGTTACGAACTAAACTTTTTCTTTTCATAATATTAAAGTGTTTTTATGATATTTCATTGCATGAATAATACGATCATAATACAATATAAATCTCAAAACACGATTTTTACATTTTATTGTGGTTTGACTGCGCGCAGCTGATCAAAAAAGACTCGTTTTTGTAGGATTGGTGTCTTTCGTGAAGCGGAATTATTTTATTTATTTAGCAGTACAAATAATTGTCAAAACAATTATCACTTAAAAGAGAAATATAATTTGCAAATGTATATTTGCAAATTACTATTCATAAATAAGCAAAAGAAATTATTTGGACGGCATTTGATATAAGAAGTAGGTAACGTGTCGAGATTCGGATTTTAAATCATTTATTTTCTCATTAAATAAACCAAAAATGATATAAAGAAACCAATAATCTTTTATGTACCAGTGTCGGACTACGAAGATGAAAACAAAAAAGTAAAGAAGGAATATTGAAACGAAGAATGAAATAAAAATAAATAAATACGACAAAATAATAAAAGATAATTTGAGATAAAATAAATAAATAGAATTCCGTGTGATGATACAGTGTTTCCCCTTTTTTACGGAAGTTCACGGTACCATCTATTCCCCCCCCCCCTCTCAAATTTTATCGGGGCTCCGGAACCGGCATAGGCTGATGAATCAGACCTATGGCTGGGTTAGTATTCCTGACTGTAATCCATGTGTGTCCTCGGACCGGTTTGCCTGCTTGCGGGATGAAAAACACCAGATAAACTGGCGGAAAAACCCTGCTGTCCACCCACGCCCAAGACCTGGCTATGGCTGAGGAAGATCCTTGAACTCCTCACGTCGTTCACGGGAATCGAACCTAGGACACTCCTTCCCCAGGCGAATATATGGTTGCGAAGCGCAAAGAAACTAGGCTAACCGCGCGGAATTTGAGATAAGGATATTCGAATGAGAAAAAATTATTTAAATAATAAATAATTATAAATTTCTCATTGTTACATACCCATTAGTTTAACATAAAAGCTTACATCTTTAAACAACTCAATATCTTCTATTTATATGTCATGGTGATACCACATTCATCATCATCTTTGTGGATATCTCTATACTTATTAATCAACGGTGTTACTGAACTCGTACAGCTTCAAGTCCACCTGCATGGCGAATCCAATAAGGTCTATTCGCAAAATACATTTTGCAAATATGCATTTTTTAACCTTCTATCCTGCTGAAATTTTGGTTTTTGTTATCAAAATACATGAATCTTTTTAAAGAAATGCTAGCATGAACAGTTTATATATAAAAAATAAAATTATGTGTAAAATTCATTAACAAGTTTTTGTACTTGAACATACGATTATAACACGCAATATCACACACACTTGAAAATCAATCATACAGACATGTAACAATTACACATCCTTATCAGGACTGGCTTAAAGGGGCGAAGGAAGAATGCTTTTCATCTTCCCCGTTATCTGTAGAGGACAGTGTAGGGATAAGGTGTTATTGAGCTATTAAAGCTCTGATCATGGCAGGAGGGTAACAGCAATAGCCGAGCCTCAATTAGAACTTCATTAGCTACAGCATTGCCATCCATTACTCTCCAAGGGTATTGGATTGAAAATCAATCACCGACTATGTAAGTAAAGGTGACATCTCAAAAATACGGACGACCTCTAGGCCACTCCATAGTGGGCGAAAGACCGTCCTAATCTCAGCGTTGGTTCCACTCAATGACGGGCTCCCCGACCACTGAGCAGAACCGCTCACATTCCGAGGAAAATAATTCACCGGCAAGTACCCCTCAGCGGGCCGTGCCGGAGAACACTTTCCCCGGAGACTCAAAGTGCCCCCTTAGGGCAAAACCTAAGAGAGCGAACTCATTAACCCAGGATAACAGCAACAGCCGAACCTCAGTTAAACTTCATTGGTTCAGCATTGCCATCCGTTACTCTATATGGGCATCTCATATAAAATCAATCACCGCATCTTACGGTCGATTGATTCTCATCTTCTACAATTCCACTTCAATTATACACAGACATATAACATAATTATATATAGAAAATTTTATTAAAATAAAAAATGGTGTTTAAAAATGACATCTTTTTTTTTAATTTGAAACAAATTTTACTTTTAAATAACATTTCATATTTTAATTTAATTTAATTTAATTTTTTTAAATAAATTTAATTTGACACTAAAATACAGATTATAAATTTGGATGATTTCCACGTTTTAAAGAATACCTAAAACCTTTGGAGTACTACAGTGTTCTGATTTCGCGAAAAATTGCAAATATTTTGTGTTTATTTTTTATTGTAATCTTTGACCTGAAATGCATCTCTATTTAGAGGACATTCTCCCATCTCGTCTCTTCTATAAGATGGAGTGCAGTGCTTAACGAGAAAAGAATTCTATCTGGAAACTCTCTTTACCCTAACTTGCCTAATAACGTCTTGTCTTATAGCATATCCTCTCTCTCAACCGAGAAGATGTTTATAGTCATCTTCCCCGCTGGCAGCCCACTAAAAGAGCAATTCTTTAGAGAAATCCACGTCTAAATGGTTTTGCGTCTAAACGCACGTCACTGCTAGCTTCAGGGAGAAGAGTAAATGTGAGATTAAGGTGAACTGGGTAAGACTCAGACAGCAATACGGTTATGGATTAATAAATGTAGCTTCTTACTGCACTTCTCTCATAACGTCGGGATTTGCCAGTTCAGAGATTATTTGGCTTTCATGTTGTTTATGCGTGCTTCTTTGCAAATACTTTCAGTCTTTTAATCACTCCCATCAAGAGCTTTTTTTTTTTTAGGAAGCCAATTTGATGTTAGCGTACAGATTTTTCATAAGCTACTTAAACATTTTTGCTGTAATGGGAAAGACGTGCACTTATTCCATTCTTCTTTCTCCTACTTTGGTTTTTATTGGCAAATATATTCTTGGCAATGAAATATGTGCATTTTCCACCATCTGGTTTGATAGAATGTTTCAAATGCTGCTACAAGAAGTCTTCATCAAGTCAATTAAATGGTATAAATGCATTAGCCCTTGTATTACTGGACAGTAGAACACATCGCTCTCTCTCTTCAACTCCTTTTAACTTTAATTCCTTCTTTTTTTTTCTTCTTGTTTTCAAGTTAGGCATGTTTAGAATTGTGCAAACATGTCTGCAACCTATTCTGAAGCCAAACGATATTTGATTGCCAGCTTGGCATTCTTCCAGACTTTCATTCTTCAGTGCATTGTACTTTGAAGTCTAGACGTACCTGAGAATGTATAACTAAAGGTAGATGTTACTGCATTAAAATAGACGAAAATTCATGTAGAAAAGAATGTACACTGGAAGTACTCACAATATACCTTCTTGTCTATTTTAATTTGAGACCCTGTCGTGTCAGAACAGTCCAGAAACCTATAATAATTCTCATTTTGTCTGAGTGCGTGATAAAAACACAAGCGAGAAACTTTTGTTTTATTTGGTTACGGAAACAAAAATACAGGATGAGAAAAACTGGAAAAGAAAGAAAGAAAGAGATGAGATAACGAAAGAGAAAGAAAAATAGATGAAATGAGTGAGTGAGAAAGAGAGAGAGAGAGAGAGAGAGAGAGAGAGAGAAAGAGGATAATAATAATAATAATAAGAGGAAATAGATAAGAAAAAAATCAAAACAAAGCCCACTAAAAGAGTGGGCTTTGTTTGTGATTTAATAGCATTATGGCTGTCAAATCTATTCACCGGAGAGTTCGTCTGTTAAGAAAAATTCCAAGTTTCCACCTACGTCTAACTGATTAACTCATATTCATCTGAAAAGCTTCTAAAATTTTCTCGCATCCTTGATAGATAAAAGACTGAAGTTAGAGAGAAAGAAATGAGAAAAATAAAAGTGAATATAATACATAGATAAAAAAAAGCAGAAGGAAAAAGTCAGACAGCTGAAGAGAGAGAAAAAATGGGAGAAAACCTTTCTGAATTCACAAACCTGTTTTATTAGAGTAAAATCTATAATTAATTTCTGTTGGTGATCAGGAGACACTTAGTGGAAGAAATGGATTATGTTTAAGATAATCAACACATTTGGAAAGGGCTAATTCACTGGTGAACTATTTAGTATAAGGGGCGGGATGGATGAGGATTTTCGATCGCAGTCCATTTGAAATCTTTCTCTCAGAATTTATAATTCCTTCCTTCCTGTTGTCTTATACCTAATCGTTTACTTCCAAATTTTGTTTTCCCTCCAATTATCAAAAATGCGACAACAAATCATTAGAATTTGGAATCTTCGATGCAAATTTAAGCTTTTATACAACATCTTTGCCGTGATTGACATTTAAATTTAAATATTTGCATTGAAAATATGTTCTCAGATGGAAGGCTCTGACTGATAAAATAAACTTACTTGAAGTTACTTCGAGTCATTCTGACGTATCGTAAGGAAATGTATCATAATACAAAAAAATAAAGCTAAGTTATAGGAAGCATAAGAAGCGACTGAAAAATAATCATTACTAACACACCATACAACTTTCATCATAATTTATATAGACGATGTTGGAGAAAATCTATAATTACAACCCCCCCCCAAAAAAAAAACTAGTGTACTTTAACTTTTGGAAAGACAGTGTATAAGAAATAATAAACTGTTATATATCACCAAACAGAGCAAATTAAGTTTAGTGATGATCTCATAAGTGGGAAAGATATTTTGCATAGAGACATCACGGCATTACTCCCGCCATCCAATCTCTGCATTCTTTCCAAATACAATACTTATCTCTGTGTGTGACAGCGGAATGGAATTAAATTTTGGAGCTTTCCGCTTATCTTTATTTTACTAATCTATTTATCCTGAGGCCTGTCGCTGCTCCACGCTCGTGTACGTCTCTACTCTTACTACATTGTAGAGATGCCTTCTCTATTTCTTTAGACTACTCTTTCAGTAGGGTTAATGTCATCCGCAGGGTTCCCGTGACGTATCTTTCTCCGTTTAATAAATTGATCCCTTCACTTCCACCC
Source organism: Typopeltis vanoorti (assembly GCF_054136105.1). Taxonomy (NCBI): domain Eukaryota; kingdom Metazoa; phylum Arthropoda; class Arachnida; order Uropygi; family Thelyphonidae; genus Typopeltis; species Typopeltis vanoorti. The sequence continues at coordinate 115,984,411 of NC_143553.1, forward strand.
ACTGGTCTTGACGTCATCTTTTTCTAAGACAAACGTCAAAGATTTGTTGAAGCTTCGTTTTTAACTGATCTGAAAGTTCAAAAGGAAAACTTACTCCGTTAAATCATTACCTGTTGCTTTCGATATGCCTAGAAGGAATAGAAGAAACGACTGAATAAAAAAAACAAACAAAAAAACTTGAATATTTATCTTTCGGTGAATATTTATTCGACTGAAAACCTACATATTACTATTAACTATTATTTAATCCTTCATATTAGTTAGTTAATACTACATATTAACTATTATTAGAAGAAAAACTTATTTATAAATGTAAAAGTATTTTCATAAATAAATTATTATAATTTATTCTCATTTATAATAATAAATGAACAAAAATTACTTATACATTTCTATCAATTACGCGTGTAATTTATTGCATACTATCTAGATATAAAGCATTCGCTAAAACACCCACAACTTTTATTCTTAGTCAAACTATTTAGAGTGATTCAAGGTTTATACCCTTGGAGTGGGGAGTGATGCTCAATCCAATACCCTTGGAGGGTAATGGATGGCAATGCTGTAGCTAATGAAGTTCTAACTGAAGTTAGGCTATTGCTGTTACCCTCCTGCCATGATCAGAGCTTCAATTGCTCAATAACACTTTACCATACACTGTCCTCTACAGATAGCGGGGAAGATGAAAAGCATTCTTGCTTCGCCCCTTTAAGCCAGTCCTTATAAGGACTATAATACCCTTGGATAATACCCTTGGAGGGTATTAGATGGCAATGCTGTAGCCAATAAAGTCCTAACTGAGGCTCGGCTATTGCTGCTAGAGCCTTTTAGCTCAATAACACTCCATCCACACAGATTTTCTTCATTCAGATGACGGGATAAAGAGTCAAGGACTCAGTCCATCGCCCAGTTCTTTTTAGAACTTTAGAACCGTTACAACCCAATTGTCTTAATGACAGTTTTTGCTTGTTCTTTGACTTTATATCATATTTCATTGTGAAATTTAAACTATCGGCAGTAGTCTGGTGACAAGAATAAGAGATATAATCACTAGACGCTGCCATATTTGGAATTAGGTGATTCTTTACTGTGAACATTATATTACTTTGCCAGATAAAGGAAAGTACTGTTGCTGTAATAGTGATTTTAAAACCTAATTTAGATGCTTTTTTTTCTAGCTGGAGGAATTTCAAACAACAATCGAAATTCAAAAATAATATGTACGTATAGATAGATTATTAAGACACTTTCAAAATTTGTAAATGGCATTGTTTAAATTCCCCCCCCCCCAACAAACGTATTTTTTAGTCATTCATTGCAGAAATGCCCCCCCCCCCCTCTCTTTAGCTACATCCTTTGGAAGATGTGGACTCTTCCAAAGTATGTGCGATCCTAATAACTCCATCTATGGAATCTCTCAACTGGTAACATATATAATTTCCAGCTTCGTTTTACTGAACTGCTTCCAGGAGATTCAACGTACATTGAATACTCTTTTTATGTATGTTTTAGATGGTCAATGACCTTTTCATCCAGGACAGTTGTTTACAACAGTAATTCTCTTTCAAAATGGACTTCTGATCATGTTTGTTTTTCAAATATGAATGTGCTCATTGGCTATTTGTTTAATCCTCATTTATGATCTACGATTTTTTTTCAGTACTTTTACGGAGTACGTTGGATGTCTGTTTGCTTACAGTTAGGATATAATGGAATCGCAACACATCTTTAGGGCTGTTTATAATGGTTGGTCCTGAACGTAATCAATACTATAAATATTTGAACACTCAGCTATCAAGAGATGTTTGTTGAAATTTTTAGCAGGTTGGGATCAATGACTCAGTGAATGTTTTAGCGTAGAGCAATCAAATGATACCTGGTGAATAGTTGAATACTTTGAGGTAGTACAACATACAAATTATATCTGCATATTTAAGGATCGACTGATGAACTTGATATTTGTTATGCAATGTTCATTGCGATATTTTCGCTTTGTTACTTGACTGTCAAAGCCATATATAAATGACTTGACATTTTCTGTACGTTTTATATTAAAATATTTTCACTACATGGCGCTAGTATCGATGATACTAATATGAAAGATGTTGTTTTAATGTATTTATTATTATTATTTCGTTTCGTACAGAAACCTGTAGGTAATTGCTTCATTAATTTTAAATAACTAACAAGCAATTTATTTAGAATGTAATACGAATATCTTTTCAAAATGATAGTCACGTTTTCAAAAGCCATATGATAACAATCGAAATTGAAATAATGATGAAACTTACATGATTATCTCTATTTTTTAAATATAATTATTTTTAAATTTAAAAAGGAAGTTTATTATTGAAGATGCAGAACTGAAATTTTTGTCGTTAAATACAATATTTATGTCTTTAATTTTTCATTTCGTAATATTGCCTGAGGTAAGTCGATAAGTGAGTCTTGTCAAATTTATTTCAATTTATATAACCGAATATACTTACAAACGAAATAAAAACGAATGTATTTGATATTTAATCTTAACTATTGGATCATAAATTTATTAAATGATGAGAAAGATGGTTAATGTTCCTCGTTTGCAGAATTATTCACATTAATCACCACTGCATCAGTTTCACCTGCATTTGGAGCATCCATCCGCAGTGTACCTTGTCCAAAAAAGCAAACACTCTTTTGTAGAGAATAAGAAAGGGCTAAATAAAATGTTTTGACTTGCCGTCGGCTGAAAATCCATCCATCAGTCAATCCCTTCTTCACATGCCTATCAATGTTACAGCCCAGCAACTGCGCCAACTCGACCTCAAGTTGCGGCCCATAGCGAACGAGTGGCTAAAGATTCGTAAAGAACGCTATTTCCATGTCTTTCACTCCCACCGTCATGATATTAGCGTTCCATGGATGATTTATGGACTTATGAACAAGAAAGAAAAAAAAAAACTGGAGGGGGGAGGAGAGTAAAAAATCCCCAAGTCACTTCACTTCGCTTCTCCATCTGATGAACTTCGCGTTCAGCTTCTGCCTGCTTCGTAGTCAACCTCTTATAATCCCTCGTTTTCTGGCGTTTTATGTTCGATAAAAAGCGTCCCCTATATCTGATTAAAGAAAGGATCGAGAAAGCAACTTTCTTCAAAGACAGAATTCTTCGATGTCACCAAATCACATAGGCCATAAACTCTCTCTCTTTCTCTCTTCACATACACACCCGTACAAAACCATTAGGTCATCATTTTGTCGGACTTGTATAAAATATGGAGACTCACGTACTTTTCACTTTCGTCCTTTAGTAAATGAGCACTTTACTCATTTATGATTTGTTTACTGTGCAGTCTTTACGATGTACAAGCATCTTAGATATGCTATCAAGAAAGAGGGGGGGGATGCAATTATGGCGAAAACTGTGTTCAATGACACAGCTTTTATGAATGTCATTACATAAATGGAAGAATTTCATCTAACTTTGCCATAAAATGTTCGCTATGACACACTCCAGGGCAACTGTGTACTTCATTTGTGTTATATGAAGTGCTAAATTGTGTGAGGGGAGGAGGGGGTGTTAGTAAAAATGAAATTGAAACAAGGTAGTTTAAGATAAGATAATGTTTCCTAAAAGAAGTTCGACTAGCTTTAGTCTACAAGATACATTACGTCACTGCATTAAACATTAGTTATCGAATTACATCAAATATCGTACTATATATTTCACTCAATACCTTCCTAGGAGAATGCGCATAAATCGAAGACCACACTTCCTTATTGGGGACTCTGATGACACTCGTGGGTCTTGTTTCCATATTTATTGGCATTCAGATGAAAATAAGTCTTTAGCTTCAACGATGTTTTGAAACTAAACACAAGGCTTGGCTTTATGAAATCAATGTTCTGGACCTTTTAAATAGATTTATTTTTGATATGTTTCTACTTTTAAAAATTTAAAGGTAGAGATAGAGATAAAGAAAAGAAGTGGACCGAAGTGAAAATTTAAATATAAAGAAAAGAAGTGAATTTAAAATAAAATAAACCAAATAAGATAAACCAAAGAAGACCGAAGTTAATATAATATATTCACCTCTTTCTTATTATGTTATCAATAAGAACTATATAAAAAAATTAAAGGTGTATATAATAAGTATTTCATAATAAATAGTTAATTTTAAAAATTAGATAATAATAAGAAAAATTTTAATCAATAATTTAAAATATTTTATAAAATAATATGAATTTTTAAACAAGAGCGAAACTATGCATGAAAAATAATGAAAATAATTCAGTTTTCAAAGAATAACAACCAACCGTCGTTAGCTTATTTAGAATATTTAATTAAATCAATTGAAGTTTTGTACCAAAAAAGGACGTGAAAAACGTGCACAATGATGTATTTGAAAAATATGCTATTTTCATATTTATCTTTGGGTTCATATTTATCTAATCACATCCCAAAGAAATCTATCTTTGGGATGTGATTTGGAGCTATGGCGAATTTGAAACCTTTTTTTTAATATGTCCGATTCCTGTTTAGAAAGAGTGTGGTCCGAAAGGTTGAAAATAACTTTATCATCCGGGAGACATGGTCTAGAATTACATTTTCTTTCATAAAGTCTATCGACTTTTTTAATTAGCAATTCTTTACTGGTTCGAAAAAACTTTGTTGTAACTATTTTACACCGTGCGGTCAAGTATGTTACAAATTTATTATCTATGTTGATAGAGATGTCATCAAAAAGATCTAAGCATTTGAGGTCTGTTTTACTAAGTACGTATCTGATGTGCTGGATTCTTTCACGAAGTAAGGCTAAAGAAATTTTAAAGTAAATCCGTTTCGCTCTTATGGATTTTAAATATAAATATAAATATAAATATGCATTTGTTGACAAATGCATATTTATAAATTTAGCTGGCAAAACGTGTCGACAACTGTATATTTATGAATAACTATGGTCTACTAATAAATCCAAAATGATAATAGAATTATTTAAATTCGGTTCATTATTTGTTAATAAACGTACCTAGGCAAAGAAGTATTTCTCAATGTTATAAAGACAGTAGAAAGTATAAGAATAATCTTTAATAAATAACGCCGAAAGAGTGGAACGACCCTTTAAATTTTTGTTATTCAAGCACGTACGTGTTCTGCCTTCGTTTTAATATCTATTCACAGTTTACGAAAAAAATTGAGTTAGGTAGTTATTACTAAAACTACAGATAGATTATTTTACAGTTTTCTGGTCTAGAAATCTCTGCGCTAGATTAAAACGTTACACTAATAAAAGTAATATTAGCATTGGCATAACCTTTTTTAGTCTGACGTAATCGGTTTTCTTACACAGACGTTACGCAAGTTTAAAGTGAGTACTTGCTCATGAACTATATGTAGAAATGGCTGATAGAACTTGGCTATTTAAAGTATTTCCGTTTCTGACCCTGTATCCTAAACAAAAATTAGAAGTACAGGAGTTAGCAAGCAACGAATATATTCAATACTAGATTTGTGTGTGTATGTGTATGGTAATAAAAATGAGTTAAAATATAAATAGAATTATTTTTTGTTTACTATTTTTATATACAAATAATTGTAAATATTAAAATAGTATATTATATAAATAAAATATAATAATAATTTTAAAAAAGTATTAAATAATTTCAAATTTATAAATATACCTTAATATATTTTATATAGTATCTTTTAAGAAAGTTTTATATTGAATAATGTAGTAGTGATTAGGCCGTGTCAACTGTGAGATGCGGTGATCAATACCATTAGAGGGTAATGGATGGCAATGCTGTAACTGAGGCTCGGTTATTGCTGTTACCCTCCTGCCATGATCAGAGCTTTAATAGCTCAATAAAACCTTATCCCTACACACTAATGTAGTAGTATAATGAGAGGTACGAAATTATAATGTAGTAGTATAATATAATACAGTAGTAATTGAATTATTGGGTTTTATTTCATTTTCGCTTAACTGAATCTCTACCAGCAAGTAAATTAACGATTCTACCGAAGTGCTATCAGTTTTTTGACTTTTCACATTGACTGAGGTGAAGTCTCTTACTTTAACCAGGTCTTTACTTAGAACGTCTGCCACTAAACAAAGAAGTAATAATGGTGTTCATCAACTGTTTTTACCGCTCCCTTGCAAGTTGATTGTGAAAATCACTGAGCCATGTATCTAGTCGCGACGAACGCCCATAGGAAGGTCATTGTTGGCTGTCCTCATGATCTGCTTCGCGCCATTACTTCCAAACGACCTCCTGCACCTCTCTAATTGCTCCTTTTGTTACCAGTTACAAAACACCTGTGCGCTTTGTAACCAAGTCTGCTAACAAGACGGTTAAGCTCCCTTCGTAAAGTGCACTGCAATTAGTTGGTGCAAGATGGACACACAACGGTCACTGCATCCGTTTAATGATGCAAACGAAAATTATGAAAAAATACAGCAAAAAAAAAAATGCTGAGAATTAAGAAAATATTCTCTATTTTTATATTTCCCACAGATTATGCAATCCCCAGAAAATGGGACGTCATCTGCGTCTTGTGTACTTTTAGTTGGCTTAATTACCTCGATTTTTAGGAGTACGCACTTTTCTAAAACTAGTTTGCATAACGAGCTACACTATTGTCATTAAATAAACACAAACGAGTAATATAGGTGGCGTTGTTGTTCCTTTAAACAATGACATTCTTTTTGTCAGCTGCTTCCATAGAATATATACTGTCTAAAAGCATTTTTATTATTTATTATTGTATCTCCAACTAATTTACATAAAAGACTCATTGTCGATGCATTATATGTTCGAAGTATTCAGACACTCCAGACATTTCGTTATTTACAGTTAGCGTCCAAGTAGTCCAGGTCAAAATACAAGTGTATTGTGTTTGTAAATTACGAGGGGGGATTCTGGAAATTTCTGGAAACGACACCTAGAACAAAAATGATATTAAACTTATGTTCTTATATGACGGAAGTAAATAAAATCCTTTATTTACTTCCGTCTCGGAAGTAAATAACTTTAACTCAGTTTCACTTTAACTTTACTTTAACTCAGTTTCACTTTAGTTGTGATTCTAAGTTTTACTTTCATTTTATCCGGTTTCCAAACTAGATTTTTCCAGTTAAAAATTTACAGTATGGGCCTTCTGCCTGAATCTCAGAACAATCAGAAGTACAATGGGGTTTATCTTTCCTGGAATGACCTGAATTCGAATCCCATCTAGAATACGGTTGGATGGATGGAATTATGGCCTAAATAAGTAACGCTATCAGGCAGTGTACCATGTCTGTTAACTGTGGGGGTGAAAACCAGTTTTCATGAACAGAAATCCTGCCACCTATGAGAAAAACTAAACAGTCACTTGATAAAAGCTCTACAAAGATTTCTATAAAGATTTCTTCCGGCCTGTACAGGATTTGAACCTAGGGCTTTTCAACCGGAAAAGGGGAGAGGGGAAAGTGTCGTGACGTTCTAGCAACTGCACTATGCAGGAACTGACGCGACCCATTTGTGATTCCAGAAATAATCTTTATAAAGACTTCAACTGAAGCTGAGTTAGCCATTTTCTAGAAAACTACGAAGACATTAATCTTGAAGAACTAATTTTAATTAGGAAATCATTCCTCCCATCTCCACATTATTTGTCATTAATGCTTCAACGTATTTGTACTTCTTGTTGGATACCACGATGTTATTTTTTATATTATTTATATGTGTTCTTCTGCTAGTTTCAGATTTAGGAGAAAACTCTGGCATATTTAGCTTCAGTGGGAAAAATTATTATTATTTTTTTTTTGATAAAAGCTGTTCGACGTATAATATTTTATATTGTGCACAGGAGTTTTCATAAATGGTGTAACCATCTTCTTCATGATTCGTCAGTTACGTCTTTTCAACCTGCCTGCTTGGATCGTTTTTCAACAATGTCATTGTAATTCTAGGTCTTCTATCAGTTTCATAATGCTAACCACTCTTGATTTTGGAAAGTTCCAACAGGCTGTAATAGCGTACAATTTTGGCCAAAACCTCTTTACTTCTTCCCTAAATTCCTTATCCACTGTTGATGTTGCGATGTATCTTGCACATTTTAAATTGTCCAAAATATATCCAGATTTATTCTCTTTTTTTTCTTTTTGGACAGAATGAATGCACTAAAATGATTTTTTATTTTAGTAGTCATCTTAATATACTAATTCCTGAATGCATAGTAGAACATAGAAAGAGAGATTTCGGACACTTCTCTGGTTTCCCACATTTGTTGTGGGAGATATAAGGTTATTTTCCTATCTGTCTGAAAATGCTCATCATCGGCATCGAGAACAGCAGTTTCTATAGAATATTGAGAACCTTTGTCATTTGATACGGCCATAGAACATGTCATGGATATTTGAGTCCTGTCATATCTGAGTTGTAACTGAATACTTGATTGGGTATATTGCTTTCGTGAAATAGAATACGGCCGTTTCACTTTCCGACCCTCTTGTCCTGATTGCCTGATCAATTTTCAAATTAATTTCACTGAGTAGTATTGATAACACTACAGGTTAATAAACAAATATGACTCGTTTTCAATTCGGATCGAATTCATTCCAGAAGAATGGAATGAATTCGATCCACGAAGAAAAGCATACAAAACGTCATGAAATCTGAACATATCTGAACAAAATAGATTCAGATAGTTAGCTAACGTCAGTGCACATTCATTGCAAAACTTAAAATGCTTGGGACTTCTTCATGATTGATCATTCCAATTCACTTCTCTTAGATATCCAAAGAAAGTGTTGAAGATGACTGCATCGCCCAGAATCTTTAACTTTTGCCACGTTCAAATATGTCAGTTGAATACATATACTTAACAGAAATTTACTTCGATAAAGCCAAGAGGCTATTTTTTTTCGGGGGCATAAATTAAGTTAAGAGGATAATAAATCCCTTATTATTTTAAAGCCGGATATGAAACTCGGAGATCGAAAACTATCGAAATCTAAGAGTTTCATGCCGAAGAACTATCGGCGAGTCCCAAGCGTAAGTCAACACCTGGGTAGTACAACACTCGGAGTTCCTCCGAGTTGCTCTAGTATTGTACTACCCAGGTGTTGACTTACGCTTGGGACTCGCCGATAGTTCTTCGGCATGAAACTCTTAGATTTCGATAGTTTTCGATCTCCGAGTTTCGTATCCGGCTTTAAAATAATGAGAAATTTACTTGTTTAAATAAAAGTTTTATTTAGAAGTAACTGGCCATACTTATTGGATGATGGTACTTATGATACTATTATTCACAAATAAATCAATTTGAATTGTCTGAAATATTCAAGAATCGTTCCAAGATTTGAAGCCGATGTGCATGTTATGACCAATCTACATTCTTATCCATTTTAGATGATAATTGAAAATACAAGACACTCATTCTAGGCAACGAAACCCATAGGAGTTATTTCCTAATTTCCCGTTTGATCATTTTGGTTGTTCTTTTACATTAATTTCAATCATGTGGTAAATGCAATTCGTAGTTCTATTACTGCACGAACTTAAATCATGTTAACCAACTTGAGTTATTGAAACAACAGACGAGTTATCGTTGGGTATTACGGCCAAAACAACTATGGCAGTATATTAACTGAGTGAGATCTTCTTGGGGGAACCCACCTCCATATGAAATCAGCTAGCGTACCTTGAGCTTAAGTCCTCCGCGTCCTCGTTGAATTCCGTTTAGAATACAACAAGGATTTGAACATCTCGATAAAAAAAGTTATCGATTAAATAACCGTCTTTGTAGAGTTGAACTTAGCTGAGATTTCCCCAAACTTTGTCTATTTGAAGCGTCCTACTTAAGCACAAAAACTTGATCTAATATCCCTTAGGATAAGAGAAACGTTTTTCCAAATAGGAATGAGGAGGTCTGAAATGAATTTAAGTGGATTTTTTCCTTCATAAAATTCTCCTTTTCTTTCTTGTAAATTCACAAAGCAGCCAAAGTACACAGTTGACATAACAAATGCATAGAACATCCGATGAGCTTATCTTCCACGACCCTAATCCGAACAGTTAAAATTACAGAATATGTCAAAACAAATCGTAGGAGTTAAAGTGATGATTTATGAAATTGTTTTAAATATTTTCTTTTTCTTGGAGTCCCTGAAAATGATAATCCTGTTGATCTCAGGAACTGAACCCAAATTCGGTAACAGACCAAGAAATTTGAATTCAAATAACAGACTGTCGAAATCGCTTCCTCTCTCTCTCTCTCTCTCTCTCTCTCTCTCTCTCTCTCTCTCTTTCTCTTTTGTTTCGTTACTAAAATAAGTTGTTTAGGAGGAGTTTAACTTTCCAAAGTACGATTTGTTTTTAAATTTTCTTCTTGCAGCTAGTTCTTTTAGTTCCTAAAACCTGTTTCTTCTCACACACTTCGAGAACTGTCTTACATTCTTATTTGCGTAAGAGAAAAATATACTTACATCGAAATTCCACTATTTCGATGCATGTCTGTTTGTATTTGCACGCTTCCTGAAACCCTGCTTACTTTGTATGCATTTTCGAAAATGTTTATAGCATGTTGAATATTTCGTAGTTTTTTTTTTTTTTTCTGCATTGCTGTACTCGAGAAACTGAGTTCAGAGTAACAAATGCGGACAAAAACTGTCGTGCGTTATGTCATTTTGATTCTATTTCGTACGCTTTTTGACCATCTATTCTTGACGCCTATTTTCGTTCAAGAAGCAATAACCAAACCAGAAATAACAAACATCTTTTGTGCGTTGTGTGTCTCTTTACAAAAGCTTTGATACACTCAGACAGCTAATGTTAAGAAGATTTATCATTCAAATGAAAATCAAAAAACGCTGTACGACAAGTTAGCGTGACATGCTTGTACTCGATTCTTCCCTTTGGGGCGTGTTTGGTTGCTAAGTAACAAATACTCAAATAAGCTGAGGAAAAACGATAATGAAACACATGGTTTTTCCTCTACCATCTAGCATAAGAACATCTTTACTTTATCATTGTTTGTAAAATAGAACACACTCCATTCTACGCTTCATAAATAATAAAATATATGACTTTATTATTGGTTAGTTTTTATTTTTCTCACTAGATGTCACTCGCACGATTCAACAATTTGTCTATTAGACATTGAGGAGTTTCAGGCCTTTAAATATTTTGTCGTCATGGTATTTTAATTGTAAATAAGTCTAAAAGAAAAACAATTAGTATAACACATATCTAAAATATTTTATTAATTTTTCACGCTTTTTCACTGTTATTTAAAAAACAGAAAAATCCGAAACAATAATATATATAAAATCTAATTAATACTGTACATAATAATTAATTCTTCCTAGATTTAATTAATTAATACTTCATTGAAAACTAATTAACGCTACAAGAGAGGTTAATCCTATGTACATAGTTGTCTGTCAGTTTCGTGTATTCTGTAGCTGGTTTACCGGAACAAATCTTTCCAATCAAATTGCATTATCGTGGCCAACTTAGCTCAGTAGACTCGTGTAGCCTCTAGACAACCTGAAGAAACATCCTTATAGGTTCGATTCTAGCCACAGATTAGAGGAACGTTTCTACGCTTCCATTTGTTTTTTAGTTGCATCTCAAGTTATTCGATCTTTCGCGTTAGTTAATCTTTCATAAGAGAGTATGGTTTTCCTTCCAGAAACTCATGTTTTTAATCTTCAAAAAAATCAATAATAGAATTCAAACTATTCCAGGTAATCATACCAGTTTGCGTTAGGAACAGAAGATGGCGGCGGTAGTCGGTTGTACTCTCGTTATCTGTAAGTTTATAAAATCGTCATTAGATATGAAAACTCAGTTATCTAGAAATGTAAAAATGCCTGTTACGTGCCTCTACCCTCCCCCCCCCCCCGAAAAAGTGAAATCTTAAAGAATTTAGAGAGAGAGAGAGAGAGAAAGAGAGGTTTCTTTATTTCATTCAATTATACAACAAATGAACTTTCGAACTGTATAAAATACTGGACTGAATTTAGTTTCAATAAATAAATACTTGCTTTTATTTAAACTTGATCTAGAATTAGAAACCTGGGCATTTGAGGTTATACGAGGGTGGTCTGAAATGTTCTGGGCCTCGATCATAGATGGCAACATTATCGACAAGATTTTTTTTCTAAGTTGGTACATCTGTCGTAAGCATCCGTGTGAAATTACACGTCATTCTATCAAGTAGTTTATTTTATACAGCTGTCTGAATAAAACGTGTTGTCTATATCCCATGAAAGGGATAAAATTGAGTATCGTGCGATTATAAAATTCTTTGTAAAAGAAGGTTTAACGCCAAACGAAATTCATTCGAAGTTTATAAAAGTTTATGGGCACTCTTCTCTTTCGTTTTCGACAATTAAGAAATGGGCTGCGGAATTTAAATGTGGCCGTATCAGCCTTGAAGATGATTCACGTGAAGGACGTCCAAAAATAATTGATCAAGTGCACAATATGGGTGTTGGATGTCTAGCGAGTCAAAGTGCGTGAAATTGCTGAGACTATTAGACATTTCAAAAGAACGTGTAGGATATATTTTGAATGAAGAATTGCAAATGAAAAAGCTTTGCGCAAGATGGGTGCCGCGCTTGCTCACAGCAGATCAAAAACGAACTCGCATGAAAATCTCTGAACGGTGCTTGGAGCGTTTTAACAAGAATAAGACTGATTTTGTGTGTCGATTTATTACTATGGATGAGACTTGGATTCACCATTACCTACCAGAATCCAAACAGCAGTCAAAACAGTAGACAGACGTCGGTTGCTCAGCGCCAAAGAAGACAGACGTCGGTTGCTCAGCGCCAAAGAAGACAAAGTCGGTTCCATCAGAAGGAAAGGTCATGGCATCGGTGTTTTGGGATGCTAATAGCATTTTGTTTATTAATTATCTTGAAAAGGGTAAAACAATAACCGGGGAATATTATTCCGATCTTTTAACACGTTATTGCCAATCACGCGATATCGCGCGATGCGAGACATCACCAAACGGCCGATCACGCGTTATCGCGTGGACGTCGTTGACTAAATTGAAAAAAAAAAAAAAAATTGGCAACCACACGAAATTCCAATTTTCAGCTTGGCAATGAAAGTGTTAACCAGACTAAACGAAAAAATTCGTGAGAAAAGACCCGGTTTGCAGAAGTCTTTCATCAGGACAATGCACCTACCCACAAAGGTGTTTTGGCGATGGGAAAATTAAGGGATCTACACTATGAATTGTTGGAACATCCACCCTATTCTCCAGATTTGACTCCCTCTGACTTCTATCTCTTCCCCAAACTAAAACTCTTCCTCGTTGTTCAGCATTTTTCTTCGAATCAAGAGGTGATTGCAGCTGTAGAGGGGTATTTTGCAGATCTTACTGAGAACCACTACAGGGACGGGATAATGGAGCTGGAGCATGGTCATGGCATCGGTGTTTTGGGATGCTAGAGGGAGGTCTAAAGGGAGATTATCTTGAAAAATAAAAATAATTTTGAATTATAAGTTCGTTTTTTCATTGTTAGACCGAGAACTTTTTAGACCGCCCTTGTACGAGCTGTTCAATAAACATCTTTCAAAAAAAAAAAAATAAAAGCGCTACTTAGCATCTGAAGTTGTGGCTTATACACAGCATTTAAAAACAAAAAACGTAATACGATATGTATGCTCCTGAGCAGAGCACGGTCACAATAAAAGGATATCGTACGAAAGAATAATAATCAGGAATTACACATTTAGCTGGGAAAGCATCGATCTACCAACTTACGTGATCCGAAATGAGATTTGCTGATAAAGAGAAAATATCATTATTTGATAAGTGGTTTATTAGCACCCTAATTATCTGTTGGCTTGCTTTTTTATCGTTTGACAAAAGAAGTAAAAAGAAAAGGAGATACGTCTGAGGATCAAAAGAAGCTAGTAGACCACTTTGGATGTGGTTTTTTTTTTCAGTCTCTCCTGTTGATCGGATTATTCGAATTTTTTTTTTTTTTTAAATAAAAGTTCCGAAAATCATTTCCTTCAATTGAACACAAACCAGGTTAGTTGTTCGCATCGGTTAACTTAAATGTTATCATAAATTTAAATATTACTATTTATACTTTCACACCTCCCCCCCCCCCTCATCAGATATGCATAATCGAATCCACCTTAAAAGGAATGCGACGAAGAATTTCATTCACCGACCGAAATTACGTCTTTCAGGAATAATTGCCGTCGATGTTATTCATTTGTAAATATTTACAGTCGCGTTGCCATGGCAACAAGTCGCTCTCTGCAATTTAATGAACCCATTCGGCTGGAAGAGAAATCTACTGAACCGAAATCGTTAACTAAATCAAGTAAATACCATCGGTTTGATCGCATTACGAAAACGTTTAAGATTGTTATTAAATAGCTAATCAATTTGAAGTAAATTCATAAAAAAAGTGTTGCTTTTGAATTACGCTGTGTACACTTGTGTTTACATTGCACGATTGTTCTAATAAATAAATCTAATTACTTTTAATTAACGAAACTAAAAATAAACACAATTTGCATTACTTTACGTGTGATTATTAATGATAAGTGTGCGGTGTGATAACTATTTTTCTGTATACAACATTATTAATTTTTTTATGGACCATTTCAGTCGGCTTGTTTAGTAACGGACTTTCGAATTGTGTAGGTGTCGCCATGATCCTCATAGAGATTGAGTTATAGGAATCTTTCTTCAAATGACAATTTCATAAATGCTTTCAGGCGTTTAAAATCTATTCTTTTCCCACTTTATCTGTATATTATAGCCATTAAAAAACGCACAAAACAGAAAATATTTTATTCAGTTTCTAAGCATGTTTCCTTGTGAGTTAGTAACTTTTTTTTTATTGCTCTCTATGGGAAGTGTTTTTTCTTGTTCCTTATTTCTTTAACGTTCCATAGAGGTATCATATCTTTACCTGGAGCTATCTCCTTACGTCCTTATTCCGGGAGGCAGAAGTTTGAAGGGAGGGGGGGAGGGTGTCACGGAAAGAATCAGTGAACATGGCATTGTCTCCCTGTCATCCAATTGAGCCTCCGGAGTTGTTGAATTTCTTCGATTTTGCACGTTTTAGATGGGATACCGTCTAACCACTGTCAACATTCCTTTAGGCTTACGTCGTCAAGTGTAACTCAGAACTATTGTAAAGAGAGAAAGAGTGAGAGAGAAGAGGGGATGATAGCTAACGATAAGTGAAAGAGAATGCAAGAAAAATTGGAACAATTTTTGTGGTTGGTGTTTTTTTTTTTTTTGGAAATATGACTTTCTCCTATTATTTCTTTTTTCCCCAAGAAGTGAAGTGATCATATTAGCACCATTAATTCTCTCTCTCTCTCTCTCTCTCAATGTTGATTTTCATGACCTGAATTTATTTTTAAAGTTCAACAATTTTTTTTTTCAAAACTTTTTTTTATTTATCTCAAATTTAAAGTTTTATAAACATTTTAAACTTATCAAAGCTCACCCATTTATCATAATTATCAAAATACTTTTATTGAATATAAAATGTTATTTCAATATCTTCGTAATACACTTTTTTAAAGATGCGTTTAATTAGTACTGCATTTATGCAAAGTTAACTGCAGACTGCCCTCCGACAAAAAATATTCACATTAAAATGGCACTTAAACTTTAGGTAAGTTTAAACTATTACAATATAATTCACGTTATAAATAAATTTTACCAGCTTGGCTGGTAGAGTGGTCAGTATATTCGATCTCCAATCAACAGATGCGGGTTGAAATCGCATGGGTGTTTGCGATTGTCTCCAAGTGGGAGATAAATTTCTTCGTCCAGTGCGAGATCATCTCTGTTTATTATTCCATGTTTGATCTGTAAAGCAGGGTGTCTGGATTATACACACACACACACACACACACACATATATATATATATATATATATAGCATCCCCTATGCGCTGTAGCTCAATGCGTCTTTTTCCCTTTTACAAAAATAATAACAGCCATACACATTCCTGTGTGTGTGTGACATGATATATATATATATATAATATATATATATATATATATATATATATATATATATATATATATATATATATATATATATATATCATGTCACTTCTTACATCCTTTCCTTGATGTAAGAAATGATACGAGAATGCGTATGGCTGTTATTTTTATTTTGAGTAAAAGACACATTGAGATATAGTGCACAGGGGAGACGAAATTAAGTCCACCCTTGCGTACAGTACAAACAAAAAGATAGAAAAGAAAATGATAACACTTGCTCTATGACGTCATTAATAATTTTGAATACTCTCATCACAAGCTTTAAATGCATAAAAATTTTGGATCCTTCTGTGCCTTTGTTGGACTTATCTAAAGTCTTGAACCTCCGCATTTTAGGTTCCACAATATGATAGACACTTGAATGTATGTTTGTGTGTGTGTATGTGTGTGAGAGAGAGAGAGAGAGAATACAGAAAAACGAAGAATGAAAGTGATTACAACATTTGAAAGAATTGAGGAAAAAGTAGAGAATATAAGAATAGAGAAGAAGAAGATGCACAAAAAGAGGAACAACAGAAAAGGAGAAAGAAACAAAAAAAAGAACAAAAACATAGTGAGGAAAGAAAGAAGGAGAGAATCGGGAAAGAAAGGGAAGCAAGGAATGAAGAGAAAAAATAAGATAAAAAGATTAGAGAGTTCTAAAAATGTAATATTGAAAAATAGGGAATAAATAGGAAAGAAAGAAGAAGTTAGCGAAAGAAGCAAAGAATAATAAAGAAAAACGGACAATACAAAACAAAGAGGGAACGAGAATAAAGAAAAATTTAGAATGAATAATAAAGAGAGATTGGAAGCGGTGGGAAAGAATTATGATGTGATATACGATCCACTTCCGTCGAAGACTCTCACTTAATAACCGCGTATCTATCAATAATTTCAGCATGTCATATGGAGAATTCCCTCTTCCAATGTGCCTCGGCTGGACAGAGAATTCCTCTGGAAGCATTTTATCGATGAAAAAAAAAAAAAAATCTTCTGTCATCTATGTCTTTTTTTTTTTTTTTTCCCTTTGGAGAAGTGAGTGCCTGTTTTACCTCCCCACACGGACATGCAAGAACCACATGCTAAACGCCACGCAGCGTACACAATGTCAGCAAGGATCTTCTTTTTGGATGAAATCCGTCTTTTACAGTAATGGATTCACAATTCGGTATGACTTAGGACTTCCGCTCGCTCTATCACTGTGCACTCTTTCCTTTTAGTTTGTCGATCGAAAAACAGCTTGCAAATGGCTCGCGAAAAGACCTATGCTATGTGCAGAGAGAGAGAGAGAGAGAGAGAGAGAGAGAGAGAGGGAGGGAGGGAGGAATTTTTCGTGAATCTGCAGAGCTTCGCTAGGAGGCTGTTTAACCAAGTGAAAACGCATCTCCTGCCGATGATACGAAGTGACGTTTTCCGACCGGCATTGCGGCTCGTCATATTACTACCATCTTGCGAGTCCCCCGCATTAAGCATTACCAAGAAAGGAGAGCCAAGATTGAGAGATTAATATTTTGAATTAGCCTCGCAAACCAAGACTATTGTCTCTTAGAATTTCCTTATGGTCCGATAGATGCTAAAGCGTATTACAGAGTTAAGCCTATCGCATGCACATCGTTACTAATAGAGTAACATTTTGCTTGAACTTTGTCAATGTTGGCAGAAACCAAATGTTTGAATGCAGTGGCCTTCCGTTGTCAATAGCGACCGGGGGGTAACGTCGCTGTTAAAAGGAATGAAGTGTCGATTTTTCATCTGAGAAAGCGAAGGACTTATTTTCATCGTGTGCACTTTCGATTCTATTCCTTATCTATTATTTATTCAGTTTAGCAAGTTTCGTTGAAATTGGCGACCTCTAGCAGCATCAGAAAATAAACTTACCAAGTATTTAGTGGCAGTTCTTGGTATATACAGAAGAGGTAGCAAAAAACTCGAGCTAGGCGGTTGCAAAAGACTTACCCAAATCCATACGAAATCACTCCATTTGAAGTTTTCATTTTTGGGCAATAGCGGACGATCGTTGATGGGCGGAGGCGTGGAGGTAATGTTTCGGAAAAAGAGACTTTTTTATAACAATTCTCTCTCTCTCTCTCTCTCAACTATTAGTTTCTTGTAACCCATGATTTCTTATTTATCTTTATTCGTACCTTATTATCAATCTTTTATTATACATATTGTCTTCTTATCTTGTCTTATTTTTTCTGTCTTTTTTCTTTTTCTGGGAGGTTGGAAAATATTCGTGGTTGAGTAAAACACGACCAGAACACGCTTGTGTTGTGGTGCTGGTAAGAGTACTCGTGGAGAATGTAGACATCCTCTCTGTAGAACAAGAGGCACACAAACAGACGGGGGGGGTACTGAAGTGAGAGATTGTCAAACGCTGTAAGTCTGTTGATGAAAGAGGAACCACTAATTCACAGATAGAATTCACCGACTTGTGGTAGTCTGTTGGAAGCACATGGGATCCAGTCTTTGCCTTACGAGTCTGTCGCATATTGAGCGTAAAGAGAAGAACTGGTCAAGGAAATACGTAATATCATACCGTATGATTATATGTATTCCGATGATGTCGAGCATCGTGGAATTTTCCTAAGATGCTGGTTTGTTGGTTGTTGTGGTTATAGCCTTTCGACTGTTTAGGGGCAGCTATATATGTTATACGCTACCTTCCAGGGAAATGACTATGAGCAAGGTGTTTTCCCGTTGCCTTCCTTGCTGTACTGTATCCTATGACTGTAGGCCTGTGTGTTCACGGGACCGGTTTGCCTCCTTGCGGGATGAAAACCCCCAGATAAATTGGGGGGGGGAGCCTTTGTGTCCCACGCCCAAGACCGGCTAACTTGGCTATGGCTGAGAAAGATCCTTAAGCTCCTCACATAGTCGACGGGAATCGAACCTAGGACACTCCTTCCCCAGGCATATGGTGGAGAAGCGTATAGTCACTAGGCTAACCGCGTGGACGATATTGGTTTAAGGAAGACCTAAAACTATGATGTACTACTGTAAATGGCGCAATCTGGTGTCGTTTAGTGCAACCATGACCGCCTTTCAACCATGTACTTTCAATTTGTTTTCTATTTTTCCGAGTCTCTCTCTCTCTCTCTCTCTCTCTCGTTTTCCCTCCTCTCTCGTGTGTGTGTGTGTGTTTTCTAGTTCTGGGTTCTATTTTTGTTTGTTCATTTATTATTCTTCTCTGCTTTCTCTCTCTCTCTCTCTCTATTTCTGGCTGATTGGTTCGTTCATCGATTTATTGTGCTCTCGTGTGTTTTTGTTTTTAATTTTATTTTATCTATAATTTCTTTCGTCTCTCTCTCTCTCTCTTGTTTTCACCTTTTCAGCAAAATTTCTCGCCAATATTACTTTTACTTACTTTTGATTTCCTACTGCCTTACCGCTGAGTTTCTTTCAAAAGCAATTTACTTGTTTCTCCATTTGTTTCTTCATCAAATCTTTCTCAATCTCTCTCTCTCTCTTCGAAATGTAAATGGATGCCATGACTCTTCAGAGAAATCCCTCCCCCACCACCACCACCCTCCTCTCTCTAATATGATTATTAAATCGCTATTTTGTCGTGGGGTTTCTTGTAATTTTCCAGCGGTAACACTTCACCGGCTTCGGGATATTTTTGCTTATTCAGCAACCAATGCTACCGATCTTAGCCACTAATGCTCTTATGGTCACATGACACCTTTTGATGCCCCGCATCGGCAGCGGCCAATGAACGAGGTGAAAAGCTAATAAGCCGTCAGCGTAAATTGCAAATAATGACGAAGAACGTATTTCCAATCGGGATCTCCGACAGATATTTGAAATTATATCTCACCAAATTTCTGAATTACGAATTAATAAACGAAGAAGAAGTTGGCCGAACTTTCTAAGCTCGCTTTAACATTTGCATACTTGGCGAATTTTTTTTTTTTTTTTTTGATTTATAGTGGAATATTTCTAGTAGTTTGCTAGCGAGCGACGTAGAAAGATAAAATAATAATCATTTGAAACTCAAATTATTTTCAAATTTCAAAATAATTTGAAAAGAAAAGTTTCAGAACATCCCAAGCTTACTAAACTGTTTCTGTGTTCGGTTTTCATTTCATAAGTAAAATAATTGACTTCACACTTTATCGGCCACAGGAACTCAGGCAATTTAAAGACATAATACAAGAATAAAAATTCGAATAATGTTATTTCAAAACTTTACTATTGTATTGTAATGTAATTCTTATGAATCTGATTCCTCTTGTATTATCTACTACATGCGATTTTGCTTATTATCGTTCACACTATTTTGTTGTTATTATTATTATTACTATCACTCAAATTTGCGTTAATATTAATCACTATTATTAATTATTCATCGATAATTGTTATATTTAATTTACGATCAATTAAGTTAATCATTAATAATTTTAATTCATTATTAACCTGGATCTTCGGTGTGAATAATTTAATTATAATATGCATGTATATATGCTTTTATTATTAGCAACGATGTGTAGTTTAGGATATTTTATTAGTTTTATTAAAATTTTTCATTATATTTTAATAAACGTTTGCATTAAAAATCATCTGTCGTTTAATTAATTATTAATATCTGTAGTTAAATAATTCATTATATCGTAGATGTCTATATCACACATCAGCTGACTGCAAATAATTAAATTAAAAAGACAATATAATATTTATCCTCATTTTATTACAAATTGCTAATGAAAGTAATTAGTTCTTAAAGGAACTGGGCGATGGACTGAGTCCTTGACTCGTTATCCAGTCATCTGAATGAAGAAAATCTGCGTTAATATTGTGAATGAGGTGTTATTGAGCTAAAAGCTCTAGTCATAGTTGGGTAACTGGCAATAGCCAAGCCTCAATTAAAAGTTCATTGGCTACAGCACTGCCATCCATTACCCTCCAAGGGTTTTAATCACCGTACTCACGGTCGATTTTCCACTCTCCCACACCCAAAGTAACTAGTCTAAAAGTTCTTAAAAGAACTGGACGATGGACTGAGTCCTTGACTCTTTATCCCGTCATCTGAATGAAGAGAATCTGTGTGGATGAAGTGTTATCGAGCTAAAAGCTCCAGTCATGGCTGGGTAACGGGCAATAGCCGTGCCTCAGTTAAAACTTCATTGGCTACAGCATTGTCATTCTTTACTCTGGAATTCCTAAAAATGACTTTTTTTCTTCCCTCCTCACTCCAAAGTAACATAGTCCTTATAAGGACTGGCTTAAAGGGGCGAAGCAAGAATGCTTTTCATCTTCCCCGTTATCTGTAGAGGACAGTGTAGGGTGTTATTGAGCTATTAAAGCTCTGATCATGGCAAGAGGGTAACAGCAACAGCTAGCCGAGCCTCAGTTAGAGCTTCATTGGCTACAGCATGGCCATCCATTACTCTCCAAGGGTATTGGATTGAATGAATCAATCACCGCATCTCAAGGTCGATTGATCCCTCTAAGTAACTAGTCCTTATATAAGGACTGGCTTAAAGGGGCGAAGCAAGATTGCTTTTTATCTTCCCCGTTATCTGTAGAGGACAGTGTAGGGATAAGGTGTTATTGAGCTATTAAAGCTCTGATCATGGCAGGAGGGTAACAGCAATAGCCGAGCCTCAGTTAGAACTTCATTGACTACAGTATTGCCATCCATTACCCTCCAAGGGAATTGGATTGAATGAATCAATCCATTCTCGCCGACCACCCCATCCAAGTAACTAGTCTTAAAGTTCTTAAAAGAACTGGGCGATGGACTGAGTCCTTGACTCTTTATCCCGTCATCTGAATGAAGTAAATCTGTGTGGATACAGTGTTATGGAGCTAAAAAGCTCTAGTCATGGCTGGGTAACGGCAATAGCCGAGCCTCAGTTAAAACTTCATTGGCTACAGCATTGCCATTTGTTACCCTGGAAGTCCTGATTAGTAAGTAAAGGGTAAAATCTCAAAAAATCGGACGATCTCTAGGCCACTCCATAGTGGGCGAAAGACCGTCCATGTCTCAGCGTTGGTTCCACTTAGTGACGGCCGCCCCGTCCAAGCACCCCGACGGGCTCCCCGTTTAAGCAGAACCGCTCAGCGTTGGTTCCACTCAGTGTCGGCCGCCCCATCCTAGCACCCCGATGGGCTCCCCGACTCCTGAGCAGAACCGCTCAAATTCCGAGGAAAATAATTCACCGACAAGAACCCCTCAGCGGGCCCTGCCGGAGAACACCTTCCCCGGAGACTCAAGGTGCTCCCTTAAGGCAAAAACCCTAAGGGAGCAAACTCAAAAACTCATCACCCAGGATAACAGCAACAGCCGAACCTCAGTTTACTTCCTCGGTTCAGCATTGCTATTTGTTACCCTGATTAGTAAGTAAAGGGTAAAATCTCAAAAAATCGGACGATCTCTAGGCCACTCCATAGTGGGCGAAAGACCGTCCATGTCTCAGCGTTGGTTCCACTCATTGACGGCCGCCCCGTCCAAGCACCCCGACGGGCTCCCCGTTTAAGCAGAACCGCTCAGCGTTGGTTCCACTCAGTGTCGGCCGCCCCATCCTAGCACCCCGACTCCTGAGCAGAACCGCTCAAATTCCGAGGAAAATAATTCACCGACAAGAACCCCTCAGCGGGCCCTGCCGGAGAACACCTTCCCCGGAGACTCAAGGTGCTCCCTTAAGGCAAAAACCCTAAGGGAGCGAACTCAAAAACTCACACCCAGGATAACAGCAACAGCCGAACCTCAGTTTACTTCCTCGGTTCAGCATTGCTATTTGTTACCCTGGAAGTCCTGATTAGTAAGTAAAGGGTAAAATCTCAAAAAATCGGACGATCTCTAGGCCACTCCATAGTGGGCGAAAGACCGTCCTTGTCTCAGCGTTGGTTCCACTCATTGACGGCCGCCCCGTCCAAGCACCCCGACGGGCTCCCCGTTTAAGCAGAACCGCTCAGCGTTGGTTCCACTCAGTGTCGGCCGCCCCGTTCAAGCACCCCAACGGGCTCCCCGACTCCTGAGCAGAACCGCTCAAATTCCGAGGAAAATAATTCACCGACAAGAACCCCTCAGCGGGCCGTGCCGGAGAACACCTTCCCCGGAGACTCAAGGTGCTCCCTTAAGGCAAAAACCCCAAGGGAGCGAACTCAAAAACTCACACCCAGGATAACAGCAACAGCCGAACCTCAGTTTTACTTCCTTGGTTCAGCATTGCTAATTGTTACCCCGGAAGTCCTAAAAAGGACTTTTTTTCTCATCGTCACCACCTCTACCCTAAATCGCTAGCTCAGAATTTAATTATAATTTTATAATTAGAAATTTTAGAAGGTGTATTATTTATTTTTCATTTTTATGTAAAAAGATACTTTCTTTTAAAATAGAAATAAAATTTCTGAAAGTTTTTTTAATGTATTATTTTTTATATAATAAATATTTAATATTTTGAAACAATATATACTAAATTTCTTTAATTTGTTGTGAAAACGTGGAAAGTCATAATCAGTATATTAAAGTTTTAGGAGCCAGAGACTTTCGTAGGTAGTTTTATATGCTGGTGGGCAGTGT
Organism: Typopeltis vanoorti; assembly: GCF_054136105.1. Lineage (NCBI taxonomy): Eukaryota > Metazoa > Arthropoda > Arachnida > Uropygi > Thelyphonidae > Typopeltis > Typopeltis vanoorti. The sequence goes on from NC_143553.1 coordinate 116,007,960, forward strand.
ACCTGGGTTTATTTATGCTTTCTCCAATTTGTAGCAGGATCAGGACACTAAATTTCAGAACCTCCGGATTTGAAAATACCTCCTGATGATATCATTGTGCCATATCCGTCTAAAACTTCCGAACAAAAATTAGTATTAGAAAGACATAACTACTAACAATCTGATTTCTCTTTCATGTCTTGGTTTTACTATATATTGATAATACGCTCATCGTATTCATACATTTTACGATAATCCAGACTAAGCCATTCACATCTTTATATGATAATAAGCGCTGTAACTGCGTCCTAGACATGACGTCTAGTTTCATTAAATGCACGCCATTCACGCGTAAAGAAATTGGTTTAAGGAAGTGAAGTTCCGCCAGCAACTTTCTAGAATATTCCATAAAGAATAGAGTCACGTGATTAAGAAAGAATGAAGTAGAAAACCTACATTTGAAAAATTTGCTATGAGCGTAATGAAAGCGGGTTTTAAAAAAATGAAATTATGTAGCTGAACAAACCTAACAGACCCACAAATAACCTCATTGTTAAGACGTGGCGAATCTCATATCGTTAACTGGAAAAGAAAGTTGGATGCGCAGTCTCAAAGGACGCCATTTTTCTTTTAAGTCGCGCAACTTCCGGTAGCGTGATTTTGCTTTTGTGGAAACGTTTGGATGCAAAAGTCCTTCATCATCTCATTGTTTCAGAATTTTTTTTTTGTTATTCTTTGTTACCATCGAGTTAGGAAAAGAGGGTGGGAGGGTGACGTTCCATCTCTGTGCTCGCTAAACAAGAAATTGGTGCTATGTGTTCATAACAGTGGAAAACCACGCAAAAAAAAAAAAAAAAAAAAAGTTAGGAATTTAGCATCTGTACGAAGCAGGGCGTAATGGATCCACCTTTTACCGTGTGAGTCTCTGTTATAATGGCACATAGAATAGCTGCAAAGGAAACAAAGGATTCATTACCCTCCACCCCCTTCGGTTTCCCAATCCCTTCATCCTCCATAGCCATTAGCACTGGTAGGGGGCAGATAACGTCGGCTCCGTCTTTGCTGTTTCTATGACAAGAAGCGGTAATCATGTCCTACCCACCAACAAAGATAGATAGATGGAGAGATAGTGAGATAGACGTAGAAGAAAAGTGCTAATATCATCAACGCATAATAAGGTCCTTATTGGCTAACCACATGCTTTTATCAAGGCTGAATGCGAGGGCCTAATATTGTCTATGCTATTTTGCTCTCCTTTCCGTACATCGAAGGCTAGCGCTATGGAATTCCGGTTTCTGAAGAGAAAGAACTCTCCCCCCCCTTCTTTGCTTCATTCCTTCCCCCCCCCCCCCTTCGTGAAAAAAACCCTAGAGTTTAATATTAAATTCGGCACAACAAAGGAGAAGCGGTTGCTCGCCACTTATTTACGAGAACAAAATACCTCCGTATATATAGACTTCAGCCCGTTATGTTCTTACAGTAATAATGGAAGTTCATTATCTAGCAGGTTTTCAGATATTTGAGAAGCAATTCCCCGCACCACTATTTGCATATGAACATATTTATTCATAAATATTATAGTCGATACAAACGCACGCATGAATAACCTGTAAGACTGTCAACTACTGTTATTTTTTAATATTAAGGTCGACAGTTTAAGGCTTTCTTCATGCGGCCTTTTAGAAAAGCTATAACAATATCATAATGTGTAGGAGACTATATTCTTCATTAAGTCTAAAACATGTACACTACCTTCGAAAATATGGGAAAGGGCGTAAAAAAGATATATATATATATATATATATATATATATATATATATACACGATTAATACCCAGTTATTTGATTGTTGACTTACTAAGCTTCAATGATAGCCATCATTATCATTTCATAGAACAAGAATTACAGTCAAATTCTCAGGCATTTGAGGAAGTCGGAAACTAAGACGCTGTGATATTATTCGACTGATTTATGAGTTTTTGACAAGTATACAAAAATGTAAATAGGTCGCAAAAATGTCAATGAAATGAATGAAGAGATTCCCACAATTAATAGACAGAAAGTGCATTTTAAATAAAGTAACAGCAAGACTTGGTTTCGTAGAAATTTTGAACAGAAGTGTTGGCTCACTTTGAAAAGTTTGTTTATAAGTGATAGGTCGAGTTTTTGGCAACGTGAAGAGGTATTACTGACAACTTGATCACCCACCATTTGCTATTTTGGCTCTTTCGAAAACTGCAAAACCTCTTGAAGACACAAAACTGTGATGATAGTACTGAGAACATTTAAAATAGTGCATTGAATAAAATTACAAAAGAAATACGTTTCAGTGTCATTTTAAAGAAAATTATGTAAAGGAGAACACTATTTCAGAGATACTTGCACTGTATGTTGCCTTCAGTTGATTTTTTGGTGATGAAGTATTTTACCAATATCACCAATAATTTTTCTCTTGAATAATGGATTTTTTATACGAATCGCATGAAAGAATGTAAACCTATAGTACAGTATATTAGTATGGAGCAAAGGCTAAACACTTCAAAGATATTGGTTTAGAGACCAAACAGGAAAATTTCGAAGCTACTTCAGGGTAGGGGGTCGTACACAGGACGATGAAATTCATTAAATGAAATTAGAATTATACTAATATACTTATTTAATGAACATGAACTTCATTTATTAATTTGACATTATTTAGGATTCATTATTAAAATATATCGTTTCTACAGGGTGTCCCAAAATTCACGCAAGATTTAAATTTAGCGCCATTTGTGCGGTAAAGTGTTGCCAACGAGAAAAAAAAGACAGCGTGAAAGCTGACAGTTCAGGGTTATTAAAAATGACCACACACACAATGAAGAGAGTTCGTTGAATGGATTATGGAACAACAACAAGTGGATGCTTATTTTTCGAACAAAATCATCTTCAGCGATGAGGCTCATTTTCATCTTGATGGCTTCGTTAATCGACAAAATTGTCGCATTTAGGGTTCAGAAAATCCACCAGTGATTGTTGAGAAACAAATGCATCCACAACGTGTCACTGTTTGGGGCGGATTTTGGGCTGGAGGCATCATCGGTCCATTCTTCTTCGAAAATGCGGCTGGTAAGGCAATAACAGTTAATGGTGCTCGCAATCGCGACATGATAATCCAGTTTTTTTGTGCCTAAATTACAAGATATGAATGTGGACGACATGTGGTTTCAACAAGACGGTGCCACATGCCATACAGCCCGAGAAACAATTCAATTACTGCATGAGTCATTTCCTGGTCGTGTAATTTCCCGTTTTGGTGATCACAATTGGCCGCCCAGATCATGTGACTTAACGCCGTTGGACTTTTTTCTTTGGGGTTTTTTGAAGTCTAAGGTTTATGCCAACAAGCCCACGACCACCCACGCCTTGCAGGAGGAAATTGAGCGCTGTATCAACGAAATTCAGCCACATTTATGCAAAACGGTCATGGAAAATTTCGACAAAAGAGTGCGTATGTGCCAGCAAAGCCGTGGAGGCTATTTACCCGATATGCTTTTCCATGCATAACCCTATACTGTATACTTTATGAATCAATAAGAAATTACAATTTTCAATTAAAAACCTGTGTTTTCTATCAAAATTACTTCTTGCGTGAATTTTGGGATATCCTGTATTGGACCATTTTAGAGCGTGTGTTTTTACCTTTCTCTCTCTCTCTCTCTCTTGAACACGAGGTTTTCCATCCCATAAATAGACAAAACGACCAAAGAATATACGCACTTTGTAGAGAAAATATGATCAATAGGAAAATTTAGCTATATTTAAAATAATTAAATAGTTATGGATAGATGATAGCTTAATTAATAGCAATTGATGCAAAGATAATTATACGTGATTATCACAATATATAGAAAATAAAAAAAATAGGAAATACAAAATGGGATAATTGGTGTGGGGGGGGGTGTAGAAGTTAGCTATAAACACAAGCATTCACCAATCAATCTCTAGTGGGTGAAGGGAGTAGAGTCTTCCTAGCTCAGCTGAATTGAGGATGGCCTTGCTTGGAAAGATTAGTTTGAATCTCCCCCCCCCCCCCCCGTAGGAAGTGAAAAACCTAGAAATTCTACGAATTTTCAGTTGAAGGTAATTTTTCTGGTGTAATGTGGAGGTAGCAGCGTTTTTCTTCAGAAAACCGGTTATTTTTCTTTCTCAAATATTTTGACAATATTCTGACATTGTGAGTTATGACAATGACTCATGCGTGCTGAAGGTTACCCTAAAATGAACCTGAGTCGTTTTACTAGAGTAGTGCATGTAGACATCTAAATGTTTGATTAAATATTTACGTTCGTATGCAGATTCTCTGAGTAATCAAATAGGCTACAGTCAGAGCACTGTAACTAGCTTTGATTGATTTTATCAAGTGTTTTATCGTACAGAATAAAGCTTGTGAATATATCAAAAAATATCTTGCATAAAAATGTTTAAGTTTTTGTTATGCTTACAATTTTTGTTACATTTCCTTCTGTGGAGGGACTTACATGGCCATGCAGTTGAAAATCTGTGTTTTTATGAATCTCTTTGATGGGTTATACAAGTTTTGTATCGTAGATTATTTTTAGAAGTATTTTTTTTTTTTGATTCAGAAAGGAGTTAAGGGTCACGTCAAAAACCTCGATAATTCAGGTCAGAGTTCATTAACTACATAGTTATCTAACATAAAAATAAATTTCCATATACCATCTACTACAGAGAGTAGCTTGCTAAATAAATTTTGAGTTTACCTTTTTGTTTATTTACACAGTAGCCAAAATAACTTTTGTTCTACTCTCTTTGCTTGCGATCTCCATAGTGTTCATCTCATTCGATTAACATAATTCCACAAATGCCGATCACGCAGGAGCAAACCGATTCCCTCTTTAACTCTAATGAGTTTTATCTGAAGCTTGCTCCATTTGTATTTTTTTTTTATCGTTGTATGTTTTTAGAAATTTCCTCCAAGAAATAAGTACCATAAGTTGAAGAGCCACGCATTAAGATAACGGAGACCTTTAAAAAGGTAAAGTTCGTCCCCACGAGGGGTTTTGCAACCATTATATCCACCCGGTCGAAGAAACATGCACACCAGGTGTGACCATACACACCTAATCATTCTCTGTCGGATCAAATGGCGGCCCCGCCCCTTTCGTGATAAAGGTATTGTCTCTTTGCCAAAAAAGAAAAGAAATACGTTACGAAATGTGCAAAATGTGACAGAGAAAGACAGATGGAGGAAGAAACGGGAATACTATTGAGCATTATAATTGGTGCTTGGGGAGACGTAGGTGTCTCCAAGAAGATAATACGTCTCAAGTAAATGCAGAAGTGTCTTTGGGAATTGAGATAACATTTCTTCTGCTTTTCAGATTTTTGCCTTCATTCCTGCTGGAATAGAAAAGAGAGATAAGAATTGCCCAGTTTCTTACTGTGTGTATAGCGACGGTCATAAATTTTGTTGCTATTTCTTGAAATAAAATTTCTCCATTGAAATAATTTACGCTAATAGCAATGATATGAATAAGTGTCAAAATGTACCAAATATGTTTCACGAAAATAAGAAGGAACGCTACCAAACCATCGTTGATTCAACCTAATTAGCATCAATTTCTCAATATGTCATTGCTTCCAAATCTAGAGAAATCTCCAACCGACCGTTAGATGGCAGCACTGAGATTTTTTATCATCCTGATGGCCGATAAAGCATAAAAATCAATTATTTTCATTTTAATTTTAAAAACAATGAAAGATATATTTTTTAAATAATTTAAAAAATATATAATCTAAATAAAATAATCTAAAGTGTTTTAGATTATTTTAATTTTATTTAAAACAATCTAAAATAAAATTAAAATATTAATTATATTTTATATCCACACCGTTTCTAATTTCATATATAACAACCTATTAAGAACTGACATTTTAATTTATTAAGAATAGCCAGCAAATCCTATCCTTGGAGGGTATCCTTGGAGTGTAATGGATGGCAATGCCAATGAAGTTCTAACTGAGGCTCGGCTATTGCTGTTACCCTCCTGCCATGATCAGAGCTTTAATTGCTCAATAACACCTTATTCCTATACTGTCCTCTACAGATAACGGGGAATATGAAAAGCATTCTTGCTTCGCCCCTTTAAGCCAGTCCTTATAAGGACTATTATTAAGAATAGAAGTAAATGGTTGAGTTGGATGAAACCCTTGGAGGGTAATGAATGGCGATGCTGTAGCCATTGAAGTTCTAACTGAGACTCGGCTATTGCTGTTAACCTCCTGCCATGAACAGAGCTTTAATAGCTCAATAAAATAATACCTTACACTTTCCTCTACAGATAACGGGGAAGATGAAAAGCATTCCTGAAAAGGAATGAAAAATCTGTCCTTATAAGGACTATTAAGAATAAAGAAATCAGTTGGGTGATTTCCTGCAACTGTGGACTTTGCTTTCCAAATTTCGTGGAATAATTTTGAGAAAAGCTAATGTTAATTATTTCGAATGTGCTCTTTATCGTACACAATTTATGTTTAAAAACAAAATGTTCCGCTACCAAGAAATTTTAACAAGAGTCTGTATAGACCGTAACGCTATCAAATTATTGCTAGTAATAGCTCGAGTCGGTGAAAAACGAAACAACTGACAAAAATATGATAGATGTGTTGTGGATCGCTGTGTTATTGCAATCTCACGTATGCAGAATTAGGCGCTGAACATAGGAAATATGATGTATGCGTTTCACTTCGTGAGTTTCCTGGAATTATCCATTCTATTACATATCTTTCTCATTTGTAATATGAAAAACTATTTCATATATCTTTCTCCATTTACTTATTAAAGGATTATGCATATCCATTTTCTGTTGATTGCCAATCTTGCTGATAGAGTACATGTCGCTTTCACACATCACGCTCTGTGAGCGCACTGCAACAATAAAAAAAACATGGTCGCGTGCAAACAATGTTGATTTCGTCTGAAGCCTTTTTGGTAATCTTTGCACGTGTCAGATTTCGGTAATTTATTATTATTATTATTTTTTTTTTTTTTACAGACAACTCATTTGAAATGTAATTTTTTTTTCTTGCTTATTTTTGTTTTTCTCGCTCCCACAGAACAATCTAGTGCTATTATTTATTGAGAGATAAAATTCATTATATCTTAATTATAAATTGCTAAAATAACTAATTATCTACCTTTAAATTAAACCTTTTTGAAATATAAACTGTAAACGTGAAACATATCTATGAATAAATGAATTAACATGTTTAAAAATAAAAATTAGTATTTAAGAATATTAAAAATAGTACATAAATTATTTAAAAATAAATATGTTTCAAACGTTGAAAATTAGTATGTTCAAAATAATTTTTAAGCAGTACACGTGTAAAAGCAGGGGAGGAAGATGAGTTGAATGATCTTCACCAAACAACAACAAAAAATTCTTTTACAAGCCCATGTAGTGAACCAAATCTATTGCTGATTCATACCCCCATCACTGTTTCCATTTATACTCGAGGTATAAGACTGACGCTGTGTCATTTCCGTTTAAAAATTGGAAAACTCTAAGACTGATTTTTGGCAACTAGTAATGTCCCAGATACCATCCAGCACTCTATAAATAAGTGTCTGGAAGTCTAGTCCGCGATTTCTTCATACTACGTATGTACGAAAAGCCTATGGATTGTGAAGCGTGCGGAAATGTGAACTGTAAAACACTAAAATGCATATGAGTTTAAAAAATCAGAGGGAAGGGAGAAGATAAAAAAAAAAAAAAACTCCTTACTTCCGCGTTAAAAAATGTTCAAGGCCTTTCTTTTTCTTTGTTAAAAAAAAAAAAAAGTAAATATATTTAGATTTAGAATTTAAGCATATAAAATGCACACTTTTTTACATTATCTGAAAATGATAGTATCACAAAAAACTAAATATATACTTTAATTATTATAATAATGAATTACTGTAAAATTAAAAAAGAAGATATAATTTAAATGTTTTTTATCCATTAATTTTATTACAATATTCTATTAAATTTTTATATTTAAACTTATATTTTATATATAAATTTAAAGATTAAATAGATCAACTTTAAACTTTCATTTATTTATGTTTAGAGGGACAAAAATGTATTAAAATATACATTTCTGTCTTACCAAATAAAAAAAACGAGGAAAAAAGAAAGAAATTAAATGATATATATATTTTTTTAATTTTTAAAAATATATTGTGAATTTGGATACTCGAACAGAGTAACGCAATTGAATATGACTGTTGATCCAAATAATGACTACGAAACAATTCCAGAAAATTATACTGATATAATATATTCATTTCGGTATAATGAGAAAACAGATATGAAAAGAGACCCAATTTTTGCTAAACTTATAAAAAAATCTTTATAGAACAACTCGCCTTATTAAACTTTAAAAAAAAAAAACGACAATTTATTTTATCTTTAGTTTGCATGCAAATATTGGCTTCACGAAACAAACACCATTCCTTAATGCTACCAAAGGACAGGTGGTAGCGTTCTCTGTCTTCTATTTTATCCTTTCTCATACGGCAAGAATAACTAGGTTGTTTAATAAAATGTCTTATCTATAATAAATGCTTGTTCTAGCAAAATAACAATACGTCATCTCGAGTAAATATCATATTAGACACAGATGGTTAGATCGTATTGCTGGCTTGCAGTGAATTGCCAGATGCCTCTCTCTCTCTCTCTCTCTCTCTCTGGAACACAAGAAATTGTGAGGTGATATGCAACGATGGGAATTCTCTGAGAATGCAATCGATTGCTTTATCTTTAATGACAAGGAGGTCATGTTATTATCTTTGTTTTCTGAATATTAGAAGCCTTGGAAAGAGGCCTGTAGGCAAAAGTAATTAAAAGTTAGCAGAATATGAAATGTATAATATTCATCATTCTCAATGAGAAACGCCAGCTAGCGATGATTGGATGGAATTTTACTTTGAAATGATGCTACTTAACAAAACTTTTACTAATAATTAGGTATCGTTGTTTATGTGGGGGATTGTTTGAACAAGCACAGTCAGTAAATAAATAGGTTGATTAAATAAAGAAATTAATTTATAAATTGATTTTCATCAAATTCAAACTATGTAATTTTCTTTTCTTTCATTTTCGTTGTAATTTTCTGAAAATTAAATTATTTTAAAATTAATTATTTCTTTGTGTCGGATTCTAAGAGTGTAACGTTTATGCTTCCATTTCTCATTTCTCCAGAAATTTCTTTCCTTCCATGATCTTCCTATAATGCTTTATATTAGTAGATGTTCTGTAATGATTCCGAGCCTATGCTAGCACTGCCATTCTTTTATGTTATTCTTTCTGATATTCGTTCTTTATTCTATCCTCCTTAAATATTTCTTAATTTATAGTAAATATATTATATTTGCAATTTAACCAATTATTTTATATACTTTTTTTTTTCCAGTTGAATAAATTTAACTTAAGAAACCAATACAAAGAAATGTATTATAGGGCAACAATCGGATGACCTTGACCTCCTTTTCTCATAGCATAAAGCACATCTGTCGTGTGAGGGATATTCCCCTTTTCAGAACGCAGTGCCAGTACGCAGATAGGAAGTTGAGCACTGAGATCAGCGATTGTTAAGGGAGTAGGGAAGTCTAAATAAAAGAACGACTAAAGTTGCAATGTAAAATAACCCTATTCGTTCTTCAAAATTGCAGTAGAATATATAATAATTTCCATCTCAAAGAATTTCTTTTATAATCAATTCTTTCTAAATTCATTGTGAAAAAAATTATTATAAAAAGTAAGCCCAGCGAAATTCAGTCGAAGTTTGCACAGGTAGTTATTAAGAATTCATAATAAACATATTTAATAATAAGAAAGTTTTATTAAACTTTGAATTAAAAAATTAAATTCATTAATAAACTGAAGTATATTAATAAAATTCTTAATATAAATATAATATTATAATTATTACTTTAACCCTAATTTATTTATAATAAAAATTCCTTACACACCAATTTAAAAAAAAGAGAGTGATGCTACAATTTCTTAATATAATATAAGCATATAATATAATATAATATAATATAATATTTCTTAATAATATAAGCGAAATATATTTCGCTTATATTAAGAAATTGTAGCATCACTCTCTTTTTTTTTATTTTTTTTAAATTGGTGTGTAATAATAGTATGGATCTGGAGGAATCAATCGACCGTGAGATGCCCATATATAGGGTAACGGATGGCAATGCTGAACCAATGAAGTTTAAGTGAGGTTCGGCTGTTGCTGTTATCCTGGGTTAATGAGTTCGCTCTCTTAGGTTTTGCCCTAAGGGAGCACTTTGAGTCTCCGGGGATAGTGTTCTCCGGCACGGCCCGCTGAGGGGTACTTGCCGGTGAATTATTTTCCTCGGAATATGAGCGGTTCTGCTCAGTGGTCGGGGAGCCCGTCACTGAGTGGAACCAACGCTGAGATTAGGACGGTCTTTCGCCCACTATGGAGTGGCCTAGAGATCGTCCGTATTTTTGAGATTTCACCTTTACTTACATAGTCGGTGATTGATTCATTCAGTCCAATACCCTTGGAGGGTAATGGATGGCAATGCTGTAGCTAATGAAGTTCTAACTGAGGCTCAGCTATTGCTGTTACCCTCCGGCCATGATCAGAGCTTTAATAGCTCAATAACACCTTATCCCTACACTGTCCTCTACAGATAACGGGGAAGATGAAAAGCATTCTTGCTTCGCCCCTTTAAGCCAGTCCTTATAAGGACTAATATAATAGTATCGAACTGATAGAATTTGGTTATTTTTGGTAGGAATTTAGTTAAAAAATCAATTAAGCGTGAGGGTATGTGATAAATAAATTATTTGCATAGTATGCGAACAATACGGGAAGAAGGTTTTTATATACATATATAGGATATATATGTACATATTATATTAAGTAAATGTAAATTAAAGTTTACAGTCTAAATAAATAGGCATCTGTAATATATGTGTATGGGCACGCGCGCTGATATTACATCCATAAGCGTCACCGTGGATCATTTAACATTGTATATGTTAAAGATACTCAGGGATTTTGTTTTGCTATAAATACAAAGTATAAGGTGTATAAAAAGTTCAGGTTCACCTAAATGCTCTTTTTGTAATTCATGCTGGCCGTAATATTTATTATATTGAACTTTATTTAGTCTATCATACTATTCAATTAGACAGTAGCAGACAAAAGGGTGCATCTGTACATTTTAATTGAAATATTATCATTTTATCCAAAGTTTATATGAAGACACAAAAATAAAAGTTGCAATTAGGTAATAAATTAACAGAAGAGATTGAAATTAATCAAAGTGTAAGACAAGGATGTAGTTTATCTCCAACTCTGTTCAACATGTTATAGTGATCGAATTATTAAAATATGGAAAACAACAACAAAACAAGGTATCCAGTTAACCAGAAGAACTATTATCAGTACAATGCCGTATGCAGATGATCACATTATATTACAAGACAATGAAGATCACCTTCAAAAAATCAGTTCACGAATTTAAAAAAAAAAAAAAAAAAAAAAAGACAAGAATACAATTTAAAAATTGCGCAAAAGAAGACAAAAGGCATGATATTTAAAGATCGGGTCATGTTAGGTCAAAAATAGTTATAAAAAATAAAATGGTAGAACAGATGACACAGTTTAATTATTTAGGCTGCATAATAACATATCTAAAAGATAAAGATATAGACAAAAAAAAAATAAAGACATTTCAGAAAATCTGTAGAACAATTAAAAGATTACTGAACAACAACAACAACAAAAAAAAAAAGGATAAACTCAGCTAAAATTTTAAGTAATGGGTATTCCCACTCTGTAATATGGTTAAGAAACAGAAGATTAAAAAGAAAGATGAAGGTAAAAAACAAGCTGCAGAGATGAGATTTTTAAGAACAATTACAGGATGCACAAAATTTGACCATATAAGAAATGAAGGCATCAGAAAAAAGCTAGTAATATACAACGTAAATGAAATGATGAAGAAATATAGAGAGAAATGGAAAGTACATCTCTTTAGGATGGAAAGATATCGGCAACTTAAAGAGATGGAGAAATATAGGCTAAAGGGAAAGATAGAGAGAGAGAGAAAGAAAGGAAGGCCAGCTGCAGGATAGAAAGACCAGCGAAGCCCGAATAGGCAAATGCCTAATCCTTGATAATAATAAGAAGATATTGTGATTTTCCATATAATAATAATATAACGGATTTTAAACCGCACCTTGGTAAAATAGGAATTACTGGTGAAGCACTTCAAGTCTATAAGGCTGGTGTATTACATCTCTTAATCGCATATGTTCTCCGGCCAGTTGGCTTGCTTTAAAAGTGTGTGTATATATATATATATATATATTTACATTCCAAAAGTAAATGTGAAATCCGTTATTTCCATTATCTTGCAATAAAACGCAAATAATGCATAAAAATTCAAAATTAATTTTTTATTAACTAACAAACAATGAAAACTTTACAATAAAAACCTTTTAACTCACCGTTTAGCCTTGGGTAATCGCTCTTATGAAAGCTAATAATCGGTGGGATAGGAAGAAGGATACAAATCCTTCAGTGAAGACCAAGTCTCTTCAGCTGTAACTAATTTTGTTTTATATTCATTAGCGGTGAGAGAATATTTTGGATGATATCGAGGGCCATGATATAGAAAGATCGATATTTTTTTTTTTAAATAAAATATTCTTACCCACGTGTGTTTGTATAAGAAACTAACGTAATATCATAGTTCTTCATGGCATAAGTGGTAGAAATAAAAAACGATATGAATTATTAATGAAAACATATCATTAAATCTTTTCTATATACATTATAGAGAAACTATCGCACTCAACATAAAGAACTAAAGATCTTTTGTAAGTTATTTACAAAGTGAGAATTCTTTTAGATTATTCTCTTATTGCCTTGTAGCAATACTTAATAACTATACTAGATGGCGTATGCAAATTTACTTTGCAAATATTTTTGATTCCCAGATATCTGGGAGGCATAAAATATCTAGGAAGATATGCCAGATATCTCATGAAGTTTTTACTACTCTTCAAATGTGTTCAACTTGAGGAGAGAAGTGAAATTGAGAGGAAAAACCTGAGGAGAAGAGACCAACAGGAAGAACCCTTTCAGTCTAACACTATTAACGTTTACATTTCCAGTACGAAGTAAAGCCAAGCTCTCACTCTTCCTGCTATTAATATGTAAGCCATAGTTCTGTGTCACACTGTTCCATTTGTCCAGTTTCATCTGCAGTTCTTCTAAATGTGCCGAAATCACCACATTAATCTGAAAACACAACTATTTCTCCTTTCCGGCTATTAACAGCATCCAGGACACTATTCATCACCATAACGAACAGCAATGGAGACAACACACTTCCTTGTCGCAGTCCCGATTTAAGTGTAAACCAATCCGCATTACCCAATTTAGTCTTCACACTGCTCTTACACTTAACATACATATTCGTTATCATGATTATTTCTTATTTTTTGGTATGCCTATCTTTTCCAGACTTTTTCCCCTTTGAATTCAATCAAAGGCTTTTTTCAAATTCCCGTTGTCTTTTCATCATTTCTATTACAGCAAAAATTAGATCAATAGTTGATTTTCCTTTTCTAAAACCGAACCGCTCTCCTCTCAGACCTTTTGTTTTATCTCCTATTCTTGTTGCCATCATCTTTTCATAAATCTTTGCACTGTGACACAACAATCTTATTCCTCTATAGTTAGTACACCTCCGTCTTGAACCTATTTTATATATATTGGAACAATATTGGTGTACAGAAAGAAAGTGTTCTTTCTGTAGAAAGAACATACTTCTTTTTATAGAAAGAAATATTCTACTACATCTTAATGATACTCCTGGCGAGGAGGTCAGTGTGACTCTCACATTCTCCATTAGAAGTTACCGAGGTCGCAACTTTTGACCAGTTCTTTTTCTTTCTGTAATAACTCTCTAATAGTTTTGCCTGGGAGTGTACAAGTGGAGTGAATGAAACCACTTTCGACTTTATTGTGAATATCTGAATGTCTTGCATTTGGACATTTTCTGATTATACGAAATTAAGCAGTACGGTAAGAAAGTGATTTTTTTTTTCATTCTTACGAAAAAAAATAACAAAGTGATGTACAACCAAGAATATGCACAAGCAAGATGCATACTTTATTCTACTTAGTTTCTTAGAAGTAAAGATTTAGATTTATTGCGAAATTGCAGTAAGTAGAGTTCTATAATACTGTTTATCCAAAGCATCTAACACACGCTATTCACTCCAGACACACCCATAATTACCCTCCCATTGTATTTGAATCTAAGCAAGTATTCTTGTAATAATCATAACTGTAAAGATAACCTAAACTACCCTTCAAGTATTCGGAATGACTGGCATTACACGAGACAACTAAGGCGATACTAATTACGTCTGTTAATTGAGTGTTTCCTAACCTGTTTGTCTGTTTTGTAGGAAGCCTCTTATGAGATCGGCTAACTTATCTTCATTTGTATTGTTCTATAGAGGAAGGTTCCTCATGTCCTAGACAGGATTCGAATCTAGTTTCGGGATATCCTCGCAGTCGAGACAATATCTTCTAGTACGTCTACAGATATCATCAATCACTCTTGATTTTTCATCTTTAATATAATATTGTAGTCATAAAATTTGAGTTACTAACAGTGGTGCGTGTATGTGTGTTGTAGAATGTTACAATTTGAATCTAAGGAATCGATGGAATTCATTCAGGATTCATTGGCAATGTGTACTTTATACTTCACGAAACACATTTCATTTAAATTGCAGATGCACAGTAGCATAAAAAACGTTTCAATTGATATTTGGAAATATAAATAAATAAAATTTATGCATTAACACTCAAAAATGGTGCATAAAATCACTATTCAATTACATTTTATACAGAAATAAGTCATGCATTAGAAGTAGTTTATACATTACTAATAAATTATACATTGGATATCGGTCGAAAAACTACGTTCGACTACATTAATATTTATGAATTACCATTTGCAAAACTTTCTTTATTGTCGTGATGATTGAAGTTATCAGCATTCTGCTAAATTAGATTGTTTGTAACAAGAATAAAGCGTATTGCGAGCATAAAGCATATTCTGGTTTTTCTCATTTCCTTCGTTCCTGAACTAATAAAGAAATATAGGGAAATTCTTCACCATTCAACTCCTTGTAAGAGTAAGGTTTAGTGTTGTAATTGTGTTATTGCTAATAAAAAATTGTTAAACCTACTCTTAAAAGTAAAAACATCGCACGATACCGTACATGCAACACTCACATTTTATTTATTTTTTTTCTTTTGCATATCATTCATTGATTGATGACTTTTATGATTTAAAAATAGAATAGCTTCGCGCTTGGTTGAGTTTACTTAAGCCCATTTTTAAATGGCAATTTTCTTTTCTTTTTTTTTTTTCTATCAAGTCCATTTTTAATAGCAAAGTGATGCCACCTGCATTTAGTAGCGAGCTCATTGTCAGTTAAAAGCAGCCGTAGTTAGATGATAGCACAACAAAATGCCTTAAAATATCTATTATCAGCTCCTAAAAATGCTAATCTGTAGAACAGAAAATCTTGTTAACTCTAATCTCAGCCATTCTCTCTCTCTCTCTCTCTCTCCTTAATGTAACGTTAGCAGTCTATCTTGATAGAAATGTATTACTTATTAAACATTTATTTTTCATTACAGAATATTATATTTTAGTCGCAATAAGATATCCCTCCCCCCCCCTACAAACTTCATTCTATTTAGAATATCAGCGAATTCTGTGTTTCTTTCCTCTATGAGATTAATATAAAATATTTTATATTTATGTCATATATTAATATATGACAATTTCCGCATCCATTTTATTCTGTTTTCTGTGGTTATTGGAAGCGACAAAATTTATCTCCAGCTCTTACTCTATTTCAGTAATTTAACCTCATGTGGAATTTGGAATTTCTGTTGAATTTTTTCAAAAGGATGATGGCATATATTGAGATAATACTCCTTTCGTTGTATGACTAAATACCAAGAAGAGTGCATTGCGCTATATATGAGATCAACATCTTCATAGTTTCCTAACTGAGCCTAAAAATGCATCACTGAAACCTAACTACTTTGAAATATCAAGCTACTCACTTATATCAAAATGGGCACGGATTTATTTAAGGAGTGCCCAATTTGCTAAAAGTTATCAACCTGATGTATGCAACACCGAGTTCACTGCTATCTCTTCACCGAATGATGAAACTCAGGTCGATGAAGAAGAGGTATCACAGCTGTTTCACAAACTGAATAAGAATTCGATATCAGCACGTGTGATAAAATACTGTTCAGATGAACTGGCTATTCCTTTGACCAGGCTGTTTAATATGAGTCTCAGAACAGGGAAGATTCCGCAGGAATGGAAAGAATTTAAGGTAATTACAATGTACGAGGGTGGTGCAAAGACCGGTGTATCCAACTATCAACCAATTAGTATCTCAAGAGTGGTTGTAAAGATTTTGGAAAAATTGGTTAGAGTTCTCATTCAGAAATAGGTTGTCAGTGAATATCTACTTTGCAATGAACTTCATGGGTTTACTAAGGGAAGATCATGTTTTAGCAACTTGCTCACATTGTATAACAATGTTACCATTGAACTAGATAAGGGGAATGGATAATACACAAAATCATGATACTTTTGGAGTTTTCTAAAGCTTTTGAAAGAATACAGCATGGAAGACTGTTACATAAATTGTTACCAATCTATGCAATACTTGGGTTTGGATTATAATGGATTAGTGTGGTATACGGGGGATGTGAGTGTGCAAGATTTGAAGTAACCAGTGGTGTACTACAAGGATCAGTGTTTGGTCTACTGTTATTCAATCTGTACATTAATGATATTGGGAAGAATTTGACAAGCGACATACAGCTATTTGCAAAGATAGGAAGGTAATCAGGAATGCTGCTGATATGCAGTACTTGAAGAATGATTTGAATAGGCTGTAACTGTGGACATGGCGAAAACGGACGTCAGTTCAATGTCAGTATATGTAAAGTCATGCAAATAGGAATGATTAGATATCCAATGTATTAATATTGGTGGTATATTATGCTAGAAGAAACTGATCAGGCTTGAAGACTGATTACAAGTTGAATTTCAGGGAATACAACTCAAAATATAATTGCAATGCTGAAACGACCTTTCACATGTAATGATAAGGATGGCAATTTGCCTCTTTACAAGCCCTTGATAAGACCTCACTTGGACTACTGTGCGTAGGTCTGGTCTCCTGCTTCCGTGATTCTGATACAGTCGAGTGGGTGTAAAGGAAAGTGTGAAAAAAGGATATCAGGATTGTGGAATACTGATTATGAAAATAGATTGAGAATTTATTGACTGCAGACACTTGAAAACAGGAGAAAAAGGGGTGATATGATTGAGACTTACAAACTTCTGAAAGGGTTATACAGAATTTCAGTTGATGGACTTTTTCATTTCATGGAGGGTGAGGAAAGGACGCGAAGCCATCCATAGAAGTTGAGAATGAATGCTGTCAAAACGGGAATTAGGGCTAGATTTTTCTCTCCTAGAGTAGTGCGTGATTGGAGTGGATTGCCAGTGAATGCTGATTGGAATGGATTATCTTTGGATGTTGTGTGTGTACAAGTAGCAAATGAATTCAAGAATAAGTATGATATCTGGCCCGTGTATATATGGCCTCCCTTGATGAGTTCCTGACTCCCCTGCAGGTGACTCATAATAATAATATAACGTAATTTTATTTAGATATCATCTTATTACTTTAGTAATCTGGAATTTATTTTGCAGTCTAAAACAATCATATAGTATATGAGTCATAGGGTTTTATTTTCATTTAGGAATATTAAATTGATTCTTTAAATAGATTAATCTTTAAAAATTCAAAGTTTTCTTATACTATTTTGCAATTTATAAAATAATTTGAAATTTTCAAATAAATTGCAATTTTTTTAAAAATTAAGACATATTTATCTCTTTATAAATAGACACCATGTATTTTTTTAAATATTTTATTTTATAAAGTTAATGTTAGGCTTTGAGTTGATAATAAAATTTTAATAAAAAAATTTTGTTTTCAAAATAGGTGCTGGAATAAATTAAAAAAAAAAACTTTTATTTTAATTTAAATAAATTTAAGGAAGGCAAGTGCTAAATAGCTTTAAAAAACTGGGGGATTATGAGCTATTTTCTTACAAAAACTACTCGAAAAGCAAATCTTATATAGCGAAGGTTCATTGTAAAAGGGATTCACTTTGTGATAATCTAAAATGTTTACCTATTTTCCGCGCATAAACAGAGAATTGAATCACCCCCCCCCCTCTAGAGATCATTAAGTTTCATTATTGTAACCTCTTTATCCATTCTAAACAAAGATGATTACAATGAGTTTTCCCTATTGGAAACCATAGCAACTAAAAGAAAACGCTTCTGTACAATTATTTCCAACAACAAGAGCAACACGAGATGAAATTTGACCTTTTTTGTTTTCGTCTTCTGAAGTTTATCTGGTGTAGCCTTCTAGGTGGAGTGAAGAAAGTCATGTACAATTCATGATTTTAACTAATGACTGTAACCAATTAAGAAAATTATCTTTCCGTGATTCGAAATAGTATTTAGTGCAGTAAATTGGGCATTCTTAGCATGCAAATGCATGCAGTAGTAGAATTAAAGCACTCTTTTAGTAAATATAAGATTATGTGAGGCAAATAATTGAATTTTAACTTTAGCACACAAAGCAAAGGATATCGTAATTGTGCATAAATTATCAACATTACTGTCAAAGAAATAGCTTCGGAAAAGTTAATATAATAAGAAAAAAAAAAGCGAAAGGAGAAATGTCATTTTAAAGATTGGAAATGACTAGAAACGCAATCTAGCTAAGAGCTAAGATATAATCACTTTGATCTTGTAAAAAACAGACAGTGGAATAATCGAAACTATATGTACTTTGGCAGGATAATAATTTTTGTTCTTAATTATGTCATTAATAATTATACTCCATGCATTTATAAAAAGAAATGTAGTTTAAGTGCTTGTGACTTTAAAAATGTAACTTTCTTATTATTTACATAAATAATATTTCAAACACCATTTGTTAATTGAAATGATAAATTAAGATATAATTAAGTCTCAGTTATTGTAATTTCATTATTAATTGCCATTTCTGTTATCTATTTGATATTATAATTTATTATTATTTATAATTATAATTATATATAATTTATATAATATATAATATATATATAATTATAATTATATATAATTATAATTATATATATATATATATATATATATATATATAAATACTGTAATTATAAATTTATAATTATATATATACATACTGTAATTATGAATAATTATAATTACTTTATAAATCTTTATGATTATATTTATAAATTATAATTATAAAATATAAATATCCATTCTAATTTTAATCAGATTATATATTCCTGACAGCTTATGAGTATATAACCTTTGTCATGGAAGTTGCTTTTGGTTTTGCACTACTTAAAAGACACGAATCCAGCCTACGAGTCCATATATTCATCTTTTATTAGCGCGTTTTAATAATACTTACTTAATCCTCCCTTTTCTATTTTAAGGTGTCGGGGTTATTCTTAAACTTTGCAACCGCAACCGTAACATCGAGGATAAGGTGGTTAGACCTATGCCTCCTGGTGTGTGTCCTATCTCTGTAGATGAGTGTGTGTCAATGTATCTCATTCAAATGAAATTAACTACTGAATTTATATAAACCAAATCGTCCACTCAATAAAAAGTTATTTTTCATATCTTCTACTATGAAAACTGCTATTTTTCTATATTAAAATTAAGGTATAAGAAAACACCTTTTTTTTGTAATATATATAGTCCATTTTAATTTAAGTTACTAAACTTATGGTCATGGTCTGAGTTGCGGATGGGAAAAATCCTGGGAGGGTAATGGATAGCAATGCTGTAACCAATGAAATTCCAACTGAGGCTCGGCTGTTGCTGTTACCCTCTTGCCATGATCAGAGCTTTAATAGCTCAATAACACCTTATCCCTACACTGTTCTCTACAGATAACGGGGAAGATGAAAAGCATTCTTGCTTCGCCCCTTTAAGCCAGTCCGTATAAGGACTATAAGGATAAGGATGGTCCCTGTGTGGTTGCTGGGATAAGAATAGCGCCAATGCAAATCCAAGCATGTCGTAAGAGACGACTGAATGGACGCTGAGTTTCGCTCTCTTAAGGCCTTGAGGGAGCAATTTGAGTCTCCGGGGAGGGTGTTCTCCGGCACGGTCAGTTGAGGGGCTTTGTCGGTGGATGCCTTTTCCTGGAATATGGAATATGAGCGGTTCTGCTCGGTGCTGGGGGAGCCCGTCACTGAGTGGAGCCAACGCTGAGTTTGACGGTCTTTCTGCCACTATGGAGTGATCTAGAGATCGTCCTAATTTTTAGAGTTGGCTTTACTTAAATATCACCAATGCAGCTCATGCATGTCGTAAGGCGACTAAAATGGGTACCCAGGGAGGGTAATGGATGGCAATGCTGTAGCCAATGAAGTTCTAACTGAGGCTCGGCTATTGCTGTTACCCTCTTGCCATGACCAGAGCTTTATAGCTCAATAACACCTTATCCTTACACTGTCCTCTATAGACAACTGGGAATATGGAAAGCATTCTTGCTTCGCCCCTTTAAGCCAATCCTTGTAAGGATCATGGTCATGGTTGCTTCTGTACTTTCCTTCTGATGGTATAAATATCTTTTGCTATATTCGAACGCTATGGATGTATGATCTAAAAGAAATAGAACAGCCTTCTTCGATGATTGCAATATACGAATTATAACTTCGACTTATATTTCATAACAATATGTTTGTGTTTCTGATTTTGCAGCTTGAACCATTTACTAGTGATCACATAAATCACTACATTTCTAAGTGATATTAATCACCAGGTGTACTGGATTGTATTTCACGTAGCATAATAAGGCATAGTATAATCTGCTTGAAAACGTAGACAGTCGTAACATTTCTCTAATCGCTCAATTGAGGATTATGAATGTTCTGGTTTTCGTGATTAGAATTTTCACGATTCAATTACTGTAATCATTTTTGTAACAATCAAAACGAAATGGCGATAATGTACTGTTCATTCTATAAGAATGGTTTAAGTATCAATGTACCAGTTTTAAATAATGTGTTTGTGTATACTATGCATAGAATTAGATGCGCTTCTAGACGCTTGATTGCATGTGTATCCTTGTCAGTGGCGCACTCAGGATTTAATCTTGGGGGGGGGGGGACGAGTTGAGTAGACGATTTGATAATACACATTACATACGACCTATGACTGAACATCTACGGTGATCGCCAATACATGATACCCGTGATTTCCTCTGGCCAGGCTCGGGCAAACGAAGTAGCGCTCGGTCCGCCCGAGCACTACTTCTTTCGCCTTGCTTTCACAGCGGCCGTGATTCCCGAGAGTTATACGGTATTCTCACCTTATGTGACCGCTAATTCATAAGTAGTATAGAAATAGAAGACACGACATAACATTTATAATAATTATTGATTGTTCGAAGGTAAACCAATGTTTAATTATTAATTCTTTCCGATATTCAAGATTATTGTGCATCTTTTCGCTTTTTTTTTTTTTTTTTTTTACATCACGTAATTGTTTCTTCGATAACATATTGAGGTGAAAATCTTGAACATCATGTTTCAAAATGTATTTTGAAAATCAATTTTTGTTGATATAATTAAGTGTATTAATTATCACACGAACCGCTGAGTGGCGCTGTCAGCTTACCGGAAGCACGGAAGTCCATACTCTGGTTGGATTTGTCTATTAAACCTACCTTTCCGATAGTTCTTTATCATCTACATTGTAGATCATCTTTAGCGCCCCCTATGATCACAAGTAATGCCATCTAGAAGTACCGGTATTAACGGCTATTTGGCTGTGAAAACTTGTAAACTAAGCAGTTATGAATAAAAATAAAGTTTTTTTTTTTTTTTTTTTTGTATTTCTTTGTTTTTGTAAGGCCTTATTTGGTAAGGTGTATTAGTAATCTTCGGTAGGTGCTTATCTTTTCTATCCTATTTGGCTTGCTGCACTGAACGGAACTTTATAATGTAAAAAAAAAAAAAAAAAAAACTTGATTCATTTTCGTAGCTCATGAATAAGCAATAATATCACTGAGAGATGAGAAGTTTTTGAGGGCATAAACGAACAGAGCACTTAAAAAGAACTGTGAATAATATTACGTAAAAGCATGAGCGCTTTCTTTTTTCTGCTCTGTTCTATATTAAGTTCCTACGTCTGTTATGAATCCTGTATAATTTGAATTTTTTTTTCCTTTTTGCCTTTACGGAAAAACGAAGCTTTGAATAGAACTGTTTTTTTTTATTATTTTTTTTAAAGAAATATTTTTGAATACGTTCACAGTTTTATCAAACCCTCTTGAATGTTTTCGAATTGGCAAAGTTGTTTGCATGCCTTTTGGGAACTTTTGCATCTTATCGAAATATACGATATTTTATTTATTATTATTTTTTTTTCTCGAAAAGAGCACAGAAAAGTACAAATTTTTGTGCAAGAACCGATCCTTTTCACAAGAATACAATGAGTGAAAATAGAGCGAAAAGTGAACAACTCTGATGACCGTCCAACTTCATTTTTAAAGAATGTTATATTTACGTTAGTTGGTTAAACAATGTTTTAATTAAATTCATAATTAAACTCGCTTTTACAAATAATTATGACACTTAACGCCAATGTACAGACACTTATGCCAACTTGCTTCGTATTATCTACACAACTATACTTCGTAACTTTGCCTCGTCCTGCTTTAAATAAGACATTTTAGTCTTTCTTTTGTTTTTTACCATTAATTTTAATTATTGTTATTGAACCATTTGTAAAAGCTAAATAAATAAATAATTAAATTGCATTTTTGACTCAATTTTCCTTTTTCTTTCATAATATCTTTTCTTTTAAATACACCTTTTTTAATTGTTTATAATTCTATTATTAATAGAGCAACCACGCAACTGACACGATATACACATATGTATATGTATATCCAAGTTACTGTGGATGCGAAGTGCATATTAAAATTGTAAGACCATTCACATTACGTTAAATTGTAATACCATTTATTATTACATTGAAATAAATGATGGATACGAAGCCTATGAGGATGCGTATATATATATATATATATATATATATATATTTGATCCATAAATAACGTCCATCTAGTAACCTAGATGGACGTTGTTTGGTTCATAGCAATTTAATAGTTATCAGGATCACAGGATGGCGAAGCTCTTCCGTTGTGTTCATTGCTCCACAATAAATAGTAATGTTTGTAGGTATGTGTATATTTATGGATGGTTTACCTTCCACCTCCGTCTGAGACCGCCTAACTCATCTTCAGTTGAAAAGCTGTAATAAGGATTCTTCGTGTCCTAAATGGGATTCGAACTTGGCTCTTTCCAACCAACTGCTCTACGAATGCTGTGTCGTATGGTTACAAATACAAAATAGTTCTCTCAAAAAATATTTTTCAACTAAAACGAGTTTAGTCAGTGTCATACAAATGCAACAATATGATTCCTCCACCCTGAATCTCGCTTGTTTTTTTCTGCTAAATATTACTCAAATTTGCCAGAAACACGCACAACTGACAGAACGAAATATTCTACCTTTATGCTTAAGTTACTTCAGCGTAATCTGATCAACTAACAAAGTAAATCATTAAGAGCTTTTTTTTTTTTTTTTTTTTTTTTTATATACCTTAACAAGCTAGATGTAAAATATGGGAACACTCTTTCATAATGTCCAATTGTAGAAATAAAAATGACTAGTGAAAAATAGATGTGAAAATTTTTAACAAAATATGTAAGAAAGACCTCATTATTATGATTTACACTGGAAAAAAGAAAGCTAGTTCTTGCTTTTTTTTATCTATATTTATTGAAGATGAGTCTCTACACAACACTCTTTTTATATCCTCATATTTCATTAACCTAATGAAAAGTGTAGCCTAAACTAGTAAAGATATATAATATATTAAAAAATTAAATGAGGAAAATAAAGCCACATTTTACGTAATCTTAGAACAAAAAACGGAATAACTAAAGAGTGTATCTAAAGCTTAGATTTGGTTTTTCGGTGCTATTTAGTTCACTCGTAAGATGGAAAGAGTGAATAATATATGCAGCTTTCTCTATCTGTAAATAAATGTTAAAGTACTAATACTCGAAGTGACAATAAGCTTTATTTTTACTTGATACTAAGTATTTGAAAGTAGTACTTGTAGTTAATACTCTAAGTATTTGAGTTTTTTACTTCAGTTCTTCATGCAGTCTGAAATAGTTGAAGTAAATAGAAGTACTTTGAATATTTTAAGTATCTATTCGTATTCGTCATCTGAATACCTTTTGAAATGTTCATCAATCGTACATCCCAATTTTAAATTTTGCTGATTTGTATGGTTTCTGGATATTGAATAAAATATCACTAAAATGATTTTTTTTTTACTTTGTTCATATGTGTAGCTTTTCGTGTCAATTTTCCTGAAGCACTTGAAGTATATTTCAGGTACTTTATACATTAGACTTCAAATAACAATAATAATAATCAAATAAAGTTAATAATAATCCAAGCTACATATGGGCCTAAGGCTTAAGACCTGTCCAGATTGGGTTTAATAGCCGTAATTTGAAGATAAAATGGTTAAACTCATGCCTAATGCTCCAATCAGTACAGATAATTCAAAGTATTTGCATTTGAAATAAACAAGTACTTTGAATACATTGCATGTAGTACTTGAAGTATATTTAGGTACTTCCTCTAAATAAATTAAACGAGCGAAAATGTCAAGAAAGCCTGTATATAATTTTCTTTTCCATAAACAAGAAATATTATTGAGAAAGCATTGTAATCATATCTTCTCTATCTGCATAGTTATGTTGAGTTTTTAGCTTTTGTTAACACATTTTCATTTTTTTAAGGTTTTCTCGGCAGTCTTGTGTTTCATGTAATATTCCGTCAAAGTTGTTTTCTGCGGTTATTCCATTTTTTTTTCTCATACGAACAAATGGGACTAGCTAGACACGAGATTATTATTGAACCAGAGTATATTATTTTATCAGAAATATTCTGCGAAGAGGTGGATAACAATAAAAATAATATTATGCCATATTTTGAGGGAGTGTTTAGGCTTCACTATTCGTGTTTATTCTCTCCATCTTTTTTTTTTTTTAATATATAGCTCCGTAGACAGTCGCGCCAACAAAAAGAGAATGTGCTTCCCACCCTTTTAGCCATCATGAAGATCTCAATTTTTATTGGTGCATACAACTATGTGCGTGTGTTTGTGCACACTCACTCGCAAATTCACTCCCATTTGTTGCAGCCATATTTCTCTTAGAAACGGAAGCAAACACATTACTGCCAAATCCGGCCATTATGTTAACAACGACTCTCTTCATGACGACATACTTGTATTTATTTTTACAGACAAGACGAAGAGAAGAAGCAAGGGGTGGGGGGGAGATGCGAATAGGTTTATAAAGTGCACGTTCGTCACTTGGATCCAGTCCATAAAGAGTGCACGAGGACGAAATCGACACAATCAAAGATGTGTTCTGGCACTGTCTGTGGCCCACATACCAAATGGCAATCTATAAATAAGGCATTGTGTCTAGTGTCAAGGCTTTGTAAACAGGCAGGTTTACTACGATATTTAATGGAAACCCATATGAATAGTCATCTAATGTGTAGAATTTTTCTTCGGTCAGCCCTCTTGTGTTTTATTTTTTTTCTTTTCTTTTCTTTTCTTTTTTTTTTCTTTTATCGATTGTTTTTTTCCCCAACAAACTACGCTTCTAGTATATTTAAAATGCTTTTATATTATATTTTAAAATAATACTTCAATATTTTTATAGCTTAATCTTTTATTCAACATTCTAAATAATTGTTTTAATTTTTAAAATTCCCATTATTTATTTTTAAATTTCCATATTTCATTTTTAAATTTCCATTTTTTATTTTTAAATTTCCATATTTCACTTTTAAATTTCCCTATTTCAATTTTTCATTTATAAATTTTCGTTTTTAAAATTTTTAAATTTCATTTTTAAAATATTTTAATTTCATTTTTAATTTCATTTATTTTATTTTTCTCATTTTGTATTTTGGCATTTCTTCAAAAATTAGTTCTTCAAATTTTTTTCATTTTTTAAATAATCATTTACATTTTTTTAAAAATTTACATTCTTTCATGTTTTTAATTTTAATTTTTAAATAATTTAATTTACATTTTTTTAATTAGCATTTTGAAATATTATTTCTTTAAATATTTTTTCTTTGATTTCAAAATTTAGCAGTTGGTATTAACCGCTCTTAAAAGATCGTTTTTAACATTTATCATCTTTTACTTTTTTATTCCTTTCTTTACTCTTTTTACATATTTTTATTACTTTGTTATTTTTAATAAACATTTTCTTCATTTCACCTTTTTTCTGCTTTTCTCTTTTTTGTTTTTTTTTTTTCTGTGCCTGTCAACGAATTTGTTTTTACTATATTGCAGCTGTCAAGGGACCTTCCAATGGAATGCTTTATTCTCTGACCCAATCTTCTCAGCACAATGAGCACGCGCAAATTAAAATCCCCTATCTTTCGTGTGGCCAGTCACACCCATTCGATTAACATAACCGGAATATTGATGAGCCTTGTGACTAACCTCGGTAGTAAATTTAGCAACATTTTTGTAAAACAGTGCGTGTATTTCAGACAGAAGATTATGGGGAAGGTTTTGTTAGACAGAAAGGGGCGTCAAGGTATTAAATCCTGATTGATTCCCTTAGAACGCAGCTGGGAGTTATTTCTTAAGATATTTTCTCGAAGATGTCCTTGGTTTCTATTTTCGTTGTGGCATGTTTCGCTTGGGAATGGTGTAGATTTTGTTCCAACTGGCATTTTAAATTGATGCCTTTTTTTTGCTTTAAATTACCGTTATTTATTTCTTAACTAAGATATAGGTCATTGGGTTATAAGAAATATTTCAACTCATGCGTAAACCATGTTGTTTACACGAAGTATTTTTCTTAATCTGTTAAGTTTCACGAAATACGTGCAGATCGTCATAACCAAGCGTATTCAAACACATTTTTATTTTCTAATATCAAAGTAGTGCAAGTCTAGACTTGCACTACTTTGTGGGTCACCCAGACTTGCACTACTTGCAGGCGCAAAGTTGACTTACTTGTCTGTTTGCTTACTTTGGAAATGGATTAAAACCAGGTTTAAAATAGCTTGATATCTTTAACATATAGTATACCCAAGGTAAAAAACTTTCTATAAAAATGAAATTGTTCACACTGCATTACTTCCTTCAGGCTTAAGGTCGTATTTCATAGGAAGTTTATTTGGAAAAAAAGCTTATGATCACCAAAACGTCCAAACATTGTTCCATCAGAGTTCCTATTTTAACGACTTGGAAAAAAAAACTATTGTATATTTAAATAATCTTCTCACACTGGAGGAAATGCGGGTTCAAATTCAGCATGCAGCAAAAAGAGTTATCAATACACAAATGAAAAAATTCTTCTGAACGCAATTTTTCTTGTACATTCATCTGACAAACCCATCTAATTGGCTGAGTCGATAGCGTATCCTCTTTCCAACCAATTGGCTGTGAAGTTCGAATCCCACCTGTTTGTGAATCTCTTGAGGTGGTAGATTCAATCCTTCGCCCATCCATTGTAATAAAGTACAATACGTTAACTATTTTTCATGGGTGGGATTCCCATACAAAATGTAAGTTACATAATGAACACACTTTGAGAAATATCTGTCATATGGGATACATATGTCAATGTTTTCGTAGCTGAGTTTTCTTTAAATTTTCTTTAAACACACTGCATGGCGATATCCAGTGATGAGCTGAAACAATCTATATTATGCCATCAGTCACAGGAAAAGTTTCGCGAATATCCGCTAGACGACGCCACTATCGATTATCTAGTAGACTGCACAGTGTTAAAGAGAGATAAAATACGAACCAACTAATATTTTTAACATGTTTATGTAAGGCAGTTGTTAAGTGAATTATTCTTTTAAAAGCTTTTTTACTAATCTCATCATCCTGTCTTTATATTAATATAGACAAACGATGTACACACCAGTTCGCTAATCCTTCCTTAGAATTCAGTTTGGAAATAACTGTTTATTTAATTATATAAAAGTCAGGAAATTCTCTATTTGTAAAAGTGTCCTAAGTTATAGTTAGTGTTTAATTTTATTACGTCAATAGATCGTTAAGAGGCTTTTAATTCAATTATCCACTTATATATCCCCTGTCATCTAGCACTGCTCTCTCACTAAAATAATGAAAAGGCCACCTGTGTAGAATAACTTTCTAAACAGTTTGATGCACTGAAGAAACACGACAATTTCTGCTGAATTGTGCTCTTCAGAAACATGGGGTTGCTATTGTTCTCTAAATGCACATTAGTGAGAAGAGAGGCTTCCCACAATATGTGAACGACGACATCCTATCCACTGAATAATTATCCATTGAATTACCTCGAAGCATAATAATGTGTGATGACGTTGAGAACTACCGGTTCAACTAGCAAATATTTAAGTTATCAGAAATGGCCTTTTCATGGCATGGTTGAATGTGAACTCTTTCGAAGTAGGGGGGGGGGATGATAAAAAGCAAAAAAAAAAAAAAGCATTTGTGGCAAAGTGCGATATTCGGATAGCACTCTTTGATGGCTGTTGTAGTAGAATCGCTTTGTAATTAACCCACTTTCGAAATTAGCGATGGGTTCAATGAACATCCATATACCATGGAGGGGGGGAACGGCTCTACAAACAATGCTGTTGACTGGTAGAGAAGAAATATTTGGCACCGACACAAAAATTTCTCAAGTGTCGAACACCGCACACCTTTACTCGAAGCCAAATCTTGAAGGTCGCCAGTTTTTAATTCTTATATTCGTGAATGTCTCGACTAGTATGCATAATCGTCACTAGGGGGCGCTGAAACACAGCATTTCAAGTTCGATTCCGAAGATCGTGACTAGGTGGCGCTACAGACTAATTTATCGTCCAAATAACGAATCCTTTGAATAAATTCTATTGTTGACAAGTTACCATAGTAACCATCATAAACGTTCGTAATATAATTGTAGACTTCGCATTGAAATTGTTTGAAGCTAAGTAGAACAAACTCAGACAGAAGAGAAAGAATATTTATTCAGAAACAATATTATGGACTGTCATGGTCAAACAGAGCGTGTTGGGTTTGTCAGACCGACTGTCGCTTAGCTCCCTTCTGTATGGTTTCCACTTGCTTGCTTCACACGACAGTGTATCGAATCGATCAAGTTATCCAACAGTTCCTTTGGGATCTGTCGCCATTCTGTTTGCAGAGAATGTTCCAGCTACTGGACGACTTGCAATGCAACTATGACATAGAGTCCTGACAGTTCTCAAGACATCCTAAGCAAATAATGTTCTATTGGCATCAGGGTGCATATATGGTGATGATTTGTAGTGTAGGCTTACAACTCAGTCACAATGTATTCGATGTATTGACAATGAAAACTGGTGAATCACTATTATCAGTTTCGACTCATAATATGCAGCTACTAATTATTCTAGAGCAGGCAAAAGGAAACAGAAGTTAATTTCACATACAGGTCTGAATTTCTTATTGTACATAATAGTTTGAATCAGATCAAAAATATGGTCGCCCCTTTCAGTATTCTTTTTTATTATTTTACGTTCCTATCATATTACAGTATATAATTTTGCAAGATTCATTTGGATCATACTGAATCGTTGTTGAACAAACCCGGCACGTTTGGCATATTGTTTTATATTATAAAGTCGTACTGAGGAAGCCTTTTGTTTTTCTATTGGAATTTCAAATCTCGCCACAAGAAATCCCAATCTTGCACACTATCATGAGCCGAAACTATAACTTAACTAAAGAGCAATATTAGAAATATAATTACATTTTCCCAGAATGCAAGCAGGTGCAATTCGTACAGCAAAACTACAAATATTTAATTATTATATAACAGAAATGGTGTATTTTAAAAAAAATAAAATAAAATCTTATAACCTAAATTAAAATGGAAGTAATTTTACTTTTTATAAAAATATTTTATTTGCCTTCATTTAATTAATACTTTAATTTTACTAAATTAATTAATAATTATTTTACTTTTCATTTTATTTTATAGTTTGCAAATAATAATATATCGTATAAAAATTACATAACACTTCGTGAGAAGCATTTTTTGTGACTTTTAAAATATGCAAAATTTGTTTATATTTTTGACCTTTTAAGAAATATACAAAAAAAGGATCACAGTAAAAATCTCTTTCCGTTTAGTTCAAACTAGTCCCGAAACTAATAATATTATCATTTGCATTTTTTAGATGAAATAGGAATTAACATTAAATTATATATAGAAAGAAAAAGAAGAAAGGAGCAACTAATTTTTGAAAATGAGAAAATGGGTAAGAATTGGGAAAATATGGCTGAAAAATAGAAATAAAAAAAATATATAAAATTCAATAGCAAAAATAAAAACCTTCGCAACTCAGTTGGATACCTTCGCGACTGTGTAGATTCCATGTTTCTTGCTTCAGAAGGAGATCTGGGTTCAGATCCCGTCTCAGACAGTGACCGGATTTGAACTCGACTAGTTCTTTTAGACAAAAGCTAAGAGGTTAGTCTTAGAATATTAAAATTATAAACAACTAACAGCAATCACTTCCCAAAGCTTAGAAATAGGCATACACTCTGTCCGATTAAGATTAGGACGGTGGCGTAAGGCTTCACATGAATTCAAAAAATAGACGATTACATTTGAGCTTACTCTAGTGTAGCATCTTGGTATGGTTTTAGTGAACTCTGCGTCTAGTATCAATGACATGAGATGCAGGGCTTGAACCTTCAGAATCCAAAAGTCTTATATAATGTTGATGTTTTTCGATTCTAATAGCACCAGAACTGCCAGTCTATCCAATGTAGCAAAGATGACAAGAAGGGCATTTGGCGAGGATAAAGGTGATACCGTATCTTTGATAGGTGGTAAGAAAGATGACAACTTCCAGGATGAGCTGGTTTAAAGGTGGTGTACAAAGTAAATCTGCGAAGGATCCTTGCTGTTTGTTAAGATGTTCCTTTAAGATAGTGTATGCTGATTCTTTTAACGTCAAATTGCAATCTGGAAGCGAGATGATAATTATCAAATATTTTCTGTATCAAGTCTCGCTGTATCTATTAAGTAATAGAGCAAGTTTCGTTCTAATTCTTCTAATAGAAGAGACTCGAAAGAACAAATTGTGCTTGCTCACTGAATGCGTGCGTGTGAAAGATAATAATAATATATGCTTTTGCATACAGCATTCAGGCTGTATAGAATCACAATATTAACAACATTCGGTCTGGTTAGCCGAGGGGGTTAGAGTACCTGCTTTCAACCAACAGGCTGATCGTTCGAATCCTGCTGTGGGCGTGGATGTTTATGAATGCCTTTAGGAAGGAGATAGATTTCATCACACCGGGCGATGAAATCTATCTCCTTACTGGAGAGCTGAAGTGGCTTGAAAAAAGTTTCATGCATGGTCTCTAGAGTAGGATTTCTGGAACTGGTTAAAAATAGGGAAAAAAAAGTAAAAAACAACCTTAACTCACCTATGGTACGAATGTACTACAGGTTCACAAATAAACCTTTGGTGGGTGGGAATCACATAAAAAAATCGTTCTGGTCAAAACCAGTTCAGTGGTGCGATGATATGGTGAACCCGTTCTCGTGTACTCATTATATGGAGAAAGTGACACTGAAAGAGGACAAGGAAAATCCTTAGAGCAAAAAGACTTCGTTGTTTAGTATTAGCATACAATAAGTTGCGACAGGTGTGTCATTTCAGTTCACAGACAATTGTGTCTGTTTAGTAGTAAGAAAGAATGATGTAAGAAATAGTCACCTTTCTGAAACTCAATTCACTTTACATGGAAAGGCCTAAAAAGTTGTCTTCATATCCCTAACGGATGTAAATGCCATAAAGGTGAGATCTGTCGGTAGCCTTACTCAGTGACTTGTTGGTGTGTTCTGGGTAGCAAAGAAAAAAAACGAGAGAAGACAGAGAGAGAGAAAGAAATAAGAAGTCTGATTAAAGGCAAAAAAAATTACACTGTTAATTCTCTTTTACAGCTTTTCCTGTTATTTAAGGAACGGCTCAATAGTCGAGTAGGAAAGAGATGTGGATTCGAATCGCGTGCCTGACGAAATGCATTCTGTAGACGTTTTTCGGAAGGCTGAATTAAAACCAAAGGTTTAATTTTTGCAGAACAAAAAGGCAAATCGATCCTTTAACATGCTTTCTCTAGATATAACAACCAAAAAAGGACGAATATCTTTTCTGTAGTCTCGAAAGCAAATAACTTGATCATAATAGCCGATAACGATAATGCGGGAAAGGATGATGATCGAAGTAACTGAGAAATTATTTTTAAAAATCAAAAAGAGAAAATTATAACAAGCAAACTTATTTTGTGCAAAACAAAAAGAACAAAAACCCGTAAGAACGTAAAGAAGAAAGAAAATAGAACGAAAGAAAGGAAATAAATACAGAGATAAGGCAAAAGAGAAAAGAAAAGATAATGGGAAAGAATGGTGTCAGCTGTGAGTGTGACTAAAGGGCAACATTCATAGCAAACGCTAAAGTGACCTCTGCCGCCTTTCCGCACGACACAAATAAAGATTGTAAGAGACAGGGGAAGTCGTGTCATTTCTACGTTTGACGGAAGCAAGCGGTACTCTAGCGGTTTCTTTTTGTGGTTACTGACGGAAGAGTGGCCGTAGGACAATGCCCCTTATCCGACGGTAAACGCCGCACACTCCTCACTTAACGGCCGCTTCTTATTGCTGCCTCCCTCGTAAAACACGTCCGTTACTAAGCAATAGCCTTTCTGCCTCCCACTGGGAAAGTCCTCCAGAAATGCGAGTTCGCTTTGAAAGCTGCGCAACGCTTATTAATGGATCGATGATGTCTTATCTCTTTCCAAACCTTTCTTTGAACATTCTCTGCCATTTCACACTCTCTCTCTTCCTAGTAGCTAACCTTACTCCAGCTGTCTAGCTTTCACTAAACGCAAGGATACATTCAGGCTACTGGAAAGCGAGGCCCCAAGTGCTTTTAACCCTAGCCTACATTGGCAGTAAGAGCGCCCGCCCCTGTAAAGAGTGCATTTCTGTAAGTCACCTTTATTCCACTACTCATAATTCTGGACTCCACAATGTATCGTAGTACTGCCTTTTATTTTAAAACGATAGCGACGTCACTTTCTAACCCCCAGGGTACATATCTATTTAGAAATCTTTGAAGCCAGTGGCATTTGAAGATAAGCGTAAGATTAATAAACACAAGCGTTCGAATTTATTTAATCGGCAAACTGTTTGGACAAAGTACACACACACACACACACACACACACACACACACACACACACACACACACACACACACACACACACACACACACACACACACACACACACACACACACACACACACACTCAGAACAAGCTAACGGAAGAGGAGGCATTTGCCACGAAGCATGTGACATCCAGTGGCTCTGTGCAAATAGAAGTGTTTTAGTTTGACAAATGTTCCGTGCACGAACTTTGAAAGTGGACCACCTCATCCTCCGTACGGCATGAATCAAAGCAAACGAATGTCGATACAGCAGTCCCTTGGTGATCTTAAGCCTGTGATCATAGTTTGTATATTTGAGACTGTTTCACCTCCTGGGACTACACAGCAGCATCTTACGTCTGCATTGCAGTTCGCATGGCGCTGTTATGGTTTACTTAAATCCTGCTATTTATCTATTCTCTATGTGCGCTCTTCGTATATATTTCTATCTATTTGTTTATGTATTTATTTATATATATCTGTTCAAAGTCCTTTGAGGTTCTTTTTTTTTGTTCATATCAGTTATTTATTTCTTAATGTTTTGATCCATTTCGATCTATTCATTTGACATTTCCTCTTTTCTTTATGTCTGTATTTTCTCTCTCTCTCTCTCTCTCTCTCTCTCTCTCTCTCCTTGTTTACCTTCCTGCTTCTTTAGTCCCCCCCTTCTCAAAAAGTGAAAGTGGAAAACAAAAAGTTTTCCACTTTCACTCTTTTTCATTCTTTCTCTTTGTTTTAGTCACTTATCTCAAATTCGTTAAGTCGCTTTATCCTCTGTTAGTTTCGTCATTTCTCTCTCTGTATTTCTCCTCATCCTCCCTTTCATCTTTTTGCCCTTTTTTCTTCAATTCACCCAATCTGTCTCTTTCACAGTCCTCTGTTTTTCACTCTTTCCTTCTTTCTCTCTGTTTAGCAGTGTTTCTCAATTTATCCGTTATTAAATCGCTTTTTTCCTCTTTATATATTCATCACTCCATATTTTTTATCTCTCTCTCTCTCTCTCTCACTATCTATCTATCTAATTATCTTGAGCGCATTAGCATATCGTGGTTCTCTTGTTTTCTCTCACAGTCTTTCAATTCTTATTCTTCCATTGACTTTTGTAAGGCATTGCCTTCACTCAGTGTGCTATTCAATGACTGTTCCACGTAAATGATTTCTTTAATATTGTACGCCCACACTTCATAGAACTGCGTCATGTGCCCAGAATAGTCAATTCGTGCTGAAGGGGAGAAAGAAATAAAGGATGTACGAATTGGTCACCAACACGCGAAACATGTGCTTTATAAATTTTCCAACTGTTGTCCAAGCAAAATAGTTACCATATGAAGAACTAGAATTTTCATAAAAGAAAGGCTAATTTTCCGACATATAATAATAAACTCATCCCAAGAAACCCATTGATTACCCTATTATCGAAATGGACTCTCCTTCTTTTGACATGCGCAGAAGTGTCGAAGGGTCTTGCATCTGTGGACGTACAGTATATGGATTTAGCATTCTATCACTCTCCTTGTTTCCCCATTTTTTAAAATTAATTTATATACACGATTATTCCTTGTCTGTAGAGAAGTATTTTTATTTAATCTAAACACCAGATCCATTTAAACGTCCTTTTTCTTGCCTTACTTTCATTATAAACTTAGTTTGGAAAAGCTGCTTTATTTCAGTATCAAATGAATCAGAAATTTGAGGATATTTCTTAACTTATGTCTTGTTCAGTAAGGTTAAGATTTAGTTTTCTGAGTAATAAGTCGAAGAAGTAATCTCTCCGGTTGTCTTCTGTATTTCAAGAAATTTACTGTAAAGCTTCGAAGGGAAGGCTAATGATTAAAGGTGGTTTTTATAATGTTTACTTTGCTAGCTATGAGAGAAATCATTTTTTTAAAAAATTGCATTAAAAAAGCGTTTTCTTTCTGTTGTTCTCTTCAAGCCAAAAAAAAATGTTTAGGTATGGAAGTGAAGAAAGTGACGGGGGAATTAAATTGCACCTAGAGATTATAAAGATTATCAATGAGGTGTGTGTTTTGAACGCAGTACAGCCCTAGCTTGTCATCTTGACACCTTGCATAAAGAGAAGAAGCAGAGATCGTTAAAAAAAACGTCCACCCTAAGACTTTAAAAGACTTGCACGTGTTCATTTTTCTTGACTCGGAAAAATGTCAGAGTTTTAACGAGATGGAAGCAAAATAAATGTGCAAAAAAAGTATTAGGTGTCGATAATGTTATTGGAACGGTAATACAATCAGAATAAATATACGGAGTTCTTGCTGAAATGAGGGTTTGAGAAGTAATAGAAGTGAAAATTTTCCTGCAACACAACTCGCTAAACAAAGTGACGTTCATTATATGCACTTTGACAGTTTAAAATTTCCGATGACAGTGCAGTGGAGGAATGACACAGATTGAGAAGGCTTACTGAAGCCCTACGAAGATATCATAGTCAGAAAATCCCAGTGAGTGAGAGAAAGAAACAAAAAAAAAAGTTGCTACATGAAGTGAAGAAAAATAAAGAGTACAAAAAGAAATAAAGAGAGAGAGAGAGAGAGAGAGTAAGAAAGTACTGAATGAGAGAATAAAAAAAATAAAAAAAAAATTAGACCAAGAAGGAAAAGAAGAAAATGTAAGTGAAGTTATAAGAGAAAAAAAATGTTGGCAATACAGATTACTCCTCTTTCATGGACTAATATTTAGTTCAGCACTCAGATATATATTTTGTTTTAATTTATGTCACTTTTTATGGCTTCTGGAATCACACGGGCCATTGCATATTGACGCACTCTATCTTACTATGTGCAGCTTATTTCATTCCACAACTCAATTTCATAATAAACTACTAATTTTTCATAAATTTTGCCTCGCACTTGAAGCTTCGAAGCGGAAAGATTGCTCAGTTTTTTTCCTTCCCTCTTTCCCCTGTTTTTTTCCCTTTTCCCCCTGTTATGCACTGATTATAACTAAAACGATTTTCTGTCATAAAGTCAAGACATCTCAAACCGAAACTGAATGTTTTAGATGAAATGCGTACAAGCATTTAAAATCACTTAACTATTCAAAAAATGAGTGAATAATAAAATGAATAATAACAAGAAGAAGGATGCACTGCTTGGTTTATCTTAGAAATTCAACATACGAATTATAATGAACATAAGTATTATTCAAAGAATAAAATATATTTCTATATATTTATTGCCTTGTAAGGACTGGCTTAAAGGGCGAAGCAAGAATGCTTTTCATCTCCCCGTTATCTGTAGAGGACAGTGTAGGGATAAGGTGTTATTGAGCTATTAAAGCTCTGATCATGGCAGGAAGATAACAGCAATAGCCGACCCTCAGTTAGTACTTCATTCGCTACAGCATTGCCATCCATTACCCTCCAAGGGTATTAATCACCTCATCTCACGATCGATTACCATTCGATCCTTTTTATTGCTTATAGTCCTTATAAGGACTGGCTTAAAGGGGTGAAGCAAGAATGCTTTTCATATTCCCCGTTATCTGTAGAAGACAGTGTAGGGATAAGGTGTTAATAAGCTATTGAAGCTCTGATCATGGCAAGAGGGTAACAGCAATAGCCGAACCTCAGTTAAAACTTCATTGGTACAGCATTGCCATCCATTACCCTCCAAGGGTATTGGATTGTCTTCTTGCCTCTCTTAAGTTCTTAAAAGAACTGGGCGATGGACTGAGTCCTTGACTCTTTATCCCGTCATCTGAATGAAGAGAATCTGTGTGGATGAGGTGTTATTGAGCTAAATTGAGCTAAAAGCTCTAGTCATCATGGCTGGGTAACGGCAATAGCCAAGCCTCAGTTAAAACTTCATTGGCTACAGCAGTGCCATTTATTACCCCAGGAAAGTCCTAAAAAGGACTCCTCGAATTTGTTCTAATTTCTTGCCTCTCCTTATAAGGACTGGCTTAAAGGGGCGAAGCAAGAATGCTTTTCATCTTCCCCGTTATCTGTATCTGTAGAGGACAGTGTAGGTTTCTTGCCTCTCCATTTAACCAACTTCTATGTATAATTTAATTATCTAAAACAATTAAAGGTGTATTATGTTAATTTTATTCTTGAGTTAAAAACTTTAATTTACTTAATTATTCTTAAAATTAAAACTATAATATAAATTATATTGTTATTTCATAGAATAATTTAAAATATCTGCCAAATATAAATTAAATACAATTTTATGCAAATAACATAAATTATTAATAAATCGAGTTAAATTTTAGAAGTAGTATGCTAGCGCCACCTGCATCTCAAATTTGTATAGAACTTTTTTTATAGACTTCACATACAGAGAGCAGTTCATAGCAGGATTACTTGAAAAAAAAAAAAAAAAAAAGATTTCTTATAAAATATGCTAAAAAGGAACAGTATAATGTGACGCGTAATGAGAAATGGACAGATTATGGGCTAAAAACTCCAGACATAGGCAAAAATAATGCAGAATTAGTTAATAAATATTTCAGCAATCTGTTTTCTGAGAATTACTGCACATGTCACAAATAATAGAAAACAGATCCCAGAATGAAGCCGTATTCTTTCTTTGACAATTAAAATTTTATCATTTACATGTAATAATAATAATAATAATAATTTTATACGAGTAATAATTATATATTACAAAACACTTTGACAAAGCATATATATTATTTTATATTAATATATCATCATCGTCATCTTCATCATGCGTATCAAGGATTTAGGCCTAGCATGGCCTGTTCCGGCCTTAGAAGTCATCGTTGAATCGTTTAAGAGGACGTCCTGGTTTTCTTTTCCCTAATGGCTTGTACTTTAAGGCTTGTTTTGGTAATCTTTCTGTTTTCATTCTTTGAACGTGTTATATCCATTTATGTTTCTATTTTTTAATTTTTTCTATTACTGGTTCTTAGTTTAATTCTTTCATAATTTCTTCATTTCTTTTGTGATCAAATAGGTATACTTTGCAGTTTTTCTCATAAACTTCATTTCTGCTGTTGTTAATCTTTGTTTGTCTTTTTGTTTTATTGTCCAGATTTCACTTCCATACATTAAGACCGGTAGGGCTAATATATTGTATACTTTTAGTCAGGTTTGTTTTTGAACTAGGTTTGGTTTAAATATAGAGTTAATTACACCTGTTATTTTTAAATATTTTGCAATTTTTACGTTTATATCTTTTTCATTAACTTATGTGATCATACATCCTAGGTAGTTAAAGTAGTTAAATGAATTCACCTGTTCTAAGATCTTGTTATCTATTACTATTTTAGTTCTTGTTGGATCTTGTCCTTTAAAGGCCATAGTTTTTTTTATTTTTCTGTTGATATTATCATACCATAATCTTTAGCTATCTCATTTAGATCTAAAATAGCTTTCTGTAAGTTACCTTCAGAATTTGTAATTATTATTTGGTCGTCGGCAAAGAGGAGAGTGTTTAAGTTTACTGTAGGATAAAGTTTAATTCCTTGATGTAAATTTTTATTCCATTTTATTATTATTTCATTTAAGTAGATATTAAAAAGTGTTGCTGAGAGGGGACATCCCTGTCGGACCCCTTGGTTTATCTCTTTCGTATATGATAGCTCGTGATTTAATCTTATTTGTATTTGATTATTTTCATATATACTTGTGATAGCTTTTAGGATATTATTTGGTATTTGTCTTTCTTTCAATATGTTAAATAAAATGCTTCTTTTAACTTTGTCAAATGCTTTTTCAAAGTCAATAAATGCAATATGTGTTTCTAAATTGTATTCTCTTCTTTTCTCTATTATTAATTTTAGGCAAAAAGCCGGGGTCTATACATGGTCGTCCTTTTCTAAATCCATTCTGTACTTTTAAAATAAAGTTTTCGGAATATTTCATTAGTTTGCTATTTAAGATTCTGCTATATATTTTGTAACAGGAATTTAGTATACTGATACCTCTATAGTTTTTAGGGTCATCTCTATTACCTTTTTTAAAGATAGGAATCACAGTTGCTTTTTTCCATTCTATTGGGGGATACCAGTTGAATAAATTTTATTTAAAAATAATAAGAGTCTTTCTTTGAATCTTGTTCCTGCGTATTTATATAGTTCCGAACATAGCTTATCTTCTCCAGGTGATTATCCGTTTCTTGTTTCTTTCAGGCTGATTTCTAATTCTTCTTTAGTTATTTCCTTTTCATTTTCGTTAATTGTTTGCCAGTTGTCTTTTTTAAAGTATTCGTCTGTCCACAATTCTGTGTAGTAATTTATGAATTCTTCTAATTTCTTCTTATATATATTAAATATTATATACTAATTATATATATAATATATTATATTAATTATATTCCGCATATATTATATATTCCTGATTAGATATATTATTATGTTGTATATGTATTAGAAATTTATATAAAGAACAGTTATGTAATTAGTATTTAGTTAAGTATTTATATTTAGTGTACTGTATTTTTAGTATTTATTTATTTAGTGAATTTATGTATTTCAGTGATGGGCTAGGGAAATGAGTGGTTGGAAAAAAAGTGTCGCACTACTTACGTTGACTTAGACGCTACATTCTTTTTTTTTTTTTTAAGCTTAATATACTTGCACAGACTATCACAACATTCTCATAAATCTCTTTTATAATTACTTAATAAATGAGAAAAATTTTTAAAAAATCTACATTTGCATGAGCATTTGATTTGCAGTATTAGACTTATTTCCCCTCTTGGTGCATTGTTAGTTTGTGTATTGTTTCTCTCTTATTTTGCCACTTCACTACGCTGTACTATTTACGCCGTACTATTTCCCCCAATTTTTATTGACTAAATATAGAAGACTAGAATGCATCAGCTCGTCAGGCATATGGAATGAGGAGATAGAAGGGATGGTGACAGATTTCTCCAGAGATGTGAATATCTGAAACGAAAATGAATTTTTGAAAAGGCTCTACGAAAACAGAAGATTCTTTTCATCTCCCTTGTACCTTAATCACCGCACTTTTTAGTACCGCAAGAAGTGCAATCGTACCAAGTTTAACAGTATCCTTCTGTAGCAACGAGTCAGTTTTTCTTTGAAGTACGGGCACCGACATGGAGCGAGAATTACTTATTAATTAAGGATATACGAATGGAGCGTAACTTTTTCCGATGGAGGTGGAAAGGATCGGACAAAGTAGAGACATTCTTGTTTAGTCGTTTACTGGGATTCTTTAAAACTCCGATTCATTATTCATTTGTTTCACTAGGGTGTTTTCTCTCTCTCTCTCTCTCTCCCTTATCCATCAGAGCAATGATTGCAGAAATCTGAGATTTGTTAGCAACTTCCTTCTCTTTATTTGCGTTTTTTGTATGTCTGCTTGACAGTGTAGCTCTTCCTTTACGTAAATAATGCAGCCTTCTATCGGGTTGTATCTCGAAGTTAGATTCGCCTTATGAAGACGGATTTGGTCGTTGCTATGGATATTTTATGGAGCTGCACGAACTCTTGCCAAGCGTGAAAAAAATCGGGCTGTAAGCGAAGCGCATATGTTAGTTAAGAAGTTGGGGATTTTTCTTTCTCTAAGTAAGATTCACTGTTGCTAGAAAATTTCATTTCAATACTCCTTCGTATGTCTTACTGTGTTTCTGCTTTTGCTTTCTGTATATTTTTTGGCTTTATTTCGCTTCACTATTCTTTCTATATCTTCGGAGTTTGTGGTTATGTGTGGTTCCAATTTTTTTTTTCGATCTTGCTTTTTTGCTTAATTTATTTCTTTCAATTTTTTTCCCTTTTTTAAAGATTTTTTTAATTCAAATTTCTCCATTTTTTTTTCTTTATTTTTTTTTCTGATCCTCTTTCTTCCTGATTTCTAATGTCGGGATTGCGCTTAATTTTTAATTTCATTCTTTGTATTTCCTTATTTTCTTTTCACATTTCAATTCCCTTTCTTTACTTTTTTTATCTATTCGTTTTCTTACATTATTTTTCGTTCTTCCTCCCTCTTTCTATTTATTCTTTTTCCCCGATTTTTCCACCTCTTTTTGTTGATATGCTCTTTATTTCAGAGTTCGTCCTTTTAAATATCTCTCTGGGTTTTTTTCTTTTTCATTCTTACTTTTCCATTCCTTTTTCTCTCTCTTTTACCATTTCCCATTCGTTTCAATTTTCACTAAGGTAATTCTCTCTCTCTCTCTCTCTCTCTCTCTCTCTCATTCTTATTTGAGACACAAAGATACATTTTTAAACTGGAAAGCTTCATTTTTTTCTAAGAAAATAAAGGTATTTGCCCCGTGAAATCGAAATTTCTAATAGTGACAATTGCACAAAGGCTCCCGACACGAAACATAAAATCAGACTCAATGTTCCTTTTATTACAACTTTCTGCATGAACTTTCTTGAAGCGTTATTGTAACCATCTAAGTTAAATTACTGAGAATATAAAATTTTGTGTTAACTTCTTAAATAAGTACAACATAAAAAAGAAATTCTTGGATGTCGCTTTAGCTTGAAATATCTGAATTCTAAGGATTAATCCAAGCCTGGAAAAAACTTGAAATTATCAAAAAAATTCGAAAAGACATGGAAAACTAGATTTTTAAGAATTTCTTAAGGTGACTGGAACATCGCTGCAGAAGTCAAATAACTAGACTATTGGTGTTCTAAAATATGACTTCAATTAGGAACTACGAATGTTTTAATTGTGATTTATTTCAATATTAATTTAAATATATCTTAAAAATAATTAAGTATTAAAATATAATATTCTAATAATTTAAATGCTTATAGCTTAAAATATTTCAGAGTTATTTACAGTTTAAGAATACACCTTTTTATTTTTTTGTAGAAAAATTAGTATATTACATTTTTATAGAAACCAGAAATAGAGGGTAACAGCAATATAACAGCAATGTAGAGGGTAACAGCAATAGCTGAGCCTCAGTTAGAACTTCACTGGCTACAGCACTGCCATCCATTACCCTCCAAGGGTATTAATCACCGCATCTCACGATAGCTCAATAACACCTTATCCGTACACTGTCCTTTACGGATAACGGGGAAGATGAAAAGCATTCTTGCTTCACCCCTTTAATCCAGTCCTTATATAAGGACTAAAGGACCAGAAATATATTTAAAATAAAATTGATTTAAAGTAAAGATTATGAGTATGAGTATTCAACTGCTTTCGCACACTTAATCCGTTATGAAATACATGGATAGAATAATAATTGTCCACGTTCATCAGAAAAAAAATTGTACTAATGGTTTGTTAAAGCCAAACTTTTCGTTATAAAACAAGCAAACGAAAAGAGTAACATGAATGAATAGCAAAATAAGTGAATTAGTAAACATATGCTTTGAATGTTTTATATATATATATATATACACTTGTTTGTTCTATCCAGAGAGTAGTTACTCGAGGCAGATTAAAATATTTTTGAGTATCGTTTTCAAAGTTAGCAATATGTTTTGTGGTTAGGATTCACTTAACGTTTGTACTATTTTGCTAACAGCACAAAAGTTAAGTGAATCGTCAAGCCCATATAGCTTGGTGAAGTGTGTTTAGAGATCAATAAAAAT
Organism: Typopeltis vanoorti; assembly: GCF_054136105.1. NCBI lineage: Eukaryota > Metazoa > Arthropoda > Arachnida > Uropygi > Thelyphonidae > Typopeltis > Typopeltis vanoorti. The sequence continues at coordinate 116,051,055 of NC_143553.1, forward strand.
ATTTATGGGCACTAACTTAGACAATCTATTCAGTTACACCATATACATAGGCTATTTCATCTGCTTGACCTCTCCGAATCTTTTTTGTTAGGTCAAAGTGGAGAAGAATCCAGGAGAAAAGGCATAAATAGAAACCACTTCGAGAATTCAATGTCTTATTCATTTAAACATGCCTTAAGACAAGAAACTATTGTAACATTCCTTGACACCGTAGATAAGAGTGTTATGTTAGGATGGTTCTCCTTACAAGTCACAAAATATCGAATGCGTTGTTTGTACCTCTCCCATAAATATTACATCTTTAAGCGAACTAAAAGCACGTAACTTTCGATCGATATTCGTGCATCCTCATTGGAGTCCTCAGTTGAAAGAACGCCAAAAGTCATTTTATTCTGAGAAGTCGATTTTTTTTTTTTTTTTGCGAGGATTTTAATTTTCAATGCCTGTCTCACGCAAAATTGATTATTCTTTAAATTGTCATTGCAAAAAGCGCTTCCATTAGCTTTTATTATAAAACTGCACCAAGAAACACTTCACCTTCATTAACGGTATATTCCAAGAAGTTACTTTTAACACTTCGGGCGATAAACACCGAAAAATACGGAAGACTACTTAAGCTAAGACATTGTTATGCACTTATTTCGAAAGTTAGCTGACCCTATGTATGTGTGGGTGCATTTTTCTACGCGAACAATTGAAAGTTGTATACAAGGTAAGTGCATTATGCTGTTGTACTTGGTTTTTGTGAAGCTATTTTACTTATTTCAATAAATGTATGTTTGGTTATCAGATACTAGTAGAGAATTGAACTCTTAGATAAAAAAAATGAACTATTATTTGTTCACTATTTGTTTACTAAAATAGTAGAAAAAGTGAAATTAATATTATTTTTTTAATATTTTTTATTCGATAAAAGATATATCAAACAAAAATTTAGAGTTTCCTATAGCACACCATTAAAAAAGAAGGATAAACTTACATTAAAATTTTAAGTTAGTAAGATAAGTTAGTAAGATTGGCCATCCGGAAGTAATTGAATCTGGAAGAGGATTGATTCATTCAATCCAATACCCTTGGAGGGTAATGGATGGCAATGCTGTAGCTAATGAAGTTCTAACTGAGGCTCGGCTATTGCTGTTACCCTCCTGCCATGATCAGAGCTTTAATTGCTCAATAACACCTTATACCTACACTGTCCTCTACAGATAACGGGGAGGATGAAAAGAATTCTTGCTTCGCCCCTTTAAGCCAGTCCTTATAAGGACTATAAGGATTGGCCATCCAAAGAAGGTGAATGTGAACAATCGACCGTGAGATGCGGTCGATTGGTTCATTAATGCCCTTGGGGGTAACGGATGGCAACAATGCAATGCTGTACCAATGAAGTTTAACTGAGGTTCGGCTGTTGCTGTTACCCCCTTGGGCGACGAGTTTTTGAGTTCGCTCTCTTAAGGTTTTTGCCTTAAGGGAGCACTTTGAGTCTACGGGGAAGGTGTTCTCCGGCACGGCCCGCTGAGGGGCTTTGTCGGTGAATTATTTTCCTCGGAATTTGAGCGGTTCTGCTCAGTGGTCGGGGAGCCCGTCACTGAGTGGAACCAACGCTGAGATTAGGACGGTCTTTCGCCCACTATGGAGTGGCCTAGAGATCGTCCGTATTTTTGAGATTTCACCTTTACTTACATAGTCGGTGATTGATTCAATATGAGATGCCCATATAGGGTAACGGATGGCAATGCTGAACCAATGAAGTTTAACTGAGGTTCGGCTGTTGCTGTTATCTGAGTTCGCTCTCTTAGGTTTTGCCCTAAGGGAGCACTTTGAGTCTCCGGGGAAAGTGTTCTCCGGCACGGCCCGCTGAGGGGTACTTGCCGGTGAATTATTTTCCTCGGAATATGAGCGGTTCTGCTCGGTAATCGAGTTTCACTGAGTAGAACCAACGCTGAGATTTGGACGGTCTTTCGCCCACGAATGAGTGGCCTAGAGATCGTCCGATATTTTTGAGATATCACCTTTACTTACACATACGGTGATTGATTCATTCAATCCAATACCCTTGGAGGGTAATGGATGGCAATGCTGTAGCCCATGAAGTTCTAACTGAGGCTCGGCTATTGCTGTTACCCTCCTGCCATGATCAGAGCTTTAATTGTTCAATAACACCTTATCCCTACACTGTCCTCTACAGATAACGGGGAAGATGAAAAGCATTCTTGCTTCGCCCCTTTAAGCCAGTCCTTTAAGGACTATAAGATTGGCCATCCGGGTTGGTAAAAACAACGACCCTTGAAGGGTAATGGATGGCAATGCTGTTCCAATGAAGTTTAAGTGAGGTTCGGCTGTTGCTGTTACCCCCCCTGGGGCGCTGAGATTCGAGAGTTTTGAGTTCGCTCTGTTAAGGTTTTTGCCTTAAGGGAGCAATTTGAGTCTCCAGGGAGAGTGTTCTCCGGCACGGCCCGCTGAGGGGCTTTATCGGTGAATGCTTTTCTTCGAAATTTGAGCGGTTCTACTCGGTGGTGGGTGGAAGGTCATCAGCGATTGGGGCCAACGCTGAGATGGACGGTCTTTCGCCCACGATTGAGTGGCCGAGGGATCGTCCGAATTTTTAGAGACGGCTTTTCCTTTAAAGATGGCAGTGTTGTAGCCAATGAAATTCTGAGGCTCGGCTATTGCTGTTACCCTCCTGCCATGATCAGAGCTTTAATAGCTCAATAACACTTTATCCCTACACTGTCCTCTACAGATAACGGGGAAGATGAAAAGCATTCTTGCTGTGCCCCTTTAAGCCAGTCCTTATAAGGACCGTACATAATATATATGGTGGTATATGAATCGACTGTCAGATGTGGTGATTAATACCTTTGGAGGGTAATGGATGGCCATGCTGTAGCCATTGAATCTCCAACTGAGGCTCGGCTATTGCTGTTACCCTCTTGCCACAATCAGAGCTTTAATAGCTCAATATCACCTTATCCCTACACTGTCCTCTACAGATAACGGGGAAGATTAAAAGCATTCTTGCTTCGCTGATTTAAGTCAGTCCTTATAAAAACTAAGGACCGTAAATAAATGTAGTCCATGCTTATCGTACGAGCGACTAAAATGGGTATCCATGGAGGGTAATGGATGGCAGTGCTGTAGCCAATGAAGTTTTACTTGAGGAGCTATTGCTGTTATCCTCCTGCCATGATCAAAGCTTACCCTATCCATACATTTTACTTACAGATAACGGGGAGTATGAAAAGCATTTTTGCTTCACCCATCTAGCGAAAAAAAAAAAAAAAATGTAAAGGTAAATACTCGTTTTTTTTTTTTTTTAAATCAGAAAGGATAAATGAGCAAGAAGTGAAGTGTGACACTGAGGTTGTTTGAGATGCGTAAAAAGATTACAAATAGATTTACTTTACATAAATGAATTCTTTAGTGTTTTCTAGAATTAGAGACCGAAGTTTGCGTGGATTATTATCGGGTCTTGCACAGAGATGATGGCAACATTTTTCTTCACGAAATCTTGGATTTTTCATCCCATATTATATACAAACCGGCCTGAGAAAAATCATAATTTACAGATATAATATACGCTTGAAAAATGTAGCAAGAATGGTAAGCTTCTATATTGCGTTGCTGTTATGTCTTTTTGTGTGTGTGTGTGTGTTAATTGTTTTTATTTTTTAACAGTAACAAAAAAAATAAAGAAACTGAAAAACAGAATAAAGTGATAGTTTGAGAGAGAGACAGGTGATTAGATGGAAACTCCTATTTTTGCAGCGACTATATTCTCCTTCAAATATTTTCTTTCTTCTCTGCTCCTCCCCCTAATATTTCAAAAAGGAAAGCCTCTAATGCCCGCGCTAGCTTTCGACGAATTTTCTGATCCTTCTTTGCATCTCGAGAATCCCTCCTCTCAACTCGATCCTTCTAAGTCTTTGTTAGCATTGACACCGAACAATTGTTACCAACTATATTTATTCGCATCATCGAGTCACTAGAGGGCGCAGCTGCTATACGAATACGTCGAATATGGAAATTAGAACGAGATAGAATGTCAAATTTTGACAGCTCCGCAGGCAGTTTCCACGAGTCGTCTAATAACCTACACTATATTTAAGTTTGGGGTTTGTTTATATTTTTCTTCGTTTCGTTGCGTGTCTCTTTGTAATATTGCAGCTTCCAGTAAAAGATTCTCTGCTATCGTTTTTCTTCCCATTTCTGTCTTGGGAAAGCCTTAATATTTTGTAGAAAGAAATTCGTTGTGTGTGGATAGTAATAGAGAAACATGCAAGGGAAGATGGATGGTTGGAATCGCAGTGTTTGCCCTAAACTTCTTAACGCTGAGATGTCATTGAGATAACGTGCAGTGAAACTAAAGCCGATTTTGAAGAAAGTTTGGCCTTGCAAAAAGAAGAAGAAGAAGTTGAATTACAAATAGTAAGCTTGTATTCAACGAATGGACTGATACACAAACCTGAGTGAATACATGCTCGGCGATTATTTTAAACAGACGAAGTTATTTCTTCTATGCTGACGGCATTCCACCGGGATAGCACGAATAGTTGCGTCGAGCCATATGTTAGTCCATCGAAATTCACATGGAAAGCGCCAAAACTGTGTGTGTGTGTGTGTGTGTGTGTGTGTGTGTGTGTGTGTGTGTGTGTGTGTGTGTGTGTGTGTGTGTGTGTGTTCCTCTCTTAAACTTTCATGTTACAAGAAAACATGACTTTAATCGGTTTTAGAAACATACTCGCTCCTGCTGAGAAGTGTAGTATCAACGAAACAGCTCGAAGTATCATATGAGAAGAAAAAAGATTACTAACTTTCTTTTGGAGAAGAGGAGGATGAAACGGAGAAAAATCTCTCTCTCTCTCTCTCTCTCTCAAGCACACGTACATTCATTCTTTCGTTTTCAAACTCACATTATCTCTCTCTCAAACACACACAATCTTTCTCTCTTTCAAACAAAACATGTACTCTCTCTCTCTCTTTTGATCATATACTCTCTTTCTCTTGATTTCTTTTTTTTTCTCTCTCTCTCTCTCTCTCTCTCTCTCTCTCTCTCTTCGAAAGTCGTGTCTCTTTCTTTCATTGTCTTTCAAATTGTCTTTCTTTCTTCTCTCTTTCAAACACAAACACAAGCTTTCTGTCTCATTTTTTCTATCTGTATTCGTTTTCTTTTTTTTTCTCTTTCTCTTCCTTTCACTCGCCCTCCTTCATTTGACTGTCTGATAACCATTTCTCTCTCTCTCTCTCTCTCTCTATATATATATATATATATATATATATATATATATATATGCCATTGTCATCAGCCATTGTCGATCCACTGCTGGATGAAGGCCTTTCCAAGATTACTCCAAAACTGTCTGTCCATGGCTCTCCTTTTCCATGTCACTCCTGCAAATCTGATGATATCATCAATCCACCGTGAATTAGGTTGGCGTAGTGGTCGTTTTTCCTCTCGCGGAATCCAGTACTTCTTTTGTCTATCGCTGATCTTGTCATCGAGCAATATGCTCAGCCCATTCCCACTTTAGATGTTTCACTCTTTCTATGATGTCAGACACTTTGGTTTGCTTTCTTATCCACGTATTCCTTTTTGTGATCTAGTCTTGTGACACCAAGCATACTTCTTTCCGTATTGAATTATGTTGCTCTTAATTTTTGAATTTCCTTTGCATGTAGTGTCCATTTCTCACAGCCATATGTCAGTGAATTAAACACCTCCCCCCCCCAAACACACACATCCTTCATTTCACAGTCTATTATCTATTTCTTTCTCTCTTTTCTTTCATTGTTTTTTTTTTCTTTTTCTGCATTTTCACTTATTTCCTTCATTTTTCTCTCTATCATTTCATTTTTTTTTTTTTGCACCAACTATATCACTCTGCTGTTTATTCTCTCTCTCTCTCTCTCTCTCATATTGGTATCACTTTTCCTCTCTCTTTAGTAAAATGACGCTATAATCTAGAGAAAGTGTCACTAGACAGAAGCTTGTCCCACTTTTTAACGACTACACACATCATGTGACTCGTATGTGTGTCTTTTCTATCCCGTAGGTATCTAAGACAGCTTTGATTAATGGGACCAACGGGGGAAACTCTGTGGTAAGTCCATTGGCAAAGTACTTACAAGAAACGTTTGCTAGATCAATAGATAAGACAGATACATTGAAGAAGTTACAAGAACACTAAAGACAAGATGAGGTCGTGTTGAAACACCTTTTTTCACTTTATCACTTTAATATGATCTCTGTCAGCATTGTCGTACAGGTGGCGCTTTGGTCTCGGTTTGTAGATAACCCAAAAAACAGATTACAAAAATGATCTGAAACATTCGTTATGGAATTAAAGTAATCGTCGAAATTAATTATAATTAGTTACTCCTCCCTTTGTACATCAAAATTCAAAGAGATTTAAATATTTAAGGTGAACATTGGTTTACTGAAAAATCCATAATTGACTTGATAGAGAGTTTAGTAGCGAACTAATTTAACGTTGCTTTATCGCTCTGGCAATCGTAACGTCTAAAAACTGAAATATTTCATATTTATAAGGACTGATCCAGAACTTTAGGTTTAGTGAGAGAAGGGGGGGGGCAGATTTTTAGGTAGAGAGAGGGATACTGGGTGATATTTATTTATTACGCTTAACATTTCTTAGTTTATGAATATAATTTATTAATTTTTCCCTACTAACAATTTAAAAAATAATAATTTGTATTCTAATACAAATAATGTATGGATTTGCTTTTATTAATTTGCGCTGATTTCTCTTGTAAAGTTCGCTGGTCCCTTAACTACCCCCTCCTCTCCTTAAGTTCTACCAGTTATTATTTGACACGTTATGGCGTTCAGAATTTTAATGCAGTTAAAATCCAGATTTGAAACAAGAATCTACAGAATTTCTAGAAGAAAATCCAAATAGGATTTTCTTGTAGAAATAAATGAAGACAATCTACTTTTTAAGAAGATATTGTTCAAACACGAAATTCTGAATCTTCTATTTGTTTCAGAACTTTGAAAGTTTGACAATAAGTAGCTTATTGTATGTACTCAACAAGACTAAAGACAAAATTCGATTTTTTCGTTTAGTTTTTATTTTAAATTGCGAACAAAAAATGAAAAACTCAAACAAACGTTTTTCTTGGAATCAACAGGTCAGAGGATTTTGTTTTAAAGAGAAGAATGACAAATTGAATAATTGTCGCTTCGCTTGTAGTGCTGTATTATCTGTTATAGTTTCAGAAATAAAAAAAAGTACCAAAAAACGGTGTTTGAATGTGCAAACACGAATGCCAGGTGCTATTTCACTAGTCTGATTAACCAGGTGGTTAATCGATCAATTGGTTATAGGTTCGAATCCCGAGTATTATTTCAATTAAAAAAATCGTTTCTACTAAAATTATAATTCGAACTTGATTTGTAAATGACATAAGAGATCTTTCACTTTTTATGGACATGCCATTAACCATTTTACTTGCAAAAAAAAAAAAAAAAAAAAAAAAAAAATATATATATATATATATATATATATATATACAGGGTGTTCGGGATAAATTTGACATATTTATAATTAATTATATTTTTCCGTAAGTTACATGTATTAACACACACTTCTCTTCATTTAAAAGTTTGGACCCTTCTTCATTCATATACAAGATGTCAGAAAGGATGGATAGCTGGAACCCACCTGAATCATGGAAGAGAATAACTTGTATCATGATGATTCGTGCCCGCCATCAAAATAAGGATATTACGACTGCTGCCCAATGCTCCCTGAATACAGTAAAAACAATCAGGCATGAACTAGAGACTTGCAATGGTGACTACGAGGATGTAGCAAGAAGAAAGATCCCTAGCAGACGATCTGATTGCGTTCGTACAGCAGAATTCCTCGCAAATCTGCAGGAACAGGTGTTGAAGAACCCTGGCATTGGAATTCGGGCTTTGTTCGTGGAGTTGCTAACTGTAGTCAAGCCCTGGATAACAAGGGTAGCCAATGGTAGGCCGTATGTATGGCAGCAGGATTCGGCCCCTTGCCACACCTCTGGGAAAAGTCAAAAATGGTTGTCTGAAAATTTCTACGACTTCACCAGTCCAAATGTTTGGCCTCCAAACTCCCCAGACCTTAACCCCATGGATTATTTTGTATGGGGCGCAGTTGAAAAAGACACCAATCGCACTTCCAGTAATACAAAAGCCCAGTTAATGGATAAAATTAAAACAGTTTTTGCGGCCCTTCCCAGGGAGACTGTAGCATCAGCTTGTTCGAGGTTCCGAAGCAGAATTGAAGCTGTGATCGATGCTAATGGTGGTTATTTTGAGTAAATCTTGTTGATAGTATTGTAATTAACTCTGCCTGTAATGTTTTTTTGTCAATTCATTAAATTTAATAGATACAAAGAAGATTTTCTTTTTCCTTACGAAACTGTCAAATTTATCCCGAACACCCTGTATATATACAGTTATATTCTAAAGGCTGTATTTGAGATATCACGCTCCTATAAAGTTTATCTAAATCTACCATTACATTATTTTTGAAGTATTGCGTGCATTAGAAAGGTCACGAGATAGTAATAAGTTGATAAATTTTTCCAAACTTTTTTTTTCTCGGTTTCATTCATCTCCAAAGTAGTTCTTATCTTTTCTCCTTTTTCCCCCATGCACTCATAAATCGACAGGTGGTGTTGGTGTTTCCCACACGATCGGCTCCCCCGTAGAGTCGACACTATAGGGTCTGCGTGAGAACCCTACTACAAACACATCCATAATTAGCACTACCCCAAGGGGTGTGTTCTTCCTGTTTATGCTCTACTGAGAAGAGGTAAGTTCGGCGAGCAGCTGCGAGCTTTGACCTCACAAGGGGGGGGGGGAACCACCTTCAGAATAGCGATACACAAATCGAGAACTGAAGAGGGGGGGATGGAGAATAGCAGTCGTACGTCAGCAAAGTTTCCCAGACGGGAACAGCCATGGCCTAGATCTCTTTTTCTTCTTCTTTCTTTCATTTCTCTCCCCCCTTTTTTTTTTTCGTGAGGAACCTAAAATCCTAAATAGACAGTCGGGTAAATATTTCTCTGATGAGGAGCATAGTCAAAATGGCTATTTAATTATCGTCATTAAATCTTCACTAAATAAAAACATCAATAATTAATTAATATAATTAACGGCCTAAAAAAACCACCTTTCCCCTTCCCCCTCCCTATTTTAAAAAATTAACCCTTTCACTTTTTCCCCACCCTATATAAAAGTATATGTTTCTATATATTACGAAAAAACCCGGGTTTTTCTAACTTATTCTACCAAACTGCCTACCCCCCCACACACACACTCTGCAGTTTTCGACATCGCAGACAGAGGAAAAGCCACAACACCCAGAAAAAGGTATGTGCAATTTTCTATTCCTTAGGCTACATATACTTTTTAGTACATCTACACTCATAATGCCCTAAGAATCCATGAGTAAATAGCCAATGACATTCAAACAGGGGTACTCCTAAACTGAAGCAGGCAAAAAGCTGTAATTATAATAGTTAAATAAAGAGGAGTAACATGGGAGTTTTCCCAGAAATAATATACATAATTAACGGCTATTTTAGCCTGTTTTTTTTTAGGAGTGTCCCTTATATTTAATACATTGGCTAACATAACTCAAAAAGGGGTATATATATATATATATATTAGGGCATTATGGGCGAGTAGAGAAGGCAATTATGGCAGAATAGAAAATGTGGAAAAACTTTGTACATACCTTGTTTTTGGTTTAAAGAAGCCTTCTAAATCCACGCTCTTGCTGAAAGGTTGTATGTAAACGGAGGGGGGGGAGGAAGAGGGAAAGAACATGGGGATGTGCTTGAGACACGGGAAATAAGTTTGGAAACCCGGGTTACTATTAATAATATATATATATATATAAATATATATATATATATATATATATATATATTATTTTGTTGGGGGAGAGGGAGGGAGAGGGGGGAACGAAGGGGAAGGGTATCCTTATGTGGAAACTGGGGCAAGGGTTTACGGGGTGTGGACCGTTTCGGTCAGACGATGACCGAAAGGTATCGTAGTTTTAGTAGTTTCGAAAAGAAAAAAAAAAAACTTCGTTCCGCATGGCATTTTTACAATTAATCACTTTTAGCGAGTGGCGTGCTCACGTTGCTTGCTAAGCCTTATCTACGTCCTTTGGTTCCTGCGTTTACATTTATAATATAATCACTCTTTGTGTTTTATCTTCTGTCTGTTCCAACGTGTCATGAAGATTCCATCAAGAGCAATGAGGAAAAAACTGAAATTCACACGGAAAACTATTAAGACTAAAAGTAAATGAAATTAAGAAGGGGGAGGGGGGGAATGATAGACTTTAATCTTCGCTTTATTTTCATCTGCTTCCTTCATTACAGATCAAATCTGTACTATATGTTCAGATAATTAGCTATCGTTCCTCTCTTTTTTGCCTCGCCTTCTCTGTTTGCTTAAGTTAATAGATTTTTATAATTATTACAAAGCATTCTTTGGATGGAGTTAAAGAAATGATTTCGGTTCCTTGGCATTAGCGAGTTTTTATTGGTGGCATGTTTCCTTCTAGGAGATACATAACTGGAGAAGTTTTTTTCAATAGAAATCCATTATTGGACTATGGAATGCGTCAGTGTGCGCTTTGATTTTTATAATTTAGCGAGTTCACACTTTGTTTGGTTTTGATTTTTTTTTTCTTGAATTAACAAACCATTATTCTTAAGGAATCAATGAAAGATTCCCTTTCCACACTCCTATTTTTCTTTTCGCTTTTCTACTTCTTTTATTTCAGATATCTTCCATTTGGAACTATGTATACTACCCGATAATAGCAAACATTTTAAGAAAAACACTTATCTTCGTGCGTGCGTGCGTGCGTGTGTGTGTGTGTGTGTGTGTGTGTGTGTGTGTGTGTGTGTGTGTGCGCGCGCGCGCGCAAAATATTGTGATATATATATATAAAAAAAAATATTGTGAGTATCCGTCTGACTAGAGCCACGAATTTGAAAACAGTAGAGCTGACTGGTGAGATATCCCAGCTGTTTAATCAGTGGGAAATTAACCCACATTGCTTGTCTAAGAGGCGTAACTGTGATCCTAAGAGAGTCTGTCAGCAACGAGAACCTCCTTCGTCTGAGAAGACTTAACTTCCTGTGTGCATCAATTGACTGAAATATTTAATGAGGGCTGTTCCCGATCCACATCTCACCGAACTATGCGCAGGGAATTGAAGAGGATCTGTATTGGCAGTCGCATGCCTATACACAGAAGCCACTGATTTCTGGGAAGATTCTAATTCAGTGGACGGTATGTTTAACTGAGTAACATTAGAATTAAATTAGGACCAACTACGATTCATGAAGATAGCGAGAGTTGAAATAATTTCTATAGATTCTATTTTTATTTCAGTTTCGTAATAAGATGTGTAAGATCTCTGAAATATTTGATCTAACTACTGATCTAGTATAATGTTTATCGTTTTGTGTGTAGAGAGCATACTTATTCAGTTGTACTGTGACACCACCAGATCTTAGGCAATATAATTCTGTATATGCTTCTATGGAGTTTTCTATTTATTTTGAATATGCGATATTACAATCACATCAAAGAAGGTAAACAGCTGTATGCTTCAGGAGGAGGGAGGCTGGTTTTGAAGCAAGGATTCTAGTTTCATGAGATGGGAAGAACATTGTTCTCGACTTTCCTCAACCATATGACTATATTTACAGGGGTCCCGACATACTTCTGGAGGAAGTTGCCTCACCAACATTTTACGTGCGAGAAGGCTCTCTCTCTCTCTCTCTCTCTCCACACACACACACACACACACTTTTTCCACGGTTTGGATGAATTACTTTGAAATAAAAAAAATATGCACAAAGGGTACGGATATTGCTTAACAACGGCTAGAAATAAAAAGAAAGTATAATATCTCCTCCCACGAACAAAATCTGTCATGTGTGTGTGGGTGGGTGGATGGGTGTGCACGCTTGCGAATGCCATTCTAGCAACTGCGAGGACAAGTTCAGATCAAGTAGTAAAACCCACTAGAATGAGACTCCGATGTGGACGGGAGGAAAATGTGAAGGAAGTGTTGGATGAGCGCCAAGTACCGTCTGGGCCGCTGACTTGGCGCATGTTTGGCAAGAGTACACCACTCCAGTTTGGATCCTCATCACCTCCATAAAAGCAGAAGGCCTTGCTGCCTGGAACCAAAAATTACTTCTCACTTTGGCGGCACAGTTCTTTGAAGCGGTGAAGCTGATTCAGTTATACTAAGACTTTTTTTTTTATAGGCGGGTAGATCACAGCGGTAGGGATAGAGATTCAAGGAGATGATGTCATAGTTCCTTCTCTCTCTCTCTCTCTCTCTCTCTCGGATAACTAGAAAAACTAGTTTCCTAAAGCCTATAAGAGTATGTAAATGAATCCACTGAATGCGGAAGAATAAAGGAGAGAGTTTTGAGGTTGCATTTACATCCTCAAAATTGCGTGTGTTTCCAGTACTACCTGGTACTTAGCACTGGATTTAAAATACTATTAGTGCTCGGTCTTCTGCATTATTTGCAACTCTTGTCTGCCAAATTTCCTTAGTTCTTAAAGCTATATTAAACACGAACCATCCCATTCGGTTAATTTGTTCAACCTTCTCTGCTATTTTTGCCCATTGTATCGGAGCGCGTATAGCGAATCCAAACATTTTCTCGGTTGCGATGCTTCTAAAGCTGTAGTTAATATTGTCAGGCAATTTCCTGCCCTTTGCTCTTATTACATGTATTAACATAATGCATTCTGGTCGCAGAACAAACTGCACATTAAGCAGTAGAAAAAAAAACAAACAAACCAAATCCTTAGTTCATTATTTGCACTGCAGGAAATTCTACCTGATTTTATGGAATATTTAATGGACTTTTTATTAGTTTGTTTGCATAATTGCCAAACTTCTTTTTGTGTTCTTCCAGAGAGAAAAGGAACCTTTTATCATTTGAAAATTTGTTTTCTTTATTTGAGTCTGAGTGAGCTCATTTTCGAAGCTTACATATTTATGTACTTTTTTTTTATTTTCGGCTTCTAATTATACTTGATTTCTCTTTTTTTTTTCTTGTACAGCAACGGTAAAATTATTACTTTCTTTCTGTATGTCTCTGCATGCGACTAGCTTAATGTTACTGTCAAATTTTTAGCGGAAAGAAATCTTGGAGCATCTTCTAAGATGGGAGGGGCCCTCAGTAGTAATGCTAATATAATTCCTTTCCGCAATCTTTTCTGATTTGTCTACGTTGTAGTCACAATTTCAAGCAATAGTTCATTCCCAACGATTACGAAGAAGTTATATTGCATCGGCTGTTGTTCAAAAGAAAGAGAAGAAAATTAAAATTTGAGAGAGAGAGAGAGAGAGAATACTTATGCCAAGCATAAATGTACCTCATAGTCTAGTAGTGTCCTTGGTTTGCTGATGGATACGAATCATCATGTCCCTCTCAAAAAAAAAGAAAAAAAAAAAAAAAAAAAAAAAAAAACCTTCCTGTCAGGATTTCTCTCTTATCTAACCCATCACTCATAAAAATGTCTTAGGAAAGCTGATATCCACTCATAATCACCAACATATTCAATACATCTGTCTATTATAGTGTATTTTGGGTGTATGTTTTATAATCCATTTTATGGATTTTTTTTGTTTGTGTGTGTGTGCGTGCGCGCGTGCGTGCGTGTAACTCTCACCCACGAAAGGTTGTATACCTATAGTACATTAGTACTCTGGTTGGGTTAACGATTTTTTTCTATTTTCTATTAATTTTTATAGAGCCTCAGTAGCTCAGTCGATATAGACGGAAGACGTTTGGTCAAAGAGACCTGGGTTCGATTCCCGTCAGTGACGTGAGGAACCTTTATCTAGTGTCTTTCGACTAAAGGTGAGTTAGCCGGTCTCATACGGAGGTGAGGGTTTTTTCACCCGGAAACTCGGGTGTTTTGTCCTTCAGAACAGCCAAAACGGCCCAGTGAACACACACATAGGACACACCGGGAAGCATAGGGCTTAACCGTCTTATCCTCGAGTTAAGGTTCGGTTGCGAAATCCAAGAATAGTTGGAAGATCGTAGGCGCTTAAGTGTCTGTTAGGACCACTGATGACGATGATTACTTTTTATATTTTTTTATCCACGTTTATAGAGTTGGGAAACTCGCAAGAGGCCAACATGGAACTTTTTCAAGCCATTTCAGACCTCAGTGTTTGGGAATAAACACCAGAGTTTCGTCAAAAATAAAGAAATAAATAATGAACTTAAATGCTTGCATAAAAAATCGATTTTGGCCCAAAAAAAGATGCACGTGGAATCGCCTGAAAAGGTGTAGGGAAAAAAAAAAAAATTCATGTATCTGGTGAAAGAAATCAAGTTGGTACGCAGGCTATCGCCCTACTATGCAGAGGTATCTTGTACTGTGGATTCATTCGTTTTCGTATACACACACACACACACACACACACACACACACACCTGTGCTTCTCTTATAATCTTCATTTTCTCTATTCCTGTAGCCAGTTCCTCGGGGGTTTTTTTTTGTCTATATTTTCGTTACCAACGTCTCTGTCGCTGTTCTGGCTTGCAGTTAATAATTTCTACAGTCCGTTTACTTCTAGTTGGAGTAAGTCGATCTTGTCTGGTATTTTTTATTTTATTTTGTTTACTCCATAGCTTGATTCTGACAGCCCATCTCTCTCCTTGCCTCACATTCCGGATAACGCAATCTGATCAAGTTGTTTACTTCACTATGCCAATTGCGTCTTATTTTTTAATGTCCCACCGATCGCTAAACAGACGGTACACAGACAACCCGAGGCACGGGAAGACCGCTCTTCGTGACCCCACTATAATCCCCGGATGTCATTATTAAATCAGTCCGTTCGAATCCTTAATGAATAATATACTTTTTTTTACATAAAAGTTTGATGGCTTCCAGGCAGAATTACGTCAACGTATGTAGGCTTCGATATGGTGCAGATCTGTAATCAGAACAACCAACAAAAAACTTCCTAAAAGTTTCAAAGAATATCTGAACTCTGTTTTATATATAAATGTCAATATTAGATGTTCTGATTCTAAGTCTTAGTATGTCGGGCTTAGATTTGAAGAAAAAAATTGAAATACCCTTCTGAAAATATATCGACACACGTTAAATAATAAAAAAGCAACAATTCAAAATCTGCTATCTATTTATTTTCCGAATACAATTAACGTTGTATCGAAGGATCTTTTATTTACTTTTGTAATGGTAACATTTTGTTAACAAAATGCTGGAACTATTAAAAAATACATCACTTTTAGAAACTTATGAATATTAATATGAATATTAATATCAATAACCATATATACGATTAATCATTAATTATAGAAACCCGTTTTAAGAATTTAATTATTTTTACTATTTTTATATAAATAACTATATTCATATTTAAAAAAGGTGTAATTCATTTTCAATTAGTATTACAAAATTTAATTAAAAATAGTTTATTTTTTTAGTATGAGAATATAAATATTTAATGTACAAATTAAGTATAATAATTATTGTAATTTATTCTCGAACAAGAGAAATTTATTTCTACGAAAATAACAGAAAGAGTACGATGCAATGACTAGTGTAAATATAAATGATGTATGTCTGTTTACTAAGCAAGTTATAAGCACCGGTGAATTGCCAATGATGGAGCGCAGTCGTACTGCGCATCTCCGATGTTCATTTGTTGTTAGATGTCAACAGAAAGCCTATGCCATTACTACGTCCGTCAACTTTATTTTTTTATTAACGTTAGTAAATAATTAATCTGAAATGTTTACAGCGTAGAGGTAGCATATTTTGTTGATAAAATAACGAAATTGATATAAAAAAAGACATCTCTTTTAAAATTTATTGAATATTAATAACCATAAATGGTAACATTCTACTTAAAGTAAATAATAATTTAGTTCTGTTTTCTCTTATAATCAATTATTTAATTTCATGAAAATGATCATGCACAGAATCCATCCAATCAGAGCTTAGTTAAACATATAAGACTCAGCTAATCGCACATTTATTCTGTTCAATTTGATAAAATGTAGTAAATAAATAATCGAATGCAATAGGTACATGAAATATAAAATGTATTAATGAGAGCATTCAAAATTTACGTAGTAATTACCAGAACTCTTAGATATTTGTTACCTATCGTACCATGGAGTCCGTAAATGTAGCCTGACATTTAAGAGAAGTTATTACTGAAGGATTTCGTAAAATAAGAATACACCAATTATGTTCATGCTTTCATCCATGTTCTATTAGAAGATTGAAATAAGTCGAATGGCTCAAGTTAACACCCTTATATTGTAAATTTAATAATAATAATAATAATAATAATAATAATAATAATAATAATAAATGATTTAAATTTTAAAATTAAATATTTAAAAATTTTATTTTTATTGAAAACATTGTACTTATGTACAATGAACATTTTGAGATGCATTCCAGCATCTCAAAATGTTGGATATCGTTGAAGATTCTTTTACAAGAATCTTCAACGATATGCTGCACACAGTTTCCATTTTTTGCAAATTGTCATCTAGTAATTCGTTTTTGTTATTTATTTTTATTTACTTAATTAAATTTGTAATTATTAATAACCAGCTTGATTAATAAAGGTGGTTATAAATTAAGGATTATCCTAAGCACTTTGATTAAGAAAACTTAATCAAGGCACTTAGGATAATTACTCATAGAAGAGTAAAGATAATTAAACAGAGAGGGTTGAACATGGATGATGATGATGATGATGATAATAATAATAATAATAGCAATGCTGTTTACTACACTACACTTGTAAGGTTTGATACAAACCTGTAGAGCAGTGGTTCTTAACCGGTGGTCTCAGGAACACTTGTGTTCCGCGAACTAGTTACAAGTGTTCCGCCGGTGAAAGATGTTACGTGACACAGTTCTGAGTGTAATTGGCTATTCTGATCCTGATAACTGAAGACTGCTATGCGCATATTTTTATTGTTAGCTTTATGACCCTAATGCTTTTGGTGTTCCCCAAATTTTTCTTATAATCAAAAGTGTTCCGTGACTTCGAAAAGGTTAAGATCCACTGCTGAAGAGTAACATTTGTTTAATATACCTACATAATATTATTTAAGTTATCTTATATATAAGATTATTCTCTATATTTTTTCAACGTTGCAATCATAATATTAATAATAATTTAAATAGCAAGAAGATTCTTCCAGTTATTTTAGAATACACTGCGATAACTTATAACAAACGAAGCAGACTAAAAAAAAAAAAAAAAAAAACCGAAGACTCGACATTCTAGAGAAAAAAAAAATTCGCATGCACCAAACAGAAACCAGATGCAGTACGTAGAAGAGAGAAAGTTGTAAAGAAAACGATGTTTCTTGAACATTTAAGAGGAGAATTAGTTAACTCTTCCTTCCATCTTATACTGAAATGTCTTTACACTATTAATCTTTAGCAAACTCGCAAGCTTCTCAGTGTTGATAGGAATTTCATCTAGCTCTTATAGATGAAGGACATAAGAAGAATTTTTATATGTGAGGGGAAGAAAAAAAATATGAAATATGTTCTCATGTTTCGTAGTGTGATGTGCATACCTCAAGCTTTCCACTCCACATCACATTAGAGAGGCCGTTAAGAATTACGTACATGTATATTAGCTACCATAATTTATATTTGTTTGCTCAACTAGATTCCTGGATCGGCATCTTATGTAGTAACGCTTAGCAATTTTTTATTATTATTTTTTGTGGTTCTTTCTGATAGTATAAATCAAACTTGCTGGCTTTTTAGAGCACCTCATTCGATGAGTAATTTCAGTAATTTTATCGACCATCTGGTTAATCATGATGTTACTGATTGATTAATGTCGGAACATTAAGTTTTTTTTTTTTCCTCTCTCGTTTAAGCATTTTTTTTTCTCCTTGATGGAAGGAGGGATAATATCTCCGAATAAGAAACTACAAACTTTATAATTCTCGTTTTCGCCGTTTTGGCTTATTGATTTCGTAATAAATGCTTACAAAGCTATACTCGGGAGCTAAAATGAGCATAGGTAGAAGCTTATCATATGCGAAGAGGCAAAAAGTTTGCAGGCAGTTTTCTTTTTAGCATATAATAAATTTGGAGTAATATCTTATTATTCTTTTATCATTTTATGGCAGGTCTTCGGAAGTACTAACTTTTCACAAACAGGTTTTATGTTTTGCACTAAACACTGAACTCAGTAAAAAAAAAAAAACATATTGGAATTGCAATCCCAGTAAAGCTATAAAAAGAAGAAAAGATAGATCCGTGTTCTGTTGTTTAATAATCCCTAAATCAACCTTCAAATCCTATAAGCGCTGTATAATACTGAGAGTAATCCTAAAATTCTAATAAATAGCCAATTTTTATTAAATTTGTCGACACTTTTTTTTTTCTTATTCTATTTCATGTTCTTTGTGCTGACGTTCCTACCAAATGAAACCTGAATATCTGGAAAGGAGGCGAAAGTGGCCCGCGAGAGTAGTGCGTTGTCAGTAGAATGCGGCTGACTCAGAATAGCAGGCAGCCTTAGCCTTGTTTCCGGATATAATTTTACGCGCTTACAGAAAAAGATAAGATTTGTATCGCGAAAATAATTAAATGGCAACTGCGCAATATTAGCAGGTGCATATTTTTGGTTGTTTTAGCAACTTGCTCACATTCTATAACAATGTTAGCATTGAACTAGACAAGAGGAATGGATACACCATGATACTTTTGGATTTTGCTAAGGCTTTTGGCAGAATACAGCATGGAAGACTGCTGCATAAATTGCAGCAGTCTTCCATGAGAAAATGGGTTTGGGTTATACAATATTAGCATGGATAAGAGGATGGCTGACTGACAGATATCAAAAAGTAGTATACGGGGGATCTGAATCTGCAAGGTTTTTAGTGATTAAAAGAGATGTGACGTTTGGGTAGTTGATACCCAGGTAGTGGGAACAAGGCGCCCACTAGCCTATAGCCATAATAATAAAGTAAATTATTATAAAAATAACCAATATCTAATTAGTAAGATACGGGAGGAGCATGGGGAAACTCCGAGGTTTACCAGAGCCATCAGGACTTAAAACACTTGGGCTTGCGCAGAAGGTTATAACAGTTCTTTCCTTGAGGGCCCTACAGGGCACACTGGTGGCATGGCGTTGATTAATAATAAAAAAAAAATAATAACAAGTGGTGTACCACAAGGATCAGTGCTTGGTCAACTTTTATTCAATCTGTTCATTAATAATACTGGGAAGGATTTGACAAGTGACATACAGCTATTTGCTGATGATACAAAGATTGATAGGGTAATCAGGAATGCTGCTGATATGCAGTCTTTGCAGAATGATTTGAATAGGCTGGAATTGTGGGCATGGGAAAATGGGTGTCAGTTCAATGTCAGTAAATGTAAAGTAATTCACTTCGGCATGATTAGATATCCAATGTCGTATTATATTGGTGGGATTAGGCTAGAGGAAACTGATGAGGCTAGGGATCTTGAGGTGTTAATAGATAGGAAGTTGAAGTTAAGGGGCCATCTGGCAAAGATTGCAAATACAACTCAAATGATAATTGCAATGCTGAAACGAATGTTCACATGTAAAGATAAGGATGTTATTTTTCTTCTTTACAAGGACTTGATAAGATCTCACTTGAACTATTGTGGGCAGGTCTGGTCTCCTGGTTTTCGTTGTGGTTCTGATATATCGGAGAGAGTACAAAGGAGAGTGTTAAAAATGCTACAGGATTGTGGAATACTGATGATGAAGACAGATTGAGAATTTGTAGACTGCAGACACTAGCAAACAGGAGAAAGAGGGGTGATATGATTGAGACTTACAAACTTCTGAAAAGGTCATACAGGATTTCGATTTATGGAGGGTGGGGAAAGGATGAGAGGGCATCCTTGGAAGCTGAGAATGAATGCCGCCAAGAAGGTAGCATTCATTATCAGCTAGATTTTTCTCTCAGAGGGTGGTGCGTGATTGGAATGGACTGCCATTGGATGTTGTGAGTGCAGGCAGTGTGAATGAATTCAACAATAAGTATGATAGCGGGCGTGTGCGTGCGTGCGCGTGTGTGTGTGTGTGTGTGTGTGTGGCCTCCCTCGATGAGTCTCTGACTCCCTGGAGGTGTCTCTTCATAATAATAATAATGATTACGCGAATGTGGACTATAAAAAAAAGAACTTATAATAACAAAAAGAAATATAACGGAGCACTCATTGTACTTTAGACATTGCTAGTTAGATTGACTTTACTATAGACTATCCTAAAGTAACAAGAGATACATTTTATTTAGTTAAAAACACAAAGTCTAGACATCGCATCGACTCTGTAAAACATAGCTTAACATTTGCGTAATTTCAGAACCTCTCTGTATCTATGTATTGATAAATTTTCATATTAATCCATATTTAATACGTCTCGCTAATGCCCAGATGTCCTAGTCCGTATTAATCTAAAAGTAGTCATGTTTTCTTCGAACTAGCGTCATCTAAAAGTTGCAAAATATTTGAGTATAAATACCCATATTACAATAATCACTCGATACCAAATTCAATACGAAAATCAGTCTCGCTACTTTGTTCTTTTATTTCATAAATAACAAAATTGTATGTGAAAGATAAATGCAGATTTCTATTTTAAGATAGGTACTATTAACTCAAGAAGAGTAGTTAATTTTTTTTATCACTATATTTTCAGATTCCTTTTATTAGCATGATTAGTCATCGGAATATAAAAAAGAAAGGAATAAAAATAAAACAAATTCTCTAATAATAGTTATGGAAGAGATAAAACGTTTTGTTTGTGTGTGTATATTTCTTTTGTTTTATTTTCTTTGTTTTTTATGTCATTTCTTTTGATATATATCCTCTATCTATCATCCCATTGTGACGAAGATGAAAAAAAGTGGAAGAAAATGAGCAAAAGAAAAATGAAAGCTACAAATAAAGTCAAATGAGCATTGTGGGGATAATCATAAATGTAGGAAACTGTCTTTGGATGCAGAGGCTGAAATTGATCTTGGCTGAAGAAACGTGACAGAACTATGTAAATATATTAAAGAATACCGGGTGGAATTTTATGGATAGGGGAAAAAATAATGCAAGGAACACCTACCTGTGTGCAAATTCACAAATGACTAAGATATAGCAGAGAAAGGGAATATGGTTGTTGTTACTGCATATCAAAGACCTTACAGCGAGACATGCGTTGAATTAAAAATATTTCGTTGCTGGTCAACCGAAAAAAAAAAAACATTCGCACATCTGTTCACATCATAAAAAATATACCTCTCTTTTCTACAAATGAGGATTTATATTATGGTAAAAACAGACATTAAAACCAATAATATTTGATATCGTGGGAGAATAAAGACACTGTTGTTTTAGATTTTATATATTGGTTGAAAATTCAAGAGAGAGAGAGAGAGAGAGAGAGAGAGGGAGCTTTTCATTTATTTCTATTTAGAACTTGATGACTCAAAGAGGAGAGTGTTCTGTAATGACGTTTTTGAACACGTAATCAATACGTCATGAGTTTAGTACAGCCATGACATCACTGCAAGAAACTCAGCCAAGAGAGAGAGATGAGAATGGGGGTACGGCTGCCTAAACAAATAGAACAGGGACCTAGATTCCTGAATAACTGCAGCTTCTCTTGAGAAAAAAAAAAAAAAAAAAAAAAACACAGAGAGAAAGAATGAGAGAAAAGGATTTCATTTGATAAGAAAACAGATACTCTAGATATTTGAAATATATCTTACGTGTGCGATCTTACTTTTTGGTAGACTTTATTTACACTTATTTGCTTCTTTTTTTTTCTTTGTGTATCAATTTTTCATGATCAAATATCTTGGGAGTGTCTGTTTTCTCATTCTGAATTGTAAAACCCATTTTTATTACTATTTGGAAGGCGAAAAAATGGACTAGAAAGATATTTAGAATGTCTAGAGAGAAGAATGATGTGTGTGTGTGCGTGTGAAAAGTATTATATATTTCTCTCTCTCTCTCTCTCTTCGCTCAAATACACACAGAAATGCATATGCATATAATTATACTTTTACTTCCCATCAAAGGTTGCTATTCATTGATTAAAGAGTAATAAAAGTTCTGGATTATTCCAGTACGCCGAACAACCTTTGTACTCCATGCAGGACAAATATCCCCATATTGGTAGAGATATCCTCTAGCAGACATCATCACATAGGAAATCTATAAATTAGAACAAAACCAATCTGTACATGACATCACAGTAGGCTGTAGTGCCTCGCGGAGAAAGATTAGAATTAGTTCGGTTCTCTGCAACGGGTGTCCCAGACAAAATCAATAAACCATTTGGAGTATTGCTTGTATTTATAGCCTAACGTAACATCACCGTTTCCAAATATGTGTGGCCTAAACAACGCGCGCCTTTATCAACCTCTATACGAAGCATTGGTATCGATAGCAGTCCCTATTTATTAGCTAAAGGTAACAAACGTGTTTTCTTTCGGTAAGGCCCATTTAGCGGGTCAGTGCAATGTAATGGAAAGATAACTTTCAAAGCACATGTTTCTATTGGAAGGCAGACACGTGCGATGTGAAATTCAGGATCGTCGCCAGATAATCAATTACTGTCAGAAAAAGTTGTTTTTTAGTTTAAAAAAAAATATTGGTGACATCGCCACAAGACGGATCTCTTTGCTATCAGATTGATTTTAGTATTGTTCTATTTACAGATGACGTTGGAGTCAGTCCCGTAGGGCATCTGTGTCAGTATGAACTTTTTTTTTTTGAGAAGGATTTACATATACCTAACTCCATTTTGAATAACCGCTATCAGGTTTTTCACTTATTAGCATGAAATAAAATGTTCAAACAAAAGGAAATAATGCAGACACTTTTATTCTTGCTGAAAGAATAAGTTTTTAGTGTTAATTAGTCTCGACATGGTTGTTATATAAGCTTTTTGGAATTTTATCGCCCTTAATTATATTTGAATACTTTATATATTTCTCAATTTTTGTCTTCCGATTATTCGTATATCTTCCAATGATGTATACTTCCTTAAATATTCAATATATTCAGAAATTCCACAAACTCCATCATTTTTATCTTTTACTCTATAGCAGAGTGAAGTGTTTGAAAGCAGCAACGCTAACGATGATGAGATCTTCTTCTAAGTCCTTTTTTTATAACCATTTTTAGGTTCACGGGCCTTCTCCTTTTATTCCTATCTTTCTCTACTGAGACTTTCTTGATGGCCACATTCTCCAACCATCTCCATTATATCATCCTTCCATCTTCGTTCTGGACGTCCAGGCGTTCGTCTTCCTTTATATGGAGTGGCTGATTGTCTTAGTCCAACTGTGTCCAACTTTTTATCCATACAATATGCTCTACTTATTTCTATTTTAATTTTAAAATTTTCTACATTTATGTCCAATGCTTTTGCTTATTTTCTTATACCTACCGAACACATGGGACCTCATTCTTATTTATTACCAATTCTTAAAAATATTACTTTTAAGAACCTAAAAATTTACTTTTAGGTACTTAAATGATATAAATAATCAAATGGTTTATTAACAAAGGAAGAAAATTTAAAAATAAAATAATTTTAAAAGTGTATAATTAAAAAAAAAATATATATATATATATATATATAATGTGTAGAAAGTATTTTACCTTTGGTATAATAAATGTTAAAGATACCAAGCTATTTTAAACCTGGTTTTACTCCATTTCCCAAGTAAGCAAACAGACAAACATGTCAAGTTTACTAAAATCTTGGTATTTCTTGACTGGCTCCCACTGAGGAGACCTCAATAAAGGTCGAAACCGGTGCGGGTGAGACTTGGGTTCTGAGAGGCTCTGCTTGGGAACAGGTTTTTGCCTGTCTCTGAGTGGGGTCACAGATGAGATTATGGCTCTGCTTGGTGGTGGGGTAAGCCTGACACTGGGTACAGCCAATGCTGAGAAGTTCTTCTCGGTGACGGGATGAGCCTGTCATTGAGTGGAACAACGCGAAGTTGGGCGATCTCTCGAGATCGTCTTATTTTTAGAGCCCGTTTCACTTATTTATAAGGTCGAAACCGGTGTGGGTAGTGGCCCCTTGCCTTTAATACATAGCATCATACATCTCCTCCAGGAGATGTGCTTTGCAATAAGGATAAATATTAAGAATAGTGATCAGAGCTTAGCCACCTTTACCACGAGTTGCCTTGACTTGCACTACGTGTGGGGTTACCTAGACTTGCAATACTGGCAGGCGCAAACTTGACTTGTTTGTCTGTTTGTTTACTTACTTGGGAAATGGAGTAAAATCAGGTTTAAAAATTGCTTGGAATCTTTAACTTGGTATATATATATATATATATATATATATATATATATATATATATATATATATATATATATATATATATATATATATATATATATATAGAAGAGTTTTTAAGCCTTCCAAATAATAAATAAGATGGATTTAATTTTCTTCTTCTTCTTTTGGCAACCTCACGAGTGAATATATTTAAATATCAGTTGTAATATAATAATTAAATATCGATTATATCCACTATAAGAACTTTTATTTAAAATATTGTTTTAATTTTAAAAACTATTTTCTAAAAACATTTTCATGAAATTTTAAATTAAAAAAAAAGCTAATAGGTATGTTTCATAGTCATAGTAAGATTAAATATTAACGTTATGGTAAGATGAAATTTATTCCAACCTTATCCTTATAAGGATGGCTTAAAGGGGAGAAGCAAGAATGCTTTTCATATTCCCTTTATCTGTAGGGGACAGTGTAAGGATAAGGTGTTATTGAGCTATTAAAGCTCCGATCATGGCAGGAGGATAACAGCAATAGCCGAGCCTCCGTTAGGACTTCATTGGCTACAGCATTGCCAACCATTACCCTCCAAGGGTATGAATCACCGACTGTTTAAGTAAAGGTGAACTCAAAAAAATTCGGACGATCTCTAGGCCACTCCATATCTCAGCGTTGGTTCCACTCAGTGACGGGCTCCCCCACCACCGAACAGAACCGCTCAAATTCCGAAGAAAATCATTCACCGACAAAGCCCCTCAGCGGGCCGTGCCGGAGAACACTTTCCCCGGAGACTCAAATTGCTCCCTTAAGGCAAAAACCTTAGGAGAGCGTACTCAAAACTCTCGAATCTCAGCGCCCAAGGGGATAACAGCAACAGCCGAACCTCAGTTAAACTTCATTGGTGCAGCATTGCCCTCCAAAGGTATTGATCACCGCATCTCACGTTCGATCCCACTTAAAATCTCAATTTATTCTAACGCGAATCTCAATTTAGTTCTTAAAAGAACTGGGCGATGGACTGAGTCCTTGACTCTTTATCCCGTCATCCGAATGAAGAAAATCTGTGTGGATGGGGTGTTATTGAGCTAAAAGCTCTAGTCATGGCTGGGTAACGGCAATAGCCGAGCCTCAGTTAAAACTTCATTGGCTACAGCATTGCCATTTGTTACCCTGATTAGTAAGTAAAGGGTAAAATCTCAAAAAATCGGACGATCTCTAGGCCATTCCATAGTGGGCGAAAGACCGTCCATATCTCAGCGTTGGTTCCACTCAGTGACGGGCTCCCCGACTGAGCAGAACCGCTCAAATTCCGAGGAAAATAATTCACCGACAAAGCCCCTCAGCGGGCCATGCCGGAGAACACTTTCCCCGGAGACTCAAAGTGCTTCCTTAGGGCAAAAACCCTAAGGGAGCGAACTCAAAATCTCATCACCCAGGATAACAGCAACAGCCGAACCTCAGTTAACTTCCTTGGTTCAGCATTGCTAATTGTTACCCTGATTAGTAAGTAAAGGGTAAAATCTCAAAAAATCGGACGATCTCTAGGCCACTCCATAGTGGGCGAAAGACCGTCCATGTCTCAGCGTTGGTTCCACTCATTGACGGCCGCCTCGTCCAAGCACCCCGACGGGCTCCCCGTTTAAGCAGAACCGCTCAGCGTTGGTTCCACTCAGTGTCGGCCGCCCCATCCTAGCACCCCGATGGGCTCCCCGACTCCTGAGCAGAACCGCTTAAATTCCGAGGAAAATAATTCACCGACAAGAACTCCTCAGCGGGCCCTGCCGGAGAACACCTTCCCCGGAGACTCAAGGTGCTCCCTTAAGGCAAAAACCCTAAGGGAGCGAACTCAAAAACTCACACCCAGGATAACAGCAACAGCCGAACCTCAGTTTACTTCCTCGGTTCAGCATTGCTAATTGTTACCCGGGAAGTCCTAAAAAGGACTTTTCATTCATTCTCCGAATCTCAATTTATTCTAACGAGATATTTCGATATGAACAACTTATATTTAATATTTTAGAGTGGATTAAATAAACTTCAATAATAATAAATAATGTAGCAAAAGTATCATATAGAATATATATATATATTGATGTTATATTATAATTACATTAAATGTTTATATATTATGTTATATTAAAGATTTTTAAGTACGAAAAAAAAAACTAACACTGGGTATGTGCTCTAGCAAGATATAACGTTTAACTATAGAGATATAGCAAGATTAAATAAGACAGAAATACTATCGGAGCTTATGTCATAGTAAGATTATATAAGAAAGATAAAAAATAGCACAGAATATTCTATAATAAAATGTCTTCTAACAGATGGTATTTGTGCAGCGAGGAGATTGCTGGATTGTAGTGATGTTTAGAGCTTACGTACTAAACTGGTTTCGATAGTAGTACTTCCAGTGACACCTGTCGGTTACTCAGTAAGATATCAAGCAATTATAATTAGTGTCTTCCGTCACATTGTTCTTGTTCTTCCTGTTCTTTTCTGCCTTTCTCAACAATGCCCAAATATACTATCAGATCGGAGGGTGGTAACGGAAGAAGGTCTGCCGTGCACGCGCTGTTTTCTTTAACAGTCCCGACTTGCTGGATGATACTTTAACCACCCCCATATTCGACGGAAATAGAGTTTTGCTTGCACCACCACCACTTGGTTTCAGTAGGCCGGAAAAAAAAAGTGAAGGTCGAACGTAGCTAACGGTAAACAGAGATAGTTGGAAAAGGGGGGGGGGGGTAGAAGTGACATTGTTATGGCAAGCAGCCAACCGTGATTTGTGCTTCGAGATCCTCCCTGTGGTAATTAGCCACGCTATAACAAGACCGTGATTCCTGTATGTAGTGAAGAGTTCTTATTTTTCGTTCTTCTCCTTATTTTGACATTGTTTTCTTATTTTAGTTTTATTTCTTTTCAAAAATCTTTCTGTTGGCAACAACACGGGAGTCACACTGGTGGTGGTCTGCTAGTTGTCACAAGGGTGCTTTGCGAGATGTTGGCGTAATGTGTATCGGTTGCTAGGGGTAACGGGCCGCTTGCCAAACACGTGTCTTTTGGGAGCAGATGATAACTGTTACACAAGGAGGTATTATATGGCTTCGCGTCACCGTCATTTAGTTAATCGTGGCTTCATAATAAGTTTATTGTGGAGAGAAAGAATGAAGAAGAAAAAAAAAAGAGAAAACAATGCATGGATAGGGTTTGTACTAATACAGGAGATGGAGATAAGTAGACACGTTAATGCTTGTTTATTCATTTCTAAATATATCGGCTTAGCAATAGAGAAAAAGGTGAGTGAAGGCAAGAAAATGAATGCTGCTGTTTTATGAGGGTTTTCTGTTTAAAGATATTGCTTTATAGAATTTCGTAGTAAAGACGTGAAAAAGTAAAACCTCCAACACTCTCTCTCTCTCTCTCTCTTTTTCTTAGAATCTCCAACTCTTTCTTTCTCAACGCTGAGCATCGTTTTTTTATTTTCAACCTCACTTGTGCTTAACTTTCAACAGAGAGAGAGTTTATCTTTTACTTCTTTCACTCTCTCTCTCTCTCTCTCTCTCTCTCTCTCTCTCTCTCTCTCTCTCTCTCTCTCTCTCTCAAAATTCTAGTTTTCCTCATTCTCTTCTGTTTCTCCCTTTCTCTCTTTCAATCTTCCTCATCGTTAACTATTCTGTATTTTTTTTCTTTTTCTGCTTTTCTCTGTTTTGTTTTTCTTTTCCTCCCCTATTTTAATATTATAGTTTTTTTTTACCTGTTCTTTTTTTATTCCTCATCTTCGTATCCTTCATGCTTACATACACAAAGACGGTTACAGGAGAAATTCATCGAAAAACAATTCGTGTAAAATGCAATTCATCGAAAAACAATTCGTGTAAAATGCAATTCATCGAAAAACAATTCACCGAAAATTTTAAATTTTTGATAATGTTATGGTAAAAGTAATCCATTTAGAACAAAAACTGAACCGTGCAGACAGCTTCTTGTACCGACAACTTTTACTAATTCTGCTAAGCCAGAGAGTTTTTGTAATGCATAATTTCCACACGTTGTTTCTTTGTTTCCCCGAAAATACTTGAACCAAAAACTGGAACGATTCGACATTTTCTTGTAAAAGTTTCACATAGCGAATCTGAGTAAATCCCATAATAATTGCTGTATTGAGGTCGCATATTACTACTAGCAACAACAATAATAATGAAGCCCGCATAGTTCAGTCGGTAAAAACGAAGTCGTTTAGTTAGAAAGACCTGGGTAGTTGGATCCCATTTACGCATAATTTTTATCAGTCCTGTTCTGCTAAAGGTAAGTTAGCAGGCATAATATAGAGACGGCTGGGATTTTGCTCCCGGAAACAGGCAGATCAGTCCCTTGAACAGACATGAAACAGTTATCGGACAAGAAAAACTATAAGGTTTTGTTCTAAATGGATCAATTTTCTCATAACATTTTCGAAAATTTTATATTTTCGGTGAACTGTTTTTTCGATGAATTGCATTTGCGACGAATTGTCGTTCGATGAATTGTTCATTCGATGAATTGCCTTTTCGATGAACTCTCTGGATACCCACAAAGACTGCATGTAGATGTACCGCAATATTTCTATGATGACATTTACTAGTTAACTGTGGAATCGCCGTAGCTCAGTCAGTATAGACTAAGCCCTTTGGCCGGAAAGAGATGGGTTCGATTCTCGTCCAAGACGTGAGAAACTTTTATCTGGTCTCTTTCGACTAAAGGTGGGGTAAGCCAGTATCATACGGAGGTAGTTTTTTTTTTTTTTTTTTCTCCAGGAAACTCGGGTTTTTCGTTCCTCAAAACAGGCAAGCCGGCCCGTGAACACAAACACGGATCTATAGTCGAAAAATATATTAGTGAAGAAGTCCCTCATTGGAGGTCACAACTTCAACCGGTTCTGGCGGACGAATGAGGAAAATGGAGGAATCCCACACAAAAAATAAACAAACAAACCTCTATTGTGGAAAGTTGTAGTTTTTTTCTGTGTATCCTATCTTTTTGCCGGCCTGGTTAACTCTAGCCAAAAAGGCCGGGTTCGAATCCCGCCGTGGGCATGGATGTTTGTCTATGGAAATACCAGTGGTGTGGAGGTGTTCGTGGGCGGTAGATGCCGTTGGTGTAGTTGTGGTTAGTTGTAGTTGGTAGAGACCGAGAGTTGTAGAGTAGGTACCCTCCCTCGATGAGTCTTTGGACTCCCTGGATGTGTCACGTAATAACAATAATAATAATAATAATAAAATAAAGCTATACTTAGTAGCAAACGTAGCACCAAAATCCTGATGGACAGCGAGATCAGTAGATAAATTACAATCGATTGCTTTGGATCACTTTCTTAATCCATTAGCCTGTACCTATGATATAAATCATGGATATTTGACTTTGTTTCGTCATTGCCATTATTCATAGACTATATCTTCTCGTAGAGAGAGAGAGAGAGAGAAACTACATTGTACAGAGCGGCTTAGAAACGTTCGTCTTATATAATAAATGAAACTGTAGGGGTAATTCCTATCGAATATTGGATTTCTTCTAAGATCAACTGAAGAATTCGGTGATTGGAAGGATGAAAATGGAAAAAGAGAGAACGAAGAGAGTGGAAATACCGTAACTAATACTACATTACTCCTCGCTGCTAGGAAAAGAGGTTTGTATGCGTCGCATCCTTAGTGAGTGGATTTTTATTTATTTATTTTGTACTTTTCGTATCGTTTCCAAGTTCCACTCTATTAGCACAACACAAAGGTCATTTCGGTAGCACGTGCAATTGCCAGTATAGTGCTCGAGCGGGAAAACGTTACCATCCTCAATGACCTCCAGGCTAGGAATTGTTCTGACCTCGGAGTATCTGCGAGCTGCATGCCCGCCAATGTTTGCCGAAGTGCGGCGAGTGGAATGAAACTATTGTTCAGTTTCCGTTTTCCGAAACCACTAAGCTATGAATAGGAATAAGCGGTGCTGGCTTTCGCCTACAGTTATAGGGCGCGCACGTCGTGCAATCATCTCTATCATTTATTGACGACTACGTTTTGCTGTTATTGCCTTTAAAATAACAAACGCATGCAGAAGTCCATTCTCACAAGAATAAACCTGTTCAATAATTGGTGAAAGGCAAAGAGAGAGAGAGAGAGAGAGAGAGAGAAATCAATAGCTTTTAGCATGACTGGTTTTTTGTTTGAATTTGTTAATGCATTTGTATTTTCCTTTCTTCGCAACTTAATACAGGCACTGGTTCTGTATTACTCGAACATTTCGAGTCACAGCTAAAAATAAACATTGTTTGAAAAATTTCCCTTTTTATATTTAATCAACATTTTAATCACGGGCTGACCATTAACAAATAATTTTTTTTTCTTTAGATATGATTAACTGGTATCTGTGAAGAATGATGTGAGATAGTTGCGAATTTTAATCCGGTCATTTCTGAATTTTTTGGAATTGTAGCTATGGATACGAATTTAATCCTTAAAATAGTTGTATGAGTGCACAGCTTTACGTTATTGGTTTCTTTTAATTCTTAAAAAAAAAGTATTATTTTGGCCCAAGTAGATAAACTAATGGCGTAGGTTTTTCCACCTATAAGAATACAATTCGGAGGTGAGAAATCCTCAAATTTGTGGAAAGCATATGACAAAAATAATTGCATAAATGTTTATGTAAGAAATCTTTTTCTATTGCTTTATTTCTCATCTTTACATTTAACGATAGAAACAAATCTATCTTTAAAATGAAGAAATAAAAGGAAGTGCAATATTTTGTACGTTACATCGCAGAATAGTGCGATGTAACTTTCGTTATGTAAACTTTTCAAGAATTTTGCAATCTTTCCTGATCTCAGAGTAAAGATTATAAGTAAACGAACACCCATTTTGAAATGTTTGTAATTACTTATTTCAAGGATTCAATGTACCATGGAATTGGAAAAAAATTAAAATTAATTAAATTTTGTTTTAATTATTATAATTATTAAATAAAACTAAATATTAAATAATTATTAATTATATAAAAATTAATTTAATTATATAAAAATTAATTTAATTATATAAAAATTAATTTAATTAATTAAAAAATCGAATTTTATTAAAAATTATGCATTTTTGTGTCACTTTTTTATGAAACAAATAATTTTTTTAGTTCAAATTTGCTACAGATATTCTATCATGTCTATTAAAACAATATAAACTAAAATTATTGAACAAATATCAGTTCCTTTAAAGTTAAAAATTTAATTTGTTCATATAATGATTATTACACAAATCTTGCATGTTTGAAAAATAAACTTAAAAATTAAAATGCATATCATTGATTATAAGTTTAGTTAAATATATTCTGGATATATTAAGCTGTGTAAGAAAAAAAAAATATTCTAGGACTAATAGTTTTTAAGATATCTTGCCAAAACCACAATGTGTTAAAATTTAAAAACCAGAGAAAAATCAATTTAAACTATAACTCAAAATGTAGGAAGTTTTGAGATATCACAACAGATAACGCAACTACTAAAAGAAAAACAAAAATTTTCAAAATATCTCTAAACAAGTAAATTTATATTAAAAATAAAAAGGTGTTTTATATTAAACTAAAAAAAATCCTTGAAACTTAATAAATATTTCATCTTTTAAAACTATTTGATTAATTATAATGATTTTATTTATATTTTATATGTATAATAAATATATTGCATTATTAGTATTAAAAGATAGTAATCAGGTGAGTTAAGCCTGAAAACTTGGGTTTCTTTAGCTCGCAAAACCAGCCAGAACACCCACAATTATCAGAAATTTACACTGGATTTATTTATAGCTCAGTTGCTTCGGCCGTAATCCAGGTCAACAACAAGCCTACCATTACTATACACTCTTGTTGGAATACATAGATGGGTAAATAAATATAGTACATATAAGAGTTCCGCTTCATTCTCGCCATTTTTCTCTCATTTTACAAAATAAGATCTTGAGTGAAACATTTTCTTCAGTGTTCCGTGAAATTAGGCTATTCTCTCCATCTGATTTGTTTACGCATGTACTTAATTATTCATAGCACTTGCAGCACTCTTTAACTGAGATTTTGATTGCATTCCCATATGACCACCTGTATTTGGTCGGTTAGTTACACTTCAGGATATTCAAGCTTTGTTTGGATTCACAGGTCATGCATAATATACCACATTCGTTTTACTTTACTTTTCAAATCTTCGTGTTTCAAGAGAGTACATAGTCAACACTGCTTAATCAACTGCTGGAAACCACCTATTAGCGGGGATTTTGTTTCTAGGGAAAACGATTGTCCTGGTATTTCAAGAAAACAACGCTTCTGTAATACTAATGTAACAACTTTGTTTACATGAGTCCAGGTGCAATAATAAAGTATCTAGAAACACTTGGGAGAGAAATTCTCCAATCAAGTAAACCCTGGAATTTCGATCTGTAAACAAATGTATTCAAGATGCCAAAAGCCTAAACTCTGCAAATTAAAAATAAAAATAAATAAATAAATAAAAACCTTTAATATAAAATAAAACAAGAAGATGTGGATTTTCTTTGAAATAAATCTTTTAATAGTTATTCTGAGAAAAAGTTAACGCTGGACATCATTATGATGAACACATTCCAGCAATTTATCACGTTCATTTGAAATATTCACAGAAGATAAATAAAAATACTTGCATACAGCCTCGTTATGCGAATGGTTTCTATGTATCTTCTGCTATATTTCAGTTTATCCTTCCATTTAGAATTATTAATTGATTGTATGGATATATGCAAGACTAGATCTCATTTCCTAATGCGTACATCGGTGCTCCAAACTTCGATTGCAGTATCCATTGTTGGAAGTCTGCTTGCACATGGGACATGCGCATAAATTAACGTTATGTCGTATACTTTTCAAAGCATTATCTAATAATAATAATAATAATAATAAATCTTCTAACATCTTTAATTTCCAAAGGTAGTACACGGACCTGTTTGGACCTTAACCTTTTTGGAAATCGGTTGCGAGAGTACAGCTGATACTGTTATATGAAACGCTGAAAATCCTACGTTTTTTTTTTTTTTTTAAGTTCAGAATTAAATGTTAAAATTTGAGTCTTCGCAAAACCTTCCTAACCCACGGCCTAAAGATCGACTAACTCAGTAACCGGTTGAAAAGAGGCTTACCAAAAGTTTTTCCTAGTTAACGAGTAGAATCAAATCTGGAACGATCTTTCTTCTAGCAGCCTAGCATTATGGAGGTGGGTGAGTTACACAGGCTCAGATGATGCTTCATATGATATATCGCTTTATAATATGAAACTGTACAATACTAAAATTCTTAAAAAATAATTTATTTGATATTGTATTTGACGTATTGAATTGTCAATGTGCTCTGTTTCCAGTTGCTATCTCATTGTCACTTTTATATCATGCCTATCGGACAAAAATGAGTTCAGGATGTTAATGGCATATAAAAGGGACTCGAACGTAGAATGTTCGGAAGTAAAGGGCGAGTACCGTACAACGAATGACTTGCCTAACAGTCTCAAGTAGAATATACTGTTACCATTGAAAACTTGGGTATAACAGGTCACATCTGTCTCAA
This sequence comes from Typopeltis vanoorti, assembly GCF_054136105.1. Classification (NCBI taxonomy): domain Eukaryota; kingdom Metazoa; phylum Arthropoda; class Arachnida; order Uropygi; family Thelyphonidae; genus Typopeltis; species Typopeltis vanoorti. The sequence goes on from NC_143553.1 coordinate 116,085,053, forward strand.
ACCAAAATCACACAAACCTATCTTTTAATTGCCGGCCTGGTTGGCCGAGTGGTCAGCGTATCCGCTCTCCAGCCAAAAGGCTGCGGGTTCGAATCCCGCCGTGGGCATGGCTGTTTGTGATTGTCTGGAAAATACTAGTGGTGATGATGGACGGTAGATGGCGTTGATGTAGATGTTGATGGTAGTTGCGGTTCGTTATAGTCAGTGGATTGAGTGGTGGAGACGGAGAGTTGTAGAGCAGGTGCCCTCCATCGATGAGTCTTTGGACTCCCTGAAGGTGTTACGTTATAATAATAATAATAATAATAATAATATATATAAATGATTTACCTTTGGAAATCGGCGGCATGTTTGATGGACAGTTGATAGGTGAACCAATCGTCTACAGTTTACCATTATAATAGACTGTTTTGGATTGTGATTACATATATTCGCGACTTGCAAGTATCATTGTTTATTACCCAATCTACACAATACAAGAAACCCATTTCGAAGCTCATCAAGTGAGATTGAACGTGAAAAAAAATAGTGTACATCCACAAGACCAAACTGTAAGCCTCGCTTTTTTTAAGGCAGTTACAAGAGGAAGTGTTGAAAGATGCCTCGGTACCAGAGGCAACTGGTGTCGCCACCATTACAATGCATCCCCTCATTGCACCTCGTTCGTATAAGGAGTTTCTTCATACTCTCAAGATCTAGCACGTTTGGAGTTCTTCGTTTCTAAAATATGCAAATAGAATTGAAAGGTTTTTAACCTAAGAGATTCAACACGTGTTTAAATTGTAGTCGTTGGATGATAATCTCTTGGTCGGAGTTTTAGTACTGATTTCACATTAAGAAACCCATGAATGTTTATAAATAAATCCCCAAAACTTTAGGGATCTACCTTATTACGGAAGCTTGGTTGGCCAAATGGCATGAGTATCTGGTTTCCAACCAACATTTTGGAAAAATAATCTCTGAATGTGGAAAAAGGATGTGGGTTCGAAACCAGTGAAAGTTTAGTAGCCGCTTTGTTTTAATCGGTTAGTGTACGCAGTTAGTGCTTCATCCCAAGTACAACATTTAGAAAGACGTATTAGCATTTTACGCTCGCCCCTAAACACAGTTACGTACAGCACTGTTTATGATGTAACATTGTTCATTATCTCTTAGAGAGAAAAGAATTTTAAATATTAGAAACGGACGCAACAGACTCGCTAATATCAGGGGTTATTTCCAAGAAGACTTAATTGAGATTAAGAAGATTAACGCGCAGTAGTCTTAATTGAGATTATGAAGATAATAACCTTTTTTTTAAAAAAAAAAAAAAAAAAAAATCCTTATCCTTTCTGAACTCCGTCTTTTAGTGCATTCGATTTGACCTCATTTTCTCGTCGGAGGTAACGTAGAATGGATTTTTAATAATTCGCGAAAATTACGATTTTGGCGTTCATTCTTGCGGAAAGTTGTGCTTGGTTATAAAGCAGGGGAGGGAATGTATTAAATGACGGAAATGAACTTTCGGGGATTAAACTCCTACATTTCTTCCGTAGCTGTCGCTTTGATGTTCGCGTAGGAACCCCTTTTGTCGTTGCAAAAGGCGTCGCGTTCAAACACCGTGAATGAGAAGTCTCATTAGGAGCTCTGATATCCATTACTGGCTATTGATTAGTCATTTTTCTTGGAAAACAGTTTAAACCCGTCTTAGCGGTTTTCTTCTATAGGATTACGCCGAAGCCCAACTGTGTGATGATAAGGGCAGCTTTAGATAGAACGCTGTAGGATTTTAATTGCTGTATCGGTTTAAGCGCCGAGTTTTTAATAATACCCTTAATTTGTAACCCCCTAGAGGGATATTCTTCGCACGCGTTTGGCAACTCTTTCCTCATTGTTGTCTCTCTCTCTCTCTCTCTCTCTCTCTCTCTCTCTCTCTCTCTCTCTCTCTCTCTCTCTCCTTTCTTCACAGAACACCATCCAATCGACAAAACAATCTTAGTAAGGGAGAAAAAGAAAGAAAATTAATTTATATTCGATAGTTTTACGAATTTATTTTTGATACTAAATAATCATCCACATCTCTTATTATGGTCATGATAACTGTTTTATTAACATTATCGCTGTTATTACCATTTACTAGTTTTGATATGACATGATAATTTTCTTTATCAGCATCATTATGGAATCTTTAGTTACGATGAATGTTTAGATGCAGAAAAATTACGTCTTTAGTTACCTTTGGTTATCATAACCTGCATGTTTACAAACAAAAACTATTTAATATGTGCATTAGTCCACTGGTTATGGATGGAAGCGAGACCTGAGCAATGACTGCAAAACAGGAAGACTGTAGCATAAAGATCCTTGGAGAGCAGAATGCGCCACATAGCACAGAAAAAGGTGATAGAATTAGAAATAATAGAATTGGAGAGACGAGTTGTGTAGAAGATATTGTGAAGTATTGTAATGAAGATGAATTGGCATCATTATTAGATTAACAGACGAAACTTGGACAAATTTACGCACTGACCGGATACCAAGAGAAGGAAAGGTCGCCGAAGAACAAGATGGAGGAATGATCTACAGGTTTGGCATAAGATGGTGGACATTGGCTAAAGACAGAAAGAATTGGAAAGTTAAGGGAAAGACCTAAATCGAGCAGTGAGTGAAATGAAGGTAAAGAAGTTGTGATCTTTAGATGCAGAACAATTTCATCTTTTAGTTATGATCTTTCCATCCAACCAATTCTCGTCCGTCCTTATTCGGGTTAAGTCCCTTTATGAAGGATTTTAACCAATTTAATACAGACCGGATGCCGTTCTTCTGCGGTATTCTCTAAGGATAAGTATTGTAGGTCTGTAGATGTGTGTTCACGCGACAGGTTTGCCTGTTTTGAAGAATGAAAAATCCGAATTCTGGGGGTAAACCCTCTATCTCCGTATGAGACCGGCTAAAAGGTGCATTAGTCAGCGTCATAATTAGATTATGACTAAAGTTATGATTGGCTAACTCACTTTTAGTTGAAAAGCCCTGCCAAAGGTTACTCGTGTTATAAACGAGACTCGAACCCAGGTCTTTCCAACTAAAGGGATCCGAAAGGGCTACTGAGCTGCGAAAGATCTAAAGTCATGATTTTTAGAAGCCGAAAAGAGTGCATTTTTAGACGATAAAGAAAATTTGCATATTTAGTTATGATGCATCTTTATTATTATTATTATTGGCCTTCCACCAGAAGACATTCGTTCATGTACGGTGACCATGGTATGAACCTCACGAAGGACAGTTTTTGTTTGTATAAAACCGAATTTGAATATGTTTAGTATTATGCAGATGCAGAAAAATCGCAACTTTAGATGATGCAGAACCACTGCATCTTTATTTAAGATTATTATAAGTTTTATTATTATAATTAAAGATATTTTCCATAGTTTGGTGATGCACACTCGCAATATTCGCTTCCGTAGACTATTATTTAATTTTTTATTTAAATTTTTTTTTTTATCAAGAATCTTTCTCATTTCACACCGTGCCAGCCTCATACCAAACTCGCAGCGAGGAAAGGGGAAAAAATGCGCCGTAGAAAAGCGTGCGAAAGAAAAATCCACCTCTATCATTTTTCATCATTAATGTACATCTTCCTAACCTGTGTAAATGTTCTTGCAAGCTCCGAGCGTGCCTCCCAGCAACATGGTACCCCCTCTGAATCACTTTGGATTAATAGAAGATGGCAGGCTGTCATGTCGTTGTGTCGTTTGCTGTCTTCTTCTTCCACTTAACAACCCAACGTGAAATGGCATTTGGGAAACCGAAGATTCTGCCAAGAAACAATTATTCATATTAGACCATCAACCAGGGCGGTAATGAGCGCCTTTTGTATTTGCATATTACATGTTTATTAGAGGAGAAGTGAAAGCTAATTTTTATAATACGCTATTTTTAGTGGGCTTTATTAAGGGGTGATTTCGTGGTGATGGCAATTATGGCCACTTCCCTTTTTCGCATGATTCTTCGCTTACAAAGGAATGAAATATAAATAAAAAAAAAAAAACTTAGGAGAGGTAAGAAATAAAGGCAGACCGCTATGTATATAAATTTGTGTAATTATCGCATGTACAGAGGCTGGAAGAAGCACAAAAGAGTAGTCATTGACTGATAGTTTTAGTATTCTTATCCCAAGGACATTTGGATAATTTTCATTACCGCAACTGGCTTTTCTCCATTTCTTTTAAATTATTACCTCGTTAAAAAACATCTGAAATACAAGACTCATTCTAATGAAATTTAATTATTATGAGCTGCTAGTATGTACAGTGCTTAACAGTGCTTTAAGAAGTCTGTTTTAAGAGCTGCAATATAGAATTTATTTATGGTAGTATCATAGGATTTCTTTTTTGGGTTTTGGAAAATATTTTTTAAAAAAATGTGGTGGTTAGATTATACAATTTTATTTCTTAGTTTAGGTGCTTATTTGTTTTTTTAAGATTTTCTTATAATTTGAGTGCTCCTATTTTTTTTTCTGGGTTTCGTTTTCACTTTTAGTTTTCTGTTTTACCATTCCAGCTTTATATTTTTACCCCAAAGTTATGAATTCTATTATTTTTTTCTCCTTTGTCAATTTAATAACTTTTATCCTTTTCGAATTTTATTTTAGCTTTCGATTTTTATTGGTATTTTATATTTTATTCATCAAATTAACAAAATTCGAGCAACATAAATCGAAATACAACACAAAATAACTTTCTCCATTTTTTAAAGAACCAGACTACTATTTCAATATTTAATTTGAAATCTTTCCACTTTTTTTTTATTTTCCATCACTGACTCTGACTTTAGAGCCAATAATCTTTAACTTTTCTTCATAGGAAACTAAATTAAATAACCCAAAAAAATTTACAGGTTTGTCCTTATAAGGACAGGCTTAAAGGGGCGAAGCAAGAATGCTTTTCATCTTCCCCGTTATCTGTAGAGGACAGTGTACGGATAAGGTGTTATTTAGTTATTAAAGCTCTGATCATGGCAGGAGGGTAACAGCAATAGCCGAACCTCAGTTAGAACTTCATTGGCTACAGCATTGCCATCCATTACCCTCCAAGGGTATTAATCACCGCATCTCACGGTCGATTACTAGAGTCCAATTATCAAAATTACAGGTTTCTTAAAGTTCTTAAAAGAACTGGACGATGAACTGAATCCTTGACTCTTTATGCCGTCATCTAAATGAAGAAAATCTGTGTGGATGGAGTATTATTGAGCTAAAAAGCTGTAGTCATGGCTGGGTAACGGCAATAGCTGAGCCTTAGTTAAAACTTCATTGGCTACAGCATTGCCATTTGTTACCCTGGAAGTCCTAAGAAGGACTTGGATTCCAGGATATCCAAAATTATTATTACAGGTTTCGTATCTCACACATAAATATGGATCTGTTCTATATAAACTAAAAACTAGTTTCTTAGTATATATATATTATCTTAAACGCAAAATAAACGTTAATTTAGCATTTTTAAGAAAGTTTCAAAAATTCATTTTACATAATATATTATTTTATAAATATTGTAATGATATATATATATATATAGTTTTAAGCAATATGTAAACAGATACGTTCTTTTCGAAGAATGGTTCAAGAAAAAAAATATCCAAGTGCCAAATTTAAGTTACTAAACATACAGTTTAGTAATTATTTGGTTTATTTAACCTCTAGTAATACAATGGAAATAGAAAAGAAATTTAGAAAACGTGCAGTTTTATAATTTTTATATTTTTAAACATTATATGAGTATATACGTAGTATTTTTAAACAAAAGATAGAAGAAAATATGTATCTGTACAATTTAAGTTGGTAAATATACAGTTTTAGTTATTTAATTTACGTTTAATTCACTGTGAGATTATAGTTTATTTTAGCTTCCTTAAAATGAAAATTCCATCATATTTTTATTTAATAGTAAAGCAATGCTAAAAACCAAAAGATTCGACTATGAGCAAAGCGTATAAACAACAAGGACAAGAAGACTGAATCCTTTAGTCCCTCTTTGATCAGACTTTTATTCCTGTCTTTCTGCTTATTTGCTTTTTTCCAATTAGAGTAGACAGAGTTGGTTACCACTGCAACCCAAAAGGACTTCAAATGACGAAGATATCTAATGTCACTTGGTACGTACATCTTGGCAAGAGGTTAATCTGACTTGCACCACCATGCTCAAGTAATCTAAGATAAAGAAAAACAACAACCCACTTAGAGATGAGAACTCTTCAGATAGTAGACGAAGGAGATTACACTATAAGCGCGCAATTATAGACGCCTACAAAGACAGAAAGCGGAAATTTATGCAGTGGTTACTATCTTCTTTCTACGTTGGCGAGACGAACGAGCAACATATTTTAAAGCCCCGACTACCTCAGCACACCATGTCTACACTAATGAATGCAACGGATCACGTTTAAAATCGCCTAACACGACATCAAAGTGCACTGTTTGGCAATTCCAGCCATCATCATGTACGCTCCTACGATCTCCACTATACATTTTAATTACCACTCTAACCGTTATGTGTAGCACAGTCGTGCAATGATCATGAGGCTTCAAATTACCCGAAACTGCAATTAGTGAACGTGTTGAATGGCTGAATATATTCCTTTCGTTGTTAATTATCACAGGGCTCCATATTTCTCCGAGGAAAGTTCACTTTTATTTCAATAATTATCTCGCGACACATTGGTAACGTCTCAACAATTGTGATCCTGTCAGCTGGATGAATTTCCCCAAAATGTGAGATGGAATGTGGATTATCATTGTTTCTATTATGGTGGTATAAAAGTCGCCAGTACTCTTCAATATTTCAATTTTACGCTAATGGAATACCGGAAAAATCTGAATCCCTGCAAGTAATATATTGACTCATTTCCAGACAGTGACATATAATGCTTCTGATGTTATGGATTACTCTTTGGAGAACTACTAAATTATGTTTCAAAATATCAACGGATTATAATATACGTTATATACCAAGTAATTAAACTCGAGTTTTGTTTAATCCTATACCATTCTTAATTCAAAATAAATTCCCTTTACTAATATCTTAATGTTACGTTCAGGAAAGGATGTTGCATTAGATTAGTTTTTAGAGAATAGAAAATTAAGAAATATAATATCCTTTTGATGTACAAGGGAGCCTATATACTTTCTTTTATTATTTTATTTGTAATCTCGATTTGTTTTCTTTCATGGAATGCGCAGATGTGAAAATATATGAATTAAAACAAACAAATTTATAACATTAGCAATTGTACAATACTTGGTATCACATGGTTTCCAGATTTTAGGACACTTCTCTCTTGAAACTCGCGTGTTGTGGATTTTTATTCCAATGTTTTAAGTATTATTTGAATGTCTACAATGGAGTTTTTAGTAACTCATCTGAAAATTACTGGAAAATAGTTTAGATGATTTTCACTGATAGATGGTGGATGGTTTACAGTGTTACTGTGAGACTATCATCCTATTTATTGGGAACATCAAAGTCTCCACGAACAAATGATCTGAAAATTGTTCCTTTTTTAGTGTCCAGAGCAGGATTTTCCGATTAGCTAACTGTTAGTCTACCACAGTATTAAATGTGCTATAAGTTACCAATCCTTTTGTGGTTTGGACTGAGATAAAAAATATACAGTATATGCCATTCTTTATTGTGGTGAGGACGATCTAAATCACCTTCATTGCTGTCAAACATAGCACTTCCTTCCCAGATATCAAGGAAGAAAAATTATCTCTCTCTCTCTCTCTCTCTGTTCTTTGGCTGTTGACCTTTATGTCTATTCCTGGCACAAATACATCACATATAGCCTAATTACCATGCAAAATACTCGTGGTCATTTTCTGATCAAAACATTATTTTCATCTGTTCAACTATTATCTTTGCATAAATTCCAAATTCGTCCAACCTTAGAATACTGTTCTCACATTTAGGGTAGAAAACATTTCGGTTTTGACTAGTTATTCATTCTCGTTCTATCTGTTTCCGCCTATTATCTTTTCCGCAGGTACCTCCATGGGATCTGTGCCACTGAACTGCCGTTCAGCAGCTTCTTTCCGACATCCAAACCCACCGAACTAAGTTTTCTTCTTCAATTCCATCTAACTCTGTTCAAAGGAATATCATTTATCAAGGACTACTATTCAGAAATTCAAAAAGAATATCGGGTGATTAGATTCATCTCAAAGGGCATTTCAACTGTTTTTTTTATTATTATTATTACAAGGTTAGTTAGCAGTCTTATGAGCAGGTGGCATTACTTTTATACTGGATTCTCTTTTTTCTTTCTTTCTTTTTTAAATAAAGAAATAAACTGAAAACACGTGCACTTACATGACCCACTACTCATTTCGTAGCCTTAATTACTTTGGTAATGTAAGCAACTAACAAACACCAGCCCGGTGAATTTTATTACCGAAACTAGGATTCTTTTAATTACTGCATCAGCGCAGGCTTTCCCTCTTCTATTAACAGGAGGAAAGCAGGTCATTTCGGCAGGGATCCCTCTAGTGGAGGGATCCCAAATTAGTAAAGATCATACTTTTATTATACGCTATATTTAGGTATAGGAAAACAAATTGCTGAATTCAAATTATCTTTTATAATTTAATTTCATCATCCATACCTTAATCTATCTATCTCTCCCTTCCGTCTGTTACAGACGGGTTGGGGTCTTCTCCTAATGAGGAGTCACGGCGAAATAATGCAGCCATCACGCCACTCCTCTGCTGCATCCCTATTGGAGATATTCATGACTGCAGTCCGTGTGTTCACGGGGCCGGTTTGCCTACTTGCGAGATGAAAAAACCCCAGATAAACTGGAAAAAAAAAAAAAACTGCCCAAGACGGGCTAACTTGGCTATGGCAGATCCTTAAGCTCCTGATGTCTCCGCCGAGAATCAAGCCTAGGACACTCCTTCCCCACACATATGGTTGCGAAGCGCAAAGCCACTAGGCTAACCGCGCAGACCCATACCTGAATATTACATGAGAATTATATATTTTAACATGTAAATATTCTTTAATACTTTCATTTAATATTAATACAATGTAAGGAGGTTGCGTTTTCTTAAGAGCGTTTTCATCCTGGCTGCTTCTCCCCCCCCCTTAAACAGCGATTTTAATTATTATTATTATTATTATTATTCCCAAGTGTTTCAGGAATAAACAATATGCTTGTTTTGACAACATCCCTTTTCTATTAGAGTAATTTATAAGTTCTGTCGGTATATCATTTTCAAAATTTTCATTTTGTTCTGAAAACACATAAAATTTCCTTAAAACATTGTTCTAATTCTTCATTTGTTTAGTTTCACTGATAACGATAAAAGGTAATGTATAATTATTGGTGGGAACCAGTTGAAGTAGAAGTAATCTAACCAATCAACTCTCATCTTTAATCTGAATTTGTTTTAAAATAATTATAACTGCTTTTCAAAATCGAAATACAATTTCGGCTTTTCTACTAGCAGTATGTGTCTACTTAAGATTTTGACTGTTGAATATTGCAATACAATATACATCTAAGTTCTTACATCATAGGTAGCACACTGAAGTGGTGGAATGAGAAGTTAAAAATAGAAAGGAAAATTTAATTTTTTTTTTTTTTTTTTTTTTTACGATTTCAATTTAATATGGTACACTGGCATGGTGCGCGGACTTTCTTTTTTCGTTTTACCTAAAATGGTTGCGCCAGACAAACAGTTTGAAAACGACTGCAATATACGAGTACTTTGTGAATATGATAAAATGCAGGTATTGACTATGGTAAAGCACAGATGCTCTTCGTTGGCGAAAACAGCTGCCTTGAATTTAGTTTTCCCCATATACACTATATTTCTAAAGGTACTAGGATAGCTGAGGTATAATCATAATATGCAAAGGATATGCAAATATAGGTTACCGTTACGATGTGAAGGAAATTCTGGCACTGCTCTAAACTTTTCACCGTTCACTCTACGATACGGCAGTTCAATGAATGCTCCGATTATCCAGTTCTGGGACGCGAGGAACCTCTATAAGGGCTTTTCAACTCAGGATCGTAATTCTATTCCATCTCCACATAAGACATGGGGAAGAAGTAGAATTATTCCATGCTGTAAATGCTTCTTTCTCAGAAACATTCACATTGGCCTAATAGACCTAATTGCTTTGGACTTAATCCCCAAACAAAACAGCTGAAACTGTTGTGAAACATATTTGAACCAATTGTTATTATTTTATTTTGCGAATAAAATTGATTTATAATAAAAATAAAAGCATATATTAGATAGATATTCATATAATACTCTATCAGTTTTTATTTACTAATTTAGCACTTATGCTCTGATGTTTTATTACTACACCATAATTAAAAATAGATTACTCTATTTGAATATAATTTTTCCATCTCAAATCAAACTGTGAATTTCGATTACTACAGTCCTTTTTAGGACTTCCAGGGTAGCAAATGGCAATGCTGTAGCAAATGAAGTTTTAACTGAAGCTCAGCTATTGCCGCTACCCGGCCATGACTAGAGCTTTTTAGCTCAATAACACTCCATCCACACAGATTTTCTTCATTCAGATGACGGGATAAAGAGTCAAGGACTCAGTCCATCGCCCAGTTCTTTTAAGAACTTTAAGAAATCAAACTGTGAATTCTGATATTAAAGTCCTTTTTAGGACTTCCAGGGTAACGAATGGCAATGCTGTAGCCAATGAAGTTTTAAGTGAGGCTCGGCTATTGCCGTTACCCAGCCATTACTAGAGCTTTTTAGCTCCATAACACTCCATCCACACAGATTTTCTTCATTCAGATGATGGGATAAAGAGTCAAGGACTCAGTTCATCGCCCAGTTCTTTTAAGAACTTAAGAAATCAAACTGTGAAAGATGCATTATGAGTTGAAATTTCCCTTGGAGGGTAATGGATGGCAATGCTGTAGCCAATGAAGTTCTAACTGAGGCTCGGCTATTGCTGTTACCCTCCTGTCATGATCAGAGCTTTAATAGCTCAATAACACCTTCTCCCTACACTGCCCTCTACAGATAACGGGAAAGATGAAAAGCATTCTTGCTTCGCCCCTTTAAGCCAGTCCTTATAAGGATAAATCAAACCGTGGTGTGTTTGGATCAATTATAATTAATCGACCGTGAGATGCGGTGATTAATTAATAATACCCTTGGAGCGTAATGGATGGTAATGCTGTAGCCAATGAAGTTATAACTGAGGCTCGGCTATTGCTGTCACCCTCCTGCCATGATCAGAGCTTTAATTGCTCAATAACACTTATCCCTACACTGTCCTCTACAGATAATGGGGAAGATTAAAAGCATTCTTGCTTTGCCCCTTTAAGCCAGTCCTTATAAGGAATAATGGGGAAGATGAAAAGCATTTTTGCTTCGCCCCTTTAAGCCAGTCCTTATAAGGACTATAAATAAATCAACCCGAACTATGATGGTTATATAAATAATATAAATCAACCCGAACTATTATGGTTATAAATATATAAATATAAATAATACACGATTTTTAGAAGCTCTACGCCTACTGTCTGTGCTCGCTGTTTGCAGAAAACAAATATTTATGAATAAATAATTATACTTGCGAAAGAATGTTATGCAGTGTAACATGTTTACTTTGATTGTTGATTATATATATATATTTTATGCCACTTTTATCGAACGAAAGTAAGCCGAAACTCCTTATGAAAAAAATTCAACGACTGAACGGAGTTGAAAACAATACATCTAATACAAATAATCAATACATCTAATATGCAAAGGATATGACGACTTTAATTCATACACAAAAGTAAACTTCTTGGATGGAGGCTTGGAATAAATATCCTTATAAGGACTGGCTTAAAGGGGCGAAGCAAGAATGCTTTTCATCTTCCCCGTTATCCGTAGAGGACAGTGTAGGGATAAGGCGTTATTCGGCTATTAAAGCTCTGATCATGCCAGGAGGGTAACAGCAATAGCCGACCCTCATTTAGAACTTCATTGGCTACAGCATTAATCACCGTCGACCATTCAACCTGGAATAGAAATAGATATTTTCATCTTTATTTATTTATTTAATTATATCCTTATAAGGACTGGCTTAAAGGGACGAAGCAAGAATGCTTTTCATCTTCCCCGTTATCTGTAGAGGACAGTGTAGGGATAAGGTGTTATTGAGCTATTAAAGCTCTGATCATGGCAGAAGGGTAACAGCAATTGCCGAGCCAATTTCCAATTTATTTGGAACTTCATTGGCTACAGCATTGCCATCCATTACCCTCCAAGGGTTATTAATCACCGCATCTCACGGTCGATTAACTTTATTTATATTTAATTTTTTATTTAATTTTTTCATCTTTATTTAATTTCTATCACATATATTCTATTTATTTAAAGGTGTAAATGAATTATTTGCTTTCTTATTTGAAATTTAACATCGAGATAAACATTTAAATAAAATTTTCACATATTGTTTTTAATTTTATACTTATCTATTAAAATGTTTATTTTATCTAAAAATATGAACTCCAAATTCATATTTTTTTTAATCTCAACCAATAGCAACAATACAAAGCTAACCAATAGCCACAGTACAAAGGACAAATACTAATCATTGGAAATTGAGAATACTGTACTTCAAAACTGGCAGAAGGCGAATACATCTGTAGTCATTCTGTTTCTGTAATAATTTTAATCATTATTTTAAAAGATGTCTTTTAAATTCTAAAAGAAAAATTCGTGAATTTTAAACTATTTTAATTAAAATACAACGAAAAACTTTTGTTATATAAATCTGCAAAAATCTCAGTTGCTTCAGGAACGAAAACACTTTCCTCGTTAGGTTGATTATATATCGATCTGAAGATATGCATTTAGTACATCGCGATAAACAATAACACAAACATTGAGTATTTTGAACCACACATATTGTAAGCCATTTACATAATTATAGCTTTTATCATTTTCGGAACCATTTCCATAGGGAAAATGCATGGGGAAAGTACTGTTTTGAGGAAATGAGTATATATGTGCCTATGTATTGGTTTCTTGATATTTACACGGATATTCATGGCCTACTTTTGCAATTTGACTGACTCACTGCTGCAATAGCAAATAAAAGGTTACGTACATCAGCTCTCACAATTAATCCCAACCCAATCATTTGCCAATTACCATTAATCCTATCCATTGACCCAGGAGACATGGCGAATCACGTGACACAGATTACAAGCAGCAGAATAAAGCCTCGAGACCATCACTAACGTTCTTTTCAACAAGGGTCCCGTGACATTCCAGCGACAACCTAAGTCGCGTGCTGTCTTTCCGAAATTGACCGACTGGACACTTTCATCGCATCGGAGCGAGAGAAGATTGTCAGGCCACTTGTCAACAAACCTACCCTAACGCTTCCCCCTACCCCTAATCACATGGTCATTTGTACAGCCCGATCTACCTCCCTGTCTTCTACCTATCAATTCCCTTTCGCCATCCTTTTTAACCCCCCCCCCATTCTTTGAGGTGTCGACGAAGACTACAAGCCACGAGAACATACGTTCGTTATCAGTGAAGCAGCACGTGTACAGACAGACAGATAGAAAGAACGAACAAGGGCAGAAATACAGAAAGAAAGATTTCAATAAGGAATGACGAGAGAGTGAAGGGTGAAGACAAATAGGAAGTGAGAAACAACATGAAAATAAAAGAAAGATACGAGAGAAAAAATGAGAAAAGAATAGTAACAAGGGGGGGGGGAAGATCTAAATAATAAGTGAGAGATAGATGGAGAGAGAGAGAGGTAACCAAAATTAATAAGGGATTGGAGAAAGACAAAATGGGTAAAAAATAAAATGTCAGAAGAAGGAAGGAAGACAGGAATAAGAAAAGAATGCAAGAGGATATGAAGGCGGTGGAGACAGACAGAATGAGGAATCAAAATAAAGAAAACAGAAAGAAAAGAAGAAAAAAAGGGAGAAACACTGAGCCATGAAACACGTAAAAAGAAAGAAAGATTCTAATCAAGTACGGAGACATTCGCAACACTAGACAGATTGATGTTAAAGGCAAACGTATTACGACAAAAGCCCATTCACGGAACAGCGAGCAAGCAACGCACACACTTTGTTTCTCTGCACATTCGTACTCTCGACCCAGGATGCAGTGATTTGCGAACGTCTGTTTACGTTTGTTCTTACGTACACAAAATTAGAAGCATTACTCCCCTGGCTGATGGCGCCCAATCACATTGCAAACATGAATTCAACTGTACCTGAGATTTCGGCGCTCGGCTAAGAGTACGACCCCCCCCCCCCACCAACCATTCTGATGATTACCAAGCAAATTCAACTAATGATTACGATTGTCGTTTCTAGTTAAATAAAATGTCTGTTTACATGCTTGTCCATCGAAGCGATCGACAATTTCTTTGTACCTCCTGTTACATACTGATACCCCCCCCCCTTATAATATGGAATACTTCGTTTACATCTCTCATCTCTTTTGCTTTTATTAAGTTTTATTTACAGATTATTACTCACAAAGCACAACAATGGCTCATATGAAGGTTGTACTGGTCTTTTCGTCTGTGATCTAGTATCAGGAACAAAAGTGTTTGACGAATTTTAGTGAAATTCGGAATGATTATTGTTAAGGAATCATTCCGGATTCTACAAAAGTCAAGTAAATGAATGGCAGCTGTTTAGATGACTTAATGGCGAAAATAATATTTTGCGGAAGACTGAGCAAGTTGGTCTTGCAAAGAAGCAACAGTTTCTCTTTTTATATACGCAAACGGAAACAATAAAAGCTGAGATGTTGTTCGCCCTGATTTCCCTAGTAGATATTATATAGGGAATATCCTTTCCCAGATGTCTTAATTTTTTTTAAACTTCTGTAGTAATACATTTCTCTATTATAGGATAATCCGGCTGATTGCAGTAACCAATAGCAACAACAATGCAAATCTGCAACGATCAGATATCATGACCTGTGTTGGTAGCTGTAGCCTGTTGGTTGGAGAGCATATGATAAAAACTCAGCAAACAACAGGCTACAGATTCGAATCCAGCCGTCGGCATGGATGTTTGCGATCTTTAGGTGGGAGATGGATTCCATCGCCCGGTGTGAGACCCTCGACCCACTCCGATTATTGGAGGCCTGAAATGGTTGAAAGAATTCCATCAGGGTTTCCGGACTATGTAAAAATACAAAATAAATAAATAATAACAACATATATAAAATGAATAAAAGAAATGGAAAAAATAAAGGCTTAGCCTAGCCACTATTAATGTATAGGTTTACAAAAATCTTACGTGGGTGAGAGTCACATAAAAAAGTATAAAGGAAACGGCCGTTCGAGACATTTTTGACCTTTGAATAAAATGTTAGGCTTTCTGATTCACTAGGATTTTATTTCGGTGAGCGGTAGCGTTGATGGGGGGTGGATGGAAAAGAACACGATGACTTTCCTTGCGATCGGTTTAGCGAAGTTCGGATTGCATTTTTTTTTATTTCGAATAAAAGATGTAGGTGTGAAAGATAGATGCTCTATCCTTAAGAGAATGATACGCATAAATTGGATGGATGGTTTGAACAACTGGTGATGACTTTTGCAAGTCCACATATATGTCTGTATACCTCCATTCTATAACCGCAGTGTGTATTTCCTCTTAAATTAACGTCAAGACGAGAAAGTTTTATGACCTATGGGCGAGCAGGTGACACACTTATTTTGAGAAACGTTTGCAAAAGTTAGAAAATTTCAAAACTGAGGTTTTATTTCCCCCCTTACCAATACACACATAGAATGACAAGTATGTGTTTGCATATATGACGAAAGAGCTGACCTCTTACCTGTCGTCTGAAATGTAAACAAGAATCATTAGTGATTATTTTATAGTGGGAGGAGAAAATATTAAAACAGGGAAAGACACGACTGCATTGAAAAGTTTTATACATCTCACAGATTCCCATCTCGTCATGTGTCACAGTTTAATGATTTTCAGAGATCCAAGATGATAGCTTAGAGAATTATTTGCATCTGGTGATCTAAACATCAGATGATTATTTCGGTTAGCTAGAAATCTGTATAGAAATAGATGTAGAACTCTCACAAAGTGTTCTGTATACTTTGTGAGGGTTCTGTACTTTGTGTACTTTGTGCAACTGTACTTAGCAATATAAATTGCTAAGTACAATTGCTATTAATAAGAAATATTACTCTACAGAAATAATGACTTAAAAAGGGGAAAAAAGAAAAAGCATAGCAGTCAGAAAACGGTTATTTCATTTCTCACATCTCTTTTTGTTTTTCTCTCTCTGTCGCCTACCCTCTCTCTTTTTTTTTTTTTTTTTTGATTGTGTTCGTTCCCGGGAACAAATACATTTAAAAGATTTAAGAAGTATAAAATTTGAAGCTCCAAAACACTTATTGTTAATCACGTGGGAAATGGAATAACACCTTTATACTAATTTCTGTGTGTGTGTGTGTGACAAACATACACACAAGAGGCTGAAAAACTTATAACACAGCAGTGCCATCTGTTGACAAGTGACTAAGGAGGATAAAGGAACCTGTTGACATGTTTATTGCATATGGAAGATTTAGTCGTTGATTACGACAAAAAAAAAGATCATTTAAAAGAAAAAGAATAGATGAAATAAAAGAGAAGAAAGACGAGAAGTTAGTTCTGTTAGCTAGAAGCTGGAGTAAATGGATCTTGACCAGAAACTGTTCGTTGCTTAAATGAAAGTGGAGGAATGATTGTGGCCATTTCAGCACTACATCAATGAAAATTCCATGTCCGGAGAAGATGTCTAAGACAGAAACAAAATGTCCGTGCGAAAGTAATGAATGAGTGTGTGTGTAAGACGACTCTTCCTATTAAGCGGACTCCCTTTTTCAGTATAGTATCATTTTAGAAAGGTTTTTAGTCCATCACCTATCCATCCCCCCCCCACCTTTCCCCAAATCTTATAATAATTCTGGGCGGATTTCGGATTGCTACAGCATTGGCAGTTATACATGTGAGAAATGATTGAGCAGAAAAATTACATTTGTTTTCTTTTGCGATTACGAATATGATGTGCTTCTAGGAAAGTCTGAAGGTTAAGTCAATCCAAGAATAGAAATGGGATCTTGAATGAAGATATGAGTAGCATCAAAATTAAGAGAAGATGAAGTGAGTTATTTCTTACGAGAAGTAGTCCTAAGTTACTTTATCATCGGTGAGAAAATCTAGAAAGAAGTAATAAATGACAGTGAAGAATCTGGCGATCCATTTGCAAAGGAGAGTAGGTTAGTAGTAGGGTGGTCACTAGTGACAAGTTCAAGATAAGATAAGGAATCGTGACGTCAGTGGTTCATAAGAAGATGACGTCATTGTGGGCGTGACGTCATGAGATTGGAATGTTTGGAATTTCCCTGGGGGGGCATATGTGTCAGTGAGGTGAGTTCTTGTGTTTTGGTTCGCGTATGGAATTATGGGTGATGGTAGAGATAAGGATTGGTGTTGGATTGGTGGTGCACTAGTAACAAGATCAAGATAAGATAAGGAATCGTAACGTGGGTGTGTGTTGTTATAAGATGTAGATAAGTGACGTCATTTGTTAGTTGTAAATAAGTGACGTTAATTTTTTGAATGGAAAGGAAGATACATTAGAGATAAGGATTCGTGTCGTGATTGGTGGTGCACTAGTAATAAGATCAAGATAAGATAAGGAATCGTGACGTCGGTGTGTGTTGTTATGAGATGTAGATAAGTGACGTCATTTGTTAGTTGTAAATAAGTGACGTTATTGTTTTGAATGGAAAAGAGAGATATATTAGTGGATAAGGAATCGTGTCGTGATTGATGGGACACTTCTAACAAGATCAAGATCAAGATAAGATAAGGAATCGTGACGTGAATGTTTGTTGTTATCAGATGAAGATAACTGACGTCATTTGTTAGTTGTAAATAAGTGACGTTATTGTTTTCAATGGAAAAGGGAGATATATTAGTGGATAAGGAATCGTGTCATGATTGGTGGGGACACTTCTGACAAGATCAAGATAAGATAAGGAATCGTGACGTGGATGTTTGTTATTATAGATTTTGGAATGTTTGGAATTTTTGATTTTTAACGATATATGTTAAAAATCAACAATTTGGAATATTCAGAAAACCTAGATAGTACCAAGATGTTTCCATTCTAGAAAGAAATGTAAGTGTTTTTTTATTTTTAACTTAAACATATCAACTGATAATTGTAATTTCAATAATCACTGGTCGTATATTTTGGTAAACGTAATTCTAATACTGAATAGTTTTTTTTCATAAGAATAATCATAGGATACATATTTAGAGTATCAACATGGATACATTAGCGACTTTTCATGCCTAATGTGTGTGTGTGTGTGTGTGTGTGTGTGTGTGTGTGTGTGTGTGTGTGTGTGTGTGTGTGTGTGTGTGTGTGTGTGTGTGTGTGTGTGTGTGTGAGGGACACCAGCATATGATTAAATTATTCAGAAAAGCTCGAAACACTGAGTCCCCAACGAAATTCCAAACGTTCCAAAATCTATAATAACAAACATCCACGTCATTAAAAAAAATGAGAGAAAGAATATCTCATGTTGTAAGGTACAGCAGCAATGATTTATATTGTAATGAAACGCAGAGTGGATGATTATTCCAAGTATAATTGATATCCACTTGGATATCAAAATATGTTTCATATCGTAGCTCTTCAGGATATTTTCAAATTCTTTCTGGCTTCAGAGTAAATGTGCAACGAACTGTTCATGATATGGTGAGAGTAATTTACATTGATCTTCTATGTACCAGATGACAGGAGGTGAGCATTATGTTTAAGGTGATGCTACGGTCTAGGGGAGGGGGCAAAGCGCACGCAAGACAGAAATTGCACTCAGCCACCTTGCTGATGGCTCAACAACTGCCGTTTGTACAACAGATAAGTTTTTTGCAGTCGTCCTTTCAAAGTACGGTTTGGATTAGTTGATGGACCTCTTGCAGCTGTGGTGATCTTTGTATCTCACAGATATTCCATTTTTTTTTCTTGGACTCCTTTGGTACAACTTGTTGGTGAACCAATGCTTAGATAGTCTAGGAATTATTAGTGGAATAGGAGATGGTAGGGAAAAGACTTTAATTCCAGTAAAATTATTACTATTTTCAATTGTTATGCTTTCCACTAAGATATTTACAGTAGTAACGACATGAACTTCATGAATGAGTTCAGTTATTTATTCAGAGAAGCTGTTTGGATCAGGAAAGTAAAACTATGGAAGGTAGGATAGACTTCACGGAAGACATCGCATGATGCCCTTCATGAAGTTAGAAGTTACGGGTCTGAGTTACCAAAGTGATCTAAAGTATATTTAGAAGAAGATCGCTTAAAAAAAAGGGTGATAGGTGTTAGGAAAATGGCGAGAATGATTTGTTATTCTAGTGAGATACTGGATAATTTGTGTGAGATTACTTCTTCCAACTTTACCAGCGAAATTAGAGAAGAGAAGGATATTTGAGTTGTGACATCGAAGTCTTCAAGGAATACTGTCTCGTTTTGGTTGTTTGAAGCTTAGAAAATCAATCTTTAGAGACTAGATTAAATAATCAAAGAGATCAGAATTTTTTTTCAGAATTCGAAGGAATTCTGAAAAATTCCTTCGAAGGAATGAGCTTCGAAGTATGTAATATGAAGAGTTGATGTGAATAGTGGTTAGCTATAAGTTAATTAAAAGCTGAATGAAAATGAAAAACAGTTTATTTGTAGATATTAACTAATAGGTCACAAGAACAGATAATGGGAAAAGTATAGGTAAGTGGTAACCCATGCTCTTTAATTTATCTGAATTAATAGAGTAGTCCGTAAACCCTTAAACGGAAAAAGGAACCCGTCAAACTTACTATTCGATCTTTGGTCTTATAAGACTCGTCCATCTAAAGAAAATTACCTTAATCGAGTATCATCCGAAGAAGATTTCTGTTTTTTTTTTTTTTTTTTTTCCTTATTCTGTAAGATCACAGTGAAAGTAAGCTAATAACGCAAAAGACGATAGGAACATACACACGTTTCCTTGCTTGCATCGCCCCATACACAAATCTGTTGCCGGAAGGGCCTAGTGTAAGGAGGGATTAGTGGGTGGGACGTGAGGCAACAAAACCTTGCATCTAGCTGTCTGTCGATGTATCCTGCGGGAAATCAGCGCTTTCGTGTTATTGATTCCGAGCAACTGCGTGCTGTCATTACGTCAGCTGGTTCGGATACCCAGGAAACGAACGGGTGTGTCTTCCCCGACGTGTTACATTCGCTGCACTCCCTGTAATAGAGTCCTGAGAAAGTGACGTCATCACATTTGGATGTAAGAAGAAAACCGAATCTCTAAGCAGTCTTATGATCACTAAAGGTTAGTCTGAAGAAAGTCGTTGCGAGCGAGTCGAAACGTCTCGATAAGAAGTTATCAACTGTCCCGCATTTGAATGGGTCTCTCTCTCTGCATTTTACTTTCCTTAGCTTAATTTACTCATTCCTGTTGTTACTCTCCTAATTAACTCTCTATCCCCTGAGGATGTGGATCTTTCTCTAGAGATCGAAACTTAGGAGCGAAGGTGGGAAGTAAAGCTGCCCTGTCATTATCTCTTACTCGTTGGCCTATCGACCAAAGCATTGTAGCTATGGGTAGATGTATCAGTTGAACTGCCTTGGATTATCTGACAGACACCTAGCAAAAGGCAATCGTCTCTAAAGAACACTAAACTTGTAGTTTATTGAGTATGTGTGCGAATACAAACAAGAGTATGTTCGTTCAGGCAATAAAGGATTCCTTCATTTACTATTTAAGCTTTACTTCGATTGATTAGCAGTTTTCGGATGAAATTGCCTTGTTTTTATAGAGGTCATAGATAAATAAGTATAAAAAAAAGAAAAAAATATTGTCTTCATTAGGTAACTATAAGATTAAAATACTTGCTCGCATGCACGGATACAAAATCATGCAGATAATTTTACAATTACCTAATGAAAACAATCAGGCGACGTGCTTTATTTATATATAAATATAAATATAAATATAAAAACACAACAAACTATTTATTTTTTTTGAGGGGGGTGGAGATGGACGGAGTTCTTGACTCTTTATCCTTTCATCTGATTGAAGAAAATGTGTGGATGGGTGTTATTGAGCTAAAAGCTCTTTTAACTGAGGCTCGGCAATAGCCGAGCCTCAGTTAAAACTTCATTGGCTACTGAATAAGTAAAACCATTTCAAAAAATTAGGATGATCCCTAGACCATTCCATAGTGGCCGAAAGACCGTCCAACTTGGCGTTGGCTCCACTCAGTGACGGACTCCCCCGAGCAGAACCACTCATATTCCAGGGAAAAGCATCCACCGACAAAACCCTCACCGAGACCATGCTGGAGAACACCCTCCCTGAAGACTCAAAATGCTCTCTCATGGCAAAACCCCCCCCCCGAAATCTAAGCTCCCTTATCGGGAGCAAAATTTCGGAAGAAACCTAAGAGAGCGAAGCTCAACGTCAAAGGGTAACGTTGAGTTTCGCTCTTTTAGGTTTCTTCCGAAATTTTGCTCCCGATGAGGGAGCTTAGATTAGATTTCGAGGGATTTGCCATGAGAGAGCATTTTGAGTTATATATTATATATCACTGTTATATATTCATTCTTAATGCTAGTTTGTTGTGTGGAAAAAAGAGAAGACGTCATTGGCTACAGCATTGTCACCCATTACTCTGTAGTCTTCTCTTTTTTCCACACATCAAACTAGACAATTGACATTTATGTCTTTAGGGGTGAAGCAAGATGGTTTTCATATTCCCCGCTATCTGTTACAGTGAGGGTAAAATTTATGAGCAGTTTGCTCGCCCTGGATGGGCATGGAGATTAGGCATCGCTATAGGAGGTTAATATAGCTTTTGGTCTTCTATGTTTGAATATGTCCGTTGCTTCGTATGCTGCAGCTTGCCGAACCAAATCGTTGGGGTGTATGGACGTCTTTAGGAAAAACTTGGTTGCTAAGGATCGTAGAAACGAGAAAATATATAGGGAATATTTGTGTCTCTATGGAGTTGATTGTTTCTAACATACCACGGGGCGTTCAGAATCATTCTGAAGCACTTGTTTTAGAACAAACTAGCATTCTAGTCCTTATAAGGACTGACTTAAAGGGGCGAAGCAAGAATGCTTTTCATATTCCCCGTTATCATATTCCCCAATAAGGTGTTATTGAGCTATTAAAGCTCTGATCATGACAGGAGAGTAACAGCAATAGCCGAGCCTCAGTTATAACTTCATTGGCTACAGCATTGCCATCCATTACCCTCCAAGGGTATTAATAACCGCATCTCAGAGTTCTCCTAGCATTCTAGCATTAAGAATTAATATATAACAGGCGATTGTATACATAAAACAAAATGATGTTTTCTATTCCTTTACTCTAATTAAATTACTTTTTTTAAACTTTATCTAATTTTCTTTTTTTTTTATTTTAAAAATCATTATTTTTATTTTATTTATACTGACATAAAATATAAAAATTTTGGAGAAAATTTATTTACGTGATAACTTTCCTAAATGTGGATGTAACAATATTTCATATGAGAATGCAACATTGTTAATATAAAAATCCCCTTTGAATTTATTTCATATAAGCATTTATATATCACTCCGTTCTAAGCAATTAAACTGCGATTTAAACAATTTCTAAAATAACTACATTTGAGCTCATGGTCACCGATAACGTGTGCTTTAAGTTCTGTAAACCAAATGCGAAACGAAGTCTGTAAAGTAAAATGATTCGATAACAGTGTTGCATTCTTATAAAATGTAGTTACATCCACATTTAGGAAAGTTATTACGCAAATGAATTTTCTCCATAAGTTTGATATTTTATATTAATATAAATAAAATAAAAATAACAATTTTCAAAATAAAAATAATAATAAATTTTAAGAAAATTAATTTAATTAGAGTAAAAGAATAGAAAACACCATTTTGATTTATATATACAACTTATTATACAATAATTCTTAATGCTAATGCTAATTTATTGTGGGCAATATCGACCGTGAGATGCGGTGATTGATTGATTCATTCTTTGGAGGGTAATGGATGGCAATGCTGTAGCCAATGAAGTTCTAACTGAGGCTCGGCTATTGCTGTTACTCTCCTGCCATGATCACAGCCTTAATTGCTCAATAATAATAATAATATCCCATTCATAGATTTTCTCAATCAGATGACGGGATAAAGAGTCGAGGACTCAGTTCCATCTATTGAATTTGTTTCGTTTTTTTTTTAAGTTGCACGGATGGCAATGCTGTAGCCAATAAAGTTCTAACTGAGGCTCGGCTATTGCTGTTACTCTCCTGCCATGATCAGAGCCTTAATTGCTCAATAACACCTTATCCTTACACTGTCCTCTACAGATACAGATAACGGGGAAGATGAAAAGCATTCTTGCTTTGCCCCTTTAAGCCAGTCCTTATAAGGATATTTATTCCAAGCCTCCATCCAAGAAGTTTACTTATGTGTATGAATTAAAGTCGTATTTGTATTAGATGTTTTGTTTTCAACTTCGTTCAGTCGTTGAATTTTTTTCATAAGGAGTTTCGGCTTACTTTCGTTCGATAAAAGTAGCATAAAATATATATATAATCAACAATCGAAGTAAACATGTTACACTGCATAACATTCTTTCGCAAGTATATTTATTTATTCATAAATATTTGTTTTTGGCAAACAGCGAGCACAGACAGTAGGCGTAGAGCTTCTAAAAATCGTGTATTATTTATATTTATAACCACCATAGCTCGGGTTGATTTATATTATTTATATAACCATCATAGTTCGGGTTAATTTATTTATAGTCCTTATAAGGACTGGCTTAAAGGGGCGAAGCAAGAATGCTTTTCATCTTCCCCATTATCTGTAAAGGACAGTGTAGGGATAAGCTGTTATTGAGCTATTAAAGCCCAGATCATGGTAGGAGGGTAACAGCAATAGCCGAGCCTCATTCAGAACTTCATTGGCTACAGCATTGCAATCCATTACCATCCCAGGGTTTCATCTGCACGGGTTGATTTATTCCTTATAAGGATAAGGACTGGCTTAAACGGGCGAAGCAAGAATGCTTTTCATCTTCCCCGTTATCTCTAGAGGACAGTGTAGGGATAAGGTGTTATGGAACTATTTAAGCTCTGATCATGGCAGGAGGGTAACAGCAATAGCCGAGCCGCAGTTAGAACTTCATTGGCTACAGCATTGCCATCCATTACCCTCCAAGGGTATTATTAATTAATCACCGCATCTCACGGTTGATTAATTATAATTGATCCAAACATACCACGGGTTCATTTAAGATGGAAAAATTCTATTCAAATAAAGTAATCTATTTTTAATTATGGTGTAGTAATAAAACAACAGAGCATAAGTGCTAAATTAGTAAATAAAGACTGATAGAGTATTATATGAATCTCTATCTGATATATGCTTTTATTTTTATTAAAAATTAATTTTATTGATTAAAATGATCAGAGCTTTAATAGCTCAATAACACCTTATCCCTACACTGTCCTCTACAGATAACGGGGAAGTTGAAAAGCATTCTTGCTTCGCCCTTTAAGACAGTCCTTATAAGTTAATGCTAATTTATTGTGGGCAATATCGACCGTGAGATGCGGTGATTGATTGATTCAATCCTTGGAGGGTAATGGATGGCAATGCTGTAGCCAATGAAGTTCTAACTGAGGCTCGGCTATTGCTGTTACTCTCCTGCCATGATCAGAGCTTTAATAGCTCATTAATACCTTATCCCTACACTGTCCTCTACAGATAATGGGTGAGATGAAAAGCATGCTTGCTTCGCCCCTTTAAGCCAGTCCTTATAAGGACTAATTTGTTGTGTTTTTTTTTATAAAGCACGTCACATACAAAAATGCGGCTTATGATTCGTTGTGTTTAAAAACTGAAATTTTTTAGTAATACTTTAGTGTGAACTTAAATATGCCATTGTGTCCTGAATTTTGGATTTGCTTTTAATAATAATAGTTCTTACAAAAATATGAAAGGTCATTTCATCGTATTCTAAGTTTTAGATTGGGATTTTATATTAAGAATATGATAGTGGTATATTTTATTCGCAGCTTCGCTAGGATGATTAACAAAAATCAGAACTGACGTAGATGTAAAACATATCTCACCTTTCTTTAAATTGCTGTTGTATTATTAGCAGGTGAAATAATTTCAGATGTACATTTTATGTATTAGTGGTGTGCGGGCAGAAATAAATGTAATATAAATGAAGTGTTGAGATTTAGATTGGTTTGGAATTAGGGCCAGAGAAGTAAGTTGTGTGAACAGTATATCTGTTAAGTGCTATTGGTGGGCCTCATCTGAGGGATGAAAAACCTGAGCTTCCTGCTCTCTATATGAAGCTGGCTAGCTCACCTTCAGTTGCAAAGTCCTCATAAAAGTTACCAGTATCCTAGACGGGCACAAAAACCATATCTTTCCACCTTAAATGATAAATACCGAAATATTTAAGTATATAAATAATTCTGTAAATACTGAAATATTCATATACTTTAAGATATATTCCAATGAATTTCTTGTAACGTTGACATTTCTTGACATTTGCATTATAAATTTCTGATTAGAGTGTGATATTGGGAACTTTGTTTCTAATAATGTGTTTCCTTAGTGTATTTTGCTATTAATGCAAATCGCGTTAGCTAAATGGAACTTGACGTAATTATTGCGTAATGATCTAATTAAAGCTGCTTCAAGAGCAATAAGTCTTAAGAGTGTTATTAAACGTAATGATGGTATTCCAGGAAATAATTTTCATAGAATGTTTTCCTAATGTGTAGTACATTCTTGCTGCATCTAACATTACAGGATGCATTAGCGAGCATTTCTCTCTCTCTCTCTAACACACACACACACACACACACACACACACACACACACACACACACACACACACACACACACACACACACACACACACACACACACACACACACAGACTTCTCCGAGTGTACCAATTTACATATGTGATCCTCGCATGTAAATGATGTTTGGTTTTGAACCTTAAGAAATTAATATCCACAAATCTGGCTGTTTCACTAATTATCTTTCTTGACTTTTGGTTTCTATATGAAAGTTTACAGCTTTATATATACATTTGTTCTATTTATATACTGTAATCTATTTCTTTCTGGTTATTTTCAGTTTTTTCATTTGTTTCTAATTTTTTTTTTTTTTTTTTGCACAAGCGTAATCTTTTTTTCTTGATTGTCCTTTTTCTTGGTGTTTTTATTTTCTTTTTTATATTCCCCCCCCCCTTTTTTTGTGTGTGTGTGTTCTGACCATGCCATTATTATCTTTATGCCATGCTATTATCTATTTTTTCATTATTTGTGTTAGAAAACTTCAATTTCGTTTCTTCTTCTTCTCGTTTAATTGTTTCATTTTCATGTCTTCAAACAAATATGTTCTGTTTTTTCCACCTGTGCGTTCACCGAAATTTCTAATATAGCATCTTCTGAACCAAGTAGATAGTATAACGTTGTGGCACCCAAAGAAAACCACACTTCAGTTTGAACGCATTCCTGTACCATAAAACACATTTCACTAAAAATAGAAACAAATATAAACGTATCTATTATTTGGATCTAGAGAAAAGTTTTTATTGTTTTAATTAACTCTGTACTGTATTGCTTCACAGTCACAAAAAAAATGAAACTGGAGATGTTTTTTTTTTTTTTTTTTGGTTAGATGGGTGAAGTAAAAATGCTTTTCATATTCCCCGTTATCTGTAGAATAAAATGTATGGATAGGGTGTTATAGAGCTATAAGCTCTAGTCAGGACGCGGTAACGGCAATAGCCGAGCCTCAGTTAAAACTTCATTGGCGACAGCATTGCCATCTGTTACCCTCTGAAATTTCTCTTCTTCTAAATAGAAGTCAAACATATGTAGTTTGCTCGCCCTGAATGGGCATGGAGATTTCAAACAGATGTCCTAAAAAGGACTGAGTCCTGGACTCTTTATCTTCTTTATTTGAATGAAGAATATCTGTGTGGATGGGGTGTTATTGAGCTAAAAGTTCTAGTCATAGCTGAGTAACGACAATAGCCGAGCCTTAATTAAAACTTCATTGGCTACAACATTGCCATCCGTTACCCTGGAAGTACTAAAATGGACTGTGTATCACTCGCTCTTATAGTGTACTTTTTTCCCTTCAAATAGATGTAGTCCTTAAAAGGACTGGCTAGATGGGCGAAGCAAAAATGCTTTTCATATTCCCCGTTATCTGATGTAAGGATAGGGTGTTATTGAGCTATATTAAGCTCTGATCATGGCAGGAGGGTAACAGCAATAGCTAAGCCTCGGTTAGAACTTCATTGGCTACAGCATTGCCACCCATTACCCTATCTGGATACCCATTTTAGTCGCCTTGTCCGACATGCATGAACTACATTCTTATAAGGACTAGCTTAAAGGGGCGAAGCAAGAATGCTTTAATCTTCCCCGTTATCTGTAGAGGACAGTGTACGGATAACGTGTTATTGAGCAATTAAAGCACTGATCACGGCAAGAAGGTAACAGCAACAGCCAAGCCTCGGTTAGAACTTCATTGGCTACAGCATTGCCATCCATTACCATATTTAAAGGTAAAGTCGTCTCTAAAAATTCGGACGATCCCTAGGTCACTCAATCGTGGGTGAAAGACCGTCCATCTCAGCGTTGGCTCCACTCAGTGATGGCCTTCCACCCACACACCATCACCGAGCAGAACCGCTCATATTCCGAAGAAAAGCATTCACCGACAATGCCCCTCACCGGAGAACACTTTCCCCAGAGACTCAAATTGCTCCCTTAAGGCAAATCCTTAAGAGAGCGTACTCAAATTCTCGAATCTCTGCACCCCTAACAGCAACAGCCGAGCCTCAGTTAAACTTCATTGGCTACAGCATTGCCATCCATTACCCTCCAAGGGTATTAATCACTGCATCTCACGGTCGATTTGATGAGCTACATACTTCCATTTCTCTAAATTTAAAATTTTTTATATGTAATTTTTATTGGTGTACTTATTAAATTCTTTTTAAATTTTTGTTTTCTAATGATTTTTAACGATTCTATGTAAAATATTATTTTTATTTCACATTTTTTCTTTACCTTATCTGTTATCTATTTATTTATTTTTGTTTTATCTCATTTCTTCACCTCGTTATCACTTTGTTGGCTCCAGTCACTGTTTCTTTTTTTTTTACTTTTGATTTTATTCCATTGCGTTCATGTTCCAGTGTCTCGCAGAACTCTTTTTATTGTTATTTTATTATATTATTCAGGAAACTAGTTATTTCTTCTGTCTTCCTTGAACAGGTCATTTTCTTCCGAGTATAAGATCACTCATGATGATCAGTTTATACGCGTCAAACAGTGACAAACACTTATTTAATATTTACAGACTCTTTCATACTTAACAGGTAATAAATTCCTTAGACTGCTAAGAAAATCCTCGATCTTCAAAGGAATGTAATGGCAATCTTCTTGCCTGTGTATGGACCATTGCTTTTTAGTTGCCATGAATATATCTAGAATAAATTACATTTAATGAATTTGTCAGAAAAGCCATCAAATATCTATGAACAGACAATTAAGTTGCATATCCGATGATCTTTAAGCAAACGTTTTAAATACCTTTTCTCTTTATTAATTCAGTTAAATGTTGTTTCTTGAACTTTAGTTCATCCCCTTATATATAGCCAATACAAGAGTTTCTCGGAAATTACTGCGCGTATTACTTTAAAATATGCTTAGGATACGCATCAAGAGTTTATTTATATACAGGAAAAGGGAAGTAACTTGCCAATGAATGGAGAGCGTTTTAGTGATTTCCGGTAAAAATCACGACACAGTCGGAGACATAATTTTTAACTCCGTTACCTAATTCACAAACCGTTCATCCTCTGTAGTTAACAAACAAACAAACAAACAAAAAAAAGCAACCTTCGATGTTATCGCTAGCAATTGAATCACTGACAACCCGAAGGTCGTCTATTGTGACAAGTTCCGTTGCGCCCAATTCCAGTGTCACGTTTTTCAACATGAGAAGTTGTATTCGAGGTGTCTCGTCAACAACAGCTAGGAACCAGACTGTGGAGAAATAGTCTGGTGGATAGAGGTCGCACTGACACTATAAACTTTGTCCTCTTCTTACTTCCAGAGGTTACATAGTCATCTATAGAGACCGTGGAAGATCTTGTGTGCTCAGTCATGCAGCATTTCCTATACACCTATATTTAATGGTTTCAGGATGGTAACGCATCATTGCCTCGTGAGGGTTCGTTTGGAATGACACGAAGAACAAGGTTAGAAACATATCGGTGTGATCCGATCATAGAATTTGAATCTCATAGAGAATCTGGTTAATGAGACAGCTTAACGTTACTACATAACGGAAGTGATTTGAGAAAACCTTTTGGTGTTCAGTTATCTCCATATATGATAATAAACTGCAAAACATCGGCTTACCTGAGTAAAATGACCCAAATAGCTACCGAGATGTTTCGTGATTTTTGCACAACGCCTTCTTGATACATTTATATTCTTTCTGGAGCATAGAGTTCTTTGATTATTATTTTTTTGATCTCTTTATGTGATCCCTACTTATGAAAGATGTGTTAACCTCTAGCAAATTAGTAGCATAGGTGGGATTATTTTTTACATAAATGATAATTATTATTTTTTATAATTCAAAAAGCTATAGTATAGATTGGCTCAATTACAATGGTAACAGTAAGAATTAAAAAAGAAAAAAATCTCGGGCATCCTACAGTTGGTGACGCAAACTTTTGCAATGGTTAAATATGATGCAAAGCGTGTTGCCTTGCTTTTTTTTTTTCCTCAATTAGCGCAACAAACCTGGTGATAAAAGGTATAGCAGATTTTTTCTTCTTTAAAATATGTTTAACAAATAATTTCCTGCCAGAAATTTAAACAAATAACTCAACTATAATGGATAATGTATATCTAGTTAATTATATAATATGCTACATTCGTCGTATCTCTCTCTCTCTCTCTCTCTTTCGGATTTCATCTTCTTTGATGCAAACATTACCATCCTAAAAAAAAATATGTCTTCTAATCTCACGATGCAATGCACTTGTGCTAAAATCATATCAATTAAACCGGTACTTAGTAGAAAAAAAAAAAAAAATAGGAAAAAGCGTAGAGATGGAGATGAATAATTCATCCTCATATAAAGCAGAGGATCTAAGCAATGTTTTTTTTTTTTTTTTCATTTTTCTCTCTCCTTACAAAGATTGTAAATTTAATTTGTCTTCACTTCTGCTTTCTGATCATTAATAAATAATTATGAATGTAGTGCAGGGAATTAAATTTGATGAATTAAACGAAAAACGACACTGATAGATGGAAGGAATAAAATTAACTATCCTTAATAAGGTTGGCAGTGACCAAAAGAATACTAGCAACAAGATATGACGATAAATTTGATGAAGTAATAAATGATAAATGAGAAAGAGGAGGTAAGAGAGACACAAAATGGATCGAAAATAATATGCTGATGAATTTTTCTCGTCCACAGTCTCCAGGGACAAACAATTTTCGTATATTAGTTTGACTCAAGGGAATTAAGTGCGATCTTGTGATGAGCAACTTTTTAAAGAAAGCGAGTAAAGAGTCTTTGCTTTTATGTAGAATTTCCCTGCACAAAGTGATTCTGTGAATGCATAACAAATATTATTCTTTTGAATCCTTTTGTATACCTCATTGTGGGTTTATTGTTGTCGATTTTTCTCTTTTTGAGCATGCGCAAGTATAGGTTGCTAGGTGCAAGTCACGTGTCAAGTTAATTTTCATTATGTTTTTTATCGGTTCTGTTCAGATGGCGCTTTGATTTTAATTTCAGATTATGATTGCAATAAACTCCAACAATAATTATTTGAAATAGCAAAGAAGCGAATCTGAATGTCAACAAATGAGAATTCCATTTCCTGTTAGAAAATAACTTTCGCATTTATTCTATCGCATCAGGTTTAATTCGCTAAAAGCGTCTTTTCCCTGGACACAAGAGAAAAATTTTTCCCCTCTTGAATCTTTAAACATAGCTTTTATTTTAATTTAATGGTTTCTTTTGTGTCTCGTTGGAACTTTTGGAATAGAGGGACGACTAGACACGCACTGGTGACAAATGTTTTACGTAAGAAAAGGTTTTTAATGTGCAAAACTTTAGAATACGAAATTATTCAACTGCGAAAATATTAAACATCGAAAATCATGAAAGTTTAAAATTGTATTTTAAAGAAAACGTCTTAATTTCCAAGAAAGAAAGAGGAAAATATATGAATACTTATTAATATATTTGATAAAACATTAAACGATAATAATGCATCTCACTGCGATCGTAGATATTATGAATGTCTTTAGGTAGCAGAGGAATTTTAATGCCGTTGTGTGACCACGGCCCAGTTGATTGGAGGCCAGAAGTGGCTTAAAAAATGTCAACTTTGGTATCTAAAACAAAATGCTTCAGACTGTCTAATCCTTACTCCACCCACTGCACAAATCTGGGATTTACAACCTTTTGTGAGTGGAATTTATAAAAATAAAATAAAAAAGAAAGAAAAGGAAATGTGTTAACATCTTCAGCTTTCCGATCATTAATAAATAATGTAGACTTGTCTGTAAAATTTAATGGTATTTATTATTATTATTATTATCATTACTATTCATTTTTTTGATCCATAAGCTTCACTTAACATTACAAAATATGTCTTTATTATGAGGGATAGGAAATAATCCTATTTTAAGATGACTTGAGTTCCCTGATTAGAGGTTTAAAAGCAATTAAATGTAGCCTTTCCGTGTGTCTGATCCATCCTTAACCCTGCGGAGGTCGCAGCTGATCTGACAGATACAAACAAAATGTTTAACATAAATATTCTTACACATATCCACTATATAACTTGTGGGTCATGAGTAGCTGCGCATTAATACTTTACGAGTGATATTCCACACTGTTTATGCGGTCTATTTTGGTTTAACACGTGTTATGTAAAGGAGTGTGATATTTCATAATAAATTGTATCTGAGGGATAACGCGAACTCCGATGTCAGTATAGCATTGGTTTATTTATTTTTTCTTTGTTTCTTTGTTCAATAATTTCTAGATTGTAACTGAAAATAAATAAACCATCATGTTTATTTAATATAAAAATGGTTAATATAAACCATTATATTGGCAGTGGTTTTGTTTTTTATCGCATTTTAGCACATACTAGTAATGAATGTATCCCATAGATACACGCGATCTACGCTGTAATTTTTTAGACCGCGACCTCCTAGGGTTAAGGGTTCGTATATTATGTCAGGTATTCACTTAGTCTTTTGTCTGCATGAAAAAAAAAAACCTCATATAACAGCAGGAATAAACACCAATCTCACTTTCAGCTGAAAAGTTGAAAACTAAGTCCGATTATCCGACTGTATGGACTTTTAAAAGAGATCTCCCTTTTAAGATCATAGAAAAATTGTGACGTTGCTTTTTTTTTGGATAAAAAAAAATACACAACAAGGATAGTAGATATAAAAATTGATATCACTGTTCCTCTTAGAAATTCGTTTATATTAGGTGCGTGCTTTTCCCTTAATCTAGTAGTTCGCTGGTTAGCAATGCTACTTTACTAAGGGAATTATTATAGAACCTGGCCTTCCTATTCCAATAGCATTTTATGCTTATTGGAGGCCGGTTTGCCTGTTTTGAAGAACGAAAAATCCGACTTTTAAAGAGGAAAAAAAACCTCGTATCAGGCCGACTAATTTACCTTTGATTGAAAAAAGCCCTAATGAAGGTTCTTCGGGTCATTCAAACCCAGGACTTTTCAACCAAAGGTCTCCGTCGAAACCAACTGAGCTACGGAGGCTTTCATTATGTATCCATACATAAAGTGGGTATTCCTCTTATCTAACAGCTACTAATTACATTAACTCAACGTATCACAATAACTTGGGGTAAATTTAAATATAAATTATCTATTAACTGAATCATTTGCTGTATGTAGATATTCAAGAACTATTATAATTTCTTTTTGGGAAATAACAATTCTTATTAACACACCTAATTAGTTTATAATTAGCCTGTGATTCTAATTGTTATTCACCGAAAGAACAATACTCTGATTTAAACAAATGTCTCTAATTTATAATTAAAATTTTTCTTTATACGGTAGTAAAATTTGAAATTCTAAAGAGCATCTTAATTTATAGTCACATAATAGTGGAATATATTGCCATGCGTTTCCAAGCTATTAGATTAATATCCACGTGATATATCTATTATGTATTGTCGATCAAAAATTGAGAAGTCGGCTGTCAAGTATCTGATGATGTCTTCTTTGCGAATGGGGTTGAAGAGTGACATTTCTAACTTAGCACAGAGGAAATTCGATACTTAAACACGCGAACGATCCACTCGAAGTGAGCAATAAGCATAATAAAGTCATTGGACAGTACGCCCGTCAAAAGTATTGGTTTCACATTAACCAAACGGCTCCATCAGTGTTCGCACTTCGGCTGAAGGACATTGCACCAGTTCCTTTGGGATATATTCACATACCATTATCGCGATTTCTTTTAGTATTTTCTCCCCTTTCATTTCATACTTCAAAAGTGACTAGAAACTACGTACAGTCTTCTTCGCTATATCCTAAATGGCCTACGTGACCATCTTCGTCCCCTACTACCGTAAAGGTCAACCCTTATACACAAGTAAGCACGATGGCAATTTCATCATTTTTATTTTTCTTTCTTTTCTATATCTTTCTTCGGAATCTAGTAAAATTCACCCTTCGCTTCATCCTTCTACGTAACACTGCTCTTCGAAACCCTATTTCGCCTCTTTGCGTGTTCCATAGTACCGAGATTCGCCACAGCGTTCAGGTCGAATGGTGTCCGCATGTACGGTCCGCTTGCTGAGGAAACAAACTCGCCTACGGGCGTGAAACGAAAATGCAACGGAAACGACGACGAAGACTTGCCACCCTCCCTATCTTCGTCATACACAGCGCCGTCCCAAATGGGGGGAGGACTAAGGTAGGGGTTAATAGGACACGCTGGTTTAGTTGGTTGCACGTTTTTGACAGCGGCGTTGGCAGGTGTTTAGCGCGAATCATTCCTGAACACAGAAAAAAAAAAGAGGGGGGGGGAATGTCTCGTGCGGAATACGGAAACAAGACTGAAAGCACAACTGCTAAAAAAATACTTTGTTCAAGGAAAAGAAAAGAAATTATTCTATTAGCTTTCACCCACTTTGCAATGCGAAAAACGGATACGAAAAAAGGCAAGTGAAGGTCGTTTCGTTTGATGCAATTTTAAAGCGGAAACGAGTCACCTTGAATCACCAGGAGAGAGAGAGAGAGAGAGAGGTTCGAAGGGCTACTATTCACTGTAATTTCATCCATGAAACCTGTATTTTTATTCATCCAAGATCGCTTTAAGATAATTCTGACTTTGTCCTCTTTATAGCTGGGGTGTTTTTTCGATACACCAAGTTCACCTTCAATCTGTTAGGGCAGCAGGAGTTTCACTTTGAACCACAGCTTTATTAATTGCTTCTAATCATTAATAACGCAACGTTTGGGTCAAAAGATTATTTTTTTTTTGTTTTGTTTTCTTTGATCTCTCTGTATGCTGCTTTCAGCCGAAGGAACAGTAATTACTGGGCATGGCGTGTTCGCCTCTCATTGCGAAAGGTTTCTTGTTTCGATTTCCGTTACCAAAATTGCTACCTCTCACTGTTCACCCAGACTAATACTCCAACAGAGTTCGGCACGAACGGGTAATATTCTCCTGTACAGTTGAAATAATGAAGGGAATTTCTAGTTGGCATTAATCTACAGATGGCTTATTATTTCTTGGTCGGAATTCCTCACTTGAAACACAAACTATTAAAGTTAAAACACTTCGCCAGTGAAGACTTATCCACCATCATAAGTTTTATCTGTTCTCCATCTTTCTGTCTTTCTTACTTTCCCCTTCTATTACTGCTTTCATTTTAATGCACCATTTAATTTTTATTATTCTGTTCTGCTGTTTTCTTACTATCGTTCTCTTTCACCTCTTCTTTTTACCAAATCTTTATATTTCGTTTTGCATCATCTACGTTCATTTTTTTAAGCTTTTCCCTTTCATTTTTAATTGATTTTCTCTCTCTCAGTATTTTGTACTAATTTAATATATGTGATTTTTCTTTATTTCATTCTCTCTTTTCTTTTTTGGCTGTTGTGTTTTCCCTAAACCTAGTAGTTGGTGGGGGAGCCATGTTACTCTACGAGGGAAATATAATTATAGAACAAGGTGGTGTCCCGTTGCCTTTCTTGTTCAATAGGATACCATATATGTAAACATATGTGTTCACAGGGATCGGTTTATTGGAGCCGAAAATCGAGTTTCCGACGGAAAAAGCTCTCCAGCCTGGTATGACATCGACTAACAACTCTGATTGAAAAGCCCTGATAAAGTTCGTTACTGCATAGACGAGATTTGAATCCACATCTTTTCAATCAAAAGGCTCCATCGAGACCAACCAAGTAAGCAGGCTATTTTCTTTAAAAATTTACGATCACAATTTTCAAAATAAATAAATAAATGAATAAAATACCGATCGACATTTTGAAGTATCGCATGACAGTTTAACACATATTTTATAATCTCCTCCCCACTTACTTGCATGTTTAGATATTTTTGAATGCGAACAATTAAAATCTAAAATTATAAAAAGTTGCTATCTGGTTTTCAATAAATAAATCCCGCTATCCCTCCTTAGATCAGTCGGCTTCGACGGCACCCTCATTTGGAAAAACCTGGGTTCAAATCCCGTGTAGGACGCAAAGTACGTTTATCAAGGCTTTTCATCTGACTTTGTTGGTCTCACACGGAAATGGAAGTTTTCTTCTCTCGCAAGCTTGTCTCCGATGCAGAGCCATCAGAGACTAATGGAATAAAAATTAACCTCCCCCTGTTCCGTGAGATCTGGTTTCGAAAGCCTACATGATATGATGTGGGCCTACGTGTATGCGTAAAACAGAATAGAATCCCTCTCATAGCATTGCATACAATTAAAGGGAAGAAAAAGAGATTAAGAATTAAAACCATCACAGATTTTCATTTCACTATACTTTTATTGTATAATACAGAAAAAATATCAATAGAAGGCGATTCAAACTTTTTTTTTTTGTAAAATGCAGAATTTTAATCCCTTCTATGGAAATAGCTATTTTAATGACCAGCAATCAGCACCTTAGATCATTAATAATAATAATAATAATAATAATAATAATAATAATAATAATAATAATAATAATAATAATGCATGTTTGTTTATACATGAATTAGCTCTAGTAGCGAATACTCTTATCTTTCTGTCAACAGCTACGGTTTAAAACGCACTGTTAACCCTATTTGTTGGAAAAAAAAAATTCCCCAAATGGTAAATTTAAATAAACGTTCTTCGATAGCGCAAATGTATTTGGCCAGGCAATGTCGGCTGATATGCGGGAGATGGTTGGACATCTACGGGAAGAAATTTCACATAATAATACGTCAGAATTTATAACGCTTCGTTTCCAACATCCGAGCGAAATTTTCAGCTTCACACCAAACCATTAGCATTCCTTTTCCATTCGTTGAGAGAACGAGAGAGAGAGAGAGAGCAGAGGGGCGAATGGTGAATGCCTTCGGATAGATGTGAAACGCTGTCACCATGACTTCAATCAAAATATTGCTCTGCGATCCCAAGAGCACGTTCAACGGCCTCATCTCCGGGTACGGCTGTTTTACCGTAAATCCAGATCACACAAGACAGCAGCCGTTCCCATTTTGGGGTCATTTGTTGCTTATATTTCGCTCCTCAAGAAAAAAAAAAAAAAAAACCCTCCATGATGCATAAGAAAAGGAATTCTTCTCCATCCTCATCACTTTATTCCCGGAAGAAGAAAAAAGAAGAATTTTCTCTTGTGAGAAATGGAAAACGGACCTTCTACGGTTCCTGGATTAGCAGCCTTAACGCGAAGTAGGTAGAAGGGGGAAAAAATAAAAAAAGAGTGAAAGAGAGAACGAAGGAAGAGGTGTTATAGTGAGCACTATATCCCAACACCCAAGGACGGAGGCTTTCCTTCAAATTTTCCCGACGCGATATCGTCTTGTGATCGTTGTGGTTGTATTGCTAGTAGTTCGCCTTTGTCTTACGATGAGCAGCTTCGCTAAACATGAGCTCTCGATCTTCGGCTTCACTTTGGGGCCCAGTGATGTAGCGAGGATTTTCATAGTAACGAAGAAGGAATCAGAAGAGCATTGCCTCTCTAGATCCCTTAGAATATTGGCATATTTCTCTCCTCACGCTAGGAATTTAGCGGTTAGAGCGGAGCTTTCTTGTATAGCCCATCCATATACAACAGTTTTGGGAACAAAGAGAAAAAATCTAGCTTAACAGTTTTGGGGGGGGGAGCGTTCTTTTTTCAACTCTCCATCACTTGTCAAACTCTTTTTTTTTTAGTTCGTTTCTTTGTGTGTGTGTGTGTGTGTGTGTGTGTGTGTGTGTGTGTGTGTGTGTGTGTGTGTGTGTGTGTGTAACGGAATGATCCTATAGGCGAATTAGAATTCAGTAGATAGATTCACTGCTTTGGATTGCCAACAATGTGTAGAAATCTCACCTGAAAATGATATTCTACGGAAACTGACACGTGCAAACTCTTGTAATATATACAGACAATTAAAAAAAAAAAAAAAAAAAAAAAAGAAGAAGAAGCTAGAAGTCCGAAATAGCAATAAAGGTTAAATTATGGATACCACTCAACATGTGGTGTTTTTATTTCCTCGCTCGTAATCTTTAGTTCTTTCAAAACTTGGTTCAAATGTGTCTGCTAGGTGTAATTTGCTCAAGCGTGTAAAAAGGGGAATTGATTGAAGTTAAAAAAAAAAAAAAATTGGAAGTCAGCAGTGTTAAAAATATACGCCGAGGAAGGTCATTATTGAAGAGTGAAAGCAAGTTCTTTGACCTAACTGCACAATGAAACTTGGAAGAAATGAAACAGGAGAGTCAGAAGTCAGCAAGCATATTAGCCATTGGTTAAAAAAAAAAAAAGCCATGTTTTAACTGTATAAATAATTTATTGAATGGATATCAACACTGTTGTTGTAATCACGTGATTTTGTAGACAAAAATATACGAAATGAAAAGTAATTGTTAAAAATTAAAATAATGCAGAATAATAGGTATTAATATTTCCCTTAAATGGCTAAATTTAAAAAATAAATAAATAAATAAAATAAAAAACCAGAGATTGCTTAAAACTGAATTAAAATAATGCCCTCTTCTGTTAATGTAGCAGCTAACCACGATGACTTGACTGTTTTATTTAATTTTTTAATTTAAAAAGCCTTTATAAAATAAAAAAAATCTAAAGACAACTGCCATTCCATGATCTCTTACATCGGCTTTATTACGTAAGATGTATTAGTATTATAGGTGTTGTTTGTCTCTAAGAACATCGCTAAGAAAAATTACTTTTTTCTCCTTTGTCATTCAGTAATGAAAAAAAAAAAAATGTAGCGAAACCCGTTTGCCAATGAGAAAGAGAAGGTATTAAGCCTAAAAGTTCTAGCTGGTAACAGCATCTAGAATACATAGATTAACAAAAAACTATCGTTTGAATTTAGTTATCAATTAATGAAATGTCTCTAATCACATTTTAGAAAAATCTGTTAAAACATTCTCCGAAAGTCGAGAATCATTTCTGTCGTTTTTTATTTGATAGAAAAACGTTGAAAAAGGGATAATTACCTTGTTTTTCGAGTCTAATCGGTTCCTAGATTGAAAACGCTTTTTTTTTTAAATTAAATCTAAACTGATGTATGAGAAACTGTAAAATGGCTACGTTACACTGTAGGCGAATATTTTTTCCTCTCTTTTCTGTTGGACACAGATAATTATTGGAGCAGCTGTTATATTCAGAAAAGAAAGAATGATGAATAATGAACGATAGAATATTAGGATATAATTTTCTGCAATCGCCTTGTGGCTTATTAGTGAAACAGAAAATAAAAGTATCTCTAGCTAGATACGAAATGTGAGCAGCAGTAATCTGAAAGTAAATGAAAATATAAATAAATGTAACATTTTCTTTGCGAGTAGCCATTCAGGGTTTCAATTATTTATTAAGTTCTTTTCCTAACTGTAAATCTGAACTGAATTAATTGTAGGGCTAATGTACGATTTCGCAACACTAATGATACCTCTGCAGCAAAATTTGAAACCAAATTATACATTTGATATTTATTATGAGAATTTTATTTAAATTAGATTTCTTTGGATGGATTTCGACGCCATGATTATTATAGATAAACCACCAACTTAATGATCACGTACGATTTATGACGTTGTTTGTAAAAGGCATGCTTTAAATTACTCTTAAATAGAACTAAAATTACGGTTTGTGTAGAAGCAAAAATAAACGTTAAAAAACGATAAATATCAAATGTTTATTTCCAATTTTGCTGCACAAGCTTGTGGTGTTAGCTCGCGCCAAGCACGTTCTTCTAAATGAAGTGTTTCAACTCTTCGCTATGACACGAGCCAGGTTCTTGGTAAGCGATTGCGTTCCTATGACGTATTTAAAGCATAAAAGACCGTGACCAATCCTAATAGAGAGAAATCGACCAAAACAGAAAAACGTATTATTTTATTTTTATGTTATTAGCGAAGTTTTCTGCCTTTATCGCATTGGTTTTATTTTTATGCTTAAATCGAAGCATGCGTAACCATAAATGCTATGTTTTCAACTGTCTGTTTTAAATAAATAGTAACTGATACATTAGGAATACTAATAATTTTTAACTATTCAAAAATGTACTCGCACACAGTTTTGGAGGTTGTTCTTTCCATAGAAGGAATGTATTCACTGATAATAAACAAATAAATTCAATTAAAAATATAAAAATAAAATACTAAATCGGAGGATATTATTAATCCATCCATATTTTATAGCCAGATCTAAAAAGAAAATTTAAAGTTTTGAAATTTATCTTTTGTTTGTTTTTTTATTAGTATCTAAATTAGTTTTCACCGATCTGACAGCTGAACCAATGCAAGTGCCGAAGGTTATAATTCTCATATGCATCATGGAAAATTTAGAAAAGTTAAAAAATTTCTATATTTAGCTATAAAATATCAATGGATTTATAATATCCTTTAATATCCTTTAATATATTACTTAATTATTGTAAAATTATACTTTAATCATTTTCTTTATACTTTAATAATAAGTATAACAGTAAAAAATATATAATATGATAAATAAATAAAAAAGGAAAGTAGATGAATTCGAAACATAACACAATATAATAAATAAAATATGAAAATAAAAATAGGGTCGAAAGTCTTAAGAGTATAGATTACGGTTGAGCCAGATAGCAATTTCCAGGACTTATCTTTTAATCCCAGAAGTAAATACTTCCTAGTCTCTGCATCTCCACACAACATGGAACGCTCAAATATTAATCCATTGTCACCTAATACAACTACGGAAGCCGTCTGAGGACATTAATCCTTTGATTACGAAATTAAATTTTGCTTTAGGCACAATGGTACGAAATGCAAATGATCAAAAATCTAAAGTTATTTGTGTACATTTTAATAGATAAAATTAGCACTTTCGATAGTAATTTGCATAAATAGGAATTTTGTAGCTATTTGGATTAATACATGCAACGATGTCATATGTTACTTTCCATCAAACGTAATTTCCCAAGAGACGCTGTTATTGGCTTGTAATTCTCACATCTGTGTGCATGTTGCAATTATTAGACACACAAGAGGTTGTATCTATAGAGAAGAGTAGAACACCGCGCCCTCATGGAAATTGCAAACCAGTCTAATTTGCTTGTAACCGTCATCTGTTTATAGTATTGCTGACAGAAGCTACTGTATTGTGTTGGAACTGTGAGATGAAGTAAGATATATTAACGATGTATTTATGTTTATAGTATACATAACATCAATGCCTCATAATTTCTATAGTGTATAAAGCATTCTATAAGAGATAGCAGTTCTTTTTCCCTAAAATGGAGCCATTTTAAGAAAAAGACAAACCACGTGAGTGGGAGAGAGAGAGAGAGAGAGAGAGAGAGATTGCAAGCCATAAGAGTATAAGAGTCAGGGAGGCCAGCGAGAGAGAAAAAAAAAGACAAACCACGTATGCTTACTTCTTTGTGAGACTTTTGTACATGTTAGACTAGACTAGTAAAGGCAGAAATACTTGATTAAGAACTGGTAGCTAGGAGATTATTCATGGCATTATCTTCTAGAATAGACTCCGTATATAAGAGAGACCAGAAATCATCTTCTTCAGTGACCAATTTCCGGTGGTAGATCGGCTTCCAATCTACCTTGTCAATTGCATGGCATGATGAGATAGAACTAAGCAACATTAAACATTCACAAACAGGGTTGCAATTCCCATCTCTTTCAGTGTTGCCTTTACTATCAAGCATAGACAACAACAATCACTACACCTGGTAGTTGGTATGTTTCTCTTTGTTATAACTTAAAAGAAGATCAAAATGATAAAATAAAATATAAGATAACTTTTTTTTTTTTTTTGGTAGATTACAAACTGCGTTATATTACTGGGCTGCAATATTTGATCATGCGCATAAGTGTTGTCATTACAAGTGGAGCGATATTTCTGCAAACGTGCTTTAACTATGAGGGAAAATCATGCAATATTCAGCTTACGGAAGCAAATTATTAAATATTAAATATACCAACTATCTGTCTTATTTAAAACATTAAACACATTTTGAATTAAAATCGCTTCATTTATTTATTATCTTTAGCACAGATCTTGTTAAAAAATGGTTGAATGTGTTCCATTATCCGAAATGTTATTTATCTTGTGATCTAATCAAGTTTTACTTAGATATTTTCCTCCCATTCATTTGAATTTTTTTAAAAAATGTATGGAAATGTAAATGTAATTTTTTTAAACTAAAATATATTACAGAAAATAATTAATTTTTTCTAATATATTATTTTTTTTAGTATTCCTTGACTTGAGAAAACGTTTACAAACCATTTAATTTTTTTTTTTAACCAAATCATACAAATAAACCGAAAACATTTCTAAATAATTTCTCCCGTGTGGTGGCCGGGAAAGAATAGCCCCAATGCAAATCCAAGCATCCAAGCATGTCGTAAGAGGCAACTAAATGGACGAAGAGTTTCGAGAGTTTTGCTCTCTCTCTCAGGTTTCTTCCAGAATTTCGCTCCCGGTGAGGGGTGGGGGGTGGGGACTTAGATTTCGGGAGGCTTGCCTGGGAGTGCATATTGAGTCTCCGGGGAGGGTGTTCTCCGACACGGCCGCTGAGGGGCTTTGTTGGTGGATGCCTTTCCCTGGAATATGAGCCATTCTGCTCGGTGGTGGGGGAGCCCGTCACTGAGTGGAGCCAACGCTCAGTTGGACGGTCTTTCGTAGGGAGTGGTCCGGGGGATCGTCCTAACTAATTTTTTTTAGTTGACTTTACTTAATTATCGCCAATGTAGCTCATGCATGTCGTACGAGGCGACTAAAATGGGTACCCAGGGAGGGTAATGGATAGCAATGCTGTAGCCAATGAAGTTCTAACTGAGACTGGGCTATTGCTGTTACCCTCTTGCCATGATCAGAGCTTTATAGCTCAATAACACCTTATCCTTACACGGTCCTCTACAGATAACGGGGAAGATGAAAAGCATTCTTGCTTCGTCCCTTTAAGCCAGTCCTTATAAGGACTAAATTAATTCCAGTTTAACTGTGATGTTATTTATTTAGAGTAATGCAATAATATTTATATATATTAATATATACCTAACTTTTAAGGAGGTAACACTATATTGCACTTTAACAGAGAAGTTTTGAAATAACAAATTTCTGAATAGGAATTAATCTGTAATTTTTTTATTTGTCACATGGGTGATAACGTGCATTATTTTCCAGTTTAATTTTGAGCTAAGAAAAATTCCACATAGGAAGAATACGTGATTTTATTCGTAGTTTGCAAGGGGGGGGGGATTATTTGATAACATTGGCACACAAATTAAACCCTTGTATTTAATGAATTAATTTTGTCAATTAATATATTCTAAATCTGCAATACCAAAATTATCCATCACTTATTAATTTATTTTAGTTTATTTTTTTTTTTATAGATATGTGTGTTTTCAAAAGTGTTTTGGACAATACTTATCATAAATTAGTCAGTAATATGTAACATGTTAAATTAGCTTCATTTAAATTCCTTTTGTAAGTGTTTCAACTCAGCTCATGTAGCGATAGATTAAAATACAATAGAGTAGGTTGGAACAAGTTTGAACACGTCTGAATATGTTTTGCATGAAGAAAAACTGAATTTAGGGCTAACAAACAACAGATAGGTTTAGTTGTCAAGCTGAAGCAACTAAGGCTGTTGATTGTGTTCTTGTGGCCGGCGTTTCAGTTTTTCGATGAAGAATCTGATATTCCGGGAAGAAAAAAAGTCTCCTGCCTTCGTACGAGACAGATAACTGGTCATCAGTTTTAAAGCCCTAAGAAAATTTCCTCGCATCCTAAAGGGATTTGAACCTAAGGGTAAAGGATCCATCTACCTAGTGATTGCACTACGATGATCCTTTGGAAAGAAAATGGGGAGTTAGAAGAAATCGGGAACTAATTCAACTTGTTTCATAATATTTTCTGTGATTTTATAAAAATGAAGTTGCTAGATTTCAAAGTTAATTAAACCCTTTATTCACTTGCATCTAGGAAAGAATGCTGATCTTAATAATATTAACGTTTGCTCAAGGTAATTTTAATGATGAAACTGCTTACATGATAACTGGGTTAATTGCCTGCAAAATTATACATTTTATTTTATTTTCTGTTTGAAATAAATGCAAGGATTAGTAACTTTTTTTTTTCTGACAGTTACTTCTCTGTGAGATTAATACAAACGTGACGTATTGATGGAGGGAGGATATTGTAATTAATTTGCGTTTACTTGAGCTGTTCTTCTAGAAAATGATCTGTTCTACTGATAATTGGCGTCTTGCTGATCGCAGGCAACTAATTTATTGGGAGAAGAAAAGTAAGGTTGCTTTTTGAAGAAGGGATTGCTTACTGTGCCGAATTCACGTGTTCCTATCGAAGAAACAGGGATGCATGCGAACGATAGAATTCTCAGAGCTGGACGATATTTTGAGGAAAATAACTTTTATCGATAGAAAGAATAGATGATTTTTATGTACTCTACATTGTGTGAGTTCATTGCTTCCTACTTAGCTGCACAGCTGACTTATGACATCGCTTAAAGCACAATATTATAT
Organism: Typopeltis vanoorti; assembly: GCF_054136105.1. Classification (NCBI taxonomy): domain Eukaryota; kingdom Metazoa; phylum Arthropoda; class Arachnida; order Uropygi; family Thelyphonidae; genus Typopeltis; species Typopeltis vanoorti. The sequence continues at coordinate 116,129,493 of NC_143553.1, forward strand.
TCAAAACAACTAAAGGTGCATCAATTCATGTTCTCTCTATAAAATTCAGTTTTTATAGTAATAATAATCTTTTTAATTTATGAGACATTTAAAAATTTTACAAGTATATGTATAACATAAATCATAAAATTATATATGAAAAGAAAATATATGAAATTTTTTCAAACATATAACATAAATAATTATAAAACATTTAAAATACACGAAGTATTACAAAACGTGTACCGTTATGATTATGAACATTCAAAACGTAAAATTGAACTATAATTTGTTCACAAGCACAATATTATTATTGTAACTAATATACAATAGCTGAGGTGGATAATTATTACCTTAAATAGTACAAAAATATTGAGGTGAATAACTTTTTAATTGCATAAATAATTTTTTTGTTACGGTAAATGATAATACAGATATACTTGAAATCAGTAATTAAATATAAAATCATTTCGAATTCGTAAAGATTATTATTATTATTATTATTATTATTATTATTATTATTATTATTTATTTTTTGGCTAGATGGGTGAAGCAAGAATGCTTTTCATATTCCCCTTTATCTGCAGAAGAAAATGTTTGGATGGGGTGTTATTGAGCTATAAGCTCTGGTCTTGGCGAGGTAACAGCAATAGCCCAGCCTCAATTAAAACTTCTTTCATTGCCGTCCATTATCCCATGGAATTACCTCAAATTTCCATTTTCTTAAAAATTTACTTATTAATTGACACATATCAATGAAAATAATAAAAAAAAAGGCTAAAGTGAATAAGTTTTACTAGCATAAATAATAAAAACTGCTTGGAAAAATCATTTAAAATTATTAACAATATACTTGTTATTAATAGACATTTAATGCACATAACTCAAAAATGAAGTATAAAATATATAATGTTATTAATAGTTCGCAGGTATCTATTTTTAAAATGTAGACTTTACACCAATGTTTAACTGTTTCTAGCGGTGCATTTTACTTTTTTTTTTATAAAAAAAAAGAAAAAAGTATAACAGTAAATATGATACTTTTAAATAAGTAAAATTTAGTTACATTTTCTAAAGAATAGCAAATGAATTCTTTTTAATTCTCCCTTTTAGCTTAAAATACCTTACAAATGCATATATGATGAAAATATAATTGTGCTATAGTTGTCTTAAAAGCAAAAAATTAATTTTTCAACAGAGTTCGACTTTTTTCCCCCTTATAGTTAAAAAATTCTCCCATTGTTATGAAATGAGAAGGGTTCATTTAAAAAAAATTGCAATTATTATTTCACAAAGGAAGTATAGGATCCAATTGATTATATCCTAAGAGAAAAAAAAATTCGTTCAATTTATTATGACGTTAGAGCTTCTCTCTGTTATAGTTTAAAATTGTTACAAGATTAAATAGCAAAAAGCATTTTTATGTTCTTTTTTATTTTGAGAATCCGTAGCTGTTTCTTTAATAATACAGAAGTGGTCCGTGCTTCGAGATGGCTGTTTGTCTTTCTGACTATTGGAATCCTTTTATCTCTTGAAAGAGAGAAATTTCTGTTGTGCTATGAAATATTTCATCTCTAACTGTTCAAAACTCGATTGCCAGGGTTGCGTGCTGAACGGTTAGAACGCTCATTGTGAAAAGAGTGTGTGTAACGTTTAATTAGTTTGTGAAGCTGGGAAACAACAAAAAAAAGAACTATGACTCTGATATTAAAAGCACAATTTTTTTTCCCTCTCCCTCACTCTGTCTGAAACATTATACGTCATTTTAAAAGGAATCCTATCAATGTCATAATCTCACGAGGCGTATTGACATTTAATATCCAGCTCCTTGTAATTGTGAATAAGAATTTTTGAGCGGTTTAAAAATCTTGTCATTTCTTAATTAAAATGCTCGACTATTTCCAATTTGAGGGAATCCGAATAACGAAAATAATCATTATTGTAGGGAAAAAAATATGAATGAACCAGGAAATTTAGTTTCAAAGTTTAATAAGAATTGTGAATTTTTCTATACAAAAATATGTGCCTGTTATCTTAAGTTTGTAATTTTATATATATATATATATATATATATATATATATATATATATATATATATATATATATATATATATATATATATATATATATATATATAACAATATTATTAGAACATTGAATTTTCTTGAAGTAAAATTCAATATCTGTGAAGACCATGCAAAATTTCTTGAAATTTTAATGCTTGAACTGTTACGTTCCTTTTAGTGAACGATGGTAGAATGCTTCATATGTGACTATTTCGAGACCTTATAAGGACTGGCTTATAAGGGGCGAAGCAAGAATGCTTTTCATCTTCCCCGTTATCTGTAGAGGACAGTATAGGGATAAGGTGTTATTGAGCTATAAAGCTCTGATCATGGCAAGAGGGTAACAGCAATAGCCGAGCCTCAGTTAGAACTTCATTGGCTACAGTACTGCCATCCATTACCCTCCAAATGTATTAATCACCACATCTCACGGTCGATTCCTCTATTTCGAGAGAGTTAATAATTTTTATATATCAAGTCTGATCAATTTTATTACCCGGTGTAAGAATACAGTCACGTATTTTGGAGGTCTAAATAGCATAACATAAATTTTTATTTGTTAAGTAAAATAAAGTTTTCGGATTATATATATATATATATATATATATATATATATATATATATATTAAGTAAATAAACCTATCTATTAATAAGTTTGCAACCTTTCGTGGTCTGGGATCATAAAATTAATTATGTTATTTAATATTTACATTATTCAAGATTAATCATAAGAATTTTTCTATATATATCGACAAACCTCCCAACTTTACATGAAATCTGTATTTAAGAAATATAACAAGATTTAATATGATTAAAATATTTTTAGTATTAGTTTTGAAAATAATTTTAATTAGTTTAGAATATGAACATGCACCATTTTGAATTTTATATAATGCTTTTATATTAGAATTTGGTAATTTGGTATCTAATATTTTATACAAAAATATATAAATATCTATACACTGCGTGGAAAGAAGTCAACGGAAATTTTATATAAAAAAATATAAATATCTATACACTGCATGGAAAGAACTCAACGGAAACCGTAGTGTTAGAAACAAACAGCCTTGACGCCTATCGTAATAAGATGTAGGATATCCTTTCGCTGCGATGACTGGAGAAATCCTATGGGCATACTTTCTACAAGCGTACAATACCGATTAATTAAGAATTTTGGAGCAATCCTATGGGCATACTTTCTACAAGCGTACAATACCGATTAATTAAGAATTTTGGACCATTCTTGTAGTCATATAATGAAGTCCTGGACTGTTGTAGGGCGGACGTCCGTTAACCTCACCCGGCGCTCTAGATGTTCAATAGGATTGAGATCAGGTCTCCGTGGAAATCAGTCAACTGTGGTGACGTTCATGTCCACAAACCACGCAGTTACAGCAGTAGCCTTATGATACGGTGCTTGTCTCCCTGAAAGAGACAATGGTCAGTTCCGTAGTAACGCCACAAAGTAGGAAGCATTACATTGTCCAGAATATTCAGATACCACTCGAAGTTCAATGTTCGTGGTCACCACAAACAGAGGTTTGAGGGTAAATCAGGAAATACAGGACCATTCCATCACACCGCCACCTCCAAATTTCATAATTGGAGTTGCGCACTCTGCTTAGAGACGTTTATCAGCCATCCGACACAACCAAATCGTCCATCTGCTCGGTAGAAGGTGTAGCTTGATTCGTTCTTCCATAACACAGTTTTCCAAACTTCCACGTCCCACTGTACACGCTTTTTACAACACTGAAGACCACTCTGCATTTTGGTTCGGATAAGATGACGCTGCATGATGGGCCGTCCACTGCGGGCAGCAGTGGACGACCCACCACACTCACCGAACATGGCCGTAGGGAGCTATGAAGGATAATATGCAAAACCCGCCATTCATTGGCCCATACGTGGAATGCACAGTTCTGGGCATCGACGGGAACACCACTCTTGATATTTTTGTTCAGAGTGGTGTTCCAGTCGATGCCTAGAACTGTGCATTCAACGAAATTTCGACCAACGAATGGCGGTTTTTATATATTATTCTTCGTAGCACCCTACGGTCACGTTTGGTGAGTGTGATGGGCCGTCCATTGCAGGTAGCGCTCGAAGTTGACTCCGTGCGCTTCCATCTCAGTATGGTGTCACTGATTGTTGGCCTGGAATGAACGAATTTGTCAACAATTTACCGAACAGATTGGCCTGCAACATAGCATCCTATCACAAGACCTCTTTCAAACTCAGTCAATTCCCTTCTCGTGTCTATTTCACCCGGACACAGTTCAATGATTTGTGAGCCTCATATTCCTCAAAGCTCTACCGGCTACAAACACGTGACTCGTTAGATGACACGATGCATCTTGCCCATCGGGGTGTTGTCCGTTAACTTGTTTGCAAGTAGTGTATGCATCTACGAACATTACCTAAACGAAATCATGAAATACGTTATTAGGAAATTTGTACAGAAAACCCATTTATTAACTAATAAGTATACTTTAAAAATAGAATAACGCAAATTAACTGAACTGTGAATTTGACCCAAAGCTTGATATCCCAGGACGAAGAAAAGCTATCAAGTTTATTTACAGTAATAAACACTTAAAAACTATTCAGCTAGAGGATCATTATTCGGTTTTTTCTCAATGATTCATCATTATTATTATATGAAGATCAGATATTCGAAAAGAAGAATAAAAAATAACAATCGGGTTAAAATAATAAAAAAGTTGTTTTGTCGAATTTCTGTACATTTTTCCGAATAAATCGCTTATTTATCTTTTCGAAAAGAAAACGTGAAACGCTCGCTCTGATGGAAGAATTCCCTTACTGTTATAAAGAACGAAAAAAAAAATTCATTAGGGGGGAAGAAACATGTCCCATCAGATGATCCCAATTGAAACACTGTTGTAGATCCAATTAGATGAGACATCTACCCAATGATTTCTTTCTCCATGCTATTTCATCTTCTTCTTTTCGCGAGACATGATATATCACTCCATACGATAGTCATGTCAACGAGAAATGGTACTCTATTTCTTTGTTGATCAAATCTCGCGTTAGTGGTAAAATAACAAAACATCTGAACGCCATACGTAATTGGGTATTTGTGTAAGTGCGCTTAGTGCTTAGTAGCTACGTTCCTTTATTATTTGTAACAGAATCACGAGCCGACAGAATTTCCCGGAAGAGAAAGTACGGTATTTTATCTCTTTACGAAGAGCTATGCTGTGCCATTGGCCTACAAGAGTGCCGCTAGGTTTTCAGTAACACTAGAAGTTCACTGACTTTTATGGGAAACCAAGTCCAAGGTCGTTATTGTCGAATTTCTGAGATCTAAATTAGTTCAAGAGTGATAGTTAGGAACTAGTTAACAAGTATTCTGTAATCCAATATCCTGACGTTACCTTGGTTACCACTCATTGTGTGATGTATGGTCTCCACTTTCTTGAACTTGTTCTCTCTTACCGAGTTTATTTAGTTGCTGTCAGACTAGGAAAAAAACAGCAACTGAAAAATCAATACTACGGAGTAAGGTGGTTATTTTAATGCCAGTTATTTCTAAAGATAGAATATGTGGAAAAATTTTCACGAATATTTAAAAAAAAAAACAAATTAATAAGACGAGATATTTGGTACATTTTGATAAAGCTATATTTGCCACATGCAGCATATAACGGTATTATTCAATGCAATTAATGTCAATATTTTCCTTTGGAAAAAAGGCGCCTCTGTAGCTCAATCGGTGTAGACGAGGTTGGAAAAACCTTCAGTTGGAAAAACCTAGGTTCAATTTACGTCCATGACGTAAGGAACCTATCTTTCGACTAAAGGTGAGTTAGCCGGTCTCAGAGAGAAGAGGGTTTTTTCCCACTCGGAAACTCGGGTGTTTCGCTCCCCCCCACACCCCAGATTAGGCAAACCAGCCCGTGAACACACGCATCTACGGACATAGGACATATATATATAAGAGAGACCAAAGAGACCAAACCGGAATTGACACTTTACACGACAAATATGCTATGTTCAGTGAAAGTAATGGGCAAAATAATTTTTTATCCGGTTAGATACTCCGGGCTGAGAAATGCATATCAAACTTTTTTGTGCTTCTTGCTCATATTATCAGTGGATAAAAAGAAAACTACTTTATTTTCTTGCCAATACCAACAATGTATTGCAACAATCACTCGAGTATTGAATATTAGAATGGTTTGCGTCTTCATCATTAGATCCTATAACAAGTGCTTGACCTCATAGGTGATGAGCTGGTGGAGAATTAATGATTTTCCTCTCTCTCTCTCTCTCTCTCTCTCTCTCTCTCTCCGTTTGTCTCGTAGAGCTGTAAGGTTCGTACATAAGAGTGTGAATCGGAGGCAATTAATCTTTGGGTTCATTAAGACAGTTTACGAGTAGGGGTGCCCACGAATCGTGTCCTTGCTGACGGCAAGATGCAAGAAAATGTGAGAAGCTCTCGTCTTAATGAGCACGTTCATGTTTTGTCGCTAAGAAGAAGGGGAAAAAGAAAAGAAACCAAAAGAGAACGAGGTTTTGTTGTTAACAAAGATTTTTTGTCGTAAAAATAACTTTTTCTTTATACCCTTCTTAGCGAATATTTACACACTCATATTGTTCTCCGCATGTGTAACGTAGCTACAGATTTATGGAGAATATTTCTTTCTTCTTTTCGTTCTTGTATTTTCTATTCTCTAGTTTTGCGTAATTAACATTAGAAAATTTTATATTTCTAACGTTATTTTGCTTCGAAAGATTGGAATACTCTGTAAGACGTTTGCTTTTTTTTTTTTTTTTTTTAATTTGAAATATTTTATTATTTTTTTTTATTCATGCAGAATATTTGAGATTCGTAAGGGAAATGTATTACTCCCCAAATATGAAAGGCAAATTTTGTGAATACGAATAATAAGAAAGCATTTGAACAAAGAATAATCATTCTACAGAAGGCATCTTTATGACCGAATAAATTCACTTCGTAAAAGTGAAATCTTTCTGTATTAAAATACTATTTATGGTACGAAACATGAAAATTCGCATTCTCCGGTGAAACAATCATTAATTTAATCGAATAAATAATAATATTTAAATATTTGCATAAAATTTATACAGAGTTAGAGTTACATTTTGATTTTTGGAAGAATTACATAGAATAAATCATATTTTTTTATAAAATATTAAGGCACACTCTTTTTCTTTTTATATATAAAAAATAGAAGAGAAAGAAAAAACAAAAATAAAATGTAATACTTAACATTTAAAAGAAATTCGTTATTTAACTTCCGGGTGTTACTAATGAAAGAATAATTTACACATTTTTATGTAATCTTTGTGGATCCAATTTCAGACAATATACATATTTTTATGTAATCTTTGTGGATCAAATTTTAGACAGTAAGGATTATGATTTGACATGAAATAAGCGATAGTTCTGACCTGCTCTCTCTCTATATATATAACTCTAAAATTCTATGTTGCAAATATAAATGTTGTTACTTAAAATCTACATTTTGAGAAATATAGTAAGTTATTTGATTTCATAAACTATATTAATAACACGAAGTATATGTATGATATTATATATTTCATATAATATCATAGAATGGTTTCTTGGAAGTGAAAATGCTTATAATGAGAAGGCGCATTGTCATGGTGGAGGAACCATGCAATGATTTAATTCATTCATTTCGTGTGGTGATTCAACGGCCTTGAGCCCCTTTTACGGAGAGATAGCACCATCTCAATTCTTCCCTATTTTTATCCAGGCTCGGGACCGGCATAGCTGACAATTCAGACCTATGGCTGGAGGGATTGTCTTAAGTATTCTTGACTGTATCTGCGTGTGTATTCACGGGGAAGGTTTGCCTGCTTGAGGGATGAAAAACCCCAGGTAAACTGGGGGGGGGGGGAGGCTGCTTCCCACGCCCAAGACCGTCTAACATGGATATGGCTGAGGAAGATCCTTAAGCTCCTCACGTCGTCGACGGGAATCGAACCTAGGACACTCCTTCCCCAGGCATATGGCTGCGAAGCGCATAGCCACTAGGCTAACCGCGCGGACATGCGATGAATGATTTCTCGAGTTGTTTTCACCATACATACATCTTATGATATGTATAGTACGCCCACACTTTGGAGAGCTGGCGTTGGCTCTGTGCCAAGAAGAGTCCATTCATGTTGAAGGGGAGAAAGAAATTAGGCGATGTACGAATTGGTCACCAAAACGCGAAATCACGTGCTTTATACGTAAAAATTTCCAACTGTTATACAAGCAAAATAGTTACCACTTTAACAACTACAATGATCATAAAAGAGAAGTTAATTTTCCAACGTATAATAATAAACACTCGTTCCACAATACCGATTGATTACCCTATTATCGGAATGGATTCTCCATGCGCAGAAGTGTCTAAGGGTCTCGTATCTGTGGGCGTATACTATACCATAGAAAACATTCATTTCTTCTCCGTGTCATATTTTCATTCGTTTCCTCTTTCATTAGAATTTACTTTACCGACACCTAGCCGAATAGCTTTGTCCGCATCCCCAGAAGACACTGACTACAATAAAGCTATCTGGTGATCAATCAGGAAAGGTTTACATTATATCGTCTCGTCTGATTTTTATCGTGTTTTAAAATGAGCAGCAAATCAGGATTCAAACGCATCTATGCGAGTTAAAAATATAATTATGATTCAGGTGACAATGGAGCATTTCGTATTAATTTATTAGATGCCATAATCATTCATATATTAAACATTATTCGTTAATGTATTAGATGCTAGTATGCAAGTTGCCTGCTATCCGTACCTTTAATTCAAATACTATTATACAGAATTTCTCAAATATAGTTTTGACAATCTAATTGTGCAGAATATATGTAAATCACATGTTTCGAAGGAGTAGAATCTTTTTAGCATTTGTGTCGGTGTCATAATTTATTAGAAAGAAGGTAAACAGATGAGATTCTGAATGCAGTTCAGAATCTCATCTGAATTGGACTAAATAAATGGGACTGAGGAATGAGTTCGGCTATTTTTCGGATAATGATGGGATTCCATATATATTTTGAACTGTAGAAAAAGTAGAAAAATAAAAAAAATGGTGAAATTATCATAATCATAAAATGTGCTTGATTTTCATTCCTACCTCTAATTTAAATGGCGCTGACTAACATAGAAATGTGCGGATAAATTCTAATTTGTGAAATATTGAATCCATCCATTCAGCGAAGTTCCATTATATGTATACAGTGAAATTTCAACTTTTCTAATTGAAACTCGAGCTAAAAGATTTCACACATGGAAGTGGAAGGGTTTTCCCTCCACAAAACGTTTTTTTTATCCCGCAGGCAAACCCACCAGAAGATCACACACACACACACACGCACACGCACACACAAATTGACAGCCATAACGCACTCTGCAGATAGGATAACTGTCTTACTGGAGCACTAATTAAGTTATTCAAGAAAGCAAGCTATTAAAAATCATCTCGAATCATAAGCTTTATCAAAATCGATCCATCCAGAATAATTTGTGACCTACGGACGGAAGGAGAAAGTGATATTATTATTATTATTATTATTATTATTATTATTATTATTATTATTATTATTATTATTATTATTTGATACCTCCAGGGAATCCAAGGACTCATCGAGGGAGGGCATGTACTCTACAGTTCTGACTCCACCAACTGACCGCAACTACACCAACGCCATCTACCGCCGACCACCACCACCACCACTAGTATTTCCACAGACAATCACACATATTATTTATTTATTTGAAATGCTTCTAAATATTATTACTAGAAAAAGAGGCAAATGCTACAATTGCTAAATTCAAATTGACATAAGTTAAAAAGCCCGAGTCAGTTAAACTGAATATAGATTGAAAAAACAAAGTGAATTCACTTCACTGTCGATTAAGAATTCCCTTTAAAGGTTAGATCCTTTTATACAACCTAAACAGAAAGATTCGGATTTTTATAAAGCTAGGGCATGTGGTGATTCATTGACAAATTTTGATTAAAAATCTAAGAAGAAAGAAAATTAATTTAGAAGTAAGATGTAGAAAGAAACGCTTCATGGATAAAATATTTAGATTGGAGAGGATCAAAAAATTATATGCAGCTTTGAGGATAACTAACTAAACCGAAGAAAATTAAAAAAAATGAATTAATCTTAATATAAATGTTAAATCTAGCAACAGATAATTAAAGGACTTGCATAGCAATTGAATTTTTGTTCAAGTACTTCGAATAAGTATGTGCGGGATTTGTTGCAGTGTTAAAAACGAGTCATAGCAACAACAAATGGATTAACAGCTTAAGGCACCCGAGATGTAGGCTACCGTAATAACGAATGGCATTCGACTAGTCAAGGAATTTAAGAAGAAAATTAATATCTTCCCTCCATCATGAGAAAGAGGGAGGATAGCTGCATCTTTCCCCATAGTGCTTAACCATTGCGACATTGTTTCTGAAATATACCTTTATAACCGTCAAGTTGAAAAAAAATGAAGGTCATTTGGTTGAAGGAATTACGAAAAGATTTATGATGGTTGACTCAGCCACTTTTAAAACTATAATTTGTTTTCAGAAATATTTTAAGCTAAAAAAAATAAGAGAAATTATTATTTTTTCTTAAGTGTGTTGCAAGATATTTTTTGTCACCATGTGCCCTTCATGAAAAATGACCCTACGCAAAGGCCAGGCTTCGCGAAACCTCCACGCCGTCTAGTTGGAATCGAAAACTCATTTTACCTCTCGTCAGTAACGCCACAGGGATACGTTTTTACTACATCAACTGCATACTATGAGAAGGTAAAGTTTTAAATTGAATTCATAAGACTCGCGGATGGACTTGGAAGTATTATATTCGCTAAGTAATTAAATTTATCCCTTCAGGATACGTGCGATGTTCTAAAGTGTTGAGAAGAAAATTAGAAAAGGAAAAAAAAAAAAAAGAGAGAAAAATATCTTTTTCTTCAAGAGAGAAGATCCTTAGCTAAGGCGAAATGTGTAACGTGTCTTTTATGATATTTATTACATTTGCGCAAATATGATTCAATAATGCATATTTATAAGTACTGATCTTAAGAAATCCCCGAAGATAGACGTAAGAGAAGATATAATGGAAAAGGCATTCTGAAGATCTTACTAAATTTGTTTTATGGAAATATTAAATTTTATTCGGACAGCTAAATGGATCTTCTGAATCAGTCGCTTTGGGAAAAAGATATTTAGAAAGATGTCTGCATTATTTGCAGTTCGATTGAAATTATTTTAGGACGAGGACAATCAAAACGAAAGCGAAAATTATGGTTTGGAAGAAAAGTATATAACAGGTGCATGAAATTAGAGACAGACAGACAGACAGATAGAGAAGGAGAGGGAAAAAGAGAGAAGAGAAGTAAGAAGGGCGAAAGGCGAAAAGAAAGGAAGCAAAATAGATATAAAAAAGATTATACCTATGAGTGAGAGCAAACAAAACAGAAATAAAACGGATTATAAGACAGAGAAAGAGAGAAGAAAGAAATATCGAAGGGAAAAAATAGAGACAACAAAGGGAAAATCAGTGTTAAAGAATGAAGAAAAGAATAAAAAAAAATCGCGAAACGCAATGGTCGATGTCAGTTAGAGAGAGAGAAAGAAAGAAAAACCTAGTCAGAAAGAAAGAGAGCAAGAGAGAACGAAGAGAAAAAGAGAAAACTAAGAAGGAAGAAGGGCTGAGAGAGAGAAAAATCCTAGTCAGATACTGATTGACTAATTTTTTCTTTCCAGTCGTTTTCCGACCGTAGGTGATTTTGTAGGCATTGTCCACAAAGTATTCTTGGGGAGATTTTTACTGTATTTACCCTACCTCCGTATGAGACTGGCTAACTCACCTTTCGTCGAAAGAGATAAAAGTTCGTCATGTGTCACAGACGGGAATCGAACCCACGTCTTTCCGACCAAAGACTTCGTCAAAGTCTCTGACTGAGCTACGCAGGCTCATCTAGTCAGGTAGATGAACAAACAAGAAAGAGAGAGAGAGCGAGAGTAAACGAAGAGAAAAGAGAAAACGAAGGGCTAAGAGAGAAAATCCTAGTCAGATAGATAGACAAAAAGAAAGAAAGAGCGAGAGAGAGAGAGAGAGAAGAAAATTGGGAGAAAAGGGGGAGCAAGATGGAGATAGAACCATTGATAGACAGATAGAGAGAGAGAGAGAGAGAGAGAGAGAGAGAGAGAGAAAACAAAAAAGAGAAAAAGCAAAAAATAAGCGAGAAAGGCGAAAGGAGGGGAGAAGTAGATATAAAAGAAAGAAAGAAAAACTACTATGATTGTGATAGTGCACACCAAAGAGAACTGAAAAGGATTGAGATAGACAGGAAAGAATTAAAGAAGAAAGAAGTGAGAGAAAAAGAAGGGGAATCAGTGGGATAGAGAGAAGAAAAGATCATGAAGAAATTGCACAACGAAATGGACGAAGTTAGATAGAGAGAGAGGGAAAAAATGAGGGAAACAGAGCAGAAGTATGAGAAACAACTCGACAAAAAGTAATAAAGAATAAGTAATAGTGAAGAAGTGCAAAATATACAATACAAGAAATTGAAAGAGAGAGAGAGAGAGAGAACGCGGTAAAGAGAAGGAAAAACTAAAAAGTGATTAGTGCAATAAAAGGCAGAAAGTGAAATAGACAGAGAGAACTAGCGAACATATAGGAAGAATTAAAACTATACGATGACAACAAAAATATTTTAATTTTTCCGTTAGTTTCCCCCACCTTCCAAAAAAAAAAAAATCATTTAATAAAGCTAATTTAGGATTCCACTTTTTCCCCCTGATTTCTTTTCTTTCACATGCCAGAAACAGATTTCCAAATCTTCGAATGAACTGATTGCTTAGAGACGTTCATCATTGACATGCAATATGAGAAAGCACCTTTGATGTAAACATTTTTGTTATGAAATTTTCTTTATATCTAAAGCTTACCATTTGAAAAAATGGGCGGCGACTTTATTATCTCTATCGGTATAGTTGAACCTGAAGTCTACAAGGTTTTCGCCGTAGCTACAAAGAGCCGAATCAAAAGAAAAATATATACTCGAGTTTCTTACATATTCATATTTCTTCCATTTTATTGTTTCATAATTTGCATCTCTTGCTTTCTTAGAAATAAAGAAAAGATTACAATTCAGAATAAATGTCCTCGTGTTTCTCTTAACAGTTTTTATCAAGTTATTACAAATGCACCTTCACCGTTCCCATGTAATCCGATGTCCTACTTTAATAAAGCTAATTTAGGATTCCACTTTTTTTCCCCCCTGATTTCTTTTCTTTCGCATGCAAGCTCATCTTGCTCAGCAAAGACAGTATTTTTTCTTTTCTATTAATGGCTGACAGTGACAACCTGAAAGCTAATAAAAACATCTAATAGAGAGCCAAACATTTTTTTATTTCGAAAAAAATTAATAAAAAATATAAAATAAAATACAAAGCTAAAAGTGTTATGAGATATACATATTATTATTTTCTTTTCTTGGAATTGTTCTTATCTAGTGAGTCATTCGTTTCCACCACCTTCCAAAAAAAATAATAACAAAATTAAATGTCAACACTTCTCTGCCGGGTTAAATGAGCTTTCTCAAATATTCTCAAGTATATAGTTTCATGTTATTGTTTATCAGTTGTGTATTTTCTTGTGATTCTTAGCACGCAAGAGTGGTAGAAGTTAAGCCACGTTTACTCCAAACTCTATAAATAAATATATAAATATATTTAAAAAGAAGTTTGAAGGTTGGTCAGATTATATAGTTTCATGTTTTATCGTTTTCAGTTGTGTATTTTCTTGTGATTCTTAGCACGCAAGAGTGGTTGAAGTTAAGCCACGTTTACTCCAAACTCCATAAATTTGAAAGGAGTTTGAAGGTTGGTCAGATTATACGCCTCACAGATATCCGGGTGGGCTCTAAACACAAACAAACATCCACCCCTCATCAACCATAAACTTTCTGGCACTTTCTGTTTGGACGAAGAAGAGGTCCAGAAATAAATGTTGGTCTTATCATGTAGCAAGTCAAAGACGGAGATTCAACACAAAAGTGACCTCCGTGAGCCCTAGTGATCAGGGTCTAGGCGGATCGCTAAAAAGAGACGGGGGATGCATGATTGGCAAGACTTGTCGAGCACGGCTGAAATATGACTGTGTCTGCACCAGCGCGTTTTTCCTGCTGCTCCTGGTAACCGTTGCTAGGGATGCGTGAAAGACGGAGATGCACGTGGCAACAGATGTATTGTGTTTTTCTTGAGAATACGTTTGTGTGTGTCCCAGAAGTCTTGTTAGGGTCTATGAAGGTAATAGAGTGAAGCAGACTCCTCCTACCTTTGATGTGTTATGTGTGTGTGTGTGCGCGGATTGCTGAAAAACATGAGGGCATATATTCTTTACTAAATTTTGTTCGCTTGGCGCGTGCCATTGTGCATCACTGAACTTTGGACTAGCGTTTTTTTTTTTTTTTTTTACTTCCTGCTTGTTACCGGAAACGCAGTGACGGATAGAAATGTCTTGCATTTGTGTGTGTGTGTGTGTGTGTGTTTTACAACTGTGAAAATGACAGAAGCAAAACTTTAACAAAGTTTCTACGTTAGGTGATAAGAGTTCAGTGTTTAAGGGGATATGATTTATGGTTGCGGGTTGGGAGTTGTCTCTATTACGTGGACGGACTGCAAGGGAATGAAGAAACTGAAATAAACAAACAAGAAACTCTAAACGAATTTCAGAAGCTCAGAGTTAGAATATTAAATTTCCTGAGGATTGGTATGAATTTTGTTTTCCTTGTGTATAAATAAGTAAGAAAGACGAAGAGAGAGAGAAAGGATATAAGAAAAAGTATAAATAGAGCGGTGGTTTCTTTCCAGACATTGGTAGCGGAATTCTCTTGCACCTGAGCTCCTTCTTTTCAGTAACTAATGTTACAAGTGATTGCCTTAAAAAAAGAGGCATATTTCATCTATTGAAATTTCTAAAAATGAATAAGTTGCTTATCTATGTGGATGTCATCCACGAAAGGTTATTATAAAATTGGTACTCTAGGTGGGCTAGATTTTTTCATTTCGGATGATGAAGTTCATCTCATATTCACGAACATCCAAGACCACAGCAGGATTCGCGTACCCATAACATTATTAATCCCCATAACAGCAATTTTGTCCATAGCAATATTACTATGGACAAAGTTCTTAAAAGAACTGAGTCTTTGACTCTTTATTCCGTCATCTGAATGAAGAAAATCTGTGTGGATGAGGTGTTATTGAGCTAAAAAGCTCTAGTCATGGCTGGGTAACGGCAATAGCCGAGCCTCAGTTAAAACTTCATTGACTACAGCATTACCATTCGTTACCCTGGGGGTCGACAATCCTTATCCTTATAAGGACTGGCTTAAAGGGGCGAAGCAAGAATGCTTATCATCTTCCCCGTTATCTGTAGAGGACAGTGTAGGAATAAGGTGTTATTGAGCAATTAAAGCTCTGATCATGGCAAGAGGGTAACAGCAATAGCCGAACCTCAGTTAGAACTTCATTGGCTATAGCATTGCCATTCATTACCCTCCAAGGGTATTGGACTGAATGAATCTCCGTCTCCGCATCTACTACCCCTGGGAGTCGACAAGTTCTTAAGTTCTTAAAAGAACTGGGCGATGGATTGAGTCCTTGACTCTTTATCCCGTCATCTGAATGAAGTAAATCTGTGTGGATGGAGTGTTATTGAGCTAAAAAGCTCTAGTCATGGCTGGGTAACGGCCATAGCCGAGCCTCAGTTAAAACTTCATTGGCTACAGTATTGCCGTTTGTTACCCTGGAAGTCCTAAAAAGGACTTTTTCATCATCTAAATTCTCACCTCCTTTACCCATGCCCCCTCTGGGAGTCGACAAAATTTTGCTGTAGATTATATATAAAATCATTTTATTATATAATAAAAGGTGTTTTAACTAATTATCAAAATTTCTCAACATTTTAAATATTATAAAAAATAACTAATAAATTTAAAATAAATATTATTAAAAACACTTTATTTTTAGGATTAATTTGTTTATTAATTATATTTTTCATGACAAAACTATATCTATAAAAATGTCATATGAAATTTGGTCAAATATTCGGTGGAAATGATCTTTTGAAGAATGACTTTCTACAGATCATATAGAAAGATGGAATTTCCATAAATAATAGAAATGTAAAAAATAATGTTTTAAAAGAAAGTAGAGGATACCCAAACCCATCTCAGATAATACTAAATATTCATTCCATCCATTCTTTTTTAGTAATCCATTTTTTTTTCTCTTCCGAGGATCTAACGTTCGTTGTTGAAATGAGTAATTCTAAGTGAAAAATCATCATTTGAAATATCGGTTCTTATTGAAAAGGACATGCAGTATAAAAGAAAAACCTATTTCCTCATACGTTAGGTCTGCCAAGAGTTTCCGTCATTCTGCTATTGATTGAAAGTAGAGAAGCATATATGGTAATGGCTAGTCTATGTAGTGTTAGAAGGACGGGGTCCCTACGTCGGCAATGAAAAGGTATTTCTTGAAAAGTAGTGAATTTTTGATGTGACAGGCAACATCAGAAAAAAGAGTACCACTGGCAGCTTTATTGCAAGCATTCTATGTGCGCTTTCCACCGAAAAGATTTGGTATTTTCTTTTCCATTTCTTTTTTTTTTTTCCCACTCCTCTATGCCGAGTAAAGTTGTTTGTCTCCTTTGGTATTCCTTTAATCCTTTTTTATTCGAATGATTGCATTCTATTCATTATATTCCAGCATCAATTTAATAAATATTTAACGAAAATCCTGTGAAATAGCACGTTTTAACCGCATCCATTTTGTACACGCTAAATTGAACCGAACTGTAACGAAGGTACATCCTACGGTCAATTAGATAGCCCTAATTATATTAGGATAAACCTTGCATTAACTATCGATGACAACAATGGATTCTTATCGTCTGTGCGCGCGCTCATGTGATTTCGTATTTGATAGAGAGTGAAATTAACAACACTACATACTCTGGAACCATTCATTTTCCATGAGTAAGGTAAAAGGGCATCGGTTCGCGACTTATGCTCTGAAAAGGATAGCGATGAAGTGCATCTTCACTTTTAAATCACCGCATGGGATTGCAGAGGGTATTTAATTTCTCATTGAGTTCACGAAGATATGTGGTAACAGCTGGTACTGCTGGCCCAAACCACTTATCTATTAAGGTGACGAGGCTAGATCTTCCGGTTAGATACTTCTGGGGCGATATTTAGTAAAGATTATCGTCTAGCGCTGTTATTATAGTTAATAGCGCTTTCTAAATTGACTTGGCACAACACGAACTTCGTGTAAAAGGGGTGAAAGATATAAATAACTTTTGCTAATGTATATTAATTTATAGTAAATTATTTCCAAATTTATAGCTTCAAAATTTGCGAACCCAAAAGTGCATTGTGCTACCAAAGCTTATGAGAACTTTATGGAAACAATTGATCAGAAATCATAACCATTTCCTTAAGACAATGAATAAAGTAGAAATAGATGACTTTCGAATATCCTTCATAAATTTCTTTAGAAAAAGAATAGAAGGAACAAAAATAGCTCACAGATGTCATAATAAGTGAATGTCCTTTGTGAGACAATGACTGTATCAAATATTCACAGTGACATTTCTTAGATCAGTAATTTTCAAATTCAATTTAGTGACTCCTACTTACCTTAGAAACGTTTTAATTGTACTTTAGTCTTTTCATTAAATAAGTTCCACATTTATCACAAGTATTGCATAACTTTCATAATTTATTACGGCATTATTTATTATTCAACATTATAAACAGTATTAATAGTAATAATTAAGAATATTGAATATATTATCAATAAATAAGCTGCTTGTGGGATCGCCCTTGATTAAACTAATGATACTAATACAACAACAGATTAATCTGATCTCCTTTTAGATGAAAGGTCTCATAAAAAAATCGAAACAGAAACAAATAATGCTCCTCTGCCAATGAATGAAATCAAAGCTGTATTGTAGGCTGTGAACAACAATATCGAGGTAGGTGTCGAAAGCACTGACTAGTTGTCTTGCTTCTGTTTAGTAGTTTAAAATTAAGGACGATTTCTACTCAACTGAACCACTATGTTTTATTATGTTCATATAGATCATTGTGAAACCTATCAAGTAGTAGTAAGAAAAAACAATTAAGCAAAGAAACCTAGCATGAAATAATCGATTGCTCTTAGAATGTTTTCATAGTTTAAGATATGAATTTGATGCGAGGCAGTGTGATTAATTCTATCAGCTCGAAGTGTCGCATTGGTGACAACCAACACATGTTTGTGCAGCGCGAATTAATCCATCATAAATTAGCGTAACTTTTGCAATCATTGACACTTCAAAAATTCAAAAGAAGTTTAATTTATCTACGAATTGAAAGAATATCCGAGAAAATAAAAAGTTCATCGTTGGATAAACCACATGTTCCAACTCGCACCCACTAGCACGCAACAAAGCGAGCACTGACTTAATAACAGGATTGTAGACTTGAGACACTTCGTGTCAGCTTCAACACACGCAGCCCTTCTCAGCGTGTGTTAACCTGCAAGTGACCAGTTGAAAGGGGGAGGTAACGATGGGAGGGGGGGGAGATGGGAAGGAAGAGTTGTTCTTGATCGCAGAGAAGGGAGAAAGTTGTTGATTGGGTGTTGCAACGAAGACCAGGTAATTAAAAGAGTGAATGAAAAGCTCCAAGTAGGATCAAAAGGATCAGTGATATAATGACTTTTTCCTAGTTGTGAAGTAAAGTTCCGGAGTCTTAAGACAGATATAATTGAGGCTCAAAACACGCACGTACCTTTCCATTGATTGTTGGTTTCACTTGTACTGAGTAAAGTACAAAATCGATCCCCATAGGCTGCTTGTCTTAATGATCTTTTGATAAGGTGATGGTGCTGGGTGGTATTGGGATTTGTTCTTTGTGTTTGGAGGCTACTTGGCAAGCTGTTCACGTTCTAAGTTTTTCTTTTCTTTTCTTTATTTTTTTTTTTTTCATTCTGTCTTTTCATCATTTTATTGTTATAGACACATATCGATCATTTCGTTCTTTGCAGTTTCCCTCAGATCCCTTACCTTCAATTTGAGTGCTAGACGGTCAATCAATAAAATATTATTCTTTTGTTCCATTTCAAAATGGACTGAATTACAGTTATTTGAACGAAACTACACCATATTTATGCTATAATATGGACTTACAATGTCTGTTCTGTTATTTGGATTCAATAAAAGAAAGCAATATTGGATGATAAATTCACTGACAATAAATTTTAAGTTAAACCTAAGCCAGTAATCTTTTTCCTATTTCAACAGTATTCCAGACGAAATACTCACCAAAAACAACGAGGTTGTTAAATAGAAACAATGCAAGTCAATTTTACATTCAAAATCTAAACATAACGTCATAGTCATAGTTTCGTACATTTTCCTAGGGTTAGACTCGAATCATCATTGTTCTTATCCATGGATTTTAGCATTTTCTCTGAAGCGTTCAAAATTGTCTAAGTCAGGGGTTCTCAACCTTTTCCAGTGGCGTACCACTATATTTAATTCAAAATATTAGATGTACTAGCAGGCCCGCTGAGAGAAAATTTTTGGCCCGTGACAAGTCTGTGATCCGGGCCCCACTTAAAAAAGTGCACACTTTTTCAATATCTTGGTGTTCTTCTGTCTTCAAATATTTCAGTAGTAAATGCCTGTTTTTTAAATCTTATTTTGCCTTCTCACGATTCCTTTTCTCCTTTCGTTTTTGATTTCCAGATTTATGATGATACATTTCTGTTAGTCAAATTTTTATTATTAAAAATATAATTTTGATAATTAAAAAATCAAATTAATAAGAATACTTACTTTTATATTTTTGCGCACGGCCTACCCTATACAGTTGCACCTTTACAAACAATCACAAAACCTTCGTCTATCGAAATACTAATAAGAACGAAGCGTTCTGGCAGGGAACATTACTGTGAATGCAATTACTAGCTAGCGCTAGCGCAGCCAACTGCAACAACCTTGCACGATCGCCTATTGACATCATACCCGCTATAACTACAGTGATCCGCGCAGAGAAAATCAGTGTCTTCCAGACACTCACACAGCGAGCTAAAGAGCGTAGCCATCTGTCTAAAACAAAACACAGTACCATTCTCGATATGCCATTATTATTAATCATTGTTGTATTATTACGAGAATTAAAACCATGCATTATAAACACAGTTATGTGACACGTCAGGGCCCGATGGTCGGGCCCTTTTCGATGCCGAGCCCGTGACAGAAGTCTCAGATGTTACCCCCCTTTCGGCGGCCCTGTATACCAGTAAGGCTCACGTACCACCAGTGGTACGCGTACCATAGGTTGAGAATCCCTGGTCTAGGTATTTGTGAAGAATCGCAAAGCTATAGTTTTTTTTTTTTTTGTAACTGTAAGCATTTTTAAATGTTTTTAATAAAAAAAATTCAGTCTGTTTTTCTCTTCCTCTAATAGGCAAACAATCTCATTAACTTTAGTTTTCAGAAAATTGCCCTGCAGCTCATTTAGGAAAAAAATATGAATAATTACAGAAAAAAAGTAGAAATTCCAAGCTGTTTACTAATCATTTAAGCTAATTTTTGTTAACTATGTTTCATTACTTAAGCGCAAAAAAATCTACGTCGAGATTACGAAAGTGTAATATCGCAATAAAAATTGCATTCGATTTAATGATAAATGAAAAAAAAAAAAATTAAGAGGAAAGTGGGTTGTTCTTTTCACAGCATGAGTGACCAATTAATAAACTGCAAACTACGTGACTTTTTTTTTTGTTTGTCCTCATTCTGTTGTAATTAGTTATTACACTAATGTTATGAAGTTTCGAATGATTTGCAGGATTGTGGGAATGTTCATTTACAGGGTGCAAAAATGTCGAGATTCTTTTCAGAAAAAACAAACAAAAAAAAAAGGTAAAGGGACACTGTTCTCTGAGCTTTTATTAGGGGGGGGAAACCCTCAAATGTATACGCTGTGTTATGGGAATCAGAATCTTTCAAACACAGAGAATTCATAGTGGCGCACAGCGTCTTTATTCCAGAACTTAATTATTTTTTTTTTTTCCCTGACAACTGCCCACTCAGTAGATGACTGCTGGTTATATTGCATTAACTTCAACAGCTACATCAACACACTATGGTTAAGGTTTAGTAGCAAACGGAACTTAATGTGTAGTTCATTTGAAGGAGTCTAAGAGGCTCGCGCTCTATCGGGTTTGGCGGCAATTTCCATTACCAGGAAGACTAGTAACAATCTCTCTCTCTCTCTCTTTCAAACACTCCTTTTCTGTAACTTAGAGCTACCTAAAAGTGGTCGCGGTCAGGTTAAGGACGAACTCTCATCTTAGTCCATTACTCTAAGAACCAAAGAAGGTTTTGTTGTTACTGCGCCATAGAGTTCACCGTGATGGAGAGGAAGGGAAAAAAATGTTATTTTAGCCTTTTAGTTCATCCATGCTTACTGGTAGTGAGGATAGTAGGTCATGTGTCAGGAGAAGTAAAGGCCTTGTCTCGTTTCGTATAAAACATTGCATTGTTCTCTTATGTTAGCTGAATAGAACAAGTTCTGATTCTTATATCAATCAAAATCGATTTAGATGTAAGAATTAGAACTGATTTCGATTTAATATCGTATTGGAGTCTTGGAAAAGATTATATGTTAAATTTGGAATTTCAGTATCGTATTAATACAGAATTTCCTATGCTATGATACAGTAGTACTAGAGTACCGATGACGTAACAGTTCGAAGAAGTAATATTTGGTGATCAAGCACATATGTGAAGAGGCGTTTTGGAATTGACTTAAATTAAATTATAATTTAATTATGATTTAATTAAATTGACTTAAATTATAAAGATAACAACGTGATATTTTATCAATATTAATAAAATAAATTACAAAAATAATTTTATTTTCAGAATTTCAAGTAAAGTATTTCAAACACCTTTTTATTTTTTGTATATAAGATTAAATAAAATGATTCTCTGGTACTAAGCCATGTATCTATTATATCCATTATATTATATCTATTATCTATTATGATTGGGTTACACAGTTAAATGGCATTTTTTAAATTTTAATAATAGATAAATGATAGAATAAATGAGAAAATATTTTTAATTTTTGTGAACGTAAGGGTAATTACTATGACAACTCTAAGAGTTGCTGTTGAGCGCATATAACTTGCTATATAGCTATTAGAAATTATCCATAGTGGCAATTTTGGAGACTGACAACACATTGACTATTAGAAATGATTACTTGGAGCCCTTTGACGTTTTCAAGCCTGTGATATATAGTGCAGTATTAAGACTAACGCCCATTAATACAGAGAAAATGGTTTTTATTGAGTATAAATCCTTCAAGGAATAATACGAATATCCCGTAATAAAAAAAAATACATCCCAAGGAGAGATAGATGATGTGACAATGATCAGAGATGGTGTGTGAAGATTAAAAAAAATCTAAAATAATGGTTTTTTTTTTTAATGAATTGTTATTCTTGAAGATAATTTTTTTGGATTTATTTTTATATAAACCTGATGAGAGATGGGGACTTAATCAACGTTCATATAGATAAACTTCTACTTTTTTTTAATATATCGATCTCATACCAGAGATGTAAAAGAAGCTATAGCACATCACTGTCATGTGTAGGATTGGAAAATGAGAAATCTATTCACATTTATTGTTGAGGAATTGGAGGCTTAGTTGTTGTGGAACACTTCATGAAGAAGACTGTTGTTCTAGAGGAAAGAGAACAGATGGAATAAATGAAAAGAAGAGAAGCAAATGCAGTTTGTTTGAAGTTGCACATTTGCTGTTCGGGTTTTAACAAAAAAGTTGATACAAGATGGATGTCAGCAGTGAAGTGAAAGTACGTAGGAAAAGACGTGGAAGGCGATGCACAATACATAGCCTCCGCTTGTCAATTGTCACCTCCGCCTTCTAGTGATTTGGCCCGTTTTCAAAAAATGGGGTTTGGCTTACCCAGCGAGGAAATACCAACTAGGCTTACGAGTAAAGTTGTGATAGTTTTAATTTCAGGATTAATTAACTAATCTAAAACCAGATGATAAACTATATACGAATTAATATAATTTGCGTAATTAATTAAATGTGGAAAAAGTATTTTCTTTAAAAAAGTTTAGAAATTTAAAAATAGGAAAAATAAAAGCTAAAATCTCATCAACAAATTACATGAAATAGTACAGTTTTTCAGAATTTAAGATAAGACATACCTTGCTTTATGTATCATCGGAAATGTAGCGGCAATAAACCAATCTCAGTTTAATCTGCAGATACCAATGATCTGTTTGAAAAGAGTGCAATACTTTTGTAGATAAAAAATTGAACGGTCGAGTTTATAAACCAGATTTAAATATACATGCATGGAAAAAAGAATGGTATTGGAGATGGCGATTTTAGATAACGAGTCTTAAAACTGATGAATAAATGAATAGTACGCTAATGATGTTTAGATAAATTCTACTGAGAATTACTTGGGAGACGAGTTGGTAATTACTTTGATAGTATCGTCTAGTTTGTAAATAAACAATTTCGTTAATTAAGAAGTTAAGCTTAAAGTAGAAATCGAACGTCATGTTTGTTAAATGAAGCCTAATTTAATAAGCTGAAGTTTTTATCTTATCTTAAATAAAAATAAGCGCAGTTTAAGAGAATAAATTAATAAAGTGAGGAAGAAGGAGAGATAAAGAAACTGTCTGATTAAATATGTGTATAAAATTATCTTTAAAGTGGTAGTCAATTCTGAAGATGAGCCTTTTAACACAACTTTAAGTTTACGGTTTATCAGTTCAATTGGTTAACGAAGGACCGTGCGTTTCTCTCTCTCTCTCTCTCTCTCTATATATATATATATATATATATATTGCCACTTTTCACTAAAAAATTAAAATTAAAAGCATTTTTTAATGAAATTATTTGGAAATATAAATATATTATAAAGAAAATGTTTAATAAATATGATAAATTTCACAAATTTTAAGAAAATGTTATTGCTGCTTGAACGTTCACCTATTTAGAAATAAGAATACCTGTAATCATATTCAGGAAACAGAGTTCAATAATTTAACTATTTTTTACGGGAGCAGTGGTGAGATTGATTCATTCAATCCAATACCCTTGGAGGGTAATGGATGGCAATGCTGTAGCCAATGAAGTTCTGATGAGGCTCGGCTATTGCTGTTACCCTCCTGCCATGATCAGAGCTTTAATAATTTATTAAGGTGATTGATTCATTCAATCCAATATCCTTGGAGGGTAATGGATGGCAATGCTGTAGCATTGCCATTCATTACATTAATGAAGTTCTAACTGTGACTCGGTTATTGCTGTCATCCTCCTGCCATGATCAGAGCTTTAATTGCTCAATAACACCTTATCCATACACTGTCCTCTACAGATAACGGGGAAGATGAAAAGCATTCTTGCTTCGCCCCTTTAAGCCAGTCCTTATAAGGAATAATTTATTAAAAATGGTTCATTTAATCCATTCATATCTTCAGAATAGATCAATGCAAGTAAAAATCAACGGTTCTACATCCTCCCAGCGCCACATCTTTGCTGGAGTGCCGCAGGGATCTGTACTGGCTCCATTGCTGTTTTCTGTATACATGTCAGATATCCCACACAATCCGATGACTTCCATTTTGGTCCCGTATGCGGACGATACGGCAATACTAACCAGATCTCTCAGACCCCATTTCATTACCAGAAAGCTTCAAGAAAACATTCTAAAGCTGGAGGATTGGTTCTCTAAGTGGAGATTGGAGGTCAATCCCAAGAAAAGCTCAGCCGTTCTTTTCTCAAAAAGGCCAATGTCGCCTGTAGGAGATGTGTTACTATTCAATACTAAAATTCCCTGGCATACAGAAACAAATTACCTGGGTGTGATTCTCGACAAAAAGCTATCTTTCAATCAGCGCACCAAGTCTGCGTGCACAAAGGCATCTAAAGCCATAGCTCAGATCTATCCGCTAATTAATAGAAATAGCAAGCTCAGCAACAGAATCAAATTGCAGCTATACCAGATGACGATTCGTCCTATAATCACCTATGCCTCTCCGGCCTGGAGCCACACCTCTAATACTAACATTATCAAAATACAGCGAGTGCAGAACAAGTGCTTGAGAATGATTCTGAACGCCCCGTGGTATGTTAGAAACAATCAACTTCATAGAGATGCAAATATTCCCTATATTTTCTCTTTCCTGCAATCCTTAGCATCTAAGTTCTTCCTAAAGACGTCCACGCACCCCAACGATTTGGTTCAGCAAGCTGCAGCATACGAGGCAACGGACGTATTCAAATATAGAAGACCAAAAGCTATATTAGTCTCCTTTAGCGATGCATAATCTCCATGCCCATTCAGGGCAAGCAAACTGCTCATACATTTTACCCTCACTGTAACCGCAACGGATAGCGGGGAATATGAAAAGCATCTTGCTTCACCTCTAAAGACATACAGGTCAAATAAATTATTAATGTTAGAATGGCTTTTGTTAACCTCCGTACTTTCCTCATTCAGTTTCATTACCAATTACTGGATGGCATAAAAACAAAAACATCGCAGCTTCAGCGGTTGTGTTTTTCTGGAAAAGAAACTGAGCTTTCAAATTTTGTTAGAAACAAGAGAGAGGTATATCATCTATAATCTTTACTACTGCATATAGACAGAACCAATATTTACACCCCAAAGAGCTAAACACATTTTCCCGTTGAACAGAAAGTTTTTTTTTTAATGTATATTAGGTGAAAGTATCGAGTAGCCTGGAAAAAATGGCTCGATCCCCACAGTAAATGCAGTTTCAAAGTCTAATCCAGCACCTGCCTTTGTCTTTGTGCGTGTCGGAAAAAAAGGTATTTTTTTTTCTGCATCCCTACAACCAAAAAAAAAAAAAAAATCTCCCATCTCCAAGTAAGAAAAATGCAACGAACAAGCCAAGATGAAGAGCAAGGCAATAAACCACACCCCTATCAGAAATGCATCACTAGAGCAACACGTAACGGTTCAGATGACGGCCTTAGCAACGGGCTCTAATCGCTCCTCGGAGAACTAGCATCCCAACCACACTTCCTGCTCTCTCCCACCAACCATTAAAACCCACCCGTCGATTGCTGTTAAGGCAGTCCTGTAAAGAGTGATAATCGAGGGCCCGAGGAATATTACCTCCAAGTGTAACAATGAACAATGGATCGCACAGCGCGCACTTCGCCGATTTCAGCGGCTCGCGCAGATCTCGAGAAGCTTCGCTGCAGTAATGAACATTCAAAAAATAAAAGGGGGAAAAAAAAGGCGAATGCCGTTTCTAAATGATCCTTCATTCTTAACTACGGTGTATTTAATAGCATCAGACATGGGATCCACAATGTCTAATTCTTAAAGGCTTTCTTTCACCAATTCTTAAGACTTGTTCCGACCTAAGCTTTTCTTGAAACAAATGTCTTCGAAGACTTAAGGCAATCAAAGACGTTGAAGTATAGTAGTTGGAGCAGTTTTTCATGGCAAGACGAGAGGGTGAGCGATATACGCTAATGGTGAGAGAGAAGTCGTGACGGGGTTGCTAATGTTGCAAATATCATCGGAGTACGAAGAGGACTTAGCATATATCAGACACAAACCTAAGGCAAAGCAAAGGCGATAGGAGGGGGGGGGTCACGAGGATATCCTGACAGGTACACATTAGGAGTAGCAGAATAAACATTCTACCACTGCGTTAACCATGTGTCAGACCACTCCCCACCCCCATCCCACAGTAAGTGCAATTACAAAAGGTTGATAATACACTACCTCAGTGGATGGATTCGACTACTAAGAAGCCAATAATAAAGCTAGAAAAATGGTGTGCATCTGACTTGAATACAGCGGCGTTCGTCTACGCGAACGTGCTTCTAATTATAACAACGGTTCAAGCGGAGAC
The DNA here is from genome assembly GCF_054136105.1 of Typopeltis vanoorti. Lineage (NCBI taxonomy): Eukaryota > Metazoa > Arthropoda > Arachnida > Uropygi > Thelyphonidae > Typopeltis > Typopeltis vanoorti. Next base: position 116,156,595 of record NC_143553.1, read on the forward strand.
GGAGCACTTCCCTTGCAAGAAATTGTCTGATTTTTCTTCTCGCTCTGACAGCCTCTCTAAAACTAAACTGATGTTGTCGATCGTGATTAACAACGCCCTCGTTTAACGATAGAGGACTCTGTTTCTTATCGTTTGGCAAAGAGAAAAATTTTTCCTGTACACAATTAAGACATGAAGGATAAGGTTACACCCTAATGTCACACGAAAAAAAAAAGCTCTCAAATCAAGAGGTAAACGGTTAAGAGCACGTCTTAAAGAATTCTTATAACTACCGTAGGGTTTGTATTGCCTAAGACATGTAGCAATAGCAAAGAACAGACTATGCTTTTACCATAAGTGATCAAGTTACATTGTAATGGCAAGAAAAAACAATCTCTCAAATCAAGACAAGAAAACATGCAAAATGCGTCTAAAAGAATTTTTAAAATTACCCAACATCTGAATTCGCTGAGACAACAGTGATAGTTTTTTCCCCCTCAGGGTCTAATCTAGCTTAAGAAAGCTTTGAGGACCACACATTTTTGACGATGGAAAAAAGGTGATTCGGTTTATATAAAAAGAATGCGATGGATAAATTTTACTAGGATTAAAATGAAGTTAAACCATAGTCAATCATCGAATGAACCTTTATTTATTATTATTTAAATCAGTTATTATTTTAATATATTACAACAAAATCATAAAAAGGATATAATTTTTAATATATATAGTAATAAATTACAAAATATATTTATTTTTTATTTAGATATTTTTATTAAAGTTTATTAAAATATAATAATATAAATACACCTTTTTGTTTTATGTATACTCTATTATGAAATGATATAGTGCAGAGAAGAGAAGAAAGATAAAGCCCAGTGTTACGGATGGCAATGCTGTAGTCAACAAACTGAGGCTCGGCTAATGCAGTTACGCAGCCTTGACCACAGCCTATAGCTCAATAGAACTACCACACATTTTCTTCAATCAGATGAAGGGATATAGCACTACCACACATTATTTTCAGTCAGATGAAGGAATAAAGAATCAAAGACTCAGTCCATCTACCTCCCCCCCCTCCAAAAAAAACAAAAAGTTCAGAATGAGGCTTGGCTATTGCCGCCATGACCAGAGCTTATAGCTTAGTAACACCCCCATCCATACATTCTCTTCTAATAGATAACGGAGAATATGAAAAGCATTCTTACTTCATCCATCTAGCCAAAAAATTATATAGTTTATTATTGGAAATGCTTAAAATTATACACAAAAGGTATCGAAAACGGTTCAATGCTTTTGAATTATAAAAATGAATATAATTGCATTTTATAATTAAATCGCAAAATAAATTTTATTATTACTATATCATTCTTTTTATTATTATAGTTATTGTGTTTATTATTATAATTATATTTATTATATACTTACATAATTTAGTTTTATTATTATTATATTTATACAAGTAAGCACATTAAGTTGCACAGCGCATTTCCTGGATGCACTAAGGAATAATTCCAAAATAGCGACCTTGCACTCTACATTTTAGCCACTTCAAGCCTCCACTAAGGAACGGCCATACCCAAAACATTGAATGTCAGTATATTCACCTAATCCACGCTACAACAGGATTCGAACCCACCATCCGCTCTGCATATCAGACTGATATCAAAACAAAACGAAAAAAAAAAAAAAAGCTCTTCTGTTCATTCAAGAAAGGAACAAACTAATTTGAGAAAGTCTTGAAGAATCTTCACAATTATCTTAATGCGTTGTCATCATATTTTAAATTAATACACAAGCACAGTCCCTAAACGATTCTTCATATAACTTTTCAAGAAAATTCAAATTCACAAGTTTTATTCGCACTTAAGAAAAGAAATATAGTCTATTAGTCTATCGTGGCAACTATAATTGGTCACGTGGTCATTTGTATCAGCCATTGTGTTTCTTTCGACAATCTTCCATCGTTCAGTTCTGTGTTCGCATTGGATATATTTCCTTAGATATTCCCCTAAAATAACTTTTCCTACTGACATCTATGGCCGTATGAGTTGTAAGTACATCTATTCTAGATGAAATATGAGGTTGGGATAGACGTCTAGTGTCACGGCCGAAAAACAGTTGCTCTTTCAATATTTACTGACTCCGAAATATACGCAGCAGCTATTGAAGTGTTCCACAGAGAGAGAGAGAGAGAGAGAGAGAGAGAGAGAGTATTAATAAAATATATCCAAAGTTAGACTACCAAAATAGCATCTCTACGCATGGTTTCTAAATACTTAAACACATCTGGTTCCATTAATGGAAGATTTACAAATTTTCCCACTTTCCAGGTTGAGCAAGAAATATATAAATGAAGATACTGTAGACTGCTGACATAAGTAGAATACAAGATCATACACTGTAATTTTAAATTAACCAGCTCGCTCATACATAATTTCTCCAAAGAAACTATACATGTGTAAAGATTTGCTTATCGATTTCCGACAGGTAAATAACCAAATCAAAATAAATACACGATGTGATAAAAAAAACGAATCTGACTCGGTAAACTGAACTGTTCTATGGCATGGTCCATTCGTTGACTTGCCTGCTGATCTTTGTGCTGATTAAGGTGTTAATTAGCTATCCGTAAAGAGTTGTTTCAGCAAAAGTAGATAACCATTAAATGGAAAATTCATCATTACAATGCTCCTGCTCATTAGGCCTAACTTATGCCGTACTGGAATTGGGACTTTTAAACATTGCCCTCTGCTTTAACTGAAAAAAAAATGACTATGTTGATGCAGTCTATACTTGGCGGCAGTACTGATGAAATACGGTGCAACCGCACTGATAAGACTTAATTATTATTATTATTATTTTATCAAACATGAACCTGGGACTGTCAGCAATGACAAGATGGTGTTCTTTTCTTTAACATATTAGGTTAAATTGCAAAAAATCAATTACTGCCTAAAAGTCAAGTAACTCGGTTTTTTTTTAATTAATTAATTTTTTTTTTTAAAATAAACGTAATTCTAGTAATGATAAAAAAAAAGTCACAAATCTGAAATTTTCCTTCATGGAGGAAGATACACCCAAACTTTGAGAACATTTACCTCTCGTTTCGGTTATTATAAATTGCATTTCTTGCAAATGTCCATTGAGCCGGTCGACGAAATTCCAATCCGATCTTTCCATCTTAAGGTGACCAAGCCAATGGCTTCGCTGCGGGGACGTTATATCGTTTTGAGAAGAAGTTTCAAACATAAAAAAGATGCTGCGAATGTTGAAGACTTTTCTAATTAGTGAAACTAGAATAAGCAGTTTAAAAGGCATGAAAATGTTTATATAACATAGACAGAAAATGGACACTTAATAATATTCTTTTTTTTTCTTCAGCTGCTTGATCAGGCATATACGAAACAAATGGAACCAAAAAGTGTAAAAGACATGGAAACATTAGCTTAAAAAAAATGGAAATACCTACTAATAAGATTCTTTGGCATCTTCGGCTGCTATAACAGATAGAAACATAAGAAACAAAATGAAAGAGAAGAACGAAATAACTTCAGCGTAATGTAGCCTAACCGTATATACTTTTTCCGTTGTTAGACTAAGAATGTTCTTACGATTATAACTGACTGAAAAAAAAACCTATTTTTTTTTTTTAGATTCTATTAATCTGAAAATGTAAATTAATTTAAACGCCCTCTTGCTTTAATTTCGTTCAGATTATCGAGATAGTACTAATATATCCGCGACGAATTGAGTTAAAACAAGGTTCGAATTTTTAATATAATTGAAATAGGTTAAATTTTGCGCTATGCCTTTAAAATTTGATGTGTGCATTTTGACATACTTGTTTTCGACAAATAATTCTGGCCTGGTTTCGCAGAGGGGTCAACGTACCCGCTCTCCGACAAGTAGATTGTGGAGTTCGAATCGAACCCTGAATGTGGATATTTATGATTATCTTTTGGTATAAGATGAATTTCATTGGCCATTGAACAATCTTCCTGCGTATTGGAGGCTTGAAATGGTTTCCGATAGTTCCATATTTGGTCGAAAGAGCAGGGCTTCATGATTACGTATAAACGACAAAAAGAATAAAAGAAAACATATAATGAATATGAATGAAATATTAATAAAATTATTATTTTATTCATTTTATCAGAATGAATATTAATAATTTTTGTAATGGCTGTTCAAAAGTTGATAATTTCATGTAATAACTTCATGCAAAATTTAGAGCGGTGTATTTGAATATAAATAAGAATTAAAATTATTTTCAAAAAAATTTATTAATATTCATTTCATCAAAATGAATATTAAAATTTATTTATGACTTTATACAAAAGTTTTAGTTATGCGCTTTCTACTTCAATTTTAGATTTATGAAGTTCTTGAAAATGGTCGACATTTTACTTCAATTTTAGATTTTGCAGTTTTCGAAAGATATTTTCTTAAATAGCATAGAACTAACTAGAATGAAATCCAATTTTAGAGGAAAGTAGGATCAGTCTGTTTATAAATTATAAATATGTTTGTAAAAGCACGAAATGCATCTAAAAGGTACCCATCTGTCGTCTGAAAGATATTTTGATTACGTCTCTCTCTCTCTCTCTCTCTCGCTTTTCTATTTAAAAACGGAATAAGTAGTAAGAGGGCAATTAAAAAATCCTTTTTTTCTACAGATTGGCTTGTGGTAATAAAACAATGCAATGTAGAACAAAAGAAAAAAAAATCTTTCAAGTGCGGGTTATAAAAACTCCTTTTATCTTGTAGACAATTCTACCTTTACTGTTTTGTTGAAAGAAATCTTGATAGAATGAGCTGGCCTTGTTTTGTATCACAGGCAGTCGCATTTGTTGTTACGAACAGGCCGAAATGTTTACAGTTTCTGCACGCCGAAATGAAAGGTATGTAAACACATTGACGAGAAGATGAAAGAACTTGTGGCTATAACTCGTGAGCTATAAAGTCTTCAGTGACCTCTTGGTTTTGAATACGTTAGCGAAATTGAGCTTGAAAGGATTCCTTTTGGCGTTGGTGTATATTTTAAGGTTTGTATTCAACAAATACGGTTGGATGTTTTTTTTTCTTTGTTCCCTGAAGTGTAAAAAATATTTTTCGAAAAATAATTCTATCTTTCCGGAGACTAAATCGGATTATTTGCTTTTTTATATAAAGAGGAACATTTTTACGGAACCTTGTTTTGCAATTGCATTTTATGTGATGAAAAAAAAAAAAAAAACATTGAGAGTGGATAAGGAGTGCGGCCTCTAGCGGCAAAACCAAGAATCACGTTTGATAGATGAAACAATTCTTTTTTTTTTTTTTTCCTGTGTGAAATGAAATGAACATTTCTGTTTTTGTTATTTACAATTAAACAATTTTTGTTACAATTTGACATTGGATTCTACCATTGTCGATTTATTAGGATGTAAATACTAAGAAAATTAGCATAAAATTATGTAACTGAGTAGTAGTTGCGATAGCAGCGCCCCCTGCAACTGTAATTGATGCAATATAGTTAAATCTTTTTTTCTTTTCTTTTCTTTCTTTCTTTTCTTTTCTTTCGTTATTGTTGTTTGAAATATGAAATAATAATTACTATTTTAAACGATTCGATTCTCGTTTATATTTCGCTGAAAAAAATCTGTTATACGGAAAGAATTTTAAATTGTTTTGTGGTTAGAGATAAAATTATACTTTGTGATATCCGTTTTGATATTTATCTTATTTATTTATTTATTTATTTTTATTTTTTTTTTTTTTGCAAAACCAATTTGTTCTTTTTAAAAATCACACGGAAAAGAAATTCAGACGAGATTCTATTCGATGTGGTGTGTATAGCGGTGTCCATAGCAACCGGAGCGTTCATGCTAACAGGTGTTATCTTTCGTTGTTGCCAACTTGCCAATAAGGTCATTTCTAGGGTGGAGCTATCGAAATGATGAAAATAAAGAAAGACTAAGAGAAAAGACTTTAAAGGATATTAAAAAAAACTCATTGAGACAAAAGCTTAAAACATTCACTGTAGCGAGGAACAATCACTTATTAACAAGAAACAAAACAAAAAAAAAAAAAATCCATACTGTTACGAAATATCCGGTTGTAATAGGTTAGTAATCTCAGCTTGTTCGTCAACATCTTTACTGCATTCTAATTGAACGATGGATGACGTGAGCAGCGAACAATGGAAGAGAGAAAAGAGTTGCACCTGCGTGACATCCGAAGAGGCTTAATCCAATAATGAAGAATAACGATGGTGTGCCTCAGTTAGTTTGCCTGCTACACCCCTTTTATTTTAAAAGACTCATTTGCCCTCAAGTACACTCGGGGATTAGTGGAGTATTTACTATGACTTGATGACGACCTGTATACGTTGAAATATGTCTGTTGTTTATGACAACAATAACACTTTTAAACAAACTTTAGGAAATGGTACTTTAAATGAATCTTTTCAGAATTGATTGTTTGAATCCTTATATATTCTTCTCGGCCTAGAATCACTGTCGAGTGATTCGAAACTTAAAGAAGATCAGTAAGTTTACTTAGCTTTCTGCGGTCGATTGTATGCTAATTATGGAGAAATGCAAATACTGCAGAACTAGTTTGGTTTTCGTGTAAAAGGAAAGAGTTGCATTCTTTGCCGATACGCTGTGGTTGATAGCTTCACTCGTTTCCGAGTGTAATTAGTAGCTGGTAAGGTAGGTAAAATGAACTTCGTACTGAGAAGTCCTTTTTCACTATTTTTAAGCACTCGCAGATATTGGCACTCTTTTCAATTGTGCTTATGGAGGCTGGTGACTGAGTGTGAAGTCGGTCTAATTGTGCTTAAACTTCTCTTCCCATCATTTTTTTTTTTTGCCTGTTTCAAAATACTTCTCTATTCCTCTCTTCGCTTATTTTTTTTATTGTTTTTAACTTTTTTTTTTGTCCAAATTAATTTTTTTTTTAAATTTATTTGAAGACGTTTGATCACATACTCTTGTAAGGATGATATATAAAGAAAATATAAAAAATATACCTGACTCGAAACTACAAAAAAAAAATTAATTAAATTAAATAAAGAAGCCAAACATAAATAATAATATGTCAATTGTTAATACGAAGGGGCCATTTCTCCCCTTTTTCTAACAAATGGTTATTAAAACTAATGCATTGATTTGTTACGAGAGTAAAACAGTTAGCAAGATCCCATTTTTCCATTTTCCTTTTGCATATTAGGCCCAATGGTCTATCACGGCCAAAATAAGTTAGCTTCTTTGAAACCTGCTTAAAGCTCTGACAGGAGTTGATCCTATCTGCATAGTATATTACGGTTTTCAATTGTGTATGTTCTGCTGGCCGGTTTGCTATTTTACGGGATGAAAAACGAGATTCTAAGGGAAAAAACCTCCACTTCAGACTAGCTAACTCACCTTTAATTGAAAAGTAATTGCAAAGATTCTTCGTATTCCGGGAGGGATTCGAATTCATGTTTTTTTAATCAAAGAACATCATTCAAACAGATTGAGCTACGAAAACTCTCACAGACATCAAAATATTTACCGAAATTAGTTGAACTTTAAGAACGACACACTCGTCGATCTCTGTCTGAATATTTGAAATAATAAATGTTTATGACATAATCTTCTAAATGCGTGCTTATCGCAGAAGAGATACTTAAAATGCATATAAAGTGCACCCTCTAGTGATAAAAATCCAGAATTAGGAGTGATATTTAACGTTAGTTTGGTTTCCATTGTGAAGTTTCGTAGCAGGGACAATCAGCTGTTACTGTAAGAGAAAAGAAACGAATAACTTAAAAAAAAGTAAAAGAAAAAGAAAAAAAAAAGAACACTCAGTGCAGTTTTTGTAGTCAACTAAAACTAATAGAAGTTGCTACTGAGAACACTCAGTAGCAACTTCTATTAGTTTTAGTTGACCACATACTCTGAGATTGCAAACGTCAAATACTCTTAAGAGCGTCGTATTCGACGCTTGTATTTATTGAATAATCAATTAGGCTGTAGCAGTTCTATTCTTGTATGATTAAAAAAAACCCATGCAACTGAATAATTTAGGACTTTTATGCAATAAAGATGATTGGAATGAAGCATGTTTATATTATAAAAAATGACAGATTATTTGAGGTTTTTTTTAAATTAATTTATTTTACATTCCATAACGTCTTCTTGTATAAAGTGATAGATTAGCATTTAGAGAATTGCATAAAAAGGTCTAATTTTGACATTAGTAACTTAAACTAGTTGATTCCGGTAATAAAACAAGTTTTTCTGATAAACGAAAGAAATATAGAATTAGATAAGAATATCTCCAGGGATTCTGAATGTAAAATGCAATAAACTTTATTCATTATAAATTAGTTTTCTTTGAAATCACTAAACAGACAGTTCTCTGCCCTCTTTTCAAATAAAATTTTTTCAATTACTGGATTAATGCAAAGAGATGTAGACTTTGGTGATGCCGTTTCTACTTCGCGATATATTTCTTGATAAGACTGTGAAATCACATGACCTAGGATTCCATCTTCATTTCGAAAAACAAACACACTTTGTCAATGTAATCAGACAACTGTAGGCTGTAACCATAGTAGAATCTAACACTGTGCCACCTAATTTCTGTGTCTCTATCACTTTCAAAACAACCCCAGTTGTGCAAATTTTCTTGCATAATTGATATCTAATGAAATATAGCACTTGAAAGCGTGCAAGAAATCTCGCAAATACTGGAACCGTGGCTCAACCTATCGGTAGTGTAAGCCAGTTTAATCATTAGTGACAGGGATAGGATATTTTTTGCAATCTCATTTTTCTCCGATTATTAATAATATATGAGATTTGAAAGGTTCAGTAAATAAACAAAGAGTTAGTAAATTTTAAGTCAGGTCTTGACAGTTGTATTTGAAAGTAGCAATGTTCTTCTATTTATATATTTGATCTGAATGGTTAATAATTAATTAACTAGAATCTTCTGCACATGGATTGATGAAAAATTTTTATTTAACAGATTTGAGGAATTATATTTGGATAGCTTTTACGTTATTAAAGATATGTCATTATTTCTCAGTTACTTGTACTTTTGAAGTCAAAATGGAAAGTTTAAGAAAAAAAGAATAAACGAAAATAAAATTTTATAAAATTTAATATGATAGAAGTAAATTAAAAATGTTGTAATACTTTACTAAATATAGAGCTTATATTACTATGGAAATAGAAACACACCATTTTATTTATTTTATTTTTTTAAATATAAATTTACTCTTTCAGAATACCGGAAATCCTAATAGTAGAACCCACACGATAATGTTTGTTCTTTTCACATCTTGAAATTTACACTTTCATAATACCTGAAATGAATTTAGGGTAATGGATGGCAGTATCTAACGCTGTGGCTAATGAAGTTTTACCTGAGGCTCGGCTGTTGATGTTACCCCGCCAAGACCAGAATTTAGAGCTCAATAACACCCCATCCATACATTTCCTTCTACAGATAACGGGGAATATGAAAAGCATTCTTGCTTCACCCATCTAGCCAAAAAGAAAAAGAAATACAAAAAGTTTTCATGAGATTTAAAAAAAAAAAAAAAAATTATATTACTAATTTTTTAAAAAGTTTATTAAGATGTAAAAATAAATTTTATATTTGTGTAGCTTTATAAAAATTACGAATAAGTTACCAATTTGAAAGAATTATACATTAAACACATAACCTACTGATCATATTAAATTGATACCGAAATTAGCCTTTAAGAGAAACAACGAGAATTACTGCTTATTACTTTTCCAAGGTTTCAGGTTAGGAAGCTTCTTCAGGAAAAGAAAAAAATACATAAATTAAGACGTTAAAAACAGAGCTTTTTTGATCATTGCATAAAACGATAGACTAAAACAGGATTTATATGATTTTAAAATATAAAAGTAATTAGAGCAATCAACTTTGGTCATAAAGATTAATGTCAATTAACCGGCTGTAGGTTCCTGCCAAATAACTGCCGTCGTCCACCAATAATGCACTCAAACGTAAGCAAAAAGCTAATTTCTGAAAGACGAATTTATTGTATTGGATTTCTTAATGATAATAATTATCTAATTAATCCTAAGCTGCTTAACTATTTCATCGGTCGTGTCCAAGCGTCACTCTATGTGCGTCCATTTATAAGTGGCCTGTTTGTTGCCAGTGTAACACAGTTGGGGATGTTTATGAGGGAGTGTAATATGCATGCTATATCCTCCAGCAAATATAGCTTGCTGAGCTCTTGTCCGTCGACGTATAAAGAGACCACACACCGAGTGTGTTCTATTGAGCGACGGACAGTTGGTTCCTGCTACACAGCTTTAGACAAGTGCACACCATCCCCGATTATTAGAACAGTAGCCTCCTTCGATGACATTCAGCTGTGTCCTTATTCTCTCGCTGTCACTAGCAGGCGTTATATCCCTACTTGGAAGTCAATTATTACGTAGAGTCTCAGGAAACAGGACGCTGATTGATGAGAGGGTCTTCAGACATCTTTGCTTTTTTTTTTATTTTTGTCTATAAACGACAGGAAGTCTACTAGTTTGAGAGAAGACAGTTTCAACATGCTAGAGGTGTTAAAATTTATTTTTCCTTAATAAAGCCTGTAATGGCTTTCTGTGAACATGAAGCGCAAGATTAAGCAGCCAACGTTATTGTCACATCATTTTGGAAAAGATGATTACATAAAGTATTTTTTATAGCATTTCCTGCTGGTAAATGGGTTTCTTGATGTGCAACTTGCAGACGTTTCTCTATAGTACAGGTGAAATTTTTGCTGTCTGTTCACTTATCGTTATGAAACATTACTGAAATTTTTCGTTATATAAAAAAAAAAATTATCATTACTTACCAAAATCCAATTAAAACCAAATTTCATCCACTGATGAATTTTGTTTTTATTTTTAAAGAATAACGGCCTATATAATACGATTTTTGAATGTTGAAAAGAAAAAGGCAACTCATAAATGTCTTCCATTGTTGAAATAAGTTGACACATTATCAAAATGTTTGTTATGAACAACAATAGGTTTTTTCATTGTTAAAAAGAAAGTAACATTTTGATGGATTTTAATTGGTAGACAGAATCATATTTTATAATAGCTTCCCATTGTTGGAAAGAAATTGACAATTATGACGAAATGACACGTGAGTTTCTCGTGAGTTTTCATTATTGATAAGAAACTGACATTTCGATGAATTTTCATTGTTAAAGAGAAATTGATACTTCACCATGAATTTCTATTGTTGAAAAGAGATTGTCAATTATGACGAATTTCTATTGTCAAAAAAGAAATCAACAACTTCTGAAAAATTTCCATGGTTTGAGAAGAAATCGATCGACTGCACAAGATGAATTTCTATTGTCGAAAAGAAACCCACACCACTGTTGTTGAAAAGAATTGAAGACAATACGGAAAAATCTGACTGTTCTGACGAAATCGACACCATATGATGAATTTCTTTGTTAGAAATGAATCAATATATACTCCCGGTCAAATAATAGCTAAAGAATTTCACAAGGCCGTAAAATCATAAAACCCATTAAGTATTATCGTCAAAATGAAATTTCGAGGACTCTCTTTTTTTTTTTAAATATAAATCAATTTTCACAAAGATACCCTAATCTTCTTTGATCAATCGAATTGCCCTTGGCTAATTTTTCTCCTCTTTTAGATACAAATTAGGAAATCATTTATAAATTTTCTTATAGCACCAATTAACAACTTAATTTTAAAAAAAAATTATCCAACATTAAATATTTAGTGATTATTCTGACTAAAGTTTTATCTCCTGCCTTTCAATAGTTTTTATCAACAATAAAGTGATGGTCTACAATTTGAGCAAGAGAAGTTTAAAAAAAAAACACTTGAATTTTGGACTTTGCTATCAGTAACGACAGAGTTGCCAAGATATATAATTCTAGCCGATCATAAATAAGTATGAGAATCATTTCTCAGCTTATATCGAGAGACATTCCCCAGGGGACTCAGTGTACGACATGATGGGTCTATTTGTCAAAACCTGTTAACTTTAACAATGACTTCTACCGCAGACTTCCCCGCATCACTGCTTCGGACTTTAAACACAAAACAAGGAGTAAGTTAGAAGGCTATATTTCTACGCTTGCCCTTTCTTCGCTTTTTTTTTCTTCAAGAAAAAAAAAAGACAAGAAGTTCGAAGATGACACTATCTGTTACCATTGTCACTTTCAATGTTCGACACACTCTACTCTCTTTGGTGTGTGTGTGTGTGTGTGTGTGTGTGTGTGTACTCTGGAGATTTCCTAACAGATTACGGTTGTCGCTATGGATCGAAAAAGGGTTACAAATAGGGTTTGCTATAACACAGTTGAATGGGAGCTACACAAGTTCCGTCTTAGAACGGATATTATCGGCACTTTTTTTATTTTTTTTCTCTTTCTCTCTTCTGATGCTGTTTACGGAGATGTGGATTTAGATGAAGTGGGATGTTGGATAACAGTTGCACTTCTTAAGGTCCATTATCGGAACTCGGCCGCATTCAGTTAACGATTCGTTATTTCTCTTTGTATGGATCTCTCTCTCTCTCTCTCTCTCTCTCTCTTTTCTTTCTTTCTTTCTCTCTGGATTCATGTAAATGTTGCACAATCAATGTATTTAACGAAATCGGAGAAAGTCCAAATAGTGATTTAATACCTCGGAAAATAATACACAAATAATGCTTACAAAAGACCAGTCTAACATTTCTTCGGTTTAACTCATTTCAGTAGTTCAATATTAAGGCTAATGTAGAATAGGTACCACGTTTTTCTTTTCAGAAATTTACTCTTTGCACTGTAGTTAGATTTCATACTTAATATGTCGGAGAGACAATGAAAGTGTGCTTGCTAATGCAGAATAAATATCAACATTTTTCAGTAGGAGCTTCATCCACCTTTGCCAGGAGTTTCCTCGGTATGCACTACTATGAAGTAATGCATACAAAGAAAAACGTAAACACTAGTGTCTACAAACATTGTTGGACTATTTGTTAAACTTCTAACAGTGCTTCAACAACAATACTCTTGATAATGAATCATTCCAACAATGAATAAATTTAATCAAACTGTTTTCTGTATAGAAACATTATTAAAACAATGTGGTCGATCTTTATTTTTGCTAATCGGTAATCTCTTCGAATTTATTAGAATAATTACCAAGGAGTGTTTAAGAAAATTAATGACTCATCTTTCTGAAATATTCTCCTATGAAATGAGAGATTGAAGAAAAGAAAATGGACCAAGCCATTATCGTCTGTTCATTACCGATGCGAACAGAAATCAGGTACGAGTTAAGTGGAAGGCAGTGATCGTTTATCGAGACGATAAAGTGTTCGGTGCGACTCATCTGTCCGTTGTATTATGATCACGCCATAACTATCTAAAATGCATTAAATGCGCTCGTTTAGTTACACCTTCAGAAAATGGAAGAGCGGTTTTGTCTTTTATTTTCCATGAAACTTAACTTTTTTTTTTTGCGACTTTTGCAATACAGTATGCGGCTATTGGAAAAATGCGGACTAATTTTGATTTTTTGCTCTTTATTTCTTTTTTTTTTTTGTCTTTTCTTTTTATTTTTTAAGACTGTTTCATTGATAGTTTGAGATTGTGTTACTTGATTTTTGATTATTTTTATACGTGATTTCTATAGTCATGTATTTTTTTTTATTTTATAAATGATTTATAATGGTTATTGTTCAGTATTACTGCTAACTCCCTCTTTTTCTCGCTCTCTGGTTTATATATATATATATATATATATATATATATATATATATGTGTGTGTGTGTGTGTGTGTGTGTTTTGAAGAAGAAACCTTTACACGAATAAATTTTCTGGTTGACCGAGTGGCTAGCGTATTCGCTCTCAAAACGAACAGGCCGAAGGTCCGAATCCCTTAGGATGTTTATGAATGTCTTTAAGTGGAAGATGAATTTCATCGTGCGGTGTGACTTCTCCTCCCTCCTTATTGGACTCCTGAAGTGGCTTTAAAAAGTTCCATGTTTAGTTTCCACAGCAAGGTTTCTTGGGCTGTGTAAAAATAAATAAATAATATAAAATATGTAAGATTATTAAAAAGTCGAAAAAATTCTTAGCTCATCCACGGTGCAAATTGTACTATAGGTTTACAAAAACCTTTTGTGGGTCAGAGTCACATAAGAAAATTAAAAACGAAAAAAAAAATAAATAAAGGAATCTTATGTTTGAAGGGCATAAATATATTTATTTATCTGTCATTGAAGTGTTTTGCAAAAAATTGGAATTTCACGCGAATAGTAAATCCTTATTTAAATAAAGAGATGCACACCTCTTTTACTATGCAATATTTTCACATCGTATTAATTTTCATTGTGATGTGATATACATAATTCATAATTTCTTCTAAATCATGAAAATGTATAAAAAATTCCAATTTCGTTTCAATAATGAAAAAAAAAAAAAAACCTTTGAGATGATAACAATCTTCATAACTGTTCGTCTGCTTTTCAACAATGGAAATGATGAAATTTATCAAAAGATGAAAGTTATCAAAAAATTCATATTCTGAGGTGAATTTCCATTGTTGAAAAGCAGACGACATTATGACGATTGTTTATCTCAAAGGGTTTCATTATTGAAATGAAATTAGTACTTTGATACATTTTTATGATTTAGAAGAAATTATCAATTATGACTTTCAATTGTTAAAAGAAGAAACTCGATAGTCCAACACCTTTCATGAACTTTCTATTACTATTGATTCTGTCTGTTTCCAGTTTATATCGGTTGTTTGATTTCATTTCAAGTCGACAATGAAGTATCCAATAGAAAATCATTCATTCCAGCATGATTTGTTTGCTGTAAATAGCATATGATGAAGAATGACTCTAAATAAAGAACAGCTGGATAAGTCTAAATTGATAAAATCTTTATAAGGTTTTCGATAATAAATGGCTAGTGCGTTTTACAAAGAAAAGCGTGCGTTATTAGGTAAAGTCTATACAAATCAAATAATTTCAGTCCTTTTGATAATATTTCAATAATAGCTAAAACACAAACATCTATTCAAAACATCCGATGAAACATTCTGTCGGATTATTTAAATTCGAGAACTGAGAAGTCCTTTCTTCAACCCAATGAAAGCAACTATTGCGTAACAATAAATTGCTTTATCAAGTGATGTGCAAGTGAGTATCTGGATGTACAATGTCCATTGATATGAGGATTATGGAATATTATTATTTTATCGATTTGCGATATTATTTCATAATAAGATAAAATAATTAATAATAATAGAATTTTATTTAAATAATTATTTATTATCAAGATAAAAATATTTCCTAAATACTTATATAATAAGAGTTATTTGGAATATAATAATACACCATTTAAATTTTTTAATATTTAATTATAAAATTAAGAGACGTTTTTTTTTATTAAAATTTGGAAAGGGAGTTTATCACATTGCTTTCATGTGCAACGAACTGCAAAATAAAAGGTGATACAACAAGAAGCTGTAGAAAGAGAAGTAGGAAGTTCAGTACAAAAAAAGAAAACACGCAAACTTTCACTTGACGACGAGATAACTAATTAATTATCGGCGTACACATTACGTTAATTGAAGTATTAAATGTGAGCCACCTAAAATGCTCAATGAATCTCTTTAATGTGCAAGTCAACGATTTTTATCTCTCGAAATTTCTTTTTTTCTTTTTTTTTTTTTTAAAAACCTTCCTCCACATCATCTCAAGCTAATATTCATCAGAGAGAGAATGTCTTCCTCCTTAATTTTCTTTCTTAAGATTTCAACTACTCTCCCAGGGCTAATTTCTTTTGATTTGTACGCCGCTGCTTCTTCACAGGCAAGCAACAAAAGAAAAAAAAAAGGCGAGCGTGCAGGAGATGCAGATAAGAAAGATCTTTTGATTAAAAGACGTGCGCTAAATGATTATTATATTAATTTATTGGTCACGCTGATGGTTATTAGCGTCGTGTTCTTAAGTATTTCTTTGCAGAAAACAAGGAACAACTTCTGTGCGACCCGACACTTATACTCAATAAGAAAACGGATATTTTCAATGCTCGCGGAAAACCCCCTTCACATATCTTCTTACCGCGTTTCCTTAATGGAGACAGCGAACGAGATGGGCAGTTATTGCAGCGAATAATTAAAGCATGTAACTTCGGTTAAGCAACCCTCGAATCTAGCAATAGACGAATAATCACATGTTTAGGAAAGGAAATGGGAAAAATAAGTTAATCTTTTTTTAAGCAACGATTTATTTGTTGATTTAAGTCGATTTATTCCTCCAATTAGAGATAGCTTAGCAACGGGCACAGTTCACTCACCTGTGCCAAGTTACTTCGTCAAGAAACTGTTTTTCTTTATGGAATGTATAACTGCCTCTAGTTATCTTCTTCACCAACCCTTGATCTCAGTCCACTGCAAGCTAATCTTACGCTAACGTGGTCGCGTTACTAATGGGGAATATTGCAGCAATGTCTCTCAAACTTTATAGACTATCGAACAACTTTCTAAGCGTTTTTATCTCTACTCAGTAGTATATTTAAAAAATAAATAATGCAATATGTTTATAAAAGTAAGAGTATAAAAATAACTATTTATTTTAATAAATAGGAAATTGCAATATTACTATTAGAATATTGGAGAATCGAAGTGGATTGTCAAAGTTCAATATTTGGTCACTAGAGTTGGACCGTGTCAAAAAATAATAATATTAGAAATTAAAAAAATATAAAAAATAAGTAAAATAATATAGAAATAGTAAACTTTTACTTAATTCATTTATATTACTGATGATATATGAGACTATATCTTTTATAAAAAGAGAGGCACAAATACACAAAATAAATAAATAAATAAATATCTAAATAATACTTCGTGCGTTGGATGAAGTTGCTTGGAGGTCATGGATGGCAATGCTGTAGCCAATGAAGTTCTAACTGAGGCTCGGCTATTGCTGTTACCCTCCTGCCATGATCAGAGCTTTATTTATATATAGCTCAGTAACACCTTATCCCTACACCATCCTCTACAGATACAGATAGCGGGGAAGATGAAAAGCATTCTTGCTTCGCACCTTTAAGCCAGTCGTTATAAGGACGAAGTTGGCATATTGGTAATAGTGATAATAATATTAGTAACAGTGATAATAATATAAACAGTTCAATTTTACCTTCGTTTGTTTCAACATGATTGTTCGAAAATTCAGTTGAAGGTCAGTAAGCTTTTACAATGCTTCAAGTTATAATTATAACTTGATTATAATGATAGACAGTATCACCAAGAAAATTGTGTGAATTGTTATTTGAGATTACGGCTGAACCAAATAAGACTTTGAGGAAAATAGATCTAATGATTTCGTGTGTTCTTCTGACCTATTTGGCTGTTTGTGGGACGAAAAGCCTAGAACGAAAGACAGCATCTTTATAACGAACCAGCTGACATTCGTCTTCACTTGAAAATCTCTGTTAAAGTTTCGTGTTGTAGATGGAATTCGAACCCAGTTCTTTCCATCCAAATGATGTCGTCGATACCGACTGGACTATAAAGGTGTGTGTGTATGTTTTATATGTGTGATTTTTTTTTTTTTAAAAAAAGAGAATAGAAAAGTTCTTACACCGCTCTATGTGTACCGAGACATTTAATTTGGATAAAAGGAGAGAACAGAAAAATAGGGTGGTGGTAGCATGGAGACTAGAAGGGATGCAGGGGATGTGAAATGCAAAAAAGTAAAAGCAGATCAAAGAACAAGGAAGTAAATGTTAAGATAAAGAATGAAGCAACATGAAAGAAATCTAATACAGAGAAAGAAAATAAGAAGAAATAAGAAAGAACCAGAAAAACACCAAAAAATAGGAGAAAAAAAGAACAACAAAAAGGAGAGAGGAACCAGACAGTTAGGCAATACGGATCAACGACCTGGAATGGCGAAGACATCAACTAATACCTTCCAGTCGTGAGCGAATGGGCCCCTGAGATGTTTTATTAACTACGTGTGTTCAACATCATTCCAACTTCTATAAGTGCCCGTTTTAAACTTTCTGAAAATCTTGAAATTTCAAAGTTTTTTTATTTTTTTATTTTTTTTCCCCGTAAAACGGTCGGCGTTTTACGCACGCATGCCTAACACGAAACTTACGTCAGAAATCACCTCCGACATAAAGTGCGCGTTCGTCTCTTTAAACCAACTCGACGCCGATGTCTTCACTTATGCAAATGAATCTTCTTTTACGATCTTTCATTTTTCCACCCGAACGCTGTTAGAAGACCAACGCGACTTTAAAAAAAAAAAAAAAAAAAAAAAAAAAATGCCGATGAAAAGTTGAAAAGTTCTAACTCGTTGTAAGTCACGACATCAAGGTCATGAGAAATGTTCTCGTTCATTCCCAACGACCACTGTGGGGATTGAAGGAAAAGGACAGGGAAAAACCATAACGGGGATACTTAATGTAGTTCATGCGTTTGATAACGAAATATCAGCTCCTGTCTGTGATCGGAATTCCCTTGCGAAAACTTGATAGACGTTCATTACGAGAACAAGCTAGTGACACCGCAGCGCGTTACCATGGAAACGAATACGAAAGTCTGCAAGATAAAGGAGAAAAAATCGGAAGAAAGAGAGAGAGAGATAGTACGACTTTGACTAGCAACCACTTTATCTGTATCATAGATCCGAAAGGATGGTGACACTAGATGGCACTGATAGTAGCGATTCTGGTAGCTGTGATAAATAAGGCATCTGGGACACCCTCGTGGTCCCATCAGTATATATCATACCTAGTCGTTACTCTTGATGTCTCCTCGTTCTTTCCTGTGCAAGACGAGAAAGCGAGAGAAAGTAGCCGGTTCCTGTCTTAGCCTTTTGCACTTCACAATCTGAGTGGGATTTGATGTTCGATTTCTCAACACGGTTTAACATCGGCCGACTTTTATGAGTCGATTCTCAACTTCTTCGGTTTTACTCGTAGAAGACTATCTTTAGAATCTTTCAGGCGTTTTCTATTGCACGTGTAATTGATCCGCATTTTTATTTTACAGGCGAGATTTCTTCGAGCTGTTTCAGGGGGGAAGTTTGCTTCTCGTGCATACTTTTTCTTTATCGTTTTATTTTAACAGAGGAAGGTAATGAAAATAAACAAAATAAAAGGTTTAATTGCACCAACATATTAGCAATGTCAGTATTGTGTCAGTTAATCAGATTATGATTAACCTCATGAGTTCTTGTATTCGACATCTGAATACTGATGAGATCCTAATTGCTATGCAACGTAACTTATTTTTATTCTCTGTTGAATTTCGGTATGTTAGCTCCAGTGCATACACTCCATTTTAAATTAGAGAAATTAATCCTATCTCAATGTCGTGATCGGTGTTTTCCTTTCGAAGTGCACGCTTCACGAGTATAACTCTAGACTGTCTTCAGGAAAATCCCACTATTTGCGTTAGAGATTAGATATTTCTTGCTGAAAACCACCTTTTGAATATTTCGCATATCTTAGAGTGGATTCGTAAACCAGACACACACTATAATTAATTAGAATAACTAATTCACAGGATCCCACGAAAGAGTTGCTATAATTAACTTTGTTATAAGAAGAAATTAAAATAGATTCCAGTACACCAAACAGGGAATTGCAGCTGCATTCACTATAAAGGGAATTATTATGCCCCAGTTTAACATAATTGGGTTACAACCACGAATGAAGTTTAGCCAAAACGGAGTTTAAAAATGTTAATAATTGCGAACATTTTATGTCTCTCTCTCTCTATTACTGGCAAGATGCATTAATACTGAATATGAACAGTATCTCCTAAATTTAGTTTCTAAGCAAAAGTCGATAATACATTCATTCTAGTATTACTAGAAATAATCAAAACTCCTTTCTTCTTTTCGAATTCTTCGTTTACCCCTTAACCAATTTCCTTTTATATTCTGTAAATCTTCGAAGTTGCTTTGTTTCTCCAAGTTCTCATTCGGAAAAGATTCTGAGAAGCGGAAAATCAACCCCCCCCCCTTTCCCCCATTGCTGGATCGGTTGATAGAACGGACGTCTTCTGTCACCTACTATTAAGATCGACCACAGGGCCTCCCTCCGAGAGAAAGAATTTCGTTGTCGAGGTGAAATTCATTCACCATTTAAGTCGGTGGGGACTTCGTTGATGAGATGCTTCGTTTTAACAAGAAAACCTTCTGCTTGGCTGCTATCTACGATTTGCATCTCATTCAAAACTCTTTTCTGTAACGGCCGTAAGCAGTGTAGCATTCCAAAGAAATCCCTGATTTAACGTGTTTCCCCTACCCTCCACGTTTTATTCCTTTCCCCCAACTTATTCTCAAGACATGATTTTATGTTTCTTAGAGGTCACCTTTGCCTTCATAATCGTATCTAACTTTCGCTTTTCCTGTAAAAACTAATTTCTTACAACACAACATTAACGAGATGCCTCGAACGATTGCCACTTTTTTTTTTGCCCACCCCTAGGGTGATTTTTATGTTTTGAAGAAGACCCATCATTCCGTTTATGTAAAATTATGAAACGCGATGGATAAATCTAAAATATTTGCATTTATTTATATTTCATTATTCGGTCATTCATGGAGTAACGAAGGTAAATCTTAAAATGCATTTGTTGTTAACACATTTGACAAAAATTGCTAACAACAATTTCGGCATTCATAATCCATTGAAATGCTAACGTACCTGACATGCAAGAAAAGCCATTTACACAGCATAATATTATATATCGGAGTTCAAAGTACTCTGTTATAAATTTTATTTAATTCATTTCAAAGTACCGAATTGGGGGCATAAACAAACCACTTTATTTTATTTTATTTCATTGTTGAGGTTTGGCAAACTATTTTCTTTTGGCATTAAAAGTTTCGGCGAACACGGAAACGAAATATAGGAGAATTCCTGAAATTTATTTCAGGAAGAATCCATAATATTCCAGGTTTATATGAAGGCAGTAATAGGTATATCATAGAATTCCTTCTGTACTAACCTTTAACCGCCTCAATCTATCACGATGATGAAATGAAAACATCCACAGACTCTAGCTGCGTATTTGCTTCGTATCTCAAACCACGACATTAATTACGTTGCGAAATGTTGGTTAATAGGAATATGCGAGGAATGTTATTTTAGACATGGCAAACATCTGTGTGACACACTGCTGTCATTATGCTATCCCATATGTTTGAGCATAATCTGCTAGTGGCACCATTCATCGTATGACATTTTGTATCAAACAGATACTGAATAACGGTGCGGAACTTATGAAAGTTTGATGCCGAAACCACAAAACATGCCATCACTTGGGAGATAAGAAAGAAATGTTATTCATATAATGCGATATGATTATTTCTGGCCGTATTTTAGAACGAACGCAGATAATCCAAAACATAATTCAACTAGATGGATTTTTTATTTTTATTTTTTGGCTAGATGGGTGAAGGCTTTTCATATTCCCCGTTATCTGTAGAAGAAAATGTATGGATGGGATAATATAGAGCTATAAGCTCTGATCATGGCAGGAGGGTAACAGCAATAGCCAAGTCTCAGTTAAAACTTCAGCATTGCCATCCATTACCCTCCCTGGGTACCCATTTTAGTCGCCTCTTACGACATGCATGGGCTGGTATGTAAGTAAAGCCCTTTCTAAAAATTAAGACGATCGGCAGAAAGACCGTCCAACTCAGCGTTGGCTCCACTCAGTGACGCCCCCCCCACTGAGTAGAACCGTTCATATTCCACGGAAAAGCATCCACCGACATGGTCCCTCACGGGCCACGCCGGAGAACGCCCTCCTCAGAGACTCAAAATGCTCTCTCAGGCAACAACCCCGCAATCTCAGCCCGCCCCCCCTCACCGGGAACAAAATTCTGGAAGAAACCTAAGAGAGCAAAACTCTGCGTCCATTTCAGTCGCCTCTTATGACATGCATGGGCAACAGCGGGATTAATAAGTAAAGCCACCTTTAAAAATTAAGACGATCCCCCGGACCACTCCCTACGAGTAGCCGAAAGACCGTCCAACTCAGCATTGGTTCCACTCAGTGACGGGCTGCCTCACCACTGAGCAGAACCGCTCATATTCCAGGGAAAAGCATCCACCGATAAGGTCCCTCACGGGCCACGCCGGAGAACGTCCTCCTCAGAGATTCAAAATGCTCTCTCAGGCAAAATCCCCCACAATCTAAGCTCCCCTCCCCGGGAGCAAAATTCAGGAAGAAACTTGAAAGCGAAACTCTCGAAACTGTGCGTCCATTTTAGTCGCCTCTTACGACATGCATGGGTTCCAGTGGAGCTATTCTTATCCCGGCCACCACACGGAGTAACTAGATAGGTGTTCTTTTTCTGAAATTTTTGAATGGAAATGATAACTATTGTATTTACTTCCATTAACTCTGAAAACAATTCTACAAAAACTTCCACTTTTTTAATGTTAGACTCCTTATCGCTAGAGGTTGGTTGGTCAAACTAGTACATGAGTACTGCATATGGGAAGACTTTTGAATACGGAGGAAATTATTTACAGTAGATATGGAGACCTGTGCATTGACTTCCTTAGAACACGTATAGAAGTGGAGGCTGTTCCAGAGTACATCAGCAGCAGGAATGTAAGATGCAGAGGAAAACGTGTTCTTTGAGTATGGAGTTGGACAGTGAAGAAACATGGGTGATAGTTACAAGTACTTTGATCATTTTAGTAGATAGAGGAGGAATTATTGAGGCAGTTCTGATGAACACATATCATAGAAATATTTAGAGAAGATGTGTGCAGTAGATACTAACCGACTAGAGATCTGGATATTGTCATAAGGCTATTATTTGGATAATGTTTTACGTTTTATGAATGTTCACAAACGTTTTTCTTTATAAGCAATCAGGTGATTACTACACGCAAAATCAGTCAATCATCAGATCTTAAATTTTAGCAACAATCTAAACTTCCTCTTCCAGGAAGTGAAGACCTTTATAAGGGCATGTTAATTGTAGGCGAGTATTACAACGTCTTATACGAAGATGGATAATTGCTGATTAACCTCCCAAAAATTCGGTTTTTCAACCCATAAAAGAGGTAAATGGGCCAAGCAGTTAACAATTACTAACCTCATCGCCTTAAGATTAGTATTTATTTATTTAGGACCTTTTATTTTTTAAACTATTAATTATTACATCTGTTACTGTGTGAATTTACAGGTGCAGGTGTAAATTAGTAACCTGTAAATTCACCGTTAGTAACCGAATCTAGAAAGCAATAAAATGCTGCGCGCGCACACGCATACACACACACATACACTATATAAAAATCAGACTATTAAAACCATAATTTCACTGGATTTCACTAAATTCCATATTGTCACTCAAAAATGTCTCACAGATTCTCGTCATATGGTCCTATTGTTGCCTTTTCTTAAGACATCCACTCTCGAAAGACCAATCACTCCATCTTATTGAGGATCTACCACTCCATCTTTTTCAAGGAGCATTACCCTCTTTGCTAATTTGAGAAGTCTCCCTTTCATTTTCTTTTTCTGTGACCAAATTATTTCAGCTTTCATCTTCAATACGTTTAAAACTCTCATTCTAGAACAGAACCAATTGTCCCTCTTTAGTATGAGATCCTCAATAGTCTCCTGTAACATCACATCTCAAAAGTAGCTCTCCTCTTACTACTAGACTTCTTTAGGTTCCAAATTAAAACACATCAGTGGCTACTGAAAAAAAAGGTAGCATCCAAAATCCTCAGCTTCGCTCCTGTAGTGATAGATTCATCTTACCAGACTTGAGATACGAGTAAGTGTGACGTTATTCTAGCGGTTCCTAATTTTATTCTCTCTTCGGAATAACAGTACTTGATGCTGCCAGGTACTAAAATTTTCCGACGTATTCAATTCTTTCTCCATTAAGGTACACTTGTTTCTTAGGATCTTCCCTATCTATATTTCCTTGTAGAACCATATTCTTCTTGCTAGGATTAGTTTAAGTCCACTGTTCTTGCTGATCTTATTAGCTTTGTCCAAGATACGCCTTACTTCTTCCCTGTCATTAGAGAGGCGTATCGCATCATCATCAGCATATCTCAGATTGTTAACCGACACCTCCCACCTATCCTTACTGCTATCTTCAGTTCATCCAGTGCTACATACCCAAGGTCCTCAGCGTAGACACTAAACAGGTGAGGAGAAAATAGGCATCCTTGCCTAACTCCCTTGTATATCTGAAGCTAATCGATTCATCCAACGCTACTTGTTATTATCATGGCATCTTGCTCATTGTACATATTAGCTATCAGCCAGATAATGTAATGAGAAAAACACATTCTTTTTCAGTATCTTCCACAAATTCGCATGCTGAACCCAAAGAAGTTTATGAATTACATTACCAAAGAAAGTCTAAACTCTCTATACTTCTCAATGATCTGAGAAGCGGCAAAGAATCTGATATCTGGTACTCTTTCCTTTTCTATAGCCTTTTTGTTCTTCAGGTGGTTTATCTCAGTCTCGAATTTAGCCTCAATCCCAGTTAGAATAATCTTTAGTTCTTTAGTAAACCATTGCTTACATGACACATTTAACTAATAGTTTTTATAGTTCTTGATCTTTCGTATCTCCCATCTTGTGCAGCGGTATGAATACTGCTTTTTCCCTGTCTCCAGAGTTCACTCCTTTAATCCATATCTTCATAATCAATCTATGAAACACTCTCACGCCTCCTTTCCCATTGACCTTAATTAACTCTGTCTGGACTCCGTCTGCTTCTGATCTTTATTATTATTAATCTCTGTAACTGCTCTTCCAACCGCATAACTAACTGGAGGTGGTTCTAGCACGGCATTCCCCCCCTGGGAAGGTATCTCTTCAAACTTTTCCTCATCCTCTCTGCTGTGTACAGATTCTCACAGTACTCTTTCCATATATTTTTGACTTCCAGTTCTTCGTTTAGTACTGTTCCATTCCTATCTTTTATGACAATGATTTGGGCTTAATCATGTTGTCACGAACTAACCCAAACATCGTTTTTGTAGTGCTTCTTCATCTGGAACTCTCTCTTCATATTTCTTTTATTTTCTTTTTATCCCAACTCTCTCCTCCTGTTGATCAGATCCCATGCCAATTCTGAGATTCATGGTACTAGATGTTGTCTTTTAAGGAGTCTTTTAACTGAGCTAGATGTTTCCTATATTACAACCTGGACTCTCTCTTCTCCAAGAGCATTGTATGTTCTTGTCAGTCTCCCAAAGAGCACCATTTTTAAAATTTCTTTTGTAAACCCTTTGGAGATTACTTTGACTTACGTCCAGTGAGACAGAACTGACTTGGAAGATTTCGTCCAGTCTTACTTTGGCTTTTATTATTCTCATACGTCACCGCCATACTCTCTCCTGGATAAGTGTGTACATTAAAGATACTTGTCTTCCACTGTTCCAATGTGTTCACCTATAAATATTTGCTGTCCAAATATAAGGACCTCTTGGTTGCTACTGGAGACAAGTGTTAGTAACTAATCTGTTGGCATGGCTCAATTCCAACAGTCTTTTACTACGGACTTATCTCCTGCTAAGGAGAACATCTCTTTAGCAGGAGAATATCTTTCCTTAACAAGCAATCTAAAACTGTCCGTAGTATTTCATAAAATTCCTAACTCGCTTTACCAGTTATGAATTCGGGACTAACTGTTTGGGGTGCATAAACCCCTGCGATTGACACACTGGCTGAATGAGTCATAAGTAATAAAAAGTATCCTCTCATTATCTTATAATCAAAAATTGAATCTTTCTGATCTTTCTTTAGTACCTTAGTAGCTACCCTATGATATTTTGAATCTCTCCTATGACTAGACATCTAGCTCACCATCCTGTATTTAGTAAGATACGCGCGAAAAATGAGGCCCATTTTCCGTAGAAATATATTTGCAATATAGGAATGTCAGATTTGGCAATATTGGTGACTTTGAATAGGCAACTATTGTCGTAATAGATGTTTGGAGGGAAGGAGTCAATGGTTAGTGGAAGGAGGGGGGGGGGGTAACGCTTTCAGCAGGTGTTACTCTCCAAGTGTTCTTTCAAATAAACCTTTAAAATAAGATTAGGCAAAATGTTTACGTTAAAAATGAATTCTTTTATAATAGTTCAGTAAAAGAAATAATTCAATAAAAGAAATAGTTCTTTTACTGAATGTATAAAAAATCAAAAGTAATTAATTATATAATCATAATTAAATATCATAATTCGGGTATGCAATATCGTTATTTAATCATTAACATCTTCGTTCTTTTGTAAAGAACTGAGCTATGTGGTGTTAATCAGAGGCTACTGGATGGTATTAGAACACACATAAAAGGATACGAAGCAAGATTAATTTCAATGAAGACAACCGAATTTAGAGTATTAGTACATTCATATGTAATAGAATTCTTACTGGCTATTGATAATGCCAAAATATTTCATTTTACAATTCTTTTCTAGGGAAGCCAAATATAATTGTTTATTTGAACATCCTTGGATTATTCTTCTTTTTTTGGTAAAGTTTATACTATTTAACATTCGATATCTAAAAAGTGACCTATGTCATTAGGTCAATGTATCTGTACGACGATTTTCCATACCATAAAAACTTCATTCTATTTATCATTAAGACTGGAAAATAGATGCTGCACTTACCTTTATAATGAAGATTTATAGGAAGGTAGGTTTTTTGTCGCCTCAATGAAGAGGATAGTAAGGTAATGCTGAGAGCGATTGTGAAAGTAAACGAATTAAAAATAGGGTAAGAGCTTGAGCAGAATTGAAAGAGATTAAAATAAGAAATCTGAAAAAGAAAATGCATACATTTTAATACTCAACACTGCAGTACTTTTGCAGATTAGATGTCGTGGCATTCTGATCATTCCCAAGTTCGAAGATGCCTACACCCTACGTGAATGTTGTGTAGATATTCCATGATTTCGATCACTCTTCGTTACAAAATAAAAGTTGTTAAATTAAATTTTAAGAAATTCATAAAATTGTGGATCGAATCGAAACTTTTGGCAAGTATACTACCATCATACTAGCTGAGATTATGAAATTCATTTCAGATATTTTAGTTTCCTAAAACCGAACTATTATTCCTTAATTTGTATTGAGATGGGTAAGATACTTGAGTATGATATTTTGAATTACTGACGAATATCAGAAAACTGGAAATGTCCAGATAGTTTTCAGTTTTTAGCCTCAGTACCTCACTGGTAATAGCTGTTGTATATATATACAACAGCTATTATAATTATAATGTGCAGAAATAACAGCTTTTTTGAATTCAGATCTCGTATCGTATTTTCTAAGTTTTTATTTTCAGTTTTATACTTATATTTTATTTTTGTTTTAATCAGAATATAAAGTTTGATTTCTATATGTAACATTAATTACATTTTAATAAAGCAAAGTAAACATATTCCCTCTCCTCTCCCAAAAAATTCACATTTATCAACATAGCGACTTAAACTGCGCAAATGGCAGTAATATAAATAATAAAGAAATATGTAATTGCTTCCCTGAAATCATGTGGTGTTAGATCTACAATTGAAAGACTTACGACTTACTGATTTGATTCTAAACTTTTTACCAGACTTGTCTCAGACAAACCAACAGATTAAATGCTCTTTGGCACAGTTTTTTTTTTTTTATCATGAAGAAATTTGGCAAATACACACTGATTTGGAATTAGGAACATTGTTTCATTTAGTACGGGTTGGAAATGCAACTCATCCTTTGCGATAATAGAAGAGTAACCGGATGCCTATTTCTAAAATGTTAGGGTTAAAATAGTGTTGCTTACTTCTTTTGTGAATAACAAGGCATTAAAGTATTTATATAGCTTTTAAAACATGTTTATTTAACAGAAGAAGAAGTTTGGATAGAAATACCAAATTATTTCGTACACTCATTTATTCGGATTGTAATTCACTGTTTTAACGATCCCAAAAATCAATCTTCTTACATGTTTGTTTCCTTTGAAAAATTTCTAAGAAAACATTCAAATTTTAAACAACAATAACTTCAAACCTAAAAACATGTTTTGTTTTCTTTTGTTTTTTTTTAAAAATATTGGGTTTTGGTGGACCCAGAATCTGTATCTGCTATATTACTGATAGCAAGCAGGGCAAGTTAACCTTGTTTCCAACCAGCCGTGATCTTCCTAATACAAATATGGTGATTTTCACCAAACAGATTCGAATGACTTTCTCTTTCAGCCTGCTTTCATTCCAAGTCTTTTCTTAAAAATCTGAACATCATTCGTTTAATATCGAGGTTTTATTTTAGTACGGCAAAGGCACTGTACAAATTACTTTCCACCTTTATTAAAATCCATCCATCTTTGAAGGTTTTAGAGCGGAGTTAAGAGAGAATTTAATTTACTTCAAGAATAAATATTCTTGAAGTTTTCAACAGGGTCGTAAGATCTGAAAAGGCCATAAAGAATTCATTATCATAAAACATCTCCCCTTTACCATAGCGAAGCCGGAAGGAATGTTTACATTTATTAGTAATGCATATTTATTAACAAAGGGATATTAGAATTGTAATTTTCTGATGTCTCTTTATTACCTCTTCTTGGTTATGGCCAGCCGTTTATTTCATACCGAGATCCCATCATTTATTAATAATCATACAGCCCATATGAAGCTAATTTACCCGAAGTACTGGTAATCTCATTATCAGGTAATTTCATAACTAATTAAAAATATGTTACTGTTTTGAACATTTAGCTGTAGTTGAATCTTCCTGGCATGTGTGTGTGTGTGTGTGTGTGTGTGTGTGTGTGTGTGTGTGTGTGTGTGTGTGTGTGTGTGTGTGTGTGGCTAGTTGCTTCCTCACTGAAATTGATGCCATAAATTCTTGGTAGCATGTGATTCACAAGTGCATCTTTCGGTAGCGAGCAGACATTATTTATTTATCTTTCTCCGGAAAAATTCATTTAGTAATAAATAACTTACCAAGATGCTGTTTAAGTAGACTATTGCTGAGCCTAAAGAGAACAGTTATTCAGAAAAGTGCAGTTTTTTTTTAATTTTTATTTTTTATTTTTAGAATCCGTTAGAGATGTCGTTATGTAGCATATATTAGAATTTGAAAATAAATAAATAAATAGAACCCTTTCTCTTAATTTCAACTTGCTCAATTACAAAATAAACGCATATCTATGAGATATTTAATAATAGGAAAATGTAGTATTAAGAAAATTAACAATTATTATTTGCTTTGAAAATACAAAAACCTTTGATTAGAATTTATAAATTACACAAAACATAATTCTTTTTCTGTATAAGTATACACCCTTTATCAAATATATTAAACTAAATCCAAGGAACACATATTAGGACAAGATATGTAACCAGAATGAGTAACCATTCCATGGTAAAGGATGGCAATGCTGTAGCCAATGAAGTTTTAACTGAGGCTCCGCTATTGCCGTTACCCTGGGATGCTGAGTTTCGTTCTCTTAGGTTTCTTCCGAAATTTCGAACCGGTGAGGGGGGGGGGGTTACTTCGGGGGGTTTGTCCTGAGAGAGCACTTTGAGTTTCCGGGTAGGGTGTTCTCCGGCATGGCTCGGTGAGGGACTGTGTCGGTGGATGCTTTCACTCGGAATATGAGAGGTTCGGGAGCCCATCACTGAGTGGAGCCAACGCTGAGTTGGAGTCTTTCGGCCACTATGGAGTGGTCTAGGGACCGTCCTAATTTTTAGAGATGGCTTTACTTAATCAGTAACCAATGAAGTTTTAACTATTGCCTTTACCCAGCCATGACCAGAGCTCATAGCTAAATGGCACCCCATCCACACACTTTCTTCAGTCAGATGAAGGGATAAAGAGTGAAGGACTCAGTCCATCTCAGTCCTCAGTCCCCCCCCCCCAAAAAAAAAGATATGTAACCGTATTCAAGTAATTTGTATTATAAAAAATATAACAAATTATTAATTTTTTTAAAAAAATATTCAAGTAATTTGTGTTATAAAAATTATAAAATTTTTTAAAAAAATATTGAGAAAAATTATGAAACAAAAACGTACAAAGATTAACTACTCGAAATAACTAGGAAATAAATACAAACTTAATTGCAAAATAGCCAAACCTTAACATAATTTCAAGTATTGTAATTAAATGATTAATATATAATATAATAGTTTGATTTAGTTTATTCAATTTTTATTTATTTGTTTAATGTAACAATATTTGCCTAGAAAACTGAAGCCCATAACAGATGGGTGATGATTTACTAGAAAAAAGAAAGAAGAGGGGGCAGGAAGTACTTTAAATTACTATGGAATTAAATGAAGTAAGGAAATATTTAGAGATAAACATTCTCCGTTTATGGAGTTTCATCGTTTTCTGAATCACATGAGACACAAGTTTGGGGCACTTTGAAAATTTTCGTTTCTGGATATCCTTTATTTAGCAGATTCTTTATTTCTCACAGAATTAAACACTTTTCTTCGTTTCGCCACTAGCCTGCTCAAGAAACAAGGCTTTCCACTTCGCATCTTCTCACCATCACCCATGTCGAGGCTCACCTACGTGACAAGCAAGAAAGAGACAAGAAATAAAAGGCAGGTTGTTAACATAGTTCTTCATTTACAGCGTGGTTTAAGTTCCTATCTAGACACCCTGGATTGTTCTGCTCCACTCTGGCGAAGTGCGTACCTCTAAGTGAACGTTACTGTAGCTTAATTAAATTCTCTAGAAGGATGGAATTTCGTTCCACTTTCATGGGGACATCTATCTTTTTAGGATGTTTCCAGCAGTGTAGTGCTGCTGATCCAGAACGAACTTGTTGCTTGTTTCCTTTGCTAAAACACCTCATAATAAAACTCACTTAAATTCGTAGTTGTTCTTTGGAGTCCATTAAAACAGTGTATTCTACTGAACTCAGTGGCCATTTCAGATAACTAATCTCCCATTGTAATACCGAAGAGGATTAGCTGCATACCCCTGTAAATGTCGCTACCCATCCCTACTTCACTGCCATGCGTAAACAGCGTTAATGGGTTTATACTGTGGCTAAGCGCAATAATAGTACACAAAGACGAAACTTCATTATCTGCAATGCGCCACTAAAAGTTGGGGAAAGGGAAATGAATCCTCTCATCAAAACAGTTTTTAAAGAAATATTTTGGAATTTTATTTTCTTTTGTTTTAAATAAATTTTGTGTGGATTCATTAATTCCATCCAAATAAACAGTATTACAAAAAGGAGTCATCCTCTTTCATTGTTCCTATTGATCTTTCTTTCACTGTTTTCTCAGCAGCATTTTTTCATTCGCTCTGTATTTATATCTATCTCTATACACAGATAATGAAGTCACGGAACTTGTTTTATTAGGGAGCTTGTGGGAACACTGAATCGACAGTTACAATTGCGATAGGCCCATACATTCGTTTGAAATCTCTTCAGCATCAATGATTTTTTTAAAAAAAAAATATTTTTGATGAGTTTAGAACTTTTTTTTTTTGCTCAGGTAGTATTTGGCACTTTCGTTTGAAAAAATATGAGAAAAGTAATCAATATCAAATTAAATATGAAAGTAGAAAATGAGTTCAGAATCTATCGAAATGCTAAAAACACTCAAAATAGTTACATGGAATGGTGTGATGTCAGGTTATTTATATATTTTTATTTCTATTACTTAATACGCTTTTCTCAAACGTATATGGTATAATTAATTGTAAGCAAAATAATCAGGACATCTGACAGCATCACTGGAACTGTAAGATTGATTTTAACTTTTTATAAAGTTGACTCCAAAAATCTCATTTCAATGAATAAATTAATAAGAAGTGAAAATGAAGACGTTGATAATTTAGTAATGTTTCCAATGTCCGTTGAAGCTAGTCCAAATCTGACTTTATTCTACCACACTTTTAGTCCATGGAAGATATATACAAAAACAAGAGAAAGCAGTTTTAAGCAGCCTAGACAGATAAACAAAATCGTGCGATAATTTTTAAAAGTTGCAAGTATAATTTCCGTGAGTGAAAAGTTATCACTTTTCACTCACGGAAATCTAATAAAAATCACGCCTTTCTTTCTTTTAATTTTGTATATAATATTAAATAAAAGGTGTACAAGTAACTTTTAAGAAATTAGAATAATTATGATTATTTTTAAAACAAAAATATTCTTTTATAATTATTTTTAAATAATATATTTTTCTCTAGAAAAATACCTTATTTTAATAGAGTACTACCACACTACTAGCTTACTCCCTTAAAAATACTAGAAGCAACAGCATAGAGTACCTAAACAGAAGAGAAGAGGATTTAAAAAAGTGGAGATAGATATGTTACCGAAGGATAAATACAACATCTAAACAAGCAAGAAAAAAATAAATTAAAACAATTTTTTTCAGAATAAACTGCCTTATTTTCACTAGTTAGGTTATGTTTCATATAAGATTTTTGAGAGAGGGGGTTGATTCTCGGTTAGAAAATACTAGAAAGTCCCAGATATGTCAATGTCAATATCGATATTCATCACTGGTATTAACATTGGTTTCTGATACCCAGTAGATAATTAAAAAAAAACTCTACATTCGAAGCTGTTTCCACAATGCACATAAAGGCTTCGACAGTAAACAGTTCTCACTAGCCGATGTTTTAACCCTGCATGAACAAAAGCTCATATTTGGTTAATCCATCATATTCCATCACATCTCTATTTTTTTCTTATTCTCCTGCCAGCAACATCCCCCTGCTAACATACACTCGTATTCCTGCTACACACGTAACCGTCTCCTTACTAATTACAACCTTAGCCGTGGGCCAACATGAGAATCAGGCAGACGGTTTACATACTAATAGTGTTCTACTGGTAAAGGATGTCGGTACGGAGTGCTCGTGAACTCTCTCTCTCTCTCAGACAAGTTGAGAACTCGTGACGGTATTTCAAAGTTAGGTTAATATCGCCTCCTTTATAATCATCCCTTTGATTCTCTCCACCAGTTTGCAACCTAAGAATGTATTTCAAGTAGTTACTGGGTGGCTCCGTGTGTTGTTATTGCTATAGTTTAAAATTACATGCACAGACGGACGTGGGCTAATGAACTAAGCATTGCTCTAAATAGTTTCTACTCTCCGAAGACGGCTTAGAATAATAGTTTGGACTGCTGGTTAATAATTTCCTTGGAAGGAAAAGCAAAAGACTTTGCTGCTTAAATTAAGTTTGTAACTACCTCTTCCTATTTCCTTTTCTTTCTTTGTTAACATTTTTGTTTCCACAGTGAATTGGTCATTTGAATTCGGCTCGAGTTGGCTGTTCATTTCCAACCTCTTTTGTCTCGAATGTCTTTTATTCTTTCATTTAGCCATCAAGAAAAATATTCCGTAATACTCTTTCGATCTATGCATATTATTTTATGTTCGCTTTCTGCTTCATTTTATCATTATTTCCGAAACTATTTCGCTTTCATTATTACTAGATGGAGTCCCAGAATAACTTACTGATAGTGCAAGCCAATACTACACAACAAATGCATCTTTGTTAATACTTACTGTTCTCTCTATTCAAATAGTTTATGTAATGAGCCGAGGAATCAATGATAGTTTTGGCAGTATAATTGAAAATTGAGGTTTTATGAAATTTCAAGACGTCACTGGAAGACAATGGCATAATATTCAACATTTTGGCTAGTTTACCGAGATAAGGAAACAACTTACATAGCTTTATTCTGCATACCAAATCAATTATTCATTATTTGATACGATTTTAATATATATGTAAGCAATCAGGCGAAGCATTGGCGTTTCCTTTTTAAATTAATGTTTCGGGAATTTTTTATTTGTGAAATTGATAGAATCCTACGCCTTATAGCCACATGGTGTCTGAACGTATGTCATGTGGGGATTCTTACTAAACTATATCTTTTGGTTTTAATTTTGCTAGAACTTGGACAAATTGATTTATCACGAATAGGTTTACTTGTGGAAACGGCTTTATCAATTCAGCTCATCTTTAACACCATTTGTGTTCTTATTCTTCCTGTTGGAATTATATTCAGTGAAATGCACAAGACATGAGTTAAATCTTCTATCGGAGAGGACAATATTCCTATGCTAAAATGGCATATTTTGTGAAAGTTTTGCGTGCTGCTTTTGAACAAATACATTACAATCCTGTTTCCTTAAAACGTTAGATCTCATTATAACAATTTGCACTTTAAGGGGCAGTTACTTAAATAGATAAGTTTTCAACCATTCTTTAGCAGACTTCATTTTTCACGGTTTCTTTCTTTGCAACATTTCTTTCCATTTTTGGTTCATATACCCATTAGTTCTTGAGTTCCCAACATTTTTCTGTAAGTCGTAGAACCCTCCGATGCTTGTGATTATTCTGGGTATATCATACCACGAATAAATGGATATTAAAAGTTTAGTTGACACACACGTAGTAGTAATATCTGCCAACCTACAGACCATAGGTTAAAATCCTACTGTAGAATAGTTGTTTGTGAAAGCATTTTAGGTAGCAAATGATTTTTTATCGCCTTGGTGGGAGACGATCATCCTACTTAGTGGAGATCTGAATTTGCTTGCTTTGAAAATCTTTCAGGTAACTTAATCCTTACCTTACTCGTTGAACCCAACCGTCCGTGGGAGATTAACATACTATAAAAATATTGCACTAAATTTTGTGTTAATGAGGAACAGTGGCCCACTCAGAGAGGGGGGGGGGAGGGACAAGGGGCTCTAGCACCTCCAAAGAAAAAAGAAAAAAAAACTAGAAAATTTTCCGAAACTTTTCCTAATTAAAATTCATTTTTTTTTATTTATGTTGTGTCGTGTCTTCTATTTCTATACTACTTATGAATTAGCGGTCACATAAGGTGCGAATACCCTATAGCTCTCGGGAATCACGGCCGCTGTGAAAACAAGGCGAACGAAGTAGTGCTCGGGTGGACCGAGCCTACTTCGTTTGCCCAAGCCGGGACAGAGGAGATCATGGGTATTAGTGATCATTGCATATGCTCAGTCATAGGTCATGAATACTCTACTCAACTCGGCCCCGCTCAAGATTAAATCCTGAGTGCGCCACTGATGGGGAAAAACATTCTTAAAAGACTAATCTCCTGATATCCAATTTACTTTAATAGTCTGATCTAAACGGTATTTGTGCTGGGTAAAGTTTTAAGTTCGAGGTTTTTTTTTTCTGAAAAGCCAGTAGGAATGAGCGGACCTTCGAATTCTTGACAAGGAGTGTTTAAGCCGGAATGAATACGAATAATTTAGGTAAAATGAAATAGAAATTATGATTTGTTAAACAGTAATATTCAAGGTACTTTTCAATTCTTACGTTAGCCTAAAAACATTTTTTTTAGACTAACGTAAATACTCTAAAAAAATTTTTTTTTTTCAGGCTAACGTAAAAACTTAAATTTTTTTTTTAAGTGACTTAAGCCTTAAAGTCAATAGTATCATTCCAACTAGGCAGAGAGTTAAATGAGCCGTTTGTTACTTTAAACTAGAATAAAAAAATTACCAAGATACAATCAATGTTGTACATATTAGTTAGCCTTAAGTTCTTAAAAGAACTGGGCAATGGACTGAGTCCTTGACTCTTTATCCCGTCATCTGAATGAAGAAAATCTGTGTGGATTGGGTGCTATTGAGCTAATAGCTCTAATCATGGCTGGGTAACGGCAATAGCCGAGCCTCAGTTAAAACTTCATTGGCTATAGCATTGCTATTTGTTACCCTGGAAGCCCTAAAAAGGGCTTTTTCATTAGTTAGCCTTAAGTTCTTAAAAGAACTGGGAGATGGACTGAGTCCTTGACTCTTAATCCCGTCATCTAAATGGAGAAAATCTGTGTGGATGATGTGTTATTGAGCTAAAGCGCTAGTCATGGCTGGGTGACGGCAATAGCCGAGCCTCAGTTAAATAAATAAACTTGAAATTTTAATTTATTATTAAGTTATATTTTAAATTATTAAATTTACGTAATAAAATGTTTATTTTTCCACAACATATCATATTTAATTAATATTATAAGATATGCTGTTTATAAAGTTTATGGCCTGAGGATATATCTAAAGTCGAACTCCCAAAGTTGCGATGAAAGAATATGGGATGGTGCTCTTCAAAAATGTCTAAATAACACAAAAGAACTGTACTGAACTGTACATCTTTTATGAGTGCGTCTTTATAGAGGAAGTGAATGGCCCTTAGATTTAGTTACAAACCAAAACTATTGAGAATTGGATCGTACCGAAGAATCAAAGAATCAGCTCTTTGGCATTCTGAAGCCTTCTTATTTGTAGCGTTAAAACTAAAGCGAAATATGTCAAATCGAAGAGAATTTCTTAGTAATGCAGGGCAGACCTTAACACACACAAATGTCATTATGTGATGGCCTCTATCAAAGCTGTGAACTTAAAGAAAAATGAGGTTGATAATTTATTCCACACCGGTTCTCACAAAAGTAAATTATTTCTCCACTCCGCAAGTTTATTGATGGCTCCGATCGCTTGTACGACTTTCCTTTGATGTAATCGCCTGACTTTTAATGGGGCCTTTTCATTCGGTCCCAAGTCGTCGTATTGCCGCTTTTGCTAGTTCATTATCTGCGATTAAAATGAGTCTAACGAAGCTCCATTAAGTCTGTTACGTACGCTCGGGTGTTCCGATGCTGTCTTTGTTCGTTTCCCCTTGCAAACTGCCGTCAAGTGCTAAGTACGGCGTTCGTTTTGCGTTCCAAAAGAAAACCATGCGATGCCATTAAGGTGCACGAACTGTAATGTTTCTTCGGATTCCAGCAGTAGAGAAGCAATCCGATGGAATGAAAACGCTTGAGGTTGATATTCACAATAGTTTTCCCGCACTTCTCGAAAATGCTCACATCTTCGACGTTTTTTTTTTTTTTTTTTTTTTTTTGTATATGCTGCTGATCACCGCCTTGTAATGGAAAACAGATCTACTGTCATTTTGTTCTTATCAAAGAAAGTATATCAACTGATGGAATATGTTTATAAGAACAGATGTAACAATTTTGCAGTATATGCAATATTGATGAATTTTTGTTTATATACATGCATGCAACGGAACACTTATTATAGAGAGCGCCAAATAGTAAAGCATCTTCATCCGGGCCTTTAACAGATGTTTGACGGATTGCAGTTGATTTAAGTTTAGCTCGATAATTGTTACGTCGAGTCATTGTTTTTTTGGGAAATGTATTGCATAGAGTGTTATTTTTCTTGAATTATTTATACGCAGATCGATGGGATAGACTTAATAATATAATTTACATGTTATTGTTAATCATTTAACAATAATTAATAAAAATAAATATCGAAATAAAATATTGATCAGTTATTTTATTGATTTTCGGCTACTAAATGACACAAACTTGACAGCCAATTGAAAAATCAAAATTAAGGTAATAAAATTAATTTATTAAATATATTTAAAATTATTATAGCAAACTTTAGAATATTTTAATTTATAAAATATTTAAATATTTTATTCAATTTAATTATAAAAAAAGAATTAATTATTTAATACACCTTTATTAGTTTATTATAAATATTTTATAATTCGACTTCTGAGTTCTGTGTTGGAGTGATAGGGTGAGCGGAAGGTGGCGGAAATCGGCTACAATGCGGTGATTGCCATCCATTACCCTTGTAGGGTAATGGATGGCAATCACCGCATTGTAGCCGATTGGATGGCAATGCTGTAGCCAATGAAGTTCTAACTGAGGCTCGGCTATTGCTGCTACCCTCCTGCCAGGATCAGAGCTTTAATTTAATAGCCCAATAACACCTTATCCATTCACTGTCCTCTACAGATAAGATAACGGGGAAGATGAAAAGCATTCTTGCTTCGCCCCTTTAAGCCAGTCCTTATAAGTATTTGAGACCTTTATCATTCTTAATTTCCGAATTGAGATCATTATCATTCTTAAATTGATTCCAGATGAAAATAGAAAAATTTGTTGATAATGATCAGTACAAATCATGCGATATGAATAATCTTCGACAGATGCCTTTGGATTTCAAACTACGCATTCATGATAATCCAATATTTCAAAATATCTGTAAGCCGGTAGATAATTGGTGAGATTCCTCTTCAACTTCGAACAAGATGAAAGGTTATAAATAATGATGATTACATGGTTTGATAGCACAAAATATTAATGATACAATGTAATATATTGTAAGCGGTTTAGGGGAATTGATGAGCGACCTGAAACAATAGAAATATTACATTTCTGAACATCGTCGGAACGATATATTGTGGCATGTAGAATGTTTGAGAAAAGTTTGTATTTCTATCCACAAATGTTTCGAATAAACCAACAGTAGATGAACCAAATGTTAGGGAGAAGAAAATTATTGACAGGAACATTAGATAGTGGCGGAGTTTAGTCTCTGGAAGACACCATTGAAGAATGCTTATTTCTTAAGCTCATGTGGTTGTTGTTAGTATATGGAAGTGTTATACCAGGATTGAAATTGGGATCCAAGATGAAGTATTGGTAAGAAGTTGCTATTTCGTAGCGTGAGACTAGTACAGGCTACTGTCATTCCTCGAGGTGTTCTAAATCTGCAGATATGTGTGCTCAAGGGCCGGTTGTGTGTTTGGATGAAAAACCAGAGTTTCCATGGAGAAAAAACCCTTCACCTCCGTATGAGACGAGTAACATACCTTTAGTCGTAAAGCCCTGATAAAACTTCCTCCGTCATAAATGGGATTCGAATCCAGGTAATTCCGATCAAAAGACTTCGCCTCTACTGAGGCGCATCAAGACAGTGAGAAGGAGTCAGCTCAGTGGAGTCGAAGTTGGACTGAGAATGGATAGTGATAAGAATGCTTCTCAAGTTTAACAGACTTAGAAAAAAGCGATGGAATTAGAAGAATTAGATATATAAATTTTTTCTCGTGTCTAAGGAAAATTTCCAGTACATTTTATTTTTGGGGGATAAATGGATCGGAGAACAAAATCCTTAACCTGACCATACGCAAAAGAAAAAGTTAGAAGCTGAAATTAAAAATGTGGTGAAAATTGAGAGGAAGAAAACATCGGAATTACTATATGGATTCAGAAACGGATCTACCACTCGGACAACCTCTCATTCAGAAAGTTATCCCCTTAATGCTAATAAATGTGACAGGTATAAACGATGATTTTAGGTGCGTATATTAAAATTATTTTCTAAACTGTCTCTGAACAGTGAAAACATGTCTGAATTCACAAAACTGCAAAAGAAAACTTGCTTTTTTTATTGTTAAGTCGCCATTTCCTACACTCATTACTTATCATGTGGAAACTTGATCATCAACGATACCTTAGCAGCTTTGAGAGCCATTCTTCTTACTGGTATCAGATCCGCTTCTGTAGCTCTTTCCGTGTTTAAATTGTTTTGTAATAAATATTTTAAAATGCCAAGATCATTTGCAATAATCCAGTATGACGTTTCAGAAAGCTATACATTTGATTTCTGTATCACTCGGAATTCTTCCATATCACAATAATGCTCTTTATTTTATTGTCGTCTCAATGGTCAGTGCAATATCATGTTGGTTAAAAAACTCAACGAACACTTCGAAATTACAGCATGTAATTTCGTCATGCAGTATAGGAAGAAACAAAATGATATAGTGATGTATCTATAATGGAGAAATCCGTTGGCTCCATCTAATGTACAGGGTGTCCCAAAATTCACGCAAGATTTAAATTTAGCGCCATTTGTGCGGTAAAGTGTTGCCAACGAGAAAAAAAAAGACAGCGTGACAGCTGACAGTTCAGGGTTATTAAAAATGACCACACACACAATGAAGAGAGTTCGTTGAATGGATTATGGAACAACAACAAGTGGATGCTTATTTTTCGAACAGAATCATCTTCAGCGATGAGGCTCATTTTCATCTTGATGACTTCGTTAATCGACAAAATTGTCGCATTTGGGGTTCAGAAAATCCACGAGTGATTGTTGAGAAACAAATGCATCCACAACGTGTCACTGTTTGGTGCGGATTTTGGGCTGAAGGCATCATCGGTCCATTCTTCTTCGAAAATGCGGCTGGTAAGGCAATAACAGTTAATGGTGCTAGCTATCGCGATATGATAATCCAGTTTTTTGTGCCTAAATTGCAAGATACGGATGTAGACCACATGTGGTTTCAACAAGACGGTGCCACATGCCATACAGCCCGAGAAACAATTCAATTACTGCATGACTAATTTCCTGGTCGTGTAATTTCCCGTTTTGGTGATCAGAATTGGCCGCCGAGATCATGTGACTTAACACCGTTGGAGTTTTTTCTTTGGGGTTTTTTGAAGTCTAAGATTTATGCCAACAAGACCACGACCACCCACGCAAGAAGGAGGAAATTGAGCGCTGTATCAACGAAATTCAGCCACATTTATGCAAAATGGTCATGGAAAATTTCGACAAAAGAGTGCGTATGTGCCAGCAAAGCCGTGGAGGCTATTTACCCGATATGCTATTCCATGCATAACCCTATACTGTATACTTTATGAATCAATAAGAAATTACAATTTTTAATTAAAAACCTGTGTTTTCTATCAAAATTACTTCTTGCGTGAATTTTGGGACATCCTGTATATGAATATTTTATATTATTTAAGCTTATCTGTTGGTATATTTAAATGTTTTTCTGTTATTTTCATCCAGGAGAGTTAGTGGAGTTTGTGGGCTTAGAGTTACATAATCCAAACAACAAAAGCAGAACTTTATCAAGACTTCTAGATTCGAGAATAGTACTGCTGTCAAGTCGCCGACAGAGCTAATGCTATATAGACTTAGTCATTCAAATTAAATTACCAATAAGCATTAAAGTAGTGACTCTCTGGAAAGTAAACTATATTTTGATATTTTGCAATAATACTAAGATAAGTTTTTGGCCATGGTCGGCACTTCCAGATCACAGGTTATTGGTATTAGTGAAACATGGCTGACTGTAAATGATATAGCTAGTGGGATTGAATGTGATGGGTATAGTGTGTTCAGGAATGACAGGGAGAATAAAATGGGGGGGAGGAGTATTGTTGATGATAGCTGATGAGTTGCAGCCAAGGAGAATAGAAGTTGAATTGCAGGATAGAGAAAAGAGCACATTTGAGGCCATTTGGTGTGAGATTGTGGCTAGCAGAACTAAATATACAATTGGGTGCTGCTATAGACCAGGTAATGGAAAAGATGGTGGTGACAGTATGCACAAGCAAATAGAAGAAATGGGTGGAAGGAGGGTGATTATTATGGGAGATTTCAACTATGGTCGCATTGATTGGAGTGAGGAGAGGACACACGGGAGGAAGGAATTGGATTTTATGCGGTTAGTAAGGGATAACTATCTGCGACAGCATGTAATGGAAAATACTAGGGGTCAGAGAGTGCTTGACCTAGTAATTACATCTGAGGATTTGGCTGTAACAAATATGACCACATTGTCACCAATCGGTGAGAGTGATCATAGGGTCTTGACTTGGGAGGTGGCTAAAGGTGTAGAATTTTCAATTAAGACAGGGTACATGTGGAATTATCAGGCTGGAAAGTATGACAAGCTTAGGATTTTGATTGGTTCAGTGCCATGGCAGGTACAACTGCAAGGACTAGAAGTCGATAGTGCATGGGAGGTAG
This sequence comes from Typopeltis vanoorti, assembly GCF_054136105.1. Lineage (NCBI taxonomy): Eukaryota > Metazoa > Arthropoda > Arachnida > Uropygi > Thelyphonidae > Typopeltis > Typopeltis vanoorti. Next base: position 116,198,254 of record NC_143553.1, read on the forward strand.
TTAAGAAGTGTTTGCATGAAGCAATGGCTGATTGTATACCTAGAGTCCGAATAATAAATCAACTAGGGGTTAAATGGATGAATAACACCATTAAGCTTGAGCTGTAAAAAAAAAGAAACAACTATGGAGGGAATTTAAGGAGAAAGGTGACCGGCAAGCACACGAACGGTATAAAGCGCAGGCCAGAAGGGTAAGTGTGGTAAGAAAGGCAAAAAAGGATTACGAAAGAACATTGGCCATGCAGGCTAAAGAGAATCCTAAACAGTTTTATAGATATGTATCAAGTAAAAGGAAAAGTGTACATGGCAGAATGATTTTAAAGAATGCCGATGGTAGGGAGGTAACTGAATCAGTTGATATAGTTGAGTTACTGAGTGAGCGCTTTGCAAGTATATATCATCCAGGTGGTGACATTGCAGAAACGAATGTACCAGTAGATTATACGGGAGTTGTGGTGAATGAAGTGGAGGTGAGTAGTCTATTGCATAACCTCAATGTCAATACATCTGTGGGATTGGTGAGTAGTCTATTGCATAACCTCAATGTCAATACATCTGTGGGATTGGATGGTATACCAGCTTGTGTTGTATGAGAAGCAGCTAAAGAATTGTCAGTACCCTTGACCGTTTTGTTTAATTTGAGTCTCGGGTCTGGGTTAGTCCCGAGTAGATGGAAAGAGGGGAAAATAGTTCCAATGCATAAAGGTGGTTCCAAGACTGCTGTTGTAAATTACCGACCGATTAGCATATCAGGAATCATTGTCAAGGTCTTAGAAAAATTAGTCAAGAAAAGAATACAGGATTGGACAGATGAAAATAGGATATTGTATGGGGGACAACATGGTTTTGTGAAAGGTAGATCATGCCTCAGTAACTTGCTCACGTTTTATAACACAGTGACGGCTGAACTGGATAGGGGTAATGGGTTTACAGTAATACTACTGGACCTTGCCAAGGCTTTTGATAGGATACCACATAGAACCCTAATCAGTAAACTGGAGCAGATGGGGATAGATATAGGGTTGGTGAGATGGATAGGAGGGTGGTTGAAGGAGAGATACTAGAAAGTAGTTTATTCAGGAGTGGAGTCTAAAAGACGGGTTGTGACTAGTGGAGTGCCGCAGGGCTCTGTTCTTGGACCACTGCTTTTCAATTTGTTCATCGATGATATAGGAAAGGATTTGAGAGGAAGTGTTCACTTGTTTGCTGATGATGCAAAGTTGGGTAGAGCAATTATGAGTGCACAGGATGTCAAAATTTTACAGGATGATTTGGATAGTTTGGAGGACTGGGCTAGGAAAAATGGATGTCAATTTAATGTGCCAAAGTGTCAAGTATGCACTTTGGTTCCGCGATAAGTTCCACGATATTTTCACCATTGTCTACTGTATTTATCCCATATTTTACTATTCTGTGCATCATGGTTTTCACATCATAGCTTTATCAACATATGCCAAGAAAAAGAGAAGGCAACAAAGAGAGTACTTAGGACTTCCAGTTTTTCTATCATTTTCTAGAAAGATTAGCAGCAGTATATCGCATTGGTGGAACTGTACTCCAGGAGATTGATGAGGCCAGGGATTTGGGAGTGCTGGTGGATAGGGAGTTGAAGTTTAGGGGGCACATTGCAAAAGTGACTAAAACAGCTCACCAAATCACTTGGCTTCTGAAAAATAGTTTAACATGCAGAGACAAACAAGTTGTTGTTCCTCTGTATCGAGCCTTGATAAGACCCCATCTGGACTACTGCCCAGTTATGGGCACCAGGGTTTCTTCGTGATGGGGAGGAAGTGGAGAGGATCCAGAGACGAGTGACCAAGATGATAGCAGGTCTGTGGAATGAACCTTATGAGAATAGATTGAAGATTTGTGGGTTGCAGAAATTGGTCGATAGACGAAGGAGGGGTGATATGATTGAGACATTCAAATTACTGAAGGGTTTCTATAAGATTGATCCAGAAGATATTTTTGAAAATATGACTGGTGGTGGGAGGACTAGGGGCCATGAATGGAAGCTGGGCAAGAGCGTGGTTGACAAGGGTGTTAGAGCTAGGTTTTTTATTTGGAGAGTAGTGAATGAGTGGAATAAGCTTCCAGAGTCTGTTGTGGGTGCTACGACCGTGAATGAGTTCAAGGCAAGGTATGATAGATACTGTGTGAATGTCGAATAGTTGTTCTTGACATTAGGGCCTCCCTCGATGAGTCTGTCGACTCCTTGGAGTTTCCCGGAACAATAATAATAATAATAATAATAATAATAATAAAAGTTCAAGTTATCGTTAAGGTGTTATCTTTTAATATCTCTCCATCACAGAGAATCATATTTTCCGAATCCTCACAAATGCGAAATCATTAAAAAGTATAATCCTATGGAAAACCGTGAAAGAAAGAAAGAAGACTTCATTTTCAGCCTTAAAATATTAGTATATGTATGTTCTTAAAATTAATAAATACGAATGTCGATCGCTATATTACACACACCGATGACGTTACTCAAGACAGGTTAAAGAGGTCCATTTCAATTTGAGCAGATGAGGTAAAACAATATCGATGTTTCAGTAACTAGTAGAGTGACTACTAGTTACTGAAACAAGTAGGCGTTCTTGTTTGCTTAGAAGTTTTACGTGTTCCTTCCCTTTAAGTGACTTATTACACCCATGCAACTTTATTTGTAATCCATGTAGTTGAACTCAGCAGCTGTTTTCCCATTTCTATCCTGTAGGGTGATAGACGTCAAGGTAGATACCAAAAAATCAGCTAACGCGATATTTTCACCATTTGTCAACTGTATTTATCCCATATTTTACTATTCTATGCATCATGGTTTTCACATCATAGCTTTATCAACATATACCAAGAGAAAGAGAAGACAACAGAGAGAGTACTTAGGACTTCCAGTTTTTCTGTCATTTTCTAGAAAGCGAGTGTCTATGGATTTAATAGAGAAATAAATGGACTATTTGATTCTAAAATGGATTGGCAAATCTATTCCTACCATGTCATTTATTTTCCTATTTTTCCCGATTTCATGTTTTTAGAACCAAATGCCGCCAGAGGTCGCCACCTATAAATATGAACAAATAATTTTTTTTTGCACGGAAGATAAAAGTTTCGATAGAATCGTAATCTTTAAGTTGGAGGGTGAAGGTTATATATAGTTGAAGCGAAAGACATTATCCCGAGACTTTACCTTAAAAAAACCTACGACATTCCTATTCCGTGTTTCGTATGAAGTCCTATCAGCTAACGTGATGCTCCATATATATTCTACTCACAGCAGCGACTTGTAGTTGCTTCTAGCAAAACGTCTTTAAAATTGGCGTCAATACATCTCACCTAAAATCCTCCAACCAAAAGTGATGTATCGAACAACGCAGTCTATTTCTAAAATCCCTCAGTGATAGATAGAGTATATTGCCTGGTGGCTAACGCAGTACAGATTCCGATAAATGATTGTCCATCACAGGTTGCGAGACAGGTGCAAAAACTCGCACAAGATGACCTAGATTTGTTTTAGCGGAAAGTCTACCGGAAGACAAAATAAAAGTGACCGGAATACATGAGATAAGTCACTCGTCCATACGGTACGCGTGACACGAATAGCAAACAGATGGCATCCTTTTAGTGTTGCATTTCTCGCGTTTCTCTATCAGGCAAGAAAGACCAGATCTGAAGAAAATTATTGCGTTGTATTCAAAACGTTTTCATGATGAAATTTACAAATTAATTGGTTTTATAATCAGGAGGTTTCATGTGACAATTTCATCTTCAACGGCGCCCCCTAGTGAAATTATTAATAATCAACGAACGATGTTTGTTGCTTTTATAAATGGTCATCCTGTAAGTTTCATGAAATGTAATATTAATCTCTTTCTAACATTTATGAGAACTTCTAATTAAGATAAATGCCTTGGTTACTTGAATTCCAGGATGATTGCTTTGCACTTTTTAACAGAAGCAATTTCAAGAAAACCGTAAGCTAACCACAAACTGCAAACATCATTAAATATTTCATTTAAAAGCAAGAAAAAAAAAATGATGATGATTACCGTTCCTCAGCAAACCTGTAAAGTTTGAGAAGTGGGAATCATCTTCTTAATCTTTTCTTGCAGCCCTCGGATTAACGGAGTGGTTTCTGTCTGCTTTGCTCAATAATGAAACTGGATCCATATAACAAGCAGAGCACCGCTCTCTCTCTCTCTCTCTCTCTCTCTCTCTCTCTCTCTCTCTCTCTCTCAACACTTTGCGAAGCCAGTATCTCGCACCGTTTCTTCTACCTGATAATTGCCTGGCGCTCTCGCTCTATCGTCCTGTGGGAAGCACACTCCAATAATTCAAGGCAGACCTGGCGAACGGTTCTAGGCCAGAATATACGTCGTCTTAGAAAACAAAGGCGCTCTCCAACTTGGACACCTGCTCTGACGAACAATCAAACTCTTTCTTGTAGCCTGGCCATATTTGAACGTCAAAATCTCTTATGTGTTGAAAGCCTACGAGGAATTCATATATTTATTAGTCTGTAGAAATAGCAGGTTCTTTATAAATTTACAGAGTTCGATTAGTTTGAAACGTGCAAAAATTTGCCTATTAATTGGTTGCTATTTAAGACCTCATAAGCAATATAATAACTAAAGAAAAAATTTAGTTTGTTAATATATATAAAATATAATATAAAGTATTATTTTAATTTATTTTAATGATATATAAATGCATATACTTATATTTAAAATAAATAAATATAAATTATATATACATATCATAATTTGAAATGTATATACAGAGTTAAATTCTTTATGAAGATATCTGCGTTGTGTATCCGGAAGCAGCATTTGTCCGAAAGTAAAAAAAACATTACGCTATCTTTCAGCGTTTTTCCTAGAATCATCCCTTCGGGACCAGAAAAACTTTGTAAAGAAATTTCAAATATCGGTGCGTTAGCAAGTCTCATAGCGAGATTTCAGGAATTTTTTTCTTTTCAGAAAATAGGGTTTTTAATGTTGTAATAACAGACAGATTTGATTGAAAAACAATAATCTGGTCATTATGCCAACTGATTATTTATTTCTATTATAATTACAATCAGGCCAAATGAAGCAAAATTATATTGCTAAAGCCACTTATTTTAGTCATAACAGGTTACTAGTAATGGACGAAGGGATGATAATGATGATTTTTTTTTGGTCTGTCATGACCTCTACTATTGATCGAGATAACTTACGAAGAAAACTGAAATTATACAAAGGTAGTATTTCAAGTGAAAATTGCACAGTTCCCATATTTTGATAAATGACTTTAGCGATCATTTAACTTTCACTCAAGAAAAAAACGGTATGTTTAAGTACCTAAGTGAAGAGACTCATGAACACTAGTGTCATTCTCAAGTAGCACGTAGATCCGATAGATTTTTGTGGGAATTACAGTGAGCTCACTCTCAGGAAAGCATCCGCGCTGCAACAATATGCGGTAGTTTGTTTTCAGTGCCAGAAATAACAATACCACCAGTCGATACAGTTATTGTTTGATACGATAAAATTTTATAACGACTTTTCAACTGATGGTGGTTAGACTGATTTCATATAGAGGCTAAAAAGGTTTTTCCTCTTGAATACTGATTCTTTTCAACACCAAACAAACAAACAAAAAGTCAATAGAATGCAATAAATATTCTGATCTAGCAGAAAGCTAAGTTAGATAATTGGATATTTTTACCTCACGGTGTGGCACCACAGCTCTGCTCTTTGGGCGTTTGGGGTCTGAGCTGGCATCACCTTCTCGGATTATATTAAAAACTAAATCAGCTGACGCCTTTTATTTATTCCCTTATAGGGAGTAGGCGAGCCATTTAAGCGTTATCTAAGTTTTGGAGATTGAGGGGTAGACAGTTCAGTCTATAATAGTTGTCAATCAGAGATAGCTGGCCCAAGACTATCACTAATGGTACACCGTATCCGGTGAAGAGAAGTGGCTGATAAGTGCCTTCATCTTGTGGTTCATATTCCTAACACTATGTTTACTGTATGAAAATAGTGTGAGAGTTCTCCATTTTCTTTATTTTACGGGAGAAAAACCCCGAATTTCCGAGATAAAAAAACCTGCTTGCCCATGCTAGAGATCGACTAACTTGGGAATCCGGCTTATTAAAAGTTATTCTAGTTGGTAATTAGAAATGAACTTACAACGCTCTTTCTTCGGGTAGGCTAGCGCTGTGGACAGCGCAGACAGGTAGACACTGTCGGATTAGGTACCCTGGAAATAGGCCTTTAAGACTTCCTAATACTTTATAAGAAAAACAAAACATTCACGAGAGATTTACGGTGTGTTTGACATGCTTTATATCTGGTCTTTGATCTTTAATTTGAGCGAGTCATCTATCCAGACTTGATGAGGATTTATTAAGAAATCTATGATAACTAGCAAACATCGCCTTCCAATATCCTTAAGCATTCTTTCTAATATCCACTGTTCTCTGATCAACTGGCCCTCTATCCTTTGAAACAGTACGATAAAAAGACAGTCGATCACCGATTAAGTGTGGTAAGACTATTTGTAATTATAGGCAAGGATGGTAATTAAAGGAAAACGAACCGCGAATATTTTTTTCTGCTATTTGCAATCGACATTTAGTATCACCCTTTCATGTCTGGATGCATCGAACAACGATATATTTGAAAACACAGAACTGGCATCTGAACATCAACATAAATTATTCAACATGCGACCTTACTTGAATATTGAAGTCATTATGGAACGGTTTTATTGGCCATAGTACATTAAATGCACTTACCGAATGAATCTAAAACTTATCGAGAGAAAGAATAACCACATTTATCAAATTGTAGCTTCTGTTGATAAAAGACTAGAAGAGCTAATTATTGTAAATCTCCATGGAATGAATTTTACACTATTTTGCGCTCTGTCGCCCCATTGTAACAATCGCTTAACTTATAACAATGACATCGACTGTTAGATTAATTACATCAGTCGCTGACGTCACAATTGGAGATTTCGAAGCCATTTATTTCACCCGATTAGGGCCAACAATGCTTTGCTTTTCCCCACTAGTGAAATATCATAAGGGGTATCTAATTTTGTCGATTTCATTTATAACCTTTTATCTCTGCTGGCGCTTTCTTTGCAGAACATTGTTTGTTGGGCCATTAGAAGTGAAAGATTAAGTTTAAGGAAGACACAAACGAGGACTAGCTTATTCAACAGAAGATGAGAAGAGATTTATCTTTCGAAAACTATTCTTCTGTGCGCTATGAAAAGCGAAACTAGATGAAGTTAAGAGCTTTATTGTGCATATTTTAAAAATCAGTCACTTATCTTATGACTGGGTTCGATAATTTAAGGATTAGTCATTCTTTCAATTCCATTTCTTATCTAAAGGTTGCATATCGCGTATTCATAATAGCCTAGTTTTTTTATTGTACCTGAAAAATGGATGTTTTTTTTCTTTGTTCAATTAGTTTTTGAATTATGAATATTACCTTTCTCATTATGGAAAATAATGTGCAAAGAAACTCATCTTAGATCCTATAACTGGATGATTTAAAGTACACAGTATTGAATCATATTTTCTTGCTTATCTAATGTGAGTATTGTTTATTGGTTGAAATTCTTCCGAAAAATGGAAATAACTTCAAATGAGGTAGGATTGTTGCATCCTTATCAGGAAATAAAATATGTATTCCCGCATATCATCAGTCTACAGTTTCATGTATTTTTAGCAGGGGGGGGGGTGAAGGGAGGGGTGAAACAACCTGTTCTGCGAGCATCTCAATTGGCAGATGATAAACGCGTTACGAGCCCATCAAATTCTTCCGCAATTTTACGACACTGAAAAAAAAAAAATTCTGAGTCCTCAGAGAAAAGTGCTAAATGTTGTCCCATCCGTTTTCTCTAAAACTGAATCCTCTAGAGAAGGATTTTATGAGCTAATGCACTACGCATGTGCAGTGCCGTTGAGACAAGTTAGCAAAAGAAAAGAAGAAAAAAATAAAGAGATTGCTTCCTTCTTATGTAGTTGTATTAGTTTGTGTACCCAGGTTTATGATCTTCTCTTTTGAAGCGGAATGTCTTGCTTGCGTTGCCATGGTGCTGAGGTGGGATCTAGTGCGTGTTCGCAGCAGTGCAGGAAGTGACTATACCTAACAGCTCATCGTGAGTACCAGACTATGAATTTAGCTTTTGATGTTCAATAAACAACATGAACAAAAATAGTATTCAAGTAATGAGGTTAATCTAAGCTACCAAATGAGGTTAGAATAGGCACCATCGTATATATGTTGTCAATAGAATTTTTTGTGCACATAATAAGCTGCTCTGTTTTCTCTATTTGTTTCAATGGGAGTCTTGTTTCTCATAAAAAGACTCTCCATTTAAGAGAGTTTGATTAATAATAAAAAAAAAAGGAACAGAAGGAGACAAAAATGCGTTTTTCCTTTATTTAAGTCGGGATTTCTTATTCAGTTTATCCCTTTTGGTCGAAGGATGTCTTTCTAACCATTTCATAAAAGTCATGACCTTTGAATCTTCATTTGAAAGAAACGACAGACGTTAGAGTTCAATTGCGTATGTGGCGTTGTCTTTATTGGTATCTCTAAGCAAACTTCACTGAAATATTTTTGCATTTAACGTTCTTTTTTTTTTTTTATTCATTACTTCGATGATTCTAACTTCGGAGGTAATTCCAGCTACATTCTTTGTCCCTCGAGACTGAACCTTCTTTCTACAAATCCCATGAGTGAATGCTGCTGATTTCCAGATAGGATATCCTTGTACGAAGAATGATGCCACCTCCTGAGAGAAGGATTTTCATTAACACATCTTACGATCAAGGAACTGCATTAGAGTGATGTTGGCTACGTAAAGAAAACAAAGAAGGAAACAAGTTAAAGATACTTCGGATATAGGTTACGAGTTCAGTACTTTTAATTAGGTTTTAATTATTCATATTATTTTCACCATACTAATATATTTGCCTTTTTTTAAATACTAAAGTAAAACGGCTTCAATTTGGCATAAATAAGATATTAGAATAGAGGATATTATGGATCGATCTATGTTTTATAGCCAAATGTATAAAAGCCTTAAACCTTTCGAAATGTATCAGAGAGTTTGTGAAAATATCATCTTCGGCATCTCTCATATGGCTTAGTATTGTACTACTTAAAAGACACGAACTCCGCATAAGAGCCCACCTTTTATTAGTGCTTGAATTATGGTACTCTGGCGTGACAGCTTTTCGATCTGTTGGTTTTCATATGAGATAAATCCTTTTTTCAATTATTATACTTCTAAAAAAAAAGAAAGGAATTAACTATAATAGATGCTTGAAATTTTCTCTCTTTGCCTAAGATGCTTAATAAACTTCATCAAATCTAATTGTTTGTGAAACAGAGTTAATAGGACTGTTGATTTTTTCCAAGATTATCCAAACTTTTATGGCGTTTCTGGAAACCCTGATTTTTCGTGGTTACTCCATCGGCATCCTTTGTTAACTGTACGCACTTCTGTCACATTCGCACAAAAAATATGGACACAATATAATAAGATTACTAACTCAGTAACATACAAAGGGCTCTTAGGTCTTCAACAGCCAACCGTATTCTTTCTATTTGACTTATTAGGTAGACATTAACGACTTTTAAAAGTTTCCTTCGAGACAACCGAATAAGGAATGGGAAAAGATTCCTTTAAGTTACCACTGTGAAGGAGAAACTGTTTATGATAATAAAAAAAAAAAAAAATAAGCGGAAAAAAAGTCAAATGTGGCGAATTGGCATACAGTGAATATAATATGTGAAGGAGAAACTGTTTATGATAAAAAAAAAATAAGCGGGAAAAAAAAAGTCAAATCTGGCGAATTGACATACGGTTAATATATTTGACCGTATACCTTAACAGCATATTTTGGAGTCAAAATTAAAAAAAAAAAAAAAAAAAAAAAACACGTTTGATTTCTGATAGTAATACTAGCAGTTTCATTTTTAGACGCAAGACGCAAGACGTTGCTGACTATAAGGGTGAAGCAAAATGCTTTTTTAATCCCTGCTATCTCATAAGGATTGCTGTGTGAGGAAAAGTTTATGAGCTAAATGCTCTGCCTGAGTGAGTGTGATTCAGAGATCTTCATTTGGAAGTAGGATGGCCTTCGGTCTCCTGTATTTTGAGAAGTCTGTTTCATTATAATTGGCTGCTTGTTGCACTAATTCATTTGGATGTGAAGAGGATACTGAGAACTTTACTGCTGAAGACTGCAGGAAAGAGTAGATGTAGGGGATATTTGTATCCCGGTGGAGTTGGACATTTCTGACATACCATGATGCGTTCAAGATCATGCGGAGACATTTGTTTTGCACTTTCTGTAGTTTGAGGATATTTGTACTTGAGGTGTGGCTCCAGGCTGGGGAAGCATAAGTAATAATGGGTCGAATCATCAATTGATAAAGGAGCAGTTTTATTTTGGTATCCAGCTTGCTATTCGTATTGATAAGAGGGTAAAGCTGTGCGATGACTCTTGATGCTTTTGTACATGAGGTTTTATATGTGGACTGAAGGTTAGTTTTCTGTCCAGCAGTACACCCAGATTTTGACTTCTGCTTTCCAGGGAATCTTGATATTAAATAGGAAGATGTCATCTTTGGGGGATATTGTGTGTTTAGTGAAGAGCATGGCGATACTCTTCTGAGGGTTTACTTGCAGTCTCCATTCCGAGAACCAGTGCTCTAATCTCTGTAGGTTTTCTTGCAGTTTCTTGGTGACAAGGTGCGGTTTAATAGATCTGGCTAGTATAGCTGTGTACATTTTTAGAGAAAATGTTACTTAAAGTAAATTAAAGTAACATGTTACTTAAAGTAAATTAAAATAACATTTTTAGTCCTTATAGTCCTTATAAGGACTGGCTTAAAGGGGCGAAGCAAGAATGCTTTTCATCTTCCCCGTTATCTGTAGAGGACAGTGTAGGGATAAGGTGTTATTGAGCTATTAAAGCTCTGATCATGGCAGGAGGGTAACAGCAATAGCGGAGCCTCAGTTAGAACTTCATTGGCTACAGCATTGCCATCCGTTACCCTCCAAGGGTATTGGATTGAATCCAAATGTTACTTTAATTTAAATTTTAGTTATCTAATTTATATATTACTGTATTTTAATTTTAATTTAATTTTTAATTTAAATTTAAATAACAATATTTTATTTTTATTGTTTTACATTTTAATTTCCGTTCCTAAATTTTTATTTACATCTACAACGCTGTTGGAACTGAATTAGTATTCTTTGACAGACATTGTGACTCTAATCATTATCATAATGAGTCATCGGTCTGTTTCTTAAATTAGATGCCTTTTCCAAATAAATGGAAGCAAAACTTCGAGGTAAAAACTGTTTCGTAGTACTTTTTATTGACTGTTTAACTAACTGCATCTCTCGATGAACGCAAAGTGAACCAGTGGAGTATTCCACCAACGACCATTTATTTCAATTTGGTCAATGTTGTCTTGCTTTGTGTGACCTTCGCCAGTTTCGATGACGCCATTCTGCAGACTGTGCTTTAATTTTGGTGCAAGCACCTTAACCACACTTCATCAATTGCAATTATACTCAGCGCAAATAATTCTCTATGTTTCTTTCAAGGAGAAAGTGACTTAGACGCAGGTTTTCGTCTGTTGTTTCTCCTTTTGACAATACATAGGGTATCCGCAAATGTTCTTCAAGGAAGTCTTAGCTCTAAAGTACGTCTAAATTTTACAAGCTAAGCTAATTTTACAAGCTAAACCTGTTGCTTAGCGCAGTTACTAGGAACTTTATATTAACTTTCTCAATTGAAGGAGAGCTTAAAAAGTCTCGTACGGAGGTAGCGAGTTTATTCTTAAAGAAAGTTGGTTTTTCTTCCCGAAAAACAGGAAGAAGTAGGTGAACACTCATGTGATAGGCAGAATATACTGACGTCTTAATTACAAACTGGCAGTCACTGCTAATATTTTGTATGTATGGCAACTTAAATGTATATTAATCTTCCTTATATTTTGGAAACATTATGAATTTATGGTTGGTATCTAATTGTCCTAATTGATGCTGTTCTGATGGATTTTTTAATGCCCAACTATCGCAGTTTGGAAGCTTTCAAACTTCAGGACTCAAAATATTTTCGCACATCATTGAGAACACACATTATACGCAATTCATGTCACCAAACTATGCAGTTACAGAAGCAACCTTATGACACGGTACATTGTCTTGCTGAAAGACAATGGTCAGTTCCGTAGAACCGCTACAAAGTAGAAAGCACTGCGTTGTTCAGGATGCTCGGATACTTCTCGCAGTTCAATGTTCGTGGCACCACAAAAGAGGTCCGAGAGCGATTGCATAAAAGAGAATCCAAGTCAATTGAGTAGAATTGATTCCCCAATCACCTCTGAACATATGATAATCCTCTCTCTGACAGTACAATTACAATTTCGACCTCTGACCACGGTGTTGGTCGTTTGCATTTCACCAAACGTTCAGTGAATGCACAAGTGTACCAGAAAATTTTATGAGATGAATTGCTACCTACTATCAGAAACCACTATCCCACAACAACAAACAGTCAACAAAGTGAATAATGATGTGTAATTATTATTCATAAGTTAAAGCCCTTATCCTTATAAGGACTGGCTTAAAGGGGAAGAAGCAAGAATGCTTTTAAATTCAGCTATTAAAGCTGTGATCACGACAGGAGGGTAACAGCAATAATAGCCAAGCCTCAGTTAGAACTTCATTAGCTATAACATTGCCATCCATCACCCTCCATAAGTTACAGAGAAATGTAACTTTTATTTAATTTTTAGTTATCGAATTTATAAATTACTGTATTTTAATTTTTATTTCATTTTTAATTCAAATTTAAAAACAAACATCTTGTTTTAATTATTTAAATTTTTATTTCAGTTCCTAAAATTTTATTTATATTTCATAAAAATATAATTAGAATTTAAATTAAAAATATAATTTAAATAAATTTAGAACTTTGGGAGCATATGAAAACTCTTCGATTAACCGATTTATATTTGTAAATTAGATAAAGAATTCTTATATTAATTTCTACATGTTAAATGTATATACTTCCAATGTCTTTCAGGGAGTGATGCTACCGTGATCGGACTGGTTGGAGAAGTTGCCGACCTTCCCTGTGATGTCGACATAACCTCGTGCGGTAAAGTTTACTTCATTACGTGGACGAAAAACGTGTCGAACGATTGGAAGCGACTCTACTTGTACAGCGATTCGCTCGCGAAGCCTCTACAGGAATTAGCCCCAGGTCGGGCCGAATTCTTCATTGAGCAAACGACGGCGTACTTGCGTATCTCTCCGCTAAGAATGGAAGATGAAGGCGATTACAAGTGTGACGTCACGTATTTGAAGGGAAATTGTCCATCGCTGTCTTATGCAACCTTAATCACTCATGGTGAGTCCTTTTTGATTTTATTTAGTACATGTATATTGTTTCGTATTTTCTTTCTTTCTTTGAATTTCTTTTCGTTTTATTTTTCTCATCCAATCGATTATTTTTCCTTTCACAATTCTTTCTTTATTATTTTTTATTTTTTTGCTTCAACGTATTTTTTTTATTATTTCTTCTTTCTCTTTATTCCATCCTTCTGTTATCAGTCACATTACCGATGTTATGGTTATATAAATAATAATGTTATGGGAAATCATGTTTTCTCATTCTAATGCTACTGTAAAAACACAAGTTGTCTTAATCTTTAAGATAATTTACATTTATCTGTTGCTAAATTTAGAATTTAGAAACAGAGTTAAGAAACAGAACTCCATGGCTGAGTTAACATTCACGATGCCTTTAGGCTGGAATGACTTGGGTTCGGATCTAGGACTCTAAGAACAAAAGGCCTTAGATGAGTTAGAATACATGTAGTTAACAGATACAGTACAGTGGACTTGCACCCTTACTTACTTTGGACATAATTCCGAACAATAATAAGTTAGCTGGGATTCATTGAAAATATGATGAATCTCAATGACATCAGTTCGCCCTTCTATCTATTTGACAGAAGATTAGCTAAATCACCTATCATTGAAAAGTCATTTTAACGATTCCTCGTGGTTTAAGCGTGATTTAAACAAAGGCACACGTGTCATTTAGTTGAAAAGACATGCTTTTATGTACAGTCATTATTACAATACACAGACTACTTTATAGATGAGTTATAATGCTGAATATTTAACTCAATATCTACAAATTTATACATTCGACAAAATGGTGACATGATCATTTGGATGATTCTGCAGCATATTCTATTGATCCATTAAACCCAATTTATTTATAAAACCATGGAATTCTTTGACAACTCTGCGAAGCTCGCTTTCTACTATCTAATAGTTTTTTTTTTTTTTTTAATTTTAGACTTAGCTAAAGAGCTAAAAGCTAGAGTATTTTTCTAAATAAAACTAGCTGGATTAACAATCAGAAGAATCCCTTTGGTAGGAAATTTCTACCATGCTTTAAACGTTCCTCGTAATAATGTCAATTCAGAGAAGTATAAGAGAATGTTGTTTAATCAATTACAGACTGACCCATAAGTCAGGTTGGGAAAATGGAAAATCGTTTCTACATGAATGACTGCTATTACGGATATGAAAACCAATCGGCCGATTATCGTCATATGACTGACTCGCTCATACGGATACCAACGTGAACTAGGGATGGGGGAGTTTGCCATCAGAAACTTTCCTCTCTCCTGCGGGAACGACTACTTTTCCACGTTCCATTTATATCCATTCCCTCTGCGAATGGTATTGATCAAATCGACACACTTAGCCACAATCGATTAAGGATTGTTTACTATCTTGGATATACAGTCCGTAACGATGACCTCCGTCTTTCAGGATGGAGTATAAACTTTGGACAGCAATTCAGTAGTGCTTAAAAACCGTGTTGGTAGTAATCTGTAAATTGACGAATACATCTTTGCTTCACTTTATTTTTCTTATATTATTAACCGATTACGTTTCTTCTTCGTATCCCATTTTATTTAGTAAATCTCTATCTAAGTAATACTTTTTAAAATTTCTCTGTTTCTTCTCCTTTTAGTATTCCATCTTCTTCCATTCAGCGGTTAGCTTTCGGAATCATATCCAGCAATTCCTAAAATGATAAGAGCAGTGCGTGCGTGTGTGTGTGTTGTGTGCTAATTCACTCACAATGCATAATAACCTTTTTCGCCAGTGTGCGGCCTATAACTTGGGCTAGAGAGAGACGCAGAGAAATATAAAGGGAATCGATACGAATTCTCCACTTGGAGATAAGAAAGTCGAAGGAGAATGGGGGGGAGGGTGGCATATTATTGACTACTGTATCGGCAGAAGAAGAAAAAGACGGGAGGAAAAAAAACCACGCGTCTATTGTGTTTAGCATTTTGCTAATGGTTCCCATGTCTTATCCGTTCTTTTTCTACTTTAACTTCGGAATCTAACATGTTGCAAATCGAACTTTGTGACAAATCTGTTACGACAGCAGCGACACCTATGTATGGACTCGGTGTGTGCTGTGTTTTCTGTGATTACGACGTGTTCGAGAAATCGCAACTATTTCAAATAGACTACAGAAAGAAGTCTGTTGGAGCGATTTCGTAAGCTATTCTCCTTAGCTTAAAATGATCGTTTTAAACTAATTTAAGTTTTTTTATTTATTTATTTTTATTCTTTTACGTAAACTTTAAAATTACTTCCCAAATACAGCTTCTGATAAATATCTTTAAAATAATTTCATTGAAATTTTCATCCATGCGCATATTCTTTTACTCAATTGACCAGGTAGTTCGGCTTCATATAATCATAATCAGTATTACGAGTAGAAGGTCAATCCTATTTTCATCATCGAATATATCTGCCATTATATTTATTTATTTTCAAAGACCAGTATCAGTTTTTCGGGATTTAAAATCCAAATTTCCCTACGCACGAACTTTTGCCAACATTATATGCGACTAGCTGACTTATCTTCAGTTAAAATTTCTTATAAAGGTTGCTCATGTCCAGAATGGAATTCCAACTAATTTTTCAATAAAATCATATCATAAATTCGATATTGTATATTTTCTTCTAAATAATTCAAAATACTATGATATTTTTTATTATATTTAAATAGTTTTTCAAGAGTACATAATTTTTTTTTGAACTAGTGATCAAGAAGTAATTTATATCATTCTATATATAATACAATTAAACTATATTATGGAAGATTAGTTACCCTAACATTTTCTAGGCAGGGTTATCGAGGATATAACGATTAGCAGTAAGCTGTAGCCAATGAAGTTTTAACTGAGGCTTGGCTATTAGCCGTTACCCAGCCATGACTAGAGCTTTTAGCTCAATAACACCCCATCCACATAGATTTTCTTCATTCAGACGCAGGGATAAAGAGTCAAGGAGTCCATCTCCCCCCCCCAAAAAAATTTAAAAAAAATAACACTTTCTAAACCACTAGACTGTGAATTAGTAGTGTAGTATCTCAGCGAATCTCTTTAAGCCGATAGACGAATTTTATTCGCCTACTTGAGGTTACCAGCTCTGCTTATTGGAGCCCTGAAGTGGCTTAAAGGTTTGACGTTTGCTCAATATAGCAGTGTTTCCGAAATATATATCTGGCCGTCAAACTATCGATGATTCTAATGTAGCACACTCGTTTACAATCTTTGATAGGTTGGGATTCAAACTTTTTTTTTTTCCAGTAGCATTGAATGGATAATCTTTTTTTTCAGTGTCGCGGAACAGTGATTATTCTGTCCTTACTAATTGCAATCTACGTCATCATATCATCAGTATAATTCATAAGCAGTCACCAAGTACATTTCTGTCATGCGAGATCTTGTCACCTCTAAATAATCAGAGGCGTTTCAAATTCTTTACGTTTAGTTACAGGTTCCAATCTTCGCCATGTGGAAATAAGATTAAGTCAATCGAATTCTCCCCTTCTTTTTATGTATTAAAATAAAATTTCGGTACCGAATGTGAGCATTATCATTATAATATCTATAATACTGTTGAGTATTTTTTCCTTCCCTAATCTTCAGCAATCTTTCCACTTCTCAACTTTATAAAAATCTCAAAGAATGTGAGTTTTGTATTCCCAGTGCACACTACAATTGAGACCTGTTGATATATTTTGTTTGTTTGGATTCATTTATGTTTTCAACTATCTCTCCAGCAGAGTTTTGTCCCGAAGAACAGCACAGCCATGTCCAAAGTAAACACATCGAAGAAGGACAAGACATCGAAAACTGGCGTTTGCAATGAGGACAAAGTTGCTTATTTGAATAATTACTGGATATTTTCATGATGAACTTCATATAGCTTCTACAATGATTTACGGAAGGAAATGTTTTATTAACAAAGGAACATATAGTTTCAGTTTAAGAAAGGAATGGGACTTTCATGTTTGTAAAAAGCCCAGTCAGCTTTAAACATCGCATCTAGAAAGTCAGTAAAAATATCACACCAAAAATGAATAGAAAAATATGTTATGAAGATTGATCTTCTCCTTCAAAGATGATGATTCTACTTAAATTGGGTCCATAAGCATTTTTAGGCTTAAGATGATAACATAGACAAACATTTCAGCAATCAAATATGACATTTTGTTATGCCAGAGAATTAAGAGTCTTAATAGTACACTGTTCAAAACAATTACGGGATATTTTAGTTTCTGTCGGATAATTATAAATTTTTGCAAATAATTATAACTATTGGGTACGTTATACATGAATAAATATTTCTTACTTATGGATAGGGTGTAATTGATGAGATATTGTTTAAATAATCGATATTTATTACAAATTATACATTTTAGCGTGAAATAAGTTTAACAAGAATAACAACAAGAATAGCCAAAAACGCTTTTGTTAATTTTTAATAGGGCGTATGGTCTCCATTAACAGCCAAAACAGCGGTACGTCTTGATTGCATGGACCGGATAAGATGATTCAAACAGTTCTTGTGGGGTATTTCCCCACTCTTTTGTGAGAGCAATTTCGAGCTGTTGAGGCGATCGTGGTGGCACCAGTCGAGAAGAAATGCGCTTACCTAAAGCAACCCAGGCATGTTCGATTGGATTACAATCCGGTGAACAGGCAGGCCAGTCCATTCGTTCAATACCTTCTTCCTCAAACCACTCTTGTACCAAATTTAAAAGGTGTGGACGAGCATTGTCATCCATAAGAATGAATTCTTGGCCAATTGCAGCAGCATATGGACGAACTGTTGGTTTCAAATTGTCATCTCGTTACCTTTGGGCTGTTAAGGAACGTTTCTGATAAAACAGAGATCAGTATGGCCACTTATACTTAAATCCACCCCATACCATCAAACTTCCACCTTGATGTTGGGGTCTTTCACGAACAAACTGTGGATTATTTCTTGTTCCACTTTCAGGCGATATCGAGATATGTCAGTTATCTGGTTGCAGACTCGTCGACCTGGACTCGTCGCTAAAAAGTAAACGAGCCCAATCCTCATTTGTTCAATTACGGTGTTCCTGTGCCCAAATTCTTCGGGCTCTTTTGTGATTTGCAGTAAGGGAATGCAAACCATTGGTCTTCGAGCATATAAACGTATGGCATGAAGACGATTTCGAACATTTCTCGTCTCCAGAAAGCGATTCCAAAGTCGCGAAATTACGCTTTGAGATACACGGCAACTTGCTGCGTTTGTCCAGCTTCTAATCGATCAATGGCACTCCAAGCCATGGATTCTGGGATATCATGTTGCTCTGCCATTTTTAACAAAATAATTAGTGGTAGGTGACACAAGTTTACAATTGAAGTGATAATTATGCACTGTGGAAGTGAGCGCAACAAACCACGCTTTTATATCCCCAACATGCTAATACGGCTATGACACGTTTCGACAAGTCTTAACATGATTTTGTACGCAGCTGCGTGTTCTACACTGTTGTATATTAAACATATTTTTAAATAAATGTGTTACATTTGTAAATTATTTTTATAACTTTAAAATTTACACCAAAATATTCCCTAATTGTTTTGAGCAGTATAATTACCTTCCTTAGGTTTTTTTTTTTTTTTTTTCAGTTGCCTCATGTAAATATGTATGTGCGTGTGGCTCACCTTGGCTTCTCTCTAGTTTCGTTAGAAAAACGTGTCTGGGGTTACTATTCGCCTGAAGGAGAATTCTTGCTATGTAGGTGGATGCGTTTTATCTCTGCAGAATAGCAAAATTTGCCAAAAACACATAAATTAAAAAAAAAAAAAAACATTAACATGCATAGCAGACACAGGATAACCACATTACTTTAACCAAAATTAGATTTATAAAAAAAGAAACGAATGATTTGACTTTAACAGACCACAGATCACTAGTAGGCTGTGAAGACCAAGTATAGGTTAATGGAATATAAGATTGGATGGGATCAGATGACCTCTCCACTTACACTACATGCAATGAAAACAAGACCAGCTGCTACTGAAACATTAATTAATTAAAGAAAAAATGAATTAAAGGAAAAAATTTCCTCATCTTAACAGAGTAATAATGATTAGTGAATGATGTTTATAAAAAATTATTATTGGTAGAATGGAGGTTCTCCAAGTACAGGAGACTCTCCTTGACAGAGTGGATGGGATATGCAGTTGTATGAAACATTTTTAACGACATATGAAGAAATTTAAAATTCTTTGTATGGTTAAGGAGGTTTAATTGTTATACAATAATGTAAATTCCAAACTCACAGATTCTTGGTGATTTTAGAGAGTACTTGACAATACTCTATGATAATATTTATATATATAAAGAGTATATGTGATAAATTTTATACATTGAAATAATTTATTAAACTCTTCAAATGTATTTTTCAATTTATATTCTCAGATAAATTAAAGAAAGCAAATTTAATTTATATTCGAAAAGTTTATATTTAGTTTTATATTATTAAAAATATGTGTAATTAAAAAATATTTTCGCTAGTCTGGAAGGGGACGGGAATTTTTCAAAACGTTTTCACTGGAGATGATTATGACAAACACGTTATTAATATTAATAATCTATTTAGCTTGCAACTAATGACAATAATTAACCTTTGGAGGGTAATGGATGGCAATGCTGTAGCCAATGAAGTTCTAACTGAGGCTCGTCTATTGCTGTTACCCTCCTGCCATGATCAGAGCTTTAATAGCTCAATAACACCTTATCCCTACACTGTCCTCTACAGATAACGGGGAAGATGAAAAGCATTCTTGCTTCGCCCCTTTAAGCCAGTCCTTTTATAAGGACAATAATTATGGGGCTATTAACTCTGATCATGGCAGGAGCGTAACAGCAATAGCCGAGCCTCAGTTAGAACTTCATTGGCTACAGCATTGCCATCCATTATCCTCCAAAAGCTTTCCTTGTATTTATATATAAAGAGTATATGTAATAAATTTTACACATTAAAATAATTTATTAAATTTTCTTAGTTTTGCTTTAATATAATTTCTAAAATTAAATTTATTCCTAGAACTTTATTTTTTACATTATATTTTATAGATTATATATAAAAATATCTAGCGTACATGCTCTAATTAAGCGTAGCTAATAACTTCATGTCATCGATGGGTATGATGAATAAACACGGTAAGATTATGAGCTAGATTTTCTAATACAGGCTTGTTAACTTTACCCACCATAGCTTCGGAAAGGGCGAAAAAACAGGAAAGAAGAGGGAGATGAAGGAAGAGAACATTCTGATACATGGGGCAACAAACTCTAAATAGAACGAACGAAAAGGGGGAAAAAAAGTCAATTCGTGACTGGAAAAACAACATCCCGATAACAATGTTGCATACAACATCAGTGCACTGTATTTCTACTGCTTCTATTGACTACGTTCGTTCGTTTAGCGAAGCATCTACAGGCATGTGGCAGCCAATTGATCGATCCCATGTGCGCATGCTATGCCGGGACATCAGTAAATGACAGGGTAAATTGGATCTGTTGTTTCCGACATTGATGATTGGAAGCATTACAAGAGTTTAATTTCTCAAAATGAATTCTGCATCGATACATAAAGAGTTAAGAGGTATCAATCACAGTTTCCGCTGATCTGAACTATTCGTTTTAATGTGGATGCTAAGGCGGAAATGGGAAAGAGAAGACTCCCTCTCTCTCTCTCTCTCTCTCTCTCTCTCTCTTCTCTTTGCTGAGCTGATAATCAATTTGTTTTGCTCTGAGGCCTGCCGCCCGCGTGCATCGTGGAGGATTTACTAACTAGAGAACAGATATCGTAAACCATTTCTCAACTCGACTTTGCTTCGCTCCCGCTTCCATTTCATCCGTTTCGATTTAATATTACCAGATATGCAGACGGTTTGTAAATTTCTATGAAAATTCTATGCAAATTTCAACCTTTTGTTAATCCTTTACACAAATGTATGCTAACTTTTAATCCACTTGCTTGACGTATTTGAGGAAGAACACGCCAAACTACATTTAAATACGAATGCTAAGAATGAGATCGTGTGTTACTAAGCAATGGAGGCGGTTACAGGTGGATTTTCAAGTTTAATTAAAGTCAAAGACATCATGTAAACAGTTTGTATTTCAGTGAAACAACAAGTCCTTGTATGTTTGCCATTTACGGAGTCTGTTAGCAACAGATACAGAAGAAGTACACAACTTTAACAAGACGAAATATCAGTTTAATGAAGTAACTAATAAAAATCGAAGTTTTAATTGAGATATAATAGTTAACTAATTCTTATCTAGGTTTACTTTATTAGCATCTTGATAATTTATAAAATAGAGTACTTGTTCGCACCTACTGTACTGACTAAGGTTTGGTTACCTGGGATTTTTTTTTAGCTATCGATGAAGCTAATTTCCCTCAGAGTGTACACGATCGGATTCTTGTAACTTCTGTTTTAAAACCGTTTTTTTACCAAACATTATAAATAACATTTAGCTCTAATTTATAGCTGTATATATTGTACCTTCGTTAACTTAGATTCATTAACGTAATAACTTATAACTAAATCAAATTAGTTAGCTGTGATCCTTAGGTCACAGAAATATTTTATTTGTTTTTGATATATATAGTTTATATTCGGCTCTGAGGATCGCCATAATGATCCCCCTCTTTACAAACGAGACCATTATTTTTGTGCAATTATACTCACTCCCAAAAATAATGCAAAATCGTGGTTTGTATTCATAGAATGCCATTCATCGAAGCTTTTATCGATAACTATTAGTGTAGTAATATAACCGGAGTTAGCTCTCCACTTTGACATCTGCTCTGACTTTAAGTTCGAATATTTTGATGGTATATGAATATCTGCGAAATTTTGCTACTGGAAGATCTTGAATAATGTATCGGTAAGCCGTTGGAGAAATATTTCTTCATTTTTTATTAGTTCCCCTATCTTATTTATTACTCTATAAGCGCATTTCAAAATATGATAAAAATATGCACAATAGTCTATCTGAAAATTGCCTACAATAAGAAATCTTTTGTAAGAAAAATGGAGATATCGACTATCGCCCACTTATAATCTTAATATAGTGGTTTCCATGGAAACAGCATTAATTTCATCGGCATATTGGTATGGTCAATGAAAAAGGAAAGAAAAGCGGTTAAAATATCGCCTCACATATATACGACACTTTCTCACGACACCTGCCTACCATCCACACTGTAAGACACTCCAATCTCGTTATCCTTTCTCTAGTTATGTGCCGTGTGCATAAGACAGGTGTGTCACATATCATCGCTACAGGAACGGCTAGATCACTCATGTGTTAAGGCGGATGTCGTAAAAGGAAAGGTGTCAGGCAATGTAACTATTGGTAGCGGACGAAAGTCCGTTATATATGAGAGAGATAACGAATACAGATACATGTGTCTTTGGAAACGTGATGTTTTGGGAATGACTTGTGGCTGTATTTTTATGGGCGGTAAAAAATTACGAACGTGTGACGTTTAATAATTATCATTCCCATCTGGCGGAAGACGTTGGGTATCGAGTGGAATGACAAATGGGTTCCGCTTTAGCCAAAGAAAGATGAAAGAACCATCTTCAAACGATGATGGCTGAGTACAATGATTGATTTTGCTGTTATAGGTAGATGGTCCAACTATTCTAAAAATCAAATCAAGTTTACTCTCGTTTTTAGGACTTCTGATAAGAAATATTCATGCTAGATATCGATATCCATATATTATATATTATAATTTAAAAAAATATTTATATATATATATGTTATAATTTTAAAAAAATAGTTGGCAATTTACGTATTTATACATTTATATTATGCATACAGGTTGAATCTTTATTTTAAATAGAGATACCGAATTAATCTAATTCATTTGCATTTGCGAATGAATATAATCAGAATTCCTTATATCCTTATAAGGACTGGCTTAAAGGGGCGAAGCACATCTTCCCCGTTATCTGTAGAGGACAGTGTAGGGATAAGGTGTTATTGAGCAATTAAGGCTCTGATCATGGCAGGAGGGTAACAGCAATAGCCGAGCCTCAGTTAGAACTTCATTGGCTACAGAATTGCCATCCCTTACCCTCCAAGGGTATTGGATTGAATGAATCAATCACCGCATCTCACGGTCGATTGATCACATTCAATCATCCACATAATCAGAATTAATAGTCCAGTCCTTATAAGGACTATTAATTCTGATTATGTGGATGATTGAATGTGATCAATCGACCGTGATATGCGGTCCTTATAAGGACTGGCTTAAAGGGGCGAAGCAAGAATGCTTTTCATCTTCCCCGTTATCTGTAGAGGACAGTGTAGGGATAAGGTGGTATTGAGCAATTAAAGCTCTGATCATGGCAGGAGGGTAACAAGCAATAGCCGAGCCTCAGTTAGAACTTCACCGGCTACAGCATTGCCATCCATTACCCTCCAAGGGTATTGGATTGAATGTTCAACTAGTCCACAATCGTGATATGCGGTGATTTTCTCTTTCTTTTTTTATGATTTACTTAAGTGTATAATTGTAAGGTGTTCATATATATTCTTAAATATTTTTAGAACATTTTGTTATTTTTAGAATATCTTCAGTTTTTCTAATGAAGAATACAAATAGTATATATATATATATATATATGTATATATATATATATATATATCCATATGTATCCATATCCATATATATATATATATATATATATATATATATAGTTTAAGCAAACTTAGTAAAAATATTATCATATCTGTTTTTAATATTGTTTTCGTACTTACTACTCGAATAATGATATAAAACGTTTCCAGTTTTTTTTTTATTCAACTAATCAAAGAAAGTTACAAACTTCATCAATTATACCACTTAATACAAACTCGAGGGGGTGCGCAACTAGAAAGGAATTCCCTAAAAAAGTAACTCTTGGAGAGAATTATCATCAGTGACAGCAACCGTTGAAGTTGGTCGGTACAATGAAATAGCACTGATAAGCTTAGAACGATAGTACGAAAAACGCAACAAACTACTCCACAATTGAATTCCAAAGTGTTCCTTAATTAGAATCCGAATTGGGTGCCGGAAGTGGCTATTACGAGCTTTTAAACTCTTTTTTTAATCTATTATTTGGTTAATTAACAACGTTACTTGAAATTTTGGCTTGGTCCTTAGTAGTTAGGTATGTAAAGTACGCCCGCTTTTAATAAAGTCTTATCTTGCCTTTAGTTAATTAAGAAGTCAAGTGGCCAGGATAGTGTTTTTATTTTTATTTTATGTTATTTTTTCGTGCGAGTGTGTTAGAGTGACTTGTTACCATGGTTACAGTTGAGAGTGTTTTGCAAACAACTTGCGAATTAGCCTTTTCTCTAGCAGTTTCAATAATAATAATAGATATGACGTACGTATTACCTGCATATGGCATTCTGATATTTGTAGTAATATTTAATATCAAATATTTATATATTAATTTAAATAATCTGTCATCTCATCTTGAGGTGTCGAGGGTTTATTAATCATCGGACCTCAAACCGTTCACAGAATAAGGTGGTCAGCCCTATGCCCCTGTGTAACCTATGTCCTGTAGCGTTGAGTTCTCAAGGCCGGTTTGCCTGCTTTGCGGGATGAAAAACCCCAGGATAAACTGTGGGAAAAAACCCTACTGTCCACGCCCAAGACTGGCTAACGTGGTTATGACTGAGGAAGATCCTTCAGCTCCTCACGTGGTCGACGGGAATCGAGCCTAGGACACTCCTTCCTCAGGCATATGGTTGCAAAGCGCGCAGCCACTAGGCTAACAGCGTGGACCTAATTAAATAATAATAATAATAATAATAATAATAATAATAATAATAATTATTATTATTATTATTATTATTATTATTATTATTATTATTATTAGCAGTAGTAGTAGTAAAGTTTATGTACTCTAATATCATCTTCAGACACCTTTACTATAAGCCAAATATTGTTTTTCCAAAGCCTGTTAATACAATAAATGCATAAAACCTTAATACTGTTAGAATTATATATCTCTACAAAACATGAATGCACTGGGCATTCTGTACTGTGTTTTAAGAAAAACGTAATATACTATTATTTTATTATGTCTATGTAATTATTCTGCGAAAATTAAACTATTGTCATTATAATAAAATAATAATTATAATTATAATAAACGTTTTAATTTGAATTTGTATGAAATCCACACTATGCGAACAAAAAAAAAATACATCTCGTTAGAAAAGATCGGGATAAGAAATCTGGTAAAATAATTTATTATAACAGTTTTATTCTTCACCAGTGTCAAATCGTTTTCCACGCAAATATGACAGTACGATATTAATTAATTATTTCATAATGAGCTAGTTGTCCACTAATGTCTTTATGAAATTGCAATTCTTGGAATTAGAAATATGGCGGTGGGCAGTTAACAGATAATGAGAATGGTAAAGTTTTGATTTTATGGAATTTCATTTAAGGGATTTTTCCCTTTATAAATTAGCAGATTGCATATTGTAAATCGAAGATAACTGCACACAAAATATTTTTGAATTCTCTTGTCGGTAATTGGGAAAAATGAGTTTCTTCAACTAAGTTAGTGCATCATAATTTTTCCCCTATAGAAAATTTAAAAGAAAATGCAGTTGATTTTTTTTTAAATATATCGAATCCATCCACAAAACGTGCAAGAATCTAAAACATATCAGTGCGTGTAGAAAGTTATTGAAAGAATCTGTTGACATTTTACTGTGAAAGGATATCGGGTAGCCACTGCTCGTGTTTTGACAAGCCCGTCGGAGAGAGAGAAAGAATAATGAATGACGAAACCTGTAGAAGAAAAGATATAATGTTGAAACAGTGTGTCTAGGGATAGTAGTTGAAATGAGTCAGGGAGGGAAGAATCATCTATCAGTCCACTACGGTGAGTTCAGGATTTGTAGTTGGATCGGTGAAAAGTATCATCTTCAGCGGAAGAGAGTGCCCAGTTATTTTAGAAAAACGGGGAAACTAATGTGATGCGTTTATGCTAGGAGAGGTTGCAAGTAAAGGTCAGTCAAAGAAGTGAGATATGATGTTGTCTGAAGAACTGCGTATAAAAGGAAGATTGAGTGTTTAGCAGCAATGTAAGTGATCAGAATTCCTCGTTCCATTGAAGGATAGTATCGAGTTCAGTTTTTAAGGCACTTGTTTTAGATTTGAAGTTTAGAATATTTGCACATTGCATAGTTTATGGAACGAGTGCGAGGAATGTAGTGTACTATAGTCGGGAAAGCTGTAGACAGGATTATGTTTGATCGAGAGTAGATCATTTATATGTATGAGGAAGAGAATGAGTAATATAATAGAGTCCTGAGTGCATTGGTTAAAAATCTCGAAGAGGGGTAACCATCCATCGTAATAAGTAATGAACGACCTGAGAGAAAGATGGATACTCAATCACAGAGGATGGAAGGTAGCCCAAAGCATGACAATTTATCCAGCAGGCTTTGATGGCAGAAGCGATCAAAAGCTCTGGAAAAATCAAGAGCGATAATGCGTGCCTCTCTTAACTTTACGTGTCCAGTGCTGAGTGTTGTAGTTAAAAGGTCAGCTATGTGTATATAGAGTGGAGGAATCAATACTGGTGGTTGCTGATTAACTGGTGGGCCTCCGGGTAGCAGTAGTTCAATACTGATGACATTCTTCATTATTTTTTAGTGGGCTTAGGTGATAGTTATTGGTTGTTAGTTGGAGAGCAGACTTTTATCTCCTTTTTAAACATAGGTCGGATATATATGCTTGTTTCTATGCGAGAAAATTGCAGAGACCATAAAGGACTTATGTAAATTCTGAAGTACAACGTTTCAGGAGAAATGGACAAATATCATTCCTACAGAAGACTTTTTCTATCTAGTTCATTTAGTATAATTTTGATGTCTTTTCGACGTAAGACCACAGGAAGCTATGGTGTTCTCTTTACTGTATTGTAGGAGGCGAATCGCCTTGGAATAGAAGATTAACTCCAGATGGTCTTTAGGTGATTTATCTTTTGCTGCTGTGATAGTAGTGGCATTTGAATGAAAGAGAGAGAGGGGAAGGGAGTTAGAGAGCAGATGAACAAAAGTTGAGTCCGTTTGTCTTTGCAAAGGCTGAGGACACACGTTTTCTGCTACCGGCCTTTATGAGGTATGATTTGGATTTTCTGTTGGTTGTTTTGCATTTATTAAGTGTAAGTTGAATACGAAGCTGAGATTCTTGTGACAAGTCACATTGCAGTATCTTGATTTTGTTTTTTTTTTATTCAACCGCTTTGGTGCACATTTTGTTAAGCCATGGGTTGGAAAGCGGGAAAGAATTTTGGATGAATGAAGGAAGGAAGGCTTTCATGCCCGTGAGGATGATTTCTGTGAATAACGTAGAGTAGATGTTTTGGATTAGGAATGGAAGCAGTAGTATGACCACGTAAATTACAAGTAGAAGTTCCACAGATCGTTCCTCTTGGAACCTTTTTAGTACCAAAGGTTGGAAGCTGGAGGAGAATTGGTTAAAAAGACAGATAGCATTACAGATATGGAAGAAATAAAAGACATATTTTAACATGATTCCGAATAACTTAAATGAGTCGTTCTTCATAATGTTTTACGCTGACGTAGACCACACCATGCAAGCTTTTGAAATCAGATCGGAATAGGGTAGTTAATCCTTATGCCCGTAGTCTCTTATGTCTGCATATTGCATGTGTTCCGACGGTTTGCTTGTTTCGCGGAAAGAAAAGCCCGAGTTTCAGGAAGTAAAAAAACTCTGCCAACTCCGCATGAGACCGGCTAACTCATCTTCACCTCAAAAGTTCTGATAAAGGTTCTCCACGTAGAGTGGTTTCCAACCCAAGTTTCTCTAAGTAATGGATAGCATTGAATCTAATTGAGCTAAGGAAGCTAAATATGTGAATAGGCAACACTACTTTCGGTTCCGGGAATTAATTAAAATTTCTGCCCCGCAGTGGTTATTTCATAATTCAAGAACGTTCCGTTTTAGCTAATATCGCAACAACTCCGGAGCATTTTTAAATAGAAAAGTAAACATTATACAAATCACTTTTAAAATTTCGTGGTCCCATTATATCAAGTGAATAATTTTTTAATATTTGCAACTTTTTTTTTAAATTTCAAATGAGTACTTTTTTCATTACTGTCATATACCGTTATGTAAACACAGTCGATCGAAATAGTCGCCAAACCATCACTCCGTTTTTTTTTTTGAATTACTTTACAGGATTATAATTCGTTCTCTTTTGTAATTCTAGTTCTTCCATCGCAGCCACTCCTGTAATCATCCCTTCTAGAAAACTTTTAAAAACTTCGTCAATCCCCTTATAACAAGACCGATTAATAACACGCCGGGATAGAAAAGAGAAAATCCCCAACTCACCTCATCTCCCAACTCCATCGAGTGTCTCACAATCCAAACTCTCTACGTTCGTTGGCAGTCAATTATTGGCTATTGATTACCTTCCCACACACATACACACATAAAGGCTTAAGCGTGTGTGTGTGTTTCCAAGTAGCAACAATATTCCCTGCATCCCAGGGAATTATGATACCGTAAGTTCAACACTATCCCCCTTTCATTTTCAACCCACTGAAAAAAACAATGGAGGGATAAGACAGAGGGAGTAGGTGGTTTCACATCACTGATCTTCAGTAATTTCTCGTTTGTCTTCTATGCTTTAACGTCATTTAAAAGCAATATAGGAAAAGAGAAAAGTGATGGATAGCATTCCTTAGCCGATATGGTGTAATCAATCAATCATCTCCTAGATACCTGTTTCACCCATGAACAATGACTAGCACCTCATGGAAGTTAAGGGGGAAATTCTTCGCAAGTCGAAGGGCTTGAAAATTTAATTAGATTTAGCCACAAGAAAAAGGAAAAGATGGCAAGTGAAGGGCCTCTGTTGTGTTTTCGAGTGAGAGATTAACCGTACATAATAGAGAATGTCTGGCATAAGTTCACAAAGAAACAATCTTTAATGCAGTGTAGTATATGCGAAGAGACACCTACTTGAAAAACTGTGTCGCTCTTAATTATCTCGCATTACAGTTGATTTTTTCCCTTGAGATATATATTTACTTTGTGTCGGATAAAATAACTAATATCACTTATAATATCACTTATAGTTTCGAACTTCATTTTAAAAGAGATTATAAAAGAAACTAGTTGGTGTTTTCTTTAAAGATCTGCTATTATTATCTTTATGTTTACTTTTACTTCAAAAATATTTAAATGTGATATAAAATAAAGCGTAAATTTAATGTATTGATACTTTAATAATATAAAAAAGGAGTAAAACTGTTTTATAAACTAAATTAAAATTCTTGGTTATTTATAGTTTTGACTACGGTCTGGGCATCTGTTAGCTTGGTTGACCGAGTACATAGGATAAGCATTTTCGCTCAACTAAACTGTGGATTCGAATCCACTGTGCATATGAATGTTATTACTTGGAGGATTGTAAAGTAGCTTGAAAATAATTAGTTTAGTATAGTAGGGTTTCTGGATTATCTGTCCCTTAGCCGCAACCCCCCTGTGGGTATTAAGGTGCGTTTGAAATCCGCCATGGATAAGTTCATATGAGAGGAAAAATCATTTCTTTGGCTTTCCTTCAGAAGATCTACTTTAGTAGGTGAGTATCTGGCATAAAAAGGTAACATGGGAAATCCCGAAGTTAGCAATGGAAAATTAGTGTTGCAATACTTTGCAACTATAAACGTTTGTGTTACTATGTCCAGCAAATGTTGAGATGTTTTCAAAGAAAGAGACGATGGTATTTTACGGCACTTGCGGTCTGTGGTTCATATTTTGCAACCATGTGGCAGAGTTTGGTACACTCATAGCAGCTCTATAAACCTAAGAGTTGAAACATGGGATGCTCCAGTAATCATAGATACTGGAACATCCCATGATATATTCAGTGAAAGATACTTTCACTGAATATATCAATGCATTTACAGAATCAATTAGCTTGTTATAACTCTGCAACTAAAACTAGCTGCTCAGTTTCAATGTGCTGAATGAGCAATTGTTATCAACAAGCATTAAAACTGCAAATATATATTTTAAAAAAATATTAAAATATAGAGCTTAAAGGATTCGTTTTGGCAGTTAAATTATTGATATAAAAGATGTTTTGCATCCATTATTATTCTTATTGCGAAATCCAAACATTTCCTGAGATCTTATGAAAATATAATCAGAATATATGTCTGTATATAACTACCCATATGTTATGCTATGAATGGATGGATACCGGCTTTTTTCCTTCATAAGGTTTCTGCTTAATCTCTGATGAGGAAAGGCAGTTCTCATCAGAGAACTGTCAAGATCCATCCATCTATTCATTGGACATCATCATCAGTTGCTCGGTGATGCGCCACATCAGTCCTCGACAAGTGGTCCTGTTGTATGTTATTTTGGAGTCTTTAGCTCTGAAGATCAGTAACTCCAGACACACCATCCATCCATCTCACTAACGGTCTACCCCTTCCTCTTATTCCAGGAAATTTACCTTCTATTACTGTTCTGAGAAGTTCCTCTTCCATCCTTTCAATGTGTTTCAACTTTCTTCTGTCAATATCCTTGATTGATTGATAGTATTTAGCTTTATGGCTATCTGGGAGTAGCTATATATGCCACCAGCTACGGAAATGACTATGAGCAAAGTGGGAAACCACCTTGCTCATATTGTCTGCCTTGCCGTACTATATCCTATGACTGTAGCCTGTGTGTTCACGGGGGCCGGTTTGCCTGCTTGTGGATGAAAAACCCCAGATAAACTGTTGGAAAAAACTCTGATGTCCACGCCCAAGACTGGCTAACTTGGCTATGGCTGAGAAAAATCCTTAAGCTCCTCAAGTCCTCCACGGGAATCGAACCTAGGATATCCCTTTCCCAGGAATATGGTTGCGAAGCGCATAATCACTAGGCTAACCGCTCGGACTTCAACATCCTTAAGGAGCTCTTAAAGCTCTACCGATCCTTTCTAGCACCAATGTTTGTCTACCTTTCAGTATATAATATCCTCAACAGCCTTCTGTAATATCACATCCTAAAAGCAGCTTTCCTTTTCCTATAAGATTTCTTTAGGTTCCGAGTCTCACACCCATAAGTCGCTGGTGGAAAAACAGCTGCATCCACACCTCAATTTTGTTCCTTTGGAGATAGATCCATCATTCCAGATTTTAGACTAATCTCTGACTATTGTTTTAGTCATTCCTAATCTTCTGAACAGCAATTCTTCACATTAATAATGGATCCCAGGTACTCAAACTTGCTGACTTCCTCAATTCTTTCTCCATTAAGGTGCACTGATTTCTCAGGAGCTTCCCTGTTTGTATTTCCTTTGAGATTCACAATCTTTGTCCTGCTGGATTGAGCCGAAGCCCTCTGTTCTTATTGATCTCATTAACCTTGTCGAAGAGTACTGATAATACAGTGCTCTGTGTCACACATGATGTCCTCAGCATAGATACTGAACAGGTGAGGAGAAAGTAGGCATCCTTGACTAACTCCCTTTTCAACCTTAAGCCAATCATTTAATCCAACACCTGTTCTAACCGTGGCTTCTTGTTAACTATACAAGTTAGCTATCAATCGGATAACGTCAGGATATTGAATCCAAAACACGGTAATAAAAGGCAAATATATGGGTTCGAGGACTAAATTCATGTATTCTATGTAGTGCAAACAAAGACATTTCGGGTTCCGAAGGTTATATTCTTATAAGCTATAAGAAAAACTGAATCTATATATCATATATAATAATAGCTTTTTTGTATCACTATTAGTCCTTTATATAAGAAAAACTGAATCTATATATAATATATAATAATGGCTTTTTTGTATCACTATTAGTCCTTTATATCAATATAATTTAATAACTTTTAAATACATCCTTTACATCACCACATTATTATGCTTAATCTGTGCATAACAAATAACAAATTAGAGCTAACATAGTCCTTATAATGACTGGCTTAAAGGGGCGAAGCAAGAATGCCTTTCATCTTCCCCGTTATCTATATCTGTCGAGGACAGTGTAGGGATAAGGTGTTATTGAGCTATTAAATTAAAGCTCTGATCATGGCAGGAGGGTAACAGCAATAGCCGAGCCTTAGTTAGAACTTCATTAGCTACAGCATTGCCGTCCATTACCCTCCAAGGGTATTGGATTGAATGAATCAATCACCGCATCACACGGTCGATTGATTCATCTAGAGCTAACTTATCCTTATAAGGACTGGCTTAAAGGGGCGAAGCATGAATGCTTTTCATATTCCCCGTTATCTATATCTGTCGAGGACAGTGTAGGGATAAGGTGTTATTGAGCTATTAAATTAAAGCTCTGATCATGGCAGGAGGGTAACAGCAATAGCCGAGCCTTAGTTAGAACTTCATTAGCTACAGCATTGCCGTCCATTACCCTCCAAGGGTATTGGATTGAATGAATCAATCACCGCATCACACGGTCGATTGATTCATCTAGAGCTAACTTATCCTTATAAGGACTGGCTTAAAGGGGCGAAGCATGAATGCTTTTCATATTCCCCGTTATCTGTAGAGGACTGTATAGGGATAAGGTGTTATTGAGCTATTAAAGCTCTGATCATAGCAGGAGGGTAACAGCAATAGCCGAGCCTCAGTTAGAACTTCATTGGCTATAGCATTGCCATACATTACCCTCCAAGGCTATCGATGTACCTGCTCTCATCTTTTCATCTAGAGCTAACAGTTCTTAAAAGAACTGGGTGATGGACTGAGTCCTTGACTCTTTATCCCGTCATCTGAATGAAGAAAATCTGTGTGGAGGGAGTGTTATTGAGCTCAAAAGCTCTAGTCATGGCTGGGTAACGGCAATAGCCGTGCCTCAGTTAAAACTTCATTGGCTACAGCATTGCCATTTGTTAACCATTTGCTAATTTGAATTCCAATTAACAAATGCCATTTGTTAATTGGAAGTCCTAAAAAGGACTTTTGGGTCTCACTTTCTAGAGCTAAAAATTCAAGCTTGCAAATTTTAAGTAAAATCGATGTTTAAAAATAAAAGGTGTTTTTAATTTATATATTAATTTTTTCAATTAATATAAATTATACGCAGAAAAAATCTTTAAACAATATCATATATATTTAATCCATTTAGAATTATTCACTAAAATTAATATTTTCTCAAACTTAATGTGTTTAGGGAGTGAGATTGTATCTGGGTGAGGATGACTTTTTATTGCTCAGTGGGCTACCAACAAACAACAGTACTCTCTAGCGCAGAACTGCCCTCTCGAACTACGATAATCATTGGCAGATCTATAGATTTACAATCTTTCGTAGATAGAGGTGTCATAAAATAATATAATAAAAAGATTAATTAATAATAAAAAAACTATCTGCTCAGTGAATAGCCTATCCGGTCACTGCATCAAATTACAGAATATTAACGTATAATCATTATTCTACTTTTTCGGATCTATGTCTAACATCCGAAAGCATAAATAATGTCTCGCACAATTTATCAGTGTTACTCTACCCCACCCACAGACGATCCCTTAATTGTATTTATCCGATATTAAATTACGATGAAACACATCTCATGTTGATCTTACTTGGAAAGAATATCTGTAATTTATCATTAAGATTAATCAAACTAAATATTGTCGATCAGTTTTTGTTGATAACTTCTACGCTACCAAATCTATTCTCTGCGTGATCTATTTATCATTCAGCAATGCTTGATTCATTCCTCATCTTGGAGTCGTCTAAAAATACAAGACTTAACACCCTAAATTTATCATTCTTAGCGACATTTTTCTTCTTTGGGAGAAAGACGCTGTTTTTTTACGGGGAAGGGTCATGACAAAGAAACGAAGCCTTTACTGAATCCGCCAAACATCCCCCCCGGTCCCTTTCCACCCCCTAAAGAAAAACAAAGATTAGGTACTTCCATATGTATATCTATCCGAATTCGATCCATCATTCCCGTCTTGTTTTGCCATGATTTTTCGTTACTAACAGCATTAGTTCGCAACATGGATAACGCATAATTCGCCAGCCTCGAAATATTACAAGCGACTGTCTACCGATAGAAATATTACAAATCGATGGTTGTCCCTAAATGGAAAGATTATTTTTTATTTTTCATATTTCCTCCTCCCCCTTTTTTTTTCTGCTTCCATTCCCGTTTGCACTAAAGCTTTATCAGACAGTGTCGAAACAATGCGTTGATCGATTTGTTTGAAATAATTCAGGTATTCGTTGTATGTGTGTGCAGCGGATGGCTGTCATTTTGGGCCCAGATAAATTATGTTATTCTTTATTATTTTTGACGCTATTGATAACAAATTTTTTTTAGAATTTCGTTATTATTATTATTAGTAGTAGTAGTGTGTTGATGAGTTAAGGGTATTTGGAAGATGTTGGCTGAATGCTTTGAGAAAATATTTCTAAAAAAAATTGGGGAAAAAATAAAATACAGGATAGAAGGAAATAAATAAAAGAAATATTGAAAGCGAAGCTTGGGGATATTTGTTGTCCACAGATTATCCAAGCAAGAGCTTTAAAAAAATCAAACAAAATTCTCAAGTTCAAAAGAAAGGTAGATTAAATCGTTTTATTATTGGAAAATGTTTGTCGCGAGAGTCTGTGACAAGCAATGCATGGAATTACAATAAATAGTGTGCCTGAATTATTACACTTGCAAGAATTGTCTGCTAGGAAACAGTCATGAAAGTGAAAGATTATAGAACAGGAGTCTTCATATGCCATGCAGTCTGTGACAGAGAGTCGTAGCGTGCAATAGGACATTCTCTTCCCATATTGTGCTAGACTAGTGTTCCAGGTGTGGGAGTTATCGAAAACAGCTTAGTAGTCAACGTCAATAGAGTTTAGGCCCACTGAGTGACAGAGAGAGAGAGAGAGAGAGAGAATCGATTGTTGGATAAACTACGAGATACTTACAAAGGAAAAAACAAAGGAAGTTAGACAAATAAAGAATAAAAAAGTCGATAACAATTTAGATAGACAGATGGACAGATAAAAGTACGCATAAACAAAAATACAGCTAAATCACAATAAAATACAAAATGACAGAGTGAAAAGATAGTGTGATAAAGTCAAATGGCAAAAAAAGATATAAAAAATAAATATAAACATAGGATATATTGAAAAATGGCACGAAGTGTATGGCAGCGTGATATCAGAGGGTGACAGATATGGGAATATATAAAGGAAAAAAAATATACATATAAGTCAGAAAGAGTGATGTGGTGAAGAAGAGGATAGGTAATAGTCGGTTTGAGAGATGGTTAAAAAGAGAGTAGCAGAAACATTCTTATTAGTATTTTTAAGTGACTCTCGCCCAAAGGGAAGTAAATCTAAAGTACTAATATTAGTACCATGAGTCGACAGCAGTTGCAAGTCTGGGAAAGAGGGAGATCCGTGCTTTTCTGGACGAAGATCCCGCCATAGCAAGTCGATAAACTCACCTTCGGGTAAAGAGTCTTTTGAAAGATTTTTCACTATATTACGATAAATAGCGATTGGTACCACTTTTGAGTATAACACAGTACTGTCCAGTGACTAATTTCTTATTGCTACGAGATGTGTCCTAATACTCGTGGTAGTATACTGTATTTGTAAACACATAAAAATGCAGTAAACATAATGAGAATTGATCAACGGACAACGACATCCATGAAGGCCTTAGCAACAGCACAAAGGTGTTTTTATTTAATTTTAGAGAATAAAGCATATTCGGTCTTCCTCGATGTTAAATAAACCTTCCGTCTGGTTCTCCATCTTCATCCCAGGGTTCCTTTTCCCATGTGGTGAATACCGAGTAAGGTTTGGGTTTTCAACTTCCTACAGAAGCTTCCACTATGTTCCCTGCTGAGGAGTGATTGATGTCTCATATTCACCGCTTGTTCTGTCCGACAGACACACGTTATAAATGATGGTGTGCCGAAGCGGCCAGTAATCCTCTTGAATATGTGCGTAATTGCATAGGAGAAGCGCTTTCCAGGATATATCTTAGATTATGTTTCTGTGTAGAGACTGAGTCTCTCTCTCTCTCTCTCTCTCTCTCTCTCTCTCACGTGTGTGTTTCTGCGCCGATGAAGGGGGTACTTTGTAGACGAGATCAGATCTATAGATTGAATCTCTAGGGTTACAACTCGGAATTAACAGGATTTTGTGCCACCACAATTTTCGTGAGTGATCTGGCGAATTCTATTGTGTGAAGATGAAAATTTACTGGTTTATGCTGGAAAATGAAAGTGGTTGATACAATACTGGCAGGAACCTTCATTTCTTTTCATCTACTAAGATTCTGATTAATGTACACTATAATAGCCACTAGTAATCAAAATGGTAGAACTATATTTATACGTAACTTGATTAGCGCCTAGTAATTTCCTTGTCATAATCACAAACCTCGGACTGATTAGAATTTGTGATTTTATTTATTTTTTTTATATGCCCCCCCCCCACCCACGGAAGGATTTTCTGTAAACCTAAACTACAATAGTACCATGGATGAGTTCTCCAGAAGCCATTTCAGGCCTCCAAGAAGCAGGGCGGTGGTTTCACACCGACAATGAATTTCATCTCCCAACTAAAGACAAACACCTATGCACACAGTTGGTTTCGAACCCGCAATCTATTGTTTGGAGAGCAGATACTTTAACCACTCGGCCACCCAGTACTGCGATTATCAGCCATATTGCTAAAACCAACGATATCATTCGTTCGTATTCCCGAGGTAGATTTGATTGTTCTTCCGTAAGAAAATGTCACAAATCGGATTTTTTTTTGAAGGGTTATCGACATCCTAACGAACTCACCGGCTCGTGAAAAGGTATCTACAATGACTCCTGTTAGTTGGCAGTGCTTTTCCGTTGTTATAATTTGTTTCTTCTAATGAATATATGGTAAAGAAGCGAATGATGTTACGTAAGATCATCTTTAGTTTCCTGACTTTTTATTCTTTGCAATGGATGACACCTAGATCATCCATGTAGTAGAGGATTTTCATCATTCTTGCGATATTTTCACCTTGCTTATTAGAAATCTCAATTGGGCAAATTATGTTTGTACTCCGTTGCATGAAGAAAGGCAAAGCTAGGAACAATCCCAGTTCCATGACTTCGTTTATCTCCTTTTGCTTTGTTGCTTTTCTTACTCTCTTTTTTTTTTGCAGGGATGCATGAAAAGGATTCAGATGTATTATGATTAGAAGAGAGGAAATGGAACAGTAGTAAAATGTGCAGCCAGTGAAGTGATGATTACACAGCAGGTTCCGGAATTATAAGCGGAAAATAGTCTTTATGACAACAGCTTAGGTTATAAAAATCATTTAAAGATTTCAATTAGCACACGTGTATGTAGTCAAGAATTAGAAAAATATGGGCACTCAAAACACATATGATTTAAGCCTATTTTATCATTTTAAGGCTTGTTATTATTGAAGCTAAATATAGGCTCCAGTAATGGCAACAGATTTTAGTGATTCAGCTTGGGAAGGGAACTAACTCAACTTGAAAAGTCTTCGAGCTTAATTTCGTTCCTCAGAGATGCGTGAAGCATTTTGTATCGGAAGTTTGTCTGTGATATGTATGATATATCGAGAATTGCATCATGTAGTTATTTAATTAAAGTGAAAAGAATGATGGGTACATAAAAATCACTCAAACTCTTAATTTGATTCATGAGTTAGATCTAAAATAGATTTCGAAACATACAAAATCAATGTGAGCATCAATAACCACAAAATATTTTAGATACGTTTTCGCAATGAATGAATATGTCACATGAAAAATACCTTTAATAACTTTTTTTCCCTTCTTTCAATTCCCCTAAAGCGATCAACTTTTAATTTTTAGGAAACGCCATTCAAATTGAGTTAATCAAGACCAAAGCAACCTGAAGGTATGAAGCCAGTATACTGTGTCTGTTAACGTTGTGTGTGCACGCCTTCTGGTCAGTTTGCTCTTCGGTAAAAAAAAAAAAAATGCTTTGGATTCCGGGATTAAAAAAATCTACTATCATCCTATGAGACTAACGTACTCGCCTTCATTTGCAAAGCCCTTATAAAGATTCTTCGCTTATATATATATATATATATATATATATATATATATATATATATATATGCATAGAAATTTGAATATTATCAAATTGAATTCTCTCTTATCTCTTTTTTACGGTAGGGGACCTAAGGACTGTTGCACATATTGCCAAAGAAAATTGTCCTTACAACTCAGCCATCGTCCAGACTCTATAGTACAAATAAGAAATCCCCATTCTAATTACTAGGCTTGAATTGACTTGAAAATATGGTATGGTTTCAAGTCAGTTTTCATTATTGGCACATTAGTTCACCCACAGGACCAATATGCTATCAGTTTACATCTTTTGTGAGCAAGATTCATATTAAAAAACAAAAGACTGTTCTTGTATATGTGCCACGTACAAGTGCACACCAATGCAGGGATGTTGGAATAACCGATTAGATACATAAATTGGGCTCATGATCGAAGCAATGAATCATGGGGTTACCCCTGTTCCTCCACCGTCCCTTAAGACTGGTTGAGCCCTCCTAATGAGGGATTAAGTATGGATTTTATGAGTGTAGATCCGCGTGCGTTCACGGGCCGGTTTGCCTGTTCTGAGAAACGAGAAACCCGAGTTTCCGGGTGGAAAAACCCTCCACTTCCGTATGAGAGCGTACGGTGAGTTAGCCGTATGAGACTGGCTAACACACCTTTAGTCGAAAGAGACCAGATAGGTTCGATTCGATTCCCGTCACTGACGGGAATCGAACCCAAGTTTTCGTCTATACCGACTGAGCTACGTCTCTATAGCATGATGTTGATAGCATAGAGATGGTTTTCAAGAATGTTATTAAAAAGTCGTATTTTTGGTGTTGTTTTGGCATCAACCTAATGTTATACCGTAGCACACTTGATAACTGTAAAATTTCTCTCTATCATACATCCAATGTTCAAGGACATATTTTGAATGATTATGTAATTTAGATAGAATTCGAATAATAGTCATTGACCCATTGGACGCGGGAAAGTTTTGTCCAAACTTGGACAAAGCATTTTCATATCTATTTAAGCTTCTAATTAGGTTCCACCGAGCTTACAACCTGACATTGCATCCACATTTATCTCTACATGAGGAGAAATAATTTAAACTCATTTCAGCATTCGAATGGGTGATTAGCGAATATCGATCGACTAACAGAGTGAACGAATGATTAAAAGAACCAAAAGAGAACAAAAGGAACACGGTTAATAATAGTCACAGTTATTAGTGACCAATAAGAATACGTTTAGGAAGTGAGGTATTTCCAATTTACTCCGTTTATGAATATGCGTTTTCATCAATAAGTGTTTACTCTAAACGGCTTATCTCCATGCACCACTTTCCGACAGGTCGCGTCTAATTCAGTCTGATTGTGTGACATTCTGAACTCCGATTATCCCACTTCGTGTAACCTTCCACGGCTGGACGAACTCCAATAGCATCTCGCTTCCTTCCTTTACAACAAGCCGTTCCTCAATGCCACTAACGACATGCTTATTAAATTGTCTTATTGCATAAATTTCATCCTCCTTAGCGTCTTCTGTGGTGACGTCATCAGCTTGCAACCTGGATTGCTCGATAGTGTTGCAGCTCCAAGCTTAGAGGAATTCCGAAGGATTTTAATGAATGCAAGTGATTAGAATCAGTTGATGGCTGTAATAATAGAACTCAAGCAGAAGTTCCAAATTTGGGTCACGTATGCACAAACACAATCCCAGTTATGAGATAATGTAATCTGAGCCGTTACAGGAATCCCTAGATTATTATCATCGATGATGGAAAAGGTGCTCTAAATATAATAATCCTAAAGTGAAAATCGTTAAAAGTAACTGTAATCAAAAATAAAGCTAATTCTTGATACGTCGATAAAGCCTTAATTTTTTTTACTCAATAGGTGGCAGTAGTGTAGCCTGTAAATGGAGGCTGACAGTAGCTTAGAAGAAAGTGATATTTTGTATAATCCAATATAACAGCGCCATTTTTGTTGTTACAGTGCTGACACCTGCTGATAAAAAGTATTAAAGTAATTCTACATATGAATCATTTCTAATCACCAGGCGTATTTCTTTTAACCTGCTTTGCTTTGAGGATAAAATGCTAATAAGTGATAAAATACAAAGATTCTCAAAAAACTGAACATTTTATAATAGTATTGTTGAATGGAAATTATCCTTTTTTATCATAAATGCAATCTAAAGCCATTTTGGACTTAAATGCTGTAGACAAATATAATATTATTTTGTCTAATATGGAATAGCAAAGAATGTCTCGATCATAACCAAAAACTGAAATCTCACGATAAATTTGAATTGAGATTCTACATACCACCAAAATTAGAATGGATGAACAAATTTCCATAACGATCTTAAAAACCGAACCTTAATCTGTCCTGTCCTGCCAAAGTCGAGAAATGAGTGCAGACAGATTGGAAAATAAGTGATACACATTTTTAAAAAACGCATTCAAATGGACATGAAATATTTCATGTATTTGATATACTTTTACGAAAGCAAAAATGGACTATCTTTGACTTTCATTTGGATTTAATGGTATATTATGGATAAAATTATTTTTCAAAATTTGTGTAACACATGCTACTTATAAAGAAAAATAACATGTCTTCATTAGTTATTAAATCCAATGTTTAAACCAGTGGGTCGTCCATCCTTTTCTAACACATGGAACCTTTGTGACCGTCTCAAATATTTTACTGCATCCCCGTTTTCTCCCTAATATACCATTAGGGAGAAAAAGAACTTGCACTCTTTCAGACATTATTGTCTGAAAGAGTGCAAGTTCTTTGGTCTATTTTCTTGAGGATAAAACATTCGAGTTTCCGAGTATACCAATTATTTTGCATGCCAGAGTACAACGCCATTTCCGTAGTCCCTAGATTAGTTGGAAACAGGTCGATGATGACAGTATCCTTGCATGTGGAATTGTTCTCATGATCGTCACTGAGTCCTCCCATCTCCACTGAACACACCTTGACTGCCAACTGTTAACTGCGAATTGTTTTGAAAAAGATATTGTCTTACGTATTGGCAATCAGGCCCGACGAATCTGAACTCTTTCAGCATGACCACGCCCCATTCTCCCAAGGCGGGTGGAAGTGGTTATCTCGGAATATATATACCATCGACCATTCAATTCTCATTCCTCAAAGATGTGTTGATTCCCATAATTAGGAGATTAATCAAGTCTCAGCTTGCCAGAATTTAAATTTTGCTTTAGCGTCTCTAGCATGCTGAATGATTTTCTTAAAACTGGGTTGGCACATTTGCTGGAAAACCAGGACATGAATAGTGGTCGGAAATTTTGAGTGGAATATGGGATGAAGGTTTTAATTTCTGTGGTCTGAGGAAGTGTGTAGATCAGGAGAACAGAAGTAATATTCGGACCATGGAAAAGAGAAGAAGAAGTCAAGTAGATTATCCTATTCGCACCCTTATAATGCCAAAGGATATGAGACTGAAAATTGTTGCATAAAGGTTGTTCTATGGTAAAGGAAACTTGGATGAGGATGTAGTCTGAGCTATCAAGAGGAGAGCCGACATCCGCAGTATGTATTTAGAAGATGAACTTTTAAGATGAGGTCATAGACATTGAGAAGATGATGAGGGTTATCTGCTATTCTGTTGCGTAGGTGGACTATCTGTGTTAGGTTATTAATAATGGTAGACACCTCAGTTCCCCTGTTGGATCAGTATAACTGAAGAAGGGAAGCCAGTTTTAGTTCTAGATGCTGCAGCTCCTAAAGGTCTCAGTAATTAGAATTTCTTTATTGTTTCTTATTTTAAGGAACATAAGGTAACGAAAGCAAATCGAAGGGGGGGAGGGAGGGAGGGGATGATTCTAGATTGCATTCTCTGATGCGAAATATCATTTGTGATGAATGTAGACGTGCTGCCTTTTTGAAGGAAGGATCTGTGCTGTGTGTTGTTTAAACAGCTGAGATAGACAATGGTTGAGGTTTCCTTAGAAACAATTCTCCTGGTTTGAGGATAACTATAAGTAGCGTACCTCATTTATATGGCCGTTAAAGCCACAGATGTTGCTCTAGTGGATACAGAAACTTTTTTTATAAGAATTATTAATATCAGTGGGGTCGTTTGAGTTTTTTTATGTTTTCTGTTATATAGTAAAACTGCGTTTCATTAAGTTGCCTTCATTATATGGGAACGAATAAATAAATAAATATTAGGAATACGAAATGGGAACGGGATATGTAATGGGAGGTCAGAGACTCGCAAACCTACCGCCCACACAGAGGGAACCTTGTCTTCTGTCTACGCTTGGCCGCGACTGTTTCATCTAATTCATCCCACCATACTCGGACTCCCTCCAGACAAGAGCAGATTAACGTATCGCCATCTGGTGATGGTCACTCATTATCTAAGCCAGCGTTTCTCAAACTTTTCCTACCACAGAACACTTCATAAATCCTGAAATTTTAACGGAACACCTTGATTATTTTGAGATGAACGTTAGGGGTTCGGTGGTATGTAGACAGCCGACCTGCGGAACCCTGAAATGCGGGAGGGCCAGGATCGTAGGGTTCGAACGACATATTTTTGAAGGGTATATTCACACTGTACTTGAGAAGAGAAAGGGACAAGAAGCTGGAGTCCTTTCTCTAGGGACATAAATCTACTACTACTCCGCCTATTGTTGTAATCGGCTTGCAGGCAATTTTTATGACCGGTCATAAACAGCGGTATTCCATTTTCCATGTTGAAAGGTTTCGATGTGTGAAAATTAACGATACACTGGTGTTATTAGGCGTTCTGGGTCTGAGCGTTTCGACATATTCACGAATATTATTCTCCTCAGAATATTTCCACTATAAAATATTTATTCGTGAAAAATGCTTAGAAAACTAAAATGACAAATTCCAGGAGAACTTCTCGTGGAACTCTTATTCACCTTCCGAGGAACACAGTTTGGGAAACCCTGATCTAAGCTGATTTGTATGTTAAGCTGATTTATTTGTATATTAAGCTTTTAAGTGTATTGTACCAGAATGTACAATACACTTAAAAGCTTAATAATGAACCTGTGATGTGTTATTATCTTCCTCTTCTATTTCCCTTCCTTAATTCACAGCTTCAACTGTTCAAACGTAGATCAAAGAGAGAAAGATAAGCTCACAACTTTTAAAACAAGCCACTGATAAATGGAAGGTGAAGAATTATAATCACTGCTAGTTGAAGCAAACATTATAAAAGAAACAAACAAGTCCCTCCCATTTTCCTTTCAATAGACTTCAGGATGTAAAATATGCGAATCTTCCACGCCCGTTCTGTTTCACTTGAACAAGAATTTGCTAAACTGCTGTTCTAGTTATATAAGCGACTCTGAGAGCAAAACAAGCAACGAAAGCTTTCACTTTATCGGGTGTTGACGAGTGAGGCTTTCCTATCTGATTAGAGTATCCCTTTAGAATCTCGTGAGTTGCAGCGGTAGCTGCCGTGCTGCCAATAATAGGAACGGAAAAGAAGAGACAGTGGTAGCAGTAGGATATGGGATCAATTGTGTCCGTCAGTATATACACGACATCTTGAGATAGTCTAAGACGAAGAAAAGAATGAGGGGGAACGATGATATTCCGTAGATGGATAAAAAAGAAGTTTTGACTTTTTCCTGAAAGAAACAGGCGAAGTTTGGAATAAGATAACCAAATGGTCTTGTTTGACAGAAAGCGTGTCTAGATAATTGTCTGAAGAAACGATAAAGTTAGCAATAGATAAATAAAAAGAAAAAAAGTAGATAAATTCATAAATAAACGAAAAGTAAGGAAAAGTACATCACTCAAAATACACGGACCGAGTAAAAGGAGATTAGCAAGGTAAAAACTAAAGTTGAAATTTATGGATAACTTTCATAGGTATTCCTCTCACCACTATTCTCTCCCATTTTTATCTACTCTCTCTCTCTCTCTCTCTCTCTCTCTCATTTCCAATATTTATCAGGAAAAAAAATGAAACATCGGTCTAAAGAAAAACGCGATATGACTGCTCAAATTTTTTTTGGTTATTTTTTAACTTGTAAATTGAATCTCATGCTTTACAAATTCGTAATGCTATCGACGGGAAATCGTACCCTCCGTGTCTGTCCGTACAGGAATGCTGACTTTTTCCGCTTCGTGTACGATCAAAGAAGCTTATCAAATAGTTTTGCTAAAGATGCGATCACGAGT
Source organism: Typopeltis vanoorti (assembly GCF_054136105.1). Classification (NCBI taxonomy): domain Eukaryota; kingdom Metazoa; phylum Arthropoda; class Arachnida; order Uropygi; family Thelyphonidae; genus Typopeltis; species Typopeltis vanoorti. Next base: position 116,243,048 of record NC_143553.1, read on the forward strand.
TTGCCGATGGCGATGAATCCGGAAGAGACCTGGTTCATTTTTTTCTCTCCACTTTCATCAATGTTATGAGAGAGAGAGAGAGAGAGAGAGAGAGAGAGAGAGAGAGAGAGATGCAGGAGAATGGAGAGCAGAAATATGCTGCTGCCGATATCACAACACCCATCAAATGATAGCGCCATTAATATGTGGTTCTGAGGGAAGCTGATAGTAAATGGATTTTTAGAGCCATCCCAATCATAAGACTTCTCGCCCTAGAGGAAGAACTCGTTGATGCTTATAACCTTGACTTTCTAAAGCTTAGCTTTATAGTAAAATATATTTCCTTACCAAAAAAAAATTCCTCGCTGAAATTTATTGTAAAATGCAAATAATTTTTACGAAATTTAATTTAGCTCAATTTACTTTTATTTTTCTGCAGCATCTAATGTGCTCCAACACAAAAGCTCAAATAAAAAACTATATTTTAAAATAATCGCAACTTTTAGTTCATTCAAATCCAAAGCAATAATGAGAAATTCGGATCGAAAAAATTATAAAAAGGAAATAACTTAAAATCTAATAATGGTCGCAGTAATAGGACGCTTATACGATGTTTGGATATAAAGGGATGAAACTCATTTTACTGATTATCTTATACGAAACGAACAAGATTTTTGAAACAGCATGTCAAAACATGTTGAAACGTGTTTTGACATGTTTAGAATTGCTTCAGAAATATTAATTGGAGCAGTTCGATGCCAATAGCCATGGCGAATATTCTTTTATCTCCAAGTAGTCGGAAGACTGATGAACGGGTGGGGGGAGGCAATCCATCGTCAACCTACGCGTCACAGTATTCTTGTTTGTCAGTTGTGTGTGTGTTCTGTGTCTGGTTTGTCAGTTTAGAGAAAGGAAGAAAAAAAAACAGAGTTTCTGTAAGGGAAAATTCTGATCCGTACGAGACTGGTTAAATCACTTTCATTTGAAAGAACTTCTATAACGATTCTTCTCGGCATGAAAACGAATTGAACCTAAATCTTTTTTAGTTGAAAAGCACATGTCCCATCTTCCTTCCAACTGCGACAGAAGGCTCGAATTAGCGTGAAATTTTCTAAGAAACTGCAGAAGTCTGCTGGTAATGTTAAAACCACGAAGGATATCTACTTATACAAAAAAAAAAAAAAACCACAAAAAAACTTTAAACCATATAGAAACCTACCAGGGATGATATAAGAAGCTGTCGTCCATCAATCCATAAGATTGATCAAAAGGGGTAGAGAGTTGGTTCATATGAATTCTTAACTGCATGAGATTAACTGTAGTGGAAGAGCTAAATCTGCATAAAGAAAAGCAAGTTTAGTTTTAGGAGAAAATTTGAATACGACGAAAACCTCAATTAAAATGAATTCAAAATGAGTAATAGTGAATTTAACAATTCTTTCTTTATTTTTTTCTCTCTTTCTTTTTTTCGTTGGGATAACTAATCCTACAAAGTACTTCCCACTTATAAAAAATTTAACCGTGTTTTTTTTTTTTTAAATGAAAAGATATGTACAAAAAACACTTCTGTGTTAGGTAAAGTAGCAGGGCAAAAAAAAAAAAGTAGCCACAAACATGTTTGCGTGTTGTTGCTACATTTTTTTTTATTGAAGGACAATTTTAATTATTATTTATTTAAAATAAATTATCATGTAACCAAATTAAGAAGACGTCTTAGCATAAACACATAGATTTGGGCATTTTTTTCGCATATATAATTGCGATTTGTTAGGTTTTGCTGACATCACGCAAACTCGAAAGCTCACGCAATTTAAACAGCACGCCATTCCACATTTACATAAAGAGCAGAGAAAAATTATATGAAAAAAAAAAAAAACATACAAAATCCGAATAAAAGAAATGGTAAAATTAAAACGTGAATTGCCATCCGAATTATTCTTTCCCACCATACCCCAAGCGAAATAAAAGTTCAAAGGCCACACGATATTCTTAAACTCTCCCAAGATCCATTTCTCTAGGATAGCTTTAAGTGTCAGATAGTGCGGACGTATGTACTTCTTTGTAGAATCTTTAACATGCAAGTACATTTTAGGATCTTTTATAGCGACTTCCTACACACACACACACGTAAGTCAAAGTGCGTAGTGAAAAATGAGAAAAAAAGTTCTCGAAGGTTTCCAGGAAGAACTAAATAATGCACAATATCCATCTTTATTTATATTCTTTGAGCGAGAAAGAACGGTGGCCTCACGCAAACCTAAAACCGCGTGTGTGGTCACCATTAAGAAAGATCCCGACTTAATGCACACAAACACCTGCATGGAACTCTCTACAGGGTTACAAAGGATCTGTTTATTTTATTGTTTTTATATGGATTGAAGCATTTGAGGGACAGTTAAAATGATGATTATTTTTATTAGCAGAAAAGCAATTATTATTATTATTTAATATTAGTTATAAAAATGTTATGATTCATATAATTAGAATAATATATATACGTAGTTATATGAAATTCACCCACCACTGTTGGCTTGTATTCATTCTGTACATAGGTGTTCCTATGACACAGAGGGCAGCACTGCTGATTCCCACAATTGCTGCAATCAATCTACTCGCTGGCAGAATAATCGCGAGATGATACATGAGTTTGTTATTACTTATAGGACTACGGAAATTCTCCATAGGAGAAGGTCATTAGTTAATGGCGAAATTGTGGCAATGTGGTAATGATCTAGAAGCGAGGAATAAAAAGTTTACAGGAAAATAGTCGTTGTGTTTATCGAAACCTCTCCGGATGTTGATGATAATGCATGAAAAAAAAAAGAATAAAGATACTCGTTTTCCCCTCTCTCTCTCTCTCTCTCTCTCTCTCTCTCTCTCTCTCTCTCTTCCTTTTTCTTGGAAAATACTAATAAAAGGAAATAGAAACAAGCTGAAACCGTTTGTGGGAAAAGAAAAAAAAAATAGGCGAAGACAAAGATGAGAACTAACAGTTATGTGGCTATTCAGAGGTCAAGTGAATCTTTCCCTGGTGGCAGCTTATTCTTTCGCCTTTGAAACTGGAGCCGGAAGCTAAACAACAGACGGAGTTACTCGTTTTTTGCAGTAAGCTTGGGCTCACCTGAATTGTGTGAGGGGAAACGGGAGAGAGGGATGAGGGTTATGTCTACGAAGCAAAAGAAAGAGAAGGGGAAAAAAAGAGCTAATTGTGTTTTAGCTTTCAATGATTTAAACAGGCCTATCTTAACGTAATCATCTGAAGCGTGTTTCACTTTTTAGATTTCGTTCTCCCGTAATAACAACAGAACATTAATATTTGTTATTACTATTTAATTGGAGGTGTTATGCAGTGCTATCATTTATCGGAATGGATAAAATGCTATTCTTATAAAATTGTCAATTATAAATATTATGTCAACATTAATCTGTGCATCATAAAATAAAAAAATAAAAGTAATGTCCGGAATTCTCTGAAAATTTGCAAATAAAGAAATATCCAATTTGTACCCAGTTGACAGATCGAAATTAAAATCAGAATTCTCCTTGAGAATCAAAAGAATTATAAAAGCACTCAAATTAAATATTGGCAAGAAGAAAAGCATCGATATAATAACACTCTTGAATAGCTTTTTATGACACAATGCATGTATTACAATTGTAATGAATGTTTTAGTAGCAACTGGATATTGAATTAAATTATTTCTGTATAAAAATTATTTGCCATTCTGTTTACTTTAGCTTAGTTTTAATAAAGATACAGACAAGAATAATATTTCAGAATTTTAATAAATTTCTGAATTAAAGGAATAAAATATCTTTAGAAATGATATTTTTGTCAAGGACAGGAACAATCTGTTGTCGTTATTATGGAATTAAAGTCTAATCAAATTTCAGAAGTAAAAAGATTAAATAATAAAACGTTTATAACTTGAAACCCAAATTTTGATAAAAATCAAACTGAATAATAACAAAGCAGTTTCGTGATGTCAAATATTGACAATCCATTAAAATTAAAAAACGGTCGCATCTAATAGATCAGTGGATTTCTTTTGGGATTCGAGATTTCAGGAACGAAAACTTTCAAATAGGAAATGACTCATTGTTTATTCTAAAATTTTTCTTCAATTTAAGAGTTTGATGTTAATAATAAATATTCATTAATCGCATTGATAATGATTAATAAATTCTGGTAGAGTGAAAATTTTTATATTTCCTAAAAGCTTCAGGCGCTTTTTCTCTAACAATTTCATATTTTTCGCAATTTACAGGATTCTATCTATCGATTCTCTCTCTCATTGTTCTTGTTTTTAGTAACCTTCTTCTCTATACGAAGCGAGGATTGGCTCATGCTGCACCTCCTTCTTATTATACCGTCTCCAATGTCGAACAAACTCGTCAGGTCAACTGTAATGTTTCCTAAAGGAACATAAACACAAACGGCAAACATTGACAACAGATGGCCGGCTTTGTTGTAAGCGGAAGTAATTAGTCAGCTAAGGGGGCCACACTTGCACCTTGCAATGGGCTTTTGTAACAAATGGAATCACCATACTTTTGGACTTCGAGTTAATACCGTTAGTAACAGACAGTTTGCGTACACAACAACCTTCCACAAGCCTTCTGGTGTGATTAATTCAGTTTTAATCAAACCCTACTTGCATACGTTGTTAGTAGGAGGAATTTCATTGTGTGAAATCGTTTCCCCTGTTTGCTTTACATGCACTTCACTGAGATACTAGGTGTATGTGTACCATTGTTACGAGCCTGATATTTGCTACCATTCTATGTGCTATATTCCGGGCCATCTTTTCTCTAATGAATTTGTGGATCTTGTAATGTTGAATTTTCCCTAATGTTTACCTTTGCTACATTTTTAATCTGACCACATCTACATGTCCCTTCCAAGGTTTAAGTATTTGGCTTCAGGCTAGTGTATGTATGTATGAGAGAGACAGAAAGAGTGTAGTTGTGAGTTAAGGTATACGAATATATAATGGATACATTATCCCGAATAATAGTATTAAATTCAACTAAGTGAAAATTTCAAAATAATTATAGTTTGCATTATCATAATAATGCAATTGTCGAAAAAACTAAAATTAAAGTTGGTCTTGATTAGATGCATCTCACAAGAAAACTTAAACTACCGTCTAAAACCAACTAATTTCGCTATCATTAAGCTTATTAAATTTTTTAATGCGGTATTCGAAATAAGTGAAACAAGCTAATTCTATTATGAAATTAATATTATTAATATTAAATAAATTTAATTATCTCCACTCAAGTTTGATTTTTACGTATTAAACTCATTTTACGTTAATATAAATTCATTGCTTCTTCCCGAAGTAAATGACGTCTTTTATCTCATTATGAAAACAATCATTACGAGATAAAAATTCGAATACAAAATGCATTACAATGAAAATTCGAAAGAATCCGAAGAAATGTCAATACATGCAAATTTTCATTCGGTTATAAGTAGTAGGGAAAACAGAAAATCATATCATTCCACTGCGAAGAATGCCCATGAATATTAATTCGTCAGACAGCATGTACAGATCAAAAAGAGTAAAATGAATTAAAACAGTCAAAAATAAACATTATGTCGTAACCTGATTAATCACTGGTGCAATTACAATGAGATTCTGGAACCATCCAGTACATCATTCCTGTTTTTAACATTATTACATTGATTACGCATTGCATTACTATATAATATAATATTATTTTATATTAGAATATTATTAATAAATAAACTAAATCCTTTACTAAACAATTGATTTCACTTAACTGAACCAAATAACTGTATCAAAGTGAAAAGAGAATCGCTTTATCCCTATGGAAACTAACAATGCTGATCGTAGCGCCCTCTGCGACAGAAAGTTCATTACACCAGAAAATTATTATAAAAAAGCACGATAATTGGAGACTTACAGTAGATTCAAGTTCATTTCATAAAATAAACCAGAAGTGTTGATTCTCGTAAATCGGAAAGACTTACTTAGTAGTTGATTTCCTGTTTTTAAGGCATGCGCACAAATGCTTTCTTAGTTAAATTCACCCACTAGGCACGACACTTAACTACAAATTCCAACATTGTAAAAGCAGAAAATAGGAGAAAAATAGATTTTTGAGAAGACAAATTCTTAGTTCGCTTGCCACGTAAAGAGTGGGTGCAGAGTTTATTGCTTTTAGAACTGTAATTCGAAGAGAAATTTGAGATTTGTGCTGTATTTCGAAATCACAAATGATAAATCCCTCAGTCAAGAGTGCACCAGGAGTTGCAGCTATTAGCATGCACTAACATATAAAGATTTCAATGGAAATCGAAAAAACTTCAAAAGTTTTGTAGAAATAAACTGGGAACTTGCCAGACGAAGTAAAATAAAATACAACCATCACTACATCATCAATCTATCTGCTTTTATTTCGAACCTCGTTTGGCTTTTCTGCTTTAAAATTTGCTTTCTTGGAACAATCCTATTTGTTAAACTGCATTCGACCATTTATTTTATGGAGTAATACATACGGTTAGATGTCATGACTGTGGATTCGTTGAAACGGATCCCAGAAAAAAAGAAAAAAAAGAAATGCAGTTTAATTGACCATTAAGTTATTTAAAAGGAGAAATAATCAATTATATATTTTTTTGCGTTTTTGGAGTAATATGAATTATCAAGTTTTTAATTATAATCCTTTTTTTGAAATGCAATTTTTTTTTAATCGTAAAAAAATTCCACCCATTTCTAGTTTGTTTTATATATCCTCTTATTGCCAGAGCTTGCCTTTGTATAAAATCATGATAATTGTAGATAATTACGCTATGGTTAATTCTATTTTCATAGTTTGCTATATGCATGTTCTCTCTTTCAGCAATAAAAATAAATTTTTAGAAACCAAACCCTGCCTTATACGCATGAGACCGGCAAATTTAGCTTTCACCATCAAGTGGAAAGTGCCTTTATAACAAAACCAGACTCTGTACGGTTTTTTCCAATTTTTGGAAAAACAATCGAAAAAAAAATTTTTTTTTCCAATAATAACAAGCTTTGAAATTCATAATAAAAAGTAATAAATACACATACAATCATTCTGAACGCTTAACAAAAAGATGAGAACATGTTGATGTATTTTTTTGAACAGCTGGAGGTCGTAGTTTTGGGAAGAAGCCGTATGAGGAAGGTTTTCTAAAGAAAAAAGATTAATTAAAAGGAGGAAAATGAGAATTTGGTTAGATAAGTTTGAAACTTATCTAACCAACGTTTGAAACTTGGTAGACAATCAAGTCAGACTCCAGTGTTTTTACATGTTTAGAGAAAGTGGCAGAATGACTTCGGCTAGTTAGGTGGAGCAGCGTCCTGAAAAATACCAGCTTTATGGAGGTTGTCGTAAGAAAGGGGTTATATGTAGGAAAAGGGCCTTCTGTTCTGGAAAGAATCAAGCGATTTTAGGAGATAAACTTCCCTTTATTCCTTATGGAAGGAATGTTTTTTTTATTGTTTGAACAGAGCTTCTGTAGTTAGGTTGATGTTGACGATGTCCTTCTGTTGCAAAGAACTAGATTTGAAACCCGTCTAGGAAGGTAAGAACATTTATTAGGTTTTTTGATTTAAGAGTGAGTTAACCATTCTCATGCGGTGGTGGCAGCGTTTTTTTTTTTTCCTCTCGGAAACTCAGGTTTTTTATTCCTACAAACTGGTTTCGAACTCAGGTTTTTATTCCTGCAAATCTGGTTTTGAAAGTCAGCATGGTATAGGTGGGTCTATGCATAAGAATAAATCAGAACAGAATTTACTGAATAGCGTTTATCTCTTACTCAATTGATCTCAACAGACTCTTACAACATCACTCCCTTGTAATGCAAACAGTCCATTAGTGAGTAACTGATGTAGAGCCTTTTTATTTATAAATTTCCAAAGGATGCATTTACAGGTTTAAAATGGAAATAATCTTAAATGGATTATATTCCATTTGTCTTCGTGTTTGAATGAAATGCGATAAAAGATAATTAATTTAGAATAATCTTTGAGACAGTGTATAAAATAAAGCCATTGGACAAAAAAAAAGCTACTAAAATGCCAAACCAATATGTATGCATGATTTATATTAGTAATGCTTCTAGTACCGAGAATTCGCGCAGTTGTAATATATTTTTGCTTTCAAATCCTTCTTTCAGACTGTTCGCCTGAAAAAAAAAATCTTCAAACATTAATACCATTTGTTTGCAACTTTTGTTTGCGAAATTCCAAACACGTGCTTAGAAGACAGCCAGCGAGAAACAAGAGAGAGACCATGTGTGTAGTGTGAAATGGGTTATCTTCATAATACATTGGAATCCTCCAATTGCAATTCACCTGTATCGAGAAAAGCAATACCCTAAGCCTCAATGCTGACAGTATCCATTATCTCCTTACGTGAAATCCAAACAGTAGTCGTCTTGTGCATAATTCTGCTCATCCTCTGCTAGACCGTCTTGGAAATCCTTGTTATTTATCTAGCTCGTAAGCATATGAATGTGATAAATCAATATTGCAACTGCTCCAACTTATTGTATTTAATATAAGGGTTGGTACAGCGACGTGCACAACCCCATAAGAAATATTTGCAAGTGCCGAGTTTTCATAAATTGAAGAAATATAACGATAGTACTCTTCACAATGCTACCTTTTGTGTTTCGAGTTTTCTTATTTATTTAAAATACAAGTTACAAAAAAAAAGAAAAAAAAAGAAGGAAAAAAAAAAGAAACGAAAGTTCATTGGATACAACAGACTCCCCATTGCACACTTTGATAATTTTTTTTTTCTTTTAAGTTACACTTTTTCTAGTAAAGTGTGTTTGGAAAAGACAAGAACAGGATTTTCTACCAGCTGAAATAAAAAAAAAAGTAGCAAATAAAATGGTTAATCTGAAAGCAGCTCAGTTTCCCTAGTTGCTTTTCAGTATGAGTATGTGTGAGCAGTCAGATGTGGTTGAACAGTCAAGAAGTAAGTCTCTTTGTATCGCAAATAATGTAGAGGCTGTTTTTTTTCCCTTCTTTTTTCTGTGTGTGTTTATAAGGGGAAGCAGGTGACAAGATTAATCTTAAAACAGAGAAAATAAGATTTTACGATTACTAAGAGGCGAGGTGTAATATAACCGAGAAAAAAATATTTTGATCACATGCACTCTTTGTTTTTAAACTACTTATAACAAAAGGATGAGATTCGTAAATAGAATCCATATATTGCTTTTAATTTGAGTATATTTTAAGTTTTTATTCTCAGTTAGTTGGGCTCTTTAGCTTTTCATTATGGATGGGGATATCAATGAAGATGCTTGGCTATATGTACATATAGTCAAGCATCTTCTAAATTTACTGTTGGGAAGAACTTTACAGATTGAACCAGCTTGCTTGCAACCAATTAAAGTGTTTCTATTGTTTGAGGAAATTTAACCCTTCACACAATAATTTGATTGATGCCAAACAATCCCTCATTCTATCAAATCTTTGTTTATTGAAATATACCAATCTGTTTAGGTATTAAGTTCAACTTGAATGTAAATATAAATATATATAATAATAAATAAAAGATAGTCCTAATCCTTATAAGGACTGGCTTTAAGGGGCGAAGCAAGAATGCTTTTCATCTTCCCCGTTATCTGTAGAGGACAGTGTAGGGATAAGGTGTTATTGAGCTATTAAAGCTTTGATCATGGCAGGAAGGTAACAGCAATAGTCGAGCCTCAGTTAGAACTTCATTGGCCAAGGATATTAATCACCGCATCTCATGGTAGCTTAAAGTTTTTAAAAGAACTGGGCGATGGACTGAGTCCTTGACTCTATATCCCGTCATCTGAATGAAGAAAATCTTGTGGATGGGATGTTATTGAGCTAAAAGCTCTAGTCATGGCTGGGTAACGGCAATAGCCGAGCCTCAGTTAAAACTTCATTGCCTACAGCATTGCCATTTGTTACCCTGGAAGTCCTGAAAAGGACTTTAGATTATTCCTCTCATTCCTCATGGTAGCTTCAGGACACGCAGGACATACAGGGTGTTCGGGATAAATTTGACATATTTATAATTAATTATATTTTTCCGTAAGTTACATGTATTAACACACACTTCTCTTCATTTAAAAGTTTGGACCCTTCTTCATTCATATACAAGATGTCAGAAAGGATGGATAGCTGGAACCCACCTGAATCATGGAAGAGAATAACTTGTATCATGATGATTCGTGCCCGCCATCAAAATAAGGATACTACGACTGCTGCCCAATGCTCCCTGAATACAGTAAAAACAATCAGGCATGAACTAGAGACTTGCAATGGTGACTACGAGGATGTAGCAAGAAGAAAGATCCCTAGCAGACGATCTGATTGCGTTCGTACAGCAGAATTCCTCGCAAATCTGCAGGAACAGGTGTTGAAGAACCCTGGCATTGGAATTCGGGCTTTGTTCGTGGAGTTGCTAACTGTAGTCAAGCCCTGGATAACAAGGGTAGCCAATGGTAGGCCGTATGTATGGCAGCAGGATTCGGCCCCTTGCCACACCTCTGGGAAAAGTCAAAAATGGTTGTCTGAAAATTTCTACGACTTCACCAGTCCAAATGTTTGGCCTCCAAACTCCCCAGACCTTAACCCCATGGATTATTTTGTATGGGGCGCAGTTGAAAAAGACACCAATCGCACTTCCAGTAATACAAAAGCCCAGTTAATGGATAAAATTAAAACAGTTTTTGCGGCCGTTCCCAGGGAGACTGTAGCATCAGCTTGTTCGAGGTTCCGAAGCAGAATTGAAGCTGTGATCGATGCTAATGGTGGTTATTTTGAGTAAATCTTGTTGATAGTATTGTAATTAACTCTGCCTGTAATGTTTTTTTGTCAATTCATTAAATTTAATAGATACAAAGAAGATTTTCTTTTTCCTTACGAAACTGTCAAATTTATCCCGAACACCCTGTATATGGCGCAGAGGGTGAAGCTTGACGCTTTTCATATTCCCTGTTGTCTGTTTCGGGAGCAGTGATGGGAGAGATATGTGAGCTATTTTAACCCGCCCTGAGTGGGCAGAAGTGGTTATTCGTCGCTGGGTGTTAGGATGGCTTTCGGTCTTTTATGTTTCCAGTAGTCATTACCGTCATAGTTTCCGGCTTGTTGTATCAGTTGGTTTGGATGGATAGATGTCTTCATAAAGAATTTTTCTGCTAGGGAGCGTAGTAGTGGAGAGATGTAGGGGATATTTATGTCCTGGTGGATCTGGGCGTCCCTGATGAACCACGGGGCGTCCAGAATTATTCGCAGGCATTTGTTCTGTAATCTTTGTAGCTTGAGGATGTTTGTCTTGGAGGTATGGCTCCAGGCTGGGGAGGCGTATATGACTGTGGGACGGATCACTGTCTTGTACAGTAGTATTTTATTTGTTGAGCTTAGTTTGCTGTGTCTGTTGATCAAGGGGTATAGCTGGGCGATAACTTTTGAAGCTTTGGTGCATATGCTCTTGATGTGGCTGTTGAAGCATAATCGCTTAGAGAGAAGTATTCCTAGGTATTTTGCTTCAGTTTTCCAGGGAATTTTAGAGCTGAACAGGGTGATGTCTCCTTTGGGGGATGCTCGTTTTCTTGTGAAGAGTATCGTTGTACTTTTCTGGGGGTTTAATTGTAGTCGCCAGTCTTTAAACCATTTTTCTAGATTCAGGATGGTGTCTTGTAGTTTTTTGGTGACGAGAAGGGGTTGACGAGATCTGGCTAGAATAGCCGTGTCATCAGCTACAGCATTGCCATCCATTACCCACCAAGGGTATTAATCACCGCATCTCACGGTCGATTAACTCTCCATGGTAGCTTCAACTTTCAGTGAAATATTTAATATTAGAATATATATAAAAATTAAAAGGTGTATTATAATATTATCAAAAATTATCCTAATTCTAAGAATTTTTAAATTTTTCTTCAAAAATTAATTATTATTATTATATTTCACAAGATATTATATATATTAAATGTCAGATTATAATAATTAATAGTGATAATAATATAATTGTGGTTTAAAAATTTAAAAATCACAGAAAGGTGTCATGTTGATATATTTTAAATCAGGACTCTTCTGATAAAACAAAACATTTCTCATTTTGTAGCGAAATATATATATATGCGTCACTGGCTGCAGGTTGGTCTCTCTCTCTCTTTCTCTCTCTCTCTCTCTCTCTCTCTCTCTCTTTTCCTTCGGTATATCATTGACTTGACGATTGGTTCGTCGTTTTCTAATAATAAAAAATACATTCTTCTTCTTCTGTACATAACTAATTATATCTTTAGGCAAATCCAATTTCTCTACGTAGCATAATAAGTTTAAAGGATAATATTTTTTAGAAATAAACTTATTAGTTACTCTATATCATCAGAATTTAAAATGTATGATTTTTATCTTCTTCTCCAGAAGAAGACAAAATATTAATATTAATATTTTAATACATTTACCACAGCTCGAATAACGATGTCGGTTCATTTGGAATAAAAGTAATCAATATACCACAGCATATTACAGTTTAGATCATTCAATAAAATAATAAAATTTAAAACATTGCCACTGTTTTAGTATTCGTTTTAAATCTGATCCAAGGTTATACAGCATTTACGTCAAAATACAAACAGAATACTCAAGAGCAAAATGCTTTCGATAATCTCTTACAGTCCTTCCGTTCCTTTTGGATATTAGTGACATGTTTCTTTTAAAAACTTTGCTGTCCTGGAGGATTCGTAAGGTGATTAGTGACAGATATGTAATATAGAGAGAGACCTTAGAATATAAAATAAAGAGTTATTCCACATTCTAAAATTCATCATTAATCACTAGCTTTGATATCCATCGATCGGTTTATATTTTGTTACTCTAACACACGTTACCTAGTTTTTCTGTAGTTTATCGTTAATTCTTTCTTTTTGTGTTTCTTCAGTGATGACTTTTCGGAGTCATGAAGTCGATATTATAGAAGCATTTCGGATTATGAAAACATTTCAGTACGTAGTTAAATATATTATTAATTTTAATGTAAACAACCGACGCTGGTAGTGATGCACACTTGAATGAGACATCCTGGTGTCAATATAGTGGCCACTTTGTTTTCGTTCCCCGTTTAAGCTTCATTTCCAGTATTACCTGATTTGTGATTTTAATCATATCTTCACGTGCACATTTTATATACAATATTTCATTGTGCTAGCATCACTAGAGATATTAACAGATTACGGGGAATCGTTGTGTGTGTGTGTGTGTGTGTGTGTGTGAACCCAAGAATATTCTTCTCTTTACACTTAAGAATCATTTAATTATTTTTATCTAGAAAAGAGAAACGTTCTTATGTAAATTTGTTTATTTAAGTCTCTGGACGCATTTACATCCTTTTGAGTTAATTATCTTTATTTCTGTCTCTCTCTCTCTCTCTCTCTCTCTCTCTCTGCCTCAAGATTTTTAAGAGAGAGAGAGGCAAACAGAAGATGGAATGTTTTGAATCATTGCATAGGTGACTAAACTAAGATCAAAAGAATGAATTATGTCTGCTAAGTGCACGCCCATTCTCTGGTGGGCTTGTCTGGTTTGGGATGAGGGGAATGGACTCGAATTTTAAGAAGACGAAACTTCTACCATTTACAAAATTTGAGACTGAATAATTCACAGAAAGGAATATTTTACTACCTAACTTCAGCAAGAAAATAATCCTCGGTTTATTTGAATTTCAAATGTATATCTGCTTTAGCAATTCAACTTACCATCGGATTCAACGTTTTCATCCAATCTTATTTTATATTAAGTTCAATGACCAAGTATTATTTAAACAGATTTAGAATTACGGTGGAAACAATTTGAAAAGTCCATTGTATTATGTCGTCAGGGTTTATTCCTCTGTTCGAGTTCGAGTTCCCAAGCCATTACAAAAAATTGCGACATTATTTAGTATCCTAAAAAAAAGCCCTTCTAAATTTTAAATAAATATTTAAGCGGTTCATTCAAATGTTTCGAGCAATAACAAAAGCTTCATACACCGAGTGGAAACAATCTTCTAATCCCTACCTTGCTTTGGAAAGTCTTTAAAATTCTGCAGTGTTTCATAAGATGTATCTTGCTTCTTATGAACTGATTTCCAAAACGATATGGTAATTAGTTAACTTAATCTCCGTAATTTACTATCTCTATAGGGTTCCTTGCACCATCGATGGGATTCCAACCTAGGACTTTCCTACCAAGGGCACCTCCAATATCCCCGTGATCATTATCACCATGATTGTTCTATGAAATTAGTAACATTCAAGTACGCTTGCCAGTTGTAATTTGTTGTTGAACTTAAGGAGCTATGGTGGGGAGGAGAACCCACCCATTCCCTCACGGGGACAAATGAAATTGACTTTACTTTATTTCCATATTTTTATCGGAGCAAAGAAATATGTCTGATCATTGAAACAAACAAAACTATGCAAGCGCCATCTATTCATTAAATACTTTGTTTCATTTAATTTTTATTTTTCAATTTTTCCCTTAATTCTGTTTAGCTTATTGTTCAGTAGATTGTAGCAGTTTTATGTTATGTCTAACACTGTTTACATTACAAGAGTAAGCTTAGGTTAAGCTTTTATTCGAATTCGCCAAGCCATTACAAAAAATTGCGACATTATTTAGTATCCTAAAAAAAAGCCCTTCTAAATTTTAAATAAATATTTAAGCGGTTCATTTTGGAGCCAAGATATATTTGTCAAGAAATCTGCTTAGAGATGCTCATTACAGAAGATTTGTTCCGCTACTCGGAGTCGGCGCTAGTCTATCTGCCAGGGCTTCCGCGTGTGTGCATCTACTCAAGGTTTGCAATTCAAGCGCCAGAAAACTTATGCTTAGCCGTTCTATTTCCCAGGAGACAGGCTGCTGCTGATTAACTTTTACATCTTAAGTAAAATTAGTCATTCGTATTGTTTTCCGTATGCCCTATAGAGAGTAAATTGTAGGTAAACAGGCTTATTGTAAACATCTGCTTCGGCTATTGGCTTCCATCTAGGACATTTTATTTAGACAAAAATAGCAGAATGAGCTGGAGGGGTTAAAGAAAATACTTGGAAAAGTTAGAACGAGCAGCTGGATGGCGAGAGTAAAATAGATAGAATAGACAATAGAGAGAGAGAGAGAGAGAGGTTCGTAGAAATATATTCGTGTTTCCAAAGCTTATGCGGCTGTAATAAATGATGATTCAAACTAAGCAAAAAAAAATGTAAACAAAGTGTTTGTTATAATAGTTTTACGGTTACGCTGCATATATTATTGAACTTTTTAATTATGCAGTAGCAGATTACCAAGCGTTTTTTTAGCTATCCATTGATGGTGTAACTACATATTGCACTTAAACTATTTTATAAAAGAAATTCTGTTTCTATGTTATTTTTAGGATTAGGTGTTGTATTTTGTGTACAGAATGTTCTGGTGGTGATGGTTGTTCTTTATAATGAAGGCATTAGCAACCCAGGATATGAGTCCATTGTGGTGCCTATAACTTGCGTGTGTTCTTCTGGCCGGTTTGCCTGTTTGAAAACCGCAGTACAATATTAGTCCGGCTACGTTAATCCACTTTCACATATAAAAAAATTATAATAGTCCTAGATTCGATTCGAACAGTATGTTCTACAAACTTATATATGTCCTCCCCCTATTCACGCACAGAATTAAAAAGTCCCGAATTCTGTTTGTAATAGAACGTTGGACTATCTTCAGTGATAATCGTATGAATAAATATATTATAATGTGTGCCAATGATTGATGACGTCATATTGTCATCTTGCTTTCATGGATCTGTAAATCTTTTTCTTTTCTATTTTTTTCTTTTTTGCATGTTCTCTGAATTTTTTTCATTCTTCATCCAAATTTGTTTCCCAGATAATTACTGTTCTTGCTTCATATTTCGCATATGGATTTCTCTTATTCCAGTCATTTATTTTAACTCTTTTAACGTGATTTACAGTTTAAAACATCAAAGAAAAATTAACATTTATAATTGCATTTAATGAAATCCAAAGACTTTAGTTCTAGCAATAACACAGTGATTCATCTCACCGTACTCTACATTCATCCTAAATACCATTTCGAAGTTCTATCGTTAACGTTCGCAATTTTTGGCTTTCCTACAATTAGATTAATGCTAGTAGTGGTTTTTAAAAACCCACGCTTTAAATGTCCCAAATGTACCTCCATTTTCTTTAAAATCTTAGTTACTCATGCATGCTTTAAAGATTTTATTGATTCGTCTTACATCTCCGTTCACATTTATAGTTAGTAGCAATTTATCAGCACTAGGAGGGGGGGGGGAATAGAGAGAAAGGTGAAATTTTTGCAAAGTTATATTTTAATGAAAATTGCTTATTAGTATTATTCCAATAAAAAGACGTTTTGGGAAAGTCAATAAATATATTCTCTATGGCAGAGAGTTACAATAATGGTAGCAAAATACATTCACGTCCCATTTGGTTTCTTTTTAAGTCATTCTCGTGTTGAAGAGAGATAAAAAATGTAGAACTTTTACTTATTTTGAAAACAATAAAAACTTGCCCGCAAAAAAAATCATTCAATGCTTACAAAGAATCAGAATTCTTATGAATAACTCTAACAGTTAATGTTAGGAAACAGTGAAAGAGTAAAAAAATGGGAATTGTGGTGGACTGAGTGATCGCTGCCACACGCACAAAGGCAATGCCGAAAGGCAGATTTTGATTTTCCCATGATTTTGTAAAATGTGGCTTTTACAATATTCCTTATTTGAAAATTCACATAAGATAAGCGTCACCATTCACAACGGTCGCCAGTTCGCCTGTCTAAGAAAATACACTGTTTTAGAAATGACAAAAGTCCATCCTTTTCAAATTTTGGTCAAGTGGGAAAAACATTGGTACGTAAAATTATATCACTGAAGTGGAAATGTAAATCAAAGATAGCAAGAGAAGTTTCCGTTAGGATATTTATCGCAATGTTTTTGTTATTCAAAAAAGAATATATATATATATATATATATATTTTTTATTTTTTATTTTTTATTTTATTCTGCTAGGAAACAATAGTTTTTACACACACACACACACATATATATATTAGTAAAACCTCTCCCCTATACAGGAGGGCTGGATCTACTCACCAACTCCATCTTGGTATATATTTGTATGTGTAAATGAATGCAACAACCACAAGCATCCATATCAGTGGCGGGATTCGAACCCCCAGTCCCGGAGAGGGTATACGCTAACCACTCGGCCCACATGATCGGCTATATAGGTTGTGGTCATAATGTTTAGGCTGGTCTGTGTGTGTGTGTGTGTGTGTGTGTGTGTGTGTGTGTGTGTGTGTGTGTGTGTGTGTGTGTGTGTGTGTGTGTGTGTGTGTGATCCAAAACATTATGACCACCTCCCTAAAAGCATTCTGATCCCCTTTGGCAGAGATAATCGCTTACACCCGTCTCAGCATTGACTCCACTAGATTACTGAAGATGTCCTGAGGTATTCTGGTCCAACACGGGGAATTCTTAGATATACTCGTCAAATCACGCTTACACAATGCCGCCCTTGTGACCTAAGATATTTCTGGAATAGTCCAGAATTTATCGCGTTACAATCACTATATAGGACCACACCTGGTCCGAAACAATCCCTGGGAAGAATTAGCTGTTTAGGTGAGTTCTATGAGGATGAGAGGATGCGACTATGTCCAGCAGAATAATCCACGTACTAGGTTATCCACCACTGGCTTGTTTTCTTAAATCATGCAGTCAGGTTGGCCGAAAAGCTGGATGGTCATCATATTTTGCTCACGATAAAATTAGTTTATCATATTTAAAATGACGAATCCATTACGTTTTAAAAATGATGTTTTAAGAAGACGTGAGTTTTTACTTATAGCTGCTAATGAAATCTTTGTTGTATGCTCTCTTGTACATTTCACTCTTGATATAATGACATCGGAAAAATACACACATAGCAGTGATAGAATTCTGTTTATACTATACTAAATTTAATCAAAATCTAAGTAATGGTTTAACATGCAAAATTTATCATCCTATTCGAACTTTAGTTTTATTATGAATAAATGATATTTGACGAAATCAAACTGGTAGCTGAATCAAAAGAAGCAATTAGTTAGTAATTATCATTTATTCAAACTTTACTTTCTTACACTACGTGGGTTAAAAGCATTGTGTATGGAACTGCAAATAAATTAAAGATTTACGAAAACGCAGACGGAGTTCGTTGGAAGAAAAAGCCAATAACCATTTGATAATTACATAGCAGCCATCAGAAAGTAGGAGAAGATTTTGTTCATTGGCCTAAGAATTCATTTACCACTTCTATTGTTTGACGTTTCTTCTTTAATATTTTGTAAATTCAAGATAATAGAATGCATACAAGGTACATTTGAAGGTACTCATCAAGAAGGTAACAGCTGAGAAGAAAGGCAATAAGAAATGATAAAAATCATTATTTCAAAGGAATGAAATCACAATAAGACTGATGGTTGTGAAAAGGAATCAATAACTTTAGTAGTGGATTTAATAAAACCTTGGAAATATTGTAATTAATTCAGCCCCTGGCAACAGCATATCTATTGCCATTGCTAGAAATAATGAAAGATAGAGAAGAAGTAATACGTTAGCATAATGTGCTGGGTCGGTATTATTCTTATAAAATATCTTTATGGCTTGCGATTCTTAAAGATTTTTCCATTAAGGGCCTTTCGTCTATTTGCTTTTCGCACTGGACATTTCGTGATTTCAGAAAAATTAGTTTTACCAAACAAAGTAGTCGAAGATAAAACTATTCAAAAATGAGGCATGATTAATTTTCGCCTGAATTTCTTTTATTTTTTCTTTTGAATAATATACATCTTCAGGAGTTTGCGAATCATCGGATTAATCAGTAGTTTGTTGTTTGCGTTTGTTTCAAAAAGAAATTGACAGACCCCTTTTGAAGACATTTTGCACGCTCGCCTTTCAATGGATCCTCGCGTTTCTCCAAAGATGGATTTCTGTAATAAGAAAGGGGTTTAGCATTTACAATAATTACTGTTCTCCCTCAACCTCATCCCCGTTTGCTCTTGGGTAGTTGATGCTCTGGTTTTCTTAATAGCGGGAATTAAAAACATTATCATTACAGGAATCCGTGATGCCACATAACGTTAGCAATTTCAGCGCTTACAGTAAATACCGAAGGAGAACTTCTGTTTTTCGCTGTGGGCAGGTAGCGTTCCATGAGTGCACGAGAGGCAGAATCTTATTTCCAGACCAATTATGACATACCAAAGTGGGACAACTATTTCACTTATGACTTAGTACCGCATGGTGTTATAAGATGCCATAAATAGTTTCTTTCTGTGCGTGTGTTTGTGCAATAGGATGGCTAAAGGCATGTGAATAGAGAGAGTGAGAGTGAGAGAGAGAGAGAGCACACACACACATACACAGAATCAAACGAATGATTTTATTTATAGTTCGTTTATTTATTTATTTTTTTATTTTGGTAAAACTTAAACATTCTATTTGTCCTGTATTTTTATATTATATTTGTTTTCACGTGTAGTTGGGCTTGGGTAAGCTAAACTTACGTATAGAACTCTTGCCATAATAAACAATGTATAATAATGTAGAACTCTGATACTTGAGACTCGGAGGTTAATCAGAACTTCAGGGCATCCAGAGTTAAGATACAAAACAGACACAAAGAATTTTAATAAGTATTCGATTTAACAATAAGATAAAAAATATATTTTTCACTAAATAAATTACAGGTATCGAGCCTCCGTAGCTCAGTCAGTTTAGATGAAACCCTTTGGTCGGAAAGACGACCTGGGTTCGATTCTCGTCCATGACTTGAGGAACCTTTATCTGGTCTCTTCCACTAAAAGGTTTTTCTCGGGTTAAACTCGGGTTTTTCGTCTCACGAAGCAAACAAATGGGCCCCGTGAACACACGCATCTACAGGCATAAGATACATCGGGAAGCATACGGCTAAATGTAGAAAAATCCTCAACACCGCAGGGTAAACGAGGAGGGAAGGAATAATAAGAAGAAATTACACGTGTTGTATTTTCAATTTACGTCACCATTTTTTGAATATTTTATGAATGTCTTTAGATGGGAGGTGAAATTTATCTCCCGGTGTGAGACCACCATCCTGCTTATTGGAGGGCTAAAGAAAGAAAGAGAGAGGATTGATCAATCGGAATCGATTGATTCCGATTGATTAATATCTCCCGGTGGTGGTCTCACACCAGGAGATAAAATTCATCTCCCATCTAAAGACATTCGTAAAATATTAAAAAAATGGTGACGTGAATTGAAAATGCAACATGCATAATTATTAGTGTATTTAATTAAAGTTTCTGAGCTAAACTAAAGGCATATATATATGTATGTTTTCTCTGATTTATTTCGTTAACATGTTAGCTGTTAACTTAGTTGTTATTTTAAAACTAAACTGAGGCAGCTAAGACCATGAGGCGAAAACTGTCGTCTCTCCACAGGTTTTCCAGCAGACTCAAAAAATCCTATAATATCTAGTGAGACAGGATGATATGCTTTAGTGGTAATTCCCGTTTAAGTGCTTCTCATAAACTACACGGGATTTGAACCTACACTTATTTTTACTTGTATTAAGGAAGCATTATATATGGAAAAATACCCAAGAAGTTTCAAAGTGAAACAAAATTATGTTTGAGGAGTAACTTTCCTTCAACTTCAAATACCATTTGAGGTTCTAGAAAAAGGTGGTTTAGACGGATGTCCAAATAAATCCGTTTCAGCTAACTTGATTATCACTAATGAAATCTGTTACTTCTTTAAATGAGATTTCATTTTTTTAAATAAAAAATTCTCAAGCAAAAAAGAAAATCTGCTTAGTACGGTATGCTTAAAGTGATTAGTCTGGTACGGTAACACAAGGAATGAGCTTTTGGTAATTAGCGCATGCTAAAGCGTTAGCTAGAGAGATATATCGCTAGCTATACTCTGTGTTAAAGTTTTGCCAAAAATTAGTTGTCTCAATTTCCCATCCCAAAAGACTTATAACATATAGGCTTCTAAGTAAATATCCAGTCAACTGCAGCAAGCCTATTTTATGTGATTCGTAAAATGCTTACCATTATGAGGATTTGAATTCTAGTGATCGTTAAAATGATTAATATTCACTGAATGGCAATATTCTTATAATTATAAGAATATTGACATTCAGTGATATGTTAGCATGCTGCCAATTATCACTAAGCATTTCTTTGATTCATTGGATGCAGGTGAAATCCAAAATGGCTGGACAAAGTTAATTTCAAATATAATTAAAATCCAACCATTAAAAGCTCGGTTATATTTACATGCAAAAAGTATGATAAATATTATGTAAGCAAGAGTATCGGTCAATAACAAATATAAAACACGTATGTAAATAATATAGGAAATTAAATAATTTTCTAAAATTTTAAAATATTAAAATTTTTTTATTAATTTCTTCATAATCTTTTAACACCATTTTAAAATATATAAGTAAATAATTGAATTAAAATAGCGTTAATTATAGTTGTGAAGGTCTCTGTGTGGTTGCCGGGATAAGAATAGCACCAACAATGTAGCTAATGCACCAATGTTACCCTCCTGCCATGATCAGAGCAACTGCTGTAGCCAATGAAGTTATAACTGAGGCTCGGTTGTTGCTGTTACCCCCTGAGACGCAGAAATTCGAGAGTATGAGTTTGCTCCCTTAAGGAATTTGAGTCTCCGGGGGAAGTGTTCTCCGGCACGGCCCGCTGAGGGGCTTTGTCGGTGAATGCTTTTCTTCGGAATATGAGCGGTTCTGCTTGGTGGTGGTGTGTGGGTGGAAGGCCATCATTGAGTGGAGCCAACGGTGAGATGGACGGTCTTTCGGCCACTATTGAGTGGTCTAGGGATCGTCCGAATTTTTAGAGTTGGCTTTACTTACACATCGCCAATGTAGCTAATGCATGTCGTACGAGGCGACTAAAATTGGTACCCGGGGAGGGTAATGCTGTAGCCAATGAAGTTCTAACTGAGGCTCGGCTATTGCTGTTACCCTCTTGCCATGATCAGAGCTTTATAGCTCAATAACACATTATCCTTACACTGTCCTCTACAGATAACGGGGAATATGAAAAGCAATCTTGCTTCTTCCCTTTAAGCCAGTCCTTATAAGGATACTTGTGAAGAGGAATATAGGGAAGAGTCCTTTTTAGGACTTCCAGGGTGACAATGCTGTAGCCAATGAAGTTTTAACTGAGGCTCGGCTATTGCCGTTACCCAGCCATGACTGGAGCTTTTAGCTCAATAACACCCCATCCACACAGATTTTCTTCATTACAGATGACGGGATAAAGAGTCAAGGACTCAGTCCATCTCCCAGTTATTTAAAAAAAAAAACATGTTTTAAATTGCTTAACTCTGTACTCTATTAGTCTTAGGGAATCGATTTTCAATGCTGTCGATAATGTGATAAACTCCTGTTATGTCTAATATAGGCAGGTCAATGTTTTCCGAAGTCTAGGCATCCCCCCCCCAAGGATTTTTAATGCTGCCGATAATGTGATATTGGGTTTTAATCGGGTTTGTGTAATACTTTATAAGGAATGTGCAAGTTATAGGCGGGATGTTGGGTTTTATGTGCTTTTGGACTAAAAAAAAGGACTGTTTTCATCGTGGAGCCCCATTTATGACTGGAAATATAGAATCGGATGTATATTGGATTCGTATAACTAAAAGTGTATTTAATAGTTAAAAATGTTTCATGTTTGTAATTCATTAGAATGCAGATGTTAAAAAAATAAATACCTTTATCGTTATTCAAGTTCAAAGGAAATATTATTTTAACTTCTGCCCAACTTCCTTTGCCTGAGAGGAGGTAAGCAAAAGTATGGGAAACACTGAGGTACATAATTAGTGATTATATAATTCCATGTTCATTGATTTGTTTCACGAAATGGTGATCTGACATTCATATTCCTCATCAGAGAGAATGATTTAGAATTTTTTAGTATTTTGTTAAAAAAGAGACTAAAAGAAATAGGGAAAAATACATTTGAGTCAATATCCCACACGCTTCTTACATAATGAAATTTCCCTTGTATTCCCTCCAGTATTTTAAGATAACAAATAGATTTTTTTTTTTCATGTCTTCGTTCTGAAAAAAGAGTGCTCTTAGTGCTTTCCATTAAGAAGATACACAGTAAAATAAATACAATTTTTTCCTTTTTTTTTTTTAATTTAGCGCAATGTTTGCAATTCGCAAGGCACAAAAAAATAATTCATTAGATCTGCCAAACAGTTCAAACGAAATAAATATTTTCGTGCTGTAAGGTAATAATATACGTTACGTTTGTCGTTCATTGTATTTAGCTTTTATGTAAATTACAATCATAAGTGTTCTTCTGTTTCTGATTTCTTTTTTTAATTAAATATATTTTTTCAAGGATCGATTAAAATCAAAATCTCATTCTTGCAGGTGCCTCATACATTCAACTAAACATTATTTATTCGGGGAAAAAGAATAGAGAATAATATTATTTTAGGTTTGTTGGAGTCTAGAGTTCTGTGTAGTTAATAGAAAACACGTGAGTTTGTTCTTTAATAGAAATAATGTATAATACGATGGTACGAGGAATTCTCATTTAAAGTCTGTATAAAACATTAGTAGACTCGCTGTTTTACCATCGTATAACTCAGTTGCTTACGTTGTTCTTCTCACGTAAGGAACCCATCTGTTTCTTTCTGATAAAAAGCACTTTTGCACGGAATAGAGCAAAGAAAGTAGCTGATGATACTGAGAAATATTTGCAGGTCTGTCCAGTTACTTACAACAATCATTATTCTAGCCAAAGTTCAGTTATGTGCGAAAATCTTCGATTGTTACAAGTGCAATACTCATTGTTGCGTGTTTGTTATTGTGAGACAGTAAATAGGTGGATTCGTTTTGGGAAAGCACGCTACGTCCTTTATTAACTGATCTAAGAGGAGAGTTACAAACAAAAGGCAAAAATCTCACACAAAAGAAGAAAGTCTGAAACTTTTACTGTTAGTTTTTTTTTTTTTTCATTGAAGTTTTTGAAATTTGACAGCTGTTTTTTTCTGAGTTCATTGGGATATTTCAATTGGCTTATTTAATTGCTACTAAAATATTTATAGATGCTGATATTACTGCACTTTTGTTTTCTTTAGTGGAAAGGTGTAAAGCTTGACTGGTTGATCTAGTGGTTAGCATATCTGCTCTACAACCAACAGACTGTTGGTTCGAATCCCACCCTTGGCATGGATATTTCTGATCGTCTTGAGAGATGAATTTTATTCATCGGCATCAGATCAACTTCGGAAAACCAGAAAAACGTTTCCGTTTCTCCAGGAAACGGAAAACCAGAGTTTCCTGGAGAAACATCCACCTCCTTATGAAACTCGTTAACTAATCATTTCATTGAAAAAGCCTGACAAAGATTTCTTACGTCATAGATTGGATTTGAACCCGGTCTTGCCAACCAAAGGGCTCCTCTAACCCAAGTGAGCTATTCCTTTGTTTTAGGTTCAGCATAATCAGCTTCTTATTGGCGAAACTTACTCGTAATATTTTATTATGGGGTAGGAGAGGGAGGTACAGAATTCGTGATCGCTCCAGAAAATTGGAATCTTCGCCTACGCTAAGGAAGGATTGGCGCAGTGTCCGAATCAGAACAAGTCGTGAACGAAAATATGAGAATGATATATTTCGTTAAAAATTGCAGCACTAGTTTGGACTGCGTTTGTGAGAGCGTTGTCATGGAGATTTATCCATTCATGAGATTTCCTACGTACTGCTTGTTCAACGTTCTAACATTTCCAAAATCTTTCACCAAAACACCCTTTCGTCATGGCCCTTTCGAAATAGCTTTAATGGATGTTTGAGGCATGCAAAAACTCATGAAAAAGATCCATAAGACCGTCGACGGACAAAGACGGACTGATACCATCCTGATCAGGATGGTATCAATCTTTAATAAGGATTTTTCAAGAAGGTGGATTAGTGGATCTTCAGCAAATTACGCAGGGGGACACACTCATTTAATATGCATACTACACTGGTCTCTGAAACGTGGTACATTCACACATTGCTCAATCAGTATCGTGGATGACCAAATAACCCGCCAATGACGTTCAGCATCGTCTACAAAACAACTGACGTAACACAGAGTGACCTTGTCTACACGCCTCACGACACCTGACGTTAATTAGAAAAACAAGTTAATCTCCTATAATTTTATCATGTTTTGAGAAATAGATGGGAATCTCCTCACGAAAGGTTGAAAACTTAGACGTCAATTCTATGGATGGATTAGATCCATCTCTGGGGAAAAAAAAAAAAAAATCCTTTTCTTCCGAGAAAATAGTTTGCATTTATTTGAAATGAGCGAAGGTTTTTCAATCATCATTTCACTGCCTATCTTACATCGTTTATTTCTTCGCTGTATGCTTAATTTGTTAATTTCTTCTCTCTCTCTCCAGGCTGACTTATATGAGTAAAGTGTTTGAAAGGCTAAATTATTAGCCTTCACTTTTCGGCATAGTTCTGGAGCCTCATTTTATCATTATGATAAGCTGACAAATTGCTGCGAAGATAATTATCCCGCACGATCACAATTAATATTAAGCAAATCATATAGGAAGCGTATTAAGGAACGCATTCTTACATGAGCTCCTTAAAATGGAGTGCATGTAAGAATAAAGGAGAGCTGTAACCGTAAACATCGGAAGTTTCATCTAAAGACTTAGCGTGCTATTTCCGTCATATAATAAGTTGTGACGTAAGAGATGTTCCACTTAAGAAATGGGAAATGAAGATAAGTCTGGAATAAAGTTTGAGTACGAGAGTAATTGCAAAAAAAAAAAAGGGAGGAAATTAATAAAGAAAAAAAATAACTAAAATAAACTCGTTATATCCACGGACGTGATCAATGTTTATAATCTCAGATTCAACAATTCAACATCAGCGCCACCTTGTGTCATTCCGAATATTGACTATTCATTAAATAGTTAATTTCCCGGATGTTTACCTGCTTTTTTTTAATAATAAATAATCCCTAAATGCAGACGAAGATGATGAAGTAAAACGGATTAAAAAAAGCATTAAAATATATCAAAATAAAGCAAAGGCCTCAAAAAACAAACAAAGAAAAAAAACGTTTTTGGTATAATACCGATCTTTGTTTCATTTGTTCTTAATTACGTTTTAAATGTGGAATAAAAGAACTCCATTAAAGAGATCGTGTTTTTTTTTTTTTAAGCTGACGAAAGACAAGAAGAATAAAATAAACTAATTAGTTTCCTAATCACTTTTGAAAGTTGCAATAGCATAATAAATGCTTAGTAATCACCATTTCTAAATTCCTCTGTATTACCACTCTGCAACAGATCAAGTCCAATGATGTCATTAAACACTAGTCTTATTTAAAAAAAAAACTTTCACGATTTATTATTCTTTAGAAAAAGAAATCGAAGCTGGAATTGTATGTATATCTATTACTTATATCTTTTAACAAGAAAGTGTTACTTTTATAATGAGGATTTAATTCTCGGCTGTTTCTAGTCATCTAACAAATGAAAAAACAACAAAAAAGGAGTAAAATATCTTTCGTGCTTCAGAATGTAAACAGAGCCTAAGTGAGATACTTGAAACTGTTCTAGCTTCATGAAAGGCACACAACATGCTTATAGCAAGCTGCGCAAGACATTCTCTATCGCGAGACACGCACACATTGTTGTTGATTTCAGAGAACTGCTCGCGACAAGCTTGCTCTGGTGTTCACATTGTTAATAAAACTGTCACAGGCATGCTTTTGAGCAGATACTACAACACGTGCGTAGGTGCCCGGATATATATATATATATATATTTTTTTTTTTCATTTTTAATGAAAGAAATGAAGTTTAGCATACAGGCTTACCTAGCATTTTATTAAATATTCCGAACATACTCTTTACCGTAAATGAGATTTAGCGTTCGCCGTTTGTTCTTTTCAACTGCAATGCTTGTTTCTGACAAAAACGCAGAGGTGTTAACAGTGTTGTGTTAACAAAATTTAATCTGAACGTCAACTGGAATTTTACCACTTATTGGTTACGTAAACATCTATATAGCTTGGTTAAATATACACTCTGAAATAAATGTATTGTTTATATAAAATTAAATAATTTGCGAACGATTTTTCTTTAGCATTCCATAGCAACATTATCGTTATAGACACTCTGCATGTAGATTATATATATATATATGATTTTTTTCATCTTTTTTAGTACTTAAATCCGAAAAATTCGGGCAGTTATGTACCGTTACCTGGTATTATTACTTGAAGGTGGCGACTTCTGAGGATTGGGGAATTTCGGAACGTTTGCAAAAGAGCCCTTATAACGAAACAGCGTTGAATGGGGTAGCGTTAAGCGAGGTACTACTGTAGTCTAGAATCTAGAATAGAGTTTGGATTATTTTCCTCTTATCTAAAGTGCCATTCAGGTCTTTTAATGATTATCTCGCCAATACTAAACATCTTTTCCTATAGATATAAGAGTGATCTCTGTTTAGTAGGCCTGGCATGATTAGTTTTCATAATTCCTCTAAATGTTATGTCACGCAAAACGATCAGTTTAAATCTATCTTTGACTCAATTCGGAACACGACTGGGAACATTTTTTTCCCATTCGAATTCGACTCAGAACACATTCTTCCTCTTGTGGGTCTTGAAAGCAACCTTCTTTCTTATGTACTGTCTAAAAAAAAGTACGATCTATGGAGATTGAAATCTAATATTAATAAATTGATTCTTTCTTTCTTACCAACGTTTGTCCCATCCAGGGTATCGTAATATTCATTTCGATTTCATTTCGCTATTAATCAAATGACATTTTATGTTAATTTCTCTTCAAAAATAACATAACATATAATAATAATAATAAAATAATAATAATAATAATCAAAGAAAAAATTTCGAACATAAATAATAACAGAAAATGCAGATTATGCGATCAGAAAGATGAGACTGGAATATCTAATCAGTGCCTGCAGCAAAATAGCTCAAACTGACTATAAATACCGCCATGATCAAGTGGCTAAAATAATTCATTGGGATGTATGTAAAAAATATGGCTGGCTTTCCTACTTCTGATAACTGGAGGCAGCATAAAATAGAGACAGTACTGGAAAACGAAATAGCAAAATTTCTCTGGGACTTTAGAATACAAACTGATCGACATTTGGAACACAATAGACTTGACATCGCAATTATCGAACATCGAACAGGTTTGGATTATTGATATCGCAGTACCCAGTGATAACAACATTAACAACAAAGAACTGGAAAAAAATTACTAAATATCGAGATCTGGCAATCGAAGTTGGTCGGCTGTGGCTTAAACACACAAAAGTCATCCCAATAGTTATGGGTGCACTTGGTGCAATTTCAAAGAAGCTGTCCAATTATTTACAGCAATTAAACCTCAACGAACTGACCCCATATGACCTTTAAAAAAAACAGTATTACTTGGAACAGTTCATATTTTACGACGCTACCTGACAGACTATTATTAGCTTCTTGGGTAGAATCTGAATTGTTCTGTATCACCAGTCAAATTGTGTTTAAATGATATCCTGTTTTGACTGTGTATCCATTATGTGAATAAAGTAATAATAACAATAATTATTATTATTATTTTAAATGGCCAATGCATGCTTGTGAAACGCCTACATACTTTCGTTTAATTTGAATTAAATTCTTATTATTGTTTTCGGATTCAAATCCTTTTAAAAATGTATTATTGTTACACGACCAGCTTTTGACGAGAGTGACTATTGTTGTAAATAGTTTTAACAAACTCCAACGATTATTTTCATAAGCCCACAATGTTTCCTATTGGTGTAATAAGCTTCGCGTGTTTTGTGTTTGACGTGCTAACAGCTATTGTTTGAAAATGTACTAACAAGACCGCCATGTTATTGAAGTATTAACAACCATTGTTTTAAATTGTTCGAACATATTTCTATTTATTATCTAGTACTTTTGTGCAGCGTGGTGTACAGTTTGGCGTCGACGATGACGAAGTAATTTTAAACATTAAATTGTATCCAGGAAGGTTACATTACACGCTATTATGGAGATAAACTCCATCTAGAAAGTTCGCCACCAAGGGTTTGAGAAATTCAATAGCTTTATTATATTTTCTTCCTTGCGTTGAAAGTTGCCTCAGACTGAATAAAGAAACTATAAACATCCCTTAACAAGACATCTCGATTTGATACGGTATCTATTAACGGAACTTTCTCAAATCGGTTAAGACACGCCAACCCGACAAGACGAACAATTCCTTAAGGTTTACGCGGACTATTGTTAAGATTAAACGGTTTTAGAGTGGATGAAACTGATATATCATTCACTGTTTGGAGACAACACTTATCTTCAAACTGTCTTGGAAAGAATTCCCAGATGTGTTGATTTTTGCAAGATAACTTTCTTGTCTGCGTACCAAAACACGTCTCGAAATGATGGTAATTCAACATGGTCGCCTCTCATTAATAGCTATGTATACAAGGAAATAGGGGAAAGGCTTCCGTTCTCGTTAAATGGTTTACGCATGGGTTGTTAGATAACAAACTTATACCCTTGGGTACTTAGCCACTTGGGATCCGACATGTTCGTCGGATAGTGTAACAATATGACAGCTTTATCGACCATCTGTTACTGAAGATTAGCTTTTAAGAATGTGTAAGAGAATACATTTTTTTAAAAAAAGAAACTGTATCGAAATATTTTCTCTTCATTTTCTCGGCAATGATCGGAAGAAAGAATCATTTCTAGATGTTCACTTTATTTATTTTTTTTTTATTTTTCTAAAGACGTCTTTTTGAAGAAACTTGACACAAGAAGATGTTAATGGGTGTCAACATATGAGACCTTCCCTGTTCCGTTCGTTGTGCCTCATTTCTCCTGTCATTTACAATTAATGCCCCTGTCCGCCATCATTACTCTTGTTCGTATGTTGTAGTGAGTTTTTTTTTTTTTTTTTTATGGTTGGTTTAATTTTTACTTCGATTACTTTGGGCGATACGGAGAATCTTTGGATGTAGCTAAGAATCCGGTTGTTGTAACGCTACTAAAAGAAATACATAATGGATTAAAAGCTAATCGCTTGATTTCAAGGAGGTTGTCACTACCTTTTTTTTTTTTTTTTCGTGTGTTGTTGTTTCTAAGTATGGTCTAAGAGAGTGCGATCAGCCAAGTTCGTGCTATTCAATATTATCATTTTTTTTTTAGGAGCCAGCAACTCATTTCATTATACGAAAAACAAATAAAAATTGTCGAGTTTTTATCCCACTTTTTCAGAAGGTTAATTGATCAATGGACAGTTTTACTTTGCTTACATGTTTTTAGCTGTAATTAGTCTATCCTAATAGTCCTAAACTGCATCTTTACGTAGCAAATGACTACATTAATGGTTTAACATTAAAACTCACTTATACATTGACACTTTTTTTTTACACTCTGTCTATTTTTTTTTAGCTCGACCAAGCGCGCCTGTGATTGAAAAAGAAGGAAAAACTGTTCAGAATGGTTCAGTCGTGGGTTACTTCTATGAAGGAAGCACCCTTAATTTAGAATGTGAATCGACGGGGGGTAAACCTGCTCCAGAATTAACTTGGTGGAAGGATACGGAAAAGTTGTCATCGACTTCGGAAACTACTCCCGAAAAAAATGGAGCCGCTACGGTAACATCCAGATTGAGTTTGCTATTAGACCGAGATGATCTTGGAGCAAAGGTGGAGTGTCATGCCAAGAATGCAGCAATAAAAGATCCACTTTCGTCTTCGATAAAAATTGATCTTCATGGTAAGCGAAAATATTTTCTTCGACATCTATAGTTAATTTAATTACTGTATTTATTTCTTATTTGATTTCGGTATTGATTTCCAGCATATTTCATAATTATAAAAGATATTCAGTAAGTAGTAAGATTTTCTTGCTAATATTTATGTACAAATATAATCCAATTTTTCGAACATAAATTTTTCATGTAGTACTATCATATCCTGTACACTCCCTGAGGGTATATATATATATCAGGTATTTGATGATGATGATGATCATCATCATCATGATATAATCCAAAACGAGTCTAATGAACTATATGAAGTCCCGAGGTATCCATTTGGATAACCAAACTAATGTATGAGAGAGGGATTGTATAAAAGAATGTATTCGCAAATGAGTACATATCCAGAAACACGCCCCTCTTTTCGCAAAATGGGAGGACAGAGTTCGCAATACACATAAATGTCATTAGGTTGTAATGAATTAAAATTTTCAATGACCCACAACCATTGTGTTTAGAAATTGGGTCCATCAGGCTTTGAACGATGGATGCTTGTAACAGATCAGTCATAGTAAAAAATTTGTCGGGCCAGGAAAACTCACGTTGTTAACAGATATAATAAACGTAACCTTAGCTACTACGTTCGCATAATTCTATAATAAAGAACAGTATAATTGTAATAAAAGTTTTGCATAACATGCAATTATAATTGCATATTATACAAAAACGTAATAGCTTCTGTAGCTCAGTCAGTACAAATGAAGCCCTTTGGTCGAAAAGACCTGGGTTAGATTTCCGTCAGTGACGTGAGGAACCTTTACCTGATCTCTTTCGAAGAAAGGTGAGTTAACCGGTCTCATACGGAGGTAGGGGATTTTTTTTCACCCTGAAACTCGAGTTTTTCGTCTCCCAGAACAGGCAAATGGACTCCGTGAACACACATGTATTGCAGTCATGAATACGAGACCAGCCATATGCCGTTCCCGAGCTGGATGAAATTGGGGGGGGGGGTTGTGGAAAGCAACGATGAACTACCCTGTAAAAATCTCACCAGGAATACTTTGTGGGCAAAGCCTACAAAATCATCTACGGTCGGAAAACGACTGAAAGGGAAAAATCAGATAAAGAAAAACGCCTCTTGATTGAATCTTAGAAGATGACAAAACCATTATTCTTTTAATTAAAAAAATATATTTGGAGAACATCGCTAGTTCTAACAATAGCCCAGACTAGCACAATCTAATGACTTGTCGGGGCGTATAATACAAGTAAGGCCTTCTTCAGTTTATCATTGGGGGACTCATCCAAACATGTGTATTATTGAATCAAATAGTACAGTAGATTAGTCGTGACTATGGCAACCTACCTATTAGAAAGCATGGTTCCTTTTATCTGATTCAGTTGCAATGCATTCAAATTATAATTGCATATTATCAGAGGCTACTGGTGAAATTTGTCACAAATCAGATCAACTGTTACTTTATTTAGAAATAAACTTAATCAGGATTCTACCAAATAACTGTCTGATTAGTGAAGAAGTCATCAAACTTTTACGTGCACTGTATTAAAATAAACAAGCATTATTTGTCGGCATCCAATTCCTAACGAGGCTTAGCATAATTAAGGAAAATGTTAGTACCAAAAGCATAAAATGCTCTTCCGATATTCTAAACATCTGCAATATTTAATCTTAATGAAGTGTACGGTTATTTCATTCTCCTTGCTACTTGCCCTTCACGTCTGTTTTGGGTTCCGAGTTATTATAATAGCCTCAATTCTATCAAAACACTTATAAACTAGCCAGCACCAGCCCAGTACTGACTATTGAGTGACTTACTGTGTAATTAATGTTATTATATGTCGATCTGGTGCACAAACACTGCAGCTTGACTCATTAGTCTCAACTACACAACTGTGTTCTACAATTAAATAAAGATATTTTACTTTAATGGGCGATACACAACTGGCTGAATGAAATGATTAACTTCCAGCCCGAAGGTTTGCATTTCGCCTGATTACTATACTCGTTTTCAGCTCTCTTAAATGATGTCTATTGAAATTACTAGCGTTTAGCTATGTTTCGGTAAAAAAAAAAGAAAAGAGAGAATGCAAAAGTGTTCGAGTAATTTTTCAAGAAAATGCATTTTACTGACAGCTAATAGCTCAGGTTAGAAGCGTAAAGAGAATTAGAATAATATTAGCAAATAATCGGCCACTTTTATGTGTCGCATCGAACATGAATTAGCTCTGGTTACATGCTGTGATCGAAACATCTGTTGCCTCTGTTGGACGCAAACTGATAACTTGGGTTCACTAAAATATATACATAATTGTTTTCTGTGCTTTTGTTTTCGAAGCAAACATGAAGTTGGAGAGAAAATTAGTTTTAACCGTTCTTGATACAACTTTTCAAGAGTTTGTTCACAATTTAAAACTGCATGAAAAATGTTACGAATGTTATTCAAGCGTATGAAAAAGAAAGTAAGGTTTGGGAAAAAGTTTTAAAATAATTGAAAAATTCCATAATATTTTAGTTCTACAAAAACAAAAAAAAGGATGAAATATAAATTATCAATGTTTATTTTAAAATTTAAACAATAATTGAGAATTTTGGGTCACGTTTATAGAAATTATATTTATTGGCATACACAATGTAATATTCGATTTTTTTTTCTGGAAATGTTTGAATTGAGGCACTTTTGAACTTGGTCTTGGATCGTAAATTTGAAGTATTTCAACATAACCACCTCACTTATTGAGACGATGATGTTCTGTGACAGAGCCGTGTCTCTGTTACAGAACATCATCGCAGAAGCTGATTGTACCTCACTGTTTCTTGTGAATGTCTGGACAGCAGAGTTCCTCACTTGGAGCTATATATGTCAAGACTATAAGGAGGGGAAATGACGAAGGCCAACTAGTGTATGTGTCTTTCTACCGAATGATGATACACTAACAGACAAAGAAACTAGTACGAAGGAAATCTGCCAAAATGATTCCGGAACCAACATTAACTTTTATGCTGGATTATTGCAGATCTTTTTCAGTGGTCAGTAAAGGAGAGGATGTTTCCACACAGTACTCAGCATTCGATAATATTAGGTCCTTCACCTCTAAATATCATGGTGTGACATCATAATCTACAAAATTTGCAATCTACAAAAAAGAGAGAGAGCAAGTCTTCGGAATGCTATAACAGTCAGTTCATTATCGCCACCTGCCGGAAAAAAAAACACAAATAATCCACCCTGAATCCATTCTCCTTTGTATATTGTGAACTATCCATAATACTAAACTGCGAAATAAATTGCCTGCAAAACGTTTCAATTTATAATTAAAATGTGACAGATTTTCGTCTTAATTCATTCATTTAGTTTCCTGAATTTCAAATAGATTGTATACTGCGAATGAATAGCTTGAATGTTGCTTGGTATTTCTTTTCTTGTTCTCATCATGGAAGAATGTTTTTAAGAAAAAGGTGTATGGAAGACTAAAACACTGTCGACTATTATAAATAAACTCGCAAAATTTCCCTATTAAAAACGAAATTCATTTAAAGACTAGTGAAACATGTCTGATATCATAACATGATGACATAAAGACTTAGTATCTAGGGATCATGGGGATTGTGTTGTTATTGTGTCGTACTATATCCAAGACCAAAAACTAATCGGAAATTATTAGGTTAATGTTGCCTACTGATTGTGCTTAACACTTATTTGTTTCATTCATACACATACAACTTAAGTATTTTGCTAATGACAATGTCTATCGGGTCGCAAACTTTTTTTTTTTAAATACATTTTAAAATAGCTTTATTCGATATTCTTATAGTGACGATCAAAATATAATGCATTCCAAATTGAGAAAGACCATATGCGTACTTCAGCTGCTAACTGGTATTATGGAGTCGGATGGTACCTTTCGAATACTTCAAGTGCTTCTGTAATTTGAAAGTATCGAGGCTTAAAGAAGTACAAAATACACGAATCAGCACTCTTGGAATAAACTTCCAAATATTTTGAGGTCTACTTTTAGTCTGGAAATATGGACAGGTCTGATTTAACCTACCAAAATTACTTACTGTAATATTTTCCCCATATGGCCTCACAGAAATATACGAACTAAGCCGAAAATAATTCGGAGTTTTAGGAATTTTTTCTCATACGGTATCACAGAAATATACGAACTAAGAAGAAAATTCAGAGTTTTGAAAATTACGTAATTCATAAACATTATGACATGATGTCCTTATAAGGACTGGCTTAAAGGGGCGAAGCAAGAATGCTTTTCATCTTCCCCATTATATGTAGAGGACAATGTAAGGGTAGGGTGTTATTGAGCTATATAAAGCTCTGATCATGGCAGGAGGGTAATAGCAATAGCCGAGCCTCAATTAGAACTTCATTGGCTACAGCATTGCCATCCATTACCCTCACAGGATACCCATTTTAGTCGCCTCGTACGAATAAGACTTAACTCATTCAAAAAACCGAACATTAGAAAGTCCCTCAAGTAGCATTTTTAGGGCTATTCTTATCCCCGCCACCACACGGGAAATTACGTAATTATTATATTTGAAGATTATTCAGTATTTCATATAGAAAAATAAATTTGGTATATTACATAATTTATTAAATTTCTTTTTAAATTTTAGTAAGTTGAGTAGTATATTATAGGGAAAAAAATTCTAATAAGAATATTTTTAAGAATATAAAACAAAAAATAGAAAAGTATTTTAATGTTTTTTTTTATATACCATGGAGATAGGAATATGATACTACATATACCTAATTACCCTGAAACAACGCTAATGTCGAGTATGTTTTTTTTTCACAGATGGGTCAAAACGTGTTTGTGACTTTATCAATATGGTCAGAACAGATAACGAAAATTATGAAGGATACTGAATTTTCATTCATAATATTATTGAAGTACATTTATATTCTCTAATCCGATATTTCTTCAAAATATACAAAATAGCTAACAGAAAAATCTGTTATAGAAGTGAACTGTAAAGTAAGAGTACAATAGCCATTCGGATTTAGAAAGGATCCAGCAGTGAAGTACGATGCTGAAGCTGTTTAGGTTTTAAGAGAATCTTCCGGATAGCGACAAATAACGTAATAAATGGGTGCAGACAAGAGATATTTTACTCGGCTCGTAAAGGAAGAATTACAGAAGGAACAGTGGACGATAACACAAAGAGTTTAAGTTATTTCAAGGCTTAATGAACAAACATAGATGCAGACGACCATCTCCGCTAAGAAATTATATGAAAGAAATGTCAACAAAATAACCAATAAAGCAAACCAGCCTATTACGGATATAAGAAATTGATTTTGCTGAGAGAAGTGCAGAAAAATGTACTCTCGTTGCCAGAAAAAATTATGATATTCTCTTGAATAATTCCACTGCAAACTATAGTAAACAATTTTTATTTTGTTTCCGATTTTTTTTTTAAATCACGTGATTTTTAAACGTACTTTGTTTTAAAAAACATGTTTAATAAATCGAGGGGTTTATTATAAATTGAATTTTATTTATTTAATGAAATGATGTCGATTGATTGTGTGTCCTAATATATATTTACATTAAAATATAATAATAATATATGATATAATATATTTTAAAAAATCTCCTGGGCGTAGGAAGTACAGTTTCAGAAGATTGGCACATGGAAGAAAGGCAAATAATCCACTAGTCCAAAGGATACTTATACATATCATTTAACAAAACGCCAATGGTGCAAGTTATTCCCAGATAACATTCTGTGCAAAATATTGATGTATAAAATACAGGGCTAAATATCATTTAAGTTTTTTTAAAGACTATCTAAAATAGAAATTGCTTACATGTTAAGATATTTAAATATTCTTTTGGCTTCTTCGGTTCTTAGATTAAATTACGTTTTACATACGGAAATCTTGAAACTTTTAGCATCCATAATTCAATCGGATAATTGGTGTCTTGCTCAGCTAAAAATGCTACTTGAGGGACTCTCTAATGTTCGATTTTTTGAATGAGTAAAGTCTTATTCGTTTTAGTTAAATGATTTAATCCACAGTCACATTAACGTATTCGGTATACTCTAAGCACACTAAGAAGTTTGATCCCTTCCAGGTTTGCAATAATATCTTTTTATTCAAACAGCACAGCAGCTATTTCTTTAATGAGTTTTCTTTATGAACCAATTCCCTGCTCCAACCTCTTCTCTCCTTTTATATAAATCCCTTATTTTCTTCTTTCTGATATTAGTGAGCACCATTTTGACTAAAACAAATAAACATTATGAATTCACGTATTAAAACTCCTGTAGCATTTTTTATTTTTAATAGATAAGCAAAAGCACGCAAATGTGCCACTCTAGACATGTTGATATAATAAAATACATGAAATCACTTTGCAAATGCGTTGTTAGGTGTTTAGTGTAAGCACGAACATTGGTCTCTTGGAAGTGGTGCAATTATGTAGATTTCATGAAAACAAAGGAAAAACGCATAAGGAAATGCACAAATATATAGAGCAACGTACAATTATAAGCATGCATAGTTTGGAATTTGTATAGCCACTTTAAAAAACAAGATATTTTATAAAACGAAGGATTTCTTCCATTTCTTAAAAGTAGCATGGGAAATGCATGCAAAGTCATACAAAGATTTTTCCATTATGAGCAAAAGTCAGTTTAGTATAACGAGAGTATTTCTAAAAGTTATAGGAATAATTTCGAGGATATTTTCTGCTTTTTTTTTTTTAACAAATCATCATTCCTATTTCTTCACATACTGATTTTAAAATCTTACAGTGGGACCTTTGGAACTCCAAGTAACGGGACCAACAACACCAGTAACGGCAGGAGAAACAGTTCGCCTAATTTGCACTATAGATGGCGCTAAACCAGCTGCAAATGCCACCTGGTATAATAGATCGGAAGTTGTTCAAGTAGAGCCGCATATTCATATGGAATTAGAAGAAGATGGCACATATCGAACTGTGAACGAAATTGAAATCATTGTTTCTCGTCATGACCACCAGGGGACGTATTTCTGCCAGGGAACCAATCCCGTCCTCCAGAACAGAGGAGAAGCTCCACTCCTCAAGTCCACTATTCTTCACGTCCAATGTAAGTACAATATTATCTTTTGTTTATAAATGATTTTAAATGAATTAATTGTTAATTTAGGTTTACTTATTTTAATCACATAACTAATCAAATTGTTTTTAAATTATATTTCTCTAATTTTAACACTTTAGGAACAATTTATTGCAATTGCATTTTAGTCCTTATTTAATTTAACACTAGATGGCAGTAAATTGTTTATAATTATATATAAAAATCATATTGTAAATATATTAAAGTGTATATAGTATATATAGTACACAGTAACTTGCATATGAACAATGATAAAATATCTAATATAGTTTTCTTTATTTTTTTCTTTTCATTTCTTTTATTTTATACTTTTTTCATTTTAACTAGAGCTCTATTATCTAAAGAATTATATGGTGTTTTTAGTTTCAATTAATTCCGCATTTTAATTTCAATTAATTCAGAGTTATTAAACTCTAAAGTTACTTAAAAATGAATTCATTTTAAATACATTTGTTAATGTTTTAATGTTTAATGAATTCATTTTAAGTTAAATATAATTTAACATTTTCATGAAATAAATTATATCTTACTATAATATAGAATATTAAACAATTAATATTATTTTATATTTCATTTACACTAATATTTTCAATTTAATACGACACAATAAATAATATACATATATTAAAATAATTTAAAATACCATATAAATTTCGTTAGCAGAATTTATACATAGTTAACATTTCCATTTTAATAAAACATAATTCAAATTGCGCGATAGTTATAAAATTTATTTCTGTTACAACATAATAAATAATATATACACCTTAATAATTAAAAACAAGACATACCGTGATGTTTTAGAATTACATTTTTAACAGTTAACTGCAGAACAGTTTTGTTTGAGTATTTATATACGTAAGAGCACTTCTCTTATAGAAATGGGAACAGAACTCAAGAGCTGAGTCTGCCGGCATTTAATTGATTATATACCAGGATTCACTGCGACATTTGTATGTGTTTCGCCATTTGGAATGTTAATGGATCAGGTAACGGGTCTGCGACTTAATGAGAAGGTGTCAATAAGGATTGAGAAGGCGATACATTAACAGAACTAAGATTAGGCTTAGGTTAGATGTTACTGTCACTATACCGTTATCGAGGAAACGGATCTACTCTGCAAAATTCCTGCATCATGCTTTTAGACCATTCGCAAGTAGATCAGCCATTCTCTCATCCGTAAAGGACTTTAGAATGAAACTAAAGCCGAGAGAGAGAGAGAGAGAGAGAGATTGGTCATTATTACAAACTGACTAAGAAATGTCTTTCGGGTGACAACACAGAACTTAATTATTCGCACATTGAAAATACTTCACAATGCATATATTTTAGATGGTATTAATTTATAATTGCAAATCTTATAAATATAAAATTTATGCCTTAGTAAAAGCAACGCACCCAATGCTTCTATTCATTCTCATGAATAGAATTTCTCCTTTAGAAAATGATTTATTTACCATTTTTACCCTTCTGAGATCAGTGGAGTAAATAGTGGCAGGTCATTTATCGTTGCTGAATTGTTACGGCTAATGGTCGAGCTTTCGATTAATTGTTTGTTGCTTTTCTGTAATTCTGAATGCACTTTTATTCAGTTAAGTAACGAACAGTCATTTGGGAACACTATTTTAACATTAGACTTAATAAAGGTCGAAACCGGTCTGGGTAGTGACCATTACTTTAATGCATAGCATCATACATCTCCGCAAGGAAATGTGCTTTGCATTAGGTAAAATTCTAAGGAAAGTGATCAGATCTTACTCCACCTTTACAGCGAGTTGCCTAGTGTTGCACTACTTGCAGCCCAAACTTGACTTACTTGTCTGTTTGCTTACTTGGGAAAAAGGATTATCTTAAATAATATAATTTATTATTTAAGATAACATCGATCATTTGTATAAGATTGTTGCAATCAGAAACTTATTCTAAGAATAACAAAGCATTTCAATAGATGTTATATAAAAGAGCTTAACATTTAAGCATTAGTTAACTAAACCTACCATTAGGCTTAGCTAAGCCTAAGGATTTCACTACGCTGTCATTGATCTAAAGATGATAGTTTTCATTATTTTAAGTAATTATCATTTCGGGAATGTCATGCGTTACAACTACCTAATAAGACATTTGAATAGGCTTGAAGTAAACAGTATAAATAGATAGAATTAGACATGACATAATATAGTTGTTATGTTTATTGCTTAGTTCTATGGTCTGATGAGTGTACATGTTAACTTCCACAGAACACGAACTTCTCTGGGCAAATAGCCACAAAGTACAAAAGCAGCTACTGCACACAGTAAGATACGCATAATTACAACAATTGCTAAGGAGTCTACAATAATCCCAGAGCTTCGCAGGTATCTACAGATAGCCACAATGCCTTCTGATTGTGTAATCAGAGAACTCATTTCCCTTGAGTGTATTGCCCACGTATGGGAATTAATTTCCTAGTTGATGTCAGCTACTTAAGCGTTCATCTTATAGTGATACTTTGTCCCTTTTGGAATTAGCGAATGGAATAAGATTGATTTCTCCTATTCTGTCTTTCACTTTGAGAATCTTTTGTTCTCTCTCTCTCTCTCTTTCTTTTTCTCTTTCTCTCTTTTCTTCTTCTCTCTATCTGTTCTCTTTTTTCTTTCTGTCTCTCTCTCGCTCTCTTTTCTTCTTCTTCTTCTTCTTCTTCTTTCTCTCCTTCGCTGTTCCTCTCTCCATTCCTGTCTGTTCTTCTTTTCTTTCTCTCTGTTATATTAGCCTCTCCTCTCTCTCTCTATGTTCTGTTCTCTCTTTCTCAGTTCCTTTCTCTCTCTCTCCATCTGTTTTACTCATTCTCTCTCTCTCTCTGTGTGTGTGTGTGTGTGTGTTAAAGAATGTCTATGGTACATAGCTGCCTTGAATGGCAACTTCATACTCAATCTCATTGGATACGTAGTTTGGCTGAAGTTATAATCGTTATATTTATTTATTCCCTTAATTATCTAACATCTGATCCATAACTTTTGTCAACAGCTATAAAAGCAAGTATACATAAGAGCAATAGTGAAGTTCTTTAATATGCATAGTTTTAATCCATCCATGATTAAATTAATTAAGCATCCAACAGCGCAGATAAAACCTTGGAATTACGACGGTGCAAATTCTCACTAGGAAGTAATGTACTGGTTTTCTTTCTTTATTTTTTTTCTTATTTTTAGCTTTTCCTGTTTCTTATCTTTAAAGCGATCTATTCTTTTTTTTTCTTCCCGAAATTAATTTTTCTCTCTTTTTTTTAAGTATGTTCTCATGAAAACTACACTAAAAAAGGAAACGAAAGATGAACGATTATTTTTATTACATTAAGAAATCTTCATTATAGACGCTTATTAGTTAAGAGAGCTTTATTTGCTCGTGTTGAGTAGTTCGCAACATTAATAGGAGTGCTTTGTTATCTTCGCTTGTTTTGAATTTCTACTAAAATATCTTAACCTCTTTTTTTGTTGTTGGTATTGCGTTTCTTCGTTAATCATAAAAAAATAACGAGTTTCCTTAAAAATAAAAGACCAAAAAAAAAAAATAATGCAAAGAAGAGGTCGTGTTCATTATTAGCGCTATGTTCTATCCATGCGTGTCATCTTAAGAGGGTATCGTATGAACACGAAACCTTAACGCACTACAAAATTAATATATATACGAGACGTGATGAATTAACGCTTCAGTCGTGTTCGACCGTTGGTAACGTTTCAGGCAAATGTATTCAGAACAACCTGAGAATAAATCCACATAAAGAAAAAGAAAAAGAAAAAGAAAAAGAAGATCTTAGTACAGCTTTTTGAAACACTATTGGATTAATGGCAACAAATATAACCTTCACTTGTGTGTTATGATATTTTTCCATTCATTCATTTATTGGAAATTCCTTATTCTCTCCGTATTTCTTTTAGTATTGGATTTTTCGATTCATTCTCAATAACTTAAACCAGAAAAGGAATCGAATAACATTCGTCTTGAGGGGCAACCAGATTTGTGACAGTAACGCGTTTTTATTTTATTAAAACTATCTTTATTTTTAAATCCCACTTTTGCTTTCTGAAATAGATTACGTTGCCAAAAGTATGGGAACGTTGAGAAATACTGACAGTGACCAAAATATTGCCTTTAAAAATAGATGTATGCTCACCTTTCTTCTGTACCACAGCATTTGATAAACTCCAAGTACTTTGGGTAACTTCATGAGAAATTAACAGATTCTTCAGGAAATACAGTCGTGAATACAGAGATATTAATCTCCAATAGTATTGGTCTCCACACATTAATCCAATTAATCTGACGCGTGTTTCAGGTCAGGGATCTCGGCTGGGTAGTTTATTAGAAATAGATAAGTGGAGAGGTGTCTATAATGTACACTACACGTACATTTCCGTTCATGGTAGTAGCATCTCGAAAAATCTGTGAACCAATTCCATAATCCCACTTTACAATTTCGATAATTCAGTGTCCTGATGTAGAGTTCGCCTGGCTGCTGTAAGATACATATTATTTCAGATACATACCATTTTCAGTCGTTCCAAAGTGTTACCTGCTTTTCAAGCGCTATGAATACTACAAATATTGTTGAGAATTAGTCATTTTGATAATCTTGGAAGTTGTCAATCTCTGCTCCATCTACGTTCCATTTTAATCAAGCAGAACTTGGTGTCTACCGACGTCTTCTTTCTAAATGTATCTTTGCAAGTTGTATGTGCACAGTCCAGTCTAAATATTATGACCACCGTTTGTTTCACAATAGTCTATCCATTCTGCCAGGTGGCATTCTTATTACTGCGAAAAGCAGTAATGGTACTGGAGGAATGTGACATGCTAAGGGACTCGAAGTTGCTGATCGACATGGGCAAGGGACGTGATATGACGGACTTAGAAAAAAAGCAAGTTCTAGGGTACCGATTGAAGGATGATAGAGTCCAGAAAACTGCAGATATTATATACTGTTTGCAGAGTTCTCTAGTTAAGATTTCTAAAAGTCTTTTGGATACTCCTGGTAAATACTGGTTGTTTATCTTCTCCTTCCTCTTTCCACAGAGGAAAAACTGAAACGGGTGAGTATGGAATTTAACTAGGGGACACATGGAGCTGTTTCTCAGATCACAGTTGAAAGTTGTATTCTCTGCACGAACCTTCGAATTATGTGCCCAGTCAAGGTGCATATGGTTATGCCTAATCATCGACTACACCCAGAGATTACATTTCAGAGACGTCATTGGAAAGTCTATTAAAAAGTTGCCTTTTAAGATGAATCTCACTTCCAGCTATGCCAGTAGGCAGAATTGAAGGCTTAAGCGAAAACGTTGGACGTGGCATTACCCCGATATCATGGTCAACAGAAATAGGCAAGGGGTAGCAGCCTTATATCCCATGTTTTCCAGGAAATCTCGTATCGCTGACACTCGTAGACTGACTATAATTGCTACAAAGTTCTATCCATCGTAACTCACCACTCTTTCATGTTGACTTTCTTATCACATGTGTTCCGGCAGGATAATATGCCTGCCACATTTACGGTATCTTTCGAAATTAGTTCAGCGAACAGCAACTTCCACATGTTACCATGGCTACCGATTTCTCTGGATTTGAATCCTATAGAATTCTGGAAATATGTGAACAGAGAGATAAGACTTTTGAGTTGTTCATCCCAAACAGTCGCAGATTTATCGAGAGTAATTCTGACCATCTGGTACGGCAGGTTTCATGCAACGTTAAAGATCTTATAGAATCCATATCAAGTCACCTGTCTGCAGTACTGGCATAAGGAATTATTACGAAGGTGGTCATAAAATTTTGATTTAATAGGTATTTTAATATTTAAGTATTAAATTTAAGGTTGCTTATTATTATTTATTGAATAAAAACCTTTTTATTGAAGTTCTAACTGAGGCTCGGCTATTGCTGTTACCCTCCTGCCATGATCAGAGCTTTAATAGCTCAATAACATCTTATCCCTACACTGTCCTCTACAGATAACGAGGAAGATGAAAAGCATTCTTGCTTCGCCCCTTTAAGCCAGTCCCTATAATGACTATACTCCTAACATAAAATGAGACACAAACATAGTAGTATTTTAGTATTGTAAGCATATGTAAAATTAGATAATCCCAGAATCTTGAATTATAGCTACTTTTAGCAAAGTTTTATGGTGCTATATTAATAATAAATCAGTTCTTGCGATTTCAGCAAAATTAGACCGCCACAGTTAATTTATACAATTCACTACGGCGGACATCATCATTAAAATACGATAACAATAGTGAAAAGAGCATCGCATTGAGATTGCCACTCGTACAATGCTCAGGTTTGAATTCGTGATGAAGATCTCTACTCTAACTAGACGGTAGACATATGAACGGGCTT
The DNA here is from genome assembly GCF_054136105.1 of Typopeltis vanoorti. NCBI lineage: Eukaryota > Metazoa > Arthropoda > Arachnida > Uropygi > Thelyphonidae > Typopeltis > Typopeltis vanoorti. The sequence continues at coordinate 116,287,424 of NC_143553.1, forward strand.
AATTATGGCAGTTGACAGGAGAAACGTTATTAGCTGGCCCTTTAGTTGTAGTGACCAATTACCGAATGTTACACTGACCTTATGGAAAATTTAGTGTTGCCGACGTTGTGGTCATTTTGTAGAACAATCCATTTGGGTTATCAAAATGAGAAGGTTCCATGTCGTGCTACAAGTGTGACGATACGGTTTCACGAAGTCGGTGTGCCCAAGAGACAGTCCTGATTTGAATTTTGTGAAGAATTAAAACAAAAAAAAGGCGTGAATTTCATAACATTATTTTCCTGAACTCATAAAAAATATCTCTGATTTCAATCATTATCCGAAATTAGCATCAACGAATTCTCAAACCAACTTCTTTCTGATACATCGTAACCATTACTTGTCCCCGATTCTTTCTCGAAACGTTCTTTATAATGAGAAAGTGCCTCTTCTTGGGATGTCAGTTCACTGACATTGTTCGTTTCCCCCCCTCCATTAAATTAGTATTTGCATCCTGATTCAGTCCGTGTGTTTAATTCTTCTTTCGCATTCTCTTTACTTCCGATTCATTGATACAACTCCAATAAATATTTTCAAAGGCAGGCGACAATTAAAATCCGTGTACGTGTTTCAGTTCCCAGCTGGGGGGGGGGGCTTCCTTCCACAGCAAATTAGACTATTTACTTGCTAAAGAGGCCAAAAGCTTACAAAAACCTCTTTTTATCATGCAAATAATCTTAATTTGATAGCGATGAAGTTCCCACCGGGGGATTAAAACGTATACATTGTTTTAATTACACTGGTCTTAATGGTACTTCTAAAAGCACACAAAGTGATTCTAAGAAGGACGAATAGTCTCCTTGTTATGGGTTTAATGTTACAAACCAACATATACGAAACTGCAGGCAAGGATAAATAACACCGAAAGAAATTGTTCCCTATGGGAATCGAACGCAGAAGCACTTCGTTGCAGTAAAAGTTTGAAGAAAATGATGAAGGTGATAGCTTCATGACTTCAAACAATGACTTCTTTGTTTCAGATATTGTTTCATGGATATTTGCTTGAGAGTATCAGCTTATATTGTGATATTAATTGCGATGATTTTATTAATAGATTATGATTACGGTAGCTTAGGGAGATATGAAAAAAAAAGTATCGTATATACACAGTTTGTCTCTTAAATAACTATCTAAAATTCGTATAAAGATAGGGAAAAACTGCAGGAAGATGAAACATTTACATACAGCGTTCACACGAATTTAAGAAACACTGCTTAATGGAATTTTATTTAGGTTTCTTAAAAACCAAAAAAAAAAAAAAAGTCCGTTGGTGCCAATAAAGGCCAATGTTTGAGCGCTATGGTGGATTTGCGAAGCAAGACAATGACAATGTGCGGGTGCATTGTAATGAAGCAATTGTTGCTTCCTCTCAGCACTCTTTTTACTAGTCATTCGTGAACTTATTGACGTGCTCAGGAACTCTTTGCACATTTTCACTGCCTCTAACTGTGACAAACCTTCGTGGTTATGGATCGTTTTCCTTTGAATACCCGCCACCACGAAATCGTGCGAACCACTCAAAATTTAGTGCATTAATAAACAGTTATTCCTGATCATTTTGAATCGGTTTTGCTATTTTTAAAATACAATTTTATCACTACTCTCTCAAGTTTCATATTTCTAACAACATGCACTAAGATCGTCTCATTCAGCTCTACGTGAGAACTAATGAAGTTTTGACAAAGCACATATTTATGATGAAAAAAGCACATTCTAACAATTCAAATGATGTTCTGTTTTGACCACTTCTATTTAAAGTATCTTCGTACAAAGTCTGTGTCTTTATTTGCAATACAATCGTTAATATGACATCCGTTCTGACCATCCAAAAGAGAATTTATTAACGAATTCATTTAACAGAGAGTTAATTCCCCCCCCCCCCCACTAACTAGTCGTAAATGAGAATAATCCCTGGATTTTTCTCATGTAATCCAGTTCACCCCAACGTGTACCTGTAAGAAGATTGCATAAGCAACTTATTTAATGACTCATGAATAGACAATTTTTTTTATTTGAGACAGTTCAACCGCTTTATTCTTGATAGTAACATGTTTCTATCACCGATACCACTGATGTATTGTTTAGATTTCGAGCAGAAATCTACTCAAAATTCATATTTTGACGTTTTCTTACTAACTTAAAAGGACTGGCTAGATGGGCGAAGCAAGAATGCTTTTCATATTCCCCATTATCTTAAGAGGGCAGTGTAAGGATAGGGTTATTGAGCTATATAAGGCTCTGATCATGGCAGGAGTGTAACAGCAACAGCCGAGCCTGAGCATTGCCATTCATTATCCTCCCTGGATACCCATTTTAGTCACCTCGTACAACATGCATGAGCTACATCGGACCTGATACGTCCTGTATAAAAATTAGAACGATCCCTAGACCACTCAATAGTGGCCGAAAGACCGTCCAACTCAACGTTGGCCCCACTCAGTGACAGCCCCCCCCCACCACCACCGAGCAGAACCGCTCATGTTCCAGGGAAAGGCATCCGCCGACAAGATCCCTCTTGAGCCACGCCGGAGAACACCCTCCCCCAGAGACTTAGAAATGCTCTCTCAAGGCAAATCCCCCGAAATCAGCCCCTCTCACCGTGAGCAATTCCGAAAGAATCCTGGGAGAGCGAACTCTCGAAACTAAGCGTCCATTTCAATCGCCTTTCACGACACGCATGGATTTACGTCGGGAATACTTAAGTAAAGCCAACTCTAAAAATTAAGACGACCCCCCCCCCCGGACCACTCCCTACGAGTGGCCGGAAGACTGTCCAACTCAGCGTTGGCTCCTCCACCACCGAGCAGAACCGCTCATATTCCAAGGAAAAGCATCCACCGACACAGCCCCTCACCGGACCATGCCGGAGACTCAAATTGCTCACTTAAGGCAAAAACCTTAAAGGAGCTAACTCAAACTCTCGAAACTCGGTGTCTATTTTTAGTCGCCTCTTTTACGACACGCATAGATTACATAGGCTCTATTCTTTCCCGGCCATCACACGGAGATTCTTGCTAACTTATAGTCCTTATAATGACTGGCTCAAAGGGGCGAAGCAAGAATCTTTTCATCTTCGCCGTTATCTGTAGAGAACAGTGTAGGAATAAGGTGTTATTGAGCTATTAAAGCTCTTGTATCATGGCAGGAGGGTAACAGCAATAGCCGAGCGTCAGTTAGAACTTCATTGGCTACAGCATTGCCATATGTTCGGGTAAAACCGTCTCTAAAAATTCGGACGATCCCTAGGCCACTCAATCGTCGGCGAAAGACCGTCCATCTCAGCGTTGGCTCCACTCAGTGATGGCCTTCCACCCACCACCACCGAGCAGAACTGCTCATATTCCGAAGGAAAGCATTCACCGACAAAGCCCCTCACCGGAGAACACTTTCCCCGGAGACTCAAATTGCTCCCTTAAGGCCTTAAGAGAGCGAACTCAAACTCTTGAATCTCTGCGCCCCAGGGGGTAACAGCAACAGCCGAGCCTCAGTTAAACTTCATTAGTACAGCATTGTCATCCATTACCCTCCAAGGGTATGGAATCTTCTCTTCTAGCTAACTTATAGTCTTTATAAGGACTGGCTTAAAGGGGCGAAGCAAGAGTGCTTTTCATCTTCCCCGTTATCTGTAAGGATAAGGTATTATTGAGCTATTAAAGCTCTGATCATGGCAGGAGGGCAACAGCAATAGCCGAGCCTCAGTTAGAACCTCATTGGCTACAGCAATGCCATCCATTACCCTCCAAGGGTATTAATCACCGCATCTCACGGTCGATTACCACCGTAATCTTCTAGCTAACTTATCCTTATAAGGACTGGGATAAGTTAGTAGAAGATTACGGTGGTAAATAGCTAATTATCCTTATAGTCCTTATAAGGACTGGCTTAAAGGGGCGAAGCAAGAATGTTTTTCATATTCCCCGTTATCTGTAGAGGACAGTGTAGGGATAAGGTGTTATTGAGCAATTAAAGCTCTGATCATGGCAGGAGGGTAACAACAATAGCCGAGCCTCAGTTAGAACTTCATTGGCTAAAGCATTGCAATCCATTACCCTCCAAGGGTATTGGATTGAATGAATCAATCACCCAACTCTAAATAGCTAATTATATGTAATATACTATACACATATACAAAATATTTTGATTTTAAAAAGGTGTTTAAAACAAATCTTAAATTGTACTAAAAATCTTAAAATGTTATAAACTAAACCTTTTTGGAACTTTCTGTATATTATGTTATAAAGATAAGTTTAAATACATTCGAATTCTTTATTCAATTACACGATTACTGCATTTTCAAGTAATTAAATGTATATTTTCTATTTTTTTAAATACATTAATTTGTTTTAATCAAATGATATGTATATTTATTTATATATTTCAAGAATTAAATAAATAAATTACTAATTAATAAAATGAATTTTATCATTTTAAATTCATTGGTTAGTACTTCTGCCTAAGAAAATAAAGTGAACCAAAGCCCATCTTACTTATATTTGAACTTCCTTATTAGAAACCCTAAAATTCTGCCACTTTTCATACCAAATACATCTTACTTAATTCATCTTTAATTTTCGACAGAATAAAGATAAACTATGCCAGCCAATTTTAAGATCTTACTGTCTGCTTCCGCTGTCATTAAACCCCGAGTTGAAATCTATATCCATTCTTTTATTTATTTATTTTTTTAATATTTTCCTATTCCACTGACATTTATCTTAGCCAATATTCATCTTTTCCTTAGATGGAAAGCCTATTATGTCATCTCATTATCTCAATTGTTTTTACTTCAATCCCGCCCCCCCTAAAAGTTATGAGGAAAAATTCATTAATAATAAACTTTTATCCAATTTTGAAACATATCATAAACTATGTGAACGTAATTGATTACGTTCACATTGTTCACTTACGTCATTTCCTGTACGTAAAGGACATGGATAAATTTAATATCTCTAGATTAGGTACTTTTTTCCCCTCACTAGAAGTTATATAAAAAATATAAAATTAAAATACAAAAAAAAAAAAAAACGAAACTTACAATTTGCTACGATATCCAAATCTTTTATCTATTGACTTGAAGGATAACTAATCTGTTAATTTTATTAGGTTTTAAGTTCGTTTCTCCTTATTTTTCATATTTATTTTTATTCAGATATACAAATGCCATCGGATTTCTTGAGATTCTAGAAATATATAATACTTCCAATAATAGATATATAAAATAATAATTAAAAGACATCTATAGCTTCTTCCATGAGAGGTTTCCAAAATATCCTTCAAAAATTGAGACTTCAGAAGAGCATAATTTGCTTCAGCCCAGAATCTCTCTCTCTCTCTCTCTCTCTGATTCAAACTCGCTTTCTATCCCACAGACATCCCTTTTCAGTTCCCGCATATTCCTCCAATCTAATTCCGCCACCACTATTTATCCGAACTGGCATCCATTTCTACGTTTTTCTGAACAAACCTGTTAGCTCTTCTCTTTATTCGTCATTTTTATTCTCGCTTTTGGAACAATCTCCCTCCATATGTATTCCCTGAAAAATCACAACCTACAGATATTCAAATTTAATGTTAATAAGACTTCTTCTTTCTTTCTTTCTTCAAAAATTTCTTCTAGTTCTCATAGCTGGTGTATTCTAATTCCAAAACCCCTTTTTGTTGGATTTCTATTTCTAGAGGAATAAGCACCATCTCTAAATATAAAGCACAGTTTCTAGATATAAATATAAATTATATTTAAATTTCAATAGTATATTTTTTAAATTAAATTTTTAAAAAGTTGATAAAATATATCCAATCGCAATTTTTATATTTAACTTATAATTAACCGTAATTCATAATATAATAATAATTATTATTATTAACCATATAATTTTTAATCTCTCTCTCTCTCTCTCTCTCTCACACCCCTCCCACACACACACACACACACATGAATGCCGCAGAACATATAAAAACAATGTGTGTGGGGGGAGGGGGAGGAGATTAAGTGATTAAGGGAAAAAAGGAATCCGTTAAAGTGTTTTTCATACAGATGAAAGCTGTAGTATTGGAGAAAACAGGGAAGCTGTTATGAAGAACAGAGGTAAATGGAATGGAAGGGAAGAATGGTTTGACTCTGGACTGTGAACAGATGTTGACTGACAGTTAGTTACTTATAGTTTTGCATGCTTTGAGGTTGGACGGATATTGATGATCAGTTCGGTGGAGTAGTTATGCAATACACAATGCAGAAACAGATCGTCTGTGAGATAGCATTGACGAAATTGTCCCTTTCTGGATAGCATCGAACATTTTAAGCAAGCTTTTTGGTACACTATTCCAAATGTTACATTCCAAATACTATTTTAAGGTCAGGCCGATTTGAAAAATAGGAGTACTATTAGGAGTGGTAAAAGAGAGAAATAGTATCTTGAGAACAAGTCTTTTTTTCCCCTTTTTAATGACGAGGCTTTAGCTATTATTTCAACGTCATATTATTACGTGACACCTCCAAGGAGTTCACAGACTCATCGAGGGAGGGGCACTGTACAGCGAACCGCATCAACTACACCAACGCCATCTACTGCCCACCACCACTAATATTTTTCACAAACAATTACAAACATCCATGCGCACGGAGAGATTCGAGCCCACAGCCTTTTGGGTAGATAGCGGATGCGCTATCCACTCGGCCAACTTTTTTTTTTTTTTTTTTTTTTTTTTTTTTTACCCACCGGCCAACCAGGTCTCCCAATCATTTTTATAATAATTGGCTTATGTATTAACTAAATATCCAGTTCGAAACAGTACACAACTTTTAAATGAAACGAACTAATGATGATATATATGTCCACTCGGTTAGTACTTCGTGATAAGTTTAAGACAAATTAATTGAGATTAGACACTATCTCGCTTTAACTTTTGGTACGAAACCAAACCAAATGTAATCCATGTGACCAGTTCCTGTAACCATGCGCGAACACTGGATGATGCCATGGAAACGTATTCACTATATAACAATCCCATCAACACGTCGTTTTAATTTTTCAGTAATTCTCTGTTTTTCAAAAACAGCTAGACATTGTTTGATGGCTACTTCATTTCTGTTAATGCAAATGTTAAATTAAGAGAAATTGATTTCAAATTAAAATAACTGAGTCTGAGTAAGTCATTCTCGGGTGGATACCACAAAGTTCTTCTGACAGATTTCTCTCTTTCCTTCCCCCCCTTTCTCTTTCCCCCCACAGACAGACGCAAAGCTGAAAACGCATATAATAGACAGTTAAACACTAATTTAACTCGCGACACCGCCGTAACATAATCTATCTTAATATACGAGAAGTTACCCAATCTTTTTTTGCATAATAATTAAACAAAGCCTTAAACAATTTCAATGAATAGTTTACGGCTAAAGAATAATGTCTATAGTCTGAATGCTTTTCAGTATAAGAAAAAAAAAATATATGAAAAGCTGCATATCTTGTTATGAAAGAGTTTATAAAAGCTTCATGGTGAATAACAGGATACATAAATCACTCGAAAGAAGAAAGATTCGCTTTAAAATATTCATTTTCTTTCTTACTTTCTGTAAGCAGCAGGAGTTCCGACCACGTGGAGTGGAGTATGTTTGGTACCGAAATGAAAAACGTTATTAATGCAGTGCCAGCTCGGGTTGTTCTGCTCTTGATATGTTCACAAACCGATTCTACCTAGGGTTCACTGGGCCGAAACTTACAATTAATAAAATGGTTTTTAGTTCATTACCGTGTCTTCGAAAAACACGTGCGATCTCAGCAAAAATGTTTTTTTTTTTTCTCTTGGTAGCAGCTTTGAAAAGAAGTAGACGTTAGAATTTTTAAGAATAAATGGATCGTTAAAATCATTTCCGGTTGGTTTGAGAAAGAAGAATTTCCGAAAAAGGTTCTTAAATTAGCCCGAGGACACAGTGACATATGTGAAATAACTGTCAAGAGAACGAGAGTATACAATTTCGCCTCGTTTGGAAATTTTTTTTGTTGTTGTTCATTTCTTTTTTTTTCGCTTGAAAAGACGACGAAATTGACTATTTTAGTTTAATAATTACAAAGTGATTGTTTGTAGCTGTGCACGAGACAGCTCGAGAATTGACGCGTGAATTGAAGTGAACGAATCACTTTCAGTCCGTTTCGCACGTGAGTTCATGTTTTTCGGTTCGAGTGATGACGTAATGGACTGTTTTATTTTGTTAATTGCAAGTATATTGTTGTAATAAAAGTAGCTGAGTTTAACGCGAATTATTCAAGTAAACTGTAGATTTTGCTTCCATCAGCACATTGTTATAACAATGGCTTCTTTTGAAATAACACGTGATTATATGCATCATGCTGACTAAAATTAAACAATTATTATTCGTGGATCCGAAAAGGTAGCTTCAGTGAGGAAGACATTAAAAGAAAGAAAGATAATTTAAGATTTTCAGAAATAAAATAAATAATAATAATAATAAAAAGAAAAGACATCTTCCGATATTCAGTACTTTTTAAATCTTCGACAAGAATTTCGCCAATGCTTGTATCTCGAGAAAATATTAAGCCCCATGTGGAAATATACGTATTGAATTCTTTCAGCATTTCCATTCTTTCATTGACACCTGCTTACTAAAACAGCATTGGGAATCGATGGATTGCTGCGAAGGCTATGTGTGTAACAACGACGGACTTGCGCACTTCCTTCCTACAAAAGGGCATAGTGCCCAAGTAATTATTCAAATGATCTATTTCGATATCTTGCGTTGAATAGATCAATCTTACACCGAGGATAAAGTAAAAAAGTGTTGGATGTTGAAGTACTTTTGAAATATTTGTAATGTTAACAGTAGTAAGCAACATATTTTTCAGTCTTTTCGGCTACCGAAGTTAATCAAGTATTGAATCCACTTCAGATAGACGTCTCTTTAAAATTTCTTTTTATCAGCCATTTCGATTTCCAAGAATTCTTTCTATTGGATATTTGTGATATGAAAAGTCGATATTGCAGGCTAAATACTGCTTATTATGAAAATTCTTCTATAGCGTGCAATGGTGTGCAGATATTTCTAACATTTTAAGCATTTCAAATGCCATTATTTAGAGACGTATTACGAAACTTCATAAAATTAGCCTTAGTAACTATGGTATCACTTATGATGCTTAATTTTCAATTAAATCAATATATTTTGTGACACAAGGAATAGCAGTATTGCATAACTGGTGTGGATAAGGGAGATTGGTGTAACTACGTACGAATGAATTTTAATTTAAAAAATGTACGTTATTTGATTAACATTACTGTGGAATACAGGTTCAATAAAATTATATGTATTTATAGTAAAGATACGCAGATGACAAGGCATTATTATCAAATACTGAAACAGGACTACAACATCGATTGAACAGATTACTGGGATCCTGTATCAATTATGGAATGAAAATTAACATCAGAAAAATAAAGGTAATGAAAATAGCAAAGAAAGAGGCAAATATGGATATCAGAATAAAAGGGGAAAAATTGAATCAAGTAAAGACATTTAAATATCTAGGAAGCGTTATTAGCAGTGATGGAAGATGTAAAAGTGACATAAAAGCAAGAATAGCGATGGGAAGAGATGCCTTTAATAGAAAATGGAATTTATTCAGAAGTAAAATGGATAGAAACCTAAAGAAAAGACTAATAAAATGTTATGTATGGAGTGTTGCCCTCTATGCAGCTGAAACTTGGACATCAAAGAAAGCAGAAATTAAGATTTTGGAAAGTTTTGAGATGTGGATTTGGAGAAGGATGGAAAAAATCAAATGGACAGATAAAATAACTAATTAAGAGGTCTTAAAAAGAGTAGAAGAAGAAAGAACTTTGTTAAGGAGGATAAAAAGAAGCAAGGGAAACTGGATGGGACATATTCTGAGAGGGAATGGAATCACCAGAGATGCCATCGAAGGAAAAATAGACGGAAAAAGACCCAGAGGAAGAGTAAGGAAAACAATGTTAGATGACATGCTGAATGGAGATAGGTACACAACCTTGAAAGAGAAGGCTCAGAACAGGAGAGAGTGGAAGGAAAGTTTTTGCTACTAAGAGAAGAACCTGTTCAATTGCAGAATACTCAAGAAGAAGAAGAAGAAGAAGTAAGTATGATCCCAAGCCTCTGCAGCTTAGTCGGTATAGACGAAGCCCTTTGGTCGGAAAGATCTGGGTTCGATTCCCCTCAATGACGTGAGGAATCTTTATCTGGTCTCTTTCGACTAAAGGTGAATTAGCCGGCTAACTCACCTTTAGTCGAAAGAAATCCGGAGTTTCTGGGTTTTTTCACCCGAAACTCCGATTTTTGTCCCCCACAACAGGAAAACTGGCCTGTGAACATGCTCATCTACAGACATAGGACAAACCGTGAGGCATAGGGCTGTAGCCACCTTTATCCTCGATACGGTAACTGTTAAATGTAGCAAAAAATCCTCGACACTAAGGTAAAAGAGGAGGAAAGGAATAAGACGAAGATAAGAAGATGTCTAGAGCCCTGTGGAAATGGTTGCTTCCATTTCTCTAAACTGTCCAATGCAAAGCCTTTCTAGGTTCGATTCTTGTATCCCACTAGAGAAACTTTTTTCAAGCCACTATCTAATCGGATTTCAAGTCAGTTGAAATTGAGCACAAACTGATAGAGTTTCCCTTCTCAAAATTATATACATGTAAGGATTTATTAGCAGTTCTTAGGACCACGAGATGGCAGCACTTATGTGCGTAATCTCTTCCCTAAAAGTCTTAATGAGTGATAGCCTCTAGATCAGCCATCAGTGATGGTTGAAAGGCCGAGACCAACTGCCTATAGAACTTCAAAAAGTTATGGTTAATAGAACTTTTCATAACTCCTTTAAGAATAAAAGACGTTATATTATTTTATTTAAAATAGAAACAAAGAATAATGCATACTTGAAGATAATTAATACTGTTTCAATTCAATCAATATAGAATGCACACTGAATCCATTTTGAACATACTAAATCTTACAAAATAGGCTTAAAATGCAATTCAAGACAGTCAGATTTAAAAGTCTCTTAAATATTTCATAAAGCCATCTAATATTTATTGATAACCGTGTTTGACACCTAACATGGAAACGCATAAAGTGAATTGGTGTTAAAGTAATTCAATAAATAATGCTTTGATGAGTTTAAGTGTTTCTATATGAAAAGCCACCAAAACAATCCAAAAATAAAGTCCATATAAATTGGTAATTTATCATTATACGGTATCATTATATGTTTCAAGTAAATTTAAAATCCTGTAACGCCTTTTTATTCCCAGTAGGCTGAAATCATGAGCTCTGACTTACAGAAGCCGGTTTTCAGTTTCCATATTCATCGCCCATAATTGCTAAGAAGAGGTGTTCACCTCTTCTTAGCATTTGTAGGCTTAGCTTTTTTCTCCTGAAAACGCGGGTTGTTTTTTATCGCTGAAAACAAGCCAACAGACCTGGTGAACAGACAAATATACAGACATAAAAATACCCGCTCTTAGGAGTTGCAGAAGAGAAGAGGCATTCCGAATGCATTAAATGAAATGACCCTTAATCAGCGAACTCTATCCATTCTGAGGGATGGAAGGGATGAAAGCAAGGAAGGAATATATTTAAGTTTTATATTATTAAAAAATGGAGATATTGAAATAATATTCGATTCTTATGCCTGCTTACGGTAATGGAAAAATAAAATCTGAACACCAACTAAAAGAAATACATATTTAGCAAATCATTTCATTTGAAGTTGAATTAATTAAAATTACAATACATTAAATGTATGAAATTTAAGTTTTTATTTAGATTTTTAAGTAAAAGTTAATTAAAACAATGAAGTAATTTCAATGTATAAAAATATACATTTATTGTATTTTAAATGAATATATTTGTTTTTCTTGCAGACCCACCGGTTGTGGTTGCCCAACCTTCTGGAGGTATTATTGTAAACGAATCCGATACTGCCATTATTTATTGTTCTTCTGAAGCTAATCCTCGTAATATCACCGACGTAAGGTGGTTTAAAGGAGATGAAGAACTGAAGGAAAAGTACGAACCTTATGATAAAGGATATCCGAATCTAACCATCAAAATTGTTTCTAAAAAAGACAGAGGACTTTATTCTTGTTCTTTGAAGAATGCAATAGGATGGGGAAATGCATCGAACACTGTTGAAATCAACGTTTTATGTGAGTATATTGCTTTAGTTCTTCTAAGAAATAGATTAATAGTCAAAATATAGAAATTACAGATTATATGTTGAATTTACATTATCTGACCATAGACGGCGTTGCTGTAGCGAGTTTTTCCATTTATCAAAATGGGAATTGAGATTAAATGAAAAATCAAATTTCGTCCAATCTTCGGATTAGATAGACAATTAAGCAAAATAAAGTTTTCAAACGATTCATTTGAATTATTTATATCTAATCGATGGAATATTTGATGGAAGAGTTGATGGATTTCAGCGCCATCTATGGCCAGCCTGGTTGGCCGAGTGGTTCGCGTATCCGCTCTCCAGCCAAAAGGCTGCGGATTCGAATCTCGCCGTGGGTATGGATGTTTGTGCTTGTCTTGGAAATAGTAGTGGTGGTGGTGATTGGCGGTAGATGGCGTTGGTAGTTGCCGTGAGTTGGTGGATTGAGTGGGTGAGACAGAGTTTGTAGAGCAGGTGCCCTCCCTCGATGAGTCTTTGGACTCCCTGGAGGTGTCAAATAATAATAATAATAATAATAATATGATATTTGATATTTAGAATCATTACTCAGATTCTACTGTGATTTGAAGTTTAGTTAAATCGGACTATTCCTAGTGGAAGAATTACGCAGAAGGATACAGCGACAAATCACAATATCTCTAGTTCTAATTTGTGATAATGGTTTACGTCACTTTTGAAAAATGTTATTGCAAAACACAACGTTATTAAATTATTGTGTCCGATCATTTCCATACCTGTTCAATACGTTAATACAATTTATAGCAAGTTTGGAATAGTAGAGTGAAATTATTATATGCGTATATTAATTATTATTTCGAAATTAATTTTCATTCTTAATGAGCAGTCTAAATAATAAAAATAAATATTAAGAAAAAAAAGAATTTGAATGAACAAAGTACATCCTCCTGTATAAGTTTATGGAGGTCATATTAACTCAGGAAATTTTATTTTATCAAAAATTTGCCAAGTAGAAAACTAAGTTTAAGTTTAGATTTCACAGATATAATTTCACGCATGTAGTTTTACCGCATGTTCTTCAGAACATTACACACGTTAAGAAGATGAATAATTGTATGCGGATGTATATACAAGGGATCGAATTATATATGAGGTAGACAGCGGTGATAATTCAATTTCTATATGTAATTGAGAAGCAAGTGGATTGATTTTTGGAGCGGAAGCTATTTAGATTTCAGAAGTGTTTATGCATTTTAGGACTTGCAGCAGAAGAAGCAGAATAAAATTTCCATATATTTCCTTTCTCTCTCTCTCTCTCTCTCTCTCTCTCTCTGTGTGTGTGTGTGTGTGTGTGTGTGTGTGTGTGTGTGTGTGTGTGTGTGTGTGTGTGTGTGTGTGTGTGTGTGTGTGTGTGTGTGTGTGTGTGTTTTCTTCTCGTAAAGAACACGGTGATCTTGTGAATTACATTGAAACTAGCTGGCTAGAAGCTCCAAAAGGAGAACCATTAAGTCTATCTCTTGTAATGAATTCGGCTTGTTTGCAGTGAAAAATGACCCCCGTCTCCTGGAGTTCTGTTTCCCCTAGCAACCAACGTAAGCCCCGTTATGGAGTACATTTTTCCTGGAAGCTGTTTATTGGGAAACCTACGCTAAAGACAAAATAATAACAGTTATAGAGAGGTTTCCCTCAGCTGAGTAATAGCTAATTTTCTCTGTTTCTACCAAGATGACTGATAGTACTCCATCTAAGGTTGGTAGTAGTTAAGAAAATTTGGTGTTTTGGAAGAAAGTTGAGCACAATTTTATTTTTATATCTTTGTTAGTAGTGTATGGTGCTCTTTAAGAGAGAATGGCGTAGTTAGAATTCAGAAAATAACTAAGATGTAAAGCTGTTTAAATTGAGCGTTTATGTACATAAAAAAAAGTTGCATTTGTTGTAATGAAATATCCCAGAGAGACTTCGTAAGTATCTGATTCCAGTAACTACCTGATTTATTGGAGAATTATTTTAAACTATTCTTTATTCCACAACGGTTGGAAGTTAAACATGTAAATTATATACCTCAAGGGAAAAATACGCATTAGTAACATGATTTGTGAATATTTAGGTTTGAACGAATGCGTTTCGATCACTGTCTGCATGTTTCTTTGCAAGTAGGGGAAAAAAAAGAGTCATTCTGTGTTTGCAAACGTAAGAATTTCGTTTCAAATATTCATAAGTTTCATTTGATAAGGCACGTATTATGCTATGGTAATATTATTACCACTGTTTGTATGCACTGTTTTATTCCAAGTTAAAAATCTAAATATTATTGTTTCATATGAAGTGAAACTTAAATGGAGATACTGTACATTATGTGCATATCATTTTACGTCATTTTAAATATTATTCGAATAATAATATTCAAATTCCAATTAATTTTCTAACTAGATTACAGGGTGCTCTAGATGCTGCTCATTTTCAGGTTTTGTTTAATTATAAAGTTTAGTAACTTACTTAATCCTAAAGGGTCAAAATATTGGCCTTTACAGATGCTAACAGTCACTCGGAATTTAAAATAATTATGTCTGAATCCTTGGCTACATTTTTTAAAAAAACTCTTAGCTGTTTATTAATAATGGTCATTAGTTAAATTTACTTATTTGAAGATTACTGTATCAAGAATATTTATAAGTTAGAATTGTTAATATTATTTTTTGACATAATTCTTTTGATTCAAACTACAAACAAAGCTTATAACCGTATTTTTACGGTTACAAGGTTCGTTTGTAGCAAATGTTCAAAATGGCCGCCTCGTCCTTGAACGCAGTCACGTGATCTTTTTTATCCAATTGGAGGCAACTCTTCGAAGAATGGAATTATTGTTCTGATTGCTTCAATGATGTTCATCTTCAGTTCATCAGTTGTGTGAGGATTATTTTTATACACCTTACTTTTCAGGTAATCCCATAAGGAAATGTGGACGTGACAAATCTGGCGACCTTGGGGACCAATGTCCTTTAGAAATCAGTCTGTCACCAAAATACATTTGCAAAAATTCCATTATTTCATTTGATGTATAGCAAGTAGCACCATTCAGTTGAAAGCAGCAATCACGTTTTTCAATTTCAAGGAGAGCCACGAAGTGGATGATCATGTCTTGGTAAAGTACGCTATTCACTGTCCTCTCAAAGCTGGGTCCGACAATGCGACGGCGTAATTTTCAAAGAATGCAAGAACGTATCATGGAAAAATCATAAGGATTTTCCGATGACCAAATTTTATTATTTTCGTTATTTACGTATCCACTTAGGTGGAACCACACTTCATCGTCGAAGAAAACATTCCCCAGATCGTGAACTCCATTTTCTTCAACAAATGATCGAAACCATGTACGGTACCCAACACATTTTCCTTATCCAATGGCTTAAATTCCTGAACTAAGTGAATGTAGTGTGGAAAACGTTTTAATCGTTTGGTGGCTCTCCACTGCACTCTTCCATGTCACTGTTTGCATGCAGCTGATTCAGTTTCCCGAAAACGTTTGATTAATCTCGTAATTGTCGAATTTTGAGTAACAACAGAGTCAGAGGTGCCCAAAACCCGACACGTGGCGGATAGATTACACGATAGTGGCCAATAGTCCTAGGGTTCCGCCATCCATCTATAGGCGAGACGAAAAATTAGAATTCAAACACTTCGATGCAACTCAACTTCAACTTTGATGCGCGCGACTTTTAGATCACCCTGTATATTTAAGGTTGTACTTGTCAAGGTTGGCAATCACGTGTTGTTGCTAGTTGATTTCATTTAAATTGAGGATGTCTCTAATATAGTATTGAGCCGAGTCTAATATATTATTGTTATAAAATCACAGTTTAATCATTATTGAAATTCATTTCAAAATTACTTTTATTCAAATTCTATTCCTTAATCTATCAACAGATGGCGTGACTAACATGCAACTACGCGATCTATTACTAGCTCCACTTGCTATAATGAAATAGACCAAATACTGCATGTCGATAGTGGCACATCTTTATATTCTCCGATTCGACTTGCTTGACACCATCAGTAGAATTCCATTTTCTTTTCTGTTTTATCTGCAATTTAGAATGTAGGTCATCTCTCCTACATAGCTTTTATCCCTCAGGTCGTCAGAAAATCGGCTCATTGTCTTTTCCCATCTTTACAAAGCAGCTTCCCCACCCTTCTTCTTTTTTTTTTCATTATAAATGAGGTTACGGCTCGGATATAAGAAGGGAAAGAATTCACCACCACTCTTCGAGTTTTCTACAGGCCAATACCGCCGAGATGAATATAATAGTGCTGAAAGCCACCAGATATTCAAAGCAGGCTATTATTATACATTATAAAGGCAAGAGAAAGTGCCTTTTGATGTATCTTCACACAGTAACTATAGATGTTGTTATGGGAACGCATGAGTGTTGTAACAATGGACGTCTACAACGAGGGGAGCTGTTGAAGTATTGGTCTGACACAGGTAATGTGCGAATATAATAAATGTGGCCCATTACGGATACCCTAAAGGTTGGCACACTGGGGAATCAGTGCAACATCCAATATTTAGCATATTGCGAGTAACTAATCAAATAAAACGTCCATTAAAATACACTAATAATACTACGCCCAAAACGTAATTGTCTCAAAGCTATCCTAGTTGGTAATGTTCAAGTTTGACATAGGAAACCTTTATTATATTGGAGCTGTTTCCCTACAGGACTTATTCCAATGTTTGTTTCGCATTCTATTGTTCATTAGGACTATTTGGGATCCCCTTTGTTCGCTATACATCGAACTAAATCCGTGTGATTAGTATTAGACCAATCAATTCAAATACGGTAAGAATAACGCACGTTAGGTTAACAGTACATTAACATCCTGGAGATGGGATTTGTGGCCATGGAATTAGATTTGAAGTTGCCGTAAAGGGTCACTAAAGCGATGATTTCCAATCTTCGTTTAAATTGGAAAATTTCAATTGACATTTTAATATAAATATAAATTACATTGTAGATCAATTACAATTGTTTTATAGACTACTGTTTACCATGAGGTCATTCATACGAACCAAAAAGAAGTTCTTTACGATAGATTTAGGAGTAAGTGGCACAAATGGCTCCTTCTGAACATGAATCACGAGAACTTTGATTGAACAGAAAAGGACCTTCTCTCATAGCTCTTATGTTTGTTCTTTTTATGTGATCACGAACTTATAAGATAGAAGAGAACATCTTATTTGTCTACCACCGTTTGTTTTTATTCTCTACTTGTCTTTTCATCCCAGAACCACCCAAGAATCACTCTTATCGCCACATTATTATTTAATTCACAAAAAAAAAAAAAAAAAACCGATATCTATTGAAAACAAAGTTCATGTGTGAAAGATAATTCGCACATTTCTGGTAATCTGCATCCCATCCATCACTTTTTTTTTTCACTTTATAATGAAATAATCTACTCACCCGACGATTTTTCCACGTA
This sequence comes from Typopeltis vanoorti, assembly GCF_054136105.1. Classification (NCBI taxonomy): domain Eukaryota; kingdom Metazoa; phylum Arthropoda; class Arachnida; order Uropygi; family Thelyphonidae; genus Typopeltis; species Typopeltis vanoorti. The sequence goes on from NC_143553.1 coordinate 116,305,129, forward strand.
AACTCATTTCACTTCGCCAAAATAACACATTATTTCAACTATCTTGCAAAAGATATCATCCTTTTTCTTGAAAAGACCTAAGCTCGATTCCGGTCGGAGTACGAAGGAATATTTATACGAGACTTCACGATAAAACAAATTAATTAGCGAATTTCTTTTCTCAACCAGTAATCCTTGCGTTTATATATAACCTTGCGGTTATATATATATATATATATATATATATATATATATATATATATATATATATATATATATATATATATATATATATATATATATATATATATATATATATATATATATATATATATATATATATATATATCATCAGTGAGTAGGCAGACCCTGAAATGCCAAGGTTTAAGCAGTGCAGAGCTTATCAATTTTACCTATGCAAGTTGCATAGGTAAAAATAGGTAAAACCTTGGCATTTCAGGATCTGCCTACTCACTGATGAGACCTCAATGAAGGTTGAAACCGGTCTGGGTAGTGACCCCCACCCATAATGTATAACATTATACATCTCCTAGGAGATGTGTTTTACTTTTATGGGAAATACTAAGGAAAGTGATCAGAACTTAATCCTTCTTTACCACGAGTTGCCTTGGTGTTGCACTACCACCATAAGAGTCTTGAACCACGTTCACACGCAAACTTGGCTTACTTGTCTCTTTGCTTACTTGGGAAAAAGGATTAAAACCAAGATTATAAAATCTTTGTAACTTTAACATATATTATACCGAAGGGGTAAAAAACTTTTCACACACACACACACACACACACACACACATATATATATATATATATATATATAACCTTTCGAAATGAACCCATAGTTCACTTTGTTGCAATCTAAACAAACAGCTACTAACCCCTTTGAGGAAATTATTATTATAATTTTTTCTTTTCTTTTCGATAATGTCTTGAAAATAGCGCGTTGATAGTTTTTTCGACAATGTAATTTTTGCGGAATCTATTGTTTACATTAAATTATTGCCAGCGTGCCCATCTACCTCTGTTGTCAAACCAGACCGAGTCATCTCTACTTAATTCTAATCATTTTCCTAACTACAGCAAGCAAAATATATCTAAACATGCAGAAGTGCTTTAACATCCTTCTTAGAGTTATTTCATATCTAATAAAATTAATCACGGCTTGGTTTCACAATCGCAATATCACAATTGAAAAGCACGTGACTACAATGTTCAATAATGAGAAAGCGATTCCATTAGCTGCAAGAATCTCGTCTGCTTGTTTCTAACAATTAGAATTTCATTTTTAGAAATAACTGAAAATATATTTCAATGACGTCATTCACACCAATAAGCTGTAGTAGCATTTCGAAATGATTTGGATCATATTGTGCGTGTATAAAATGTAATTTGAATTCACACATCCAAATTCTTTTTTTATTATTATTATTTCGTATTCTCCTGTCCGTGTTCTTGCTAATCATCGGAGCTAAAGAGCTCTTAGATGATTAAACTAAAGGCTGAGAGCATTGTGAATGTGACACGAAGTCAGATTACATAAATCTTTTTCAAATAAATATTAAATGCTGTAGCAATGAAATTAATCATCTACTCTCTGGTTTCGTGTGGCATTACAATGAAACTCACAGTACTCGAAGAAAAAAAAAATCAATGATGCTCTTATGGAGGAAGCTAAAACTGAGTTATGTAAAATTCAGAATTAAACTTTTTTTTGTGTGTGCTAAAATATGAAAACTCAATTTTTGTTTTGATTAAAATTAAAAATACATGGATTTATGAATATATATCTTTTATAATTTCAGCGCTATTTGAAGTTTTTTTTTTTTTTTTTGATATTTGAATGTGTGAAAAAATAAGAAAAAGTCACATTTTTGAACGAAGGAAAACATAAGTGAAGGCTGTTGTCATCATCTGATTGACAACTTTGCGTGATGTTTGCCTTTGCTTCTCTAATTTATTAGACTTTATTTCATATATGAAATATATTTTCATATAATATTGGACTACTTTAATTTTTATATGTATATTTTATCTTCAGATTAGTTGTCCTACACGAAGGACATGAATGCCAGTTGAAAATAATGTGTATTGTTATGAGTGTTGATTTAATAAAGTTAATACTGTAGCTTGAATGTAACCCAAAGCAGGGGCGGCTCGTGCATAGGCGCGGAACTGCAGTACCCCCAATTTTTCTCGATATATAAATATATTAATTAATTTATTTATATTTGCTCGTAATATTTATTTTTATCATCAATAATCCTTTACAATTCTCTTATTTTTTAAAAGAAATAATAAAATAAGAAATAATGTAGCAATTAGGAGGGCGAAGGACGCTAGCGGCACTGTGTTTTCCAGTGTCATATTGCTACGCGCGCAAGCATATGCACTTCATAGTGAGATGCGAGCTGTTAGCGTAATGCGGCACTGTCCGTCGCGCAGTTCCACTGTTGTTTATATGCAGTTTGCACCAGTAGTAGAGTGTTCGTAGTGCTTATCTTGTTTACTCCGTCTCTTTAAATATTTGGACATTACAATTAAAGACATAACATTTGTTATAGTCATTTTTAAGTAATTTTGAATTATACCAAACTGTATAATTTTATCCAATATTTTTTCATGTTTAATTTTTTTTTTTAATTTTTACCATAATTTTGATATTTCATCCAAACACGTATACACTGTACTTACAGTGTGTATGTATATTTCGAAAGTTGCAGCACCCCCCACGATTTCAGGCCATGAGCAGCCACTGACCAAAAGCTTTTCTTAAAGTATAATGCAGAATATTATGTAATTTTAAAATATATAATTTTATAGAATTCGATTAGTATTTTGAAATCGTTTAATATTCTTTAAAGATTCTTTAAAGTTAAAAATTATTTTTAGTAAATCATTGAAACACCATATATTTTTCTAAATAGAAGAACAATAAGATGAAGTGTATGAAAAACCTTCTAACTAGAACAGCCAAGTTTATTTATATAATAAATCAAGCATATCTGAATATTGTAGTGATATTCAGATAATTTTTTTAATAACGAGACGAAAAATCAGGTAAGATCGGGAAGGCATTTTGGAGAAGTGACACTAATTTCAAAAGGTCGATATAAAATAAAACCATAAAACAAATTTTGCAAGACAATGGAATTAAATGTTATGACATTTTAAACTATTAGCTTGCCACACACACATACAGCAAAGAAAACCAGGCAGCAATTATTATCTTACATCTAAGGATCTACATGAAAGTTATCTTTCAAAATATTCAAAGTTCAATTTTAGAATTATAATTATGCATTGATTCATCATAATTACGTATAATTATATTTATTTTAATTTTGAAATTAAATTACGTATTTTATTAATTTATAATTTAATGATGATTATATACTTTTAATTCATAAAATTAGTTATGTTATAAATCCAACTAATTCAGTAAAATGAAATATAAGGAAAGATCTTAATTAATTTGTTATTTCTAAACGTTAAAAAAGACCCTCTGTCGTTAACAAAGTAATAATATATATAAAAAAAAATCTTATGTTGTCTTGGGAGATGGACCAAAAAATGCACTACAGGTTGTCTCATCTAAGAACCATGCTATTATGTAAGAAGATATATCAGACTAATGACTTAGCTCAAATTACTTTGTCTAGTAGCGCTGCTACGGTTCTTAATATAAATTTAATGCCACCTGCAAAAAATATTTGATCATAAATGCAATAACACTTTAGCTCACAATGGAGTAGTGAAAGAGCGGACATAAAGGGGCCTCCGTCATTGTGTGTAAAGTCCTTACATTCTAATCACCGTTTGCATGGTAAGCGGCATGTGGCAAGCGAAATTAAGTGAACTAACGTAATATAATTTATTAAATGCACATTCTTACCCATGCTGCAAACCAGAAACAAACAAACGAATCCCATAAACATAGTAATTAATCCACCAAGAAAACTTGCACTACAAGTAGCGTCTATTTTCGTTTCTTTATATTATTTTGATGGCTTTTTTGTGACATGCCCTCATATAACACCTCCGTAATGATAATTATAATTACATCTAAATGCATTTTAATGGATTACACATATATTTAACACTTTTTTTTTCGTTCGTTTTTTTTAAACTTTAATCAAGATGCGAGAAGGTATGTAATTAACATTTAAGCAATTTTTAAACTAGTTTTAATATTCATCGAGAATATGGGGATTGCTTAGGCTTATTCGAGACTCAAAGTCATTAACAGAACTGGGTTAAAAGATATTGGGGATTAGAACTTTTTATTTTATTTTAACGAAGTGAATTGAAAGTGACAGAAATAAACATCGTCTGATTCCAACTAAGCAGAATTCTTCTCTTAATGTGTGTTTTTTATTGCATTTTTTTTTCACTGAAACCTTTTACGAGAATCCTTTTAGGAGCACGCTAACTGAAACGAAAATACATTTGACGTTAAAATAGTATTAAATTTATTGCAATAACGCTATACCCTTAATCAAGCAATGGCGTTTACCCATTTTTTAAAAGAGAAAATTCCAATTAGTTGTCAGCTGACTTAGGTTTCCCAATATTGTTAGATTTCCTTGTTGAAATCTTGCAACAGAATAAAACAATGGAATAGATACATCATCAATCTATTGTTTAATGTTTGTCCATTGTGTTTTACACGTGCTTGCCGATTGCGTCGCTGTGTGTACATTATTGAAGTGTATCTATTGTTGTTTTCCCATAGCGTGTACAACTGTAATAGCTTAAAACCAACGATAAATGAATACACTGGAACATACATAAACAGCAGATATATATATCCAATACTTTGAAGTGCAATAAACAGTCTCATGCATAGATGAGTTAGACAATACTAAAAACTTCGTTTTTCTTGGAAAAATGTATTTAACTTGCATACTGAAAAATAAAGATATTTATCTTTTATATTAACTGCATCTAAATATTTAGTTGCAGTTCATCCTACAAGGGAACTTCAGCTTTAAATGTGAAATAAATCATACCATAGCTGTCCATATGATTCATTTATGTCTTGAACACTTCCTAAAAATGAACCAAACTGCCAAAAATGAACAAACTATGCAGTGGACTTATTCAATATGTATTTCTATTAAGAATGCTCTGAAAACTTCGATACCACTTATAACACTAACTGACTTATAATTCTCCGTGTCATAAATTCGAACGATCTCTGCAATGTTTCATTTGAAGGGATAATTCCTGATGGTAATTACTTTTTCAGAATGCCTTGAGCAGTTTAATTAATCTTTATTTACAGTTAAGCATCACTAAAAGAGATATGTCATCTCTGTCATCATCCTTATCAGTTGTCGGATGTTTTAAAATATTAACACATTCCACCTCCGATAGCCATATCACACTTCTCAACCTGAATTATCCTTGCTTCAATCTTTCTTTTGTCTACATAAACACGTAAAATAGTTATTCCACCAAGTTTGAGTCATTGAAAGGGACATCCGCAGAACTTGTTATGATAGATTGCGTTCTACTCTTTTTAGAAAGTCTTTAGAATTGATGTTAGTATTCCTGTAACTGAAATTGTAACAGCTTTACAGTCTTTAAGGATTTGTTTACAACTAAGTTGTGCTTCTATTTATCATCCGTATCAAATCTCTAATCTTTCCAAAGTATTCGCTTTTGGCCTCTTTCTTTGAGAACTTGACTACTTAATCCAACTGATTTCAACCTTCTTTTACAATTTACGTTTTGGGATAAACTTAAAGACATTTTATTTTACAAAAATTATCCTCAAATATTTCCTATTAATGTTCTTTCATCATTATGCAAATGGCCTCCCAATTTACGCTTTCTAAGTTCTTTTTGCATACCTTCAGTTCACGTGAAATTCAATTTTGCTGCCATTACTTTGATGTTCGTTATGAAATCTGGGTATAATATTAATAAAAATGTACCCCATTTACGCTATTTTGTAGCCAGAGTAAGTGGCAAAAATTTCTAAATCTCAATGTCGCTGCACGTGACATGCGACGTGTTGTCCGCCTGTTTATTATGAGTGTTCTCATTAGAATGTTTTCCCCTCTCAACCCGATCAGTCATCAACGGCTCACTCAATTCTTTGTTCAAAATCCAACCACTTATGAGATATGTGTCAGTAGAATCGACTTTCTTAGAAAGAACTGACTCCCTACAAATTCGCCGCCTTCTTCCTTTATATGACTTCATCTCCTAAATCACTGCCAATTTTCACACTCTAATCCCTTCACACGACGAATTACGTTTATCAAAACAATTCTTCAATTTACGTGATATGTCATTAATTAGTGTCGCTATTGTCTTACTTTCCATAACTTCCCTCAAAGGTTTACTGTTTTGACAGTCACATTTCCAGCCTTTTGCGTTATGAACGTTATGTAATATTTCTTTTAGACATTGTGTATAGACAAATGTGCGACTATTCTTTCTTATTTTCTTGCTTAGCGACATTTCTCGTGAATATTGGAAACAAACTCCGTTTTTCCGTAGCTTTCTTCACTAGAATATTAATTTCAATCGAAGCTTCTATAAATTCTAACTTAAATTCTAACTTTTTTTTTTTTTGAATAACAATTTTCAATTCAGAAATATACAATACTAATTACAGAAATTGGTAAGACTGTGACCTCTCTTTGTACATCAGTAGATTATGCGATTACGTTTATTTAATATTATTAATTTGTAATATATATTATAATTAAGCATTTAAAATTATTACTATTTTATGAAAAAAAATGAGAAAAAAAAGATAAGATAAGATAATTTATTAAAATTTTTACACATTTATAAATAATTTGATAAAATAATAATACACCTTTTATGTAATTTAATAAGATAATTTAATTATGATAGCGACACATTTATTTAGTCGTTGGTTTTACCGGATTGTTTCATTCAGTCCAATACCCTTGGAGGGCAATGGATGGCAATGCTGTAGCTAATGAAGCTCTAACTGAGGCTTGACTATGGCTATTGCTGTTACCTTCCTGCCATGATCAGAGCTTCAATAGCTCAATAACACCTTATCCCTACACTGTCCTCTACAGATAACGGGGAGGATGAAAAGCATTCTTGCTTCGTCCCTTTAAGCCAGTCCTTATAAGGATTTAGATCGTTAAAAAGAGCCGTATTTCAAAGGTTAAACAATTACAAGATCACGATTCACCACGAGAAAGAATACACGAGGATGTAAGAACATAAGTTACCTTAATAACTCTGCTATTAGTATGTTCTTTCTTTTGGATATGTCAGTTACTTTTAATATTATATTGTTCTAGGTGTTTATAAGAACTTTCCAGACCTCCTCCCCTCGTTTATATCTTCTTGTGCGAGATCATGATTCAAATTTGGATCCGAAGATCCATAACATATTTTTTATAACATTATAACATATTTAAAACTTAACCTGAACCCGCCATTTACTCAAAACGTCACTGTCTCTACCCTACCGCACAATCCATCAGTTACACACAACGTCATTTTTTCTGTAAACTGCACCAAGTTTTTTTGGTAAAAAACCCTTGTAACTCCGTATGAGATTGACTACCTTCTATTGAAAAAGCTCATATAAAGATTCCATTAGTGACGACGAGAATTGAACTCATGTCTTTTCCAGTCAAAGGATGTAATGTCTGGTTGTTCTTCGAATTGATTGCGCTTACAGAGGGGCTTTGATTAAATTTTAATTTATTTAGCATTAATTTTAGCTAATAACTAATTATTACAATTATTTTTATAAAATAATAAAGTATATACTGATTATGATAAATGATGTATATTTATTTATTCCGCAAATCCAAAAATAATAAATATATATAAATATGTACGTAGTAAAAATATGGAAAGAAGTTTATCCTGTATTGAATTATATATTTAATATATATATTTTGTATAATGTTTATGTTTGAAAATCTGCGGCGCCAGCACATTATTTAATTACAATGCAACTTGCATCAGTTTTGTGAGTTTCGAATAAAGTTTGTGGAGCTTATGTATAGATGCGATATTAAACTGTACCGTGTTTTCTGGTGGCTAGGATAAAAAAAAAATAGTTTGGAGCCTTTTTAAAATTAAACTTTGTGAAAGAGCCTTCTTAATTTAGTTCTTTTTACCAGATATCCCTTTCGTATCCCTCACGCAGGCCTTGTAATATCGAAATAAAAGCACTCACCTAGGAGTTTGCAATTATTTGAATTAATAAAAATCGATGTCAAAGAATGACGCATTCTAGTAACAAGAAAACTACTCTAGTTTACACAAGGGTATTACAAAAGTTAAGACTTTTCTCACATGTTTTTATAAAACACCACCAAGAACAACAACAAAAAAAATCCCATTTAGAAATGAGATGCAACTGGTGTAAACATACTTCGCTAGGTTTCAAAGAGAAAGAGCCAACAGGGACCAAGAAAAAAGCTTTGTGGTAACACTGGTGTTGAAAAGTGTAAATGGCGAATGTTTTTTTTTTAAATATTTAAACGATTCTTCAATTTTTTTCTTGAAAATATCAGTGGATAATAATTAATGCTATTTATTAATAATCAAGAGTAAATGAAAAGAGAAATTCATTTTGCATTTTTTTAAATACGTCATAATTATGATATTAATTTTTATTCAATTTAATATGTTTAAAATAAAGAATTTGCTAAATAGTTTAAACAAATATGTTTCGGTTCTCTGTCAGCAATTTTACTATTCTGAAAGGGTTAAAAATGAAGATAAAATTTTAGCAGCATTTTGTTATCATAGAAAACTTATTATTTTTATATTGAATTATAATTTCAATAAAAATAACTTGTATTAGCTTAATAAATTGCATTTTACAAACTAGAAGAAATGTCAGCGCAATCTATTGGCTACATAGCGAGCTATCATAGATTTTTCTAAGTACATGGTAAACATCATATAAGAGAGTTTGTCAAGCGTAGACAGATAAAAGAAAGAACTTCTTCGTAGTTTATAATTTTAATCAATAAACAGAATATAAAATGTTGGTTTAAAGTGGTTTAAAAGTTTTTAGTTTCAAATCATGTTATTAGTTTAAATTTCGTTCCGATAACGCATAGTTTAGGATGTCATAATGAAAATTTAATATTATTGTAATTTAATGCATTGAATGTTAGTTTAAAATCAAAATATAAGTAACGATAATATAAATATGAATTACATTGATTATCGTATTTCCAAAACTATCACTCAGAACCATTTTTTGAAACCGATATAGAAAAATATAATAAATTGTGTTATGCTTGACTTCGATAGCAACTTCCACTTAATAAAAACCACATAATCACCAGCCTTTGCTTTCATTACACTTCATATATGATATCTCGTCATAACAGACATTAAATTAAATGGAAATGCAAATATGATTACAAATTTGGGAAATCTTCGAAGAAATGTTACGATATGAATAAAATAACCTCCGGGATTATACGGGTTTGGAGTAGGGGATGCTTGTATGTTCGTGTTGCTTAGTACTTCAAAAATGTGAAGAAAATCTCGGCGATGCTAATAGTATTGAACAGTTTGGGGATCATTTATGACTTGTGCCTTGAACTGTTACCATAGTTACCATTGTCTACGAAAGGTTTCATACACAAGAGCATTTATGAAGTTGATGCTATTTTGAGTTTTATTTTCATAATTAAAAATCATTGGGTTATTTTATTAATCTTCGTTTGTGTTTATTTAAAAATGCTGTAATGTACATCCTAGTGATTTAACCTGTACATTCAACGCAAAATTAACTTGAATTTTAATCCCCATAATTCTTGTCTTGTATGCATTTGTGCTCTCCAAGCGTCACTCCTTCCTTTTAAGTTAGAAACCACTTTGTCTTTTAACCGTAATTTCCATTTTCATTTTCAGATCCGCCTACAGTGAAACCGAGCATTTCTCCAGTGCCTGTGACCGAAGGGAAGAGCGTCTCGCTCTTCTGTGACATGGACGAAGGCAATCCTCAGAACCTACTGCGAGTACGGTGGTTTAAGGACGACGAACTGATGAACGAGACGACGGAGAAGGAGATTATGTGGCTGGATGTGACCAGAAACATCACCGGCAACTATTCCTGCGAGGGAGAAAATGCAGCGGGATGGGGCGAACGATCGGAGCCTAAGAAGGTGGTTGTTAATTGTAAGTAGAAGCCTTCTTGACAGCAATGAAGCGTTTTCTGTTGTTTAAACGGGAAGACAATGACAGGGAGGGACACGAGATGATAAAGGGACAGAAGAATGTGTGTGTGTGTGTGTGTGTGTGTGTGTGTGTGTGTGTGTGTGTGTGTGTGTGTGTGTGTGAGAGAGAGAGAGAGAGAGAGAGAGAGACAGATAGAAGAATGAATGTGAGGAATACACACTGGTAAAAGAGGAAGCAGAGGGGAAAATTGAGAGAAACAGTACGACTTAAAAATGGGAAGAAAGAAGAAAGCAATAATGAGAAGAATGATGGAAATATAAGGAGAGAGAGAGAGAGAAACAAACAAAGATAAAGAAATTAAAATAGAAATACAGAAAAATGATGTACAGCAAGATGATGCTCTACATCTTTACATGCTCTGCAAGGAGAGAGAAGTAAGAAAGGATAGAAAATATAGAAGAAAGAAAGAGAAAATCAATGCGGAGGGAAGGAGAAATCGAGTGCGGGAGAAACAGAGAAAATGCATAAATAAAGAGAAAAGACATTTTTCTCATTTTCTTTCTTTCTGAGTACTTCAATACTAGAGATCCTTCAGTATGTTTTGATTAGGCCAGTCAGACAGACTATTTTTGTTCGCGCAGTTTCTGTTCGAAATAATAAAAGGAAGGGGAAATAAAGCGAAAGGGAAAGTCTCTCTCTCTCTCTCTCTCTCTCTCTCTCTCTATGTTTCTCTGTCCTTTACATTAAAATAAAAAAGTATACTAAATAATAAATAATAGAGACACTTCAAACCGTTTTGGATTCAACATGTTTTACATGAAAATTATATAACAAAATCTATGCCCAAAAAATTATAAACTGCACAAAACCCCACTGCACAAAAATTAGAGAAGCAGTCGATCCAGTAACTGGAGTTTTTTTGAATCTGTGTTGTAGGTGACATCCGCTATGCGATATCACATGTCATTCAAAATCTCTATAAATAAATTACTGCATGATAAACAGAAAACATAAGTGTATAGAAGGTAAGAACAAAGCCCAATATTTAGTGACACGACACTAATGAAATCGCTGATGTGTATTAGATCCAATGCATCACTGAAGAAATAAAGCTGGTAAAATATTTTCTGTGTGTCAATGCAGTTTATCTCTTGGACGCTTACTGATAATGGTTGATATTAGAACGATCATGCAACTAAAAGGCAGGAAAAAGACAGTTCGATAGAAACAAGAGAAGGATTAGGTGCATGGACAAAAAAGAAAAAAAAAGGGCAACCTTGAAAAATCTCACTGCACACGTTAATGTCGCTAGAAATATCAATGACAGTGGAAATAATGAGTCGAGAGCTTCGATTTCTTTTGGTTCAAATCACACGTGATTGTTCTGTCAACTTCAGAGATGGTATAGTTAGTTATATTCGTGGCTGTATAATTGATAACGGAACTTTAATTAAAACGATCACGTGTCCAATACAGATGGTAGAAAGAATGATCGAAGCAGTCGTATAAAATCATCCAAAACCATGAAGAATTAGAATTGCGCACCCACCTGAAAAACATCTGAATGAAAGACCAAATATATATTTATGTATACGAAATTTATACTGCACTGACTTTATTTGAGGCTCCTTTATGAGCATAGACTCTCTCTTTACTTTTGAGTATCCGTTTTCTTTTAGTATTTTTATGAAATTGTATTTTTCTAGTTAGAGATACAGTTTAAGGTTAAGCTTAATAGTCGAAATAGCTTTCCGATCGATGATACTGACTCCAAAATTTGAAAATATTTGACGCCAATGTAATAGAACTTTTTACAAATTTACTTCGTTACTAAAAGAAAGCATATTCAACTGTAACATTGTAATAACAAAGGATGCAAACCAATACTTAGCTGAGTTGAAATGATAGCAAATTAGAAGGAATATCAAGAATACTGTGGAACAGTAAAAAATACAGTCCAGATTATTTTTTTTTATCATACATTGCATCTAACACAGATATTTTGCATGTGGTACACGACGAGCACATATCGCATTCAAATTTGTATCTTATATTAATTTTGCTGATAGAATAAAGTTTAATATTTTAATTATTTAGATTGTGGTTAAACCTCAAAGTAAAGAGTATATTACTTTATCAACGATCACTTCCCCCTCCCCCTAAAAAGGTTTCAAAATAAAAAAAAAAGTCAAAAGTAGACTTAATTCAACTTTTCACTTGCACACTTAACGCCCTCTGGCGTTTGTTCACTCTTTAATGAACTTGCATTAATGAAATAGAAGGCATGAAACCCGGAGGCGTCATGTGGTGCACGAGATGTTGGAGAACTCCATAATTGTTGGAGAACTCCATTGAAACTAAACACTTATTTTCCGGAAAGCAGAACAGCATTCTTGAGTCGATGCTATCTTTTATATTGACGTGGTCGACTTTAGTTTGTAAAGAAAATGAATAGGAACTAAACTCGGGATAATTTCAGCTAACAAAAGCTTTGTTTGGAGTTAAAATAGAAAAAAAAATTAAAATAGTTTCAATTAAAAAATTATATATACGTTGAAAGATTTCTTCGCGCGATGTTATTAACAAAATCGATAACAAAATACGGAGTTGGCAGCTGTTTGATGTTTAGATCAAGGCGATTGACGAATAGCACTTAAAAAAAAAAAATTGAACATCCACTTCCAGCACATAGTATGGAAGGATCATTTATCGTTTCGTCTATCATGTCTTGAGCGCCACCTATTGGTACCTTTGTGAAATAATAAATGCAACAAAGTAATGAAGATTATTGTCTTTTTTATTTGTTGGTTTTATTACTGAATACACTGTTTGTTTACGTTACCTCCTCCCAGAATTCTTTGGTGGGTCTATTACCTAAAGGGAAGATGTTTTTGTTTTCCTTGTTAGCATGATTTATTATCAACGTCTAGGCGCACAATGTCTGGCATTTCCATAAATATCGTGGAGTAGAAGAAGACAGTTTTATATTCTTCCCAGGAAGAAGTGCTAAAATATGGATATGAGAAGTGTGCGCGATAGGTACTAGGTTCAATTATCTTGAGGATTAAGTAGGTGGGTAGCGAACGTTAAAGCAAGAGAAGGGGGGGAAAAGCACGAAACGCATTACACAGGAAGTAAGCAGCAGAAAATGGACGAGAGAAAAAATTATTAATTTCTTCAGTAGATATTATAAAGAGATTAAATTTGGAAAAGAGATTTTCGCCAAGAATGCATTCAGTTATTTGGGGAGTTTTAATTCCAAATAATTCAGAAATTCAAACGATTGTTACTTTTTATAAGACAAAGAACTGCCAATTTGAATTGCTATTGGCATTTATAATTTTTAATAATTATTTATCTCAATGTTTCACAGAATACTAAAAATAATTAATAAAATATAAAAATGTTTTCAAAATCAAATTAATATTAAATTTTTATAAAGATTTTCAAAATATAAGCAATAAAAGGCTAACGCAGTAATTTCTTTTATTCATAACAGATAATTTTAATGGTCTGTAGACAACTCTTCAAAACATGAATCCAATACCCTTGGAGGGTAATGGATGGCAATGCTGTAGCTAATGAAGTTCTAACTGAGGCTCGGCTATTGCTGTTACCCTCCTGCCATGATCAGAGCTTTAATTGCTCAATAACACCTTATCCCTACACTGTCCTCTACAGATAACGGGGAAGATGAAAAGCATTCTTGCTTCGCCCCTTTAAGCCAGTCCTTATAAGGACTTCTAAACATGTGAGGGGGACGGATCCGAGATCCGATGAGATGCGGTGATTAATACCCTTGGAGGGTAATGGATGGCAATGCTGTAGCCAATGAAGTTCTAACTGAGGCTCGGCTATTGCTGTTACCCTCTTGCCATGATCAGAGCTTTAATAGCTCAATAACCTTATCCCTACACTGTCCTCTACAGATACAGATAACGGGGAAGATGAAAAGCATTCTTGCTTCGCCCCTTTAAGCCAGTCCTTATAAGGACTCTAATAATAATAATCTTCTCAACGTAATATTTCTCTACGGTAATAGGTTGTGGGAATGATCAAAATATACACGGGATGATTTTAAATTTGGCAGTTTTTCATTTAAAATGGAAGTTACAGTAAACAATTAAAAATGATTCACTAAGTCACAACCAGGAATTTTACTCGGTGAAATTTCTTCTTTATACCATAAATAAATAAATATTAAATTAAAAAAGAGTCCCATCCTAACGTTAGTCATATTTTGCTTTAGAGAAACAAATTTATAATAAATAATCCTTCTATTTAATGGCATATAAAGTTTACTTTTACTTAATGTCTTGGTCATCTCACTGCCTTCAAACTTTACATACGTTTCTGAAAACCAGAGGCCTCACTATCCATATAGAGAAATCAGAAAAATAGCCAATAAATACATGTTTTGTTTAATAGATTTTATAATAATTTGTGGCATTTCAAAACATTAACAATTTTTATTATAATCAGAACAATTAAAAATACAATGCATTTTTTTAAATTTTGCGATAATACACCATTCTATATATATCATTCCAACGATCCAAAAAAGTACACATTTAAAAAATGTGGATTTCTCTTTAAAAGATTTTGAATAAATTATACTTATTAATTAAAATGTATCACATGTATCTTTGAATTCTTGAAAAAAATAGAAAAGCAAATCAAACTAGCAGCATATTTTATATGTAATATTAGCTTACGTGAAAATTTTGATAATCTAAAGTGATTAACTTATTCATTTTTCATTGAAATTTATTTTAGTAACATTCAATACGTATTTTACATCGAAGCTAACCTGCAATCAAGTTCCGATTCCTTTGGTAACCCACCAAACATCCCTAATTAATACTATTATCCTGTTTTCATGCAAGTTAGTCTTAATGGAACTTTAATGTGCTGTATTTTCCATAGCGAATGACTCTGGCTTAAAGCATTGGGACATTAAAATGAAATTTCTGCGAGTATTAAACAGTATTAAGTTGAAGGAGAGTTCAGCTTATGGTCCAATCAATATTCAACTACAAATCGAGCGTTTAAAATTAATTTCAGTATGCAAATGAAGTGGATTTTCTTTGAGTCAGTACCCTCTTTAATCTCCGTGTGAAAGTAATCGTGTGTAAGATCGCTTTGAGTCTGGGGTTTCATTAAAATCTTTAGTTTTTTTTTCTTTCTCAAATTCAGTGGTTTTCAGAAACAGGTAAATGCAGAGATTGTCATTATTCTGTCTAATTCGATTGTTTTCAATTGAATATCTGAATACATTTCATTCGTTTTCATTTATAGTTCTACCCGGACCTGCAGAAATAAAATTACTCAGCGACTATCCAGAAAAAGGTGAGGAGACCATGTTACAATGCGATGTGGATGATCCTGGCCAACCCCCAGCAGAAGCTTACAGGTGGGAAAAAGATGGAGTAGAATTATATGAAACCAGTGAAAATTTCACTACCGAACCTGTACAATTACTCACCAGAGGGAACTATTCTTGCGCAGCTGTCAATCGAGTTGGTACGGGTCCCAAAGGATATTTTTTCCTGGATCCAAAAGGTGAGTACAAGTTTTAATTTATTTTTAACTAGTTTTAGAAAGAGGAGCTAATGATCTTGTCGCAGATAAATTATATCATGGTCATTTGTTCACAAAGCTAATCTAAAGTTTATTTTCTTTGAGGTCTTTGTATACAAAAGGGATTTTGAGATTTTTTTATCTACAGAACATTCAACAGTTTATTATCGTCTAAAATTAAATCCTAAATAAAAAATCTATATCAAAAATTCCTTTTTGAAAAGAATGTTATGAAATATAGGAAATTATGTTATTATTTTATCTAGAAGGATTACGAGACAAAATGAAAGCAGAACAGAAGGTGATTGTATCTAGAGACTCTATCCAAAATATATCTAATCTTTGGAGAATATTTTCTAATACTTAAAAGGTTTAGGCGTGACTTCATACTGAATACAAAAATATAAAAATTGCAAGCTAATTCCGTACTGAAATATACTTTTTTCTTTCATTTTATTTATGTATTTTTAATGAATGAAATTTGGTACTGTGATATGAGTAACTGTTACGATTGTTTTCAAGCCTAGCTTAAAAAAAAAATAGAATATCACCATATTTCGTGACTTGCAGTCCTTAAATTTGGAATTAGCTTGTCTAATGCACGCTTCGGTACCTCCTTTGAATTGCACGATCTTTCTCCATGAGAATTCACAGTTGCATCTCTGCTTGTTTTGCCTGTAATTTCAGAAACAGATTGTAATGAAAGTGAGACTTTCTAAATTTTATTTAGAAAGATTAAGCTTCGCACATCAGTTAATAATTAATGAATGAATTAATTACACAATACGTTTCTTTTGGGTACAATTTTTATATGCTATTATGAAGTTAGTAGGTTTTTTCTGATCCTATTTACATTGCTCCATAACACCATCTTTCAACAACTTTGATAAAGATGCTCTTACAGGAATCTTTTTTTTTTCTTTACACAAAGTATAATCGATACATAATAATCAAGTAAATAAAAAAAAAACTTTAGGGATACCGTCGAAGTTAATGGGGTAGAAATAATTTAAGAATTTCGATATTCCTCGACTCTATCTGGGAGATGAGTTGGTTCCTGTTATGCTTTCACTCTAATTAATTTGCATTGTTCTGTCAACCAACAGTTGTTTTTATTTTTGGCCTGATCTTTTCACTTGTTGCTACTCGGTCATTCTCCCACAAGCACTCTAATCAAACCATCCTTTCCCCATCGCTCTTCAGTCTCCTAAATCCCGTGAGCTTCCAACCATCACTAAATTAACAGTCTGCTGACTACAAAGACGTAGCTCATAGAAGCATTTTTTTTTGTTTCTCAATAGAAACAAAAGCTATTGTTGTATAAAGAAAATGTCATCGAACCATCATCCCAGGTCTCTATACACTCTCTAGAGACCGTTCCTGTTTGTTACTCTGTGGTCTTTAGCTGCTAAGCAACAGTATAAACAACTTCTGGAAAGTTCGTTCCCTAACCACAGTGCAAAGTATGTTTAAAGTCCCCAAAGGTGCACCGGGAAGTGATAGGTGTAATGGCACAGAGGAGAGCTTTAATGTTAGACCTTTAGCTGGTGTTGATTGAAAAAGAGTGTAAATGTGTCCACCATTCACGTGATCCCGCCAACAAAGTACATACTGTAGAGGTGACAAATAACCACACACTACAGCGACTGCTATAAATTGCCATTGCTCTGGGCACGCCACATCACACTAGCCTACTCCCTTGGCTGTAGTGAGTGTTTCCTTATAAATGATAGACCTTCGTTCTTTCATGTGGACAAGATAAACACACATGAGGGATTGAACGGCACGATTTGCTGGATTAAATCTTTTTTTTTTTTTTTTTGGAGCAATAGTGCGTGATCAAAATTCAACTAAGAATAGGGGGAGAGAAGAATGTTATTATCATTATAATATAAATATCTGAGGGGTGTAATTTTTTAGGAAATACAAAGTAAGGAAAGTTGTTTGGAAAAGTTGAGAAGATAAACGAAGAGGGGAAAATTGTTTTGATAAATGATTTATGCACATGGTTTAATGTGTTGTGATGTGAGGAATTTATAATGTTAAACATGATGAACTTTGACCATGGAAACTTCTTCAGCGAAGATATGTAGCAGCAAAAACCGAATGTCTCCGTGAATGACAATGGACTAATTGAGTGGACTTAATGGTGAGTAGAGAGAGAGAGAGATACTTCTTGTTCATCTTGTACATGGGTTAAAATATTCTTTGATTGGATGGATTTGCGAAATAGAAAACTTACTTTTGTAGATGCTGAGGACACAGTACCTGTTTTTGCCAAGAAAGAAATAGAAGTCTTTTATCACAGAGACAGAAATTTATTGGAAAATGCTACCGAAATTAGCAACACGAATGATCTGGAGAGCAGAAATGAATTTAGGGTAGTAGAATTCTAAATCTTCTGTAAAGTTTGTTTGTTGGTATAGTATGATGGGCTTTTTGTAATGAGAAAAAGGAGTGCGATTTGATGCAATTCCATTTGACTTCAATTTGAATTTCTTAACCATATTTGGTTTAGAATTGCAGTTAACTAGAGAACAGAGTTGATATGTGAAAGGAACAGAGTACGTGAAAGAATGCAGCAATGTGGTACTCCAGTATTAGTTGGAAAGCTTGATGATAAAGATCCATCCATCAGCATCACTTTTGGTATGCAACTCGAGAGAAAATTTACAAATTACTTGTAAAAGTCAGAAGAAAACGAAGTAAACTAAGTTGGCGATGAAATAGCCGAAAAACTTATTAGATTAGTGTGATTTTTAATTAGGTAGAAGAATAAAAGATATCATATAATAATGATCTTTTTGACTCGAAACGATCTCAATAATTATTTAAATAATAACATAGAAAATAAAATAAAAAATATTGAGTTTGTACGTACACAATGTTGAAGTGCATGCAAAAAATGCGACATTACTGTAGCAAAAGATCACAAAATCCACTGTATTTGTGTAAGACAAGATAATTCCTACATTTCACTTTAAAAATAGCTTTAGACCCGCTGGTAGCTTGTAACTATTGTCAGTTTAAATGAGACAAAGGGAACACACCGGTTATGTAAGAAACAACAGACAAGATATATCTGGCCTTTCTTCCCACTTCTCTACAACCAACCACATTATTGAATGGAATAAAAGTTATATGCCTTATATATAGAAGAAAACTACCGTTCCAGAATCTTCAAAGAAGCAGCTACAGACGCCCGTTCCACACAAAACCTCAACAGGAACCAAGATTTAATCCTACCTGATATATGGAAGACCTTAATCAGATCACTAAACACACATGAAATGAACTTCAGCGCCAACTACAAAATGTTTCTCAACAAGTAAATCATGTATCCGCGACACGTGTATTGTTTCACGCTCAATACTATTTTGTTATTGAATTAGAATTGTCAGTTAACGTCTAGCTTGTAATTTACTTTGCCGGCGAAACTAGTTGGTGATTAAATAGTTTATTAACACTTGACCAATGCTTCTAAATAAGAGTTAGTTATGCATTAATCTGGGTGATCAAGAATTATAACAATTTCAAATATTGTCAGTTTAATTTTATATACAAAGAAACAAACCAAATGAAACTGGATAATTTAAAAATAGTTAGGGTATGCTTGATTCTTATCGTGAACAGACTTGAGAGATTTTTCGAAGAGCATAGGCTTATATACAAGGTCAAGATGCAACGCAGAATCGAAATTAAAGTCTTCATACCCATAACAATTGTTTTAGCTGCGAGGCATTGAAGTATCTAAGGCAGAGAATAGTAGTCAAAACAAAAATGATGGCTGTGTTAATTTACTAAGGCCGTATAATTTGGAATTTGTGTAATAACAGAAATAGCACATTACTGTGGAAATGTCACACCATAGCCTCTAAAAGAAATTATGCCCTGATTCGGAATTTAACCAGAATAATGTCTACTGTATAGTTAGAAGCACAAATGAGAGAAAAGATCTAGATTGGTCGAAGAATGGTTAAGAGTTATGATATTCTTCTGAGAAGATAAATAATTAGTGGAGGATGGTTCGTGATTGTTCTAATTACCAGTCATTTTTTTCCTAAATGGAATTATAAACATTTGGAGACAGGGGGCGTTGTCATGCCACTTCAGGCATCCAGTAAACAGAGTGACTTCGCACGCTGGCTTACTATACGGCATAAGTAAAGGATAGTTGCAAAATAGTTAAAATTGGGTGAGTGGTTTTCAGAAGTAAAGTGGCTATTAAAAATTACTCTGGGAAAAAAAAAGAAGGAAGAAATAAAGGAGAAAAAAAAGAAGGAAGAAATAAAGGAGAAAAAAAAGTTCAGAAAAATGAACTGGTGGTTTTAAAAACTTGAGTTTCCCCTCACATAAATTAGATAAACCAGCCTAAAAACACACATACAGAGTTGGCATGCACAAAGAGTGATGCTCACGGTCCGTGAAACATAATAATATATAATAGAGTAAAAAATATAAATAGAAAGAAACGAAAGAGTGAAACAACAACATGATAACTGAAATCGAAGATAAAGTGAACGGAAAGAACACACACACACACACACACACACACACACACACACACACACACACACACACACACACACACACACACACACACACACACACACACAGAGAGAGAGAGAGAGAGAGAGAGTGATGTTATATATGGGAGACTTGTTTGCCAGATTTCAGCACTCATTAGCAGCTGGTCCCCTAAGAACACATTGCTGAAATGCCATCTGGATCTGTATCTGACTACATATTCCACGTCCATATTCATCTTCCTTTTATCTCCTCATCATTTCAGGCATGTGTGTTTGCGTGTATGCGTGCGTGCGTGCTTGTGTGTGTGCGTGCGCGTGCGCTGTTATGCGTTGCTGTTAATTGGTGACGCTAAAGTTATCTTATTGCCCATATTCTACTACTGTTAATTAGATCCTTTTCTAATCAACAAAGCCAGTTTAAAAAAAAAAACAAATTAGTAGAAATGCGCCAGGGAAATTAGCATATGGAAGACGCCGTTGCAATTTTCGACTGCAGGTCACCTTGCCCGCTGATTATTTGCCCTGCCAACAGTCGCACTGCAATGCTCTTTGCCCACGGATGAATAACTCCTGTTGCAATTTTTCTAACAGCAACGTACTTTCTTGTACGAAGTGATTACCTATCCCCCCCCCCTTCCCCACTGTAAATAAGAAAAATTGAATCGGCAACCCAAGTATTTTGAAACTATTAGATTACATTGGTCATGCGTTGCTAATTTCACACTTACCAAGAGACCGCAGAGAGTTTCGCAAATACAAGTATTGTATTCAGATTAACTCAACGAGTTATGGAAAGCAACATTGGCTGTGACGTGTCAGCGCATGCTCATTTATAAACTCTGAATGCGAGCCAATTGCAGCAGATAATGAAAACATTATCGAAAAGGTTAACAATTCATTCTTGCTGCCTACATACTTACAAATAGACAATGCGATTCAATATTTATTATAAAAATGCAGACAGCTGTAATTTAATTTCTGAATTAAAATACCCGGAGAAATATGCGCTGCAATAAAAGCTAAAGTACAGAGATTGTTGCGCCTAGCGCAAATGTATAGTTGCATAACTTATTACAAATCTAAGCAGTCATTAAAATTTACAGTACTACATGCATTAAAATAATAACGATTATGTAAATAAATAGCATGTATTGTAATTATACCTGATCATGTCTATGAACATTAATCATATTTTTTTCTTATCATTATTGTTATGCGTTTGCATCTCAATACGTAAACGACTTACATTAGAACTCCTTAATGATATTTTTTTTTGCAGTTATTGATTATAATGACAAAATACTAACAATGGATTTAGCAAAAAATCTACAAGAACAACGATACAAAGAATCTTATTATTTGAAGTTTATTTTTTATTTTTTTACTTTGTTAGAAGAATTCGAATAGTGAGGGCCATTTATAGAAGATAAATATTGGTTTGCTATTCCCTCTCCACTGTCCTCTGTCCTTAATTTTTACGCTTCACTAAACTCCCTCCATTCTTCTGTAGTCATCAGCAAAGCATCTAATGTCACATCCAGATGCTATTGGTGGTTAATCATCTTGGTTACTTCTCTTGCGCCTTGCAAGTTCATTAAAGGCCCAACATTAATATCGTAATTTGTTGTGATTCTAAGGCAGTATACAAGGTAAATAGCTATGCTTCTAATTAACGGTTGTGCCGACTTTGTGGCATCGTCAACATTTTACTGTTATTGACTAGTTCTCCCATTGCTTGTTGGAGAGAGAGAAAGAGAGAGAGAGAGAGAGAGAGAGAGAGAGGGTAATGAATGTGATGATCAACTCTCTCTCTCTCTCTCTCTCACTTCACTCCATATCAACTAAAGTGGGAGAAATAGCCATTCTCAAGCACACACTGAAACTCTCCTCTTCCCCGATCTCTAAGGAAGGTCACAGACTAATACTTTATTGATTAACCTACTTTCGTATATTAAATTAGGT
Source organism: Typopeltis vanoorti (assembly GCF_054136105.1). Classification (NCBI taxonomy): domain Eukaryota; kingdom Metazoa; phylum Arthropoda; class Arachnida; order Uropygi; family Thelyphonidae; genus Typopeltis; species Typopeltis vanoorti. The sequence goes on from NC_143553.1 coordinate 116,327,355, forward strand.
TTTAGATGGTGATTTTCTTTATGTAATAATTTTTCAGTAAATGTAATTAATGAAAGGAATTAGTCAACTAATTGGAAAATATGTATGTCTATTTTTTCTTCATTCTTGAATGTAAGACACGTTTTTTATTCTTTCTCTTTTTGTTCTCTGGTTAGGAGTTTTTGTAAGCAGCACGCCTGAATCTCCAATGATCACGACCTCTTGATCTCCGTATAAAATGTTCAACACTGCTAGTAATTCATAACTACTCCATTATCTGTTTATATGCCTCAACTTTTTTTTTAACATTTCTCACTCTTTTCTTCAATATCTCTTGTACTACTTGGACTTCAAGTAGGTCATACGAGAATATTGTCAGTGATGATACAAGGAATGCTTTCATCCTTCTTAAAAATCCTATCCTTCTCATCCGTCCCTTAGGAGGGTTGAGTTCTGTCCTAATGAGGGGGGTTACTGGCAAATTAATACGGCCGGTTCTCCACTCCTCTGCTGCATCCCTTAAGGGCGATATTCATGACTGTAATCCGTGTATGTGTGTGTGTGTGTGTGTTCACGGGCCAGTTTGCCTGCTTCGTGTCGGGGTAACGGCAATAGCTCAGCCTCAGTTAAACTTCATTGGCTACAGCATTGCCATCCGTTACCCTCTATCTCTCAACCAACTAAACAAACCTCCGTGCAACGGGGACGGTTTGCCTGCTTACGGGATGAAAAACCCCAGATAAACTGAGAGGAAAAACCCTGCTGTCCACGCCCAAAACCCAGCTAACTTGGCTATAGCTGAGGAAGATCCTTAAGCTCCTCACGTCGTCAACGGGAATCGAACTTAGGACACTCCGACCTCAGGATATGGTTGCGAAGCACATAACTACTAGGCTAACCGCGCAGACTTTTAAAAATATATGCTTTAAAAATGTACAAAAATATATAAAAATGTATACTCTAAAAAAGTAAATATTCATATGGAATAAGAAGTAAAATTAAATACAAAAATAAAATCCTTCTTATTATGTTTTAAATGTTAAAAAATTTGGATCATATAACTAATATTATTAATACACCTTTTAAATATTAATATACATTTCGTACATTATGCCTAGCTAAAAAAGTAAATTGAGTATGAAATAGAAAAAGTCCTTTTTAGGACTCCCAGGGTAACAAACGGCAATGCTGTAGCCAATGAAGTTTTAACTGAGGCTCGGCTATTGCCGTTACCCAGCCATGACTAGAGCTTTTTAGCTCAATAACTCTCCATCCACACAGATTTTATTCATTCAGATGACGGGATAAAGAGTCAAGGACTCAGTCCATCGCCCAGTTCTTTTAAGAACTTTAAGAACTAAATTGAGTATAGGGCTTGATGGGAAGAATCAATCAACCGTGAGATGCGGTGATTGGTTTTATATGAGATGCCCATACATATAGGGTAACGGATGGCAATGCTGAACCAATGAAGTATAACTGAGGTTCGGCTGTTGCTGTTATCCTGGGTTAATGAGTTCGCTCTCTTAGGTTTTGCCCTAAGGGGACACTTTGAGTCTCCGGCACGGCCCGCTGAGGGGCTTTGTCGGTGAATTATTTTCCTCAGAATTTGAGCGGTTCTGCTCAGTGGTCGGGGAGCCCGTCACTGAGTGGAACCAACGCTGAGATTAGGACGGTCTTTCGCCCACTATGGAGTGGCCTAGAGATCGTCCGTATTTTTGAGATTTCACCTTTACTTACATAGTCGGTGATTGATTCATTCAATCCAATACCCTTGGAGGGTAATGGATGGCAATGCTGTAGCCAATGAAGTTCTAACTGAGGCACGGCTATTGCTGTTACCCTCCTGCCATGATCAGAGCTTTAATTAATTACTCAATCCAATAAGTTATAATTAGGTAAGAATGAGCTAGCGGTGAAAAAGTCCTTTTTAGGACTTCCAGGGTAACAAATGGCAATGCTGTAGCCAATGAAGTTTTAACTGAGGCCGTTACCAAGCCATGACTAGAGCTTTTTAGCTCAATAACATCTCATCCACACAGATTTTCTTCATTCAGACGACGGGATAAAGAGTCAAGGACTCAGTCCATCTCCCAGTTCTTTTAAGAACTAAGTTATAATTACCCACCTAAAAAAGTAAGTAAATCATATATATGATTCGTGATTTTGATAATTATAAAATGTGATCCAAGAAAGTTAATGAGTATATTTACTAACAGTAAATAGTATTACAGTAGTCAATCGTTTTGGTTTTCAAACTGGTCCAAAGAATCAGCTGAGTAGGTAAGTCAACCAATTTTCAAAACAACGGCGATACGGTAGGCCTACTGCCATTAGTTTCGCCATTGTTTCATTGTACCATTACTTCATTAGAAACTGTCTACTTATTATCGTGGAAAGGAAAAGTCATGTCCTGCGCTACAGAACATGGCTTGGGTCTAACCATGGATGCACCATACGAAGAACTTAATTTAAGCAGCTCCTGGCAATATTCAAACATATAGGCAATTTGCTTCACGCTAAATGGCCAGTAAAAGTGGTAGTTCATGAAATAAAAGAAGTTGATATAGATGACTCTCAACTCTTAGAACTTCTTCAAGACAGCGCTAGCGAAACAGCAACAACTGCTAATGATAATCCCCTTACAGACCACTTTGATTATCAGGAGGTTCGCGCTCTCAAAAAGCGCAAAACGTCAGCCTCTGCACCTCCAAATTCAGATGAAATGGAAGAAGATGGCCCTGTCCTAGACTCTCCTACCTCCTCAAGGGAAAAGATCCCCCCGATTATTCTGCGTGAAAAGAATAAATGGATGTCACTAAGGACTACAATGAACAACTTACAGATCTCTTACAACCATGCAAAGAATGTCACAGACGGTGTTAAAATTCACCCCAGGACTGTGATGGACTATCGTCGGTTAACATTTGAATTAAATACTAGGGGTATTCAGTATCATACATTCTCACTTGGTTCAGAAAAAAATCTCAAGGTAGTGATTAGAGGTGTATCTGAAGATGTTTCTACAGAAGAAATCACTGCAGATTTGCGCCAGAATGATTTACCACCAGTAAAGGTCAGCAGAATGACTAGGATAGACAAGACTCCAATGCCACAGTGATGATTGAGATCAGTCAGACCTACAAACACATTTTGACCTGACGACCATCTGTGGATTGAAAATCTCTACAGAACCGTTAAGAAAAAGAGCTTCAACTGGGCAATGCCATAGATGTCAAAAGTTTGGTCATGCCCAGAAAATGTGTAGGGCTGAGTTTAAATGCCTGAAGTGGGGGGTCGGTCACCCAACAAATACCTACACTAAGCCAAAATCTACCCCTGCCAAATGTGCCAACTGTGGCGGTCCTCACACTACCAACTACAGAGGATGCTTGCATAATCCACGCAATAGAAAATCTGAAGAAGGAACATACTCTTTCTCTCTTAGCACACCTACATTAGCGACTACTTCACAGCCTCCTATAATTCAGAACAAAGACTCAGAAGCCCATCTACTGAAAACTGAGTTCCCAAAAAAGAACAACTCAAAATCAGCAGTCTAGGACATATGCGTATGTAACTCGCCCTAAATAGACATCCTCCCTGGAACAGTCAGCATCACACCCAAATCTGACAGCTATCATTACCTCTTCCTTGGCAAATATGCTGTTAGATTTTAGCAGATCCAATCCTTCACAAAGTTCTACTAACAGATTTCTAAAGGACATCCAAGCCATCATTTCAGCGCTCACTAATGAATGGTAACAAACTAAAACTAGAATCTCTAGAAATCATTGCATGGAATGCGAGTGGCATGAGAAATAAGATTCTAGAACTTCAAAATTTTGTCCAAAGACATCAGCCAGATGTCCTTTTACTAAATGAGACGCACCTAAGACCTTCAGACAATCCCAAAATTTGTGGATACCAATTGTACTGTACAGAACTGATAGATTAACCCACAGAGGTGGAGGCAAGGCAATTTTCATTAAAAATTTCATCTCTGATCACTTCACAAACATCCCTCCTACCACCAACCTTGTGGTCACCGGCATTGAGATTCTCACGAGTTCTGTCGGAAATTAAAACTCTTTGAAGCATACCTACCCCCACAAAAATCATTATTGCTCTCGGGTTTGAACGCCTTATTTGATACCGGAGAGCCTACCATTGTGGCTGATGATTTAAATGCCAAGAATTCTACCTGGAATAGCCATTCCACCAACAAAAATGGATAGATACTACAGAACTATGCTGGTTTCAACAACCTTCTTGTAATAGGTCCTGCTGATCCCACCCATCACAACACTTATGGTAGGGCTGATATATTGGACATAGCCATATTACAGCACATCAGAGTCCAATACAATTTAATGACGATTAACGATCTATCATCAGACCACAACCCAATACGGTTAAAATTAGGAAATCTTGGAAAATTATCCCCCCCACCCCTTCACTCATTCATTCCTTGGGAAAGGCTCTCCAAGGCACTTCCAAAATATATTGGTCCTGTTCCCATCATTAAATCAAAAGAGGACATTGAAACAGCTGTTAAAAATCTAACAGAACAGATTACAGCAGCCTGTGCAGCAGTTACTACCCCTGCAACTACCTGCAAATCCAACCACTTGCCTGAAGATACTATGAATCTGATTAGAGAAAAAAATAAGGCTAGAAAAAGATACCACAACACCAGGGCGCCACAAGATAAACGGATCTTGAACAGGTTCAACTCTGCAGTGAGAGATGCCCTCGCAGCACATAGAACTCAACTCCGGGAAGAAAAACTGACCTCCATCTCCACTGACAACCACTCCATATGGAATCTTATCCGAAATATTAAAAACAGAAATAAACCTCTTCCCCCCACCCTCCAAACAGATTCACGTCTCATCCACACTGATGCTGATAAAGTTGAAGCAATAGCAAATCATCTTGAAAAACAATGCAAACATGCATACGACCACCTTGATATTAGTCATATATACAAGATCCACCGTAACGTCAAATATTAGCTCAATTCTGCTCTCACACATTCCACTCAAATTGCACCCACCTCACCTGCTGAAATATATGCTATTATTCAGAAATTCAAGAATAAAAAGGCTCCTCCTGGACCCGATGGTATCGCCAACAAAGTTATAAAACTTCTATCACGTAAAGCTATTGTACATCTAACAAATATAATCAACTCCATCCTTCACTATAAATATTTCCCTTCCTACTGGAAACTGGAGTACATAATACCAATTCATAAACCTGGAAAAGATCCCAGTTTGCCTAAAAAATTACAGACAAATCAGCCTCATCTCTAATCTCGGCAAAATTGCCGAGAAGGTAATTCTTACCAGACTTCAAGATTCAGTACTCCGATTAAATATCCTGCCTGAGGAGAAGTTTGGCTTCCGACAGTTCCATAGCACCACGCAACAAATACACAGATTGGTAGAACACATCATCACAGGTTTTAACTGGCGTCAATGCACTGGGGCTGTTTTCCTTGACATAGCCAGTGCATTTGACAAGGTTTGGCATTATGGTTTGCTATACAAACTAATATTATCTGGCGTACCAATCGGAATCATCCAACTTATAAAGGCATACCTCTACGATAGGCGCATGCAAGTCAGGTTGTGTGGAGTAGTCTCGACACAAAAACACATCTTGGCTGGAGTTCCACAAGGGTCCTTACTAGCACCAGTCCTATTCTCCTTATACTTGTATGATATACCACACAACCCATTATCTTCAATTAAAGCCCTATACGCTGAAGATACAGCGATATTAGCCAGATCTTTAAAGCCCCACCTAGCCATCAAGAAACTGCAAGAAAACCTATGCAAATTGACCAATATTTCTCCAAATGGCGACTCCTAGTGAATCCCTGAAGAGCCTAGCCGTCCTGTTCTCCAGAAGATCACTGCTTTCTAAAGAAGATATTTTCCTTTTCAACACTAAAATTCCGTCGAAAACAGAGATCAAATATCTTGGTGTAATACTAGACAGAAAACTGCCTTCAGTTCATATATCAGCAATCTTTGTGCCAACACATCAAAAGCCATAGCTCAGCTCTACCAGCTAATAAACAGAAACAGTAAGCTGAGCACCAGAATCAAACTTCTCATATACAAACTGATGGTTCGTCCAATACTCACCTACGCTTCACCGGCCTAGAGTCATACTTCAAACGCGAATATTATCAAATTACAACGTATCCAGAACAAATGTCTCAGAATGATCCTGGGCGCCCCATGGTTCATCCGAACTGTCCAGCTGCATCGGGACACAAATCTCCCCTATATTTACACTTTCATGCAGTTTCAATCAAATTCTTCTGAAAAGCAACTGTGCACCCTAACAGACTGATCCAACTGGCTGCTGATTATGACGCAATGGACTATTCTAAGCACAAAAGACCTAAAGCCATTCTAAACCCCAACACTGAGTATTAATCTCCTAGCTCACTCAGGGCGAGCAATTAGCTCATAAACTTTCTCAGCTCACAGCGTTTCTGTTTCCATATACATGTGTGATATCCCGGATAACCCATTGTCATCTATCAAAGCTCTATACGTAGATGATACAGGGATATTAACCAGATATTTGAAGCCGCATCTAGCCATCAAGAAACTACAGGAAAACCTACTGCTAACCGAACAATATTTTGCCAAATGACGACTCAAAGTGAATCCTCAGAAGAGCGCAACCGTGCTATTCTCCAGAAGATCAATGCTTTCTAAAGGAGACATCCTCCTATTTAATACAAAAATCCCAATGCTAACAGATCAAATATCTTGGCATACTTTCTGTCCAGTGGTATGCCAAGATATTTGAGCTGTTAGCATTGGGATTTTTGTATTAAATAGGAGGATGTCTCCTTTAGAAAGCATTGATCTTCCGGAGAATAGCACGGCTACGCTCTTCTTGATATGGGAGCTGACTTTCAGCTCCCATATCAAGACTGTGTAAAGACATCAAAAACCATAGCCCAGCTCTCTCCTCTAATTAACAGGAACAGTAAGCTGAACACCAGAATCAGACTACTTATGTATAAATTGATGGTTCGTCCTATAGTCACCTACGCTTCTCCGGTTTGGAGCCATACCGCTAATATTAATATTCTCAAATTACGACGTGTGCAAAATAAATGTTTACGTATGATTCTAAACGCACCATTGTCGTACGAACTGTGCAACTTCATCGGGACACAAATGTCCCCTATATTTACACTTTCATGCAGACTATAGCAACTAAATTCTTCTCAAAAGCATCTGTGCACCCTAACAAACTAATTCAACTAGCTGCAAATTAAGATGCAACAGATTATTTCAAACACAAAGACCAAAAACCATCTTAAATTTCAATTTTGATGACTAATCTTCAAGCCCACTCAGGGAGAGCAATAGGCTCATAAATTTTTCCCACTCATAGTTACCTCACCAGATCCCGGCCACCACACGGGGGAATATGAAAAGCATTTGCTTTAAGTCAGTAACATTGTTGTTGTTGTAAGTTGCACTCCCCCGTGTGGTGGCCGGGATAAGATTAGCTCCACTGCAGCCCATGCATGTCGTAAGAGGCCACTAAAATGGGTATCCAGGGAGGGTTATGGATGGCAATGCTGTAACCAATGAAGTTTTAACTGAGGCTCGGCTATTGCTGTTACCCTCCTGCCATGATCAGAGCTTATATAGCCCAATAATAATAATAATATCCCATTCATAGATTTTCTCAATCAGATGACGGGATAAAGAGTCGAGGACTCAGTTCCATCTATCGAATTTGTTTCGTTTTTTTTTTAAGTTGCACGGATGGCAATGCTGTAGCCAATAAAGTTTTAACTGAGGCTCGGCTATTGCCGTTACCTCGCCACGACCAGCGGTAATAGCTCAATAACACCCCATACATACATTTTCTTCTACAGATAACGGGGAATAAGAAAAGCATTCTTGCTTTACCCATCTATAGAAGCCCAAAACAAGTTGCACGGGTTTAGTTCAGGCGATTCCAGAGGGCAATGGTTGGCGATGTTGTAGCCAATGAAGTTTTAACTGAGGCTCGGCTATTTCTGTTACCCCACCAAGACCAGAGCTTATAGCTCAATAACACATCCATCCATTTTCTTCTGTTGATAACGGGGAATATGAAAAGAATTCTTGTTTCACCCATCTAGCCAAAAAAAAAAAAAAAAAAAACATTGCACGACAAAAATATTAGTAAGTAAAAGTTGTATTTAAAAATGAGCCAGGCATTTCATAATTTGTTGTTTAATTACTTCCCTTGGCTTTCAGTAATGAATAAGTAGTTTTCTTTTTTTTAAATACGCTTCTCCATTTCTGCAATCGATCATAGCGCCCTCCTAAGGCGACCACGACAACCAATACACGTTAATAAACTATGATCAATACACAAGACTATTATAATAACGTATGAAAACATAATTCTTTCAAATGCTTCGTTAATTTGGACTTCACGTAAAGTATTTATTGTTATGTGAAAACTGATTCAGTTTCTTTAGAAATTCAAATCAACTTATAATCGAACATAGTTCTAAATTTATATTTCCATTCTAAACACTTTAGAAATATTTCGAAAATACTGGAAAACAGGAAATGAATAAATGATTACCGTAAATATACTGCTTGTAACGTAATTAAATAAATGAACTCATGAAATTGAAAGCATTACTATCCTCAACTGTCGATGCTAAAATTAATTTCGTATTCCTCCTAAATCTTACAGAAACCATTAGCCAATGGGCGTGTATCAATTAGCAGAGTACTTGCAAACCATTAACTTAGATTTTGTCGGAAGATAAATAAATGGCTATCAATAAAATAGCACAAAACTGCAATCAGAACTTCAAAGTAAACCTTTTAACTCTTACTTTTGTTGCAAGTATTCGCTATCTTGCAGTAAATGCCATAGAAAAGCTTCAAAAAGGAACCTCTAAACACTTGAGAAGACACATAAATCTTTCATTGGCGTCGGCATCTGGTGTTTAACTGATCACATTACTAGGTATATTTGAGAATCGGCCATTCCCATGGTAAATATTCAGACTCTTTCACATTATTCTCATTTCTTTGATAAGAATCATTAAAAATTCCATCTTGAATACGGAAATTAAATATCCTTTTAACCCCACAGGACTTTCGCGCTATCTTAAGAATTTTTCCAAATGCCTTCTCTCTCTCTCTCTCTCTCTCTCTCTTTGCTATCGATGCAGATAAGTTTGATTCATATGCAAATTCCATTATATCTCAAATCTGCTTAAGACCCACTGATTAAATCATTAAGACGACTTGAATTATAAAGATTATGCCGGACTTTCTACTTCCGGGAAAGCAGTCAGCTCTACATTGGCAAGGGAATGAATCTTCTGCCAGAGCAAGTTGAGCACAGCTCTGTATTCTTTATTTCTTTTCCTTCTTTCTTTCTTTCTTTTTTTTTTTTTTTTTTTCAAAGTCGCTTGTCTCCAAGACAGAAATGGTATTTCTTTTCTTAATTACTTCTCCAACATTTTATATTTAACTGCGCATCAGGAGAGGATTAATGTGTGTTCCCCCACCCATCTACCCACCCTAAATTCTTTTTTGTCATACTGTATTGGTAATTTGGTTAGTGGCTCCCTCTGGTGCATTTATATGTTCAATCTCAACTTTTTTTTATTTTTTATTCTATCTCTTTCTCGCTCTCCTTCTTTTGTGACGATTGGAAAAAGATTATGCAAATTGGTCAGAAGTTTTGTAAAATTCTCTCACACTAATCAGTAACAACTCGGATATTCCTTTATATAATTGATTAAAACAAGAATTTATAAGAAAGACATGAAACGCATTATTTTGGAGAAACAATTATCTTACCTAGACTGAATTCTATTGGAAAATATCGATCAATTAATGGTAAATATTATCTCTCATATTTTAAGATTAAGAAAAAAATTCAAACGATATTCACAAAAAAGAATGTCATAAATTTTCCATAATCCTTTTTTTAACGATTAACATTTCTGAGCAAAATGCTTTTCATACTCCCCGCTATCTGATAGGGAAACTGTGAGTGGAAATATTTATGAGCCAATTGCTTTCCCTGAGCGGGATTGGAGATTAAGCATCAGAATTGGAGTTAAGATGGCTTTTGGTCTTTTATGTTTGAAGTAATCCGTTGCTTCGTAATTTGCAATCCTTTTTTTTTTTTTTTTGGCTAAATGGCCGAAGCAAGAATGCCTTTCATATTCCCCGTTATCTGAGTTTTTATATTCCCCGTTATTGAGCTCTGATCATGGCAGGAGGGTAACAGCAATAGCCGAGCCTCAATTAGAACTTCATTGACAACAGAATTGCATTCCATTACCCTCCCTAGGTACCCATTTTAGTCGCCTCGTACGATATGCATGGGCTGCAGTGGGATTATTAAGACGATCTCCCTACGAGTAGCCGAAAGACCATTCAACTCAGCGTTGGTTCCATTCAGTGACTGGTTTCCGACCACTGAGCAGAACCGCTCATATTCCCGAGAAAAGCATCCACCGACAAGGCCCCTCACGGGTCACGCCGAAGAATATCCTCCCCAGAGATTCAAAATGCTCTCTCAATGCCTAAGAGATTTCGGAAGATGCAGGGGTTGCGCTGACGCCATTCTTAGCCCTGCCACCACACAGGGAGCAATCCTTTTTTAGTCCTTATAAGGACTGGCTTAAAGGGGCGAAGCAAGAATGCTTTTCATATTCCCCGTTATCTGTAGAGGACAGTGTAAGGAGAAGGTGTTATTGAGCTGTATAAAGCTCTGATCATCATGGCAAGAGAGTAACAGCAATAGCAGAGCCTCAGTTAGAACTTCATTGGCTACAGCATTGCCATCCATTACCCTCCAAGGGTACCAATTTTAGTCGCCTCGTACGACATGCATTAGCTACATTGGTGCTATTCTTATCCCAGCAACCACACGGGGAAATCCTTTTTTCAAAAGAACCTTAATATTTTTATGATTGATAGGTAAGAAACAAAATGGTGTTCGAGTCTTCTTTTTTCCTCTCTTTCCAATGGAAGTAAGTTATGTAAAGAGAGGAGAAAGTAGTAATTCTGGTCTATTAGTATTACTAGAGTTGTTGATATATTTTTAAAGATTTTTAAATACAAGCCAGCATATTGACAATAAACAATAATTCATGCAAAAATTTTTCTCTAATTTGCTTTATCAAAATAATGACATCACGCTTCTGTACCGCTAAATGTTGCTATGGTAACTTACCTTGCTGTGCGCCACCTAGCGATGTAATCTCAAATTGACTAACGACAAACTCTGGATACACTTTGATTAGCTCTTGCCAACCACGCAAAAAAAAAAAAAAAAGTACAGAAAGCGTCTTATAATGTTTCTGTCTTTTAAATTATCTAAGAATTTACTCAAAGAAAGTTTTGATGCATAACCTATAGAGGCTATTTTATATTCTTATTTGACTACCCTCTAATTATAAACTGCTATAAAATAAATGAACTATAGCCAGTTCGTTCTAAATTCACGTCAAAGAAATCTGTTATGTAAACTAATACTTTAAATTAAGTACATGAAAAATGACCGACATTGACAACAATAAAATTACAAGAAATAACGCAACGAGTTCCAAATTGACTTCTACCAGGTGAAGTTGATTAACGTCGAAAACAAATATCGCGTCCTAAATGAAAATACGCAAAATTCTCGATAGCTTCGAAGTCGACTATCATTTTTGCAATCAATGTTTTTTTTTTTTTTTTTCAATTCAGAATAATTGTCTGTTTAAGGAATATTTATTAAAGTCGACATTTCTTAGAAAGCAGAGATCTAGAATTTTTGGAAAAAATTATTTGGAGTGCTTATGATTTATGTCTTGAATTTTCTCATATTTAATGCAAATTAATGACATTTTTAGTTTTTTTTAGTAATATTTAAGTTGAGGAGAAAGTTGGTAACAATAAAAGATTTTTTCAAGTATTTTAATATACACTGACGAAGCAAAATATTATGACCACCCCTGCAACCAGAATGCATGACTGAGTGGACACAGCTGTGGTTGCGGTATCCTGGTATTGAGCTTGTTCTCGTGGACTTCACTGAACTCATCGTCATCTGTAATTATTACTTGAGGATTGTTTAGGATCGAGCAATATCTGGATGGAAGTATCCTGGTGGCCCAATGGGTCTAGACTCTTCCAGCAAGACAATGCCATGTACAACAAGATTCGCATTGTGCAAGCATCGTTCAAAGAGCATATCCAAGCATTCATTGTCATTCCTTTGGCCGATTAATTCTCCTGATTTGCATCCCATCGAGTATTTGTGATTATGTGCAATGCAACATTTGCTGATCAATGCCAATGCCTCACTAGGTTGCCCACCTCCGGGACGTTCTTCTATCTGGTTGGTCCAGAATACCTCAGAAAACTTTCCGTGGACTAGTGGAGTCAACTCAAGAACCGTTTATCTCAGCCAAAAGGGTAGATTTTCAGCTGTCTTCAATTTTTGTACAACATAATTTTAGCATTTCAATGTATATTCACAGACAGCACATAGGATGATACTTTCTCCTCAGATATATCCTCAAGAATCCCCACCTCCCCCCCCCCCAAATATCTTATTGGAGCATAGTGTCTATTCTTATATTATTAAGAACATTTTTAATATTGTTAGACTAGGTGCTATAATATCGGTACATTGTTCCTATTATATATGTCACAGTATTATTTATGATGTGTATTATTTATAATATAGCACAGTAAGGGGTGCTTCAGTGTTTATTCAGCAGTCAACTAAGGTGCTGCAGAACTCTAGACTTGAATTATCACATTTTTGAAAGAATTTTCACGGTCAACGTAGATTGTTAATTTTAAAGAGTAGTTTTACACTAGCGTATTGTTAACGCTTTAATTACCGTACATAGAAACATTCGAAGCACCCCTACCGCTAAATCTCACAACACTAGTAACTCAATGATGCTAATTATCTTGTGCAAATCCTAATGGACTAAGGTACACTTTGGTATCTTCCTCTAGCGCCTCGGATGTTCATCAATGATCTACCGGACCAGCATGGCGCCGCTTGGGATGCTCCATTTATCAGTGTCAACTGCACCGTGGAGTGCGATCCTCTGTGTGACATTGAGTGGCTGAAGGATGGCGAAAGTATCATGGACTCCGACCTGTACATTATCCGTCCCATAACATATCCGGAAGATGTGGTCAACAACAGGTTCATTTCCGTTTCCAGCGTACTGCGATGGAACATGACCGCTTGGCCTGGAAGACGCTTGGATCGCGAAAGAGACAATGCGAACTACACGTGCGTCAGTTCAGACAATGAAACGGGGGAAGGAATTGCTAGTAGCATGTTCTTTCGGGTCCAATGTAAGTGTGGCAATCTCTGTTTCATTTGAGGCGGAAGTCGATAGTTTAGTAGTTTAGCGAAGTTAACAAAGACATTAAAGTGCTCATTCGCAGATAGCATTGTGTGAGTGAGTGAGTAGCCATGGCATGTCGCTCTTCTTTCGCTTCTCTCTCAGAGAGAGCGTCTAATTACTCTGTAGATTGTAATTATACCCTGCATTATGCTCTAGATAATGTGTGTGTGTGTGTGTGCTATCTCTTTCACTCACTTCCCCCCCTCTCTCTCTCTCTGCTATCTCTTTCATTCACCTTTCCTTCCCCTCTCTCTCTCTCTCTCTCTCTCTCTCTCTCTCTCTCTCTCTTTCTGTCTCACTTACTTCTTTTTTTTTAACTCCACTGTCTAACTACCTGTTTATTTCTCATATTCCTAATTATGATTGTTTACCTGCTTTATTCGACCATTATCTCTCTCTCTACCTCTTTCTGTTTTCGTATACAGCACTCAGCTTTCCTAAATCCCTTTCTATGTCTCTCACCTGTTTCCACTATTCTCATTCTCTAATTGCATTTCTCGCAATTTCATTAGTTATTTATAAGTCATTCATTATACAATGCTCTAATATTCATGTTATTATTGAAATACCGTATATGCTGGCGTACAAGACTCTAAAAAGTTTAAAATTTCTTTCAAGCTGTATATATTTTGATATACTTGCCGTATTACACAACCACAAATTTTACACTTGCCGGTAACGACTTCTAATACATTGCTTTTAGTTGAATATAAGTAAAAGCACTGTGCAAATATAAAACAATCACGTAATACATCACGTTTGTTTATAAATATTTATAAACAAACTATATTAATACGTTAACATGCTAATTCCAGTTTCAGAGTAACTAGAATTAGCACGTTAACATGCTAATTCCAGTTACTCTGAACAATTTACAATATGCTTATTAGTATTTATTTATTATTAGTAATTACTTAATTAGTAAAAAGTTAATAAAATGGTCCTCACTTGGTGCATCATATATACATTAAAAACCTTCACCATGAATCTGAAAATAGCTTCAACTTCGGATTTTTCCCCAGGGGTATACGATGACCCCTTGTTTCATCCATTTTTTGTAACTTAAATTATTGTGTTATACGCTGACATATGCGGTAATTGTTAAACAAAAGTATTAACTTTCAGAAGAGCTTCCACCTAGTTTCAATACAGAAGGAAGGTGGAAGTTCTTAGATGATTTCATGACTTTCCAAGCCATCTTTAAAGATCTCTAATTTTAGTTCAGTTTTGGGGACACGATACTCCAAAATAAAATATAATAAAATCGAGTATTTCAATCCGTCTTTAGCGCAGCCATTTGCGACAATCTCCTATCATCGGAAAGACCTGGGTTTCAATTCCCTTCGTAGTACGACAAAAAGTTTTATAAGGACTTTTGCAACTAAAACTGAGTTAGTCAGTCCCATCCGGAGGTAGAAAGATTCTCTTTCTGGAAACGCATAGCTGGGTAATCCTATAAATGGGAGGATTAACCTATGGATCCTTCTTGAGTTATTTCATTTAATTTCTAAAATTTTAAGAACCGAAATACTTCTTTCGTGTCAAGGAATATAATTATTATACACGTGCTCACGATGTCTAGAAGAAGCAAATAAGGCCTTACTAGCCAAGTCTTTACTATCTTTCCGCACTCTTTTTTTTTTTTTTACTTTTCTTTCTTTTATTTCCAATATGAATACAAAATTGAAAATATCTAGCTCCTCCCAAATGTTAGTGTTGACAAAGTGCAATAATATTGAACATATTTTAATATTTCCCCACTTTTCCTCATTTATCTACCTGATTTCACTTAATTGAGTATAAAAAAAATGTATAATAGTTGTCCCCACGAGAAACAGATGGCGCTGATGCAGTTCTCACAGAAGAGAATTTCTTTCTTTTTTTTTTTGTATGTTAGATAAATAATACATTTAATGCGTTTAAAATTTAATATAATCTGTGCATTAGTTTTAAAAATGATCACAGCAAACAGAACGCAGTATTAGAGAAATTAAAATTTCTCTAATACTGCGATCTAATCTTATAAGAGCATTATAAGCTATTATTCGATAAAGGCTAACCAGTTTTAATGTATAATGTGCAGATATAAACTGCTGTAATATTTGTAGGGTTGAAAAAGTTGTACTGTCTCTAAATGGCGTCTGGACATTTTTTTCTCCGATATATCTTAAAAGCAAAAGACAGGCAGATATTTACTGCTTCTCTCCTTCCTTGTGTTGCGTTCAAAACTCACCACTGCGTCACAACTAATTTCGCTGTAGTTAAGTTTTGGATTCCATTAGTAGCACATTTTTGAGCATGCGCAGATCGGTTTAAGTAAAGTAATCGATAATTGGATACCTTGAATAAATAAATTTGCTTTCAACTGATTCTTTGATGTTGCTTTAATTTTTTAAGAATAAAAATATAATATATATGTTAACAAACTATCAGTTACTGCCGAAATAGTTATGTAGTGATTTGCTTTTGAAGTCACGAAACTTTAAAAGCAAATTATGTGTAATTATCCTCCTTAATACATTAAATGATTCCCTGAAAATTCAATAACAAAGAATACCAGACAAACAAAATTTATCCAGTATTCATTCTCTGGAATTGCAATAACTTTCTAATTTAATCTGACTAAATGTTGATTAATAGCATTTTGTTTTAAGTAATCTTTCTCCCCTATATTTGCTTGCTTTCGCGTGCATCCTAAAGCGGTAGAAACACTTACCTCGGTCTTTCTATTTACATTCGCCTGTGAGCTGTGTTTTGAAAAATTATCGGCTTGCCTTATCGCGAAATAAGCTGAGCACTACCATAATAAGTAGTGCAACCCCGAGGCAACCTGTGACAAACGTGGACCAAGCTTTATATCTTATCATAATGTCGCAAGTCGGTTTTTCTTAGCACAAGCATTAGTTTGCCTACTCGGTGAAAAATGGATAGTTTATCATGATTCTAAATACGAGGGATGCAAAAGTAATGCCTCCGTTGTGGTAGCTTCCCATCCATAGATTGTGGTGAAATAATAATAATAATATTAATAGCGTAATTTTCATTTTCATGAAATTTTTCTTAACTCTCTCTCTCTTTCTCAATAGAACAAAATGAAAGATAGTGCAAAGCAGAGCTGTGTCTTCAATTTAGGAAATAATTAATAGTTTGATGGATCGTGTGTCGCCTGGCATCGGACTTGTACTTATTCCTTATACATCTCAGCTGCAAACTGGCAATATGTAAAGCGTAGACTGTATCCTTATACTATTAGTGCCCAGTTGGGAAAGAATTACACTTCAAACAGTTGTTATCGTGTGATGGTATATCATTAGCTTATCCTTTTGTTAATCTTGGATGGAAATATGAGCATATCGCTTCAAACCAAAAAACTGAAAAGAAGCTATCATCACTAAAGTGCGCTTGAAAAGTGTCGTAGGAAAATCTCGACAGTTCAATATGGAAGCGCTCATCCAAGAGTTAAAAGAGTGTACAAGGATTCTGAGGAGCTCAGAAACTAAGATAGCTGTACATTCTCGGCTTCTACTAAAGTGTACAGAGTCTAAACATCAACCGTGACAATTAACAACAGGTTTCATTGGTGTTAAGAATATCGTGATTGATCTTAAGATCATTAGAGGTCTGTAATACGGAACAGCAGCAGCAAAGAAACACCCAAAAAGTTTCGTCCGATGGGGATGCCTGGAGAAGGTCATATCCACGACATCCCAAACTTTCGTAAACACCGTTTGCGAAATTCATTTCGTATTAAAACCAGCAGTCTATTTGTTGGAGAACGTCTCTGAAATGAAGCCTATTGGCTCTTTATTTTAAATTATTTATGGGTGTTCCTTTTTGACAACTCGTATAGCAGAGTATATAAGTTCTTTTCGCTATACCCTTGGTATTATATTTGGTCTAGCTACTCACTGATGAGATCTCAATAAAGATCGAAACCGGTATGGATAGTGACCTCCCACCATAATGTATAACATCATACATCTCGTAGGAGATGGGTTTTACATTATGGAAAATACCAAGAATAGCGATCAGAACTTTCTCCACCTTTGCTACGAGTTGCCCTAGTTTGTACTACGTACTTGGACTACGTGTTTTAGTTCTAGTAGTCGCCGATACTTTTATAGTTACTATATTGGCATGAAACTCCTTGATTCCGATCTTTGAATTTCTTATTCGGTTTTGAAACAATGTGGGATTTAATATCCCCTTAATTTAAATAATAAACTCTATCCATTAGCATAACCAGGCTAGTGAAGGGTCGAATGTGAGATCAGAGAAAATAGTGGATTTGTATTGAATATATTTCTATGAAATATAGTGCTGGATCAATACTTATTTCAACATATATGAAACAAGTATTTCATTTGACTTACTTCACAAATGAAATCAACTTCTTTTTTCCTCTCTGTTACATACACATATTAATATTATCATATGTTTTCTGAGCATAACCTTTCCTCTCTTTCTCATCATTTCAGAAGAGATCGAACATCATCGATCGTCTCATAAAAGTAAATTTATATCCTCTAACAGACTTTTAGACAAAGTTTTCGTGCAATGGATGGCAATGCTGAGGTTCAGTAAGAAAGACTTTTTCAAAGAAGTAATAGAGATGATATAAAAACAGCTGTCCTAGATTCAATTTTTGTGAATTTCAAGCATTTTAGCTGAGAAAAAAGCATGTCAGAGAGCCTGCGAAAGGACTTGATAGCCTCATCATGCATTTCTAGCAAGGGAACGTTACGAACTATGACAAATTCGCTTTTTTCTTTTCTTCTTCCTTTCTGACGTCTTGATAAGTGCCGAAATTCGTGGATTTGTCAGCCCTTCGCGAAAGAATATTTATATTCCATTGGGTGTCACAATCACTTGCCTAATCTTTGCACCGCCAAGAAAAGATTCGTAACGTTTCGCTGTTTAAGTTATGTAAATGTATATTCATCCGTGTATCTATATATAACCGCCACAGGAACCGTTACGACCACATACACCGAGTATGAAATGGACACATTTATCAATGGGTGGAACACTCCACTATTTCTGGCTTGGCTCGAAGCCAACTTTGCACTAAAGTACCAAATTAACAGTCAGTGAATTGAATTTTGGAGAATTTTTTTTTTCCTGCATAAACGTTATCTTTAAACTCGTGAGTGACAAATACATTTCCACTCGATCGTTGGCATTTTATTCTTTGTCTTTAGATCTTTAGTTTATTATATTTAAAAACTCTCTCTTTCTTTCTCTCTCTCTGTCTGTCTATCTCCTCATCTTTAGAATATCGAAAAAATGTTATCATATTTTACAATGTCTGCCTTCAGCTGCTACGGGCCCACTATATCTACTTACTCTCTATTCTGTTTATTTGTTTATGCTATTTATTTCTCTCTCTCTCTCTCTCTCTCTGCATATATGTGAGAGAGAGAGAGAAAGAGAGAGAGAGAGAGAGAGAGAGGCATATAGTATTTTTCTTCATCTATTCCACTAAACATTTCAGAATTCCGAATTTAAGTATATTGCCCCTCCTTGAATACTTTATTTCCGTCGTACCGCAATTGTACAGGGTGGCCAAATTTTATATTGAGATTTTTCAAGGCATAGGGAGATGATTTCCGCGAAAAAAAAAAAAAAAAAAAAATTAGTACCAAAAGTCGCCGATAGGGGAAATTTTGGCGCTGGCGGAGCCGAAAACAAGCGGATAATTACATTAAAGACAGATAAAATGGAATAATAACATTTAGCCGGCGTAAGCGACAGCCGCGTCTCTCATTCCAGCTGGATGTGTGGCGCGTTACAATGAAAATAATAATAATAATAATTAAACTAAAACAACAACTTGCGAGAGACACAGAAATTAATGTAGTGATTGAACTCACAGGAAATAATGTTTTATTCATCAGAATCAGGGTCCCCTGGACCACATACATGATTTTCAATGTGCTGACCTTTCTTTCTGCCAGGTCTGACTCCTAGTGACCCAGTTTCTTCAAACTTCTTAATCATATTTTTTTAAACATCGCCACGTCTGTCTTTCGCAAGCCTACATTCTCAGTTCGCTACATTCACAATTCTTCCGCTCATCATCCATCTCAGAAATCTGGCATTATTAAATCAACTACTACTTTTCCAGAGCACACAAATTCTGCTCCTCTGAAGAATCTTTAAACCAGGAATTAGAAGTAATCAAAAATACAGCCATCCTAAATGGATATAATCCGAAAACAACTCAAAAAATCATCAGTAGTCATTTCTCCACACATCAAACCAGACAGGAAGAAGTCCATAGGATTCCCATACCTTATGTCAAAGGCATCTCCGAACGTTTTTCTAAAATTATGAAGAAATACAATTTTGCCACTACTTACAAACCTATCAACCAACTTTACAACTTGTTACCTTCTCCTAAGGACAAACGCTCATCTTTTATGTTGCCTGGCGTTTATGAAATTCCATGCTCATGCAAATTGTCTTACTTTGTAGGTCTGTTCAGAAACACATCTCGGAACATCAAGACCACATTCGTCTTTTTAAACCGCAGAAATCTGGCCTCTCTCAACACGGAATTGAAAATCCAAACCATAGGATCCATTGGGAAAAGTCTAAACTTTTACATATATCTTTATATAAATGAACGTCTATACAAAGAAAGTTCTGAAGCCCTACTACACAGACCAAACTTAAACCGCAACGACGTTCTTACTATTCCTAAAGTATCGGAAATTGTCATACAAAATTGTTAAATAATTATTATTTTTTTATATATATATATTTCTGTAACACGTTACGCACGTTTAATGAGATTCTATTGTAATCATGCGCCCTAACTGTATGTTATTCCTATTATTGTTTTAAACTACTGTACTGAACTGATGATGTCTTAAGATACTTAGGATGAAATATTTACATTTAAATAATTTTCACTGTGGTTAATACGTGTGTTTCTTTTAATTTGAATTTTAATTCTTAATCATAGCTCTCAGTGCTACAGCTGACATAGGACCTGTACGCAGGTTATGAAGCCTTCTAAATTCCCGAAAGGACGCTACGGCATTGCACTGTTTAAGGTAAAACAACTTAACAAATAAAACACGCTGAGGAAGGTAGGACGCATATTGAGCACAATTCGTCAGTCATTCGAACGTTCCCAATCCCTTTTTAAGTGGGATTGGTGGCGCTACTGTCACTTACGCACAGTAAAATTTGCATAGTCCTTTTTACCTGCGTTTATTGCAAATATATGACTCCTTTCGGCTCCACCAGCGCCAAAATTTCTCCTATCGGCGACTTTTGTACTAAATCTTTTTTTCGCGGAATTCATCTCCCCGTGCCTTCAAAAGTCTCAATATAAAATTTGGTCTCCGTTTATTGGTTTTAGCTACAGATGCCTCCAAAGAGGGAAAGTTATTTTATGGCCACCCTGTATTTTATTCTTTCTTCCCATCTCTTTTTCGTTCATATACTATTTCATTCTTTTCTTTTCCTATTTTTTTCGTAGATTTCTCACCTGATTTCTTATTTGTGATTCACTTATGTCTGATTATAAGTGAGCCACTATACTTATATCGTTTTCCTTTATCTTTTCTCGTCTCATTCTTGTTATTATTCCAATTTCCTTTTTTTTTTCGCTATTTACCATCCCCCCCCCCCTTTCCACTGCTCAGCTGAGCCTCTTTAACTCAGTTGGTTTCTATAGAGCGATTGGGTTAGAAAAATCAGCATTCGAATCCTGTTTATGACAGAAAGAACCTTTATCAGGGCTTTTCAATCGGAGGAGTTAGCTCGTCTCATGTTTTCTCTTTCTTACGCTTTGCTTCTTTCCTCTGTTTTCTACTTGTTTTTCCTGTTCCACTCCGTCTTTATTATTTTCTTTATTTTCCACATCTTCGTTCTGTTTCTCTTTTTTCTTTCCCCAACATGTTCATAATTTGTTACTTACCTTATTCACCCACGCTTTTGACAGTTTTTAATGCGTCTATTTTATTTCTTCTTTCTTTTTCTTCGCTATTTTTTTTTTTTTTGATAATTGAGACGAACCTACTTATATTTCCATTCGATCTCATTTGCCAAGTTTCAAATTTATCTTCTCGTTTAATGTTTAAGTTTGAATCGTTTAAGAATAGATAACCAAATAGACATTGCTGTCGATTTAGTCATCCAGAACTGCTTCCGATGTGTTTGTATACTGTTCAAGAACGAGTGGAGGATGAGAATACAAAACCAAGGACGTGCAAAAGGCAAGCATGTAATCATGGCTTGGTCTTTCGTTTAATCCACTTTAATTAAAGTCAACTGTTTGAGAATTTTTAAACTAATCCAGCTCTAATTAACTTTCCAAGGTTATTAATACTAACTTTTTCTAGTCAAGAAGAAGAAAAATGCTTCCTGCCACTTATTTTAAAAGTAATTACCTATAGGTGAGTTCCCAAAGAGGCGTTTTCTTAGAGAATGTCTTTTTGTTTATTTTAATTTTTTTTAAATACCCCGTGTGCAGTGAGAATATCCTAAGTTTTGGCACTTGACAAGGGTAAGGGAAAAAAACAAAAAAACGAAGCAACCATGTTAGCTATTAAAACGCTAGAAAATGCTAATTATAAGTAATAAGCGAAATCATTTTTAAAAGTCCAACCACTCGAATGCTACATGCTTTGAAGGCTAAACGTCTCCTGCTTTAAGAACACCTCTGCTTTAATTAAAGTCATGTGACAATAAATATGGAATTTTGAGCACCTGTGGACGTAGGAGCTATAAGGACAATGCTGCCTATCTGGAAGTTAATAAAGGTGCTATTAAAATAAATAAAAAGTATATGCTATAGAAAAATGCTGACCGATATCTTTATATTAAATTTCATTTATCGTTTTTTTTAAAGGTGAATTAAAACAAACCTCTCCACTTTGTGCTGTATTATTTAAAAACTTCCAACTTTATATATATATAAATTACTTAAGAAAAATAAATAAATAATTTTTTTGTAAATAAGTGTTATATATGATAGTAAAAAACATATTATTGATGTTTACATATTGACACCATTTAAAATACTACATCTTAGAAGTACATTTAGTAAAATGTCTGGCTTACATCTCAGAATAGACTGAATCCAATACTCTTGGAGGGTAATGGATGGCAATGCTGTAGCCAATGAAGTTCTAGCTGAGGTTCGGCTGTTGCTGTTACCCCCTTGGGTGATGAGATTCGAAAGTTTTTGGGTTCGCTCTTTTAAGGTTTTTGCCTTAAGGGAGCAATTTGAGTCTCCGGGGAGAGTGTTCTCCGGCACTGCCCGCTGAGGGGCTTTGTCGGTGAATTATTTTCCTCGGAAAATTTGAGCGGTTCGGCTCGGTGGTGGCGTGTGGGTGGAAGGCCATCACTGAGTGGAGCCAACGCTGAGATGGACGGTCCTTCGCCCACGATTGAGTGGCCTAGGGATCGTCCGAATTTTTAGAGACGGCTTTACCTTTAAATATGGCAATGCTGTAGCCAATGAAGTTCTAGCTGAGGCTCGGCTATTGCTGTTACCCTCCTGCCATGATCAGAGCTTTAAGTGCTCGATAACACCTTATCCATACACTGTCCTCTACAGATAACGGGGAAGATGAAAAGCATTCTTACTTCGCCCCTTTAAGCCAGTAAAAATAAGAATAATAATAAAAAATTACATCTCAATATCCCCGTGTGGTTGCCGGAATAAGAATAGCACCGACGTAAATCCATGCGTGTCGTAAAAGGCGACTAATTGGACGCTGAGATTCGAGAGTTTGAGTTCGCTCTCTTAAGGTTTTTGCCTTAAGGGAGCAATTTGAGTCTCCGGGGAAAGTGCTCTCCGGCACGGCCCGCTGAGGGGCTTTGTCGGTGAATGCTTTTCCTCGGAATATGAGCGGTTCTGCACGGTGGTGGTGGTGTGTGGATGGAAGGCCATCACGGAGTGGGGCCAACGCTGAGATGGACGGTCTTTCGGCCACTATTGAGTGGTCTAGGGATCGTCTTAATTTTTAGAGATTGGCTTTACTTACGTATCACCAATGTAAATCCAAGCATGTCGTAAGAGGCGACTAATTGGATGCTGAGATTCGTGAGTTTGAGTTCGCTCTCTTAAGGTTTTTGCCTTAAGGGAGCAATTTGAGTCTCCGGGGAAAGTGTTCTCCTGCACGGCCCGCTGAGGGGCTTTGTCGGTGAATCATTTTCTTTGGAATTTGAGCGGTTCTGCTCGGTGGTGGTGTTGGGTGGAAGGCCATCATTGAGTGGAGCCAACGCTGAGATGGACGGTCTTTCGGCCACTATTGAGTGTGGATGGAAGGTCTAGGGATCGTCTTAATTTTTAGAGATTGGCTTTACTTACGTATCACCAATGTAGCTAATGCATGTCGTACGAGGCGACTAAAATTGGTACCCTTGGAGGGTAATGGATGGCAATGCTGTAGCCAATGAAGTTCTAACTGAGGCTCTGCTATTGCTGTTACTCTCTTGCCATGATGATCAGAGCTTTATATAGCTCAATAACACCTTCTCCTTACACTGTCCTCTACAGATAACGGGGAATATGAAAAGCATTCTTGCTTCGCCCCTTTGGGCCAGTCCTTATAAGGACTTACATCTCAATCGGATATGAAAAAAAAATCCACCATACCATTGGAGGGTAACGGATGGCAATGCTGTAGCCAATGAAGCTCTAACTGAGGCTTGGATGTTGCTGTTACCCTCCTGCCATGATCAGAGCTTTAATAGCTCAATAACACCTTATCCCTACACTGTCCTCTACAGATAACGGGGAAGATGAAAAGCATTCTTGCTTCGCCCCTTTAAGCCAGTAAAAATAAGAATAATAATAAAAAATTACATCTCAATATCCCCGTGTGGTTGCCGGAATAAGAATAGCACCGACGTAAATCCATGCGTGTCGTAAAAGGCGACTAATTGGACGCTGAGATTCGAGAGTTTGAGTTCGCTCTCTTAAGGTTTTTGCCTTAAGGGAGCAATTTGAGTCTCCGGGGAAAGTGCTCTCCGGCACGGCCCGCTGAGGGGCTTTGTCGGTGAATGCTTTTCCTCGGAATATGAGCGGTTCTGCACGGTGGTGGTGGTGTGTGGATGGAAGGCCATCACGGAGTGGGGCCAACGCTGAGATGGACGGTCTTTCGGCCACTATTGAGTGGTCTAGGGATCGTCTTAATTTTTAGAGATTG
Organism: Typopeltis vanoorti; assembly: GCF_054136105.1. NCBI lineage: Eukaryota > Metazoa > Arthropoda > Arachnida > Uropygi > Thelyphonidae > Typopeltis > Typopeltis vanoorti. The sequence goes on from NC_143553.1 coordinate 116,351,949, forward strand.
GCTTTACTTACGTATCACCAATGTAAATCCAAGCATGTCGTAAGAGGCGACTAATTGGATGCTGAGATTCGTGAGTTTGAGTTCGCTCTCTTAAGGTTTTTGCCTTAAGGGAGCAATTTGAGTCTCCGGGGAAAGTGTTCTCCTGCACGGCCCGCTGAGGGGCTTTGTCGGTGAATCATTTTCTTTGGAATTTGAGCGGTTCTGCTCGGTGGTGGTGTTGGGTGGAAGGCCATCATTGAGTGGAGCCAACGCTGAGATGGACGGTCTTTCGGCCACTATTGAGTGGTCTAGGGATCGTCTTAATTTTTAGAGATTGGCTTTACTTACGTATCACCAATGTAGCTAATGCATGTCGTACGAGGCGACTAAAATTGGTACCCTTGGAGGGTAATGGATGGCAATGCTGTAGCCAATGAAGTTCTAACTGAGGCTCTGCTATTGCTGTTACTCTCTTGCCATGATGATCAGAGCTTTATATAGCTCAATAACACCTTCTCCTTACACTGTCCTCTACAGATAACGGGGAATATGAAAAGCATTCTTGCTTCGCCCCTTTGGGCCAGTCCTTATAAGGACTTACATCTCAATCGGATATGAAAAAAAAATCCACCATACCATTGGAGGGTAACGGATGGCAATGCTGTAGCCAATGAAGCTCTAACTGAGGCTTGGATGTTGCTGTTACCCTCCTGCCATGATCAGAGCTTTAATAGCTCAATAACACCTTATCCCTACACTGTCCTCTACAGATAACGGGGAAGATGAAAAGCATTCTTGCTTCGCCCCTTTAAGCCAGTCCTTATAAGGACTATAAGGATACATCTCAATCGGGGGGGGGGCAATGCTGTAGCCAATGAAGTTCTCGGCTGTTGCTGTTACCCTCCTGCCATGATCAGAGCTTTAGTAGTACACTAACAACTTATCCCTACACTGTTCTCTACAGATAACGGGGAAGATGAAAAGCATTCTTGCTTCGCCCCTTTAAGCCAGTATAAAGAAATTAATAAAACAAAGATTGAAATTAAACAACGATTAAAGAATTTAATAACAAACTGTCAAAAGCTGAAACGAAAAAAAAAAAAAATCGACTGAGAAAATCAATTAATATTGAAGTTATTGCTACTTGTGACTTTCTGAATTTTTTACGTAACTGCTATTTTAGGTAATCCAAAAAAAAAGCAAAGCTTTTATGATAATATGTTTTGGAATTTAGATAGCATACTTTAACAACACAAACCATGTAGCAGAAAATGAGATACAGCGCACTTCTACCTTTCAATAGGTAAAATTCTAGGTGGACTTCAACGCTTTATAATTTCAGTTCTAAGGACATGGCGACCTATCCCTGATTAATAATAACGGGGTTGACATCCGAACAGACGATGATGAATGTGGTACGATTCTGAGTTTTAAGATTGGTGAATTATATTCCATGATGACAGAACAATCATTCATATAAAAATAATGATTTTAAGTAATGACAAAGCAGTTGTTGTTTAAAAGTGCTTTTCTGGATTGCGAATTATTTTAAATAGTCATCGATTTGTTCACTTAATTGTCTACAAAATAATATATACAAAGAAATTAAACAGTTTTTTCTGTTGTTTTTATAAATGTATGTCATTATGCTCTCTAAAAGGGCTATTATACCAATTTTTTCACTCACATATTTAATGGTTAAATTCTCCTTTTTCATTCCTATATTTTAATATTAAAACTCTTTTTTTACAGTACCATATTTTAATATATAAAAGTCATAAATCTATGGACTTATTTAAATTGACTTTTGACTCATATAACGAATGCATTTCATACATAAATTATTATTATTAAATGTAAAGTATTAAATTCCGATTATCTCTCTATATAATTCATATGTATTTAAATTATTTTATTTAATAAATACATATTTTGAAAAATATAAAAAAATATACACATAACTAATTTCTTAAACTTGTTACACCATTTTAAGTATCTCATGAAGATATATTATGTAGAATTAGGTAAAGTAGAATTGTTATTATTCTTCTATCTAAATCCGATTAATCCTTCTGTCAGAATGGAGTTAATGTCAAGGTTTTGCAGGTTATGGATGCAGAGGAAGCGTTCACTTTTCGGGTTCCATTTCTAAGGAGGGGGGCTGTTATTTATTCATTCATGGATACGAACAAATCATTAATTTCCACGTAAAACGATTTGTTTGTTTTTTCGTCGCGTAATTACGTTATTGTACTTTCGTTATTATTTTCTAATGGTCAATGATATTCGATGATAGTGGAATTTCTATCGGTGTGTACGATTCAGGGGCTTTTATTTGTTGACAACTATTAATCAGAATAATAACCCACCCCATGCTGTATCTTCGGTTAAAAGAAAACAAGAATTTGCGTAAAGTTTCTACAAGTTATGAATGATTAATTTTTCTTCTAAATTAATAGTGTAATTTTGAGCTTAAAATGTGTGATCAACTTGACACTTTTGGATAATATTTTGGAACGAGAAAGCTTTACTGTAACAGCCTTTGGGGCCGTGTTAAAAGAAGGGGAAATCTTAGCTGATTAGTCTAAAGCAACGAAGTATAATCGTGTAGGAAGTAGCAGCCATGATGATTTATCATTTCAGCAGCAGAGAATCAATAATCCAAGGTGTCCAGCGGTGAAGATACATATTGCCTAAGATATCAGGGAACTAGCTTTTATCGCTGTTTCGTAGTTTACAAAATTTAACGGAAGTCAGCTTCTTTTCTTCTTTGCTGTTTCTTGTCAAAAGATACTGCGGAAATGTAGTATCTTGAAGACTATGAAAAATTATTAGGCGACGAAAATTTCAAATTCATTAAAAACGTAGTTATTTTTAGTCAATGATTCTAGCACCAGATGGCTTGCTTATGACAACGAAGGTCATGTAGCCTTCGTCACGTGATCTATTCAGTTATAAGCATTATCAGGCTGTTTGTTCTTTGCCGTACAGGGGATAGGGTTGCAAACCGAACTTTTTGAAAGAAAAAAAAAAAGAATCTCATCTCCATTCCAAACAAGTTAAATCATTCTAGATTAAGATATCTCTGTAAAGTTTCTCCTATCCTTGACAAACGTCAGGCTTGGTTAATAATGGATTTCCAATGAGCACCTTGATAAGTTAATTAGGTATCTGTAAAAGCACAGTGATAGCCAGGATATGTGAAGTGTACAGAACTAACAGATTAGTACGAAATTATGACATACTTTCTCACTTAAAGGCAAATTCAGGTCAGGCTGGGTTGTGTTTGTTTTGGTAGTAAAATAAGAATTTGTCATATCAATGCAATGGAGACTTTTTTTTTTTTTTTTTTTGTAGCATGGTTTGGTAGTATGGAGAGCATATCGGCTCTCAATCTACAGGCTTTAGTAACTTTAGCACAATGGACCATATGCAAGTTGTACAACAGATTATTGAACTGTGTAATATCAGTTACTATTATGTCTTGGTTTTATTGATTATGAGAAAGCCTTTGATTCAGAAAAAACTTATGCAATATTTAAAGCATTATGAAACCAACAAAAAATCTCTACTGTGGAAATACAGAGAGGTATAAGACAAGGTGACACAATATCTCCGAAATTATTCACAGTGTGCGTAGAAGAAATATTCAAATTTCTTGATTGGAAAAGGAAAGATCTGAAGATAAATGGAAGATATTTAAGTCATTTGCGCTTTGCAGGTGACATAGTTATCTTTACTTCAACCGCACAAAAATTGCAGACACGTATCCAAGAACTCCAAATTGCTTACAAAACAGCTGAATTAAAGATAAACCTAAAGAAGACCCAAGTTATGTTTAATAGCTATGTCCAACCAGAAATAAAAAAATTCATTAGCTATATGAAGAGCCAAAGGCTTCAATTCGGCGACATATAACTTGTTTAAGTTAAGGGATATTACATCCCATATTGTTTCTTAGCCGAATAAGAAACTCAAAAGAGTTTCATGCCGAATATAGAAACTATATAAATATAAATAAAGTTCGGCGATTCCAAGCGTAAGCAAATACCTGGATAGCAGCAACTGACCCTTAAAGTAGTGCAAGCTGAGGCAACTCATAGCAAAGGTGGAGCAAGCTGCGATCGCTATTCTTGATATTTGCCCATAATGTGAACTTAGCCCCTAGGAGCTGTATTACCATTCTATATTATCAGAGAATGGTTTCAACCTTATGTATAGGTGAAGAGGGCTCTAAAAATAAGACGATCCCAAAAGATCGCCCAACTGAGCGTTGTTCCACTCGATGACAGGCTCACCCCTTCACCGAGAAGAACTTCTCGGCATTGGCTCTACCCAGTGGCAGGCTCACCTCACCACCAAGCAGAGCCATAATCACAGGGGTGACCTCACTCGGAGACAGGTAAAAACCTACCTCTAAGTGGAGCCTCTCAAAGCCAGATCCGCCAGCACCGGTTTCCACTTCATTGGGGTGTCATCAGTGAGTAGGTAGACCAAGGTAATATCAAGTTTGTAGCGAACAGAATTTACATCCCTTATATGAGAATTGCCAAGTGGTGTCCTAATCTTATGCTTAGGCTTCATATCGGAGACATATGACTTGCTTAAGTTAAGGGATATTACATCCCATATTGTTTCTTAGCCGAATAATAAAATATAATATAATAAAATTCAATAATGATGAAATTAAACAAGTAGATCATTACATATACTTATGACGACATATATCAATGGAACAAAATATCATGAACGAAATTAAAACACGCAGTGCTTGGGTGAAAACATTTGGAAAATTACATTCAATATTCAAATACCAACTACTACCATTATGCCTGAAGGGAAAAGTTTTTAACCAATGTATTCTTCCTGTATTGACATATAGCTGTGAAACATGGACACTAAATGCAAAGGAAATTAAAAAATTAAGAGCAACACAATTCAATACGGAAAGAAGTAGTATGCTTAGTATCACAAGACAAAAGGAATACGTGGATAAGAAATCAAACCAAAGTGTCTGACATCATAGGAAGAGTGAAACATCTAAAGTGGGAATTGGCTGGGCATATTGCTCGATGACAAGATCAACGGTGAACAAAATGGGCAAAAGAAGTACTGGATTGGATTCCTCGAGAGGAAAAATGACCACTACGCCAACCTAAATCACGGTGGATGGATGATATCATCCGATTTGCAGGAGTGACATGGAAAAGGAGAGCCATGGACAGACAATTTTGGAGTAATCTTGGAAAGGCCTTCATCCAGCAGTGAATCGACGATGGCTGATGATGATAATAATAATGAATCTACAGGCTATGAGTTTGAATTCCACTTTGACATTGTTGTTTTGAATGTCTTTACGTAGTAAATAAGTACATTTCATCGTCCATTGTGAGACTAACGCACTTCTATATTAGGAGGCCTGACATGGTTAGAAAAAGTTCTATTGGTCTCTAAGGTAGGGTTATCTGGAGATAAATGTTAGCCGTCCAATAGTACTGTTATTTCACAAGTTTACATTATATTTTGTGGGTGGAAATTCACATAAAAAGTGTAAAAAACGTGGAGAGTGCCTTATGCTTTCTGGATAATGAAAATGTATCTTCGAATAGCAATTATTTACAGGAACCGTATTCATTCTCATTCATGAATTATTGTTGCTTGATATGATTTTAATCAAAATAAATATTTTGTATAAGGAATTTTTCAATTTTAAATATCTGTAAGTATCCGTCCTCCCTATAAATGTTGACGAAGATGAAAAAGACTGATAGATCCATAAATAAGAAATTAATTATGATATATTCAGCCAATTCGAAATATCCACGAGAATATTTTATAATATTGGCTGAATATTATAAGGAATATTATAAAAGTTCTTTATAACGTATAGAGTTTGTGCAGTTAAGCTTTCTGAATGCCAAAACTTCAAAGCTCTTCAAAACATCCAACAATAAATAAGACTCAAACAGTCTGCATTATCATCAATGAACCTTTTTCATGGTGATACTAGGTAACGTTTCAGGTGATGTGCACCTATATTAATAACATGAGGTGCATAAATTATTCCAAAATATAAAGAAGGAACATTTTTTTTTATATGTATAAATGCCCTTAAATTATTAGAGAATTTGAATCGGCTTGTCTTATAAGTTTGTGTTCTAAATGAGATGTGAGACTGCTTATAAAGAAGTCATTTGACATCCCCCATTAGCAAGGTGCATCGTGCCATCTAACGAGTCACGTTTGCAGCCGGTATAAACTGGAGGAATTTAATGCTCCCAAATCAGTTAAACTGGGTCCGGGTGAAACAGCTGTGAGAATGAAACTGATGAAGTGGTAGTGGTAGGATGTAATGTTGCACGACTATCTGTTCGGCAAACTGTTGACAAATTCAATCATCCCAGGTTCACCAGTCAGTGATATCATACTGAGATGGAAGCACACGGAGTCAACTACACACTCATTAAACGTGACTATAGGGTGGTACGAAGGATAATATGTGAACACTGTCATTCGTCGGTCGACACGTTGAACGTGGAGTTCCTGATATCTGTTGGCACACGAATCTGCACAAAACATTCGGAACCGAGGCTCACAACATTAGTTTCCATGGTAGGACTGCAATATACAAGCCCCACATTACACGATCCAACATGCCTCGTCGTCTTCAATGATGCAAAGAGAATCTAAACTGGGACTTGGAAAGGTGTGTTATGTTACAAATCACGCTCCACCCTCTGCCCAGCAGATAGACGGGTGTGGGTGTCACGGATGCCTGGTGATCGTCTCCTACCGGAGTTCGTAACCCCAACTATGAAATTCGGAGGTGCGGTATAATGTTATGGTCTTATTTTCCTGGTTTGGCCTCGGACCTCTGTTTGTGGTCCCACGAACATTCATTCCGAGAGGTATCTGAACATTCTAGACAATGTAATGCTTCCTACTTTGTGACGTTTCTGTGGAACTGGCCATTGTTTCGATCAGAAAGCCAATGCACCGTCTCATAAGGCTGCATCTGTAACTACCTGGTTTATGGACACGAGCACAACCACACTTAACTTACTTCCACAGAGTCCTGATCTTAACCGTACTGAACATCTGTAGGATGAACTGGATGGGGTATCCTTCCCACCACAGTCCAGGACCTCATTACATGCCTACAGGAAGAATGGTCCAAAAATTGATCGTAATCATACGCTTGTGAAAAAATATGCCAGGTAAGATTGTTGCAGTCATCGCTACGAAAGGAGCCTTACATCTTATTAAGGTGTCCGGCATGGCTGTTTGTTCCTCACACTATAGTGTCCATTGACTTCTTTTCAAGCAGTGTATGCCTCTGAGAGTAGTGAAGCCCACTTTAAATTAAAAAGGCATTTGCAACACGAGACCGTCAGAGTTGGCAACACTCGTGACCTTGAATCTACCACTGTTATTTATTCGTGGAAATTTTGGTATTTAGTATTCGATTGTTGGTCGATTGAAGAAACAGGACTCGATGAATGCTAATTTTATCTATGAGATTAGTTTAAAAAACACCTTTAGTAAGTTATAAATTTATTATTATTATTATTATGTGCTGATTATATAAATATTGAGATGCAGTTAAATACCACATTTCAGTGTATGCAATGTCAATTTAATTATTTTATTTACTAGGGGAGAGAGAGAGAAAAAAAAAAAACTTAGACATAACTGCATCTCCATTCAATCATTTTTTATTCTTTTTTTTCCCTTTATTTTTCTAATAGTTCCACCAGAAAACGTATCGGTGTCTGATTTGGAAATCGAGGTTATAGAAGGCGAAGTTCCCGAAGAAGTCACTTGTTATGCATCGTCTTGGCCCCCAAGCAAGTTCACATGGAGATACGGAGAGATCGTTGTGTCTCAACACGATAAACTGTCCCTCAATTTTAGCATGACCCGCTACAAAGCCGGCACGTACCAATGTGTGGCGGCCAATCGACTCGGTCAGGCGGAAGCAAAGACGGTCATCAATGTTCTCTGTAGGTAATCGGCAAACGAATACATTGAAATTAATTGTTTTCACTTTCTTTTTCTCCTCCCCCCCTTTCTTCTTAGTATTTACTTTAGAACTAGAGAAGAATGTGAGAAATGCATGCGGCAACATTTGATAAGATCCTTCTAATGACTTCGTTAAGCAAACAAATATCACAAATTTTGTCAATTAAATGGAATCACCTAAATTACGGAAAGAATGGATTAAATGAAGTGGTCCTTTGAACGATACAAACAACTTTGAATTACTGTTAAAAACAAACTTTTAAGAGTTTAAAATTGCGTAATTATAATAATCGACGTTAATTATTTAAATGGATACCAGGTGGCGCTAGTGGTTGACCCATCATAATCTGAATATATTTGGATTATGGCTTTAAACTATGTGATTATCTCGGAATTTTATAATGAGATCGCTACTATGACAGTCGCTTTAAAATGTTGAACTGCTCTTGACTCTTGTAGTTCAATATCTTAACACAATTCGTAGACTAATGGCATTCTAGGTGATTATCGGATAATTAAAATATTTTAATTTGAGTAGAAAATCTTTCAAGTTATTATGGAATAATTTTTATCACTCTTTAGAATTAACAAGATGCTAAAAGGATTAACTTACTAGGTTCGTTAATTAATGCCACATCAGCAATTAATGAAAAAGTGATCGATAAAGCAACGGAGCTCTCGGTTTGCAATTAAAATCGACGCATTAAAATCAGCTTCTGTTTATGTTCTCTTCGCTGCTGTGTTGCTGGCTTTTCCAAAAACAGATCATGCGCAAAAATCGATTACTTAACTTTCATCACACGCAACCACTAATTACTAATTTGATTCTTGTCATTGTTGTTGTTTTCATTATTATTAGCGGTATTGTTGTCGTTATTTATATTTGATGTATTTTTGTTGGTAAATTAAGCATCTCTCATGTTTTTTAGTTAATTTTATTTTGATGTGACTTCATAAAATGACACTAGGTGTCAGTACATGTTCAGGAAAAAAATAATAATAACATATAATAAATAATTAAAATAAAATATTCCAGTGACACTTTTGGCTTCATCTTTAAAAGTACGTTTACCAACTGTCTAAGAAATTTAGCTATTGGATTGAAAATAAATTTTCAGATAATCTGAGCGACTTATTCATTTTATTTTACATTTGATATTATACCGCCATATTTACGTCTGCAGACTGAATATGTCTTTTCATTTGCCAACCTGGTTTGTAGAATGTTTAATGTATCCGCTAACAACAAAGAGATTGTGGGTCCAAATCCCAGGTCAGAATTGATATTTATGATTGTGGAGATGAATTTCATCGCAAGATGTGACATGGTTTTATCTTGCCATTCATTTTTTTTTACTAAACTAAGATTTCAGGTGTTATTTTCTGCCATGTGTTGATATTATTCGTATATTTTTAGTTTATCATTTAATGTTACATCTCATGTTCAATCCAGCGGGTTTCGATAGAGTTTAGATGACACGGACATCCTACAGCACATCGACTAGAAATCGTTTACACTCTATCAATACTTCCAGATGGTTTGATTCCTTTATTGTCCCTACTCTGATAAATCCATGATCATGATACTTTAGTTTAAAATAAATAATTATCAGAATCATATTTTACTCTTATCTGCGGCCCAACATCATGAAATTTAAACAGTTCTGGTCTGTCTTCTAATACCATAATGATCCGCTTCTTCGAACATTAAATTTATGGATGTTTCGATGTCGATAAAATGAATTACCAATCCTCGTTCTGAACTGTTCGCAGATATTTCGTAATCTTATATCATTATCATTAATCTATCCATTATTAATACATGGAAGATCGACTTTCATGCAGGTTTTACTAGCAATGGTTTATTGCTAATGAAATCTGAAATTAAGTGTACTCATTATTTGCTTTATGACATTGCAAAATGTTTTTAATATTTCATGAGAACACTGCAAAATAGTTAATTTATTTCTGGTTCTTTTAGCAGCTTCATAACTCTTCTAATTAGTGGGAAATTTGGTCGTTGCGCTATCCCTAACCTTGAGGACTAAGATATTATTTTTTTATCTCTTTCTCTCTCTCTCTCTCTCTCTCTCCGTCAGAGTTTGTTTAAAAGCGAACTGGTTACACACTTCATCTGTGAGACAACTGTCTTTATGAAACGCCATAAAGAATTATTACATATTGAAAAGTCAGTCAAGTGTATTAGGCAGCTCTGGAAATTCAAATGCACTTCAACGTGCCTTGAAAACCTTACTTCGATATTGGCTAAAATTATTTGCTTAATAAGCCAAGATCTCCCATCTACCTGCTGTAAATGGAATCGTCATTAATGGAAATATTTTCCACTTGTGGTGTGAACCATTTATCAAAAGTGGTGTTGCAAGCTCAGGGAACTATCAACGAGTCGGCTCGCAAGGGGATGACCCGTCAACCAATTATTTTGCATTGCAGAACTCCGATTGATGGGTTGCCATTCCTTACTTTATTCTTTATTTTACGCGCTGAAAACAACTAATATTTCCATATAATCGCAGACCTGTATGTTTTGGAGAGATTGTTTTCCAAATAATATTGGAAAAATTACATTAAATTTTTCTCATCCTCGTGTTTGAGGTGTTCGGCGGTCTCAGACACTGAAAATACGTCACGCCGGCTGGTTGGCCGAGTGGTTAGCGTATCCACTCTCCAGCCAAAAGGCTGCGGGTTCGAATCCCGCCGTGGGCATGGATGTTTGTGATTGTCTGTGAAAATACTAGTGGTGGTGGGCGGTACATGGCATTAGTGTAGTTGCGGTTCGTTGTAGTTGGTGGATTGGGTGGTGGAGACAGAGCTGTGGAGTAGGTGGTCCTCGATGAGTCTTTGGACTCCCTGGAGGTGTCACATAATAATAATAATAATAATAATAAATAATTCTTTGTTAAGGATACGGCTTGTATTATTTTTAGATGTAGCACAAATCAATCTTCGTTACGCAATTGAAATGCGAACCATTATTATTGAAGTAACCATTCCTTCAAACTGGATACGTTGTTCATCATAAAAAAGATATCCTAGAAGAGATATGATAGATTTAGGCAACGAAAAAGACGGGAGTGCAACAGATAGAAGACTTTTGGTTTCTATCATGTGCAGCTCATGCAAAACCCGCCATAGAAATTCAATCCGAACAAAAACTTTTTTTTAAAAAAAAGTGTACTGTCACTCCATAAAGAAAATACTAAAAGGGAATCCTTAAAGTTCTTTTATTTATTTTATTCTATGTATGAAACCAGTATTGATCTTAATAAACATGACATGAAGCCTACGGAGAAGGAACACAGCAAAATCCAGAACAGAAAAAAAAAATAGAGAGAACGTCTGAAACGCAGATAGCATTACAATCATAGTAGTAGTAGAAGAAGAATACTTGAAATTTCAAGAGAATACGAAAAATGGAAGTTAATACAAAACGTAGAAGGAACAACATTAAATGTCATCAAAGTATCATACAGGACAAAGACGATAAAAGCGATCTTATAAGAATGGAAGCAACAAAGACTATCTCTTTTAGCCAGAGTAGTGGTCTTAAAGACATTCGTAATCCTTCTAATAATGCACACACATACACACAATAGCTGTATATACCATCGAAGTACTCTAAACAGATGAAAATCAATATGATGTCAATATTTCTAGAATAGATAAGCCGTACAAACACGAGAGAGAGAAAAGAAAACCTCTCTTGCGTGGAATTTATGATAGCTAATAAAAAATAAATACATAAAAAAATTAAGAAATAAGGTATTGAAAGGAACGACACAAAGCAAGCTGCGTAACAAAATAGTTGGCAAAAATACGATTCCTACAACATAATAATAAGTTATAGAATGTTTCAAAACCAGAGATATGACTAATAGAATAATAACACACCTTACATACTTTTATTGATGTTCTCCTAGCTGTGTTTATGATTGTCCTTGGTAAGTTTGGCAATATTGTTAAAGCATTCGCTAATTTATCTCTGGAGTTTTTCACTTCTTGTGCACAAGTTTTGCGCCTCATTCATTTTAATTTCGTCAATGCTATGAAATCGCAAGAGCCCGAAATCATTAGGCCTGCCAGTTGCGTGCTTTCAGAGTGAAATGGTTTTCGGTAAGCAAGCCCAAATTTCCAGAAGAAACATTTTATCTTCGTCTGAGACCGGATAACTCACCTTTAAATAAAAATGCCCAGAAACGTTTCTCTCTTCCTGGACGAGCTTCGAATTAGTCTTTTTTTTTTATGCCAATGATTATTTTTGAAGCTTTCAATTGAAAGCATTAAGGAATCCTCTGTCCTTTCCCCAATCTAACCTTTTTTTTTTTTAATTTTCTTACACACTACACATGAATATGAAATATATCATCGTTCTTTTGCTTATCTTACTCACAGATAACGTCTTTATTTTTCGCCTTCAATACTGTTTTTTCTAGAGGACCGAAATTGCATCCGAAATACTCCATTAATAGCTTTAAGGCTTTCTCCAGGTTTGCTTACTTCGTTTCATTTTATATTAAGATAGTAAAATATTGGATAGCATAACGATGTAGTACGAAATCCATAGCTTTGCAAAATGTTAGTTCGATCCCAATTCTCAAAAATAAAAATAATATTTGATAGTCTATAAGTTTTCTTCTAAAGATCGCATATTGCACTGAAGTAAGATTATAAACATTTGAAGCTGTTGATTGTGATTTGCTTCATTATTTTTAAATAAGGAAATTTATCTTCATTTATTTAATGATATAATGCGATTAATATACAACAAAATAAATCCGATAGTTTCCTAATTATACGTATATATTTATCAAGGCATCAGCGATGGACTTATAACGAAATTTTAGCTGTGTGTAAAATAAATGAGTATTGTTAAGATGCCTCTAACTGATCTCAAGTAAAACGTTTTTTTTTGTTTTTTTTTGGGGGGGGGGGGAATTCAATATTAAAATATAACTCAGGTAGAAGAGGTGATGCAATACAAAAGCAAACGATTTCTTAACTTTGTCCAGAGAAAAAAAAAATTCGAACACAATTTTCAGTGAAACAGTTTACTTGTAGAGAGTTCACGCATGTAATTCATTCCTTTTTTTTTATATTAAAAAACAACAACCTTCCATTCTATTTTGAATGAATTTCTTCATTTATAATTAAAAACAGTGTACACAACGTAAAATCTTATTTGGATTCACTTTTTCATTCGTTTATTTAATAATGTTTTGTTACTTCCATGATAGACGAATTTGCATAAAATTCTGCCATGAAAATTTCAATTAAAGTTTTTTCATCTCAACATCTCGGTTTACAAGAAATAGCCAGATATTATATTCCATCATCATTAAATTCCTTTGGGTAGCTGTGACGCATCATTGTTATGTCAGAGTAAATAACATTGTTGCTTTCATCTGGTTGCTAACAGCAACGACAACATACATTGTCTGTTTTAATGGTGGTTTATTATTCTGTATTCAGCGTGAGATATTCGACTATATTAAAGTTCAATGCATTTATATTTTCAGGGTAAGAAACGGAAGACTAAGCTAGAGATGACTTAAGAATTATAACCTTTCTTCTGTGGTCAGCTTAGAAGATAAATGACTCGACTTTGTTGTTACCTACCAACAAATAAGAAGCATGCCATAGTGCTAGAAGCACATATTTCATATCTTCCTGTTTAGATATGATGTACGAACCCAAGCTGACGCTAATACTTTAAGTTCCTACAGGTTGCCATCGTCGGCATCATTTGGTGTTGTTCTTCACTTCACTTTAATTTGCTGTTAATTCTTTCCTAATAAATTTCATTAAAGCGTGATGTGCGCCTCATCTTACGCTTCATTTTATTCTTTATCTTATTTCTTCCTACTTTCATGGCCACCTGTTCGTATTAACAGCCGATGATGGAGTTTTCAATTAAGATCTTAACGACCATGTTTTCTTTCTTTCATTCTTTCTTTGGCGAAGTTGTTTAGAAGTCTATAGCCCAGATGAAAATGATTGCTTATCTAATTAATACGTCAATGCGTTGTTTGTTTCCTCCCAAATGTCTTTCATCCAGTCATTATTGAATCGTACTAATAGTTGTCATAGATGGTCGAAGTGATAAAACTTCTATTGGCGCTCTGTTTAAAACCATTAATCTATTAGTATAGTCTGTTTTGTCGAGAATGATTACAAGAATCGCAACAAGTTGCTCCAGTTGGTTTATAATTATGCGATTATAAAGAAATACTAGAGTGGTTGGTAGGAAACGAGTAAGTACTGCCCTCTTGTGGTACTTTATTAATCTATGATTACGACTTTCTAAATCCAGCTGAAAGGTTTTGTAAGGTTTAACTGAGATGCTGACTTTGATTAGGGGTTTTCCTTTTTTTTTTCAGCAAAGCTTTTTTTTAGCATATAACAACTCCAAATTGTGTGTGTGTGTATGTATATATATATATATATATATATATATATATATATATATATATATATATATATATAGCATTAAAAACTATTACATTAATATTAACCTGAGAATTGTGCAGGTAAGTTGATACACCATTCCAGTTTAGTATAAAGACTTTCAAATAAAATAGAACAAAGTATCATTTTAATCTTTGGTATTAAGATTGTAAATGGTTTTTGACTTATGACGACAAAAATCAATAGTGAAATTATTTGTAAAAGACGTAAACGAAAACCTAGAACAAAACGGGTTAGACACCAATAGTAAAGATAGCACATCATACTAAAGTGTACAAACTGGAGAAGTAAATTTTGAACATACAGAATAGGTGGCAACAAATCCAGGAGGCCAAGGCTCGATTTGGGCTGTAAAACCATAATAATGATAATAAGAGGAAGAATTGTCCAAGTAATATGCCGATATTTTGTGTACATTTTTTGTTAATGTAGAGATTGCTTATTTGGATCTTCCTCTTCTTCTTTGTGTGCCATCTCCTATCGGAGGTCGGCGACCACCGTGGCAAATTTTGAGCGACCCCCATGCACTCTGAACAGTCTCTCAGAGCTCATACCAGTCCACTCTTGTTGTTACTTACCAACAAATAAGCTTCTTACTTGTTGGTAGGTTAACTTATTTGTTGGGTGACTGATGTCTGCCAGCCAAGATTTTTTTCGTCTTCCTTGTCCTCTTCTTCCATTCCTCTTGCCTTTTAAAATTAACTGAAGTATCTTATATTTTTCATTACGAAGTGGGTGACCAAGATATGCAGTTTTCCTTCTTTTTATAATATCTAAAAGTTCGGGTGATTTCCCCATTTGTTCCAGTACTTTCTGATTGGACGTTTTTGCTGTCCATGGAATTTTTAACATTCGTCTGTATAACACAACTCAAAAGGCTTATTTGGATATGCAACTTAACTACTCATTTTTGTTGCTTTACAAAAATACATATATTTTATGATATCCTAATTATAAATATTTATATTTAGAACTATTCCATTCTATACGACAAAAGTTCGCTCGCAATTTTGTTCTACGACAACCTAGAAATTAGAACTAAAATAAAGTAAGAGACAATTCGGTAAGGGGACAATGTGCGCATTTAACACTCCTGCGTCCAATAGTTACATAGCTGTGGTATTTGAATGAGTGACTGCATCTAGCTCATCGTTGATGGTTTAACTTTTATATAAATGTTTTTAAACGAATTTCTTCAATCATTCCAGGAACTGAATTGGTCTTTAGCTCTTGTTAAAGTAGGTTAAACTTCCATGACGCCGTATAAAAGAATCTCAAAAAAAAAAAGTCATCGATAAAGAAAATGCATGGAAAAATGAACGAGTGAAAGTGTAAGTAGAGAAAGCAGAGAAATAATAATAATAAATAAAATAACGACCTAGTTGACAGCAAGAATAGCTGTTCAACCAACTAAGATGCCTTCGAATCTCACCGCGGACATGAGTGTGGGAATGCTTTAGTTTAGTAGATGCATTTCATTGTCTGGTGCGAGATTATATCATGTGCATTTGGAGATGTGAAGTATCTAGGGTAGTGTTTCCGGATTGTCTAATCTTTCATCTTTCACTCGAGGCGCTAATTTTTTAAGAAAGTTTTATAAACTTGAGGAATTATATAAGTTCTTCCAGTGGAGCATTCTCAGTCATCTGTGCTTTATAAATCGGCAGCTTTTGCAGTAAACAAGCAGTGATTTTTACTAACTGTTCTACCAAAGCAAGCATAGTATTAGAACCTTTGTTGTTCATAATAATAATCATCATAAACTACGCTTGCGATAGTTATACATTTTTTAAACTTTACCGAGTTGTGAATTATAGTGCTGAAGTATATTTGGTCTCATCGATTTTGCAGAACACAACTGAAATAAGAATTGACGTATGTCTAAGGAACTGTGGAGGCAGTTAAGTTTCATATATCATCGTGATTTGAAAAGAAAAAAAAAAGTCTGAAAGGATATCTATGACAGAGCGAATAAGGAAAATAAAACAAATAATACAGTCTATTACAGAATAAGAAAAATAAAATAAAGCTGACGAAAAAAGAAAAGAGAGAAGGGGAGAATACAAAAATAGCTTCGTACATTCTTCCTTTTTTTTATCTCAAGGTTATCTTTAAATCCAGAAGTTCTTTATTTAATTTCTTTCTTTGAAATGTTTTGCTTCGAGCAGTGAGAAAAAGAGATTTTCTTATTAAAGAAGGTGCGCTGATAATACCCTATTTTCTTTCTTAGATAAACCTGAGTGTACTGTGTTTGAAATCGCCAACGGCGAAGATACAACCCTAGTATGTAACGTCGAAGCAAATCCATCTGTTGTGAACTTCACTTGGCTCCTGGAAAACAAAACTTTAGCCAACTTTGAAACTGACGATTTGAAGAGTTATTTCATCCTCCCGGATAATTCTGACGAATTTTATGGCGAATACACTTGCGTCGCTGAGAATGAAGTGGGAAAATCGAATCGTTGTGATCTCCTTGTCTCCGGTTTAAGTAAGTATCTTTTCATTGAATTATATTCAGAAGTTGAATCATTATTTTTTAATTACTTTAATAGCCATTTGACAAAATTAATAACAATATATGAGCCTCCGTAGCTCGGTATAGACGAAACCCTTTGGTCGGAAAGACATTAGAGGAAAGAAAAAAAAATTAGAGGGGGCGGGAATGAAAAGGTGCAGTACCTCCCCGTAAAAGAGGCTCACGGCCGTTCTATCGTCATACGAAATATATATACATACGAGTATAATAACAATATATTTACAAAAAAATACTCTCCGTCCGTCATCACTACTGGTATGCTAAAAGCAAAACAAAAAATCCATATACTCACTGAGGAACCAGACATTGTGTCGTAACCCCTCTCCCCCAACCCCTTCATTAGTATTACAAATCTAGTTGTGGAGTAAGTAGGGTTTCTTAAAAATGCGTTGGGGGAACGAATTTTCTACACGCTACGGCTTATTCTAATTTTGAACAATATACTCGTACACTACATAGATTTTCAGAATAAATCAACTGAATAAAGCTGTACAAAAGCTATAATATGATTTGTATATCGCCGGTCATCCACAATATGAAAATAATTAAAAATATAATTTTTATTGAAATAGTAGATATTTTTCAAGATCACTATGTAATTAATTAATGTATAATATTGATATATTAGTTACTCAAATCCTTTACATATTCCATTGTATTTCTTAAAAATAAATAAGTTATACTCTTGCGTTCTTTCATTCTCCTAAACCTAAAGGAAAATGAAAGAACCTTTCTTTAGCCTTTCTGGAAATCGATGTGTAGCCAGTTTGCAACGTTTTTCTTTTTCTTCATCGTTGTACTCCTGTACAATTCTCCTGCCTGTTGTACTAAACATGTTCCTAATCTTCATCGGCACTTATTCTCGGATGTGTGTTTCATTAAGTCGATTTCGATTTCTCTAAATTGAGTGGTTAAAAAAAGGAAATTTTTTTGGGGGAATAAACCTACTTGACTGTCGAAAAGATCCACGAACTTGGAAACCGGCGGGAAAAAAGCCTAGAAAAGAGTTTCTCTACATAAATAGATTTGAATCTTTTTTCTATAGATGATTCTCCTATCGTGGAAGTTACCACAAGTTAACGCACATATTCCCACATTTATTTTCTTCAGGAACATCAAAGCGAATTTTCATTTTGCTTCTTGATTACCAGAGATTGTGTTCTTAAAAAGGAAGTGAATTTAAAACGGATATGAAGGAAGAAACAAAAATGGAACTAATTATGCAAATTTATGAAATTAGATTCGAAACCAAATCCAAACATAAAATCTAAGTAAGAGAAATAAGATAGCGAAAACTTTGAACAGAAAGAAAGAAATTAAATTAAATAACCTTTTCTCTGTGGGCTACATAAGTTATATTAAATTAAACCCAAATGTTTCAAAGATGTCTCAGTTGACCAAAGAGAGAGGTATCCACTTTTCATGTTTCGGATCAGTAGGCCTAGCTTCTTTTGGAAAATCATATTTCTAATGTTCTATTTTTAATTAATATTAATAAATGCCAGCACATATGAAGAAATAATAACAACAATTTTTTTTTAACATTTTTATTATTTCTCAGATAAATTACATACATTATATGAACACAATTATGCACAACAAATACTTTCTCGTACATAAACTATTTTTAATAATAATAATAACAGTAACTGTTTACAACGTATATTATTATAATAATAATCATAATGATGATTATTACAGATGTTTCTTTGCAATTTTACACTCTATATATACAATATCAATGGATATAATCACTCTATATTGCATACTTTTGTTACAGTTATATGATACATTACTTGCATTTGTTTACATATGATACGTATATTACATACATTGGTTTACATGTGATACGTACATTACATGCATTTGGTATATGATTACATATGATACATCTTGGATGAGAACTAATTTCTCTACTTTCATCCTCGAAGCTTATATGTAAGCTTATCTGAGGATGACACCAGTTGGTTATTATTTATTGTTTTTTTTTTGCTGTGTTGGGAAGCTACGAAATCTATGATTGAGAAAATCGCGCGCGCAAGCACGCACGCACACGCGCGCGCGCGCGCGCACACACACACACACACACACACACACACACACACACACACACACACACACACACACACACACACACACACACACACACACACACACACACACACACACACACACACACACACACACACAAAATAACTTGGAATGTATTGATCCGTCGCTGAACTGGAAGCCTGAACGAATATATTGTGTTTCATTAAGTTTGTATGGTATTTTGGGTGCGTGATTCTTGTTCATGGTATGTCCTTAGAGCTCTTTTCAGTCTATTGTAGTTTGTAAGGTTTCTGTATTCAAAAGGTAATTTGTTTATCATGTCTGAGATGTAGAAGTTTCGCGTGGCCTTTCTGTAGTGATTATTGTATTTATATGTGATATAATTAGTTGTCTGAGGTCTTGTTATACGGTATGTATTTCTGACTGTCCTGTAGTTGGCATCGAAATAATGTTTTAGCAAAGCTGCATAGTGACATAAATGTTTTGCTGTCAGTATTTTGTGTTCTGACATTGCAATATATAGAAAAGGTCGATATTTTTTCTTTGTTCCCAAAAGATCAGTTTTATCATTTTGTACTGTAGCAACATTAATCAATTTAATTTGTAGGGTGCACAGAAAGCATACGTTGTTATAGCGTATCTTAGTATATTTTGGCATAGTGCTTTGTATATTGGTGTTTTTGGCGTATGGGAATTATGTCTTTTAACCTGTAGAGTTTGCCACTTATTGTTCGGAGTTTGTTGTGTACATGGTTTATGTGGCTATTCCAGTTCATATCTGCATCGAAGTAAATTCCAAGGTATCGTATTGTTTCAACCTGAGTGAATGCAGTGGTTTTGCTGTTCTGTGTGTTTTTTATGTTGGAAAGTGGATGTTGGATGGTTATATATTTGTTATCAACTGGTTGACTCAGTGGATTTCGGAAAATATAATTAATTTTGTCTTTTCTGAGTTTAGGTGTATGGAGTTTTTCGTGAGCCAGTCTATGATCAGATTTATGTCATGTTGCATATTTGTTTGGGCTATGCTTGCGTTATTGTGGATGGATATTATTGCTGTATCGTCTGCGTATTGGAATATCTTACCTTTGAGTGGTAGCCTATTATTATCGTGCGTGTAAATGTTGAATAGGGTTGGGGAGGGTACAGCTTCCTGTGGTACTCCACAGGTTACTGGTAACTCTCTGCTTCGGTTTGACCCGATACGTGTGATATGCTTTCTATTTTGAAGGTAGTTTGTAAGCCACCTGTGAAGTAGCCCGTCTATTCCAACATGCCTCAGCTTTTCTAACGAGGTTTGATGCGTGAGTGTATCGAATGCTTTAGTTAGATCAATAAAGACTACCATGGCAATTTTGTTTTTGTCTAAGGCGGTATTAATTACGTCTGTAAAGTCTTCCAAGAGAGATGTTGTTATCTTATTTTTCTGAAAACCATTAGTGTTTTGAGGATAATATGAAAGGTCTCTGTGTATGCTGTGAGTTTCTTCAGTATGATCTGCTCCATTATTTGATTGATAATTGGTAATGTTGCTATGGGTCTGTAATAGCTGATTAAATTTCTTTTTCCATGGTTGTATATGGGTGTGATTACGGCGGTCTTTAGCATACTTGGTATCTGTCCTGTTTTAAATATTTTATTTATTAATTTTAGTAGGATCTGACTTAAACTAGTTGCATGTTGCTTTATACCTTTAGTTCTGATACCATCAATGCCTGGGCCTTTGTTTGGTTTGATTTGATGTATTGCAGAGAGAAGTTCTGCTTCTTTTATGGTTGGAAACCATAATGTCTGTTTTGATTGTGGTCCAAGTGGAGAGTCACGTTTTGTGATTGGAGGAATATTTCTGTGCAGTTCTTGGATGGAGTTGGCAAAGTATTGGTTAAAGTCATTTGCCTAATTGTTGGATCGGTTTTGCGTCTTTCATGAAGCTGTGTTTTATGGTTTCGGAGGCGGTGGTGGTTTTTATTAATTAATTAATTTTAATTAATAATAATAATAATAATAATGACTAGCTAGATTTCAGGATAGAATTCAAATAATCCTATTACCAGTATTAAAACTCGGTTTATTTTTTCCGTAGAAGTACGACAGCATATACGCCATCTTGCGGACAATTATTA
This sequence comes from Typopeltis vanoorti, assembly GCF_054136105.1. Lineage (NCBI taxonomy): Eukaryota > Metazoa > Arthropoda > Arachnida > Uropygi > Thelyphonidae > Typopeltis > Typopeltis vanoorti. The sequence goes on from NC_143553.1 coordinate 116,373,144, forward strand.
AAGAATTACTACCAATCTTAGTGTGTGCACCACAATATTCAGCTGTTTCCATTAACTTACTAGATTATAAAGATCGCAATAAAGCCACCCAGCTCTCTGGCGTAATCTAAGATTAGTATTCAGAATCAACAATAACGCTTCTGCTTCTTATTCCTTCTCTCTCTCTCTCTCTCTCTCTCTCTCTAAGAGCATCTCAGAAATGACTTCATGAATACAAATCCGATAAATTTCCGTAATCTCATTCAACTCTGAGAGTGTTTGGGAATTAATTTAAACTATTTCCCAAAATGCGTTTGTCCTTCTGTGTACAAACAAATATATGCAAAGTGATTTACTGTTATTACCAAGGTACTCCCCCCCCACCTTACATTAAGCATCCCCGTAACTTCCGAGAAGATATTTTATTTATACAAGAAAATTGCATCAACCTGAATGTAGCTAATAAAAACTTCATCCATACATAGAACTATCACTACTTTCCAAGAAAGCAAAACTGATATTGCTTATTAAACTTTTATGTTAATTTTTCGAATTAAAAAACCAATTTGTTATTTTCTTTGTTTATTGAACGTATAACTATGAATAGTTGGAGGTTTTCAGAAATGCCAACGCAACCAGTTACATTGCAGGATTTTTATAGAAATATTTTCATAAATAAATTTATTTTAAAAATAAAGATAATATTGTCTTTAATAAAATTAAATAAAATTAATAGCAAACATTTTTATGAGTTTATTTAATACGCTTTTTAAAACTTAATTTAAAAACGATGATTTCATATTGATACCATTTTATTAAAAGAATACATTTTAATAAATTTCAGTGAATACAATGTTTAATGGAAGAGATTGGAGAGGATGAATCAATTGACCGCGAAGTGTGATGATTGATTCATTCAATCCAATACCCTTGGAGGGTAATGGATGGTAATGCTGTGGCCAATGAAGTTCTACCTGAGGCTCGGCTATTGCTTTTACCCTCCTGCCATGATCAGAGCTTTAATTGCTCAATAACACCTTATCCATACATTGTCCTCTACAGATAACGGGGAAGATGAAAAGCATTCTTTCTTCCCCCCTTTAAGCCAGTCCTTATAAGGACTAAGGAATTCGTTTAATGGAAGAATCGACCGTGAGATGCGGTGATTAATACCCTTGGAGGGTAGTGGGTGGCAGTGCTGTAGCCAATGAAGTCATAACTGAGGCTCGGCTATTGCTGTTACCTCCTGCTATGATCAGAGCTTTAATAGCTCAATAACACCTTATCCCTACACTGTCCTCTACAGATAACGGGGAAGATGAAAAGCATTCTTGCTTCGCCCCTTTAAGCCAGTCCTTATAAGGACTATAAGGTTTAATGGAATTAAGTCGCGATTTAGTCAGTTAAAGATGGCAGTGAAGTTTTATGACTTGATGTCCTTCATGACGTCAACCCTCACCATTTATCCGGGATTGGGACCGGCACCTATTGGGGCTAGCTGACCCCTTCGGTGGCTGCATAAGACGAAATGAAATAGCAAAATATAGGAAAGATTCATCCCTGGCCTTTGAATACTCTAACAGCATTAGAGGGTAAAGGGAAAGAAGGGGAGGGACCAGTCTACAGATAATATAACAGATGTATATTATAAGAAGTAAGGCATGATCCAGCATTAGATACCTCAGGTTTGCCACGCCCGTACAGCTAAATGAGCCGTTGAGTTTTTTCCCCTAAAGGGTCAGCATTAAATCCGTTCTTGTGTAATATTGTGATGACGGAAGAGGTGAAAGAAGATCCCTTGGACAATGTTTTATGCGGATGACATCGTTCTGCGTGCAGAATCAAGAGAATAAGTGGCAGTTAAACTGGAAAGACAGAGTATATGTGTTGCAAAGTGGATGGCAGCCAGGAGACAGATCTAGAACTCGAAGGGACTTTAGATACTTAGGTTGAACAGTGAAAGAGGAATGAGAGGCTGAGAAGGAAGTGGGATGAAGGATAAAAGCTGGATGGAGGAACTGGAGAGAGAGATACCAGGAGTGCTGTGATAAGAGGGTGCTGGTCAATCTAAAGTGGGAAAATCCACAGAACAATGGTGAGACCAGCTATGACGTATGCTATGCAAACTGTGGCCCTGAGGAAAAATAACATCAGCAGGATGGAAGTAGCGGAGATGAGAATGCTTAGGTGGATGTGCGGTGTGACCAGAAAGGATCGTCTGAGAAATGACTGTGTAAGGGGAACGGTGAAAGTTACGAACTTTGGAGCGAAGATACAGGAGAAAATGTTGAGATTGTTCATCTGACGAGGAAGGGAGGACGAGTATATTGGAAGAAAGGTCAAGCAGATTGATGTGCAGGGGGAGAAGGAAGTTCGGGCACTCAGAGAAGAGATGGAGGGATCTGGTGGAGGAGGACCTGATGATGAAGAACTTGGATGTGGTTACAGCCCAAAACAGGAGGATGCAGAGGAGGCTCATTGGGAACAGCGACGCTACTTAGGTGGGATAAGTTGCAGAAGAAGAAGGTCTCGATTTTTTTTTATTTATAATTGCAATTTTTTTTCATAAGCCTTAACCTTTCTTTCTAACAAATGTTTGTACAGTTTGTTAACATTTGATAAACTAGCATTTTAATTTTAAATTTCCTGGATTTTGTCTTTAGATACTCCTGTCTGAGGTTTCTGGTTTGCGCCCCACATGCATGAATTATATATTAGCCACTTATGTATTTTATACTTCAAAATATTTATGCTAGAATATATAATATAAAATAATAAAAAAAAAATAAAAAAAAAAATAAAAAATATATATATATATATATATATGAAGGGCGAAAGAACGCTGTAGCACTGGGATAGTTGCCAAGAGCCTCGATGTTAAAAGGACGTCACTGACAGGATATTTTATCAATTATCGAAACTGTCACACTAAAAAATAAAAAGAAAGAAAGAAAAGAAAAGAAAGGCGCGTAGCTACGAGTTTACCAAGTACCAAGGGCGTCAAAACTCTAGCTACGCTATTTCCACTGATACTTCATACTTTGCTGCACTTCTGTCGATGTACTCTAAACGTCTAGTTGAAAGTGTATCATCTTTCACTACCAATCATATTGTAATCTCATCAAACAATAAGCGAGTTATCTGATTTCATTTATCTCATTTTCCCAATATATTTCTTTTTGATGTCATTTCCAGAATGTGAACGCAGTGTCGTGTGTCCATTTTTCTAAACGTTACAACGGGTTCGTAGTGAATGTTAGACTCATTCCCATCATTATAACTTACCTTCACCAGATGGAACAGAACACTTTTCTCTGTACTAAATAGGAATACATGTTTATCACGAATGTGATGTTGCTGTTGTTTAGAATCACGGTAAAAGCATCTAAGGTTATGAGGCCACTCTATTATGTTTAAAATTGAAGATATTATGGAGGTATTCATATTTTATAGCCAAATACAGAAAGAAAGTTAAGATTCGAAATTTACCAGGCAGCATATGAAAATCTAACCTTCGCCACTGGATTTTTTTTCGTTTGCATTACTTAAAAGGCACGCTCTGTTCATAAGCCAATATATTCGCCTTTTATTAGTGCTTAGACTTGGTTTCACTGGCCTGAAAGCTGTGTCGAACTGTTGGTTCTGATTAGAGGCCATCTTAAGAGATCAAAAATCCTCTTTTATTAAAATGACATAACCTTTATAGGCCTTTTAAGTGAATGCGAATTAGCCATTCTCATATACTAGGAGAAGAATATTTCTCTGGAAAATTCGGTTTGTTATTTTCCAGACAAAGCCGCCGAAGAATATTTTTATAGCCAAATTAACTCCAAATCACATCAGTAAATAATACCTAAAGCATCGCCAATAATATTCAATAACTAATCTCCATCAACAAGAAATGAAATATATCGAAATAAATGCAAGGGTTTGATCAATGAATATTTATCAATCTATAGAAATGAGATAAATATTATGATTATGTGACACCTCCAGGGAGTCCAACGACTCTTCGAGGGAGAGTGTGCCAACAACATCGAACGATTTACCTCTTCTAACTACTAATCGCGCTCAAACTTGCTTAACTTTTTGCGAGGCATTAGTAGCAAAGGCTCTACCAATCGACCAACCTTTGCTAATTACATATATTACTTGATTATGGTGATGATTCAAGTTTTTTGTTACTAAACTAACTGTTCAGATTCCTATTTTTCTTTTCGTATAGCTTTCGCAAAGAAACACCTGGGTTCGATTCCCGTCAGTGACCACCTTTATCAGGTTAAAAAAATAACCAAATAAAAATCAGCCTTAATCCATAAATTTAAGGAAATCACACATTTTATCCTCAATTAAAAAAAACATTAAAAATGAAAGATAAAAAAAAAATTGCTATAGCTTTTGTACCATCGCTCATTCACTTGTCCATTTTGTGCTGAAAAACACGTGACTTCTTCTAATCCTGTCTTTCATTACTGATATCAGTTCGAAGACGTACATGAAGCATGTAGGATTTGCTTTTAATGCACTTTCCGTACTCAGACTCCTGCTGTCTTTTTCTTTCTTTCCTTTCTCTGTCCTGTGATTCGCCCCCATAATCTTATATTTCCTTCTCCTTCTTCTTCTCTTTTTTTTTCTTTTTTGAAACAGTTTTACTAGCAATATATCCTTCCTTATTAAAAGTCAACTCGAAATGGCCTTAGCTACGAGCTTCTTTCTGCTTCAACTGGAAATACGATTACAGCTACAAGTCTTTCTTTTAAGTAATTCTAAATTAAACCATGAGTTTTTGAAGACTGCTCCGAAATCAAATACTTTTTAGTACCACAGTAACAGCTCAGTATAATTTTCTAGCAAAAATCCCTAGAGCTATAGAAGTGAACTCACTGATAGGAGGAAGCAAAACCTTTGCTTTTCCATCCTTTTACCTCAGCGTATAGACTATGCTCTCAAACGTATTCGAGTACCACGTACTTTCTCTGGGATATTAAGCCTCAGATACTGATTTTCTTTCCTCATGCAGCTTTTAGATGGTATTTCTTGTAAGGCAAACAGAACGATCTTATTTCACTCCCGCTTTAATAATATCACCAAGCAAGGTGAGATTTCTTTTCATATATTGGCTTACACATTAACGTTTCCTGGCTCAATATTATCCTCTGTAAAACTTGATTTCCTCTTGCAGTAAAAATGACTAAGAAGTAGCAAACAAGTAACGCACAATTACGAAGCAAGTCAAGTAGTACCAAGTAGCAACTAACTCTCAGTTAACACTGTATAAGTCCCAGAACCTTAGAAGGCTGTTTTTACAGTTGAAGATGATGCACCGAAATATTTCCGAAATGTTTGATGCTATCTGGAAAAGGTCAATCCGCTTAACAGACTATCCCTATCTCACAGATTAACTTCAGTTTCTTTCTTACCGGGTTTTTTAAGCCTTCTTTGCCTTCTGCATTTTCTGTTAGGTACTTTTATAAGCGTAGTTCTGCAGAACTGTCTATCATTATTCCTTCACTTTCTTATAAGCATGTAAACACATAAGTAATTGCTGACCAACATAGTTCACTGTCTACCTTCGGCACGAACTAAATCCTCACCTCTCGTTCAATTCATCTCGTCTATTCGTTTGAAAAGTCTTCCTCGCGATGCTTTATCAAGGAAGGGGGGGGGTGCAGCTTCAACAAATACTTCTACAAATTACTTTTTCTTGATTACTCGCGAGCACACACACACACACACACACACACACACACACACACACACACACACACACACACACACACACACACACACACACACACACACACACACACACACACACACACACACACACACACACACACACACACACACACACACACACACACACACATTTTTTTTTTGCAAGGAATATATTTTATTAATTGAAGATTTCTCTTCTAAGAAATATTAATTATAAAAATATAGTTTTAGTGCTTTAAAGGAGTTGCATAATATCATAACACCCTTCACATTTTGTGTATGCCCTGAATAACAACCAACATAGCTGCGCTTCGTACATCTATGGCAGTGTTTCCCAAAGTGGGGCGTACGCCCCGCAGGGGAGCAATTTGAATATATTTTGGGGGGGCAATTAGAAAATGACGTTGCATTCGTCACCTCATCACCGATATACTCAAAAAACTCACCATTGTCGGTGATAAATTGTCGATGTTGCAACCCTGACTTTCCGAGAAAAAAAGCTGACATCACTAGTACAGCAGTCGACATAAATACAGTATCAAGAAGAACTCTCAGAAAAGCAAAATGATGAGTCTATTAGAAATTTATTCAACATAAAAGGAACAATGGCATGGCTTTCTGATGAGACAGAAACGAAATACCGAAATTCAACTAGTTTTGCCAAAAAAATACAGTTGCCCTTCTCGTCGTCATATTTAGTTGAATGTGGCTTTAGTGCTGTAAATGACTTGTAACTGAAAAAAAGAAATCATCTGGATATCACAAACGATGGGGATTTGAGATTGAAAATGACTAAATTAGAACCTCAAGTAAAAACTCTTTGTAGCAGACATAAAGCTCAAGGATCGCATTACTTGGATTTTATTTTCCGAGTTCAATTCGATTTATGTTTTAGAATATACAAAGTGTGATATAAAATTTATATTCATTGAAGACAGTCAAATTAAAAACAGTTTTACCTATGTTCCTTGTTTTATTTAAAGACCTATTTATATTATACTTTTTCAGAACTTGGCTGACTATTATGCTAGAGAGGGGACATCAAAATCTACGAGGCGTTGAGGTGGAGCAAAATCCAAAAAACGTTAGGAAACACTGATCTATTGCATTAACAGCACAATATACATAATTTTTACGAGTGCTGTCAAAAATGTCTAACCCAAATTGTTTTAGGGAAATTAAGGCGAATGCAAGTTACTCTGAGTTGTCTTTTTTCACAATACGATATTTCTGATTGGATACAGTTTTTCAAGTGATCTTTCTCTTGTTCTATTCATTTCTGGTGGGCCTAATAAGGAATAACCTTCAGCTTTGGTGTTGTACTGAGCTGTTGTACTGTTGTACATCAAGTATTGTGTATACTGAGCTGTTGTACTGTTGTACATCAAGTACATGTACACACATTATATCATTGGACACTCAGAACTGCATGGTATAGTGTGGTACAAAGCCTTAGTGTTGGTTTTACTTGCAAGGCGTGTTGCTTCAGAAGTTCTAAACTAATCAAACTCTTCAAACGTCTTAAAGAAAGCGATTAGCATCACCTTGATATTTTGAGCCATACTTTCTTCAGCGTAGTACTGTTTACCCATTACTTATTAATATTTCACACGTTCCTGGTACTGTAGATTTTGATGTATACAAGTTTCTTACACGTTCATTGCAGAATGTGATAAAAGATAAAAATATACATGAGTGCACTTTAGATCAGTTCCCTTACAATGAAACTGCTATCTTTTTTTCGGTAGGGAACATTGCTAAAAATCCTACATGATTGTTACAATAGATTCTGTTTCGGTATTAATTAGAGCCGAAAATAGCATATGATGGCTTCTTATGTGTTTCTTCTTCTTTGCGGGCCATCTCCAAGGAGGTCGGTGACCACCCTGACAAATTTTAAGCGATCCTCAGCCACTCTGAACAGTTCCTCAGAGTTCATGCCAGTCCACTATCTGATGTCTGCCAGCCAAGATTTTCTTCGTCTTCCTTGTCCTCTTCTTCCATTTATCTTCCCTTTTATAATCAATTGAAGTATCTTATATTTTTCATTACGAAGTAGGTGACCAAGATATGCAGTTTTTCTTTTTATGGATCTAAAAGTTCACGTGATTTCTCCATTTGTTTCAGAACTTCTTGATTGGACGTTTTTGCTGTCTATGGGATTTTTAGTATTCGTCTGTATAACCACATCTGAAAGGTTTCAAGTCTTTTTATTGCTTTTTATTGGTGTTGTCTACAAGGTCCAAGTTTCTGCACTGTACAGACCATACATCGCATTTAACCAAGCGTACTCTAAGCTGTAAATTTAAATTTAAATTTTATTTATAAATTTAATTAATTAGAAAGAAAGTTATCAGTCTCTTGAAGAGAAAAAAACGAATTCAAAATTATAAACGTTTTCTTAGATAATACATATATTCGATCTCTCTCTCTCTCTCTCTCTCTCTCTCTCTCTCTCTCTCTGTGTGTGTGTGTGTGTGTGTGTGTGTGTGTGTGTGTGTGTGTGTGTGTGTGTGTGTGTGTGTGTGTGTGTGTGTGTGTGTGTGTGTGTGTGTATCTTCTTCAGTCATTTGGAAAGGAAAATAAAATATAAAAGACTGCAAGAAGAACATAGAGAGGAAACGATTGGGAAAAAATGCGAGAGTTCGTTTTTATTTCTACATTGCGAAAAGAGAGAGAGAGAGAGAGAGAGAGAGAGAGAGAGAGAGAGAGAGAGAGAGAGAAGTTTTCTGCACAGCATTTGTGCATAATGCGAGTAAGCCACTGGAGAGGGAGGAGCTGCAAACTGCACGTCCTATTACCTGCTCCTGGAAATTCCTTGTTAAATCATCTGCAAAACTTGGCTTCCTCAATCAAGTGTACCAAAGCTTAAGGAAATGCGGCGCGCGTCACTCTTCGTCACGAAGAGGAAAACCGCTAACGTCCAAGTGTAAATCACGAGGAGGGAAGCGGGAAGTATGCGCTGCTGATGACGGATGATTTCCGACGGAAGTGATTGTACTTTTAGCTCGGATGCTGTGCGTTTAGTTGCTTATTCCTCGGAGATTTTCTCCCCGTTTAGTGAGCGGATTTTCCTCACCTCATTTGACTGCAGTTTCCAAGAATTCGTTAAGAACACTTCGTTCCAGCGGTTTCTTACTTTGAAAACAAACTACCTACGAGGGAGGATCGCGTCTAGTTTCATCCGCGTGAAAATTCATTAGTTTGAAACTTGGAAAATTAAACAGGAGGAAAGCGTCCATTTTGGATATTAGGTCCATATTTAAGACAATCTCTGTATGACTCCATTTTACAGCTAATGCACGTTTTCCTAAACATTAAACGACTCAATAGAAGGGACTGTAATAACACATTGCTCACTATCAGAATTGTGTTATTTCATTAGATCAGTACCGATAAAATACGTGATGAATGAACCCTGTTTAATAAACTCTCATAATGTTTGCAAACTGCTGGAAACATTCATGTTCACAAGCGCTCTCTATGCTGGGAGACATGAGTAAGATCAAAGAACTTTCCAACTAAAGATGGCTTTATATGGTGTTTGACACGGTTTTTATTTCTCAAAATCCCGGAGTTTTGCTTCTACAAATGAGCAGTTTCCTTTCCAATACGCATCCACCGATGTGATTTTTAGAATCGGTTACTGGAATACCAATCCATGAGTGCTTACGATAAGCACGCGTATCTCTACTTAGCCAGCACACGTTGACTCCAACAACTATTTACTAGCCATGGATGGGTTAAGGATTAAATAATTGGAAAATCTACTCACTAAAGACCAATCATGGCACTTTCTTTTTCGAAGATATTTCAGACCACTAATATGTTTATTGGTAGTCTGACATCGGACGATGCAATTTATCTCCAACCTAAAGACATACACAAAACATTCATGCTTGCACTAGGATTCAAATCTGCAACCTGTTAGTTGGAGAGCAGATTCGCCGACCACTCCGCTAACCAGGTAGCAGGATTGGAAAAAAGCGAAACCCGATTCTGTCTATTTCATATTAGAATTGTTAATTATTATTTATAATTAATATTAACAATAATTGTTAATTATTGTTAATATTATTTTTTTTTGCCGTTTCCTTAGACGTATATAATTAAATCACAAATACTAAACACATGATAATCACGTTTGAATTATAAAAAAAGTTGTTAATAAAAAATATTGATCTAAACACAGCATGGAAGTATTTAACTTAAAAATGCTATAATTAAATCAATAGTAGCAGCTGCCGATGTTTGTATGCATTAATTAATTACCCTATGTTTCATGAAGTCAAAGTAATACTAGACTTTTTTAAAATCAAAATTGATAATTTTTGAGTTTTGGTTTTCCTTTTCAAAACTAAATTATTTTAAGTTGATTTCAATTGAAGCATTTACATTGACTGAATATATAAAAGAGCTGTAGTTTCGTCTGGTAAAAAAAGTAAGTGGTTCACACAAAATAATAAAATTAATTTGAATTGAAAGAAAGATCTACACATCAACACTCTGTAAATAAACAGCAGTAATATAAAGCTTCAATGAGATGTAAATTTATACCGAATGTAAACGATAAAAACATTTTGACTCTATGTATTGATATCATAAAACATACCTAGGCTAACTAAATAATTTTCAACATAACAAAAACTTCTTATGTAGAAAATATTAGGCTTGAGAAATTTTTCACGTTAAGAGTTATTAAGATATTGGCTCACAACGCCACACAAGAAAACAAAATAAATATGATCATTTATTTTTAAAAATTTCATCCATTGGAACTTCCAAGGTAGACTGTATGAAGTGATGTTTTGTATGTTAACATACAATGGAGAGAGAGAGAGAGAGAGAGAGAGAGAGAGAGAGGCAGCAAGAAATGTTGATGATTGTCTTGAAGAACTCAAGAAATACGTAAGCTATCATCATCATCATCATAACACTAATTACGGGTATATTGGTCCATATTGGTCTGTTCCGGTCTCATTATCCATCCAATATCCTTTTTTGAGGTCTACCCTGCCTTCTCTTTCCAATTGGCTTATATTTTAGTATTTGTTTAGGATGTCAGGTGTTGGCCATCCGGTTTACATGTTCAATCCATTTTTGTTTATAATTGTTTAGTTTTTCTTCTATTGATTTTGTTTTTAGTAATTTTAAAATGTCTTCGTTCCTTTTTTGATCTAATAATGTGTATTTTGCAGTTCTTCTCATAAATCTCATTTCACTGGTTTTTATTCTTTGTTTTTCTTGTTTGTTTATTGCCCAAATTTCTCTGCCATATAATAATGTGGGAACTGCTAAAGTATTGTATATTTTCAAGCGTGTTTCTTTTTGTACTATATTTGCTTGAGTGTTCTATTTATCAGGCCTATAATCAGCAAAAAGTTTGAAGTTTTTAATTTTATGTCTTTTTCTCTTTCATATGATATTTCACATCCAAGATAACTGAAAGTATTTATCTCTTCTGTTATTTTATTATTAATAGCTATTTTGCTTCTAACTGGAGTTTGTCCACAAAATGCCATTTTTTAAGTTTTATCTATGGAAATTTTCATTCCAAACTGTTCTACTATAATGTTTAAATTATATATTGCTCTTTGTAAATTGTCTTTCTTATGTGATATTATTACCTGATCATCTGCAAATAATAGCGTATTTATTTTGGTATTCCGTAAATTTTTATACCTTGATTGTTTAAGGTGTTCCACTGTATTAATATTTTATTAATGTAAATATTGAAAAGTGTTGGAGAAGACAGAGGGCATCCCTGTCTTACTCCTTGGTTTATAGATTGTTTTTCAGAGAACTTTTCATTTATTTTTATTTTTATTTCATTATCTTTATATATATTCAATATTGCATGTAGTAAAATATTAGGTATATTTATTCTTTGTAATATATCAAACAGTATATATCTTGAAAGCTATTATCATTAAGGCAAATCAAGACTGGAATTTTTTCTTAAAAACAATTCATTTTTTGCAGTAGCGTTGTATTTGGGTAATTCATAGAATTAATTCTATTGCTAATGGATGTACTGTATGTGTCCTGTAGAAAACACATTATACTATAGCTTTGTTTAGGTCACATATAAATTATAGCTTTAACAAGCAAACTATGACGTCATGTATGACATCCTTTATGTAATACGTCTGCACGTACTTCAACTATGAATATCTTTGTTTCATAGATTTCTTTTAATTTATTAATTAAAACCCATTGTTAATATGCTACGAAAAATAATTGCTACACTGATTTTTATATAGATGTTTTTCCCTTTTTTAACACAGATTTTTCTTTCTCTTTCAGTGAACGGGGCAATTAGTGATTTGCCGAACAAGAATGTCTTGATCATTGCAGCTACCATTGGAGGAATCGCCATCTTATTCCTTCTCATTATCATTCTCGTCATCATTATCATGAGGAGAAGACGTCTGCGTAGTAAGCAAAATCCTTGATTCTTCTTGTGGGATTAGAACAATGACAGTGAGGTGGGGGAGAAGCTGAATGAAGTTCTCTCCAGTTGACGAAAGTTAATAACCACAAAATCCGTCAGTGATTAAACACTACACCTTAACAAATAAATCATTCCTTGGCTAAATTAATGTGTACAACAGACGCGCGTGCCCTCAAGTAACCATGATAGAGATGTCAATGTCAAATTCGTGCATGCGCTACTGACAAGTTAGCCATAGGTAATAAAACACCCTCCCAAGCAACGCTAACACGGGCTGTACTAACAACTAAGCATTTCTGTGGTCAGCACATTTTCCGCCATTTGGAGATGAAGGGAGGGTTAGACTATCAGGGAATGTTATTGCACCTCTGCAGTTTGAAATGTGAGAAATCCTGGGGGGCAATTGCTTCCACTAGGGACTTGGTGAAGTTGAGTAGTTTTGAAGGTTAGTTCTCTTCTTTTCTTTTCCTGTCCTTCCAGTTTTGGGGATCACACACCTTTTCTTCCCCCATCGTGATATGTGTCATATACTTGGCACCGATTTCCTCACCAATGGGTCTGCTCGGTAATGTATTTATAACACCAATCTGACGAAGTTATCGGATAATTACGGGAAGTGAAGTCGACCTGCGTGACTAGGGTCAACTTACGGACGCAGCCAGACGTGATCAGCATCAGACAAATATTTGGGCTACTGCAAACAACCGAGTTGCTTTCTCTTTTCCGGTGGATAACGAAAAAAAAAAAGTCTGTTTTATATGCCGAGAAAGCTATAGCAAGGAAAATCGCAGATTTCTGTTTATTTGTTCTAAACATTTCTGCCAATTATCAACTGTCTGAAAGGTGGAACAATATTAGAATTCGAGTTTAATGAGATCTGAACAGCAAGCCTATCTATCGCTTTGCAAACCTGTTTAATTGGAACAGAGTCCAAATGTGTACAAGACGTGGATATGTATATATTGTATTAAGTTTTTCTTTAGTTTTTATATGCTAACAGAAATGATCTCTCGTATTCTATATTTTAATCTATTGATTCAGACTTAAGAAAAATCGGTATTGATTGAACATACTAAGGAATAAAGCTTAATTTCATGACGCTAGAGCGTAAATTTAGAACGATATTAAACAGATGACAAAATAGTAATCCAAATTGAAATCGTTCGACAAATTTAGTAAAATTAAATAGTAAATTAAAATAAAAAATAATACAACCCAGAAGTAGACGATGTAATAAATGTTCCTGAATAAAGTTTTTTTTTTTTTTCAGATCAGATAAAACATAATTAACGAAACGTAAGAACAAAGATATTCCTTTATAAAATAAAATGGGATTCGTTCTAATCTTAATAGAAATGACGGAATAATTATAACCCCCAAAAAGTAGACTTGGAAGGCTGCCAACTGAAGGATCTACTCGAACATGTAAAATGTTCAACAAGCCATTCAGGGTTCATTCTCAGTTTCAATTGCACATAACTATTTTTGTTCTTTCTTTACCTGTTTTACTTAGTTTTCTAATGGAGTTAAAAGTATTTATCGGGTACCATTGCTCCTTTAGGTTATCATGTATTTGTATGGGGAGGAATGCAAATTTCTCAGTTTAATATAATGTTTCTGGGAAGAAATTGCACGAAATCGTGATACACTTAATAGCCAGTTTAGTTTTAGTGTTTTGTTTAATAATAGCAAAGAACGAAGAAATCTCGTGTCTAAAATCGGCCCCGTAAGCGAGCGTTGATGTATTTTCAATGATTGTAAGAGGAAATGACAGCAGATTATGAACACTTGTACGTGTTAAGAAGCGTACTGCTAAATCTGTTTAGTTTTCCTTTTTATGTAAATTACACATTTCGCTTCAAATTCTTTAATATCTTCCCTCCCACCCACATGGCACTAATACGCTATCGGTTCTGCAACCCCTCTCGTCTGATATTAATTCTTTGTTCCGAAGATCAATTTTTATTAGTAGTATACTGCTATACCAACAATTTCTAGTAACCCAACTATTTCAAGTGCAAGTCGTAACCTGTCAGAACATGTTTCAGCACGCGTAACTCTTGCGCAGTGTATATCAGGCTAACAATAAAACCATCACTTTATAGCCAGCCACTTCGCATACCTTTTTTTTTATTGTTGAAAGGCTTTCATTTGGAACTTCTTCCTGATACACACAAGGAGTGAAGATTCATTATTCACGGAATCGGAGCAAAACTTCCGTGCAACTTGCTCGGGAAACTACAGAGAACATCATTGTAGCTGCATCACCCGCAGAGGGAAATGGGATTTTAACTCACTTTAGTGAAGAGTTTCCAAACCCTCAGCGGGATGCCGCTTGAGGATCGAAACGATGATGTTAAATTGTCCATATAACTAAGAAGGTGCAGAAACACAGAGCTAAATTTCCGTCCCCAGCTAAATGGAATATTTCCTCTCTTTCTGTTTTAAATATCGATTTAACAACCCACCTTTTTTTTTAATAAATAAAAAAAAATAAACCTGTTCTTGTATTTTACTAACTTAGTATTTTTTATTTAGTTTTAATTTGTTGTCTCCTTTATCCCAGGAGAAATTTCCATTTAATCATCCTTTAGGAAGATCGACATCATCCACATCGATTAGCAAGACATTTCAGATTAGTTTTCATATTTACGAATTTAGGGATACAAAACATACGTGTTGAAATGATTATTTTACTTATTATTAATAAAATAACACTTGACGTTTCGACCCCTGTATTGAGGTCATCATCAGAAAGATACATGTATAGGAAACCAAACTACATGCTCTTCACTGTATAAAGGTAAATTAAATCTGCGCTGTTAATTAATATTTTTCTTAGCCTGACCTCTAGTGATAAAAATAAACAAATAAGTAAAAAATAAATAAAATAAAAGTAAAGAAAATAAAAAAATAATTAATAAATAAAATAAATAAAAAAACTACAGTAAATTCTGCTAAAGTCCTCCTGTACTAAGATTCTTCTGGACTTGTACAGTTCAAATTGCTATTGATTATTAAGGGGAAAAAATTACTTCACCAAGTCTTTTTGTATTGAGATTTTTCTTTGGCTTGCTCTGGTTGCTACAAAGGTTGTAAAAGAAAGATTTCAGCTTAGTTTGTATTTTACTTATACAGACACCTTTGCAAACACTCCCATTTAAACACCCCACCCCCCTCCTCTGTAAACACTCTCTGCTTTATAAGTGCACAACACTCTCTGTTGTGCATCGAGATTTTACTCGCAGACATTATAAGTTCCAAACATGAACTAGCTTGGTATGCGGAGTGTTTTTTTTTCCCTCTTTGATCATAATTAATAGCAGTCACAACGAAGATAATAAATATAACGATAATGCAGTTGATTTTCTTTCATGGCATTAGTAATATTTCATTCATTTTCTTTCTTTCTTTCGGTCTGTATCTTAATGTCTGTCACTTAATTTTCTTTCTGTTTTTATCATTCTCTCTCATTTCTCTCCCTTCCTCCATCAGCCTCTCTTTTCAGATTATCTTTTTCTTAGCCGTTCATTTGGTATGCTATCCATTTGTCTACGCACTATCCATGCATCTCCCAGTTCGTCAAGCCAATATTCCCTTGTCTGAGTCTGGTAATGTGTTTTCAATAGCGATAATGTGCTTGGGGATTAAGCTATTAATTTGGTATCTACACACACATGTAGTATTAGCAATGAAGTTTGAGTATCATTGCTCCACCTCTATCAGACTATGAGCTAATAATAAATTAGTTGATGTCACCAATTCTCTGACAGACTATATATCACTAGTATAATTATAATAATACGGATCATATGTTAACTTAGTACCTTAAGGGATTAATTAAATACCTGACAATATCTGCCCTTGTGTTTAATCTTCATCGGTCTTATTTCAGAGGAAGATTCTTATATGCGATATTTCAGAAAGTCCAATTAATCTCGTACTGGTAGATTCTTAACGCAAGAGCAGCTGAATTCTGATAATGGCATAATCTATGTGTTTATCCAATTATTCACTGCGCGTCAGCAACTCATGCAGAACCTAAGTTAATTTGAATTATGTGACCTCTATTAACTTCACTAACACAGTTAAATTAGCAGGGAGTTTCGTCTTAAAGAGTAAGTCAATGTTCATTTATAGGATGCGTTTTAAGGCCATGTGGTGCTTACCAGTTAATGTAGTCAAAATTAAAGAGGTATTTAAATTTATCTTTCCACATTTGATGACTCTGTAACTGTTGTCTGTTTAATATTTCATAGACCAATTCTTCACTGCTTTGGTCTTTCATTTTTCAACAATGTTCTTATTGTTTGTTTCATCATCACGTGTTCTCCCATTGTTAAGTCTACACGCTGATCATTCACTTGTCTAAATCTTTCACTGTTAACTGGACACTTACGTTCATTTAATTTTTGTTTTATTTTATATCCCATTTTTTACGCAACAGTCTGTCAATATATTCGTAGATTTAAATTGTACATATTTGGTCTAATGTATTAAAACTAAGAACTTTTATTGTTAAAAGACCATGAGATTTAATGATTACAAATACAAAGAGCCAACAAGTTTCACTAGCCACAGTCTAGCATTTTCAAGGCTGTACTGGTGTGAAAACAAATGCATCAAGTTACATGTAAAACATACACTTTAGTAACTGCTAGGCCGTTACATTTGATAATTCGTGTTTGATGGCGTGCATGCGTTTGAATGCTTCAGTCAGAATCCGGTGCATAACCACGTGTTGTGTAGTTTTTTGCATATTGTAGTTCTGTTAAACTGAGAGAAATGATGAAATTCTTCCATATGTCTTTAAGAATAGTACCTTGATTTCTATTTAAATTATTGCCTGTGCGGTAGTACCACAGCTGCTTCTTTGAAGGTTCTGTGCCTGTAGTCATCCTCGATGTAAGGCATAGAACTGTTTTTCCAATCTATGACGTGATTTGATGTTGAGAAATGATGAGCTAAACCAGATGTGATGATTCTATTGTGATTGACACCCCCCACATGTTCCTTCTGTCCTGCAGCCAATGAAGTTCTAGCTGAGGCTTGGCTATTGCTGTTACCCTCCTGCCATGATCAGAGCTTTAATAGGTCAATAACAACTTATCCTTATATCCCTACACTGTCCACTACAGATAACGGGGAAGATGAAAAGCATTCTTGCTTCGCCCCTTTAAGCTAGTCCTTATAAGGACTATAAAAAAGGATAGAGAGGAAATTATCAGAAATGTGAAATAAATGATGTCCTTTGGCAATGCTGTAGACAATGAAGTTCGAACTGAGACTCGGCTATTGCTAATAATATGAGTACGCTCTCTTAAGGTTTTTGCCTTAAGCGAATAATTTGAGTCTCCGGGGAAAGTGTTCTCCGGCACGGCCCGGTGAGGGGCTTTGTTGGTGAATACTTTTCTTCGGAATTTGAGCGGTTCTGCTCGGTGGTGGTGTGTGGATGGAAGGCCATCACTGAGTGGAGCCACCGCTGTGATGGCCTTTCGCCCACGATTGAGTGGCCTAGGGATCGTCCGAATTTTCAGAGACGGCGTTACCTTTAGATAAGTCCTTTTTAGGAGACTTCCAAGGTAACAAATGGCAATGCTGTAGCCAATGAAGTTTTAACTGAGGCTCAGCTATTGCCGTTACCCAGCCATGACTAGAGCTTTTTAGCTCAATAACACCCCATCCACACAGATTTTCTTCATTCAAATGACGGGATAAAGAGTCAAGGACTCAGTCCATTTCCCAGTTCTTTTAAGAACTGGGAAATGAGGTCAGTACGCATACAGGATATAGGAAATGTGTATTCATTTGCACAAGTAAAGTTTATAGAGTTATGTAAGTCCTAAACTACGTGTCAAATATTAACATGAAATTATTCAAACATTATTGTTAGATATTAGTATGGAGGATGGTGAAGAATTTAGGTTCCATATTTCGTTAATAACGTTTTTCCTTTCCTTTTTTTTTTTTTTAGTAGTCTTCTGAAGTGTACTTAAGGAATATTCAGAAATGTCGTCACTAACATGCTTCTCCTGACTTTCCATTCAGTTTGTTTTTGCTTGTGAATTTATTTTTTTTTTCATATAAGAGCCATGAGATGGTCAACCTCAAATGCTTTTTTTTTTCTTGATTGAATTAAACCCAGACCTAAAAACGACACCTTAAATTATCGATTATCTGTTAAACAGACATATATATGTATACAAGATCAGCTTGCGGAAATGATGGTGCTTGTTGAACTGCATTCTCCATGTGGTAGCGACGCTTGCGCAGAAGCACATATTCAGTATCTTATAACGTCCTAGTTTGGTACAAAAAGAAGCTAAAAGAGAACTGAAATTTGCTGTGAATATTATACAATATGCCACACAGCCCGAACTAGTGCTTTTTTTTTAAAAAACAATATGGTGGCTCACTACTTTGTAGTGAGCCGCCATATTGTTCATTGTGATTAAGCATGAATTCATGCTTAATGATTACCTAAGACATCAAATGTACGATAAGTATATATTGTATTAAAATCATTTCGTGGGTAAGATACACATAAAAAAAAAGTTTAGATATGTCAATCTAATCTTATATAGTTGGGAAGAATGACCAAACGTTCAATCCAACCAAAAGTTCAATCCAATTTATAGCGAGGGATGTACACGTTTCATATTCGTTCGTAAATTCTACACACATTCACATCTCGTGTCCGCATGTGGTCACCGCAACAACAACCAACTTACTATTTGAATTCTGCCCGTAAGCTACCTGTCTCCCTTGTTAAAACTGCACTGTTTCCGCTCGACCAACGCTTGTGTGCGCGAGCGCGCGCGCTCGTGTGTGTGTGTGTGTGTGTGTGGTTCTGGAAGTCGTCTTGCTTCTTTTGCAGTAGACAAAGGAGTTCGCTGAAGTTGCGGTCGGCATGAAAAACCCAACGGAACAGAGCAGTGGGCCGTACATTAGCAAGGCAACTGTTTCCGGTCAAGTGGATTCTCTCTCTGTTAAGACCTCCGACTGAAGCAGGTCACGCTCGTCGGCCTCTTCCTACACATACGCCGAATTTGCCCGTGAGCGTTGATTCTGGCCATAAAGACAGGAAGCTTCGCATCTCCACTGTCACATAAAGAAGTTGCCTCGAGCGAATATATGACAACGGGGAGAGACAAGGGGGGAAGGGATTTGAGAATTTTTGAAACCTCTTTCTCTTTGCGAAAAATTCTGAGCCCAAAACCTGCTGGGGTGTATAGCTTACGGATGAGGGAACTTTTGTTCTGTTCCACTACATGACTCTTATGCTGCCATTACCTTCCGGTAACTTAGTCTTTAGGCGACAACAGGAGGAAGTCGTTAGGCCTGAAGGAAATTGAACTCCACCTCCAGTACCATTACAGATCTCCGCAGTGCATTTTTAGAAACCTTTGATTAAGTGCTTTTGACGTCTTAACAGAAAAAAAAAAGTCCAAAGTTCTCACTAAATCAAATTCGAAATCTCTCCATTTTTTAACCTTGTAAACAGAAGTTTGCTTTTCTAAGCTTAGTGTTATTTATTTATTTTTTCTCGCATCAGGCTTCTAGTAGATGGTCTCACTGGCTTATGAAATAGAAGTGATACTTATTTGCATTGATGTAAGAATCTAGTATTTACTTTGCTCTTTCTTCAATATATTAAGAAGTATCTTCGAGAATGTATTGCAATCATTCGGTCTTGTATCATATAATAACAAAGAACAACTGAACAATCTTGAAAAGATGCATCATGGGAGGTTTGACTATAAAACTTTACCAAACTTGTTCAACTAACGAAAAGGGGTTAAGTATTAAGCCCGGCATCTCTCTATTGAAGAAAAAATTATATACAGAAATTCATTATAACCAATTGATTGAGCGTGTTTTCCCTCAATCTAGTGGTTGGGGAGGTAGCAATGCTACTTTACTGGGGAATTATTATAGAACAATTTGGTTTCACGTTACTTCCTTGTCCAATAGTGTTCTATCTGTACATATGTGTTCACGGGACCGGTTTGTCTGTTTGATAAAAAATCCAAGTTCTCGGGCGAGAAAAAAAAATCGTCCATCACAGTATGAGACCAGCTAACTTACCTTTGATTGAAAATCCCCGATGAATGTTCTTCGAGTCATAGACGGAATTCGAATCCAAATTTTTCCAACCAAATTGCTCTGTCGAAACCAACTGATCTATGTCGGCTATGCTATTTAATTATCAGGCTTTAATTATTTTTAATGATAGCACTAATATATTCAATTTTTTTAACTTAATTTATATAAAAATTAGTAATATAATATTTTCGATTAAAATTCGTAATTAATTGTTTAGTTAAAACTAGGATAGAATTTTCATGAGTTAACTTTCAACAAAATCATGAGATGTTTCTTTAAAATTTAAAATATTTGATATGAAGATGGCGTCTTATCTTGTTAGAGCTTGATGTTGAATTTTACTCTATCAAAGTGTGTCATACATTGAGATTGTTCAACCAACTTCCTTAGAGAGATATTATCCATGAGTAGATAGGTGGTTACTGACGGCTAAGATAAATCAGTGAGGTATATGATGATGTTGATAATAATAATAATAATAATAATAATAATAATAATAATAATAATAATAATAATAATAATAATAATCTAGTTTCTATTTTCAAGTCCGAAAATTCATCTAATAAAATAATTTAACCACATGAGTCTTCATACAAGTTCGTACGAACTAGGATTTCGGCGTATATATATAAAAAAATAAACTACTACGGAGAGAGTTCAATATTCGTTTATTTATTTATTAATTATTATTATTATTATTATTGTTAATCCAAGTTGCAGATTGATATTTTTCTACCTCCTTTTTATCACTATTAGTTTGCCTTTTTTAAATCCATTTGGTACTTTTATTTACAATATCTTATCGTCTTTGATGTTATATCAGATGTTGACACTCGAGAACGCATTGTCAGAGAGTGACCGATTTTCATTTACCAACAAAAGCTTGGGATTATTGAGGAAGAATGAATATTTGACAGTGAAATCTATTGTAACCACCTACAAGACCGGGAAGAAGACAGTTTAGGATATAAAAAACGAGAACTAAAATTCGCCTAGTGATGACCGACAATGGGAGTGATATATCTCAATGCAAAATTTTGAAGCAGGCTCCTTGTGATATGCAGCAAAAGAGTATGCGAACCATATTTTTTTACTTACGTTACTAAGTTAAGCAGCTTGAAATACGCAAAAAACAATGCTCTGTTTCTTTATTAAAACTATTTTTTGTAGGAACAAACTACATGAAATTGAATATTAAATTGATTAATTAATAATAAAAATCGTTGTACTTTAGCTGAAGAGCATAAAAATATGCGGTTCAGAGCCATAGTTTTAAGTAATTGATCTAAAGCATTGGGAAGCTATCAAATTCAATTGAAAATTGCATCGTTTAAGCATTTATACTTTTACGTTGTCACACTATATCACGACTTTTTCGTCATTCCATTGGAATCGTTCTTTGATGGGGGGGGGGAGTTCATGGTCTCCGTTGCACAGTCGGAAAGAAAATGAGACTTATATATATATATATATATATATATATATTCTACCCGCAAAAGGCTTTAAAACCATTGTCCTGTGTGAATAATATAAAGTAGGAATCTGCTAACTGTGATTGCTGATTTGTTCTTTCCAAAAGACCAAATTCGAATCTTATTTAGGATCCTCAACATAAGTTAACCTATCGCGTTGCATTTTATTGTATTCAGCCTCTGTTTTCTCTCTCTCTCATTACTGAGGAATGCCTTCTCCTCTAATGGGGAAGATTGGGTTTATTTCTTCCATCGTAACCTAGATCATTACGTTGTGCATTCGAAATAGAGATGGGCACGATGCATTGCAAGATGGCCTAAATTATTGACGGAATGGAGATTAATGATGGCAGTACATAGAAGACTGAGTAAGAGATGGTAAGATGAAATTTTCAGGATTACTGGAATGCAATGGATGAGAAAAACTGAAAAAAAGAATGGAATGGAGAACATTGAGGAAGATCTTCGTCCAGAAGTGAATAGGTCCAGGCTAAAACCTAATAAGAATTATATGAAAAGTGTTTGTCCAGGGTGTGCTGAAATGTAATTTCTCTCTCTCTCTCTCTCTGATTACTTTTCTTCGATGAAACAAACCCAACACTTCCTGCACTTTAGTATGTTATTTCCCGCTTCTGCCAGTAGAAGCCTCTGAATTTTACCAGTGAAAAAGTTCCGAGAGGAGCTGATACGAGTGCATTGAAACACGATGTTTATGATGGTATATATCAGGGGTCGGCAAACTTTTGAGACGAAAGAGCCAAACCTGTCCCTCACAACTATTTAAAAATTATTCGAGAGCCATAAATATATTTTTACAAATAAGGAAAATTGAATGTAATATTATAGTAAATTTATAGTAATATATAGCAAGTTATAATATTAATTATATGTTTATTAAATGAAGAAAAAATCACACAAAAATAACAAACGGAGAAATATTTTCTCCGTTTGTTATTTCTCCGTTTTATAAAATTAAAAAATTTTATAAATGAAATTATGATAGTTTTATTTTTATTTTTAATTTTACTTCAGAGCCACACGTACGTACCCAAAGAGCCGCATGTGGCTCGCGAGCCGCATTTTGTCGACCCCTGGTATATATCATTGCCGAAACTGTTGAACAATCGATATTCCTCAGTGAATAAATGTCATCAAAAAGGTTTGACAAAATCAGAGAAGTTCAGTGCACTACCTGCTGTATGCCCAGTTATTATGCAGATATGTTTCGCTTTTAAATTTTAATATACATTTTCGCTTTTATTTAAGTTCTTTATATGAGTTTTTTCCCTGCTTTTGGGTTAATAGTTTTGTTACTTTGGACAACAAGAGCCACTGAATATATTTTATCTACCTGAAAAATAAAGTAAATTCATCTGCACTTGCTAGAAATGAATAAAATAAAATAAAACAAAATAAAACATTCAGAATTTTTAAATGTTATTCATTAAAAGTATTTAAATATTTATATATGACAATAAACTTTAAAAATTTTCTGAAGTTTTTAAGATTTTTCTTTAATAACTTTGAAATTGTGTACAACACCAAAATATATTTTATATCAAATTAATTGATTTATTCTGCTTCAAAATACTTATTTTTTGCGGATAAAATCATTTATCCATATAATTTATAATAACGATTAAAATATTACTGAGGAGTAAACTATTGCGTTTTATATGCAGGGATAAAAAAAAAACAGCAGTCACGAACTGTAGATCAGTAGACACGAGCTAAGAAAGAACATTACCGTACAATAAATTTATTTCATTATACTTTGCGAAGAATTCATTGTGCATTAAATAATTTTATCAGTTTAATAAGCTACTGTGAAGTTTATTTACATGTTGAACACCATTAAAGGTCCTCCATATTTGATTTACAGAAACCTGTATTGCGAATCAGTCGAAGCCTAATTGACTCAATTTCCACCCACCCACCCACACACACTTCTAATTCACAGTATTAAAATCCCTTGAGAGTTTTATGATGCTTAGGAATACATGAAAGCATTGTAACCATATTCTACGCCTAATCTCATTTATAATACTCTAATACCTACATGGGATAACGTTAGATCGAAAATTTCTTGTGCTATAATAACTCCACGGACGGAAATGTAAAGTAACTTGCATATGTGTATGTGTAAGGATTAAGTTGCTTTAATTATCTCCGAGGAAGTGTAGTATTGAATTACTCTGTCTTACCGGCGAAGATTACCTTGAGGAATATTTTAAGGAGTTACTGCTGTCTTCAAGTTTCACTCGTTTTCAAATTAACCTTACATACGAGAGTCGCATGTCATACTTAATTTTTATTAAATACAAATGCATTTATATCTGCATCACTTTAAATTTGTGATCTAGAAATGCATTTCATGTACTCTAGTTTTAAGACAATTTTATTTCGGCAAACAGTAATGCCTTGAAATTTATGTGGTAAGTATAACCTGAATATTTTCCCAATTCCACAGCCTCAACCAAGCCGAATAGAGAAGAAAGACAAAAGTAAGTTTATTTTGATATTTTTATTACTTCTGTTCTTCTTTGGATATAATAAAATTTCGGATATTTAATATTCTTCTAAATTTCTGTTATAAAAATCGTTCTTAAAACGAAATAAATATTAGTAACTATTTTGCGATAAACACACCTTTGAGATGAATATAGCTTATGTTTATAATTTCTGAAGAACATGCAACATTCAGGGTGTTATTATTATTATAAGCATATAGAAATATTATTATATCCTATTTTCCCATGTTACTTATTTAAAATGCATGCATTTGGTCTCGCTCATTGCTGTTTTATGAATGATAATTATATTATATATTATATCCTATTTTCCCATGTTATTCATTGAAAATGCATGCATTTGGTCTCGCTCACTGCTGTCTTATGAATGATAATTATATGCATGAATTAAAAAAAATTTGTTATTATTATCCTAACTGTTTTAAATGACTCATTACTCTTTACCCTAATGAATATCTGCACTTTCACATTTTTATGTATAATTGCCACCTTCTTTATTTTGCAATTTTTTTAAATTTTAAAATGATTTTGCATTAATTCATTTAAAGTTGATAGCTATAATATTAATAAAAAGGTGCATTAAGATATTTTATTTTTAAATAAATAATATTAAATTTATTTCTTTAACATAATATAATTGGCATTTTGTTATTATTTAAAACATGATTGTATGTTGATTTTTATAATTAATAATTGCGTTTATAAATAAATAATTAACATGCATGTTGTAAATTTGTGCATGATGTGCAAGAATTATATCAAGATTTGTGTCTCGTTATTATGCCAGAAGTACATCACAGTTTATGCCTCGTTAACAAGATTAATTTGGTTTCATTTTATAGTTAATAAAATTAAAAAGACAATTTGACGTGATCTAAATATAACTCGAATTATTTCTATAACCGCACTGCAGTAAGTATTTAAAGGAATTCTAAATATTGCGTGTGTAATTTTATATTATAAATGTGATGTATAATGATTTCAACTTAAGATTATTTATCCCATTTTAAGAATTGCCTAATGAATATATAACGGAAGAATTTTTGTCTTCTGAACTCGAAATTGAGTCAAATAACTTAGAATATCGGATTTCTTTTGAAACTATTAGCAAAGCATGAGAAGACCAGTTTTTTTTTTTTTTTTCCCTTCTCAAAACTTCGCCCTGATTGTTCTGTGTCGCGCTCTGGTGATTCGTGATTATCATAATAATGTGATTATTAATACGCGACAGGTTCATCAATCAATATGTGCTTTAATCATAATTTAACTAGGGAGAAAATACATAAAGTTTCTCATTGCTTTGGTGTATGGTGTTCCAAGCATGATACGATAAAAGTTATGTGAACAAATCGTATGAGAAAAATTAGAAGAGTTTAAGAAAAAATATATCAAGCGATGTTGTTAAATGGCAGTCTACAATTCTGTACGTACTGAGTTGAATCAACCCGATATATTTTAATCGATGCCACAAACACGTACATGCAGTAATATGAACTTGCGATAACTATATTTCAATATATAAAAGGAGAGAGAGAGAGAGCTTGCTTCTTTGAGATATGGGTCAGACAAATGTCATCAATCTTTCGATGTTCTCCCCCCCCTCCCACGCCACGTGTCTAGTATGTACCCTTAAAGAGGTATATGGTAATTTAATATACATATATAGGGAACAGTAGCTTGATGGAAGCCGTAACATTTTTAAACTGTCATCTACTGACATACATCTTTGCTTTTACGATGTCCCTAAGATAGAGGATTAATTTCTAAAGCTTTTAGAATGGAAAGCATCGATTCTCAATTTGAATTCCACCATGTAATCTTCTTGCAAGTAGATTGACTGCATTGATCAATATTAAGATAGTGATTCGTGTGTTCTGCTGTGGAAGGCACAGGGGTGGAACATAAAAATCGACTTACGGAAGAATGTTAACGCTAGGGTTGGTCTTCGTTCGCTTTGGAGACAAACGGGAATTATGACACTTTGGGATGGAAGAGACGGCAGTGGGCTGCTTTTTATCTCGTATGGCTTTCAATATCACTTTTTCATTTTCGGAGAAGCTTCGAATGGGTAAACGAACAGCGAAAAATAAAAAATAAATAAATCGAACACAGCGTGTTTTTTGCAGTTTACTGCTGGCGGTTGGGTTGTTTCGACGTAAGTAGAAATAGCAAAGAAATATTAGGGAGCAGAATGGAAAATTAAGCAATACATTAAGAAGGTCGAAATTTTTAAAAAATGATAATTTATCTTAAGCTGAAATGTATTTTAATGCAAACACACCGTTAAATACGGTGATTTAAAAAGTACCTATGTAATACAACAATGTTAATATTCACCTATATGTAATTGGGTGCAGACGCGCATGCGTATAAGAGGCTTGCCTAAACAAAAGAGAAGTCATGCATGGTATCTTCACAAAATATATCGTTGTATTCATTCTATGACTTCAACAGTATGGCGTAGTGCGAAGATACCTTTCACTCACTCAGGAGATCAGCATGATCCTAAATTTCTTCGTTCGGTTTCGACCAATATTACTGGAATAGGCCTATTCATTCATTCTGGTCATCCATATTGACAACTGATGGTGGCAGTGCCATTATAAATAGTATATCTTATATACGGTGTGTTCATAGGTTGGTTTGCCTCTTCGTGTGCACTGTAAGTTTACGACCACATTCCGATTTTTTCATAGGAATTGTTTAATGATCTAAATAACCTATCCGAAAATTTACATTTAAAAAATAAAGTGAAAACAATGGCGGATCACATAAAATCAATAAAGTGTAGTATGATGATCATAACCTTTTGAGACCCCCTGTGTAAATGTTGCAATTAGACGCAAACCACAAAGATGCAAATTAGAATTGGAAGGTACTAATATTGAACAAATAACAAATTACTATTTAGGTATCAACTGAAGTGGGAAGGAAGGTCACGTCTAGAAGTCAGAGAACATGTTGCAAAAGCTGCATGAATATCAGGATGCTTGAACGAAACAATATGGAAAAATAAACATCTTAGCGTAGAGACTAAAACCAGATTTTTTTTTCTATAGTTTATAAAGCAGTAATCAGGCCTATTATGACATTCAGAAACAAGACCAGACACTAGGAAAACAAGACAAATGTTAAACACGGGTGAAAGGAATATATTAAAAAAAATAGTAAATAAAAGTAGGGCTAGATAAAATAAAAAATACAGATATAATAAACAATGTGAAATACAAGCAATAAACAATTGGGTATCAACCCGAAGAATAAAATGGATTGAACATGTGGAGAGAAGAAGTGAAGATTGAGTAATAAAACAAGTCTATAGTTGGAAACCAAACAACAAGAGAAGAGCAGGAAGACCTAGAAAAAGACTAAAAGATACCATTAAAGAAAACGAAGTTTTGGTCGCAACAGATATCACATCTAATGCGTGAAGAAGAAGTGTATATCTCATTACTAGCATTTATCTTAAATTCGTTACGTATATGTATAGAAAGGCAAATCGATATGAAGGAATTTTTTTTCGTAGTCTGTAAAGACCTGGTATTGAAAGATTGATCAATGCATTCCAGTGTCACTTTAAAATGCCATTGACAGATCGTATCCAACCAGCAACTAAGTTTATTCAATGTACCAATCAGAGAATATTTTCTCTGATCTTCCTTCTCTGGTCTTTGAATTTAATTCCAGAGCTCTCAGCGTCATTATATTTCTATAAAGCTACTGTTATCCACTTTCGGTAAAGTCTTGTCAGTTACTTACGGATCTTCCCTGTCGGACCCACTCCTAGTTTAATCTAATTTACAGTAAATATGTCTACATTACATTTGCTTTTCCGATATTAATCAACCTCTTCCTTCTGCTTCATATTTTCCTTCTGCCATCTGGTTTCTCTTTGCTGGCAGATGGGAAGAGAAGCACCGAATGCTGGTACACCATTACACGCACACACACACGTAGCCTTCAAAAGTCCCCGGAGGGCATTTTCGTGCGCGAGGAGTCGCATTTCAAAGATATCCGTTACAAGAGCAATGAAGCCCAGCATGCAGTGCAGCAAATCTGGCTACGATTAGGAACGTTAGAGGCAGTGCACCGTTGATAAATACGAACTAATGTTATTTAGTCTTTGGGATGAGCTCCTTACATTTAGGAAACTTGGCTTAATATTGCTAAATGAACGAGATGCTTGGCGTGTTTCAAGTGCTTAAGCCTGTAAATTAGAAAATCAAGAGGCGACAGTTGGAGTCTCTTCTAGTGTCAAACCACAAGCGTGTCGAAGTGATTAGTGAGGTATTTTGTGCTACGATTCTAACAGTTTTTGATTTTTTTTTTGTTTGATTGTTAAATATTTCTTTTCAACACCGGTATGCTGTGTATGAGGAATTAAACAGAACTTGAAAATATCTTAGAAATTAAGAGGGAGAAAGAGAAAATGAGAAGGCGCGAAAAGGATAATTGAGTCAATTATAAGCGGCTCACAAGTAATTGGCAATCTTTGTTCTTTTCGGATTAATAAAGTTGCCTGGGAAAATACTTGCTACTGTTAGTTGAAGCATTTTCCGATAAACCACAACTCCTAATTAATAAACTTTGTAATTATCCTTGAATGAACGTGAATTTTAATATCGACACACGTAAAACCACACTAGAGCTAGATCATAATAATAAACTCTATTATAATAATTATGCGTCGGTGGTTTTAGAAAAGTTATTGACTTAGTTATAAAATACCATAAATCAGTTTGAATGATCCTCTCGGATATAAACAAATAAAATTGCATAACGGATTATAAAGCACTTATTGTATTATCATCCATTCCCCACAATGCAATCTAACTAAACTTGAGCATTACATCTATGAACTGAGGTAAACCTTTCTTTTTTCTTCGAGGTTATCCTCTCAAATCAAAGATGCAAAATAACTTCGTACGCAACACATCTATCAGCATTTAAGCCATATCTTAATAATCAACCGTTACACACACACACACACACACACACACACACACACACACACACACACACACACACACACACACACACACACACACACACACACACACACACACACACACACACACACAGGCTAAAAATAACTCAATACAAATTTCTTTCTCACGTTCCATGCGTTAATGTTTGGCTTATGCATTCGCTTCGCAACATAAATCTCGCTTTTTTACAAACAAATAATAGTAACTTATTCAGCATTGCGAATATTACTTATAAACATTTGTACATCAATTCTGTTATCAACATCCCTTTGGTACTAGTTTTCCCTTTCAGTCGTTTCCGACCGTAGGTGACTTTGTAGGCATTGCCCACAAAGTATTCCTGGTGAGAATTTTACAGGGTAGTTCACCATCCCCCCTCCCCTTCCAATTTTATCCGGGATCGGGACCGGCATATGGCTGGGACGTATTCTTTTTACATCATATTTCATCTGCAAGTCTGGTTTGAAGCAACAGAATTCTCCTATTCGAGGATGTGAATAACCTTCGGTCTCATCTTCCTTTGTACATTGGGCTCAATGATCTCTTACTGCCAAGTAGCGTGACTTCTCATAAAAGTAATTTGAGTAATTAAAGGATAGTTTAATTCTCTCCGACTTAGTGCTCCGAACAGATAGAGTTTCTCTCTCTCCGAATGGCTTCAAGTGGTTTGATCTTCGTCATTCGATGAGTGACTCCCATCTTGCTTACGGGAGGCCTGAAGTGGCTTGAAAACTACAAGATCGGTCATTCAGCAGAATTTTTGGATTATATAACTCTTCGCTCACTATGATATTAATTTATGATAGGTTTACAGCCTTCCGTTCATAGAGGTGACATTAAAAAATTCGCCACAGCGGTTTATGCGCTTTGCATGCTTGGAGGGGGGGGGGCACAGTAGATATCGAGTCTATGAGACGCTCCTGAATTTATAAACTATCTTATAGACATCAGTTAAAACCACTATATCCTACTAGATAAAAATCAACAAACTAAAGAACTGATTTTTATAATTCTCATATCCACATAAATGCATTCGATTTTGTTTATAAAAATCTACGTATTAAATGCGAACTGTAATAGGTCTGATCAGAGATTTTATGTAATGACATCACAAACTTCTTTTCTCCAGCAAAAAGAAGTTTCTTATAATTAAAACAATGCTCTTCCGAAGTTTACCTAGTGTTGTATCAACATTATATGATTCCTTAATATAAAATCACGGGTCAGTATTAGTATCCTCTATCCTCCTGATACTCAGCGATTCATTTTAAATTTTATTTCAATTCAAAATGAAAATTAAATTTGCATACATTTAAGTACTCTTTTCTTACAAAATCTTACATACATTTCTTCACTTTATAACAAATCATAGATAGAAATAAAGAATGTATAAGCATTAATATTTAATCACAAAGTTTATAGTGTTTCAATTTAGATTATTCTTATATAATTAAAATATTGGTGTATAAATTACATGTGGAATATTAAATCAAAAATATAAAAGGAATGTTAAATCAAAAATATAAAAATATTTCTTATATTTGCATTCTATAACATACTCTGTAAATTATTTTATATAAAAAAGAAATATACGAGGAAAGAAAGACCATGTAGTAATCAACATATTTAACTGAGCAAAAACACCTTTTCACTTACCCGAGCTATCAAATACACCTTAATCAAAAGTTAGTTTTTGATAAAAAAAAATAAAAATAAAATAAAAAGTTTCCGGGTAGATTGTTTAAAAATATTTGTGCGCTATTTCTGTTTTTCCCAGAAGAGCTATTGCATTTGAATTCCATTTATCAATATGCAGTTCTAAACTGGAAATGGAAAATAGAAAAGATATCACTTCGTTTATCGCGAGCGTGTTTGATAAAATGCAGGGCGTTCTACTTGCCTTTTTTCTATTGTTGAAAATACACAAAAAGTAATTGTTCAAGGGAAGGATTGTATTTTGCGTAGCCGCGTTGGAAGACAAAGTAATTGTTGAAGCAGCAGGAATTCGATACTCGAACTAAAAATGATATCTCGATAAAATATGACCTAGGGATTGTTTTAATCTTCTCCGTTTTTTCTAAATTCTAAACAATTCCTAAGTGTCTTAAAATGACTGAAGAACAAATAGCTAAAGGTGCAGAAAATGTGTTTTTCTTCATACTCGAGGCTGAACGTGATGTACTTCAATAATGTCAAGCATTGCTTAGCATGAAAACCAAACAAAACACATCCCTTGTTTGTCTTGTCATAGCTTTGAAGGTCCAGTAAATCAGTCCACTGTGAATAAACCCACCTATCATGTCTCCCCACAATCGAATGGAAGTCCAACTTTAAAAGGATGTACAGGTTGGTATATTAATTGATTATATAATTAGTGATTGCTTTGTGATATATTTAACTGACAAACATTTCTAATGCCTGCTCTAATTGTTGAGAAATTTGTTAACGAACAGTGCTGCCCTCTAACTGCAAGAAATTAAAAATTGCTTGGCAAAATTATGAAATACAGTATTTAAGTTTTAAACCATATTTATTATAATAGTATTTTTTTAATAAATAGGGTTTTCTTCAGATTTTTAATTAAATTAATTTTACACGTCTTAATAATTATTAAATGAATAAATTTTATATAAATTCCCGTTATTCTGAAATACCATTATATATTACTATACTGAATGTTTATTACTATTTTACTCTACTATTTTTCGCTAGTTTTTAAAACAAATTAAGATAATTTTAAGTATTTTAATAAAGAATAGGTGAATAAACTTATAAAAGTTATTTATAAAAAACAATGTCAAGTTTTATCATTTTTTTATTTAGTTTTTTGATCAAATTATTTTATACACCTTAATAATTAATAAACGATTAAACTTATAATGCAATTCATATGAATCAGTACTGGCATGTTAGTGCATGTGCACGTTAGTACAAATGCAAATTAAATTATATATATTATATTATATACGTATTCGTTAGTATCCTGTCGTGTCGTTATGCTCGTCAGTACAAATTGCACACTTTCGTTAGTATGCTGTCTTGTCGTTATTTTACATATACATATTTAATTTTTCTCTTTATTTTTCTGCTTCTAAAATATTACATATTATATATATTATATTATATTATATACGTGTTCGTTAGTATGCTGTCGTGTCGTTATGCTCGTCAGTACAAATTGTACACTTTCGTTAGTATGCTGTCGTGTCGTTATGCTCGTCAGTACAAATTGTACACTTTCGTTAGTATGCTGTCTTGTCGTTATTTTACATATTTGATTTTTGTCTTTATTTTTCTGTTTCTAAAATAACCTCCGTTTCCTGAATCAGAAGCAAATGTTTTTCATCTAAGATTTCAAAGAAAGTATCAGTAAATCTTGTCGATCAGAAAACAAACATCTTTTAATTTATAATCCTGCGGTGCTCTAAACGAACGCTGAGTAGGACGCTTGCACATGTTTCCATTACGTATCTAGGACAAACAAATTAATCGTTTCTTTCCATTTTTTCCCTTCATTCAAGCGCACATCCTTTTACATTTCCTTGTTTATTTTTCGTGGCGGATACACGTAATGACATCTAGCGAGAAGGGTAAGAAACTTTCTTTCGTAGCTGGAAAAATAAAGTTTTTCTATCCTATATGTTGTTAATAGTCTTACTGCTTTTTTTTACCCTCGTTTTATTTTATTCTTTCTCTATTTTTTGTTGGCGACAAAAAAAAACTTTGTTTCTTTTCTTGACGTAATCAGATAGCTTAGCCACAGCGCGGATGGTGTGGTTCGATCTTTGTAACTCGTAAATCTCTTCCGTTTTCTCTTTAATGGTTCAGTCCAAGATTTAGGTTTGTATAGACTTTATACTGCGAGTGAAATAGAAATTCAAGAAAAACCATTGAAAAAAAAAAGCAAAAAAAAAAAAAACCTAGAAACTAAAATCGAATTCGTTATTTCTTTAGAGATAAAAGACTAGGAAACAATTGAAAAGCTAAGTGCGTTTTTGCTATTCTTACGAAGGAGTCTTTAGCGAACATAAAGCAGCGCCACCTGTTATCCCATAATGAAAATAAAAAAAACTGTGGTAACTGAAATTAAAAATAATATCAAATAGACAAGGATTTTTTATATATTTTTAAAATACTATAAAAAATTATTAATGGAATGTAGTTTCATTGATTCTTCATATGTATGAGATAGCAAAAATCAATATTTTAGTAATTACGAGTTAGATTTTTAAGTAATTACGTGTTTATTTCTTTCTGTGGGCTTAATAATTACACTTTGTTAATTAAAACTAAACAAAGGCATGCTGATTAACGATTAAAATATTTAAATGACAAGACTAATAGAGAGCTCTATATGGATAAACACTTAAACTTATGTGTTTTGTTTCCGCTATAATTTTAAGTTAGTGTTTAAGTAATTTTATAATTCGTTCTTTGTGGGCACACGCTTCAAAGAGGCTTAATTTCCTTTGATTGTGTTGTCCAATCAGATTACATATTTTTATTTTCTAAAATAAAATATTTGATGAAATCTATAGTAAAGATAGATAAACAAACTGCTGATGATAATTCGTTACATATATAAATAAATAAATCTATTTGTAGTCTACTTCCTTATATCGAATTAACACGTTGACATCTTAGAATCTGAGATATATAGCATATCATTTTAAATAGGATTTGAATAATAATACTTTAGTGTAAATAAGTTCAGTTAAGTTAGAGAATATTTTGCACGAATAGTTTAACACGAGATTGAACTACTAAAAATCTATTAACTGGACATTATTTTGCAGTACTGAGTTCTGAAATTTCTGATTCAATTTTAAGTTTGGAAACTAAATAATGCTTTTTTTAAATATTTATGATTTATTTTCTCATGCTTTTCCTCTGCCCGGACATACACACACACACACAGTTTATATATATATATATATGCTGTGTTGCAAAAATTATTTGGGCACCAATTTTAAGGAATTTTTAATATTTTACTGGCAACTAGTCATATAGCATAACAAGGGATGCACCATAACACATGTTATGATGTGTGTATGATTCTTATGTTTTAGGCTATGATTCCTTGTGACAGATTTCGGAAAAATGGACACGAAACCGCATATTAATACTCCAGGATAATTTTGTGTGTCTTACGCTGTAGTGATTCTGGTCATACGATTCAGCTAAATGTTAATATCACATCAAGCTGTATTTCATGTTGAAATGTACTGTAAGAAGTAGTTTGTTTCAGAAAATGGAAGTGCAAAGATTATAATAGTTATTACATAGTCTGATATGAATCCTATAGACCAGATTTGAATGTCAGTTAAAGGCGAGACCAATATCCAATTTATTAAGGTATGCAACTTCCGTATCGGTAGAGACATGAATCAGAATATTTGTGCGTTTATTTATATTTGTAGACGGTACTTTCGGAAGAGGGACTTCTGTAATTGGGGTCAGATGACGGCTGTCTATCTTTCAGTTTTATGAAAATAAATGTTTTGTCAATCAATCAGGTGTCCATATAATTTTATAATATAGTATATATACTGCATTTGTAAAAGTGTATATAGGGTGCTCCAGGGGCAATTTGCCATACTTCTGATTTGATTCCTATAGTGACAAAAGTCTATAGCGGCATAGGTATACGATGTCTAACTATTATGGAGATATTACACTACAAATTTTATTAGCGGATTAAGCATTCATTTTGCGAATAAGAAAATGAATTATATTAAGAAACGAATATCAGATATTAGTTCAAAATGTTTGAATACTACTTGGAATGTGCCACGTCCTCAAATATTTGGCAAATGATCAAAATTCCCACATACTCGATTATTCATCACGAACGTCTGATTAGGAACAACGTAGTCTTGAAATTTCCACCGCTGTTTCACAACTGCAGCTCTTACAAAATCCGTAAACAAAATGGATGTAGGGTGCACTCTACGTTTTATAACTTATGCGGCACGTTTTGTAATGAAAATGCAAAATACATACACGATCAACCTAATAGCACTCAATGGAGTACTGCTTAAAACGCACTGAAAATAGTTATCTTTACTTTATAATCATGAAGAAACTGTTTTGCGGGATGTGAAACCGTTATAAAGATGTTGCAATCCAGATGGGATTCGAACCCAGGATTTTTATAACCAAAGATCTTCGATACCGACTGAGCTGTTGAAGGCTACAAAGACTGCTTAATTAAACATTAATTATTAATGTTGTACTAGGGAACTATTCTTGAAATGAATGTACCTTTTTAGTCTTTCCGAAATCCGATCCATGTTGACGTAAATTTTAAAAAATTGTAAATCATTTAGCAAACTATTCCCTGAAGCTTGGTAGATTTCTCCTGCGGCACGCTATGTATATAAATTTTTGTTTTTTTATCGTTATGAACTTGTTAAGCTATCTGCTAGTTCCTAATTAGTTGCTAATTCTGTTGATGTTACCTCACTTAAACCCTACCTGCTTGCTGATTTTGCTTGCATGTTCTATCCTTTGTTGGCCAGTTGTAACCTTCAAGAGAGCCGATGACACCAGGAGGAGAAGACAAATCAGAGGTAAGATCAAGCAAAGAAAAACTGTTTCTTGTACATATAAGAGAATACATTCATGTGAATATAAGTTTTTTTTTTCTCTTTTTATACCGAGAAAATATTCAGCGTATAAGAATAGTCGAATCCAATCCTGTTTATTCTATCCAAACGACAAGGGACTTTTATACTTTTTCAATTTTAAAATAAAACAAATAAATCCTCTAAGTTATTTTTAACAGTGTAGACGGATCTTTTTAACTCGAAGTAACTTGCTTGGTAGGCAGCCGATTTTTACCTGCAGCCGTCAATGATAACTGAAACGAAGACTATTTGATTTCAAAGCTCATCAGGGAAGAGAGTAAGGCGAACGATTGCTGCCGTTAAAAGTCGACCTTTGACACAAAGATAAAATCTTTGTGTCAACGATTTTATGTGTGTGTGTGTGTGTGTGTGTGTGTGTGTGTGTGGTGTTCTGTTGGTATTAACTGCTCTGATTTTCACAAATAAAGTTTCGAATTTACAAATGAAATTAATTTACCACTTGATGATGTGCGTAGTATTGCCTAAGCAAAGATTTTCTTCTTTTCTTTATCATTTAATGTTCTGTCAACATTTTCTGAACCTTCAGTGTCAAAATCGTCTACCAGCTGGGGTGATAGAATTTGGAAGCGAAGTCTTTGCTATAAATGAATATTTTCATACACTGCACGAATTTCTTGCACCTGCTGGGATCTTAGATAGCAAATATGCACAGAGATGAACGTTTTCTCCAGGAAGCATTTCAATAACTGGCACACATCGGAAATCATAAAGGAACTCAGATAAAAAAAAAACGGAAAAAAAGATATTCAAACAGAGATATATATATATATATATATATATAAAAAATATATAAAATATATATATAAAATATATAAAATATATAAATATATAAAACCTTGGTATTTAGGGTCTAGCTACTCACTGAGGAGACCTCAAAAAAGGTCGAAACCGGTCTGGGTAGTGACCCCACCCATAATGCATTGCAGTATACATCTTCTAGTGAGATGTGCTTTACATTATGGGAAAATACTAAGAATAGTGATCAAAGCTTTAACCACCTTTACAATGAGTTGCCTGGTGTTGTACCATCTTTAGACTTGAACTTTGTTTCAGGCGCAAACTTAATTGTTTGCATACTTGGGATTAGGAGCTAAAATAACCAAGCATATAAAATTGCTTGGTTATCCTAATATACAATATACCCAAGTTAAAAATTTATTCCCATATATATAAATATATATATATATATATATATATATATATATATATATATATATATATATATATATATATAAGACTCGATATATATATATATATATATAAGACTCGATATATATATATATATATATATATATATATATATATATATATATATATATATATATATCGAGGCAAATGACTTCATAACACTTGCCTTAGTATATATCCCATAATGCAAAGCACACCCCTTTCGGACGTGTATAATGCAATGTATAAAGGGAAGGGGCACAACCCAGACCAGTTTCGACCTTTATCGAAGTCTCTTCAGTGGGAGCCAGACCTGAGAGAGAGAGATATATATACCAAGGTTGAAGTAATGCAGAAGCTCAGACTGAATATATTTCATGCGCAAAACTTTGTTTAGCTTACTTGGGAAAATGATTAAAACCAACTATAAAATTTCTTGGTATCTTTAACGTATATTGCACCCTAGGTAAAAACTTT
Source organism: Typopeltis vanoorti (assembly GCF_054136105.1). Taxonomy (NCBI): domain Eukaryota; kingdom Metazoa; phylum Arthropoda; class Arachnida; order Uropygi; family Thelyphonidae; genus Typopeltis; species Typopeltis vanoorti. The sequence continues at coordinate 116,410,686 of NC_143553.1, forward strand.
CTACATCTTTCTCTCACCCAGAGAGTTTTATTAAGAAGATCAATTGCCTTTTTGTCTACTTGTATATGAGATATATATGACTTCTGCATTACTTCAACCTTGGTATCGGACAATGGTGTAGCCAAGGAACTTCTAACTGAGGCTCGACTATTGTTGGTACCCTCCTGCCATGATCAGAGCTTTAATAGCTCAATAACATCTTATCCCTACACTATCCTCTACAGATAACGGGGAACATGAAAAGCATTCTTGCTTCGTCCCTGTAAGCCAGTCCTTATAAGGAAGGACCTTGGTATCTCTTCCGGGTCTGGCTTCCACTGAAGAGACCGCAATAAAGGTCGAAACCGGTCTGGATAGTGGTCATAATGCAATGCAATTTATGCATTGCATTATACACGCCTGAAAGGGGGTGTGCTTTGCATTATGGGATACATATTAAGGCACGTGATAGGAAGTCATTAGTCTCTATATACAAGTAGCTCAGACATGAATATATTTCACGCGCAAAACTTTGTTTAGCTTACTTGGGAAAAGGATTAAAACCAACTATAACATTTCTTGGTATCTTTAACATATATATATATATATATATATAAAAGTAATGTGTTAGCAGTTAATTGAATAACGGAATGACACGTGACATACTACATTTCATGAAAAGTTTCTGAGCATCCGAAGTCGATCATTTATATTAATCCTTCACATAAGTTTATAATTGTATGTTATCATCCCTGGAATTTTACTCGGTTTCTACTTACACTCATTAACAGTGATGTTAAGAGAACTAATGAAAATAAAATAAAATAAAAAAATGAAAAGTCCACTTTCTGAATAGTAGAAACAAGATGGCGATAAATAAACAGTCTGACATTGAGTCCTTTGTCTGTGAAGATATTCGAATATAATTTCAGTAGTTTCACATAACTCATTTAAGAATGGGTACAGATTATGTTGGATGTGTGTGTAAATATGTTTACAATGCACGTAATGTCATAGCGCATGAAACTCTACTATTAAACGTGTGTATGAGTGTGTGTGCGTGTGATCAATTCAGAAACGTGTTTCAAGTTATTCCTATTCAAGAGGTTTCCTGTGAATTTATATTTGTATTTCTAGTAAAAAAATGACATTTTTCTTTCTTTCTTAGTTTAGTGTGTAGATTTATGCTATTCCCATAATTATTCTTGTTTAGCCCCGTTTAAAATTCTTTTTCAAATTCTCTCTCTCTGTCAAATAAAATTTCTAGTTTCATTTGCAGACGCCAAAAGAAGCTCCTTTGTAGTTCGTTTTGGCCATGATATCTGTATTAATTTTCTCAGCAATCTGGGTGTTTACTCAAATGTTGCCTTTGTTTATGTTGACTCTTTTAACAAACGTGAACTTCTTCGAAGTACTTGATTAATGTATATTTTACTTTTAGTTCCTATGTTTAAAATTTCCAGTGAAACCAAGACAATAAAATATCTATTCGTTTCTCCAAAGTACAATAACGTATACTTTAACTAAAACTCTTACATGAATGGTTATGTGTAAATAAATTGTTAGAATGAGAATATTTCGTCTTATTTCAAAAAAAAATAAAAATAAATAAATAAATAAAAAATAAATAAAAGAAAAGAAACTGCCCGAGAAATATTTCTAGTTGCCGAAGGGATAACCGAAGTTTCAACATTCAAATATAATCACACTTTTTGCTATTATTTCATAATAATTAATATTAATCGAATTAATTCAATGTTTCTCTAAGATTCGTTGTTTACTTTGAAGTTTTCTGATTTCTCGTTGTAAGTTCCACAAGCTAAATATAATTTCTCCGTCTTAAGTGTGACATCTCGTGAAATTATCTGTTTAGTGTGCGTGTGTGTGTGTGTGTGTGTGTGGTGTTGAAATACCCATGCTACAAGCCAGCTTGTCGATTCTTTCAAAACTATGGAATAAAGGCCAATCAATCAATTGCCTCCATCTGAACGTGACAGATACACCAAAAATGCGTGTTGCGATAAATATCCTACCCCCAAATATGTCTATCCAATCTATATTTCATATCAGTAGACTAGTTCACACTCAAATATTAAACTAAAGATAATTTATTTTAGAAAACCAAAATAAAATTAATCCTTATTAAGGATTAAAGTGCTCATAAAACGTAGTTAAAAATGGAATATAAGATCTGAATGTAAATCCATTCAACAGCATGATGCACAGCAAACTGACGCACAACAAAATAATTTCACAGCAATCTAATAATCTTAAAACTTATAGAAAAGATTTTATGGTTTATAGATTCTTTTCATTAAAGATTTAAGTCTTAAAACATTTTAATAATAATTAAATTCACAAAATGTAAATCTATTAAAGTTACAAAATAATAGTTTAATTAAACTTGCAAAAGCACATTTATTTATTTATTTACATAAAAATATAATTTACACATCTAGTTAAAGTGCATACATGATATAATATATATATAAATAATACCATTGTCCGCGCGGTTATCCTAGTGGTTGTGCGCTTCGCAACCATCTGCCTGTGAAGGAGTGTCCTAGGTTCGATTCATTTGTAGTTGAGCTATTTATCTGTTAAATATTATTATTAATTTAATTCTATTGTTCTATGATTACTGCCATAGTAGTCGGATCAAAGCTTTCCATCTTCCTCCTTTAGGCTTTCTTTTTCATGAAACTGTTGCATATCTAGTTTTCTTTTCCTAAATATTCCGCCATTTTGTCATTCGTCTTTTAAGTGGGAATTTACCTTTTATTTCTTTGCTTCTTAAAACTGTTTCGTCTCAATACATTCCTACATCCATATCACAAGGGTTGGAATCGAAACTCACAATCTGTTAGTTGAGAGCGATCATATGCTAATAATACGCTACTCCCTCTTCCAGCCATGTCTTTGAAGTGTTTAAATTTTTAAATTAATAATGTTTAAACATTTTAAGTTAAAATATTCAATTTGAAATAATATGCAATTCAAATTATTAAAATATTTAATAGTATTTAAATTAGAATTAAATATCATTTACAGTTGATTTACAGTATTATGAGAACGCATTTAATTATTTTTATTCATAAAGTTTCTTAAATGAATTTAATTTTCTTGCTATTTGTTAAATGAAATTTGTTTTAAATGAAAGATAACATTTTCAAACTGGGTTCGAGATTGATAATAAAGGTCATGTATATTAAATAAAGGTAACCTAAAAAAAGCAGGGTAAAATTCTTTTATATTTATTGAAGTGAAACTATCAAATCAATGATGATAAATATTAAAAGTAAATTAAAAATTAAAAAGAAATAAAAATAATAATCATCAAGGATAACATTCTCTTCTATTGAAGTAAAGCTATTAAGTTAATTTGCTTTACTATTTATATTTATACTACTTATATTTATATATTTATTTATAAATTTATATTAAAAATAAATTAAAATAATAATAATAATAATAATAATAATAATAATAATAATAATAATAATAATAATCAAGGGTTACACGTCTTCTAATGAAGTAAATTAATTTTCTTTACAACTTATTTATAGTTATATTTACATATTTATTATAATAGTCCTTACAAGGACTGGCTTAAAGGGGCAAAGCAAGAATACTTTTCATATTCCCCGTTATCTGTAGAGGACAATGTAGGGATAAGGTGTTATTAAGCAATTAAAGCTCTGATCATGGCAGGAGGGTAACAACAATAGTCGGGCCTCAGTTAGAACTTTATTGGCTACAGCATTGCCATCCATTACTCTCCAAGGTATTGGATTGAATGAATCCTTTCTACCACTTACTTATTTTATCCTTATAAGGACTGGCTTAAAGGGGCGAAGCAAGAATGCTTTTCATCTTCCCCGTTATCTGTAGAGGACAGTGTAGGGATAAGGTGTTATTGAACTATTAAAGCTCTGATCATGGCAGGAGGGTAACAGCAATATCCGAGCCTCAGTTAGAACTTCATTGGCTACAGCATTGCCATCCATTACGCTCCCAGGGTTTCATCATCATAATAATAATTTGTGAGTTCAACAAACTTCATCATCGGCCTGTAGAGTAAGATAGACTGAGAGTCAGCAGATAGTGGGAGAGGAAATAAAGATAGAGTGCATAGTAGTAGGGTAGGTAAAAGAGGCCTCAGTTGACCTGGTTTAGCTGTTTGCCCCCCAGGGGCGATTCTAAAACGGTCGTTGATTTTTCACTTTAGAAGAAAAAGGAAAAATCCTAAAAAGGAAACATGGAACAAAAACAAAAACATGAAGTACAGAGAAAATAAAACTATACAGAAAGAACTGGAAAACCAAAAAAAAAGATGGGGGGAAAAGGGTCTGGCCTAAGTGATGCAGCTCTCAAGAAGCTGCACCGCCTCGCTGTAGGCCTTCGCTGCTCAGGTTCTCAGGCCCTCCCCCACCTGTTGGAACTAGAGAGCTATTGCTGTGGACAGGAAACCATGGGATGGTTATTGTGACTGTCGCTTTTTGTGGGCAGTCATTATTCTTTTAGCCACCTCACTTCCCTTGGCCATGTCTAATTTGGAGAGAGCTATGAAGAACGCTGATGCCGCCTCCTTGTCTATGTCCATGGCTACCTGTACTTGCTCAGGGGTGATTTGGCTGATGTCTTCAACAAATAAGTCACCCCATTTTGCACTAACTACGTTTGGACCATATTTCCCAGCGAGGAGGAGCTCAGGTTCCCCTATTCTCATTATTGCGTCTTGAAATTTTTCTGCCACCCCAGGGATACCTTTAACCAGATGCTTTAGAGTCTCCCCTGCTTTTGCGTGAGGAGTCTCAATTCTTCTGGTTTTATTTTTTTCATCTCTTTTTCCTCTGGACTCAGAGGTCTTTTGAAGGGGGCGCTGCTTGCCTCCATGTTTTCTGTTTTATTTACTTTTCCTTCTGCAGTGATTTCATCATGTGACACAGCTTGTTTATTGGCTGTTTCTCGCTTCTTCTCTTTCTTGGGTGTGCAGGCTATGGTTTCTGTGGCGGCTGCCTTTTCTTCTATAGCCGTTATTTTGCCGTATGCCTCGTTTATAATTGGAAAATCCGTGTTTTCCGACTCTTGTTCTGTAGTAGCTGTAGGCTTCTCTACTGAGGAGACTGTGACTGGTATAATAGCACCTCCCATCCTTTCTGCATGCGTTCTTGATGGGCAGGTGTTAACTTTGTGGTCTTTGGACCCGCATTTGAGGCAAGCCATGAGACATTTGTCCAGTGAATGACTTGTCGTTAGGCAGTTTTTGCATGTCAGTTTTGGGCAGTTCGCTCCTAGATAGTCGAAGGATCCACATCGGAAGCATTGCTTCTTAACGCCAGGGTAGTTTACCATTACCCTAGCGGATCCGATGTTTGGAACCGCTGTTTTCATCTCGAGCGAGATGTTTACTTCCCCCGACTTCCATTGGGGGTTGTCTGCATCGTTTAAGATTTGTATGTTTCGAACAACACCCCATTTCCCAAACACTTCGTGGATTATTTTTTCATCACATTGTATATATTCCAAGGGGAATCTGGAGATTTTGAGCAGTTTGATAATGCTCCCCACCATGAACGGAAAAATTTACTTTCCGTTACATTGAAAGCCTTTGAGCAACTTGTCCCTAGTCTCTGCGCTCCTAACTACAACCTGGTATCTGCCATTACCGAAAGGAGTGAATCCAAATATCTGGTCCGCACCGACGCAGTCAATCAGGGCTTTAGCCAAAAGTCGGGGTCTGAGATCAGCGTCAGTCTCGATGCCGAGAGTCCGCGTGCGCGGCAAAACATTGGCCATAGCTGGCGAGGGGGCCTAGCTATTCCCACCCCCAAGTGTTTATTATTGTCCCGGTCCGGGGTTTAGGAAGATCTGTAAATCTCCGTTAAATATATCGTGAGGCCCGATGGGACTCGTACCGATATCAACGGTTATGAACAGATGCTCAGTTTGTTTCACGAAAAAACGCGAACTATACTACACACTTGATCTAAGCCAAAAGGCCGAGAAGCGATAAGGGTCACTCTAAAGGATAACCACTGCAAAATAGTGAAAGCACCTGCATTTCATCATCCCAACAAGCTAGCTAATATACCGATTTCACTTACTCATTTCCTGTTTGAAAAGCCATAATAAAAAGTTCTTATAAAATATATCTAATAGTGTCTAAATAAAACACCACTATATATTTTTGTCTCTCAGTTTAAATATATTTTACTTAATAAATAATGAGAATATTAAGCTTTCATCATCACTTTATAGCCAGGATAAAACGAAATTGAAAAGTTTCGAAGTTCATGTCTGTAATCAACATAAGAGTTTCGACAACTCTTATGTTGATTATATTTTCATAAATTCTCTGGTAAATCTTTTGAAGTTTTCCGGTCAATCTTTTCGAATCTTTTCAAGTTTCATTATGTTTCGCTATAAAACGATGATGGATCTTTAATATCCTCATTATTTATTACTTAATTTGTCACATTAAATTCCTTTCAAGCGCTATATTTTGGTATTACATTTCTTACTATTTGGTAATAACATTTCAGATTGCGTGTCAGATATAACGTGAATGGATTACTTCATGTTCATTTTTGTAACTACTGTTGTTACAATACTCGGGTGTAGTATTAACAACTATGCTCGAAGCGACACCTAACGGCAATGTTCCTAATAAATAAATGGCAGTTAAAATAAATAACTTTCTAAAAGCACGGCAATTAATCAAAATGTACTTACACTGAATCAGTAGTAAAACAAGAAACAAATTATGAGCTTACAAATTAGTAAAGATTCTAAACGGAAAACTTCAAGTTTCGACTTTGAAAACATTTTTACTTCCAATAACTTAGATTTATAAACAAAAGCGAACATTAATCACTTTTTCTCGCTGATGTCAAAAAGTTTGTAACAGAACAGTATCAGCAAGCGAAAGTCGCCTTTGTTGTATCCCTCTTGTGTTTTCAATGATAAAGTAAAAAAAAAAACATTTAAGGTGTCCCCTGTGTGGTACACACCTGTCATGTTTATGAAGATGGATATTTTAGTGACCTTTCTCCTTTCTTCCCTAGATGCAAGCAGCCCGTCTAAGCCTATTTCGCAATCAGGAGACAACCTTTATCAAAATGTTCCACCATCAGGTAGGAAACAAAATGGGCCCCCAACGAATGAACCAGAAAGCAGTGCCATGTACGAAAATATGCCCTTTCATCAACAGGGGGTAAGTTATTGAAAAAAAAAATCTTGCATGCATTGTTTCCGAAACTTTTTTTTTTTTAAAGCACGGTTTTCTATAGACGCTTTAATTCTAACTGCCATTGCATGAGTAATGACCTGTCTTGAAATAGAAAATAATCTATGAATTGTCTTTTTTTATTCTCAAGTAGCTTTTCTCCTTCTGATTGATCTTGGATTACTATTAGTTTACAAAAAAAAAAGCTTGTTGGCTTCTTTGCTATTTCAGCAACCCAATCATCCCTTTTCTGGCTCCAGAATACGCAAATCTCTCCCTCCAGATTTTGTTCATGAATACGAAAATATCCCTCGATACAAACAGGACTATGGAACGTCTGGAGACACCAACATTACTGGGAACAGTGCGAAGGTACCATCATTTCCTAGAAGTTTTAAAGGCTCTCAAAAAACAGGAAATCAGGCAAATGGAAAAACACCCCCTCACTGGATAGAACGGCCAAGGACAGAGTTAATGAATGCAGATCAACTTTACCTCAGAAATCAAGAGATGGAGGATGCTGTACCGACAACGAGAGAAAGAAAGAGAAAACATTCGAGCTCTAGAGACAGACCTCCCAGAACCTGTGGTAATAGTGGACATACTGAAAACGGAGCTAGCCTTAAGGTTGGTGATCTCATTTTTTTTTTCTTCCTGTAATAATTCCGATTCTCTTTTATTCTACACCACAACATATAGAAACACTCTCTATATATACACGCCGCTGTAAAAAGTTCGGGTTCCCTACAAGAGTTCTGATCAACAAAGCATGCAGACTGACTTTGTTTCTAGGTAATTTATCGTTTGCGCATTTCGTGATATTTTCCAATCAGAAACTAGTGCTAATCTTTGCTTATTATTAAGTAAAAAATATCTGTCAGTGATTAGTAAAACACATGAATTATTATAAATTATTGATACAAATGTTACTATTGGGTTATAGATTCTTATAAACTCTCATTTCCTTACTGAGACAATATTTTGTTACTGGGACATTGTCTGGGTTTACTTTGCTTTATTCTTTGCAATTTTTTTCTCTATTTAATTAACCTTCATTGGTAAGAGATTTGATGAAGCTGCAAGTTACATGAAATACGACGATAGTTTTTAGCGATACGAGTATAGAAGATCGTTGCAAAAGTGGCAAAGAAATTTATGATTTTTTATAGATTCTCACTCATTTTATGATCAGTTCTTGTATTTTAATGGATATGACTTACCAAAATGCATTAAGCATTTTTTTGCTCTCATGCAGGGTCATCTCATGTCAAGTCAATAGATTGAATGTTTTCAATGATTGAATAGATTTGCTGTATTAAATATCAAATACCGTTTTAAATGAAGTCAAATTTCTAAGATTAGAACTCCAATTATGGAAGAGGAAGAATTTGATGGAATATCCAGTTTTTAGAAGTTAATGCAAAAGGTATTCAGTATTCCTTTCTTTTCTTCCTGAATGACATATTTGTTTAGGATTACCTGCTTTTACAATTACACGTTCTACTGATTTTTAATCGGATACGAACTGGAAAAAATTCAGTCGCACATTGTTATAAACACAAAGCCATTTCGCATCTCATTTGATAAACAGCTTCTGTTAAACATACCATGTGTAACTTTATCCAGATTGAATATGTCCTATAATAATAATAATAATAATAATAATAATAATAATAATAATAATAATAATAATAATAAAGGAACAGCAAAATAACCAATATGTTCGCAGGTAAAATAAACCCTTGCATGGCAAATTTCTTAGAGATACTGAGGACAAAATTGACGTGAACAAGACTTGGCAATGGCTACAACACGGATACATTAAAAAAGAAACAGAAGGATTTATTCTAGCAGCTCAAGAACAGGCATTACAAACTAATGAATGAAAGCAAACATTTTGAACATCAATAATAACAGCAAACGCAGATTATGCGATCAGAAAGATGAGACTGTAGAACATCTAATCAGGGCCTGCAGCAAAATAGCTCAAACTGACTATAAGTATTGCCATGATCAAGTGGCCAAAATAATTCATTTGCCTGTATCCAAAAAAATATGGCTCTCCCACTTCTGATAACTGGGTGGCAGCATAAAATAGAGACAATACTGCAAAACGAAACAGCAAAAACTCTCTGGGACTTTATAATACAAACCGATCCGCATTTGGAACACAATAGACCTGACATCACAATTATCGAACATCGGCAGGTTTGGATTATCGATATCGCAATACCCAGTGATAAAAACATTAACAACAAAGAACTGGAACAAATGACTAAATATCGAGATATGGCAATCGAAGTTGGCCGACTGTGGCTTAAACACACCAATAATAATAAATTATTTGCTCGTTAAATGCATTCATATTGTACAGACAATGGTAATAGGAACGACATTACTTAGTATGAAGTTCGATCCTAAGTGTCATGGGTCTGAAATATAGTGATAAGGATTTATAGCGGTTCCCCAGCAATATTATTTTCATCCTTCCACTAAAGTATATCCATAGTTTCTTGTTTGTCTGATGATTTACATCATTCATTATGAACTAAACTGAAACAATCTCCGCAGGTGCTTTTCCAGACAGTCATACAAAAATAATTCCACTGGAAATAACACTGAAAAACTCAAAGAAACTACGAAAGAAATGTTTGCGTTTGGATACGGATCTCATTGGATTAGAATAGTATCATTTTGGATAAGAGTAGGAAAGAAAGAATACTGCATCATAAAATGCCGAGAATTTAAAATATAACGTGGACCGTTGTCATCGTTGCCTTGGTTTTTTTAACCACTGCACCACTGCCAGATCTTTTTGAGTGAATAATGATTCGCTTTACATTCTGTTGATAGCAGTGTCACTCGACTAGCATCACGCGTTAAGAAGAGTATGGGTGGATAGTGTAGAGCAGACTATGGCCTGGCTCTGATGAATTTTGGCATGTGGACAGCTTGCATCCTCTGCTACTCTTTGATGATAACAACTTTCTTCAAAGCAGCGCCAATAACGTAATCACTTTTTCTTTTTCAGTAAGATCTCCTTCAAAGACGCACCAATAATTATGCTAAGTTCAACATCGCTATGTCTTCGATAGGAATCTTTTTTTTTTTTTTTACAGTTTTGCAGACACAAAAAAATTATTTAATTACTGAATTTATTTCCCTTTTGGATCCCCTAAAGCCAAACGGTTCCTCACCATTTTTTTTTATCTCCGTAGCCTTTACTCTGTTATTTTCTTAACGATCAGTGTTGCGAAATATATTGAAGGGCTTAATAAAGAACGATTTAACACGTACCAAAAAATCGTGCCCGAATATTCAATGCAATTAAAATATTACATTTAATAAACTCGGCACGATTGCCTTAACGAAAAAGCAATGCTAATTAAGCACCGTCGAAATTTTATACTGCATAAATAAACCTAAAAATAATTAATTAGTAGTAATTATTTTTCTACATTATTTTCACTGATTTTGCATTTTAAATATGATAAGAATAATAGAAACATTTTTTGCCATTTTTAAAAAATAAGCAATTAAGTAGTTAATATATGTTAACAAATGCTATTAGTTCATTACACATTATTTTCTCGAGAAGGCAGCTGCTTCCCTCATAATAATAATAATAGAATAAATAAAAATTCCCTGACATCACCATATTAAACTTCCTATCCATCCATATATACAGAGAGAAAGAGAAAGAGAAAATAGAATCAACTCTTGCATGCTGCATTTCTTCGACAAGACTGAACATAGCAAATTAATAAAAGAATACTTCTTAAAAAAAAAAGCTTCGTGAATAAAAGTGTACGTACAAGCAAATCGAACTATTTAATTAGGGAGAAGAGCTGGTATATTATTATATTTCTTTTTTGTGTTTGCTGACTGAAAAATTCAGAAGCCGAAAATATAAATATATTTCTGTCTGATAGGAGATGTCTGTTAATTAGATATTAAGTTCGTGTGCTGTTCGTAGCGGTAAATTTATTTTGTTTATAAATAAATTGCTGTAGATGACATACAAAGATAAAACACACACACACACACACACACACACACACACACACACACACACACACACACACACACACACACACACACATAATGCCTGATAGCTTTCTAGGTGTATTTACGACAAAATGCACCCTTTTAATGCATGTCAGCCAAATCAATATCTGGACTAAAAGGATTTGCGCTATTTGATTCTTATGAATAATTAAAATCTATTTATATTCAGGTGCTTTCCCGTTGCATTAGTATACAATTTAACATTTTAAAAATTATTGTACTGTTTGGCAATAATATTTTGTGTATTTTTACATTGAAGTTTTTTCGGAAATAAATTCAGATATTTTGCAATAATGATTGCGAAATACGTATTTGAATGGATGCTTATATTAAAATAATAAATAATTAATTATGTCACACTGGTCAGTGGATTTTGATAAAGTTTTTCATTAAAAAACTTTGTTAAACTATGTCGTTCCATTTTGGTTTAAATACGAGAAACGTTTCAGTAATTCGTAAATTATACATACCGATTTCAAATTATGTGTCGGATATTACCAAGTGTAGAAAGAGATGATATCTTTATTGCACTTCCTTCATATTATTTCCATACTTTTTATAATAATTTAACATATCGTATCAAAGCACTGATTTAGAGTGTACGTGGCGATATATAAAACCTTGTAATAGTTCAAATATAAACCAAGTTAAAACAAGAGTTGCAGTTATATTAATATTACTTTTTGTCTTTTCACGAGCATAAAAAATAAAGTATATTGTAAGCTATATTGTTCCTCATAGCGGTAGCCAACCAATGTTCAACAGCAGATAAATGATACAACGCCATCTGGAATACGCGAGAGAAAAAACAATGAAAATTAAATTAGATATAAATACTTTAGAAATAATTTTTATTACAAATGAAGACTGTGATAGGTACAAAAACATGTTTATTCATGTTTATTCATGAGTTTGTACCTATGAATAAACATGTTTTTCAAAACAAACATATCGTAGCTTCAACAAAACTCAACACATATACAATGTAGTGCTAATAATTTTCATGTAAAATTCTTTTCATTCATTAGCATACATAACAAATAGAACTGGTTTTTCGTATTGACAATGTATCGTCCTCAGACCATCTGGCATAAATCAATGCGTATTATAATATACAAAGCTTTAAATCAGTGCAAGTGGACTAATTTAATTACAATACTTCTTTCAGTATTTTCTACTTTTATCCTAAGAGTGTTTGTTCTTCCCTTCTTTTTAATTATTATCTCGTCACTACAATTTTATTTTTGATTTAGAACAAAGCATTTCATTCATTTAGACATTTCCACTTTATTTAATTTGTATTTGCTAATAATAAGCATGTCTAAAATTATCTCGACAAACGAAGTCGACTTGAGTTACTGTTTCGGCGTTTTTTTTTTTTTTTTTTGTTCTTTATGTACAATGCTTCGTACACTCGGTTCGTTATTTATATGTAGCATATGATTATACAGGTTCTTTGCTTATTCTTAAAAACAATTTTTTTTTATGAATGGTAAAATCGTATGTGCATAAACTGCGTGTATTTTCTTAGCCTTTATATGTATGCTAAATGGAAATCAAAGACTGATTTTGGAGACAAACTATGAGATAGAGAGAGAGAGAATGAAGCTAAAGAAGCATATTTTGTCCTACACAACTCCCTAATCAGGGAGTTATGTAGACCAAATTATGCGACATATAACTAGAAGCTATCCCGTATCATCAGTAGCAATACTTAATCAATATTACAATAAGATTTTTCTAATACTTTTTTTAATTCTCAGTTCACCATCCCGGATCCATAGTAGGTATATGCGTCACAGAAACACTGGCGCAACGAAAATTTCTTCCAGAGAATCCATTAACTTGCACTTAAGAGTTTGTACATTCTTTTGGTTGCCAAATTTGTCCCCATAAAAGGGTGTTATTAATTACCAACTAAGTGAGTAATTAGACACGTTTTTTCCTAGTGTTAATGGCTTTTTGAACGATTATATTGTTTGTTTTTTTAAATTCCAGTTGGTGTAATGGATTAAAACAAATACAAACAAAGCCCTCCTTGGAATGCGAAAGTCCTTTCAAAAGTTCTGCACACCGTACTCCTGTTCTTAAACCAAACATTTATTTAACAAAATACAGACTTTTAATATAATCTACATTGTTTATCTCCTATCACTGCTGCACAATATTATGGTATATCTATTATCATTCGTAGAGTAGCGCTGCCATAGAGCGGTTCTATCAGTTTATGAAACATACGTGGGTGGTCTGAAAAGTTCTCAGCCTCGACTATAGATGGCAACACTATCGTCACGATTTTTTTTTTTCCAAGTTGGTACATCTGTCATAACCATCGACGTAAAATTTCAAAAATTGCTGAGGCTATAGGCATTTCAAAAGAACGTATAGGATACATTTTGCATGAAGAATTACAAATGAAAAAGCTTTGCGCAAGATGTGTGCCGCGCAGATCAAAAACTCACTCGCATGAAAATCTCTGAACAGTGCTTGGAGCGTTTTAACAAGAATAAAAATGGATTTGTGCGTCCATTTATTACTATGGATGAGACTTGGATTCACCATTACACACCAGAATCCAAACAACAATCAAAACAGTGGACAGAAGCTAGTTGTTCAGCGTCAAAGAGAATGTCATGGCATCGGTGTTTTGGGATGCTAAAGGCATTTTGTTTATTAATTATCTTGAAAAGGATAAAACAATAACCGGGGAATATTATTCCGATCTTTTAACTAGACTAGACGAAAAACGTTGTGAAAAAAATATACGGTTTGTAGAAGAAAAAAATCATCTTTCCTCAGGACAATGCATTTGCCCACAAGGATGTTTTGACAACGGGAAAATTAAGGGATCTGCACTATGAACTGTTGGAACATCCATCCTATTCCACAGATTTCGCTCCCTTTGCCTTCTGTCTCTTCCCAAAACTAAAAATCTTTCTCACTGGTCAGCGATTTAATTCGAATCAAGAGGTGATTGCAGCTGTAGAGGGGTATTTTGCAGATCTTACTGAGAACCACTACAGGGACGGGATAATGGCGGCGGAGCATCGATGGAATAAATGTATTAGTCTTAAGGTAGATTATGTTGAAAAATAAAAATAATTTCCAAATTATAAATTCGTTTTTTCATTGTTAGGACGAGAACTTTTCAGACCACACAGGTATTGACTATACACAGAAGGAGATGTGGAGGCACTTTCCACTCTTTTTTTTTTTCATACTATCAGATGCATCACATGAAACATGTGACATCTCAATGTAATGAGAAATGTGGATTTAGGACTTTACTGAGACTTTTCAGGCAGTGTCCCAGGTTCGATTCCCGTTGAAGATGTGAGGAATTTGAGGATCTTCCTCAGGCATAGCCAAGTTAGCCGGTCTTGGGTGCGGGCAGTAGGGTTTTTTCCGCCAGTTTATCTGGCTTTTTTCATTTCGCAAGCAGGCAAACCGGCCCCGTGAACATACGCTTCTACAGTCAAGAATATCCCCCCCCCCAGCGACAGACTAGGCGACAGGTCGGTTGGGAGTGGTACTAACAAAGAAGTCGCATCTAAGTAACACGCTGACACTGCGTAGGAAGCGGGAATAAAAACTGAGAATTTTCTGGCACATTGTCTTGCGAAAACGTCTTGTAATATAGCTGTCGACCCTGCGGGTATCTCTTTGTCGCTGTCCCTCATTTTTGAAATAATCCATTATCATCATTAATTTAATCTTCGATTGTTGCCAATGACATTTTTAGACAACGAGATGTTCGCTGTTTTCACTATGATGATTAACTTTTCAGTTCTGTTCCAAACTCTTCTCTTGCAATCCCACAGCGATGCAACAACTTTTCGCCAATCCCTTTGGGAGTTGTTGGTTAATCTTTATCAGCTATTGTGGGTCCACTTTTCTAGGAACTTTTCTCTTCTTCAAAATCTCAGACATAATTCTCAAAACAGTTGTGAATGAGCTAGGTGTTTCAATACGATTTCCATCACATGTGTCACCCATAGCGGTCCTCATGTCACCCTTACGTTCAACATAAGGTTTCAAATTTAAAAAACATTGGTCGTTGTGAGATTCTCTACCTGAATCCCAGAAAACGAGCACTATTAGTCTGGCTTGCAACTGTTGGGAAACAAATTCGTCATCTCACTCAGCACGCATGAGCAGTGTGTAGAACTTTTGAGATGGTTGCCATATTACGTTAAACCACCCGTGACACAAATAGCGTTCGCAGCCCCAGTGTGCAGAAGACCTTTTTATTCAAATATAATATATAATCATAGAACTCTATATCACTGTAAAATGTTTATTAAAATTTATCTATAAAACATATATATTCTAAAAAGAATTATTTTGAAATTATAATATTGTGATTTAAAAATTTCAAATCACAATAAATTGTTTATTAATAAATTAATTATGCGATAAAATGAAATAAAACGTTGTTTAACAGTATTTAAATGAGTTTTACTATAAACAAGAAGTTAGCAACGGTAGTGAAAAGAGTGCAGTATTCACTATTTCTATCCAAAGTAATTCCATGTAAATCACGATTAAGTTTATTTGGATTTAGGCCTAAGCAACTCAGGCTATGAGGCCAGTGTATTGTCTGTTAATTGCATGTCTTCTAATAATCGGATTGCCTGCTTTGGGGGGTGAAATGTACATGTTGAAGAGTACAAGCTTCTGAAGCCCTAAAACTAATTTACTTTTTTTTTTTTTTGCACTTTTAAAATTAATTAAAACCGAGTTCGCGTGCGCATGCGCAGTATTTGCAATTCAGTAAGAACTACTGAATAAAATTGCTGATAATTGTACAAATCATATGTGCTGAAAACACAAACCTTGTGCCCTAATGAGAATACAAAACATTATTATGAGACAAATACATTGCGAATATTTAAAAATGTAAAACGTTTTGTTTTATTAACTTAAAACTACTACAATGTTTGTTGTAGTTTTATATTTCTTTTACTTTATTTGAACGAATACACTAAAAACTGAAAAAAAAAAAAAAAGACGACGATAAAAGTAAAAAGATATCGCAATATAAATAAATTTAGAATTGTAAACTCTCTTATAATTCGAAACAAGAAACAAATAAAAATAATGTCGAATGGCGAAGTCACAAAAACTAACCTATGAATACTTATTCAACAAGAAAAGATTTTCAACAAGAAAACAGAAAAAATAGTTAATAATAATAATAAAAAGTACGTATAGCAAACTTTTGTAGTGAATCTGAACAAGGAATATTTCTTCGGAAAAATTATTTTGCTAAAAAAAAAAAAAAAAAAAAAAAAAAAAAAAAAAAAAAAAAAACATGAAAATGAACTAAACATACCAACAACTGATTTTTAAGATAAACTACTTCTATCCGTGAGTAAAAACAATAGAAACATCTGAGTAAATAAGACTGTTCAAAATAGTCGTGTAGTATAGAGTCCACTCAGGCAGATTATATGGGCAAGATATATGCTATCTTCTCTAGCTGCATCCTTAAATATTGTGCACCCCGAGTAAGGCATCCAGTATAAAGCCACCAGGAAAATATTAAATCTGAAAGGATCTAATCCCTATTGTGAAGTCACTTCAGTTTAAAAAATATGTAAAAAATGCTGTGGTGATGTCCTGAGTGAACAGGAGTCATTGTCGAAAAGGAATAATATACAGGAGCTTTTACACAATGAGGGTAATTTGAGAGTATTATACTAATCTAATACAAAACAGGAAAATAATATAAACGAACAAAGTAATTATACAGTGTAAGTCGTAAATAACCTGTGTAGTTTAATCAGTCTAAAAGGAACTTCAAGTTGACAAGACTGACATAACCTGATTCTTCGGCACAAATTGTGATGAGAAAACTCCCAAGTAACTGCCAATATTCACCGAACATTTCTAGATTCTTTTTCACTCTACTTATTGGAAAGATATGAAAATGTCTTTAATTTTAACACAATATTTTAATTATTTTTATTTTAATAAAGTTAATAAATGTAATCTTTTAAAGAAAATTAAATAGCGTTTAAAATATAAAAAATTTCTTTATTCAACTTCAAAAAGTTTAAGTTATGAAATACACCATATTTTTGATCACATAATGAGAAAATAAATAACTAAAACATGAGGAACACCAATATAGAAAAGTCCTTTTTAGGACTTCTAGGGTAACAAATGGCAATGTTGTAGCCAATGAAGTTTTAACTGAGGCTCCGTTACCCAGCCATGACTAGAGCTTTTTCGCTCAATAACCCAATCCACACAGATATTCTTCATTCAGATGACGGGATAAAGAGTCAAGGACTCAGTCCATCGCCCAGTTCTTTTAAGAACACCAATATATAGATCAATCGACCGTGAGATGCTGTGACTGATTCATTCAATCCAATACCCTTGGAGGGTAATGGATGGCAATGCTGAAGTCAGTGAAGCTCTAACTGAGGCTCGGCTATTGCTGTTACCCTCCTGCCATGATCAGAGCTTTAATATCTCAATGACACCTTATCCCTACACTGTCCTCTACAGATAACGGGGAAGATGAAAAGCATTCTTGCTTCGCCCCTTTAAGCCAGTCCTTATAAAAAATAAAAAAACACCAATATACATACATTGAATTGACCGTGAAATGCGGTGATCCCTTGGAGGGTAATGGATGGCAATGCTGTAGCAAATGAAGTTCTAACTGAGGCTTAGCTATTCATGTTACCCTCCTGCCATGATCAGAGCTTTAATTTAATAGCTCAATAACACCTTATCCCTACGCTGTCCTCTACAGATAACGGGGAAGATGATAATCATCTTACTTTGCCCCTTTAAGCCAGTCCTTATAAGGATCAATATATATATATATATATATATACCAGAATTGTTGGATATTGGTCGATTTTTCTAAATAATTGGTTGGTTATTGTATAAACTTGTAAGTATTCTTCGAAGTATAACTCCCGTTTCTGTTTTCTGTTTGCGATAACCAAATAGATATGGTATGGCTTTTACTTTATAAAGCTACGAGTGAATGGAACTTTAATGATTAATAAAATGTGTGAACAAATATTACTCTGGTAGTTACTGCTTGAATTTGAATAACAAGCGAATCTGATGATTTATTTGCCTGTAGATAACATTTTACCTTATACTACGAAGTTCCTGTTTGCCCTTTATATGTCACATAGTTGACGATGATGTTGAATAGACTTTCTTGAAGTCTTTTGAATGATTTTAATGCTAACATGACTTGCATGGTGTGTTGATGCATGTGTGCATGTGATCTTGCAGAATTTGAGCTGTTCAACTAACCCACCAGGAGTAATATATGCTGATTTAGCGTTGCCAAACAAAGGCCCTAAACCTGTGGCGCGGAAAGATACACCAACAGAATACGCCACATTAAAGTTCAACAGAGAAGCGGAGCGAGCTCGAGGCTGTAAGTATACTTTATTCAAGGCAAGTATTTTTTTCATACATATTCCCCTATTCTCAAATTCAAATTATTCTCTGTGAATAATGTATTGTAATCTTACAGAAGTATGTTATCGTAGTGAGACTTAAATATGCTGTTACTTGAAATTAAAATAAATATTTTAATATTTATTTTAATTTCAATTTTAAAATTATTTCTACATAGAGTTCTTTAATAGATTTTTTAATAGACTAATAGACACTTAATTTAATAGACTAATAGTTCTCTAATCGACTTTAATTGAATTTTTAATATCTGTAGCATTTTACAGAAAGGTAGTACTACTATGGTAATTTTTAAAATATGAAGTTTTTAGTTACGAAGTTTGTCTGAAAGGTTTTCGGCCTCGACCATACTATCGGCACGATTTTTTTCCCTAAGTTGGTACATCTGTCATAAGCATCCATGTGAAATTGCAAGTTATTCTATCAAGGAGTTTGTTTCATACAGCCTGTATGAAGCCAAAGTGTTGTCTGTATCCCTTGAAATGGATAAAATTGAGTATTTTGGTTTATAAAATTCTTTGTAAAAGAAGATTTAACGCCAAAAGAAATTCATTCGAAGTTCAGAAAAGTTTATGCGCACTCTTCTTCGTTTTCGACAACTAAGAAATGTACTGCCGAGTTTAAACGTGGCCTTACCAGCCTTGAAGATGATCCACGTGAAGAACGTCCAAAGAAGTGTAACAACACCAGAAATCATTGATCAGGTGCACGATATGGTATTGGATGACCGGCGAGTCAATGTGAGTGAAATTGCTGACACCATAAGCATTTCAAAAGAACGTGTAGGATATATTTTGCATGAAGAATTGCAAATGAAAAACTTTGCGCAAGATGGGTGCCGCACTCGCATGAAAATTTCTGAACAGTGCTTGGAGCGTTTTAACAAGAATAAAACTGATTTTGTGCGTCGATTTATTACTGTGGATGAGACATGGATTCACCATTACACACCAGAATCTAAACAGCAGTCAAAACAGTGGACAGAAGAAACCAGTTGCTCAGCGCCAAAGAAGACAAAGTCGGTTCCATCAGCAATAAAGGTCATGGCATCGGTGTTTTGGGACGCTAAAGGCATTTTGTTTATTAATTATCTTGAAAAGGGTAAAACATAACTAACCGGAGAATATTATTCCGATCTTTTAACCAGACTAGACGAACAAATTCGTGAGAAAAGACCCGGTTTGCAGAAGAAAAGATTATATTTCATCAGGACCTGCCCACAAAAGTGTTTTGGCAATAGGAAAATTAAGGGATCTGCACTATGAATTGTTGGAACATCCACCCTATTCAGATTTGGCTTCCTCTGACTTCTATCTCTGCCCAAAACTAAAACTCTTCCTCGCTGATCAGCGTTTCTCTTCTAATCAAGAGGTGATTGCAGCTGTAGAGGGGTATTTTGCAGATCTTACTGAGAACCGCTACAGGAACGGCATAATGGAGCTGGAGCATCGCTGGAATAAATGTATTGGTCTTAAGGGAGATTATGTTGAAAAAAAAAAAATTTTTGAAATTATAATAAATTCATTTTTTCATAGTTAAGCCGAGAACTTTTCAGACCACACTCTTATATTCATAAAAATACATTTATATTTCTACGAGAAACAAACAAACCAAAAAACTTAAAGACGATGTCTCATTGATAAGCCAGCATTTCTCCTGCGTTTTATAAACAAAGCCATTTTCTCGACATGTCATTAAATTACACTTGCTAGCCAAAACATTAAAATTCTGGTCTTTTATATCAATCTTTCAAAAAAAAAAAAAAAATGACTAAATTAAAAGAATATTTTTATTTGGTTACAGAGAGTAACTTGTAAGATAGCGAACTGTTCATAAAATACAGAAATATAAACGCTACTGAAGTGGGAAGATTGGAAAAATATATATACTGTAGTGAGATGTATACCTACAGACGGTAGAATTAGAATCTGAAACAATACAGAACTACAGAGTTGTTTGGTGTTTGAAATTACCACCAAACAGCTGAGGCTTATGGAGTCCAGTATATTATGTCCGCTTCTGTCTGTTTTGTGGAAAGAAACAACGAAGTTTCAAGGAGATAAACTCCTGACACCAAACTTATATTTCGCTGAAAAGCGGTTATAAATATTCTTTGTCCTGAACAAGATTCGAATCGGTCATTCAGTTACAAGAATAAATGTCTCAGTACCTATCAGTTTACAGTAATTAAATGCATTAAAACCTTTGAAGCAAATAGAAATATGAAAATCTTCAATTTATCTAAAAAACTTATATTACTGTTTTATTATTTTAAACAATAAATAGTCTATTTTAATTTTTGCTTTATTGCAAAGTTGATAAATGATAAAAATTAAGTACACCATGACATTATTAATATCAGCGTTTTTTAAGAAATTCAATCTTAAAGTTTTAAATTTATTGAGTCGAGAGATGCAATACCCTTGGAGGGTAATGGATGGCAATGCTGTAGCCAATGAAGTTCTAACTGAGGCTCGGCTATTGCTGTTACCCTCCTGCCATGATCAGAGCTTTAATCGCTCAGTTACACCTTATCCCTACACTGTCCTCTACAGATAACGGGGAAGATGAAAAGCATTTTGCTTCGCCCCTTTAAGCCAGTCCTTATAAGGATATAAGGATTTAAATTTATGCCACATGGAGACTGCAAGTGAATCCCTAGAAGAACATAGCCATGCTCTTCTCCAGAAGACCGATGCTTCCTAAAGGGGACAACTTGCTGTTCAACACAAAAATCCCGTGGCAAACCGAGATCAAATACCTTGGTGTACTGCTGGACAGAAGGCTGACTTTCAGCTGCCATATCAAGTTTCTCTGTGTAAAAACATCAAAAGCATTGCCCAGCTTTATCCTCTAATCAACAGGAACAATAAGCTGAACACCAGAATCAAATTACTTATCTACAAGCTGGTGGTTCGTCCTATACTCACTTACGCTTCTCCGGCTTGGAGTCATACACTGATACTAATATTCTAAAGTTACAATGTGTAAAAAATAAATGTCTACGAATGATCCTAAACGCACAATGGTTCGTAAGAAATGTGCAACTCCGTCGGGACACAGATGTCCCCTATATTTACACTTTCCTGCAGACTATAGCAACAAAGTTCTTTTCAAAAGCATCTGTACATCCCCAACAAATTGGTTCAACTAGCTGCAAATTACGACCCAACAGATTACTTTGAACACAAAAGACAAAAAGCCATCTTAAATTCCAACTCTGATGTCTAATCTTCAAGCCCGCTCAGGGTGAGCAATCGGTTCATAAATTTTTCCACTCACCGTTTCCCTATCAGATAGCTGGGAGTCTGAAAAGCATTTTGCTTCGCCCTTTATGCCAGAAATGTTAATCGTTAATTGTTATAAATTTATTTTATTTAACCGCGTGTGGTGACCGGGCTAAGAATAGCGCCACTGTAACCCATGCATGTCCTAAGAGGCGACTAAAATGGGACGCAGAGTTTCGCTCTCTCTCAGGTTTCTTCCGGAATTTTACTCCCGGTGAGGGGAGGGGGCTTAAATTTTGGGGGTTTTGCCCTAAGAGAGCATTTTGAGTCTCTGGGGAGGGTGTTCACCGTCGGCCCGTGAGGGGCCTTGTCGTTGGATGCTTTCCCCTGGAATATGAGCGGTTGTGCTCAGTGGTGGTGGTGGTGGGGGGGAGCCGTCACTGAGTGGAATCAACGGTGAGCTGGACGATCTTCGTCCGGGGGATCGCCTAATTTTTAGAGATGGCTTTACTTAATTAGTAGCCCATGCATGTCGTACGAGGCGACTAAAATGGGTACCCAGGGAGGGTAATGGATGGCAATGCTGTAGCCAATGAAGTTTTAACTGACGCTCAGCCATTGCTGTTACCCTCTTGCCATGATCAGAGCTTATAGCTCTATATTATCCTATCCATACATTTTCTTTATACATAACGGGGAATATGAAAAGCATTTTTGCTTCAGACATCTAGCCAAAAAATTATTTTATTTATTGTTAAATTAAATGCCCTTAGATATATTGTTAAACTAAATATGATTAGATATAGATATATATATATATAATTTACAGAATTCGACTGTTTGGTTGAGAAATATCATTTTTAATAAGACATACTGTATATATAATATCGCATAAAATTTTCTGTTAAAATATCCACGAAATATTTCATTCGTACTATAGCTAAAATATTATTATACGGTGTTGCTTAAAGCTTCTTTATAAATCACCTACATCAAATCTACTAAGCACGGTATTATTGATCCTTTGGTGGTTCTTGAGAGTCAGTATGGCTCGCTCATAAAGCCAAGAGCTCGGGTTATTCGCAACATCAGAAATCTCTAACGAAATAGCGGACAAAATAAACCAATAGCTTAAGACATAAACATCTCCCAAATTTCATCACGATCAATTTAGAAAGGTCTGTTATGATATCCAAACAACCAACCCACCAACAGAGAAACGTCATTTCAATTATATTATACAAATTTATATACACAATCTTACGGCTTGATTACAATAAAAAATAAATTGAGTTTTTATTTATTTTTTAATTCAATGTCTCCGTTTTCATTAATTTTTCTTTGGAATATATTTTAAATAATTATTATGGCTCACTTAAGAAGAAAATGAATAACTACCTCATGCATATATTAAATAAATATTAAATAACTGGACATGCAATCTAATTAAATAAATGAAGAAAACTTTACACGTCACTTGTGGTTACACAATATTTGTCAAGGTGAAAATTACCAGAACTTTGTAAACAAATTACGTGCGCATGCGTAGTTTTAGAGTTTATCACCAACACATTTATATGTGAAGTCGACCACTTAAAGAAATAAGGAAGTTTCTTTCATAAACGAATAAAACAGGTTGATATTATCCAAAGAGGCAGGCTCGATGTTTTAAGTGGTATACGTTTTCTTAGATAAATCTTACTAAGAATGATTTTATTCAATGAAGTAGAAAACAAAATTCTTCTCCGAGTCTATTTTATAGGTCCAACATTAGAAATCTTCTATTGGGTCGATTGAGATCCTTTTACAGTAATTTGCACTTAATGGCATCCCTGTCTAGTCATCAAAATCTTTTTTGAAAGGGGGAGGGGGGGATTCCTATTCACCGTGTCTTATCTTCTAACACTTATAAGTTAAGTTGGAGTAATTAGCAGGGCCTATGTAATTAGGGCTAAATGTGCTTGTACATGAAGAAGGGAGCGTTTAAAGTGTAATTAAGGAGAAAGAGCTACCCCTAATTATTCTCCTGGCAAAATTGCTCATTGTTGACATAAATACAAATGAGATTATTAAAGATGCGAACTGAGAGGCTTGCGATAGAAGATAAAGTAATATTGTTGGAAAGAATTGAAACAATTAAAAGCTGAAATGTTGCCCGACGAAAAGCAGAGCTTTGTCATTTCAATGAGTCAGCGATCAGTTACAATGAGTCTAAGCTCTGGGTTTCATAGCGTTCGGTAGTATCTGCTGCTTCTAGACTAATGGGTGGCGGAAGCTTCGTGTTTAGACACTTTAACACCACTTAGCTGATTGGAAAATTTCCCACTGCATTCTTGAAGATTTCTCGTCTTGACTTTCTTTTTAGCTCGGCACTAATTCAACCCGCGGATTACTCCGTTTCTGAATGGTGTTAATTAAGGTGAAGTTGTTTTATCTACCCACTAAAATCTTCCGCAGTATGTTCTAGGTTTTAAGATAATGGATTTCAGTGTCGTTAGAAGTACAGCTATTAATCTAGAAGACTTTTGAGAGAAATCTTAAAATGTCTCGGCTGAAGTTTTTTTTCTTTGTGTATATATGTGTGTGTGTGTGTGCGCGCGCTTGCAAGCGAACCTCGTAGTTGTTGAAGTGCACCTAATTGTCGTGAACGAAGTGATCCTTGAGGAAAGTTTGGGGAAACTGAAATTAATTGAAAGCCTACGAACTCAACAAGTCTTTATCTAAGTCTGGAAAAAGTAAAATGAAAAGAAAGAGACAAAAAAAAAAGTGCAAAAAAAGATATAAACGAGGGTCTTATATTTTTATTTAATTGGAATACTATATTAATTAACTGGCTTGATTTCTGTGATCAACTATCATTCGTCCTTTTTTTTTTTCCCCAGGAGAATAATATCTTCAGTAATGCCAACAAAAGTTCAAATATTGAAGATAACATTATATCATATTATACTAGAAGAAATTGTAGATATAGATTCCTAAAAATGATATATAAAAAAGAATAATATATATATATATATAATAAAACATAAATGAAAATTAACGTACACATCTAATGTAGCACAAAAATAAACATTAATGAAAATTAACAATAAACGTCTAATTTAACAAAACTAAACATATAAGAGAATACGCATTTTTTTGGGGGAGGGGGATGGACTGAGTCCTTGACTCTTTATCCCTTCATCTAATTGAAGAAAATGCATGTATGGATGGGGTGTTGTTGAGCTAAAAGCTCTAGTTATGGTTGGGTAACGGCAATAGCCGAGCCGTAGTTAAAACTTCTTTGGTTACTGAATAAGTAAAGCCATCTCTAAAAATTATGGGATCCCCCGGACCACCCTCCCCCTACAACTGGCCGAAAGACCGTCCAACTCAGCGTTGGTTCCACTCGGTGACGGGCACCCCCACCACCACCACAGAACTGAACCGCTCATATTACAGGGAAAAGCACCCACCGACAAGGCCCCTCACGTGCCGCGCCGGAGAACACCCTCCCCAGAAACTGAAAATGCTCTCTCAGGGCAAACCCCGCGAAATATAAGCCCCCCCCCCTCACCGGGAGCAAAATTTCGGAAGAAACCTAAGAGAGCGAAACTCTACGTCCCAGGACAACGGCAATAGCCGAGCCGCAGTTAAAACTTCATTGGGTACAGCATTGCCATCGGTTACCCCTCGGTATCTATGTTTAAGTGCAATCCCCACGGATGAGCGCTCCACAGGACCAAAATTCGGAATCTCGGAGAACTGGTAGCCTCTATACCGTGGCAGGTTTTCCCACCACCGAGCAGAGCCGCTCATTTGAGCATCTAAGGGGCAACACAACAGCCTCAGTTACCTTCACAGGCTACGGCATTGCCATTCATTACCCCCAGTGCTCAAGCACCGGGTGACAGCAACAGCCAAGCCTCAGTTAAAACTTCATTGGCTATAACTCACCGAAGTTCTCGTCGATCTTGCAAAGTAATAATACGTAGTCCTTATAAGGACTGGCTTAAAGGGGCGAAGCAAGAATGCTTTTCATCTTCCCCGTTATCTGTAGAGGACAGTGTAGGGATAAGGTGTTGTTGAGCTATTAAAGCTCTGATCATGGCAGGAGGGTAACCTCAGTTAGAACTTCATTGACTACAGCATTGCCATTCATTACCCTTCCAAGGGTATTAATCACCGCATCTCACGGTCGATTTTTCTCTCCAACCAACCTTCTTAAAGTACTACATAATAATACATAGTACTTTAAATATAAATATTATATTATGTTTCAAGTAAATAAAAAATGGCGTATTTCAAAAGGGTAATTAATTTCGATTTTTCCAAAATATTTAGAAAAAATTTTCAATATTTTAAATAGCATATTATATTAGCATAAAACTATTATCTCATTTTTTCTTTAACTTTAAATATAAGATCGAAATAAGGAAAAAAATCCATTTAGGTGCATGGTTCTATCACGTTTCAGGCAACGGCGAACATATCTTTATTTTGTATGATTTTACTTTTGACAACGTATATAAATGTTGATTTCTTTGCGAGAGTTTAGAAAGGTATCGTGTTCAATTTGTGTAATGGGTAGTTGCAGGTCGTTGACTTTATTAAAAAACTGTAAATTTAGACAGCAAAAACTTAACGATCAAGAGAGTTTGTGTATCGTCATTTAGAAGTAACGAAATTTGCATAGAGCATACATTAACTGTGTCATAATGCATAAAAAAACTATTAAAGAATATACGTTGTCATAGTTGGTAAGATACTTTATCGCAGACGACTGTTTCGAAATATATTTTCCATTTGTTTTGTTTTTTAATTCAGTTTTAAATATACGTAAAAATTATTTTTATTATTGCATACTTCCTATCGACTATTGTATACAAGAAAATAAAGTTCAAGTTTACCGCTTTGAAATTAGTCCGCGCGGTTAGCCTTGTGGCTATGCTTCGCAACTATATGCTGGAGAAGGAGTGTCCTGGGCTCGATTCCCGTCGGTGACATGAGAAGCATAAGGATCTTCCTCAGCCATAGTCAAGTTCGCCCGTCTTGGGCGTGACAACAGGGCTTCCTCCTAGTTTATCTGGGGTTTATCATCCCGCAAAGCAGGTATACCGGCCCCGCGAACACATGCTTCGACAAGAAGCAACCAACCTATTCCTCGGGATTATCGATTGCGGAAACATACGATGAGATCGCTTTTAAAAAATATTAACATTAGTAACAACATTTTTACATGTGAGATGTTTTATGCGATATCATTCTTTTAAAAGAAAAGATGAAATAGATAAAACAGCCGGTAAAACAATCAGTTGAACGACGAGACCAAAGCAGTATATATATAGAATTTAATTTTCTGATGCTGTATAAATAGGGAACCTTAAACAACGAGAGAAACAACTGTATATAAATTTCGTCGAAGTCGTTTGAATGATAAGATTGCAGAGACGTCTGTGAAGACGGCTTACCCCACTTACAGTTTCCTTCCATCTTAGGTTATGTTAGCAATAGCTTCTTCTTTCGAATTTTGGTCGAAATCACCTCAGTAATATGAGGCGATTTCGACCAAATTTGGAAAGTAGCTACTTTAGAAGTTTTCTGTAGAAGGACTTGACCACACCCACATGAGTTTTTGTTCAATTGAACGGATATTTCAATAGAGCACGAGAACAAAGAATAATCACATTCCATATTTGGTTGAAATGGGTTAAAGAATGCGACCTGCAAACGCATCTTGAAGAGTTGTCTTCCTCCATTCATCTTCATTTGAGTCCGATAAGGCTGAATTTCTGAAGGGATCTTCAACTACTAAGGAAACAACTGCATCCCAAATATGGTCCAAGTATGAAACCTGAAAAGGTATCTACAGAGGCCAAAAAATAGATTTGGTTTGGTGGGTGTTTTCGCTTCACTGTGTTCCAATTACTGTGGATTATTTATTTATTTATTATTTTTAAAAATTAAGTTTAACTCTTCGGATTTCGACAGTTGTGTCCTGTTTAATGCCTTTGTCAAATAAAAGTACTGATCGTTAACATTTGGTTTACCACAATTATAGCAGAACACATTTTGGCTCTCATTATCCATATTTGGCTCAAGAGTCACTGCCTGATTTGTTAATATCTGGAAGACTAAATTTGAGTTAATCTCTGCTTAATTGTGCTCGCTACTAAAATTTTGTACCATTTGTCTGACTTTTGCAATTATTATTGTTTTGAAACTATTTTTTTTAATGTTCGCTACAGGAACAACAATCTGGATCAACAATAATTAAAGAAAATCCAATAGATTAAATATTGCAAGATTCCAACAATGTACGCCTGCGCAAACAATTCATTATGATCAACTGGAAACAGATATTTGGTTACCACAAACATTTGTATTTCGTGAATGTGGACATCTTTTTCATTCAAAAATGAGCATTTCCAATTATATACGAAAGATTAGAAAAGAGGAAAAAAGCGTTTGAAAAAAGAGAGAAAAAAGCAAAACCATAAATAGATAAAGTAAAAGACAAATTTAATCGAAAGAGCACATTGAGAAAGGCCCATATCAGAAATTTGGCAACCAGCATCCTCCATTATTACTTCCTGTTCTCTTAGCAAACATGGCAAGAAAAGAAATCATTACAGCTAGTAATTTTGCCACAATGCTTTCTTCTGGTACTGAGATGTAAAAATCTCAACACGTTCTTCAGGGAGTTAGCTTTACGATGTTACTTGACCAGTTTATGTGCCCCTAGTGACAGGGTATAGAATATTAGTGTTCTTCCCACTAATGACTCTGATTAGTGTACTCCATTTTATGACTGTGTTTACTGCTCCCCTTATCTTCTGCATAGTGTGTAGTCAACCGTTACTCATTGTATGTGTGTGCCGTAAGAACGGTTTTTATAGAGACGGTCGTTTCTGTAGACTTTAATATGCATATTCCTCTTCAAATGATAAAAAAAGGGAGGAGCGCACAATTGAATAACTATTTCATTAAAAGACTACAAATTTAATTTAGTCTGTTGTTGAATAATGCATCGTATACTGCCCTTCCAAATTATTGAGATACACGCATGGCTCAATTGTAGTGGCATTTTTCAAGCTTCTTTCCCTCAACCACGGAAACAGTTGTTTGTAGAAACATAATTTTCACTTTTTCTACATCGGTGTTGTTTTAATGTGATTATATCCTACACTAATCGTGAAGAGGCTTTTGTATAGCAGAGCCTATTTAAGATTTTCTTTCTGCCCATTTTTTTATTTCATTTAATGTATATTTATCCCTTAGTTTGTGGTTGTTAACAAAGCATTATTTTTCCCATTTTGTGTGACCATTTATTTATCCCTTCCCATCGTCACTGGATCTGAGCTCATGATTATTTAATTATGGTAAATGTTTTTAAACTAAAGATAGAATAAAACAAAAAAATTATTTAAATTATATTTTAAAATGTGTTTTATGCTATTTTTTCTGTATGTCTAAAAAAACTGAAGAAAAATTTTAATTAATTTAAACTCTATCTTTGTACACCAAAATTATTTTCATTTGAAATTATTATAACAAAGATAAATCACAATATTCTGATTTATCTTTATTATAACAATTTCAAATGAAAATAATTTTGGTGTACAAAGATAGAGTTTAAATTAATTAACAGTTTTCTTCAGTTTTGTTAGACATACAGAAAAAATAGCATAAAACACATTTTATTATTTATTATTATATAGTTATATATTAATATAATAAGTTATATATTAATAATTAGATCATTCTTTATATTTAGACAAGATATATTTACAATAATATTGTAATAAAATATCTTTTTAGTTTTGGCTAGAAATTAATATCAGTTAGTGTTTTAAATAAATAAGTTTGCAGTAAATTATTTTGTAAAAATTAATACTTGACTGCTTTTAAATTAAAACCTTTATAAATATAATAAATAAGAAATAGACGATTGCATAAATAATAATTTAAGAGAAAAGGGGGAAAACACTTTTCTCACCATACTGCATTTTAACTATCAGTTACATACGCATCTTAAAATTGTTATGTTAAAAATATAAGCATAACTTCTGATGACCGAGGGCATTTTTTAAAACATGATGCAAGGAATTTCTAAGCCTTTTTTGTCAAGTAAGATTTAATTATCCCATCATAGACAAAAGTAGTACGGGTTTTAGTTTTTCTTATTAGTCATTTTTCTTTCGTTCTCTGATTGATTCTCTGAATGTCTTCCACTCATAGTATTTAAATGCAGATTACATTTTGCACTGAACACGTTCAGAAATTTAAATAATTCTTATGAAACTTTTTTTTACATAAAATAATTCCTTATTTTTCTATATTTTATTTCTTAAGATCTCATTAACCATTTGAGTATTTACGTGTTTTCTATAAAGGATTTTTATACCGCTATTCTAACTTTGTTGCCCACATCGCTAATGCAGTTTGTGAGGATTGACGAAAGGCAACTTTTCTGATTTCGCTTCTCTTGATGAACAAAGGAATTCATCAAAGCTTTAGTACTAGAACTAATCTTGTTCATCAAGCACATAAGCGCGTGTGATTTTATAGCCTTCTAACTATAAAAACAGGTATAATCTCAGTACCAGCTTGCTCTGGTAGATCGTAACTGAAGGACAATGCCCTGTAGGCAATGAGCAAGGAATTGCGCTAAATATTTAATGTTACCCAAGGAAATTACCGGATTCATCCTAGTAGACGGTTTGTTTGTTTTTCATGTATCTATTGATTATAAAATCCCACTCGACTTACGTCCCAAAAAGACTCCTTGCTTATGATTGTGTAATTTATTATTAATAATAATATGTTCAATTTTACTCTGAAATTAAATTTTATTATCAAATAGTTCAATTTATTACAAAAGTATTTTTAAGTATAAAACTATTATTTATACTTAAATCGAATTTTAATAAATAAGCTTCAAGTGCAATATGCCAAAATATTAAGTAAATTTAATTAGCTTATAGAGACACAATACAATATTTATTATCGCTAAAGATAAAAGATTTAAATTGAAATGTATCACCGAGAATGGTATTAACGATTCTGCTTAAGAACTTGAATCCAATACCCTTGGAGGGTAATGGATGGCAATGCTGTAGCTAATGAAGTTTTAACTGAGGCTTGGCTATTGCTGTTACCCTCCTGCCATGATCAGAGCTCTAATTGCTCAATAACACCTTATCCCTAAACTGTCCTCTACAGATAACGGGGAAGATGAAAAGCATTCTTGCTTCTCCCCTTTAAGCCAGTCCTTATAAGGATAAGGTATCACCGAGAATGGGATCGACCGTGAGATGTGGTGATTAATTAATACCCTTGGAGGGCAATGAATGGCAGTGCTGTAGCCATGAAGTTCTAACTGAGGCTCGGCTATTGCTGTTACCCTCCTGCGATGATCAGAGCTTTAACAGTTCAATCACACGTTATCCCTACACTGTCCTCTACAGATATCGGGGAGGATGAAAAGCATTCTTGCCTCGCCCTTTTAAGCCAGTCCTTATAAGGACTATCACGGAGAATGATGGTGAGATTGCCAACCAATGTGATGGATGAAACCCTGGGAGAGTAATGGATGGCAATGCTGTAGCCAATGAAGTTCTAACTGAAGCTCGGCTATTGCTGTTACTCTCCTGCCATGATCAGAGCTTAATAGCTCATTAACACCTTATCCCTACACTGTCCTCTACAGATAACGGGGAAGATGAAAAGCATTCCTGCTTCGCCCTTTTAAGCTTGTCCTCATAAGGACTATATATATCACGGACATTGCTATTTGTAGTACAGTATTGTGTATTATTGATTTATGAAGCAATATTTCTATGATTTGAAATATAATTGATTGTTTAAAAATTTGCTCGACAATTTAAGAGAAGAGCTATAAAATGTTAGTTATCAATAATGATTGAATGCTTAATCTTCTCCAATTCTTATACCATTTTTCTCGTATTCCTTTGTAGCCTTACAGGCCGGACAACAGTGACGATATTCTCTACGCTGACCTTTATGACGATGTTAAGGCAGGTAAAGTTCCGGATCCCAGGATGAAACCTCCTTTGCCACCAAAAGGCATAGGGAAAAAACCAAAGGAACCGCCACTGCCACCTAAAAAGAAGAAGAAAGGAGCGACATCTGGTGCCACGACAGAAAACTAATCAGTGAGAATTGTTCAGTGTCGTACAGATGGCCTCTAAGAACTTTAAAAGCATTTTGAAGAGCGCTGGTCGATCGAAGCTATCGTCTCCTGCTTTGTGAGCGTCGTCTATTGTGATCCTTTCTCTGTGCGGCACACACACATACACATACATATATATATATATATATATATATATATACACACACGCACATACACACACGCGCGCGCAAGCACCCACATACACAGACAAATACATTTACTAACTGACCTTTAACCTCTTAGCAGTTAAGAATCATACGAAAAAGATGTTTGATGCTATGAGACTGTGGTGATGATCGTCAAAAAAAAAAAAGAAAAGAAAAGAAAAAGAAATTGCTATCAGGATTGCAAGCTTAAGCTGTTTTTTTTTTTTGCTTGCTTTTTTTTTTTTTTTTTTCTTCTTAGAAATTGTCGCCACCGCATCACTTGCTTCTTGGTAATGTTCCCACCTTCATATGATCAACCCACCAAATCCATTTTTCCCAACATCGACATCCTGCTACATCCAGCGCTGATTCACCAATGGAGTGTGTGTGTGTGAGAGAGAGAGAGAGAGAGAATGAGAAAGTATCACGTGATGTTGATACATTTGCTTCGCATATCACCAAAGCCTATTCTATTTAGACTATCATTGACAGGGTCATTTTGCCATCTGCTGTAGATGAGAACAGAGAGCATGACGGGAAGGATATCAAAACATCAACCAATGGACAATGGTAACTCAGATATGAATTTTGAATTGTTGAGGTTCGATGACAACCTTGTGGTGCCTTTCAAAAGAGGGAATTTTATGTTGGTCCCTTTTTGGGCATCTGCAGAGGAGGAAAAAAAAAAAGAAAAGAAAAGTGTTGTAAACTATGTTTAAACATCTCTCTACTGTGATGGAGATTATATATATATATATAAATAATATATATAAATTCTATTTAAAACCTTCATCCCGTTTGTGTTTTCTGAATAATGTCAAATTCTAACATATCCGAACTTATTAGTTTTTGTTAGCGTTATTTGTATACAAAACCCAACAGATCTGTTATTAAAGTGTTTTTTTTTTAATTATTATTATTTTCCCCCCAAAACTTAACGAAACCTGTTTTATAGTATTACTGGCAAGGAATATTTAATGCTGTGTTGAACAAAAAAAAAATGGGTATAAAGAATACTGATGAAATAGAGGAGTAGTGATTATTTTTCGTTTAACGACTGCAGTTAAAAGAGCAAAGTAACAACGGAAATACTGTATATGGATATTTTAACATGTAAAGAATAGAGATTAGATGAGAAAGATGACTTACTTCAAACAAAGTGGCATATCTTTTATATGAACAATGAAGTTTTTAAATTTCAAACTCTTTGCATTATTGCTCATGTGTCTTTGAAAGTGTTTATAATAAAATGAAAATTTCTATCTGCTGTAAAAGATACACGTTGTTTATAAATCCTAAAATGGAATTTGACAGTTTGTTCCCTAAAGTGGTTTGGCAATGAGATTTACTGGTGGTTTTTAATTAATCATTTTACTTGGATTATCCTGAATTGTACCCCAAATCTGATGAATTTAAGCACACATTCTGTGAGTTCAGTAGTTTAATCATCTTTTTTATGTTAAACTTACGTACACCTCTGTATGTACGCCTCTATTTCTGATTACCAAGAAAATTATTGCCTTTAAATCAATGCAGTCAAATATGTTTCTTTTAGAATGTAATCTATTTTGGAATCCGTCAAATGTTTCCAGTTTTAAAGTCTTCAATATTTCTACTGAGTATAGATGTTCAAGCAATGTGTGGATTCAAAGCTTTCTCTATTGTAAGTAAAATTAATCATTTTTTTGAAGAAAAAAAACAAAAACAATCCATGCTGCCTTTTGTCCCTAATGAAATAATACATATTTAATAAAAAAAAATAAATAAAGGAAAACTACAAATAATCAGTAGCTGAACCGTCCTTGGGGGTTCAGATAGATTGATATTCCTATAAAGAATTCCAGAATACATTGCGACCATTTGATTTTACTCGGTGAAATATATTTTTTAAGCTTTGGTCTCTCGTCGTCACAAGCGATCATGCTTCTGCTAACGTCCCCTTGTGTGTTGTGGCGTTCCTACGATCAGGGATTGTTTGTAGTGTGTCATCCTAACCACAGCGCCAGCTGGTGGTGACAGGTTGGCCAGGTTGCGGGTCTTCCTGACTCTGACGTCACAATAAAGAATTTGACGATATGTTAGTGTGGTTGTAATTATTTTATTCTTTACTTGTTCGCTATTAATAAACTACGTCATGGATAATCAAACAAACAGCATCAGTGGCATCAACAAAGTCCCTAATACGTTATGAATCATTTTAAACTAAAGTCGTTAATAAGTTCATATTTTATCCTTCTATTGTGCACATCAGCAGAACAATAGATTCATTCACATTAATATTAAAAAATCACAAAAAAAAAGATTTTATATTAGAAACTGAAAAGAAAGAACAGATATTTCAGTCACATGGGAAGTAACGTTTAACTGATCATTATTATTTAATTTTTCTGCATAAATTCCTTTGAAATATGCCTTATACAAAGTATTAACATTTGAATTTCAAAATATATAAATTATGTTTTATGGTTTTCTAGCTAAGTATAATTTATTTATATAAGATGACTTTGTAAACTATCGCGGATAGCACTTAAAAGTATGAAGAAGTGAAAAAAAAAAAAAAAAAAGACCACATCTAGAAAGTTGCCTAAAAATTTTAAGTGGAACAATTTTTTTTTTTTTTTTTGTTGAAATCGTATCTCTTTCTATAATTATAAGTAGTACTGACTTATAATTTCTAAACAAATATCCACATATGAATTTGTATTTAGACTACTATATTTTAGCCTGGTTTTCACCACCAAATGTCTTCGTTATTTCATCTCGTTTTGGTCATTGACTTCGGTTCTCAATTAAGAAGAATTGCTTTTCTTGGAATAAAAACCTCTCCTGGAATAATGATGATATCTATAGCTGCCCAACCATCCATAACAAAAAGTATTGATCTTCCCCTCAGAAGTTTCTCAATGAGCAATTGATTTCGCTCGAAAGTTCCCAATTAGTCCCTCAATGGAATGCCACTCCAATGATTCAAAAGGTGCCGATGGTGTTCAACGGAGAGTAAACAAATTAACGACTATATTCTTACTGATATTCACTTCATATCCAAGCTTACCAACGCTGTACAGTGTTTCCGTTTTGTGTATTTTTTCTACAGATACTATCATTTATTTGAGATCGTTATATTGCTGCGACTGTCTCCAAAAGTTGTAAACATGCGAGCAGCAATCTGTCACCGTCAATTTATATTCCAGCTTCCGACTCACCGCATCGAACGGTCTTGAATATTCTTGGACTGCATCTCTCTCTCTCTTACTACGCATCACATAAACCCCTACTCGCAGCCAAAGTATATCAAGAAGGATGCAATCCGTTTCTCCAATATGACGAATGATGGACATGTCCTCAGAGCTGTATTGGAAATAAACTGACACCACAGTTATATTCATTTATTTCCGAACTAACAAGAAGTCACAAAAATATTTACAAAATAACTAGTAATCCATTATGACTAATACATATTTAGGTATTTATCAAGTTCTCATTAATACCTAGACCATGGTATTATTACAATGTTTCAGCACACCCTCATGTGTATGTATGTGTGTATATATACAGTAAAATCTCGATATAGCGGACTAATTTGGGCTAGGGGGGTGTCCGTTAAATCCGAAAGTCTGTTATATAATAAAGTCGATTTACACATACGTAAACCATTCACCACGAGTAAACAAATACACACTACTGGGCGTGGTTTAGCGCACGTCGGAACATCGGCATGGCACGCGTTAAAACTGTCGCAGAAAGTCATGCCACACGACAAAAGAACGAATTACAGCTCGATTGGTGTGATCACGTGCTAATCATTCGTCTAACATGTTTTATGAGCGTGACTCATTTATGTCGGCTAAATTACTATAAGTTCGCCCACAGTTTGTAGATCTCTGCTTGGCGTCTTGCCAAGAATAGTCAATTCATGCTGAAGGGGAGAAAGAAATGAAAGACGTACGAATTGGTCGCCAACACGAGGAATCACGTGCTTGATAGGTAAAATTTTCCAACTGTTATACAAGCAACATAGTTATCTACAATCAACGATCATAAAAGAGAAGTGTAATAATAAACATTTATCCCACAATACGGACTGATTACCCTATTATCGGAATGGATTCTTCTCCTGTTGACATGCGCAGCAATCGAAGGGTCTCGAATCGGTGGGTGCACTAGTGTTTTTCCAACATATGGCCTATTCGCCAAAATTTGTCAAAAATAACAGGAAATTAATAACAAAAAAATAATCTGTTAATTTAATGATAAGCAAATCTTGGTTAAAAGCATTTTAAAATTAACAGGTGTTAATTTTCACATTTGACATACGAACCGGAAATTTTGTCCGGTAAATCCGGTAAATCATGGGTTGGAATCCCATGCCCTGATGGAAAGCGGTTGTTTTCTAAAAGCGAGCTCTAAACGATTTTTTTATGACTCCTTATATGTATATGTAACGTTTGTCTTTTTTAAAAAAATACGCATATTTTATGTTTTACAAAATATTAAGTCCTTTTTTGCCAACAGTCAAATTATTAAGCTAGTGAACGCATTGATATGAAAGAATTGTAATAATATGATATGAATCATTTAAAGATATATAACGAATTTTTTAACTTTTAGAATTTTAAAGCAGTTTATACTTTAAAAAATAAAAATATAAATAAGATATTATACACGCACAAAACTCTAGAGTGTTTTCTCTAAAATATTTAGTTATCTTATTATTTAAAAAGAACAACAATCAATTTCAATCAATCTATATATTCAGAACTACATCAATCTTAGATTACAGAACAGGAGTATTTTGTACATATTGGGAAGAAATAGGAACAAATAAATTTATTAAATCGGATTAATTTTCAGTTAAATTGATTTATTTCTGCTTAATTTTTTGAGTTCATTAGACATATGAATAACTGAAAATCAAGTGTTCGTATATAGAAAAATGTATACACATTTCATTAGATCAAAAATATTTAGTAACTGCGCAAATTATTGAACAACTTTTCAAAATATCTTATAGTAATTAAATGTAACGAAAATGATTCTGCAACACAAAGCACGTTGGGGTATGAAAGATTTCATTCAGAAGTCCGTAAGAAAGACGAAAAAAATATATTTCAGGGATAGTAAACATGCCGCGTAAGTCCCCTCCCCTTCAGTAATAACTTGCTCAGCAATAAAACGAGTGATGTATTTGTTTTTTAATTACATGCCGGATTATCACTCGAATTGGAAGATATTTAAAGTGGGAGTTCCTGCTTTCGAAGATCAATCCCATGCTCAGGAATTAAAGCAAAGAACATGCAACAACCATTAACTTCAGTAAGAATATGAAGTATTAATTAGAATAAATCGGAGAAGTATTATTATTTATTGCAATTTCTTTTTCAGTAAGAGTACTATACTTGTTGTATAATCAAGATAACTTGTAAAACTTATGAAATCATCTTGAAACATCTTGTATCTGACCTACGGGATTTTGCTAGTAGACCTTAGGGTCTACACTAATATTTGTTGGTAGGACTTACGAGATTCTACTGTAGTGGTTTTCACCGCAATACTTATCTTTTCTTTTTCCTTTTCTCTGTCTTAAATTAATAATAATAGCCTCGCTCTTGCCTAGGGTAAGAACGCTAGGGTTTGAAATATGATCCGAAAATAGAAAAAAAGAGGAGTAGTGTGCTAAGCTTTACGTGAGGCAGCTGTATCTAATAATATTTATAGCTTCACTTCTTACGGGGGGGGGGTTGAAGATATCAAATAGTGATCAAGAACATGCCGACGAGAGACAAATTACTGCAAGTTTTTGAATATGTTGGAGCCAAAGTAACCCCAATAATGATAGGAAGTCTTTTAAGAACAGTGACCACAGACAATTCCCGTTAGAGTATGTGGAAAGTAGTCATCAAAGTTTTTTCAAAATGGGGGAGGTATCAAAGAGATTAAAATGTACTAACAACGAAACCTCAGAATGGAAATCTGAGGAGATGTTTTCACTATAGAAATGAACATCCCTGTTCTCGACTTCATTCTTATAAGATCTGCAGGGTTATGGTCAGCTATCCAGGAGTTAGGAGGCAGTGCTTTATTTGTGGCTCCAGTGACCATCTAGGAGTGGAATGTGTGTGTGTGTGTGTGTGTGTGTGTGTGAGCAAAATGCAGAAACTGTCTTGAATCTGGACACAAACTAGAGCGCTGCAATAACTCTTGCAGAAAATGCCGCCAATAAGACCACAAGATCAACACGTGTCCACATCGGACGGCGGCAGAATGACTGGGGGAAGAGTGTCAATGCACCACTCCCAGCGTCCTCATCAGATAATACGGACACGCCGATGCACAAAGAGAGGGCAACGAATTTTCATCGCTGCTACTAGCAACTGGTCCTGATGAAACAGCTACAGCTGAGGACGTAGTAACCATCATTATTTGTCCAAGGAGTGGGGGGATAATAATGGAAGAGATGGAAGTAACCTCGGCAAACATTAAGCGAAAGTGGGAACATGGTGACGAAGAAGCTAAAAAAAAACAAAAAAAAAAAACGAAGCGTCAACCTGCGTAAGACACCACTCCCAGCGTCCCCATCAAATAATACGGACAAGCCGATGCACAAAAAGAGGGCTTTCACTAAGAACTCCCCCCCCCTCCACAGATGCATCGTTCGCCAAGGCAGTTGCTACTTCACAGATCCAGTCCACCGAAGCAACAACAAATATTACACCACCCATTCCAAGTAACATTAAGAGAGGGACATTCATATATATATCGCTCCTTCCGGGGTACAACTAGTGCAATGGAAAGGCTCCTGGCAGTAATCGACATTCTGCCGATACTTATGCGAATGTTGAATTGTCTACACTCTTCATAGCCGATATACTTATAATAACTGTCTCATCAGAATTATTTAAGAACTTTATCTCAGTTTCAAACATGGGTCTTCATGAAGAGTGCATAACAGACTTATACGAGACTTTAATTGTAATAGTGAAAGATGAGTTTTATCATATTAAATTATTAACATAACTAGCAATTCCCCTTTTCGCGTTGACACTCTGAACGTCAACGGTTTGCGATCTATTTCAGCACAGCGTACTGTTGGGAGACTAATTTTACATCATCAAGTTCATATAATATTTCTAGAGGAGATGCATTTTTATAAGTTTTAGGAGACTGAAAACTTTAGCAGAAGCTTCCCTTTACAAAGCTTCTTGTGTTTCGGAGAATTCTGCACGAGGGAAGGTGGGAATCCTTTACAAAACAAAAAGATGTTGCAGGATGTCTAGACAGGAATTTTTTGGGACGTACCATCAGCTTCCTCACTGTCTATATCCCTAATGATACCCACCAGCGATGTAGGTTCTTCACTTCCTTAGAACTTTAATTTTTATGAGATTCGGTATATCATAGCGGAGGGGATAGTGCTGGATCTGCATCGAAGACACACGATATGACAAAGTAGATGGTAACAACAATTCTGTACCGATGGCTCTAGGGAACTGTAACTCGCTGTGATAACGTCGACCTTATTGATGTCTGGAGGAGGCATAATTCATGCAGAGTCGGGACCACATGATCGTGGGGAGGAGTCTCGACCGCGTATACATTTCTTGCAACTTAGAGTCAGGGTTAGTTACAGTAAGGCATATAGCGGTGGCAGTTCTGTAACAGACCAAAAATGGTTCTCTTAAGTAACCAACTACATCAGGTCGTTAACACATGCAAAGGATATTGAAAACTTACAGAAAGTATATAACGAGGATTTGCAACTGCTGTGCAGCAAATGGAGGAACGACTACTGGGACCCATCAGCCATCTTTTAAAACGAGGTAAAATAACTTTTTCAACATTTCTCGATAGAAAGGGCTTATGTAGAAAGAAAAACAATATAAACCAGAGCAATGGTATTCAAAGTGATTTTCTAATTAAAGACGTCAACAGAAAAAACAAGCTCGATTTCCGCATTAGGTTGTTCCACCTTTATGCGGAATACCCTTGGCCGCGTTTTACATTGGACACCGTATAGCAGTATATGACGATAAAACGATAAAGCAAATACAAGTTA
Organism: Typopeltis vanoorti; assembly: GCF_054136105.1. Classification (NCBI taxonomy): domain Eukaryota; kingdom Metazoa; phylum Arthropoda; class Arachnida; order Uropygi; family Thelyphonidae; genus Typopeltis; species Typopeltis vanoorti. Next base: position 116,451,019 of record NC_143553.1, read on the forward strand.
ACGGTCAAAATTTCAAGACCACGGAAGATATCTTGCAGCAATTTTTTAATCATCATTTGACAGCCTTTTCCGATGACTCCATGGTGACAGGCGACTTTAACGCCTGGAACATAACATATATGCATGAACAGCTAATCGCCCTTCAAAGTAGACTCATAACATCGGAAAACGTTACTCAGGCTTACAAAGAACGAAAGCTCAGGAAAAGCCTGTCCTAGATGGAGTTGGGGTTGAGTTTTTATCGGCCTATTCAGAATTTCATCTTGCCTATTCTAGTGTCGATTTTTACTACTTTTTTATCTACCGGACACGTGCTCGCTGATTCTGTTATTGGGTATGCGATTTTTATCTCCCAAAACGAGAAGACACTGAATAGTGTGGGTAGCTGAAGGCCCTTGACCAATACGGATTACAAGTTATTCACAAAAGTAACGTGGTCTCTAATGTTGTTAAATTTGGCATAGGAAAGGGAAAAGTACTTACCAGCACTCAAGTGTGCGATGTTCCGTAAGTCGATGAGACTCAACCTATTTCTGGTAAGAGATCTTATTCACTTCGTGGCGAGCAAGGAACTCGCACTCGCAGTTCGATAGTGCAAAGCACAACTTCCTGCACTTTATCCTAGGAAAAGTGAGTGTGGCTTTTGCGTAAGGGAAATTATCAAAAGCCTCTACAATAGAACAACATCTATTGCCATGAATGGGTTCCTGATCCATTCTGATCCCCATTCCCGTATATGCAGAGGGGTTCGGCAAGGCTTCTCCCTCTTTTCTCTTTAGTACTAGAACTTTTTAAAATAAAACTGACGAACTCTCACGCAGTGGGAGGAATACTGCTGCCCATAGGCTTTAGACAGAGCAAGACTGTTGTGTATGCTGATGATATTGTCGGAATCCTTCTCCCCCCCCCCCCCCACCCCCCCCCCCCCCCACCCCCCCCCCCCCCCACCCCCCCCCCCCCCCACCCCCCCCCCCCCCCACCCCCCCCCCCCCCCACCCCCCCCCCCCCCCACCCCCCCCCCCCCCCACCCCCCCCCCCCCCCACCCCCCCCCCCCCCCACCCCCCCCCCCCCCCACCCCCCCCCCCCCCCACCCCCCCCCCCCCCCACCCCCCCCCCCCCCCACCCCCCCCCCCCCCCACCCCCCCCCCCCCCCACCCCCCCCCCCCCCCACCCCCCCCCCCCCCCACCCCCCCCCCCCCCCACCCCCCCCCCCCCCCACCCCCCCCCCCCCCCACCCCCCCCCCCCCCCACCCCCCCCCCCCCCCACCCCCCCCCCCCCCCACCCCCCCCCCCCCCCACCCCCCCCCCCCCCCACCCCCCCCCCCCCCCACCCCCCCCCCCCCCCACCCCCCCCCCCCCCCACCCCCCCCCCCCCCCACCCCCCCCCCCCCCCACCCCAGTAAAAAATAAACATGTTTTACAAAATACTGTGAGCGAGATTCATATGAAAATAAATTAATACGTTAAATATTAAATTTAAGTAAAACAAATAATAAAGGTATATAAATTAAAATTGATTGAAATTGTTTGAATGAGGTTAATTAAAGTAAATATTATAATTTGACATCATTTTCATAATAAACAAAATATGCAAAATAATAAAAAAACATATTATTAGATACTTATGTAAAGTATATATTATTATTATGTGACACCTCAAAGGAGTCCTAGGATTCGTCGCGATACAGCACTCCACTGTAGGTGACCCACCGTCTACACTATTTAAATCTCTATCCACAAGCGTTGCAATGTATCAACTACAAACTGCATCATCTACCACCGCTAATAATATTTTTGTCTAAATTGTACTAGGGTAAATATGTTGTATGCAGCATGAATAATCCAAGTTTCCTAGAAAGAGAGAAGAAAAAAAGTTTTCGCCTTATAGGCTAACTCAGGTTCTATTGGAGGATCGAACTCAGATCTTTTCAAGTGAAAGGTACAATGTCTTCTCTCTCGTCCAATTGAGCTATGGAGTTAATTCATGTAAAAACGAATTTAATTTTAATTTTTTTTTGTTCTGTAAAATACTGAAAGCATATTTATTTTCTTAAGTATAATATTATACATATAATGTAATAATGTACGTATGGTGTAATACATTTATATTTCTTTTTATTATTTTACTCAATTACTTTTTAACATAATAAAAAAGACATGGATGATCTGAAATTTCAAATGTAACACTTTGGAATTACAATACTTTTGACAAAAGTTAAACAAAATAAATATCCACAGTGTGTTTTTTTTTAGGAGGGGGATTGCTGAACACCGGTACCTTTATTAATATTAGCACTTGACACAAACGGATGCTGTATCATTTTATTCACCTTTTCTCGGCACTTATTGCTTTTCAAGCAAACGAAAAAGCACCGAATATGTTGCATTCGTTTTGTCTGACAATCCATACAAAAGCCGAAAGGAATTCGGGAACTCTGGCTGGAAGGATTTCCTTGAAATTGGACTGGAACTGGAACAGAAATTAGTCGAGCCATCCTAATTTGCAGACACAAAGAAACCGTCAAATGCTACTAAAGCTGGATGGAATTTGATGAAATTTGCGATTTAGGATGAACTCATTTTAGTTTTAATCGGGTCATCAGTGATAACAATAATTCTTCACTGGCTAAATGGAACTAAACTAAATTTCGTATTTAAGACCTCTGTTGAATCATTTCAAAATTTGATTTTCAAGAGAATCATATGTAGTGGACTTATTATACATCTAGACTAGATAAGAAAAAACATTAGTTGTCATAAATACTATATAATGCTCAACATACTCGTCAGACTTTTATAGGAGTAGCATCACTCGATAGAGTTCTTTGAATAACGTCAAATTGGCTCAGAAATCATGACATTGTGAGCCAAACTAACAAGTTCAAAAATTGTATTGTTTGCTACCCACATAGGCGTCTGCTTGGCTTAATGTATGTTTATATTTGTGCAGTACAGTATGTTTCGATGTTAAACCACTTCTTAATAGCAGTGGATTACTTGATGATAGGTTTGGTTTCTTATCATTCCAAAACGATTTGAAATGCTAACATTGCCCCCCCCCCCTTGTTAATTGATGGAACGTAAATGAAATTTGTATTTGGCTCACCATTAAAATTTATTGCGTGATTTCAACTGGATCATTTTAATGACAAGATTAGGCCAAACAAAATTATATTTATATAAATATGCCAAAAACAGTTTCACGTTCAAATTATGCGATATTATGAATAATATCCCTATTGCAATGTTAGTATGTAACAAGCCTGAAGTTCTGATTGTCCACATCCGTGCTTTATAGGCGTATGCATAACTTACGATCAATTGCCAAAGTGGTTAAAACAGCGCATTAGGTAATAACAAATATCCTTCATCATTTCCAAACTACAACTGATATTAAACGTCTCTCTCTCTCTCTCTCTCTCTCTCTCTCTGTACCAATGCTTTCTTAGGTAAATTGCAGAGAACGGTGCACATTTCAATCTAAAAATATCTTCTGAATCAAATTCCTCTTGACTCGATTGTAAGGCACATTTCTGAACAAATAAAGATTTCTCGATCTCGATTGTATTGTAAATAAAATGGGTTCAAAGCCAGTCGAATATTAAATCTATACCATGAATAGTTTGTTTTCAAAGTTGTTACTACGCTAAGCTAAGCTAAAAATGATTTCTCCGTTTGAAGTATTCTGTCTACACATAACTGTCAAAAATAAAGAATTGGTCTTAGATGATATGAAAGGAGAGAGAGAAAGAGAGACGAAGTACTTTTCATTTGCACCATGTATTGGTCATACCTATTGCTTCATCTACAGAAAATAGACCGTTCTCTAGAGAACGATTTGATTTACATGAGAAAAACACGCCCAGAAACTTATATTTGAATAGTATTCCGCTTGCCTACTCTGCTAGGAGACGAAAGAGTATTTCGAAATGAAGATATTGCGTGACGACCGAACTGTTGATGTGAACCAACTATGGTTTGTCAAATAACAAAATGAATACAGATTTTTTACACTCGCTAGATCACTATCATTGTTGTTATTGATTATTTTCGAGAATGTACGTTAGAAGCAAATGAAATTGGACATTTTTTGTTCGTCATTTAAGAGCTTTACGAACATCGCATTGGAAAACGGGAAAAAGTTTCAACAGAAAACAAGTTACATTAATTGAAAATAATACAAATATATGAAGTGGAATTATAAATAGCTATAAATGACATTATTATATCACTGACGACATCTTATATGTTTGACGTTACTGGTGTGGCTGTGCCAACGAACTTTAAGAAGGTTATAGAAGGAGATGACATCCATTGATTCCATAACGAGTTAGAACTTATTTGGAAAACATGCATCTGCTTCTACAACGTAAAAAAAAAAAGGGAGGGGGAAATGTGTCAGATTTGACTAATAAAGTGTTAAAATAATTCGAGACAACCATATAAAGTGTATTTCACAATAGCATTCTTAAATAATTCTTAATTTCTCATGAGAATGTCATAAAAATGTTATAAACCAAATTAAGGATTATAAAGTACATTTGGGCTAAAGATTAGATAATTTAGGAACTGTGCACTTACGACTAAATGGAACATTTCTAAATAAAAGCAACATAACATTAAGCACGGGAATGGCTTTAGTACCAGAGAGAAAACGCTGAAACATTATCTACCATCTAAAACGTTGACAAACATCCGTGTTCCATTGATCATCACAAAAATTTAACCAACAGCTGTTTTATCTTGTGTGCGTTACAGTTTATTATTATCGTTTAAAATATACATTTTGTTGTAGAAAATCATGCGAACACCAGAGTTCTTCGTAAACATTTTATTAATAAACGAAACCAGTTCACTGTTGATACACGTTTCCAGCGACAATGGGGTCTTTGGTGTTCCTCAACCAAAATAACAGACACTTCTTATAATAATGATGGATCCTCAAGCTCAATGTCTTCAAAAGGTGCTCTTTAGGTTTTTTTTTGATTCTCAACAGAGGTTCTATGTTTTGTAAAAGGTGCTTTTCAGGGATCACGTCACTGCTGGCCAGCCTAATCTTTGGATTACCATTATCACAATCTATGTCGTCACAGCTCTTAGGGTTTTTTTTTTTTTTTTGGAATATGACAAGTGTTGTCATATTCCAAGTGCTTGGAATATGTAGTAAAACTCTTGACATTCGCGAACGGATCTTGGATTAATACAGCAGTTGCACATTCGGTCTTCATAATTCAGAAAATTTCGACTAAACATAGCATTCATTGCTAATATGACGCACTTTAGGCCCAAGCTGAACTCAAACACGAAGTGCTCAAAGCAAGGCATTTGGACTAGATGGATTTTTAAAAATAAATTCCCCAAGAATTTCAGGAGTATTTCTAAACCTGAAATTATTTAAATAACTGAATATTGGACATCAGCAGTCATCAATCGTGTTTACATCAAGGTCTGCTTTGCAAACTGCCTTCCTTCCGTCTACTTGCTACCCTACGTAACGGAAAAGTCAGCTTTCTCTCTGGTCGTTCACAGGGTGTTATGGTGTGAAAGACACACACACACACACACACACACACACACACACACACACACACACACACACACACACACACACACACACACACACACACACACACACACACACACACACAGTATCCTATGACAAACCATATAATTTCCAAACATCCCTTACATCAAGATCATGTGCGACCAGTGCCTTAAACACTGATCTGCATTTACCATCCATCACTGGGCAAGGATAACATCAATACCGCCAAAACGCAGTCCTACCTTTTCTCTCGCAAAAGGGATCTCACCTCACCTTCCCTCATCCTCAATAATACACACTTCACTAAACAGGATGACCTATCTCTCCTTGGACTGGCATTTACCCCCAATTTCTCTCTCTCTCTCTCTCTCTCTCTTTCTCTCTCTCTCTCTCTCTCTTTCTCTCTCTCTTAGCATAATCACATCAATAGCTTCCTCAGCTCCTGAAAAACTAGGCTTTCTTTTCTGCTCTAGAATCTGTTTTCACCCATCTAACCACTCTTTTACAAACAAACAATGAAACCTTTATCAGGATATTCAACCTCATCTTAATAACCATCAATATACAATTCAAACTAGGAATGAAATTTAATTCCAGAGTGTCTAACGATGATTTCCTCTTAAAATAGTCTTTTATTACGTATAGTATTAAGATTTCTTGATAATGCAAGTTTACATATCTTTTCCATTCGATTCTGTCTAATGCATTTTAAAGATCAAATCTCCAGCAAGATATCCAATTAATTTGTAAAGCTACTTGCAGAAGTCTGTACATATTTGATTTATTAATCTAAATATTGAATATTTATATTAACAAAACCTCCTAAATTGGTTTGAATGAAGGCAACTTTATATCAGAAACGGTAATACGTGCCTGATAATATGCAAATAATAAAAATCAAATATGTACAGACTTATGTACATATTTTGATTTATATCGAATAGCTTTGTAAACATATTATCAGACATGTATTACTTTTGTAATATATGTCTGATAATATGCAAATAATATAAAATACAAATATTTCAAATATCAAGTGTGAGAAAGCATCAAAGCATCCAAATTTCTTCTAGGATAATCAGCCAATCAATGCAATAAAACTGCTTTCCCAAAATTAATTCTCATATTCTTCTGATGAAGAAGCACACATCCCTTTTATCCTATCAAATAACTTGTCACTGATGTTAATTTTCTATGTGAATTTCGACCAATAGTTTAGTATTTGTCAGAGTTTTGATTTATGAACAAATATTTTTTGCTATTTTTATTTATTTTTGCAGTTTATTAAAAAATATTTTTATAAAGATATTTTATTTCCGTTAGGAATTAATAATGTCAAAATTAATACACATATGGGGGCTAAATTTTGAAAAATTGCTGAGGGGATAAAGTCTTAAACTTTTCATAGTTCATTCACTTGTTACATCCATTCTAATTGCTTCCCACGTTATCTTTTTATCCATAACTTATCAGAAGCTTCAACCAATTAAAATCCTTGTAATGAAATGAATACTCTGTGGGGAAGTTGAATGAACTGGGAGAAAGATTGCTCGGTACACAAACTGGGGCACGTATTTTCCAGAAATAATTCTCTTTTACAGCCAGCCAGCCAATCAGATTCAGACGCGTTAAAACACCAAATAGCCAAATGATTTACTGTGTTACTGTCAAAAGCTGTTTTATTATGCGAAACGTTAGCTTAATAAATATCTAAAGGTGTTTTATATATCGCACTGAGCGAGGATGTATACAGACAAACACGCTTAGAGAAATTAATCTTTTCTTTTTCTTTTACATCTTTTTTTTTCTCATAACGGATGTTTATCATTTTATGTGAAAACACACTATGCTCAAGATTCACAGATATCAAATATCCCACTCCACTTGAATCCATGACATAAATCATTTAGTTTTTAGTGGAAAGAACTACAATGAGCTGTTATTTGAAGATTAGTATAAAAACAAATAAAATAAGGAAAAATTTTAAAAATCACTAAGAAATTAAAAATAAATTAGAGGATAAATATTTACACCTTTTTCTACACGCGATCTAGTAATTATATTATGCTTTATAAGGACATTATGTTTTTGGAGAACGATCGACCGTGAGATGCGGTGATTAATACCCTTGTAGGGTAATGGATGGCAGTGCTGTAGCCAATGAAGTTCTAACTGAGGCTTGCCTATTGCTGTTACCCTCCTGCCATGATCAGAGCTTTAATAGTTCAATAGCACTCTATCCCTACACTGTTCTCTACAGATAACGGGGAAGATGAAAAGTATTCTTGCTTCGCCTCTTTAAGCCAGTCCTTATATAAGGACTGGCTTAAAGAGGTACAGCAGCTTAAATTGGTACAGCATTGCCATCCATTACGTTTTGATTCTGGTTCGCCCTTGAAATGCGGTGATTAATACCCTTGGAGGGTAATGGATGGCAATGCTGTACCAATGAAGTTTAACTGAGGATCGGCTGTTGCTGTTATCCCCTGGGGCGCAGAGATTTGAGAGTTTGAGTTCGCTCTCTTAAAGTTTTTGCCTTAAGGGAGCAATTTGATTCTACTGAGAAAGTGTTCTCCGGCACGGCCCGCTGAGGGAATTTGTTGGTGAATGCTTTTCTTCGGAATTTGAGCGGTTCTTCTCGGTGGTGGCGTGTGGGTGGAAGGCTATCACCGAGTGGAGCCAATGCTGAGATGGACGGTCTTTCGTCCACGATTGAGTGGCCTAGGGATTGTCCGAATTTTTAGAAACGGCTTTCCCTTTAAATATAGCTCGACTGAGATGCAGTGATTATCTTTGGAGGGTAATGGATGGCAATGCTGTAGCCAATGAAGTTCTAACTGAGGCTCGGCTATTGCTGTTACCCTCCTGCCATGATCAGAGCTTTAATATCTCAATAACACCTTCCCCGTTATCTGTAGAGGACAGTGTAGGGATAAGGTGTTATTGAGATATTAAAGCTCTGATCATGGCAGGAGGGTAACAGCAATAGTCGAGCCTCAGTTAGAACTTCATTGGCTACAGCATTGGCTACAATATTAAGTTTTAAGCCAGTCCTTATAAGGATATTATATTTTTGTAATACAAAAATGGTCATTATTCTGTATAATAATTTCAAAATGGCATTGAAACGCGGAAGTATAGATGTTGTTTCTGAAGATAAAATACTCGCTGCTGCATAAATTAAGCATGTTCATTATTTCTCATTTATCTAGTCTAAGAAGAAAGTAAATTCATCAATTCATGAGCTGCTGAAGATGATGTCAAATACAATGTTTCAAAATTGATAAACTTTTAGGAAGTGATTTTTAAGAGGAAGACTTAAATTTATTATTAAGTACCTATCCAATGAAAATTGTATAATAACCTTGAAAATATACTTGGAAACGTTATTACCTTTTCAAGTAGAGTACAATTGACTTATAAAAAAGTATAGAAATAAAAGTATAATTTGTTAGCACAAAGCCGGTGGAAAATATTAAGTTTTAACTGGGGTTGAATGAAATATATCTTTTAGTAGGATTTCTTTCAGCAGACAAATCTTTTTACAATCGATTTTCCATTTTTGAAAGAAATTTTGTGATTGTACTATGTCAGTACTATCATTCGCTGTTTACAATAACTACATTCTTGTACAACGCCTAGCCAGCGTTGTACAAGAATGCATGGAATCGTCAAATAATTTATTATTTGGCGATTCCATGCTTTTCTGCTTTTCGATTTTTTTTCTTTATTTGAAATAAAATCCTTATCGCATAATATAATTAACTTACAGAATGTGTTTAAGTCAAATATTAAGATTTAGCAAACGGAATTATTACAATGAGCAAAATTATGGGCGGGAATCCCGGGTTCGAATTTTGTCTAGGATGCGAAGAACCTAAATCATGGCTTTGCAATTGAATCCAGCTTAGGCGGTCTCATATGGGGAAAGTAGAAGGATTTTCTTTCAGGAAACGTAGGTCATTTTTCCTCGAAACAGGCAAACCGGACAGGAGAACACGCGCACTTTGCAACGCTAAAGAAACATATTCGTTACCTATTATTATAGATAACTATATAAGATTTTTTTTCGTTAGTATATCCTCCTTTCCATCTTTAGCTTCAATGTTACCTAACAGGTATAAATAATAGCAGTTTTTTCAATAGGCGCATAGGTGCCCATTTCTAAACTATGGGCAACAAATATAATTAACAACAGAGCTTTTTGAAATGCTAAATCGTATTAATCGGAAATTGCACAATGTTCATATCACATTTGTTAAACTTGAAAAGTCTTCCCTACAGTTAACAATAAGGGATCGAAATTACAAGAAATATCATGTCAGGATAAAATTATTGTTGAAAAATCAAGATCATTGGAACTAAATGATAAGATTGAATTGAAAAATAATAATGCATGAGCGATTAAATGTCAACAGCAGGTCACGTGATTATTCACTGGAGATTCGGGTTGGAAATTTATATGCAATTACTGTTCCGTAAAAATCTCTCTTTTGTTAAGATTTTTTTTCTTCTTTAAAAAGAGATCACATTCTTTGAATACTCATGATGCTTGAACTGTTGTCACAAAAGTCTACTTCCCTTTTGGCTTACAAACAATTGAGTTGCTTTTAATCAGTTGGGAAAAAATTCCAGTGGAACCTTTTATTATAGGTACTTGAAGAATATGTTTCTTATACAAATCTTGAAGAATATGTAGTCGATGATTGTCGCAAAAGTGTAGGTAAACAGGAAAAATATTTAATTATTCATTACTGGAAATTCTTCCAAGTATAAACAAAACAAAAATATAAAAAAAGTGAAATTATTTTTTGTAGTAACAGGAAAGATATTTTTGGAGAAATTTTTCTGCTGAATAATTCGTTTCATACGAACTCGGTTCAGATCTCTCTCTCTCTCTCTCTCTCTCTCGCTGTGTGTGTGTGTGTGTGTGTGTGTGTGTGTGTGTGTGTGTGTGTGTGTGTGTGTGTGTGTGTGTGTGTGTGTGTGTGTGTGTGTGTGTGTGTGTGTGTGTGTGTGTGTGTGTGTGTGTGTGTGTGTGTGTGTGCATACATATACACATACCGTCCAATGAACCTTTATGCAGATGTACGTAAACGTCACTTACGCAGCGTGTATGCAAAATACTTGGTCGCGTGCGTCACCACGTGATCTAGGCAACGATTTAAAAATATTGCTGGTCAGTAATAGTCAACAGTGTTGATCACAGTGGGGAAAAAAAGGCTGTTTATGGGTTCGATAAAGGAGTTATTGTGGGTGCTCGTCTCACAGAAACCATATTTTGAAAACAGCAGAGCTGACCGGTTTCTCAAAAGGTAAGATATCCGGATTGTTTAATCAGCGAAGAAATAACCCACATTGTTTTTCTAAGAGGGATTCCTGACAAACTGTCTTACGACCGAGATCGGTGTCGTCTGAGAAGACTTGTACGCAGAAACAGAACTTCCTATCTGCAGAAACTGACAAAAAAAATAAAAAAATAAAAAAAAATTCACATTTGACGTCTGTAGACGCCGTATGGCCAATGCCGTGCCTCACATGGTTTTGGCAATGATGTCTTCTGCTAGAATAAGTGGTAGGATCGCAGATTCCCTTTCCACACAAAGTTTGTAGGATGTCACAAACATCCATGCCCACTGCGAGATTCGAACCCGCAGCCTCTTAGGCGGAGAGCTGACACGCTTACCGAAGCATTTAAACTACGCTGTTCCCGACTCATACTCACCGAACTATGTTCAGGGAATTGAAGAGGATTCATACTGGCAGTAGCAGTCCTATACGGAAACCTCTGATTTTTGCGAAGAACCAGAAAGTTCAATTACAGTGGTGTCAGGAACACTATCACTGGCCACTGGAAGTCTGGAAAAAAAGTCATGTGTTCCGACGAGTCTCGGTACACATTCTTCTGTACTGACTGTAAGCAGAAAGTTTGGCGCAAGCCTCATGAACCAATGAACCTTGCTTACCTTGTAAACACAACTCAAGATTCTGGATTTGGTGTCATGGTTTTGCACGTTTTGTTGATAGGGAACGGTTCCTTCTGATATTGCTGGAAGGTCGGTTCCAAGGAATACCTTGAAATTTGTTGCTGATCAAGTCCATAACGTAATGCCGACTTTTTATCCAACAGGTAAAGGTTTTTTTATAGATGATAATGCTACTGTCGTCTCAAAATTGTTCAGAAGTGGTTCAGCAAGTATGATAGCAACTAGCAGCAACTTTTGCTATCTTCTTTGGCCACCACAAAGCCCGGATCTGAACTCCATTGAGAATGTATGCGACATGTTAGAAAAACAAATCCACCTAGTGGAATCTAAGCCAAACGGCATATGTGCTGCAATTCGGGTTAAAGGAGGTCCAACATATTGGCCTGACTGATGGAGTGGTTAGCTTACTAGCACTCGATTCAACTTGCTGCTGATTCAAATGCAGCCATGGGTATTCCGTAAGGGATAAATGTTTCTATCCCTTTGTGATACCACTTCCCTGCTTACCGGAGGTGGACTGAAAATTTAGTTTGATGGTTTATTCTTCATAATAGTACTTCCGGATAATATAAAAATAAACAAATATGATTTAGCTTACCAAGGCATCAGAGTACATACAATAGGATTGCAATCTTTCGTGGGTTGAAGTCACATAAAAAAACTATTAAACTAGCAGTATACAAAAGGGTATTCAAACTAATTTTAACTTATTCATCTAAGAGCTGGGTTAAAAATAAGACAGTTGATCGAAGCGTAGAAGTCACAGATATGACAGTTCTGAGAAGGATTTGAGGAGGGCGATAAGCAGATGGCATCAATGGCAGAATCATATTAAAAGGTCAATATTAGAACCAGAACCGCAGAAAATACTCAGAACAAGATCAAGATTTAAGTAGACTATGTAGTTCCAGTGCCTTAAACAAGCAAAATGTTACATGCAGAATTTGACAGGACGTTATATATATGGAAATTGTATTTTCCTTATGAAAAACAGGAGAAACGATCTGAATTTACGGAATTCAGACTATTTCTGCTTTCTCAGTATCCGATAACGGGATCCGACCCTGATCATTTAATCTATTGATTGCATTACCGAATCACAGGAATATCGGATAACTACTGTTAGCCTAGGAATATTTTATTTGATCATTGATTCGACCAATTTCCATTTTGCAGGGAGATGAGAAGTTATGGGATCTGTAATTGAATAATCAACGACTTCCTTTTGATCCCCCCTATTAATCATGCTGATTGTTTGCAAAATATCAGCGTAGGTGCATCTCTCTCTCTCTCTCTCTCTCTCTCTCTCTCTCTCTCTCTCTCTCTCTCTCTCTCTCTCTCTCTCTCTTCAGTTGTATTATCGAACAATAGCACGTGATCTGAGAACCCGGAGAATTACACTGTCGTTGGAAATATAAATCCAATATACTATATATTGGCCTAAATTATTAGGGAAAAATTATGGACATTCGCAATGCAATTCATTTTTCTATTGACGTGAGTTTTACTCTATGCACTAAATTCAAAAACATCAGTTAAAAAATAATGGAAAATAAAGTACAAGACATGGGGACAAGTATGGTATGTTGAAACAAACTTTCTAAACGCAATTAATATAAATGAAGCGCTAAAATATTCATGAACAACTGGACAGGAGATTATTAAGAAAGAAAACAGAACTATTCAACAAAATCTAGCAACTAAATTAGTAGAGTGAGAATTATGCGGCATGGAATTAGCATGAAATGAACAGAAGGCAATTAGAAAAGAATCTACGAATTAATTAAAAAGAATAATAACGGTGTTTCGTTTTGAAATGGTTGTGGATCGAAGTTAATCAGATAGTGCTTATGGAACAAAGGCCTGTAGACTGTTGAAAATAAAAACTCCAGAAATTATAATACCAAGTAAGATAATAAAATAAAGCAATGCTAATAATATTGTCGGCATTATTTTGTTTCATTCTAAATAGTTTATTCCTTTTCAAATAATAATCTCCTCTCTAATGGAAATATAAATATTCTACTATAGAGGAAACTATTATTTAGGATAAGGTATGAGAATGAAATGAATGAATGTGTGACGAAGCATAGACTACTTCGAATGTTTCCTAAGGAATTTAAGCAATTCTTCTTGAAAAGAATTTGGTGCACATTTAAAATATACACAAATTCATTGTATTCTTTCGTACCTGAAATATTAGACAAAGAATGAAATCTAGCCTTTTGTCTGATAAACAAGTAGAATTAATAACAATATCGTTTCCTGCAGAATTGGAATATCTTAAATGCCCCTTTATTATAAAGCACTTCTATTAAATTAACTATAAACAGTTTATTTCATTCAGGAGCGAATGGCGTTGAAAAAAAAATAATAAAAAGAAAATCTTTACGCACCCAAGGCTATTTCGGAGTATAGCAAACCATCCACACATGGGATTCTTTGTCAGATAATTTATTATCACAAATTGTATTCGTTTTGTAAAAAAAAAAAAAAATGGAAAAATACATTAATAAGGAAGTATGAGGTTATTCCTTTTAGTGACATCTTATTGTGTAATCAACACGCAAAAAAACGACTGAGCTATGCAGGCGGCTATGATCTTGTAAAACTATTTAGATATATTGGAAATATTAGATGGAAATCGAAAACATGAAAAATGCAGTATAAACTATTAAATAACTTCCACATTCATCATCTACATTATAAACTGAAACGCATTTGATATACCGCTAACAAATGCGACAAAAAATCCACTATGTATTATGTACAACCGAAAGAATTAAGATATCCTTCTGCTACAGAACATTCTGCGTTTGTCAGTTGATCCTAAGAACTCTGTGTGAGGAATGAGAGCAAGTTTGCCTCGTTCTAAGGATTACTATTGTGGCATCCATTGGGTCTAAGCTTCGAAACTTCAGGTATTCTACGAATGATTAGTTTATTAACAATTCATTATTAGGTGAGCGCAGTTAATAAACTCTCACTGTATGTAAGCCGAATAGTAAAGTCCTTATATATTCTATTATATATATAGGTTTAAAAAAAATACGAGTTCCTGGTAGAAAAATTCTATAAAGTTCGATTAACTCGGGAATCGGACAAAGAGTGACTTACAAAAAAGTTCCACTAGAAGCAAACTAGAATCGAACTTACAAGGGTATTGCTTCGGACTACCTAGGGCTATGGATGCAAACGTCATTTACCCAGGAGGACATATATTAAACTAAACATTTTCTAAACCAGCGGAATGCCTATATAGACTTTCTTTTTAAAGGTTTGATCTCCAATAATAATAAATACAACCTTTCTATTATGAAATCTATATGCATTTCAAATTGAGCAACAGTTTGTATTAAGCAACGATTTTGACTGCAGTAGTTAGGGCTAAGATGTATTCTTAATCCTAACCTTAATTCCAACCGAATTGCCATTCCAGTACGGAAGACTCAGTTCCCCATTCGACCACATTCACTAACCAAAAACCTAAGGGAAAAATATTCAAAGTTACCGATATGGACTTGAGATTTGATTTCAGAAAAATGAAATTCACAGTTTACGTATAAGCACCATGGTAACATAGACGCGATCAAAACGTTTTTATCAGAGTTGTTATGATTGGCTTAAAAATGTTTCAGTTATATAACAATCTGTCGGTGTGCCAGACGTGCTATTCTCGCAAATTAAGTCATTGGTATTTATTCATTCTTATAAACGATGAGTGAAATCAGAATCTTTTGAATCAAAATAGTTTGTCTTTCTAATGCGAAACATTATTATGGCTTTAGAAATGAAAACAATTTTTAAAATGAGAAAACCGGACGAATAAAAGTATTATCTAAAAGTTAAAAAGTACTTCGAATTTACATTCAAAAATGTAAGTGTAAATTTAAAAATGTATACTGAAATTTTAGCGAGGAGGTGAAAAACATCACGAATTGCAAACATGAAACATTTTTATTAAGGAGAAAAATGGAAAAGTGAGCAACGTCAGATAGATTTGATAGAATTAAATATCTCTTTCAAAACAATTATAAATCGAAAGTATAAATAAAGTCAAATAATTTTAATAAATTCATTTGACTTTATTAAAATTATTTGAACATTCGTAAAATATAGAATATAAGAATAATCGTAAAATTATTATTATACGAATAATCATTTGAAATTATTATTCGTATAATATTTTATACGAAATATTTAAAAAAATATAATATTTCGTATAAAATATAAAGGGAAGTTATATGTTAAGTATAATTAATTTTAAATCTTTTAAATATATTTTAAAAAAGAAATGCATAAATCATATTATTTATTAAAGTATATCGTTTTATTAATAAATAATTTATAGAAGGATTACGTACATTCCCACGCTGTGAATTAAAAGCTTTCCTTAGAAAGTTTTCTTGGTTTTCTTAAAGCAACAGCGAGCTGTGCAAACTTGTCTGTAACTGTAATAATAATGAGAGATATTTGTGAAACAAAAATGCCATCAATTAGACATAACAGAAAATGTTTGATGGTGCGCTTGTTCAGAGATGGTTTTAAAGAACATTTAATGTAGGGCTACCATCTAGATCTTTTATTTATTTCTAGTTAAAGTGCTTTACGGAGAAGGCTGTTTATGCCAACGTAAAAGCCAGGTACGATTCATTTAGTTAATTAGTTTCTTGATTTTTGTTATCTTAATGTGGGATTAGAGATAGTAAACGTTTGGCTTGCTTAACGATCCAGATGCACTAAACATGACATTGGATTAACATTCCTACAACTGTAGAGAGAAAAACGGAATTCACAACAGCACATTCTGAATATAAAAACTGTGGGAGTGGTACTTTGTAACTTTGTAGTAGTGAAATTTCATTCAAGTCCTTTTCTTTATAAATAAAAATTCCAAAACTACAAAAACATTTGTAATTTCTATATAGAAATTCTGGTAGGGAAGGCAGAGAAACTATATATATATATAAGATAACCAATTATGTATGCATGAGAAAAAAATAGGAAAATATAAGGAGTACGAAGGTTATTTCGTATTCTTAAAATATCTGTGTTGTTTTAATTTTCTATGAAAGTGTTGCATGAGTTATAAGGTGTCTAATCCAGTATCAAGGTGTGCAGTAGGGTTTTTTTTCAGGGAATTCCCGGACGCAATTGCAGGGAATTTTTCTAATCATCTTTGTCTTGAGACAAGGCAGCTCGAGACTCAAGATCTCTCATAAATTTAAATTTGCAAATCTGAAACAGAAAAAAAGTGTCTAATTTATTAATATTTTATTTTGGCAAATTGAATAATGTATCATGTAGGTTATACACGATTTTTAAATTATTACCAAAGAACCAGTCAAATATCTTAAGGCTAATTTTTATATGTAAAAAAGAGCAAATATCAAAACTTAAAAGAATTAACAAAATTGGATTATCGTTTTAGTCTTTGTCTGAGTGGATCATTATTGGAAATAAACGATATTTCAGAATTGTTTTTCATTCAGATAACACCGACATTTTAAATTTAGGATTAGTTCGTATACCAAGAAAATGTTCGGCAGTTCACATTAAGAATATTGTGTGTTGTAGATTTACAAAATACAAGAACTGGAATCATTAAAAATATTGTGATTATAATGACAGATGAAGCAAGAAATCAGAAATGTGGACACAAGAAAACTCATTGGAAAATTTACTCTGCGTTAATCATGCCATTCATTTAACAGTTGGTGGCACCTTTTATATAAAAAATATAACAAATATATTTAAAAAAATTTTCACGAGTGAAAATGTATAGTCTCAGCAAGAGAAAAATAGGCGAGACTTAGAAACCTTATAGGACATGCTTAGATTTCTCTACTTGGAATTACTCTTAACCTGGAGTCTCTTGACATAACCATATTACAAATGTCACATCGTAATACGGTGTGGCATTTTTTTCAATGCAGCACTTTATCTTTGAACAAACATTTTCACGTGCAGGTGCTATTCAACATTCCTTCATAGTTCAACATCAAAACCTTGGAATCATTATTTGCTCTTCATTCAATCCTCCTCCTACTTTTGTCTTTTGGAATAATCTCCCCTCTTGGCTATTTTCTAAACAGCACAATGTACACAATCGACGTATCTTGAAATCTAATGTTAATAAAGTGTTTTTTTTTTCCTCCTCAAATGTTTGTCCATTCACGATGCTGATACTGTTGGAGAATCTTTTGTGTATAGGATTACCATAAAACTCTGGGATTCATCGTTTGGTTTAAAAATATAAAAGGAAACAAAAAAGTAAGATGCTTGGTATGGTAGGGTTTAGTGTAAATTTTATGAATTCCGAAAAAGAGTCCAGTGCATTCTCTTCAATAAAATCCCTAAGATATTCGGTAAAAAGGAAGCAGCAACTATTTCATTAGGGGAAGGAAATTCATTGTGGGCATGCTTGTAGAGGATACTCTGAACGAGTTTGTTTAACTTCTGAAGTTTATAATGCTGGTCTTTTTATTAGTTAAAAATGAAGTAAAAAGAAAACATCCTAGTTTGTAGTTACGAAAGTTTTCAAAGCCTGTTTCTAGGCTGCTTCTGGTAAAGCAAAGCAGACTGGTGCATTATCGAATACAGTTCTGCAGTACTATTGAAACTGTAAACTATTTTTGCAAACGATAGTTTTCCTTTTCATTATCCATATCTTTTTTTGATTTCTACATTACTCAGTGTATAGTAATCTGTTGAACATGCATACAGAATGGTGCTCATCAAGTCTTGCCAAGGGCAGAAGTATTTAAACACAGCACGATTACTACTTAATCACAGGTTATATACATCTGTCAGATGTCAACGGTTAGAATGAAGACTTCGATGGAATAAATAAATAGAATTGTGAATTACTAACTGAGACTCAGGCTTTCATTTTCATATGTGTCGATGTTAGGTAAATACTTTAGGATGAGAGGTGGGTGATGAGTGCATTGGATTTTAATCGAGTGGCACACTGCCGTAGAGAGAAATAAATGTAAGGAAGATTGGAGAAAGCATACAATTATTCCCGCATGGGCAGATGAATAGTTTGAAACGTAGCACATCCAGCGCACACACACAAAAAAAGCTCATCAAAGGTTTAGTGATGGGAGTGGCTTAAAGAAAATCCTAGAGGATGGGCGAAAAATGAGACAGAATAACTGGATCCTGAGGGCGATGGGGGACAGGAGTGCGGCAGACATTTGCCTGTTAGGAGAGGGAGGAAACCGCGCACTGGCTGTTTGTAGTGGTGTTTTTCCGTACGGGTAATCATCATCTGAGGGATCCGGTTGAATAATCGGGTTTTCTTTTTCTTTCTTTAGGTTTCTACGAGTGGATGGTCGGATCCGGTTAATGTCACCATCGCCTGGCCAACGCTGTAAGGAATCAGTTTTTTGCCACGACAGATGTTTTACAGAGAAAAAAAGCGGAAGATGCTAAACTACAAACCAAAGATAACCAGCGTGCTGTACTGGAAAGATCGACAAACACCCTTATGTTCGAAGATCTTTGTTCGAATTCCATCAATGATGGGAGGACAATTTTTTAGAATTGTTTCAACTAAGGATGAGTTCAACTCAGATGGGAGTAGCAGGGTATTTTCATCCGGAAAGACGGATTCTTCCTCCTACTAAACATACAGAAATGACCTCTTCACTACATACATCATAGGCAGATATAACATAGAGCTTACTGCAAATTTGTGACCAACGAAGAATGGAGGTTTATAGCTGATAAAACGAAGAAAGAACGTTTAATTGTTTTTAGAAACTTACAGTATCTCTGTATTAATCATTGTTATTAGTCTAAACTTATACATTCGTGATGTTATCTATACACTCATTACGTGCGAGCAGAAAAATGTCTAAAGAACAAATAATATTATTTTGGGTAAACTGAATTAACTTATATATATGAAGAGAAGTGAGGCAAGTACATGAGTAAAAAGAAATATCTATATTAATAAACACATACAATTTAAAACTGAAAAAAAATAGTAAAACTAAAATAAATAAATATGTAATTAATTAAATAAATGAAGGAAATGGAAATAAAAAACTTAACAGCAACTGCTAATGTTAGTGAGCAGATCTTTTTTTTTTTTTTGTAGGAGAATATCTTTAAGGGAATAAGCAGGTTGGAATTTACGTAGCTAGCATTGCATTTCGTAATTACAATAGTATGGTAATAGAGACGACTTCGTGGGTCGTCGATTATCACTTTACCTAATTTTTCTTCCTTTTTTTTTAAAATCGGACATATTTATAAAGTTTGTTTCGCGGAAATTTTGTCCCTTGAAAAATCTAGGTCATTAGATGGAAAAGTTGAATATTAGTGAGTAATTATTAACTTGAACTTATTGGAAGTGAGCTGAAGACACAGAGAACTTCTCAATGACAAAGAGTGTTAACACGGGTTTAATCTAAAACATTCAATTCAGACCGCACGGTAGATAAAATTGCTCTTTGGTTGAAAAGTGCCTCCCGTTCGTACCCTCTGTTGAAAGGGAATAATTTTCATAAGGGCTTATCTGTTAATTGGTATCATAGAGAGATAGCAGGGTTTTCCCCAAATGAACAGAAGCACACGCAATTAATATAAATAATACACTAATCTTGTATTGTTCATTCCTTTCGCCGTAATCATAGCAAAAACAAGTCGAATCTTTTTGTATAAATATGAATTACGAGCCCTTTGAGTGAAAAGACCACGGTTCAAATCCCGTTTACGATGTGAGGGTCTCATAGTTCGCCTCATACAGGTTTAGAGGGGTTTCTCCATGAAACTTATGTTTGATCCCCAGAAAGGCAAACCGGCCCATTTTATGTCTGCAGAACTGCGTGTTATAAAATACTTGTCCCCAGAGGGATGTAGCGCAGGAAAAAAAAATCAGGGGACTCAACACGTCTTGGTCGGATGAGAAACGGATAGATAGATAGATAGATAGTTTTTTTTATTTTTTTTTATTGTAAACATAACAATCTTATATACAGGATTAACCGGTTTTTGGTTCTCTGCAGTCAGACAGAGAGGTTACATGCTCATACTCTTGTTGAGGTATGTTACATCGAAGTCACTTATAAGGCTAATTACATTTTTTTTTTAAATTAAAGCCATTAAGAGTTATTTTAACATGATACGTATAAGAACATAAATGTGGAAGAACATAGGAGTTACTATTGCACAATATTATCTATTTACATGAGAGTGCCAGCTGATTAATTTTCGCACTGTTAAGCACAACAATCCTTCTTTCTTCCCCTTTCTTTGGGGGGGGGGATAAAGGTGTCACTTCTATGCTGGAAAGTGGATTATAATGCAGTCTCCCTGCTCAGCCAGGAGTTGATTCCGTGGATTCCATTCTTGGTGGAAAAGATCTAAGGTGTTGTTTTGCCTATGGTGGTGATGCTCGTGTAGGATCCGACTTCTCACCTTTTGTTGGAAGGCTGCAGTGAGTTGGTCAGTTGCCTCTCTCTATGAAGTTGCTGTGCTGTCTGGTCTTGTATGTCTGAGGTAAAAGTTGTATATTACCGCTTTCGCGGTGATGAAAAGGTAATTGCAGAATGAATGGTTATTTGGCTCCACATGGACGAGATTGAAATATTCCTCTTCTGTATGAAGATTACCACAGGTAAGAGCTGCCGTTTCCCGAGTCAAACTGATTAATTTAGTGTTGACTGGGCATTCCAACTAGATATGCCGGACCGTTCCTAATTGGTATCAGAAGAGGCAGTTATCTGAGACGTTTGAGTTAAATTTTCGTAATATAGTAGGAGTGGGTAATATATTATGCCACATTCTCCACTGAATATCTGCGTCAGGTTTGATGGCTCTTGTGCGATATGGCAGATCCCATTGAAATAGTGTTTGATCAGATGATGCAGGATTTTCCAACAAAGCGCTTTGGTTCGACTGTTGTGTTAGAGTGCTGTAGATCTTGTTGGTGTTGCTGGGTGTAAGTTTCTCCCATGAGTTATTGGTTTTTATCAGAAAAATAGGCGCCAAAACTTCTGAGTTTGGAGGGCTAAGCCCCACTTCTGTTATGCTATCAGGCATAGCGGCTTGAAACGCAGCCTTTACGGTGTCTATCTGCTCAGACTCATTCCCATATTCCAGGTTTTCGAGCGAATTTGGAAAGTGCCAGGAAAATATTAAATATGGCTTGGAGAAAGAATGTCACCCAAGATCCTCACGCTTCGCCAGCTCCATGGAGGAAAGAAAATTTCTTTCTGAGTGATCGGGCTTCTTACCATCGTGTTGTGAAAGATGGGTTCCATGAGGATTTCCGGTAGGGATGCTATCTTCACTGTGTGCTGGAAGTTTAGCTTCTTCCATCT
Source organism: Typopeltis vanoorti (assembly GCF_054136105.1). Classification (NCBI taxonomy): domain Eukaryota; kingdom Metazoa; phylum Arthropoda; class Arachnida; order Uropygi; family Thelyphonidae; genus Typopeltis; species Typopeltis vanoorti. Next base: position 116,472,889 of record NC_143553.1, read on the forward strand.
TTGTAGAAGTTTGTTAAATTTACAGGCACTTGAGCTGTTGTCATTCTTAAGGTGGTGGAGAGAGAGAGAGAGACCTCTAGTGGCAGAAGTTAAAATATACTCAGTGGTGCATTTGTGTGATATTTCCTGTTGTAGGGCATTAATGAGAAATCGAGCGCGGAACGTTGTTTTCCTGTTGTCAATGGAGACAAATTTTGTCCTCCATCTTTGAGAGAAGTACATAGCTTGGAGTAGGAAAGCCAGTTAGTTTTGTTCCATATGAATCGATATATGGTTGACTTTATTTGTTTAATGAATTGCACTGGTGGGGTAAGAATCTTTAGTGTATGCCAAAGGACACTGGTGGCTATTTGGTTAACGATTATTGTTGTCCCTCTTGTGGAGGTAGAGGCTCGTATTGCTGCCCATTTTCCTAGAACTTGCTTGAAACGCTTGTTTAGTGTTTCCCAGTTCTTATTCACATAAGAGGGTGTGTTTCCTAGGTTAATCCCCAGGTATTTGTTTCCCTCTGTGGACCATGTACCAGACATTGGGGAATCGGTTCGGTTTTTCCATTTGCCACACCACAGTCCTATGGTTTTATGAGTGTTTAGCTTGGCTCCTGAGGCTGCCTGATATTGTTGGTATGCCGTTTGTATGTTATGGAAGTCCTCTTCTTTGCGGGCTATGATTGTAACATCATCAGCATATGCTGTCAGGGTTATGGTTTGGTAGGGAAGTTTAGGGCGGCATGCTGAGTCTACACAAAAAGGGTTCAATGGCAATTGTGTAAAGAGGACCGGAGAGTGGACAGCCTTGTTTAATACCTCTGCTGTATGGTGCAGTTATGGTAAGCATGTTCTTTATTTTCATGCAAAACTGTGCCTTGGCATACAACATTTTAATAGAGTGAATGATGCCTGAGCCAAAACCAAATGCTTTCAAGCAGTTGAAGAGGTAAAGGTGTTCAACGCGGTCGAAAGCTTTTTCTTGGTCTAGTGTTACAAGACCCATTGTTTCACTGTTGTTGTTCGCTATGCTTATGAGATCCCTTATGAGGTGTAAGTTTTCGTGGATAGATCTTCCAGGGATGGAATAGCTCTGATGCCTATTTATTATTTCGCTCAGAGCGGGTTTAAGTTTGTTGGCAATGGCTTTGGATATAATTTTGCAGTCGGTGTTTGTGATAGAGATGGGTCCTAGTTTCCTAGTTTCGTCGCGTCTCTCCTTTCTTTGGAATGAGTTTAATAACTGATGTTGTCATATTGAGTGGAAAGCCATTGGTATTCGCTTCGACAAAAACTCTGTAGAGGATAGGTCCAAGCTGTTCCCAGAAGGACTGATAAAATTCAGTGGTGAGCCCGTCTATGCCAGGAGATTTATCTTTAGGTAAGTAGGTGCAGGCAGTTTCAGATCGTGTAACGTGATGGGGAGTTCTGTGTTACTCCTTGTTGTTGGTGAGAGTCTTTTCACATCGAAGAGAATTATATTCGTGGCCTCCATAGATGTTGGGTTGGCTTGGTACAAATTTTTGTAGTACTGCAAGGTATATAAGAGGATTTCGTCATGATTTTCTATGATGTTTCCATATCTGTTTTAATAGCAGATATAGTGGTGCACTCTTTTTCTAGTGAGAAGAAATACTTTGTGGGGGCATCTGTGAAGTTAATATGTTTGCGTCGTGCTCTTATTGGTGCTCCTCTTGCAGAGTGCTCTAGGTGTGAGCGTATGGTGGCTTCTAGGGACTGATATTCCTCAGATTCTGGATGATGCAATTGCTGTTGTTGTTGCAAATTTTTAAGGGCTGAATGCTTATTCAAATTTCTTCAGTGACTATATTTTTGGGTGAATACCCTAACTTTGGATTTAAAAAGTGACCACCACTCGGAAATTGATTGTGAAGTAGGTATATCTCTGATGAGAGTTTCGATATAGATATTAGAGGTTCTAAGATATTCTGTATCCTTTAGTAGGCTGTTGTTAAATATCCAGTATGCTCCTCCTTTGTATCTGGTGTGTCCAGGAATGCAAATGTTAAGAAGTATGGAATCATGGTCTGATGCATGAGATGAATGGTATGTGACTCTCCTGATGTAGGGTATTGTGTGCATCGATGTGTAGTATCTGTCGAGCCATGCCTGATAGGACACTGGTAGGACCACCTTTGGCTCTCCAGGAGAACACTTTCTCATGTGGGTGCAAGTGTCTGAAGGTGTCAGTCAGCTCGAAGTCATTTATTACATCCTGGAGAAGCTGAGCTAGTGAGTGTCGATGTTCTTGGCATTGCAGTCTGTCCATTGCAGGATCCAGAGTGCAGTTGAAATCCCCTGCCAGTATGATGTGGTCATTGACCTTGCTGAGGTGGTTTCGCACAAACTCCAGTACCTGCACTGCAAGCTGGTCATTTTGTGGGATGTATATGTTAATGATATATATTTTTTCTTTCCTGTCTGAGTTGTAATGAGCATATATATTGCACACCCAGGAAAGGTATCGATTATTTCTACTTTTAGAGCGCTGTTTTGGTAATTTCCAATGCTGACTCCAGATCCATGAAATTGTATAGCAGGACAGTGGTGCATGGTATATGGCCAGTTCTTCCAGTGTTGATATGAAGCTTTGCTGTTGCAATGGAAGTTTGTTTCCTGCAGATAGATAGATAGATGAAATATCATAATCAATGAAGTTTTAAATCTTAATACGTACTTTAAAAACTACTGATTTTAGATTTTTTTCTTTAATTTTTGACATATATAGGTGACGCTTCTATAGATAACAAACTTTATAAATGTGTACTATGTTATTTATATGCTTAAAAAACAACAACAACAATTTGCCTCATTTGAAAACTAGAAAACAACTATTACTACAGATTTTTTTAAATTTAAATTTGCAAATAATAAATCCATAAAATACATTAAAAGGCTGAACTTTAAAAGGTTTATAAGTATCCATTGTAATTTTAAGTACAATAGTAAAGCAACTCATATAGATGATTACTACTTTAAAAAAATGCCCTGCATTAGTTTTGAAACATGATTTGACTTTTAATCATGCGAAGATTTCTGTGGTTTCGGTGGTTATGATTTGACTTTTGCTTATAAAATAAAACAGACATTTCTTTATTATTCTACTGTTTAACATCATCAGTAATATACGTTAGAAATGTTATTATAAATACATAGGAAATATTTTATTCCTATTAAACATGTTTTTAATGTTTACTTCATTTTTCGCTCTTTCTTTGCCCCTATTTCTGTGTCCTTCTTCTTTCCCCCAATAATATTTAATTTCATCTAATATGTTTTCAGGGCTTCGGGAATGAATGAAAGGTCATATACATCGATGGTTTTATTGGTTTTATTTTCCATGCATATGGCTGATCATTAAAATATTAAATATAGTATAAAGCGATGCATAGGATCGTATAGGAAAACCCTGGAACCCAAAGTGTTGTGTATATTGGGATTCCTAAAGTATCGAATTTTATGTTTTATTTCATGTTAATTATTCAATGGAGAATATATCTAATTCATACTGTAAAGTATTAATATGGTATACTTCACAATGTTTTCAGTCCGCGCGATTAGCCTAGTGGCTATGCTTCGCAATCATATATCATGGAAGGAGTATCCTAGGTTCGATTCCCGTCGACGACGTGAGGAGCTCAAGGATCTTCCTCCACCAAGCCCAAGACCAGCCAAGTTAGCCAGTCTTGGGCGTGGAGAGCAGAGTTTTTATCTGGGGTTTTTCAACCCGCAAGCAGGCAAACCGGCCCATGAACACACAGGTTACAGTCATAGGGCATATTACTTAATCCTTCATTAGGAGGGTTCAACGAGTCCTAAGGGACGGTCGAAGAACGAAGGGAACCCCCACACAATAAATAAATAAATAAAAACAACGTTTTCACATTTATACAACGAATAAACTAAATAATAGCATTGAGTCATTCTAATAAATAATGTTTAATACTAAATGTACGTTATTTCAATACGGATTGGTAAATGCGTAGTGGATTGTGATCCTTTTGTCTTGCTCACTGAGTAACTGATTTTTTTCAGTGCATTTGTTCATAAAAGAGTTCAATAATTTTACTGTTGTGATGTCGTGGAGAAGACTACTTCTTACCGTCTCTTTGAAGACTTCAAGAAGATGATCAGTCCACCCCCCCCCTTCTCTCACTCAGTGAAAATGCAGTGATGTATATCTGGTGTGTCGAAAGTAACTGTTATAATTGCTCCTTTAATAGTGTTGACGATCTGTGTAGACCAGATGATTTATTATTTGAACGAGGGTGATCTGAATCGTTCTCGGCCTCGACCATAGATAGCAACACTATCGGCACGGTTGTTTTTTTTCTAAGTTGGTACATCTATCATAAGCATCCATGTGAAATTGCAAGTCATTTTATCAAATAGTTTGTTTTATACAGCTGTCTGAATCAAGAGTGTCTCTGTGTCCCTTGAAATGAATAAAATTGAGTATCGTGCGGTTATAAATTTCTTTGTAAAAGAAGGTTTACAGAACGCCAAAAGAAATTAATTCGAAGTTCATAAACGTTTATGGGCACTCTTCTCCTTTTTTCTACAATTAAGAAATGGGCTACCGAGTTTAAACGTGGCCGTACCAGTCGTGAAGATGATCCAAGTGAAGGACGTGCAGAAATCACAGATCAAGTGCACGATATGGTATTGGATGATTGGACGATGTGGTACTAGAGGCATTTCAAAAGAACGTGTAGGATATATTTTGCATGAAAAATTGAAAAATGAAAATGCTTTGCGCAAGATGGGTGCCGCGCTTGCTCACAGCAGATCAAAAACTCACTCGCATGCAAATCTCTGAACAGTGCTTGGAGCGTTTTAACAAAAATAAAACTGATTTTGTGTGTCGATTATTACTATGGATGAGACTGGGATTCACCATTACACACCAGAATCGAAACAGCAGTCAAAGCAGTGGACAGAAGCCGGTTGTTCAGCGCCAAAGACAAAGTCGGTTCCATCAGCAGGAAAGGTCATGGCATCGGTGTTTTGGGATGCTAAAGACATTTTGTTTATTAATTATCTTGAAAAGGGTAAAACAATAAACGGGAAATGTTATTCCGATCTTTTACCGATTAGACGAAATAATTCGTGAGAAGAAAAGACCCGATTTGCAGAAGAAAAAAATCATCTTTCATCAGGACAATGCACCTGCCCACAAAGGTGTTTTGGCAATGAGAAAATTAAGGGATCTGCAATATGAATTGTTGGAACATCTACCCTATTCCCGCAGATTTGCCTCTCTCTGACTTCTATCTCTTCCCAAAACTAAAACTCTTCCTCGGTGGTCAGCGTTTTTCTTCGAATCAAGAGGTGATTGCAGCTGTAGAGGCGTATTTTGCAGATTTTACTGAGAGTCACTACAGGGACGCGATAATGGAGTTGAAGCATAGCTGGAATAAATGTATTAGTCTTAAGGGAGATTATGTTGAAAATAAAAATAATTTATTATAAAAATAAATTATAATAAATTCGTTTTTTCATTGTTAGGCCGAGAACCTTTCAGACAACCCTCATACACGAACATGCTTTAAGTGTTCTTCTGTGAATAGACATCGGCAGATTAAAACCGAGCTGTAATCTCCAAAGATGAACAGGTGTTCCAAATAGCTATTGCGAACATTTGTAGTTCGATTACAGAAGAGAAAATTTTCCGTAAAGTCCGAATTAAATTTGTGTATTATGGGAGGGGTGGGGAGGTCATTGTATCCAGTTCTCCATTGGTTGCAGAGTAAGGGTTGACTGTTTTACTATGGTAAGTTAGATCCCGCTTCGGTGATTGTTACTGAGATGATGAAGCATTCTCTAATGAAGCTACTTAGGATGTCCGTTGGATTAATAATTACATACTCATGTAATTACTCTTTACGGATGTTAGGGTTGAGCGCAAACCAAGTGTTATCGGATACAACAGACACATTAGCATTAGATCTTCTGCTGTTGATCGTTGACGGCCTGTTTCAGGTGTGAGTTTTAGCATGGCTGATGAGGAGTAGATTTAGTAATGTTAACGGCTGCTTAGGGATTGGGAAGTGCAATGTGAAACTTAAGGATAAGTTATCTTCTATGACTTTCACACTAAGGCAATAAACAAAAGCTGTTTTTATGCAGTTTTTCTTTTTATCATGGTATTGTGGAAGAGAGAATCCTTTAGAATTTCAAGAAGTGATGGACCTGATATATAAATAGTGGTTAGATGCATTTTCTAATGAGTGATGTTCCACTGAAGCGGTTGATGTGATTGCTGCTACTACTGCTTCATTTGAAAAATTGCTGTCTGCTCACTTTCAGCTGGTGGCTGTACTTCTGCGCAAGTTTGATCTTCAGAAGCAGCCAGAAATCAGCTACTAACTATAATGAAATTAAAGAATTCATTCATACCGGAAGTCGAATGAATAGATCTGATTCATGCAGTTGTATGTTAAGAAAATAATATATGATGTATAACTAGTACTTCCAATGTTTGGAAAGTTTTAGTGGTATGTCAGCCTGGTTGACTGAGTAGTTAGCGTATCCGCTTTCCAGCCAAAAGCCTGCGGGTTCAAATCCCGCCGTGGGCATGGATGTTTGTGATTGTCTGTAAAAATACTAATGGTGTTGGTGGGCGGTAGACGGCGTTGGTGTAGTTGTAGCTGGTGGATTGAGTGGTGGAGACAGAGAGTTGTGGAGTAGATGCCCTCCTTCGATGTGGGTTTGGACTCCTTGGAAGTGTTAATAAAAATAATAATCATTATTATTAGTTTCTTAATCATGCACTGCTTGTGAGCAGAGTTGAAAGACAGGCTGTACTAATGGCCTGGTTCTTAGTGACGTGGAAGATCCTCTGGTTATTTAATCAATTAGAATTGTTGATAGAGTCTTGGTGATTTGCTCGGTTATGTTTGGTGACTGGAAAACTGGTTTTGGTTTTTTTTATGGATGGTTATGGTGTCGCTGGAAGCCATCATTCTAAGAATGATAGTTTTTTAATTCATTTTTTTAGGCTAAAAGGTTTCTTAGAAAACTGTGAATCAACCTTCCGCTCCCTCTCTCTCTCTCTCTCTCTCTCTCTCTGCGTCTATTGGGGTGGGCTTATTTTCTGCTTTTTTTTTTCGTCATCTAAGGATCCTCATTCCATTCTGTTTCAGACTAGTGGTAAGGATCCTAAATGCTAGAATGAACCCATGTTCACAAGGCATGCGACTGCTAACACCGATCCTCTTCAATTCCTTGCGCATAGTTCAGTGAGATATGGGTCAGCCTTCATTAAATTCTTCGGTCAGTTGCTGCACACAGAAAGTTCTTTTTGTCTGTACAAGCCTTCTCAGACGAGTGCGATATCGTTCCCGGCAGATTGTCTTAGAACCACAGTTCCACTGATTAAACATGCGGGATATCTCACCTTTAGAGAAACCAGACAGCTCTGTTGGTTTCAAAATCGTGGCTCCAGCTAGACTGGCACCCACAATAAGCCTTTTATGGAACTCCGAAAGACCCTTTCGGATGTTTTTCCCATTGTGATCAGCACTATTGACTGACCAGCAACAAACTTAATTAGTTGCCTAGAACACGTGATTAAGTATTTTTCATATCAAGCAGAGATTGTAAAATGTTTAGAGATTATAAAAGGAAGTTTAAAAATTGAACACAGTTATCTCTAACGCCTTATAGTCCTTTATAAGGACTGGCTTAAAGGGGCGAAGCAAGAATGCTTTTCATCTTCCCCGTTATCTGTAGAGGACAGTGTAGGGATAAGGTGTTATTGAGCTATTAAAGCTCTGATCATGGCAGGAGGGTAACAGCAATATCCTAGCCTCAGTTAGAACTTCATTGGCTACAGCATTGCCATCCATTACCCTCCAAGGGTATTGATCACCGCATCTCACGGTCGACCTTGATATTCAACGCTTGCTGAAATATTTCTAAATATAGAATAATGTTTTTTCTACTGAAAGGTGTATTGTAAATAAATGTATTTTTAATCAATTAAATTTTATAAAAATTAATAAATCCATAATATATTATAAATTTTATTAAGTTTATTTAAAATTAAATTTAAATATGATATATACTGTATATATAAAAAATCTCAAAAGTATTCATTTATTACACATCTGATATTTGATTTCTATATTAGTTAAACTTTTGTGTGTGTGTGTGTGTGTGTGTGTGTGCGCGCGTGCGTGCGTGCGTGCGTGCATGTACACACACACACACGCGCACAAGCACGCGCGCGCACACACACACACACACACACACACACACACACACACACACACACACACACACACACACACACACACACACACACGCACGCACGCACGCGCACGCACGCACACACACACACACACACACACACACACACACACACACACACACACACACACACACACACACACACACACACACACACACACACACACACACACACACACACACACAATGTAGCTATAGTGACATTGTAATAATAGAAAATGCAGGCAGCCGAATCTGTCATATGAAAACCCTTACTATTTACGTAATAGCCCGAGGAATAATTACCGAATATATTACTTTCTTTCATATAATTTCAGTTCTAAACACAACTTAAAAAAGCGCTTCTTTTTAATTTTTATAAAATTAGGATTCCTGTCTCGAGAATTCCCCAGAAATATTCAAATCTTTCTTACCTCGAGTCCCCGAAAAGCAGCTCGAGACTTGAGGCATGTCACAAATTGATATTTACAAATCTTAAACAGGAAAGAGTCGAATTTATCATAATTTATAATTTTAGTAAAAAATTAGTATTATATCGTTCAGATTGTAGACGATAGTTCAAATTTTATTCATTCCACGATTCCATGATTATCTTGTGTTCTCGGTCTTGCTTTCTCCATAACTGCATGTCGCAAAGATGCCAACTTGCTTTATCCTGGACCAATATCCTCCATATCCCTCCTACCGATTTTAATATAGGATCCTCCCATCTACTAGGTTAACTATCAGGTTTTCTTTTTATCTGTCTGGAATACTAGTCTATTTTTCTTGAAATCCATCTATTGTCATGCATGCCTGCTATAATTCTCACCTTTTTTGTTGTTACAAATAACTTCTACCACATTTTTGAATCCAGTTTTTTTCCTTATTTCAATGTGTCATATCTCTCTTGCTTATAACAGATTTTTCTATCCCATGCGTTGCTATTAGATTTGTTTTTTGTTCCATGTCTCGCCACCGAGACGTGGAACACAACACCCTGTTAAAAAAAAAGTTTAATTTTATTTTGATATCTATTTTTTTGGTTGTGCCTTTTATCAGGTTCAAAGCCTTCCGGCAAAAATATTACGAATTAAAATATTTATCGACAACAAAGAATACAATGCTATTTGTTATTTTATAGATCATTAATTTTGTTTCTTTTAAATATAATATAAAACTATCGTTATATGACTAATACGACTACACGTAAAGACATTTTTATTACACTCAGCTGCTCCAAAGTTCACAGAATTATCCTTCTGATAAGACAGTTCCTTAGTTAAACGAAAACGAAATATCACACCAGTATCCAACGAACTTTCATAATATTGCTGAAGCTATTTTTATTTTTATTTTTAAACTTGGATCTCATTTGAAAATGTGATACAATAAAAACTATTTATACTTTTAATTTTATTCATTTTATAATTTTAATATTTTCAAAATTAGTTTCGAAATGCAAATAATTGAAACCGTAGTTTACTTAGAACAACCCCGAACAATATCAATTTCAAAGCAGCCTTATGTGTTACATCTTTAATTTATTTTTTAACTTCTGTGAACAGAAGTTAAAAATTATAGGCCGATCAGTATCTAGGGAGTGATTAAGGTATTGTAAAAGACAGAATTATGGACTGGATGGATAGGAATATAATGCCTTATCACACTGAAGATTTTTTCCCCAATACATTGCACGAGGGGAAGAATGATGGATCACCCGTGAAATTGTATAAGAGTGTGGTTAGCAAGGATGTTAAGACTACATTTGTTTTGCATGTAGAGCAGTAAATTTGGTGGAATTGATTGCCAGAGGTAGTTGTGAGTACTACGTTAGTAAATGAGTTTTTACAGAGAGGTATTATGTAAATAATGGGTCTTCCGCAATGAGTCTTACGACTCTATGGAGATAGCTGTATAATAATAATGATAATAAAGTAAATATCAAAAATTAAAGAATTAATAGAATCGGATTACGGTTTTGTCTTACTCGAAAGAATTGACCAGAACTGTAAATAAAAGATATTTCAATTGTTGTCGTTCATTCAGATGACCCAACAGTTTTTAACTTAGGCTTAGTTCGTATATACGAAATATTTTCGTAAACAGACATTCAAAATATTGTTGACACTCGGATGTAATGTTTGGAAAAATTTTGAAAAAAAAACCAAAAACATATATTAGAGCAATAACAACAGATGGAGCGTGCGTGTTGCTGAAATTTGGATATGGAAGCTCATTTGGTAATTCATTCTGTTTTAATCATGTTATTTAATTAGCAGTTGTTGGCACATTTTATAAAAAACATAATAAATAATAATTATTCTTAAAAATAATTTTCATGAGCGAAATTGTATAGTCCTAGGAATTCCCAGTACTTGGGAAGAAATGCCTCGAATCCCTGGAACAGAAAAACTGCGGAGACTCAGAAATGATAGAGTGAAGAGTTTTCACAAAACAGTTCATCAAACAACAATTTAAAAAAAGGAAAAAAAATATATATATATACTTTTGTAATTATAAAATTATATTACTTCAGTTCTTTGAGGGGTGATGTTTGATATAATAAGCATTTAGGCATTCTGGTATGCAAATTCAGAGTATCCAAAAGAAATTGATCTACCATTCAACAGGCACACACACACACACACACACACACACACACACACACACACACACACACACACACACACACACACACACACACACACACACACACACACACACACACACAAATTACTCATACGTGTAAAACAATGGTTGCAATCACAGTACTTTATTCCGATTTTGGCTTGCGTTAGCCACATTTCCAATACCTTCAGAATGTCAGCATTCTACGAGACGCGAGCCGTTGAATGATTTGAAGCTGGCAGTCGCATGCGAAGGTAACACTTTGGCTTAATGTGTCACGAATTGTCACCTTGGCGCTATGGACGTAGTTTCAAAAGACAGGAACTAGCTAAGGTCACCCGACGGCTACATCCTCCGGAGCAGTCCGTCTTGCTATTAGAGCCACTATCTGGTTCTAAAAGTAAGATGGAATCCTGAGATGTTCTGCAACCAACTGTCTCTTGAGGTCGCTGTGGCTACAGGTGAAAATATTTCTAACCGGACTGTATTAAGATATCTCAGTTCAAGTGAACTCTATCCAAGGAAGCCAGTGTTTGTATCCCATTAAGCTAAATCCAACTAAGAGGGAGAGTCAAAACGAGTATCATAAACATGTGACTTGGAGCCCTGGCACATGGGATACAGTTCTGGTCTCTGATGAGTCTCGTTTTAGCCTACACACAATTCTAGACAATTCGATCTGAAGAGAACGAGAAATGCGGTACCGCCCTCAACATCACAGAAAGAAGAGCTCTTTGAAACTAGTAAAAGTAAGGTTGAGATCAGATTTTCTTTTGACAATGCAAATGCAATGACAATGCAACTACTCATACTGGTGGAGGAGAATTTTGAACATAAAGATATCTAACGATGTTGAATCCGATCGAAAATGTGTTGGATCCCCTTGGGACGTTGCATTGATCACTTGGTACGCTAAAGTCTGCTCTAGTGAAGAATAGGATTTGTTGCCACAGAATCTTATATACACCTTTATATCGAGTATGCTCCATCACTGTTAGGCCCCTATTTATCCCCCACTTGATCCCCTCATTTGGGGGAAAGCAAATGATGTACTGAAGTTATGTGACCATAGTAACAACATAGTTATTTGTATGTTGTACCATAGGAAATTTTATCATTTTTTCTCGTAAACTGCATAAGTTACTTCACTTTTTTTTTGTCGATCAGGTTACCTATGCAATACTGATTTTTCAGACAGTTCTATATAAAATAAAGAACTTAAAATTTAACGTTGCATTTGTTTATTTATTCATTATATTCTGTCAACTGTTGATACAGAAAATGAGGTTGATAGGGGACGAATTCCTCTTTAACATATAAATATTGTGGAATTTTAGTTAAATAAAAAAAAAAAATGAAATGCATCGTCTCAAATTTATACTACAAGTAAATTCAAATAATTGTCATTTGTGAAAAAATGAAGTACATTATATGAATAACACAATAAGATATAATAATAAAATCTCATCTCTCTCTCTCTCTCTCTCTCTCTCCCTTCAAATATTCTTTTGCACTGCTTTAAAATTTCGCACAGGAACGATTATGAGGCTCTCCTACATTAGCAGCATGGGTGGACTAAAGGCTACACAATGCCGAAATTTCCTTAGAGGCCAAACATGGAACTTTTTTTCAAGCTGCCCGCTTGTTTAATAAGCTGGTGGTTTCACAACAGGAGATAAGCATTTATTGCCACGGTAGTATTCGAACCAAAGGCCAGGGTTCTTTCCACTATCCACTCGTTCAAGTAGGTCGGCAAATATTTTTAGGCGCATTTCCTGAAGTGAAAAACAAACACAGGAACGCTGTTTCCGTCCAGTTCTACTGCCGAGAGAAATAGACATAGTTACTACATCAAATAAACATAAAAACAGAAGACGAACTAGGGCTTCTGACTTAATGCTCAGTCCTCACCGTCTCGTGGTGCATCCCATTAGTAGATATCTACCTTGGATACAGAAAGATGACAGTTTGAGATCTAGCAGACTAAATTGACCTAATCCAAATGGAGAATTGGACAACGACACTCGCCTGTACCTGTGATTTCACGGAAAGTCTAAAGAAGAAGTGGAGGAATTTTTCTAATCATTACAGAAAGCAGTTGACAAAGAAAAAATTATTTCTTATTAGAGATCAAAACAGCACATCTGAAAATGAATACCAGATATATCGAAATATATTGGGAAAACTTGGATAAAAGAACAAAGCTAATAATAAAGATTAGTTCCTAATGAATTTCTCTTCAGATATGAAATAATCATTACTAGCATGATGTTCCAGTATAAAACATGCACAAATTCGCAATGAAATAAAACACTAGAAATAAGACAAGTTTCATAATTCTTGATATATTTCTGATATCCTGAACCAGCAAGATATAGCTGGTTCAGGATACCAGAGTATACACAGGAAATCAATAGGAAATGAACACCACTTAGTTTTGAGCAGGATAAACATGAATTTTATATTAAAAACAAAAATATGCATAGAACTTTCAAAAAAGATTTAAAGTGGAACAACGTTTTTACCACTTTCAAAGATGAACTCATACATTCAAATTTTATTCAAGAAGAAAAAAAAAGAATTAAAAACAAGAATCAAACTTTGAACAAGCAGCGGCAAACTCTGAAAAAATCATCGATTGATTCAACTAGAGAGAGAGAAAAAGTACCTTTTGAACTACGAACATAATTGGACTCAGAACATAATTGCCTTCAAAGGCAATTATGGTGAAGAAGAAAAAAAGCTAAACGCTATCGAAAGTTCCAACAAATAAGTCAGCTTGTGGTCTGAGACAGGACAAGATAGAGAAAAACGTAAGTAAGCAAGTAGTATGTAAAAGTAGCTAAACAAAGGTCATATGATGACTTTGGTAAGAATATGAGCAATAAATATTGGGAAATGTTATGGAGGTTATTAAAAAAGCTCAGAAATGAAAAAAAGAGTACTGAAAAAATCAGAGGTGAAAAAGTGCCATAAAAACTGATGATATTCCGTATGTCTAAAGTAAGTACTTTGAAAGAGTGTTAAATGAAGCAAGAAGCGGAAGAACTAGGCATATTAAAAATGCAACTAGAAAAACATAATAGTAATTGAAATAGAAAGAGGCGATCAAAAATCTGAAATGTGGAAAGACAGCTGGAGTAGATGATATTCGACCAGAAATGCCCAAAAATATTTTGGGCATTTTTAGGACCCAAGGCTTTCATGAATGTGTTAGTGGTAATGTCACTTCAACAGAATGGGAGAAGAAAGATTAGCAAAACACGTGTTCTTTCCTAGGTTGAAAGGAAAAATCCCAGAGGAAGACCAAGATGTAGGTGGACTGACACAGTAAAAATTTTCTTAGAGGAACGAAATGTTAGATATGACAACACCGAGTGCTGAAAAGTAGTCGCCTAATTTGGAGGGAAATTATTGATAGTTTTCTTCTTGTTGTTCTTTGGCACTACAGCTCCATGTAGGGCCTTGGCTTCCCATTTTTGAGTTTTATAACTCACTACGAGGTGGGGTCGTTACCCCCCACGCTCAAATTATTGACAGTAGATTAATAAAATTTCAAGTTAATCATGTAGTGCTCTAATAATAGCCCGATCAACCCTTGAAGGTACATATTAGGAAATTGATGATGCCCAAATATGGGAGTATAAAAACATTACAGTTGCTTCATTGCATAATTCAGAGGACAAAATGTTTATAAGGTCAGAAGGTTTAATTCCGGATGATTGGGAGATATCTCATAATATCCATCTATACAATGGCATATAAAACTGAATGCCAAAATTACAAAGGGATTTATCTACTGTGTATTTTAGATAAGATTTATCAAGCATACTTGAGAAGAGGCCAAGAAAAATTGTGAAACTTGGAGATCAAGTATGATCTCGAATGTATACCTACGAGATCAAGTATGATCTCGTAGGTATAGTCAAAAATCATAGGATTATAGCTATGATCTGTGCTTAAATGTTGTACGTCTAAAAACAGCACATGATAAAGTGCTAAAACAAAAACTGTTAAGAACTAAACTACAGTTATTATGATATGAACAGGACACTACAGTAAATCCAGCAGTATATAACCCATATTTAAGTTGTAAGTGGCAGGAATTGATGGAGCTACAGGGAGATGGTCTGATGTAACATTGGTGTAAGATGAGGGTGCACACTATCTACACTCATATCAATATAAATCAGATCATGATTTAGAGTGGCATCAATTTCCGATATGAAAATGTGAGCTGTTAATCTTGCTGATAATGTTTATACTCTTAAATTAATCCAGAACAATTATGCAGGATTTTTAAACCAAATTGAATAACTGTTGTGAAAAATTTGGTGTGTAAATCAGCAATCAAAAGACAACGACTATGAAAGTAGGAAGGAACATTAAAAACATTAGCTGCATGTCGAATGTAGAACAAGTAAACAATCCAGTTACATGATTTAATGAAAATGTAAATTAAATATGGAAATAGAACAGAATTATCAAAACTTGTATATTAGGAAATCAACTGAATACATGTTTATGGCATGAGAGAGAAATTCTCCCAACACTAAACTCGCTGTACACAAGACAGTATTCAGCCGAGTTCAACTTACAGGTCCGGAAGCTGGGTGGAAGAAAAGCAGCTGATGGATGAGTAGACACTAGATAAAAATTATGCGAGTCAACAGATGGTATCAATGGTAAAATGATATTAAACCGAAGAACTCCTGGCGTTGATGTTTGTGATTATCTTTAGGTGAGAGATGAATTTCAATTTCCTGGTGTGAGCTCGTCACCCTCCTTACTGGAGGACTGAAATATCTTGCAGAAAGGTTCTATATTTTGTCTCTAGAGCAGGGTTTCTAGATTATGTAAAACTCAATACATATATAAAATTAATTAAAAAAAACATGGGGAAAATTGATATGAGAAAGAAACGACATTGTTACATTGATGAATATGTGAGAAGAGCTAATCACAGATGGGTGACTTAAACAGAGAGAGAGAGAGAGAGCAAACAAGCAAAACGGGTGAAGAAACATTAAAGGAAGATAGGTAAACTACTCAGCCAACCAGGCCAGCAAATAATAACACATATACGATTATAATACATTACCACCATGAGTGGGCTAAGCGTTTTTCCACATTTTTTAAATTAATTATATATATATATTCTTTGCTTTAAGACAAAGCAAAAAAAGAATAAAATTGGTTGGGCTTGATTAGAAATTATTAGGACTTTGAAATTTTCATAATTAAAAAAAATCAAAATGAATCAATAGTCAAGTTGGTTACTGATTACATTCTAATTTTTGCATCAGTACTCCGTACGATTTGTTCTGTGACAATAACAGCGCGTATCAATGTAAGTTAGAATATGGCCAGCAACACTATGGATGAGAAATTCTATGAATTTCTTCTTAGGTGAAATATTTCGAAGAACTGCTAATCGTTGGACTGTTAGAAAATTAACTACAATGGACCTTCTCATCAAACTTAGTGTAAAAAAAAATTCCGAATCATTACTGTTATAAATTCATTGCAAAAGTACCATCACTGGAAGTTCATTTTCTCGAAACTAGTTTCCGCTAATCAGCTTGAATTCGAAATCTTTTTTTTGTTTGTTTATTTTCCACAGTTGTTTTCAGTGCCTTTTCAGTTCCTTAGGGGATCAGTTTCCTTCCTCAGAAAATAATCATAATAATAATAATAATAAAAATAAAAAAAAACTTCCGAACTTTGGTATCCATATAAGTTGTTCTCGAGTACTTACTTTTCACCAGCAGAGGGCGGGATCAAATAGTTTTAGACAGTGATGTACATCCCCTGAGCAGCTCAAATCAGTCATCTGGGAAATACAAATGACGTTCCAGTAGCATTAAGGAATTCCGCTGTCAGTAACATCTGGTGTCGTCATCAGCAAACAAACAAAAAGAAAAAGCAAGTATGCTCTGCCGCCTGTTATAAAACAGCTGGGACGGATCATGCGCATAATGCATGAGCGAATAATGTGGCACAGACAGATGTTTCTTATTCGTCTCGCCAAGCGGAAGTTGTCTGCCGAAGGGGCAAAAGTATTCGGAATTTAAATAGAAATTAGGATTTAATATACTTAGGGAAATGTCATCGCCATTTAGGTGACTGACTGCACGGAGAAAGAAACAAAGAGGGATGAATAAATAAGAAAAAAAAAATATGCGAAACATAAGGAGTATGAAAGTTTGAGTGATTTGGGCTTTTGAATCTTTATTTTATAAGGTTAAAAATCGTTTCAGGTTACTAAGTGACTTAATATATTAGATAAACTTCAAAACAGTAGTTGTAAGCGATCAAACAGAACTCTAAAATAAATACATATATTGAAATATAATTCTATGACGAAGCAAGAAGTTTGTTTTTTAACTGCATGTGTTTCAGTTGACAGACAGAAACTCAATATATATCCTGTCTTATTGTAAGTGAACACGCTAACGTACTGTTTTGTAAGCGGATATGTATACAGACGCATTAAACATGAAAAAAATAGTGTTTATTATCGATAAAATTATACAGTTTGGTATAATTACTTAAAATTAAAATTACTCAAAATTACTTAAAAATAAAATCCATTCTTCTTGTTTTGTTTCAAGCGAAAAGGTCAATAACTTTTTCCTTGATTTTTGTGTGACTGTTGAAGAATTTGTAGTTCACTTACATTCACTACTGTCACGGAACTTATTTCTTGAGATTGCATTTCTGAGGTCATAATTGTCAATAACCCCAATAATGTTCTAAAATAAAAACTATAACAAATGTTATGTCTTTAATTGTAATGTCCAAATATTTAAAGAGACGGAGTAAACACGATAAGCACTACAAACATTCTAGTGCTGGCGCAAACTGCATATAAACAACAGTGGAACTGCGCGACGGACAGTGCCTCATTACGTTAATAGCTCGCATCTCAATATGACGTGCATATGATTGCGCGCATAGCAATATGACACTGTGGTAAACACAGTGCTGCTAGAGTCCTTCGCCCTCCTAAGTGCTACAAGATGGATTTTTATTATTTTTTTTATACAAAATAAGAGAATTGTATAGGATTGTTGATGATAAAATTAAATATTACATGCAAATATAAATAAATTAATAAATATATTTATATATCGAGAAAAATTGGGGGTGCTGCAGTTCCGCAGTGCCTATGCACAAGCCGCCTCTGGTTTTGACAAATGGACACGATTTTTTTGTCCCATTGTAAGGAATTAATGAACAAAGTGCGTGTGTGGGCATCAAGTTTTGCCTTATACTTGGCAAAAAAAAAGTCATAGTTATCAAGTGCTTACAACAGCTTTCGGGAATAATGCCTTAAACTGGTCAATAGCATTCAAAAAGATTTGAAGATGCAAATAGCATCCACGCGAGACCACCAGCAATATTCCGCACCCATGATTAGGTGGCTTGTGTTGACGAAAAGATCAACAATGGGCGAATTAATTCTCGAGAGCCCGACTTGTGAAACAGGAATCTCAGGGGATCCTGTCACCAATTTCTGACAGAAGAATTGGAAAGGAAGATTTTGGAAATCAGAGTATTTCTGTCCCTTGTCTTGGCATTACTTGTGCTAAACTAAAGAAGGTGTACAGGACTAACTAGACATAACAATGCATACAAATCAGCGACTGAGCGAATCCCTGGCCTTTACTTGTGGAATCATCTGGAGCCTGCGTTCCAGATGATTCCACAAATGTTCGATGCGATTCAAATCCAGAGAATTAGGCTGCCAGTACAGCACACTGTACAGAAAGCTTGGATACTCTTCAAACCATGCTTGCACAATGCGATCCCTTTTAAGATTGGGGCGTTGCCTTGCTTGAATAGTCCTGATCCTTCTGGCCATATTGCCATCATGTATCGCAATGCCTCGTCCCACACAATACTACGAAGGATTAGTGGTCAAGGTGTGTTCGATGGTGATGAGAGGACCCAGTGATGTCCATGAGAACCATTCATATATCAGGATATCACAATCATCGGTAGCCTCCGTAACTTAGTCGGTGTAGACGAAGCCCTTTAGTCAAAAAGAAAGGCCTGGGTTTGATTCCCGTCAGTGACGTGAGGAACCTTTATCTGATCTCTTTCGACGAAAGCTGATCTCAGAAAGAGGTAGGGGGGGTTTCACCAGGAAATTCGAGTTTTTCATCCCCCAGAACAGGCTAACCGGCCCCGTGACCATACGCATCTGCAGACATAGGGATAACCACCTTATCCTCGGGACGGGTACGGTTTGGAAGGGCTAAGGACAGTTCCGTAAAAGGCCACTTGGACTAATAAGTAAAAAGGGTTAAAGGGAAGAAGAAAAATACAATTACCAGCCTAATTTCAAAGAACCTTGCGCTCTGGTTACCTTGAACCCTGAAACAGGCTGGGTTGTCATAATGCTTAGACTCATGAATGCATTTCATGATCACCTGCAACCTCATTGATTAAAGTAGATCGTAATTAATGCCTCTCGTTTTTGTTTATTTATTTTTAGTTTTATTATTTTTAACCCTTTCAATTTTCACTGTATGGAAATGCCATTTAGGGTTATCAATAGGGACGAATGCTGGTCTTGAAATTCACGCTTGCTTTTGTTATCATTCAGGGAGTGAGAGGTGTGATTGAAGTCTGATTAGACTTCATGGAATAATGAATTACTTTCCATTTAAAACAAATATATTTAGAAATTTATGTACATTTAATCATACAAATACAACATTTATTTTACAAATCATATTCTATCTTTTTCAATTTACTACTTGAATACAAATTCTACTCTACAATACTTCTTTATGCACTGGTCAATAACATTTTCATAAAAAGTTGGTTGTAACTTAATTTTTTCAAGAAACAGAAACACTTCTAATGGCTGGCTGATTCTGACTGGCTAGAGCTACGTTTACTGCATACAGTCTGTGTTGAAGCAACAGAGTGAGATGACGTCGAATGGCTATGCATACTCATGAAATCACAGTGCTGTGCAGCGAGGACCCGGAAGCTCCTACAACCGAGCAAGCCAAGGTTGCTTTGACTAGACGAGCAAGCGTTGGCCTTCGATACACAACGCAAAGCTCAATTATTTCCGTGCAAACTTAAGACGTCTTCTGTCTACAAAAGTAAAAGCCTAAACGGAATGCTTATAAATGCATGCATTTATTAGCAAATAAATATTACTTCTTTGTCAATTAATGAGCTTGAGCAGCAAGTATGGAAAATTCGTCCCTGGTTATCAAAATCGCAATAAAAAAACTTCTATTTAATTAATGCAGTCTCGTAAAATTTAAAAATGAATAGAAATAGAAGTAGTAAGAATTTAAGTTCAGTAGTAGGGTGGTCACTTCTGACCAAATAAAGGTAGGGTAAATGGTGGGGGAAGTGACATCGGAAACGTGACGTCACTGCCATTTGACATCATCGTGTGTGAAGGCATGAGTTTGGAATGTATGGAATTTCTCTGGGGGTATGTATATATATGTCAATGGCTTTGTTCTTGTGTTTTGGTTCGCATATGGAATTATTTAGTTGTAAATAAGTGACGTTATTGTTTTGAATGGAAAGGAAGATATATTAGTGGAAAAGCAATTGTGTCGTGATTGGTGGGACACTTCTGACCAGATCAAGATCAAGATAAGATAAGAAATCGTGACGTAATTCTTAGTTGTAAATAAGTAACATTATTGTTTTGAATGGAAGAGGGAGATATATTAGTTCGTGTCGTGATTGGTGGGACACTATCAACCAAATAGGGGTAGGGTGAAAGGAGAAGCGACGTCAGTGTCCTGGATGTGTATTGTTATCAGTTGTAGATAAGTATATGGTTTGCATATGGCATCACGGGTGATAGATAATGATAAGATAAATTTTGGAATGAATGGAATTTCGCTGGGGGCCCTCATCTGTCAGTGACATCACGTGGTGTGTTTGGTTCACTTGGAGCATTGTGGGTAATATTTAGAGATAAGGAATTCTGACGTTTGGTGTTTGGAAATTTCTGGGGAACATATGTCTCTCTGTGATATTACATGGCGTTTTGGTTTGCCTATGGAATTGTGGGTGCTGTTTTTGAGATAAGATATCTTAGAATTTTCCCAGGGTGACACACATCCATGATTGTCATCAAGTTTTGTGTTTGGTTGTCTATACATGGGTGTACTAATTTTCCAATACAGTTTCGGGTATTTCTTTCCTGTTAAAGGGTGGGAATTCTTGGATTGGAGTCGTGATCGCAGCAGTGATTATGCGTTTCTGAATAATTTAATTATATGCTGGTGTCCCTCAAACACACACACATTAGACATGAAAAGTTGCTAATGTATCCATGATGATACTCTGATATATACCCTATGATTATTCTTATGGAAAAAAAAGAACTATTCGGTAGTAGAATTACGCTTGCCAAAACATGTGAGCAATGATTATTGAAATTACAATTATCAATTGTTATGTTTATGTTAAAAAACCAAACTTACATTTCTTTCCAGAATGGGAACATCTTGGTACTATCTAGATTTTCTGAATATTCCAACTTGTTGATTTATAACATATATTCACAGCACAGAACACAAACACAAGTCTGAAAATGCAGTTGACTTTTTCATTATAGGTTATGGTGGCTAACATATATTCACAGAACAAAAACACACAAAACATAGGAGTTGAAAGATATTTCTGTAAATAACCAGAAAGGCTAGTTGACTATTTAATTTAGATTACTATCCGATTGGTTCTATGTATTAATTCTTTCCCACAGTTATTCATGCTATGTTTTCCCAAACCTGGTGAGAAAGTCTATGCACCACTTTGTTTAGCGTAAGGGTTATTTCTGATTTTGAATTCAGAGTGCTGTTAGAGTATGGAATTCTAACAAGTGAAATGATTTTTTTTTCTATTTTACTTTTAAAAATCAGTTTAACTACATATTCTAACAGAATAATTGAGCAAAATTAATAAATAAATAAAATGTATGTGAATTTATTTTCCAACTCTGTAGATTTCTCATTAAGTCTTATCTTGAAGATATCTCTCTTATCAGGTCACCAATTTTATTGTAGGTGAGAAATCCTGTGTTTTCCCGTGGGAAATTATTGCTGTAGTAAATTAATGCTTACATTTATTTTTTTTTTTGAAACCAATATTGACTATTAATTTTACCTGCGATTCTTTGTGCTCTTAACCTATTTCTGTAACTGAAATTTATTTATTTTATTTATTTTTTTCTTTAGCACTAGTAATTTTAAGTAACGGATATGAGACAAACAAGGTTTTGAACTCACTGTAGCGTTTTCTTTTAGAAATTCTTTTGCCAGCACAACAAATAAATAGTTATTTCTTATTATTTCAAATG
The DNA here is from genome assembly GCF_054136105.1 of Typopeltis vanoorti. NCBI lineage: Eukaryota > Metazoa > Arthropoda > Arachnida > Uropygi > Thelyphonidae > Typopeltis > Typopeltis vanoorti. The sequence goes on from NC_143553.1 coordinate 116,495,113, forward strand.
AATATTAGCTCTGTAATATATACTTTGTTAATTTCTATGTTACCTTTTATTTGGCTGTAATATTATTAACAAATTGTATTTGCTGAATCTAATATACAGAAATTAAATAAAGTGAACTTTAGTTGAAATTTCGAGGGGAAAATAACACATTTTTTCCTCCTAAGTTATCAGTACCAGTTGGAGGTGACATTACTAAAAGATATCTGCAAATTATGAGCTGACTCATCGCCACTAGCCTGAGCAGACATCTTTTGGAGGAGAGGTGGGGAGAATAGGGGGATGATGGGGGTTAGGGGGTGGGTCGGGGAGCATTGCAAGGAAGACCTCTGTCACCCTCTTGATGACCTTTTCACTTCCACCACCTAATGCTATTTTTCCCCCATGCCAAGAATTTCGGACATGTGAGTGACAGAAATAATCACATGGTCTAACATCAAAAACACGTTTTGAGGATACTTCACATAATAAGGACAAATAATATAGAATTCCTTTCGACCCACAGAGATAATATTTGCCCTTTGATTACTCAAAGTAAGATGATCTCACATCAACATCATATACAACAACATGTAGAAACATGTCCGTGAATCATCTGCATGAAAGTTTCATTTTGGAAGGAACAGTCAGGGTTAAGAGTCAGGTAGAGAGTACTATAAGGAAAAACAAATGAGTTATTTGTCTTTGTAGTTATGGCATTTCATTCATCCAGTGCAGGTATCATATAGTATTGTGGTGGGACACAATACAATGGTGTTTTGTATCCAGGAAAGTAAAGTAAAATAATGGGTGAGCGCAAAAGTCATTGAAATTGAGACAAAACTCTTCACATAGCTCTAAAAGGATGGAAACCGATTATTATTTTAGAAGACACGTACATTGTGATATATTTATCCAGGACCACTTGGGAAAAGTTATGCAGGAGGTGTCTGATATCCTCGGCTACTTGCAAAAAAGAGTTGACTATGAAATGGACCTTGGTTAGTGTTATATTCTGAAATGCCAAGATGGGGAACTAATACTTGATGGTACAGGAGCTGATGGAAGTAAAGTTTTTTTCTAATCGATGTGAAGATGGTGAGAGATTTTCACCAAAAAGGTACAACATTGATAATAATTTATTATTTTTGGAAACTGAATTATCAGCTATTCTTATCATGTGGAATATTATCGCTAATCATTTAAATTCGTCAATGGTAAAATAAGACTTTCAAGATTTTATCCAATTCAATAAATATTCTTTATTTTGGGATATTTTAAGAACATTTTACGAAAACTATTTGTGTATATTTGCTGACAAAAGAATACGCAGAATGTTTAGGGAGGCCTGATGCTATTTCCAGACTGCCACAATACCAAATGTATGGAAGTGTGGTTACCATGGTATCTGATTTAAAAACTCTTTTGCATGACCAGCTATTTTGATGTAATGTAACCAAGAAACAGTGATTAACAAAAATTTCATCCACTGAACTCTTTGGAAAATGTTAAGAGTGTAAACTAAATATTGTGAAATATTTTTAGGTAATTACATGTTTCGAATTTTTCTCAGTTAAGATATTTGTAAATAGTATTTGAGCAAAATAATTTATGTATTAGTAAACTTAAATGAACCAAAATGTGTGCTTTTGTTGTTGTGTTTTTCCACAGTGAATTTTTTACTCAGTTATTCTGATTAGAAATTGATATTTAAATCCAAAACTTTATACCTTAATGCAATTCTGTTTAATCATTTTTTAAAAATCACCACTGTGAAATTAATGCCAGCAACAGGGAAAAAAGTGTTGAAAACTGATATCCATGTAATTGATTAATTTAGAAATTGTCTAATGCTACCTATTGACATTGTTTGAGTCATCTGAAAACAATTCGCTCACATAATCGAATTTCTGTTGTTTTACAGAGAGACAGCAGATAATTAACCCAAAATGTGACTTACAGGTTGGTATAGAAAAAATGTTGGTACTCTCCAGATAACACATATACAAATTTTACCTCTCCCCACAATAAGTAAGATAAAAACACACCAAAATCCAGCACCATGTGAAAACATGTCATTGAAAAATCTGCGAAAAGGTTCATTTTTGAAGGAACGGTCAGGGTAGGGCATAGTAAGGGTAAACAGTACCTTAAGAAAAATCCATAGAGTCGAGTGACTTTGGACTTAAGGTAAATGTTCATCCTCTGCAGCTGGTGTATTGTGTTGTGGTGTTTTGTGTTTGGTAATGTAAAAACAATGGGTGAACCACAAAATGCTTTGAAAGTTTCATTGTGAAAAGTTCTAATTGTTTAGAATTTTGTAACAGAAATTTAACAAAATATAAGATCGGAGCAAATAATCAGTGAAATAATAATAATAATAATAATAATAATAAATAACTATTTATTTGTGGTGCCATATGAAGTAATCTAAGAAGAAGAAGAATGAAGGAAAACGATTATGAAAAATCGACAGTGGGTGAAAAATACGAATTTTCAGTTATCATTGGGATAATTGATTGCCAATTTCTTTTGAATAAGAGTTAAAATTTATTTCCTAAAGAAATTTGTATTTCTGATGGAATTATTGTAAGATATGCATTGACAAAATCACCTTGTAGTTGGAAAGAATTACCTGAAAGAGTTAAAAAACAGAATTCTTGGTTATTAACACGTTCGCTGCCACGCTACTTTGGCATGGTCTGTTCCCCTACGCCGAGCAGTTTTCCTTCTTCAAGGTCAGTACGATAATCTCGTTACCGGAGGTAAACGTCCTACGAGTATACTCGTAGTTGGCTTGTACGGGGCATATACGGTCTATCAGAATTCACAGTTTTGATGCTAGCCCCACAAGCCAAGCATTTTGGCTTCTTCAAGGTCACTACAATAATCTCGTTCCCGGAAGTAAGCGTCCTACGAGTATACTCGTAGCTGGCTTGTGAAGCAGGTTCACCTACTACGAGTATACTCGTAGTTGGCAGCGAATGTGTTAAAATATAACCATCAGCTGAAGTGGGAAATTGGTTCATTACCTCTGGACAAACTAAGAAATTGGATGATAGAATCAACATGCAAATATCAAATATTACTTGCCAAAGGAAGAGAAAAATCAAAAACATTAACGAGGTTAATAGGGAGGCCTGTTCTTGATTTAAATGAAATCGGATGTCCAAAATATGAAAACATAACGTGTACTTTTAAATGCTTTTGGAAACATAATGAAAGATTCTGTGCTTTTAATAATGCTCAGAAATATATGTATTTGTTTCAAAAAAATAAACATGCAACCCATAATTTTACTACAATAATAAATTCCCAATGATCACCAAATGAAAATTAACTTTCAGATGAGAGTCACATTGTCAAAAACCACATGATGGAAATTCCACAAGCATGGGGAAGAACTTTTGAACAGCAGTGCAAATTTTACAATAAGAAGATTAAGGAATAGAAAAAATAGATTATATTTTTCACTTTGTTTATTTTCTGTATATTAGATTCTGTAAATACAATTTGTAAATAATATTTCATTCAAATAAAATGTGTAAATTTAAATGAACAAATTGGGTTATTGATGTGTTATACAAATTTAAGTAAGACCATAACTTTTTTTTCTTGTGAAATTTCATGACACAAACTAACCTTTTTTTTTTTTGAAAATCCTCTCAGTTAAACTTTGTCAATTCTTGGAAGCAAGAGTTGACAAAGTTTCATTTTTAATATTGATTTAATTGATTTAATACCCAAAAGGAAATGGGTATTAAATTAATAGGCAGAATTTTAGTGGAGAATATTTCACCTGAAAAGTGACAAAAAAATAAAAAGATATCATAGCATGCAGATAACAAGTGAATCAGCATGCATATATCATAAAGTACTCGCCATTGGCAGAGAAAAATTAAAAAAAAACATTAACGAACTTAATAGCCAGACCCATTCTTCATTTAAATGATAACAAATGATGAAAACAATATGTGCATGAATTTCAAAACTTTGTAAAACCTGATGAATTTCTTTTTTGCTCTGATGATAAATATTTATTTGAGGGAAAACATTTTTTTTCTTTACAATGTTTTCTTTATTTCTTTCTTTCTTTCTGAGCTAATTTTCATTTGAAATAAGAATAAATAACTATTTATTTGCATTGGAGAGAATATCTAATATAATAATTGTGTTAAAATATATATATAAATATCCTGTGAAATAAACATCGGGATGAGAGGACAACAGTAAATTGGGACTAACGGAAATGAGTTTTACATAATTGAGCTATGTAAAAACCATAGTTCAACTTGTTTTAAAATGTCACATGGAGAAAAATCACATGAATTACAAAAAATAATCACAGTGGCAAATCATACACTATGAACATCAGAACAAATGTTAAAGCAGAAGAATAAGAAAAAAAAATACTGCCTTTTTCACTTTATTTAATTTCTGTATGTTAGATTCAGCAAATACAATTTGTTAATAATATTACAGCCAAATATAAGGTAACATAGAAATTAACCAAGTATATATTACAGAGCTAATATTCATTTGAAATAATAAGAAATAACTATTTATTTGTTGTGCTGGCAAAAGAATTTCTAAACAAAACACAACAGCGAGTTGAAAACCTTGTTTGTCTCATATCCGTTACTTAAAATTACTAATGCTAAAGAAAAAAAAAATAATAAATTTCAGTTACAGAAATAGGTTAAGAGCACAAGGAATCGAAGGTAAAATTAATAGTCATATTAGTTTAAAAAAATACATGTAAGCATTAATTTACTACAGCAATAATTTCCCATGGGAATGAAGAGTTCCAACCTAAACACGATTTCTCACCTACATACAACAATTTGTCAACCGGATAAGAGAGATATCTTTAAGATAAGACTTAATGAGAAATCTACAGAGTTGGAAAATAAATTCACATACATTTTATTTATTTATTAATTTTGCTCAATTATTCTGTTAGAATATGTAGTTAAACTGAATATTAAAAGTAAAACATAAAAAATAACCAATCAATTTGAAAAAAAAAATCATTTCACTTGTCAGAATTCCATACTCTAAGAGCGGTCTGAATTCAAAATCAGAAATAACCCTTACCCTAAACAAAGTGGCGCATAGACTTTCTCACCAGGTTTGGGAAAACATAGCATGAATAACTGTGGGAAAGAATTAATACATAGAACCAATCGGATAGTAATCTAAATTAAATAGTCAACTAGCCTTTCTGGTTATTTACAGAAATATCTTTCAACTCCTATGTTTTGTGTGTTTTTGTGCTGTGAATATATGTTAGCCACCATAACCTATAATGAAAAAGTCAACTGCATTTTCAGACTTGTGTTTGTGTTCTGTGCTGTGAATATATGTTATAAATCAACAAGTTGGAATATTCAGAAAATCTAGATAGTACCAAGATGTTCCCATTCTGGAAAGAAATATAAGTTAGTATTTTTTTTAACATAAACATAACAATTGATAATTGTAATTTCAATAATCATTGCTCACATGTTTTGGCAAGCGTAATTCTACTACCAAATAGTTCTTTTTTTCCATAAGAATAATCATAGGGTATATATCAGAGTATCATCATGGATACATTAGCAACTTTTCATGTCTAATGTGTGTGTGTTTGAGGGACACCAGCATATAATTAAATTATTCAGAAAAGCCTCATCACTGCCGCCATCACGACTCCAATCTAAGAATTTCCACCCTTTAACAGGAAAGAAATACCCCAAACAGTATTAGAAAATTACTACACCCATCTATAGACAACCAAACACAAAACTTGATGACAATCATGGACGTGTGTCAACTTGGGAAAATTCCAAGATATCATCTCAAAAACATCGCCCACAATTTCATAGGCAAACCAAAACACCATGTGATATCACAGAGACATATGTTCCCCAGAAATTTCCAAACACAAAACGTCAGAATTCCTTATCTCTAAATATTATCCACAATGCTATAAGTGAACCAAACACACCATGTGATGTCAATGACAGATGAGGGCCCCCAGCGAAATTACAATCATTTCAAAATTTATCCTATCATTATCCATCACCCGTGATGCCATACGCAAACCATATACTTATCTACAACTGATAACACATCCAGGACACTGACGTCGCTTCCCCTTTCACCCTACCCCTATTTGGTTCATAATGTCCCACGAATCACGACACGAATGCTTATCCACTAATATATTTCCATTTTCCATTCAAAACAATAACGTCACTTATTTAAATTTTTTTTTTGCAAGGAGTGTCCTGGTGTTGTACCACCTTACCCCAGTCCTGAAGATACTTTCAGGTGCAAACGTTGTTTGCTCACACTTGTATAAAGGATTAACCTAAATTTATTATATTCTAACCAAGTGAAAAATAAACTTTCAACATCTTTCTCCAAATCCAGAGTAATTTATAAAAAAAGGGTGGCACACCATTTGGCAACTCCTATAGGTAAAAATGACCTGCTAATGCTTCTGCCTGGTATTTCCACTTGGGCCTGGCTCTCACTGAAGAGGCCTCAATAAAGGTCGAAACTAGTCTGGGTTGTGGCCCTTCCCTTAATGCATAACATTAGACATATCTGCAAGGAGATGTATTTTGCATTATGGGAGATACTGAGATAGGAGTGTTGGTAGCTTGCTCCACCTTTGCAAGGAGTGCCCTGGTATTGTACCACCTTAACCCAGTCCTGAAGATACTTTCAGGCGCAAACTTTGTTTGCTCACACTTGGATAAAGGATTAAACTAAATTTATTATTCACTTATTTACAACTAACAATTACGTCACGATTCCTTGTCTTATCTTGATCTTGATCTGGTGAGAAGTGTCCCAACAATCACGACATGATTGCATATCGACTAATATATCTTCCTTTCCATTCAAAACAATAACGTCGCTTATTTACAACTAAATAATACCATACGCCAACCAAAACACAAGAACTGAAGCCATTAAGACATATAATCCCAGGGAAATTCCAAACATTCCAAACTCATGACGTCACACACAATGACGTCAAATGGCAGTGACGTCACGTTTCCGCTGTCACTTCCCCCACCATTTACCCTATCGTTATTTGGTCAGAAGTGACCACCCTACTACTAATTTCGAAAAGGAAAGGGAGACTCAAAGTACGTGAAACTTGAAATTAGTGTGTTTATGGCAAAAAATAATTGAAGTAATTGAGTGTCACAAAACACCACAGGGTTTCTGATTCCAGCCGCAATACCCTAGATACCCTAGGTCGTCAAACTTCTTTGACCATCGACTCCTTCAACTGTTTCTTGACTTTTTATCGACCCCCTCTATTTTACTATTATGTAGTTATAATAGGAAGCAAAAAAGACGCTTATGTGAGATTTTTAGATTGTTTATTTTATAGTTACAGTGTTTATTGTATGCATAATATAGTATATATTATTATATTTGCTTAACGTCAAAGGGATACGTTTTTGTTTTTGACATCCTTCTTAACATTACATATTCGATAGGAGAGATAACTAATATATAAAATATAAAATTTTATTTAGATAACAAAATAACAATAATACAAACTTCCTTACATATAAAATAAATAAGACTTTTATTAACTTAGTATACAATTTACTAACGTTGTCAATGTGAAGGGTGTGCTTCGTTGCCGAGCGGGAACCACCGACATCCGTTTATTGGTAAATACGTTATTCTGGCCTACTTGATTGGCCTCCGTAACTATTTTCATGACCTTGCTCCATCTTCCAGGTCCTATTCATGTCACTGTTCCCACGATTCAGTCTTAATTGCGTTGTCATTCAGGATGGAGGTAATCCAAGTTAACCGAATTAAATATTACCCGTATAATGATGTCTTATATTTTTCTATCGACTCCTGAACCCGAATCGACCCCTAACAATGTTATGTCGACCACTTCGGCGACCACTGCCCTAGATGAACAGTGTCACATTTTTAAAATTTTATAAAAATTTTAGAAACTGTTTATAATTTAAAACTAGAATAAACTCTTAAAACTACTTAAAAGGTTCAAGATAAATTTAATTACATTAAATTTAAAGTGGCTGTGTAGGCGTGTGACAACGTTTCTAGTTACAAAATGCTGCACGGACAAAAGAAATGTAATTATTGATTCAGTGTCTAGAGAAACTTTTAGATCATTTCATTTTTCCCTGAGTTTCCGAATTAGTCGATCTCTAGCATAGGCGAATAATGTTTTTTTCTCCTGAAAACTCAGATAATCACAAAGAAAATATCGTCCTTATAATCCCACACTAGTATTTCAGACAATACAAGTGTGAGACTGAGTATCATCAGATGGCGACAATTGTCTGTACTCTCTCCCCGATGTGTTGAAAATCACGAAATAGCCATTCTGAATTAAGCCATGACTACAGCTAATAGTGAAAAATGGCTGTTATTTATTTTCAAAATTTAGTTAGGACTGAAAGAGCTTAATCCATTTGAGGAATAAAAGATGTTACAAGATTTCTTTATTTTATTTATCATAATTATAGTATAATATTGGCTCTACCAATATTTTGGAACGCAATATAAATCACATTTTTTAAAGATTTTTGGCCATTCATCCCTTTGGAACAATCTCTCATATAAGGCGTACTCCAAGTTTTCTGATACAACAGTCAAACATTTCCTCTCCTTTTGTGCATCACGTAACCTATGTACGAATTGTAGTTATATTTTATTCGGAACATTATTTAGAATATTTAGCAAATTTTAATATTTTTAAAATTATGAGATGCGGCGTTTCTAATGTGATTCATGATTATAGGTATATTACCGAATCAAAATAACAATTTCAAGAATCTATCATCCCTTTTGCATCTACAGTGGAACACCTGTTTCAATTTTGCAACGAATGTTCTATTAGATGATTTTGACTACCCCATGTGACACCACCACACTTCTTACTGGATGCCTGAGGTGGATAATGGCTTCTAGATCTCCTAGAGTGGATTATCTGTCTCTATTTACGGTAGACTCCGCTTTAATATAACTCCAGAAAAGAGTTATTATAAGTTCTGAAATCATTAGCAGATGAACTTCTGAGCTATTTTTATCTGTGTTGTTTTCAACAACATAAATTTTATAAATATAAGAATATTATCATAAGCATGGTGTATGCATTCATTATTAACTGTGATGAAAATACCTTCAAGTTTTCAACATTTCCCTTCTGAAAAAGCTCATGAAACAAAATTCAAACTGAAAGTACTATTGGATGGCTTTTCTTAACCCGCTATCAGCTTGTTTTCTTTATTCAAACAAAAGACAAAAAGAGGCATTTACCATAGTTCTTTTATTTCAACTTTTTTTCCTATTCATTTTCCAAAAATTTTTACGGAACTTTAGACCCGTTTTCATGGAGAATCCTGGCGGTAGTCCAAATTGCCGTGTCATCATCAAATAATAAAGGGTTCAAGAGAAAGTTTCTTTTATCACATTTCTAAAAGTAACTTCGCTTTTATATGAATCGGTTTTCTTCCGTCACAAGGGTTACTGGAATTTCAGCTGGCTTAGTTATTGTTTTTAGAACAATAAGATGTTCCGATAACAAATTATCGCATCTCTTCTGGGACTATTAACTGGAACCACTTAATCCAAAGACAGTAGGTTTTCTTGCCATGTGCAGTCGATGCGTGAAGTCAAATGATATATGAAAGAAGGATAATTAAGTGGGTCAACATAGTTTTTTTCAAGTTACTGGACTAAATAAAGTCAATGGTATTACTGTAACTTGGAAGGATTACACAGATGATATACAATTATCGATAAATAAACATTCTTTTCAATAATAATAATAATAATAATAATAATAATAATAATAATAATAATAATAATAATAATAATAATAATAATAATAATAATAATATTATTATTATTATTATTATTATTATTATTATTATTATTATTATTATCCATTATAATCTGCAGGCAGTGTAACCTCCATTTTAACCTCTAAATTAGATGCTAAAATGTAATAATCCCTTTAATAAATTTCTGTTTAATTATTTCTTATGCTGTTTATCTTTCTCTTATGTTATGCAGATTACGATGTTCCTCTGTCCATTCTCGCTAGATTTGCCTTCATTGTTTTTCATTAATGATAATGTAATTTAATTAATTTTTTTTCCTGACCTAAATAATCGTCCCACGTTTTTAATTTTTTTTTCTCAAAATTTTCTTTTTTATTTCTTTTCCTTCATTTTCCACTTACTCTTTTATTCACTCTTTTTACTTTTGATTTTCATTACTTTGTTTATCATATTTTTTCCTACAATTTTTCAATCCTTTCTTTATCATATTTTTTCCTACAATTTTTCAATCCTTTCTTTTGATTCCCACACCTCCTTACCGTTTTCAGGTTTTTTATTACTTTGATCTTCTCTTTCTGTTTCTAATTTTTCAATAACATTTCCAACAGCTTCGGCTAAAGGTTACGCATGCTAAAATCCCAAATTACCGTGGATAATATTGCTAGAAATTAATCTTATTTTCATTACATGTCCGTACACGGAAACTATGGAACACTTCCACAAATATTCGAGAAATTAAATTTAGTCTACCAATAAAAACACGAACAATTAATCCTATTATCTACAACATTGTTCTGTTGTTAAAAACAATCACAAAAAACTAATTAAACATCATGTGGTGATGGGTAGTTAAGGTTATTGCATCATTCTTTCTTTTGTTCCCTCGTTGGCAAATCGAAGGATCGACTTTTTTTTTTATTCAATTAAAGAAACTTTATTACACACCGCCAGAGAATTAAATTAATTGTTCTATTATGATTTAAATTGCTTACTCTGATAAGCTATGAGTTCTTGCATCCATTTTTGTTGCTGAGTAATTAAAGTCGCTTCCAACTAATGAGTTTGGATTCTTACTGCTCTTCTCTTTAGATTGGTTAATATTCATTTGAGTACGTAATATAAACTGCATTTAATAACATATATTTGCAAGGATGTGACACGTATTCTTCCGCTCTAGTATAAGGCATCCTTAAAATCGATATTTTCAGTATAGCACTCCTAAGGATAACTGTTCCCTCATCCATGACAGAAAATAAGGTATTAGCATGTGCCAATGATATAGTAGGCACTTTGAGAAATGATGATTCCATATACACTTTTTTCGTAATTTTGAAAAAAAATTCAGCAAAACCAGTGTTTAACATCCAATGCTAACTACACGAAATTAAAAGTGGAAATTTGAACAAAATTTGTGGAAATTTAGAAGAAATTTGGAAAGTAGAATCTCAGAACCATTTTGTTTGTGCTAATCCAGTGGTTCCCAAAACTTTTCGGTTTACGGCGCCCTTAGTGTATCAGGATTATTCCCAGGGCCCAAAGTCAGAACACGGGCTTACCTAACAGTTGCTGTGCTCAATTAGTGTTAGTGTTAAAATAGGTTAAATTAAAAAATAAATGAAACACGTATTTGAAATCCACGAACAATTTATGTAAAAAGTATTAAATAAAGACATATTTTGAACAAAGAAATCATTCAATAAATAAATTGTAATTAGTGGGACGGGTGAACCTGTTGTGGATATCCCAAATCTTGGAATCAAACTGGACACAGCTTTCCACGTTGATGAATCCTGTTCCACGTTGATCTTCGCACGATACTTGCGTTTTTATCACAGCGACCACCAGTTTCGCGCAAATGTGACATTGAAAATGGAATTAAGATTCGCTGAGCTCTATCACTTAGCAGCGGATATTCATCTTTTACTGATATCCAAAAGTCAGTTAGTTCCATGCTGCCAAATTTTGTCTTCAGTGTATTGTAATCGCAAGACAGTTCAATAAGATTTCAGTGAAAATATCGGAATATTTCGCGGCGCCCCAGGGCATCACGGCACACAGTTTGGGAACCACTGGGCTAACCCCCCCCCCCCGTAAGAGAAAGCCTCTCATTATATTGGAATTCCCTTCTCTTCTTACCCAATAATACCTGTTAAAAAACTTATATACAAAATACATTGAAACCTTAGAAGACTGGAAAATTGGGCCATTTCCTTTGCTTCTAAAGCCATAGTACTTAAAACCATAATCTTCCCAGCTCAGTTGTACATAACAAATAAGAAGCCGAAGAAAAACAATTAAATAGTAATCCTGTGCAATTTGTTTTGGTCCAGCCGATACCAAGAAGTTAAAAAAGAATTTCTTCAACTATCGATTAAGCATGGAGGCTTTCAGCTTCTAGTGTTACAATTTTGCTATTTAACATGTTCATTGCCAATCACGCGATATCGCGCGATGCGAGTTCTCACCTGACGACCGATCACGCGTTATCGCGTTGACGTCGCTAACTAAATAAAAAAATAAAAAAAAATTTGGCCAACCACACGAAATTCCAATTTTCAGCTTGGCAATGAACGACACGCGTGATGCGAGTTCTCACCAAACGGCCGATCACGCGTTATCGCCTGGACGTCACTAACTACATAAAAAATAAAAATAAATTTGCCCACCACACAAAATCCCAATTTTCAGCTTGGCAATGAAAGTGTTAAGCAATACAGCTTCAGAACTCCGTAAAATATTTCGGATAATCACACATGTGCAGACCTTTCTACCGAACTACCTGGGTTTTTCATCTTCCCTTATGCTCCAAAAGCTGAGATTATTCCTGAATAAGACACCATTCTGTGCTTAATTCTAAGATTGCTACAACATTCTGGCATTGACATTATTTCCATTAATAAAATCAAAACTTAGTATAAAGAAATCTTTAACCTCTTTCGCACCGAACGTCCACAGTTGCGTACTGATAATACCACTTCGTTTCATAACTTAAGGAAGTTCCAAGGGTACCCTAACAGGAGAGATCTTGCTTGGAGAATTGCATATGGTCGCCTTCCAATCAATACAATCAAATGGAGGTATTTTAACATCGGAGATCCAATCTGACATCTATTACCGATTGGAAACAGTAGAACATGCATTCTACAGCTGCCCTCTTGTCATGCGTATTTGGAGCAGATTATGTAATGTGTTGGACATTTCTTTACTTACAACAGAACAGGTTCATTTTTAAAGAGAATTTTGATTCTTATAATTAATGACTTACATTATTACCATTTATGGAAAGTTAGGTAAAAACAAAACATGGATTTGAAAACCAGTAATATGATACATAAACACTTTATTTATTCGTGTGGAGTTTTCTCCCTTTTCTTTCCCTTTCTCTATTGAGACGAGTTGAGTCCCCTCATGGGGGTTGAGTATTTATGACTGCAGATAGATCCGTGTGTGTTCACGGGATCGGTTTGCCAGTTTCGGGGGACGAAAAACCCGAGTTTCCGGGTGAAAGAAACCCCTATCTACGTATGAGACCTGCACAGAGTTTGGGAACCACTGGGCTAACCCCCCCCCCCATGAGAAATCCTCTCACTATATATAAAATTATACCTGAGCTACGGTGGCTCTTCACACACTTTATAATATTGTATTATGGAAAGTTTATTGTTCAGTCAGGCGATTTTTGTATTTGGAAAGAAGCATTCTAGGAGACGCTTAACGTTTGGCCAGGTGGCATAGACAACCCACATTATGAAATATTCACTAAGGGGAGATAAAATTCCGTCTATTTTTATTATGAGTGGTTTTTTAAATAATTCCATCCTCTAACTTCACTGTGGTCATAGGGTCAGTTGCAAGAATGACTGGAGAGCAATTCCATGTAGAGAACACTAACTCGAGGTGGTTAACATACATAAATAAGGTTAATCACATTGGTATCCATTACCTAGGGATTTAAGTTTTAATTAATCCATTGATTGTTCAGAATGAGACTGGCTAAGAAAAAAAAAAAGATAACATTTGGCTATATGATGATATAAAAGATCTGAGACATATTTTCTATCTCTAATTCTGTCTATCTGTCTTTTCTTTCACCTAATAATATCAGGCTCTATTGCATTCCTATACTAACTAGAAAATACCAACATGCTATTCGATAACAACATGATCGATTATTATTATTATTTCAGATCACTCAGAAGGACAATGCTAAATAATAGATATATTTATTACATCAGAGAAATTGTTTAGTATTAAAGGTCTTCAGTCGGTATATTTTTTTAAATTTTCAAAACGAGGAGGAAAAATCATTCTAAAAATAATTTTTTGTTCTTCAGGATCTAATAAATAGTATACATGGTATTATATTTTTTTTTACAAAAAATGATTATAATTAGGAGTAAAACTATTTATCGAAATGGGGAAAAATCTTCACGCTTCATATCGTGAATTGAAAAGTATCGAAGTACTGTTCAAACCAAATCATATATTTTCGAGTAATATTAATTATTTAATTGCCCATTGGAGTGGTATCTTTTTGAGTGCTTATATTTATTTTGAATCGCTCAACTCACATGTTGCTTTATTATTTATATGACAGAAAGGCAGCATTTCAATCTGCCTCACCCATAATTTATCAATGAATTCCAAAATCTTGCGCTTTTAACATTCTAACGAAAGAGTGTATTCAGAGGAATTAATTCTTTAGTTTCTTCCATTCACTTTCGTACAGTCCATTTACTAAACTGGATAGGGATATATAGAACTTGCACGAAGGCCACTAAAACTATCAACTATGTATGCTGTGTACTTACCGTGAATTCCCGGCTAGTTTGTTTTGCGCAAGATGAAACCAAATTGTTGATATTTTGTTTTTATTTACGCCTGAGACAGCCGATTGCATGTATAAGTTCTACGTGGGCATACCCTGTTTGACATCTCCGTTTTAGTATTCCTTAGACCATTCTCAGCTAATAACCTGAATTCAGGCCCGCTATAGCGGGCATATTATGCATTCGATGTTGTCTAACCGCATTCTATCAGTTTGTTTGAGGAATGAAAAAAATATCCGAGTAAATCTAGATGGTAAAGCTATTTTAAGTTCCTCACGGCAATCATGGGATCGTAGCGATGTATTTTCCAACTAAAGAGAACATGTTAGGTTATCCCGACTAATCTAGGGAGGGACAATCTTAGATTAGCTGATTTTTTAATGACAGTTTGACAAATAATATTTTGAAATTTGACAAGACTCAGTTTCTGTATCATTTGGGAAGAAGCGAATAAATCGCTTTAAAACATTGCAATAAGTTTCAATCTGATCGAGTATAATTTATTAAAACTTTGTATTCAGTGTGTGGAGTATTGTGCAATATATAAAAACAGGCCAAACTATCTTATATCCATGTTTTTCAAAGCGTGTCCTCAACAGAATGCATTTTATAAATTTTGACAACTGGAATTTTTTTTATAAAAACATGATCATTCGATAATGGTCTTTAAATACCTCAGCGTCACACTGTGTTTTATGTTGAACAACTACACAACCAACTAACGTTGTATATTGGGGCGTAAGCATTCTTTGCAGTCGACTCATTTTCAGTTTAGTTCAAGAATGATAAATGAATGATTATTTGTTTTTCGTTTTTTGTTATAATTGGCCCAATAAAAAAATATTGTTGCTTTACTTGCTTTTGCATTTGACGTATGGGTCTAACACGGTCACATTCATTGCTACCCACAAAGACAGAAATGTTCAATGAATGCAATTTCAGCGTCGATTCATCTACATGGAAAACCTTTTATTTCAGACAATCCAGGACATTTTAACCCCTTTTTCATATGCCTGCAGTTTATTTCTACAGATTTAATGCCCTGAAAGTAACTTACAGCTCGTAAAATGCCGTAGCTCACGTCAGGTAAGCAAGGAATGTGCATGCTTTAAATGTGACGAAGCCATAGCAGCCATGGCCAGATATCCAGTGGCGACACACGAATTAAGTAACTGTCACGTTTGCAGTTCGAGTATAATATGATTCGGTAATTTTAGTAGAAGCGTGACAGAAGTAGTTGAGATATAATGTCTGGAGTTCTCAAACGTTTTTCTAAATCTTCGTGATCATGAAAACAATGCACGCAAAAAGACAACCGAATTAAAGTAGGTCCCACTGTATTCTAAATTCTATCGTTCCTCCCTATGCATTTCTTAAATGCAGACACCACACAAAGTTTTTGTTTTTCATAGTTCAAATTTTATCGTATGTTTCTTATATAGTCATAGATTGTTTCATTCAGTCCAATACCCTTGGATGGCAATGCTGTAGCTAATGAAGTTCTAACTGAGGCTCGGCTATTGCTGTTACCCTCCTGCCATGATCAGAGCTTTAATAGCTCTATAACACCTTATCCCTACACTGTCCTCTACAGATAACGGGGAAGATGAAAAGCATTCTTGCTTCGCCCCTTTAAGCCAGTCCTTATAAGGACTTATATAGCCATAATAAAGTTCACTGTATTGATATTCCATCCACACTCGCACCTTATTCTTGGAAAAAAAAGTTTCATCTTCTGATATTCCGAATTTCATAACCAGTAGTATGAACTGGACCTCCCCATCCCGCTTCGCTTCATTCATTGATACTTTCGTTCTTAGTTTGAATACCGAACTAACTCATAGTCATTAAAATACTAAGGAATTTTAAATAAGCATTAACAATAATTAATTAGGTCCCACCAAACAATGACATCAACAAAATCGGTCAAGTCACTGCCATTGATTCGATTTACTGATCAAAGTAAACCGATCCAAGTTTTCCTAAAACCGAAAGATCACACAATCTTAACGTTGGGAATCACGTGGGTGATCTGGATACGAATTGAAAGTTTTAAGCCATGTTGCTGTAGAGAGGGCTCTACGACCTCTTTATCAAGCCCGGCGCAACCCAACATTGACTTTTATACGAAATCATTTGGGTCATCGAAGCCGAAACAGGAATCTTCACTAACCTACATTTTACACGTATTTGACTATGTAACCTCCATCTTAGGCTCACTAAAATTTCTAAAAAGTAAGATTGTATAATAGGGACATACTCGTTAAAAATATACATACGATATTTAATGTGAATCAAAAAAGAACCCTTGCCTTAGTATGGATCCTATAATGCAAAGCACTCCCCCCCCTTTCAGGTGTGTTAATGGAAGAGTCATTACCCAGACAAGAGCATTGCTGCCCAATAATCCTGTAGACCCGAAAGTCCACTGGCAAAATATGGGTAGTGGCCCTTTCCATTATGCATTGCATTATACACACAACTGAAAGGGGGTGTGCTTTGTATTATGGGATACATACTAAGGCAAGGGATATAAGGTCATTAGCCTCAGTATATAAGTACCTCAGACTTGAATACATTTCAGGAGCAAAACTTTGTTTTGCTTACTTGGGAAAAAGGATTAAAACCAAGTATAAAAATTTCTTGGTATTTATAAAATTTAAACAAAACTTAGTATTTTTAAATTTAATATAATATAATATAATAGTCCTTATAAGGACTGGCTTAAAGGGGCGAAGCAAGAATGCTTTTCATCTTCTCCGTTATCTGTAGAGGACAATGTAGGGATAAGGTGTTATTGAGCTATTAAAGCTCTGATCATGGCAGGAGGGTAACAGCAACAACCGAGTCTCAGTTAGAACTTCATTGGCTGCAGTATTGCCATCCATTACCCTCCAAGGGTATTAATTGACCTCCTACCCCCTCCCGTTCCTTAAAAATCCTTATAAGGACTGGCTTAAAGGGGCGAAGCAAGAATGCTTTGTCATCTTCCCCGTTATCTGTAGAGGACAGTGTAGGGATAAGGTGTTATTGAGCAATTAAAGTATTTTAAAATTTAAATGTAAAATTACTATGATAATAATTATTTTGTAAATAATTATTATCAAAATAGCTCGCTCTATTTTACTGTATATTAAATTAAAAAAAAAAACAATTATTCATCTGATCCACAAATGGACTCAAAGTCACGCTGTTTGTTTATGTGGCTCTGAGGACATTTAATTGTCCATTCATCTTCTTCTTCCCGTAATATCTCTATATATTTTTTACACCTGTACTTTCATTCGCATTGATGGATGCTTTGTATTGTTCTTTGCATACTTTTCTACGTAAATTTTTTTTGCTGCCATTATCTTTCATTGATATGGTGGAAACCCATTTAAAATCCTGAAGAACAGCAGCAATGAAATAGTAAATTGTATTAAAGCATTTCACAAATTTCTTTTATTAAATAAGTCAGGTTAAGGAGAGCTCTTCAGAAAATATTATTTAACAATAACTGATTCCATCATCGGAAAAATGATTGAAAATTAAAATGTCGTTTATTTTATTTCTTTCACTTCCGAAGAATAAAACGTTCCTGAAATGAAATGTAATTATCCATAGTGAAATCCCCACTCGAACTACTCTCAAACCAGTAGTGTATGCATTCTTCTTTTTTTTTTTTTATCGTCTGCAGCAGATACTCTGATCGTATTTTTTTTTCTTTTATGGTTTCTACATTCAACAACTCTCTAACAGTTCATACTTCTAGTGACTAATGTTTTTGTAGTGTTTATAGCTCCTTTGCTTAGTTCCTGCTTTCAATATTTACATTTTATTCTGGATAAGAGCCAAGAACCTCATTTTTTTTTTCCCTTCTCGCTTTCCAGCGGATTTTGTATAATTTGTCAGATTTCTTTGAATTTTTAGATCTTGATTTGTGCTTTCCTATCAATATTTCTGGCAAAGTTCCAAGTGGAATTTCATAACCATAAAATCGTTTCACTTAGTCCATTTGCATGCTAAAATACGATGTAATAAGTTGAGCATCAATTTCTTTTGCTTTTACAGACCTTAAAATTCTCTTTTATAGATGAGTATGTAAACATTGAAACAACGCATGAATTGTTCGATTCTAACGGTAAATGTAGCGCGAGATACTTCGTGTAGTATATCATGCGGAAGACGGCTGTCTCGTGGTTTTATTAATCAAACATCAAATGGACTAATTTGCAATTGTCTCGAGCTTATGTCTCGTATCGCGTGACTTTTATCATAAAAGTTTTAGATTTCTATATTTGAACAGAATCTATAATTGTCTTTCTTTTTTAATTTTCACTCGCACGTTCAAAATTAATGAAAACGTTCGTAGACTCTCCGAAAGATAATTAAAAGTGTGTATTGTAATATAACAAGAGACAAGAGTTTATTTAAATTTTCAACTTTTCTACTATGATCATCGAAGTGCAAATGAATGTTTGCATTTCAAAGAGCTTAGTTTGAGTTTAATTTTCCTAACTAGAGAATAAAGATGAAGGAATAATTAAATACTATGTAGATAGATACATATTTATACATTTATTTGTTTCATGTAGCTAGATATCTAAGGCGAAATAAATTGCATTTTAAAACTTTTGTCTTGGAAATCTGATGATAGTTGAATGGTAATATAATAGTCTAAGAGAATATTATAAAGTCGAACAAAGGCTTCGTTTGATGATTCTACGTTGTTTTATTTTAAAAATGGAGGCTGATAGAAGATAGTCCGTGGAAGATTAAAATTATTACTGTTGATACTGTAATAGATTGTAATAATAAGATTATGTGTTCGCGTATATTACATTATTAAGATTACTTATTATTAAAATATGATGGGAAAATTAGCTTATAGGGAATTACAAATTAAAACGGATATACAGATTAATGTATTGCTTTAAACCAGCTATCTCTATCCAGGTGTATCTCGAATGAGTCTGTGCAAATAAAATTACAGGGATTTCGTGAAGCAAGATTAAAAATACTCATGTTTCTTCAAACAAGGCAGACTAACACATTTTAATACGAGTTGCCTCGGTATTTCACATATTTAGAGACAACGTCGAAGAGGACAATGGATAGTGTTCTCTCCAGAGAACAAGAATAAGAACTTCTGCGTATATTCTGGATGTCCTGGTTTCTAAGTAGATTCAGTAAGGCCGCATAAAGTATCAAGTGTGACATTTTGAAAAACATGCATTAATGAAAGCACAAGAAAAAAAAAGCACACTTTTGAGGCATTTTTTTAAAATATTTATATTTTGTTATTCTTTCAGTAAGGCCACTATAATTGAGAAAAATTAATTCTTTTTATGGCCCATATTTTAAAGTCATTTGAATAGTTATATACATAAAGATGGATACCTTAGAAATCAATTCCTAATTATTACCTTTCTGAAAAGGTCTGTTTTTTTTGTTATTTTATTTTATATCTGTAAAAATAAACGTAAAATTGTGATGCCAGTCTCGATTCTTTGGAAACTTTCCAGAATGTTGTAATAACACATATATATCACAAGGACTTTGAAATAATTGAGGATATTGTTTTCTGAAGCAGCTTGGCTGGATGGTTATGTATTTGCTTCTTGAACCAGGTAGCGTGAGAACTGTTCTCATTGCTAACTATAGCTTGATCGTCTACATGTGGTAGATTCGCTACACACACACACACACACACACACACACACACACACACACACACACACACACACACACACACACACACACACACACACACACACACACACACACACACACACACACACACACACACACACACACACACACACAATCTCTCTCTCTCTCTCTCTCTCTCTCTCTCTCTCTCTCTCTCATGATGTTGCTGCTGCAAGCGAAAAGATTGTGCTCTCTGTTTTTGAATGGCAATAAACATAACATGTCTTGATTATCTTTCCCCTGTTGATAGAATATTCTGTAGTCATATTCCGAGTGATGATATTAATTTTCTTAAAGACAATCACAAATATCCAGGTTAGCAGCGGAATTCGGGATTCCAACCTGCACCCTGTTGGTTGGAGAGCTGGTACATTAGCCACTCAGACAACCAGGCCAGCAGATATACATATCTGTGTTAAACAAAGATGTACTTATTAAACATACTTATAATATATTTGTTTAATTATTCTCGTTCAAAGCGTTTTTTTTTCTTCAATAAATTACTCGCAAGGTTGTTTTCGACCAAGTCTTTGATTGGATAGAACTGCATGCGAATCCAGGTAGGAATAAAATAAAGGCATTTTTTTTAAATAAAGGAGTTCCTTTCCGAAATTTCGTAAAAGGAAAAAAAATCAATATTTTTCGCAGCGTCCTTCAAATTGCAGTTTCATTGATACTTATGATGTGTCAATATACGGGTATACTGGTTATCATTATATCTTCCTTCTGTTTGTTTGTTTTTTTCTAGGGGCTAGTTACCCACTATGTGTGCGTGACAACTTAAAGTTTCGAGGACAAATTAGTTGCTAAGTGACATGGAAATATCAGAAAATCCAAAACGAAAAGAAAAACAGGAGACGTTTCCTTTCCTTGAAGAATTGGAAGAGTTTGCTTTGATATGTTACGTCTTTCCATGTTTCCATGACAGCCCGATTAGTTATTTTAAACTTTAAGTGAATAGAGATAATTTTATCAGGTAACTTTACATACGTGCACATTTACCCATACATACACATGTAAAGATTAGATATATCATCGAATCAATGTGGATCACTGCCACTGCATCTCCACACTCCCGCCTTGCAAACCATATGCTAGAGCCTTGGTTTAGCGCTGTTATCTATGGCGCTGTACCTAGCTTGAAGCCTCTTACATTCCTGTATATCGCTATGTGTGCACTGTATTAGTTGAAAGTCAGAACTAAATTTTAAAAAATCTGAATAATTCGTTTTTTATATTCAAGGTTCTTTGAATATAAAAATACGAAGTATTATTTGAAAATCATTGTACAACTAGATCATGAAGAGAAAAGTACTGTATATTGCAGATTTTTTTTCGGCAGTGGCATGACTAATTGGAACCAAAGGGAAATTCCAACTAATCACCCGAATTTGGTGCTGAGTGCAGTAATTTAGGGGAAATACAGTTTTTACGAAACCACACCAAAAAAGTAGACAAATTAAAATAAAATAATAATAAACTGGATTTTTTTTTTTTAAACTGTAGATTTTGCAAGTTGCATGCTAGAAAGAAGATGAGAACTGAATCTATGCGTTACTCAATTTTAACGCGTATTACACTTTCTCTTGCGTTAATTGCGAGTAGTTAAACCAGCGTCATAAAAACGTAATCGTCAATTAGCGAACAGAATTATTCCACTTGCAATTATCACGTTCGTATTACACCTGGACTGTGTACGTTTTCGAGCTGTTCTCATCTAGCGAAGCAGACTTAAGCTATCCGTCATTCTGCCAATTTCAAGTCTTAACGAGGTCTCACGAGACGCATATTGGTGGAGTATCATACTGTCCATGTTAAATACGTGATTTGAAGTCATTCTGTACGAGCCATGCTGAAAATAAAACTACTTCAAGCTTATTTTAATGTATATTAATCTAATAGATAATACAGCAAATGAATATACTTATAATTTATTATATAATAATGATAACAAATGCTATTTACTTTTAATAAATATAAACGATGTTTAGTAGATAGTCGTACATTTAATATATATAACAATAATAGTGTATGATGATATATGTTGTGGTTATATACTTTCGGCTGTTTAGGGGTAGCTTATGTATACGCCACCATCTAGGGAAATGACTATGAGCAATGTGGTTTCCCGTTGCCTTCCTTGCCGTACTATATCCTATGACTTACTGGGACCGGTTTGCCTGCTTGCGGGATGAAAAACCCGAGATGAACTGGTGGAAAAAACCCTGCTAATTATGCCCAAGGCTGGCTAACTTGGTAATGGCTGAGAAAGATCCTTAAGCTCCTCCCGTGGCCAACGGGAAACGAAACCTAGGACACTCCTTCCCCAGGCATATGGTTGCGAAGCCATCGCCACTAGGCTAACCGCGTGGACTATGATGATATACCGTATTTTTCCGTGTATAAGACGAACCCCACTTTTTCGAACCCAAAATTAAGAAATCAATATTTTAAACATAAAACAGAACACATTTGATATTTTTTTCTAATATATTCAAAGTACATATTTAATAATTAGGTAATATGTTTAAGATACATACCAAGGTGCATTTAAGATGCATTTTCTAGGCTAACTTGATTCGTGTTCTCATGGCCAGCTCTTCTCTCCTCATGAAGTTGAAGAACCATCTTGCCTTTCCTGTGAAATCAACAATGTTCGTTTCTCTTGCAAACATTTTTGCCTCATATTGAATAAGCTAGGTTGACACACATATTCCACTCCAGCGCTGCTCCATAATAGATAAGTCTTAAGCCTCTGCTCCAAGTTTAGCCATTTTGCTGGTTTTCTTCGTAAGTCCCTATTCTTTTTTGCCATCTTGAGTAGTTGTGCTTCCTGTTTTCTCCACTGTCTAATCACACACTCAGTGGGAGGAGGTCCAAACTGTCTCTCTGAAGCTTTATTTCCATGTCTTTTGCGTAATTGATTACTTTTAACTTGAATTTTGAAGAATAGGGCGATCGTTTTTATGGGCTAGTGCTCAAAATATTGTTTATGCAATGACTTACCACGCCAACGAGTTGCAGACGTATGAATGCTTTTAGAGTTTGATTGGTTTATTCAGAATCAGCCGTTAATGGCGTCAATCGACAGAGTTAAAAAAGGCTAGTGACTGGTGGAAGCCTGTTCGCGGAGACAAGGTACCGCGAACCGGCAACCGCGGGTCTCTCAACCGTCCCCCCTTGTGTATAAGATAACCTCCCAATTTTTGGTCTAAAAATTTTAGAAAAGAAGTATCGTCTTATACAAGGAAAAATACGGTATATTTAGTATTTAATAAATAATAATGACGCATTATATAATCCTCTTAAAATTTAAAATAAAAAGTAATTTATTTAATTTATTTAATAAAAAGTAATTTTCACAGATTCGAAATTCAAATATATTTTTGCAGTATGTTCCATTGATTTCAACCTTTTAGTTAATAATGGTTTATTGAGGCTACATCTCAAAAAAAGAAAAAAGAAAAAAAAAGAACTTTGTCTATTCAATGTGTTTATTTTTTATCGAAGTGAGAGATTTTCAAATTGGAAGTTGGGATTATCTGCATTGGTGAATTTTATGAGTGGTTGAAAATTATTATAAGGAGGACACAAAAAAAAGAAACAAAACAGGGAGTGGTCTGATAACCTACTTTCCTTCGTGGTCGTTAAGCACGTAATCAAACTGGGATTTGCAGATTTCTTTTTGTTATTGAAACCATTTATTAGTAATTAAGACAGCTAGATAAAGGGGAAAAAAAGAAAAACACCGTGGTCTACCAAAGCTTAAACACCAGAGAGACATCCTGCAATTGAAAGAAAAAAAAAACACAAAAAAAAAAAAAACACGTCCATTTCCGAAGTTAGAAAACCACACGCTATTTGGATCTAAGTACCTCTACTGGGCGATAACCTTTGCACTTAAAGGATGCAATAATTGTACCGTAAAGGTGATCAGAACACCAGCATTCTTTAAGGACCTTGTCTTTCAGAGCTTAATGATAACAGTCTTGGAAGAAAATCATTTCCAACTAAGTTTTTTTATTATTATTGTTTCTCAATTTATGTTTAATGTCCCTCGTCACCGAATCCGCCCGTGTGGAAGGGGAAACAGAAATAGTGAAAAAAAAAGTTAATTAATGACTTACTTGCATAGTCAGCAAGATGCAAAGGAAAGAAGCGGTTCAGCACATTGTCTGTCAGCCTTGGCAACAAATAATGAAGACATCGGCTGGTGATTACACACTAATTTCGTCGTTTTTGTTTCCTTTGCCAGGAAAGGGGGGAAAACACACATTAATGAGGGAGGTAAAATTATCGTGGCTTTAATGAGCATCATTAAACACTGGAACCGGAAGAGTTTTTTTTGTGTCTCTGCCAAAATGCCATTCTTTTATGTCCAATAACATTTTTATACGCGGGGAGAGAGAGAGAGAGAGAGAGAGAGAGAGAGACCTTTCTATCGAGCAAAAATATTCCAACATAGCAAAGATAGCCGACAGAGATTGCTGAGTTTGCATCGTGAAGTTATAATGGTGGAATTCCAGTTTTGCTTTTAAGTTATTCTAATGAATTTATTCTAGAATAAATGAATATATTTACAAGTATTTAAAGAAAATCCACCTTCGGCTACAAATGTTTACGTACTGCATCAATAGTTAATCTTTATCTTAAACTATTCTCAATCAATCTGTTGTCCTGATGGAAGACATACACACATTCTATAACGCTCTTGATTTCTATCTTAAATTTCGGTGTTTCTTTTCCATATTTTGCTAACTTTTCTTCCAGAACCTACTGGTTTTATCATTCTATTCTTCCGTTCGTTGTGCACAAAACCACTCGAGAAAACGAATGAACTAATTTTTAAGAGAAACTGAATGTTTTGTTTCTTAGAATTGGACGATGATTATTGCTATTTTAATATACTCGTAGGGGTATTTTCTAACACGTTTACACGTTAGGAAATGATCCTACAATATATCTTTTAAAATCTCTCTTTCTTTCTTTCTTTCTCTTATTTATCACCTTGTTTCCGTTTTAATGATTTTTCATACGACGGTCACCTTTTTTATGGTTTATTCTCTTTATTCTATTTGTTCTTTCTTCTTTTTCCCCTCCATTGCCGCATCACTAACTGTAATAAATTAAGTGAGTGATTGCAATGCTTAGGTTTGAAAAATCTTCTCATTTATTCAGCTAGTTCATTACAAGGAACAGCACATTTGCCAAAGCAGTGTCTGCAAAATCTAGACAATAAAATACTTTTTATATTTTTTTATAATCGTGTTTGTATCATAAAAAAGAAAAAGAAATTTATGAAAAGGTGTAAAAATGAAGACTCCACGATCCAAATTCAGGTGATGAAGAGTTCAATTTGGATGTTCAACAAAAATTAATGGATCTAACATAATGGAAACTAAAAGAGACAGGAAGAAATAGTTAGAGATTTATATTAAATAAAATTAATTATCTTTAAATTTACATTAGTGTCGCAGATGGGAAGAAAAAATATCTATAAAAATTAACAAGGGATTTTTATTTGTTTTCTTTTTTTCATTTTTTTTTTTTTTGAGGTAGAAACTCATAATTTTATTCCACAACTCAGCAAAACCGAATATTCAATTTTTTGCTTATGGAGACCTTTAAGTAGAATAATTGTTTTATAGAACTGTTATATACCTAACTCAGTGTTTCTCAAAGTGTGGTACGCGTACTCCCACCCTGGGGGGTACGCGAAAGGTCTTCAGGGGGGGGGTACGTGGCAATTTTCGGCTATGCATCATTAATGCACGGAATCATTACTAAGAAAAAAAGGATTATTTTAAACATATATATTTCTTCATAAATTATATATTATGTATGAATTCTCCTAATCAAATTGCGAGTTACTATCGCCACGACGTTCACGTCCTGAGAAAGTAACTCGCTCAGTGCGATAAACAACACGCCTTCCGCAACAGCGTCACTATACTGAAGACGCTGAAAAACAAGTAGTTTTATTGTATCACTGAATAAGGTACAGAGGCTTTTGCAGTCTGTGTAATATATTTCTCAACAAATAGTGCAATTAGAGAGAACTAGGAATATAAACGACACTAATTAATGAATCACATCTCCCCTCCAACAGAAACTGCTGCATAGACTCAAGCTAAACCATATATTGCTGGTGCAACATATTGTTTTACTTGACACCAACGCGTCGTGAACTGTTAAAACTAAGAAATATATAGTGAATGTGTTTCAGATATTATGGAATTCGGTTGAAGAGAATTAGCATTTCAACTCAACTGTTGGCTTGCCTTTGTCTTTGGTTCGCGCGATCTTTTGTTAATACCGCACCACTCATGTGCACTTCTTCATAGCTGTTCTATCTCTACTGGCCTACCATTGCTGTCTGTTTCTCGCTCTGCTTTTACTTCTCATTAGTCATTTGTGAAGGATTGTTCATTACGTATCTCAAGTCTGGTGAATTACTGGTAATTTTTGCTTGAAATAATGGGAAAGAAAATGAAGCTATTTGAGTAGATGACTTTTACGATGCACATAGATGTCAAAATTAGCGATAACGAATAGAATAGGAACTTCTTGGTAAGTCACACCATTTTCAGTTTTTTTCGGAAAACTTTAGTTTCCGACAATCCCCGCATATATCTCGCACCACGATTTTTTAGCTTTAATTTTGGGAAAAAAGTGCAAGTTATATTCGAGTAAATACGGTAATTTGTTTTGAAATTCTCAAGTATGGATCACTGGTTAAATACTGGATTTATAAAACGCACAGAAGAGAGCAATATAGCAAATAGAAGTAGTTGTAAGCAACAAGAAAACCGTTGATATTGTATCTGGATCAAATGAAATTAATAAGAGTGTGTCGTCTGACATCTCTAGATAACCAACTAGGAAGAAGATGAAAAATCTTCGTAAGTATGACATGAATTACTTGAAATGTGGATTTTCATGGATACGAAATGAAGAGGAATCTATTCCAAATTTTGTTCTATTAAAAATAAATCATATTTTTTGTATACATGAAGACATAAATTCAAATAAAATAGACATTTACAATGAAATATACTTTAATTAATTAATTAATTATTATTATTATTATTATTTTGATAAGGGGCTACTTGGTAATGAGGAACGTTTATCAGATCTTTTCAACAAAATAGTGAGTTAGTCGGTCTTGTACGGTGGTATAGTTTTTTTTCTTTCCCCTCCTGGAAACTCGGGTTTTTGTCCATCAGCACAAACAGCCGAAAATACTTGCCCTTAGAGCATGCAGCAGCACAGTGACGTATGGAGGCTAATCCAAGGAATAAGAGAAAAATGTTTTTAATGATGATGATGTTTTTTGTTGTTTTTTTCATGTTCTTCTCAATTGTTATATTTTTACGTTTCTGTCATCAAGATATAGATATTATGGAAATGCGCCGCCTAGTGTTAAATCTTCTAATTAATAGCTACTGATAAGGTTCAACTTTTATTCGTCTATGATTAAGAATTCAAATTTATATTCAAGTTTTATTCTGCAAAACGTTTTTTTTTAAAAAAAAATTGAGAATGAATATTAAAATATGAAACGTTTTGGAAGCACTTTTGTTGCCCGTAGCGAAGAGCCACCCAAAAGTGTCAATGATTTTAATGATCCTAAAATCTTGAAATTGAAAATAATTACTATTTAACCATTTTTTGAGCTTAAAACATATTAAAATATACGTTATACTGATTATCATAAGTAAAGTCCACAAGTAAAATTTATGTAATTAGTTAAATTAAAATTATGTACATAATGATTAAAATTAAGTAAAATTATATAAAAGTACTTTTACATAATTAACAAATTAAATTAATTTATGTACATATATAAACATTTATATATTTAGCTAATTAAAATTCTCTTTAGTGATAGGTTATAACCAGGGTGACCACTCAGCAAAAATATTTCGTACCAACTTATGCAAGAAAAAAGTAATAAATCTAAAAAAAAAGTACTAAATTTTTATTTGGTCTCGTTTTTCTCTGTTTGGGACACTTTACGATATTGCTACCTGATTATCATAGATGAACTCAATGTCAAACCTCTAAATTAACACATGTACGACAAAAATGAAAAGAAAAAACTCATCTCACTGTAGTCATCTATGAGTCCAAGAGCTGCAGTTGCCAATCATCATAACAGAAGTCCCCATTGTAACTTTACCACTTAATATGTGTATTAATTTAATATATAACTTTTAGTGTTTAAAATAATGTAACATTATATTTTCCGTTTTTTGCTATTATGCTATTTACATATATACATATACAGGGGTGCCCATTCACAAGAAAAACACTGGAAGTATTTATTCATTATTTTTAGTAGATCTTGCTAAATTAATTAACTCTTCAGAGATAGTAAAATCTGTAGCTGATGAAAGTTTCAATTTTTCTTTTGTCAAAAGGAGTCCATTCATCAAGGGAGTTTATAGTTGAATCCTTATTTTATTATTATTTATTATCACTGTTGAAAATATTCTTTCAGTTGCTGCTGATAAATGAGGGAGGACCAGTACAGCTTTAACTAATGTTGTTAAATTAGTAAGCATTTGTTCATCCTACAGCATTTTTCATTTCAAAAATTTTATTCCAAAAAAAACTTTTTTCAAATGCTTCTACAGTCTTCAGTAGTTGCCATTCTCTATCAAGCTCTTCGTAACGCCCCTAGATATACATTTCTATGTCTAAAAACTGCCCGTTGTCGGTTGGATTTATCTTTTCAATGGGATACAATTTACGCTGTGCATAAATAAAAGGTGGTTACTCATATTAAAATATTTAATTTTTCCACTTGTTTTCATTGCTGTCACTACAGCAATGAAAACAAGTGATCTTATAACGCGTGAGAAGTGTTTGAATAGCAAAGAATATATTTTCATTAGCTAATACCAGTCGGATTGCGTCATTATGGGTTCAGGGGTGGGGAAGAAAAGGTTAGCGAACGGTGAGAAGGGGAGGAAAAAAAGAGAGAAATCATGATTGTGTCACTGAATGTGACATACGGGGAGGTGGGAGAACAGAAAAATATTAAACTCATATGTCTAACTCTCATGTTGATGTTATTATTATTCGGAAGGAAGAAAGTACTAGATCTGTTGGTCAACGTACTAGAACATTAAAAATTTATAAAAATAAAAACTACTAGATCTAATACGAGAGTATGAGATGTGGTCACCCTGGTTATAACACGAGCACTGAGTTCAAAAACATTTGAACATTAACATTAACATTTCTGGCTAGATGGGTGAAGCAAAATTGCTTTTCATATTCCCCCTTGTCTTGTAATGAAACAACTTTGAATGGAGTGTTTGTGAGCTATATGCTCTCCCTTTGAAGGCAGTGAAGTTAGTTGTGTTCAGCTGAACCTAAGATAGACTTTGGTCTTTTATATTTGTTGATTTCTGCTTCATTATATTCCGAGGCTTCTTTGATTAACGGGTTTGGATGGTTACTTGTTTTGGTAAAGAACTTCTCAGCTAGATTTATGAGAAAGGAAGAGGTATAAGGGATATTAACTTCGATATGGATCTGGGTGTTTCTTATAAACCAAGGGGGCATCCAGAATCATCCTCATGCACTTATTCTGTAATCTCTGAAGTTTTAGAATGTTTGAATTTTCGGTGTGGCTCCATGCTGGATGATGACCGGTCGAATTACCATCTTGTAAATTATTAATTTTGTTTGCGTGTCCAGTTTACTTTGTCTGTTGATCATAGGGTAGAGCTGTGCTAAGACGTTGGATGTCTTTGAGGTAATGTAACTAATATGTTTGCTGAATAGGAGTTTACTACAAAAGAATCACTCCAAGATATTTAACTTCGGTCTGCCATGGAATCTTTACTCCCAATAAATAAATATCCTCCATGGTATGGATTTTCTTTCTAGTAAACAATATTGCTGAACTTTTCTGGAGGTTAAGTTGGATCCTACAGTCTACCATTCACTTTTCTAAAGTGTGTATGCTAGTTTGTAGTCTTTTAGTTGCCAAAAAAAAAACATTTGAAGTTCTTAAAAGAACTGGGCGATAGACTGAGTCCTTGACTGTTCATCCGCCATCTGAATGAAGAAAATCTGTGTGGATGGGTGATATTGAGTTAAAAGCACTAGTCATGGCTGGGTAACGGCAATTGCCAAACCTCAGTTAAAACTTTATTGGCTACAGCATTGCCATTTGTTACCCTGGAAATCCTGAAAAATACTTTGATATTCTGGTCTCCAAAACATTTGAAGTTCTTAAAAGAACTGGGCGATGGACTGAGACCTTGACTCTTTATCCCGTCATCTGAATGAAGATAATCTGTGTGGATGGCGTGTTATTGAGCTAAAAAGCTCTAGTCATGGCTGGGTAACGGCAATAGCCGAGACTCAGTTAAAACTTCATTGGCTACAGCATTGCCATTTGTTACCCTGGAAGTCCTAAAAAGTCCTTTTTAGGACTTCCAGGGTATTACTCATGCATATTACTGCATTACCGCATACCCAAAAACATTTGAAGTTTATCTCTGTATTTATTAGTAGTTTTCATTTCTAAAAAGTTGTTTGGTGTCTGAGGCGAACCTGTATTTTTTAGGAGCATTTTAATTTTTGAAGTACCTGGTATTATTTTTTATATATTATATATTACTTGTATTTATATATTATATCTATCTATCGTTATTATTATAATTTTATATATTATGCAATATTTATATATATACATATTGTGTTTGTGTTGAGTATTTAAGTTGATGTTCTGAGTTGTACTAAATCTTAGTAAAAGTATTCGCATGTTACTAATAAAACGGATTATGAAGTTCACTGTAGTATTCCTTGGAGATTTTAGTTAATCACTGCTGAGCACATGAGTAAATTGTTTACTTGTATTTGCTAAAGTAAGGTTTTACATGCGTCATTAATAGTGATTTCGTTTGTCATATGGTAATAATATCTTTTTTTTTTTTCATTTACATCATAAACTATTTACCTAATTTTTACTTGTAGCACGGTAAGGTTTACGTACGATCTACTGGACTTTCGTCATGTGAATACTTTAGTTTGCAATTACTAGGTTAATCTTCACAGAAGTAACTTATTCCCTTTTGGAATCCCAAGAGATTAGTTTTTGCCTCACGAGCATCTGTAGCGAATAAAACCGAGGGAAAATATGATGACAAAAGATTTCCTTTCTTCAAACAGAAGAGATAATGTTCAGTGATAAAATTTGAAAAACACACACAACGGAAGTGTTAAGAGTGTTAATTACGTTTTGAAAACTGTCCAACATTATTAAAGTTTGGAAGAGATAATCTTTTCATATTCAGCTGATAATGATGCAGTTAACTGATATCAATAATAAGATAAAGCGAAAGAGAAAAAAAATCAAATAAATATGTAGAGAGAGAGAGAGAGGGGGGGGGAAGGCAGATAGCAATGGGGAAAAAATTAAAGATAAAAGAAAGATGCTCTAAAAATTTCGAATAGAAAAATCAACAAGAGATGAAGATTATATTAGGATAGAGAGAGAGAGAAAGAGAAATTAAAGTAAAAAATTAGCTAAAAGAAAGATCATTTAATGACTGAGTGGAAAGAGAAAGATAAAAAAAGGTTAATAAATAGAAAAAAAAAAGAATACATAATTAGACAGACAATAAATTCAAAATAAGGGGAGAATTTATTTCTTATTTTTAGAAATAAATTCTTCCCTTATTTTCTTTCAAAATAAGCTCAAAATTTAGGCATTTATTTGCTTTACGTACACTGCATATTTGCTTTTGCGTTTTTTCTGGGCAACTCATTCTCGTGTGCCTACTATAATATCGCGAGCTACACGATACTCCATATATATAACTGTAACATTTAATAATTTAAGGAGACTCTTATTTTATTTATTTTATGTTTGATCTTCGATTCAAAGACGCATTTCCATGCAAGTATGTATGCAGATATTTACTCATATAAAAAAAAGCAAGGACATAAGGGCTTGATTGACAAATGCATGCAAATAGGAAACTTCCACTCTCTGGTTGTTTCAAACGTCGAGTTTCTCATATGAAACCATTCTTTATCACTAACTAATGGAACCTCTTTGCGTAGTGAAAAACATATTTTGCTTTAGAAATTGCTAGTAAATGGTTCTGATCCCTAAATGCGGCAAGAGATGGAAAGATAAACCATGAAAACATCCATCACTGGAACATATTACATTACTGCATTATCTTATACAGAGATCATACAAGTAGAGTTGCATTTATGCTTATGGGATTCAAGCGAACCGAAACAAACACGATGCAAAGCTACTACGAAAGTTTGCAATATTAACATGGCAAATGTCTGTTTGTTTTCCATCTATTTCTTAAAAAACATGCGTTTTAAGAAACATTTGGATTAGAAACACAGATCGAACTTCCATAGACAAGAGAAAGAGAGAGAGAGAGAGAGAGAGAGAGAAAACCGATATTATCATCCCATTAGTAATTTAGTCATTTATCTCATTCTGCCGTAACACTCAGCTGGATGGTAATAATTATACGGGTGATGTCATAGCCGAAATCCAAATTAAGCAAACGTGTTGCTTCTCTTGCGGTTAAAGAATGTCTCGCTTTTTCTCTCAAAGAAGACGAAGATTTTTGCCATAGGATAAGAATACTTAACGAAAAGGAGTTTAAATCAGAAGTTTCGATCTTAGAATTTTTCGATCAAAAGGATGGTAGAAGAGATTGTTATTTTTTGTGGTTATCCCAACCTATTATAAATCTCCATGATCCAAAACATCCAGTCTTCTGTTTTCGGCCAAACAAACTACATATTTGTTCAGAAACAAGCCAGTGATGGCTTTATAGAGGATTGTTTAGACATCATTAGGTGCACTTATCCCCAATGAATACAGGTTGACTGCTAAGTCTTACCTGTGTATTGCTTCGGACCGGGTACCGTAAGAATGTGTCTCAATGGTTCTTGACTCTTCCAGCAAGACAACATCTTGTGTTACAAAGGCTGCATTATTCAAGCTAGTTCGAAAACCATATCCCAGTAGTTCGTGTGTTTTCCTGGTCCCTTAAATCTCCTGATTCGAATACCACCGAATGTTTATGGAATCATGTGAAAACCAAGCATCGGATTTTGTGTGTATGTGGGTGGGTGGGTTGGTGTGTTTTGCGTTTTCCTCCTAATAGTAACCCTACCAGGAGGTAATTTATTCCTGCAAGCTCAATTGAATATAATGCTTATATTACATGTAGCTTCCAAGTACTGATTAACATTTACATTTCCAATTTTGTATCAATACTATTGTTTACATTTATATTTTTACATCTACATACTCCGACCTTTACATGCACATTTATATTTATAGTTTTATATATACATATATTTACACTATATAATTCATACAATATCAGTAATTTATGTTACTTTACAATGACTGGTAGTTGATCTTATTGGCAAATTTAATTAGTTCTGAGTAATACTTTTCGATAAGTCTCTGTTTTGACACTGGCCACTTGTCTCCAGCAGTAATGACGTGTTGCATTAGGGACATGCGGATGGAGTCCAGTAGCTGACAGTCGTAAAGTATGTGGTCAACAGTCTGTTGAAGGTGTGAACTACAAACACATGATGGTGATTCCAAGATATGGAATCTATGTAAGTAGTATCTTAGTTTTCCGTGTCCCGTTAGTAGCGTGGTTAAACCTGAAGAAATGGCGTGTTTTTTCAACCGGAGTCTGCTACTGTTGCTAGGAAAGAATTCTTATGTTGTGGATCCGTTTTTGATGTTTTCCATTCTTCTTCCCACAAGTCTATGTTTCTTTCTTCTGCAAATGTTTTATAGCAGATTTCGAGTACTTTTGGTAACTTGTTTCTAGCCGTTCGTTTCTAGCTGCTTCTTTAGCCAACTGATTCGCTCTCTCGTTTCCTGCAACCCCAGTATGTGCGTTCACCCAGCGGAACTTGATTTCCCATCCCGATAGAGTGAGATTCCAAACCAACTTTCTAGTCTGCTCTATTAACGCTATAGGGTTGTTCTGTTTTTTATGTCGTCTATAGTGCCTCTACTGTCACGGTAAAGTGTTGCTGTCTTTTGATGAGAGGTGTTGAGTTCTATATCCTGGAGATACGTAAGCGAATGAACTATAGCAAGTTGTTCTGCATGGTTGTTGGAACAGAAAGGATGCAGTCTAAATCAGCGTTCTTGTATAATGGACTACCTGTTACATGCAATGAAAGAACAGCCCACATTCCTTCCGGTTTTGCTTCTGTCAGTGTATATATGGAATTCGTCACTTTCAGAGCTTTCCTTCTCCTTGATATTTGTTTTCTTTGCTGGATGAGGCCACTTAAAGTAGTGAAGTGTACGTTCGTAACAATTTGGATCAATGTTGTAACTTTCGATATATCTTCCGGAAGTGACTTCGTATATTAGAGATAATTCTTGTGTTTTCCAGCAGATCGGTGTTAGAGCTGCAATAACACAAGCTGCCTCGATATCCTGTATCCTTTAATTATACGTATGGCTATAAGGCATTTTACTCTGTTTAGCTTTTGTAGATTTTTCGTTGATTTTAATGAATGTTTCCAGGCAGGTGCAGCATAAGATATCGGTGGTAGTATGGCTCCGCTATATATTGTTTTCAGCGCTCGTTGGCCTAATCCCCACTTAATCCTTGCCAACTTTGCTAGAGGTTTACAACTTGTAAGCTTTTTTTCGGCAACATATGCTTGTCGAAGGTAAATCTTTCACCTATTATTACTCCAAGTATTTTAGCTCACAGGCAACCTCGAGAACTTTTCCGTTTAGACCGTAACAGGTTGTATTGATTTTTTACGTGAGATATGGAGCACTTGCTGCTATTTGAATGTAACTTTCTTCTCGAGTGCCCACTCTGCAATTTTAAAGAGGTCTTCGTTGGCCGTTACTTCTAATTGTAAGCCGTTGCGTCCTCGAATCATTATCATCGCATCATCGGCGAAAGCTATGACTTTTGTTTCGGTAGTGAAAGGAAGTCTTAATAGTGAGTCGTACTGGATGTTCCAGAAGCATGGTCGACAGTAGGAGCCTTGCGGGAAGCCTCGTTTGACTTCTTTCGTTACGGGCTGTAGTTTTTAATGTCATAGTTGCTCTTCTGTCTGTAAAATAATTTTTTGTAAGCTCGATCCAGGAAGTTTGTTGGGCATTTTAAATCTATTAACTGATTAATTATGGCTGGCCACCATTCAACATCATCGAAGAGCTTCTTGTACGTCGAGTGAGATTAGTAGTACGTCTTTTTTTTTTTTTTTGCTGTGGACTGTCTTCTGTGAACTCTTTTACCTCCATAATTGAGTCTACTGTGCTGGATTGAGGTCTAAATGCATATTAATTACTGCTTAATAGGTTTCTTGAGTATACATAGTACATTATTCGGTTTATAAGAAGTTTTTCTAGCACCTTACCAGCAACGTTTATGAGACTGATTGGCCTGTATGTGCTAATTTCGTCGGATGTTTCTTTTCCTGGTTTGATTATGGGTATAATTTTTGAGCGTTTCCATATTGAAGGAAATCGCCTTCTTTTTAGGCATTCGTTGTAAACTGTTGATATGAATTCGGGGAATTCGACAAAGGCTCTTAGAAGTATGTCGCTGGTTATTTCGTCCTCTCCTGGAGTTTTACTTGGATCCATTGATCTTAATACTGACTCGATTTCATTAGTTGTAAATAAGTCGTCGTTAGAAGTATCTATGTCTGTTTTCATTCTTCGTCTGCAAGTTTTAAGGATTTCTTTGTCTGCTGATTCATCGTCATCGGGAATAAACTTGTTGATTATAATAGCCGCAGTTTCTGCTAAGTTTGCAGTGTAGCTGCCGTCTGTTTTCTTGATGGTTGATAATATAGGTGTCGTTTTGTTCTTGCTTGCTACTAATTTATATATGCAATTCCAAGGATTCGATACGGTTGAAACTGTAGAGAATTTTTTCCATGATTCTGTTTTTGCTTTTGTAATTTTGGGCTGATAGCTATATTTGACTTTATAGTAGTTCTGTCTTCTACTCTCTCTCTCTCTTAAATCTTGGTTATTGTATGTTCTTTGATATAGTCGTCTGAGTGCGTTAACACGTTTTCTTAGGACTGCTAATCCCGCGTTCCACCAAGGTACTGATTTTCTTCCTTCGATGATTAGCTTCTTGAATGTTCTGAGTGTTTGGTCGCTGGTGTTTTCAGATCTGATGAAAGCCCATAAGCAAAGAAGTCTATATCATCTTGTTCTGATGCCCAGATGGCTAGGTTCTTGTCTAAGCTGAGCCGTTGTTTGCTGATCCCATTAAAGTGATGTTCTGAGATTAGGCATGAAATTATCTTTTTAATACTTCAGCAAATATCTCTAGGTTGGTTTTATTGGTGAAGTACTTGATCTTAATGCGATGGTTTGTGTTGTCTATTCCGTTTATATTTTTTTTACTGATAATGAAACAATATGCAATGGTCAGAACAGCTTTCCTCTTCTTCGCATTTCCATTCAGAAAACCAGGATAAAATAGCCTTGCTTGCCAGTGTCAGATCAATGAAGCTGCTTCCTCTGGTATTTTCAAATGATGGAGTGTTACAGTCGTCGTTCAGTATGTGTAGGAAATTTGATGCTAAGAACTCTTCCAAATTTTTACCTCTATTGTTTGTGGTTTCGTTAAACCATAATACAGAATGAGCGTTACTATCTATTCCGATGATTAGGCCGAGGTTGATGGCAAAATCCACGATGTTGTCCATTTTTTATAAGTCGTATTTTATGTCAGTGTGATAGTTTAGATACATACTTGCAGCAAAAGTTTTACTCCTCTGTACGTAATTTCAATAAGTACCGAGTCCTCGTTGTTGTGCTGAGAAATTAATATTGCCTAGACTTGAGGGTTGATCACTAGTATTGCAGTTCTCTTTCTTTCAGATTCTTTGGAAAATATTTTGTAATTACTTGGGAAGCCGTATATTTTGTTGTTGATGTTGTAGGGTTCTTGTATTAATGCCAGTCCTATATCTTTTCTATTTATGATTTCTGTGAAGTTATTGACAGCCTTGATAGAGCGTTGTAGATTTATTTAAAGGCATGTCAGGGAAGTAGTGCTGTTTCTACAAGCCTTATTATTGCTTTCCATAATCTATGTTTTGAATTTTGAGCTGTCTGTAGCAGTACTTTATGTCGGACAGTCTTTGCTTAATGCCATGTGTTTGCAGTCGTTTTTGGTTTTGACATGCTTGTTGTGATTTTGGCAATTTATGCAATTCATCTCGGACTTATTTCGTGGGCACTCGCTGAACTTATGTTCTTTAAAGTATAATGAACAGGTGTTTTTTCCCCTGCAGTCTCGTGTATGATGGTGATTTTTATTCACCATCATACGAGAATGCTTACGTAGTCTGCACAAGGGCAAATTCTCCATAGCATTTTAACATCAGTGTTCAGCAGTTTGGTCCTCACCGTTCGATCGACTTCAATAATCAGGTTTCTTTTGTTCGTTTCTTTATTTGTCATGATAAATTTCTGTGTCATCTTGGTGTTGCCGATGAAGAGTTCGTCGTTCTGCATGCGGATTGAGTCTATTGCGTTGTCTGTATCAATTTCACATATTATCAGCCTTGGAAAATATTTCTTACGGGATTTGCTACTAATGTGTCTTTGTATTCCTTAGATATTTTATGTAGCAAGTCTATATCGGTCTTTTCTTTGGATTCAATTAACTAATTAACACTCCTCCGTTATTAGTACTTTTCATTTTTGTGATTCAGATTTTTCTTTTTCTTGGGTCTATTTTTTCTTTTATAAGATTTTTGGTTTCTTGGCTGTTTAGTGTGGGGGGGGGGACGTGTGCGTGCGCGACGTAGGCTTATTCAAACTACTCCATGGATGCATGGATGGAAGCATTTAGAACAGAAGAATGCAAATTCAGTATCACTTATGGAAAACTTCTCAGAAGGAAAAGATCTTTTGACATTTATTAGTAAAATTGATCTTATCCTCTCTTCTGAAAGATTAAAGATAGTAATGAGTAAAACAGGTATTGCTTTGGTGTAATAATCGTGATTTACTTAGGTATCCAGTACAGGATTGTCGGAGAAGTA
Organism: Typopeltis vanoorti; assembly: GCF_054136105.1. NCBI lineage: Eukaryota > Metazoa > Arthropoda > Arachnida > Uropygi > Thelyphonidae > Typopeltis > Typopeltis vanoorti. Next base: position 116,533,538 of record NC_143553.1, read on the forward strand.
ATTCAACAAGTTTGTCTTTTGCAATTCTCACATAGTTAATATTGTTTGCTGAATGACTGATGTATATGGCGAAGCTCTTACGTTATTAACTCCTCATCTAAATTAAATTAACACGGAAAACAAGTGTCATACGACACAGTCATCTGGAATTCCAAGTAATATGTTTATTCACTTTTGGATGAAAGTCACCTTTTAATGAAGTCACCTGATTGTATTCAAGAGGCACTATTTCCATGTACGTTTGTCAAGGCGTGGGTATATAATAGGGAATTATTTTCATCAACTACTTACAGTAGAAATGGTACGTGTTAAACCATGTTCATAAATAACTTGTGTTGTTTGTGTTCACGTTTCAAGTGTATTTGTTTTCGAGTTATTTAAGGTGTTTTACTGTATTATTAGCTCTCATATTTAACGAAGAATATGGGATTTATATCGTGATGATAAATGCGATATTTGTTTATTCAGAACAAAGAATATATTGGGGACGAATAAATTCCAGTTTGAGTATGACGTACTTGCAACACATGGTTTTGAAAGTTCATAAGATTCCGGACATACGTTTGTCAAAACGGGTTGTAACAAATCTTAGTTTTTAAAGCATTCATAAAAGATCGAAATATCAATCAAATATCTCAATTCACTTGATATAATATTTCATTTAATTATGTTTTCTGATTAAAGTAAACATATATATAATATATGTTTACTTTGTTACCAAATATAATAAGGTAACAATGCCTACTACACAGAACATTATATTTGTTATATGCATTATTTCCAGAAAGCAATGCCAATATACATTGAACAAATAAACAACTAAAATTAATTTTTATTACTACTTTAACAGTGACACTCATTATATGAAAATGCCGATTTTGTTACTTTTGTAAAATCCTTTGTTTATTTGATCTCATGTTTATCTTCAAAATATATCTTAAATTTTCTGGTTAAGATATAACGTTAAACTATTTTCCTCGTACAAAAAAACTGCTTCATATTCTTTATTAATTGTACAATAAACAAATTCTACTTAGGTTAATCATATTTGAAGCAATTACCTTAATAAGAGCTTAAGTAAGTCCAGAAACACATCAAAGAAATTTTATAAAGTGCTTTTCAAACAAATTTCAGATATATTTAAATCACTATATGTATATATATAACTTACCTTCAGTGGTAAAGCCCTTTTAATAGTTCTTCGTATCTATGTCACTCCAATTAAAAGGCATGAGCAATACCAACCGAGCTAAGAAGATCAGAGCAGATGGTTATCTCCTCAGATAGTATCCATCGAGATTATACCTATCATTATGATAAAGGAAACAATTATGTGTCTACTTTATCATTAAGTATTTTAATTTAAGCAATTACATTATTATTCATTCACTAGGTTTTAAAAATGTTGACAATTTTTATTGCAGCTAGTTATTAAGATGTTTCGATGCTATGCGTATCGTTTTATGTATATGAACTTTGGGTAATACGGAATACGATTTTGTATGTAAAATGGTATTCTGTTTTACCTGAAGTTCCTCTACATTTTATGAACTTTATACATGTCGACTGCAACAAGCATCAAAGTCGAAAGAGTTTATTTGAAGTGAGATTTTAGTCAGTGATATTTTTTCAATACTAACAAAGTTTTGAAATGATTTAGTGATCGACTGCAGCCATAATCCTGGTCCTTCGTGATCGTGGTGGAACTGATCTCTAAGTTTAGATTGATAACGTTACAGTATACAAAGAATTTTTACGCGGGAAACTATAATGCATATAATAACAATAATATAATAATATACTTCACACTGGATGTTGGTGAGACAGTTTTATTTATTAAAAAAAAAAACATTGGCAAAGTTCTTACTTGATCGGTCTTACTCTCAAAAAGACCACAAAGATCTCTTACTTTCAGGGATTAAAAATATCGAAAGATATAAGTTACATAGCTGCAGAGTACATTTAATTGTTGCTGATGATTCTTAAAGAAAACTGCAAAGTTAGATAAATGTGTTGCACATCTCTATAAGCATACCGTTCTCAAAGTGATGCTCTGTCGGAAAGTACGAATAAAATGATGTTGCCCTCTTATTACTTTATGGCCACATCTCGTAACTAGAAAGATGCTGAGTCTAGACTAAGTGGGAAAGAGTAGTAATTCTGTTAGCGAGTGGTAGTAGCCAGTATAAAGTGGGTTGCATAAATAAAACTATTTTACACCTAAAGGAAGAAATAACATGCTAAAATAAATACATGCTAAGCTATCGAAAGGATTAAAGGAATGCACTAAACGGATTATTCAAATTGCTGTGGAGAGATAATTGTTAGAATGAATGGACTGAACAAAGGCCTTCGAAATTTTTTTTTTTTAAAGGTTTCAATGTTTGTAGTGATTTAATATATTTTCAAACGCATTTTTGAAATTTAGAGGACACAAATTCAATGTTTGAGTATCTCATATATTTTAAACGTGCCGTGGTAAATTCCATGGCTAAGTATGCAGAATGATTGTCGCTATAAGTGCGATTCTAGGTCACCCACTAAAAGACGTTTTCTTGCTAATTCATTTGCTAGTGTATTCCAGACTCAGTTGTCAAGGGCTTCAAGTTTCTACAAAACTTAATGCTAAAAGAATGAACAATATACCCTTTAGGGAATGAAACTTGACAATTTTAGCATCCAGGAATGCGTTAGCAGAGCTAATCTCAGGAAAGATTAGCAAGACAAGTGTTCTTTGCCAAATTGGCAGGAAAAGATCCAGAGAAGACCAAGATATTGGTGGCTTGATACGGTAAAAAGTGCCTTAGAAGACAGAAATATAAGATCCGATAATACTGGAATATTGAGATAACAGGTTAACTAGAGGAAAATTGTTGATAGGAAATTAGTAATGATATAAATTATCTAGTACTATCATTATTAAGATCCTGTAGACCCCTGCGGGCATATGTCAGGAATTTATTCATCATCATCATTATTCTTCATAATTATTATATAGTATTATTGCTAGGGACCACGAGATGGCAGCAGCTGTCTGATGTATTCTACTTCCCGAAAGTCTTTCAATCATTGATAATCTCGGGACAGCTATCAGTGACGACTAAGGGGATAAAGATTGTTTTGGCCGTCGATCTTCAAAAAACTTGGGACTCAATACGGACCTAGCCTACTCCATTTGGGGAGTAAGCGTCAGCAAATTTTTATATTGTTTATTTTTAAAGGAAAATATTAATGAGATGTTTTAAGAAACACAATGTATAAAATAAATTACTGAAATCGTTTGTAAAAGTAGTTAACTTAAGGGGGGGGGACGGAAACAGTAGGAAGAAAACTTAAATCAACTTAGCATAATTAAAGTATGCTAAGCTGCTAACTGGCTTTACAGATATTTCGGTATGAAAATACTCTGTATATTCATATGGAAATGGTGAACTAAGGATTTGAAGTCTTTAACAGAAATTACAAGGATTTTGTAAATGAATAACGTACATTGATCATGAAAACAACGCGGGTTAGATAGTTCAATTTCATAGCAAAAATCTGATTTCAATATGCATTAAACGACACAAAGAGGTCCTCCAATGTATTACTGGTTAGCCTGTAGACTAACTAAATGCATTTCAATCCTACTAGCATTTAAGAAAATGCTTTCGCATAAACCCTTAAAATCAAATCGAAAGTATTACTGTGGATATCCTACACGTATTATTGCCAGCACCAACAGGATTTACGTTGAAACACTTTTTGTAAAGAGTTTTAGTGTATGAAAAAGCGAACGTTAGAATTGTAAAAAAATGCTATGGAATTACTAAGATGACGTTTTCTCCTTTATATGACAAGATCCATATTGTAAAATACATGAAGTTGTATGTTGTGATACTTTATAATGTGCTACTACATAAAATTCTTGACGTTTATTATTCTTGAAATCGTACCTGATCTTTTATTATCTTTTCTTTCACCTAGTGTATCGATGGATATTGAGCTATTTGGAATTATGGACAAAAAAAAAAAAAAAAAAAACGAAGGCCATAAAGACTAGTGTATTACATCTGTTTACCACTCGTGTGTTTTCTGTTTGCATTTTGTCTGTTTTGTACGCTGAAAACCAATTTTAACTTATAAATCTGAGAGTCAGAGTTAGAAATAAAACAGTTGACCACAAATATTGAGGAGATTGGACAAATGGCATCATTGGCAGAATCCCATTAAAATGAATACACTAGAAAGAAATCTGACATTGTTAGGATTCATAAATGTGTGAGCAGGACTAATCTTAGGTGATATGCTTGTTTTAACTAAATGGGAAGGAAAAAGTCAACAGAAGAAGTCTTTGATGCTAGAAAAAGATCCAGAGGAAAATTAAGACCCATGAGGATCAATGCAATTCAATCCACCTCGATCTCAGTCTTCTTCTTGATCTTTGGACTAATTTAAAGGTAAAGTTGGATTAGTTTGTAGGAAAATTAACGTTAAGAAAATAGTAAGAACGTTACCTTTTCACTCAATATTATTATAGTAATCCGTTCGCACCTGTTGAGAACACATTTCAGGAATTTGTTGACGGTGATGCTTATTTCTACGTATACTCGGTCATTTGAGAACATTCTTAAACTCTTTAAGATTTTATCGTAATTACTTCCTACTTTAAATGAAGCTAACTCTTACATAAAAATGGGTAGTAACTGACTGACGGTTTATTCCCGAAAGTTTGGAAATATCCCATCCCTTTCCAGTGAAGATTCTTATTTCTTTCTTTATCATTTCCACTCCTTTTCTGAGTTTGCATACTTTTCGTTTTTAAACCAACTTTCTGTATCGTAAATATCTCTTTATTTATTATTTTTTTACCTTCCTAAAAGATTTTTCTGCAAATGTTTATCGATCTGCATTGCGTTTGTTATTCTTCTAGGTTTTCTTGTTTCATGGGATAAAAGCTTGAGTATCCGGGAGAGAAAATATAAATATTCTCCAACTTATAAAGTTTCTTCACATCCAACCAGCCTTTCTTCACAACCAAAAGACATCATTGTTGCCGACACTGACATTGTTTAGCTAGTGCCTTATAAACTGCGTAAATAACTGCAAATCTATTGGTTTTTACCCAGAACATTGCTTAAGTTTAAAAAAAGATGGATTTTGATTTTGCATTACATTATTTTTTATTATCACGTATCAATGGCATTTCGTTTTTTTTTTTTTTTTTGCTCCCTTGATTCAGAGTAGAGGTAAAGAAAGGAATCTCTTAATAATAATAATAATAATAATAATAATAATAATAATAATAATAATAATAATAATTTTTATTTTTTTCTAATATTTTCCAAGAAACTTTTTTTTCCGCAAAGGTTAAACACTTCTTTAAAAAACATTATTCCATATAATTGCATGCAGACCAGTGACTTGACAGTCACTACACAAGTGATATTTCCATTTTAAATACATAAAAGGGTCATTTTATGTTAACTTTGTTAAATCATCATAAAAAGCGCTTTATGGTCAATTATCCAATGTTCACTTTCGTATAAGTATCTTGGCTCCATCTACTGACAGAAAAGTGAAATAAAAAGAATCCATAGTTATAATATAAATTACGTCTTGTCAGGATCTTATAGAACACAATTATATGAAATATATTTAAACACTAATGTAATTGAAAAACAAAACAAAACAATATATGTATAAAATTATGATAGTACAGATTAATAGCAATAATGTGTATATATATATATATATATACACATTATTGTAAACCGGTCTGGGTAGTGACCCCACCCATAATGCATTGCAGTATACATCTTCTAGTGAGATGTGCTTTACATTATGGGAAAATACTAAGAATAGTGATCAAAGCTTTCTCCACCTTTACAATGAGTTGCCCTGGTGTTGTACCATCTTTAGACTTGAACTTTGTTTCAGGCGCAAACTTAATTGTTTGCATACTTGGGATTAGGAGCTAAAATAACCAAGCATATAAAATTGCTTGGTTATCCTAATATATATATATATATATATATATATATATATATATATATATATATATATATATATATATATATATATATATATATATATATATATATATATATATATATATATATATACATACAGTATAATGTTCGCTGTTATTATTGCATTGCTTGTAAAATGGTTGTTAGAGTAGGATAGATTGGTCTGATATGCAACTTAATCGAATGAAAGTCTTTCAAGATACCGTGTAGGATGAACCTCGATTTCTGTTTGGGATGATCAGAGAATGCATAACATCAGAGGATTCCTTAAAAGTTCGTAGTATCAAACTTGAACATCGGGTCGATATAAGGTTATCCGATAGCTTTTAGAAGGTTGCTAGAATAACGTCATGTGATATGCTGGACTAGAAATCTAACAACCCGCGTTAAATGTATTATGCTGGATGAGTCACGTGGTTAATTTGAATTATCACGTTTGAAAAGAAGTGTATTTTGGAGTATTTTCCTTATATTTCTCTAGTTCTTCCTTCTGAAGAAGCTATCAATTCTAAATATAGAAACATATTATAGTATTTATTATAATATACCTTTGTTCATTATTTATGAGTACAGAAAGACACACACACACACACACACACACATATATATATATATATATATATATATATATATATATATATATATATATATATATATATATATATATATATCTTCCTTACTCTTTCTGTCAATTAAAACACCTAGTCTACCATATCATTAGAAATCAGCATGTTATACCTATCTAACAATATTATAGATACATAATATACCATATAGATACGAAAACACAATATAAAAGTATTATATACCAAATATACTGCCATATATTTCAGTCCCAAATTAACAGATCATCGTCAGTAGGTTAAAAATTAGGTAGTTAATTTCAGAGCTATGGCACAGGTATCTTTAAAACGATAGCCATATATATATATATATATATATATATATATATATATATATATATATATATATATATATATATATATATATATATATATATATATATATATATATATATATATATATATATATATATATATATTATTTATTTATTTTTTTTTTTGACTGACTGAAACCGAGAAAATAGATAACAAGTTAATTATATGGAGCATACAACGTGTTTCGTCATACTGTATATTGTATAGAGCTATGACACAGGTTTCTTTAAAACGATAGCCACATATAGCTATATAACTATATTTGAATTATATTCATTTATTTATTTTATTTTTTTTTGGTAGATGGGTGAAGCAAGAATGCTTTTCATATTCCCCGTTATTTGTAGAAGAAAATGGATGGATGGGGTGTTATTGAGCTATCTATATATCTATAAGCTCTGGTCATGGCTGGGTAACGGCAATAGCCAAGCCTCAGTTAAAACTTCTTAGGCTACAGCATTGCCATCCGTTGCCCTGGGTTTCCGCTCCACTCCATATTTAAATTTATTTATTTTTTTGGCTAGATTGGTGAAACAAGAATACTTTTCATATTCCCCGTTGTCTATAGAGGACAGTGTAAGGATAAGGTGTTATTGAGCTATAAAGCTATGATCATGACAGTAGAGTAACAACAATGGCCGATCCTCAGTTGAAACTTCATTGGCTACAACATTGCCATCCATTACCCTCCCTGGGTTCCCATTCTAGTCGCCTCGTACAACATGCATGGGCTAAAGTGGGATTAATAAGTAAAACCACCTCTAAAAATTAAGACGATCCCCTGGACCACTCCCTACGAGTAGCCGAAAGACCGTCAAACTCAGCGTTAGTTCCACTCAGTAACGCCCCCCCCCCCAACCACCGAACAGAACCGCTCATATTCCAGGGAAAAGCATCCCTCGGCAAGGCTCCTCACGGGCCATGCCGGAGAATACCCTCCGCAGAGACTCAAAATGCTCTCTCAGAGTAAATATACCCCCGAAATCTAAGCCCCCCCCTCCTCACCGGGAGCAAAATTTCGGAAGAAACCTAAGAGCGCGAAACTCTCGAAAGTCATCCCATGTCATAAGAATCTCCCTCTTATGACATGCATGGGCTACAGTGGGATTAATAATTAAAGCCATCTCTAAAAATTATGACGATCTCCCGGACCACTCCCTACGAGTAGCCGAAAGACCTTCCAACTCAGCGTCATAAGAACCCATGCATGTCATAAGAATCTCCCTCTTATGATATGCATGGATTACAGTGAAGCTATTCTTAGCCCGGCCACCACATGGGGTATATTTAAATTTATATAAGTCCTTATAAGGACTGGCTTAAAGGGGTGAAGCAAGAATGTTTTTCATATTCCCCGTTATCTGTAGAGGACAGTGAAGGATAGGGTGTTATTGAGATATATAAAGCTCTGATCATGGCAGGAGGGTAACACCAATAGCCGAGCCTCAGTTAGAACTTCATTGGGTACGGCATTGCCATCCATTGCCATCCATCCAAGGGTTACCCATTTTTATCGCCTCGTACGACATGCATGAGCTACATTGGGGCTATTCTTATCCTGGCCACCACACGGGAGACCACTATTTAAATATTTAAATTTAAATTTCATTCCAAATTATAATAATATTATGATATGGAATTATTAAAAGTGTTATCATATTTTTAGAATTTACTAAAACATTTTTCGAATATATAAATATTAATCTAAAATATTTAATTGAATTAAACATTTTCATTATTATTTGTAATAAAAATGAAATTAATTTTTAAGAATAAATCATGTAAAATATACACGGTGTTTAATCTTTCTTAAAGCCATTTGACAATCTTACTTTTTTACGTGCAGGGCAGAGATATTTGGGTTCAAGTATTTTAAAATAGAAGAATATTTCCGTCCTGGAATTATTTTAATTTTTGAGGTAGTATTAATCTAATCACTTTTTCATAACAAGGCTTTCTTTAGATATTCTTTATTCCTGGGATAGAGAGAATGAGACGTACTTTAATGCGTAAATGGTTTGCTTATCCTTTTAAAAAAATCAGAAAAAAAAAAGATTTTCTTCTTTCATCGGAGTTGAGTTCCTCGTTTAATTTTTTCTTAGGACAAATGCGATTTATCCTTGCTTTGTAGCTTTTGCAGTGAAGTGCAACAAAAATGCTGACAACATTCGGTACCTCGATTCAACTGGAAACCAACTCGTTATCAATCCACTCAACATCAAGGTAAGTTGCTTATAAAAGGCTTTCCAGAACATCTCTTAAAAGGGATAATAAAGATGGTATTAAAACCCTTAGAATGTCTTCTTACCTGCAATCGTGTCACAGGTTTAAGCAGTACGTTTTGATGGCTTTGGGCCACTTAAACGATGAAGGATTTTTGGTCTACAAAACGTACAAGTTCGAAATGGAAAGATTGTTGTGGATTATTAAAGAAATGATCGTATTTTACTTTATCTAGCAATTCATTGCTAAATCTCTCTCGGATATGCTGTGCAAGTTTATATATGAGCTCTTATCACATGAAAAAACAAAAAACAAAAACGAAATGGTTTGTCCACAACCAACATTAAATTTGAAAAAAAAAAAAAAGTTAAATTATTTAAAAATTTACGATATGGAATTATTAAAGGTGTTAGCATATATTTAGAATTTACTAAAACATTTTTCAAATATATAAATACTAATCTAAAATAGTAAATTGAATTACACGTTTTCATTATTATTTGTAATAAAAATTAAATTAATTTTGAAAAATTAATTTCATTCTTAAATGCATAACATCTTCTTCGCTAATTAATACAATTTACATCCCTATTTCAGGTGGATTTTTAACCTGTTTTTTTAAGCATTTTTCAACTGATGTCTTCCTGTAATTATTTCTTACTTTTAAATACACATTGCTCTTCCCAACAAAACTGTCTTCATTAATGAGGACGTTACAATGGCGAACAATTGACCTGAAATTGACAAGCGCGAGATAAATGGGGCAAACAATCAAGCTGACATTGACATCGCCAGATAACTATATGATGTATGCTATCTGTTTCTCACTAATTACCATGTCTAAAAGGAAAAGATAATTGTCGATAGTAACGACACCTGTGCAGCGTTTGGGGAATTAATATATAATTACCAAGAGAATAATTTACATTTTTATTTGCATAAATTAAATGAATTAAGACTGTAGAAATGTGACTGTCTTTAAACTAAACCAGACATTTTATAATTTTGATGATAAAGGAATAAAGTTTTGAATTTTAATATTTTAATCCCGATATAATTTATTGGAATAATCTAGTTTATGGTATATATTTAAATATAGCAAACAGACGTATAAAATTATTTCAAAATTAGGTAATGTTTTTGCGTGAAAATGGAAATGTTTTTGCGTGACTTTCTGATTACATTAAATTGATCAAATTACAATAATGGTTTAGTGATTCACAATTGTCTCTTATACATCACAATATTCATCTGAAACTTAATAAAGCAATTCTATTTTCTTTGGCTAATCATTACGATATACCTCGTCAGCTGTTTCCAGATAATACATATTGATTAGTGCACAAATGGGTATTTTACTGATAAAATATTGCCCATACTTCATGCTGTTTTAGCTTTCTCATCGCCATATGTCCAACTAAACGTGGATAATGGATGGTAATCAAGTTTCTCGGCGGATAAAAAGACGATTTTTTTTCCGCCAAGAAAAAAAAGATTAATAAATTAGACAACATACCTCAATCCATCAAAGCATCCTAAATCTTAGTAACTGGCTTTTTGACAAATATTCTCTACTAGATGGCGCTGGTAACAGCAATTAATATGACAACTGGAGCTTCATTTTTCTCGAATATCTTTGGCAGTTTTGGAATTTTCCAAGCTTTTACCTTTCTTCATCGTTTTCTCCATCTCTCTCTCGTTTTTGCCTTTCCCGTGCAATCCCTCAGCAGCTGACGTTGCTCATAGTTCCCACCTTATTACGATGTGAGAGTGCACTCAGCCCATTTGTTTTCCTCATATGTACCGCGTGTCGAAAACAGAAGGGAGAATTCCCATGGGGGATGGTATATACGTATTCTTTATGCAAAGAGGCTTAGGAATTATTTTTTTCCCCCCTCTCACTTGCGTGGTATTAGGTTAAGTATATCGTAGAATTATGTTTATTCACTTTTAGCTAACATGTAAGCAAAAAATAAAAATAAATAAATAAATACGATTGCAACGGAATAATATTAAAATGTGATTTGTTTACTTGAACATTTTTGAATAAATAACGCACCTCAATGTAGCTTTCTGTTTTTTTTTTTTTTTTTTTTTTTTTTTTTTTTTTTTTTTTTTTTTTGTAAAAGAAATCCAGAAGGAATAAAAACACGAATGCCGCATAGTCCCTTAAGTTTACTTGTAAACATTTGTTAAAACAAGTCTTCGAAAAAAAAAAAAAATAAACAAAAGAAGGAAAGTAAGAGATATAGGAATTGAGATGCATTGGGCATAAAAAAATATTCAAATTTGTGGAATGCATAATATTCTAAATTATAATTATTCATATTAATATTAATGTTTTAATTATAACAGCACGAGGATGTGCTGAAACGTCGTGAGAAATACCATGAAGGAATTGAAGTAGAACCATGTTCTAGCTGTTTTTCATAATTTTTCAGTACCCCCCTCCCTCTCGTAGTAGTGTAAATGTTGAAATGAATACGAACTGTTATTAGTGTGAAATTAACCATCAGAGCGATTCGGCACATACCATCTGAAAACACACGCATATAAGGTCTTATTATTTCTGAATCCTTATGGTCTTCGTAATAATCAAGCTTTTCTAGAGGGGGGGGTGCATAGTTCTATCTTGGAGTTTTTAAAAAATTAACTAATTAGACAACATACTGTAATCCATCATTTCATTTTTAATTTTCGTAAGTAGTTTGATATGAAAGGATGTTTCTCATAAAAGATATTTAACAAGGATCAAAACGTGTCTAAATAACCCTCTTAAATAAACACAATGATCATTTATTGTGCGACCACAGATGCAAGATCTCTCGACACTTCTGCGCATGTCAGAAGAAGGGGCGATTCCATTCCGATAATAGGATAATCAATGCGTTTCGTGGGATGAGTGTTTATTATTATACGTGGGAAAATTAGCTTTTGCTTTATGAAAACTCTAGTTTTTAAAGTGGTAACTATTTTGCTTGTACAACAGTTGGAAACTTTTACGTATAAAACACGTGATTTTTGCGTGTCGGTGACGAATTCGTACATCTTTATTCCTTTTTCCCCTTTCAACACGAATTTACTCTTTTGGGCACATTGCCAGCCGAGGGTCTCGCATCTGTGGTCGGACAGTAGATACGTTTGATTCTTCATGAGATGTCGCTGTATAACACGGATGAAATACACACTACATTTGCTCAATGTGCTACTCACGTATATATCTGAAATGTTAATAAATTGAGAAAGGGAACTAATAAAGGTCTTTGTTTTAGAAAAAACGTAACACCTTCAAAATACTAGTCATCGTTTCCAGTAGGTGAATTGCATCACCCGGTTTTAATTATGCAAATGTTCGTCTTTGAGGACTATACACACACATATCTATTGCTACTTGAAATCTTCTCTACACACACCTCCGAATCATAAAATTAGAATAATCAAAGAAAATGTATCGAATGATTCGCAATGCTAACCACATCTAAATCTACGTGCTTTGTAGATTATATATAAACATATTAAAATAATATAAATTATAAGAAAACTATTATTTTAACGATTTGCAAAATTACAATACTTTTAATATGGTTCATATAGGTTTATATAGAATTTAAGATCGTTATATATTTAAGACAGTTATTTAAATGGCTTAAACCATGAAGGTAATAATAATGAAACCAGTAGGATATTCACTTCCCCTCTAATTAAAGGCTTAATTTTCTTTTTCTCATTTCTAACAGCATACAATACAAATGAACTTTTCAAAGTTATGTTGGACATCATGAATAATTTTGAAAACCAGCAGCTAGTACTGTATATTGGACCTAACCTACGGCAAACCTTTAGAATAATTCCAGGTAAGCTTGTGAATGATTCTACTATCTTTAGTCTGTGAATTGTGCCTGGAGAGAGAGCAGAGAGAGCGGTATCTGAACAAGTCGTGATTTTCAGAGTTAGATGAAGCTCCTCATATGAATAGTTTAGTTTATTGTATTTGGTATGTTCCATTTTCGGTTTGTTTGACAAGCGATTTCTGCTAACAGACAGACAGACAACTTTCATCTTCTTCAGAAACCGAAGAACTAGAAATTACAGTTTCTCTCATTTGATCTCAAATGTGGCACTTATACATGTTTGATCTGATATCTGATGTCTGATAGTACCTTTCCCCGCCTTTCTTTAAATCTTAATCATCTCCATTCTACCTTTCCTAATAGCGAAGTTATCTCCCTCGAAGGCGTTAATATTCACAACTTCCATATGGCAATTCATTTCCAGCTGCACTTATCGAGCAGTTAGGGATGCTGAAGAATTTAATGCAATCAAAGATCCACAGGCCTGCTAGAACATCGGTATTCTAGCAGGCCTGTGGATGCTTTATGTGGATGTATGCTGTGGATGTTTTATGTCTTCAAGACAATTCTAATCATTACGGAATGCTGTGTTCTCCCTTGAAGCAAATGTCGTAGCCTATCTGGAATCTTCGTATTGGCTCACATTTTAAGAATGTCAGGTGGGTTAATCTTTGGGATTTCTGTGCTTCATTTCCATAGTTGAATTATTGTTTTCAGTCATCACCACAACCATCATCAGCAACTCAAGAGGTGTGCAGGATAATACGATTGCACAACTACGTAAAAACGTTAGATCATTACTGACTTCCCATTAACACCCTCCTCCAAATGAATCTGTTGTCTGTCAAGCTCAAATATGATCAGATCTTATATTTTTGTCTACACTGTATCAATCTATTTAGACCTTCGTCGTTTTCCGGATCGTTTTTTGCGGATTTCAATTCTGGCAAAAAAGCGTTCTGATAATTTGTTTTTAATTACTTTCAGTTCTTTTGATCCAAATAATAGCACTTAAAATGTTTTGATAAGCACAGAAGTTTATTTTGCTTATCAGTTTAAATTCTTGTCTCTTATTTTGCCTTAATTTCTCAAGCAACTGCAATAAGAAGCAACCCAATAACAACCGTTCCCGAAACTCTCTGTCTTCCTTTACTAAAGATTTATAACTACTTCCAACACTGATTGTGAAAAGACTATAAACACGAATATTCCATCCTGTTTAAATGGTTATCATCCTTTTTGTTGATTGCCAATGTTAATAGCAGTAACTTCAGTCCACTACTCCTCCATTTGTATACCTTTTGCATACCTTTTCATTGAATCTTTTAGACAAAAAACTGCTAATTCTCTTTCTTTTTACGTTTATTCCAATCTTTGCTAATAACTCCAAACTCACAGAAGCAGTTTCTGATTGTTTTTTGCCACTGCAGATGCGGTGATTTGAATTGAATAACAAAATTATCTTGTTCTTGATGACATTTCTTCGATTGTTCTCACGTTTTAGTACAACCGAAGATATAGAGTTAACTTCTATTTATATTTACATTTTATATCCTTTCATTCTGCTATCTTTCACCTTAAAAGCTTATCCCATATTCAGTGTAATTATCTCATATTAAAACTGATAAAGGATCTCAATCCAGTGACATGGATTTCATCAGTCCACAGAGTTTTTTTGTTCTGTTAACGTCATTCGTCATTGCGCAAATATGACAGAAAATTCTGGAAAAAATCAAGTAGATCCTCACAATATCTCTTAGAACTTTGATCGCGTTCGACAAGTCGGTATCGGTAATATTAACGATATTCTGTCTAAGACGCAAAGGGTCTTTGTACGAGCCTTTCGCCTGCAGATGATTTAGTTGGTAGTATACAGACACTTGTGTTTTTCATCGCAAAATAAACGAAAAACCATGTAGATCGACATAGGAACACACGCAGTTACAGATGTTATACACTGGCGTCATAGCCTCATAATGGCACGTTAATTAAGGCTCTCATCTTGTGATTTATTTTTGACTTTTACAACTGAGTTGTCGCAAATTATGTGTAACTGTGGTTGCATCTTTTATCCTGAAACACTGCAACTGATGCTGGAATGTTGCGGAGGGCCTCAAAATCAATCCAATCCTCATTTTTGCTGATAGTATATGTAGCTTCTCTTTTTCGTTTGACCAGCCTTACACGTTACAAATCAGCAATGATTTAAGATATCTATTTCAATAACAATCATGTCTCCTAGGATTTCTTCAGCGGACGTTTCCAAAGATTTAATGCTATAGAATGCAGTTCTGTCGTATGTCTTACAAAACTAAATAAAACTAAATAAAATAAAAATAATCTTTTCTTGTAGTCTTACTTTTGATATCGTCTAAATCTGTGAAAATGTTAAATTGTTCACGTTCCGATTACTCTCACCTTTCATCTCTCTATCGTGACATGAACATATCGTAAATATTGCCTTTCTTAACATGTAAGAAGCGATTTACAATCTTTTCTAGTGGGAACACAAAAAAAAATTACGATTGTTATCTACAAGGTTTCTCTTTTGCTCCATATGTTGCACCGTATGAACAAATGCTAAATCTATACCAATCATTCTCTCTCTATCCCCCCCCCTCTCTCTCTCTCTCTCGTTTTTTTGTACCGTGCCTAAGAGTTCCCAAAAATACAGGAAAGCAAATAAAAAAGTACGAAAGCCAGGTTCGACTTTCTCAACCTAAGGTGTGACTATAGTGCTAAGGCATATTTAACGTAACAATTAATTAATTCATTAAATGCTCCACTCTTCTCTGTTTTTTTATTATAAATATGAGCTCAGCCTACTCATCATGCTAGTCTGATTCTTTTTAAACGGCCTTCGACGGACCTTCGAGATCAGTAAGGTGAACATCAAAAAAAAAAAAAAAAAGTTTTCCCGGATTATTAAACTTTGGTCCACCATTAATACACCATAGGTTTACAGGCTGTCGTGAGTTAGATTCATATAAAAATTTCCATTGAAGTATATCATTTTCAAAAGGGACTGATAGAAATATCTTAGATGTAAGGATATTAAAACTTACTTTATTTATTTAATAAAAGTTGCTTTATTCAAAACGTGATCCTTCTAATTGTGATGATTGACGACCGGTACTTATTATATTACTTTCAGTTATATTTCAGGGATATCTTATTATCATTTCTCATTTTTAAACCTCGAAAAGAGAAAACTGCCTCCTTAGGAATACTCTAATGAATAAGGTCTAAAGGAGGAATCTATGAAGATGATATACTTCACAATGAATTCTTAAGACTCTCAATGCTACTTAGCACGATTCGTTTCATTGCTTAGACTGTAAGTGCAAAATATATGATTCATGTGTTAGTTTCCAAGAACTTCATTTCTTACGTTGACGAATTCTTTCTGCATTAGGGGAGATCAACATTCCCGAAATATCAAAAGTAACTACAATAGTTTCTTCCAATTTTTCTTGACGTGTGTCTAAAAGTTGGTAGTAATGGCTAGAAGTCATGCTCTGAATTGACAATAGCGGAATCCATATCGGCGGACTTCCAGCTGATCGTTGATAACCTTCTCCGTTGTTTTTGAGAGAACTGAAGTGAGAGCAATGGGACGACAGATTGGTGTCTGGCGTTTATCTCCTTTTTTTGGAATAGGTTTAATATGGGCTTGCTTTCATGCTGTTCAGTAAATATTAGTGAAATGTGAGAGCATGCGCTATCAATATAGGATGGATGTTAATTCTGGAGCACAAGGTATGAAAGCAGCCGAGGCAAATCTCCAATACTGTATTACTTGTCGAATTTTTATATCTCTGCAAGATATTGAAGATGATTTCAATTTCTTTCCGACGAATTTGAATTTTTTTCGGGTATTGTAGTCCAATGTGTTGGAGGAGACAATAATGAAAAGGTAGAAAATCCGTCTCTTATATTTGGATGATGTTGCAATGTCACCATCCAAGTGTGAGTGATATTAGAATATGAAAGAGACGAAATTGCGCTCAGTGGCGTGTCGAGGGGACAAGGACAGAATACATGTTTTTTGTGTTTATATTTGGAGTACCTTGGCACGCTTTTAGGAGAACTATGGCTTCGACAGTAGCCAGAGATCAGTAGAACAGAGCATAAAGCTCTTCACTCCGATTATTTTTCATCGTTCGGTTTGAGCAAGTGTGTGGATCAGAAGAGCGAAAACAGTAATCAGCCCCAGGAGATGATGGGTAGAAATCGTGAAGATCATCTGATTTAATATTAGTTTTAATTGGGATGATCTTCCGAAAAAAATTCGAAGAATGTGAATGTTTGAGTAAAAGATGTTATAGAGCAATGTAACCTGGACGACAATGGGGGTATGGACTACCAAGAGGAGAGCAAACACGGTATACTCGGAAGAATAACTAGTTAAGAATAAGAGGTTACGGTGTTGCGTTGAAGGGCGATTGTTATCTATGTAGAGGAGTGTATTGGGCAGTGATTTGATCAGGTGTGGTAATTCCATCGGGGCGTTACAATCCTGTTGATCCTTTTTCTCCCTCTCAAATGATTTGCATTTTTCCCATAATGGCATTTGTCTCGTGTCGTTAGTAATGCTACTGGAAGATTCCATTCTACCTTAGGAATAATTAAAGCTCTGGTGAAGTACCGACGTATCAAACCAAAACCCAAAAGAGTGCGGTAATGGCTTTTGTTAATAAATTGTTACTGAAGGAATGTGTGGAGTATTGTCCACCACCAATGAACAAGAAAATTAAAGTCAAGTAAGAAGATGCAACTAAAAATATACAGCATGTGATTAACAGCAAAGTAAGAGACTCTCTCTATTTTTTTTTAATTCTTTAGGTTTTTCCTATAAAATTGAATGTGCATGTGATTGGATAAAAGGGTAGAACGTAGGTCATGTAGGAGCAGTGTACGCCCAAGTAGAAAGAGCACCGTCACGACTTTGTATAATAATCTGTAGCATCGCGCAAGATTACACGCAAAGGTAGTTATTGAGAAAACCAATCTGGCTTCTCCAAAGAACAAAAGTATTCCATAGATTTCCATTGATCACAAGAAAAATTGCTAATACCCAAACACAAAAAGTATGCAATTAGTAATTCTGCCAGTTAAGATATATGCGGGATATCTGTATTTAGCAAGCTATTTTTTTAGATGCACAAGATAACAGCAATAACCGTCTATAGGAAACAAAAGGTGATTTAATTGCACAGACTGAGATTCTGATAAATCAAATGATAGTAAAGAAGCTAGAACTCGATCCAAAAAAGATTACGGAAATTTTGATTAGGAGCTTGTAAGTTTTTATTTGACGATATTGATATAAGTACACGAAGTAGGACTTCTCTCTATTGCTTTCTTTTTGGTAAAGGGATTTGACTCCACTTCTCTGCAAGTTCAGATGAGAATAGTTATTGATCTTTTCTACCCTTTCCTGCATCCCTTCCTAACATTTTTCATCCACTTTATGGCAATCCGTCTTTCTTAGATTTCCTGAATTTAGTTTGATATATTTCTAACTTCCTGGCTGTATTAACTACAGAGAATTTCTATGATTTATCATCAATGCTTTAGCCAGACACACCTATCGGCTGCCCTCATACAAAGGGATATCATTTTCATCATTTTGATTTCAACGCTGACCCTCACTCTGCCAAATAATCAGAGTAATAAAAAACAGTATTAAAACATATGAATAATGTCCATTAGTTATTTATATATAATCAGCTCATCCGAGGTGATCTGAAGCCGACTCCAACTCCATTACACAAAACACAACGGTTTTTTCCAACTTTTCCAGAATCTTGAGAAAATTGTTAGTATTAAGCACAACCAATAATGTGTAATTCCGCACCCTTTCAATATATAACACTCCCAGTTTTATCATAACTTTCGGAAAGTTGAATAACCTATTATATTATATGGATCTGATCCATCCATCCATCTGTCCTAACGTTGTTTAAGCCTGCTACAATATTTATAGTGTTATGAAAATTAATGAATTGAATACGCATGTCATTGAAATTAAATAACTTTTTAACATATATATATATCATAAATATATACAACATATACATTCTGTTCTCTTGGGCTTAAAACCCATATAAAACTAAACCCATATAAGCATCTTAAATATACTTTAAACGTTCTAGATTTATGTATATTTTGCTAAGTGAAGTAAATTACCATTACTTCTGAAGACATGAATATAAAACGTTTTTTTTTATTAATGTAGGTGTTTTAATTACAACAGTAACTTATCTGCAGGGTAACTGGATCTTTCTTAAGTCGATCTCAGATTTATTGGGCGAATATTGAGCTGATGTTTTCAATGGCTGCTTTTATTACTAACTTATCTTATCTACAAAGTAACTAAATGGACCTCAATCGATATCAGATTAATTTTGGAAAAATATTGAGCTAACTATGAGTCGTATAAAGGCTCAAAAAAAAATCGCTCACAGCATATATTAGCAACATTGGTGAAATGACTGCAGCACCTTCTCTCTCTCTCTCTCTCTGTCTGTCTGTCTATCTCAAAGGAACTTTAACCTCTGCATGTGCTGCGATTTTCTCTACTGGGAATATGGAACTTGAATTGAAATTTCACGAAAAGAAAAAAAAAGTTTTGCTCATAGAAAAGCTGTCAATACTGATGCATGGAGATCTCCACTCTTTGTACAGCTCAATTAGATAGCGATCATAGAAGTTCGACTATGGAGTATGAACACGTGACCTTTCGAAGTTCGACGTGCACAGCAATGGACATTGGTGATACGAGCCACCCATATACGTCGGTTATAATGGAAGAAGAGAAGAGTGCTTTTGACAAGGGTTTAGAACATCAGTGCATCTCGTCAAACTACCAGTAGAATTGTCCTACGGATAAAACTCATGTTCGCTCTACGAACATCGTTAATAACTACAGGTGGAACTGGGATACCAAGTAAAAATGCTATCTCATTCCACAATCTGTCTTCAGCTAGCCGAAAGATTCATTATGAATTTCTCCTATCAATTAATGAAAATATATTATTTATTTATTTTCTTTTATTTAACTATTGTTTCAAAAGCAAGAAAACTGGATTTTAGAATCTGAATCTCATATTTGTTCTGCTGAGAAATCATCGATATTTACTCGGAGTTTATTCTTCAGATACTTCAGATATTTGGAGATTAAACAAAGATATATAGTAGATTATAAATCTAAACCTCGGAACTCCCTCACCTATGATTTGCTCGAGATTGCTTCATATAGTATAATATATCTCGATTATTGATATGTTTCATATTATTATTTATTTCATATTGTTTATTTATTTTATCACCGTGTTACAAAGGTACTTTATCTTGACATCTATTCATAGATCACGATTGCAAAATTAACACTGTAGTATCGTCAACATCGAAACATCGCTGTTTTCGCAATTTATGAGATGCTTTCAAAGCGTCTCATCCCTTATTTGGATCCTATATTCCAATATGTATGAGAGAAATAATACATCACTTTCGGCACTATTATATCAACTGGAGCAAAATATTCCAACAGTTATTTGAAATCTAATGATCAATTAGACATGTTACAATAATGTACTTTTATGTATGCAGAAAAACAATGCATTACTATTTTCATTTTATGTTTTATGCTACATTACGCTAACTTACGCTAACCGAGTGGTTAGTGTATCCGCTCTCTCGCAAAAAAGGCTGCGGGTTCGAATTCCGCCGTGGGCATGGATGTTTGTGATTGTCATTGGAAATACTAGTGGTGGTGGCTGGCGGTAGATGGCGTTGGTGTAGTTGCAGTCAGTTGGTGGATTGAGTGGCGGAGACAGAGTTGTAAAAGAGGTTCCCTCCCTAGATGAGTCTTTGGACACACCTGGAGATGTTTAATAATAATAATTACGTGACATTTCTAATTAATCAAAATTCTTTGAAAATCGAAACATAATACAGTTTACTTGTAAAAATATATGTATTTATATAAACAGTGGTTCTAATGACGTCATAATCTCTTCGTTATATATAGGAACATCCACTTTTTTTTCTTCATTCGTTTGATGCATGCCATTAACATGCGGTAATATGTATGTAGGATTCACACAAATTTATTTGAATAAATGTAATGCTTTTAAATGAAACATTAAAGAAACATTAAAGACAACATAAAAGAAAATATACTAGTATTTTGAGTTTTACAACTGGGTCCAATCCCGTCTAAACAGAGAGAAAAATTCAGATAGACTTTTCATAAGAAGATAATTTAGTCGATTTTGTACGGTAAGTGACAACAAATTTCCTCTAGAAAAATCAGTTTTTCTGCATAAAGATAAACTGTCCAAAGAACACACAATTCACACACATAATTTCATGGATCAGACAACATAGCTTTGGGAATAACGCAAACAATCGACTAACAAGGTTTATGGATTACCGTCCACTACTTACCGAAAATGACATAAGGATTTACAAGCACCAAATTTGAAAACACATAGGTCAGCGGACTAATATCGCTTCTCTATGCATTCTTTGTTTATCTGTGCTGCGAAATATGGAAGGGTCTCGAGGACACAGCTGTTTCGTGAATTCTTCCTACAATGTTATCAGCTTAATTAAGTCATTTGTTTCTCAGTGCTTCCATATTGTGAAATGTGTGTCGAGTACTATGCTTGTTGATGCGTCAGAGTAACGACTTAAACTTCACTTCGTACTCATTAGTATTAGGAATCTTAGTATTATTCAGTGAGTGTCTGTTTCTCTTAGGTTGTTTTTGGTATTAATTTAATTAATAAAGGTCTTATTATTAAGATATTCATCACTGCATTTCTTAATAATAAGACAACCAAAAGAAATGCACAAAACACACTAAAATAAATGACTTAATTAAGAATGATAATATTCTTAACAGCTTAACATTATTAATTATGAATGTAAAGCGTCTTAAAGAAATAAAATAAACAACTCAGAATGACAGCATATCTATGACTGATTCTCTTGAGATGTTATCCCTGGGATTAGTCAGAGATATCCACCATATTATAAAAATTAACTTCCGAAGTGCTGAAATTCATCAAAATCTTTGCTTTTAATATATTAACTTATTTTTTGTTGTTGTTTTATCTAGTAACTTGAGTACTGCTGTTGAAACTAATAGTGTTGTTGCAACAAATTTCCTATTTTTATTGTTGTTGTTACTAATAAATTTCATGTTGTTACAACAGTTAATCTTACAATTAATAAGTTGTTACAACTTTCCTGTTGTAATTAATAAATTACATGTTGTTGCAACTAATTTAATCTTGCAACTAAGTTGTTACAACAAATTTCCTGTTATTGTGGTTGTTACTGATAATTATCCTGTTGTTGTTGTTGTTGTAACTAGTAACTTGTCTTTTAGACTTTAAAACACTGTTTTCATGTTTCGTTTTTTCCTTTTGTCGTATTTCGTAATATTCTTATTTCTCCATTTTTTTAGAATAAAATATTTGAACTAAACATGTATTGTTTGCGTGTTGTATCCAATTATTTCACTTCAAGTTTTTATTATTGATGCATTTGATAATTGTATTAATTTATGTATCCAATAATATAATATCATATAACTTTATGAACGAAAACAATATTCAGATTATCGCGAGGAAACATGGACACTATTTCATAAAAATATGGAATTATTTGGTTTTCAAAAAAGTATACAAAATTCTTTATGAAGTCTGTTAATCTCACCGAATCACTAACCAAACTCTACTCCGAAAATTCTGGTACTTAGAATTAATTATTTTTTCAAGTCACATAAAAGAGCAGCGTTTCATGGATTACCAATAGTGTTCAGTAAAACGTTCTTGACTTTGCAAGATTATCCAATAAAATCCTCAAGCAGCGACTTCGAAAAAAAAAGAAATATTGATACTTGTAATTATCATTATCGTAAATGCAAGAATATTGACAATATGTATAAAGCGAAAGATGTATTATACATTAGATATAGCAGCATATTATAAATGAATATTATACATATTGAAGTGCGATGGAGCGAGCTATTCAAGCTATTTAAGTCTCCTGTAAGCAAGGGAATGAAATCCATACGGGTCCTAATTACTTCGCCAACTTCTATGCACCAAAGCTTGTTTGGTTGGAGAGGGGAGACATGATTTTGTCGACCATTTTGGTAGACAATAATTACATTTTAAACAGTTTAAATTTTTTAAAATATTTAAAATATAATTTATTGATTATAATAAAATAGAGTTATAGCATTATTTCCATACGAAAGAACATTAACAAACTCTGTATGAGTAGCATTCGCCTCTCATATTTGTGATTTCTCTCTCTGAAATAAATCTTTGATAAAAAAGATAATATACGACAGTGCTCCAAAATGTTTATTTTCTAAATACAAAATGAATGACGGAAAATCTCACGTAAAAAGATTTTTTTAATAGTATAATTTTCGCCTGTGTCACAGGCATCTTCAGTAAATGTTAAGCTCAAATGAAACAATAGCTGACAATTCCAAAAGGCGCCACCTAAGTAGCTGGTGTAAGATAACTAAAAATGTCAATAAAACAAAATTAAAAAAACCAACTATATATATATAATAAAAGGTTAGGAAAGATTAGCTGATTGTAAAGTACTATCTCCCATAAAGAGGATAGATGTAAACCATCAGATCTGTTTAAGTTAGGAGAGTGGAATAAAGTTTCACATGTTTCTTTATAAAGCCATTCCGTGAGGAACCGACTTTTGTGGTGATAGCATGTTCTGCAAGTCCATACTTTTCAGGTTTAAAGTATTCAATATAAGATTGGTGTTCTTCTAGCCGAATAGAGGCAGATCTTCCAGTGTGTCCGAAATAAGATAATCCACAAGAACACGGAATCTGGTAGACACCTGGATGATCAAGATGTGGAAGCTTGTCCTTAGGAGAAGTGAGAAAGGTGGAGATTTTTCTAAACGGTCGAAAGGCAACAAAAATATTCAGTGGTTTTAAAACTTTCGCTATACGTTCACTGATGCCTTGTGCATAAGGGAAAATAATGCGCGTTATTTCTTCTGTCTTCGAAGAGGAAGACATATTAAAACTACCCAAAGCTCTTTTGATGAAGGAATTCTTATATCCATTAGATAGAAAGGAAGAAGTAATATATTGCAGTTCTTTCTGTAAGAGATTGTCTGAAGAACAAAAGGAGTTGGCCTGATGAATCAGTGTTTTAATAGTTCCTGCCTATTGACTGGGATGTTGATGAGATTTAGCATGGATATAATGGCCAGTATGAGTCTTCTTTCTATAGACTGAGAAATGAAGGTTACCATCTGGTTGGCGAAGAATTAGAAGATTTAAAAGGCTAACTGCTTATTAGATTATATTTCAAAAGTAAACTGGATTCTTGGATGAAATGCATTTAATTTCGAGAGAAAATGTTGAAGTTTATCAGAAGAGCCATTCCATATAGCAAACATGTCATCGACATATCTGAACCAATGAGTAGGTCTGGGAGAAATGTTGTGAAAGGTACGTTTTTCAAAATGTTCCATAAAGAAGTTGGAGATACCAGGAGAAAGAGGATTGCCCATTGCTGTTCCTTCAATTTGTTGATACAACTTATTTTTAAAGGAAAAATAGCCAGAATATATTACAAAATCAAATACTTTTACAATGTCTGAAGGAAATTCCTGTTGCAGTAATTCAATACTTTCAGATAAAGGAACATTTCTAAATAAAGAAACAACATCTAAACTGATCATGATATCAGAAACGTCCAAATGAAGATCTGAAATTTTATTTTTGAAATCTAAAGTATTTTGTGTATAAGTTCTTGTAGTTGAGGAAGTGAGTACATTTGAAAAAAAATTTGAAATTTTGTAAGTGGGACAAACTGTACAATCTACAACTGGCCGCAATGGATGCCTGGTTTATGAACATTTGGAAGACCATGCAATCTAGGTGGACGACCGAAGAAGCTTCTAAGTTTTTTCTTTTGATCTTCATTCCATGTCGATACATTATCTGTAAGAGAATAAGTCTATTCAATTGATTCCCGGTAAGATCCGATCTAAGGGGCCTAGAAGTTGAATAGTAGTGGAGTAATAGAGAATCGTTCTCTCATATTCCATCCTATCTTGAACAACTACAGCCTTCCCTTTGTCAGCTTTCGTAATCATTAAATTATTGTTATTCTTCAGTGCTTTCAATGCTTTAAATTCAGAGTAAGAAAGATTAGGACGAGGAGGCTTGTCATTAAAGAGAATTTTCGCACATTCAAAACGTAACCTGTTGGCTGTTGTTTGGGATAAGGATCGAATACCTCTGTCTATGTTGTGAACAAAATCCATAAGGGGAACCTTATTAGGAGCAACGGCGAAATCATAACCTTTTGATAAAACAAAACGTTTACTGTTGTTAGAGGACGTCCGGAAACATTGATAACTATTTTATCTGTATCAATAACATTATTACGAGGTCTAGGTAGGCTGACCAGAGATTCAAACTTGCGTTTTAACTTATCACGAGAATCATTAAAGACCTTTAGGTAAGAATTCGAAGTTATACGTAATATAGTTGAATGAACTTCATCTAACAATCCAGTTTACCCTTGAAATAGAATCAAATAATCAGTTAGCCTGTTTAGATCTTCTAATTCATCGCCAACCAGATGGTAACCTTCATTTCTCAGTCTATAGAAAGAAGACTCATACAGGCCATTATATCCATGCTAAATCTCATCAACATCCCAGTCAAAAAGCAGGAACTATTAAAACACTGGTTCATCGGGCCAACTCCTTTTGTTCTTCAGACGATCTCTCACAGAAAGAACTGCAATATATTCCTTCTTCTTTTCTATCTAATGGATACAAGAATTCCTTCATCAAAAGAGCTTTGAATAGTTTTAATATGTCATCATCATCATCATCATCAACAAATTCCTGCTATATACCCTCAAGGGGGTGTACAGGATATGATAGTACTACATCAAAAAAATTACATCATTACTAACTTCCTATCTACAATTTTCCTCCAAATCAGTCTGTTACTTGTCAAGACTCCAACATTATCAGATCTTATATTTCTATCGTCTAAGGCACTTTGTACCGTATCAATCCGCCTATATCTTGGTCTTCCTCTGGGTCGTTTTGCTGCCAACCTGGCAGAGAACACTTGTTTTGCTAATCTTTCTTCGCCCATTCTGTTTAAGTGACCATACCATCTGAGATTAGCTCTGCTAACGCATTCCTGGATGTTGACAATGTCAAGTTCTTTCCTAATGTCCTCGTTTTTTATATGATATTGCCATTGATGCCATCTGTTCACGCTTCTAATCTTTCTCAGGACTCTCATATCTGCGGTCTCTAGTCTTTGGTCAAGTGTTTTACTTCTGACCCAGCTCTCAGATCCATAAGTTAAAACTGGTTTGAACACTGTCTTGTATACAGCGAATTTAGTGTTCCGACTAATTTCTCTCTTATTTAATATATCTTCCTCTTCAAATACGGACGAAATAACGCGCATCCCTATCCCTTATGTACAAGGCATCAGTGAACGTATAGCGAAAGTTTTAAAACCACTGAATATTTTTGTTGTCTTTCGACCGTTTAGAAAAATCTCCACCTTTCTCACTTCTCCTAAGGACAAGCTTCCACATCTTAAGCATCCAGGTGTCTACCAGATTCTTTGCTCTTGTGGATTGTCTTATTTCGGACAAACAGGAAGTTAAATTTGAAAAAAATTATCTTCCTATTGAATGCCTCTATTCGGCTAGAAGAACACCAATATTATATTGAATACTTTAAACCTGAAAAGTATGGACGTGCAGAACATGCCGTCTTCCCTAGACATAGAGTTTATTGGAGAAAGACAAGAGTCCTTCACAAAAGTCGGTTCCTCGCGGAACGGCTTGTAAAGAAACATGTGAAACTTTACTCTACTCTCCTAACTTAAACAGATCAGATGGTTTACATCTATCCTCTTTATGGGAGATAGTACTTTACAAATCAGCTAATCTTTCCTAACTTTTTACTGTATATATAGTTGTTTTTTTTTTTCGTTAAGAAATTTTATTGACCTTTTTAGTTATCTTACACCAGATACTTAGGTGGCGCTTTTTGGAATTGTCAGCTATTGTTTAATTCGAGTTTAACATGTACTGAAGATGCATGTGACACAAAGGCGAAAATTATACTATTAAAAAAATATTTTGACGTGAGATTTTCCGTCATTAATTTTGTATTTATATATCTACTCACGGTTTTCCGTTACCAAGAGTGTTTATTTTCCCTCCACGCTGCATGAAAGAAAGTAAGTATTCTTTTCCTTAATATAGTAAAGACAAGAGGAAATAACTGGGAAATAAATTCTTTGCTTGGGAATTTAATTTAAATGATTAATGAAAACAGAAGCAACGTCTGTTTAATTGAATCATTATGCGAAGGGTAAGCCCATTCGTCTAGATTTTAAAGACTTCAAAATATCTCTTATGAAGAGAACAATCTATTGATAACTCTTAAAATCTGAATTTGTTATTTTAAATATTTTTAAAAATTTTAAAACATTCGTCGAACAAATTGAATAAATGTTAGCTAAATAGTTCGTTATTATATTTTAATTATATTATCTCTACTTATAATACTTTAAAATGAACAATGAATATTAAACTAGTGAAATTGTTATAAAATAGATTGATATAAAAAGTTAAATGCGAACTATTCAGAGTGTACTTTGTTAGTGGTATTAATGCTGAGTTGAGTAAAGGAACATTATGGGTCTAGTAAAGAAGCAAACGAAGAAACATACACAACGGCAATCCGCTAGCCTTGATCTGATACTCTAAGTAGTTGATTCTCCGTTATGATGGCGTATAGGGTCAGTTTATACAGGGATAAGCGGTACAAGAGTGAGTCGACCGAGCACAATCGGACTGAAACAAGGAATGTAAAGTTTTGGAAGATTTTGCTGCACAGAAAACAGCAACAATTTCTTTATAATTAATTCATTTTTTTGTAAAAGTTATCTATAAACATGTTCCTTAAATTTTAATATCGTTTGACAGCATATATTACCGATTGCTAATTATTTTAAATTAGGAGTTCTACCAAAATCATCCTATTTGGGTTCCGTATTGCCACAAAAATGGCCTTCTACTCGTAGATAGAGCTTTATTCTGAAATAAAACTGCTTTAATGTGTTCTTAAGTACGTTTAACATGTTAAACTCACTGGCTAATTACTTGGATCATATAAACCAAAACATAGTCTGCTATGTTTGGCAATTGCCTGCATTCTCTGACCGGCTTGTCTTGGAGGACGATGAAAACCCCAGTCCATTCGGATGAGACCAGCGAACTTACCTTCAATTGAAAAGCTCTTATAAAGGATACTTAAGACATATTTCAAAGAACCAAAGATTAGACAAAGAGATAAAGATAGGAAAAGAAGGTGTCCTGTAAGAAGTGTTGCAGTGATGTATTCAATGCACATCTTTAGATCGAAAAACTCGAAACAATAATACAACCAAAGAAATGACAACTTTAGAAAACATAAAATTCGCTTTGTGTATATTCTTTGCATAATGCACGAAGTAATACCATTGGATTTGATTTATAGATACACAAACAGGTTACTTGATGGTTACGGGACATGTCTGATAGGTAACTGATGATTTTAATAGACATACGCTTTAGACAAGTTGCTGTTATTCATTTAATTGCAATGAAACTATAATTGAAGTGTTATATTCATTGAGATCCTTAGTAGTTCAGTTGGTATAAACGAGCCCCGGAAGACCACAGTTCGTGTCCCGTCTATGACTTGAGGAACCTTTATCAGGTTTTTTCAATAATTTTTTTTATATGTTGATCCCATGCACGAGAGGTCGAAGGATCATCTGTACCCCTCCCTTAGTGTGTGAGGGGGGCGGTACAGACGAGGACTGAGTTAGAAGCCTATTGATGATTTTTGTTCTCTTTTCTCTTTTTTAAAGAGTTGTAGGTTGTAGTTGTTTGGGAATTCTTCTTGAGGAAGGCTGTTCCAACAGAGGTGGACGTAATAAAAGAGGATGAATAAAAGCAGGTTCGTTGTGTTTGCAGTTGTACAGTAAAGGGTGCTGGGCGGCTGCAGTTCTTGTATTAATAGGCGCAACAGAAAGTGGAAGAATGATGGTTATCACTTGATTGGATTTGTGCATAGTGAAGAATCGGTTGACTGTAAAATAGGCTCTTGAGCGAAAGAGAATGCCAAGTTTCTTGGATGCTGTTGATGTGAAGGAAAGAATGGAGCTAAACATTAACCCAATCATAGAGATCTGACCTTTTCTGGTGATGTGCGTATTACTGAGGATAAAGGTAGGTGAACTGAGATCTTTTTTGCCAAAGAAAAAGCAATACTGTGTTTTGGTGGCATTGAACATGATACGGTTGTCCTCGTTCCATTGAAGGATAGTATGAAGATCAATGTGTAAGGTACTGGTTGTAGATGATCTTATAGGCAAAGTCTGGGATGTCAGAATACTGTATGGTTTGGCGAATGAGTAGGATGAGTGGAAAGTACTATCATCAGGAAAGTTGTGGATAAGATAGTGAAGATTGCGAGTAGGCATTTATGAACAAGAGAAAGAGAGTAGGTGATAGGACAGAGCCTTGAAGCACTCGAGCATTGATGATGAAGCTCGAAGAGAGGGAGACACCTACCATGAATCGCAGAGAACGACCAGTGAGAAAGCTGGCTTCCTAGTTACAGAGTGTATCAAGATTCCACACACGGTCGAAAGCTTTGGAAATGTCAAGGGCGACAGCATGTTTCTCATAACCTTTCCATGGTACGTGTCTGGTGATGGGTGATGTAAGCTACAAGGTTTGTGGATATATACTGGAGGAAGCCATACTGGTGGTCGCTGATTAGTTGGTCGGTCTCTAATTAGTGGAAGAGTTGAAATTCTCCATTATTTTGTGGATGGCAGAGGTGATGGCAATTGCTCGGTAGTTTGACGGTAGACTTCTATCACCTTTTTTTTTTTTAGAATAGAATGAATATGAGATTTCTTCCATGCATTGGAATAAGTAGCAGATATATATAATAAATTATAGAGACAATTGTAGGACAGGTGTTAGCTCAGGAGCGCAGTCTTTGAGAACAATTGGGGAGAAATTCCATCTGGCCAAGAAAAGTGTATCCATGTTGAAAGTTTATTTTTCACTTGGTTAGAGTATAATAAATTTAGTTTAATCCTTTATCCAAGTGTGAGCAAACAAAGTTTGCGCCTGAAAGTATCTTCAGGACTGGGGTAAGGTGGTACAACACCAGGGCACTCCTTGCAAAGGTGGAGCAAGCTACCAACACTCCTATCTCAGTATCTCCCATAATGCAAAACACATCTC
Organism: Typopeltis vanoorti; assembly: GCF_054136105.1. Classification (NCBI taxonomy): domain Eukaryota; kingdom Metazoa; phylum Arthropoda; class Arachnida; order Uropygi; family Thelyphonidae; genus Typopeltis; species Typopeltis vanoorti. The sequence continues at coordinate 116,563,933 of NC_143553.1, forward strand.
CTTGCGGATATGTTATACCACCTTACCCCAGTCCTGAAGATACTTTCAGGCGCAAACTTTGTTTGCTCACACTTGGATAAAGGATTAAACTAAATTTATTATACTCTAACCAAGTGAAAAATAAACTTTCAACATCTTTCTCTAAATCCAGAGCAATGTATTAAAAAAGGGTGGCACACCATTTGGCAACTCCTATAGGTAGAGATGACCTGCTAATGCTTCTGCCTGGTATCTCCACTTGGGCCTGGCTCCCACTGAAGAGACCTCAATAAAAGTCGAAACTAGTCTGGGTTGTGGCCCTTCCCTTAATGCATAACATTAGACATATCCGCAAGGAGATGTGTTTTGCATTATGGGAGATACTGAGATAGGAGTGTTGGTAGCTTGCTCCACCTTTGCAAGGAGTGCCCTGGTGTTGTACCACCTTACCCCAATCCTGAAGATACTTTCAGTTGCAAACTTTGTTTGCTCACACTTGGATAAAGGATTAAACTAAATCTATTAAAAGTGTATCCAAGTGATTTAGTACTTTTCTGACGACTTTCTCTCGAAACGCTATAGGAAGCATACGGTTCTTGGATTACGATAGGAGGTGATTTCCTTTAGTCATCTCTGCCGAAGTCTGAGAAAAATAGTGATATCAGGAGGTCAGCAGGAGGTGAAGTAAGAGTTGTGCCATCAGGATGAGTGAGAGAGAGAGAGAGAGAGGTGGAAGTGCAGGAGAGCAGAAATTGCGTTCCAACGGCCTTAGCAAGCGACCAGAAGGTACGGCTACCTTTGGACAGGAGGCGGTTTTCTTCTGGGGGCCTTTACGAAATCGGATTTGAATCTGCTGCTTACTGATTTGCATATGTTGCGTGCTTTGCTATAAGCAGAGTATGAATCTGGACTTCTTGATGCGAGCCACATACGATAAGCTGCATTTTTTCTTTGACTGAGTTGACACATTTTCGGTTCACCCAGGACTTGGAAAGTGGATGCTGATTATGGGTTTTAATGGGAGATGAAGGATTTCGTACTCGTGAGATTAATTCCTGTGACTCGTTCATGGTGTTAGGGTCAGGTCAGTGGTAGCAATAGTCGGAAATCGGAATAGAAATTTCGGAGGTTATCCCAATTATCTCCTTTATATTGCCAGAATATGCAATGTCGAGAGTGGTTGGAAGAGTGGGGACGTTCTTTGAGAGTGGAGACTTGTATGAGATTATGGCCTCAGTTGCCGAGGAGGAAAGTTAACCTCTATGGTGAGTTAGACGGTATCATACAGCAGTAGAGAGCTTTTCTACTAGAAAATCCGGTTTTTCTTCAGAATGGGTCAACCGTCCACGTGATCACGATCTACAACCCCAAAATACTTATCCGTACGGGATACAGTAGAGGAATGACGTGTCTGCTGCATTAATTCGTCTTGACCCCTAATCAGGGGACTCTACCCATTCTAAGGGGAGGATGGGTTGAAGAAGATATCCATTATGCTATGATGAAACAGTTACACAACAAACGTATTCGAACAGGACGTTGTGCATGCGTGAATGTTATAATATTAATGCTTAAACCAATAGTTTTTAGAGTGAAATAATGCCCAAGTACATTCACAAGATTTTTTAAAACAATAATTTTTTAAATATTTTATGAGCAATCGAATTCTTTCACAACTACTTGACGTTTCTCATGAGAACTTCAGTTGGCTATATTGGAATTAATGACATCGTCTTATTACTTCCTACACTGTCTTTTGTAAACGAAAACGAATATATTGCACAAAAACATCTTAAAGAACGGATTAATTACAAACTGATTAAAAGTCTTGAAGCTAATTTAATTTTGAATCTTGAAGGAATGCAATTCAATTGTTTCGGATCCACGAATTTTCTTAATGTTTCTTCTACTAAATTCATTATTGTAACCCTAAATTGCTTTAGACAGCATGTGGCGCTCGCATCGCTGACACTAGTGGAAAGATATTCATTTACTTATCAACGAATTGTTCAAGACAGTTTTTGAATTAGAAATTAGAATTCTATAAAAATATTAAATGCATTAATAATAATAATACACAAATCTATTTATTTAATAATTATGGATTTAAAGTATTTTATTATATACATATATATTTAAACACCTTTTTACTTTATGGATTATAATTATATAATAATTTTATTTAAGGATGACGTTACCTCAAGAAGGAAGAAAGGATTGATATGAGATCGACCGTGAGATGCGGTAATTAATACCCTTGGAGGGTAATGGATAGCAGTGCTGTAGCCTATGAAGTTCTAACTGAGGCTCGGCTGTTGCTGTTACCCTCTCGCCATGATCAGAGCTTTAATAGCTCAAAATAACACCTTATCCCTACACTGTCGTCTACAGATAACGGGGAAGATGAAAAGCATTCTTGCTTCGCCACTTTAAGCCATCCTTATAAGAATAAGGACCATCACCTCAGTTATTGGAGGAAGTGGCTGTTGCTAAATAAGGTACACATTATAATACGGTACAGAGTATACAACTTTTCCCAGTACGGTTTTCATTCAAAATTTAAATAAAATTAAACTAATTTCGGTTTCAAGTAATTGATATTTTATTTATTTATTATATTTACTTATGTAATAATATAATATATGTCTATATATTTTAATATAATTTTATTTACTTATTATGTTTACTAATATAATATAATACGATAAAATAATATAATATATTTTTCGTTTATTATATTTATTTATTTTATATATTTATCAAAACATAATGTTGATGTTCACTCTCCTCTTTGTAACAGACTTCCTTGTTTATTCGTTTACTATGGACAAGTCTTAACTTAACCATTCCCGTTTTCATTTTCTTTGCTTTTTTAGGGTGTCAAATAGGATAACCTCGTCCTGAGTTCTATTCCTCACTTTTACGGCTTGATTTCTGCAATTTTCCTGAACTAAACACCTGCTACGACTGAACCAAAATACTTCCCAGTGTAATGAAGATTTCATCTCACATTCCATCAAAATATCCAACTACTTTCCAAAACTTCGTTCTTAAACATATATGTGCAAATGAAGTTATCCATGCCCCTCACCGAAAAAAAGGTCCTTTCTTATTCTGAACATTTCGAATGAGCAAAACTTGACCTTGACCCTTATTCATATAATTGTTGTTATAACTGAGAATTACGTCAAAAGCAACTAAGGCTATGAGTTCAGTGTTTTGTGTTAGTTCTGGTTTGTTTGCTTTCTTTCGATATAAAATCCCGCGTTTCTAAACGGTTCAAAGAGCAGTTGAACCTTTAGGAATTATTATGGTACAACTGCAACATTCTCTAAACAAAATGCAGGCTTTCTGACATAGCTCTTATCCTCCAGCTCCTGCACAAATGAACGCAACCAGCCAAATCCCCCCCCCCTCTACACACACACACACACACACACACACACACACACACACACACACACACACACACACACACACACACACACACACACACACACACACACACACACACACACACACACACACACACACACACACACACACACACACACACACACACAAGAGCAGCACATTCATTTCTCCTCTAGTCTTTCACTGAAATCAAAAGAACTCCGAACAGTTTCGACACTAACAATCTATCGGCTCCTGATTGCAACCCTCACACTGTGTTATTTATACCCCCTCCATATCATCTTTTCAATTCTTCATATTTGTGTGGCATCTACCATACTGCACTTAAACAAGCCTGCATTCAATTCATTCCAGGAAAATATTGTAACAGTTATCCGTCAAACTAGTGTCGAGGTGCTCTTGCTGCAGTTCTCTCAAAATTATCAGAAATGTCATCAATAGGTAACAGTCTCAGGTCCTTGATACAGGTGAAGAAGTTTCAGTTTCGTAGTATTTGATCGGATCTGTCTCATAGGACTGCCAACAAGCTACCACCTTGGGGTCCGTCTTCTCTCCTTTGCAAATAAGTTGCCAGATTCCTATCTAGTCATGACTTCCTCTCCTCGGAGTTCCCTACCAGGCTGAAGTACCCAAGACTCTGCATTTTTACTCACTCTCTTCTTCCTGTACACAAATGATCTCTAATTGACGAACTTCAAATCTTCTCCATAATTTTTCTGGTGAGATTAAAATCATCCTCTTCTTCATTCGCCAAACTTTGTAGCAGATGCAATGTGCACTACAATACTGGGAGATTTTTACGATCTTCTATAACCAATATCCTTATTATTATTTAATAGGATGACAATAATCTTATCAACGTTTATATTACCAAAACACAATGTTGTCCTATTATTCGCAAGAAAGTTTTCATCACTAATAACTGGTTATTACCAGTTACTAGTTATAATACGTATGTCTATTCTTCGACTGAATTACGCATCTAGCTTTTTTGACTCAAACACATCTCAGCGACGAACTCGACATCCTCCAGGGTATGGATATCCTCTCTCTCTCTCTCTCTCTCTCTCTCTTTTGAGAGATAGATGTTTGCAAAGAGACAATGCTTGCAAAGCATTGTCTCTTTATCTTTAAATTTTTTTCTTCCATTATTCTACATTTTTTCTGGCGAGTTATTATCGATTTATATATCACAGCTTGGATGTAAAGTTCACTAACATTTATTCTCGTGTCTTACGACGAATTCTGTCCAAATCGACTTGTGTCAAGTCAAATGCTTCTGTAGTATATGTAATTACAGGGATGGGCTATGTATTGATTGCTGTTAAAGTGTTTACATTAAGTTTTGAATTTAAAACGTTTTCTGAATCTTTTGAGATATTTAGAATTTATGTTCGATTATTTTTCATTTTTCTTTCTTTCATTCTTTTTATTTCTGCTTGCAAAGCATTGTCTCTTTCGAGGCCTCCTAGATAGTTGTATAATTGCATTTGGGACAACGTTTTAATTCCACCCAGAAAGGAAAAATGATTCCTTTGATATGTGTCATTTTGTCCCGAACTGCAGACAGTGCTTTACAATACCAAATTCAAACTTAGTGTCAGTATCTTCACAGAAGATTCTGAATTGCACTGAACATATTTTGTTGTACGGTAACTAAATAATTTTTCCTGTATGAATATATACAGTATATATATATATAATCTGAATTTATGGGATATGATTATTTAATATCTATCATGCTATACGGTAATGATGGTGGTCCGCCGCGTGAAGGGAACTTACTTCTTTCAGAACCATTTCGCGACAGAAAGAGATTTGTTGATTATTTCGCTCAATTACAAAGCCAGAGGCTATTCTGGAATCTCCCTCTTGGTGTTCCTACCAAGCATGTCTCACTTTTCAGAATATGGAGATCATAAATTAAATTCAAAAATTAAGAGAGAGAGAGAGAGAGAGAGAGAGAGATGAATTATTATTAGTATATCTATTAGTTTTCTTCCATCCATTACTTCAGTCACCTGATTTGGAGTTTTAGGCAATCTGATGCAGCCAGCCTGCCATTTTCGCCTGCTGCGTCTCTCTAAGGGGGGAAGTATTTTATGCCTGTATGTAGGTGTATCCAGGAAGTCGGTTGATCTGTTTGAAACCCCAAGATTTCGGACGTGGAAACTGTCCTCTCACTATGAGACCGGCTAACTTACCTTCAGTTGAAAACTCCTCATGACGGTTCTTCACCACCTAGAAGGGAGTCGATCCCAAGGTTTCCCAACAGGAAGCGATCTTAATCATCTCTTCTGATATTCGAGATTCTGCCGAAAAGTTGAAAATCCTTTCCCCATCCTCTAAGTAAATGAGCAAGCCTCATAAACTGTACTGGGGCTACAAAGCTAATGATTTTGGGATAAATGTATCTCACGTACATACTTTAATAATTTCTTATTATTAAGCATAAGTTTTTGTTTTACTTATTTCCATATCACGGAATGTCAACATTTTATTTTTTATGAAGAACTGCTCCAACAGGGTCAAGTAGATTAAGTTTGCCATTTCTTTCCATTCTCCCAAATGTTTGTTTCATGAACACTGTGCCAGTTTTTTCCAAATCTTCCCTTATCTGGTTCCTCCACCATTTCCGTAGTGTTCCCCTTGGTTTCTTCTCCTTAGCTTTCACCTCGTACATTCAAGCCAGCCTGGCTGGCCGAGTGGTTTGCATATCCGCTCTCCAGCCAAAAGGCTGCGGGTTCGAATCTTGCAGTGGGCATGGATGTTTGTAATTGTCTGTGGAAATAATAGTGGTGGTGGTGGTGCTAGGCAGCAGATGGCGTTGGTGTAGTTGCAGTCAATTGGTGGATTGAGTGGCGGAGACAGATTTGTACAGTCCTCCCCAGATGAGTCTTTGGACTCCTTGGAGGTGTTAAATATTAATAATAATTCTTCTGGGTGTTCGTTCTAAATCCGTGTCAGTATATGTCCAAACCGTTTGCTAACGCTGTTCGCAAAACTTTAATTTCCATTGCTTGTCGTCTGTTCGTGTCTTTTTTTTTTGTTGGTCTCTCCCTATCCTCTCTGCATAAGACAAAGTAACGTCTGTTAATCAAAAGCTTGAACTTCAGTGAGACCTTACAGTGTAGACTACGTACACCGTTAAAAAGGTTTGGCCCCCTTTAAATCCTCCTCATTTCTCCTGATCTCCTGATGTAAAGTTCCAACACAGGAAAGTATATGTCGTAGATATTTGAGATTTTGACTAGTCTTCAAGACTTGCTAAACTCACCTTTCCTGCTATTAATGTGTTGCCAATGGTTCTGTGTACACATGTACCATTTGTAGTTCTCTTCCTCTGTAACACTTCTTCTGAACGTGCCTATAACCACAGCTGTTTCTACTTTTTTGTTCATTCAAATTATATGTAGGAGAGACACTATTCATTAACAGAGTGAACATCAGTGGAGATAAAATACATCTTCTTTAATGAAATGCCATAAATAGGATTTTTCCAAATTCCTAATGTCCTTACAGCAAAAAACAAATCAACACTTCCTCACTCGTTTTAAAACTAAACTGTTCTCCTGTTAGAACTTCAATCCTTTCATAAATCTTTATACAGTAACACAATAATATTCTTCTTCTTACTACTTCCTTCTTGAGTCTCCTTTATATAACACAACACTAATTCCTTTGGTCCAATTATCAGGCATCACTTTCTTTCTCTACATCAGTCTCAAGTTGTTAAATATCCAATTCGTCGGTCCAAGAGAATTTCCATTTTTCCTGTTCCTTGAATGCTTCCTCAACCACTTCTGGATTTATATTCTTGTTGTCTCTCCTCTCTCATCACTGTATTCGTTCCATTTAATTTCACGATGGCATTTTCCTTTGTTTAATTGATCTCTAAAACAATATTGTCAATCATCGTAATCTCTCTCCCAGCAGTCACGAGAAATCTATCCCCATTATTAAAAAAAAAACTTGTTCCTCATTGGTTCTTCTTTTTCTTCTATCCTTCATTATTCCATTTCTTGTAATCCAAAATTACTTTATTGTGGATAACAAGTTAATTTCACAATATGTGTAAAATTAACCTTGCGTTTTATCGTTTTATCTTTTCCTCTTTAGTTATTATTTACACAGATCTTTCTCTAATCGTAAACAATTCTATTATAAATCTATTAATCTTCACGAATTTCTGAAATGCTTACGTATTTGTCTTGAATGCATTCGACCAGCTTGTTTCGTTTCCTTTTCTGCTTCCACTTGATTCTTCTTATTTCTTTCTAATGAAAGACTACAGAAAGAATGTAATATAATGCGTTGCTCTTGGTTATATAGGATTTATATTACGTACTGTGCTTCCCCACACCTCTTATGCTGCTCCTCTTATTATTTCTAGAAACGTTCCCCATTCTTTATGCACATTATCTGTAATTAACTCACGGTTCTTGAATTTGAAAACTCAAATTCTTGCTTTGCTTCAGTCTGTTTCAACATCAATAGCTTCAACTTTCTATCTCTTTTTTCTTGCGATATTCATTTTCCATACACGCTTTAAAGGTGGATATTGAAATGAAATCGTATGAATCTAAAGAAACCAAAGAAAACTTGATGACTTAATCGAGGATGATATAATCTATTATTGAATTTTGCTCAGCATCCCAACTATCCTCCAATGCTGTGGATTTGTCTTTTCTCAAACCAGTGAAATGTTTTCAATTTTGAAATAATTTCTGATGCAATACAAAAATCAAAAACTGTTGTCCTTCCTCATTTATTTCACCAATACAAAATGACATTTTTTCTGCTGCTGTTCTTTCTTCTCCAACGTCTTCATTAAGATCTACAAAGATGATTAGGCTCTTATTTCTAACTATGGCTTTTTATTGTTCCCGATATGATGTCTTTTCTTCCATATTTAAACATTACTGTGGTGCATATACATGGATAAGTAAGATTGGCATTCCATTACCTTCAAATAGAAGCCTCATTATCTTGTCCCTAATCTCATCACACTCTATATGTCTGTCATTTACTTCTTTACTGATGATTAAAACAACACTATTTTGATTGCTCATCTACTCCTTTCTAAAACAAAACATAGTTTCCTCTTAAATTCTTCTTTCCTTATTTTTTCAATTTTGTTTCACTCAAAAACAAAACATCTAATTTCCGTACATCATTTAACATCCACTAACTCCTCCACTCTACCTGAAAAGTATCAATATGTTCAATGTTCCAATTCTCACAGTTTTGCCTTTCCAGTACCGGTCGTATACCATTTATATCCTCAAGCTTTGATTCCTTTGCTTCTTATTAGCTGAAGTAAATCCACTATCAGCTTTCTGGGGTTGTCGAAGTTTCACCAGAGTTTCATTAGATCGAACTTTCAGGGTTCCTACTGAATTGTCGTTCAACAGGCATCCCTTGCTAATTCATAAATGTCACTCGCTTTACCTTACACGTAAAGAGAAGGACTTGGTTGTAGTTCGTATTTGCCAATGAATTCCCACATGACGAAGTTCTTGAGTATTCATACTGTAACCGGGGAAAGAAGTTTCATAAAACTCCTAAGAAGAAATAATTTTAGTGAAACTGAGGAGGCAAAAATGTTGACAAATATATGAGATGTGTACCTAATTGTTATGATCTTAGTTTTATTTTTTCATGATACGATGGTAATAGGAACATGCTGGTCTGCTTTATCATCATTTCTGCAAAGCATAAAAACTCATCGTAAGAGCGAAGTCTTACACTAAATGTCTGTTATTCTGAGAGAGGTGCTTGATATTATGCGTCCCCATCTCTACCTAACTTTTTATTTTCTAATGGATTTATATCCATAATCTACTTTATAATAATTTTGTTAGTATAAGTAGTGACTCAATAAAGATCCCATTGACATTACGTGCCATTTTCTGTCCAAATAATGACGCATATTTTTTAATTATTATTTGTTGCACACTGTCTATCTGGACACTTTCATCTAAATGACGAATAAGAATTAAGATAAACACAATGGTGGAATTATTCAATTTCTCAGGTGTAATTCCACCATCCATCAATTACTATTATCTGTTTGGAGTGCTCATCCTCAAAGACAGCTTGATACCTTGAGGATAACTCGCACGATCAAAAAGTTCTAATAGTATTCCTGGGTACCACAAAACTACCGAACTGAATCTCTTTGGATTCAGTATAATCTGTTATAATTTAAGAATGCAAAAAGAGTGTCACCTCTTATTTTTGCCTCAACTTCAGTCTTGTAAGACAAGACTGAGGTTGAGTAATTGATTTATTATATTATTTGATGTAACCATGAAAACATTTCATTTATAATAAGTATTTCATAATGATTGTTGCAAATTCATAATTTGTAGTCTGCAAAATTCAGATATATTAATGATGTCCATCATTTTGGAATTTACTTAAAATCAAATATTACCTATTTAATTAACCAATCAACCAATATTTGGTTAAAACGTTGCAACTTGAAGTTTGCAAATAAAATTCAAGAAAGCTCAATTTTTTTTAAAGCAAAAGAACAAGCATGGCCTTAACTTGCAACCTGAAAATAGTCCTTATAAGGACTGGCTTAAAGGGGAGAAGCAAGAATGCTTTTCATCTTCCCCGTTATCTGTAGAGGACAGTGCAAGGATAAGGTGTTATTGAGCTATTAAAGCTCTGATCATGGCAGGAGGGTAACAGCAATATCAGAGCCTTAGTTAGAACTTCATTGGTTACAGCATTGCCATCCATTACCCTCCAAGGGTATTAATCACCCATCTCACGGTAGATTCTTATTTCCTTCGCAACCTGAAAAGAATAGTTTGAGAAAATTTATAAAAGAAATATTTAGAATATAAAAAGGTAAAGGAAGCAATTTCAGTATATTAAGAATTTAGTTAGAATTCTAAACTTAAAAAAAGTGGCATTAGTAAATATATTTAATGTTCTAATTTAAATAATTATTTTGCATTTAAATAAACGAAATAGGAATTTTAACGCATTATATTCTTACCGACTGTGTGTTAACTTATCAAATATACAACTTTCTGACTTGAGATTGCTGAAGTATCGAGATTTTGCTCTATAAACGTTCCTGCATAGTTTCTAAGTATTAGAAAAAAAAGAGAATACAGCTAGAACCATTATTCGCATAAGCTCTCTGATCAATTTTCGAACTTTTACGTTTAATATTGATTATTGAACTCTAAAATTATGAAGGAAAATTATGTAATTAACTTATGAAGCTGTTCATGTGACGGTTATTAGATATTTCATTCTCTCTCTCTCTGCTCTACCCCAGGATTAATGGGACGAAGAGAGAAGACAAGGACCCTATCTTCCTTGTTCAGTCTTGCCATTCCTCTGTCGTATCAGCTAAGGGTTGATGTGTTAAGTCTGTACATGCGTATTTGCTCACTCAACCAGTCAGACTAATTTAAAGGGCGTCGTTACAAGTAAAAAAAAAACTATATATGATATATGACATACGTGACTGGGTAACTCACCGTCACTTGAAAAGCCTTCATACAGGTTTTTAATCACAAATTGTCCAAATCTTTAAATCTCAAATTTAAAAGTTTTAAAATTTACATACAGGTTTTTAATCACAAATTGTTCAAATCTTTAAATCACAAATTTAAAAGTTTTAAAATTGTCTTTCAAGAAACGTATTTCAATATACAATTTCTACACGTTGTGTAACTTTTTTCTTCTGCAAATAGTCCAGTGAACAACAAAAGTTAGAATGACTCGACAGACTTTTTGAGGACTCATATTCCTAATATCAATACGCTCCTAAAATAAGCTTCCTACATATGGATGCACCGACTTAACAATTCTTAAATAATTGCTTAGCTTACGCAGTTTGGAAAACCCTCATAAAATGACTAGCTTCCGGGAAAATGAAATAAATTGCTCAAACACGTTAATTACTAACTGGAATAGTACATAAATTTCCATGCCCCAAGATAGAGACTAATCTCATCTAATCAAGTGGCCTCCTCGTTTGAGACGGTTGCAGCTGATGAACAGTCTTCTTCTATTCCTCGCTGTCTCTTGCTTCTGTAAGACTCTTACCCGTCCAGTATTTGATGTTGTCTTTGCAGTCGGGGTCTTACTCTCCTTGCCTCCACCAACACCTGCAATACTATTATGGGGAGCTCCCCAGAAGAAGCCTTTATCAAATGTCCTTCAATCGGTCAGTCATCTCCTTATTGATCGTCCAGAACTCACATCCATATGTCCCACGCTCCAGATCGTCCAGAACTGCTTGTTCAGATTTCTCTTTCCTAATATGTAATATATTTGGGAAAATGCTGCTTTTGCTTTTTTAATTCTGTTCTTAATTTCATAATTAGATCTATTGTCATCTGTTATCCAACTCCCAAGGTATTCAATACATTTGACATTCTCTATTCTTTGTCCATTCAAAGTGATTTCCATCCCATCATTTCCTTAACTTGAAATCTTCATCACGTTTTTCGTCTGAACGTTTATTTTCATTTTATATCTCTCATTTTCAACCCTGTTCAGTCTATTCAAAAATATTTGCAACTTTTCTCTGTTTCGCTCATAAGTACAATATCATCTGCATATCTTATATTATTTATCAGATGTCCATTTATCTCTATTCCATCTTTCAGATCTTCCAAGGCCTCCCTCATCATCCTTTCGCTATAGACATTAAAAAACAGTGAGGATATCTCACACCCTTGTCTGACACCCTTTCTTATAGGGATCCATTCAGTATCCTCTCCTTCAAATCTAACTATGGCTTTTGAGTTTTATATATTGTGAACAAGAGTCTGATCATTTTTTCATCTATTCCTATTTTATGCAAAATATCAAATAAAACAGAGTAATTAACATTATCGAAAGCTTTCTCGTAATCCTCAAAGCATAGATATAAATCGTTATCGCACTCGATTGTTCTTTCCCCCATTATCCGTAGTGTTGTCATAGTTTCTCTGGTTCCCCTGTTTCTCCTGAAACCAAACTGTGCTTAATTTAATTCTCTCTCTCTCTCTCTCTCTCTCTCTCTCTCTCTCTCTCTCTCTCTCTCTCTCTCAACCGTTCCATTCTTCTATATTATATTCCTTAGGACTTTTGCAACGTGGCTAATCAAGCTGATAGTTCTGTGCTTATTGCAATCCATCGTTCCTGTAGTCTTGTGAATAGAAATAAAAATATATCTTCCAAAGTCTTTAGGTATTCTATCTTCCTCTAGTCTTCTATTCCAAGACGATGGATAGAAGTTTTATTCCTTCCTTTCCCAGCTCTCCTTGAATATCATCAATTCCAGGACTTTCCTTTCTATCTGATCAGATTCCAGATCATTTTCTTCTCCATAAAGTTCTGTTACATACTTCTTCCACCTTATCATTTTTTCATTATTTTCCAATAAAAACCTTTCCTATTTCCTTCTTTAAAGCCCCACTTTTTTTCTCCTTCTGTTCTTCCCTGAAATCAAGTTCAAGCCTTCATAGACCTTTCTCATATCCTTTGTTGTATCATTTTTTCTATTTTCTTGCAGAACTACCATTTTTAGCCAGAATTGTTTCTTGTTTATTGATCTCTTTATATCTGACTTGGGCTTCTTCGTTGTTCTTATTCTTCCATTTTCTTCTTTCGTCCATTTTTTTCTATCATTTACTCAGTAATCCAGGGCTTCCTCCCTCTCTGCCTCACCCAGAAGAGCGTTAGCACATTACTTGATTTTCTCTCTTAAATCAGTCCACATTATTCCAAGGGTCTCTCAATATTAATATTGCTGATCTTATTTTCTAGTTCAGCTTGATATTTTTTTTTCAGTGCATCAATTCTTATTTTTCTAGTTGCAGTTTCTTTATTTATTCGTCTTAATCTGATTTTTAATTTAATTGTGAGCAGATTATGGTCACTGTTGCAGTCTGCTCCAGGATACGTTTTTGTATTTTTATTACATTTCTCTATCTTGAGTTAATTAATATGTGATCATTCTGATTTTTCGTTTTTTCACTTCTCTGTCCAGGTGCTGTTCAAGTACACAGTTTTCTCTCATGTTGTTGAAATCAGGTGTTAGTCACTATCAATTCGTGTCTTCTTCTACAAAACTCCATCAGTCTGTCTCCCCTTTCATTTCTTTCTCGCGAGCCCCAAGGGCCAACTCTTCCTTTCCCTTTATTTGCATTCATATCTCCCATTACTATCAGTATATTTACTGATAGTAATCCTTTTTCTTCTATCTTTAACGTTTTAAATGCTAGTAAATACTGAAAATCATTTTCCCATGTATAGAGTATGTTCCGCGATAAATTCCTTCACAGTTCTCTCATTTCATGAGTAAATACATCTTGCAGAGATGATGTCATTAGCGTTTTCTTTATCACTGGGAATAAAAGGTAGGATATCTTTACTTATTCCTCATCTTTCAATATTTGTTCCACTTCTGATGCAATGCAACTCCAAGGTATCCTATGAGAGTTGTCGTTTTAACTGAAGGTGTGTTAGAAAGTTTCCCACATAGATAGCAAGGTTTTTGCTTCAGCCAAACTCTAGTTTGTCCTCAAAGAAACATTCAAATGCACATAAAAATACACACACACACACACACACACACACACACACGCACACAGTTAATACTTATAATACAACGGCCTTATTAGCCGTTGTTACTCCTGCTGTACATTCCCAATAACTGCCTCAGCATCATTACACACTATCCATGGGGAAAAATTCTTCAACTTTCTGTAAGTCTTCTTGAGAATTCTCCTTTGATAGTGCAAATTAGAAGATAAATCAAGACCTTTATTATTCTTTGACGTTTTAGGCTTTTCTAAATTTAAACTTTCCTTATTGGACATGAAACTTCTCAAGATAATCTTTGCTCTTGGAGCTAGCTGGAGTTTGCAAATCTTTTCGCGAAATAAACCATCAAAAGATTTCGTGATTGGAGAAAATTAACTTGTGTCGCCGGATTACTGAAGATTAACTATTCACGCTTAATACTAAACAATTTCAGTTTAGTGTCAAGCTCAATTGCTTGTCGCAATTAAGCAATTTTGGCTTCATAGAAACTTAATTGCTGCTTTCAAACAGCAGTTAATCCTATTTGCATACGTCTTTCACACCTGTCAAATGCGTGCGTTCTAAGGCTAGTCTGTTTATCTTGAAAGATGAAGAACACAAGCTTCCGGGAGTAAAACTTGTGTACTAATGAAATCGAAAAGTTTAGATAAAATTTCTACACATTCCAGACAGGATTCTTATGTGGTCTTTCAAACAAAAGGTATCGTCTTTACCGTGTAAGCTCAGTGACTCATCTTAAATGTACCACAAACTGAAATACGTTTTAAAAGAAAATTATTATGACATCAGTTTGAATAGAACTTTAAAATGAAATAAAAAATAATTGATAAATATTACAAGCACTAAAGCAGAATCATGAGAGAATAACTAGCACTTAAAATGTTACTTAGAATATTGAAATTTGAAAGAGATAGAAACAAAAATTGAAAGTGACATATCAGTAATGACTGAACGACAGTTAAAAATATAATACAACGAAAGTTATTGATCAGAAGAAGAAGAAAACTGCTGAACGTAGACAGAGGTAATGTAGATTACAACAGTTGCTAACTTTTTGCAGATACTCTCAAGTGCTAAAAGTGGTATCGTTCTAATATTTCGATCATCCACAATTTTTTTTTTTTTTTCAGCAGGCTCCTTTAAATTTAAGATTAATCCTTTGAGTACAACCAGGCCAGTTATGTTTTCGAGAAGCTAAGCGACCTAAAAACTTACCGACTAAGAACCTATTACATAAATACCTACTATCGAAAGCGATGAAAGATAATATCGACTATCTGATTAGTAAGCAAGAAGGAATACCATGAATGTTCATCCATCACGCATTCACAATGTCCGGAGATTGACAACAGAATCTGTTTATTTATATTAAAGTGCATGTTCGTGAAAATAATTAACGCATCCATGGCTTAAAAGTAATCTCTTCAACCTTTAACCTAGATTTAATTATCAAACTTTATTTAATTACCAAATTAAATAAAGTTAATTAATGGAGAAAGGATCCTACTACTTAACAGTAATTTTAAGATACTGTCCTTCGAAATGTGGTAAAAATCAGGAAACAAAAAGGTGTGGTATAAAATTAAGAAAATCAAGAAAACAATATGCTATCCGAGGATTCTCAAGAAGATTAATATGACCTGTTAAGAGGCCGAATGGGGATTGACATGTAAATTATATTATAATAATATAATAATAAACATAAAAATATGATTTCAAAATACAACTATACACATTACTTTAGGAAATTTTAGGTTTTGACAATTTAGTACGCGAATTTTACCACCTGGTGGCAGAAGCGTATGGCGAATGCCGATTTCTCATTATACACGAGATTAAACAAAATAAAAGAGTTAACCAAAATGGCAGAGGATTTGGAGGAAAATCTGTATTCTGAACTAAAGGGTAAACTACGGATTGGAAGACGGGGGGGGAGAATAGTTAAGTGAGAAATGCATTTATGAAGGGAATCGGCAAGTAATGCATCAATGTTGCACAGCAACGAACTGTTCATGCATTCCATAGGTTAGGCAAAGAAATCCCATTTTTTATATTAATCCTAACCACAAAAGACTGGAGATCTTAATCGTCTTACCCATACCAGCCACGAAATAGGAAACCTTCATGCAGATGTACGTAAAGGTCATTTACCCAGCGTATATGCAAAATACTTGGTCAAGTGCTTCCACGTGTTCTAGGAAACTATTTAAGAATGCTGCTAGTCAATAATTGTCAATGGTGTAGATCACAATGGGAAAAAGAATAATCTTTCGGATTATTCTGTAACGGGCTTATTGTGGGTATTCGTCTGCCTGGAGCCACAATTTTGAAAACAACAAGGCTAACCATGTTTAATCAGTGGAAAAATAACCCGCACTGCTTGTCTAAGAGGCGTAACTGTGGTTCTAAAACAGGAACGAGATCGTAGTCGTCTGAGAAGGCTTGTACGGACAAAGAGAACTTTCTGTTTACTGCAATTGAGCGAAGCATTTAAAGAAAATTGTTACTGCCCCATATCTCACCAAACTATGCGCAGTGAATTGAAGAGGATATCGGTATTGGCAGTCGCATTTCTATGTGGAAACCACTGATTTCTGCGAAGAACCTGAAAGTTTCTAATGCCGTGGCAGGTATGATAGTCTGAACAGGAAACATACTATCGTCTTATTCTACTCTATAGGCCAAAATCGAAACATTTAATTCAGACTTAAGTTAAAAAATTGACACCATAGGCATTATACTTCAACAGATCTGCTCTTGACCTGTCTTACTGACAGATGACTATGTACATTTCCGCTGTCAGCTGTAGATGTTGCATAAAGAATGAAATAGGTAAACTATATTTTAGAGGTATGATAATTTCCATATTACTTAAGCCACCACAAGAATGCTCTAAAACGAAATCAGTTTTAAATATACAACACAACAGATAAAAAGAAAAAAAAAATCAGTTCCCTTTTTAGACGGAAATGTTTGCAATAACAACTGAGAGAAAAATATACAGAAAAACATTGAAGCAGCGAGTAAGAAGAATGACTATCAATAAACGGAAAAGATGAGCATATTTAATCAGTATCTATTTTCAAAATAAAGGTACTTGATTAATAATGGCAACAAAAACGTTTCTTTCACAGCATGTAAATACGGAAACGACAATTCTGTTCTTTTAGTTAAATTCGCTTATTTGTCTGTAAATTGAAAACTCCATTATGAATGGTATTTATATTGATTTTCTGAATAATATATATCAAAACTAAGAAAGGGCTTTTAAGATATAATGAAATGAAAAGCTGTTAATGTTGGCTGCAGTTCTCTGTGTATATTGCATAAGAATAATTTATTTACTGGAGTTTGTAAGAATGAATATTACATCAAAAATCTTGCCAGTTTACTGCAAATTGGACTACATTAACACAGTGTGGAGATGGATTATTGATTAGATATGCAGAACAATTCCAAATTACATGCTATATTGATGAAGGTTCAGTGAAGTAGAGGAGTTGTATTATACATAATACGCTGAAGAGGCAGTAATCTTGAAGGCATTTGGTTAATTAACCAAACTTGTTATTCAATGCTAATTTTTACGTTTTATACATTATGGATTTTGCTTCAGTAAAATTCACTATATTCCATTTTAAGAATACGTGCGAACATTAAGATATTTTATGAAGTAAAACTGATCTCCGTTTCAATTATTCCTATCAAAGCAGTGCTGACCATAAATAACCCCTTCTTTTACCTAACTGTAAAGAAAATCCAACATGAAGCATGATTGGTTTTTGAGATCCTAGATACATGGGCAGCGAATTCTAATTTCATAACCGAAGTAGACAGATCATATTTTTTTCTTTCACCTCTAAAACAACCAACACACAATTTAATTGAAAGACAAACAACTCGCGAATGAATTGCCTATGAACATTACATACAACGATTAACATTTCTGACTCCAAGGGCGAAGCAAAATGCTTTTCATACTCCCCGCTATCTGATAGGGAAACAGTGAGTGGAAAAATTTATGACTATTTGCTCTCCCTGAGCGGGCTTGGAGATTAGACATCATAGTTAGAGTTTAAGATGGCTTTTGGTCTTTCATGTTTGAAGTAAACCGTTGCTTCGTAATTTGCAGCTAGTTGAACCAATTTGTTGTGGTGTACAGATGCTTTTGAAAAGAACTTTGTTGCTATAGTTTGCAGGAAAGTGTAAATATAGGGAAATCTGTGTGCAAAAAAAATGTGCAACTCCATCGGGACATCTGTGTCCCGATGGAGTTGCACATTTTTTACGAACCATGGAGCGTTTAGGATCATTGGATCATTCGTAGACATTTAATTTGCACTTGTTTTAATTTGAGAATATAATATCAGCGGTGTGGCTCCAAGCCGGAGAAGCGTAAGCGAGTATAGGACGAACCATCAGTTTGTAGATAAGGAGTTTGATTCTGGTGTTTAGTTTACTGTTCCTGTTGATTAGAGGATAAAGTTGAGAAGGCTAACTTTCAGCTTCCATACCAAGGCTCTTTGTGCAAAGGCATCAAAAGCCATTCTCAACTCTATCCTCTAATCAACAAAGTACACCAAGGTATTTGGCTTCTGTTTGCCACGGAACTTTTGTGTTAAACAGGAAGATGTCCCCTTTAGGAAGCATCGGTCTTCTGGTGAATATCATGGCTATGTTCTTCTGGGGATTCACTTGCAGTCTTCATTTGAAAAACCATTTTTCAATCAGTAGTAGGTGTTCTTGCAGTTTTTTGATGGCAAGATGTGGCTGTAGAGATCTGCCTAATATTGCTTTATCATCCGCGTAGAGGGTCATGATAGGTGATAATGGATTGTGCGAGATATCAGACATGTATATGGAAAGCAGAATCAGTGCCAATAAGGATCCTTGTGGGACTCCAGCCATGATACGTTTCTGTGCTGATACTGTACCGTTGATCTTCATTTGCATACGCCTGTCAGAAAGGTATGATTTAATTAGGTGAACCATTTCCAATGGTATTCCAGTTGAGATCAGTTTATGCAGTAATCCGAAATGCTAAATTTTATCAAATGCACTCGCTATGTCAAAGAAAACAGCCCAAGTGCATTGATGCCAACTGTATCCAATGGAGATGTATTCGACTAGCCCATGTATCTGTTCTGTGGTACTATGGAATTGACGGAACCCAAACGGCTCTTTAGGAAGAATGTTTAACTTGTGTACGGAGAATTGTAGTCTGGTAAGAATTAACTTTCTCTTCAAC
Organism: Typopeltis vanoorti; assembly: GCF_054136105.1. Classification (NCBI taxonomy): domain Eukaryota; kingdom Metazoa; phylum Arthropoda; class Arachnida; order Uropygi; family Thelyphonidae; genus Typopeltis; species Typopeltis vanoorti. Next base: position 116,583,143 of record NC_143553.1, read on the forward strand.
TTTACCCAAATTTGAGATGAGGCTGATTGGCCGATAAGTTTGAGGCAGGTGCGGATCTTTTCCGGTCTTATAGATTGGAATTATATTCGACACCTTCTAACAGCAAGGGAAATGTTGGAAACGGAGGATGGAATTAATTATGTTGGCCAGATGTACAATAGTTATAAGAGGCAGCAGCTTAATCACCTTGTTGGTGATACTATCAGGTCCAGGAGATTTTGTTTTTAATTTATTGATTATATCATATATTTCTGCTGGTGATGTGGATGCAATTTGATTGTAGCAGCTTACAGAAGATTTTAATGAACATCTGACATGTCGATGGATCTTGTAGATGTGATTGAAGTCTAGATGTTCATATGAGGGTTTACATTGCTTGCTAAGCTTTCTGCTATTGCTTCGGTTTTATCTGCATCGGTGTGGATGAGGCCCAGATCTGTTTGGAGATGAGGAAGAGATTTGTTTTTGTTTTTGATCTTTATGATTAGATTCCAAATGGAGTGATTGTCAGGAGAGATGGAAGGCAATCTTTCTTCCTAAAGTTGACTTCTATGTGCTTTAAGGGCATCTCTCACTGCATTCTGCAGTGATATATGCCCTTAAAGCACATAGAAGTCAACTTCTTGAGCTTATGTAGGATTCGTTTGTCTTGTGGTGCACTTGCCAGGATATTTTGATCAGGTTCATGATATCCTGGAAAGTGGTTGGACCTGAGGGTAGTTGTGGAAGTAGTGACTGCTGTAAAGGCTATGTTAATTTTTTGGGTCAGGTCTTTAACAGCTGTTTCAATTTCTTCTTTGGATTTTATAAGTGGAACAGGACCAATATATTTCAGGAGTACTTTGACTAGTACTCTGGTCAACCAAAGTACTCCCGAAATGAATGAGTGTGTGTGTGGGGGGGACAGTTTTTCTTGATTTCCTAACTGCAGCAGTATTGGATTATGATCAGATGAAAGATCATTTAGTGTCATTAAACTGTGCTGTAGTCTCACGTTCTGCAGTACGACTATGTCCAAGACATCAGCAGTGCCATACGTATTATGATGGGTAGGTTCAGTGGGACCTGCCACAACCGCATTGTTTGATCCTGTATAGTTAGCAAGTATGTGGCCATTCCTGTTGATATTACATGCAAACGTTTCTTCATCTTCATATATAAGAGAAATACTTAAAATTAATTTATGGAGTTTAAAAATAATTGAAAAAATAATAACAATCCCAAGAAATTCTAAAAAGAAATAATTATATTTAATTGATTTTTAGCTTTAAAGTTAAATTTTACAAGAAATAATCAGTTTTACTTAATATACCACTGTTTTTAATATAGTATAGTATAACATAATATACGCAAAAGGTTTCTTAAATATCATAAATGGAAGCATTAATCTTAAAAATATATCATCAAACGAACGTGTTGAAAAGAAATTTGAAAGATTATAGAAATGAAGTGTGTACTGCAATTAAAGGTAATATTTCGTCCAGATATATCGTGTCATCATTAGAAAAAGAAGTTACAACTTAATAATCAGAGAAAATTAAGAGAAGATTAAAAAGATAAGATGCAAATGAAAATAACAGAGTCCTGAGTTACATCCCACCTGCAAAAGTATGAATGGCAATAAGTAGTTATTGATTTTACTCCTTGTTAAAGAAATTTAACAAGAAGCAAAATTATATTAAAATTATTTAGAACTATTATATTAAAATGATTTAATATAATAGTTCTTTTTCTTTGTATATTTCTTTGCGGTTTCAAGCATAAAAGTCAGACATTTTTCCAGTTTTCCCACAGATCACATGTTTTGTCTACTTCTATCATGAAGGAGACAAAACATGCTTATTTAGTAAAACAACAGGAAGGTAAAGTATTCCATAAGAAGAAATTCGCCGTCTTTACTCATCCAGGTCCAATGAAGTTTACAGCTTACGCGGATGTCGATATCACATTTATACAGTATAAATGTGATAAAAAATAGATGGCATACGTGTACATGGAATATTATCATATTATAGATCTAAAGTTCTATACGGCGTTTCAGCATCTAGGCTATATTGAAGCAGATTGGGTTTAAAGTTGAAATGTACCACAGCCATTTAATGATGAGCTATTGCACTTTCTCTCCTTCATCATCGAGGTTTAGTTTGACCAGAAGTTCACTGGGAAAGTGTGAAAAACCAAGGAAATCATTCTGCTTCATTTTAGTAACTTTGTGACTTGAAACTTCTTTTTAACTCTGATTTTAGACTGCCACCAGAGTCTAGGTTTCATGATGTTCATTTCATGTTCGGTTTGTTTCTCTTGCACTTTCAATTGCGACTTGATGACTCTCATAGTATAGACTCGTGTCCCAACAACAGAAATTTCTGGAGAATGAACTCTGGAGATGTTTTTTTAAGCAATGCAACTGAACACTAAAGCCATATTAATTTTATCTTTCGATTCTGCCCTCCGTAGGTGTCTAAATAGTTTTTTTTCACATGGTTTACAGAATCTAGCAAACCCATACTCACAATTTTTTTAAAACACAAGAAGCAACTTGGTCAGAAACTTTCCATCCAACTGCTTCATACCACTCAGTAGACTCAACAAACGAGCAGTCTTATGGTTAAAATGTTAGTAAATAGCATTCGTGTATAGTAAGGAATGTTATTCGAAAGAAGTGGCGTTGGCAGAACTTGCTGGAAGCCAAAAACTCTTTCATCTGGATTTTGCTTATCTGGACGTTTACTCACGTATCCTCTTTATGCTTCTAAACTGTGAAAATCATGTGAGGGTGGAAATATTTTCTCGCTCTCTTCCGTATTTCTAGCATGCCTTCTTTTGTGTTTTAAATTCGTCACACTTTTTCCAGATATCGATGTAAAGTTCCATAAATTTGTAGCGTGTTGCATGAACATGTCTCTGAAAACATCACAACAAGTGTTGTTTTCACTTTGCTCTTTTTTCATTTTTTGGTTTATTCTTCAAGTATAATTCTTATATTTTAGTGGCTGGGGAGGTCTATATATGAGGGAAGAATAGCGATGACTGGCCATATACTTCTCAGTGAAAGCTTCAATATCATTGGCAAGCTCATTTACTAATTTTTTTAGGGACATGCCTTCCCCTAGCATCATCTGTAGATATCAATTTTTTATCCCGTTCGATACTAACGACATCGGATTTGTCAGTGCAGATATTAGTATTAGTATATTAGTATATGTAAGTATTAGCCCATGTTAACTCTATGGCGTGGAATTGCTTTTATGCCAAAGCTTATATAGTCCTTATAAGGACTGGCTTAAAGGGGCGAAGCAAGAATGCTTTTCATATTCCCCGTTATCTGTAGAGGACAGTGTAGGGACAAGGTGTTAATGAGCTATTAAAGCTCTGATCATGGCAGGAGGGTAACAGCAACAGCCGAACCTCAGTTAAAACTTCATTGGTACAGCATTGCCATCCATTACCCTCCAAGGGTATTGGATTGTCTTAAAATCATCTCCATGCCAAAGCTCATTAAATGAGCTTTCATCATATGGTCATCTTATGATTACACAGTTAGGGTGTTGGATTCATCTGGGATGGAAGATTGACCTTTATCCTCATATGGTGAAAATAATGCTGAGGTTCTAACTGGCATCCGTTCTTTCAAGTAATCTATTTATTTTATATTACAAGTCCCTCTAGTATAATGTTCATCCTTCTTTTTTCTTCTAGTCAACTCAACCTTCTGCTTATCCACATGTATTATGGGCTTAAAAGACCTATGCTGTATGGAATGACGACAAAAAGGAAAAAAAAAAAAGAAAACCCCGCTCGCGGTGTGATGTCAATGAGACAACGCATGAATTAGATGATACTATTTTGTTATCAAAAAATGTATAATCTACTTTGACCATTATCCTGCTGACTTAGAATCGAATGTTGTATGGATATTTTTTGAGACTTTGAAGCATCTTAAAGGGAAAATTTCAAACAATTCAGATTAGATTTAATAAAAGGTGATGCAGACTTTGAAGGCATTTGAAAACAAGGTATTTAAAATAATGAAAATTTCATTATTTAAAAGACTAATTTCTTTAGAGATATGTCTCGTATGTTCTTCCATAAAATATCTGAAATCATTTTAATGGGAATCCACTTTGTAGTGTTTTACAACAAAGAACCGAAGCCTTCAGTTAATTGTTCAGCCTTTGGTATAAAATGTTCACTGAGTAGGCTTCCGTGTTTCTCACTGTTAACTCAGTTTAAGAACGAAAGAATTCTTTTAAGAATATAACACCTGAAAGATATATAATAGTAAGAGTAAGATCTATTCATGTGCATTATTGCAATACGAAACTGTTAGCTTCTTATATCTAATCACTCAAGAACAAGAATAAAATATTGCAATTTATTAATTTTTCTATTGCATCTTCCATCCTTTTAGTTGATGCGTTTTCTCTTCTTTTCTTTTAAATGATTTATATTGTTATAGTTACTTCTAATTCTAATGTAGCACACAGAAAAAATACTGTTGAATCAATATAATTAAAATAAGACTGTGCTATTCCTTTAACAAATAAGTTTCTACTACTGAAAAATTATCTCGCCAGTTGTGATGTAATATCTTATTACGGCTAAGTAGCTGAGATGCAAATGATAAGGGGATTATTCCTATTGCCACAGACAGTCTATTGTGGCGATGAGAGTTAAAACAAATATAGGAGCTTAATTTTTTGCTTCTTACGGTTTAAGATATGTCGTACGGCTCTCCACAACTGGTAAAGTATGCTGAAAAGGTCTCCTGTTTATCGAATAAGTTTTCAACCTTAGAGGACTGTAAAAAAATCCATTTAAAAACATAAACGATGTTGTCGCCATCACAGACGATAAGTAATATATATAAAAAAGGAAACATTTTCTTTATACATCGCGCATGCGTTGTTACTGGTGTTATAATTGTTTCCACTTTCGCCTCACTTGTAAATGAGATTAAATAAAAATGTCCTTTGTTGGTTTTCTGTTTTTGTTGTCCTTGTTCAGCGAAATCAAAATCAAAATGGAGAAAGAAACTGACATAGTTGGGATGTAATGGTGGGACCAACAGGGTGCGAATTTTAATCCCGTCACAGCCATGGAGGTCTGAGAATGTTATTTGGTGATGGAGTGATTTTCTTCGTCCATCAGAGACCATCGTTTTCCATATTAAAGGCCAGAAGTAGTTTGAAAAAAAAAAAAAACATATCTGCTTTAATGCATTGCAAATGTCAAAACAACTAGGCATTCTTATCGGCTCAAGAAGCTATTTTATATCCACCCAGTTACTAACCTTATATAAATCCCAAATCCATCCATCCTCAGAATACTGTTCACACATTTGTGTGGTACACCTAAAGCTTCCTAAAAAGTCTTGATACTATCCAGAGGAGAGTAGTTCAGCTCATAGATGACCCACCCTCACAGGCTCACTTCAACTTCTATCTCACAGACGTGGTGCTTCAGCTCTGTATCTCTTCTACAGGTATTTCCATAGATCGCTGCTCCAGTGAAATGGCAGACATCATTCCTTCACTTTGCTGTTGGGCCTGTTGAAGCAAGAGCAGAAGCTGCCCAACATCCCTTTTCAGTACAACTGCAAACACATCGAACCAGTTTCTCCTCTTCCTCCTTTATTTCATATACCTCTGGAGTCTTCTGAAACAACCTTCCTCATGAGATGTTTCTCGACACGACACAATTATTGATTATTTATTATTTTTTCCATATGTTTCGAACTGATATTAAATTTCCTCACTATCGGGATGAAATCTAAATGAAATTTGATATTTATGATCTCTATTAATATTTTCAATTTGTTCAGTGCTTCAATCAGACCATTCAGATGACAATAGGAAAATCGAAATTATGTCTAGAAGCCAAAGCCAAAACAGGTTTATGTTTCATAAACACGCTATATTTTTTAAACACATTATCGAATTTTACATAGGTACTACTTCCGCTGCAAAGACCTCTTCGAATAACGTATATTTTATGAGGCACATCATTCAAGGTTCCGCGAAAACAATATATCGACAACTCATACACTCAATTAATAGGGGCAACCTCAGTTACTCCCGCCGTAAAATGCAATCAAGCCAAACCAAACAAAATTCTGCCACTAAAAATAGTTTGATTGAAATCAAAATTGGAACTATTCAAAGACATTTAATAAAATACCAGATTTCATTACATTAATTTATGTTAAGCATGGAGCACCTGTGTATCTCAGTGGAAGTGACGCTTGCATACTCTCCGCTAAGCAGCCTGAAGAGAGACTTAAGTTCAAGTCTAGTCGCCGACAGGAGGAACTTATTCTAAGCCTTTCTTCGACCAGTTCCCGGGTTAGTCGGAATATGTCAGGGGAAAGCGGATTTTTTTCTCCCGTAAACTCAAGAAAATTGACCGTAGGCCTCACGCTATTTACGACAATAAGATATCCTGTTAGGGTTAGGTACCAAGAGATGGCAGATAATGGTTTGCCTGTCTCTTCAATGGGTGTCACTTATAATTCGTGTTACTTTGGGCAAGCTATCTCTGATTGGTTACTGATGGGAATTGAACTGCCCACTTAGTTTCCAAAAGCTAGACAGTGTGTAAAGGCCTAGCTTACTCCCTATAAGGGAATAAAAAGTCGTTAGATCATTATTTTTTTATTATGGTGTGGAAACGAAAATTATTGCCCACGAACATTGTTTTGTATAAATTATAAATAGCTAATTTTATTGAATTTCATCAAGTTGGAGAAAATGTTTCGAAATTCTGCTACTTGCTACTGCAAACATTCCGACAGAAACAAATTAGAATGGCTATATAAATTTTGCTATGATTCCAAATTTCAATAAATTGAATGCATGGAGTGAGTAACACATTCCCATATGATGGGAATGTGTTACGCACGTTTGACAAACCAGTTTTTCTAGCAGATGCCTGCTTTGTTGGAAAATAAGACTATTTTTAATATAAAAATACCAATAATTACTGATTTTAAAATATTATGTTAAGTTATATTATATTTAATAATATTATATAATAATATAATATAATATAATATAAATTTTATATTTTATTTATTATTTTATTTTATTGTATAGGATATATTATATTTTGCTGTCTGTGAGCAAACCATTTTCTTTTTCTTATAAAATTCTCTTAATAAATTGAATTATTACGTGGTTATACATAGGGGGGGGGGAAGTTGGAAGATTAATCGACCGTGAGATGCGGTGATTAAGATTAATACCCTTGGAGGGTAATGGATGGCAATGCTGTAGCCAATGAAGTTCTAACTGAGGCTCGGCTATTGCTGTTACCCTCCTGCCATGATTAGAGTTTTAATAGCTCAATCTATCTCTATCTCTCTCAACAATATATATATATATATACTGTATATATAGAGAGAGAGAGAGAGAGAGAGATTTAATATATATATATATATACACACACACACACACATATGACTACTACTATTAACTCGGGGTTGGGATATGTTCATTTTTAATATTAACTGACTTAAAACCCGAGAATTATAACAAAATGAGATTTATTTGAAAACGCAACATGTCTCGTCGAGATTGACTTCATCAGGCGATAAGAATATAGAAAGATATTAAAAGACACTGAAAATAACATTGAGACACTCTAAAGCTATACAATTATAAAGTTATAATATTCGACTGTGAATTACAGTTATTATGAACTTGAGCTATAGTCCGTGTTAAAGTTCTATTGTTGTACACTTGTGCGTGTGTGGAACCACGCGATCTCCAATATCTGATAGTAGAGCTGAAAGAGTCAGGCAAATTATAGCTGAGATTATTGTTCATATGAAGCGGGTCCAAGTTGATTTCTTTTGACTCCACTATGCGGCGTTCCACCTCATCATGGCTAATGCGTAGGTTTGAAGTTGATGTCCAATTTATCTCATGTTGGCCGCTTTCGTTGTTCGTGTTTATCGAAAACAGGACATGGCCCAACAGAGCAGTTGCTCTGGTTCTCTTATGAGTAATGTCTCTCTGGTACTCCTCGAGACGTAGTAGGATAGATTTTTCCGTTTGCCCATAGTAAGGCTTTCCGCACTCAGATGTGACCTTGTACACCTGGGAATTGTAGAAGGTTGTGAGATTGTTTGTAGTTGCTGAAACCTGATCTTATTTTTGGAAGAGTCGAGAATCACGTTTGTATGTTGAATTTCTTTAAGATTCCGCTCAGTTTTTTGGATAGTGTGCTGATATATGTCAAGACGATATGACCTTTGGAGTCATCCTGTGTCTCTACGTTGCTACGTTGATGGTGGGATAATTGGTTGTTAATACTTTTTAAAGAGTAGCCATTGTTTTTAAAGGTCCATTTAAGACGTTGTAGTTCTTTTTTTAGTTCTTCTTCATCTGACAGTACAGATCTTGCACGATTCGCAAGAGTTGATATAATACCCAACTTTTGCGCTGGATGGTGGTGTGAGGACGCATGCAAATATACGTCCGTGTGTGTTGGCTTTCTAAATATAGAGACTTTTATTGATTCAGGCGTCTTGGTGAGTTTAACATCTAGGAAACAGATGGAACTATTTTCTTCAATCTCCATGGTCAATTTTATATCCTGATGGAGGTTGTTTAAGTGGTTGAGAAACCTGTGAAGATTCTCAATACCATGCTCCCATATGAGGAATATATCGTCCACATATCTAAGTCAAATTCTTGGTTTTAAACTAAAAGAGGAGATTGCCTTTTGTTCAAAATCCTCGAAAAAAATGTTGGCTAATACAGGAGAGAGGGGGCTTCCCATAGCTAATCCTTTGACCTGTTTATATAGTTTACCTTCGATTCAAAATAGCCAGAGTTTACACAGTGAGATAGCAGAGAGAACATTTTTGAAATCTTGTTCTTTAAAATATGGAGAACGTCCTGTGTCGGAATGTTGGTAAAGAGTGCTACCACGTCAAAACTCACCATGATGTCAGAAGATTTTAGTTTTAAGTCCTTTATTTTAGAGACAAAATCTGTTGAGTTTTTAATATAAGAAGAAGATTTTCCCGCATAAGCTTTTAACGATGACGCCAGATATTTGGATAACCTGTATGTGGGTGAGTCAATGCTGTCAATCAACAACGCAAAACCTCCTTCTGATAATATATCCCCTGGTGAGAGACTTGCAATTAAAAATCTATGGATTGACAAGGACGTCGTCATCTTAAAAGCTGATAAGGGGAATGCAACTGTAGTTCTAGATAAAACCGACTACCGAGAAAAAAATCTTAACACTGTTAGAGTCAGATAGTTATTCGGAAATTGAAAGGGATCCAACAAGAGAAATACAGAATAGAATCAATAATCTCTTACAAAAGACCACAGAAATCCCACAAAATACACGGCTTTCCATCCGTTCCTTACACCCACTCATTCCAAGGTTATATGGTCTCCCTAAGGTACACAAAGAAAACTATCCACTGAGACCTATAGTAGACAGCATTGACTCACCCACATACAGGTTATTCAAATATCTGGCGTTATCGTTAAAAGCTTATGCGAGAAAATCTTCTTCTTATATTAAAAACTCAACAGATTTTGTCTCTAAAATAAAGGACTTAAAACTAAAATCTTCTGACATCATGGTGAGTTTTGACGTGGTAGCACTCTTTACCAACATTCCGACACAGGACGTTCTCCATATTTTAAAGAACAAGATTTCAAAAATGTTCTCTCTGCTATCTCACTGTGTAAACTCTGGCTATTTTGAATCGAAGGTAAACTATATAAACAGGTCAAAGGATTAGCTATGGGAAGCCCCCTCTCTCCTGTATTAGCCAACATTTTTTTTGAGGATTTTGAACAAAAGGCAATCTCCTCTTTTAGTTTAAAACCAAGAATTTGACTTACATATGTGGACGATATATTCCTCACATGGGAGCATGGTATTGAGAATCTTCACAGGTTTCTCAACCATTTAAACAACCTCCATCAGGATATAAAATTGACCATGGAGATTGAAGAAAATAGTTCCATCTGTTTCCTAGATGTTAAACTCACCAAGACGCCTGAATCAATAAAAGTCTCTATATTTAGAAAGCCAACACACACGGACAGATATTTGCATGCGTCCTCACATCACCATCCAGCGCAAACGTTGGGTATTATATCAACTCTTGCGAATCGTGCAAGATCTGTACTGTCAGATGAAGAAGAACTAAAAAAAGAACTACAACGTCTTAAATGGACCTTTAAAAACAATGGCTACTCTTTAAAAATATTAACAACCAATTATCCCACCATCAACGTAGCAACGTAGAGACACAGGATGACTCCAAAGGTCATATCGTCTTGACATATATCAGCACACTATCCAAAAAGCTGAGTAGAATCCTAAAGAAGTTTAACATACAAACGTGCTTCTCGACTCTGCCAAAAATAAGATCACGTTTCAACAACTATAAACAATCTCACAACCTTCTACAATTCCCAGGTGTACAAGGTCACATGTGAGTGCGGAAAGCCTTACTATGGGCAAACGGAAAAATCTATCCTACTACGTCTCGAGGAACACCAGAGAGACATTGCTTATAAGAGAACCAGAGCAACTGCTCTGTCGGGCCATGTCCTGTTTTCAATAAACACGAACAACGAAAGCCGCCAACATGAGATAAATTGGACATCAACTTTACACATTTGCCATGATGTGGTGGAACGCCGCAATGTGGAGTCAAAAGAAATCAACTTGGACCCTCTTCATATGAACAATAATCTCAGCTATAATTTGCCTGACTCTTTCAGCTCTACTATCAGATACTGGAGATCGCGTGGTTCCACACACGCACAAGTGTACAACAATAGAACTTTAACACGGACTATAGCTCAAGTTCATAATAACTGTAATTCACAGTCGAATATTATAACTTTATAATTGTATAGCTTTAGAGTGTCTCAATGTTATTTTCAGTGTCTTTTAATATCTTTCTATGTTCTTAACGCCTGATGAAGTCAATCTCGACGAGACATGTTGCGTTTTCAAATAAATCTCATTTTGTTATAATTCTCGGGTTTTAAGTCAGTTAATATTAAAAATGAACATATATATATATATATATATATATATATATATTAAATATATATATATTATATATATATATATATTATATATATATATATATTAAATATATATATATTATATATATATATATATTATATATATATATATATATATTATATATATTATTAATATATATATTATACATATTAATATATATATATTAAATTTAATATATATATATATATATATATATATTAATTATATATTAGAGAGAGAGAGATTTAATATTCAATTGTTACCTGTAACAATTCAATGTAACATGTATATATATATATATATATATATATATATAACTATATATACATATATATAGAGAGATTTTAATAAGGTTTCACTACTAGTTTCATCAGAAATGTCCACTTTGTCAGGTGAATACAGTACCATGGAGAAAACAACATTTTAAAAATATATTGTACTTTAGACAAAAACAGAGTTTTGAACAAGTAGTAGTTATGTTTGAAATTGAGTCCGAGCGTTAGAATGGGGCACTCATGATACCATTCATACGCTGTGCGTATGAATGGTATCATGAGTGCCCCAAAACTCGATTACAGAGCTATGTGCATCGGGCAGGCTGCAACTGAGATTGCTGTTTAGATGGGTAGGGTCGACAGCTATTTCTTTGGATTCCAAGAAACGTCTTTCTAATTCACCGGAGCATTTTTGGATGTTTGAAGTTGAGTTCTAGCCTATTTGATATTGTCGTCCTTCAACATTGGTATTGGCCGAGAATAAAACGTGTTCTTCTAGGCGGAGAGAGATGAACTTTTATGTCTGTCCATAATATGGTTTGCAGCAACAGCAAATGATTTGTTATACCTGGGAACTGAAGAAAGTTTGTTTTACTTTAGGTTGACTGAGGCAAGATCGGAGTTTTGGAAAGGTGGAGAAATATGTTTTAACATTAAATTTCTTCAGGATTTTCGCTAGTGAAAGAGAACTTATATACGATAAGGATATGTAGGCTGTTGGGTTTGACTTATCTTCATTACTATGTTGATTACATACACTAAGACGATTATAGATATTTTTAGGAGAGTAACAGTTATTTAAGAAAGTCCTTTTGAGGTAACTAAGTTCTTGTTGAAGTTCCTCTTCTTCTGACAACAAAGATCTCGCCTGATGAGCTAGTGTCGGAATAATTTCTAATTTCTGAGGTGGGGGATATTGGTGAGACGAAGCATGTAGGTATCTATCGGTGTGTGTTGACTTTCTAAAGATAGAAATCTTGTGACCATCCGTTGTTCTAGTAAGTTTTATATCTAGAAAAGCTAAAACACCCTTAACTTATGGTTCGGGTGTGAAGTTTATATTTTGATGAAATTTGTTTAAATGATCCAGAAAGGTTTGGAAGTTTTATGGGCCGTGCTCCCAAATTCAAGAATGTTTTTCTGGAAGATTTTGAGGAAAAGGCCATTTCCTCAGCGACAGCGAACAACCTGTCGAAGCATTTCTCTTCAAAGTAGAGGATGCCTGCCAAGTTAGCGTGCGATGTTCTTTGAGTATGTGAACAACAAGTATACTTTTTTCTTCCCTTTTGTGTTATTCTTTATTTGGATTTCGAAACTTACCAGTCTGATCTACGTACATCTTTTCACATGAACACGGAGTCCTGTATACACCGTGATGTTTATAAAATGGAACATATTCTTTACGGGTGCGGTTAATCATGGTTAAGAAAACCAAGGCTACCTTGGAGTTCGTAACCATTCAGATCATTAGACGCTTATGAGCCCGATAAGAAGAGTAGAAGAAGAAGAAGATGATGATGCTTCTCTTTACAAACTTTATTTAATTTCAGTAGGAAGCTATTGCAGTTTTTGAGAGTTATGGGGTATTTATATTTTCTTTCTTTATATACTCTTCATCTCCCCTATTTGGGAAGGAAAATCTCGTAGCTGTATAGTGAAATTAATCTTTCTCGGACAAAGGAAGCCCAAAATTAAGTCTTCAGGTTTGCCAGTTTGGGGGTTTAGCGCAGGGCAGACAATCCTTACAAATATCCCGAAGATGTGTTTAATGGTCACAAGGATAAAGCCGGACGGAATAACGGGTTTCGACTATAGTTACGGAAAGAATTTCATGTTTTGGAACATGTAACATGCCGTTTATCACGGAGAGATATAATACGTGGATGGTCCAAAAAGTTCTCAGCCTAACAATGAAAAAACGAATTTATAATTTCAAAATTATTTTCATTCTTCAACGTAATCTCCCTTAAGACTAATATACATGTATTTATTCCAACGATGTTCCAGCGCCATTATCTCTCCCTGTAGTGGTTCTCAGTAAGATCTCCAAAATACCCCTCTACAGCTGCAATCACCTCTTGATTCGACGAAAAACGCTGAAAAGCGAGGAAGAATTTTAGTTTTGGGAAGACATAGAAGTCAGAGAAGCCGCATCTAGGGAATAGGGTGAATGTTCCAAATATTCATAGTGCAGATCCCTTAATTTTCTCATTGCAAAAACACCATTGTGGGCAGGTGCATTGTCCTGATGAAAAGATGATTTTTTTCTTCTGCAAATTGAGTCTTTTCTCACGAATTATTTCGTCTAGTCTGGTTAAAAGATCGGAATAATATTCAACGGTTATTGTTTTACCCTTTTCAAGATACTTAATAAACAAAATGCCTTTAGCATCCCAAAACACCGATGCCATGACCTTTCTTGCTGATGGAACTGACTTTATCTTCTTTGTCTTCTAACAACCGGCTTTTGTCCACTTTTTTGATTGCTGTTTGAATTGTGGTGTGTAATGGTGAATACAAGTCTCATCCATAGTAATACATGGACGCCCAAAATCAGTTTTATTCTTGTTAAAATGCTCCAAGCACTATTCAGAGGTTTTCATGCGAATGCGTTTTTGATCTGCTGTGAGCAAGCGCGGCACCCATCTTGAGCAAAGCTTTTTCATATACAATTCTTCATGCAAAATATATCGCACACGTTCTTTTGAAATGCCTATAGTCTGAGAAATTTCACGCACGTTGACTCGCCAGTCATCCAATAACGTATTGTGCACTTGATTAATGATTTCTGGTGTTGTTACACTTTTTGGACGTCCTTCAGGTGGATCATCTTTAAGGCTGGTACGGCCACGTTTAAACTCGGAAGTCCATTTCTTAATTGTCGAAAACGAAGGAGAAGAGTACCCATACTTTTGTGAACTTCGAATAAATTTCTTATGGCTTTAAACCTTCTTTTACAAGGAATTTTATAACTGCACGATATTAAATTTTATCCATTTCAAGGGATACAGACAGCTGTATAAAACATACTACTTGATAGAATGACTTGAAATGTTGCATGGATGCTTATGACAGATGTACCAAAGTAAAAAAAAAACATTGAAGATAGTGGTTTCATCTATATTCGAGGCCGAGAACTTTTCAGACTACCCTCGTATAAAAAATTAAGAAAATTTCAATGTGAGTTGACAGGCACGCTCAAAGGTTGAACAAATCTTGCTTACATATAAAATACGTGATTTCTAATTGGCTGTTAAAAGGCAAATACCATATTTGCGATAAAGGACGGACTTGTAAAATATAGAACTACATTGGAATACAACAATCGCAGGAATGAAAAATAATTGAAACAAATTCTAAAAATCCTAAAACAAAAAAGACATTCTAAGAAGTAAAGTTGAAGTCTTTATTATAGCGTATTTACGGAGTAAAAAAATGCTCGCACCTAATAAGAATAAGGTCCAAAACATTATTAAGTTCAGTTGGTATAATGAAGGAACCATCATATGAAAATGACAAATCGACTTTTTTGTTGGATTATCTCCGATCACTCCATACTTGCTTTTTTCCCGCGGCGTTGTTAATTTTTACAGCTTTCTACTGTAAAATTTATTTACAGCCATAATATTCTTCTAAATATAATCTTACTGCTATTCTTAATATTTTGGAAGGTAGTGTGTGTGTGGAACAAAACAAAACATTCCCATTAGAAAAAGTTTCTTGGAACAAATGAGTCTAAATTGAAATAGGTAATGTTTTTGTCAGGTTTCCAAGGATTTTCATCTTACATGAGGCAAAGGAGTCCCATCTGGTGTGCACGAAGTAATAAGCATTATCACTTATAACGCCATGTCTTAATGTGTAATAAGTACAAAACCTCTCCAAGAAATGCACGCTGATAGCCTTTCTTATTGTAGTTGCGCTAGTAAATGGAAGTTAAGAGCAGCGACAAACATCTCAAACTGGAAAATGAGACGGGTACTACATCTTGGCCTTCATTGAGGTTCTGTAATAACGTACCGATATATAGAGCGCCCTCTAATTAAAGAAATAAATTATTTAGTATTAAATGACACAAAGAATTGTATGAGGTGAAGAGAAATAGTGCGCCATCAGCAGGTTGGAAGACCATTTATTTGGGACCAAGGGAAACCATTTAAAGTATGGCTTGTCGTAAAATATGGCTTTAGGGTTAGTAATGGTAACTGCAAGCAAGTAGAATCAGTGATGCGGTTCGAATTATAATGAATGCCCGCAGAAAGTCGATATGAAACTTAGCTAGAGAAAACTGCTAACGTTGCACCCTTACATAATAACGAATGCCACGACTGTATTGATAAATAATCAGTCACCACGCACATGATCGTCTGTTTACAAGATGCGTTTTCAAAACTACCTATACAAAGTTTCTAGTTCCAGCGAACTCACCAGGTGGCCTCTTAGTTTGAATTCATTATATCCGGTTAGATGAGCAATCATTTTAAAATTAAGATCTTCACGTTTAAGTAGATTTATTTGTTAGTAAAATTCACGTGATAGCTTTGGTATTAAGTAAATGATCTACAAGACTTTTGATTCTGTTTGATAAAGTCTGAAGATGACGATTAATTACTGCACTGAATTTATTAGGAACTGGAACAGAAAGGAGCTGTCATTTGGATTCACTACCGATATTAACAACAACAGATAAAAGAACGCTTTTCTGTTCATTTTTATCAATATAAAATTGTGTATCCTTTTGTGTAAAATAAAATACCAAGTGACTGTCACTCTAGAAAGCACCATAATAAAACCTCTCATTGGCCTACTTGAATTCATTTAATATAGGGTTTATTTTACTTTTTTATTTTATATAATTCTTACTTTTTTTATTCTTTAGAATAATTTATTTTCTAACATTTTCTAAATCAAATAAAAACACCATTTTCATTTTTTAGTTCATGAATCAATATATAAATATATAAAAATCAAAACTGTTCCGAATCCTTGTGGTGGACGGGATAAGAATAGCGCTACTGTATAGCCCATGCATGTCGTACGAGGCGACTAAAATGGGACGCAGAGTTTCGAGATTCTCGCTCTCTCAAGGTTTTTGCCTTGGGGGGGAAATTTGAGTATCCGGTGAGGGTGTTTTCCGGCGGCGCCCGTGTGGGGCCTTCTAGGTGGACGCTTTTCCTGGAATATGAGAGGCTCTTCTCGGTGGTAGGGTGAGCCTGTCACTGAGTGGAGCCAACGCTGAGTTAGACGATCTTTCGGCGACTGTGGAGTAGTCTAGGGATCGTTCTAATTTTTAGAGATTGCTAAACATACATACCAGCCCCACTGTAGTCCATGCATGTCGTATGAGGCCACTAAAATGGCTACCCAGGGAGGGTAATGTATGGCAATGCTGTAGCCAATGAAGTTTTAACTAAGGCTAGGCTATTGCTGTTATCCTCCTGCCATGATCAGAACTAATAGCCCTATATTACCCCAATCATACATATCATGTTCTTTATTCTACAGATAACGGGGAATATGAAAGCATTCTTGCTTCACCCATCTAGCCAAAAAAAAAAAAAAGCTGTTCTGAGATATGAGTGTGGAAAGGAATGAAATGCAGAGGATAGCAGATGGCAATGTTGTAACCAACGAAGGTTTAGCTGAGACTCGCCTATTGCCGTTACCCCGCCATGACCAGAGCTTATAGCTCAATAACAGCCATCCATACATTTTCTTTTACAGATAACGGGGAATATGAAAGCATTCTTGGTTCGCCCATCTAGCCAAAAAAAAAAAAAACTGCTCTGAAAGTTAGTCTGATATACTATTTTTTTTATTTGCTTTTAAGACAAACTAGAAGACGGCCTTGACGTTATGTGATGGTCTTTGATGTCATGGAAAAATTGTTGGAGTTCATTTCCTGAAACAGTCCATATGGCAAAAGTATTATCCATAAACTGGTATCAAACACAAGGTCGAGGTCATATAGTGATGAAATCTGTGTTGCAAAAATAAGCTCATAAAAATTGACCCAGTTTGGTAAACTACGACGGTCCCTACGTAGCCTGTAAGCAGAGTAATAACAGAGACATTTTTCGATGCATTCAGAGAACATTCAAATCAGCTGCAGTAATAATAATAATATGATTATTATTAGAGACCATGATAACGCTAAATTCATTTTTTGCAACACTAAGATGGTTAGAGATATTTTGCTCTGTTAAGGACTTGTTGCAACTTCAGATCTTAAGACATTGGCTGTTTCTGCGGAAAGGTCACGGATGCCTCTCTTCCCGTATCGATTATGGAATCGGAAATCGGAATCCGTTTCGGAGTAACAGCATAATTAATACACTTAGCTAGAATTCGAATTTCATCAATAGTAAATGGGCAGTCGGAAAGTTTGATTATAACCTATTTATTTCAGAAGATAGCTTAGCTGCCATGATTGTAGTTTTATTGAGAAGAATTTTTCATGCGAATTTTTGTTTTTTTAATTTTTAAGGCAGAGAAAACAGCTAACCAAATACGGCACAGACAATATTAAATATTTCTTGATTTAAAAATATTCTTGAGTGACTTTCAATGTTATCGATTTCGTAATCAATAAGACTGGTTTTGTAATAGTTCAAGCAGTACTAGCTTAACCACACTCCCTCTTTTTGTTTTAAATTTGATGAGTTCTAGCTTCTTTGAACATTTGTATGAGATTTACAGAATTAGGCAATACAAGATCTTCCATAACCCAGTCGATTTTTGGCAATGCTCTTTCGTTGAAAAAAAAACTGGATTCGAAGATTTGAATCCCGTGTAGGATTTGAATCTATATCTCCTTTATTATAACAGCAAAAAAGGAAAAACTTATATTTCTTTCAATTTTTTTTAGCTTCGTCACTAACTTTTCGTTATTGCTCTCTTTTCATTAGCAGCTTAGATAAATTACTGGGAGGTCCTATAAAATACGTCATTTTTTTTCAGTGTGACACATTTGATAATGTTAAAATATCACATCACTGGCAAGCCTTTGACACTGACGCAGATGGCAATTACTCCAGTGACTTACAGTTGCTACGTTTCTGTTTTTCATTGTCTTTTCAAACTCTAAGAAATAGACAAAGAAGAAGAGGAAGGAAGTGTGTTGCGATAGGAAGACATCAATCCTTATTTGTAGGAAAATTTCAATTAAATTGAAAACCTTAAAGTGTTTAAAATGAAATAAATATAAATTTAAATATTCAAATAATTATAATTTCATAATAGTCTGTGTGTTTAATTATTAACGCTAGTTTAATTATATTGTGATAATCATAATTACATCACTTTAAACGACAGGTCATTATTTTTCTAATGAAACTTACGCATAAATTATTCATAAATAAAATAACGTATTATGTTTACGAAATAACACTCGTCTGCGTACAAAGAAAATAACTCGGAAAGTCTATTATTAACAAAATAGGCAATTATACTAGTCAATTATAATTCTTTCTTTCTTCAACAAGTTCGTCTTCATTTATATAATATTAATGATCTGCTGCAGATCATTATATTCTGGCCATAATCTATAGATGACAATATCAACTCACTTCACCGACAACATCTGGTTCTCTAAATGAACTGCCACGTGGGAATGATAGATTTACAACAAGTTATACAAGCTAATTAATTTCCTATCATTACAAATGAATGCATTATTCGTATGACATAGATGTATTGTTGCCAAGCGAGCAATCAAGTCATGATGCTCTAGGTTAGTATGTATTTGCTAAGCCGAATAACATGCTGTAAACAAATGAGAATTAGTAGATGCTACAAATAAGGAATGAAAATTAGCAATTTAAATAAACGACTAATGAAAATTGGAAATGTAATGGAGATTGTGATTTAAGTGGTATATCCATTTGGAATTTTAGTTCAATAGGAAGTTTTCTCTTGACAAATATAATAATAAAGAATATAAAAAGATTTTAAAATGATCTTACATATTGTGTTAGGTAAAATATTTTTAATATTCTTCTAATTCGCGTATTTTTATTGGTTATTAACTGTTCTTTCATAAAATGTTGACAGTAAGGAATTGCAAATTTTTACTATCGGGTATAAACGGAAATGATAATTTTTAGAATATTTGTTTCTTTTTTTTTTTTTTTCGTTGATTTCCTGTTTGTCGAAAGATGTCACTTTCACATTTAAAGAGATTACATCTTTAACATCAGATATCAAAGAGATTTTGACATCTGAAGACTATCGTAGAAGCTTACACTGGAAGCCAGTAGGTGAAAAAAAGTCAACTGTTTTCTTCGAATTTTTAAAATAATTATTTATTAACCTTATTTTTAATTTAATTTTATTTTTTTTTGAAACCTACAAAGTAAAGGTTGTCAAGACATCGTAAGTTAGTGGAAAACAGTCAGATAATGCTGGTACTCTACTCTATACAGCAAAACCCATACTTTTTCAAAGTCGCACATATCAAAAAAAGAATAATATCAATATTTTCTATCGGAATGATTTATTTGTTGGAGAAGTTTCGGTAGATGACAGCTAGAAGATGAACCTCAGAAGATGAACAACAAACTCTGTGTATAAATTTTTTTAAAAATATCCTAATTATGGCTTTAAGCATAATCATAACGGCATTACCGTTGATTACTTCGTAGCATAACTCAACTGTTGAATTTTGTGTAAACAGAGAAAGTGTAAAACCGAATTCATTATTTTTTTTCACGTGATCAAAATCAAGTGACTTAAAGTGCTGCTTCAGAAAGCTATCATGACAATTTAAATTTCTATTATTATTATTATTATTATTAAGAACGACTTCTTGGAGGGACATGCGTCTAACTCGAACAATTACTAACATTCGGTCGATAAACTTTTTTTATTCTCTTTATACGTAGGCTGTTCAATAAGTAATAAGACTATATTTATACAGAAAACAGATTACCTTTAATCGTCATCATTTACATGGTCTTTTTCGACGTAACTACCATCAGATGCGATGCATTTGTCCCAACGTTGCGTTCACTTCTTAAACACATGTGAGAGTCCGTTTTTTGAGAGAGAGTTCTTTCAAAACCGCCTCCGCAGCTTTTACACATGCTTTGTTGCTTTCGAAATGACGGCCTCTTAGTGGTTTCTTGAGCTGAGGAAACAGCCAGAAATCGCGCGGTGCGAGATCAGGACTGTATGGAGGGTGTGGTAGGATATCTGTGTTGTTCTTCTGCAAAACGTCCACTACACAACCAGCAATATCTGGGCTTGCATTATCGTGGTGCAATAAGAAGCCATTCTTCAGCAATGGACGCTTCCTTTTGACGTGGTTGATGACAATCGCTGCTGTGTTGATCATTATCTCTGTGATGGACGTTGAAGGTCTTCCCTCACGTTCAAGATCTTCCACATTTTGCCTTCCTTCCTTAGAAGTTTTATGCTCGCGAAAAACACTTGCCCTCGACATTGCTTCATCGTAGAAAGCTTCGCGTATCATGTTAAAAGAGTCCGATTTATGCAAACCCACACAAAATTTAATCGCATAACGCTGTTCCAAGTATCTCCGCATCCATTGACATGTTCATGTGAACGTTTTTACTCAGAATAATCGATGTTACCGCCTACAAAAATATTTAATATTCTTCACAAACCATTCTTCCTGAAACAACTTGTATAAACCACTTCGATAGACATCGCTCTCAAGAAGAATTAACTTGTGCATCTTGTGTCTACCCTTCGAAATTTTAATAAGTATTCAGTTATTAAAAAAAGAAAAAGGTGTATTGGAAATCCTAAATTACATGATATACTGTTCTGTATTTGGGTTTATTAAACAGCCATATTATCCAATTGTCATTAATACAATCATATTAATTACAATCAGATTTTATTATTTTATCTAGCAAAAAAAAGTGTATACACTTTCAATTTTTAAATTTCAAATCAACCCTGTTGATTACAGAATAGGTACGTGCTGTGTACCTGATCCGCAAGCGTCTATTATTGTACGCTAGTTAAGGATCATTTTGAAATAAATTACATTATAGAATCATGAAATTGCTATTAAGATTCACTTGAACGTAGAACGCCATAGAGTAGTGCTGATATTCCAAAGGAGTGGAAAGATGGCAAAATTGTTTCGCTTCTTAAAGGATGTTATAAGACTATGGCTTCGAATTATAGGCCAATCTGCTCGCCTGGTCAAGGTGTTGGAGAAGCTAGTGAGGACAAGGATTCAGAACTGGATTCGAGCAGTAGAATTCTCTTTAATAGACAGCATGGATTTGTTAAAGGAAGATTGTGTTTCATCAATCTGTTTACTATAACAAGGTGACGAATATATTGCACAAGGGGAGATGCACATTCAGTAGTATGTTTAGATTTTGCCAAGGCTTTCGGCAGATTTCCACACGACAAACTAGTAGTTAAATTGGAGCAGATGGGGTTGGACATTAGATTAGTGAGTTGGATTGGAGATTGGCTCTCTGATAGGTATCAGCAGGTTGTGTACGGAAGAGCGATATCACAGATGAGGAAAGTCACTAGTGACGTGTCCCAGGGGTTTGTTTTGGGTCCACTACTGTTTAATATGTATGTAAATGACATTGGAACAGGCTTAACTGGTGATATGTAGTTGTTTGCAGATGATGCAAATTTAGAGAGAGATGAGGAGTAGAGCAGATGTCGCAACTGTGCAAGAGGACCTTAAATAGACTGTCTGAATGGGCAAGTATGTGTGTGTGTGTGTGTGTGTGTGTGTGTGTGTGTGTGTGCGAATATCAGTTTACTGTTGCAAAATGGACTATTTTAAACTTTCCGAAGCAAAGATTAGGGTTGCAGAGTTTAGGATTGGTGGAGATATCTTAGAGGCGGTGGAAGAGATGAAAGACAAGGGGTTGATGGTGAAGAGGAAGTTGAAATTTCTTGGACATTTCTAAAATGCTGAGCAAAACACAGTGGATTATGGCAATGATACGGAGAACACTGACGTGTAAAAGGAAGAATTTTTTGATTCCATTACACAAGGCTTTGATCAGGTCGCATATGATTACTGCGCACAGATTTGGTCGCCAGGTTTTCAAAAGGATGAAGATGTATTGGAAAAGGTTCAGAGACGATTGGCTAAGTTGGTTTCTGGTCTCTGGAATATGAGGACAGAGACGATTGGCTAAGTTGGTTTCTGGTCTCTGGAATATGAGGACATATTGAAAAGATGAAAATTACAGAGTCTAGAGGATAGAAAGAAAAGGGGAGACATGATCAGTACATACAAGTTGTTAAGGGGTAATTACCAGATTAACGTGGATGAGATTTTTCATCTGGAGACAGGGACAGAACGACAGGACATCGCTGGATGTTGTATAAAGTGGGTGTGAGCAAAGTGGGTGAGGAGTAGAGTTTTTGCATGGAGCGTGATAGGTGGTTGGAATGCATTGTCTGAGAGTGTGATGAGTGTAGGGACAGTGAATGCATTTAAGTCGACGTAAGATGAGCTGTGCATGTAAGAGAATGACCTCCCACGATGAGTCTCTTGACTCCATGGAGGTCTGTTGATAATAATAATAATAATAATAATAATAATAATAATAATAATAATAATGTGACACAGCCATGCCCATTCGTTTGCGCATTTTCTGTCGCCACACATTTGTATTTGTGACAGTGATTATATGTTGCACTCGTCGCCGCGCGCTGCCATCGATGCTGTTTCTGCTCACAAGGTTTTGAGTGCGGCGTGTTTCTTAGTTGCAGGTATCACGAATTAGCGTCGGTGAATATTGGTACATATTTGTATATATTCAAATTTAATATCTCGGGAAAGTCATTATTATATATAAATACTGCACATAATATTTTCGATTTTATCTCTTGGACCGCGAATGACTCTTCTCAGAAAGCGTTTACCGACCCTTGGATGATTGAGAGTATTGTTTTTAAATCTTCTGGTGAGTTCAAAAGTTCAGGAGTGATATGATTTAAAATGGGCCATCCTTTCATGTAGCTCCAGTTATAAGATTATGACTAGCTGAAGCTCAGGAAGCAATAGCTCAGAAAACAATACGAAACATCTCTGTTCGATGGCAGACAAAGCGTGCCAAGGTGCATTAGCCCACAGTTTCACGTACTAACCAAAAAAGGATCACATGGATCCACAAAATTCTCTGTTCAATATAACATAATGAGTATTCTTTGTCAGAAAGTTCTACTTTGGACAAGTGAACTTTGGATAGGAACATAAAGAAAATATCAAAAAAAAAAAATAGAACAAACTCAAAACACCACTTTAATCTAGAATATCTTTTGTTTCTAAAAAAACAGAATTCTTTTCATTTTATTTTATTTGATTAAGGAGATTTGTTAATTCACTATTAGTCTTTGCCAATGTCGCAATCTTTTTAATATTCAATATAATATAATAACCTTAAATTCCTTAAAAGGACTGAAGCATCTTCCCCGTTATCTGTAGAGGACAGTGTTATTAGCTTTAATAGCTCAATAAGGTGTTATTGAACTATTAAAGCTCTTATCATGGCGGAGGGTAACAGCAATAGCCGAGCCTCAATGAGAACTTCATTGGCTACAGCATTGCCATCCATTACCCTCCAAGGGTATTAATCACCGCCTGTTTAAGTAAAGGTGAACTCAAAAAAAAAATTCGGACGATCTCTAGGCCACTCCATAGTGGGCGAAAGACCGTCCATATCTCAGCGTTGGTTCCACTCAGTGACGGGAACCCTCACCACCGAGCAGAACCGCTCTTATTCCGAAGAAAAGCATTCACCGACAAAGCCCCTTACCGGGCAGTGCCGGAGAACACTTCCCGCGGAGACTCAAATTGCTCCCTTAAGGCAAAAACCTTAAGAGAGCGAACTCAGACTCTCGAAGCTCTGCACCCAAGGGGGTAACAGCAACAGCCGAACCTCAGTTAAACTTCATTGGTACAGTATTGCTATCCATTACCCTCCAAGGGTATTAATCACCGCATCTCACGGTCGATTCCACCATAATATAATATAATAACATTAACATTAACATTTCTGGCTAGATGGGTGAGGCAAAATTGCTTTTCAGATTCCCCTTTGTCTTGTAATGGAAGAACTTTGAATGGAATGTTTCTGAGCTATATGCTCGCCCATTGAGGGCAGTGAAGTTAAACTGTGTTCAGCTGAACTTAAAATAGATTTTGGTCTTTTATATTTGTTGATTTCTTCTTCATTATATTCCGAGGCTTCCTTGATTAACGGGTTTGGATGGTTACTTGTCTTGGTAAAGAACTTCTCAGCTAGATTTATGAGAAAGGAAGAGATATAAGGGATATTAACTTCTCTATGGATCTGGGTGTTTCTTATGAACCAGGGGGCATCCAGAATCATCCTCAGGCACTTATTCTGTAATGTCTGAAGTTTAATATAATAACAGCCAGTCCTTATAAGGACTGGCATAAAGGGGCGAAGCAAGAATGCTTTTCATCTTCCCCGTTATCTGTAGACGACAGTGTGTGGATAAGGTGTTATTGAGCAATTAAAACTCTGATCATGGCAGGAGGGTAACAGCAATAGCCGAGCCTCAGTTAGAACTTCATTCGCTATAGCATTGCCATTCATTACCCTCCAAGAGATATTGGATTGAATTAATCAATCACCACATCTCACGGTCTATTGATCCATTCTTCTCCAATTTTATAACCATTCTGTGTCAGGAAGTTCTATTTTGGACAAGTGAACTTTGGATAGGTATATAAAGAAAATATCAAAAAAATAGAACTCAAAACAATTTAATCTAGAATATCTTTTGGATCTAAAAATATCATAATTCTTTTTATTCTGTTTTATTTGATTAAGAAGATTTATTAATTTACTCTTATTAGGGTCGCTGCGAAAGAGGAAACCATGTCGAAATAGCTGTCAGCTGAACACTATAACTTAAAAAAATGGAACTAGAAAAAGGCGAATATAAGAGTCATGGGCAGAACCTTATTTTTTAAGCTGCGGAAGCTGAGGAAACTCCGAAGTTTATTTTCTCATGAGCCGTGAAGTAAATTTTCAGATGCTTGAAGTTCCAATTTTATCTGGCTATAATAGTTATGTATTATAGCTATATAATATCCTTCACATCCCTAATTAAAATTTCCAACTTGAAGCATTTTTGGCTTTATAGTTTTTATATATCTGTAATAATCAATTTAAAATTCGAAAACATGTTTTTCCAACACTCATATACTGCAAATATATTTATTATTATTAAAGATGCCCAATTATTTAATTTATTATTAAAGCCTTTAGCAATTGACTTCCGAAAAAAAAAGTCTATGCTGGCGCCATCTAATGGTGAACAGAACAATAAAAATACTGATTGTGTTCATAAAATATATAGTTTGGTAAACATTTAAGATGTGTATACTTGATCATATGTTTACTGGAATTTTGATATTTATTTTTGCCATCATTTCAACGAGCGCAGCTACACTATTTTAATATCGCTTCCGGTATTTCAGTTGTATTACTTTTGATATTCTAGTTCATGAAAGTGGAAACTGTAATGGGTGTAAATTGCAACGAAATTTAAATCAAGAAACTCCATCATTTAAAGAAACCGTTCATGGTTTAGTACAAAATTAAATATAAAGTCATTGCATTCTTTAACTTTGGTTTATTTTTACAATCCTTGGTAAATACTTGTCAGGCGGGAAATACACGGTGAATAACGACTAAACCCAGAAGCTTTGAATTAACAGAGAAAAATTATCTAAAATTTTCATTATCATATAAATTTTTTTAGCTTTCCAGATGAATGTTTTTGACAAAGCAAACAAATTACTTGTCTCCTAGGATTCCAATATTTTCTGTATGTTTTCGGAGAGAATATTGATTTTATTTATACTTAATAGCTAAATCTTATTTCGTGATTTGTTTATAATAAAAAGAAATCAAAATTTTTGCAGAATAATCTTTATAGTTGTTATTTATTCTCCATCGCGAGTTTCTTGAATGTTTCCTGTAGGAATTGGAATTTATCTGGAGGCATGTTAAAGCTACCATTCAGAACCCCTTTATGGCATAATATTGCTTCTTTTATGTGCTTGCTAAATTTGATATGTGCGAATAAAAGCGAACTTTCCCTCTTGTACGCTTTTTGTAGACTAATTCCATTTTCCCTATGGGAATTTCGGCGTTGATTTTCTGCACTGAATTATTCTTTGTTAATGTAAACAAAAGAAGGAACATGACGTATTAGCTTAGAGGCAAATGGAGTCTGAAATGATGGTATCTGTGTGGAAAGGCATACATTTAAAATCATTATCGCTATCATGTTTCTATGAAGCTTCGTTTAATAGAAGAACCAAAAAACCTAAATAAAGGAAGAGCAAACATTCTCTAGTTGGAAAGATAAACATCTCCATTTCGAGGAGATCTATAAACTGTTGGAACATTCGCTTTATAAGCAACAGTTTCATCTGCTAACTTTCCTCAGACAAATATTTAAATAAATCAACAAAATTTGATGCCAATCGATTACCACTACATGTAAGTAACACCACACCACGATTAGTTAATTAGAGACTCTGATCGTTGTTCAGTAATTCAAACTACACGAAGTCATATCTCTCTCACAGTCGATTGATTCCGATTTCTTATAAGGACTGGCTTAAAGGGGCGAAGCAGAATGCTTTTCATCTTCCCCGTTATCTGTAGAGGACAGTGTAGGGATAAGGTGTTATTGAGCTATTAAAGCTCTGATCATGGCAGGAGGGTAACAGCAATAGCGGAGCCTCAGTTAGAACTTCATTGGATGCGGTCGACTGATTCATTGGCGAATGAATCAATCGACCGCATCCAATTATTGATTCATTCTCGATCCTGATTCCGATTCAATTCAAAAGTAAAACATATAGGGATAATTAATAAATTACCAAAAGGTGTTTTTACATTTTTTTTATTTTTTTAAATAATTCTAATAAAATTATATTTTTATTTAATTCTACTTATTAGAAATAAAGAAATCACATTTCTTAAATATTTAATTTTGTTTTTTATAAATATATTATGCAAAAAAGATAAATTTGACAAAACCTAATATGTTTAATTTTTAATGTAGTTTCATTCCTAATAACTTTGATAGCCACTAATTTTTATTTCAATATGTTCGAAAACTAGATTGTATAAATCGATGTTTAGCCAGGTGATTACAGCGACACCTTGTGATGTAGGATCGATTTTTCGTAAACTGCATTTTTTTTAAATGTCGCTCTCACTCAAGAAATTCTTTTATAAACCTGTTGCATATTAAATTGTACAAAATACTTTTAAGTTTTTATTCATTATTTTATTTTATTTTGCTATTTGTAGATAATTTAGTGAACTACCTCTTTTTGAAATGTTTGTCATAACTATCAAAAGTTTCTGAGTTGTGGATCAGCAACCAGAATCGACCGTGAGATGCGGTGATTATTACCCTTGGAGTGTAATGGATGGCAATGCTGTAGCCAATGAAGTTCTAACTGAGGCTCGGTTACTGCTGTGATCAGAGATCATCTCAATAACACGCTATCCTTACATTGTCCTCTACTGATCCTCTACAGATAACGGGGAATATGAAAAGCATTCTTGCTTTGCCCATCTAGCCAAAAAAAAAAAAAAAAAAAAACAGCTACCAGACAGAAGGCTAACTTTCAGCTGCCATACCAAGGCTCTCTGTGTAAAGGCATCAAAAGCCATTGCTCAACTCTATCCTCTTATCAGCAGGAACAGTAAACTAAACACCAGAATCAAACTACTTATCTACAAACTGATGGTTCGTTCTATACTCACTTATGCTTCTCCGGCTTGGAGCCATATCGCTGATACTAATATTCTCAAATTACAACGGGTGCAAAATAAATGTCTATGAATGATCCTAAACGCTCCATGGTTCGTATGAAATATGCAACTCCATCGGGACACAGATGTCCCCTATATTTACACTTTCCTGCAAACTATAGCAACAAAGTTCGTTTCATAAGCATCTGTACACCGCAACAAATTGGTTCAACTAGCTGCAAATTACGAAACAACAGATTACTTCAAACATAAAAGACCAAAAGTCATCTTAAACTCGAATTCTGATGTTTAATCTCTAAGCCCGCTCAGGGCGAGCAATTGGCTTATAAATATTTCCACTCACTGTTTCCCTATCAGATAGCGGGGAGTATGAGAAGCATTTTGCTTCACCCTTGGAGTCAGAAATGTTAAGCGTTAATCAGCAACCAGATTTTCAGATTAGACGGTGGGAAGACCCAGGGTAACGGATAGCAATGCTGTAGCCAATGAAGTTTTAACTGAGACTAGGCTATTGATGACCTAGCGATGACCAGAGCTTATAGCTCAATAACACTCCATCCACAAATTTTCTTCAATCAGATGAAGGGATAAGAGTCAAGAACGTAGTTCATCTCACAAAAAAAAAATAAGGAAAAAAAACCAAACATGGGGCAGCGTACTGGACCATTTGGTATGCTAACAAGTTATTAGTTGATAGAATAATTTTGGTGTTTTTTTATTTAGTTAGTTTCATTAAAAAAAAAAACTGTATAAAACTGACTTTTTTAAACTGTGGTAAAAAAAAGTGCATTTTCATGATTGCCAAGTTTCCAGTATTTATTTAGTTACATGTTTTAAAAACATCTGTTGTAAAAAAAGTGTACTTTCATGATCACCAGGAGCTACAAGAAAATTTACAGTGTACGTAAGTTTTAACCATCCAACCGCTAATGGAATGAAAATAGAAAAGCGTGAGTTAAACACACACACACACACACACACGCACACACAGCGTTAATAGGTATATATATATTACTCACTTGATATCGTTATATTCATGGAGTTATCTTAAACAACCAAACTTCAGATCTGATGTTCTCTTTTCTATATTCGTACCATCTTTCTTTTTTCTGCATCCACCATTCCATTCTACTCATTTCCAATTGCCGCTTTTGTGGTGCAATGTTTCTGTGCCTCATATTACAGTGCAGGTGTAATTTCCGTCTTGAAGCTGATCTTTCCACACACACACGCACACACACACACACACACACACTCTCTGTGTTTATAATCTATGTGCATGTTGAGAGTAAAGTAGATTATAGGATTAAACGGGAGGTCTCAACTTAACATCACAGACAGGCTAAAATGATGGATTATCTACATTATTGACTTCAGTCCGCTCATATTGAGCTAAATTAATTAGATTCGATGACCCATTCAGGGTATCTTCAAACGAAGAGTGACGTACCAGAAGCAAAGTGCGATGGAACGACGCCTGCGTGGATATTCTCTTATAATTTAAAATTATCTTCTGAACTTCGACGGGAAGAGATCGCTGTCTCACTTAATGCAAGGTCAATGGTTGAAAACTTTGGGCTCTAAATTTAAGCTTAATAAAGTATTGGAGTATTGATATCATGTCTAGATGGCAAAGAAACCGGGTAGTATATAAAGCATAACAAATCGTTTGAATGGATAAAGAAAAATCGATATTTTTATCTTAAATACAGAATACGTACTTTACAGTTGCATGAGAGCAATTTTATTTCAGTATAATACGACAGAACATGAGATTTTGACGTTAAAAAAATAACGCTCTTTACTAGCGTTATCCAGAGAATTTTGTCATTAAGGTAGTAAGGTAGTACGAAAAAGACATTCAAGAGTTTCATGTGCATATAGCAAGTGAAGGTATGGTAGCGATGTTTTTAAGGCCTATCGGACACACGAAGAGATGTGGAAAGTTCTGATAAACAACTTGAACAAAAATGAAATTAACATAACCACAATAAAGAACATACGAAGATATAAGAATATAAGAACAAACGTTACATTAATAACTCCGCTACTACTTTGTGGTTATATTAGTTACTTTAATATAATTTTTGTAGGTGTTTATAAGAAAACGTAAGAGACTCCCCCCTCGTAAAATTCAACTTTCAAAACCTCACGTATACGACTGGACACATTACTTATCTGGGGTGCAGACTTTTTTAAAAGTTACACGCGTGAAAAGATACTCATCTCTTATGATTTTTGGGAAGGGTAGGTCCTCTTTGAAATTTGAGGAACTTGAGAAGGTTTTGATTGATTCACTTCAGTAAAACTGGACCATTATGTTTTGTGTAATAACGTCTCCGCTCTGAGGTGACCAAGTATTGTAGCCACGCATATTTTTAATTGGACACCGTAGGCTAAAAATTTCCCACATTCAAAGAACTTATGACCAAAACAAATTAATCTGTTTTCTCTTTATTAAACAACTCCGCAACCGCTTTCTCAATGCCTTTGTTTGAATCCGATTTCAAATCAGTCTTCTACATAATTCAGTTAGTTGGTTAGACACAGGAAAGATATTTCATAAAGTCCAAACTAGCCATTGAACCAGGCGAGCACGCATTATAACAACATCATTTACAGAGTGAGGTGCCAAGATGGCGATTAGATTCAACCGTTAGATGTTTCTTTTATTGAACCAAAGTGCATTCAGATAGCGTTGTCCCCTACTCCCAACATTATTACAGAAACAAAAACAGAAGATTCCATAAAGGAAAGGAACGACGGCATTATCCATCCACGTTATAGAAGACTAAGATGTGCTCAAAATAGAGGATCTGGAAATCACACAGAGTATTAGTACCTCTTGTTAGTTCAGCTTCCACACTGACCCTGGATCATGCAAAAAAAGAAGAAGATTTCATGAAGTTAAGAAGACCATTATATTCTCCCCTTATGGGATGATTCCAAAATGAAATATAAAGAATTAAATTAAACCTTTACCACCATCATCATCAAGACTGATCGGCCATAGTCCCCGCTATGTAATGCGTGTGCACGTTTTTGTGTGAGTTCATTTTTGAATTTGTTGCGCTAAAGGTATCATCCATTTGTCGTCAAAATATCTAATTACATCAATCTTAACTTTTTTTTATTTTCTTTATAGATAGAAGATAGTGTAGACAGAAAAGGTAGAGTATACTTTTTCGACAACTGCTCCCATTCCACTTCCATCTTTTTTCAGTTTCTCTTTACTATCCCGTCTGCTAATCATTCCTACTAACAATAACTCTAATAGCAAGTCCCTCCTTTTCCTGCACCAAGAAAGACAAGTCTCAAGTGAGTATCCCCCTTTCATTCAAGTCGCTTACAAACAAATCTTGAGCTATGCGAGAATGATAGTGAACACAACCGTTACCCATCTAGTAAAACAGCGAGTATCACTAAATTTATAAACAAAGCAACTGTCGCAAGACCCAATAATAAAGATTTAGAAGACCATGCCGTGAATTTAAAAAGGGACTGAAAAGGGTTCATTTAGTGGGGGAAGTTATAAAACAGCGTTCTGAGTATCCTCATAAAAGTGCTACTAAAATTCGAAAATATCGGAAGTATTTGGGCAGCCATAATCTTCGGCATTGGTCGGGATCGATATTACGGCAAAAACAACAAAAGCGATATAACGGAAGATGTCCGTTAATTCGTAGATGCTCAGACCGGTTTTTGGAAGTTTTGTGGGATGAAAAACCGACACCTCCGAAAAGAAAAATCTTCCAATTCTGTATGAGACCATCTAAGCTATCATTAAGTAAACAAAACCTAAAGATCGTTTCTCGCGTCTTCTACACCCAGGATTTGAAACCAAGTCTACCGCCTAATTCTCTCTGATTGAACTTTAATAGTTGCTTCATTAGAATTAAGCTATTAACAAGACACGACAACCTGTCCAAACATCAGTATATATTGTTCTTTATTATCGCGAAAATTACATTTTATTGACATTTATTTGGGATTCATGAATCCGAAATAAGTACAAAATCTCGTGGCTGACATTTTATTTCTGGAAAGAGAGTACAGATCAAATCACGTCTTCTTCTTCTAGCAGAGAATTTCCTTCCAATGTCCTATGCGCTATACGAGCTGCCGTACGGTGTCCAATGGGACAAAAAAAGTACTTCTGAATGTTATGAAAAAAAAGATTTGAATGTAAAAATAGAAGGCCGTGTAGCTCAGTGGAAGTGACGCTTGCATACTCTATGCTAGGCTTTCCGAAAATAGACTTTAGTTCAAGTCTAGTCGCCAACTGTAGAAACTTTTTCTAAGCCTATCTTCGACTGGGTCACAAGTTAGTCGATCATTGGCAAGGGCAAGAGGGGATTTTCTTCCAAAAACTTAAGACAATAGATCGTAGAACTCATATTATGTGCTAGCATCTCTTCGTATCATTGGTACCAAGAGATGGCAGCACTTGTTTGCCCATCTCTTCATCGGTTGTCGCTTATAATTAGTGATGGCCATAGACCAGCTATCTCCGATTAAGTACTGGTGGAAATTGAACAGCCCACTCAGTCTCCAAAAAGCTAGATAGGATTAAGAGGCCTCGCGTACTAACCTATAAGGGAATAAAGGACATTAATATGGAAAAGAAATTAAAAAAGATTTCATTCAGAGGTACAAGCGAGAATAATGAAAAAGAAAAAATGAAAAAATGGTCACTTATATTTATTACATACTTTTAGAAGTTTCATAAAAAATCTGGGTTGACTTACTGACATATAGAATAATCAATATTTAACGCTTCTTTCCAATAAAGGTTGAGACACTCCCCACTAACAGGAATAACTGTGATAAATATGCCAAAGGAGGTTAAACACAAGATTTAAAAAGAATCGCTCTGAGCCTGATTTGCGTTGAATAGCTTAATCTTTGGTGACTCATTAATTTGAATCTTCTGCAAGGAAGTACGGATTAAAAAAGTTCAGCACTTATCCCATTTTCTTATTCATTTGGTATTTTTTTTTAAATTCAGTTCCACTCCCCGCACACATGTCACATTGCAAAACGTATGACATATAATTATATGGGGAAAACAGTGAAACAGAAAGAAAGAAAGAATCTCTTGATGCTTTTCTTGAACAGCTGGAAACTGGGAAAAATAGTATGATGAAAGCTCTTCCAGAGAACAGAAGTACAGGAGATGAAAGAGGAGGAAGAGGAGTTGGTTCAATATATATATATATTTCCCAAATATTATATATATTATATTTCCCTATATATTCTATATTGATTTCCCAAATTTAAGAATAGTATTCTAAGGTAGGATAAAGTGGTAGTTTATAAAGTGTAAAAGGAAAATTTATATAGTTTAAATGATTCACAAATAAGACACCATGCCTTGAATGAAAAACAACAACACGTCGTTTTTCGGAGATGGAGGGAGTAATGAGCGTGATAAACTAATGTGAGTACCTTACTAACAAAATGATGTTAAACTAATGTGAGTATCGGCTACAGGTTGACAAGTGATAGTAGTAAGCTACTCCGCTATGGATCGGGCACTAGCGGAATCCATATTGGTGGTTAAATGTTAATTGTTGAACCTCCAAGTGATGAAAGAGTTGACTGTTGATGGCTTTCCGTTGTTTTCTGGAGGAACAAGGTGAATGAAATCGGAGAGTAGCATCATAGCTGACATTTATCTCCGTTCTATGGGATGGGTGAATATAAGCTAATTTCCATACCGTAGGACATGTAAGGTGATATGATACATCTACCATATACAATATTGGTAATTCCATATATATATATATATATATATATATATATATACCATATCGAAGCTATTCGTTATTTTATTTATTTATTTTTTGGCAAGGTTAGAACGATGCTTTGATCGCATTGCAGGAGTTAGAGGAGATGAATGATATTCAGAGTTTGGCCTTGACTTTGGGTGACGTTAACCATACACAATCAAAATCCAAGCACAATCAAGCAGAATGATTGGCAGCTGAATTAGCTTTCGTGGAGGCTTTCTATTACGTAAGTACCAAAGTACCATCAGGATGATGATGATGATCAGGAGGCTGGATGGTAAGAAGCGAGTGGAACAAGAAGAAACAGGTAAGGATGCTCCAGAGGCCAAAGATGAACCAATCACTTCAGGTCTCCCATAATAATAAATCGCCTTATGGCAGAAATACAATCTGCCATAAGGCGATTGTATTTCACCGGGTGATGAAAGTCACCGGTAAAATGCAATCTAGATCTATCATCTCTAGATGACATATTCTACATAGGGAAATTATGGAGTGCTCAGCAAGCATACTGGAAGGCGCGAACGACGTTTCTCATTATCTTGATAAAATGATTAGAAGCTTGTAAATTATTGCCAACAGAGACCTCAAGTGACTTGTAAAAGTTTCATGTTTGGTCTCCAGAAAAAGATTTCCGGATTATTTAACTCTCAACCGAAAAGCAGTAGATATGTTCTGCGAACGTGGGGCATTATTATGAAAGTTGGCTAAGCTATCGAAAGGCTGATGATATTCCTTGTTTAAGACGGCGGAAATAAGTACTGATTAGTGCGAAGCCAGGACCCATTGTTGGCAAGGAAGCAGGGAATCATGATAAAATCGACCAAAATTGTTTTGTTATATAGAAAAACAATATTTCAGACAAAATAAGTCGTAAAATGTTTATTTTTAGCATAAAACGACTAATTTAAAAAATCACAATAATCTATCCAAATGTTAGGCAAGTCTGTGTGTTTTGAGGAGCATAAATTCATATCATTCATATCATATTTGATACCTATTACCTAATTCTCAATATGACCCCATTCGAATTTTATTAGTATTATCACGGGATGACCTAGAAGGATTTTTTATATTAAAGTTGTGTTTCTAATGTTTTGAGTCGACACTGTATATAAATCTTGACTTTATGGAAATTAATTTAAAAAAAATACACTAATGAAATGGATGTTTCATTTGAAGTTAGTCACTAGTGCCATCTAACGAAAAAGAACCGAATTACTTTCCCCTGTATTCTATTTTATTTGATTCTATTTTGATTGGAAACAAATAAGAATATCTTTCTCTTGCAGTGCATTTAAGGGGTCAATGACGTCTTTGGGTTGAAATTTAATGCATTCTATGTATAGTTTGTTGGAATAATTTCGCTTTATCAGCATTCAGCGAATTTTACAAAAAAAGCCCTCTGGTGACAAAAGCACTCTCTTTGTGTGTTACGGTACATTTTGTAATCTTTATGTTATTGGGGGGGAAGCAGTTCGGTACCAGGTTCCTTTGAAGTAGATTATACTTCTGATCAAGAGATGGAGTCTCCAAATATTTCTCGAGTGGTCAGGGATTAAGGGACTTGAAAAATATTCTCCTATTTCTTTCTCAAAATAAGTCACCCTAACTTTAAAGAGAGTTACATTTACGTCCCTGAGGAAATATAAGTAGGATGAACATGTCACTATTCATAGTATAAGTAACCAGAGATCCATTATAGATAGGAGCATTGAAAGCAACGAAATTATTAGTCATATGTTTCATATTCGTTACTCCATTAAAATAACTCCTTTGAAAAAACTCTCTTGTGTCAGATAAGCAATCAATATCGAGCCATGTATGTTTTTTCATACGAACGTATGAAAAGTATGATATTTGCGCACTAGGTGGCAGCACGATCCATACAGGAAGTTTCGCTTCTTTGCTAGTCTTAGAAGGAAATGGATTTAATATACAACTTTTAAACATAATTTTAATAATAAAATTACTTATGTATGTATAGGATTTAAAAAACATAAGAAAAAAATACAAAGAATGAAAAACAAGCGACAGATCTGATCAATTTATTTTATTACAATTTTGTTCATATACTGTGTTATTTATTTCGTGTACAAAATCAGATGGATCGTTATGCATTAAGATAATAATAGATAAATAACGATATTAAGATATTGCGGATGATATCAGAAAAAAACCCCATTC
The DNA here is from genome assembly GCF_054136105.1 of Typopeltis vanoorti. Taxonomy (NCBI): domain Eukaryota; kingdom Metazoa; phylum Arthropoda; class Arachnida; order Uropygi; family Thelyphonidae; genus Typopeltis; species Typopeltis vanoorti. The sequence goes on from NC_143553.1 coordinate 116,619,248, forward strand.
TTTTATCAAGTCCCTTTTCGTTATGGTAATTCCCATTTCTACAACTAGATGTCGCTACAAACATGGAAGTTTCATAAATTTCGCATAATACTGTTTTATTTTCTTTTTATCTTTCTTTTGTAAATATATATGTGAGGGTGTTGCTCTTAGGATTCGCTCGCTATTCTCCATATAAAGCCACTCAAACATTCCATCCAGATAAATGACTGGAAACATTCAACAAAGGTCGCCATTACTTTACAGAATGATAATTCCCAAAGTCATTTGTGACCTCGTGGTATCCGGCACATGCTTTTATTTCCGACATCTCAAGTTGAAATGGCTCCACAGTTCACCTAAAGCCACTGCACGTCGATAAAATTTATGTTTCCTACCTCTTTTATTGTCCGAAAGGTCTCGGCAAATGGATGTTTTGAACAACGTACAGCGACTGTAAAATAGAAAGGAGACTCAGTTTGGAGTTTCAGTTAAAATTCACTGATTTTTATGGACAGTTGATTCATGAACTAAACATCTGTATTACCTAGAGTCAGAGAGCAAGGGGTGAAAGAGAGAGGTCAAGATAGATGATAGATTTTTTTTTATTGTGAACATAACAATCTTATATACAGGATTAACCGGTTTTGGGTTCTCTGCCGTCATGCAGAGAGGTTATATGCTCATACACTTGTTGAGGTATGTTACATCGAAGTCACTTATAAGGTGAATTACATTTTTTTTTTTAGATAAAAGCCATTAAGACTTATTTTGACATGATAGTGTATAAGAACATAAATGCGGAAGAACATAATAGTTACTATAGCACAATATTATATATTTACATGCGAGTACCAGCTGATTAATTTTCGCACTGTTAAGCACAACATTCCTTCTTCTCCTTTCTTTGGGAGAGAGGGAGAGGATGATGTCACTTCTATGGTGGAAAGTGGACAATCATGCAGTCGCCCTGCTCAGCCAGTAGTTGATTCCGTGGATTCCAGTCTTGGTGGAAAAGATCTAAGGTGTTGTTTTGCCTATGGTGGTGATGCTCGTGTAGGATTCGACTTCTCACCTATCGTTTGAAGGCTGCAATGAGTGGGTCAGTTGCCTCTCTCTCTCTCTCTCTGTGAAGTTGCTGTGCTGTCTTGTATGTCTGAGGTAGAAGTTATATATTACCGCTTTCGCGGTGATGAAGAGGTAATTGCAGAATGAATGGTTATTTGACTCCGCATTCACGAGATTGAAATACTCCTCTTCTGTATGAAGACTACCACAGGTGAGAGCTGCCGTTTCCCGAGACAAACTGATTAATTGGGTGTTGACTGGGCATTCCAAGTAGATATGCCGGGCTGTTCCTAATTGGTAGCAGAACAGGTAGTTATCTGAGACGTTTGAGTTAAATTTTCGTAATATAGTAGGAGTGGGTAATACATTGTGCCACATTCTCCACTGAATATCTGAGTCGGGTTTGATGGCTCTTGTGCGATATGGTAGGTCCCATTGAAATAGTGTTTGATGAGATGATGCAGGATTTTCCAGTAAAGTGCTTTGGTTCGACTGTTGTGTTAGAGTGCTGTAGATTTTGTTGGTGTTGCTGGGTGTAAGTTTCTCCCATGAGTTATTGATTTTTATCAGAAAGATAGGCGCCAAATCTTCTTTTGTTGGGAGGGCTAAGCCCCTCTTCTCTTCTGCTATCAGGCATAGCGACTTGAAAAGCGGCCTTTACAGTGTGTATCTGCTCAGACTGATTCCCATATTCCAGGTTTTCGAGCGATTTTGGAAAGTGCCAGGTGAGGCTTGGAGAAAGAATGTTACCCAAGATCCTCACGCTTCGCCAGCTCAATGGAGGAAAGAAAATCTCTTTCTGAGTGATCGGGCTTCTTACCATAATGTTGTGGCAGATGGGTTCCATGAGGATTTCAGGTAGGGATGCGGTCTTCACTGTGTGCTGGAGGTTTTGCTTCTTCCATCGTTGAAGGGCATCTTTGTAGAAGTTTGTTAAATTTACTGGCACTTGAGCTGTTGTCATTCTTAAGGTTTTGGAGAAAGAGCGACTTCTAGTGGCAGAAGTGAAAATATATTCAGTGGTGCATTTATGTGATATTTCCTCTTGTAGGATATTAAAGAGAAATCGAGCGCGGAAGGTTGTTATCCTGTTGTCAATGGAGGTCAAGGTTTGCCCTCCATCTTTGAGAGAAATACATAGCCTGGACTAGGAAAGCCAGTTTGATTTGTTCCATAGGAATCGATATATGGTTGACTTTAATTGTTTGATGAATTGCACTGGTGGCGTCAGAATCTTTAGTGTATGGCAAAGGACACTGGCGGCTATTTGGTTAAAGATTATTGTTCTCCCTCTTGTGAAGGCGGAGACTCGTATTGCTGCCCACTTTCCAGTACTTGCTTCAAATGTTTCTGTAGTGTTTCCCAGTTCTTAACCACATAAGAGGGCGTGTTTCCTAGGTAAATCCCCAGGTATTTGTTTCCCCTCTGAGGACCAGGTACCAGACATTTGGGAATCCGTTCGGTTTGTCCATTTACCACACCACAGCCCTGTGGATTTATGTGTGTTTAGTTTGGCTCCCGATATTGTTGGTAGGTCATTTGTATGTTATGGAAGTCCTCTTCTTTGTGGGCTATGATTGTAACATCGTCAGCATATGCTGTCAGAATTATGGTTTGGTAGGGAAGTTTAGGGCGGATGCCCTAAGCAGATACTGAGTCTATACAAAAAGGGTTAAATGGAAATTGTGTAAAGATGACCGGAAAGTGGACAGCCTTGTTTAATACACCTGCTGTATGATACAGTTATGGTAAGTCTGTTGTTTATTTTCATGCAAAACTGTGCCTTGGCATACAACATCTTAATAAAATGAATGATGCCTGAGCCAAAGCCAAATGCTTTCAATCAGCTGAAGAGGTATAGGTGTTCAATGCGGTCGAAAGCTTTCTCTTGGTCTAGTGTTAAAAGACCCATTGATTCACTGTTATTGTTCGCTATGCTTATGAGATCCCTTATGAGGTGTAAGGTTTCGTGGCTAGATCTTCCAGGGATGGAATATCTCTGATGCCTATTTATTATTTCGCTCAGAGCGGGTTTAAGTTTGTTGGCAATGGCTTTTGATATACTTTTACAGTCGGTGTTTGTGATAGAGATGGGTCTCCAGTTTCCTAATTTCGTCGCGTCTCCTTTCTTTGGAATGAGTTTAATAACTGATGTTGTCATGTTGAGTGGGAAGCCATTGGTATTCGCTTCGACAAATACTCTGTAGAGGATAGGTCCAAGCTGTTCCCAGAAGGACTGATAAAATTCAGTGGTGAGCCCGTCTATGCCAGGAGATTTATCTTTAGGTAAGGAGGTGCAGGCAGTTGTCAAATCGTGTAGCGTGATGGGGAGTTCTGTCTTACGCCTGGTTGCCGTGAGAGTCTTTTTACATCGGAGAGAATTATATTCGTGGCATCCATAAATGTTGAGTTTGCTTGGTGTAAATGTTTGTAGTACCAAGATATATAAGAGAATTTCGTCATGATTTTTCTATGATGTTTCCACCATCTGTTGTTATAGCAGATGTAGTGGTGCACTCTAGTTGGTGCTTTTCGAGTGAGAAGAAATAATTTGTGGGTGCATCAGTGAAGTCAATGTGTTTGCGTCGTGCTCTTATTAGTGGTCTTCTTGCAGAGTTCTCTAGATGTGAGCGTATGGTGACTTCTAAGGACTGATATTCCTGAGATTCCGGGTGATGTAATTGCTGTTGTTGTTGCAGATTTTTAAGGAATGAATGCTGATTCAAATTTCTCTGGTGACTATATTTTGGTTAAATACCCTAATGTTGGATTTAAAGAGTGACCACCACTCGGAAATTGATTGCGAATTAGGTATCTCTGATGAGAGTTTCGATATTTTTTGGAGGTTCTGAGATAATCTGCATTCGGTAGTAGGCTTTATTGAATATCCATTATGCTCCTCCTTTGTGTCTGGTGTGTCCAGGAATGCAAATACTAAAAAAGGATGGAATCATGGTCTGATGCATGAGATGGATGATATGTAACTCTCCTGATGTAGGGTATTGTGTGCATCGATGTGTAGTATCTGTCGAGCCGTGCCTGGTATAGGACACTGGTAGGACCACCTTTGGCTCTCCAGGAGAACACTTTCTCATGTGGGTGCAAGTGTCTGAAGGTGTCAGTCGGCTCGTAGTCATTTATTACATCCTGGAGAAGCTGAGCTAGTGAGTATCGATGTTCTTGGCATTGTTGTCTGTCCATTGTAGGATCCAGAATGCAGTTGAAATCCCCTGCCAGTATGATGTGGTCATTGAACTTTCTGAGGTGGTTTCGGACATACTCAAGTACCTGCATTGCAAGCTGTTCATTTTGTGGGATGTATATGTTAATGATATATATTTTCTTTCCTGTCTGAGTTGTAATAGGTGCATATATTGCACACCCAGGTAAGTATCGATTGTTTCTACTTTTAGAGCGCTGTTTTGGTGAATTCCTATGCTGACTCCAGATCCATGAAGTTGTATGGTAGAACAGTGGTGCATGGTATAAGGCCAGTTCTTCCAGTGTTAATCTGAAGCTTTGCTGTTGCAATAGAAGTTAGTTTCCTGCAGCATTACTATTTCTGACCGGTGGGCAAGGATATGCTGCAGGATGAGCCTGTTTCGCAGTGGTGTGGCACATCCTCTAGCGTTTAGTGAGTGAAGGTTTACTGAGGTGTTCATTATTTTATGGTTTAGTTTTATTTTGGTGCGGTAATCCTCAATTCTTTTACGGATAGTTACGCTACCACTGGGATTCAAGCCCGTTTATCAGGTAGTATATCCTTTTCCTGATATTGGTGGTTTTTCTCCCTCTTTTTCCTGCCAGAATGGTTCTTAATTCTTCCAGGTGGGTGATAAGGCCACTGATGTCAGCGATGTAGTCACAGGCTGTTAGCAGTTTTTGTGAAGAGCCTCGAACGTTTTTAAGAAAGCTCTGAAGCTGCTCATTTGTAAGTGGGCCGTCAGTGTGCAGAAGACCTGCATTTCCAGTTTCCTCTTCATCATCTGAGAACTCAAGAAGCTCGAGCTCTTCATCCCCCTCTACAGGCTGTTGGGAGCATTCCGGAATGCTTGGAGGAAAAGGTTCCCTGTTGCAGCTGCGCTGGTTTACTTTTAGCTGTTTTTCCGTTTTTGTTTCTTGCACCTTTTCGTTATTTTTATCTTAATCAGAGATAGTTAGTTGTCTGTGTTCTGTTTCCTTTTCTCTAGGATTGCTTTTAATCGATGTTGGTGGAGGGTCTTCCGAACGTTGGGTTTCTTTAGTGCCACCACTTGATTTTGTCTCCTCGGTATTCGAGTGAGAGTTGTTTCCATGAGACTTTTGTTGTTTGTTAGGGATGCTCTGTTTCTTGGGGTTAGCTGCTTGCTGCTTCTGATTCTCTGATCCGCTAGGGTTGGTAGTATTGTTAACTGGTTTCTCATTTCTGGGTATATACGGGCATAACTTCCTTACATATCCTTCTTCGTGGCAGTAAAAGCACTGAGCAGCAACAGTAATATAAAAGGTGTAGGGTACTCCGTATGTGTTGATTATTTTGGGTATGGAGCCGATTGTGTTGTCGCCAAAGTGCATTAGAGCCTGTCTTCTAAAGCTCTTGATGTGAGCGAATTCAGTCCTGGTTGTAGAGGCTCGTAGCGTTCGGATTTTACCTGTCACTGCGCCGTATTTTGACAGTAATCCGCGAAGCATTTAATGGCTTATTTCCGGTGGGATATTTGACACTGTTACTTTTTTGGGAGCTAGCGCGATTGGTGAGACATTCACGTGGCATGCTCCAATGTTATTCCCTTTTTAATTAATGTCTCAGACCAAGATGCGTTGTAAAAGTACATTTGGATGGTTCCGACAACTCTTGAAATGTGAGTCATATTTTTTGGGGGAACATTTTGCACTACTGCATCTAGGTACTTTTCTAATGGGGTATTTTCGATTGCGAAAATTACAATTCCTTTGTCTCGGGAAACGCGGTTGGCTAGCTGAAAGTTTACACGCGCGGTGGTCGTTGTCGCAGTAGTATTAATCGCGCCGAGGTATTAGCTACAATATTGGCATAAGAGACAGAGAGTACTGACCTTTGCCAGTCGGAATCCTGTGACCTTGCACCGATTCCTGCTGAGCTCGGGCGTAGACCGGCTGCTGGTGGTGATATGCTGGGGTTTTTACTGGCCATTGCTTCCAGCGAATACGGGGAAATGTAAGATATCACGTTTTCCCGGCACTCGAGGGGCATACCGTTGTAACAATAAGCAAACGAACAATGAAGATTTGAAAATTTAAAATAACTTTTCTTAGCTTCGCAAATTTAGAAAACTAATTTTATAACGCGATAGATCAGGTGCTTACGATTATGTAGGTATAAATCTTGAAGTTGATTGAAGTTTCGAAAGCACAATATACAACTTTAGGCAGGAGCGCCCTTCGACACGGCTGCACCCTTCCGCGTTGCGACAGATATTTAGATAGATATATATATATATTTTATTTAACTTATTAAAATATAAAATTAAAGGTAACAAGGACTATTTACATATTATAAGTACATAAGTATATATATTACAGAGAAAGAGACATTTTCTTTTCGGGTATACAACAGAGAATGCAATAAATGAATTCAAAATTTACAGTTCAGTTTCAGTCTGAGTTATATTTTAGATGAAGCGTATTGTCATCATCAATCCAGAATAGGGTACCAATTGGATTCCACTTCTCTATGAATTTCGCGACAGTTCTTGTTTCTTTGAAGTATTCAAGTTCCAATAAAAGCATGCTTTTTAGTTTCCGACGGAGGATATACATGAGGGTTTGTGCAGTTTCAGTGATGGACAGGTGCTGGTTATTTCTTGTCTGTTTTAGGTAGAAGCTGTAGATGACGGTCTTGGCGCAGATGAAGAGGAAATTGCATGTTCTGTGTCTGTTTTCTTCTGTGTGGACTAAATTCCAGTAGTCTTCTTTGCTGTGTACGTAGTTACAGGTGCTAGAGGCAGTATTCAGGGCATAGGTGATTATCACTTTGTTTGTGGGACAGGTTAGATGTGTGTGTCAAGGTACCCGAAACGTCACAGAATAGACATAGATCCGTTTCTCTTAGCTGAAATTTGTAGGGCTTAGAAGGAGTTGGCAAGATGTTATGCCATAGTCTCCACTGTATGTCGGAATCTGGTTTGGCACACTTCGATTTATATGGCAGATCACACTGAAAACAGAGTGGCATATGCAGCCTTGTAGATGAGAGGGTTAATGATGAATATAAGAAGGGCGGGAATGGAGACGCTGACATGAGGAAGTGGTATATTTTCTTGTAGTTGGAGGGAAGAATTGGAAGTGAGGCTTCAGATTGTACAAGATGAAATATCGGTCCCGAGCAGTTTCTAGAAGGAATACGGATTTCCTGAGGTGTAGCGATATCTGGATAGGCTTTTATAATGGAGGCTTGCAGCTGTTGATATTGCTTTTCAGTTTTTGGGTTCTTCATCGGTAGGCTTGTGAATACTTTCCACTTTAGGGTCTGGGTTAGGAGGTCCCCTATGTCTCTTATTCCTTCCCAGTTCCATGTAGGGAAAAGAAAGGGCTGGCCAGTTGTGAGACTTGTTATGTTTCTGTTCGAAACATAACAAGTCTACAGAACGAAAATATTGGTTCTGTAAGTACAGCTGACTCTGTTGATCCTATAAGTGTGTGATGAAGTCCTGTGTTTTTCCGCCGCTGCAGAGCATCTTTGTAAAAATGAGGTAGTTTAGGTGGAGATGGTGCAGGACTGGCTATTCGGAGGATTGTGAAAGTGTAAATCCTCTGGTGGATGATTTCGTGATGTAATCGAAGGTGGTTACATAAGTTCGATTGCACTGAAGTGCCTTTAGGAGGAGGATTATCCTGAAGGATCTAATCTTGTTTTCAAGGGAAATCAGGCCTTGACCTCCCTTGTTAAGTGGCTTGCAGAGTTGGTGTTGTTTGTTTAGAGTGGACACAGACTATTCCAAATCCTGCGCTCAGTATTGCCAAATCCTGAGCCCAGGATTTGGCGAGTAATGGATGATGGTTGTTTCTCGTAGGATTTAGATGGAAACTTTTGATGCTGACTTTTGCAGCCATGAAGAAATAGTTACATATTTTGTGTCTAATGCGGTCTCTGTGGAGTCAATATCGTTATTTTCTAGGGTGTGATTGATTTCAGGTAGTTAAGGCAGTATTCAGGGCATATATCCATAACTGTATTTAACAGAGAAGTATGTGTATTCTACTGTTTTCAGGTGTGTTTCATTAAGTGCAGTGAGCTGAGTTTGAAACTGCGCGGTTTCGTTAGCGTTGGCAGGATATTGTGCATCAGTTTGCACTGGATTACCGTGTCAGTTTAATGATTGCATTCTCATAAAGAAAGTTCCACTGGAAGTTGGATTGCCAACACTTTGGCAATCCAGTCATCCTACCTGGATTCACTTCACGTTGTGAAGTGAATCCAGGTAGGATGACTGGATCAGTAACATCAGCGAGCTCTAAATTCTATATAAATAGACTTTTTAAAATTAAGAATATCAGTCTTATGCACAAAAGCTCAACCACATTAATTAACTGGGATTTCTCAGTATTGATTGCGGATTTACATAGACATTGATAGTTAAATATAGTAATTACAAGATTGGTGAAATCTATAGTCAATTTTAGGAAAATTATTCACATTGCTCTAGATCATTAAATAGGCAGGTAAATCTCTTTCCCACTTTTTTTTTTGGTGGGAGCATAATGCTATGTTGGATTGTGATGATCTTTCCCTGCTCAGACAGCAAATAGTGCCATTTGTTCCAGTGTTTCAAGTACTTCAGAAATCTAATACACCATAAATTAAAATAAAGAAAAACTAATACTTCAGAAATTAATTTTAACATGCTAAGGAAACTCAAGAAAACAACTCAAGTTTGGGAATACATTAACCAATAAAGATATACCAGAACAGACCGTTCCCACAATTAAAGATATCGATGAGAATCGAGAAAACAGAGACAAAGGATTAATTGAAGAATTCAACATGCACTTTGTCAGGTTCAGTGAAAGCATTCTAATGAATTTTAAATCCACTCTTCGGAATTGCACTTCCACAATAATTGATAACTTCATATATCTTTAACCCACATTAAAAACGAAATCCAGATTGTTATACGTAGCCTAAAATAGCCAAATCTTAGGATAGATAGCATTAACACTAACATTATGAAAGAATATCAAATGTACATAACGAAACCTGTAATGTATATTTTTAACTTATCACTGATGACGAACACGTTTGCCATCGGATTTCAAGAAGGTTCCTTCTACCAATATTAGAGAAATTAATAAAAATTTAATAAGAATTAGAGTAGTGAAATTTTTGAACAAAAATAATGAATGAATTTGGCATGAGACAAAAGTTTAGCACAAAACATGTCATAGGAATACGAAGTTATGTCCTAAATTGGTTCAAATATTATTAAATGCTGGATCACGAATTTAAAAATAAACAGCTATATCAGTTCCATAACGGTAGACTGTGGTGTACCGTAAGGATTTGTCTTAGGGCCAATTTTATTGAGTATTTATATCAATGACTTCTGCCATCTTAAACTTAAACAGTAAAATAAATACTTTTGCAGATGATACGGTACTAATTTTCTCTACGGGCACAGCCGAACAAATGCAAACCATAGTGAATGCTGATTTTATAAAAGTAACAAATTGGTTCCAGTCAAATAAACGTATACTGAATGTTTCAAAAACTAAATGTGTAAATTTTAATTTGCAAAATGCAACTAAAATGAACTTCGTAGCACAATTATTTTTGTGTGATTAGAACTGCAGGACAATTCACATTGTAACTTTAAGGAAACAGAAAAAAAAGTCAGTGTAATAACTTTCTTGGGATTAAAAATTGATATAGTAATTTAAGCTGGAAACCGCATATCACCAATGGCGGAAATAAAGTAAGTATTATGGATAAGGTGTTATTGAGCTATTAAAGCTCTGATCATGGCAAGAGGGTAACAGCAATAGCCAAGCCTCAGTTAGAACTTCATTGGCTACAGCATGGCCATCCATTAACCTCCAAGGATATTAATCATCTTCTCCTGAAAGTAAGTATTATGTTAACGTACTATTTTAAACAGAATATTTAAATAGATTCTTAATTTTAAATATGTTAAAATATTATATTCTGCATGGATTAAACGCAAACTACAATATGGTATTTTTTAATTTGGGAAGGAATCTATCGTACTCCACTGAAACATGTGTTTTCGATTCCGAATAAAATAATTAAACTTTTAAACAGAAACAAATACAAGGACACTGTCACGTGCAATAAATACACCAACTAAACATTCTACCTTATATATTTATACTTTTATAGGTTACTTCTATTCATAAAAAAAAAAAAACAATAAGGAATACGTGAATAGCGAACAAGATAATTTCTTTAGTAGACATAAGAGTAGGAATATAGTTCCTAAATTAAATAAACAAGCAATATACAACCATTATACACGTAGTTATTTATTTATTTATTTAGAGGGAGAGAGAGAGAGAGAGAGAGAGAGACCAAATGCAAGATGGAAAGACTAGGGAAGTCAAGACAAGCAAATGGCTAATCCTTGAAGATAAAAATAAATATTCAACACATTACTTTTATCAATAAGAAGTGAAACCAACCAAAACAAATGGAAAGCGCAAATCAAAGAACATTTATTTTTCTACAGAAATGAGGAAGCTCTGTTCAAAATAATTGTATAAATGATGGCATTCAGGTAATGAATTCTAGCATATCTGTGTTCAAAGGTCCAGGCTCATGTGTTAAATGTAAAATTTAAATGCGATTTAACTATTTTGTTCCCCAAATAAAATTAATGCTACATGTAACTTTTTTTTCTGTTTACATTCGAATGTTAATTTTCTACGCACGCACACACACACACACACACACACACACACACACACACACACACACACACACACACATGATGCTTCCAAAAGTATTTGGACACCTAGTTGTGGTAAAAAAAATTAAATATATTTCTAGTACCATGTGAGTACTAGAAATCTGGTACCACCTTTGGTCTGAATGAGATTAAATGCCCTTTGTTGTATTCTTTCAACCAATTTCTGATACGTCGCAACAGGAATATTCTTCCATTCTTCGGGGAAAGCTATCCCATTGCTAAAAATGATGGCGATGGCTGTTGTCTGGAGAGAATTCCTGGTTCTAATTCGTCCCGATGATGTTCGATGGGATTTAGATCTGTACATTGAGCCGGCTAGTCCAACACTTCAATGTTGTTTTTTGAAACCAATTTTGGAGATCAGGGCAGTTTAGCACATAACATTGTCGGATGAAACATGCAAGGATCACAGCCAAACTAACTTCGGAAGCTTAATCAAACATGATGGTATTGGGTACATCCACTAATAGACTAACCCTCCCATTCAACTGAAACACCCAAATACCGTTTGCGATGCTATACCAAACTTGAGAGTTGAAATAGTTGGAATGATGCAGTCCTGCTGGAATGGAATCTTCCCTTGATAATCTTGACATCAAAATACGACCATCAGAGCGAAACATTTGGAAGCGTGATTCATCGTTCCCACAATGGTGTGAAAGACACTAGCCCAAACGTCGTTTGGCGTTCGGGGGGGGGGATCTGTGGCTTGTTTGCAGCAGCTCTGCTGTTGTAACTTAAAGCATGCCTCTTAAAGCATGCCTCTCTCTCTGGACATCTGTCACGCTGACGTCCAGAGAGAGAGAGAGAGAGAGACAGAGAGAGAGTGGTGGGAGTTGGGTGTGACACCCAACTACCACCCAAGCTGGAAGTCTGTCAGTTCAGCTGAACGTGGTATCTTAACATTGATTACTGCATTAAACGTGCAGCACATCCCAACTTTTGTTACCACACTTATATAGACACTCCCGGAATATTTTCATGTGGTAGAATCCAATATTTTCATGACACGTAAGGTGTCCAAATACTTTTGTTAACATTTTGTGTTTTTGCTTGTGTCTATAATGATGAATACTACATAACTACTAATAATCATATGCATATCGTAACCTGGACGAGTTATTGCTCGTGTCCACATGGGTGTTGTTTCAATTTGTTTTCGTAGTGATAAAGAGATAGTATGTAAGTTAGCCTCAAGTTTAATGGTTCTACGTCGGTAAGGCAGATACCACTTAATGAGTGCTCGTTGCGATGGCGAAAGATTATTTGAGAAGTTGCTTGTTATGCCTTTGGGATTAGAGAACTCATACACCATTTGCACGTTGGATGAGTCAGTACCACCATCGTATTACTGGTTAGCCAGATATGTTTGGCCATAGGATAGCCTACTATTTGTTCTTCAAAGTTTACTTCAGATGAAACTTCTGCAAGGCTACTATCGCAAGCGCAGATTTGATGATGTATCTACTCAGATTGGTTCCTATATTTATGGTTGCTAGGGATTGAGGACAGTGCCATATGCGTTTAGGGATAAAATATTCGTTATGGCTCACTTCCATACAGGGAAAGAACGCTGTTCTTTAGTGGTGGGATTACTTACCATGTTGTTGTGGATGAGGATCTCCTTGAGTATTTCAGTTCAGGAAGTAAGATCTAGGTTTTTTCACATTTGAACGGCATTTGTATAAAAGCTGATTAGATGTATCAGCATATGCGATGTTCTTAGGATATTGTATCTCTCTGCCAGAAGAGGAAGCAGATTAGAGGATTCATTTCATGGCTGTTTATGTGGCTTTTCGTGACGGTGTCTATAAGGATGGCACCTTATAGTCGACTGATACCAAGCCCTTCCCTACTTTCCCATATAAAGACAACGACAGAAATTGTTGTAGGAGAGCCAGTTTATATATATATATATATATATATGAGTTATTTTTCTAATTGTGTTTTCTTGATGAACTTTTCGAAATGGACACTGGAAGCTATTTTATTGATAAGTATTGCTCTGCCTCACATGGAAGCAGAGGCTCGTATTGCCGACCATTTTCTCTGATACTTGCTTGTTGCAAGTATCAGAGATATTTAGAATATTTAGGAAACATTCTCTCCACATTAGAGAATAAATTTGTTTTCTAAAATTCCCAGATACTTGCTTCCCTCTGTAAGTCAGTTGATAGGCATAGGGGGAGGTATCGGTTTTTGGCGTCTCCTTTTCCCGCACCACAGTCCTGTTAGTAGCTTGGCTCCTGAGGTTGCTTGATAATATTCTTGGTATGCTGTTTCAGGAGCTAAGCTACTAACAAGAGTGTGGTGAGACTGTTGTTAATGTTGATGCAGAAATGAGCATCCAAGTATTAGCATGTTTCATGGATCGATTATTCTGGGATAGAATAGCATAGCTCTGCCGCATCTCTGTTATTTAGTTCAGAGGGCGTTTGAGTCTGATGGCAATGGATTTTGATATTATTATACATTCGTTTTGTTTATAATGGAAATGGCTCGCCTCTTACCAAGTTTTGTTAAGTCATCACCTTTCTTTGAGATACGCTTAATTGAAGATGTTTTCATACTGGTTAGGAAACCAGTGGTAGTTGTTTCAACGTATATTCTCTGGAGAATAGGCAAGGTGCTCCCAACTGGTAAAACTCAGAACTCATATCATATATGCTGATAAATTTATCTTTTGGTAGAGAAGAGCAGGTAATTGCCAAATCGAAAAACGTGATGGGAAGTTCTGGTTTATGCTTCATTGAGGGGGGGAGAGTCTTTTCCCATTAGAAATTATTTTACTAGTGGCATCGATGAATGTTGGGTAGCTTTGATTGTGTGTTTATAGTAGTGTAAAGTATATTAATAATATTTCATCGTGATCCCCCTCTCCTCCTAATGCTTCCTCTATCTGTTGTTATAGTAGAAATGCTTTGGACATTTGTTGAGTTCTTCTAACGAAATTAAATGCCATACGGATACATCTGTGAAGGTAATGTGCTTACGCCGTGCTCTTATTAAGTTCAAAGTGCTCCAAATGTGACAGTTTATCGGCTTCTAAGACGAGAGTTCTAAATTGTAGCATTGCTGTTACTGCCTTTCGTGTGAGATTGAATGCTTGCTCATAAACCTCTAGTCGCTGTACGTTTGAGTAAATACCTTTACTTTGGTCTTAAGGGGGTGACCACCATTCACTGATTGGTTGTGAACTTGCTGTGTGTTTGGTGAGAGTAGAAATATGGTTTCTGGAGATGTCCAAATATTCTATGTTCTGTAGCAAGCTGTTGTTAAAGATGCAGCATGCTCCACCTTTATGTCTAATATGCTCAAGGATAGAGATGCTTAATGAGGATGAAATTATGATCTGATGCATAAGATGTAAGATGTGAGAGTCTCTTTGTGAAGAGTATTGTATGAGTGGATGTCTACTACCTCTAATCGTGCCTGATAGGGCCCTGGAAAGACCACCTTTGGCGCTGTAGGAAAAATGTTTCATGTGGGTGTAGGTGTCTGAAGGTATCAGTCATTATTGATTATTGATTTCATCCTGTAGGAGCTGAGCGAAGGCGAAATGATGTCCCTGGCTTTGGTATTTATCCATTGTGGGGTCCAGACTGCAGTTGAAATCCACTGCTAGTATGAGGTGGTCCTCATTAACATTGCCAAGGTGGCTTTGGATGAACGTTAGTGCCGAAACTGCAAATTATTCATTTTGTGATATATTTACATAAATTATATGTATTTTCTTCTCAGTCTGAATTTTAATAAGTGCGTAAATTGCAAAATCAGAAAACATGTACTGATCACCTATAGTTTTAGGGGGCTTTTTTTAGTGATTTTCAGCAGTGTCTCCTGATCCATGAAGTTGGATGGCTGGAGAGTGGTGTATGTTAATATAGCCGATGCTCCACAGGTTTGGAAACTTTCGTGTGAAGTGGGAGTTAGTTTCCTGTAGAATACCTGTTTCTGTACGATGCCCAAAATGCCTAAGATGCCCTCTTTTCTCCTTTCAGAAGGTTCTTGTCACCTATTAATTAGACCCGCTGATATCGACGTCGTAGTCCTATGCAGTGATCAGCTTTTGTGATGAGCCGGGAACTCTCTTAAGGATGCTCTGCTGCTGCTCAGTTGGTAGCGGGCTTCAGTGTGATGAAGGTCTGCAAGACCAAGACGAAGGTCTTGGTCATCTGAGAGTCAAGAAAACGTATCCCTCGCCCCATTTGCCTTCAGAATGGTCTGTATTCTCTGTGGCATTGATTCAACTAAGTGTCTAAAACATTCCCCTGGGATGCTCACCAACTGTCACAATGGCATCGCCCAATTGTTGCAGATTGGATGGAGACACGTTGCTCGTGGCAAGGTGCTCGAACTACATTAACACACCACACGGTTTATGACATAATGCATTAAATTGTCTTGCTGGGAATACGTATTTAACTATGAGTAAACTACAGCCAAGAATAGGTGAATATGATCAGCGACAGAGTTAAGATAGGCTGTAGCATCCAGGCTGTGTTCAACTGAAATCAGGGAACCTAACGTCTGTCGAGAAAACATTTCCCGCATCACTACATCCTTGCAACCAGATACAAATGTTTCTACTTGGCAAGAGGGATCCATGGCCTTATGTTGTTGTTGACGCCATATTCTGGTTCTGCCATCAGCATGATACAGTACAAACAAGGACGTGTCACAGCAGGAGATTTTTTTCAGTCGTCAGCTGTCTAGTGGTGATCATGTGCTCAGTCGCATCATTCTGTTCTTAGCGGACAGCATTTGACCCTAGTGCTGTACTGAGATGTGATTTGACCGGTTTTATCCTTCCTGTCAGGGTTCACAATCCTTGACATTCTTCTCTGACATGGTGCATCGATGAGCTGTTCCGCCCACAAGAATGCCGTTGTCTTGAAGTTTACTGGTTATTACACCATTCCTGATACCCTCTAAACCCTGTTGTATGTCAAAAACCCAGAAGGGTAAACGCTCATGAGATACTGTCACCTGCTTGTCTGGCAACAAATAACAACAATCACATGACGCTCAAAGTCACTTACGTCACTCCTTTAATCCATTCTGATGAATCAAATACAAAAGCAGAACCGTTAGATACCTGTGGATCTACTTTCTACAGCAAATACAGTCACTTGACTCAACGTCTTCAGGAGCGTTTTGTTTTTCCTAAATGAGAAGATACTCCTAATGAACTCACCACCCCGAACGTAAATAATTCTACAAACTAACATAAGAGCTTTGCATGACTTTCAAATAGAAATCGCTATATTCAAAAGAAATATGACCAAAAGTCATCTATTAGTTCAATTAAATTTGGTACAATATTCTTGTTTCAGATTACGATAGAATACCCCTGAATGCGATGGGAATGAAGAATAGAAAAATTAATCACCAAATATTAAAAATATGCATTTGATATTTTAATTTGTAAGCTTTCTTTCTTTGTCAGTTTTTGCATTGGTTTGAGGTTCTCGCAAAGTCTGGAAAATTAAAGAGCTTAAAGGTGAAATAGAGCATATTTTATGCCTCAGGCTTTTGTTGTTTAAAACATTATATATATATATATATATATATATATATATATATATATATATATATATATATATATTATATTTTATATATATTATATATATATATAAAAAAAAAATAAAAAAAAAAAAAATATATATATATATATATATATATATTATACACACACACACACACACATATATATATACCAAGCTATTTTAAACCTGGTTTTATTCCATTTCCCAAGTAAGCAAACAGACAAACAACTATTATTATTATTATTATTCGACTTTTACCATGAGTTGCCTTGGTCTTGCACTACGTGCAGGGTCAGCTAGACTTGCAACACTTGCAGACGCAAACTTGACTTGTTTGTCTGTTTGCTTACTTGGGAAACGGAGTAAAACCAAGTTTAAAATAGCTTATATGAAATAAACCTAACAACTGATCGGATTCATCTGTAACTAAAGCTATGGAAGAAGCCATTTACTAGTGGTGCCATCTGTTGATCATTACAGAAATTTCTTATCCTCCTGATATATGACTGTCTCGAGTTCTTTTAACGCTTATAGGTGCTTCCCAAATCTCTCCATCTGTTTCTATCCTGAGCTTGTTGGCGTCAGAGAGTTCCTTTGACTGCAGAAAGGAAAAAATTAAATAAATAGCAGTAATAAATAAGGCAATAAGTATAAATATAGAATAAAATAAGATATTAAGAAAAGAGAAGATGATATGATCCAAAAAATTCATCGATGAAAATATAAACCTCAGAATTCTAAGAAATAATCTTTTATCTAGAAGAAAGAATATCGATGAAGAATACAGTTGTTGAAGAACAAAATGGAAGAAAATTATTTAGCAAACAAGAAATCACTGAATAAGCAAAAAATGTTTACATGAATCTGCATAAAAGTGAAGATAGAAAGAAAACTCCAAAATCAACAGAAAAAATGGAGTTTGGCCTGATATAACTCCAGTAGAAATTTTTGAAATTGAGAAAGGATTAAAACAAACTAAAAAACAATACACCTTACAACAATATTTCCTTAGTTTAGATCTTCTTTAGCTGTTTTTCTTCTTTTTCTCCGTCAAACATACATTTTTTAAACTCAAAATTTTCTTCTATTCTTTCTAACTCATGCACAAACATGTTAGAATTTAATTCGATTTCCATACTGTCGCAAGTGGCAATAAATACAGGCTCCGATAGATGGCAGCATGTGTAGAATAGAGAATAACGACTCATCGTTAACTTTAAAATAAAGATATGCTACGTACCAAGTTTTGTCCAAAAGAGGGAATGAGCTAACACGAGTATCTTATGATTTTAATTCCTGAACATTCTCCAGCGCCAGTGGTAAACGAAATTGACAAGGCTTGGATTATGCTAAGAATACATAAGAATATTCATAGGATTTATTTATAGTTTTATTGGGCTGCCTACCTGGGATCTTATTATTTTTAATGTTTTATGCAGTTGATAATTTTTTTAGTGTCATTAATTTTTCTTCATAATTTTCGGACTTCATAAATTTTGAGTATTGGATAAAATTAGGGGGCGCCAAAATATAATTTTTGCAGCATCATCAGTGCTGCGATCTTTTCTTTGCAGTGAGTACAATTTTCCCTTATAATATTTATTCATTTTTCACAAATTTTTAACACAAAACTTACCACTTGATCAACAATTAGCTAATGCGTTGGTTCATTATGCCAACGATTTGCGCATGCCCAGACATTCTTACCTATGTCCACGCTAATTGTTTAGGTTCTATGCTTTTTCGTACTGGTATGTCTTTCTACTCTAAACAGCTAATGTAATGATGACCACTTCCGAAAAGTAAGTTTTTCGTGTGCTTTTATAAAGAAATAGAATTCCGACTTAATAAAAACAGAAACATAAAGTGCTTATCTCTTCATACGAAGAGAACTAAATCTCATGGTCACTCTACAATGTAATGAAATTAAAAATAAATACTCTTTCTTATAAGGTTACACGGTGATCAGCATTCATATTTAAGAATTTAGAGACACAAAACACACGTGTTGAAATGATTATTTTACTAATTATTAATAATATAACACTTGACGTTTCGACCCGTGTATCGAGGTCATCATCAGAAGGATACATGTGTATAGGAACCAAGCTACATGCTGTTGCACTCTATAAAAGTAATTTAAATCTACGTTGTAAACTAATCTTTTTCTTAGCCTGACCTCCAGAGATAAATAAAATAAAATAAAATAAAATAAATAAAAGAAAATAAAAAAGAAAAAGAAAATAAATAAATGAAAACTACAATAAACTCTGCTAAAGTCGTCATGCACTAAGATTCTTCTGAAATTATACAGTTGATGTTGTAATACTACGATTTTCTTTTGGGTTTGTACAGTTCAGGTTGCTATTGAATGTTCCGGGATAAATAAATAAATAGATAAATAAATAAATAAATAAAAAACATTTCAAGCCTTCCTGTATTGAGATTTTTCTTTATGGTTGCTATGAAGGTTGCAGATGCGTCCTCCACATTCTTGGAATTGTTAGACCATCATTTTTATTCAGATTTGGATTATGTTTGAGAATTTCACATACCTCTTTGAATTTCCTCTCGAAACAGGTGTTGGTGCGGTGTAGAGACTTGGTACCTTTCCAATCAATGCTGTGGTATGTTTGGAGTGCGTGGTCAGAAAGGCCGATTTTTCCAAAATGGAGGTATTTAGCATATCGTTTGTGTTCATCCTTCCTGATTGGAATGGTTCGTCCTGTTTCTCCTAGGTATGGTATGTTACATATGTATTGTATTTTGTACACCCCTGGGTGGGCTAGGTGTGGAAGAGGATATTAAAATTGGATATTGAGTAGGATATTGAGTAGGTGTCTTAATTTTGTCGGGGTTTAAAGGTGGTTTTGATGTTGTCTTTGTGTAGTGTTCTGTCTATTTTTTCGGAAAGGCCTCTAATATATGGTATGGCAATAGCATTCTTGAAATCTTTTTCGTTTTTAGTGGTATCTCTGTGGAGGATCTTGTGGATAGATTTTACTGTATCCATTTTTTATAAAGGTATGGTTGATGATCTCGTATTCCTGGTTAAGAGCTTGTTCATTTGAACAAGCTCTTAACCAGGAGCTTGTTCATTTGAACAGATAGTTTGAGCTCTGTGTTTAAGAGTGCTTATTACCCCTAGTTTTTGTGTTCGGTGGTGATAAGAAGTTTTCTGTATGTGCTGGCCCGTGTGTGTAGGTTTGCGGTAGACTGAGAAGGAGAGACAGTCCTAAGGGAAGACGTGTGACGAGTGTGTCTAGGAACGGAAGAGAGTTGTTTTTTCTATTTCAATGGTGAATTCGATGCGTTTCTGTTGTTTGCTCAGGTGGCTAAGGAATGTATTAGTCCTTCGCGGCCGTCCTTATATCCTTATAAGGACTGGCTTAAAGGGGCGAAGCAAGAATGCTTTTCATCTTCCCCGTTATCTGTAGAGGACAGTGTAGGAATAAGGTGGTATTGAGCTATTAAAGCTCTGATCATGGCAGGAGGGTAACAGCAATAGCCAAGCCTCAGTTAGAACTTCACTGGCTACAGCATTGCCATCCATTACCCTCCAAGGGTATTGGATTGAATGAATCAATCACCGCATCTGACGGTCGATTGATCCTTTTCACCCCCTTCGCGGCCGTGGGACCAAGTGGCGAAAATATCGTCGACGTATCTGAGTCAAATTTTGGTCTTTAGGCACGCCGACTCTAGAGCTCGTTGCTCAAAGTCATGTCATTTCATTAACATGTCATTTCGAAAGCGATGTCTTCCTTCTACTTTGCCTTTATTTATTTATTTATTTAATTATTTGAAATGTCGTTTCCGTCAGTTTCTTTACATATTTGCGTAACACAATGTTTATGTAACCTTTTAATGAACATCAGTAGAAAACTAAATTTTAATGCGACCTGTAGTGTTAATTAAGCAGCGGAAGTAATTAAAATGTTAATTAGTGACAAGTAAACTACTTCAAAGCAGATACCGCAATTTCTTAAAAGAAGTTTAATTGAAACAGTTAAACAGTTTTTTTTTAATGTTCGTTAGCTCGAATTTTAGATTGAGTTTGCTTTCCATTTGTTTAATTACGAAGAAAATATGGCATTTTGTTTTATAAAAAATTAAACGTTTTTCACTTAAATTTCCTGATTTTTCTTGAACAGATGAAATCGTATCTAATTCCATTAAACGATGAATGTACGAATAGCTGCTAGACTGGCAAATGATGAAATATGTATCGCTTTTACAAGTTTAGATGTTTAAAAAACCTTACTGTTATTGTAAAAATTGAGACACAACTAGTAATCTGTCCTGATTTCGTCTGATTAACAGTTCAATTTGTTTATTTGGATATTTAAGTGATGGATGCGTGCTGAGAAAAAGTACATTTTTTGAACGGTTTCTTGGAGATGTATCCATTTTATAACAACAAAATTAATAAAATACTACAAATGACAACTCGTTTACACTATTAAAACGCAAAAAACTGTTAATAAACATAGTAGACATAGTTAAAACACGCAACACTCAACCGAAATATTGAAATTAAACCAAAACCGAAAATATAACCAAAATTATTGTTCGCTACTGTACATTCAATCAAGGAACATTAATTGCATCTTTGGCTAATGATTAAATGATATTCTTTCTATGCATTTAATATGAATATTTTTGTTCAACTGAGGTTAGTTTTGTGGAAGCAGCTTCCTGTACATGAAAATTTAAACATATGGTCGCTTAGAATTCACTAAAGCAATTTAACTATTTCAATGAACAATAATAATAAGAAGAAGGGCATATATAATTTCTGTTTCTGTCTATACTCTTTGTTTCTCTCTGTTTCCGTCTATACTCTAGTTTGCCACTTATACGTGTTATTGACGAAATCCATATCGGTAAGTCGTAATGGATTAATTTATTAAAAAATAATTTGGAAAGCTTTTTTGGGAAGTTAATTAATAGAGCTGTGATGTTAGTTTATATATTCCTCAAGACAAATCTGTCATTCTTCATCTTAAAGAAATTGATAGTATCCTTCCCGTTTGATTTTGACTTCCAGGAGTGGAGTAGTTTCCAAAATATGAAGAGAGAGAGAGAGAGAGAGAGAGAGAGAGAGAAAGAAAGGATGCACTCCAATTCAATAATATATAGATTCAAGACCACTTGATGCCGGGAGTCGCAATCCGAAACGTAATTTGATGATTTTTCCTATAGCTCGAGCTTATCCATATATAACAAATGAGATATGTTTCCTGTTTGCTTTGATATTTTATATGCAAAGCTAGTTTTCTTTAGAATTAATGTTAGAAGAATCAGTGTTAGGATGAATAATAGAGGTGGTAGTGAGTTACCTTGAAACATTCCTTTCACTTTACTTGGATTATCTCTGAATGTTTATTATCTCTGTTGATTATTGACTGAAATTTCCAAGTGGGCATGAGAGTCGTTAGAAATTTTTCTGATGTTTTTACCTCACTCCAAAATTTCTAAACATTTATTACTGTCCGACCAGAGATGCGAGACCCTTCGAAACTTTGCGCATGGCAAAAGAAGGCGAATCCATTCCGATAAGAGGGTAATCAATGATTTTCGTCGGATTTATGTTTATTTATTAAACTTCGGCATATTAGCTTTTCTTTTATGAAAACTGTAGTTTTTAAAGTAGTAACTATTTTGCTTGTACAACAGTTAAAAGCGTTTAGGTGATTTCGCATGTTGGTGACGAATTCCTACATCGCCTTATTCCTTTCAACCCTTCAACATGAATTGACAGTTCTTGGCAATCTGACAGCCAGGGATCTGGCATCTGTGGTTGGACAGTATTATTATTATTATTATTATTATTATTATTATTATTATTATTATTATTATTATTATTATTATTATTATTATTATTATTCACTTGCGAAAATAGAAATATTACATCGTATTATTATTTCAACAGTGATTTGGAGGCCTCATATACACCAGCCAATAACCGAACCCTTTATGGCGATGCACAAAATCCTGAGCATAAAAAATAGGAAACACTACTGAATGTCACTGAGGAATTACTTCAACAACACCTATCGTAAAAACAGAGACACGTGTCGCATAACACGATCCACCACAACTCTTTACAACCCTAGTTCCTTCAACAACTCATAGCGTTTTGCAGTGAGATCACATCTCATACCCATGACACTCCACAACCTACCACAAAATTAAAAACTCATAGACAATTACAGAACATTAAAACACGAACTAGGGAAGCTATACCAACACAAATAATATAGCACTCACACCTATTTTCACTTTTCAAACCACCAGCATCCAACACCTACTTTCCATCCATAAATATACCAAACATAAATAGTGTATGCTAATCCCACTGTCTTCATAAAAGCTAATCAATTCTTCGAAATAGGTGAGATTAGCACGTCTTAATCAAATAATCCTCATTAGACAATCACGACAATTAATTTCAAAGTCACAATAACTTAACCCATAATAATATGGATGATGATAATTATAATTATTGTTATTGTTATTGTTATTATTATTATTATTATTATTATTATATAACATTCTGCACTGAACCGCAAATATCATATGTGAATAGTCTAAATGTAAATAGCTATATGATAAGGACGGCACTTTGTCAAATAAAAAAAGGGAAATAAATAAATAAATATATATATATATATATATATATATAACAAAATGTAAAATGCAGTCTGTAATCATATTAACTACCTTGTGTAACTGTGAACTATATTTGCAAAAGATTACTGTGATCGTTATTGTTCTATTATATAAATTTCACATTATGTAAATTATAATGATATTAAGAGTGAAAAGTGTAACGTAAGAAATTATAGCAGTGTTTATTAAATATTATAAAATATATGTCATTCTCTGAGAGGTAATGAAAAGTGAAAGTAAAGCGATGTACCGAATTGTGCACATGGCCAGTACAGAAATGTAAAATTGTAAAGTTGTAAAATTTTAAGAAATTGTTCATTGTTGTTGTCGATTTTTTTATTTTAATTATTATTGTGAAATGTGAAATGAATGTATTTAACATTATCTATTGCATGTTAACAAAAAAGTAATTGTTAATGTGAATTGTGAATAAAAATAAATTGTAAAATTAAAATGTAAATGACAAAAATGACAAAAAAATTGTAACTGTAAAATGTTTTTGTTGGGATTACAATTAATTTTAACATTAATTAGGGTATTAGCATGACTGTGTTAAATTATTATTATTATTATTATTATTATTATTATTATTATTATTATTATTATTATTATTATTATTATTATTATTATTGTTGTTGTTGTCTGAATACCTTACTCCACACTATCAGAAAATATTCTACCAAGCAAGGAAAGTAAAAACAGAAAACAATTACCAGTTTATATGGATAAGAGACAGCAAAATATTCCTTAGAAAGACACAAGACGCAAAACCAATCGAAATAAAATCCGTAGATGACCTCAATAGGCTGTCACATTGAAAGGAATATTGACAACTCGTAAAGAAGGAACAACACACCAACCAACATGAATGCACACCATCAAGCAGACGTAATCACCCCAGAACATGATAATTGCCACATTCTGAAATCAATATCAGAATGGAAACAACGGACATCCCCCAAAAAAGGACTATCTATTCTCCACATCAACATCAGAAGCATTCAAAAATACTGGCTGACCCTGCAAGCTTATCTGAAGGAAGATATAGACGAAATAGACATTTTAATACTGACTGAAGTATCTACGACAAACGAAGAGGCAACCTCCTACCAAATGCCACACTTCCAACAACACAAACACTGCAGACAAACAAAACGAGGCGGTGGTGTAATAATATTTACCAAACATAAACTAGAAGTAACAGAAATAAACTATAAATTAGAATACGCAGAAAACATATGTATCGAAATTAAAAACATCAAACAAGAAAACTCCCTGATATTAAACGCAATATACAGACCACCCAACTTAAGAACCACAAAATTCCTAGAAGAACTAAACAGATGGCTTTCAGCCACGAAAGTAGGCACCACAAAATACTTGATAATAATAGGAGACATTAATATAAACATTAGGAACATAAATAGCAACACAGAACAATACCTAGACCTATTATCGGCATACAACATAACCCCATCCATACAGTCGTATACACGAGAAGAGATAGTCGGAAACACAACAACCTCAACCTGCATTGATCATATAAATATAAGGGTCCCTCCAAACAGCCACACAGCAGCCGTCATAACATGCAAACTAGCAGACCATTATTTCACAGCATTACAGTTACACACTGAACCAGAACCCATAAAAATCACTGAGACTACAAAACAGTATCATAGCATTGTAAACGAAGCAATAGTGAACGATGAAATCAGAAAAACAGACTGGATGCAGATAGCATCTCTAGACTCTGCTGAAGCTGTATATAATAATCTTAAACTTGCATTTAACAAAATATACAACAAAGCATTAACAAAAATAAAAATACGCCCCCAAACGAAACAAAATCCATGGATAACAGACAACATACTAACAGACATACAAAGAAAATATGCCCTATGGAAACAAGAAGTTGCCAAACAATATCGCTTTAAAAGCTGAATACAAAAGAAAACGGAATCTCCTAACAACCCAGATTAGAACGGCAAAAAGAAACTATTACAGCAACAAATTAACAACAGCGCAGAATGACATAAAGGAAACCTGGCACCTGATTAATGAAATGCTGGACAATATACACAGACCAACTGCCTCAGAAACAATAAAACACAGCTTTGCCTGCGACCCCAAATCCCTCAGACAGTTGGCAAACAACTTTAATCAGCACTTCGTGAACTCTGTCCAAAAGCTACAAGAAACAACCTTTCCTCACACAAACGAACATTCTCCACTAGGTCCACGAGCAATCCAGTCGATGTGGTTCCCCACAGTAACAAAAGAAGAACTATCACTGGCAATTCAACAAATTAATCCTAACAAAGGACCGGGGATAGACGGAATCAGACCAAAAGACATCAAGAAACACTCAACCGACCTACTTCCAGTTATACAAAAACTGTTAAATAAAATCTTCGAAACGGGACACATACCTGAAACACTGAAGACTGCACTAATCACACCCATACACAAACAGGGAAAAAGAAACATAATAAGTAATTACAGACCTATCGCCACGCTGCCTGTAATCAACCAAATCATGGAGCGCATTGTACATCAGAAACTCTCCACATACGTTGAAAAATTTCAAATCATACCCAAAACACAATATGGTTTTCAAAAAAATAAAGGAACAGCAACACTCCTGGAAGATTTCACAGATCTAATAAACGCTGCATTGGATAAAAACAGAATAACATTAGTGGTCTTCATTGACCTAACAAAAGCATTTGACACACTAACACATAAAACCTTGTTAACGAAACTTACCCATATCGGAATTGGAGGTCGTCTACTCCAGTGGTTTAAAGCATACACGAAAAACAGAAAGCATATCACACGTATAGGATCAGCACACAGCAAAGAGGTACATGTAACCTGTGGAGTACCGCAAGGAGCTGTCCTATCTCCCATTCTATTTAACATATACACACACGACATAAGCCAACTCCCCCTAAAAAGTAAAATCTTCCAGTATGCAGACGACACGGCCATAGTATCCATTCACAACAATGCAAATATCGCTTATAAAAATATGCAACACGACATCAATCAAATCACTAACTGGTTAACCGAAAACGGCATATATATAAACCCTGGAAAAACAAAGCTAATGATATTCAAAAACCCCCAAACCCTGCCCATAGAAACTAAATATCTCACTATCAAACATTCATCCTCCTATACACAAAGTGCAGAACCTAAAATCACAACCATCACACAGGTGAAAACAACACGCTATCTTGGACTTCACTTCGATGCTGATCAAAGTTGGAATAGCCATACAAACTACCTACATACCAAGCTTAGGATAATAGCAAGCAAACTATACAGATTAAAAGACATTGCCCCAACCCACATAAAAATACTAATCTATAAAGCATTATGTGAAAACATTTTAAGATATGCAATCACATCATACGCATTCTGCGCAGACTACAGACTTAACAGGCTACAATGGTTGCAAGATAAAATGATAAAACTGATATTCTGGGAACAACCCACTCTTATGCAGGAAGCATGGACAAAACACAAAATATTTAAGGTGAAACACTTACGCCACTATACAGTCATGTTAAAACACTACTACAGCCCAACATATAGAGTAACCAGAACAACATATCAAATAACAAGACCACAGTCAACAAACTACATAACATATAAGTACAACAATCATCACGGCAAAGCCATCCGAAACTTCTACGTACCTGACATGATAAACAAACTGCCGTTCGACAACAGAAACCTAGGAACATACAGAGAGCTGAAACAGGCACTATATAAATATTATAGCGAGAATGAAAATTAGAGCAATTCCTGTCTCTCTCTCCCCCACCACACATGCACACACAAATCTATGACAAGGCCCCCCCCTCTCAAAAACTATCACTACAAGAACATAAAGAAACAAACACACCACGTCTAAATCCAACGCTATTTGCACAAAAATAAAAAAAAAAATAAAAATAAAAAAAAAAAAAAGTTAAACTGTAATAGCAGTCGAAGTCTTTCAAGCACGTACCAACAAACAGTAAAATCAACACCTGGCTTGTGACCAGTATAGGAACACAACCATGAAACCACCACCCTCTGTCATCTATTATCTTCCTCAGATAAGCTCTGCTAAGCTTCGAGTAAGAAAATTACTAACTTGCAAGAATCTGTTATACACACTTGTAATGCGTTATAAATATTATATATATATAATTACTACAGCAACTATGTATGCAATTCATCTGAGACATAAAAAAAAAATATATTACTATTATACTCAAGATAACCATTGTAAATATGTATGTGTAAATATTTTAGTGTAAATACATTACAATTGTAATGTATCATAAATATTATGTATAAATATATATATGTGTATATAAAACTATTGTTGTATCTATGTATGTAATTTATCAGAGACATAATAAAATGCTTTAAAAAAATTATTATTATTATTATTATTATTATTATTATTATTATCGAGTTTCTAAAAGAAATGAGCAATATGAAAAATTAAATAAATCCATTCAGATTCCCTGCTGTAATAAAAACGTTTTATTTTTGTTAAATATGTATTATTTCATTAGAGAGAGAATAAAGGCAGCATGGATTGTTGTTAATAAGTATCCATTTTGCTTGCAATAGACAAAGATCTGAATCTGCACCGATGAACACATACACTCAGTAGAAATACTGAAGACTTTGACATTTCTATTGAATGAAAGATGTTCAAGCAATGTGTGGATTGCATTCTGAAAGAAAACGAATAGAATAAATTTTAAAAGAAAAAGATATTCGATTGTTGGTGTTTAAAGGCAATATTTTTTCTTGTAATCAAAAACATCGGTGTGTATATATGTAGTTTTATGTAGGCTTCACCTGAGACGAGCATCAACAAAGCAAATTACAACTATGTAGATGAATGTACCACCACCGCGCTAAGACTTCGCTCATCGAAGCAGCAGACTAACCTCAAGAGTACACAGGCCTATTGTTCTTTTCAAGGACTAGGAAGAAAACTTAAGATAGCAAATATTCCCATTCGGTACAAGCAATCCTGTGTCAGAGATTTGTATTTTCATAAGTGAACTCTCCGGTGAGTAATAGTCATTATCAAAGTAATTAGTTACACCACCGCGAATAAATGATATAGAAATAGGGGATATTAAAGATCCGTCCTGTTAAGGTTTCTGCTGGGTTTTCGAAGAGAACCAACTAGCCGTCAGGTCAGTGAGGCCTTTATCAAATGCAATAATAAAAGCCAAATACGGAGACTCCCGGATAGCGTTCGTGTGTTTTAAGTTAAGTTGCAAGTTAAAGTATATCCAATGGAGGATTGTATTCTCATAAGCTATCTGGTCAAAATTTCAAGTTCCTATATATATATATATATATATATATAAAAGACAATTTAACTTTTTTATACTGGATTCTTATGTGTGCTTAAATTAATCATATTTTGGGTTTTGATACAATTGGGCATAATCCAACTATAAACATTAATTAAAACGATCGGTAAATCTCATTGCTAAACAGTTTTAGCAAACACATCTCCATATTACATTTTCTTATTTATAAGCAATTAATTTTAAAAATGCAGATAGAAATTCATTTTTATTTTAATCACTTTCGTGAGACATGAGCAATATGCAAAGGGTGAAATTTAAAATTTTAAAACGTCATTTTCCATATAAACGGTATACCACATTTTTGTGTTTATATATATATATATATATATCTGGGTGAGGTTATACGTGTTGGCGTATAACTTTTATGAATTCTATGAAACATTCTATGAAATGTTTTATACGAATTCTTCAATATTCGCAATCACATTAGAGAGAGATCTTAGCTACCAAAAGAAACCAACATAAAAATCTCTCTTGACTCTTCTACTGTCTTCCTTCTACTTTGCCTTTATTTATTTATTTAATTATTTGAAATGTCGTTTCCGTCAGTTTCTTTTACATATTTGTGTAACACAATGTTTATGTAACACTTTAATGAACATCAGTAGCAAACTAAATTTTAATGCGACCTGTAGTGTTAATTAAGCAGCGGAAGTAATTAAAATGTTAATTAGTGACAAGTAAACTACTTCAAAGCAGATACCACAATTTCTTAAAAGAAGTTTAATTGAAACAGTTAAACAGTTTTTTTTTTTAATGTTCGTTAGCTCGAATTTTAGATTGAGTTTGCTTTCCATTTGTTTAATTACGAAGAAAATATGGCATTTTGTTTTATAAAAAAATAAACGTTTTTCACTTAAATTTCCTGATTTTTCTTGAACAGACGAAATTATATCTAATTTCATTAAACGATGAATGTACGAATAGCTGCTAGACTGGCAAATGATGAAATATGTATCACTTTTACAAGCTTAAATGTTTAAAAAACTGCTCACTGTTATTGTAAAAATTGAGACACAAATAGTAATCTGTCCACATTTCGTCTGATTAACAGTTCATTTTGTCTATTTGGATATCGGCGCGTGCGAGTGATATCTGTAAAATCTCAAATTTTCAAGTTTGAATAATTTCTCACAATATTAATGCTAATTTGTCGTCGGGAAAAAAATATCTACCACTACTCTTATTATTGCTGAAGTGGAGGGATTTGTGGAAATTTCACTATCTTTTGATTCTTTCTTTCCTTACTCGCGCATACTCGTAATACTTCCCAAAAGATGTTCTCTACATTGCAGAATCTTTTGATAATGTATGATTAATATATGATATTTTTATAAATCATTCAATAATTTGCGCATTTACTAACTAATTTTTGTAATGAAGTAGATTTTTCAATATACTAAAGTTTTGATTTCCAGTTACTTATATATAACTATTTTGTAGAAAGTATTTTAATTTTAATAAAAAAGTTTTAATTAAATCTTTTTACTTAAAAAAACTCCAAAATTTTAAAATTAAAGTCACACCTTTATGTATTTTATATCAAAGCCATTTTATAGCAACGAGAAGATGCGGTGATTGATGATTTAGCCCGTGTGGTTGCCGGGATAAGAATAGCACCAATGTAGCTAATGCATGTCGTACAAGGCTACTAAAATTGGTACACTTGGAGGGTAATGGATGGCAATGCTGTAGCCAATGAAGTTCTAACTGAGGCTCGGCTATTGCTGTTACCCTCTTGCCATGATCAGAGCTTTATAGCTCAATAACACCTTATCCTTACACTGTCCTCTACAGACAACGGGGAATATGAAAAGCAATATTGCTTCGCCCCTTTAAGCCAGTCCTTATAAGGATAAGGTGATTGATGATTCATTCAATCCAATACCCTTGGAGGGTAATGGATAGCAATGCTGTAGCCAATGAAGTTCTAACTGAGGCTCGGCTATTGCTGCTACCCTCATGCCATGATCAGAGCTTTAATAGCTCAATAACACCTTATACACACACTGTACTTTACAGATAACGGGGAATATGAAAAGCATTCTTGCTTCGCCCCTTTAAGCCAGTCCTTATAAGGAATTAGAATACTAGGTTTTCGAGAGGATGTTGGAATCGACCGTGAGATGCGGTGATTAATACCCTTGGAGGATGTAGCCAATGAAGTTCTAACTGAGGCTCGGCTATTGCTGTTACCCTCCTGCCATGATCAGAGTTTTAATAGCTCAATAACACCTTATCCCGACACTGTCCTCTACAGATAACGGGGAAGATGAAAAGCATTCTTGCTTCGCCCCTTTAATTCTAATCCTTATAGGGATTAGAATTCTGGAGTTGGAACAGTAAAAATCCAGAGTAACATATTGCAAAGGAAGTTGTTTTAACTGAGGCTCAGCTATAGCCGTTATCCCGCCATGACCAGACCATAGCTCAATAACACACTATCCATACATTTTCTTCTACAGAAAACGGGGATTGCGGAAAGCAGTTTTGTTTCACCCATCTAGTCAAAAAATAATAATAATAATAATAATTCGAATATTGATATTTTAAAGAGATTTAATTACGCTAAAATAAGTACAAAATTTAAACTTCATCTTTACATATTAATTTATGTGTGCTCCGCTGTTCCTAATAAGTTCATTAATTCGCTTCGGTTTAGACTCTATCAACGTAGAACAAATATTTCTGCATCTCGAAACGTACTTTTATAATGGAATCTATTAAGTTATCCTTTGGATCACACTTCAATTTTCCAAGTCTCAATTTCACTATAGCCCACAAATGTTAAAAGAGTTACCTAGCCACTGAAGCAATTGGATGTTGAGATTTTTGAGGAACTCTTTCACTTTTTTTGAAGTGCGGCTTGGAGCGAGATCCTGTAGGAAGATAAGGATAAGTTCTTTGTCTTTCTGGATCATCTGTGGGACCACTCTTTTGTCTAATATTTTTATGTATTGGTCACTTTTCATCTTACTTCAACAGGCACAAATGATCCGGGACCGTTATGTGTAAAATCCGAGAGCATCTTTTTTAAGCAGAGTGTCTAGGAGCTTGTTGAAAGTAGGCAGAAGGTCTTCTCAGCCGCTGATTAGCCAACATAGGGTCACTTTCCTTAGACAAACAAATAGCTTTCATCAGATATGACCTTCCTTCATTTCTCAACAGTCCAATCTTTGTACGCCTTTGCCCAGTAGAGCCTCTTTTTCTACATAGCCTCCGTCAACAGTTTTTTTTTTTGGTCTGTGGGCAGTCGTTTCTGTTTCCAACAATCATCGACTGACTGCCATGTCAGAAATATTAATCCTGCTAGCTGCCAAGTTTTTATTTAAATCTACATCAGATAATCCTGGATTCATTTTGCTATTCCTAACTAGAAAACGATCTTTAGAAAGTGTAATTTCCTATTTTGCCCACATTTTCCTTTTCTATCAGGAGAAAAGGTACTCGTCTCTGTAAGCCTCTTTAAATCGCATTGACAGTATCCAAACCAATACCAATCATTGGCAATTTTTCTTTGAATGATGGATGCGTGCTGAGAAAAAGTACATCTTTTTTGAACGTTTTCTTGGAGATGTATATATTTTATAACAACAAAATCAATAAAATACTAAATACTACAAATGCCAACTTGTTTACACTATAACGCACAAAACTATTAATAAGCATAGTAGAGAAAGTTAAAACACGCAGCACTCAACCGAAATATTGAAATAAAACCAAAATTATTGTTCGCTACTGTACATGCAATCATTAGTCAAAGATGCAAACATTATTTCAATGAACAATAATAATAATAAGAAGGGCATATATTATTTCTGTTTCTGTCTATACTATTTGTTGCTCTCTGTTTCCGTGTATACTCTAGTTACTTTATTTTTTTATAAATGACTTTGCCATTTATACTTGTTTTTGGCGAAATCCATATTGGTAAGTCGTAATGGATTAATTTCTTAAATAATAATTTGGAAAGCTTTTTTGGGGTTAATTAATATAGCTGTGATGTTAGTTTATATATTCCCGAAGACAAATCTGTCATTCTTCATCTTAAAGAAACTGATAGTATCCTTCCTGTTTGATTTTGACTTCCAGGAGTGGAGTAGTTTTCAAAATATGAAGAGAACTAGAGAGAGAGAGAGAGAGAGGATGCACTCCAATCCAATAATATATAGATTCAAGACCACTTGATGCCGGGAGTCGCAATCCGGAATGTAATTTGATGATTTTCCTATAGTTCGAGCTTATGCATATATAAAAAATGAGATATGTTTCCTGCTTGCTTTGATATTTTATATCTAAAGCTAGTTTTCTTTAGAATTAATGTTAGAAGAATCAGTGTTAGGATGAACACTGATTCTTCTAACATTAGTGTGTTACTTACATTTATTCTTCTAACAATAGATGGTAGCGAGTTACCTTGAAACATTCTTTTCACTTTACCTGGATTATCTCTGAATGTTTATTATCTCTGTTGATTATTGACTGAAATTTGCATGTGGGCATGAGAGTTATTAGGAATTTTTCTGATGTTTTTACCTCACTCCAAAATTTCTAAACATTTATTACTGTCTCGCATATTCTCATATGCGAGACCCTTCGAAACTTCTGCGCATGGCACAAGAAGGCGAATCCATTCCGATAACAGGGTAATTAATGCTTTTCGTCAGATTTGTGTTTATTTATTAAACGTCGGAAAATTAGCTTTTCTCTTATGAAAACTCTAGTTTTTAAAGTAGTAACTATTTTGCTTGTACAACAGTTAAAAACGTTTAGGTGATTTCGCGTGTTGGTGACGAATCGAACATCGACATATTATTTTCTCCCCTTCAACATGAATTGACTGTTCTTGTGAATATGACAGCCACGGATCTGGCATCTGTGGTTGAACATTATTATTATTATTATTATTCACTTGCGAAAATAGAAACATTACATCGTAAAATTATTTCAACAGTGATTTGGAGGCCTCATATACACCAGCCAATAACCAAACCCTTTATGGCGATGCACAAAATCCTGAGCATAAAAAATAGGACACACTACTTAATGTTACTGAGAAATTACTTCAAGAACACCTATCGTAAACACAGAAACACCTGTCGCATAACACGATCCACCACAACTCTTTACGACCCTAGATCCTTCAACAACTCATAACGTTTTGATTAATAAACTAAAGAATAAAAACTAAAAAAAGAAGATTCAACATGTAAACGTAATGGCTAATACTAGATAACACCAATATTGATTTTTACTGAAAATAGCCTTCAAACGTTTTTAGATGAAAAATGTGACGAAACAGACCAGTAGCCACTATGCGTATTAATATTATTATGACACAATAAGGAACCAATAATTTATTTAGACAAGTTGCTTTTTGTCTATTCTATATTATTATAAACATGTATAGAGATAAATAATTTAGGTTTATTAGTAATATATTAAAATTTAATTAAAAGTTTAAAAACTCTGGGAATTTTATTTTTCTTTTCGGTAAACAAAATATTAAGGTACAAAAAAGTGTATTAAACTTTCATTGTAGATTAATACAATAGAAATAGTAAAATACAGAAACTATTTCATGTTAATTATAAAAATATCTCAAATTTTACATTTACATGTTCCATTTTCAATAGACACTTCGATGATTTTCTCTCAAGCTACACGAATACTTTGTTATTTCTTTATATTTCATCGAACTTCATCCAACAATTTCATCCAAATTTCATCCAACATGCTAACAACAGGATAGCATGCTGCTAACCTGTTGAAAAAAAAAAAGAGTCTCTGAACATATATTCCCATTTTACATGGAAATTCTATGAGCTTTGTTAACATTGGTATAAATATATACAAAACGACATTTATTTATTCATATCTATATAAAAAAGCCAATTAATCATACTCAAGCAAATTTGGAACTTGGAACTTCTTTGAAAGATGGACCAAGTCCTTGACTCTTCATCCCTGTATCTGATTTTAGCTTGTGTATGAGGGGATTATTGTCGGTAATTTACGCGCTCATTGTGAGCATTGTAAGCTGTATTAGCTTTCTCTTGCGATTGTGGATTTCGGTTTTTTTAAATATTTGAAACGATCTGAGGGTTTGTAGTCCGCTGTCTGTCGAATTAGTTGATTTGGGTGATTATCTGTGATTGTGAAGAATTTTTCTGCAATTCCTATCATGTAGGTCTTGATATCTGGAAGGTTGGCTTCTTGGTGTAACTGGAGGTTTCTGATGAACCAAGGGGCATTAAATGCCATTCTTTGGCAGTTGTTCTGGATTGTCTGTAATCTGTTGATGTTTCTTTTAGTTGTGTGTCCCCAGGTTGGTAAGGCGTAAGTTAGTTGAGGTCTTATCATAGATTTGTAGAGGCGAATTTTGTTGTTTATGTTTAAGAAGCTGTTCCTATTCAAATGTAGATATTGCTGTGCTATTTTTTCACTTTCTTCAGTTTCAAGACACACTATTTATGTTAGTCTTGAAATTTAAGCGTTTATCAAGATGAACTCCTAGATATTTGGTAAAGTTTTGCCAAGGGATAATTTTTCCAAACATTTGTATGCTTGTGTTCGGTTCTGCTTTACGTCTGGTGAAAAGTACTGCAGAACTTTTTCCTGGATTGATGGCAATGCGCCATTTGGTGTACCAGTCCTGTAATTCGTTTACTGCTCACTGTAGATTGTTTGTCGCCAGATGTGGACGGAGGGATATGGTTATGATAATTGTGTCATCGGCAAAGAGGGCAGTGACCGTTGGGAACAACTCGTGGAGATCTGCCATGTATATGGAGAAGAGTAGAGAAGATAGCAGAGAGCCTTGAGGGACTCCAGCCATGACTCTCCTCTCTGTGCATCTGATTCCATTGAGTTTTATTCTAAATTTTTCTGTTATTCAGATATGATTTGATAATTAGAACTAGTGGTAATGGGATTCCTACTTAGTGTAGCTTAAAAATTAGACCATGATGCTAAATTCTATCAAATGCTATGTCCAGAAAGACTACGCCAGAATGTTGGTGCCATTCATACCCTTGGGTGATGTATTCATCGACTCTGTAAATTTGGAGAGTTATAGAATGCTGTTTTCTGAATCCGAATTGCTCTTTTTGTATGACGTAGTTGTTATCTGTTGCCTCTTGAATCCGTGTTAGTATAGCGCGTTCGGCTATCTTGCATACACATGATAGAAGGGCGATAGTTCTGTGGAAATTGTGTATTTTTTCCAGGTTTTGGAATTAGGAAGACATCCGCAAGCTTCCATCGCTCTAGCCGAAGGATCGCATTAGTGATGGCTACCAGATGCATAACCCCTTTACAGGGAAGTAGTTTCAGAGCCTTGTTCGTTATTCCATCCGGACCCAGAGCTTTATTGTTGTTCAGTTTTCTTATGATTTGAGGTATTTTTGCTGGCGACACGGATTTGTTGTTGGCTTGGAATGAGGCGTTTTGAGTTATTTTACGCAATTAGGTATGGATTTTTGGAATGAAGTTTATATGTATATTGGTATAATTGGGACTGAATTGTCTTTCTAAGCTGTCGGCAAATGCTTCTGTTATTTCCTCATCACTGTAGGCGACTCTAGATTGATTGGATTGGAGGAAGCCTGTTACGTTTTGAACGAAGTAATCTAATCATTCTCCACAACGACTGATCCACTGTATTTAAGTGATGTATTTTGTTATTCCAAAGCTGGTTTTCGGTGATCCTTTAGGACAGTGGTCTTCAACCTTTTTTTACTATGCGAGCTACTTTTTCTATACTAGGTTATTCGGCGATCTGCTTTCTTATATAGATCACGTTTCCCCAACCTTATATCTGATTACGCACAACTATGCAGTTAAATGCGCTCACTAACTTCAGAGGACCCACTCTCCCAGCCCTAAAAACGTTTAAGAAACTAAACACTTTATTAGTGTATTTAAAAATGTATTTATCACTTTTAATTATTTTAATACAACAAATAAAACAAATATATTGGAATAAAATATTTATTTCTGTATTTTGGAAAACCAAAGTTAGAAAAAAAACAACAGATTGATTACAAACTCACAAGTTACAGGAAATGTTGGTTGATTAAAAAAAAAGTTAATGTGAAATTTGGCATTGTTTGGACCTCGTAATATTTTCATAGTCAGGTTGATATGAAGAAGTGGCCAATCGCAGACAATCATCCAAATGATCATTTGTAATTTGGTTTCTTAATTGATTTTTTATGACGTTCATATTTGAAAAAGCGGATTCTGACAAGTATGTCGATCCGAAACACTACAGAATTTTTCGCGCAATATCAGTTAATATTGGGAATTTTTCATGTGCATACTTCCAAATGACTTCATTGTTTATTGATTTCAAATGTAAACTATTCTGAATGTTTATTATCTCAAGTTCTACTTCAACTTGGTTTATATCAAACAGCTCACTAATTTTATTTGAAATTTCTGTGATGTTCACGTTTTCTTGAAATGGATTATTGATAAAAGATACAATCATTTCAGTTTTATTAAAATCTTTAAATCTTGAATTTATTTCTTCCTCAACAAATTCTATTTCACGAATAAATTATTTTAAATCACAGCGAAGCATTTCTTGATTTTGTTCAAAAAATTTTAATAAATATGGGAGATGTCTAAATTCGCGGTCATTTATATTTTTCTTTAATTGTTGGAAGATTTTTAGTGAACTTAACATGTCAATTAAATTTTTATCTCTACCTTGTAACTCTACATTTAAATTGCTTAATTTTGTACAGAAATCTACCTAAAAATGATAAGTGTAACAACCATCTTTTATCACTCAATTGTGGATAAATAACTCATTTTTCATCAAGAAAAAATTTTATATCGTTAATTAATACAAGAAATCTTTCTAAAAATTGACTTCTGCTGAACCAGCTAACATTATTGCACAATAGAAGTTCCTTATCATCATCTGCCTGTAATTTAAATAACCGCCGTTGCAGGGCTTTTCCTCGAACAGAATTTACAATTTTAAATGTAATATCCAAAACATCTTTTGTGTTTAATCCTTTACTACACAGTACTTGTTGGTGGATAATATAGTGGTACGTTAAAATATCTGGATATCTGTCATCGTTTTTACATAATGAAATAAAGCCTGATTTATTACCTATCATTGCAGGAGCACCATCACTAGTAATGGACACAAGTTTAAAAAGGGAACTTCGTGTTGTTTCACAAATTCATCAAATGCCGAAAAAAGGTCTACTCTCCTAGTCCGTCCAAATAATGGTACACTTTTCAAAAGTTCTTTACTTGAATAATCTTGAAATACCATGCGAATAAATACCATTAACTGAGCAATATCAGTGAAGTCGTTTGATTCATCAAATTGTAATGAAAACGCAACACACTGGTGAATTTCTGACATTAACTGAGTATTCAGATCAGCACTTAAAATTTCACCTCTTCTATTAACCGTTGTTCTGGAAAGTTGTAAATCTTTAATATTCAATGATTTCATTTTTATTTTAAAAATCAGAAAATAAAGATTCTGCTGCTGCAAGAAACGATTATTTTATTAACTCTCCATCAGTAAAAGGCTTTTTGCTTTTGCTAATAAATGACGCACTTCCAAAGATGCAATAGTGGCTGATATTGGTTTATTTATTACTTTCGAAATCATAATTGTTTGTCCAGAAACTCCTGCCTTTAAACTTATAATTTTTGATTTACGTATTTCCGCATTTTGTGGAAAATCTTCATCATATTTTGCATGTAGCGATCGAAAATGTCTCTCAATATTACCTTTTTTTGAAATTGCTACAGATGAATTACAAACCGAACAACAACAACAACAACACTTTCCATTTACCATTGTAAAGAAATAACCAATTTCCTATTCTATGATACATCTTCGATTTCTTTGATGCACTCATGATTATCTTCAAATTAAAATAAAATAACTTTTAAATATTTAAAAAAAAATGTTTACAACTTATCAATTAGCGAACAAAATAATGGTAAATCCAACAATAAATTTAGAGCAACTGAAATTCTAACAGTGGTTAGTGGGAATTGCGTGATGTACGTAGTTACGAGTAAACACGATTATAAACGAAACGCATACGATGTACTTTGCTTATAATCGTATTCACTCGGCTCGCTGTTTGACTTCCACTGATCCAAATTAATTCATTTACCCGGACTTATAAGAAAATTACTGATTTGACAATTTTAACGAAAAATAAATAAACAATAGCAATACACTTAAAGAGAATTAAAACATAATACAAAATAATGATAAATAAAATATTATGTTTTCAGTTTTAATTAAATCTATAAGTAAGGAGAAATAAACAAGAGATCGACCAAAAATTGCTCCGCGATCGACGGGTTGAACACTACTGGTTTAGGGCATACCGAACCTGGTTTGTTGCTCTGTTAACTGCCTGCTTATCTTCTGGATTGATTGTTCTTTGATATTTTCTTCTTAACCTGTTTTTCTCTCGGATAAGACATTTTATGTCCTCTGCGAGTTTATTTGGTGGTGCGCATTTGGTTGTATATGTTACCTGTGATATTGCTGTTAGTAATTGCTTTTCAAAGGTTTTCACTACTGTTTCTATATCTTCAGTGGATGTTATATGTGGTACTGGGCCATGAATTTCCTGGAAGGCTGAGGGAAGCTGTTTCCAGTTTATAAAGTTGGTGGTGTTTTCCGTTAAATCTTGTATTGTGCCTAGTTGCAATATGATGGGCTGTGATCAGAACGTAAGTCGTCGACTGCATGTATTTGATAGCTGTGCGCTATGTTTTTTAATATAGCTTTATCGAGTACATCAGGACGTCCGGTTGCTGCGTAGTGTGTGGGTTCTGTGGGACCTATCACTATTATATTTTGTGAAGTGGTATAAGAATTGATTATTCTTCCATTAGTAGTTGAGTTTCTGCTATTCCAGACTGATGTTTGGCATTAAAATCTCCGGCTATGATCAGTGCTCTGCCTGCGTTTAGTATCACATCTAAGTCAGATTCAAGGAGTTTTTTATTTGGGGGGGGGTTTGTACGCTGCGTATGTCCTGATACTGCTTGTGTTTTCCATATGTATTTCTATTCCTGTGGTTTCCATGTGTTCTGTTTGGGGTTCGGCAATTTTATTATGCTTTATGTTTCTTTGGACAAAGATGGTGGTGTCTCCTTCTCTTGCATAGGATCTGTCTGTACGGTAAGTGCTATAACTGTTCATTCTGATCTTGTCACTTGGACGAAGGTGTGATTTATTTATGAGGATAATGTCTGCTTGGGTTTCTGCTGCAAACTCCTTTAGTTCCTGTATCTTGTTGGATAGTCCGTTTGCGTTCCAGCTGACAATCTGTAATGATTTAGGTTTTCTATTAGCCTTATCCATTAAGAATTTCAGAAAGCATTGGCTGCGTGTGTCTTAAGATGATATCCTTGGCTTCTTGAGTTGGGTTGGTTTGCCGGAGTTCAGCAAGCATTTCACCGATGTGGCTTGTTATGTTCTGTAGGATAGGTTTGTTGGCTTGCTATGACTGGTTTGGTTTTGTATTTGGTAAGTTGGTCTTGTAACTTCAGCATAAGACCTTTCGTCCGTTGTGGAGACCGTGGTTTGATGAGAGGACGTGCGTACTTGTATAGGTTTACTGATTTTGAGTTGTGTCTTTTGGTTTTGAGGAAATTCTATGCAGCCCCTGTAGTTTGCGGGATGTGCACCTCCGCAATTCGCACTTTCCTGGTTGTGTGCGGGGTTTTGGCATTCAGTTGTTGCGTGTTTGCCACCACATTTAACACATCGGTAATCTGCTTTGCAGAAGCGTTGTGAATGGCTAAACGTTTCACAGCGATGACATTGCGTCGTTGTTTGTTTGTGTTTTAGCGAGTCAGTCTTTATGACTAAATCACAGATAGTTTGAAGATCGTCGATGTGTTTCTGGACTTTGCTGATCTCTACCAATATCAGAGGGTATGGTGTTTTATCAGCTCTACGCATACGGCTGACTTTTGTAAATCTGAAGCCTTTGTTTTGGAGATCTCCTTGTACTTCGTTTGTTGTAATGTATTCTGTGACCCACTTGAGCACAACCTTAAGGTTCGTTTCACTATTGAGTGCAAATGTGTGGTAGGATAGGTTGCTATTATCCAGTACTTTTGTTAGTTGTCTGTAATTGTTAGAAGTTTTTGGCTGGATGTGAATTCCTTCTTCTGTATTAGTGGCTTTCGTAAATGATATTTCTAGAGTTCGGACTGAAGTAACAACTGATGTCCAATAGTTTTTATCCTTTAGGATGACTGGGGTATTCTTTGTTTTGAGTTTGTTTTAATATCTTTCCATTTCTACTGTTATAGATGATTCTCTAGTAACGGAAATTTTCCTTTTTTAGTTTTAACGGTTTGGAATTCTTCCTGTGTGTCAGCTGTATTCAATATATGGTGGGAATGTTTTTGGATATTGCTGCATCCTTAGAATCTAGTGACTGCCCCAAGCTTCGCTGTCCGATGTCCAAAGTCACGTTTTCATGGTGCGGTTTT
Organism: Typopeltis vanoorti; assembly: GCF_054136105.1. Lineage (NCBI taxonomy): Eukaryota > Metazoa > Arthropoda > Arachnida > Uropygi > Thelyphonidae > Typopeltis > Typopeltis vanoorti. Next base: position 116,660,372 of record NC_143553.1, read on the forward strand.
CCAGACAGTCGTCTGTGACAATTGTGGGAGGAAATGTGTCATAAAGTTTTATTTTTCCTGGCCAGTTATTATTAAGTACTTCAACTAAGCGGAGAAATTCGCGATAAACGTCTTCAAATTTTGTTTTGTCTATTAGTTTTTTCATTTTTATGTCTATCAGTGCCAATTATCAAAACTTAAAGTTTGATAAGCGGATCCTAGAACCCAAATGTGAAATCCCGTAGATCAAATCGATGATCTACCAGCAAAATAAGATCCCGTAGTCACAAAATGACTGTCACCAAGACCGACCGTTGCAGCAATGATTTAAATTCAGAGATTTAGAGAAATCAGTAATATAGCCAATATCATAATTTTGTATTTCGATTATACGATAACATTTACAAATTTCTAAAATGCTGCAAAATTATTATTTAAAATTAATAATTGGGAATAGAATTAAATTTTAAAAACATACAAATGTCTTTATTGATTGGTAAAACATTTTTGATGAAATTGTTTAAAATATTCAAGAGATATACTAGAAATAAATTAAGAATCAACTAAAACAAATATCACAATGTCAGCATTGCGAAAAAACATGTTCAATAAAGATGATGGCAGGGATGTATGAGTTCATCTTTACTTTTGAAATAAATAAATAAATAATATAGACAGCAAACCGGTCTTCTATTCTCCTTTCCTTTACTTCCTTCTACTTCTCTCCCCCCCTCCACAAATATTATTAAAGCAATCCCACATCCTGAGATAACTCTCGTTTCAAACTATACTTTCCACTATCTTCTAAAAACTGAAAGCCTAGTTGCCCACAGGTAGAAATCCTACTACTAGGATGCGTATTGTATTGCTAGTAACTTCCATAAATTTAAAATATTGTTCGCACTGTAGTTTGTATCTGTCTTTTTTATTCCAATTTTCTATCTAACAGTACCATAATAACAGTACCATAACAGTACCATACATATATATATATATATATATATATATATTGAAAAAACATCTAGAAGCACTCGAGTTAGATGGGTTAAAAATTGGGCAGCTGCAAAAGGCCGCTTTGTTCGGCACAGCTTTTATTTTCAGAAAGTATTTCCACAACTCATAGGCCCTTGGGTAGGGCTCGAATTAATGGAATATAACCAGCCTTTTCGTAAGACTATGGAAGCAAATCAAGCTTTGATGAATATTTATTATATATATATATATATATATATATGACTCCATAAAGACACTTGATATATATACATATATATACACGTCTCTTTATTGAGTCAGAAGACTCATCGCAAGAGACCCTATATTGACACACTACCCATTATTCACACAATACCCATCATCCCTCTCTTTAAACTCATTTACTATTGAAGCTCTCCCAACTACCACTAACAAAGTATTCCAACACCCTCCAAGCAAAATATCCAGCTTCAGTACCCTTGCTAACAGCACTGTTACACAATTTAAAAGGGTAACCGCCTCGTTCTCAGCGTCAATCCTATAAAACGCATTTAATAACTTATATGCTTCTATCATATCTCCTCTCTTATGTCTTAACTAGTTCTTGGAGCCCAGAGAACTTTAATCTGTTCTCACAGTACGCATTGCCCAGACTTGCAACAATTTGTGTCACTCGCTTCTGGATCTTCTTCACAAGTTCTTCATTTCCAAGGCATCCAGGTGACCAGATCTCTGCGCAATAGCCCAGATGTGGCCTTATTCATGCCTTATAAAGTGTCCCCCAAACCGTGATATCGCTGCTTGTCAATATATTCTTCGTCAGCCACGTGATTTGATGTGCTGTTTTGTCTACCTTTGGAATATGCCCTCTAAACTTCAATTCTTTTGGACTCATGATATAGTCCCTTATTTAGCTTTGACTTTCTGCGCAGCACAGGTCACCATCTTAGTGTGCACTTTGTACTGCTCATGTCTATGCTGATCACAATTTTTCTTTATACTGTCCTGACAACATTCACTTTATCTGCAACTCCTGCTTAAAATACTATTTCATCCATCCATCCAACCTCTACTTCATTTATCCTCCTGACTCTGAGTATATATAAAGCCTCATACTACTTTCCTTAAACACACTTTTTAAAAACTTCCCATAAACCAATAAGATCTTTCCACTCCGAATTGTCGTGTCATGGCACTTCTGAAAGCTGTCTTCTAAGGGTGTCTTAATCACCAGCTTTGTAATTCCACATATACTTTTTTTTTCTACTAAAGATTCTTCAAATCTGGCAATATACCAGTTCAATACCACATGTTCACGTTCTCCAAGTGGAAAGAGTGAGGCAAAATTGGTTATTGATATTTTCTCCGATGCTATGACCAGATCCAACACTATTGAGCCTATTGTCCCCTTCATTACATGCCTCCTCATGTAAGTATCTCTTAACAACAATATAAATTTGATTTCCTTCCTTCCTTGTGGCCATTAGTTCTCCCAAATGATCTCCAAATTTTAGTGATAAGTGTTTAGGTAGGACTGAACAAGGCAAGTTTCTATAAACAAGGGTTAAGTTCCATATAAATTCATAATGCTCTCTTTCTCGTGGCTCTGTATAATCCATAGAAGCAATCATATGCTTACATTTGATATTCTGCTCAAGTACGAGCACGACATAAGCATGTAAACTTTACTGGCATCCCCAAAGTATTTCTTTTCATTCCGAAATCGTCAGCAAGATTCCACCAGCATCTCCGTACTAATAACAGACAACGGAAGAATTTTATAGGATCGCGAAAATATCCTCCTACATACCTTTGAGTAGTAGAAAAACATATGCAAAAGTAAAGCAAAGTCCATCGATGTCACAAGTACCATCCACTGCGTTATGTAGAGGGAGAGTGATTATTACCAATCAATTAGCTTACAGTGTTATTTGGTATACTGAAAATGTCTAGTTGCTCCAGAACAGTTCATCAAGAAATATATATTCTTATATGGAGCAAAACTAACTGGCTTTCCTACAACACGAGCCGTCTTCCACTTCCTACGGGAATGCAGGGCTTGTTGTCTGTCGACCAGAAGATAACAACCTTTATTATCCTTTTTTTCTCTAAACAGTCTGCATCCTCTTCTACATAGATGGCATACAAAGGTTCAAATACCCTCGATATACTATAATCATTTAACGAAGCTTTACTTCAGCAAATACACAAAGAGCTTCTCTTCCACAATAACATGGTAAGAAGGCCTACTACTAACCAACATTTTTCCTTCCATGCATTGCGAAGGGAGAAAGTCGTAACCAGATGAATCGTTAACTGTCACATGGCGCTCTCCAGAATGGCTAACAAACCTTGCATATGGAAACAAAACCGAGAAGATGGATACCATCAGACGTGTACTTCACTTAGCCATGCCAGATATCGAATCTGAAGCAGACATTCAAGAACCAATAGAAATGCTGACGTATATCTTGCAAATAAATAATACGTCGATGGCACTCGACTCATCCAGCATTCAATATAGCAATCGTCTTCGCAGTAGAGTTCTTTGTTATACAAACAAACCCACATTGGGCAGGATCTCCTTACCGAAGTACGGCCATTAAACCCGGCGGACATTCAGTGGAGTATGTAGCACGTCCCACTACTATGGGACGTGCTACATACGGTGAATTATCAGAGAATTACCTTTTCTGCAACAGAAACAGGATAACTTGTCACATTAAACCTTTTTTGTCGATACCTGCCACATCGCATTAAACATCTTGGCCGGTGAATCTCGGGTTTTACATATTATCCTTCGTAGTCCCCTACGTCATGTTTGGTGAGTATGATGGGTCATCCACTGCAAGTAGTATTTGGAGTTGACTTCCTGAACCTCCATTTCACTATGGTATATGGCATCACTGATTGTTGACCTGGGATATCCCAATTTTTCAGCAATTGCTGAACAGATAGGCCTGCCAGATTACACCCTAACATAATGTCGCTTTCAAACTCTGCCAGTTCCCTTTTTGCAGGTATTTCACGCTGGCACAGTTGCACTGACTTGGAAGACGCGTTCATCCCTCGAATGGAACGGTCAACCTTGACCTTGCCCATGAAGGTGTCCAGTGACTTCTTTCAAAGCAGTTTGTTTGTTCGTTTAATGGTGTGTGTGTGTGTATATACATATCCATCCAATTCTCACTCTCTCTCTCTCTCTCTCTCTCTCTCTCTCTCTCTCTCTCTCTCTCTATATATATATATATATATATATATATATATATATATATATATATATATATATATATATATATATATATATATATATATATATATATATATATATATATATATATATATATATATATATATACCGGGTGATTATATAAAATAACGTCGTGTTCAGAGCCCTGTAGCGAGTAATGTATTGGACGAAACACACCAATATTCGGTAGACGTACACAGTGAAACATGGGGATTCGATTTAACGAAAACAAAATAGTACCAAAAGTCTCCAACAGGGGAAATTTAGGCGCTACCAAATTAATTTTATTAGATGTGACTAATAAATGACTAAATGGCAAATGAGAGACAGCACAGATCAATTTCATGACGTTTATTGTTAATTACAAATTAGATTCAATATGACCACCATTCTGATGTTCCAGGAACTGCATACGGTGCAAAACATTCTCCACAGTGGCTTGCAACATATCGGAAGTGATTTGTCTCACGTGTAACGTTATTAGATCTTTCAAAGTTGGAATATCGGGTATTTGTAATTGATACACAAAGCTTTTAAGAAATCCCACAGCAAAAAGTCACAAGGATTGAGATCAGGCGATCTCTGTGGCCATGGCGTGGGAAATGCATGACTAATGATTCTTCTGTCAGAGAAATGTTGTCGCAAAACACGCTGTACCCGAAGTCCGATGTGGGGTGGTGCACCATCCTGCATGAAGATGGTAGAATCGAGAAATCCTCTTTGCTACAGTTGTGGAACCACAAAGTTCTGTAGCATATCGGCATACCTGTTAGCATTGATGGAACAGGTCACTGGTCAATTTGGGCGATTTTCCTCGTAAAAGTATGGACCGATGATAAAAGATGATGCCGTAAATCTGCACCACACTGTGACTTTGGGCGAGTGGATAGGCATCTGCAGACACACGTGCGGATTAGTTGCAGCCCATATGCGACAGTTGCGTGTGTTAATATCGCCGTTCAAATAAAAGTTCATCACTCCATAAAATCTGCCACGGCCATGCATCATCCACTTCCATGCGCGCTAAGAATCTCAAAGATAAGTCGATTCGTGTGGTCGCATCACCAGGGCGCAATTCTTGAATGACTAATTTTATAGGGGTAAAACTTCAACATCTGATGTAGGATTTTCCACACCGTTGTGTATGCAATATCCGTGTTTGCCGGGATATTGCTCGTGCACTGCTGGTACCCTGCACATTCGTCATCTCCTGTTCCACAATAGCAGTTGCAACTTGTTCAACTTGTTGGTGAGTGATTGGTTTGCGTCCCCTGCCTACCTGCACTACTAGAGTTCCAGTAGTTTCAAATCGCCGAATCAGTTTTCGTAAGTTTGTTACGCTAATCGGTCCTTTTCTTAAATTTTCCATACGCCGAAAATCACGAAGAGAAGCACTGGCATTATTGTTCCGCTGATAATAGAGTTTGACTAACAAAGCACGCTCACGTAAGATAGGCATCGAAAAGCAGTTCGTCTACGAATGATAAGAAATCTCACAGGCTTTCGGTTTATTGCATGATCGCTCACAAGAAATGCGATAATGCAAATTAATGAATTTTACTCGGTAAACAGCGCCAAAATTTCCCCTATTGGCGACTTTTAGTACTTTTGTTTTTCGTTAAATCGAATCCCCATGTTCCACTGTGTACGTCTACCGAATATTGGTGTGTTTCGTCCAATACATTACTCGCTAGAGGGCTCTAAACACTTGACGTTATTTTATAATCACCCGGTATATCTATGTTTACTTGCTTAATCCCACTCTTTTGTGTTTAGGTATATTTCTGTTCTTTTCTTTCTTTCATATTTTTTCTTTTTAACCCCTTCCCTTCGTCATCTTCGGTTGCTTTCCTCCTTCCTGTTTTTCCCTGCATAGCCACACACTTATTTACTTTCTCCGTTCCCATCTCTCTCTCTCTCTTTCTCTTTCTGACACAGATGTCTATGTTCCTCCCTGTCAGAGTGTTCCTATAAAATAAACAGAAATGCTTTACTTCTTCCAGGAAGGCTTCTACTTACGAACACAAGCTCCTTAGGTTGCGACAAAGATCCCCATCCCGCAGCATTTTTTCCCTTGCAGGAATAGGTTCCGGTGATGCTTTTGGTCACATCCCGCAAAATGATCTCCTTTTCTGTAGTCTGTTTCATCGGTTTCCCATCTCTAAACCACCATACTCGCTGTAAAGTCTGAGGATTATCTTGGTCAACATCACAGAAGAACGAGACACCGTTCCCTTCAATTACATGCTTCGGAGAAATGCTGAGTTTCATTGTAGGCGGATCTAAAATTGAAAATAAAGATTGTAGTTAAAAGATGAAGTGTGTTTTAATGTAAAAACATAATTTGGCAAACATAAATGCACATAAGAAAAGAATTATGAGGAATAAAATTCTGAACAAGGAAATACACGTTTTCAACACAACATTTTCCACATGACTCACTCAGTGTGTTTTTTGTTATTTTGCATCATTCATTGACATTAATATTTATTAGTAATAATAACTGCAAACTGCTTGATAAATGCGTTTAGTCCGGTATTACATAGCTGCAATTAATTCTAGGAAAGGCTGGCAAAAGTCTAGTAAAAGAACTAAATGATGAAGGCTGTTTAAGAGTATGAAAAGAGAACATGGAAAAGAAACGTTGAGAGGGGATTTGTTCTGGAAATTGCAGTATAGGAAAGGACATTTTAGAAAAGATAGAAAAGGGTAACATAAATGAAGGATATAATTACTATTTCAAGTGTTGTAATTCATGCAGAAGTAACATCAAAGCACCCTCGATCCCCCCACACACATACATTATTTCCACACTAGGCAAACGTGCTCTCTCCCTATTCTATGAAAAACAAGACATTAACAAAGAAGGAACTTCAATTTCTTCTTCCAACCTTTCAGAAAAATGGTTATTCAATCAGCCTCCTCTCCATATTGAAGATAGAAATAGTGAAAAAGGCTACATATCCCTACCATATATCATTTCGGTTTCGCTAAAGTTCTCAAAAAATATAACATCCGGTCTTCTTTCACTCCTCTAGTTAAACTCCGTCCGTTGTTCAGTACTTCCAAGCAAAAATATAACAACCTGAAATATCCCGTCGTTTCCCGTATTCGGTGCAACTGTTACATGCCTTGTTTTGGCCAGACCGAAAAATCCATCGAATTTTGTCTAGAGGAACATAAAAGAGAAGTGACCTTTGGAAGAACTAGAGCAAGTGTTCTGTCGAAACACGTCATGAATTCTTTCTACGCTAACGACGACAACTATCATGCATCCAGTCATATTAGACAAATCGGAAAATATATTTCTATGCCATAATGAGCTGGAAAGAACAGTTGTAGAATCTGCAGAAATCGTCCTCAAACGAATAAATCTCAACACTAACCTCAGCTATAATCTCTCAGACTGTCATCGTGCAGTTATTCAACTTTGGCGTTCACTGAGACTTTGAACACGTACGCCAATCTAACAATGAAGAGACGCACGAACCATTAATACGTTAAAACTTTAATGTATAGATTTTCTTTCGCAATGTTCGTTGGTATTTCCCTCGTATTATGCAACCTACAAAGCTTCCTTATGGACGATACTAGTTTGCTGTTTATTTAAATTAAAATAAATAGTGTTTCTAATTTCCATCTCTCGGCTTATAGTCATTTAATTTCTTTTAAAAGTATTCTCCTTGCCGAGTAAATCAATAATAACATGCATAATATATATATTTCTTTGTACATTGGTTCTACTATACCATTAAAGATTCCAAGAAATTATATACTTGGTTTTAATCCTTTACCCCAGGCACGAAAACAATGTTTTACGCGTGAAATATATTCATATCGGAGCCACTTGTGTACAGAGGCTAATGACATCACATCACTTACCTTAGTATGTATCCCATAATGCACACACTCTTTTGAATGTAAAATGTTATGTATAATGGAAAGGACCAATACCCAAGAACGACTTCCGTCGGTCTGGGTAATAATATTTATTAGTTTGTTCTCTCTATCTCTCTCTCATAATTTCGTGTCCCTCCCTGTCATTGTCATTTCGTTTAAACAATTGAAAGACTTTAGTTTACGTAAAGAAAGCTTCTACTTACAATTAACAACCAACGTCTTAGGCTCTGACCGTTCGCCCCATCCCACTGCATTTTCGCCCTGACAGGAATAGTTGCCTTTAATATTTCTATGCACATGTAGCCACGTAAACGCTTTCTCCGTGGTCTCTTCTATCAGATCGTCATCTCGAAACCACCGCACCCGCAGTAGGTTGTGGGGATTGTCATCCTCAATGTCACAGAAGAGCGAGACGCTTTTCCATTCGGTTACAGGCATTGGAAAAATCCTGAGTTTTACTGTGGGCGGATCTGAAAGTGAAAATAAAAACTCACGTTAAAAGACAAAGTGTTTTCTAACTTAAAGGAAAAAAGTAACCTTGATAAGCACTGATGAAATAAAACGAGAATTATGCGGATAAAAATGCAAGTTAAAATTGCTTAAAAAAGTACAGTTACATTATTATTATTATTATTATTATTATTATTATTATTATTATTATTATTATTATTATTATTATTATTATTATCATCATCATCAAGATAGTCCTCCTGGGACTGTCTTGGACAAATTATCCAAAAAATGTTTACTTTATTAAAACATTGCATTCATTCAGGTTACTTCAGATATCAGGACTCCGTTTACCAACAAAAACAAGGCCTGGCAATGGGCAATCCTTTGTCCCCAGTTCTAGCTAACATCTTCCTTGAAGATTTTGAAACGAAAGCCATATCTTCCTTCTCATTTAAACCAAAAGTTTGGAAACGATATGTTGATGATATATTCATTATTTGGAATCACGGGCATACATATCTCACAGATTTTCTTCATCATCTAAACATCCAACATCCTAATATAAATTTACTGCTGATCTAGAAAATAATAACTCATTAGCTTTCTTGGATGTCATGCTTACACGATGGTCTGAAAGATTAAAAATCTCTATGCACAGAAAATCTACTCATACTAATAGATATCTGCATAATCTTTCTCATCATTTTCCACCACAAAAACTTGGAACTATATCTACCTTAGGACACAGAGCACGCTCTCTCTCTCTTGAATGAACCAGATGAACTACAAAAAGAAATGAATCACCTCACTTTTATCTTTAAACAAAATGGATATTCTGAAAAAACGATTAAGAAATTTCTTCTGGATCCTCCTAGGCAGTGCACAACAGAAACTATTAATTTTAAAGGTAGCATCTCCATTCCATACATTGGCACAATCTCTAAAAATTAGCTAAAGTCCTTAAAAAATATAATATCAGGACATTCTTCACCACACTTCCTAAAATCCGTTCTCTAATTAGCCATCCAAAGCCTACTCATCACAACCTAAAATATCCAGGTGTATATAAATTATGGTGCGATTGCAATATCCCTTATTTTGGACAAACTAACAAATCTATTGAACAACGTATAGAAGAACATAAGAGAGACATCGCTTACAAACGATCTCATGCAACTGCGTTATCCAGTGATGTTCTTTTTTCAAATAATCCTAATGATGATCAACAAAACCACTCCGTTTGCTGGGATAGATCCGAAAATATCTTTCGCTGTGATGATGAGTTTGAGAGGAAAATGGTAGAATCAAGGGAAATCCTGCTGAACCCTGTCCACCTAAACAACAATTTGAGTTATAACATCCCAGATAGCCATGCTGCAGTTATTCAAAATTGGCGTTCACGTTAGCCTGCACGCACTTACAATAAACAATGGCACGCCTGTTAGAACAACTTGAAAAAATACGTTTTTTATGTATCAATTATGTGTGTGGTAATTTTTACCTGTAATTTCCAGTTTGTTTAGATACTTCAATGATTATTACTATTCTTTTCCTTTAAGAATACCTTAGGAAGGCTGTTAGAAGCCGAAATTAGTCGTATTATTCTTATTAAAATCTTTATAAGTTATCTAGGTTTTTAGTCATTAAATCTATGTTTAAAATATATATTAAAAATAATAATATATATATATATATATATATATATATATATATATATATATATATATATATATAACGTTCATGTGAACCGATGGCATGCGATGGTGAAGTGATTCCTGGTCAATGACACATGAAGTTATTCGATGATATTTATTTCGCTTATTTCATAAAATAATGATACCAAAAACACATGACAGGGAACTGACATCCGGATGATCAATAGAGGTGCTGTTCAATGTGTTGTCCATTGTGCAATACCAACAATTGATACTACCATAGAACATTGTCTCCAACGGAACTCAACTGATCTGGCTAAAGGATTCGTGTGATGCACGATTTTCTGTTTCAAGTCTGAAAGGTAAAAGACTTTGCATCAAATAACTCAGAAAATGCAACATAACAACATACTGACATTGTAATTGAAGTGCCAGTTCTTTCTGTCGTATTGTTAATATTTTTAAACAGGTATTTTTCGATAACATAAATGATATTCTTCGAACAGCCTTATAATAGGCATAAAGATAAGAGAGAAATTGATATGTTTTGGACTTTCATGATTTCCAGCTCATAAATATGGTGAATGTGTTGCAGAATTAGAAATTAATGCGACGGATGTGAAAATGTACTCAACACCAGAATTTGAATTCAGAAATATAATTTCACAATTCCTTGTGAATTAATTTCTGTCTCTTATTTATAATTTTATGTATATTTTATACTACTATTAAATTTTATATATAATAAATTATATCAGTATTATTTCATTCTTAATAATTAATGTGTAATGTTATATTTTTTGTTCATGTCTTGCGGAGAAGTAGCTCCACACAACCTCCGTTTAAGATCAGTTAATTCATTTCACCTTCAGTTGATAGTTGACCTTGTAACGGCTATTTCTACTAGAAATATGTCCTTACAACCAACAGCATCGTCATTATTAACTGAATTAAGGAGGGAAGTTGCATCACCATAATTTGAACACATGCCAAATGTTGAATTCACATGGCTGAAATTTTTCACTTATTTGTAACCGATTTTTTTTTAAAATTTCCTTTTCTTAATTTCATTCAAATACTACAGGGTTCAGTACTTCTGATAGAAGTAACTAACAGTGAATAGATAATTTTTGCCATACTCTTTATTAAGAGGAAGTGCCTTTTTAAAGAAAAAGGTCTTACGATGTATTACCTCTGAACAAATAAAGATCAAATCTAATTTTATAATAAAAATCACTAAGAATGTATACACGCGTAAACGAAGTATTCGTGCAGTTCTTTCTGTCGTGTTGTTAATATTTTTGAACTAGTATTTTTGTATAGCATAAATGATATTTTTCCTATCAGTTTGCAAGATTTCCTACTCAAAAATATTATAACTTAAGCAGCAGTGCGATTAGGAATGATAAGTTAGATATTACGAATATAAAAACCACAAAATGGAACATGAAAATAGCTTTTTTTCTTTAATTTTGCATGTTATATGCATTCAACGTTCTCTAGAAAAGTATATAAAAAATCACTTCACTAGATTTCAACTTGCTTATTGTTGATGCATAATTTTCACAACGTAAGTGTATTTGATTCAACTCATGCTTTATTTTCATTATTAGGTGACGTCTCCCGAAATCGGAGGACTTATACTTCTGCCTCGAAATATGAGTGCTCGCTTTTCACGTACATTTCTATTCCCCTTTCATCTAAGGATAGCATTGTAATCACTGTTCAAATTATTTCTGATTTTACGAAATTTAGATTCGAGGGTCTTTCATTTGATCATTTTCCCAATCTTATTCTAGTACTAAGTTCGTAATGCTTTGCATTTATCTTTGTCTGCGCAATGATGTCAACACAGGTGCTTTATTACCCACGATCCCGACATGTTTCTTGCCAAATCACGATGTCCTTCAAAGCAACACATAAAAATTAATTTTTCCTAAATTTACACGCAACTTACACTTTTTTCCCCGTAGTGATAACATGGGCGGAGGCCCAGCCTGCTATTGGTATTCCTCTCAAGTTCGAGAGAAGTATGATCTTTGTAATACTCACGATTAGCTAGTAAGTTATAATTCGTGAATTATTTTTTTAGTCAATCAAGATAGGAGTGGAAATATATTAAAAGCTGCGACACAAAATTATATAAAAACAGCATGCAAAAGTGTTACAAGAGAAAAAAAAAGAGGAATTAGAGTGTGACAGATTTATGGATTATTTCCATAAACATATTCATTGGAGTGAGGAATAAACTCTATAGAAAAAAAGAACCAGAAGTGAGGAAGAACTCACAGTCGGTCATCTGTAATAAAGCAAAACCTATATAAATGATGCTGCGCAAAGTTTTAGCTATCAGTAATTTTCATAAACAGAAAAGACGACCATTAAAAAGTAAGTGGAAGAACTGGCTTCAAGTGAAACCAGATCTTGAAGAAATGAGTTTAAAGAAAATGCCAACGATTAAAACTCACTAAATAGAGAAGAAAGAATTAAGCCCGAAAACATGAGCGACATCGCCTTTGGATTTCCATGCATTGTGGATTCCATCTGTCATCCTGAATCCCCCCAAAGCAGCCCAAAAGCTGAACCACTAGTGTCCCACCTGTCGCTGCTAACCACCAGAACACTACACTAGTGTCACGCCACCAGCACGGAACTAGCGTTTTATTTGCCTTTGTGATCTACAACACTCTAAAGGTTTCGATGGGCTTACATCTCAATTCCACATGGTTCTAAGCCCATCTAACTCCATTAAAACGTTTTCCATAAATGGGAAACAAAAATCTGAGTTATTCAAAGTTCCAACTAAACGTGCACGAAATCCAGTAGAGGCAGAAGTAGATTGGGAAGAAAACTCAAAGCCGTCGACGTTATATTAGCGTTCATTAGAGTCATATGTGCTATTTCGAATGATGACAAATGCCCTACAAGTGTATAATCATGTTTAGAAAAAAAAACAGTATACGAAACATAACCAGAACAGTAAAGGAATTCTTTTAATGAAGTAGAAAATATTCCTTTGTCGATGATCTAATTATGGAATATGATGTTATTTATTTATCTATTCTTATGGCAAAAGGAATACAGAACAACTATAGGTCAATGCCCAGTCTGGGAAGCCAATCCAAAGCCTCATCCGTCACCTTGTGGATGTCCTGTAGGCCACCATCGTGAAATTGACGCATTGGGCAGTCGTTCAAAATATGAGTGATTGTCTGAGCCACGGGAGAACAATCACAATAAGGGTGGTCTAACAGACCCCCCATTTATGTAGTAGGCAGCCACATCTGTCCTGGTTAGTTCTAATATCCAAATCTTCCTAGGAAGACAAAACCAGGCTGCAGAGCACAGGGATCGTCTACCAGGAAGCCGTTTATTGGGAGATTGTTGGACCAGTATCCTCTCCACATGTCAGTAATTGAGGGCAAGGCAGCTGAAGAGAGTTCTAGATTTTAGGCGAAGCCTAGATGAATTTATGAGAGTATGGTGCAGGGGTAGGAGTGGGTTGCTCATTGCTTTATTAAATTCTTTAATCGAGGCTTGTCTTCTCCGTATGTTTGGTGGAGCAATATTAGATAGGACAGGCAGCCAGTAGAGAGGGGGTGATTCTCACTGTCCCACTAAGTGTGCACATGGTAGGATTTAGCGGTTGGCTATAATGTGTGTGTGTGTTCACTTCTTTCCCAGACAGTGGCACACTATTCTGCTGCAGAGAATGCGAAGGATAGTGCAGAAGACCTTAGGACTTCTGCCAGCAGGCCTAATTGTAGAACATGATATTGATTCTTGTTTTAATTTTGTTGGACAGTTGGTGATATGCCTTTTATAGGTTAGTCTTCTCTCCAGGCTCAGTCCAAGGTATTTCTTGTTCTACAAATTTTTCACAGAAAGAAAGTTTGAGGTGTCGATTCACATCTGCATGATTGGGGTGAAATACTGTGGACACAGTTTTTGTTGGATTTGGCTTCAAGTACGACCGCTTGAAGGTATATTGATGTAGGATCTCTAGGTCATTAGCATACATATACTTGCTTGAGTTGGTATGTGGTAAGTCGTACACGTAGATGTTAATAATAAAAAGTATAACACAGAGCCCTCCGTTGTGGAGGAATCTGGGCCTGCTCTTTTTTCCGTCAATATGGACGCGTATCTCTCTGTTTGAAAGAATGGATTCAAAAATCTGGAAAGTTTTTTTTGCATCTTATAATATTTCCTAGCTTTAGGAGGAGGCCCCTGTTCTAGACTGTGTGATAAGCTGATGTTAGGTCAATGAAAGTGGCTCCAGATTTAAGTTTCTTCTATGCAATCTGTGTTGTCAGGGCCAGGACCTGGTCACAGCAACTTCTTCCTGGCCTGAAGCCAACTTGTTCAATCGGGAGTGCTCTTTTGAAATTCTTTCACATTCTTTCAATGATGTGATGAAATGTCCTGATCTAGATTATATCCTTAAAAACCTTACGGAAATGACTTTTCAGAATAAAAGTTACAAAAGTGGTTCTGGTTCTAAACAAATGTTCTTTTTGTCCCAAACAATAAATATGTAATTTTTAGCATGAAAAACAGTTTTAGCCATTATGGTATTCTTGCCCATCCTAAATGAAGATGATATTTAAATATCAACTCCCGAATTATCGAAAATTATAAGTTATCTATGGGTTAAAAAATTTATTCATTCAAATTGGATATATACGTGACTTATGCAGTTAAGAAATCTTAAACCCACGTGAATCTTGACTTGATATGAATAAGAACTTCCAAATGGATTCTATCTCTTCACCTCCTTGCAATTATGTTATCTGAATTTTCATGAAAATTAACTAATCCGTACTTAAATATTAATATAGAGTGCAAAGTACAAATCTATTAGGTTAATACTGCTTGCTGATTTATTTATCTTTAGGTTATTGATATTAATAAAATCTCCCCGATTATGGGATCGAGACTTTTGTTTCAGGAATTTGACAACGTAAGACTAAATAATAACTATAATTTTAATGATCACTTTCTATTTTGCCAAAATTAAAGTGGCATCTTCTTCAAGAACAAATTCACTGGTATCAAACATGTACAAGCAGGCTTCATTAACAGAAATGGAACCTGAGAAATATAGGCAGGCCTCAAATTCTATAACTGCACCATGATATTTATAAGATTTCAGTTATGGTTACCAACAGGAAAGTGTTCCTGTAACTTTCGGTTGAGTGTTCTTGGCATTGGGCTGAATGTGTGTAGATAAGATTTTCCATATGAGAGGCAGTCTGACACAACCATATTTGTTTAGGTTGCGATAGTTAGTCAGAGAGGTAACAAATTTGCAGAAAGGCTGCTTCAATTTAAACTTGCTTTGGTGGAGTAAGGTGCCTTTTTTGTTCTAATACTAACTTGCGAACCGTAATATCGGGTATATCTGTGTTACAGGAAGGCTTTCTACCAATGTGCGGCAGACATCAGGTAGATTTGACTCCACTCTTCCATGAAACCAGCACTGATTTCAGCGACTGATCGAGGATGTGCAGTCCTAGACATCTAATGCCGCTCCAATTTGTCCCAGGTGTTCGATAGGGATTGAGGTCAGGACTCTATGAAGACCAGGGCAATTGTCTAACACCCATCTCTTCATACCATTCCATAACTGCCATGGCTTTGTGACATGGGGCATTGTTGTCTTGATAGAAACACAGGTCCATTCCATAAATTGTCCAAAGTAGGCAGCACCTGATTATCCAGAGTATCAAGATACTGAGCTGTTTCTGATACAGACAATGACCAGTGGTCCACACCATTACCCCTCCACCAAAAAACTTTATTATTGGTAAAACACACTGTGGTAATGAGCATTCACCAGGCTGCCTCCACAACTACACACTGCCATCAGAGTGGAAACAGTGAACCCTAGTAGTAGTGAGGTCACTTTGAACAAGGTCAAAATCAAGATAACATAATGATTCGTGACGTCATTGACTGATACGATCAATGACGTCACGAGTATGGAATGTATGGAATTTTTCTGGGGGAACACATCTGTCAATGACGTCACGTTGTGTTATTTTGTTTGTGTATGAGATTGTGGGTAATTGTTCGCTTGATTAGTATAGGCAATTGTGGGTTATGGTTAGAGATAAGGATGCGTGACATAAAGAGTATGGAATGTTTGCAATTTCCCTGGGGGACACATCTGTCTGTGGCATCACGTTGTGTCTTTTTGTTCACATATGGAATTCTGAGTAATTGTTCGTGTATGCAATTGTACGTGATGGTTAGAGATAAGATCGAGTATGGAATCCTTGGAATTTCCCTGGGGACACATCTTTCAGTGACATCACGTTGTGTGTTTGGGTTTGCATATGGAATTCTGGGTAATTATTCGCATATGGAATTCTGGGTAATTGTTCACTTATGGAATTGTGGGTGAAGGTTAGAGATAAGATAGAGTATGGAATCCTTGGAATTTTGCTGGGGGTCACGTCTGTCTGTGACATCACGTTGTGTGTTTGGTTCGAGTTGGTCTTGTGGATAATGGTCAGAGCTTGGAATTCTGGGATGTGGGTGTGTTTGTCATTGACATGAGATGAGCGCTCTGTTCGTTTGTGTGACATTAGGGGAAATGATTAGAGATTAGAATTCTGGAAGGTTATTTCTTCAAGTGTTGGGGTCTTTGGCTTGCTTGCAGAACTATGGGAAAATATTTGTCAATATACCATTAGACAATTTCTAAAATAATTAGTTATTGGATATCACCAGTGTTCTCCTCACCCCCTCAAACACACAGACACATTTTTTCTTTCATGTTTACATTTTCTAAATGTAAACATGAAAGAAAAAATTAGAGTAGTGCCCCCCCCTCCCCTGTCAAACACACACAGACACTTTTTTTTTCATATTTACATTTTCTAAAATAATTAATTACTGGAATTTCAGTTTTACTGCTTTTTTTCTTTCACGTTTTACTTGTCAATAGGTAGTAGTTAGATATTTTCTAAAATAATTAATTATAGGCTAAAGTGGTGTTCCCTACATCCCCCTCACACACACACAAATTTTTTCCCTTCATGTTCACATTTCTAACACTAATTAAATGTTACCTTTATTAGAAGTTCTAAGCAGAATAAATATTCTTAAATATGGAGAACACATCAATGATACCTTAATTTTTGATTTAAGTTTACAAATACACATTTATTTGACTGAAATATCATTTACAAGTATATTCACAATGAAAATTAAAAATGTAATTACCTAGAAATATTTCACAAGATTTGTCTCTCTTACTATTTTCCTGAAAAAAGAAAAAATTCCAAAGGGTTTTGGGTTCGTTCATTTTTATTTTTATTTGGTTACTGTACATCAAAATATCTAGTCAAGCAAACGAATCTTAATTTTGGATATCATAGAAAGCCAAACTCCATATATTTGATATGGTATTAGTCGCGAAATGACACCATGTGTGTTTATTGTTATTCCTTTGTCACCATATATACACAATCAGTCTTCGTAGTGTCCATAAATGTCCCAAAATAAAGAATCTTTATCAAATTGAACGAAGTCTTAAAAATCTAATTTTATGACAGTGTGAAATTAAGACAACCTCGCAAACAAATTTAACTATGATTTTATATAAGAGAAAGCAGTTTATCATCAAGTTTTTGCAAACACAAAGAATGAAAGGTGTCAAATCCCATGTTTGACTCATTTCCGTTAGACACAATTGACTGTTGTCCTGTCAGATAAGTATGGATGTATCTTGATTGGAACTTGTAGCAGATGATTTAACATGGAAAGTATAGTATCAGACCTCATGTTCAGTTAAAATGCGAAAAAGACTTAGCATTATAAATTTCTTTCTTTCCTAAAGAAATTCGTATTTCAGATAAAACTATTGTAAGATTTACCCGAAAATCAAATAAACGAATTCAGTTGTGAATTGCTCGGAATTCTATGAAATGATAAAAATGACAATTTTTTTTAAAAAAAATAAAGTTCATTCGTCTGAAAAATATGCATGGCATAATTAACGTGAATATATATTTATTTGAAGGAAAACATTTCATTTTTCTTTACAATTTTTTTAATGTCTGATATTGATGTCGTATATTGTTCAAGAAATACACTAACCCTACTTTCAGACAGTTGTTAAGTTTAAAGTCTTAACCTATTAATAGATATAAAAATATGGATTTATATATCAATTTCTAAACCGAATAACTGACTAAACATTTCACTGTGGTGTCATTTATATATGGAAAACATCCAACACCAAACATTGTTCATTTAGATTTACAATTGCATATTTTATTTTGCTGATATATTATTTACAACTGTATTCACAGAGAATAATTACATTTAATTACCTACAAATATTTCTTAAGTTTTGGTTTTGCAACTCGAAATTCGCATCACTCGATACGGGCTTTTGATATGCTTCTACACATATATTTTTAAATCTGATTGGGTTGTTTTTCCTCTATTTTACTTTAAATCTTGCAGGTTTTTTGTCCATTACCGGGATTAATTTCACAGTAGTCATTTTTTTAACTCATTTATTATGTTACTTATTTTTTCCCAACACAAATAAATAATTACTGATTCTTATTTCAAACTGAATATTAGGTCTGGTACTATAATTTTCAACTTGATTCCTCTGCTACAACTTCCAAAGATTATATTTTAGACTCCTGTATTTTTCTTTTGTTTTAGTAAGTGTTGACTGAAAGTTAATAACTCAACAAGGATTGGAATAAAGTAAAGTCACCACTATCCTCGTCTGTTAATTTGCACACTGTAGTGTGACAGATTGCACTAAGACTTGGTAATTTGCACTCAGAATTTTTTTTCACATTCATAACTAAATAGTAATTAAGACTTAACAAGTGTCTGAAAGTAGGGTTACCATATTTCTTCAAAACAATATGCGACATCAATGTCCACCAAAAAAATTGTAAAGAAAAATAAAATGTTTACCTTCAAATAAATATCGATGATTATGGCAAACAAGAAATTCCTCAGCTTTTCAAAGTGGGGCTTTTGATATGCTTGTATATATATTTTTTCAATCTAAGTGGTAATTTTTCTCTATTTTACTTTCAAAATTCAAAATATGCTTTTCGAAATCTACTTTTTATATCTCCTTCATTGGGATTCAGAAACCGCTTTTGCTTGGAACACTGTGGGATGAAATTTCTTTAGCATTAGTAAGTTTAAAAGAAATGAGCCCAGTTTTTCCCATTCTTTCCCTATTCCTGACATTAATTTCAGAGCAGAGATTTTTTTATATTTACGTTTTTCTTGTATTATGATGTTTTATGATCTGTGTTAATGATTCTGCTTAAATATTTTTGTCACCGATTTTTACACATATGGTCTTCGTATAACTGTCATTGTCTAGATCTTAAAAGTTCATTAATTTTTCCTAAAGAAATGTTAAATTTTTTACAATAATTAATGAGAATTGCATTAAGGTATAAAATTATGGTTTTATATATTAACTTCTAAACAGAATAACTGAGTAAAAATTTCGCTGTGGAAAACACATCAACAACACAAAACCTTTGTTCATTTAAGTTTACAAATGCATATTTTCTTTTGCTGAAAAAATATTATTTTCAAGTATATTCACAGAGAAAATTTAGTTTACACTCTTAACATTTTCCAATGAGTTCAATAAAGAAAGTGTTCCTTACTCACTGTTTCTTGATTTCATTACATCAAAATAGCTGGTTGTTCAAAAGAGTCTTAAGATCGGACACCATAGGAAGCACAGGTCCATACAACTGATAAGGTGTTAGCCTGGATTAGCACTGTGCCTCCCTAAACTTTCCATGCATTCTTTTGTCCCCAGTTATACTCAAGCAGTCTTCATATAATGTTCATAAATGTCCCAAAATAAAGAATCTTTATCTAATTGAATAAAGTCTTGAAAGTCTAACTTTACCATTAATGAATTTAGATAGTTAGCAATACATTTTCCCATGATACAAATACAAGGTAATTCAGTTTCCAAAAATAGTAAATGATTATCAGTGTTGCACATTTTTGGTAAAAATCTGTTGGGTTCTTCATAACTAATAGAGAAAACGTTACTTTCACCAACTCCTGTATCATCGACCATTAGTTACCCATCTTGGCATTGAAGAATATAACAGTCTCTGAGTGCAATTTGTAGTCTACCCTCCTTTTTAAGGAGGCAAGGATATCAGACAACTTCCTGCATAACGTTTCCCAAGTGGTTCTGGATAACTACATCACAATGTACATATCTTCTAAAATAATAATCAGTTTCCATTCTTTTAGAGCTATGTGAAGAGATTTTTCTCGTGCTATTTCCTGAGAAAGAAAATTGCAAACACTTTTTTTAACTCACCCATTATTTTACTTTACTGGACACAAAACAGCACAACACAATATTATGGCTGTACTGGATGATCAATTGCAGTAACTGAAAGGATACTCGAATCCATTTTTTTCCATTTAGTACTGTATAACCTGACCATTTCTTCAAAAATATAACATTTGTGCAGATGACTCATGGATATATTTTTGCATGCTGGTAGATATGATGATGTGATTTTATCTTACTTTGTGACATCATTATGATGCTTAGCTTATATCTGTGGGTCGAATGGTTTTGTATATTATTTATCCTTATCATGTTAAGTATTTTTTTCCAAAACAAATAAAGTAATTATTTATTATTGTTATTATTGTTTCAACTGAACATTAGGTCTGATACTATACTTTTCATGTTACTTGTTCTCCACTACAAATTCAGGCTAATTCAAATTCACCAGTGATATCCAGTAACTAATTGTTTTAGAAAATGCCTATTGTATATTGTCAAATATTACGGGCAACCCTCTATGAGTCCAATGACTCCCTGGAGTTGCCCGTAATAATAGTAATAATAGTAATAGTAATATTTTCCCATAGTTCCACAAGCGAGCCAAAGAACACAACACTTGACCAAATATCTTCCCAGAATTCTAATCTCTAATCATTATCCATAATGCCACATGTGAACAAAGAGCTCATCTCATGTCAATGACAAACACACCCACACCCAGAATTCCACACTCTGAGCATTACCCACAAGTCCACACTCGAACAAAACACACAATGGGATGCCACAGACAGATGTGTCCCCCAGCGAAATTCCAAGGATTCCATACTCGATCCTATCTCTAACCATCACCCACAATTCCATACGTGAACAATTACCCAGAATTCAATTTTAATTGAATAAGGTTAAAACACCTTATGGGTACTTGTTCTGGTAAAATACTTGTAAGCTCTGTATTACTAAAATCTTGGTATTTCTAGCTTGCATTCCACTGATGAGACCTCAATAAAGGTCGAAACCGGTCTGGGTTGTGGCCCCTTGCCTTTAATACAAAGCATCATACATCTCCTCTAGGAGATGTGCTTGCCATTAAGGGTAAATATCAAGATTAGTGATCAGAGCTTATTCTTCTTTTACCATGAGTTACCTTGGAACGTTTGATACCGTTACGTTTGTCTGGGCCAGTGCTATTAGGGCTGCTTCTAAGTGATAATCACCGATATCGGTGATTATCGGTGATAATCACCGATATCGATGTCGTTTTGCAGTACCGTTTGTGCCCATGAGATGTGGCTGAAATACACCTGCACAGCACAAGCTATGCGGGAAACGTCAGTAATATTTTTTGCAGGTACAATTTTGGCGATCGCCGTCAGATACTCTTCTAACGGGTTGTTTTCTTGGGTTGCAAAAATAACAATTCCATTTTCTCGGGAAATGACGTTGGTAAAAGTGGTAGTTATTTTTGTGTTAATTGGTCTACTGCTGGCCAATTAACACAAAGTTGTATTCGTATGTGCAATCAGTGTTTTTTTTTTGGGGGGGGACGATTGGATATTTCCTTTTGATACAACATTATTATAAGATTTGGGTTTTACTGCCCTGTTTTCTGTGTCCACACTTCTACTGAACGTTGTTCCTCCTTCCGGGTCCGAAGTCATAGGGGGATCTTTACTTTGCCGAGTCAGTGATAGTATGGGAATGTGTAGTTGCCATGACAAGTAATCCTTCGCCGGCAAGAGCCGCAGGTGAGGAATCTAGCTAGTGCACGTGGCGAAGAAGGAATTATGGCGTCGAAATTGAAGATATATAGGAACTCATACAACAGGACAAGAACACTGTTATAAATCACTTATCAATACACTTACGCGTACATGACTAGTGTGAATGGATAGCTTTCAGATTGGAGAATATATTTGGATATATCTATATGAAAAACTAAGTCCTTCCTTGCAGATAAATGTATAAAAGGTGGAAGAAGTCAGGAGCGGTATGAACTCCCGTGCAACACCTTGACCACCTAGCAGGTTATAGATAGATAGATTTTTTTTATTAAACGTGATAAAATATGCATTGGAAGATACGCAACAAAAAAGGACTTTACATATTATAAGAATATATACTACAGAAGGGAAAAATTATTTTCCTTTTAGATATACAGCAGAAATGAGGGAAAAGATACATTAGTGGGAGACAGGATTTGCCTTTTCAGTAAGACTCAATATTACAATTCAATATCACTTTTAGTTATTCTTCAACTGAAGTGTATCGTCGTCGGCAATCCAGAACAGAGTATCAGTTGGATTCTACTCCTCTATGAATTTTGCTACAGTTCTTCTTTCTTTGTAATAATGAAATTCCATTGAAAGCCTGCTCTGTAGTTTCCGACGTAGACTACTCATAAGGGTTTGTTCCCAATCAGTGATGGATGGATGCTGGTTATTTGTTGTGTGCTTTGATGGCTTTGATGGCTCTTGTGCGATATGGTAGGTCCCATTGAAATAGTGTTTGGTGGGATGATGCAGGATTTTCCAATAAAGTGCTTTAGTTCGACTGTTGTATTAGAGTGCTGTAGATTTTGTTGGTGTTGCTGGGTGAAGTTTCTCCAATGAATTATTAGTTTCTAATCAAAAAGTTAGGCATCGGATCTTCTGAGTTTAGAGGGCTAAGCCCCTGTTCCGTTATGGCATAGCGACTTGAAAAGCGGCCTTTACAGTGTGTATCTGCTCAGCCTGATTCCTGTATTCCAGGTTTTCGAGCGATTTTGGAAAGCGCCAGGCGAGGCTCGGAGAAAGAATGTCACCCAAGATCCTCACGCCTCGCCAGCTCCATGGAGGAAAGAAAATCTCTTTCTGAGTGGTCGGGTTGCTTATCAGCGTGTTGTGGAATATGGGTTCCTTGAGGAATTCAGGAACGGATGCTATCTTAACTGGTGCTGGAGGATTACCTTCTTCCATCTTCGAAGGACATTTTTGAAGAAGATTGTTAGATGCACTGGCACGTGCGCTGTTGTCATTCTTAAGGTTGTGGAGAGAGTGAGACCTCTAGTGTCAGAGGTGAAAATATATAGTCAGTGGTGCATTTCTGTGCTATTTACTGTTGCAAGGCATTAAGGAGAAATCGAGTGCGGAACGTTGTTATACTGTTGTCAATGGAGGTCAAGTTTTGTCCTCCATCTGAGAGAAATACATAGCCTGGACTAGCAAAGCCAGTCCAGTTTGATTTGTTCCATATGAATCGATAGATGGTTGACTTTATTTGTTTGATGAATTTCACTGGTGGCGTGAGAATGTTTAGTGTATGCCAAAGAATACTCATGGCTATTTGGTTGACAATTATTGTTCTCCCTCTTGTGGTGGCAGAGGCTGTATTGCTGCCCACTTTCCTAGTACCTGTTTGAACCGTTTATTTAGTGTTTCCCAGTTCTTATCCACAGTGTTTGTTTCTCTGTGGGGACCAGTGACCAGACATTGGATGATTTGTTTCGGTTTTTGCATTTGCCACACCACAGTCCTACGGTTTTATGTGCGTTTACTTTGGCTCCTGAGGCTGCTTTGTAATGTTGGTATGCTGTTTGTATGTTATGGAAATCCTATTCTTTTTGGGCTATAATTGTAACATCGTCATGGTTTGGTAGGAAAGTTTAGGACGGGATGCCCTAAGCAGCATGCTTAATCTACACAAAAAAGGCTCAATGGCAATTGTGTAGAGAAGACCGGAAAGTAGACAGCCTTGTTTAATAGCTCTGCTGTATAGTAAGTCTGTTATCTTAATGCAAAAGTGTGTTTTGGCATACAACATCTTGATAGAATGAATTATGCCTGAGCCAAAGCCTAAGGCTTTCAAGCAGCTGAAGAGTCATAGGTGTTCAATGCGGTCGAAAACCTTTCTTTGTCTAGTGTTACTAGACCCATTGTTTCATTGTTGCTGTTGGCTAGGAGATCCCTTCTGGGGTGTACGTTTTCGTGAGGAGATCGTCCAGGGATGGAATAGCTCTGATGCCTATTTATTATTTCGTTCAGAGCGGGTTTACGTTTGTTGGCAATGGCTTTTGATATATTTTACAGTCGGTGTTTATGATAGAGATGGGTGTCTAGTTTCCTGATTTCGTCGCGTCTCGTTTCTTTGGAATGACTTTAATAACTGATGTTGTCATATTGAGTGGGAAGCCATTCATATTCGCGACGACATATACTCTGTAGACGATAGGTCCAAGCTAATCCCAGAAGGACTGGTAAAATCAATGGTGAGCCCGTCTAGGCCAGGAGATTTATGTTTAGATAAGGTGGTACAGGCAGTTGTCAAATCGTGTAGCGTGATGGGGAGTTCTGTGTTACGCCTAGTTGCTGGTGAGATTCTTTTCACATCGGAGAGAATTATATTCGTCGCATCCATAGATGTTGAGCTTGCTTGGTATAAATTTTTGTAGTACTGCAAGGTATATAAGAGGATTTCGTCATGATTTTCTATGATGATTCCACTATCTGTTGTTATAGCAGATATAGTGGTGCACTCTAGTTGGCGCTTTTCCAGTGAGATGAACTAATTTTGGGGCGCATCTATGAAGTTAATGTATTTGCGTCATGCTCTTATTAGTGCTCTATATGTGAGCTTATGGCGACTTCTAAGGACTGATTTTCCCCAAATTCCGGATGATGTAATTGCTGTTGTTGTTGCAGATTTTTAAGGACTGAATTCTGATTCAAATTCCTCTGGTGAGTATATTTTTGGGTAAATACCCTAACTTTGGATTTAAAGAGTGACCGCCACTTGGAAATTGATTGCAAATTAGGTATATCTCTGATGAGAGTTTCGATATAGTTTTTGGAGGTTCTGAGATAGTCAGTAACCTATAGTAAGCTGTTATTGAATATCCAGTATGCTCCTCCTTTGTGTCT
Source organism: Typopeltis vanoorti (assembly GCF_054136105.1). Lineage (NCBI taxonomy): Eukaryota > Metazoa > Arthropoda > Arachnida > Uropygi > Thelyphonidae > Typopeltis > Typopeltis vanoorti. Next base: position 116,685,809 of record NC_143553.1, read on the forward strand.
GGTGTGTCCAGGAATGCAAATACTAAAAAGGATGGAATCGTGGTCTGGTGCATGAGATCGATGGTATGTGACTCTCCTTACATAGGATATTGTGTGCATAGATGTGTAGTATCTATCGAGACGAGCTTGGTATATGACACTGGTAGGACCACCTTTAGCCCTCCAAGAGAATGCTTTCTCATATGGGTGCAAGTGTTTGAAATTGTCAGTCAGCTCGTAGTCATTTATTACATCCTGAAGAAGCTGAGCTAGTGAGTGTCGATGTTCTTGGCATTGTTGTCTGTCCATTGCAGGATCCAGAGTGCAGTTGAAAATCCCCTGCCAGTATGAGGTGATCATTGAACTTGTTGAGTGAGGTGGTTTCGGACGTACTCTAGTACCTGCACTGCAAGCTGTTCATTTTGTGGGATGTATATATTAATAATATGCATTTTCTTTCTGTATAAGTTGTAGTGATGCATATATTGCACACCCAGGAAAGGTATCGATTATTCCTAATTTTAGAACGCTATTTTGGTGAATTCCAATGCTGACTCCTGATCCATGAAACTGAATGGCAGGACAGTGGTGTATGGCATATGGCCAGTTCCTTCAGTGTTGATCTGAACCTTTGCTGTTTTGTTTCCAAGTGAGTTTTGTTGTTTGTTAGGGATGTTCTGTTTTTTCGGGTTGGCTGCTTGCTGCTTCTGATTCTCTAATCCGCTAGGATTAGTAGTATTGTTAACCGGTTTCTGATTTTTGGGTAACAGATATTTTTTTAATTATTTAACTTGTTAAAATATACATTAGACGATAGATAACAAAGATTATTTACATATTGTATATTACAGAGAAATAAAACGTTTCCTTTCGGGTATACAATAGAGAATGCAATAAATGAATTCAACATTACAGTTCAGTTTCAGTCTGAGTTATCTTTCAGAGGAAGCGTATTGTCGTCGTTAATCCAGAAGAGGGTACCAGTTGTATTCCACTCCTCTATGAATTTAGCGACAGTTCTTGTTTCTTGTAGTACTCAAGTTCCAGTGAAAGCCTGCTTTTTAGTTTCCGACGGAGGATATACATGAGGGTTTGTGCAGTTTCAGTGATGGATGAGTGCTGGTTATTTCTTGACTGTTTTAGGTAGAATCTGTAAATGACGGAGTTAGCGCAGATGAACAGTAAATTGCTTATTCTGTGTCTGTTTTCTTCTGTGTGGACTAAATTCCAGTAGTCGTCTTGGCTGTGTGCGTAGTTACGGGTGCTAGAGGCAGTATTCAGGACATAGGTGATCATCACTTTGTTTGCGGGACAGATTAGATATGTGTGGTCCAAGGTACCTGAAACATCAACAGATAGATAGATAGATAGATAGATAGAGAGAGAGAGAGAGAGAGAGAGAGAGAGAGAGAGAGAGAAAGAGAGAGAGAGAGAGAGAGAGAAGTGCTTTGCTTGTTATATAGATCTAGTTTCATTATTGAGCAAAGCAGACAGGCATCACTCGATTAATCCGAGGACTTTAAATAAAGATTAACATTATGATTCTTGCTTATGATCATGTAATGCAACATACAGATTCTAAACGTCTAAGAGAAATTACTGCATTCTTGCAATTTTATTGATAATAATTTTGTACAAATGCCACCCTGAATATACGATAAAATGGTTTACGCATCTTATCCATGCTTTAACTTCATAATGCTACCTACTTCCTATTAAGTATATACTCTGATTGAATTTGAACACTAGATACTTCTGGCGTGTAAAACCTTGGGTGTGGATTAGGTGTTCCGTTTAAATCTGAAAAACTACAGTGAAAGTACTCATACTGGTATAATATACTGAAAGAAATAATATATATACAAGGCGCGTTTAAAAAAAAAACTTTTGCTATAAAAGCTTTTAACATTGCTCATTTAACAACATTTTAAGCAATGCCCCCACTCCTCAAAGTAGTGTCCTCTACTGGCGATACACCGTTCCCAACGTTTCTTCCATTGTTCGAGTGCTTCCTGTAATGCACTTGCTGTTATGGCACGCAGTTCTAGTTTTGCATTTTCCTGAATCTCCTCTATGGTTTGGAAACGACGTTCTTTCAAAGTGGTTTTAAGTTTCGGAAACAATAAAAAGTCTGCAGGGGATATATCCGGAGGGCATTTGCATTGGCATGCATCTCATAAGTGATTTCAACACGGTTTTCTTCTTGATTCAGTCAGCAAACGTGTCATGAATTTTGTACAGAGGTGACGGAGTTGACGTTTTTCACTGCCAATTTGATGGCGACATCTTATCAAGATGCCATCAGCATAGGATGTGCTGATGGCATCTTCGTCAGCAACTTATCGGTCAGTTAAACGACGATTTCCACGAATCACAGCACGAACTCTCTCGACATGATCGCTGTCTGTTGATGAGGATGGTCGTCCAGGCCTGAGATCTTCACAGACAAACGTTCTGCCCTTTTTAAAACCTTAAACCACTCATAGCACTGCGTGTATCTCATACAGTCCTCCCGTACGTTTGGGTAAATTGAAATGTCTCTCTATAAATTTTACAAAGTTTACAGCAAAATTTTCCACACACACGTTGTTCTTCTCTCTCTCTCTATCTCTCTCTCTCTCTTTCATTGTCACTAATCAGACGAACAGCTTGTGCACTGCACACTTCAGTGGATAACTCTACCACTAATTCTCATAGCAGAACAGGGCAAATGGCACTTTCTTTTTGTCATAACTTGTTGCTAGTCGCGTTCAATAGACGCAATGCGTTCTCTGTGCCGGTTGGCTCGCCATTTGAAAAGTTCGGTTTTTTCTTGAACACCCTCACTTGTATGTGTGTATATATATATATATATATATATATATATATATATATATATATATATATATATATATATATATATATATATATATATATATATATATATATAATATGAAATATAAAACATTAAAAATATAAAGAATGTTAAAGTGCAAAATTATATCAAAAATTAAATATACTAACTGCTAATATTTCATATGAATACTGAAGAGAAGAAGAAATTGCGATGAATGTTGAAGAACAAAGAATATGAGCAAATTGCTCTGGCAGTTTTGCTACTTCCTATCCAGTTCGTTTTATTTCATTATAAAAATACAAATGATGAGACACCTTATTAACATAATCCATAAATCTTGTTTTATTAATAAAGCAAGATTTATGGATTATGTTAATATTGTTAATGTTAATAAAACTTATTATCCAAGAGTATCCTGAAATAAAATGCTGAGTTTTAAATTTTGATGTTTGATTAATTTTGTGCACAGCTGGGAACTCGACTTGAATGTCTATAAGAAACCGTATATTTTTAGCATATTTAAGAAGTTTAAAAAAGTCACATTTTTTAAACTTCTTAAATATGCTTTAAGAAGCATATTTAATCAGCATAGAGAATAAGAATGCGAATCACTGCGTGTTATATCTCAAAAAACAAGCAAACAAATTGTAATTGTTACTTCATGTTGCGTAAGTGGTTATGAAAATAAATACGTAGAATAGACATAGAATTAATTAAAGCACCTGTAGATGGCGCCACATTAGAAACCGTTATTAACTGATATCAGGTTATTCCCATTTGTGATATTAAAATGTACAATTCAAATTATTATTATTATTATTATTATTAATACCAACAGAAATCTGAGAGACTCCATTCTTACAGCAAGCAAAAAAACAAGGCCGACAACAACGATCCTAACTGATAAAAAACAACCAACACCAATCTATATAACGGAACACTGGACTCCATACTTCAAAAATCCTTTATACCAAGCAAGGAAGACAAAAACAGAGAAACACTACAAGTTCCTGTGGGCAAAGAATTCCGAGATATTTTTGAGAAAGAATGAAAACACCCGAGTATACATAATTACAAGTGAATCCGACTTACACAGCCTACCAATATAAAACACTAACTCTTTACATCCTTAAGAATAAGATTAGAACTCATTTAAAAACTATATAATGGAGATCTCAAACATAGGCGAACATATACAGTCAGACAACATAAACTTCAAGGTCTTTGACTCTTTGAAGAAATGGTCAGACAACATTTCCACCAACACCAACTTCACAATCATACACACAAACATAAGAAGTATAAAAAAACACTGGCTTACATTGATAACACAGCTCAATTATACCATGATAAACATAGATGCGCTAACACTGACCGAAGTTGCAATAAATGACACAGAAATTTACGCATACAACATAAATATTTATCAAACCTACAACTTATGCAGACCAAACAAAAGAGGAGGTGGTATTGTGGCATTTATCAAAGTAAAATACAATGTGACAGAAAAACAAACTCACTTCGAACATGCGGAAACACTAATTTTGGAACTCACAAATAGCGACAATAGTATCAAATACACAATAAACACAATATACAGCCCCCCCCCAGATAATAATCCACTCAATTTTCTTCACGAGTTAGAAACATGGCTAAGCGGCATCGAACCGCGTACAACACACAGGCTCAACCTAATAGGAGACAATTTAAATATTCTTGAGCACGCTTCTTCAACCACTAACACATCCCCTGATATACTAAGTCAGTAAACATAAACCCTACCATTAACTCCCCAACGAGAAGAAATACTCAATAACTCACTAACACAATCATGCATTGATCATATCAATATACGGGCTCCATTCCATACATATACATCATCAGTAATTAACGTCAAAATTGTCGATCACTACGTTGTCTCACCTTCGTTTAATTACGTTTCCTATCCCCCCTCCTACCACCACAAAAGTCGACAAAACTCGATCATACTAAAGAGCATTGTCGATAACCAAGTAAAAAATACAGACTGGATATCCCTACTTAAAATAAACGATCCTGTAACATTATACGAGAATTTTCAACTAAAGTTCACAGAAATATACAAAAAAGTAACAAAACCTACACAAACGAGGCGACAAACAGACAACAATCCATGGATAAATGACGACATACTAAATACTATTACTGAAAAAGAAAATCTATGGAAAAAACTTAAAAAGTCACCCAGTAACACACATTTACAAACCTTATACAAAAACGCGAGAAATAAATTAACAACAAAAATTCGTAGGGCAAAAAGACGCTACTACTTCCAAAAATTCATGGAATATAACGACAACGTTAAGCAAACATGGGCTACACTCAACAAATTAGTAACCCGAAAAAAGAAAACTTCAGCACAAGATTTTATTGCAAAAAGATTCGGTCAGGACACAAACCAAGAGGAACAAGAAGACTCATTCCAGCATGCTTTCACAAACAACATCACACAACTCAAAAAAGACAAACTACCAACGATCAACAAAAAACTACCACCACAAAGTCAACAACAAACGATGTACTTTCCACCCATAACAAAACAGGAACTGAAAGAAGCACTCCTAACACTAAAACCAAAGACCAATCCAGGAATAGACAAAATAAGACTCACAGACCTTATAACACACTTTGAACAAATAAATCCAATACTTTTGAAACTCGTGAACATAATATTCGACACAGGCATTATCCCACAACAACTAAAAACTGCAGTAATTACGCCAATATACAAACACGGCAAAAGAAACGATACTCAGAACTACAGACCAATAGCTACACTACCAGTCATCTCAAAAATCCTAGAAAAAAATAACACACACTAGACTACAGAACTAATTACAGAAGTACAACATCATCTCACAAACCCAATACGGCTTTCAGAAAACAAAAAGCACCATTACTTAATTAGAAGACATCGCCGACACAATAAACAAAGCTCTCGACAGAAACAAGTACGCCGTCCTTATACTACTGGACCTCACCAAAGCATTTGACACACTTGAACATGACATACTACTCACCAAACGATACTCAATAAGTATAAGGGGAACTGCATACATGGTTCAAGAACTACCTCTCAAACAGAACACAAGTAACAAAAATAGGTACATGTCACCGTATACAAGTAAAACACGGTGTACCTCAAGGTGCCATATTATCACCCACTCTAATCAACATATACATTAACGATGTTCATAACATATCCATAAGAAGTCAAATATTTCAATACGCTGATGATACTGCACTACTAGCAATCCACACAGACATTAACACAGCTCTCTGCAAAGCACAACAAGACCTAAACGAAATCGCAACATACTTCCACCAAAACGCAATTCTAATCAACTGCAACAAAAAGCAGATGCTGATAATACACAACCCAAGAATCATACGCCCCGCATCACTATCGATACATTGTCACACATACCGCTGCATTAACAACAAAAATACCAGCCAATGTTCCGAAGTCAAACCTGTAACACACGCAAAATACCTCGGTCTGTATATAGATTCCCACCTTAAATGGACAAAACATATAGAATACCTACACACCAAACTCCGGATCATCGCAGCAAAACTCTTCCAAGATAAAGACATTATTCCACCCAACATAAAAAAAAAACTTCTATATCACAGTATTTGCGAATCCTTACTCAGATACGGAATAACAGTCTATACAAATACATCAAACAGCCACCTAACAAAATTAGAAACACTACACAGGAAAATCGTGTCAACAGTTATCTGGACACCTTACACGCAACAACCAATATCCAACAAGTACATGGCGATACACAGAATTCTGAGCATTAAAAACCTGAAACACTACATGACACTAACAAGGAATTACTTCAACATCATCTATCGAAAAAACAGAGACACATCGTATAACATGACCTACAACAACTCTCTACATCCCCACACCCTTCAACAACTGACACGGTTCTTTTGTGAGATCACTTCAGATACTCACGCAACTCAACAACCTACCAAGAAAGTTAAAACAAATAGTGAAGGCTAAATCCCACTCTCTTAATAAAAGCTAACCCAAGCTTCGAAGTAGGTGGGATTAACTTGCCTCATTCATCTACAAGTAATCTTTATAAGCAAATGCAGAAATGTGTATGTATAATCATTCTTTCTCAAACTTAAAAAAATAATAATAAATAAATAAAAATAAAATAAAAAAATAAAAAATTATATAAAAATTTCTGTATAATCTTCATTGTTAATATTAGTAGAACATGTGTTGTAAATACATAATATAAAGACAAAAAAAAAAGTATTATTAAAAATTTTAATTGAAATCCAATGTAGGAATTGCAGCACTTAGTGCTGAACTCTGTAAAATTATAAGATGCAATGTCACACAAGATGTTTATTGTATGTATAAATATTTTAGCAATCAATAAAATATATTTTAAAAAAAATTATTATTATTATGGGAGACTCAAAGGAGTCCTCAGACTCATCGAGGGAGGCCCTAAACATCATGTCCATCACAACTATTCGACATTCACACAGTATCTATCATATTTAATGATAGATACTGTGTTAGTGTGAAATTCACTGTCATAGCACCCACAACAGACTCTGGCAGCTTATTCCATTCATTCACTACTCTAAAAGTAAAGAACCCAGCTCGAACATCCCTGCTAACCACACTCTTGCCCAGCTTCCACAGGTGTCCCCCAGTTCTCCCACCATCACCACCACCAGTCCTGTTCTCAAAAATATCCTGTGAATTAATCCTATAGAAAACCCTTCAGCAATTTGAATGTCTCAATCGTATCTCCCCTCTTCCGCCTATCAACCAATTTCTGCAACCCACAAATCTTCAACCTGTTCTCATAAGGTTCATTCCATAGACCTGCTATCATCTTGGTCACTCGCCGCTGGATCCCCTCCATCTCCTCCCGATCAAGAAGAAACCTAGGCGACCAGATCTGGGCACAGTAATCAAGATAGGGTGTTACCAAGGATCGATACATAGGAACAATAACTTGCTTATCTCGGCTCGTCAAAGTATTCGTAAGCATCCAAGTGATTTGATGAGCTGATTTAGCCACTTTTGCAATGTGCCCCTAAACTTCATTTCCTTATCCACCAACACTCCCAAGTTCCTGGCCTCTTCAATCTCCTGGAGTACACTTCCACCAATGTGATATACTGTTGCTAATCTTTTCACCCCGAAATGCATAACCTTACATTTTGCCACATTAGATTGACATCCATTCTCCTTAGCCCAGACATCCAATCTATCGAGACCATCCTGAAAAATTTTGACATCATCTGCATTCACTATTGCCCTACCCAACTTAGCATCATCAGCGAACAAACGAACCGTTCCTCTCAGATCATTCTCTATATTGTTAATGAACAAAATAAACAGCAGTGGTCCAAGAACAGAACCCTGCGGCACACCACTAGTCACAAGTCATCTTTTGCACTCTACTCCTGAATAAACTACTCTCTGGTATCTATCCATCAACCACCTTCCTATCCATGTTACCAACCCTATATCCATCCCCATATGCTGCAGTTTACTGATTAGAATTCCATGTCGTATCCTGTCAAAGGCCTTAGCAAGAACCAGCAGTATCACTGTGTACCCATTACCCTTATCCAGTTCAGCCGTCACTGTGTTATAAAACGTGAGCAAGTTAGTGAGGCATGATTTACCCTGTCCCCCATACACTATCCCATTTTCATCTATCCATTCCTGTATTTTTCTCTTGAATACTTTCTCCAAAACCTTGACGATGACTCCTGATATGCTGATCAGTCGGTAATTAGCAACAGTAGTCTTGGATCCTCCTTTATACAGTGGAACTATTTTCCCCTCTTTCCACCCCTTCGGGACTAAACCAGACCCGAGACTCAGTTTAAATAATAAGGTCAAGGGCACTGACAATTCTTTAGCCGCTTCATATAAGACCCGTGCTGTTATAACATCCAATCCCACAGCTGTATTCACATTAAGGTTTTGTAATAGACTATTTTACCTCCACTTCATTCACCACAATTCCCACATAAACTAATGGTTCCTTCATTCCTTCACCACCTGGATGATATACTCTTGCAAAGTGCTCACTCCATAATTCGACTATATTGACTGATTCAGTGACCTCCCTACTATTGGAGTTCCTTAAAATCATTCTGCTGTGTACAGATTTTCTTTTACTAGCAGCATATTGAAAGAACTGTTTGCGATTCTCTTTAGCTTGCATGGCTAATTTCCTTTCATAATCCGTTTTTGCTTTTATCACCACACTCGTTACCCTTCTGGCCTGCACTGCATACCGTTCATGTGCCTGCAGGTCATCTTTCTCCTTAAATTCCTTCCACAGTTGTTTCTTTTTTTGCAACCCAAGTTTAGTGGTGTTATTCATCCATTTAACCCCTACTTGATTTAGTATTCGGACTCTGTGCATACAGTCAGCCATAACCTCCTGCAAATGCTCCGTGACCACTTCCCATGCCCTATCAACATCCAGCCCTTGCAGGTTTACATGCCATGACACTGAACCAAGCAATCTCCTAAGCTAGTCATACTTGCCAGCATCGTAATTTCACATGTGTCTTAATCGAACATTTTACAAGTCCATCCACCTCCCAGGTCAAGACCCTATGATCACTCTCACGAATAGGTGGCAACATGGCCATATTCATTACAGTCAAATTCTCAGATGCTATTACTAGGTGAAGCACTCTCAAACCCCTAGTATTTTCCATTACATGCTGTCTCAGATAGTTATCTCTCAGTAAATGAATAAAATCCATTTCATTCCTCACATGTGTCCCCTCCTCCTTCCAGTCAATATTACCATAGTTGAAATCCCCCATAATAATTACCCTTCTTCCACTCATTTCATCAATTTGCCTATGCATACTATCTCCACCATCTATTCTATTACCTGGTCTATAGCAGCACCCAACTGTACATTTTGTTCGGTTAGTCTCAGTCTCACACCAAATAGCCTCAAACGAGCTCTTTTCACTATCCTGCAATACAACTTCTATTCTCTTTGGTTGCAGTTAATCAGCTATCATCAATAACACTTCTCCCCCATTTTATTCTCTCTCTCTCTTCTGAACACACTATGCCGTACACATTCTATCCCATTAACTATATCATCTTCTGTCAGCTATGTTTCGCTAATGCCAATAATCCGTGGCCAGGAAGAGTCAACCAAGGTCAAAAATTCTTCCTTCTTGTTCCTAATACTCCTGGCATTAGTACATGAAATGCAGAGGTCCATTTGTCCCACCCTTATGTCGATGTGTTATACTAACTGTCCCATTCTGATTTCTTGTCTTTCGTACTGGCTCGGGCACATTATAAACATTCTTACACTCAACTGCCTCACTGATGTCTGCATATCCACTTCCTCCTCTCCTTAATAGTTCTAGTTTCCCTGATTTTGCACATCCAATCTCACTTTACTCAGCAACACTTTTTCTAGTCTTTGCACAGCAAATCCATTCAAGTGCAAGCCATCCATCTTGTACAAATCCTTTTGCCCATCAAACTCACTCAACACACCACACCGTCTGCATAAACTGCGCATAAAGTTATTTGCGATTATGGCCCTCCTTCTAAACTCTTCTCTGTCATACCGAGGAACAGACTCACTATCCTAACTCTGTCACTCTTTTCTTTTGCTACCTCTAATAATTCCTTCACGTCCTCTCTCATATCAAATTTATCTCCTTTTAAATCATTTGTTCCGCTATGACTATCATTTCCTTCACCCTTTGCTCCTGGGCTCTAATCCTCTCACTTACATCCTTAATTTTCGCACCCCGGTAAGTACCATTTAGTCAAACTCTCATCTATCACACCTCTTACTAACGAGTCACCATGCAACACTCTTTCCTTTTTATTTCTGAAACACTTCCAATCAAACGCTTATTTTTACTTTCATAGACTTGTTTATTTCCGTTTGCCGAGGCACTCGGGAAAGAGTTTCGCAGTCGCTCCAACTGCTGCTTCGCCCTATATATTACTCCACATAACTGTGCAATCTCACTCATTACAGCTAATTTCTCATTTGATTTCATCATTTAAACCATTTTCTATCTCTGTAGCATTACTTCCACTCTCTCTTTAATCACCGCTCTCATTGCTATCTTGTACAACATCACAATTTATTGTAAAACCACTATTTTCTCTCACATTCTGGCTTTCTTCTACAACAACTATCTCACGACCTCACCCACACTTCAATTCCTCACTTTCCTTACACTTTCAGCACAGCCTCCCACCACTATCATTATTTATCCAAACTCCGGCCTCCTTCGGGAATACATACATACCACACATGTCACACTGGACGAATTCTCTTATATTCAAGTTTTTGAACAAAGACGGCGAAGTTTTGGTCACCATTGTTTTTTGTCGCATTGGCGCCATGTGCTACACCATCAATCGTATCTTTAAACTACTAGTTTAATTAAAGTGGAAATCACACAGATACATCAAGCTACCAAAAACAAATAACACCACGTCAAGATTAAATCAATATTGCCAATTTATTCTCAAAATAATACTTTCGGGTGCTCTCTGCAAACACTACACACCATTTACTTTCTAGCTGATATGCATTTTTATATATCAATGTTCTTTCTTTCCATCATGAAAATGGCATGTTTTAATATTTTTATGCCATTCTCAAAAAAAAAAAAAAAAAAAATTCATTACCTTTTTAAAATTCGATTTGATTAATTCAAAACAAGAATATGTCATTTCTGAAATGACTTACAACCTTGTTTAAAAACCTTCATATTAATAATGCAAATAATAATAAAATATTATTAACATTATTTTCTAAGTCTATTCGCAGCCTGTATGGCTCATCGAAAGTAGTGTTTGCATTCATTAGCGCTAAACCGCCGACTAGAACATTTTATAAGCCTTTTTTCGACCAGTTCCAGGGGTTAGTCTATCTCTTGCACGGCAAGCTTGTTTTTTCGTGATTTTCGTCCCTTAAACTCAAGAAAATCACTGTAGAACACACACTATTTTCAGATGACATTAAAAATATTGTTTTACTGTTAGGTATCAGGATAGGGCTGCTCCTCACTAGGTGAAGAGACGACTGACAAGAGCAGCCTGGCTAATGGTAGCCTTGGGCCGGCTATGTCTGATTGGATACTAGTGGAAATTTAACCACCCATTGAGTCTCAAAAAGTTAGATGAATGTTAGAAAAGTTAGATGACAATGGCTAAAAGGCCCTCGTCATCTATCATACAGCTTTATCGTATACTCTACTGGTATAATTAATTCATGACAAATGGTCATTAATGAAGAACAAAAACGGACGAGGAAGGATTATTGCCCCTCCATGGCTCTCCTTTGATTAAAAGAGATTATCGTTCTTTCCAAACGACAAGATTTGCAATAATTCCCAGGAAAATACCTGTATGTATTCCCTTCACACACTGATCAAAAATTACTCTCTCTCTCTCTCTCTCTCTCTCTTGTAAAAATGTCAACAAACTTCGTATGAAAATCTACTCAGAACTTCAAACAGTCAAATACTTCTCAAGAAGAGATGAAAGCTCTGCAATCTCTAAGAAGCAACGGCCATCTCATTATTACGAAAGCCTACAAAGAGAAAGCTACTCTTATCGTAGAAAGTAGTAGGGGTGGCGATGGTGACCAAAGAGGGGTAGGATAAACGGTGGGGGAATGTAAGCGGAAAGTGACGTCACTGTTAGCTGTTCCCTGTGAAATTCCAAGCATTCCGTACTGATCACTGTTAGGACAATGTGAACCAAATAGGGGTAGGGTAAATGTTGGGGGTCATGATGCGGGAACCGTGGCATCATTGGTCGGACATTCTAAAGCAGGTCAAGATAAGATAAAGATTCGTGCAGTGATTGGTGGGACACTATAAACCATATAGGGGTAGGTTAAATGAGGGAAGCGACGTCAGTGTCATGGGTGTGTCTTGTTATCAGATGTAGATAAGTGACATAATTTGTTACTTGTAAATAAGTAACGTAGTCTAACTTTTTAAATGTTTGGAACTTTGTAACAGAAAGTTATCATAAATTGTACTACCAGAGCTAATATTCAGTGAAATAATAAGAGGAAATAGCTATTTATATGTGCTGGCAAAAGAAGTGTGAAGAAAAAAGAAAATGATAAATCTACAGTGGGTGAAAAATACGAAGTTTCAGATATCACTGGTGTTATTGATACTCAATTTCTTTTGGATGAAGGCTCAAGTTTATTTCCTAAAGAAATTTTTTTTCTGATGAATTTATTGTAAGATATGCATTGACAACAACACCATGTAGTTGGAACGAATTACCCAAAAATTAAAAAGCAGAATTCATGGTTAATTAAATATAATCATCAACTGAAATGGGACAAACGTTCACTCTCTCTCTCTCTCTGGACAAACTAAGAGTTTAGATAATAGAATCAACAAACAACAGTGCAAAAGGTGTGCATTTTCAGTTTGTTAAATTTCTGTATGTTAGATTCCGAAATACAATATTGGAAATAATATTTCAGTCAAATAAAATGTGTAAACTTAAGTGAACAACTTATGGTGTCGTTCATGTGTTATGCAAATTAAGAAAATCAGATATATGTTTGAACTCACCATAAATTACCACTCAATTTATTTACTTATTTATTTATTTTGCTCAGTTATCCTGCTTAAAATTGTAATAAAGATAACATTTCAATTTGAAATAACAATAAATTATTATTTATTTGTGTTGGAAAAAATACCTAATATAATAAATGAGTTAAATATATATATATAAATATCACTACTGTGAAATTAATGCTGGGAACGGAAAAACCCTCCGCATGGTTTAAAGTAAAAGAGAGAAAAACGACGAATCAGATTGAAAAAAATATACATAGAAGCATATGAAAAGCCCGATCGAGTGATGCGAATTATCGGGCTGCAAACTAAAATTTGAGAAATATTGTTCTATCCGAAATACAAATTTCTTTAGGAAATAAAGTTGAGTCTTCATTATAAAGAAACTTATAATGCAAAGTCATTTTCGTATTTTAACTGATACTATACTTTTCATGTTGATTCCTCTTCTAGAGGAATCAACATGAAAAGTATAGTATCAGTTGGTATAGTTTTATAGGAGAGGCAGCATGGTAAACTGCTGCCTCTCCTATAAAATCATAGTTAAACGTGTTTGGAAAAGAATATTTTGAATTTTTAAAAGTAAAATAGAAAAATTACAACCAATTAGATTAAAAAGAAAAATTTACGAGTGCAGATACCAAGTCATAGTACAAACTGTCGCACTACATTGGGAAAATTAACAGAATACGCAGGCGGTGAGTTTACTTTTCTTCCCATGATGTCACTACATCATGGGAAGAAAAGAATTGGGTAAAAATAGAACCATGAGCCACAGTGCAAATGAAATTAACGAAACGAACAGAAACCTAAGGAGCAAGAGATAACTGGATTTTCAGCAATTTCGTTCTTTGTGTGTGTGTGTGTGTGTGTGTGTGTGTGTGTGTGTGTGTGTGTGTGTGTTGTGCTGTGAATATATGGTCATAATTCAACTATTTTGGAATATCTATTTGCATTCAGAAGTTCGTTAGTTCCAAGAAGACTCATTCTGGAGAGAAAGTAACTTAATCTAAATTATGATTAGAATTTTTTAGACTGCATACAAAAGTTCTTGTAATCCATTTAAATCTCTGTTTATTTTTTTTAAAATGCCATTTGATTTTTCATTCAAATAAGAACTCATTTTTATCTCCAAATGCTCACGCTATCTCTTGCCACTTAACTAAAAACTCCAATAGCCAAAAACTGTGCAATAAAGATAGCATTAATTAGAAAAAAAGTAATGAACTTTAAGATCTCAAAATTTTAGACAAATCAAAATATTCGGTTGAGTTATGCATATGGGAAAAAAGCGTATGTGTTTGAGGGGATAGAAATGATAGCCTGCAATTAATTATTCAGAAAAGGTCTAAATGCTGCCACCATCTCTTGACTCTAAATTAAAATTCGCATAAAATTCAATAACAGGAACGAAATACCAGACAGCTATATTGGAAAAATTCGTACTGCCAACTACGGCCAAGGCGTGCTGTTGTGCAGATTGTGCGCCCCACAAGGGTGCTTGAAGATAGGGGCGCCATTTCACCACGGGGAAATAATAATAAAAAATAGATATAAATTTTCTTATTCTTGAATTATATCGTTTGAAGTGAAACGTTATCAATATTACCACAGATTTTATTTCACAGAGTAAGCATCGACTCAGCGAAAATTTTATAAATATTCTCGATTGTTTCTTATATTTTTAGTGGAAATTGTTAGTTTAAGACAGACCATGAATTCATTCTTACGCTGTGCTTTGCCCAATACCGTCGACAGGATGCAGCATAGAGGCAGCCTGCCTCATGGCGCTGCTTAATAAGGGCGCTCGTTCAGCCGTATTACGGCAACAAGATATTTTACAAAAATACAGTGTTTAGTTTACCAAATAAAAAAGGCGCCATTTCCCATTGACAGTTAAATATGTGCTTATTATATTTTATTAATAAAATAATTATAGTCATACATACTAAAACTAAACATTTTAGAACCCACTTATTAGGTACTTAAGGAAACAACCCACAAAGTATCTTACGATGTGAATTTCATAAACTTTTATAGTCTATATATATATTTATATATTTATTTATTTAATTATATTATGCATGAATTCTCCTACTCAAATTGCGAGTCTCTATTGCCCCGAATTTCACATTTGAGCGATATTTCGCTCCCTGCAGTTAACAATACCCAACAGCCATTATACTGCAGAAACACGAAAACCAATTAGTTTTATCATGTTACTGGATAAGGTTCACAGACATCATTTGCAGATTGTGTAATATATTTCTCGACAAATAGTGCAATTACAGACAACTGGGAATATAAACGCTAACTGATGAATTACATCTTCCCTCCAACAGAAACTGCTATATACAGCAGGTGCAACATATGGTTTTGCTTGACACTACCCTGTCATGAACGTGTTAAAACTAAGAAATATATAGTGAATGCATTTCAGATATTATGGAAATCGGTTTAAGAGTAACATTTCAATTCAATTGTCAGCTTGTTTTGTTTGGGTAGCGCGATCTTTTGTTAATACCGCACCAATCATTTGCACTTCTTAATAGTGCAAATAAACTTTTTTTCTCTATTATACTGGCCTACAATCGCGCACATCTTTCACTTCTCATTAGTAATTTGTCAAGGATTGTTCATTACATATCTCAAATCTTAAATTACTGGTAATTTTTGCTTGATATAATGGGAAAGCAGATAACTCTATTTGGATAGATAACGTTGATTGCACACATGGAAACCGCTCTTGAGGACAGAAGAAGTGATGGAGAATAGAAGCTTCTTGGTAAGTCATACCCATTTTCAGTGTTTTTTTCTGAAAACTTTAGTTTCCGAAAATCCCCACATATATCTCGCAGCACGATTTTTTAGCTTTAATTTTGGGAAAAAAAAGTGCCAGTTATAGTCGAGTAAATACGGTAATTTGTTTAGCTTTCAAATTGTTAAGTATGGATCATTGGTTAAAGACTGGATTTATAAAACGCACAATAGAGAGCAGTATAGCAGATGTAGAGATAAGCAATTTCACTCCTATCATTGATGATAAATTATTTATATTAAGTAAAAATGTATAGTATGTTTATATAAATTTTGTTCTATTAAAAATAAATTTTTTTTTTTGTTTAAATGTACATCTGAATTCAAATAAAACAGACATTTACAATGAAATATATTTTTATTTATTATTATTATTATTATTATTATTATTATTATTATTATTATTATTATTATTATTATTATTATTATTATTATTTTGATAAGAGTATTTTGAAAAGGTACTTGGTAATAATGAAAATTAAAGAAGAAGTACACGGATATCTGAAGTTTCAGAAACACTGATCTATCCAAAAATATTTAGTCTAAAACATAGGTGTATATTACGATGTTCGTTTTCTTAAATTCCACTTAGAATTTGGATAGACCCGGGGTCGGCAACCTTTTGAGTCGGAAGAGTCAAAAATTACAATTTACAAAATTTCAAAGTTTTTAAAGAGCCACAAGATCTTATTGTCTTCAAGGCATTTTTGCACGGCATTCGCTATATCTTCCCCTCTAGTTTGTCCCGAGAGCGGTAGCAATCCTAGAAGTTCTTCTTTTGGACCTTGGGAAGACATATACCTGACAAAAAGGGCAACTTGTGCCGTGTCTTTTATGTCGCAAGACTCATCTATAGCAAGTGATAAGGCAGAAGAAGGTTGAATATCTTCCACCTGCAAATATGTTACATTTGAAGACATTTTAGCTATTCTATCTTGTACTGTTTTAGCGGATACGAGAAGCTGGGCATAATGAAATATAATTTATCAAAAAACATTTTACAACGATATTTCCCAATTAAAAATACCTACCTAAATAAAATAAATAATTCTCTAATAATTTAATTATTAAAATAAATAATTTAGACACGAAACACTGTTTGTCTCACTCTCTCACGTACTGATTGACTATAAGTACATAGTTTCGTCGCATCTGTGGTCGCCTCCCGTGTGCGGTGATCGCCGACTGGCACGAACGGACTTGTCAGAACGTGTTTATCACGGCGCAGTCTGCACATTTTAGTTTTTTTTTTTAATTTTGGCAAATATTAGATACTTAGTTTACGAGTAAAGGTGTTATGCCCAGCTACGCCGAAATCAATGAAAATTGCCAAACATATAAACTTCCGAGAGCTTCCGACGGACTGACGACAGTGACGATGCGTGTCACGGGGGAGGGGTGAGGTGAAAAGCGAGTACAAGTGGCTGAGAGATAGAATCGGTGCCTAATCCTCGTTAATCGATTCAGAACGATTTTTAAATTTTTTTTTTTGATAAAATAAATAATATTTGCGTATGGAACTAAAGAGCCGCAGCTTCACATCCAAAGAGCCGCATGTGGCTCGCGAGCCGCAGGTTGCCGACCCCTGGGATAGACGAAATAGCGTGAATCCAAATATGCACTTATATTTTTTTCCAGCGTTATTTCAATTTTGAATGTGAAACTTTGAGTGTATTGTGTATTCTGTGTTTAAGTGACTTTGGACAATTTGACTTTGATTTTAATTGTGTACTTATTTTTAGATTTTTGATAGACAAATAAAATTTTAAAGATAATAATCAGCTAATAAACATATTAATCAGCTGAGGGACCATAGCTACAAATCCCGTATATATGCGGGATAGACTAGACTATCGGCGCGTCAGGTTGACGCGGCTCGAATTAAATTAATAAACATAGGTTATTTATGAGCTATAAAACCCTTTAGATGATCTTTGTTTACACTTACTGCAATTGGTCCTTTCTTGATACTTTTTTGGTGTATTTTTGCATCATTTCATTTTGTGCGTTACTGTAACAGTGTTACTGTGCAGTTGCCCTTTGTTTTATAAAATATATTTATTGTTGTTTAGTAATATTTTGTGAATTTGGATTATTATTCACGTAAAGTAAGTACATCTATTATATTTTTGCTAAGTTTGAAAATCAGTTAAATTGTTTCATTTTAGTTAATTATTTTATTTTGAAAACAAAAATTTTTATGTTATGTTGGGTAGACGTCAAGAAAATAAATACTGTAATTTTCAATAAGAGATTTATTTATATATTTGTTCTTATAAGTTTCAGTAAGGAAATATTGTGAGTAGACATATTACTAACTATTATAATAACGGAATTAACTCACGTCAATTATTCTTTATTCGTAGAATTTTCACCTGAGTACCACAGGCATCAACAGCACAGGTACAAGGCTAATTAAACAATAACTGTTATATTCACAAAGCGCCACCTAAGTAGCTAAGGTTAAATTTCCTAAATTTAATTAATTAATTTATTTATTTATTTATTTATTATTTTTATTTTAATTATTTAAATTTAATTATTTAGTTATTTAATTATTTAATTATTTAAATTTAATTATTTAGTTATTTAATTATTTAATTATTTAAATTTAATTATTTAGTTATTTAATTATTAAATAATAATTATTTAATTATTCAATTATCATAATTTAAAAAAATAATAATTTTTATTTATTATTTTATTTAATATATATATATATGTGTATACAATTATATGTTAGGTCTACGAATAAAGAATAATTGACGTTAGTTAATTCCGTTATTATAATAGTTAGTAATATTTGTTCTTGTTCTGGTTGGAAGACATTGGGGTTGGGGTCCTTTTACTAATTTCTTTAATAAATAATTGTAATATTCTAGAAATTTCTTAATTATT
Source organism: Typopeltis vanoorti (assembly GCF_054136105.1). NCBI lineage: Eukaryota > Metazoa > Arthropoda > Arachnida > Uropygi > Thelyphonidae > Typopeltis > Typopeltis vanoorti. The sequence goes on from NC_143553.1 coordinate 116,705,007, forward strand.
AAACAATTACCAGAATGTAAAAAATGTTAAATAAATATCACTGTGAAATCAATCAGTGCATGTAAGCATATTTATTATTCAAAACATCTAAAAAATCAAATTCTGTAATAAAAAAAAATAGTCAGTCTTGGGCCATTCACCTTAAAAATAATAGTCGGTTAAAGAGTGAAAAAATAAGTTTAAGGAAAAATTTCAGAAATTATTATTTATTTTGGAGGACAACTTTTAACGCTCTTATTTTAAAGTCTAACAGAGTGTGTTAACCCCTAGATGTCGGAAAGAAAGCCAAATAAGTTTTCTGGTGCACAAAACAGGAAAAGACAATTGCAACGAGTACAACTGGAACATAAATCGGCTGGATCGCTGAATAAATTTTTAACTTCAGGACCACATAAAAAACGAAGAACAGAAAGTTCTGACGAAGCAAGTACTCCGTGTAGCTCTACTACAGAAAAATAGAGGACACAAGATAACTACGAAGAAACAAATGTTACTTGGGAAAAATGAAACTGGCCTGACTGGACTGTCTACAGAAGTTGCAGCAGAAGAAATATTGGATTCGATTCAGCGAAACACGAAACTTCAAATTTAACTTTAAATTTTAATGTTAATAATCCAGGTACTTGCAGAATCATATAACTACCAAAGTTAGAGATTGTTTAGTTGAGCATTGCCCGCGTCAAGTAGTTAATAAAGAATTTCCCAAAGATGAATCTGGCCGCAAGTTTTCCGATTCATACTATTATCGAACTTTAGCAAATGGAGAAAAACTTTTACGAAGTTATTTAGTTTATTCAGAATCGCGAAATTCGGTTTTCTGTTATTATTGCAAAATATTTGGTAGTTAAAATTTCCAACTTACTAACGAATACGGTTGTAACGATTGGCAACATTTGAGTCATATACTAAAAATACACGAGACGAGTTCCGCGCACATTAAAAACTGTTCAAAATACATCGAATTTAAAATGTCGTTGATTAAGAAATGCATTATTGATTGCACACAACAAATATTATACGAAACTGAGAAAAAATATTGGCAATCTGTTATAGAACGGTTAATCTACTTAATGCAATATTTATCAAGACAGTGTAAGCTTTTAGAGGTTCTTCACAAAAACATTTTGAAAATGATAACGATCATTTTTTAAAGTTGTAGAAACTGTCGCTAAATTTGATTCGATAATGGCAGAACACCTGCATCGCATCCAAATATCAAAAAAAGGAATATTGCTCATTATTTAGGTGATAAAATATGAAATGAAATCATCCGTATAATTTCTGAAGCTATAAAACAAAACATTTTAGAAATGGTTAAAGAGGCGAAATATTATTCATTAATTCTTGACACTACTCCGGATATAAGCCAAAGGGAAGAATTATCTATTGTAAAGTTAAAGGGAGATTGTAAATCCCGTTTTATTTTATAGCCAGGTACGATACTCGGATCGAAATCCATTGAATCCATAGAGTTTCATGGCGAAAATACTATCGGCGAGCCCAAGTGTAAGTGATCACTTCAGAATCGCTGATGAGACTTCAAAAATAGGTTGAAACCGGTGGGGGACTATTATGAGTACAACACCAGGGCAACTGCAAGCAAGGGTGGAGCAAGCTCCGTCACTAACCTTAATAATCTCTCATAATGTAAAACATAGCTAATAAGAGATGTATATATATAGTGTTTTACATTATGAGAAGAGGTCACTACCCAGACCGGTTTCAACCTATTTTTGAGGTCTCATCAGTGAGTAGGTAGACCTGGAATATCAAGGTTTTATCAAGGTACACCAGTTCAGCAAATTCTATAGTAGAGGTATATGTAAGTTCGGTTCACTTAAAACCTTGATATTCCAGGTCTACCTACTCACTGATGAGACCTCAAAAAAGGTTGAAACCGGTGTGGGGGGGGGCTATTATGAGTTCGCTCTCTTATGGTTTTTGCCTTAAGGGAGCAATTTGAGTCTCCGGGGAAAGTGTTTTCTGGCACGACCCGGTGAGGGGCTTTGTCGGTGACTGCTTTTCTTCGGAATATGAGCGGTTCTGCTCGGTGGTGGAGTGTGGGTGGAAGGCATCACTGAGTGGAGCCAACGCTGAGATGGACGGTCTTTCGCCCACAATTGAGTGGCCTGGGGATCGGCAGAATTTTCAGAGACCGCTTTACTTATTCATAAGGTTGAAACCGGTCTGGATAGTGACCTCTTCTCATAATGTAAAACAGTATATATACATCTCTTAGGAGCTGTGTTTTACATTATTAGAATATTAAGGATAGTGGCGGAGCTTGCTCCACCTTTGCTTGGAGTTGCCCTGGTGTCGTACTACCCAAGTGATCACTTACACTTGGGATCGCCGATAGTTTTTTTCGGCAGGAAACTCTATGGATTCGATGGATTTCGATCCGAGTTTCGTACCGGGCTATAAAAAAACGGGATTTACCATCTCTGTTTAACTTAACTAATGTCGCCGGTAAAATAGCCTTTTGGCTTATTATAATTATCTATTGTTATTAGATTTGTTAATCAAAATAAAGATACAAATATAGCAGAAATTCATGAACATTTTTGGGTTTTCAATCTGTAGAAGATACCACTGGGCAAGGACTAGTTCAATTTATAAAAAATCATTTAAAATTATTTAATATTAACATTTCAAATTTACATGGCCAAGCTTATTATAATGGTTCAAATATGCAAGGCAAACATAATGGACTGCAGAAAAAATCCTTAAAATAAATTCAAACGCTTTTTTTATTCCGTGTGCTGCTCATTCATTAAATTTGGTAGTTAATGATGCAGCTAAGATATCCTCTGAAACTGTAAATTTTTTGGGGTAATACAGGAATTATATAATTATTTTTCAATATCTGTGAAGCGTTGGGCTATATTAAAAAACATTCGTGTTTTAAATTTGAAACCACTTTCTGCTACTAGGTGGGAAAGTAGAGTAGAAGCAATAAAGCCACTTAAAAATAATATGAAGTAAATTTACCAGGTTCTTTTTGATATTACGGAAGATGAAACTAAAGATATCGATTCTAGAGTTCAGGCAGACAACTTAATTTCAAAGATTTATTCGTTTAAATTTATTTACTGTTCATGTTTGGTACGAAATCTTAAGTCTCGTAAATGTTGCAAGCAAAATAATGCAGAATCCAACATTTGATATAGGAAAAATTACAGAAAATCTTGATTATGTTATACAAGAATTAAATACTCGCCGAACAGACCAATATTTTGAAAATGTTATTAGAACTGCAAAAGGAGTAACAAACGATCTTAATATTGATCCTATTTTTCCAGACATTCGGAAAAGAAAAACAGAAATGTATATTATTTCTGGGAAAACTCCCATGTTACTCCTCATTATAAACTATTATAGTACAGCTATATTGCCTGCTTCAGTTTAGGAGTACCCCTGTTTAAATGTCATTGGCTATTTACTCATGGGTTCTTAGGGCATTATGAGTGTAGATGTACTAAAAAGTATATGTAGCTTAAGGAATAGAAATTGCACATACCTTTTTCTGGGTGTTGTGGCTTTTCCTCTGTCTGCGATGTCGAGAACTGCAGAGTGTGTGTGTGTGTGGGGGGGGGGGGGTAGGCAGTTTGGTAGAATAAGTTAGAAAAACCCGGTTTTTTTTCGTAATATATAGAAACATATACTTTTATATAGGGTGGGGAAAAAAGTGAAAGGGTTAATTTTTTAAAATAGGGAGGGGGAAGGGGAAAGATGGTTGATGGGGTGTGGACCGTTTCGACTATTCGTGGTCATCATCGGAACATATTGGGAAAGTGGAAGCTATGTCAGGTCGGGTGGGTGCTTCAGAGGTGTTTGTGTTATCGCCTATTGGTCGGGATTGTGACCTCAATTTAATGTTGTGAAGCTTCCAAACCTCGGAGATTATGTAGGACCTGTGTACGTTGATCGAGTTCGCGTCACACTTTATAGCTATTGTTTCCGATATTCTGAGCATTGTTTCATTGTCTTGTCTGTCTATTATGATGGCCTTGTCTATCTGCGGGGTGTGTTTTTGTTCAAGGGCGTGAAACAGCTATTTCCGTTTTTCCTGTGCTTTGTATACGATTTTTCTTTTTAATGTTGCGTTTTTTAGTGTTTAAATGTTCTGGAATAGGGATGTTACAGTCACGGAAGTGTTCTTGTAGTCTTGCCCATAAAGACCTGATGGTGGAACCTGTGTAGGTGATGTCACAGTCTTTTTGGCAGGGAAATTTATAGACTACATTGTGCTGTTCAAATATATCTTTTTGTGTGTGAGGTTTGGTGGATTTTAGGAGGTTAGCCAGTTTTTGGCTTGTGGTGAATACCAGTTTGTAGTCAGTATGTTTGAAGATGTATTTATAGGCTTTGTATGTGTTTTGGGTGTATGGTAGTTTGATAATTTTTTGTGTAGGGAAGTTCGTTTTGGTGCTTGGGTTGTTTTGGCGGTTTTTTGCCGTCTTGTTTGCGTAGTTAATCAGTTGTGTAGGATAGTTACGATTAGGATCGTTTTCCTAATCGTAAGTATCCTTATTTTAAAAAATTAACCCTTTCACTTTTTTCCCCACCCTATATAAAAGTATGTTTCTATATATTACGAAAAAAACCCGGGTTTTTCTAACTTATTCTACCAAACTGCCTACCCCCCCCCCACACACACACTCTGCAGTTTTCGACATCGCAGACAGAGGAAAAGCCACAACACCCAGAAAAAGGTATGTGCAATTTCTATTCCTTAAGCTACATATACTTTTTAGTACATCTACACTCATAATGCCCTAAGAACCCATGAGTAAATAGCCAATGACATTTAAACAGGGGTACTCCTAAACTGAAGCAGGCAATATAGCTGTATTATAATAGAAAAACAGAAATGTTTGGTTACGAAGCATCAGATGAGACAACGCATGATCCTAAACAAAACTTTAAAATACATTTTTTCTTCGCGATTTTAACGACAATAACTTCAGTCACGGAAAGATTCATACTCTTAAAACAACATAGCGAAGACTTTAAAGTTATAAGCTACATTAGCAAATTAAAAGATTTGAGCGATGAAAATTTAATGAAACATTGTAAAGATTTGCGCTTAAAACTGAGCGACAATCAAGATTCCGACAATCGCAATATTGATGGGATGACTTTATTTGAGGAATTAAAAACTTGCAATGTTTTATTAAAAAAGAGTCGGCTCCTCAGGATGTTTTAAATTATATATACGAAAATAAATTAACCGACACTTTTCCGAATACTGCGTTGTGATGCGTATTTATTTAACATTATCAATATCCGTAGCATCAGGGGAAAGAAGTTTTTCAAAACTGAAACCAATAAAAAATTATTTGCGGTCAACAATGTCTGAAGAGCATCTAAAGGATTTATAAATTATATCTGTTGAAAATAATATTATGGATTCATTAGACATTAAAGATATTATTAAAAATTTTGTGGGAGCGAAAGCAAGACGGATAAATATGTAAAATAAATCTACATTTATACTAATTGTTATATAGTTCGAAGCATATCTCCAAATTATCTTTGTTATGTAATATTTCTTTTTATATTAAAAATTTTTATTATTAAAAATTCCTTATTAATGAATTTCAGTGATTACAATGTTCTACTTCTGTTAAATAAAATTTATTTTTATGTATGCGTATAAACTCTTTTGAAAGTAAAATTTTTCGCAAAAATTTTCCATGGAAAATTAATTTATGGAGACGCTGAAAAAAATTTTGCACAAGGGTGCCTCCTATCCATGGCGCGGCCCTGCTGCCAACTATAGACAACCGAAAACACAACGTGACGTCAATGATGGGTGCCTGCCCCACAGAGAAATTCCAAGAATCCCATACTCAATCTTATCTCTAACCATCACCCATAATCCCATAAGCAAACCATTCACTTCTCTACATTTTATAACAACACACAACCATGACACTGAACTAACTTCCTCCCATTTACCCTACTCCTATTTCGTTTATAGTTCCACAAATCACAGCACGAATCCTTATCCACCTATAACATCCATTCCACTTCAACTCAAAGACGTCACTTATCTACATCTAACAACAACACACACCCATGACACTGAGTTGCATCCTCCCATTTACCCTATTCCTATTTGGTTTATAGTGTCCCACCAATCACGGCACAATTCCTTATCTGATGTTGACCTACATAATACTAATGACGACATGGCTCCTGCGTAACATCCCCCAACATTTATCCTACCCCTATTTGGTTCATAGTGTGCGAACAGTAACGCCATCAGAATGAAATGCTTGGAATTTTCCGGGTATCAACTGACAGTGACGTCACCTTTGCGCTGTCATTTCCCCTAACATTTACGGTACCCATATTTCGTCACAATTGCCACCCATACTACTGTGGAAACCTCGGAATACAAAAGAAAAATATGTGTTACTAGGTGACCGATTCACTTACCAGGAAGTTGACTACAATCTCACTAACAGACAACTCATAAAACTAAACTCAATACTAGACGAAGTTAACACTTCTGATGGAAATACCATAAACAAACTTAAGACTTAAGTTAAGGGGATAAAAAGGTTTCATCTTCATCAAACTTAAGACTTTTTTCTTTTAATCCCCCTTATATGAACTGCCTAGGATTCCAAAAGAATGCATACTTCTTCGTCTAATGCCGAACTGCATAGAATTTCGCACTTCTCGCATAACAAAATTTGGAGTACTAAAAAATGCTACCTCCTTTTCCTCATAAGAAAATACTTCGGATTTATAAAATGAAGTGAAAAATATTCCCGTTAAACCGATGGAATTAATGGTCAGTTTGGTTACTGAATACTTAGTTACTAACGCTTTTGGACGATTGCCTTAAATTTCTCTCAAGCGGTTCAGTTTTGTCATCTATTCAGGTTATTTCTGTCAAAACAGATCTTACAGACACATGAAACCACCCCTATGGGGAGCTTACTCTTTCAAACTCTCATAAACTTTTATCTGGTACACAAAGAAGAAATTCTATTTTTTTCAGGTACAGCCTCATCCTTCTAATTTTGTATGTTACATTCGTAACACCTTTGCCGTGTAGGAACACAAAGAAGATACTTTACCTCACGTTTCTGTCAAATATATAACTCGGTAAATACAATACGAAGTTAAACAGTCAATATATTATAACGAAATGGTGTATGGAATGTGATATTAACCACCAAGAAAAACACGCATTTTTAACCAAATGGAATACGACAGCGTTGAATCAGATGGAATTCCGTAAAAAAAAATCACTTCGGTGGAAGGTAGAATAGCTTCATTTTGTAAATAGACAAACCTGACAGAGAATTGGTACAATTGGCAAATAAGCTTCAAATTTTCTGCTCAATACTACATAATCACTGTAATTGGATATTGCAGCTGCTTTCACAAACTGATTAAAATGGGGAAAAAAAATCCATGCTGTTCTATGGGAACTTATAAAGCTTAGAGAAATTATTTATTCTAGATGAGTAACCCTTCAGAATAATATGCTTTTACAACCATTGAAATATCATACGGGCAAGAGCAAAAACGATGTTACAATAATCTCAGTGCCTCCTGCAATGTCAACTGTGAGTTATTCTATTATGCGATTATGGCCGAAGCAAGTAAGGCTATGCTTCCAGTGCATTGTTTCTGTTAACAACAGGTATTTGTTTTTGATAGATTTCTTTTGTTTTGCGAAAAGAAAAAAGCTAACGCTTTCGAGATTCTCGAACTGAACAGCCTTAATGAAACTTCTTTTAGTCCTAGACTGGACCCGAAGTCCACGAGTTTATACAACAGGCATGTCAAACACTCGGACGGCATGAGGTCCGCCAAACGTTGTAACCAATATGGTTATTTAACCCTTGACAGCATCAAATTATATAAATATATTTAAAAAATTAACATTTCCACTTGAGATTATTTTATACGCCAAACTATCGAATTTTAACGCGCAAGTCTACGTACAATGTTACATCCGCTGATCACAGCAGTCGAAGGCTAGCCGTTAGCAATTTTGAAGTTGCAAGAAAGTGTGTAGCGGTTTCTTTATAATTAATAGAGAATTTATAAAAATAATGCCGAAACCTTCAACCAGTATAAGTAAAAACAATTAATTGAAGAAGAACATCGTAGTTTTCAAGAAAAATGGGAGCTACAATATTTTTGTATTCAAGGAAAAAAATATCATGCCTGATATGTAGTAACACTATTGCATTTTGCAAAGAATATAATATTAAAAGGCATTACGATATAAAAAATCATAAACAAAACTATAACAAATATGTTGCGAAAATTCGTGAAGATAAACAGTCAGAATAAAAGTTGACACTGCAAAATCAACAAAGTGTGTTTATCAAAACCAAATCAAACCAATTGAAGATAACAGCGCTAAGGTAAAGACCAGTTACTTGTTATCACATGTAATTGCAAGCAAGTCGAACCATTCACTGAAGGGGAAATTATTCGCGAATGTATTATTAAAGCAGTTGAAGTGATGTGTCCTGATCAGTTAAAGAAATTTAAAAATATAAGATTATCTCGAAATACCATTGCTAGCAGAATTGACGATATAGCCGGTAACTCAAGGAAGCAACTAAAATCAATCATTCCAACATTTCAGATCTATTCTCTTGCAATTGACGAAAGTACAAATGTACGGGATATCGCTCAGCTGGCTGTTTTTTCTTCTGGTATTTTCTCTATGTTCGGTAGCACATATTAATGCGAACAACTATTTTCAACTTTAAAGAATAATAAAACTGCTGACAGATCAAGATTAACAGACCAGCATGTGCAAGCAATATTGAAAATAACCACAGCTCAAGAAATGCAACCAAATTTTGAAGATTTCGTTAATGAAAAACGTTGTCAAGTTTCTTCAAAAAAAATGATACATATCATCTTATTTAAATATGTAAACTTTATATTTTATATGTATTTTTGTAACATGGTTGTATTTTGTATTACTCTAATGTTAATATTAAGATATCTGTTTACTTTTTATTTCAAGATTTTTTTTTGTTGTTGCGGCTTGCATCTTGATGTATAATTCTAAATTTGTCCCTTGGAGGTAAACGAGTTTGACATGCCTGTTCTAAATAAAGGTATCGTTCATACCGACTGAGCAACCAACACCTTGGATGTTTGAACAATTCTGTCACTCTGAAGAAGAGGATGTCTACGCATTACCCAAATTAAGGGAGTTATAAATCTAAATTACCTTACAGATTAGGTCTACCTGTGGAGTAGGATTTCAATGTCGAGAAAATATGATTTCCTTTGAAGTTATTACTTGTATATACATAACATCTGTAAAATGAGAAGCGGTGATAATAGAAATTTAAAAAGAAAATAAATAATTTCGATAAATACACTAAACAAATGAGAAGTTGAAATCTCTCAAGAAAAAAGAATGAAAAAAGGACTCACCATTAGTGAATAACGTTGCATAAGAGTGCGATAGAAAACCTCTATAAGTCACCCAGCACTTGTAATCGCCTTTATCTTTTCTTCTCATCGGAAAGATTTGCAAATATGCAGATGTCTCGTTAAGGAAGAAACGAGAGCGATCTGAGGGCAATTCCTGCAGAGACTGCTTAGACCTGTAACCGTACAAGTAGATTATCCTCCATTCGTTCGACACTTTTTTCGCCCATGTAATGGAGTAAACTGCACCGAACGAGGAAATGTCGACGTTACAAGGAAGATCGACGGCTTCGCCAACAACTCCGATCACAGTAACATTACTCCCTGAAAGACATCGAAATCGTACACATTTAACAAGCAGTCATTAATACAAAAATTTTAATGCAATTGATAATTATAAACTACTTATAAACAACGTTTTCATATAATTAAAGTTTTAATTTCTATTTCTTACACTGTTTATAGTATGAATAGGATACATTCATAACTTGAGTTTTATCGCTTTTTAAAGTAAAGGCTGCTTTCAAATTTATGAACAACTTATGCTATTTCAGCAGACTGATGGACATACGAATTCCTCATAGAGTTGTAGCAAAGAAGACATTTCAACCATTAAATATAGGCAAGCTACTGCAAAGAGATTTGCTCCTTAGATTAGATGTTTCAACTTGAGCGCGCCTTTGTTTTCTAAGACGACGGATATTCTGAGAGAAAGAACGATAGAAAACAAAACTATAAATGCGCTTCGTGCAAAGTCGGCGAACAACAAAGAACTGATGACTGTTCCAACTCTTTGTTTCACAACGGACGCTCTTCCAGTACTAACGAAATCCAGCCAGCAACTTATCCCAGGGGATGATAGCTCATGCCATCCAGAGATAAGTAACATAGACAATATATGTATTGCAGATTTAATGGGAATAACTAAATAATTTAAAAAAATAAATAAATAATCATCATCAACTTAAGACATTCGACTGAACATACTTCGATCAAATTAGATGGCTTTCTGGCTGTCACTGCTGGCAAGGCACAAAAAGTTAAGGAACTCAAAAACAAAAAACGCTGATTTGAAAACTCAAATATGAAGCTCCATAGGGAGCTTTAAAATGAAACAGTGGATGACCTAAATCAACATGCAATAAACTTGAAACAGGAGTCCGCAAAAATATGCATGAAATAGCAAAGAAAATTGCACATAAAATCAAGGTTAACTGTAACGAAGATGATATTGAGACTACTCATCGCGTTCTTATCGATTAATCATAACCGATATATGTGACAATTTTAAACAAACCAAAATATATCTAAAGGAGCGCTTGTCTAGAAACTTAAAACATGTACTGTTTATTGCAAAGAAATGGAGAGAAGTATACTACATATATCTCATGGTTAAACTGAGCACATTCTTCATGATAAGAGAGAATGTATCAAAAATATGGCGAATCAGATGCGAAGGACAATTGTGTATACTCCTAGAAAACAGCTAGAATAAAAACTGATTCATGAACAACAATGGCGGAGCAGAGTAACACTGTGATGTCACTTTTCATAAATGAGTAATATGTCACGATTCAGAAGAATTAAGGAACTTTTTATCCTCAAACGCTCTAAGTACTTTGAGTATTTTCGATATGAATATATGAAGTATTCGAGATAAATTATATAAAAGACAATTACTTCTAGATAATTAAACTATCGACTAGATATCTTGTTATTAACCAAAATCTGGCTTAAAGACGAAGAACTTGATTAATAATATTTAAGCGGATTTAAAAATTATCATCAATGTAGAAATTATAACAAATCTGGAGGTGTAATTATCTTTATACGAAATTCCATGTGTGATAATAACCCCGATTATATATATATATATATATACATATAACTTATGATATGAATATCGACATACTGAGGAACAGCAGATCCTCTTAAGTTTATCTAGATTTATATGCACACGCACACACACGCACACGCACGCACGCACGCACGCGCACGCACGCACGCACACACACACACACACACACACACACACACACACACACACACACACACACACACACACACACACACACACACACACACACACACACACACACACACACACACACACACACACACACACAAAGTTATTGACAACTCCCTTCAAATCAAGAGATCAGCTTTCAGTCTATCATGTATTTCTTTTTACAGCCTAACAGCCACCGCGAAAGTATAACGACATACGAACAAGAGCAACATTTGCGCCTAAAGGCTTACTTGTAAACGATAGGAGAAATGAATCAAGAAACGATCACTCTGAAGAGTATCATATGTTGATACCCATTAAAGTCTTTTTGTGTCAAGAAGAAATGAAAAATGTAACTTAAACATTCAAAACCTGAGTGCAGTTACAAATCATCATAATATTGCAGTATGGCTGAAACGCAGTACAAAACTAATTAATAGATAGACTGAAAATTATCGTTCACTCTCTCAAGACGTTAAATGAATTATTGCCTATTACGACTTGCGTCAGTATGAATATGATAAAGTTAAAAATATACTTTTATAGGGTAAAGTAAGTGAACAAATCGATAATGATGAATAAAGTATTAGAACAAACTATTAATATTCAAATATTTCCATTGGAAACTACACCATCAGTCGTATTAAGTTAGTTCAATGCAAGGTGAAAAGCCAACGATGGATTATTTAAAGGTAAAGTTGCTAAGAAAAGTCCAGGTTAGCAGATAATTGGATAGCAAACATCTCATTCGTTCCTTTGGTTAAAAGAGATTATCGCTCTTTCCAAAGGACAGGATTTGTTATAATTCTCAAGAAAATACCTGTAGTATTTCCTTCACATATTGATCGGAAAGTATTCTCTCTCTCTCTCTCTCTCTGTCTCTATTAAGAATGTCAACCAACCAACTTCATATGAAAATCTACTCAGCACTTCAAACAGTCAAATACTTTTCCAGAAGAGATTAAAGCTCTGCAATTTTTAAGAAGCAATGGCCATCTCATTATTATGAAAGCCTACAAAGTGAAATCTACTCTTATTTGGGAAAGTAGTAGGGGTGAGTAGTATGGCAGGGACTTCTGACTAGATCAAGATCAAGATAAGATAAGGAATCGTGACGTGATTGGTTGTTCCGATGATGACGTCGTTGTGTGTGAGACGTCATGAGTTTGGGACATTTGCAATTTCCCTTGGGACAAATGTGTCAGTGATGTCAGTTATTGTGCTTTGGTTCACATATGGAATTATGGGTGATGGTAGAGATAAGGACTCATGTCGTGATTGGTGGAGCACTTTAAACCAAACAGGGGTAGGGTGAATGGGGAAAGCGACGTCAGTGTGTTGGATGTGTATTGTTATCACATCCAATAACATCACTTATTTACAACTAACGTTATTTGTTAGTTGTAAATAAGTGATGTTATTGTTTTGAATGGAATTGGAAGATATATTAGTGGATAAGGATTCGTGGTATGATTCGTGGGACACTTTAAACGAAACGGTGGTAGGGTGAATGGGAGAAGCGATATCAGTGTCATGCATATGTGCTGTTATGAGTTGTAGATAAGTAAATGGTTTGCATATGGCATTATGGGTGATAGTTAGTGATACGATACAGTTTGGAATGTTTGGAATTTCGCTCAGAGGCCACCCTTCTGTCAGAGACATCACATAGTGTTACTTAAATTAAGGGGATATTAAATCCCGCATAGTTTTAAAACCGAATAAGAAACTCAAAGATCGGAATCAGAGAGTTTCTTGCCGATTATAGTAAACTATAAAGTATCGGCGACACTAGCGTTAGCCAATGCAAGTGATCCTAGTACGTGGTACAGAACCGGGCAACTCGTGGCAGAAGTGGAGGAAGTTCAGATCGCTATTCTTAGGTATTTTCCATAATGTAAAAACACATTTCCTAGGAAATGTATGCTGTTATTACATTATGGAGGGAGGTCACTACCCAGACCGGTTTCAGCCTTTTTTGAGGCTTCATCAGTGAGTAGCTAGACCTAATACCAAAGTGTATAGCGAAAAGAACTTATGTACTCTGCGAACGAGTTTTCCAAACACACAACCATTAAGTTACTTAAGTATAAAGAGCTAATAAGCTTCATTTCGGCAATGAAAACATTACTTAAATTAAGGGGATATTAAATCCTGCATAGTTTTAAAACCGAATAAGAAACTCAAAGATCGGAATCAGAGAGTTTCTTGCCGATTATAGTAAACTATAAAGTATCGGCGACACTAGCGTTAACCAATGCAAGTGATCCTAGTACGTGGTACAGAACCGGGCAACTTTCTTATTCGGTTTTAAAACTATGCGGGATTTAATAGCCCCTTAATTTAAGTAATGTTTTCATTGCCGAAATGAAGCTTATTAGCTCTTTATACTTAAGTAACTTAATGGTTGCACCTGTTTGGGAAACTCGTTCGAGAGTACATAAGTTCTTTTCGCTATACACTTTGGTATTAGGTCTAGCTACTCACTGATGAAGCCTCAAAAAAGGCTGAAACCGGTCTGGGTAGTGACCTCCCTCCATAATGTAATAACAGCATACATTTCCTAGGAAATGTGTTTTTACATTATGGAAAATACCTAAGAATAGCGATCTGAACTTCCTCCACTTCTGCCACGAGTTGCCCGGTTCTGTACCACGTACTAGGATCACTTGCATTGGCTAACGCTAGTGTCGCCGATACTTTATAGTTTACTATAATCGGCAAGAAACTCTCTGATTCCGATCTTTGAGTTTCTTATTCGGTTTTAAAACTATGCGGGATTTAATATCCCCTTAATTTAAGTAATGTTTTCATTGCCGAAATGAAGCTTATTAGCTCTTTATACTTAAGTAATCACATAGTGTGTTTGGTTTGCATAAAGCATTGTGGTTGATTTTAGAGTTAAGGAATCGTGACGTTATGTGTTTGTAAATTTCTAGGAAACATGTCTCTTTGACATCATGTGGTGTTTTGGTTTGCCTATGAAATAGTGAGTAATGTTTAGAGATAAGATATCTTGGAATTTTCCCAGAGTGACCACATTGTCATTCTCATCAAGTTTTGTCTTTGGTTGTCTATAAATGGCTGTACTAATTTTCCAATACATTTTGGGGTATTTCTTTCCTGTTAATTGCTGAATTCTTATAGTAATGTCGAGATGGCGGCAGCATTTCGAGCTTTTCAGAATAATTTAGTTATATGCTGGTGTCTCCTCAAACACACATTTTTTACCTCATATAGATAACTCATCTGAATATTTTGATTTGTCTATTTAAGATCTTAAACTTTACTACTTTTCTAATTAATGTTATCTTTTTTACAAAATGTTTGGCTATTGGTATTTTTTAGTTTACAGTCAATAGAAAAACCAAACGGCATTTAAAAAAACAAATTAAAATAAATGGACACAAATGGATTACAACACCTTTTGTATCTAGTCTAGAAATTCTAATGATAATTTAAATTACTTACAGTGTTTCCAGAATGGGGCATCTTGGAACTATCGAGGTTTCTGAAAACAATAGGTATTCGCAATTGTTTATTTTTAACCATATATTCACAGTACAAAACAGAAACACAAGCTTTAAAAATGCAGTTGGGTCTTTTTTCCTTATAGTTACTGTATGTTTCATTAATTTCATTCACATATTGTCTCATACTATGTTTTCCCACAGTTCTGTCCAAATGACATCATAGAGTTGAAGCCTTGGGAATTTGTTGAGGCTACGTGTTACTTCCTGTAGTATATCCGCCAGTGACCAGTAACTTCGCACCTCTTGATGTGGAGAAAGTGAAAGAGACAATATTTGTTTTTCCTTAATTCTTCTGATGTTCATTTATTTAGAAGATGCCTCACTCTTTTCTGCTGATTTGGTTTTCACTCTCTTTCAGACACTATGGGAACATTAGTTTAGACATTTCTAAATCATTTATCACTTCCTTTCACAGATGTATCGCGTTATCCTTCAAAGGTAAAACTTTCCAAGGGTGATGTGTTACTCACGATTTCAGATGTGTCTAAATGTACCAAACACACTAGTGTTTGGTATCAAAGGTTTGGAATTTGACCTCGTGTGATCGATGAGAAGTAAGTTTTTTCAATGTCATGTGTTCTCGTTATTGGTTTTCCATTGGTTCTGATTTTTTATAAATAGACAGTAACGGGTTCGGAGATTCCTCTTGTTTTCAAGCATTTGGAATATCTATGTGCAGGCAGAATTTTGAAGTTCCAAGATTAGTTATTCTGGATAAATGTAAGTTAATGTTTTTAACATGGCAATGTCACTGAAAATATTAACATTAGTTAATTTTTTTAGTGACTACATTAGCGAATTTTGTCTAAAGTTGTAATAAGCGAATTTTGTCTAAATTTTAATATAAGGTTATAAGGTGGTTTTGCAATGGAAAATTAAAAGTCATGTTCATGAAAATATTTACCATATTTTCTGGTGTATAAGATGCTCCTATCTATAAGGTGCACCCAAGAAATTTAATAAACTTTTCTTAAAAAAAACCTAAAAAAACTTTTTCTGTAGGTGGAGGTCCAAAATGTCTTTCATCTTCTCTACTCCCATGTTCTTCCGCATATTTTACAACCCGCTATTTGTAACTTGAAGCATATGAATGTCTGGCGCCTTTTTTTTCCCATCACTAAATTCTACGGGAAAATATCAAACTCAACATGTCAACTCAATACTGATATACATCGGTAACTGATTACTCGGATAAGATATTATGAAATTGAATAGGAACTCCCCGTTCTTAGCCAATGATGTGCTAGAAGTCACGTGAAGGTCACGTATCAATTTGATAGCACCAATAACTGCCCACAAAGATCTTGGAACATAAAAGGGAGTGCATATGAGTTTGAAAAGAGGAAACAATCTTTACCTTCATTATATAAGGCACACCCCATTTTTAAGATGAATTTTTGAGGTAAAAAAGTGCGTCTTATACACCGGAAAATATGGTAAATCTATTTCTGTGTTAAGTGAAATCTCATAAGTCATTATATATATATATATATATATATATATATATATATATATATATATATATATATATATATATATATATATATATATATATATATATATATATATATATATATATATATATTGCTTGTTAGTGATTGGGAAAAGATACTGAGTGTGAATAGTTAGTAAAATTGTGTTAGTGAAAGCATTGTGTAGTGTCGAAATTGTAAAAACACTTATGATGAATAATTTATTTATTTATTTATGAAAGAGATTTCTGAATCTAGAAAGTAATTTTTTTAATAGCGATCATCAGTCATTCGGTTTGTTAGTTTCAGCACTGTGCATAATCATGCACCAATTATTGTCTAAGTTGATTTGACAGATTCATCTGTAGGTGAAAATGAAGAACAACACACAGGTCATGGCATTAATCCACATTTTGTTCTTGCTGGTGTGGCTGGAAGTAGTCATGACCACACAATTTTTACATTCTGAATGTGAAACTAAGATCTCTTCTACCACTACTGACTCCTCACTCTACAGGGATTTTTATACTGTTTCGGTGGGCTGATCACATTTTTCTATCAAATATCAAACTCGTCAAATGGAGTATCAAATTAGTTTTCGTGATCTTGAACTCCTCCAACCAGACTCGTTTTTTCAGAATATTTCGAGATGTTTACTGAGATTATTCAGCATTTATTGAGTTTAGGAATTATTATATTTATGGCTATTTTGCCTGCTTCTGGTTCATCATGTGGTGTCGAAATTGCAAAAACACTTACAATGAGTAACATTGATTTATTTATTTATTAAAGAGATTTGTGAATCTTTTTTATTCTCTGAAACTTTTTTCTCTGAAACATTTTCTCAGGTTTGGTTGGGCATTAATACAATCAGTTTGGAAAGCAATATTAACCTACCATTCATGTTGCTTTCTGAATTAACTATCCAAAGGATAGTTGATGCATTTTATGCTGTTGCCCAATTGAAATGTACTTTTTTTGGCAAATGATCTTTCTATAGATGTCATACTTATCAACATAAATAATAATGATGGTGGAAGAACCAATGTTAAAAGAAGAATGCTCCTTAGCCTGGATGAATTTGTGAAAATAAAAAAGCTATTGTGGAAATTACCAACAAAGACAATCTTTGCATGGCATGAGCACTTGTTCTGGGTGTTTCTTCACACACTGATGATGCCCAAAAATACAAACAAGTGCAGTTAGATCATAAAAAGATACAAACAAAGCAGGCTTTAATTCTCCACAAAATTGCATGGGATCTGCTCATTTCTTGCGGTATTCCAGAAGCAGTTCTCTTTCAAAGGCATTTGACTGCAGAATACCCAAATCGTAATTTTTTTGGCAGATGCTGATTTTTCTGTGGTGTTTTGGGGACCAAATGCATGTAAACAGATCTGTCTTGTATACCACAGCTCTCATTATGATTTAATGTGTAGTGTGCAGTTCTGTTTAGGAATAGCTATTATTGCCCCCAGTTGCATAAAAACATTCAACAAACTAATGAAATTACAAATGCATTGATGTAAAAATGTGTGCATCTGCTGTCCCATAAACACCAATCATATTGTGCCAAACCTTCTTTTGTGTGAGTCATACAATAGATTTTTCTACGGAAACGAATGTGTGAATTTTCACGCAGAAAATAATATTTGTCCAAAATTCTGTCATTGCAGACAGTGTTTGTCTACTTTCTCTACAGATAAAACCTACATCTCTCCACCTGAAAATTACTGCCCCCACTGTAAGTTAGTTCACCCAAAAAACAGATGTGCATTGTGCAAAAATTGGAAGTCTCAACTAAACAAGTTTATATGATTTTTTTTGACACCGAAACTATTGCTAAAACTTATCGTCATGTTCCTGTATTATATATAGCTGATTTTGGTAGTCATGAACGCGAGTTCAGAGGTGAAAACTATGTGGGTCAGTTCCTAGACAAGTTGTTGTCTGTCAAGAATATAATGAAATGGGTCCAAGGTGGTAGGATCCTTCGGACTGTCAAACCAAAATACGAAAATATCCATGTGATTGTACAGAATTTTTGTGGTTTTGATGGGTATTTTATTTTGGAATATCTTTTTGCAAAACATTTCCTACCCCGTGTAGTGTTTGACAGATTCAATATACTTGCTATCTATTATGACCCATTAAAATCATATTTTGTGATAGTTTTTCATACATTAGTGTCCCTCTAAGAAAACTACCAGCTCGATCTCCCAGAAGTTCCTAAGGATTTGTTTCCTCATAAGTTCCATATATCCGATTATCGCACAGTCATCCCCGAAAAATCATATTTCCAGCCAGAATTTATGAACAAAGAATCTCATACAGAGTTCTAGATTTGGTATGAAAATCCGCTAGACAGTGAATACTGTTTGAAAATGGAACTGTTGGCTTATACGAAGGATGACATGCGTGTTTTGCATGAGAGCTGCAACACTTTTTGCAATCTCTTCATACAGCTCACCCAGATCGGTTTCTTCATGACATTACAATTGCAGGAGTATGTTAGAGAGCATTTCTCCAGAAATTTTGAAAACCTAACACTTTGGCCATACTTCCTGCTTGGGGTTACAGGGGGGCTAATGTGCCAAGTCGATAGGCTTTAACTTGGCTCAAATGGCAATGACAACATAACTACAGCATGCACGTTCTGTGGAGTGGGGGAAGTCTGCATCAGACCTTATTTTGTCGATAGGAAATGTGGAAGGTTTATATATGAATTCTATGGCTGCTACCATCATGGATGTCAGGAATGTTACAGAACAAATACTTTCCAACGATACTTTGTTTGCTCAACATTTTTGAACAAACAAAGTATCACGAAAACTTTTTGTAGCCTCGGATTCAATGTAATCTCAATTTGAGAATGCCAAATTAATACAGAAATTTTGGAAAACAGCCATGAAAAACTTTATTACCCTTCTTAAAATTCCAGATCCTATTTTACCTCATAGTGCTCTGCATGGTGGCCAAACAGATTGCTACAAAATATATCACAAAACTCAGTCAGAATTGGAAGTTATTCACTATTTGGATTTCCAATAGCCTTTATCCATGTGTGATGAAATACCAGGTATTTCCTAAGGGACATCCCGAAGCTATTCTCGAAATTTTTCGACTATTCTCCTGGGGTATACTTTGGTATTTGCATTCAAAAGTGGAGGCACCTGCTGAACTCTTTTTACCGGTTTTGCATATCACAGTGAACGAAAAATTAATCTTACCACTGTGAGGAATGTGTGCTTCCGAAATGGCTCCATTGTGCTCTCATCTTTTACATGTTTTTGGTGCATTCCAAAATTACATTTAGCCTGTGCTTGCAGTTATAAAGTCATAGAATTTTACGAGGTGTGGCATTTTCTCAAAAATTTGACGGTGGAGAAAACTTCTTTGCTCACTACATTTATATCCCTCTGAAGCTGATACAGGTAGCATCTGGATGGCCTGAACATAAAATCCGACAGTCTTATCTGGATGAGTTTTTGCTAAGAGAAGGTGTTATGTTAAGTAGTGAACACATTAGTAAAAGTAGTGGTAAACATTCACTTGCTAAGCTTTGTTTGAATTCCCTATGGAGAAGGCTTGGTGTGAGAATGTTGAGAACTTTGACTGAGGTGTGTCCTCTTATGAAGACCTCAGGGAACTATTTTTAGATAACAGTAAAATTATCCAAGATGCCCGGCTAGTTTCAAAAGAGCAGATGATGGTTGCCACTCTCCTATTCAAGGCCCTGAGCCTGAAAATAGAAAAGGGAATGCTGTCATCTCTTCACTTGTAGCTGCGCACAGTAGGAAAAAGTTATGTGAGGTCATGGAACATTTGCAAACACGGCTTTTGTATACAGATATCGATTCTGTCATTTTCACTGAAAAACTGGGCGATTACTCACCATCCACCTTGGGGAGCTAGGCAACGAACTGAACGGTGACTTTATTGTTGAATTTGTTACCCAAATCTTATTCCTAAAGAACTTGGGGGGGGGGAAGACTGTGACAAACCAAATGCAAAGGCATTACTTTAAATTCTCGCGTGGCCACTGATATTAATCTGGAATCTATGATAGCAGCAGTAAGAGGTGAGCCAGAAAACATCCAAATTTTTGTACCATTTTCATAGAGACAAATGGAGCTGTCAACTCGAAACGACCTCCATAACAAAAATATTTGGATACCCTTTTGCGAAGCAAAACTATTCTCAACAGACACATGCACTTTTCCTTACGGGTATTTTAAAGGATAATTCCTTGCACTCACATACCCCATAAGCAAAAGATGGCATCTATGGGACAGAAAATTAAACAACATTCTACCTGGTAGGTAAAAATCCATGATTGTTTCCCAACATGATAATTTACAGTGAAAAAACAATTATTCCACAATAGTTTTTTTTCTTAAAATTAAAAAAAAAAACAATTTGTCTTGGTATGATTACATGGTGACTGTTATTAAAAAAATCTTAATGGGGAGATTTTTTTATATTAAAAACAAGTATCTATCTCTTTTCACATCTCTGATTATATAAAAATAATCAGAGTAATTAATATTAATAATAGTAATAGTAATCATTTTCGCTATGTTCATAAATCCATTTACATGCATTATTTCTGGAGTTACTCAGTCAGGAAAAACAAATCTCGTTGTTTCTCATAGAACAGTGGTCGCCAAAGTGGTAGATATCGACCCCTGGGGGTCGATATAAGTTAGGGGTTGATAGAAAAATATAAAACATCATTGTATGGGTAATATTTAATTCGGTTAATTTGGATTACCTCCATTCTGAATGACAACGACGCAATTAAGAGTGAATTGTGGGAACAGTGACATGAATAGGACCTGTAAGATGGAGCAAGGTCATGAAAATAGTTACGGAGGCCAATCAAGTAGGCCAAAATGACATATTTACCAATAAACGGATGAAGTGGTTCCCGCCCGTTGGCGCTGCAGGAGCGAGATTGCAACATGTGTGCGGTTCTTATTTACTTATACTTGCATGTATTCGATCCCAGTCTTATTTTTTGCGCATCGACATACAAGTGAGCGTTAATGTTCTAAAATTCATCAACATACATATTATAATTCAATCGTTATTCATTCACGAAATAAACTTCTCTATGTTGAAGAGTTAAGCAGGACTGGTAGTAATACCAGTGATATTAATACCAATATATTAATATCACTAGTAATTCCAGTGATTTTAGTAATAGTAGTAGTAATAGTAATATAATAATATATACTATATTATACATACAATAAACACTGTAACTATAAAATAAACAATCTAAAAACTCACATAAGCGTCTTTTTTGTTTGTTCCTATTATAATTACGTAACAGTAAAGTAGAGGGGTCGATAAAAAGTCAAGAAACCCTCGAAGCGGTCGACGGTCAAAGAGGTTTGGCGACCCCTGTCATAGAATATTGTAATCAACTAATCAAACCACCACTGGAGCGAATCCTTTACTGTTACAGTGAAAATCAGGATAAATTTAAAAAATTTACCAACATAAAATTCGCGAATGGTTTGAAGCTACCTGATTTTGATTCTGATGTGAGAAATTTACTCACAATCGCTGATTTGGTTCACCACTCTAAGGACAGCATGGAAACAGCTGATGTTTTCATAAAAGCTTCACATCACCGTAACCTCAGCGTCATGCTTCTGACACAAAATTTATTCGGCAAAGGAACAAAGTTTCAGACAATTTCTCTCAATAGCCATTATGTTATTGCTTTTAGAAATCCCCTAGACTCTTTACAGTATTCTCATTTAGTTTCCCAAGTATTCCCAGGAAAAACGAATGTATTAATTCAAATTTATAAAGAAACAACACGCGAACCTCACTCATATTTACTTTCAGACTTTAGACAGAAAACATCTGATATTTTATGCTTATGATCGCGGATCTTGCCAGGAGAAGAACCCAATGCAGAGTTTACTAGTGAATGGCTGACAGACTCAGACAATGTGAATATCTCATCAAGTACTTATCTTATTCCTCTACCAAACAAGCAAATAATGCTTTAAAACACTGCACTTCCAGCCAAATCACCACGCTCTGTGAAATCTGCAAAAATGTTTTATCTGGAAATATTCCACGAAAACAGAACCAGAAGTCACGCCTACGAAGGAAAAAAAAATTATAAGAGCACTTAGCGACAAATCGCTTCCCTTCATTACTAGAAGAAAACTGGTTTTACGGGGGAACACTCTTCCCATTATTAGGCAGTATTATTGTTCGTTTATTGAGTTCACTTATTAGAAAATGAATCATATGTTTAAAAAATTTACGCTCCTCCATTCACCAGATGAGCGTGAATTGTACACACTAAATGATGCTATTTTAAAAATGAGAACAAATCCAGATGAAAAAGTAAAAGCATACTTAAGTACTAGCAAAAATGTTTAGGTTTGATAAACCAATTGGCTCACACAGAAGGAAAGAAATAGGAACATACACTGTCACATCCAGAAACTACACTGAACAAATTGAATACACAGAACTATTCCCGCCAACCATCAACATCAGCCAGTCCCAGTGAGGAAAATGCTTCCAGTTCACTCGCAGCCAGCAGGAGAGCTCGGAGAACAAATAGCAACTTCGTCTTTATCTCCCCGAAAGCTGCATGGGAATAAGAAACTGGTGTGGAAAAAATGGTAAGTGAAAAAAACAATTTTTTATTTTTTTTAAATTATTTTTTATTTTCAGTAAATGATCTGTAACATTATAAGTTATTACAATATCATTTAACCACAAATCCTTTGAATAACTTTTGCTGATAATATTTTGTATAGAAAGACCATGAAAAATATACACAGTGCAAACTACACGCGACAGATTCCTTAGCTTATACAGCTACAGTATTATAATACCATTTATTGGTGTTGGCATTCAAAAAGTTAACTATATCGCTTCGGGTGATAGACCGAAGCTATCAAAAAAATCGCCGTGTTTGTCTTTAATATAGATAGCTTGCCAATGTTGTTCTAGCAACCAGGTCGGATCTGTGTTCACGACGAACATCGACTGTTGTTGTTGTCTGATCGGATGTTGTGGCAATTCATCACGAGCACAAACTCCTAAACCCATTTTCTTCTGGTGGCTTCTAACTGTTTAGTTAATTGTTTAGTGTTCATAGTCCAGTAACACAGAACGATCCTTTGTTAGGATAACTACACTCAAATTCTGCATAAAGAACCACTGTGATGTTTCCAGGAAAGGGTTGAGCAAATTTAACTTCGAATCGCACTCTTTCTCTTGTTAACAGGTTGGCATGGGGAGCAACGGCATTTTGATCTGGCAATAAGTCAAATCCATAGAGAACGTTTACCTTTACGTATTCCTCATAAGAAATGTCATTACCACAGTCTCTGTTCCATTTGCCTAGCGATGTGAACAGTAATATCTGCTGTAATGCCTTTCTTTGAAGTTCGGAGTCAAAGGTTGCGAGGGATACTGAATACCATGAGCTGTCACCACAAGAAAATTCAGATTGAAATGAATGATGAAAATTAAATGGATTTCAGTTGAATGTGCCATTAAATCCATTGATAGAGACCAGTCTAATAATTAAACTAGAGACCAGTCTAATAATTAATCTAGATGGTATTTCACCTGGATACATATTATCTCGTGTGGCATTTGACAAACCCTTGGGAATCGAAATATAAGACACTTGCACACGATTGATGGCATATACCATGTTTGACTTGTCTAGCAAAGACAGGTGAGCCAGTAGAATCTTTTGATTTATTTTGACTTTGCGGACAAAAAGTGTAGTCTCTTCAATTTGGACTTTAGCCTTAGTTTTTGTTTTTGTTTACTAACTGAAAATGCCGATTTGTAGTTAGTAAACAAAATTCGGGAGAATTGTGAACCGAACAAACACAGACAGAAACATTGTTGATCAAGTACCGGTCTGGATGCATGATACCAGCGTGTATTCGCCAAAGCATCTCCTCACTTTTCGATTGGTTTATTCGAACTTGTCGTCTACGCATCCCACATTCACTTTTGGTAAACATATCACTAACAGTAGCCACATCATCTTTAATAAATAGTTCATTTATCAGTTGACTGTTTTTAGAATCTCTTCCATAATTTAGTAGGTTTTTAACATATGTCGTATAAGGATACGTGTCTGATGCCACATTCACTAGTTTATCTTGGAGAAAAAAGTCAACTTAACTGAACAGGGAATGGGAAAAATTGTCCACCACACCAACTGAAGACTCTCTGATAGATTTACCATCATTGTCAGTGATGCGCGCACGAACGCGTAGGTATGATTTTCCCAAATCGAAGTATTCATGCAGAATTTCACAGGACCTCCACGGTCAGTACTGGATATTGGTGGCTAGGTGACATAAGAACTTCTTTTCACACACAAGTTGACATTAAGGTGGAAAAAGGATCTAACTCTGACATCATGTCCTCAGCAAAAGATATCATCTCTCTTGCCCTTTTTAGTATTCGTTTTTTTCTTCTTACTTCCTTGACCTCTCTGAGGTTATCAGTTCTGAGCTTTTTCAGCAATGGTTTTCCCAGTTTGTGATGCTCTGTACATAAAGGTTCTATGTACAGATACCCCTTCCAATACATTTCCTATCATATGCTGACTGACTTTTAAGGCTTGACGACCGACAATTTGAGCTGCCGGTTTTAAAAGTGGACTTAGGCGTAAATACTTGAGCCCCACCTGCCTGTAGTGTGTAATATCTGAGATAATCAGTCATACTTCACTTGTCGGAAGTGTAATTTAAGAATTGTCTTGCCGCCACAAAAGTGGAACAACTCGCCGCTGTCAGAATGAATTTCAATGCTCATTCACTGAAATGTTTGTTTACGTAACGGATAATAATCAGGGTGAGTAAAAACAAAGGAAGTATTGGTGCTGCACTGAATAACTCGTAAGAAAGTCGCACATGTATCACCAACTATCTGTTCTTCGATTAAATCAGAATAAACAAAATATGCAGCTACACCCCTCTTATATCAACTGGATATTTCCCAGTGAATGTCCCTTTCAGTTTAACACCAATCTGATTAAAAGCCAGTAGAAGCCCTACCCCCGGGGTCTCCTTTGGAAAGAACAGGTTGTAATCTTTTGGGACTGTTAGAGAAATGGATTTGTTCGGGTTCTTTTTTTCCAGTAATCACAGAACTCATCAAATACTGCTTGAAGAAGTTCAAAGGGTGAATTGTAACTGCCATGGGGAAACTTGTACACGTTGTAAAATCCTTCTCTAGGCTTTTCAAAAACATTATTACCTGTGTTGTTGTGGTCGATAGTGTTGCCTCCTTCTCCAACTCCACGTATCATATGAAACTGATCATAACCGGAATCGATGTTATTAAATTCTACCAGAAGATGAATTTCGGCAAGAGCAACTTCCCATTTAATTTTAAGTCTGATCTGGTGTGTTAATTCGTTTTTTAATTGATATTTCGTTTGCGTGTTAGTAGGAAATATTTTAATACTGGCATTACTGGGAGTGGTTAAGTAAAAACATCTTCGCTATGAACCCAAGAATTATACGATGAGGGATAACTGAGCCACTTAATAAAATACTGAAGCTTTCCTTTCTTCTTGCACTGTTTAAGTACTTGTTCAATTAGATACACATCAGTAGTAGGGGATGCACTAGTGACAAGATCAAGATAAGATAAGGAATCGTGACGTGATTGGTTGTATATTTGATGACGTCATTGTTATGTGACGTCTGAGTTTGTAATGTTAGGAATTTCCCTGGGGGCATTTGTGTCATAGTGATGTCAGTACTTGTGTTTTGGTTCGCGTATGGAATTATGGGTGATTCCACAGATAAGGATTCATGTTGTGATTTGTGGTGCACTTCTGATAAGATCAAGATCAAGATAAGATAAGGAATCGTGACGTGGGTGTGTGTTGTTGTTAGTTGAAGATAAGTGACATCATTTGTTAGTTGTAAATAAGTGATGCTATTGTTTTGAATGGAAAGGAAGATATATTAGTGGATAAGAAATCGTGTCGTGATTGGTGGGACACTTCTGACAAGATCGGGATCATGATAAGATAAGGAATCGTGACGGGGATGTTTGTTGTTATCAGATGAAGATAAGTGACATCATTTGTTAGTTGTAAATAAATGACATTATTGTTTTGAATGGAAAAGGGAGATATATTAGTGAATACCGATTCGTGTCGTGATTGGTGGGACACTTCTGACCAGATCAAGATCAAGATAAGATAAGGAATCGTGACGTCAATGTTTGTTGTTATAGAGTTTGGAATGTTTGGAATTTTGCTAGGGCCCTTGTCTGTCAGGGACATCACGTGGTGTGTTCGATTCGCTTATGCATTGTGCGTGTAATTTAGAGATAAGAATCGTGACATTATGTGTTTGGAAATTTCTGGGTAACATATGCGCTCTATGATATCACATGGGGTCTTGGTTTGTCTATAGAATTGTGGGCAATATTTTTGAGATAAGATATCTTGGAATATTCCCAGAGTGACACATCCGTCATTGTCGGCATGGTTTATCTTTGGTTGTCGATTAATGACTACTAATTTCCAATACATTTTGGGGCATTTCTTTCCTGTTAAAAGGTGGGAATTCTTAGAGTAGTTCATGATGGTGGCCATGTTTTGGATTTTCTGAATAATTTAATTATATGCTAATGTCACTCAAACAAACAGTTCTTTTTTTCTTCTATAGATGGCTGTACTAATTTTCCAATACATTTTGGGGTATTTCTTTCCTGTTAAAGTTTAGGAATTCTTAGAGCAAGTCGTGATGGCACCAGAGTTTCGAACTTTTCTGAATAATTTAATTATATGCTGATGTCACTCAAACATAACTTTTTTTTTTCTTTTATAGATGGCTGTACTAATTTTACGATCCATCTTGGGGCATTTCTTTCCTGTTAAAGGGTGGGAATTCTTAGAGTATATTCATGATGGTGGCATGCTTTGGATTTTCTGAATAATTTAATTATATGCTAATGTCACTCAAACATACACTTTTTTTTTCTTCTATAGATGGCTGTGCTAATTTTCCAATACATTTTGGCGTATTTCTTTCCTGTTAAAGGGTGGGAATTCTTAGAGCAAGTCATGATGGCAGCAGAGTTTCGAGATTTTCTGAATAATTTAATTATATGCTGATGTCACTCAAACATACACTTTTTTTTTCTTCTATAGATGGCTGTACTAATATTCCAATACATTTTAGGGTATTACTTTCCTGTTAAAGTGTGGGAATTCTTAGGGTAGATTCATGATGATGGCTGTGTTTAGGATTTACTGAATAATTTAATTATATGCTAGTGTCTCTCATACATAAACGTTTTTGCTCCGAAGTTTTCTTTATCAGTTGAAGGTGACATTACTAAAGGATTATTGGCAAATGACAACCTCTTTTTCGAATTAACGTTATCTTGTTTACAAATGTTTGGGTAATGATGTTTTTTTAGTTTACATGAAGATAAAATACCAAACGGTATTTTAAAAATAAATGGAGACTTAAAAGTTTATAATAACATTTTTGTATGTAGTCTAGAAATTCTAATGATAATTTAAATTTACTTACAGTTTTCCAGGATGATTCTTCTTAATGCAATTAGATATTCCAAAATGGTTGAATTTTTGTCCACACCACAACACACCAAAACAATCTTGAAAGAACGAAATTTCTGTGATAACCTGAAAAGCTATTTGACTTTTGTTCCTTAGATTTTCTGTTCGTTTGGTACACTGTTAATTCGTTAGCATTGGGTCATATGATGTTTCTGATGTGACTATATGTTTTTACCATTCACATGATTAGTTCATTGTGACACACATATCCTAGGTCGTGTGTTTTTCATGAGTAATATCTGGCAGTGAGCAGTAACTTCAAATCATGGTATTCACCTTTTTTTCATGACTCATATTTTCCCTTTGATATTTTGCATGGTATTATCAGTTCAGGGAAGTAAGACTGATTTTCTAATATAAAATTCTTATGATACATATCCTAAAATTATTAATTCCTGATTAAGGATTTTATACAGTTGTTGTTTTCAAGTAGATGGTTGTTTGTTTGATTACATTTTGTGTAGCAAGGAATCTGGAATTTATTTCAAATGAATATTAGCACTGTAATCTCTCTTACTTGGTTGCCAATTTTGTTTTACGTAGGTGAGAAATTGTGTGTTTAGGTTGGGAAATTATTGCTGTAGTAAATTAATGCTTACATTTATTTTTTTTAAAACCAATATTGAGTATTAATTTTACATGTGATTCCTTGTGCTCTAAACCTATTTCTATAACTGAAATTTATCTTTTCTTTAGCATTAGAATTTTAAGTAATGGATATGTGACAAAGGTTTTGAACTTGCCATAGCTTTTTCTTTTAGAAATTTCTTTTGCCAGCACAACAAATAAATAGTTATTTCTTATTATTTCAAATGAATATTAGCTCTGTAATATATACTTTGTCAATTTCAATATTACCTTCTATTTGACTGTAATATTATTAACAAATTGTATTTGCTGAATCTAACAAACAGAAATTAAATAAAGTGAAAAAGACAGGTATCTACATATATAATAAATAAATTGTCACATTTCAGGTGAAATATTCTCCACTAAAATTCTGCCTATTAATTTAATACCCATTTCCTTTTGCTTCCAAGAGTTGACAACACAGTTTCATTGAGTGAATTTCAAAAAAAAAAAAAAACACAAGTCTCTGTTTAGTTTCTGGCATGAAATTTTACAAGCACAAAAAAAATATCATGGTCTTACTTAAATTTGTATAACACATTAACAACACCCAATCTGTTCATTTAAATTTACACATTTCATTTGAATGAAATATTATTAACAAATTCTATTTACTGAATCTAACATACAGAAATAAATAAAGTGAAAAATACAATCTATTTTTTTTGTTCCTTAATCTTATTATTTTTAAATTTGCACTGTTGTTCTACGGTTCTTCCGAGCTTGTGGAATTGCTATCATGTGCTTTTTGACAATGCGACTCTCACGTGATAGTTAATTTTCATTTGGTGATCATTGGAAATTTATTACTGTAGTAAAATTAAGGGTTACATATTTATTTTTTTGAAACTACTACATATACTTCTGAGAATTATTAAAAGCACAGAATATTTTGATATGTTTCCAAAAGCATTTAAAAGTACACGTTATGTTTTCACATTTTGGGCACCCAATTTCATTTACATCAAGAACAGGCATCCCTATTAACCTCGTCAATATTTTTGATTTTTCTCTTTCTTTGGCAAGTAATATTTGATATTTGCATGTTGATTCTATCATCCAATTTCTTAGTTTGTTCAGAGATAGTGAACCAATTTCCCACTTCAGCTGATGGTTATATTTTATTAACCAAGAATTCTGTTTTTTAACTCTTTCAGGTAATTCTTTCCAACTACAAGGTGATTTTGTCACTGCATATCTTACAATAATTCCATCAGAAATACAAATTTCTTTAGGAAATAAACTTGAAGTCTGATCCAAAAGAAATTGTATATCAATCATAGCAATGATAACCGAAAATTTGTATTTTTCACCCATTGTAGTTTTTTCATATTCGTTTTCCTTCATTCTTCATCTTAGATTACTTCATATCGCACTAAAAATAAATAGTTATTTATTATTATTATTATTTTACTGATTATTAGCTCTGATCGTATATATTTATGTTCACTTTCTGTTACAAATTTCTAAACAATTAGAACTTTTCACAAATAAATTTTCAAAGAATTTTGTCGCTCACACATTATTTTTACATTACCAAACACAAAACAACAGCTGCAGTGGATGTGCAATCGCCATAAGTCCGAAGTCACTCGACTGTATGGTTTTTTCTTATAGTACTGTTTACATTTACTATTCCCTACCCTGACCTTTCCTTCAAAAATGAATTTTCTGCGAAGATGACTCAACAAAATGTTTTCGCATGATGTTGGATATACTGTTGGTGTGTTTTTATCTTACTTTGTGTGCGTAAAACTAAAATTTGTATATGTGTTATCTGGAGAGTACAAATAGTTTTTCTATACCAAACTTTAAGAGTTTAAGTCACGTTTTTGGATTAATTATCTGCAGGCTCTCTGTAAAACAACCAAATTCTAAGAGTTCGAATTTTCGATTATGTGAACGAATTGTTTTCAGATAACTCAAACAATGATAATGGGTAGCATTAGACAATTTCTAAAATAATCAATTACATGGATATCAGTTTTCAACACTTTTTTCCAACATCCTGGCATTAATTTCACAATGGTGTTTTTTTTAAAAATCATTAAACAGAATTGCATTAAGGTATAAAGTTTTGGATTTAAATATCAATTTCTAATCAGAATAACTGAGTAAAAAATTCACTGTGGAAAAACACAACAACAAAAGCACACATTTTTGTTCATTTAAGTTTACTAATACATATTATATTTTGCTGAAATACTATTTACAAATATTTTCACTGTGAAAAATTCGAAACGTAATTACCTAAAAATATTTCACAATATTTAGTTTACACTCTTAACATTTTCCAAAGAGTTCAATGAATGAAAATTTTGTTACTCACTGTTTCTTGATTACATTATATCAAAATAGCTGGTCATGTAAAAGAGTTTTTAAATCAGATACCATGGTAACCACACTTCCATACATTTGATGTTATGTCACATGGTATAACATCAAAAACACTTTTTGGGGATAAAATACATAATATAATAAGGACAAATAATATAGATCACCCTTTGAGCCATAGAGATAAGATTTTTCCTATCATGTCTTAAAGTAAGATAATCTCACATCAACATCATATCCAACAGCATGTAGAAACATGTACATGAATCATCTGCACGAAAGTTTCATTTTGGAAGGAACGGTCAGGGTTAAGGGTCAGGTAAACACTACTATAAGGAAAAACAAATGAGCCAATTGTCTTTGCAGTTATGGCATTTCGTGCATCCCATGCAGCTATCATATTGTGTAGTGGTGTTTTGTATCGAGGAAAGTTAAGTAAAATAATGGGTGAGCCACAAAATCATTGAAATTTTCTTTCTTCAGGAAAATAGCACGAGACAAAACTCTCCACATAGCTCTAAAAGGATGGAAACCGATTAGTATTTTAGAAGACACATACATTGTGATGTATTTATCCAGGACCACTTGGGAAAAGTTATGCAGGAAGTAGTCTGATATCCTCAGCTACTGGCAAAGAAGAGTTGACTATGAAATGGACCTTAGTGAGTGTTATATTGTGAAATGCCAAGATAGAGAACTAATACTTGATAATACAGGAGCTGATGGAAGTAAAGTTTTTTCTATTACTTGTGAAGAAGCTGAGAGATTTTCACCAAAAATGTACAACATTGATAATAATTTACTATTTTTGGAAACTGAATTACCAGCTATTCGTGTCATGGGGAAAATTATCGCTAATCATTTAAATTCATCAATGGTAAAATTAGACTTTCAACATTTTATCCATTTCGATAAAGATTCCTTATTTTGGGACATTTATGACCATTTTATGAAAACTGATTGCATATATTTGCTGACAAAATAATACACAGAATGTTTAGGTAGGCAGGGTGTCATTTCCAGACTGACACAATATCAAATGTATGGAAGTGTGGTTACCATGGTATCTGATTTAAAAATTCTTTTGCATGACCAGCTATTTTGATGTAATGTAACCAAGAAACAGTGAGTAACAAAAATTTTATTCATTGAATTTTTTTGAAACTGTTAAGAGTCTAAACTAAATATTGTGAAATATTTTTAGGTAATTACATGTTTCGAATTTGTTCTGTGAATATACTTGTAAATAGTATTTCAGCAAAATAAAATATGCATTTTTAAACTTAAATGAACAAAGATATGTGCTTTTATTGTGTTTTTCCACAGTGAATTTTTTACTCAGTTATTCTGATTAGAACTTGATATTTAAATCCATGACTTTATATCTTAATGCAATTCTGTTTAATTATTTAAAGAAAATGACAACTGTGAAATTAATGCCAGGAATGGGGAAAAAGTGTTGAAAACTGATAACCATGTATTCGATAGTTTGGAAATTGTCTAATGCTACCAGTTGACATTCTTTGAGTTATCTGAAAACAATTCATTCACATAATCGAAAAATCCGAATTCTAAGAATTTGGTTGTTTTACAGAGAAACCTGGAGATAATTAACCCTAAAACATGACATAAACTCTTAAAGTTTCGCATAGAAATAATATATGTACTCTGCAGATAACACATATACAAATTTTACCTTTCTCCACACAAAGTAAGGTAAAAACACACCAACAGTATATCCAACAACATGCGAAAACATATCATTGAGTCATCTGCGCAAAAGGTTCATTTTTGAAGGAACGGTCAGGGTAGGGCATAGTAAATGTAAACAGTACTATAAGAAATAACCATAGAGTCAAGTGACTTTGGATGCAAGGTAATCGTTCAACCACTGCAGCTGCTGTTTTGTGTTTCCTAATGTAAAAATAATGGGTGAGCAACAAAATTCTTTGAAAATTAATTTATGAAAGTTCTCATTGTTTAGAATTTTGTAACAGAAAGTGAACATAAAATATAATCAGAGCTAATAATTAGTGAAATAAAAAAAATAATAATTAACTATTTATTTGTGGTGCCATATGAAGAAATCTAAGAAGAATGAAGGAAAATGATTATGAAAAATTGACAGAGTGTAAAAAATACGAATTTTCAGTTATCATTTGGATAATTGATTGCCAATTTCTTTTGAATAAGACTTCAAATTTATTTCCTAAAGAAAATATTTGTGATGGAATTATTGTAAGATATGCATTGACAAAATCATCTTGTAGTTGGAAAGAATTACCTGAAAGAGTTAAAAAACAGAATTCTTGGTTAATAAAATATAACCATCAGCTGAAATAGGAAATTGGTTCTCTATCTCTGGACAAACTAAGAAATTGGATGATAGAATCAACATCCAAATATCAAATATTATTCGCCAAAGGAAGAGAAAAATCAAAAACATTAACTCAGTTAATAGGGAGGCCAGTTCTTGATTTAAATGAAATTGGATGCCCAAAACGTGAAAACATAAACCTGTACATTTAAATGCTTTTGGAAATATAATGAAAGATTCTGTGCTTTTAATAATTCTCAGAAGTATATGTATTAGTTTCAAAAAAATAAATATGCAACCCTTAATTTTACTACAGTACTAAATTCCCAATGATCACCAGATGAAAATTAATCAGATGAGAGGCACATTGTCAAAAACCACATGATGGCAATTCCACAAGCATGGGAAGAAAATTTGAACAACAGTGTAAATTTAACAATAAGAAGATTAAGAAACAAAAAAATAGATTGTATTTTTCACTTTATTTTTTTCTGCATGTTAGAGTCAGTAAATTGAATTTGTTAATAATATTTCATTCAAATGAAATGTATAAATTTAAATGAACATATTGGGTGTCGTTAATGTGTTATACAAATTTAAGTAAGACCAAAATTTTTTTTTCTTCTTGTAAAATTTCATGCCAGAAACTAAACAGACACTTGTTTTCTTTTTCTTTTTTTTAAATCCACTCAATGAAACTGTGTCAACTCTTGGAAGGAAAAAGAAATGGGTATTAAATTAATAGGAAGAATTTTAGTGGAAAATATTTCACCTGAGAAGTGACAATTTATTTATTATTTATGCAGATACCTCTCTTTTCCCCTTTATTTAATTTCTGAATGTTACATTCAGTAAATACAATTTGTTAATAATATTACAGTCAAATAAAAGGTAACATAGAAATTAAAAAAGTATATATTACAGAGCTAATATTCATTTGAAATAATAAGAAATAACGATTTATTTGTTGTGCTGGCAAAAGAAATTTCTGAAAGAAAAAGCTATGGCGAGTTCAAAACCTTGTTTGTCACATATCTGTTACTTAAAATTACTAATGCTAAAGAAAAAATAAATAAAATAAATAAATTTCAGTTTCAGTTACAGAAATAAGTTAAGAGCAGAAGGAATCGTAGGTAAAATTAATAGTCAATATTAGTTTTAAAAAAAAATAAATGCAAGCATTAATTTACTACAGCAATAATTTCTAACAGGAATGAAGAGTTCCAACCTAAACACACGATTTTCTCACCTACATACAACAAAATTGGTGACCCGATAAGAGAAACTAAAAAGCAAATATTCATTTGAAATAAATTCAGGTTTCCTAGCAACACAAAATGTAATCAAACAAACAAACCATCTACTTGAAAACAATAACTGTATAAAATCCTTAATCAGGAATGAATAATTTTAGGATATGTGTCATAAGAATTTTATAATTAAAAATCAGTCGTATTTCCCCAAACTGATAATACCGTGCAAAATATCAAAGGCAGAATATGAGTCATGAAAAAGGTGAATACCATGATTTGAAGTTACCGCTCATGGCCAGATATTACTATTGAAAAACACACGAATTAGGATATGTGTGTCACAATGAATGAATCATGTGAATGCTAAAATCATAAAATCACATCAGAAACATCGTATGACCCAATGCTAACGAATTAACAGTGTACCAAACTGACAGAAAATCTGAGGAACAAAAGTCAAATATCTTTTCATGTTATTACAGAAATTTCGTTATTTAAGATTGTGTTTTTGTGTGTTGTGGTGGAAAAAAATTCAACTCTTTTGGAATATCTATTTGCATTAGGAATAATCATTCTGGGAAACTGTAAGTAAATTTAAATTATCATTAGAATTTCTAGAATACATACAAAAAGTTATTGTAACCTTTTAAGTCTCCATTTATTTTAAAAATACTGTTTGGTTTTTTCTCTTCGTGTAAACTAAAAAAAACTCCATTACCCAAACATTTGTAAACAAGATAACGTTAATTCGAAAAAGAGGTTGTCATTTGCCAATAATCCTTTAGTAATGTCACCTCCAACTGATAATGAAAACTTCAGAGCAAATAAAAGTGTATGTTTGAGGGACACCACCATATAATTATATTATTCACAAAAGCCTGACCACACAGCTGCCATCACGAATCTACTCCAAGAATTTCCACCCTTTAACTGGAAAGAAATTACCCAAAATTGGAAATTAGTACAGCCATCAATTGAAAACCAAAGACCAAACATGATGACAATGACAGATGTGTGTCACCCTGGGAAAATTTCAAGATATCTTATCTCAAAAATATCACCCACAATTCTATAGCCAAACCAAAACACCATGTAATATCACAGAGAGGCATATGTTTCCCGGAAATTTCCAAACACATAACGTCATGATAGTTAAATCTAAATATCACCCACAAGGCATAAACAAGCCAAACATACCATGTGATGTCCCTAACAGACAAGGGTCCAAGCAAAATTCCAAACATTCCAAACTCTATAACAACATTCACATCAAGATTCCTTATCTTATCTTATCTTGATCTTGGTCCGGTCAGAAGTGTCCCACCAATCACGACACGATTCCTTATTCACTAATATATCTCCCTTTTCCATTCAAAATAAAAACATCACTTATTTGCAACTAACAAATGACGTCACTTATCTTCATCTCATAACAACACACATCCACATCACGATTCCTTATCTTATCTTGATCTTGTCAGAAGTGTCCCACCAATCATGACCCGATTCATTATCCACTAATATATCTTCCTTTCCATTCAAAACAAACACGTCACTTATTTACAACTAACAAATGATGTCACTTATTTACAACTAACAAACGATGTCACTTTTCTTCATCTGATAACAACACACACCCAAGTCGTGATTCCTGAACTTATCTTGATCTTGATCTTGTCAGAAATGCACCACCAATCACAACACGAATCCTTATCTCTACCATCACCTATAATTCCATACGCGAACCAAAACACAAGAAGGGACGTCATTATTCCACATATGACCCCAAGGGAAATTTCTAACATTACAAACTCATGATGTTATTAAATAAACAACCAATAATGGCACGATTCCTTATCTTATCTTGATCTTGTCACTAGTGCATCCCCAACTATTCACGTCTTACAGACGTTCATTGGGTATGTCAGCCTTTTGCAGTTGAGGTTCACAGAAAGTTCCCTCCACTAAATCTCCATCCCGATTGCGAACTCTATTTACTACAGGGTTTATATTAATAACCTGAGCAATAGTGAACAATTCTCATGTCCAGTTACACCAAAACCCTTTTTCTAAATTTGTGGGTATCATCACGTAAAACCACACTATCACTTATGTGGAATTTTGGTTTGGTAGTCTCCTCTTGGGTTCCATACAAAAATTTCCAAACACGATCCTCATTGTCTAGATTAACTTCTGAAGGATCCATACCGAAAGCGCTGTGTTGTCTGAGGTTATAAGTGTGTAAACGCGTCGGCAAAACTTTCGTATCGCTTTTACATTTAGTATACGTCATTAATTTGTAGATCTTTTTTTCGATGTTCTGATAAATCTTTCTGCAATGAGTGCTTTCATTTCGATCCTGGTCGTTTAGAAATGAATATTATGATTCTTAAACAAGGCAAGAACTTTCTTGTTGCAAAACTCTTTTCCTTGATCTGTGTTATGTAACATTGCAAAATAGACTCAAAAAATTTAAAAATAGACTCGAAAGCGTTAAAAACAGAGTCTGCTGATTTCTTCTTCAGTGTTTGAACCTACGCCAAATCGGGAAAAACAATCAATACATAAAAGAAGGAAACACACACCCACATTCTCTTTTGCATGGTATGACATATCTGCCATATCATATTGAAGAATGTGTAAAAGTTTCGGGACTTTGATTTGATTGCGTTTAAACTTTCTTCTAATGGGTTTATGTCTCTCATAAGTAGGCTGTGTTGCAAATCAACTTTTCATGGTTTCATATATAGCAAACTTGTAAGTTTCTGTAAAACTTTGATACTTCCAAAACTAACTATTGTATTAGGATTATATTAATCTGCTAACTTTTCCATCACTAACAATAACTTTTTTTTTCTTTGCAGGTGAAAATCAAGAAACATCGAAAAAGTGGCACACACTCGCTTTTATAGGAGTGCTGCTAATATTATTGTATGTGGAAATTGGCACTCATATGGGAAGCAGTATAAAAATCACCCAATCAAACATGTCTCATCAGAGAAATATTATGACAAGGAAAACACCACATGCATTGGTGACATGTGAAAATTCCTATTTCTCAATGTGACATTCAGAAAGATAACATTGTAAATAATATCTGTGAAATAAACTGTAAACATAAATGAACAAATGGTGTCATTGATGTGTTATGCATAGTTACGTAAGATCACTTGAAATCACAGTGAATTCACACACAATTTGTTCATTTATTGAACTTTAAGATCTTAATTTTAGATAAATCAAAATATTCGGATGACTTATGAATAAAATATGACTTAGAATTAGAATATGAATATAGAATAAAATATGGATGGTGGAATAAAACAAAATTGTGTGTTTGAGGGACACCAGCATATAATTAAATTATTCAGAAACGCTGAACGCTGCCATCATATATATTCTACACTATGAATTCCCATAATCTTTAACAGGAAAGAAATACCCCAAACTATACTGGAAAATTATTACTGCCATTTATAGACAACCAAATACAAAACTTGACGACAATGACGGATGTTTGTCACACTGGGAAATTTCAAGATATCTTATCTAAAAACATTGCCCACAATTCCATAGGCAAACCAAAACCCCACATGATGTCACAGTGACATATGTTCCCCGAAATTTCCAAACACATAAGGTCATGATTCCTTATCTGTAAACAACACCCACAATGTCAAACGTGAACCAAATACACCAAGTGATGTCCCACATATGCACCCCAGGGAAATTTTAAACATTCCATACTCCTGTCACACACACAATGACGTCATCATCGGAACAACCAATCACGTCATGATTTATTATCTTATCTTGATCTGATCAGAGGTACCTGCCATACTACTGGGGGTGGTGATAGTGACCGAATAGGGCTAGGGTAAATGGTACGGAATGACAGCAGAAACGTGGCGTCACTTTCAGCTAATCCCCCAAAAATTTCAAGCATTCGAAACTGATGATGTCACTGTTAGGACACTATGAACTAAATAGGAATAGGGTAAATGTTGGGGGGGGGGCGTGATGCAAGAACTGTGGCATCACTGTTCGGACATTCTGAAGTAGGTCAACATAAGATAACGATTTGTGCCGTGATTGGTGTGTGTTGTTACCAGATGTACATAAGTGACTTAATTTGTTAGTTGTAAATAAGTGACTTAATTTGTTAGTTGTAAATAAGTGACTTAATTTGTTAGTTGTAAATAAGTGACGTAGACTAAAGTTTTAAATGTTTGGAACTTTGTACCAGAAAGTTATCATAGACTATACTACAAGAGCCAGTATTCAGGGAAATAATAATAATAATAAATAACTATTATTTATTTGTGCTGGGAAAGGAAGTAATGTAAGAAGTTTGAAGAAAAAAAGAAAATGATAAATCTACAGTGGGAGAAAAATACGAAGTTTCAGATATCACTGATGTTATTGATACTCAATTTTTTTGGATGAAGGCTCAAGTTTATTTTCTAAAGAAATTTGTATTTCTGATGGATTTATTGTAAGATATGCACTGACAACAACGCCATGTAGTTGGAAAGAATTACCTGAAAAAATTAAAAAGCGGAATTCATGGTGAATTAAATATAATCATAAACTGAAATGAGACATTGGTTCACTATCTCTGGACAAACTAAGAGTTTGTCCAGAGATAGTGTATTTTTTAGTTTGTTTAATTTCTGTATATTAGATTCAGAAATACAATATTGTAAATAATATTTCAGTCAAATGAAATGTGTAAACTTAAGTGAACAACTTATGGTGTCGTTCATTTGTTATGCAAATTAAGAAAATCACATCTATGTTTGAACTCACCATGAATTTACACAAAATTTATTTAATCATTTGCTCAATTATTCTGCTTAGAGTTTAATAAAGATAACATTTCAGTTGAAATAAGAATAAATAATTATTTATTTGTGTTAGAAAAAATACCTAATATAATAAATGAGTTAAAATATATATAATATCACTACTGTGAAATTAATGCTGGGAACGGGAAAAAAGTGCAAGGTTGTTTAAATTAATATAGAGATAAACGACCAATGAGATTGAAAAAATATATATAGAAGCTTATCAAAAGCCCGATCGAGTGAATCGAATTTTGGGTTGCAAACTAAAATTTACGAAATATTGTTCTATCTGAAATACAAATTTCTTTAGGAAATAAAGTTGAGTCTTCATTATAAAGAAATTTATAATGTTAAGTCATTTTCGTGTTTTAACTGATACTATACTTT
Organism: Typopeltis vanoorti; assembly: GCF_054136105.1. Lineage (NCBI taxonomy): Eukaryota > Metazoa > Arthropoda > Arachnida > Uropygi > Thelyphonidae > Typopeltis > Typopeltis vanoorti. Next base: position 116,744,846 of record NC_143553.1, read on the forward strand.
TCATGTTGATTCTTTTTCTAGAGGTTCCAATCAGAAGATACATCCATACTTATCTGAGAGGACAACAGCCAATTGTGTCTAACGGAAATGAGTCAAAGATGGGACTTGACACCCTTCATTCTTTATATTTGCATATACTTGAGGGTAAACTGCTGCCTATCCTGTAAAATCTTACTTAATCTTGTTTGGAAAAGCATATTTTGAATTTTTTAAAAGTAAAATAGAGAAAATATAACCAATCAGATTGGGGGAAAAAATTACGGGTGCAAATACCAAGTCGTAGTGCAAACTGTCGCACTTCATTTTGAAAATTAACAGAATAGGCAGGGGGTGAGCTTACTTTTCTTCCCATGGTGTCACTAAGTAGAGAACCTCCAGAACTGGGAAAAAACATAGCCGTGAGCAAACAGTACAAATGAAATTAACAAAACAGACAGAAGGAAAAAGAGACAACTAAATTTTCAAGTTATTTACAGCAATTTTGCTCTTTCAGTTCTTGTGTTTGTGTGTGTGTTGTGCTGTGAATATATGGTTGTAATTCAACTATTTTTAATATCTATTTGCATTCAGAAGTTTGTTAGTTCCAAGAAGACCCATTCTGTAGAAAAATAAGTTAATCGAAATTATCATTAGAATTTTTTGACTACATACAAAAGTTCTTATAATCCATTTAAATCTCTGTATATTGTTTTTAAAAAATGCCATTTGGTTTTTCATTCAAATAAGAACTCACTTTTATCTTTAAATGCTCACCGATCTCTTGACACTAAACTAAAAATTCGAATAGCCAAAAACTGGGGTGAGTTTACAGAAAAAAGTAATGAACTTTAAGATCTCAAAATTTTAGACAAATCAAAATATTCGGATGAGTTGTATATATATGGGAAAAAAGTGTGTGTGTGTGTGTGTTTGAGGGGTGAAGGGACACCAGTGATTGCCAGTAATTAATTATTTCAGAAATGTGAACAGGAAAGAAACAAAGTGTGTGTGTGTGTGTGTGTGTGTTTGAGGGGACAGAAATGATAGCCTGTAATATATTATTCAGAAAAGGTCTAAATGCTGCCACCATCTCTTGACCCTAAAATAAAATTCCTATAAAATTCAAAAACAGGAACGAAATACCACACATCTCAATTAGAAAATTCGTGCTGCCAACTATAGATAACCGAAAAGACACCGTGACGTCAATGACGGGTGCGTGCTCACCAAAGAAATTCCAAGGATTCCATATTCTATCTTATCTCTAACCATCACCACAACCGATAAGCAAACCATTCACTTCTCTACATCTGATAACAACACACAACCTTGACACTGAAGTAGCTTCCCCCATTTACCCTATCCCTATTTGGTTTATAGTGTCCCACCGATCACGGCACGAATCCTTATGAATTAGTGTAACTTAATTTTCCACTTCAATCAAAGATGTCACTTATTATAACTAACAATTACATTACTTACCTACATCATATAATAACACACACCCATGACACTGAAGCCGTTTTCCCCCATTTATCCTACCCCTATTTCGTTTATAGTGGCCCACCAATCACGGCATGAATCCTCATCCACTAATATAACATCCTTTTCTCTTCAACTCAATGACGTCACTTATTTACAACTAACAAATTACGTAACTTATCTACATCTGATAACAACACACACCCATGACACTGACTGGCTTCCCCCCATTTACCCTATCCCTATTTGCTTCATAGTGTCCGAACAGTAACGTCATCAATTTGTAATGCTTGGAATTTCCCGCAGAACAGCTGACAGTCACGACACGTTTCCGCTGTCACTTCCCCCAACATTTACAGTACCCAAATTTGTTCACTATCGCCACCCCAACTACTGTGGAAACCTCGGAATACAAAATAAAAATATGTCTGTGTCTAGGTGAGAGATTCACTTACCAGGAATTTGACTACAATCTCACTTACAGATAACTCATAAAACTAAACTCACTACAAGACGAAGGTACCACCTCTGATGGAAATACGATAAACAAACTTAAGATTTATTTTGCTTGGAAACCCCTTCCCCTTCTATGAACGGCCTAAGATCCCAAAAGAATGCATACTTCTTCGTCCAATGCCGGACTGCATAGAAAATCCCACTTCTCGCATAACTAAATTTTGAGTACTAAAAATGCTACCTCCCATTTCTTCATAAGAAAATACTTCGGATTTATAAAATGAAGTGAAAAATATATCCGTTCAACCGAAGGAATTAATGGTCAGCTTCGTTACCGAATACTTAGTCACTAACGCACTTTTTGACGACTGCCTTAAATTTCTCTCAAGCCTTTTTCAGTTTTGTCATCTATTCAGGTTATTTCTGTTAAAGCAGTTCTTACAGACGCGCTGTAAACACCCCTATGGGGTGCTCACTATCTCAGACTCTCATAAACTTTCATCTGGTATACCAAGAAGAAATCCATTTTTTTTAGGTACAGCCTCATCCTTCTAATTTTGTATGTTACATCCGTAACGCCTTCGCCGTCTAGTAACACAGAGAAGATACTTTTTCTCAAGTTTCTGTTCAAATATATAACTCGGTAGACACAACATGGAATTAAACACTCAATATATTATAACAAAATTGTGCACGCAATGTGATATTAACCACGAATAAAAACATCCCTTTTTAAACAAATAGAATATGTCAGCATTTTGTTGTTGTGCTGTCAAAAAAAAAAAAAGTTTCTAAAGGAAAACGTTTAATGTGAGTTAAAAATCTTGTTTGTCTCAATATCCGTTACTTAACTTGCTAATGCTAAAGAAAAATAAATAAATAAAATACATTTCAGTTACAGAAATAGATTAAGAGCACAAGGAATCGAAGGTAAAATTAATAGTTAAAGAAGGACAATCAGTTATTTATTTATTTATTTTTTGCTCAGCTATTCTAATTAGAATTATATGTATTGGTTTTAAAAAACATAAAATGCAAGCATTAATTACTACAGTAACAATTACCCACGGGAACGAAGAGTTCCAACTTAAACACACGATTTTTCGTATCACTTCGAAAATATTTAGTCACATCAGAAATCGTGAGTAACACACAACCCTAGGAAAATGTTTACCTTTGAAGAATACCGCGATACATCTGTGAAAGCAAGTGATTAATTATTTACATATGTCTAAACTAAAGTTCCCACACAAAAGAAACCGAAAACCAAATGAGCAGAAAAGAGTCAGTCATCTTCGAGATAAATGAATATCAGTGCAAATGCCCTAGTCAGAAAACTTCACAAGTAGGCTCAACAAAAAAGCGAAGAGAAATGACATTTTAAGATAACACATGAAATCTGCAGTGTAGGCGGAAAGAAATTCCTACATGCTAAGATATCTTTGGAATTTCCCAGGGTGACAAACATTTGCCATTGTCGTCAGGTTTTGTCTTTTGATGTCTATAGATGGGAGTACTAATTTTTCAATAGAGTCTGAGGAATTTCTTTCCCGTTAAAAGACTATGGGAATTTTTGGCGGCAGTGTTTAGGCTTTCCTGAATAATTTAATTATAATCTGGTGTTCCTCAAACACACACGTTTGTTTCATAACTCATCCATATTTTATTCATAAAGTCATCCGAATATTTTGATTTGTCTAAATTTAAGATTCTTAAAGTTTTATAAATAAATAAACAAATACATTGTGTGTGAATTCACTGTGATTTCAAAAGTGATCTTACTTAAATATGCATAACAGATCAACGACACCGTTTGTTCATTTAAGTTTACACATTTTATTTCACAGATATTATTTACATTGTAATAAGCACATTTAGGAATTTACACACATCACCACTGTCTGCAGTGTTTTTGTTGTCGTAACATTTCTCTGATGAGACATGTGCGATTGGCTGATATTGATACAGATTCCCATACTGGTATGCATAGTTCGCAGGTCACTAACAAAAACAATACTAGTATAAATACAGACACCTGACGCTTTCGTGCTGGTTCTTGATTTTCACCTGCAAAGAAATATTGTTGTTAGCAATTACTATAATCCTAATACAGTAGATAGTTTTTAAAGTATCAAAGCTTTAAAGAAACATACAAATTTGCCACATGAAACCGTAAAGGTTGGTTACCAACACAACATATGTGAGATATAAACCCATTAGAAGAAAGTTTAGACGCAATCACATGAAAGTACCGACACTTTTTCACACTTTTCAATGTGATTGGCAGATATGTTATCCCATGCAAAAGACAATGGGGAGGTGTATGTTTCCTTCTTGTCTGTATTGATTGTTTTCCCAATTTGCGTGGGTTCGAACAATGAAAAAGATATAGCGGACGCTGTTTTGTACGCTTTCGAGTCTATTTTTAAAGAAGGAGTGCCATGTTACACAATCACAGATCAAGGAAAAGAGCTTTGCAACAAGAAAGTTCGTGCCTTGTTTAAGAACCATAATATTCATTTCTACAGGACCAGGAGTGAAATTAAAGAACACATTGCAGAAAGATTTATCAGAACATTGAAAACAAAGATCTACAAATGGATTACGTATAATAAAAGTAAACGTTATACGAAAGTTTGCCGATCCTTGTACGTACTTATAACCTCACACCACACAGCGCTTTCGGTATGGCTCCTTCGGAAGTTAACCTACACAACGAGGATGGTGTTTGGAAATATTTGTACGGAACCCAAGAGGAGGATACCAAACCAGAATTTCACGTAGGTGATAGCTTGGTTTTAAGTGATGATACCCACAAATTTAGAAAAGGGTTTTTGAGTTATTGGACATGAGAACTGTTCACAATTGGCCAGGTTATTAATAGAAACCCTGTAGTGTATAGAGTTCGCAGTCGGGACGGAGAAATAGTGGAGGGAACTTTCTATGAACCTCAACTGCAAAAGGTTGATATCTCCAATTAACTTCCGAAAGACGTGTATCTACTCGAACAAGTACTTAAACAATGCAAGCAGGAAGGAAAACTTCAGAATTTTGTTAAGTGGCTTGGTTATCCCTCATTGTATAATTCTTGGGTTCGTAGCGAAGATGTTTCACTTAACCCTTCCCAGTAACGCCAGGATGAAAATGTTTCCTACTAACACGCAAACGAAATTTAAAATGGAATTACCACACGAGATCAGACTTAAAGGTAAATGGGAAGTTGCTATTGCAGAAATTTATCTTCTGGGAGAATTTAATAACATCGATTCCGGTTACGTTGTGTTTCATATGATAGGTGGAGGAGGAGGAGTCAACACTATCGACAACAACAACTTCACAGAACACAAAGTTTTCGAAAAGTCTAAAGAATGATTTTACAGTGTACAAGATTCCCTATGGCAGTTACAATTCACCCTCTGAACTTCTTAAAGCAGTATGAGTTCTGTGATTACTGGAAAAATGAAACCGAACAACACCATTTCTCTGACAGTCCCGAAAGATTATAACCTTTTATTTCCCAAGGAGGCCATGGTGTAGGGTCTTCTACTTGGTTTTAATCAGATTGGTGTTCAACTGAAAGGCACAATCTCTGTGAAATATCCAGTTGATATAAGGAGGGTGTAGCTGCATATTTTTTTTATTCTGATTTAATCCAAGAACAGATAGTTGGTGATACATGTGCACTATTGTTACGAGTTGTTCAGTGCAGCTACAAATGTTCCTTCGTTTTTGCTCACCCTGATTATTTTCCGTTATGAAAACAAACATTTTAGTCAACCAGCTTGAAACTCATTCTAACAGTCGCGAATTTTTTCACTTTCGTGGCGGCAAGACAATAGTTAAATTACACTTCCGACAAGTGAAGGATGACTGATTATCTCAGATATTATACACTGCAGGCAGGTGGGACTCTGAAGTATTTACATGCTCCCAATACAGCGTGGGTAGGATTATGTAGCATTTTCAGAAGTTCCTTCTCCTTTCGAAGTTCACTTTTAAAACCTGCAGCTCAGTTTGTCGGTCGTCAAGCCATAAAAGCCGGTCAGCATATATAATAGCAGTTGTATTGTAAGGGGTACTTGTACATCGAGCCTTTATAAACAGAGTATCAGAAGCTGGGAAAACTTGCTGAAAAAGCACAGAGCCGATTACTTCAGAGAGGTCAAGGAAGCAAGAAGAAGAAAACTAATACAAAAAAGCGCAAGCGAGATGATATCTTTTGCTGAGGATATGATGTCAGAGTTAGATCTTTTTCCCACCCTCATGTCAATTTGTGTGTGGAAAGAAGAAGTTCCTATGCAACCTACCAACCGATATCCAGTACTGACCGTGGAGGTCATGTCGAATTTTGTATACCTGGTACATCTCAAGAATACTTGGATTTGGGAAACACATACCTGCGAGTTTTTGTGCGGATCACTGACAATGATGGTAAACCTATTGAGGATTCTTCAGTAGGTATAATGAAAAATATTTTCCATTTGCTGTTAAGTCAAATTGATTTTTTCTCCAAGATAAACTAGAGAATGTGGCATCATACACGTATCCTTATAGGGCTTATATTGAAAATGTACTGAATTATGACAGAGATGCTAAAAACAGTCAACTGACAAATGAACTATTTGTTAAAGATCATGTGGCTAATGTTAGTGATATGTTTACTAAAATTGAATGTGGGATGCATACACGACAAGCTCGAATAAACCAATCGAAAAGTGTCGAGCTGCTTTGGCGAATACACGCTGTCATCATGCATCAAGACAGGTACTTGATCAACAATGTTTCTGTCTGTGTTCGTTTGGTTCACAAAATGCTGATGCTAAGGCTAAAGTGCAAATTGAAGAGGCTACAGTTTTTGTCCACAAAGTCAAAATAAACCAAAAGATTCAACTGGCTCAGCTGTCTGTGTTAGACAAGTCAAACATGGCATATCCCATCAATCATGAACAAGTGTCTTATTTTTCGATTCCCAAGGGTATGTCAGATGCCAAACTAGAGAATCTGTATCTAGGTGAAAGATCATCTAAATTAATTATTAGACAGGTCTCTAGTGATGGACTTAATGGCAATTTCAAGAGAAATCAATTTAATTCTCATCATCTCAATATGAATTTTCTTGTGGTGACAGCTGACTGTATTCAGTATCCCTCGCAACCTTTGACTCCGAACTTCAAAGAAAGGCATTACAGCAGATATTACTGTTCACATCGCTAGGCAAATGGAACAGATACTGTGGTAATGACATTTCTTATGAGGAATACGTAAAGGGAAACGTTCTCTATGGATTTGACTTATTGCCAGATCAAAATGCCGTTGCTCCCCATTTCAACCTGTTAAGAAGAGAAAGAGTGCGATTCGAAGTTAAATTTGCTCAACCCTTTCCTGGAAACATCACAGTGGTTCTTTATGCAGAATTTGAGTGTACGTTATCCGTAACAAAGGATCGTTCTGTGTTTCTTGACTGTGAACACTGAACAATTAGTAAGCATACTAGAGTTAGAACCCACCACCAGAAAAGTGGGTTTAGAAGTTTGTGCTCGTGATGAATTGCCACAAAATTCGATCAGACAACAACAGCAGTCGATGTTCGTCGTGAACACAGTTCTGATCTGGTTGCCAGGATAACATTGGCAAGCTATCTATATTAAAGACAAACACGGCTATTTTTTCGATAGCTTCGGTTGTCCACTCGAAAGCGATATTGTTAACTTTCTTAATATAAACTCTAATAAATGGCATTATAATACTGTAGCTGTACAAGCTAAGGAATCTCTCGCTTGTGGTTTGCGCTGTGTATATTTTTAAATATTGTAATGTCGTGGTCTTTCTATGCACAATATTATTAGCAAATGTTATTCTAAGGATTTGTGGTTAAATGATATTGTAGTAACGTATGCTGTTACAGATCATTTACTGAAAAAAAAAAAATTAAAAAAATATTTTTTTTTCTCTTACCGTTTTTTCCACACCAGTTTCTTATTTCCACGCAGCTTTCGGGGAGATAAAAAGACGAAATTGCTATTGGTTCTTCGAGCTCTCCTGCCGGCTGGGAGTAGACGGGAAGCATTTTCCCCACTGGGACTGGCTGATGTTGATGGTTGACGGAAATATTTCTGGGAATTCGGTTTGTTCAGTGTAGGTTCTGGATGTGACAGTCTATGTTCCTGTTTCTTTCCTTCTGTGTGAGCCAATTGGTTTTTCAAACCTAAATTCTTTTGCAGAACATTTAAATGTGCTTTTACTTTTTCATCTGCATGTTTATTTCTTATTTTTAAAATGGCGCTCATTTCATCTAGTGTGTACAGTTCACGCACCTCTGGTGATTGGAGGAAGAGTGTAAATGTTTTAAACATATGATTCATTTTCTAATAAATGAACTCAATAAAGCAACAATGATACTGCCTAATAATGGGAACAGTGTTCCCCCATGCTGTGAAATCAGTTTTCTTCTAGTAATGAAGGGACGCGATTTGTTGCTTATTGCTCTTATAATTTTGTTTCCTTCATAGGCGTGACTTCTGGTTGTTTTTTAGTGGAATATCACCAGAAATAATATTTTTGCATATTTCACAGAGCATGGTGATTTGGCTGCCGGTTCAGTGTTTTAAAGCATTATATACTTGTTTCAGAGAGGAATGAGATAAGTACTTGATGAGTTATTCATATCATTTGAGTATGTCAGCCACTCCGGAGTAAACACCGTATTCGGTTCTTCTCCTGGCAAAATCCGTGATTATAAGCGTAAAATATCAAGTGTTTCCTGTCTAAAGTCTACACTTAAATATGAGTGGGTTTCCGGTGTTCCATCTTTATAAATCTGAACTAATATGTTCGTTTGTCCTGGAAATACTTGGGAAGATAAACAAGAAAATTGTTAAGATTTTCGGAGTTTTTTAAATGCAGCAACATAATGGCTATTGAGAGAAATTGTCCGAAAATGTGTTCCTTTATGGAATAAACTTTGTGTCAGTAGAATGACACTGAGGGGTCGGTGATGTTAACCTTTTATGAAAACATAGCTATTTTCATGCTGTCTTTAGCCTTGTGAACCAAATAATCGATTTTGAGTAAATTGCTCATATTAGAATCAAAATCAAGTAACTTCAAACCATTCACGAATTCTGTGTTGGTAAATGTTTTAAATTTATCCTAATTTTCACTGTAACAGTAAACTATTCGCTCCAGTTTTTGTTTGATTAGTTGATTACAATGTTATATGGGAGACAACACGAATGTTGTTTTCCCTGACTGAGTACCTCCAGAAATAATGCTTGTAAATGGGTGTATGAACATAGCGAAAATGATAACATAATCAGACTGTAATTATTTTTATATAATCAGATATCATGTAAAAATAGATAGATACTTGTTTTTATTATAAAAATCTCCCCATCAAGATTTTTTTATTTAATCACAGTCACCATATAATCATGGGAATGTTTAGTATGAGAATAATTCTGGTATGAGATGCAAGAATTAACATTCTCATACCAGAAAAATTCTGGTATGAGAATGATTATAACATTCTCATACCAAGCCTTCCCCATAGAAAATTTAAACATAGTTTAGCAAGTGAACGTTTAACAGGATGTTTACTAATGTGTTCACTATTTAACATAACACCTTCTCTTAGCAAAAAAACTCATCGAGATAAGGCTGTCAGTTTTAAACTTCAGGCCATCCAGATGCTTCCTGGTTCAACTTCAGAAAGGTATTGTAGTGAGCAATAAAGTTTTCGTCAGCTTCAAATTTTTGAGAAAAATGCCACACCTCGTAAAATTCTATAACTTTACAACCACGAGCACCGGCTAAATCTAATTCTGGCATTAAAAAACCTGTAAAAGATCTGTCTGTATGAGAGTACAATGGGGCCATTTCGGAAGCACAGATTCCACACAGGGGAAATATTAATTTTTCGTTCTCTGTGATGGGCAAAACCAGCAAAAAGAGTTTGGCAGGTGCTTCCACTTTTGCATTGTAAATACCAAAGTTTACCTCAGGAGAATAGTTGAAATTATCAAGAATAACTTCTGGATGCCACTTACAAAATACCTGGAATTTCATCAACCATGGATAAAGGCTATTTAAGTCCAAATAGCGAATAACTTCCCCTACTGACTGAGTTTTGTGAAACATGTTCTAGCAGTTGGTTCTGATACCATGCAGAGCACTATGAAGTAAAATGGGATCTGGAATTTTAAGAGCAAAATAAAGTTTTTGATGGCTATATTTTCAGAAATTTCTGTATTAAATTGGCATTCCCAAATCGAGATCACATCGAATCCGAGGCTACGAAAATAGTTTTCGCGATCCTTTGTTTGCTAATTCATATAAAATAAGGTTTCACGTTGTATGGTTATGTTGATCTGTTGTTCTTGCCATTTGAGCCATGCCAAAAGTCTTTCGATTTTGCACATTTGCCCCTCTGTAACCCTGAGCAGGAAATATTACCAAAGTGATAGGTTTTAAAAAGTTCTGGAGAAATGTCTCAAACATACTCCTGCAATGGTAGTGTCTTAAAGAAATGGATCGATTTGGATGAGCTGTATGAAGAAATTGCGAAAAGTGTTGCAGCTGTCACGCAAACCACGCGTGTCATCCTTCGTATAAGCCAGAAGTTCCGTTTTCAAACAGTATTCACTGTCTAGCCGATTTTCGTACCAACTCGCGAGCACTGTACGAGTTTCTTTGTTCATAAATTCTGGCTGGAAATATGATTTTTCGGGAAAGACTGTGCGATAATAAACTAGAGAATCGGATGTATGGAACTTATGAGGAAAGAAACCATCATAAACTTCTGGGAGATCGAATATGGCTGGTAATTTTCTTAGAGGGACACTAATGTACAAAAAACTATTACGAAATATGATGTTGAATGGGTCATAATAGATAGCAAGTATATTGAATCTATCAAACAATACATGGCGTTGGAAATTTTTTGCAAAAAGATATTCCAAAATAAAATATCCGTCAAAACATCGGAAATTGTGCGCAATCACATGGAAATGTTCGTATTTTGGTTTGACAGTCTGAAGGATCCTAACATCTTGGACCCGTTTCATTATATTCTTGACAGAAAACAACTCATCTAGGAACTGACCCACACAGGTTTCATCCCAGACTACCAAAATCATAATACAGGAATGTGACAATGATTTTTAGGAATAGTTTCTGTGTTAAAAAAAAATCATATAAACCTGCTTAGTTGAGACTTCCGATTTTTTCACAAAGCACATCTGTTTTGGGTGAACTAACTTGCAGCAGGGGGTAGTAAATTTCAGGTGGACAGACGTGGCTTTTATCTGTAGAGAAAGTACACAAACACTGTCTACAACGACGGAATTTTGGGCAAATATTATTTTGTATGTGCAAATTCAGACATTGGTTGCCGTAGAAAAATCTTGCATGACTCACACGAAAGTAGGTCCTGCACACTATGACTAGCGTTTGTGTGACAACGGATGCATACATTTATACATCTATGCATTTGCAATCTGCTAGAATCTCTGAATGTTTGAAAGAAACTGGGGCTATAATAGTTATTCCCAAATGTCAATTGCTGTACAAAAGACAGATCTGTTTACTTGCATTTGGGCCATGAAACACCAAAGGAAAATTAGCAAGTGCTAAAAAATTATGATTTGGTATTCCAGGGTAAATGCTTTTGAAAGAGACCTGCTTCTGGAATACCACAAGAAATGAGTGGAACCCCTGCAATTTTGTGGAGAGTTCAAGGCCTCTTTGTTTATATCTTTTTACAATCAAACCGCACTTGTCTGTATGTTGCAACTTTATCAGTGTGTGAAGAAACACCCAGAACAAGTGCTCGGGACATGCAAAGATTGTCTTTGTTGTTAATGTCCACAACAGCTCTTTTGTTTTTCTGAAATTCATCCGGCTAAGCAGCGTTCTTCTTATTACATTGGTTCTTCCACTACCATTGTTACAGATGTTACAAAGTATGACATCGATAACAAGATCATTTGCTAAAAGAAACTCATGCTTCGATTGGGCAACAACATAAAATGCATCGACTATCCTTTGGATAGTTAATTCAGAAAGCAACATGAATGGTAAGTTAATATTACTTTCTAAACTGGATGCACTAACGCTCAACTGAACGATAGAAAAAGTTCCTAAACTCGATAAACGCTGAATGATCTCATTAAGCATATCTCGAAACATTCCGAAAAAAGACTCAGGTGGGAGTAGTTCAAGATCACGAAATCTAATTTGATATTCCATTTGACGAGTCTAATATTTGATAGAAAACAGTGATTGCCCCACCGACTCTTCACTCTACAGGTATAAAAATCCCTGTAGAGTGAAGAGTCAGTAGTGGTAGAAGAGCTTTTAGTTTCAGGTACAGAATGCAAAAATTGTGGATTCTCACGATTACTTCCAGCCACACCAGCAAGAGAAACATCTGGATTAAAGCCATGACCTCTGTGTTGTTGTTCATTTTCACCCACAGATGAATCTGTCAAATCAACTTTGACAATAACTGGGGCATGATTATGCACATAGCTGACACTAACAAACCAAATAACCAATGATCATTATTAAAAAAATTACTTTGTAGATTCAGAAATCTCCTTTATAAATAAATAAATAAATGTTAATCGTCATAAAGTGATTTTGCAATTGTGACACTATACAATCCTTTCACTAACACAATTTTACTAAACATCAACTCTCAAAATCTTTCCCAAAAAAGCAAATAATAATAATAATAATAATAATAATAATAATAATAATGAGTTATGGACACTTAACACAAAAACAGTTTGAAGTAATTTTCATGAACATCTTTTTAATTTCCATTGCAAAACCACCTTATATACTTATATATTAAAAACTTAGACATTAAAAAAATTACTTTCTAGATTTCAGAAGTCTCTTTTAGAAAATAAATAAATAAATGTTACACATCATAAAGTGTTTTTTCGACACTTAGCGATGCTTTCACTAATATAATTTTACTAAATATCCACCCTCAGTATCTTTTCCCAATCACTAACAAGCAGATATATATATATATATATATAATGACTTATGGCATTTCACTTAACACAAAAACAGTTTAAAATATTATCATGAACATGATTTTTAATTTTCCATTGCAGAACCACCATATAACTTTATATATTAAACTTAGACATTAAAAGAAACTCTACTATTGTTAATCTTTGCAGATGACATTGCCATGTTAAAAAAATTAACTTACATTTTCTCCTGAATAACTCATCTTGGAACTAAGAACTTCTCATTGCATATGGATATTCCAAATACTTGAAAGACAACAGGAATCTACCAACCCATTACGGGTCTATTTATAAAAAATCAGAACCAAAGGAAAATCAATAACGAGAATATGTGACTTCCTATAACCAAAGAACTCATTGGTCACATGAGATCAAATTCCAGTTTCCAGCTACAAAAAATATAAACAAACAAGCCATATACTTGAAAACAATAAGCATTTAAAATTCTTAATCAGGAATGAATACAAATAATCATGTCAATGCTAATCATTTAGACACATGTAAGTGTTTGGGAAACAAGCAACTATGGGATAATGATGCCTTTTGAACAATACCGCAACTCATATATTCCAGGATGTGATTAATACAAACATACTAAATTAAAGTTCCACAGTCTAATAGAGGTCCGAAAATTAAGATCGGAAATAAATGATATTAACAGAAAGGCAAGCGCTGGGTTTACTTTTCTTCCAGGATGTCGGTAATCAGAGAATCTCAAGAAGTGTTGGAAAAACCATGGGAAATTATTTCTTTTGATCAATACCACAAGTCATCAAATACAGGATGTGATTATAGTTTTATACAAAATGACTAAACTAAAATTCCATAGTCTGAAAAGAGGACCAAAAACTAAGACCGGAAATTAATGAATCATCTTCAAGAAAACTATTGGCAAATCTACAGGGTTTGGGGGGATAACTAATATACATTTTATTTATTTATTTATTTATTTTCTCAGTTATTCTGGTTAGAATATGTAGGAACTGAATTTAAAAGAAAAATAGGCAAAATAAAATCAACTAGTTGCAGGGGAAAAATTACGAGTGCTAATATCAAATCTAAATAAATATGTCGCACTATATTGTGAAATTAAAAGAAAGGCAAGCACTGAGTTTACTTTTCTGCCAGGATGTTGGAAAGCAAAGAAACTCCAGAAGTGTGTGAAAAAAAACATAGCCATGAGTGAAGGAAAAACGAAATGCCCATTTCAGATATTGTGTTTGTGTGTTTTTTGCTGTGAATATATGTTTAAAATCGGCAATTTGAAATATTCAGAAAACCCCAATAGTTCCAAGATGTCCCATTCTGGAAAGAAATGTAAGTTAATCTTTTTTTTTTTTCAAACTTAAACATAACAAGTGATATTTGTAATTACAATAACTGCTGATCGCATTTTTGGGTAAGTGCAATTCTAATATTGAATAGTTTATTTTTTCAAAATTCTACCGCCATCTCTAAGAATTCTAAGAACACCTAATCTAAGAATTCTACTCTAAGAATTCCTATAGTTTTAACAGGAAAGAAGTACCCAAAGTTATATTGGAAAATTAGTACTGCCATCTATAGACAATGGTGGATTTCATGGATGTCAAATCCCCCATTCACCCTACCCCTATTTGGTTTAAAGTGTCCCAACAATCACACCACGAATCTTTATCCACTAATATGTATCCCTTTTCGATTCAAAACAATAACATCACTTATTTACAACTAACAATTACATCACTTATTTACAACTAGCAAATTATGTAACTTATCTTCATCTGATAACAACACACATCCACGTCCCTGTTCGTTATCTTATCTTATCTTGATCTTGATCTGGTTAAACGTTTCCCACCAATCACGACACGAATCCTTATCCACTAATATATTTTCCTTTCCATTCAAAATAATAATGTCATTTATTTACAACTAACAAAATTACATCACTTATTTACACCTAACAAATAATGTCACTTATCTACATCTGATAATAACACACATCCTATTCCTTATCTTATCTTGATCTGGTCAGAAGGGCCCCATCAATCACGACACGAATCCGTATCTCTACCGTCACCCATAATTCCATACGCGAACCAAAACAATAGACCTGACGTCACTGACACAGAAGGTCAACAGAAAAATTCCAAACATTCCAAACTCATGACATCACACACACCATGACATCATCAAATGAACAACCAATAACGTCACGATTGCTTGTCTTATCTTGATCTTGATCTGGTTATTAGTGGCCACACTACTACTCACATGGAATCACGTAAAAAAATTCCATTCACATTTTACAGAATAGCTTCATTCTGTAAAATAGAAAAACCTGACAGAGAATTGGTAAAATGGACAATTACACTTCAAGTCTTTTGCGCATTACTAAATAATCACTGTAATTGGATATTACAGCTTCTTTCACAAACTGGTTAAAATGGAAACAAAAATCCATGCAGTTCTATTTGAACTTGTAAAGCTTAGAGAAATTCTTTAATTCTAGATGAGTAACCCTTCCGAATAATATGCTTTTACCACTTTTACCACCATTGTAATATCACACGAGCAAGAGCAAATATGATATTTCAATAATCTCAGTGCCTCTTGCAATGTCAACTGTGAGTTATTCTAATTTGCGATTATTGCCAAAGCAAGTAAGGCTATGCTTCGAGTGTATTGTTTCTGTTAACTACAGGTATTCGTTTTTGTTAGATTTCATTTGTTTAGCGAAAAGAAAAAAGCTAGCGCTTTCTAGCTTCTCTAACTGAACAGCCTTCATGAAACACTAAACTGGATCCGAAGCCCACGCCTTTCTAGACCATGCATGTCAAACACACTGGCCGAATGAGTCCCGCCGTCAAGTAACATGTGACCCGCCAAAAATTGTAACCAATATTGCCAATTGTCTCTTGACAACATCGAATTAAATAAACATATTTAAAAAAATCAACATTTCCAGTTGAGATTATTTTATACGCCAAACGATCGAATTTACCCGAATTTTAACGAGCAAGTCTACGTACAATGCTACATCCGCTGACCACAGCAGTCGGAGGATAGCCATTAGCAATTTTCAAGTCGTAAGAAAGTGTAGCAGTTTCTTTATAATTAACAGAGAATTTATAAAAAATAATGTCGAAACCTTCAACCAGTATGAGTAAAAACAATTAATTGAAGAAGAACATCGTAATTTTTAAGAAAAATGGGAGTTACAATATTTTTGTATTCAAGGAAAACAAAACCATGCCTGATATGTAGAAACCCTATTGCAGTTTGCAAAGAAAGTAATATTAAAAGGCATTACGATATAAAAAATCATAAAGAAAACTATGACAAATATGTTACGAAACTTCTTGAAGATAAATTGTCAGAATTAAAGTTGACACTTCAAAATCAACAAAGTGTGTTTACCAAACCAATTGAAGATAACAGAGCTACGGTAAAGATCAGTTACGTTTTATCACATTTGATTGCAAGCAAATCGAAACCGTTCACTGAAGGGTAAATTATTCGCGAATGTATTATTAAAGCAGTTGAAGTGATGTGTCCTCATCAGTTAAAGAAATTTAAAAATATAAGATATAAGATTATCTCGAAATACCATTGCTAGCAGAATTGACGATATAGCCAGGAACTTAAGGAATCAACTAAAATCAATAATTCCAACATTTCAGACCTATTCTCCTGCAATTGACGAAAGTACAGATGTACGGGATATCGCTAAGCTCGCTGTTTTTTTTTCGTGACTCTGGTATATTAGCTATGTTCGGTAGCACATATTTATATGAATAACTATTTTCAGCTTTAAAGAATAATAATAAAACTGCGGAAAGTTCAAGACTAACAGACCAGCATGTGCAAGCAATATTGGAAATAACTACAGCTCAACAAATTCAACCACATTTTGAAGATTTCGTTAATGAAAAACGTTGTCAAGTTTCTTCAAAAAAATTATATGTATCATCTTATTTAAATATGTAAACTTTATATTTTATATGTATTTTTGTAACATGGTTGTATTTTGTACTTACTCTAATGTTAATATTAAGAAATCTGTTTCCTTTTTATTTCGAGATTTTTGTTGTTGTTACGGATTGCATCTTGATGTATAATTCTAAATTTGTCCCTTGGAGGTAAACGAGTTTGACATGCGTGTTCTAAATAAAGGTATCGTTCATACCGACTGAGCAACCGACATCTTGGATGTTTGAACAATTTTGTCACTATGAAGAAGAGGATGTCTACGCATTACCCAAATTAAGGGACTTATAAATCTAAATTACCTTACAGATTAGGTCTACCTGTGGAGTAGGATTTCAATCTCGAGAAAATATGATTTCCTTTGAAGTTATTACTTGTATATACATAATACTGTAAACTGAGAAGTGGTAATAATAGAAATTTAAAAAGAAAATAAATAATTTCGATGATGAAAATAACAAAATAATAATTAAACGAGAACAAAATAAAAAAATACTAAAACCATATTAATAGATTAAATAAAAGAGAAGACGAAATTTCTCAAGAAAAAAGAATGAAAAAAACGACTCACAATTAGTGTGAGTGAATAACGTTGCATAAGAGAGCAATTTACAATTTCCTTCGTTATAAGTGACCTCGCACATGTAATCGCCTTCATCGCCTGCTCTCAGCGGAAAGATATGCAAATACGCAGATGTCTCGTTAAGGAGGAAACGAAAGTGATTTGGATCCAATTCCTGCAGAGGCTTCTTAAACACGTCACTGTACACGTAGATTTCCTTCCATCCGTTCGACACTTTTTTCGTCCACCTAATGGAGTAAACTGCGCCGCACCAGAAAATGTCGACATTACAAGGAAGAACGACGGCTTCGCCAAAAACTCCGATCACACTAACATTACTCCCTGAGAGAAATCGAAATTGTACACATTTAACAAGCAGTCGTTAATACAATAATTTTAATGCAATTGATAATAATAAACTACTTATGAACAACGTTTTCATATAATTAAAGCTTTATTTTCTATTTATTACACTGTTTATAGTATGAATAGGATAAAGTTATAATTTGAGTTTTATCGTGTTTTAAAGTAAAGGCTCCTTTCAGATTTATGAACAACTTATGCTATTTCAGCAGACTGATGAACATACGAATTTCGTATAGCGTTTCAGCACAGATGATATTTCAACTTTTATATATGGCAAGCTACTAGAAAGAGATTTGCTCCTCAGATTAAATGTTTCAACTTGAAGAGCGTCTTTGGTTTCTAAGACGCGCATATTCTGAAAGCGCAAGGCAATTATCCCGTAGAAGAAACGATGCGAGACACTGGCTTCGCATTTTGTTGAGAAAGAGAGCTAGACAGTGGAGTGAATAGAATGATAGATTTTTTTTTCTTTAACTTGATAAAAATACATTAGAAGATAGGCAACAAAAAAACTATTTATATATTATACGTATATATATATCACATAGAAAGAAAGATTTTCCTTTCTGATACACAATAGAAAATACAATAAATGAATCAACAGTACAGTTCATTTTCACTCTTAGTTATTTTTCAAATGAAGTGCCTTGTCGTCGGCAATCCAGAAAAGGGTACCATTTAGATTCAATCCACCATAAATTTAGCGACAGTTCTTGTTTCTTTATAGTAATCAAATTCCAGTGAAAGCTTGCTTGATCGTTTCAGACGTAAGTTATACACGAGGGTTTGTGCCGATTCGGTGGTGGATCGGTGGTGGTTATTTCTTGCGCTCTTCAGGTGGAAACTGTAGATGAAGGGAAAATGGCATATTCTGTCTCTGTTTATTTCTGTATGGACTAAATTCCAGTAGTCTTCTTGGCTGTGTGCGTAATTACAGGTGCTAGAAGCAGTATTCAGGGCATAGGTTAATATTACAAAATAACCAAGGTGTTCCGTGAAAATTTCAGAATTTGTGAAGTGTTCGGTCGTAAGAAAAGTTTGGGAAACGCTGCTGTAGAGCTTAGTAGGAGTTGGCAAGATGTTATGCCATAGCCTCCACTGTATGCTGGAATCTGGTATGGAACATCTCGATTTACGTGGAAGATGCCACTGAAAAATGGGTGGCTTTTTCAGTGGCATCTTTTCAGAAGGTTAACATTTTTCAGAAGGTTAACGATTAAAAAAAACGAAGGGCGAAGTTCCAGGCACTGACATGCATGAGGAGGTTGTATATTTTCTTGTAGTTGTGGGAAGAATTTGGAAGTGAGGCTTCAGATGATACAAGATGAAATACCGGCTCCGCGCTGTTTCTAGAAGGTATAAGGATTCCCTGAGGTGTAGCGATATTTGGGATGATAGGAGCTTACATCTGTGGATATTACTTTTCAATTTTGGGGTTATTCATTGGTAAGCATGTGAATGTTTTCTACTATAGGGTCTGTGCCAGGAGGTCCCCCATGATTCTTATTTCTGCCCAGTTAAATGTAGGGAAAAGAAAGGGCAAGCCAGTTGCGAGACTTGTTATGTTTCTGGTCGAAAATAGTGGTTCTTGTAAGTACAACTGACTCTGCTGATTCTGTCAGTGTGTGATGAAGTTCTGATTTTTCCACCACCGTAGATTATCTCTGTAAAAATGGGGTAGTTTAGGACGAGATGGTGCAGAACTAGCCATTCGGAGGATTGTGGCTGATTTCATGACGTAATCGAAGGTGGTTACATAAGTATGATTGGACTGATGTGTCTTTAGGAGGAAGATTATCCTGAAGTATCTAATGCTGTTTTCATCGAAAATCAGGCCTTGTCCTCCATTATTGACTGACTTGCAGAGTTCAGGGTATGTTGTTCAGTTAGTATTGTATCAGAGGAAACGTTTTATTGCCCTTTGAATGTGATCGAGAAATTCTTCAAGGGGTGTGAGTACGTTGAGGATATAACATGACACATTCGCAGCCATCTGGTTAACTATTAGTACTCTTCCTCTAAGTCAGCGTTTCCCAAACTTTTCCTACGACCGAAAAGTTCACAAATCCTGAAATTTTCACGGAACATCTTGATTATTTTGGAATGTATTAATTAATAATTATTTGTTAATTTAGTTCATTTTTATTATTAATTACTAGTTGATCATTAATTATTAATTAATTAAACATAAATTAAAAATAAACATCATGAAATTAATTTCACATATACCATTCTGATCACCGAAATTTATAATATTATTATAAGTATTTACGAGTGAATGCAGATTTTCTCTCCTGTGTGCTGATAGTTTGCCCCTCCTTTTGTACATTCTGGAGATCGCTTTGTATGCTGGTGGTGGATGACTAACTATCCGTAGCGTTATAAACACCTTCAATAAGATATTTCTTAATACCAAAATTAAACAAAGTCCCTTGTCTCTTATTCATATTAAAATTTAAATCTGCAGGCCCATTAATTTTAAAAAGTCACGGGACTACGATTTCGAAACTTTCACCCTACAATAAGAACTTGCGAAGAAAGTATTCAGTATTACTAGATTTGCGAACCGGATAAAGACTACCTTGATCTTCAATTTTAGTGGGAAAATTTTCTTTATTCTTCCTTGCTGATTGCTCACTAACATTTGCAAGACAGATGTTATTTCTTTCACTTTTGAGAACAGAGGATACGCCGCCCATTGTTGTAATCGGCTTGCAGGCAATATTTATGATCGGACATTAACACCGGTATTCTCTTTCCAGATTGTTGAAAGATTTCGATGGGTGAAAATTAACGATAATTCATGAATATTTACATATTTAAATATATGCCGCTTCGTCACTGATATTTGCTACACAGATATCATTTCCTTTAGTTTTGAGTATAGAGGATATGCCGCCCATTGTTATAATTCACTTGCAGACAATTTTTATGACCGGTCATAAAAAGCGGTATTCCCTTTCCCAAATGTTGAAAGGTTTCGATGTGTGAAATTTTGCGATACACAGATGTTATTAGGCATTCTGGGTCTAAGCTTTTCGAAATATTCACGAGTATTATTCTCCTCAGAATATTTAAACTATAAAATATTTATTCATGAAAAATGCTTAGAAAACTAAAATGACAAATTCCAGGAGAACTTCTCGCGGAACACCTATTCACCTAACGCGGAACACAGTTTGGGATACCCCGCTCTAAGTGAGAGATTGAACTAATGCTGATCCATTTTCCTAGCACCAGTTTAGATCGGTTGTGGAGCTGTGTCCAGTTCAGTGTCTTATATATCTTGGTGTTGCCAAGGTGTACATCTAATTATGTTTGTCCTTCACTTGACCAAGTACATTCGCTCGGAGAATCATTTTAGGCTTCCAATTGCCTGACCACAAGCTTGTGGTTTTTGCAGAGTTTAATTTGGCCCCTGAGGCTTGTGCATATAGTCTGTGTGCTTCCTATGTTCCTGTCATTTCTTCTTCATTTCGCACTATTACAGTGACATCATTGCCATAGGCTGATATGGTTGAATTTGATATGGCTCTATAATGCTACTTTGTTTGGAGATGATGGTATTGTGTACTCTTTTTAAGAAGGGTTCTATGGCCAGTGTGTATAATTGTCCAGAGCGAGGACAGCCATGCTTGATCCCTCGAGAGTATGAAGTCATACTCTCGAGGGATCTTATAAGGAATCTTATGACATCATCTACTGTGTCGAAAACCTTCCCAAGTGTAATGAGTGCTAGGTTTTCATGACGGCTGTTTGCGAGTTGGATGAGATCACTTGTTAAATGGAGATTATCAACTATTGATCTTCCTGGAACAGAATAAGTTTGATGTTGGCCAATAACTTCAGGGAGAGTTGGCTTTATTCGGTTTGCTGTAACTTTGGAAATGATTTTGCCATCGGTATTAATTAGGGAGATTGGTTGTCAGTTTCGGTTATCCGTGTAGTCTCCCTTCTTAGGTATCGATCGTGCTACTGAGGTCGTTCCGGATTGTGGGAGCCCATTGAGGTAGGCTTCTTGCAGTGTTTTGAGGAGAAGTAGTCCGAGTTGATTACAGAAGACTTCGAAAAACTCTGACGTCAGACAATCAAGGCCAGGAGATTTGTTTTTGGCAACGATGTGAATGCAGTTTTCAGTTCATATGGCGTGATTTTGTTTTCTAAATGGTTCCGAACTGTTACAGAGTTTTTTTGTGTCTATCAGTAGTTCGTGAATGGCATGAAGGGATATTCCTTTAGAGCAATATGCATTCTTGTAGTATTGTAAAATTTCAGATGTGATTTTACTTGGATCTTAAGTGATGCTGCCATCTTGAAGTCTTATAGCAGAGATGGAGTTAGCTTCCTGGGATATGTTTTCGAAAGAGAAAAAATATTTTGTGCAGGCATCTGAAAGATTTATTTGTGTATGCCACGAACTAAGTAGAGCATATTTTGCAGATAATTCTGAGTGTCTTTGCATGGCTTGGAGGGCTGAATGATATTCAGGGTTTCCTCTCGGAGATACTTGAGATCGTTTTCAACTTGTTGAATTCTAATGTTCCTCTGCTGATTTTTCTGCTGACTATAGATCTGCATAAAGGATTTTATTTGTGATTTTAGGTGGGGACACGATGTTTTCATTGGTTCTGTATCCCCTTTCAAAGAGTGAGGTTAGTTATTAAAGCCTGAGTGTTTATATAATCTGGGTCTTTGAGGCTGGTATTATTGATAAACCAGGTCACTTCCTGATTTGGATGCTTCCAAAGATAATGAAAGTTGCAGCATGACGAACCAATGATCTGAGATGTAGGAAGGAATATGCGAGATTTTTCTAATTATAGTAACAGTGTGTTTGGAAATGTAGTATCTGTCCAGTCGTACTTGGTAGATTGGCCTATTCGTCGCTGTAATTGCCTGACCTCCATGAGTAGGATTTCGTAACTGGATGTTGATGCCGAAAGACGTTAATAGTTCATTATCGTTTACCAGTATTTGAAGTTTGTTTATTAACTGGCTAGGATGTTCAGCACATTGAAGTCTGTCTTTTTCTTGGTCAAGAGTGTAATTAAAGTCTCTAGTTGTTATGACATGTTCTTGGACAATACTAGAAAGATGGTTTTGAATAAAATCCAAGATCTGTGATGCCAGAGAATCTTGCTGTGGTATGTAAATGTTGAATAGATGCAGGATATATTATGTGAGCATATAGGGCGTATCCTGGTATATCAACAATCACTTTCAGTTTGTAGGGAGTTTGATGATGAACACCGAAGTAAACTCCTGCTCCATGATGTTGTTGGATTGCAGATGTAGGTCATAAGGCCACTCTGTCCATCTTCTGGATAGATTGGATGATTAGTTATGATTAGTTGATATTTGTTTCTTACAGAAGTATTAGGTCTATATCATATTTTTGTGCCTTGTCAAGGACTATTCTATTGCTTAAAACAGAGGCACATCCTCTTGTATTGAGAGAAAAGAGGCTCAACGATATTATGTTTATGAAAGTTTGATTGTAAGTTTAATCTAATATTTGTCTAATATTTAATAAATAAATAAATCTAATATTTAATAAATAAATAAATCTAATATTTAATAAATAAATATATCTAATAAATCTAATCTAATAAATCTAATATTTAATCTAATATAATCTAGTATTGCGTTTGTATCCCATTAATTAATTAACAGATTCGCTTACTCCTGTTAACCTCTGCTCTGCTCTTTTTACATTTAAGATTTCAGTGTACGTCCTGAAATTGAGATATTAGTTCTGGGATTCTTGTGGTATATTCAAGGGCTATAGGTAATTTCTGAGGGGAACCTCGAACATTCAGCATGAAAGATGATGGCAGCTCCATGGTTAGAAGACCCTCAGTGTGGGGAAGTTCCCCCCCTCAGGTTCTTCCTCTTCAAGAAACTATGGAAGTACAGTTTCCTCATCGTCTGGGAACTCACTTTCTCCTTGGCTGGCTGCAGATGATGAAAGTCCATTTTGAGTAGCTTCTTCAATCGGATATCGTTTTGAATTAGTGCGAGGCTGGATTGGTGATTCTGTTTGTTGTTTCCGGGGATTGCTTTCAATTAGTTCATCCTGTCATCTCTCTTGGGAGGTTCCGTGTTTTGGTGCTGTTTGTGAAGTGTTGCGTTCTGTAAGACTTCGTTATCAGAGCCTTGGATCTCTTTACTTGATAGGCGTTCAAGAGCGAAGTGAACCTTGTTTTTTTCCAGTTTTGAATTTTCTAGGCTCTGAAATTCGTTGGTAATATAGGGACATTGTTTCCTAATGTGACTCTCTTTATGACAGAAGCAGCACTCTGATGAGAAAGATAAGCAGAAAGTGTATGTGATTCAATTTATTTATGTCCGTGTTGATTAATTTTGGCAGGTTATGTAGTGCGTCGCTGTTTGGAAAGTGCATTAATGCCTGTCTTATGGAGTTATGAATCTAAATTACCTTACAGATTAGGTCTACTTGTGGAGTGGGATTTCAATCTCGAGAAAATATGATTTCCTTTAAAGTTACTACTTGTATATACATAATACTGTAAAATGAGAAGTGGTCATACTAGAAATTTAAAAAGAAAATAAATGATTTGGATAATCAAGATAACAAAATAAAAATTAAAAGAAAACAAAATAAAATAAAAATACTGAAACCATATAGAAAAATAAAGAGAAGATGAAATTTATGAAGAAACAAGAATGAAAAAAAGACTCACCATGAGTGAATAACGTTGCATAAGAGAGTGATCGAAATTTTCCTTCGTCATAAGTGACTTCGCACTTGTAATCGCCTTTATCTTTTGTTCTCAGCTGGAAGATATGCAAATATGCAGATGTCTCGTTAAGGAAGAAACGAGAGCGATCTGGGGGCAATTCCTGCAGAGGCGTCTTAGACACGTCACTATACAAGTAGATTTCTTTCCATTCGTTCGACACTTTTTTTGTCCACGTAATGGAGGAAACTGCACCAAACGAGGAAATGTCGACATTACAAGGAAGATTGACGGCTTCATCAACAACTCCGATCACACTAACAGTATTCCCTGAAAGACATCGAAATCGTACACATTTAACAAGCAGTCATTAATACAATAATTTTAATGCAATTGATAATTATAAACTACTTATAAACAACGTTTTCATATCATTAAAGCTTTATTTTTATTTCTTACACTGTTTATAGTATGAATAGGATACATTCATAACTTGAGTTTTATCGAGTTTTAAGTAAATGCTCCTTCCAGATTTATGAACAACTTATGCTATTTCAGCAGACTGATGAGCATACGAATTCCTCATAGAGTTGTAGCACAGAAGACATTTCATCCTTTAAACATGAGCAAGCTACTAGAAAGAGATTTGCTCCTTAGATTAGATGTTTCAACTTGAAGCGCGCCTTGGTTTTCTAAGACGACGCATATTCTGAGAGCGCAAGGCAATTATCTCGGTAGATAATTCCTAAAGAAACAATGCGAGCCAATGGCTTCGCATTTTGTTGAGAGAGAAAGAGAGCGAGAGAGTGGGGAGATTAGAATGATATATATACTGTATATGTATATATTTATTTATTTAACTTGATAAAAATACATTAGAAGATAGGCAACAAAAAGTCTATTTGCATATTATAATTATATATATTTCAGAGAAAGAAAGATTTTCCTTTCGGATAAACAATAGAAATTACAATAAATGAATCAACATTAAAAATCAGTTTCAATCTTTGTTCTTTTTCAAATGAAGTGTACATATATAGGAGAGTAGGGGAAAAGGATTAACTAATACGCTTGGTTGCGCAGTGCCTAATGGTCATGTACTGTTCAGCAGTAAACCATATTTTAATTAGCTATGTTATTTAAAAAATGCAGTAATTGCTGAAGTGTCCCTTGTAACTTGCTTCCCAAGTAATGTAACGCATAGCTCTATAAATATAAATATTTCGCCATTGGAATCGTATACAAGGTTTACACCTATAAAAAAGATAGTTAAACTCTAATCTCTAGTTATCTTAATAGAAGTCAGCTGCAAAGTTTGTGAAGATATACTTATTGGCATTACATCTGTTATGAAGTATGAAAATAATTTCAAACTTACTTATCATTTTTACAGTTTAAAAAAGCTCTCTAACGACAGAAAACAAAACTATAAATGCACTTCGTGCAAAGTCGGCGAACAAAAAAGAACTGATGAGTGTTTCAACTCTTTGTTTCACAACGGACGCCCTTCCAGTGCTAACGAAATCCCGCCAGCAACCTCTCCCAGCGGGTAATGACTCATGCCATCCAGAGGTAAGTAACATAGACAATATATGTATTGCAGATGTAATGGGAATAACTAAAGAATTAAAAAAAATAAATAAATAATCATCATCAACTTAAGACATTCGACTGAACATACTTCGATCAAATTAGATGACTTTCTGGCTGTCACTGCTGGCAAGGCACAAAAAGTTAAGGAACTCAAAACACAAAACGCTGATTTGAAAATTCAAATATGAAGCTGCGTAGGAAGCTTTAAAATGAAACAGTGGATGACCTAAATCGACATGCAATAAACTTGAACCCAGGAGCCCCGCAAAAATATGCATGAAATAGCAAAGAAAATTGCACATAAAATCAAGGTTAACTATAACGAAGATGATATTGAGACTACTCATCGTGTTCCTATCGGTTAATCATAACCGACATATGTGACAATTTTAAACAAAGCAAAATATATTTAAAGGAGCGCTTGTCTGGAAACTTAAAACGTCTACTGTTTATTGCAAAGAAATGGAGAGAAGTGCACTACATATATCTCATGGTTAAACTGAACAAATTCTTCATGATAGGAGAGAATGTATCAAAAATATGGCGAATCAGATGCGAAGAACAATTGTGTATACTCCTAGTTATTAAACTATTGGCTAGATGTCTTGATATTAACCAAAATCTGGCTTAAAGGCGAAGAAGTTGACTAATAATATTTAAGCGGATTTAAAAATTATTATCAATGTAGAAATTATAACATATCTAGAGGTGTAATTATCTTTATTCGAAATTCCATATGTGATAATAACCCCGATTATATATATATATATATATATATATAATTGGTGATATGAATATCGACTTGCTGAGGAACAGCAGATCCTCTCAAGTTCATCTAAATTTATATGCACACACACACACACACACACACACACACACACACACACACACACACACACACACACACACACACACACACACACACACACACACAAAAGTTATTGACAACTTCCTTCAAATCAAGTGATCGGCTTTCAGTCTATCATGTATTTCTTTTTAAAGCCTAACAGCCACCGGGAAAGTATAACGACATACGAACAAGAGCAACATTTGCGCCTCAAGTCTTCCTTCTAAATGATAGGAGAAATGATTCAAGAAACGATCACCCTGAAGAGTATCATATGTTGTTATATGATAACAACAATTAACGTCTTTTTGTGTCAAGAACCTATTACGACCTGCGTCAATATGAAAATGATAAAGTTAAAAATATACTTTTATAGGGTAAAGTAAGTGAACAAATCGATAATGATGAATAAAGTATTAGAATAAAATATTAATATTCAAATATTTCCACTGAAAACTACATCATCAGTCGTATTAAGTTAGTTGAATGCAAAGTGAAAAGCCATTAATCGATTATTTAAAGGTAAAGTTGCTAAGAAAAGTCTACGTCAGCAGAAAATTGGATAGCAAACATCTCATCGCCCCTTTAGTTAAAAGAGATTATCGTTCTTTCCAAAGGACAGGATTTGCTATAATTCTCAAGAAAATCTCTCTCTAGTAAGAATGTCAACAAATTTCCTCTGAAAATCTACTCAGCACTTCTAACAGTCAAATACTTCTTCAGAAGAGATCAAAGCTCTGCAATCTATAAGAAGCAACGGCCATCTCATTATTACGAAAGCCTACAAAATGAAAGCTACTCTTATCGTGGAAAGTAGTAGGGGTGAGTAGTATGGCAGGGACTTCTGACTAGATCAAGATCAAGATAAGATAAGGAATCGTGACGTGATTGGTTGTTCCGATGATGATGTCGTTGTGTGTGAGACGTCATGAGTTTGGGATATTTGCAATTTCCCTTGGGACAAATGTGTCAGTGACGTCAGTTATTGTGTTTTGGTTCACATATGGAATTATGGGTGATGGTAGAGATAAGGACTACCGCGCGGTTAGCCTAGTGGCTTTGCGCTTCGCAACCATATGCCTGGGGAAGGAGTGTCCCAGGTTCGATTCCCGTTGTAGACGTGAGGAATTTGAGGATCTTCCTCAGGCATAGCCAACTTAGCCGGTCTTGGGCGTTGTCAGTAGGGTTTTTTCCGCGAGTTTATCTGGCGTTTTTCATCCCGCAAACAGGCAAACCGGCCCCATGAACATACGCCTCTACAGTCAAAAATATATCCCCCCCCCCAGCGGCAGACCAAGCGGCGGGTCGGTTGGGAGTAGTACTAACAAGAAGTCGCATCTAAAGTAACACGCGGACCCTGCATGGGAAGCGGGAATAACGCGTAGTAGAAGAAGAAGAAGAGGTAGAGATAAGGACTCATGTCATGATTGGTGGGACACTTTAAACCAAACAGGGGTAGGGTGAATGGTTAAAGCGACCGAAGTGTCCTGGATGTGTGTTGTTATTAGATGAATATTAGTGACGTTAT
The DNA here is from genome assembly GCF_054136105.1 of Typopeltis vanoorti. NCBI lineage: Eukaryota > Metazoa > Arthropoda > Arachnida > Uropygi > Thelyphonidae > Typopeltis > Typopeltis vanoorti. The sequence continues at coordinate 116,773,377 of NC_143553.1, forward strand.
TTGTTAGTTGTAAATAAGTGACGTTATTGCTTTGAATGGAAAAGGAAGATATATTAGTGGATAAGGATTCATGATATGATTGGTGGGACACTTTAAACCAAACAGGGGTAGGCTGAATGGGAGAAGCGATATCAGTGTCATGCATATGTGCTATTATGAGTTGTAGTAAGTAAATAGTTTGGGTATGGCATTATGGGTGATGGTTAGTGATAAGATACAGTTTGGAATGTTTAGAATTTCGCTAGGATGCCACCCTTCTGTCAGGGTATAGAATTGTGGGTGATTTTAGCGATAAGGAATTGTGACGTTAAGTGTTTGGAAATTTCGGGGGAACATATGTCACTGTGACATCACATGGTGTTTTCGTTGTCTATAAATGGCTGTACTAATTTTCCAATACATTTTGGGGTATTTCTTTCCTGGTAAATGTTCGGATTTCTTATAGTAGATTCGAGATGGCTGCAGCGTTTCGAGCTTTTCAGAATAATTTAATTATATGCCGGGGTCCCCTCAAACACACACTTTTTTTTCTCATATACATAACTCATCCGAATATTTTGATTTGCCTACGTTTAAGAACTTAAACTTCATTACTTTTCTAATTAACATTATCTTTTTTACAAAATGTTTGGATATTGGTATTTTTTATTTTACAGTCAAGAGAAAAACTAAACGGCATTAAAAAAAATAATTAAAATAAACGGATACTGAAATGGATTACAACACTTTTGTATATAGTCTAGAAATTCTTATCATAATTTAAATTACTTAGTCTTTCCAGAATGGGGTATCTTGGAACTAGCAAGGTTTTCTGAAAACAATAGATATTCCAAATTGTTGATTTTTAACCATATATTCACAGCACAAAACGCAAACTCAAGCTTTAAAATGGAGTTGAGTCTTTTTTCCTTTTAGTTACTGTATTTTTCGTTAATTTCTTTAGCATATTGTCTCATACTACATGGGCTGTTCAATAAGTAACAAGACTAATTTTACTGTGACGAAACCACTCATCACAATATTAATTTCTGTGGAATAAAGAAATGTTGCTGTATGTATTAACAAAAGAGATTGATAGATGGCGTATACGGGCTGATGTCCCAGAGTGTCACGTGACTAAAAGCAAGTGCTCGTTGGCACTCCTACGAGGTGCGACCAATCTTCGAAATGGAAGCATCCTTGGTAGAGCATTATGCGAATAAATTTTGTGTGCGTGTGCAAAAATCGGCATCGGACACTTTTAACATGATACGCGAAGCTTTCCACGAGGAAGCAATGTCGAGGGCAAGTGTTTTTCGCTGGCATAAAACTTTTAAGGAAGGAAGGCAAAATGTGGAAGAACTTGAACGTGAGGGAAGACCTTCAACGTCCATCACAGAGACAATGATCAACACAGCAGCGATTATCATCAAACACGTCAAAAGGAAGCGTCCATTGATGAAGAGTGGCTTCTTATTGCACCACGATAATGCAAGGCCACATATTGCTGGTTGTGTAGTGGACGTTTTGCAGAAGAACAACACAGATATCCTACCACACCCTCCATACAGTCCTGATCTCGCACCATGCGATTTCTGGCTGTTTCCTCAGCTCAACAAACCACTAAGAGGCCGCCATTTCGAAAGCAACAAAGCATGTGTAAAAGCTGCGGAGGCGGTTTTGAAAGAACTCTCAAAAAACGGACTCTCACATGTGTTTAAGAAGTGGACGCAACGTTGGTACAAATGCATCGCGTCTCACAGTAGTTACTTCGAAAAAGCCCATGTAAATGATGACCATTAAGCGTTTTAAACCACTCGTAGCACTGTGTTTACCTCATACAGTCTCCCATACGTTTGGGTAAATAGAAATGTCTCTATAATTTTTTACTACGTTTACAGCAAAATTTTCCGCACACACACACACACACACACACACACACGTTGTTCTTCTATATCTTTTATTGCCACTTTGTCACTAATCCAATGAACAGCTTGTGCACGTGCTCACTTCAGTGGATAACTCGACGACTAATTCTCATAGCAGAACAGGGCAAATGGCACTTTTTCGTCATAACTTGCCGTTTGAATTTGAAAAGTTCAGTCTTTTCTTGAACACGCTTCTTGTATAAGATATATATATATATATATATATAATATGAAATATAAAAATTAAAAATATAAAGAATGTTAAAGTGCAAAATTATATCAAAAATTAAATATACTAACTGCTAATATTTCATATGAATACTCAAGAGGAAATTGCGATGAATTTTGAAGAACAAAGAATATGAGCAAATTGCGCTGGCAGTTTTGCTACTTCAGATCCAGTTCGTTTTTTTCATTATAAAAATACAAATGATGCGACACCTTATTAATATAATCCATAAATCGTGTTATATTAATAAAATTATTGTCCAAAAGTATCCTGAAATAAAAGGCTGAGTTTTAAATTTTGATGTTTGATTAATTTTATACAGCAGGGAACTCGACTTGAATGTCTATAAGAAACCGTATATTTTTAGCATATTTAAGAAGTTTAAAAACGTCACATTTTTTAAACTTTTTAGATATGCTTTAAGAAGCATATTTAATCAGCATAGAGAATAAGAATGCAGATCTCTGCATGTTATATCTCAAAAACAAACAAACAAACAAATTTGTAATTGTTACTTCATGTTGCTTAAATATTTATGAAAATACAGTACATATGTAGAATAGACATAGAATTAATTAAAGCACTTATAGATGGCGCAACATTAGAAACCGTTATTATCTGATATCAGGGTATTCCCATTTGTGATATTAAAATGTACAATTTAAATTATGAAATTGTATATATCAATGTTCTTCAGCAGTAGTGCGGGCACTAGTGACAAGATAAAGATCAAGATATGATAAGGAATCGTGACGTGATTGGTTGATGTCATTGTGGGTGTGGCTTCATGGGTTTGAATGTTAGGAATTTCCCTGTGGGAATATGTGTCAATGGCTTCAGTTGTTGTGTTTTGGTTCACGTATGGAATTGTGGGTGATGGTAGAGATAAGGATTCATGTTGTGATTGGTGGTGCACTAGTGACAAGATCAAGATCCAGATAAGATAAGGGATCGTGTGGTGGGTGTGTATTGTTATCAGATGTAGATAAGTGACATCATTTGTTATTTGTAAATAAATGACGTGATTTGTTATTTATAAATAAGTGATGTTGTTGTTTTGAATGGAAAAGGGAAATATATTAGAGATAAGGATTCATGTCGTGATTGGTGGACACTAGTGACAAGATCAAGATCAAGATAAGAAAAGGAATCATGACGTGAATGTTTGTTGTTATAGAGTTTATAATGTTTGGAATTTCGCTGGGGCCCTCATCTGTCGGGGACACACCGTGGTGGGTTTGGTGATATTTAGAGATAAGAATCGTGACGTTATGTGTTTGGAAATTTCTGGGGAACATATCTCTCTCTGTGATATCAAATGGTGTTTTGGTTTGGCTATGGAAATGTGGGCGATGTTTTTGAGATAAGATATCTTGGAATTTTCTCAGGGTGACACACATCCATCATTGTCATCATGTTTTCTGAATAATTTAATTATATATACTAATATCACTCAAACATACAGTTTTTTTTTCTTCTATAGATGGCTGTACTAATTTTCCAACACATTTTTCGGGTATTTCTTTCCTGTTAAAGGGTGGGAATTCTTAGAGAATGTCGTGATGCTGGGTGTGATTAGGTGTTCTGAATAATTTATTTATATATATTAATGTCACTCAAACATACAGTTTTTTTTTTCTTCTATAGATGACTGTACTAATTTTCCAATACATTTTTGGGATATTTCTTTTCTGTTAAAGGGTGAGAATTTTTAGAGTTTGTCGTGATGGTGGGTGTGATTAGGTTTTCTGAATAATTTAATTATACTGGTGTCCCTTAAACACACACACACACATATACACACACACAGATACATACACATCAGACATGAAAAGTTGCTAATGTATCCATGTTGATATTCTAATATGTATCCTATGATTATTCTTATGAAAAAAAGTATTCGGTATTAGAATTATGCCCACCAAAAACATATGAGCAGTGATTATTGAAATTACAATTATCAATTGTTATGTTTAAGTTAAAAATTACTTACAGCTTTCCAGAATGGGCTATTCTAAATACGAATATTCCAAAATAGTTGAATTTTATATCCACACCACAACACAAACACAAAAACCACAAAGAACGAAATTTCTGTAAATAGTTGAGTACTTATTCCTTTAGATTACAGACAGTAGACTATGTTATCATCATGAACAATATCCCCCAGTGAGCAGTTTTCTTCAAAGGGTCTTTCATGAAGATGACATGAGTCACATCCGTACATTCCAGTATTGTTCAAAAGGTAGCATTTCCTCAAGTTTGGATATTTCTCAAATACTTACATATGACTAAGGCAATATAGCATTCACCTGATTGTGATGACACATATCCTAAAATTATTCATTCTTCGTTATTGTCGGAAATTATTTGTGTAGTAAATTAATGCTTATATTTAATTTTTTAAAACCAATATTGACTATTAAATTTAGCTGCGATTCCTTGTGCTCTTAACCTATTTCTCTAACTGAAATTTATTTATTTTTATTTAGCATTAGTAAATTTAAGTAACGGATATTTGCGAGAAACAAAATTTTTGAACTAGCTCTTGCGTTTTCTTTTAGAAATTTCTTTTGCCAACACAAAAAATAAATAGTTATTTCTTATTATTTGAAATGAATGTTAGCTCTGTAATATATACTTTGTTAATTTCTATGTTATCTTTTATTTGACTGTAATATTATTAACAAATGGGTCTGTAAAATAGTCAAATTCTTACAGTATTGCAACTTTTCAAGTGAAATCTTCCCCACTAAATTCTGTCTATTAATTTAATAACCGATTATTTCTTTTGCTTCCAAGATTTGAATATTTCAAATGAATATTAGCTCTGTAATATATAATTTGTTAATTTCTATGTTACCTTTTATTTGACTGTAATATTATTATTACCAAATGGTTCTGTAAAATAATATAGCCAAATTCTTACACCATTGTAACTTTTCAAGTGAAATCTTCCCAACTAAAATTCTGGCTATAAATTTAATACCCTCTTATTCTTTTTGCTTCCAAGATTTAACAGTTTCTTGAAATATTTGAGAGCTTGCATGAACAAATAAGACTTTTAATTCACTGAATAAAAAAAAAAAATTCTCTGATTACTTTGTGGCATGAAATTTCACATGGAAAAAAATGTTATTTTCCTTCTAAAATTTGTATAACACATCAACGACACCCAATTGTTCATTTAAATTTACACATTTTATTTGAATAAAATATTATTTACAAATTGTATTTACTGAATCTAACAATACAGAAAATAAATAAATTCAAAAATACATCAAAGGTCCTTCCATGCTTGTGGAATTGCCATCATATGGTTTTTGACAATGTGACTCTCATCTGAAAGTTAATTTTTCATTTGGTGTTCGTTGGGAATTTATTACTGTAGTAAAATTAAGGGTTATATATTTATTTCTTTGAAACCAATACATATACTTCTGAGAATTATTAAAAGCTCAAAATATTTTGTTACGTTTCCAAAAGCATTTTAAAGTATACATTATGTTTTCACGTTTTGGGCATCAAATTTCATTTAAATCAAGAACAGGCCTCCCTATTAACCTCGTTAATGTTTTTGATTTTTCTCTTCCTTTGGCAAGTAATATATGATAATTCCATGTTGATTCTATCATCCAAGTTCTTACTTTGTCCAAAGATAGTGAACCAATTTCCTACTTCAGCTGATGCTTATATTTTATTAACCAAAGAATTCTGTTTTTTAACTCTTTCAGGTAATTTTTTCCAACTACAAGGTGATTTTGTCAATGCATATCTTACAGTAATTCCATCAGAAATATAAATTTCTTGAGGAAATAAATTTGAACTCTTATTCAAAAGAAATTTTACATCAATTATAACAATGATAACTGAAAATTCGTATTTTTCACCCACTGTCGATTTTTTATAATCGTTTTCCTTCATTCTTTTTCTTCATCTTCTTAGATTACTTCATATCGCACCACAAATAAATAGTTATTTATTATTATTATTTCACTGATTATTAGCTCTGATCGTATACTTTATGGTAACATTCGTTTACAAAATTCTAAACAATTAGAACTTTTCACAAACAAACTTTCAAAGAATTTGTGGCTCACCCATTATTTTTGCATTACCAAACACAAATCACAAAACAGCAGCTGCAGTAGATGAACGATTACCTTAAGTCCAAAGTCACTCAACTCTATGGTATTTTCTTATAGTACTCTTTACACTTACCATGGCCTACCCTGACCGTTCCTTCAAAAAGAACCTTTTGTGCAGATGACTCAACGACATGTTTTCACATGCTGCTGGATATAGTCTTGGTGTGTTTTTATCTTACTTTGTGTTGTAAAAGGTAAAAGTTGTATATGTGTTATCTGGAGAGTACAAACATTTTTTCTATACCAAACTTTAAGAGTTAAAGTCATGTTTTGGATTAATTAGGTGCTCTCTCTCTCTGTAAAACAACCAAATTCTAACAGTTCAGGTTTTCGATTATGTGACAAATTGTTTTCAGATAACTCAAATAATGTCAATAGGTAGCATTAGACAATTTCTAAAATAATCAAGACATGAATATTAATTTTCAACACTTTTTCCTCGTCCTGGCATTAATTTTACAGTTGTGATTTTTTTAAAATAATTAAACAGAATTTCATTAAGATATAATGTTGTGGATTTAAACATCAAGTTCTAATCAGAATAACTGAGTAAAAAATTCACTGTGGAAAAACACAATAACAAAAGCACACATCTTTGTTCATTTAAGTTTACTAATACATATTTTATTATGCTGATATACTATTTACAAGTACATTCACTGAGAAAAATTCGAAACATGTAATTACCTAAAAATATTTCACAATATTTAATTTAGACTCTTAACGTTTTCCAAAGAGTTCAATGAATAAAATTTTTGTTACTCACTGTTTCTTGGTTATATTACATCAAAATAGCTGGTCATGCAATAGAATTTTTAAATTAGATACCATGGTAAACACACTTCCATACATTTGATATTGTGTCAGTCTGGAAAAGACACCATGCCTCCTTAAACATTCTGTGTATTCTTTTGTCAGCAAATATGCAAAAACAGTTTTTGTAAACTGTTCGTAAATGTCCCAAAATTAAGAATCTTTATCGAATTGGATAAAATCTTGAAAGTCTAATTTTACCATTGATGAATTTAAATGATTAGCGATAATTTTCTCCATTATATGAACAGATGGTAATTCAGTTTCCAAAAATAGTAAATGATTATCAATGTCATACGTTTTAGGTGAAAATCTCTCAGCTTCCTCATAACTAATAGAAAAAACTTTACTTCCATCAGCTCCTGTATCATCAAGTATTAGTTCCCCATTTTGGCATTTCCGAATATAACAATCACCGAGGTCCATTTCGTAGTCAACTCTTCTTTGCAAGTACCCTAAGATATCAGACCACTTCCTGCATAACTTTTCCCAAGTGGTCCTGGATAAATACATCACAATGTATGTGTCTTCTAAAATACTAATCAGTTTCCATCATTTTAGAGCTATGTGAAGAGTTTTGTCTCATGCTATTTTCCTGAAGAAAGAAATTTCAATGACTTTTGTGGCTCACCCATTATTTTACTTTCCTTTCCTGGATACCAATCACCACAACACACTACGATAGCTGCACAGGATGAATGAATTGCAGTAACTGCAAAGACACTTGACTGGTTTGTTTTTCCTTATAGTACTGTTTACCTGACCCTTAACCCAGACCATTCCTTCGAAAATGAAACTTTCATGCAGATGATTCACGGAGATGTTTCTACATGCTGTTGTATATGATGTCGATGTGAGATTATCTTACTTTGAGACATCATAGGGAAAATCTTATCTCTGTGGCTCGAAGGGTATTCTATATTATTTGTCCTTATTATGTTAAGTATTTTATACTAAAAAAGTGTTTTTAATGTTAGACCATGTGACTATTTCTCTCACTCATATCTCACTCATGTCCAAAATTGTAGGGATGGGAAAAAAATAGCATTAGGTGGTGGAAGTGAAAAGACCGTCAAGAGGGTGACAGATGTCTTCCCTGCAAAGCTCCCCCACCTAACCCCATCAACCCATAGTTCTCCCCTCTCATCCAGAAGATATCTGCTCAGCCTAGTGGAGATAAGCGAGCTCATCTTTTGGAGATATCTTTTAGTGATGTCACCTCCAACTGATACTGATAACTTTTTTGGAAAAATAAAATAAAAAAAACGCATTTTTTATGATAACGTTATAGGAAAAAAAAATAAAAACATTATTTTTTCCCTCCAAAGTTATCAGTATCAGTTGGAGGTGACATCACTAAAAGATATCTGCAAAAGATGAGCTTGCTCATCTCCACTAGGCTGAGCAGACATCTTCCGGAGGAGAAGGATGAGACTAGGGGATGATGGGGTTGGGTGGGGGAGCTTTGCAGGGAAGACATCTCTCACCTTCTTGACGATCTTTTCACTTCCACCACCTAATGCTATTTTTTATTTATTTTATTTCCCATCCCAACAATTTCGGACATATGAGTGAGAGAAATAGTCACATCGGACATATGAGTGAGAGAAATAGTCACATGGTCTAACATTAAAAACACTTTTTGAGGATAAAATACTTAACATAATAATGACAAATAATATAGAATATCCTTCAAGCCACAGAGATAAGATTTGCCCTATGATGTCTCAAAGTAAAGTAATCGCACATCAACATCATATCCAACAGCATGTAGAAACATGGCAGTGAATCATCTGTGCGAAAGTTTCATTTTCGAAGGAATGGTCAGGGTTAAGGGTCAGGTAAACAGTACTATAAGGAAAAACAAATGAGTCAAGTGTCTTTGCAGTAACGGCAATACGTTCATCCTGTGCATCTATTGTAGTGTGTTGTGGTGATTGGTATCCAGGAAAGGAAAGTAAAATAATGGGTAAGCCACAAAAGTCATTGAAAATTTTTTTCTTCAGGAAAATAGCACGAAACAAAACTCTTCACCTAGCTCTAAAAGGATGGCAACCGATTATTATTTTAGAAGACACGTACATTGTGATGTATTTATCCAGAACCACTTGGGAAACGTTACACAGGAAGTGGTCTGATATCCTCGGCTACTTGCACAGAAGAGTTGACTACGAAATGGACCCCGGTGATTGTTATATTCTGAAATGCCAAGATGGGGAACTAATACTTGATGATAAAAGAGCTGATGCAAGTAAAGTTTTTTCTATTAGTTGTGAAGAAGCTGAGAGATATTCACCAAAAATGTATGACATTGATAATTATTTACTATTTTTGGAAACTGAATTACCATCCATTCATGTCATGGGGGAAATTATTACTACTCGTTTAAATTCATCAATAGTAAAATTAGACATTCAAGATTTTATCCAATTCGATAAAGATTATTTATTTTGGGACATTTATGAACATTTTACAAAAACTGTTTGTGTAAATTTGCTGACAAAAGAATACACAGAATGTTTAGGGAGGCATGGTATCATTTTCAGACTGACACAATATCAAATGTATGGAAGTGTGTTTACCATGGTAACTGATTTAAAAATTCTTTTGTGTGACCAGCTATTTTGATGTAATGTAACCAAGAAACAGTGAGTAACAAAAATTTTATTCATTGAACTCTTTGGAAAATGTTAATAGCCTAAATTGAATATTGTGAAATATTTTTAGGTAATTACATGTTTTTCGAATTTTTCTCAGTGAATATACTTGTAAATAGTATATCAGCATAATAAAGTATAATTTGTAAACTTAAATGAACAAACATGTGTGCTTTTGTTGATATGTTTTCCACAGTGAATTTTTTACTCAGTTATTCTGATTAGAACTTGATATTTAAATCCACAACTTTATATCTTAATGAAATTCTGTTTAATTATTTAAAAAAAAATCACAACTGTGAAATTAATGCCAGGATGGGAAAAAGTGTTGAAAACTAATATCCATGTCTTGATTATTTTAGAAATTGTCTAATGCTACCTATTGACATTATTTGAGTTATCTGAAAACAATTCGTTCACATAATAGAAAATCCCAACTGTTAGAATTTGGTTGTTTTACAGAGAGAGAGAGAGAGAGAGCACCTAATTAACTCAAAACGTGGCTGGTTTACCAACTATGAGTATACTCATAGTTGGTAAACCAGCCACACACACACACACACACACATGCCAGCTACAAGTATACTCGTATGACACCTACTGCCAGCAACGTGATTACTGTACTGACCTTGAAAATATGAAAATGCTTGGCTTCTGGAGCTAGCATTAAAAACTGTGTATTCTCATAGATGGTATATGCTCTGCACAAACCAACTATGAGTATACTCATATGACACTTATCGCCGGCAACGAGATTACCATACTGACCTTCAAGAAGTGAAATTGCTCGGCATACGGGAACAGACTATGCCGAAGTATCGTGGCAGCGAACGTGTTAAAGTTTGGTATAGAAAAATGTTTGTACTCTCCAGATAACACGTATACAAATTTTACCTTTTCCAACACAAAGTAAGATAAAAACACATTAACAATGTATCCAGCACCATGTGAAAACATGTCTTTGAGTCATCTGCGCAAAAGGTTCATTTTTGAAGGAATGGTCAGGGTAGGGTATGGTATGTGTAAACAGTACTATATGAAAATACCATAGGGTCGAGTGACTTTGGACTTAAGGTAATCATTCATCCACTGCAGCTTTTTTGTGTTGTGGTGTTTTGTGTTTGGTAATGTAAAAATAATGGGCGAGCCACAAATTCTTTGAAAGTTTCTTTGTGAAAAGTTCTAATTGTTTAGAATTTTGCAAACGAAAGTTACCATACAATATACGATCAGAGCTAATAATCAGTGAAATAATAATAATAAATAACTATTTATTTGTGGTGTGATATGAAGTAATCTAAGAAGAAGAAGAATAAAGGAAAACGATAATGAAAAATTGTCAGTGGGTGAAAAATACCAATTTTCAGTTATCATTGCTATAATTGATATACAATTTCTTTTGAATAAGAGTTCAAATTTATTTTCTCAAGAAATTTGTATTTCTGATGGAATTACTGTAAGATATGCATTGACAAAATCACCTTGTAGTTGGAAAGAATTACCTGAAAGAGTTAAAAAACAGAATTCTTGGTTAATAAAATATAACCATCAGCTGAAGTGAGAAATTGGTTCACTATCTTTGGACAAACTAAGAACTTGGATGATTGAATTCTGGATGAATCAACATGGAAATATCATATATTACTTGCCAAAAAGAAGAGAAAAATCAAAAACATTAATGATGCTAATAGGGAGGCCTGTTCTTGATTTAAATGAAATTTGATGCCCAAAACGTGAAAACGTAACATGTACTTTTAAATGCTTTTGGAAATGTAACAAAAGATTTTGTGCTTTTAATAATTCTCAGAAGTATATGTATTGGTTTCAAAGAAATAAATATACAACCCTTAATTTTACTACAGTAATAAATTCCCAACGAACACCAAATGAAAAATTAACTTTCAGATGAGTCACATTGTCAAAAACCATATGATGGCAATTCCACAAGCATGGAAGCACCTTTGATGTATTTTTGAATTTATTATATTTTCTGTATTGTTAGATTCAGTAAATACAATTTGTATCTAATATTTTATTCAAATAAAATGTGGAAATTTAAATGAACAATTGGGTGTCATTGATGTGTTATACAAATTTAAGAAGGAAAATAACATTTTTTTTCCATGTGAAATTTCATGCCACAAAGTATCCAGACAATTTTTTTTTTTTTGATTCAGTGAATTAAAAGTCTTATTTGTTCATGCAAGCCCTCAAATATTTCAAGAAACTGACAAATCTTGGAAGCAAAAAGAATAATAGGGTATTAAATTTATAGCCAGAATTTTAGTGGGGAAGATTTCACCTGAAAACTTAATACTCTAAGAATTTGGCTATTTTATTTTACAGAGCCATTTGTTAATAATAATATTAGTCAAATAAAGGTAACATAGAAATTAACAAAGTATATATTACAGAGCTAATATTCATTGAAATAATAAGAAATAACTATTTGTTGTGCTGGAAAAAGAAATTTCTAAAAGAATACGCAAGGGCATGTTCAAAACCTTGATTGTCAAATATCTGTTTCTTAAAATTACTAATGCTAAAGAAAAAAAAATTAAAATAAATAAATAAATTTCAGTTACAGAAATAGGTTAAGAGCACAAGGAATCACAGGTAAAATTAATAGTCAATACTGGTTTTAAAAATTTAATGTAAACATTAATTTACTTTACCAATAATTTCCCATGGGAATGAAGAATGAATAATTTTAGGATATGTGTCATCGCATATCTTGTGAATGCTGATCACTTATTCATATGTAAGTATTTCAGAAACATCCAAAGTTGAGAAAATGCTACCTTTTGAACAATACCGCAATTTACGGTTGTGACTCTTGTCATCTTAATGAAAGACCCCTTTGAAGAAAACCGCTCGCTGGGGGATATAACATAGCATCTATGGACTGAAATCTAAAGGACAAAGTACTGAACTATTTCAGGTTACAGTATTTACAGAAATTTCATTCTTTGTGTTGTTTAGAAGAGCCATTCAGGAAAGCTGTAAGTAATTTTAAATTATCATTAGAATTTCTAGAATACATACAAAAGGTTTTGTAATCCATTTAACTGTCCGTTTATTTTAATTTATTTATTTTTAATACCGTAGAGACACCAGCATAGAATTAAATTATTCAGAAGAGCATAGTACAAGATGTTCCCATGCTGGAAAGAAATGTAAGTTCATTTTTTTTTAACTTAAACATAACAATTGATAATTGTAATTTCAATAATCAATGCTCGTATGTTTCGGTAAGCGTAATTCTAATACTGAATAGTTTTTTTTGTTTCGTAAGAATAATCATAGGGTACATATTAGAGTATCAACATGGATACATTAGCGTGTTTTCATCTAATGTGTATGTGTGTTTGAGGGACACCAGCTTATAATTAAATTATTCAGAAAAATCTCCAAACACAGCTGCCACTAGACTCTACTCTACTCTATGCTACTCTACTCTAAGAATTCTCACCCTTTAACAGGAAAGAAATACCCCAAAATGTATTGGAAAATTAGTACATCCATCTATAAAAGATAAAAAATGCATTTTTGAGTGACATTAGGCTATAATTAAATTATTCAGAAAACTTGAAACAGTGCCGCCATCACGACTCTACTCTACTCTAAGAATTCCCAGCCTTTAACAGGAAAGAAATACCCCATAATGTATTGGAAATTAGTACAGTCATCTATAGACAACCAAACAAAACATGACGGATGTGTGTCACCCTGGGAAAATTCCAAGATATTTTATCTCAAAAACATCGCCCACAATTCCATAGCCAAACCAAAATACCATGTGTTATCACAGAGAGACATATGTTCCCCAGAAATTTCCAAACACATAACGTCACGATTCTTATCTCTAAAATCACCAAACACACCACGTGATGTCCCCGACAGACGAAGACCCCAGCGAAATTCCAAACATTCTAAAATCTATGACAACAAACATTCACATCATGATTCTTTATCTTATCTTGATCTTGATCTTGTCAGAAGTGTCCCACCAATCACAACTTGATTCCTTATACACTAATATATCCCCCTTTCTATTCAAAACAAAACGTCACTTATTTACAACTAACAAATGACGTCACTTATCTACATCTCTTAACAATACACACCCACGTCACGATTCCTTATCGATCTTGATCTTGATCTTGTCAGAACTGCACCACCAATCACAACGCAAATCCTTATCTCTATCATCATCCATAATGCCATACGCGAACTAAAACACAAGAACTGAAGCCATTGACACATATACCCACAGGGAAATTAAAAAACATTCCATAACCATGACGTCACACACAATGACGTCATCAACCAATCACGTCACGATTCCTTATCTTATCTTGATCTTGATCTTTTTGCATTGAATCACGTGGAATCACGTAAAATATCATTTCGGTGGAATGCAGAATAGGTTCATTCTGTAAAATAGACAAATCCTGACAGAGAATTGGTACAAAGAACAAAGACTTCAAATTTTCTGCGCAATACTATATAATCACTGTAATTGGATATTGCAGCCGCTTTCACAAACCGGTTAAAATGGGGAAAAAATCTATGCTGTGCTATGGGAACTTGTAAAGCTTAGAGAAATTTTTTAATTCTGGATGAGTAACCTTTCGGAATAATATGCTTTTACCACCATTGAAATATCATACGGGCATGAGCAAAAATGATATTAAAATAATCTCAGTGCCTCCTGCAATGTCAACTGTGAGTTATTGTATTTTGCAATAATGGCCGGAGCAAGTAAGGCTATGCTTCCAGTGTATTCTTTCTGTTAACTACAAGTATTTGTTTTTTATAGATTTCTTTTATTTTGCGAAAAGAAACATGCTAGCGCTATCGAGCTTCTCCAACTGAACAGCCTTCATGAAACTTCTTTGAGTCCTAGACTGGATCCGAAGCGCACGACTTTCTAGAACAGGCATGTCATACAAGCGGGCCGCATGAGGCCCGCCAAACGTTGTAACCAATATGGTTATTTAACTCTTGACAACATCGAATTAAATTAACATATTTCAAAAAATCACCATTTCCACTTGAGATTATTTTATACGCCGAACTATCGAATTTAACCGAATTTTAACGAGCAAGTCTACGTACAGTGCTACGTCCGCTGATTACAGCAATCGGAGGTTATCGGTTAGCAATTTTCAAGTCGTAAGAAAGTGTATCGTTTTCTTTATAATTAATAAAGAATTTATAAAAATAATGTCCAAACCTTCAACCAGTATGAGTAAAAACGATTAATTGAAAAAGAACACCGTAGTTTTCAAGAGAAATGGGAATTACAATATTTTTGTATTGAAGGGAAAAAAATAATGCCTGATATGTAGAAACTCTATTGCATTTTGCAAAGAATATAATATTAAAAGGCATCACGATATAAATCATAAAGAAAACTATGACAAATATGTTGCAAAACTTCGTGAAGATAAATTGTCAGAATAAAAGTTGACACTTCAAAATCAACGAAGTGTGTTTACCAAAACAATTGAAGATAACAGAGCTACGATAAAAACCAGTTATTTGTTATTACATTTAATTGCCAGCAAGTCGAAAACATTCACTGAAGGGGAAATTATTCGCGAAATTATATTATTAAAGCAGTTGAAGTGTTGTGTACTGATCAGTTAAAGAAATTTAAAAATATAAGGTTATCTCGAAATACCATTGCTAGCAGAATTGACGATACAGCTGGAAACTTAAGGAATCAACTAAAATCAATAATTTCAACATTTCAGACCTATTCTTTTGCAATTGAGAAAGTACAGATGTACGGGTTATCGCTCAGCTCGCTGTTTTTTTCGTAGCTCTGGTATTTTTTCTGTTCGGTAGCATATATTTATATGAATAACTATTTTCAACTTTAAAGAATAATAATGAAACTGCGGAAAGATCAAGACTAACAGACCAGCATGTGCAAGCAATATTGAAAATAACTACAGTTCAACAAATTCAACTATACATTTTGAAGATTTCGTTAATGAAAAACGTTGTCAAGTTTCTTCAAAAAAATGATATGTATCATCTTATTTAAATATATAAACTTTATATTTTATGTATTTTTGTAATATGGTTGTATTTTATACTTACTGTAATGTTAATATTAAGAAATCGGTTTCCTCTGTATTTAAAGATTTTTTTTTGTTGTTGCGGCTTGAGGTATAATTCTAAATTTGTCCCTTGTAGGTAAACGAGTTTGACATGCGTGTTCTAAAGAAACTTATCGTTCATACCTACTGAGCAACCGACACCTTCGATTTTTTAATAATTCTGTCATTATGAAGAAAAGGATGTCTACGCATTACCCAAATTAAGCGATGTATAAATCTAAATTGCCTTACAGATTAGGACTACTTGTGGAGTAGGATTTCAATCACGAGAAAATATGATTTCCCTTGAAGTTATTACTTGTATATACATAACATCTGTAAAATGAGAAGTGGTGATAATAGAAACTTAAAAAGAAAATAAATAATTTAGATGATGAAGATAACAAAATAAAAATTAAAATAAAACAAAAAAAATAATAAAACCATATAAAAAAATAAAGAGAAGATGAAATTTATCAAGAAAAAAGAATGAAAAAAGGACTCACCATGAGTGATTACCGTTGCATAAGAGAGCGATCGAAAATTTCCTTCGTCATAAGTGACTTCGCACTTGTAATCGCCTTTATCTTTTGTTCTCAGCGGAAAGATTTGCAAATATGTAGATGTCTCGTTATGGAAAAAACGAGAGCGATCTGGGGGCAATTCCTGCAGAGGATTCTTAGACACGTCACTATACAAGTAGATTTTTTTCCATTCATTCGACACTTTTTTCGCCCATGTAATGGAGTAAACTGCACCGAACGAGGAAATGTCGACATTACAAGGAAGATCGACGGCTTCACCAACAACTCCGATCACACTAACATTACTCCCTGAAAGACATCGAAATCGTACACATTTAACCAGCAGTCATTAATACAATAATTTTAATGCAATTGATAATTCAAAAATTAGACCCTTGCACTCGATTGATGGGATATAGCACGTTTGACTTGTATAACACAGACAGGTAAGCCAGTTGAATTTTTTGGTGTATTTTGACTTTGCGGACAAAAATTGTAGCCTCTTCTATTTGCACTTTAGCCTTAGCATCACCATTTGCAGTCAGTAAACAAAATTCGGAGAACTACGAACCAAACGAACACAGACAGAAACATTGTTGATCAAGTACCGGACTTGATGCATGATGTCAGCGTGTATTCGCCCAAGCATCTCGTCACTTTTCGATTGCTTTATTCGAGCTTGTCTTCTACGCATCCCACATTCACTTTTGGTAAACATATCACTAACATTAGCCACATCATCTTCAACAAATAGTTCATTTGTCAGTTGACTGTTTTTAGCATCTCTGTCATAATTTCGTATGTTTTCAATATAAGCCCTATAAGGATAAGTGTCTGATGCCACATTCACTAGTTTATCTTGGAGAAAAAAGTCAACTTCACTGAACACGGAATGGAAGAAATTGTTCACGACACCAACTGAAGACTCTTCGATAGATTTACCATTATTGTCAGTGATGCGCACACGAACGCATAGGTATGATTTTCCCTTGTTGAAGTATTCTTCAGATGTACCTGGTATGCAAAATTCCACAGGATCTCCACTGTCAGTATAATGAATATTGGTGGCTAGGTGACATTAGAACTTCTTTGCACACACAACTTGACACTAGGGTGGGAAAAAAGATCTAACTCTGACATCATATCCTTAGCAAAAGGTATCATCTCGCTTGCCCTTTTTAGTATTCGTTTTTTTCTTCTTACTTCTTTGACCTCTCTGAAGTTATTGGAACGCCTAGCGCAAGTGAATGAATGCCGCGCGGTAAACAACGTAGCTAAGGGCGAGAATCTCCGAGAAAGAGAGGGAAAATATAAGGGTTAAGCTCCCCCCCACACACACACAGGGTTTTTTTTTTGGTTCCATGGTTCCTGCGCTCTTGGACGTTGGCTCTCCGTCTCCACCAACGGGATGATTCCGGGTCGGCAGTAGAAGTCATGAATGGCTTATCGAGGTTCGCGAGGCAAGGCTAGCTATCTCTTCATAACAGATTAGCTAAGCTGTATTGTGTGACCGACGATACAGCTGTTCATGCGGTTCCAGAGAGAGAGAGAGAGACCAGAGTGGCACACCGCCTTATCTTGACGGAGAACCTAATCGTGCTGCTATCATATGTGACCCGAAGAACGGTAACCCACAACGGTGCATTGATGTCCAAACAAGGCTGAAGACAGAACATAAAGTCATTCCATGGGATGGTAACGTAGAATTTATCTGATTTTCAATTAAAGATATGAGAGACTTAATAGGTTAATTTGTGAATGAACAAGTTGTAGAGAACTCAGTGAATATCCCATTGAAAGCGTTAACAACAGCGTCTGCTGATTTCGTCTTTAGTGTTCGAACCCATGCAAATCGGGAAAAACAATCAATACACTTAAGAAGGAAATACACACTCCCATTCTCTTTTGATGGGAGGACATATCTGCCAAATCACATTGAGAAGTGTGTAAAAGTGTCGGGACTTTCATTACGTTTAAACCTTCTTCTAATGGGTTTATGTCTCACATAAGTAGGCTGTGTTGCTTACCAACTTTTCATATATAGAAAATTTGTGTGTGTCTGTAAAGATTTGATACTTCCAAAACTAACTACTGTATTAGGATTATATTAATCTGCTAACTTTTCCATCACTAACAATAATTTTTTTGTTTACAGGTGAAAATCAAGAAACATCGAAAAAGTGCAGATACTTGATTTTATAGCAGTACTACTAATATTAGTGTATGTGGGAATTGGGATACTCATGTGGGAAGCAGTATAAAAATCACCCAATCACACATCTACATCAGAGAAATGTTACGACAAGGAAAACACCACATGCATTGGTCACGAGTGAAAATTCCTATTTCTTTATGTAACATTCAGAAAGATAAAATTGTAAATAATATCTGTGAAATAAATGTGTAAACTTAAATGAACAAATGATGTCGTTGATGTGTTATGCATATTTAGGTAAGATCATTTTTGAAATGACAGTGAATTCACACACAATTTGTTCATTTATTGAACTTTAAGATCTTACTTTTAGACAAATCAAAATATTCGGATGACTTATGAATAAAATATGACTTAGAATTAGAATATGAATATAGAATAAAATATGGATGAGCTGTGGAATAAAAAAATTGTGTGTTTGAGGGACACCAGCATATAATTAAATTATTCAGAAAAGTCGAACACTGTCGCCATCTAGATCTACACTATGAATTCCCAAAATCTTTAAGAGGAAAGAAGTACCCCAAACTATATTGGAAAATTAGTACTGCCATCTATAGACAACCAAATACAAAATTTGACGACAATGACGGATATTTGTCACACTGGGAAATTCCAAGATATCTTATCTCAAAACATCGCCCACAGTTCCATAGGCAAACCAAAACATCACGTGATGTCACAGCGACATATGTTCCCCCGGAATTTCCAAACACATAACGTCACAATTTCTTATCTCTAAACATACCCACAATGCGTTACAAGAACCAAACACACCGCGTGATGTCCCTGACAGAAGGGGAACCACCAGCAAAATTCCAAACATTCCAAACTCTATCTTATCACTATCTTTCAACCATAATAGGGGTAGGATAATTGGGGGAAGTGACGTCAGTGTCATTGGTGTGTGTTGTTACCAGATGTACATAAGTGACTTAATTTGTTAGTTGCAAATAAGTGACTTAATTTGTTAGTTGTAAATAAGTGACTTAATTTGTTAGTTGTAAATAAGTGATGTAGTCTAAAATTTTAAATGTTTTGAACTTTGTACCAGCATACTAAGAGCTAATATTCAGGGAAATAATAATAATAATAATAATAATAATAATAATAATAATAAATAACTCTTTATTTGTGCTGGGAAAAGAAGTAATGTAAGAAGTTTGAAGAAAAAGGAAAATGATAAATCTACAGTGGGAGGAAAAAGACGAAGTTTCAGATATCACTGGTGTTATTGATACTCAATTTCTTTTGGATGAAGGCGCAAGTTTATTTCCTAAAGAAATTTGTATTTCTGATGGATTTATTGTAAAATATGAATTGACATCAAAACCATCAAGTTGGAAAGAATTAGCTGAAATATTAAAAAGAAGAATTCATGGTTAATTAAATATAATAATCAGCTGAAATGGGACAATGGTTCACTATCTCTGGATAAACTAAGAGTTCAGATAATAGAATCAACAAACAACAGTGTGAAAGGTGTGTATTTTTCAGTTTGTTTAATTTCTATATGTTAGATTCAGAAACACAATAACCCAGCCACTGGGGAGGGCAAATTAGTCTTCTCGGTGCGGGTCCCAAGCCCTGATAAATGGGGAGGATTGGCGTCAGGAAGTGCATCCGGCCATAAAAAAAACCATGCCAAAAAAAAAGGATGAAATACTGAATAACAGAGAAAGGACCACGGCTAGGGCGTACCCCGTAAGCGACACGCAGTTCTGTCGCCCGAGGACTGTGAGAAGTGGGCTATGACTACTGAACCAAGGACGGATTCGGCTAAAGAATCGAGTCCAACAGAAAGAGAGTGTGTGTAAAGTAAGAATCGGGTCGCTGAATGTGGGTACGATGAATGGGAAGAGTAGAAAGATAGTAGACATGATGAGAAGAAGGAAGCTGAAGATCTTGTGCATGCAGGAGACAAGGTGGAAGGGCAATAAAGCAAAGGAGCTGGCGGAGGGATATAAACTGTTTTATAGCGGTGTGAATGAAAAGGGAAGAAGCAGAGTTGGAATTATCATCGATAAGGAGCTGTGAGGGTGGAGTCTGCTAGGTGTGCTGGAAGAATGATCGGATTATGAGCGTATAGCTTGAGATGGGAGGAAGTGTGGCTACGCCCCACAAGTAGGTTGTGATGAGGAGGAGAACGAGACATTCTGGAGAGAACTTGACCAAGTAGTAATGGGAATTCTTGATGGTGAAAGAGTGATCGTCGGATCAGATCTGAATGGGCATGTAGGAAGGTGACGAAGCGGTGAAGAAAGGGTACATGGGGTTGGAGTAGTGGTGAAAGAAATGAAGAAGGTAAAAGAATCATAGAATATGCTGTGGCTTTCGATCTGGAACTCTCTTCTTGAACCACGCTAACACGTGGTTCAAGAAGAGAGTTGTGCATCTGATAACCTATAAGAGCTGGGATAGAATGAGTCAGATTGACTATATTATGTGCCATAGGAAACATCTGAAGGAATGAAAAACTATAAAGTGATTAATGGAGAAAGTGTAGCAGCACAGCACAGGTTGGTTGTGGTAGACTCTGATATAAAAGGGGAAAAGAAGAATAGACGGAAGTGGTGGATACAGAGGAGAATAAAGTGGTGGAAATTGGAAGAGGACGGCCCATGGAATAAGTTTAAAGAAAAGGTATTGAAAGAAATGAAGTTAGAAGAGGATATGGAAGAATGGTGGGACGTTAATAGTCGAAATATTAGAAAAATTGGGGAAGAGGTGCTTGGTATAACATCAGGAAAGGGGCCGCCTGAGGATAAGGAGGCATGGTGGTGGAATGAGCTGATGCAGTTGGAGATCAAGGAAAAGAAAGAGGCAAAGAAAAAATGGAACATGACTGGAACTAGAGCCGACAAGGAGCATATAGATTAGCGAAGAAAAATGCAAAGAGAGCTGTGGCAAGGGCGAAAGCGAGGGCAGTTGATGAGGTTTATGCAGAACTGGAGAGAAACGGTGGTAAAGCTCAGTTACTGAGAATAGCGAAAGCCAGAGATAAGGCCTCGAAAGACATAACATCAGTCAAGCAAATAAAGGATGCATCAGGAGTAGTATTACAAGAGGAATACTAAATCAGAGGAAGATGGAAAGAATATTTCCGTAAACTACTAAATGAGGAGAATCCGAGAGAGAGGTGTGAAGACGGAGAGTCAAACGAGAGACTGGTACAAGACATAAGTAGAGAGGAAGTGGATTGGGTACTGAGAAAAATGAAGAATGGAAAGGCTGTGGGGCAGACCAGATACCTGGGGAAGTGTGGAAAAGTTTGGGCAGTGAGGGCGTGGATATGTTATGGGATCTGATGAGGAAAATAACCCAACAGGAAAAGATACCAGAGGAATGGAGGAAAAGTATTCTCGTCCCAATCTACAAAGGAAGTGGAGATGTTCAAGACTGTGACAACTATAGAGGGATGAAGCTGATGTCACACACATTGAAGATATGGGAAAGAGTAATTGAAGGGAGGATACGGCAGGAAACGAAAATGGGTGAGAAGCAGTTTGGATTTATGACAGGAAGAGGGACAACGGATGCGATATTTGCCCTAAGGCGATTGATGGAGAAATATAGAGAGATGCAAGTGGAGCTGCACATGGTGTTTATAGACCTGGAAAAAGCATACGTCAGAGTGGCCAGACAGGAGGTATGGAGGTGTATGAGGAAGAAGGGGCTGTCGGAGAAGTACGTGAGGTTGGTGAAGGAGATGTATGAGGGAACAGAAACTCAGGGCAGGTCTAGTGTCAGCATGACAGAAGAGTTCCCCCATTGTCATAGCGCTACACCAAGGGTCATTTCTGAGCCCCTACCTCTTTGACCTGGTCATGGATGTACTAGTGGAGGATGTCAAGAAGGAGGCGCCATGGAACATGCTGTTTGCCGACGACATTGTTCTATGCGAATCATCCCGAGAGAAGCTTGAAAATACCCTGGAAGAGTGGATAAAGGTATTGGATGAAAGAGGCATGAAAATTAACCGGAAGAAGACTGAATATATATCAACGGAGAGTGACGAGGATATGATCATACGACTTCAGGGTGAAAGGCTAATTTCAGGGAAGAAATTCAAGTACCTTGGGTCAGTCGTCGAAAGGAATGGTGACTTGGATGAGGAAATACAGCACCGAATAACATGCGGCTGGATGAACTGGAGGAAGATGAGCGGGATCCTGTGCGACAAGAGAGTGAGTTGTAAGAGGAAAGGAAAGCTCTATAAGATGGTGGTGAGGCCGGCGATGCTTCATGGCGCAGAGACGTGTCCTATAACAAAGGCACAGGAGAGGAAGATGGAGGTAGCGGAGATGCAGATGTTGAGATGGGTGAGAGGTGTGACAAAGAAGGACAAGATAGGAAATGACTACATCAGAGGGACGGTTAAGGTGAAACCAATTGGCAAGAAGATACCAGAAAGTAGGCTGAGGTGGTTCGGACATGTAGAAAGGAAGGGTGAGGAGCACGTTGGTAAATGAGTGGAGTATATGGAGTTTGAGGGAAGGAGCAAAAGAGGCAGGCACAAGCTCAGGTGGAGGGATAAGGTGACAGAGGATCTTAGGGAGAAAGGATGGAGTCCGAAGGACGTCCTGGACCGGAGAACTTGGAAGAGGAAGGTTAAAGATAGGTGCGCCGACCCCGTTTAACATGGGATAAGGTATAGTGAAAGAAGAATAAGAAGAAGATTCAGAAACACAATATTGTAAATAACATTTCAGTCAAATAAAATGTGTAAACTTAAGTGAACAACTTATGGTGTCATTGATGTGTTTTGCAAATTAAGAAAACCACATCTATGTTTGAACTCACCATGAATTCACACAAAATGTTTTTTTGTTTTTTTTTGGCTCAGTTATTCTGCTTCGAATTGTAATAAAGATAACATTTCAGTTGAAATAAAAATAAATAATTATTTATTTGCGTTGTAAGAAATAGCTAATATAATAAACGAGTTAAAATGTATATAAATATCACTATTGTGAAATTAATGCTGGGAACAGAAAAAAACCGCAAGGTTTAAAGTAAAATAGAGAAAAACGACCAATCAGATTGAAAAAAATATATAGAAGCATATCAAAAGCCCGATCAAGTGATGCGAATTTTGGGTTGCAAACTAAAATTTGAGAAATATTGTTCTATCTGAAATACAAATTTCTTTAGGAAATAAAGTTGAGTATTCATTATAAAGAAATTTATAATGCTAAGTTATTTTAGTATTTTAACTGATACTATACTTTTCATGTTGATTCTTCTTCTTCTAGAAGTTCCAAAGAAGATGCGTCCATACTTATCTGAGAGGACAACAGTCAATTGTGTCTAACGGAAATGAGTCAAACACGGGACTTGACACCCTTCATTCTTTGCATTTGCATATACTTGATGGTAAATTGCTGCCTCTCCTGTAAAATCTTAGATAATCTTGTTTGGAAAAGCATATTTTGAATTTTTAAAAGTAAAATAGAGAAAATACAACCAATCAGATTGGAAAAAAAAATTAGGAGTGGAAATACCAAGTAGTTGTACAAACTGTCGCACTACATTGTGAAAATTAACAGAATAGGCAGGCGGTGAGTTTATTTTTCTTCCCATGATGTCACTAAGTAGTGATCCTCCAGAAATGGGTAAATTCATAGCTATGAGCAAGAGTGCAAATGAAATTAACAAAACAGACAGAAGGAAAAAGAGACAACTGCATTTACAAGTTATTTATAGCAATTTCATTCTTTCAGTGCTTGTGTTTGTGTGTGTGTGTTGTGCTCTGAATATATGGTCATAATTCAACTATTTTGGAATATCTATTTGCAATCAGAAGTTCGTTAGTTCCAAGAAAACTCACTCATTCTGGAGAGAAAGAAAGTTAATCTAAATTATCATTAGAATTTTTTGACTACATTCAAAAGTTCTTCTAATCCATTTAAATCTCTGTATATTTCTTTAAAAATATGCCATTTGGTTTTTCATTCAAATAAGAACTCCCTTTTATATTTAAATGCTCACGTTATCTCTTGACACTAAACTAAAAATTCGAATAGCCAAAAACTGTGTAATAAAAATAACATTAATCAGAAAAAAGTGATGAACTTTAAGATCTCAAAGTTTTAGACAAATCAAAATATTCGGATGAGTTATATATATGGGAAAAAAAGTGTGTGTGCTTAAGGGGTGAGAGGACACTAGTGATAGACAGTAATTAATTATTTTAGAAATGTGAACATGAAAAAAAAAAAGGGTGTGTGTGTGTGTTTGATGGGACAGAAATGATAGCCTGTAATTAATTATTCAGAAAAGGTGTAAATGCTGCCACCATCTCTTCACCCTAATCTAAAATTCCCATAAAATTCAATAACAGGAACGAAATACCACACACCTATATTGGAAAAATTCATGCTGCCAAATATAGACAACCGAAAACACAACGTGACGTCTATGACCGATGCGTGTCTCCCAGAGAAATTCCAATAATTCAATACTGTATCTTATCTCTAACCATCACCCATAATCCCATAAGCAAACCATTAACTTCTCTGCATCTGATACCAACACACAACCATGACACTGAACTAGCTTCCCCCCATTTCCCCTACTCCTATTTGGTTTATAGTGTCCCATCAATCACGGCACCAATCCTCATCCACTAGTGTAACTTTCTTTTCCACTTCGATCAATGATGTCACTTATTTATAACTAACAATTACATCGCTTATCTACATTAGATAACAATACACACACACACACACACACACACACACACGGCACTGACGTCTCATTCCATATTTACCCTACCCTATTCCGTTTATAGTGTCCCGCTAATCACGACACTAATCCTCATCCACTACTATAACATCCTTCCCACTTCAACTCAATGACGTCACTTATTTACAACTAAAAAATTACGTCACTTATCTACATCTGATAACAACACACACCCATGACACTGATTCGCTTCCCCCCCATTTGCCCTATCCCTATTTGGTTTATAGTGTTCCACCAGTCACGGCACGATTCTTATCTTACGTTGACCTACTTCAGAATGTCCTATCAATGACGACACGATTTCTACGTCGCATCCCACATTTACCCTACCCCTATCTGCTTCATATCATCAATATATAATGCTTGGAATTTCCCGGGGAACAGGTGACGTCACGTTTTCGCTGTCACTTCCCCCAACATTGAAGGTACCCCTGTTTGGTCACTATTGCCACTCCTACTACTGTGGAAACCTCGGAATACAAAAGAAAAATATGTCTCTTACTAGGTGAGAGATCCACTTACCAGTAATTTGACTACAATATCACTTACAGACAACTCATCAAACTAAAGTTATTCTAATTAGAATTATATGTTTTGGTTTAAAAAACATAAAATGCAAGCATTAATTACTACAGTAACAATTACCCACGGGAACGAAGAGTTCAAACCTAACACACGATTTTTCGTATCACCTCGAAAATATTTAGTCGCATCAGAAATCGTGAGTAACACACAACCATGAGAAAATTTTTACCTTTGAAGAATACCGTGATACATCTGTCAAAGGAAGTGATTAATTATTTACTAATGTCTAAACTAAAGTTCCCACACAAAAGAGAGCGAAAACCAAATGAACCGAAATGAGTCAGTCATCTTCGAGATAAATGAATATCAGTGCAAATGCCCTAGTCAGAAAACTTCACAAGTAGGCTCAACAAAAAAGGCGAAGAGAAATGACATTTTAAGATAACACATGAAATCTACAGTGTAGGGGGAAAGAAATTCATACATGTTAAGATATCTTGGAATTTTTCAGGGTGACAAACATCCGTCATTGTCGTCAAGTTTTGTCTTTGGATGTCTATAACTGGGAGTACTAATTTTCCAATAGAGTTTCGAGAATTTCATTTCTGTTAAACGACTATGGGAATTCTTGGCGGGAGCGTTTAGGCTTTTCTGAATAATTTAATTATAATCTGGTGTCCCTGAATCACACACTTTTTTTCATAACTCATCCATATTTTATTCATAACTCATCTGAATATTTTGATTTCTCTAAAATTAAGATCTTAAAGTTCAATAAATTAACAAGTTGTGTGTGAATTCACTGTGATTTCAAAAGTGCTCTTACCTAAATATGCATAACACATCAACGACACTGTTTGTTCATTTAAGTTTACACATTTTATTTCACAGATATTATTTACATTGTAATATGCACATATAGGAATTTACAGACATGACCACTGTTTGTGGTGTTTTTGTTGTCGTAACATTTCTCTGATGAGACATGTGCGATTGGCTGATATTGATACAGCTTCCCATACTAGTATGCATAGTTCGCAGGTCACTAACAAAAATAGTACTAGTGTAAATACAAACACCTGACACTTTCGTTGTTGATTTTCGCCTGCAAAGAAAAAAAATCTTATTGTTAGTGAAGGAAAAGTTAGCAGATTACTATAATCCTAATACAGTAGTTAGCTTTGGAAGTATCAAAGCTTTAAAGAAACATACAAATTTGCCACATGAAACCGTGAAAAGTTGGTTAGCAACACAACCTACATATGTTAGACATAAACCCGTTAGAAGAAAGTTTAAGCGCAATCAAATGAAAGTCCCGACACTTTTATACACTTTTCAATGTGATTGGCAGATATGTCATCCCATGCAAAAGAGAATGGGGGTGTATATTTCCTTCTTGTGTGTATTGATTGTTTTTCCCAATTTGCATGGGTTCGAACAATGAAGAAGAAATCAGCAGACGCTGTTGTTTATGCTTTCGAGTCTATTTTTAAAGAAGTCCCATGTTACATAAACAGAGATAAGGAAAAGAGCTTTGCAATAAGAAAATTTGTGCCTTGTTTAAGAACTATAATATTCATTTATACATGACCAGGAGCGAAATGAAAGCACCCATTGCAGAATATTTATCAGAACATTGAAAAGAAAGATCTACAAATGGATGACGTATACAAAGAGTAAAAGTTAAACGAAAATATTGCCAACCCTTGTACATACTTATAACCTCACACCACACTGCACTATCGGTATGGCTCCTTCGGAAGTTTACCTACACAACGAGGATCGTGTTTGGAAATATTTGACCAGGAGCGAAATACGGAACCCAAGAGGAGGCTACCAAACAGGAATTTCAGGTAGGTGATAGCGTGGTTTTAAGTGATGATACCCACAAATTTAGAAAAGGGTTTTGGGGTAACTGGATATCAGAACTGTTCACAATTGCCCAGGTTATTAATAGAAACCCTGTAGTATATAGAGTTTGCAGTTGGGATGGAGAGATAGTGGAGGGAACTTTCTATGAACCTCAACTGCAAAAGGCTGATATACCTAATGAACTTCCGAAAGACGTGTATCTAATCGAACAAGTACTTACACAACGCAAGCAAAAAGGAAAGCTTCAGTATTTTGTTAAATAGCTCGGTTATCCCTAAGCGTATAATTCTTGGGTTCACAGCGAAGATGTTTTACTTAACCCTTCCCAGTAACGCCAGTATGAAAATGTTTCCTACTAACATGTAAACGAAATTTCAAGTGGAATTACCACACGAGATAAGACTTAAAGGTAAACGGGATGTTGCTCTTACCAAACGTCATCTTCTGGGAGAATTTAATGACATTGATTCCGGTTACGATGAGTTTCATATGATACGTGGAGTTGGAGGAGGAGGTGTCAACACTATCGACAACAACAACAACATTACAGGACATAAAGTTTTTGAAAAGTCTAAAGAAGGATTTTACAGTGTACAAGATTCCGCATGGAACTTATATTTCACCCTCTGAACTGTTTTTTTAACCCTTTCAGGTAATTCTTTCCAACTACAAGGTGATTTTGTCAATGCATATCTTACAATAATTCCATTAAAAATAAAAATTTCTTTAGGAAATAAATTTGAAGTCTTATTGAATAGAAATTGGCAATCAATTATTCCAATGATAACTGAAAATTCATATTTTTCACCCACTGTAGATTTTTCATAATCGTTTTCCTTCATTCTTCTTAGATTACTTCATATGGCACCACAAATAAATAGTTTATTATTATTATTATTATTATTATTATTATTATTATTATTATTAGTATTATTATTATTATTTCACTGATTATTAGCTCTGATTGTATATTTTATGTTAACTTTCTGTTACAAAATTCTAAACAATTAGAACTTTTCACAAAGAAACTTTCAAAGAATTTTGTTGCACACCAATTATTTCTACATTACCAAACCCAAAACACCACAACACAAAACAGCAGCTGCAGTGGATGAACGAGATGAGCGAACTCATCTTTACTAGCCTGAGCAGACATCTTCTGGAGGAGATGGAGTGTATTGCAGGGAAGACCAGGCTGAGCAGATCTTCTGGAAGAGAGTGGGGAGAATAGGAGGTGATTGGGTTATGGGTGGGGTGGGGAGCAATGCAGGAAAGACCTCTGTCACCCTCTTGAGAAACTTTTCACTTCCACCACCTATCCCAACAATTTCAGACACATGAGTGAGAGAAAGAGTTACATGGTCTAACATCAAAAACACTTTTGAGGAAACCGATTATTATTTTAGAAGACACGTACATTGTGATGTATTTATCCAGGACCACTTGGGAAAAGTTATGCAGGAAGTGGTCTGATATCTTACGGTACTTGCAAAGAAGAGCTGACTACGAAATGGACCTCGGTGATTGTTATATTCTGAAATGCCAAGATGGGGAACTAATACTTGATGATACAGGAGCTGATGAAAGTAAGGTTTTTTCTATTAGTTGTGAAGAAGCTGAGAGATTTTCACCAAAAATGTATGACATTGATAATCGTTTACTATTTTGGGAACTGAATTACCATCTATTCGTGTCATGGGGAAAATTATCGCTAATCATTTAAATTCATCAATGGTAAAATTAGATTTTCAAGATTTTATCCAATTCGATATAGATTCTTTATTTTGGGACATTTACGAACATTTTACAAAAACTGTTTGTGTATATTTGCTCATAAAAGAATACACAGAATGTTTAGGGTGTCGTGGTGTCATTTCAAAAACTGACACAATATCAAATGTATGGAAGTGTGGCTACCATGGTGTCTGATTTAAAAACTCTTTTGCATGACCATCTATTTTGATGTAATGTAACCAAGAAACAGTGAGAAACAAAAATTTTATTCGTTGAACCCTTTGGAAAATGTGAGGAGTCTAAATTAAATATTTTTAATATTTTTAGGTAATTACATGTTTTGAATTTTTCTCAGGGAATATACTTGTAAATGGTATTTCAGCAAAAGAAAATATGCATTTGTAAACTTAAATGAACAAAGATGTGTGTTTTTGTTGGTGTGTTTTTCCACAGTGAATTTTTTATTCAGTTATTCGGATTAGAACTTGATATTTAAATCCACAACTTTGTACCTTAATGCAATTCTGTTTAATTATTTTAAAAAATAATCACAACTGTGAAATTAATGCCAGGAACGAGGGGAAAAGTGTTGAAACTGATTTCCATGTTTTGATTATTTTAGAAATTGTCTAATGCTACCTATTGACATTGTTTGAGTTATCTGAAAACAATTCGTTCACATAATCGAAAATTTGAACTGTTAGAATTTGGTTGGTTTACAGAGAGCCTGCAGATAATTAACCCAAAAACTGTGAGTTAAACTCTTAAAGTTTGGTATAGAAAAACTTTTTGTACTCTGCAGATAACACATATACAAATATTACCTTTCCCCACTTAAAGTAAGATAGAAACACACCAACAGTGTATCCAGCAGCATGTGAAAACATGTCGTTGAGTCATCTGCGCAAAAGGTTCATTTTTGAAGGAACAGTCAGGGTATGGCATGGTAGGTGTAAACAGTACTATAAGAAAATACCATAGAGTCAAGTGGCTTTGGACTTAAGGCAATCGTTCATCCAATGCAGCTGCTGTTTTGTGTTGTGGTGTTTTGTGTTTGGTAATGTAAAAATAATTGGTGTGCAACAAATTCTTTGAAAGTTTCTTTGTGAAAAGTTCTAATTGTTTAGAATTTTGAAACAGAAAGTTAACATAAAATATAGCATCAGAGCTAATAATCAGTGAAATAATAATAATAATAATAATAATAATAATAATAATAATAATAATAATAATAATAATAAATAACTATTTATTTGTGGTGCCATATGAAGTAATCTAAGAAGAATGAAGGAAAACAATTATGAAAAATCGACAGTGGGTGAAATATACGAATTTTCAGTTATCATTGGTATAACTGATTGCCAATTTCTTTTGAATAAGACTTCAAATTTATATCCTAAAGAAATTTTTATTTCTGATGAAATTATTATAAGATATGCATTGACAAAATCACCTTGTAGTTGGCAAGAATTACCTGAAAGAGTTAAAAAACAGAATTCTTGGTTAATAAAATATAACCATCATGTGAAGTAGGAAATTGGTTCTCTATCTCTGGACAAACTAAGAAATTGGATGATAGAATCAGCATGCAAATATCAAATATTACTCTCCAAAGGAAGACAAAAATCAAAAATATTAACAAGTTAATAGGGAGGCCTGTTCTTGATTTAAATGAAATTGGATGCCCAAAACATGAAAACATAACATGTACCTTTAAATGCTTTTGGAAATATAACAAAAGATTCTGTGCATTTAATAATTCTCAGAAGTATATGTATTAGTTTCAGAAAAATAAACATGCAATTCTTGATTTTACTACAGTAATAAATTTCCAACAATCACCAGATGAAAATTAACTTTCTGATGAGAATCACATTGTCATAAACCACACAATGGCCATTCCACAAGCATGGGAAGAAGATTTGAACAACAGTGCAAATTTAGCAATAAGAAGATTAAGGAACAAAAAAAAGAGATTGTATTTTTCACTTTATTTATTTCTATATGTTAGATTCAGTAAATACAAATTGTAAATAATATTTCATTCAAATAAAATGTGTAAATTTAAATGAACAAATTGGGTGTCGTTGATGTGTTATACAAATTTAAGTAAGACCATAACATTTTTTTTCTCCTTGTAAAATTTCATGCCACAAATTAACCAGGGACTTTTTTTTTAAATTCACTGAATGAAACTCTGACAATTCTTGGAAGCAAAAGGAAATGGGTATTAAATTAATAGGCAGAATTTTAGTGGAGAATATTTCATCTGAAAAGTGACATTTTATTTATTATATATATAGATACCAGTCTTTTTCACTTTATTTAATTTCTGTATGTTAGATTCAGTAAATACAATTTGTTAATAATATTACAGTCAAATAAAAGGTAACATAGAAATTAACAAAGTATATATTACAGATCTAATATTCATTTGAAATAATGATAAATAACTATTTATTTGTTGTGCTGGCAAAAGAAATTTATAAAAGGAAACTACGGCGAGTTCAAAACCTTGTTTGTCGCATATCCGTTACTTAAAACTACTAATGCTAAAGAAAAAAATAAATTTCAGTTACAGAAATAGGATGACTTAGGATATGTGTGTCACAATGAATGAATCATGTGAATGCTAAAAACATATAGTCACATCAGAAACAGTCATAATACATCTCTGAAAGGGATATGATTAATGGTTTACAAAATGTCTAAGTAATGTTCACATAATCTGAAAGAGGATCGAGTTAGCAGATATGACTCACTCATCTTTGAAGTATTCTGCTATTTGAAGTAACTGCTCACTGCTGGTATTACTCATGAAAAACACACAACGTTCACAAACGTGGGAAATAAACATAGCATGACCCCATGGGCTGAAATCTAAAGGAAGAAGTACTCAACTATTTCAGGTTAGAATATTTACACATATTTCGCTCTTTGTGGTTTTTGTGTTTGTGTTGTGGTGTGGATGTAAAATTCAACTATTTTGGAATATTTTTTTGGAATATTCGTATTTAGAAGAGCCGTTCCGGAAAGCTGTAAGTAATTTTAAATTATCATTAGAATTTCTAGAATACATACAAAAGGTTTTGTAATCCATTTAACTGTCCGTTTATTTTAATTTTTTTATTCGAAAATGCCATAGAGACACCAGCAGATAATTAAATTATTCAGAAAAGCTCGAAATACTGTAGCCGTGTAAACTTTAAAGAACAAACAGTGTCGTTTATATGTTATGTATGTTTAAGTAAGATCACTTTTAAAATCACCATGAATTCACACAAGAATTGTTTATTTATTTATTTATTAAACTTTAAGATCTTAATTTAGACAAATCAAAACATTCAGATGAATTATGAATAAAATATGAACTTGAATTAGAATATGAATATAGAAGAAAATACGGATGAGCTATGGAAAAAAAAGTGTGTGTTTAAGGGACACCAATATATAATTAAATTATTCAGAAAAGCTTGAAACACTGTTTCCCTCACAACTTACTCTACGAATTCCCATCCTCTAACAGGAAAGAAATATCCCAAAATGTATTGGAAAATTAGTACAGCCATCTATAGAAGAAAAAAATCTGCATGTTTGAGTGACATTAGCATATAATTAAATTATTCAGAAAACCCTAAACACGGCCGCCATCACAACTCTATAAAGGGTGGGAATTCTTACTCTAAGAATTCCCACTCTTTAACAGGAGAGAAATACCCCAAAATATGTGTGGAAAATTAGTACACCCATCTATAGACAACCAAACACAAAACATGACGACAATGAAGGATGTGTTGCACTCTGGGAAAATTCCAAGATATCTCATCTCAAAAACATTGCCCACAATTCCATAGCCAAACCAAAACACCTTGTGATATTACAGAGATACATATATTCCCCAGAAATTTCCAAACACATAACGTCACGATTCTTATCTCTAAATATCAACGACAAGGCAATAAAAGAACCAAACTCACCATGTGATGTACCTGACAGACGAGGGCCCTAGTGAAATTCCAAACATTCCAAACTCTATAACAGCAAGTATTCACGTCACGATTCCTTATCTTATCTTGACCTTGTTAGAAGTGTCCCACCAATCACGACACAATTCGTTATCTCTAATATATCTTCCATTCCATTCAAAACAATAAAGTCACTTATTCACAACTAAAAAATGACGTCACTTATTTACAACTAACAAATGACGTCACATTTCTACATCTGATAACAACACAGATTCTATTCCTTATCTGATCTTGATCTTGATCTTGTCAGAAGTGCATCACTAATCACAACGAATCCTTATCTCTACCATCACCCATAATTTCATACGCGAACCAAAACACAAGAACTCACTTCACTGACACATATGCCCACAGGGAAATTTCAAACATTCCAATCTCATGACGTCACGCCCACAATGATGTCATCTTCTTATCAACCAAACACGTCACGATTCCTTATCTTATCTTGATCTTGATCTTGTTCAAACCGCCTGGACTACTGCTAATGTGGCATCAGACACGTATCCATATAGGCTCATATTGAAAACCTACTAAATTATGACAGAGATGCTAAAAACAGTCAACTGACAAATGAACTATTTGTTAAAGATAATGTGGCTAATGTCAGTGATATGTTTACCAAATGTGAATGTGGGATGCGTAGGCGACAAGCTTGAGTAAACTAATCGAAAACTGTCAAGATGCTTTGGGAAATACACGCTGATGACACCATGCATCAAGACCGGTACTTGATCAACAACGTTTCTGTCCGTGTTCGTTTGTTTCCCAGTTCTCCCGAAGTTAGTTTACTAACTGCAAATGCTAATGATAAGGCTAAAGGGCAAATTGAAAAGGCTACAATTTTTGTTCGCAAAGTCAAAATAAACCCAAAGATTCAACTGGCTCACCTGTCTGTGTTAGACAAGTCAAACATGGCATATCCCATCAATTATGTGCAAGTGTCTTATTTTACGATTCCCAGGGTATGTCAGATGCCACACTAGACAATCTGTATCTAGGTGAAATACCATCTAAATGAATTATTGGAATGTCTCTATTGATGGATTTAATGGCACTTTCATGAGAAATCGATTTAATTTTCATCATTTCATTCTGAAGTTTCTTGTGGTGACAGCTGATGATATTCAGTATCCTTCGCAACCTTGACTCCGAACTTCAAAGAAAGGTATTACAGGAGATTTTACTATTCACATCGCTAGGCAAATGGAACAGATACTGTGGTAATGACATTTCTTATGAGGAATACGGAAAGGGAAACGTTCTCTATGGATTTGGCTTATCCCCAGATTAAAATGCCGTTACCCCCCATGTCAACCTGTTAAGAAGAGGAAGAGTGCGATTCGAAGTTAAATTTGCTCAACCCTTTCCTGGAAACATCACAGTGGTTCTTTATGCAGAATTTGAGTGTAAACTTTCAGTAACAAAGGATCGTTCTGTGTTTCTTGACTGTGAACACTGAACAGTTAGTACGCATACTAGAGTTAGAACCCCCACAAGAAAAGTGGGTTCAGAAGTTTGTGCTCGTGATGAATTGCCACAAAATCCGATCAGATAACAACAGTCGGGGTTCATCGTGAACACAGTTCTGACCTGGTTGCCAGGACAACATTGGAAAGCTATCTATATTAAAGACAAACACGGCGATTTTTTCGATATCTTCGGTTGTCCACTCGAAAGGGATATTGTTAACTTTCTTAATATAAACACTAATAAATGGCATTATAATACTGTAGCTGTACAAGCTTAGGAATCTGTCGCGTGTGGTTTGCTCTGTGTATATTTTTTAATATTGAGATGCCATGGTCTTTCTATGCAAAATATTATTTGCAAATGTTATTCTAATGATTTTTGGTTAAATGATATTGTAGTAACTTATGCCGTTACAGACCATTTACTGAAAAAAATATAATTTAAAAAAAAATATTTTTTTTCACTTACCATTTTTTCCACACTAGTTTCTTATTCCTACGCAGCTTTCGGGGAGATAAAAAGACGAAGTTGCTATTGTTTCTTCGAGCTCTCCTGCCAACTGGGAGTGTACTGGAAGCATTTTCCTCACTGTTGATGTTGATGGTTGATATGAATGGGTCTGGGTATTCGGTTTGTTCAGTGTAGGTTCTGGATGTGACAGTCTACGTTCTTGTTGCTCTCCTTCTGTGTGAGCCAATTGGTTTCTCAAACCTAAATACTTTTGCAGAACATTTAAATGTGCTTTTACGTTGTCATCTGCATGTTTGTTTCTTATTTTTAAAATGGCACTCATTTCATCTAGTGTCTACAGTTCATGAACCTCTGGTGATTGGAGGAGTGCAAATTTTTTAAACATATGATTCATTTTCTAATAAGTGAACTCAATAAAGGAACAGTGGTACTGCCTAATAATGGGAACAGTGCTCCCCCATGCTGAAAAACCAGATTTCTTCTAGTAATGAAGGGAAGCGATTTGTTGCTTATTGCTCTTATAATTTTTTTCCTTCATAGGAGGACTTCTGGTGATTATTTAGTGGAATATCACCAGAAATAACATTTTTGCATATTTCGCAGAGCGTGGAGATTTGTCTGGAGGTGCAGTGTTTTAGAGCAGCATATGCCTGCTTGGGAGAGGAATGAGATAAGTAATTGATGAGTTATTCATATAATTTGAGTCTGTCTGCCATTTAGGAATAAACACTGTGTTGGGTTCTTTCCCTTGCAAAATCCGTGATCATAAGCGTAAAATATCAGATGTTTCCTGTCTAAAGTCTAAACTTAAATATGAGAGGGATTCTCGTGTTGCATCTTTATAAAGCTGAACTAATATGTTCCTTTGTCCTGGACAAATCTCCACGCTCCGTGAATACTTGGGAAGCTAAACAAGAAAACTGAAAAGAGTTTTGGAGTTTTTTAAATGCAATAACATAATGCCTATTGAGAGAAATTGTCCGAAAATGTGTTCCGTTACAGAATAAACTTTGTGTCATTAGAATGACACTGAAGTTACGGTGATGTGAACCTTTCATGGAAACATCAGCTATTTCCATGCCGTCCTTAGCCTGATAAACCAAATCATTGATTATGAGTAAATTTCTCACATTAGAATCAAAATCAGGTAACTTTAAACCATTCACGAATTCTGTGTTGGTAAATGTTTTAAATATATCCTGATTTTCACTGTAACAGTAAACGATTCGCTCCAATGGTGGTTGATTAGTTGATTACAATGTTCTGTGAGAGAAAACACGAATGTTGTTTTTCCCGACTGAGTAGCTCTGGAAATAATGCATGTAAATGGATGTATGAACATAGCGAAAATGATAACATAATTAGACTGTGATTATTTTTCTATAATCAGGGATCATGTAAAAACAGATAGATACTTGTTATTAATATAAACAAAATTCCCCCATCAAGATGTTTTAATCACAGTCACCATATAATAATGAGAATGTTTAGTATGAGAATAATTCTGGTATGAGATACCAGATTTAACATTCTCATACCAGAAAAATTCTGGTATGACAATGTTTATAACATTCTCGTACCAAGATTCTCATACCTAGACAGTATTCACTGTCTAGCCGATTTTTGTACCAACTCTAGAACTCTGTACGAGTTTGTTTGTTCATTTCTGGCTGGAAATATGATTTTTCAGGGATGACTCCATGATAATACAGAGAATCAGATATATGGAACTTATGAGGAAAGATACCCTTATGAACTTCTGGGAGATCGAACATGGCTGGTAGTGTTCTTAGAGGGCCACTAATGTACGAAAGAGTATCAAGAATTATGGTGTTTAATTGGTCATAATAGATAGGAAGTATATTAGATCTGTTAAACACTACATGGGGATGGAAATTTTTTGCAAAAAGATATTCCAAAATAAAATACCCGTCAAAACCACGAAAATTGTGTGGAATCACATGGATATTTTCGTATTTTGGTTTATCAGACCAAAGGGGCCTACCATCTTGTCCCGGTTTCATTATATTCTTGACAGAAAACATATCATCTATGAACTTACCCACACAGTTTTCATCAGAGAACTCGCGTTTTTGAGTACCAAACTTAGCTATACATAATACAGGAACATGATGATGATTTTAGCAATAGGTCCTGTGTAAACAAAATCATATAAACCTGCTTAGTTGAAACATCCAATTTTTGCACAAAGCACATATGTTTTTGGTGAAGTAACTTGCAGTGGATGCAGTAATTTCATGTGGACAGACGTGGCTTTTATCTGTAGAGAAAGTACACAAATACTGTCTTCAAAAATGGAATTTTTGACAAATATTATTTTGTACATGAAAATTCAGACATTCGTTGCCGTAGAAAAATCTATTGAATGGCTCACACAAACTTAGGTCCTGCACACTATGACTGGCATTTGTGTGACAACAGATGCATACATCTATGCATTTGCAATCTGCTAGAATCTCTGAAGGTTTGAAAGCAACTGGGGCAATAATAGTTATTCCCAAACAGAGCTGAGACACTATGCACAAAATCATAATGACAATTGCTATACAAAAAATGACAGATCTGTTTACTTGCATTCGAGCTATGAAATACTCCAAATGCAAGTAAACAGATCTATTTGCAACTGCCAAAAAATTATGATGTGGTGTTCCAGAGTAAATGCTTTTGAAATAAACTTGCTTCTGGAATACCATAAGAAATGAGCAGAACTCCTGCAATTTTGTGGAGAGTTAAAGCTGTCTTTCTTTATATCTTTATATCTTTTTACAATCAAACCACACTTGTCTGTATGTTGCAACTTCACCAGTGCGTGAAGAAACGCTCAGAACAAGTGCTCAGGCCATGCAAAGATTGTGTTTGTTGTTAATTTCCACAACAGCTCTTTTGTTTTTCAGAAATTCATTCTGGCTAAGCAGCGTTCTTCTTTTCAGATTGGTTCTTCCACCACCGTTGTTACAGATGTTAATAAGTACGACATCAATAACAAGATCATTTGCTAAAAGAAACTTACGTTTCGATTGGGCAACAACATAAATTGCATCAACTATCCTTTCGATAGTTAATTCAGAAAACAACATGAATGGTAAGTTAATATTACTCTCTAAACTGGATGCACTAACGCCCAAGTGAACATGAGAAAAAGTTCCTACTCATTAAATGCTGAATGATCTCATTAAGCATATCTCGAAACATTCCGAAAAAAGACTCAGGTGAGAGGAGTTCAAGATCACAAAATCTAATTTGATACTCCATTTGACAAGTTTGATATTTGATAGAAAACAGAGATTGCCCCACCGAAACAGTATAAAAATCCCTGTAGAGTGAGGGGGTCAGTAGTGGTAGAAGAACTTTTAGTTTCAGATACAGAATGCAATAATTGTGGAGGGTCACAACTACTTCCAGCCACAACTACTTCCAACTACACCAGCATGAGAAACATGTGGATTAACACCATGACCTCTGTGTTGTTGTTCATTTTCACCTACAGATGGATCTGTCACATCAACTTTGACAATAACTGGCACATGGTTATGCACAATGCTGCCCCTAACAAACCGAATGACTGATGATCGCTATTAAAAAAATTACTTTGTAGATTTAGAAATCTCTTTTATAAATAAATAAATAAATGTTAATCGTCATAAAGTGATTTTGCAATTGTCACACTATGCAATCCTTTCCCTAACACAATTTTACTAAACATCAACCCTTAAAATCGTTCCCAAAAACCTTAAGAAGCAAAAAAAATAATAATATAATGACTTATGGACTTTTCACTTAACACAAAACGTTTGAAGTAATTTTCATGAACATGTTTTTAATTTCCATTGCTAAACCACCTTGTAAACTTATATATTAAAAACTTTGACATTAAAAACATTACTTTCTAGATTTCAGAAGTCTCTTAGAAAATAAATAATTAAATGTTAGACATCATAAAGTGTTTTTGCAATATCGACACTTTGCGTTGCTTTCACTAACACAATTATATCCACCCTCAATATTTTTCCCAATCACTAACAAGCAGAAAAAAAATATATATATATATATATCTATATATATATAGATAGATAGATAATGACGTATGGCATTTTACTTAACACATAAACAGTTTGAAATATTTTCGTAAACATGATTTTTAATTTTCCATTGCAAAACCACCTTTTAACCTTATATATTAAACTTAAATATTAAAAAAAACTCAACTATTGTTAATATTTGCAGATGACATTGCCATGTTAAAAGCATTAACTTACAATTTCTGCTGAATAACTCATTTTGGAACTACGAACTTCTGACTGCATATAGGTATTCCAAATAATTGAAAAACAACAGGAATCTTCCAACCCATTATGGTCTATTTATAAAAAATCAGAACCAATGGAAAATCAATAACGAGAACATGTGACTTCCTATAACCAAAGAACTCATCGGTCACATTCCAGTTTCCTAGCTACACAAAATATAAACAAACAAACCATCTACTTGGAAACAACAAGTGTTTAAAATCCTTAATCAGGAATAAATAAATTTAGGATATGTGTCATCGCAATCATGTGAATGCTAATCATTTAGACACATGTAAGTGTTTGGGAAACAAGCCACCATGGGAAAATGATACCTTTTGAACAATACCGCAACTCATATATTACAGGATGTGATTAATACAAACAGCTAAACTAAAGTTCCATAGTCTGATAGAGGTCGAAACTAAGACCGGAAATAAATGGTATTAACAGATAGGCAAGCACTGGGTTTACTTTTCTTCCAGGATGTCGGTAATCAGAGAAGCTCCAGAAGCATGGGGTAAAAACCATGGAAAAATACCTTTTAAACAATACCGCAAGTCATCTAATACAGCATGTGATTAGTTGTATACAAAATGACTAAACTAAAGTTCCATAGTCTGAAACGTGGAGACCGAAATCTAAGACCGGAAATTAATGAGTCATCTTCAAGAAAACTATTGGCAAATCTACAGTGTGAGAAAATAATTCACACATATTTTATTTATTTATTTATTTATTTTCTCAGTTATTCTAGTTAGAATATGAAGGAACTGAATTTAAAAGTAAAATAGGTGAAATAAAATCAACCAGTCGGAGGGAAAAAAATTACGAGTGCTAATATCAAACCTAAGTAAATATGTCACGCAATACTGTGAAATTAAACGAAAGGCAAGCGCTGCATTTACTTTTCTTCCAGGATGTTGGAAAGCAAAGAAACTCCAGAAGTGTGTGAAAAAAAAACAAAAAAACATAGCCATGAGTGAAGGAAAAACGAAATGCACCTGTAACCTATAATGAAAAAATAGTCAACTGCATTTCAGATCTTGTGTTTGTGTGTTTTTCGCTGTGAATATATGTTTAAAATCAGCAATTTGGAATATTCAGAAAATTTCGATAGTTCCATCAAGTCCCATTCTGGAAAGAAATATAAGTTAATCTTTTTTTTTTAAAAAACTTAAACATAACAAGTGATATTTGTAATTACAATAACCACTTTTCGTATGTTTTTGTAAGTGCAATTCTAATACTGAATAGTTTTTTTTCATAATTCTATCGCCATCTCTAAGAATTCTAAGAACTCTACTGTAAGAATTTCCATAGTTTTAACAGGAAAGAAATACACCAAATTATATTGGAAAATTAGTACAGCCATCTATAGGCAATGATGGATTCCACGAAAGTCGCTCCCCCCATTCACCCTATCCCTGTTTGGTTTAAAGTGTCCCAACAAATCACATCACGAATCCTTATCCACTAATATATATTCCTTTCCCATTCAAAACAAAAACATCACTTATTTACAACAAACAATTACGTCACTTATTTAAAACTAACAAATTATGTCACTTATCTTCATATGATAATAACACATATCCACATCACGATTCCTTATCTTATTTTGATCTTGATCTGTTTAAAAGTGTCCCACCAATCACGACA
The DNA here is from genome assembly GCF_054136105.1 of Typopeltis vanoorti. Lineage (NCBI taxonomy): Eukaryota > Metazoa > Arthropoda > Arachnida > Uropygi > Thelyphonidae > Typopeltis > Typopeltis vanoorti. Next base: position 116,814,799 of record NC_143553.1, read on the forward strand.
AGAACCCTTATCCACTAATATATCTTCCTTTCCATTCAAAATAATAACATCACTTATTTACATCTAACAAATTACGTGACTTATTTACAACTAACAAATGACGTCACATTTCTACATCTGATAATAACACACATCCTATTCCTTATCTTATCTTGATCTTGATCTGATCAGAAGTGCCCCATCAATAACGACACAAATCCTTATCTCTACCATCACCCATAATTCCATACGCGAACCAAAACACAAGACCTGACGTCACTGACACAAATGATCCCCAGAAAAATTCCAAACATTCCAAATTCATGATATCACATACACAATGACATCATCAAATGAAGAACCAATCACGTCACGATTGCTTATCTTATTTTGATCTTGATCTGGTTATTAGTGGTCACACTACTACTCACGTGGAATCACGTATAAAAAATCACTTCGGTGGAATGCAGAATAGCTTCATTCTGTAAAATAGGCAAACCTGACAGAGAATTGATACAATGGAAAATTACATATCAAATCTTCTGCGCAATACTACATAATCACTGTAATTGGATATTGCAGCTGCTTTCACAAACTGGTTATAATGGAAACAAATATCCATGCAGTTCTATGGGAACTTGTAAAGCTTAGAGAAATTCTTTAATTCTAGATGAGTAATAACCCTTCTGAATAATATGCTTTTACCACCATTGAAATATCATACGGGCAAGAGCAAAAATGATATTAAAATAATCTCAGTGGCTCTTGCAATGTCAATTGTGAGTTATTCTATTTTGCAATTATTGCCTAAGCAAATAAAGCTATGCTCCCAGTGTGTTGTTTCTGTTAACAGGTAATCGTTTTTGATAGATTTTATTTGTATAGCGGGAAAAAAAAAGCTAGCGCTTTCGAGCTTCTCCAACTGAAGTGTTTTTCTCCAGTCTAGTGTTTCATGAAGCCTTCATGAAACACTAGACTGGATCCGAAGCCCACGTCTTTCTATACCAGGCATCTCAAACACGCGGGCCGCATAAGGCCCGCCGTCAAGTAATATGCGACCCGCAAAACATTGTAACTAATATGGTTATTTAACTATTGACAACACCGAATTAAATAAACATATTTAAAAAAAAAATAACATTTCCACTTGACATCATTTTATAGGCCAAATGATGGAATTTAACCGAATTTTAACGAGCAAGTCTACGTACAATGCTACATCCGCTGACCACAGCAGTCGGAGGTTAGCGGTTAGCAATTTTCAAGTCGCAAGAAAGTGTAGCGTTTTCTTTATAAAAATAAAGAATTTATAAAAATAATGTCGAAACCTTCAACCAGTATGAACAAAAAATTAATTGAAGTAGAACATAGTAGTTTTCAAGAAAAAAAATGGGTGATACAATATTTTTGTATTCAAGGAAATAACAATTATGCCTGATATGTAGAAACTCTATTGCAGTTTGCAAAGAATATATTATTAAAAGGCATTACGATATAAATCATAAAGAAAACTATGACAAATATGTTGCGAAACTTCGTGAAGATAAATTGTCAGAATAAAAGTTGACACTTCCAAATCAACAAAGTGTGTTTCCCAAACCAATTGAAGATAACAGAGGTAAAGACCAGTTATTTGTTATCACATTTAATTGCAAGCAATCGAAACCATTCACTGAAGGGAAATTTATTCCCGAATGTATTATTAAAGCAGATGAAGTGTTGTGTCCTCATCAGTTAAAGAAATTTTAAAATATATGATTATCTCGAAATACCATTGCTAGCAGAATTGACCATATAGCCGGGAACTCAAGGAATCAACTAAAATCAATAATTTCAACATTTCAGACCTATTCTCTTGCAATTGAGAAAGTACAGATGTACGGGATATCGCTCAGCTGGCTGTTTTTTTTTTTCGTGGCTCTGGTATTTTATCTGTTCGTTAGCACATATTTAGATGAATAACTATTTTCAACTTTAAAGAATATTAATAAAACTGCGGAAAGATCAAGACTAACAGACCAGCATGTGCAAGCAATATTGAAAATAACTACAGTTCAACAAATTCAACCACATTTTGAAGATTATTAATGAAAAACGTTGTCAAGTTTCTTCAAAAAAATGCTACGTATCATTTTATTTATATGTATTTGTGTAACATGGTTGTACTTTGTACTTATATACTCTAATGTTAATATTAATAAATCTGTTTCCTCTTTATTTCAAGATTTTTTTTGTTGTTGCTGCTCGCGGCTTCCCGTATAATTCTAAATTTGTCCCTTGGAGGTAAACGAGTTTGACATGCGTGTTCTAAATAAAGGTATCGTTCATACCGACTGAGCAACCGACACCTTGGATGTTTGAACCATTCTGTCATTATGAAGAAACGATGTCTACGCATTACCCAAATTAAGGGACTTATAAATCTAAATTACCTTACAGATTAGGTGTACTTGTGGAGTAGGATTTCAATCTCGAGAAAATATGATTTCCCTTGAAGATATTACTTGTATATACATAACATCTGTAAAAGGAGAAGTGATGATAATAGAAATTTAGAAAGAAAATAAATAATTTCGATGATGAAGATAACAAAATAAAAATTAAAAGAAAACAAAATTTAAAAAAATACTAAAACCATATTAATAGATTAAATAAAAGAGAAGATAAAATTTCTCAAGAAAAAAGAATGAAAACAGGACTCACAATTAGTGTGAGTGAATAACGTTGCATAAGAGAGCAATTGACAATTTCCTTCGTAATAAGTGACCTCGCATTTGTAATCGCCTTTATCTTCTGTTCTCAGCGGAAAGATATGCAAATACGCAGATGTCTCGTTAAGGAAGAAACGAGAGCGATTTGGTCGCCATTCATGCATAGGCTTCTTAACCACGTCACTGTACACGTAAATTTCCTTCCATCCGTTCGACACTTTTGTCGTCCACCTAATGGAGTAAACTGCACCGCACCAGGAAATGTCGACATTACAAGGAAGATCGACGGCTTCACCAACAACTCCGATCACACTAACAGTACTCCCTGAAAGACATCGAAATCGCACACATTTAACAAGCAGTCATTAATACAATAATTTTAATGCAATTGATAATTATAAACTACTTATAAACAACGTGTTCACATAATTAAAGCTTTATTTTTATTTATTACACTGTTTATACAATGAATAGGATAAAGTTATAATTTGAGTTTTATCGCGTTTTAAAGTTAAGGCTCCTTTTAGATTTATGAACAACTTATGCTATTTCAGCAGACTAATGAACATACGAATTTCGTATAGAGTTTTAGCACAGATGATATTTCAAGTTTTATATATGACAAGCTACTAGAATGAGATTTGCTCCTCAGATTAGATGTTTCAACTTGAAGAGCGTCTTTGGTTTCTAAGACGACGCATATTCTGAAAGCGCAAGGCAATTATCCGATAGAAGAAACGATGCTAGACACTGGCTTCGCATTTTGTTGAGAAAGAGAGCTAGATGGAGTGAATAGAATGATAGATTTTTTTTTTCTTTAACTCAATAAAAATACATTAGAAGATAGGCAACAAAAAAACTATTTATATATTATAAGTATTTATATTACACAGAAAGAAAGATTTTCTTATCTGATATACAATAGAAAATACAATAAATGAATCAACATTACAGTTCATTTTCACTCTGAGTTATTTTTGAAATGAAGTGCCTTGTCATCGGCAATCCAGAACAGGGTACCATTTAGATTCACTCCACCATAAATTTAGCGACAGTTCTTGTTTCTTTAGACTAATGAAGTTCCAGTGAAAGCTTGCTTGATCGTTTCAGACGTAAGTTATACATGAGGGTTTGTGCAGATTCGGTGGTGGTTATTTCTTGCGCTCTTCAGGTGGAAACTGTAGATGAAGGGAAAATGGCATATTCTGCTCTGTTTATTTCTGTATGGACTAAATTCCAGTAGTCTTCTTGGCTGTGTGCGTAATTACAGGTGCTAGAAGCAGTATTCAGGGCATAGGTTAATATTAAAAATAACCAAGGTGGTTGGAATCTGGGATGGAACTCCTCGATTTACGTGTAAGATCCCACTGAAAAATGGGTAGCTTCTTCAGTCTTGTAGACGAGAAGGTTAACGATGAAAAAAACGAAGGGCGAAGTTTCAGGCACTGACATGAGGAGGTTGTATATTTTCTTGTAGTTGTGGGAAGAATTTGGAAGTGAGGCTTCAGATGATACAAGATGACATACCGGCTCCGTGCTGTTTCTAGAAGGTATAAGGATTCCCTGAGGTGTAGCGATATCTAGGATGGCTTTTATAATAGGAGCTTACATCTGTGGATATTAATTTTCAATTTTTGGGTTCTTCATTGGTAGGCATGTGAATTTTTTCACTTTAGGGTCTAGGCCAGGAAGTCTCACATGATTCTTATTTCTTCCCAGTTCCATGTAGGGAAAAGAAAGGGCTAGCCAGTTGAGAGACTTGTTATGTTTCTGTTCGAAAATAGTGGTTCTTGTAAGTACAACTGACTCTGCTGATTCTGTCAGTGTGTGATGAAGTTCTGTATTTTTCCACCACCTTAGATTATCTCACTAAAAATGGGGTGCTTTAGGACGAGATGGTGCAGAACTGGCCATTCGGAGGATTGTGGATGATTTCATGATGTAATCGAAGGTGGTTACATAAGTATGATTGGACTGAAGTGTCTTTAGGAGGAAGATTAACTTGAAGGATCTAATGCTGTTTTCATGGAAAATCAGGCCTTGGCCTCCCTTACTGACTGGCTTGCAGAGTTCAGGGTATGTTGTCCAGTTAGTATTGTATCAGAGGAAACGTTTTATTGCCTTTTGAATGTGATCGAAAAATTCTTCAAGGGGTGTGAGTACGTTGAGGATACAACATGACACACTCCCAGCCATCTGGTTAACTATTAGTACTCTTCCTCTAAGTCAGCGTTTCCCAAACTTTTCCTACGACGGAAAACTTCACAAATCCAGAAATTTTCACGGAACAGCTTGGTTATTTTGGAATGTATCAATTAATAATTAATTGTTAATTTAGTTGATTTTTTATTATTAATTAATAAATGATCATTAATTATTAATTAATGTAACATAAATTCAACATAAACATTATTAAATTAATTCGTGCTGATTTTCGTTGACATCCCATTCTGATCACCAAAAATTTACAATATTATTAGTAGTATTACGAGTGAACGCAGACTTTTTCTCCTGTATGCTGGTGGTTTCCTCTCCTTTTGTACATCCTGGGGATCACTTTGTTGGCTGGTGGTGAATGACTAACTATCAGCAGCGTCACGAACACCTTCAATAAGAGATTTCTTAATACCAAAATTAAACAAAGTCCCTTGTCTCTTATTCATATTAAAATTTAAATTTGCAGGCCTATCAATTTTAAAAGTCACGGGACTACGGTTTCGAAACTTTCACCCTACAATACGAACTTGCTATGAAAGTATTCAGTATTACTAGATTTGAGAACCGGATACATACTACCTTGATCTTCGATTTTAGTGGGAAAATTTTCTTTATACTTCCTTGCTGATTCGTCAGTAACATTTGCAAGACAGATGTTATTTCTTTCAGTTTTGAGAACAGAGGATATGCCGCCCATCGTTATAATCCGCTTGCAGACAATTTTTATGACCGGTCATAAAAAGCGGTATTCCCTTCCTCAAATGTTGAAAGGTTTCGATGTGTGAAAATTTACGATACACATATGTTATTAGGCATTCTGGGTCTAAGCTTTTCGAAATATTCACGAGTATTATTCTCCTCAGAATATTTCCACTATAAAATATTTATTCATGAAAAATGCTTAGAAAACTAAAATGACAAATTCCAGGAGAACCTCTCGCTGAACACTTATTCACCTAGCGCGGAACACTGCTGTTCCGCGGAACACAGTTTGGGAAACCCTGCTCTAAGTGAGAGATTGAACTAATGCCGTTCCATTTTCCTTGCACCTGCTTAAATCAGTTGTGGAGCTGTGTCCAGTTCAGTGTGTTATATATCTTGGTGTTGCCAAGGTGTACATATAATTATGTTTGTCCTTCACTTGACCAAGTACATTCGCTCGTAGAATCATTTTTAGCCTTGCAACAGCCGACACAAGCCAGTGGTTTTTGAAGAGTTTAATTTGGTCCCCGAGGCTTGTGCATATAGTCTGTGTGCTTCCTCTCCTTCTGTCATTTCTTCTTCATTTTGGACTATTACAGTGACATCATTGGTATATGCTGATAGGTTTGATTTTGATATGGCTCTATTATGCTAGTTTGTTTGGAGATGATGGTCTCACGTGCTCTTTTTAAGAAGGGTTCTATGGCCAGTGTGTAAATTGTCCAGAGAGAGCACAGCCATGCTTGATCCCTCGAGAGTATGACAAAGTGTGAGTGAGCCTGTTGTTGATTTGTGAACAGAAGGATGCATCTCTGTATAGTAGTTGCACTATTTCAATGATGAGAGGATCATAGCCGGATGTCCTTAGGACTTCATAAAGGATTTACTCTGTCGAAAGCCTTCTCCTGATCAAGTCTGATGAATGCTAGGTTTTTATGAAGGCTGTTTGCGATGTGGATGAGATCTCTTACTAAATGGAGATTATCAAGCATTGATCTTCCTGGAACAGAATAAGTTTCGGATATCCGTGTGGTCTCCCTTCTTTGATATCGATCGTGCTACTGAGGTCGTGACGGATTGTGGGAGCTCATTTAGGTAGCCTTCTTGTAGTTTTTTGAGAAGTAGTCCGAGTTGATTACAGAATACTTGGAAAAACTCTGACGTCAGACCTTCAATGCCAGAGGATTTGTTTTTTGGCAAGGATGTGAATGCAGTTTTCAGTACATATGGCGTGATTTTGTTTTCTAAGTGGTTCCGATCTGTTGTAGAGATGTTGTTGTTTCTTTCAGTAGTCCGTGAATGGGATGAAGAGCAATATGCATTCTTGAACATTGTAGAATTTCAGATGTGATTTTACTTGGATCTTCATTGATGCTGCCATCTTGAAGTCTGATGGCAGAGATGGAGTTAGCTGCCTGGGATATTTTTTCGAAAGAGAAAAAATATTTCGTGGAGGCATCTGAAAGATTTATTTGTGTATGCCGCGATCTAAGTAGGGCATCTTTTGCAGATAATTCTGAGTGTGGATGCATGACTTAGAGTGCTGAATGATATTCAGGGCCTTCCTCTCGGAGATACTTGAGCTCTTTGTCAAGTTGTTGGATTCTAATGTTCCTCTGTTAAGTTTTCTGGTGACTATCGATCTGAGTAAAGAATTTTATTTGTGATTTTAGGTGGAGACACCATGTTTTCATTGGTTCTGTATCCCCTTTCAAAGAGTGAGGTTAGTTATTAAAGCCAGAGTGTTTATTATATAATCTGGATATTTGAGGAGGGTATTGTGGAAGATCCAATAGACACTTCCTGATTTGGATGCTTCCAAAGATAATGAAAGCTGCAGCTTGACGAAGAAATGATCTGAGATGTAGGAAGGAATATGTGAGATTTTTCTAATTAGATTAACAGTGTGTTTGGAAATGTAGTATCCATCCAATCGTACTTGGTAGAGTGGCCTATTAGTCGCTGTGATTGCTGACCTCCATGAGTAGGATTTCGTAACTGGATGTTGATGCCGAAAGACGTTAATGAGTTCATTATCGTTTAACAGTATTTTAAGTTTGTTTATTAACTAGCTAGGATGTTCAACACATTGAAGTCTTTCTTTCTCTTGGTGAAGAGTGCAATTAAAGTCTCCAGTTGTTATGATATGATCTTGGTCATTACTACAAAGATATTTTTGAATAAAATTCAAGATCTGTGATCCCAGAGCATCTTGCTGTGGTATGTAGATGTTGAATACATGCAGGATATTTTACGTGAGCATATAGTGCGTATCCTGGTATATCAGCAATCACTTTCAGTTTGTAGGGAGATTGATGATGAATACCTAAGTAAACTCCTGCTCCATGATGTTGTGGATTGCAGATGTAGGTCATAAGGTAACTCTGCCCATCTTCTGGATAAATTGGATGATTAGTTGATATTTGTTTCTTACAGAAGTATTAGGTCTATATCATATTTTTGTACCTGGTCAAGGAAAGAGCGACGTAAACCTTGCTTTTTTTCCAGTTCGGGATTTTCTTGGCTCTGGAATTTGTGATGGGAGAGAAGGGTTGGTTTACGTTTTCCTTTGCTTTGATTTTTTTCATGTACAATGTTGTTCTGTTCAAATGGTTTGCTATTCTGGCCTGAGATGTTTATTGATTATCGTTAGTAATATAGGGACATTGTTTCCTAATGTGACCCTCTTCATGACAGAAGCACTGTGATGAGAAAGATAAGTAGAAAGTGTATGTGATTCCATTTATGTCCGTGTTGATTAATTTTGGCAGGTTATGTAGTGCGTCGCTGTTTGGAAAGTGCATTAATGCCTGTCTTCAGAAGCTTGACATGGGCAAATTCGGGATTCTTCGTGGCTGCTGAAAATGTGCATATTTTTCCTGTGACAGAACGGTATCTTGATAACATGGATCTGATGAGTTGATGGGGAATTTCAGGGGGAACATTTGATACCGTTACTTTTGTCGAGGCCAGTGTTATTAGGGCTATTTCGAAGAGATAACCGCCGATATCGATGTCTTTTTGCAGTACCGTTTGTGCCCATGAGATTTGGCTGAAATACATCTGCCCAGTACAAGCGATGCAGAAGCGTCAGCAATATTTTTTGTGGGTACAATTTTGGCGATCTCCGTCAGATAATCTTCTAATGGGTTGTTTTCTTTAGTTGAAAAAATAATAATTCCATTTTATCTGGAAATAAGTGGTAAGAAAGGTAGTTATTTTTGTGTTAATTGGTGTACTGCTGGCTGAAGTGGCATTCGTATGTGAAATCAGTGTTTTGGGGGATGATTGAATATTTTCGTTTGATACAACATTATCATAAGATTTGGATTTTACTGACCTGTTTTCTATGTCCACAGTTCTACTGAACTTTGCTCCTCCTTCCGGGTCCGAAGTCAAAGGGGAGGTCTTTGCTTTGCTGAGTGTGAGTGGTAGTACAGGAATGTGCGGTTGCCAATGGCAGGTAATCCTTTGCCGGCAATAGCCGCACGTGAGCAATCCAGCTAATGCAGGTGGCGAAGAAGGAATTATGGCGTCGAAATTGAAGATATTTAGGAACTCATGCAGTAGGAGAAGAACACTGGCATAATTCACTTATCAATACACTTACACCTACAAGACTAATGTGAGTCGATAGCTTTCAGATTGGAGAATATATTTGGATATATCTATATGAAAAACTACGTCCTTCCCTGCAGATAAACGTATAAAAGGTGGAAGATGGCAGGAGCGATTTGAACGCAGGTGCAATGCATTGGCCATTTCGCAGGTTATAGCTAGATAGATTTTTTTTTTTATTAAACTTGATAAAATATAAATTGGAAGATAGGCAAGAAAAAAGTACTATTTACATATTATAAGAATGTATACTACTGAGGGGAAAAAAGGATTTTCGTTTTAGATATACAATAGAAATGATGGAAAAGATGCATTAGTGGTAGACAGGATTTGTCTTTTCAGTAAGACTGATTTCAATTCAGTATCACTTTTAGTTATTTTTCAGCTGAAGTGTATTATTGTCGGCAATCCAGAACAGAGTACCAGTTGGATTCTACTCCTCTATGAATTTTTCTACAATTCTTCTTTCTTTGTAATGATGAAATTCTAGTGAAAGCCTGCATTGTAGTTCCCGACGTAGGCTATACATGAGGATTTGTTCGGATCCAGTGATGGATGGATGCTGGTTATTTGTTGTGTGCTTTAGGTAGAAACTGTAAATAGTTCCAGAGTAAACTTTTCTTTGCCTTTTGAGTGTGATGGAGAACGTCTTCACGGGGTGTTAGTACTTTGAGGGAATGCCATAGCCCACTCGCATCTATCTGGTTGATTATTAGGACTCTTCCTCTAAGTAAAAACATTGAACGAACGCTGTGCTATTTTCCCAGCACTTGTTTCAATTGGTTGTGCAGCTATGGCCAGTTCAGTGGATTATATATTTTGGTGGTTTGCCAAGGTGTACACCAAAGTATGTTTGTCCTTCAAACATACTTTCATTCGGTACAATCGGTACATCTGCCTGAACCACAAACCTGTTGTTTTTGCAGAGTTTAATTTCGCTCCTGAGGCTTGTGCGTATAGTTTCTGTGATTCATTGGTTACTGTCATTTCTTCGTCATTACTGATTATTAATCTGACGTCATCGGTATATGGTGGTACGCCTATTTTTTATTGTGGTACTGTTATGATGGTTCGTTTGAGGATCATGCTGTCATGTACTCTTTTTAAGATAGATAGATAGATAGATAGATAGAGAGAGAGAGAGAGAGAGAGAGAGAGAGAGAGAGAGAAAGTGTTGCTTGCTTGCTATATGGATCTAGTTTCATCATTGAGCAAAGGAGACAGATACCACTCCATCAATCCGAGGACTTCAAGTAAAGATTAATATTATGATTCTTGTTTATGATCATGAAACGCAACATACAGATTCTAAATGTGTAAGGGAAATTACTGCATTCTTGGCAATTTTATGGATAATAATTTTGCATAAACGCCACTCCTGAATATACGATAAAATCTTTTAAGCATACTATCCAAGCTTTAACTACATAATGTGACCTATTTCCTATTAAGTATATACTCTGATTGAATTTGAACACTAGATACTTCTGGCGTGTGGAACCTTGGGTGTGGATGAGGTGTTCCGTTTAAATCTGAAGAAATGCAGTGAAGGTACTCATACTGGTATAATATACTGAAAGAAATAATATATATATACAAGGCGTGTTTAAAAAGAATAACTTTTGCTATAAAGACTTTATTACTCATTTAACATTTTAAGCACTGTCTCTGCCCTCCCCCACCCCTCAAAGTAGTCTGTTCTGCTGGCAACACTGTTCCCAACGTTTCTTCTATTGTTCGAGTGCTTCCTGTAATGCACTTGCTGTGATGACACGCAGTTCTAGTTTTGCATTTTCCTGAATCTCCTCTATGGTTTGAAAACGACGTCCTTTGAAAGTGGTTTTAAATTTGTGAAACAGTAAAAAGTCTGCTGGGGCTATTTCCGCACGGTATTTGCATTGGCATGCAGTTTATGAGTAATTTCAACACGGTTCTCTTCCTGATTCAGTCAGCAAACGTGTCATGAATTTTGTACTGAGGTGACGGAGTTGACGTTTTTCACTGCCAATTTGATGGCAACATCCTATGCTAATAGCCTCTTCGTCAGCAACTTCTCGGTCAGTTGAACGACGATTTCACGAATCTAAGCACAAACTCTTTCAATATGGTCGTTGTCTGTTCATGAGGATGATCGACCAGGTCTGAGATCTTCATAGACAAACGTTCTGCCCTTTTTAAAACGCTTAAACCACTCATAGCACTGTGTTTATCTCATACAATCCTCCCGTACGTTTGGGTAAATCGAAATGTCTCTCTATAATTTTTTACTAAGTTTACAGCAAAATTTTCCACACACACACACACACACACGTTGTTCTTCTATCTCTTTCGTTGTCACTTTGTCACTAATCCAACGAACAGCTTGTGCACTTGCTCACTTCAGTGAATAACTCGACGACTAATGCTCATGACAGAACAGGGCAAATGACCCTTTTTTGTCATAACTTGCCGGTAGGTGCGTTCAATAGACGCACCTACCGGCAAGTTCTCTCTGCCAGTTGGCGCGCCATTTGAAAACTTCGGTCTTTTCTTGAACATGCCTCTTGTATATATCTATATATACAATATGAAATATAAAACATTAAAAATATAATGAATGTTAGAGTGCAAAATGATATCAAAAATTAAATATACCAAATGCTAATATTTCATATGAATACTGAAGAGAAGAAGAAATTGCGATGAATTTTGAAGAACAAAGAATATGAGCAAATTGCTCTGGCAGTTTTGCTACTTCCTATCCAGTTCATTTTTCTCATTATAAAAACACAAATGATGAGACACCTTATTAATATAATCCATAAATCGTTATATTAATAAAATTATTGTCCAAGAGTATCCTGAAATAAAAAGCTGAGTTTTAAATTTTGATGTTTGATTAATTTTATACAGCTGGGAACTCGACTTGAATGTCTATAAGAAATCATATATTTTTAGCATATTTAAGAAATGTAAAAAAGTCATTTTTTAAACTTTTTAGACATGCTTTAAGAAGCATATTTAATCAGCATAGAGAATAACAATACGGATCCCTGCGTGTTATATCTCAAAAACAAACAAACAAATTTGTAATTATTGCTTCATGTTGCTTACGTATTTATGAAAATACATATGTAGAATAGACATAGAATTAATTAAAGCATTTGTAGATGGCGCCACATTAGAAACTGTTATTATCTGATATCAGGGTATTCCCCTTTGTGATATTAAAATATACAATTCGAATTATGCATTTTTATATATCAATGTTCTTCCATTCCATAACGAAAATGACATGCTTTAATATTTTTATGCCATTCTCAAAAAAAAAAAAAAAAAAAAAAAACATTGTCCTTACCTTTTTAAATTCGATTTGGTTAATTCAAATCAAGAATATGGCATTTCTGAAATGATTTATAACCTTGTTTAAAACATGTATATTAATAATGCAAATTATAAAAAATATTATTAACGTTGTTTTCTACTTCTATTCGTACAGCCTGTATGGCTCAGCGAAAGTCGTGTTTGAATTCCTTAGCGATAAACCGCCCGAAAAAATAGAGTCGAGAGTTTATTTCTAATCACCGACTAGAGGAACGTTTTCGAAGCCTTTTTTCGACCGGTTCCAAGGATTAGTCGATCTCTAGCAAGGTAAGTTACTTTTTTCGGGATTTTCGTCCCGTAAACTCATGAAAATCACCGTAGAACACACACACTATTTTTAGGCATTAAAAATATTGTTTTAAGGTTAGGTATCAATATAGGGCTGCTCTTCACTAGGTGAAGAGACGACTGACAAGAGCAGCCTGGCTAATGGTAGCCTTAGGCCAGCCATCTCTGATTGGATACTTCTGGAAATTGAACCACTCATTGAGTCTCCAAAAGTTAAATGAATGTTAGAATGTTAGAAAAGTTAGATGACGATGGCTAAAACGCCCTCGCCTACGCCCTATAAGGGAATGAAAAGCGATAGGTGTTTTTGTATTCAATTAAAAATTAAGTACAGTACTGTAATGTGCTAGCATTGTTTAAAATGTTAATCATACAGCTTTATCGTATACTCTACTGGTATGATTAATTCATAACAAATAGTCATTAATGAAGAACAAAAACGGACGAGGAGGGGTTATTGCCCCTCCATGGCTCTCTTTTGGTTAAAATACATTTTCGTTCTTTTCAAAGGACAAGATTTGCTATAATTATCAAGAAAATACCTGTATGTATTTCCTTCACACACTGAGCGATACGTATTCTCTCTCTCTCTCTCTCTCTCTCTCTCTCTCTCTTGTAAGAATGTCAACAAACTTAGTCTGAAAATCTACGCAGCACTTCAAACAGTCAAATACTTCTCCAGAAGAGATTAAAGCTCTGCAATCTCTAAGAAGCAACGGCCATCTCATTATTACGAAAGTCCAGAAAGGGAAAGCTACTCCTATCATGGAAAGTAGTAGGGTGGTGATAGTGACTAAATAGGGGTAGGGTAAATTGTGGGGAATGGCAGCAGAAACGCGACGTCACTGTCAGCTGTTTCCCAGGGAAATTCCAAGCATTCCATACTGATGAAGTGCCTTGATTGGTGGAACACTATAACCCAAATAGGGGTATGGTAAATGGGGGAAGCAACGTCAGTGTCATGGGTGTGTCTTGTTATCAAAATAGATAAGTGGCTTAATTTGTTAGTTGTAAATAAGTGACGTAGACTAAAGTTTTAAATGTTTGGAACTTTGTAACACAAAGTTATAATAAAGTATACTACCAGAGCTAGTATTCAGGGAAATAATTCTAATAACTACTTATCTGTGCTGGGAAATGAAGTAACGCAAGAAGTGTGAAGAAAAAAGAAAATGAAAAATCTACATTGGGGGAAAAATACGAAGTTTCAGATATCACTGGTGTTATTGATACCGAATTTCTTTTGGCTGAAGGCTAAAGTTTATTTCCTAAAGAAATTTGTATTTCTGATGTATTTATTTTAAGCTATGCATTGACAACACCATGTATTTGGAACGAATCACCTGAAAAAATTAAAAAGAAGAATTAGTGGTTAATTAAATATAATCACCAGCTGAAATAGGACAATGGTTCACTCTCTCTGGACAGACTAATTGTTAAATAATAGAATCAACAAACAACAGCAGTGCAAAAGGTGTGCATTTTTCAGTTTGTTTAATTTCTGTATGTTAGATTCAGAAATACAATATTGGAAATAATATTTCAGTCAAATAAAATGTGTAAACTTAAGTCAACAACTTATGGTGTCATTGATGTGTTATGCAAATAAGAAAATCACATCTATATTTGAACTCACCATGAATTCACACACAATTTATTTATTTATTTGCTCAGTTATTCCACTTAGAATTGTAATAAAGACAACATTTCAGTTGAAATAAGGAGAAATAATTATTTATTTGTGTTGGAAAAAATATCTAATATAATAAATGAGTTAAAATATATATAAATATCACTACTCTGAAATTAATGCAGGAATGGGAAAAAATCGCAAGGTTTAAAGTAAAATAGAGACAAACGACCAATCAGATTGGGAAAAAATATATATATAGAAGCATATTAAAAGCCTGATCGAGTGTTGCGAATTTTGGATTGTAAAATAAAATTTGAGAAATATTGTTCTATCCGAAATACAAATTTCTTTAGGAAATAAACTAGAGTCTTCATTATAAAGATTTTTATAATATTAAGTCATTTTCATATTTTAAGATACTATACTTTTCATGTTGATTCCTCTGCTAGAAGTTCTAAACGAGATACATCCATACTTATCTCAGAGACAACAGTCGATTGTGACTAACGGAAATGAGTCAAACAGGGGACTTGACATCTTTCATTCTTTGCATTTACGTATACTTGATGGTAAATTGTTGCTTCTCCTGTAAAATCTTAGATAATCTTGTTTGGAAAAGCATATTTTGAATTTTTAAAAGTAAAATAGAGAAAATACAACCAACCAGAGTGCAAAAAAAATTATGAGTGCAAATACCAAGTCGTAGTACAAACTGTCGCACTACATTGTGAAAATTAACAAAATAGGCAGGCGGTGAGTTTACTTTTCTTCCCATGATGTCACTAAGTGGAGAACATCCACAACTGGGCAAAAACATAACCATGAGCCATAATGGAAATGAAATGAACAAAACGAACAGAAACCTAAGGAACAAGAGTCAACTGGATTTTCAGGTTATTTTCAGCAATTTCGTTCTTTGAGGCCTTGTGTTTGTGTGTGTGTTGTGCTGTGAAAATATACTTATAATTCAACTATTTTGGAATATCTATTTGCATTCAGAAGTTCGTTAGTTCCAAGAAGACCCATTCTGGAGAGAAAGAAAGTTAATAGAAGTTATCATTAGAATTTTTTAGACTGCATACAAAAGTTCTTGTAATCAATTTAAATTTCTGTTTATTTATTTTTTTAAATGGCATTGGGTTTTTCATTCAAATAAGAACTCATTTATATCTCTAAATGCTCACGCTTCCTCTTGACACTAAACTAAAAATTCCAATAGTCAAAAACTGTGAGATAAAGATATCATTAATTAGAAGAGAAAAATAGTAATGAACTTTAAGATCTCAAAATTTTAGACAAATCATAAATATTCGAATTAGTTATGTATATGGGAAAAATGTATGTGTGCTTGTGGGGTGAGAGAACACCGGTGGTAGCCAGTAATTAATTATTTTAGAAATGTGAACATGAAAGAAAAAATGTGTGAGTATGGGTTTGAGGGTAAAGCAATGATAGCCTGTAATTAATTATTCAGAAAAGGTCTAAATAATGCCACCATCTCTTGACCCTAAACTAAAATTCCATTAAAATTTAATAACAGGAACGAAATACCACCCACCTATATTGGAAACATTCGTGCTCCCAACTATAGACAACCGAAAACACAACGTGACGTCAATGATAGGTGCGTGCCCACCAGAGAAATTCCAAGGATCCCATACTCTATCTTATCTCTAACCACACCCACAATCCAATAAGCAAACCATTCACTTCTCTACATCTGATAACAACACGCAACCATGACACTGAAATAAGTTCCCCCATTTACCCTACTCCTATTTGGTTTATAGTGTTTCACCGAATCATTATCCACTACTGTAACTTCCTTTTCCACTTCAAGTCAATGATGTCACTTATTTATAACTAACAATTACGTCACTAATCTGCATCAGATAACAACACACACACACACACACCCATGACACCGACGTCGCTTTACCCCATTTACCCTACCCCTATTTCGTTTATAGTGTCCCACCAATCACGGCACGAATCATTGTCCACTACTATAACATCCTTCCCACTTCAACTCAATGACGTCACTTATTTACAACTAACAAACTACGTCACTTATTACTCCTCTATTTACCCTACCCCTCTTTGGTTCATAGTGCGCGAACAGTAACGTGATCAGTATGAAGTGCTTGGAATTTCCCGGGGAACAGCTGATAGTGACCTCACGTTTCCGTGATCAGTTTCCCCAACATTTACAGTACACCTATTTGGTCACTATCACCACCCCTACTACTGTGGAAACCTCGGAATACAAAAGAAAAATATGTCTGTTACTAGGTGAGAGATCCACTTACCAGGAATTCGACTACAATCACACTAACAGACAACTCAGAAAACTAAACTCACTACAAGACGAAGGTACCACCTCTGATGGAAATACGATAAACAAACTTAAGATTTATTTTGCTTGGAAACCCCTTCCCCTTCTATGAACGGCCTAAGATCCCAAAAGAATGCATACTTCTTCGTTCCAAAGTCGGACTGCATGGAATCTTACCTTCTCACATAACTAAATTTTGAGTACTAAAAATGCTACCTCCCATTTCTTCATAAGAAAATACTTCGGATTTATAAAATGAAGTGAAAAATATATCCGTTCAACCGAAGGAATTAATGGTCAGCTTCGTTACTGAATACTTAGTCACTAACGCGCTTTGGACTATTGCCTTCAACTTCTCTCAACCTTTTCAGTTTTGTCATCTATTCAGTTATTTCTGTCAAGACAGATCTTGCCGACACGCTGAAACCACCCGTACGGGGAGCTCACTCTCTCAAACCTCATACTTTTATTTGGCACACCAAATAGAAATCCATATATTTTTAGGTACAGCCTCATCTTTCTAATTTTGTATGTTACATCCGTAACGTCTTCGCCGTCTGGTAACGCAGAGAAGATACTTTACCTCAACTTTCTGTTTAATATATATACACGGTATATAATATGGAGTTAAACAGTCAATATATTAAAAGGAAATGGTGCATGCAATTTGATATTAACCGTAAGAAAAACATCATACGGGCAAGAGCATTTTTAACCAAATGGAATATTGCAGCGTTGAATCAAGTGGAATCAGTAAAAAAATCACTTCGGTGGAACAGAATAGCTTCAGTCTGTAAAATAGAAAAACCTGACAGAGAATTGGTACAATGGACAATTACACTTCAAATCTTCTGCGCAATACTACATAATTACTGTAATTGGATATTGCAGCTGCTTTCACAAACTGGTTAAAATTCGAACAAAAAATCCATGCTATTCTATGGGAACTTGTAAAGCTTAGAGAAATTCTTTAATTCTAGATGAGTAACCATTCCTAATAATATGCTTTGACCGCCATTGAAATATCATACGGGCAAGAGCAAAAATGCTATTTCAATAATCTCAGTGGCTCTTGCAATGTGAACTGTGAGTTATTCTAATTTGCGATTATTGCCAAAGCAAGTAAGGCTATGCTTCCAGTGTATTGTTTCTGTTAACTACAGGTAATCGTTTTTGATAGATTTTATTTGTATAGCGGGAAAAAAAAAGCTAGCGCTTTCGAGCTTCTCCAACTGAACAGCCTTCATGAAACACTAGACTGGATCCGAAGCCCACGTCTTTCTAGACCAGGTATGTCAAACACGCGGGCCGCATGAGTCCCTCCGGCAAGTAATACGCGACCAGCCAAACGTTGCAACCAATATTGCCAATTATCTCTTGACAACAGCGAATTAAATAAACATATTTAAAAAAATTAACATTTCCACTTGAGATTATTTTATACGCCAAACTATCGAATTTAACCGAATTTTAACGAGCAAGTCTTCGTGCACTGCTACATCCGCTGACCACAGCAGTCGGAGGTTAGCCGTTAGCAATTTTCAAGTCGGAAGAAAATGTAGCAGTTTCTTTATAATTAATAGAGAATTTATAAAAATAATGTCGAAACCTTCAACTAGTATGAGTAAAAACGATTAATTGAAGAAGAAGAACATCGTAGTTTTCAAGAGAAATGGGAGTTACCATATTTTTGTATTCTGGGAAAAAACAATCATGCGTGATATGTAGAAACTCTATTGCATTTTGCAAAGAATATGATATTAAAAGGCATTACGATATAAATCATAAAGAAAACTATGACAAATATGTTGCAAAACTTCGTGAAGATAAATTGTCAGAATTAATGTTGACACTTCAAAATCAACAAAGTGTGTTTAACATGTTCATTGCCAAACGCGCGATGCGTGTTCTACCCAAACTGCCGATCACGCGTTATCGCGTGGACGTCGTTAACTAAATAAAAAAAATAAAATAAAGTTGGCCACCACACGAAATTCCAATTTTCAGCTTGGCAATGAAAGTGTTAACCAAACCAATTGAAGATAACAGAGCTACGGTAAAAACCAGTTATTTGTTATCATATTCAATTGCAAGCAATTCGCGAATAAATTCCCCTAACTGGAGGGGAATTTATTCGCGAATGTATTATTAAAGCAGTTGAAGTGTTGTGTCCTAATCAGTTAAATATAAGCTCATCTCGAACTACCATTGCTAGCAGAATTGATGCTATAGTCGGGAACTTAAGGAATCAACTAAAATCAATAATTCCAACATTTCAGACCTATTCCCTTGCAACGAAAGCACAGATCTAAGGGATATCGCTCAGCTGGCTGTTATTTTCTCGTGGCTCTGGTATTTTAACCGTTCGGTAGCACACATTTAGATGAATAACTATTTTCAACTTTAAAGAATAATAAAACTGCTGACAGATCAAGATTAACAGACCAGCATGTTCAAGTGATATGGAAAATAACTACAGCTGAAGAAATGCAACCAAATTTTGAAGATTTCGTTAATGAAAAACGCTGTCAAGTTTCTTCAAAAAAATAATACGTATTATTTTATTTAAATATGTAAACTTTATAGTTTATATGTATTTTTGTAACATGGTTGTATTTTGTACTTACTCTAATGTTAATATTAAGAAATCTGTTTCCTTTTTATTTCAAGATTTTTTTGTTGTTACGGCTTGCATCTTGATGTATAATTCTAAATTTGTCCCTTGGAGGTAAACGAGTTTGACAAGCGTGTTCTAAAGAAACTTATCGTTCATACCGACTGAGCAACCGACACCTTGGATGTTTGAACAATTCTGTCATTATGAAGAAAAGGATGTCTACGCATTACCCAAATTAAGGGAGTTATGAATCTAAATTACCTTACAGATTAGGTCTACTTGTGGAGTAGGATTTCAATCTCGAGAAAATATGATTTCCTTTGAAGTTATTACTTGTATATACATAACATCTGTAAAATGAGAAATGGTGATAATAGAAATTTAAAAAGAAAATAAATAATTTGGATGATGAAGATAACAAAATAAAAATTAAAAAAAAATACTAAAACCATATTAATAGATTAAATAAAAGAGAAGATGAAATTTCTCAAGAAAAAATAATGAAAAAAAGGGCTCACCATGAGTGATTAACGTTGCATAAGACAGCGATTCACAATTTCCTTCGTTATAAGTGACCTCGCACTTGTAATCGCCTTTATCTTTTGTTCTCAGCGGGAAGATATGCAAATACGCAGATGTCTCGTTAAGGAGGAAACGAGAGCGATCTAAACGCAATTCCTGCAGAGGTTTCTCAAACACGTCACTGTACAAGTAGATTTCTTTCCATCCATTCGACACTTTTTTCGTCCACGTAATGGAGGAAACTGCACCGAACGAGGATATGTCGTCATTACAAGGAAGATCGACGGCGTCGCCAACAACTCCGATCACACTAACGGTACTCCCTGAAAGACATCGAAGTCGTACACATTTAACAAGCAGTCATTAATACAATAATTTTAATGTAATTGATAATTATAAACTACTTATGAACAAAGTTTTCATATAATTAAAGCTTTATTTTTATTTATTACACTGTTTATACAATGAATAAGATAAAGTCATAATTTGAGTTTTATCGCGTTTTAAAGTTAAGGCTCCTCCTGTCAGCTGTGAGTTATTCTATTTTGCGATTATTGCCGAAGCAAATCAGGCTATGCTTCCAGTGTATTGTTTCTGTTAACTACAGGTATTAGTTTTTGATAGATTTCATTTGTTTAGCGGAAAGAAAAAAGCTGGCGCTTACGATCAACTTATGGTATTTCAGCAGACTAATGAACATACGAATTCCTCATAGAGTTGTAACACCGAAGACATTTCAACTTTTAAATATGGGCTAGTTACTAGAAAGAGATTTCCTCCTCAGATTAGGAGGTAATCTCTTTCAAGGAGGATTTCAACTTGAAGCACGCCTTTGTTTTCTAAGACGACGCATATACTGAAAGCGAAGGCAATTATCTGGTAGAAGAAACGATGCGAGCCACTGGCTTCGCATTTTGTCGAAAAAAAGAGCGAGAAAGTGGGGCGAATAGAATGATAGATATTGTTTTTTATTTCTTTAACTTGATAAAAAATACATTAAAAGATAGGCAACAAAAAGACTATTTACATATAATAAGTATATATATCACACAGAAAGAAAGATTTTTCCCTTCGGATATACAATAGAAAATACAATAAATGAATCAATATTACAGTTCACTCCACCATAAATTTAGCGACAGTTCTTGTTTATTTATAGTAATCAAATTCCAGTGAAAGCTTGCTTTGTTGTGTCCAACGTAGGCTATACATGAGGGTTTGTGCCGATTCGGCGATGAATGGGTGGTGGTTATTTCTTGTACGCTATACATGGAAACTGGAGATGAAGGGGAAATTGCAAATTTGTCATTTTAGTTTTCTAAGCATTTTTTCATGAATAAATATTTTAGTGGAAATATTCTGAGGATAATAATACACGTGAATAGGTCGAAAAGGTCAGACCCCGAACGCTTAATAACATCTGCGTATCGTTAATTTTCACATACCGAAACCTTGCAACATTTGAGAAAGGGAAGACCGCTGTTTATGACCGGTCATAAAAATTGTCTGCAAGCAGATTATAACAATCGACGGCGTATCCTCTGTTGTCAAAATTGAAGGAAATGACACGTGTGTCAGTGACCAAGCGGCATATTTTTAAACATGGAATATTCATGAATTATCGTAAATTTTCACACATCGAAATCTTTCAATAATCGGGAAAGAAAATACCGCTCTTTATGACCGATCATAAATATTGCCTGCAAGCCGATTACAACAATATGCGGCGTATCCTCTGTTCTCAAAACTGAAAGAAATAACATCTGTCTTGCAAATGTTAGTGACGAATCAACAAGGAAGTATAAAGAAAATTAATCCACTAAAATTGAAGATCAAGGTTGTCTGTATCCGGTTCTCAAATTTAATAATGCTGAATATTTTCATCGCAATTTCTTATTGTAGGGTGAAAGTTTCAAAACCGTAGTGGCGTGACTTAAAATTAATAGGCCTGCTAAATTTTAATTTGAATAAGAGACAAAGGACTTTGTTAAATTTTACTATTAAGAAATCTCTTACTGAAGGTGTTTGTGACGCAACAGATAGTGAGCCTTCCACCACCAGCCTACAAAGTGATCTCCAGGATGTACAAAAGAAGGGAAAACTACCAGCACACAGGAGAAAAAGTCTGCGTTCGCTCGTAATTACTTATAATAATGTTATACATTTTTGGTGATCAGAATGGGATAAGTCAATGAAAATCAGCACAAATTAATTTAATGATATTTATATTTAATTTATGTTAAATTAATTAATAAATAATGATAAATTATTAATTAATTAAAAACAGCTAAATTAACAATTAATTATTAATTAATATATTACAAAATAACCAAGGTGTTCCGTGAAATTTTCAGGATTTGTGAAGTGTTCCTTTGTAGGAAAAGTTTGGGAAACGCTGCTCTAGAGCTTAGTAGGAGTTGGCAAGATGTTATGCTATACCCTCCAGTTTATGTTGGAATCTGGTTTGGAACACCTCGATTTATTTGGAAGATCCCACTGAAAAATAGGTGGCATCTTCAGAATTGTAGATTAGAAGGATAAGTATGAACAAAACGAAGGGTGAAGTTGCAGGCACTGACATGAGGAGGTGGTACATTTTCTGTTAGCTGGAGGGAAGAATTGGAAGTGAGGCTTCATTGATACAAGATGAAAGACTGGTGAGGTTTCCTGAGGTGTAGCGATCTTTGGGAAAGGTTTTACAATAGGAGCTTGCATCTGTTGATATTAATTTTCAATTTTTTAGTTCTTCATTGGTGGGCATGTGAATGCTTTCCACTTTAGGGTCTGGGTCAGGAGGTTCTCCATGATTCTTATTTCTCCCCAATTCCATGTAGGGAAAAGAAAGGGCTAGTCCAGCTGCGAGACTTATATTTCTGTTCGAAAATAGTGGTTATGTAAGTACAACGGACTCTGTTGATTCTGTCAATGTGTGATGAAGTTCTCTATTTTTCCACCACTGTAGATTATCTCTGTAAAATGGGATAATTTAGGAGGAGATGGTGTAGAAATGGTCATTCGGAAGATTGTGGAAAGTGTAAGTCCTCTTGTTGGTGATTTCATGATGTCATCGAAGGTGGTTACATAAGTATTATTGGACTGAATTGTCTTTAGGAGGAAGACCATCCTGAATGATCTAATGTTGTTTTCAGGGAAAATCAGACCTTGGCCTCCCTTACTGATTGGCTTGCAGAGTTCAGGGTATGTTGTCCAGTTAGTATTGTATCAGAGGAAACGTTTAATTGCCTGTTGAATGTGATCGAGAAATTCTTCAGGGGGGGGGGTGAGTACTTTGAAGTTATAACATGAGACACTCACAGTCATCTGTTTAGTACTCTTCCTCTAAGTCAGCGTTTCCCAAACTTTTCCTACCACGGAACACTTCACAAATCCTGAAATTTTCACGGAACACCATTTTCATTTAACCATGTAAACGGTTATTTTGGAATGTATTATTTAATAATTAATTATTAATTTAGCTTATTTGTTATTATCAATTAATATATGATTATTAATTAATTAACCATGCATTAAAAATAAACATCATTACATTAATTTGTGCTAATTTTCATTGGCATATCCCATTCTGATCACAAAAAATTTATAATATTATTATAAGTAATTTCGAGTGAACAAAGACTTTTTCTCCTGCGTGCTGGTAGTTTTCGCCTTCTTTTGTATATCCTGAAGATCGCTTTGTAGGCTGGTGGTGGATGACTCACTATCCGTTGCGTCACAAACACCTTCAATAAGAGATTTCTTAATAAAGCAAAATTAAACAAAGTTCCTTGTCTCTTATTCATATTAAAATTTAAAATGGAGGCCCATTAATTTTAAAACGTCACGGGACGTTTAATTCACAAAACTTTCACCCTACAATAAGAACTTGCGAAGAAAGTATTCAGTATTACTAGATTTGCGATTGATCTTCAATTTTAGTGGGAAAATTTTCTTTATACTTCCTTGCTGATTGATCACTAACATTTGCAAGACAGATGCTATTTCTTTCTGTTTTGAGAACAGAGGATACGCCGCATATTGTTGTAATCGGCTTGCAGGCAATATTTATGATCGGTCATAAAGAGCGGTTTTCTCTTTCCCGATTGTTGAAAGATTGCGATGTGTGAAAATTTACGATAATTCATGAATATTCCATGTTTAAAAATATGCCGCTTTGTCACTGACATTTGCTACACAGATGCCATTTCCTTCAGTTTTGAGAACAGAGGATACGCCGTCCATTGTTATAATCTGCTTGCAGACTATTTTTATGACCGGTCATAAACAGCGGTATTCCCTTTCCCAAATGTTCAAAGGTTTCGATGTGCAAAAATTAACGATACAGAGATGTTATTAGGCATTCTGGGTCTGAACTTTTCGAAATATTCACGAATATTATTCTCCTCAGAATATTTCCACTATAAAATATTTATATATGAAAATGCTTAGAAAACTAAAATGAAAAATTCCAGGAGAACTTCTCGCGGAACATTTATTCACCTAACGCGGAATACTAGTGTTCCGCGGAAAACAGTTTGGGAACACCAGCTCTAAGTGAAGAGATTGAACTAATGCTGTTCCATTTTTCTAGCACCTGCTTAAATTGGTTGTGCAGCTGTGTCCATCCAGTTCAATGTGTTAAATATCTTGGTGTTGCCAAAGTGTACATCTAATATGTTTCTCCTTCACTTGACCAAGTACATTCGCTCAGAGAATCATTTTTAGGCTTCCAATTGCCTGATAGTCTGTGTGCTTCCTCTGTTCCTGTCATTTCTTCTTCATTTCGGACTATTACAGTGACATCATTGTCATATGCTGATATTATTTTTGATAAGGCTCTATTATGCTAGTTTGTTTGGAGATGATGGTGTCGTGTTCTCATTTCAAGAAGGGTTCTATGTCCTGTGTGTGTATAATTTTCCAGAGAGGACATCCTTCCTTGATTCCTCTTGAGTATGACAAAGTGCGAGTGAGTCTGTTGTTGATTTTTGACCAGAAGAGTGCATCTCTGTATAGCAATTGCACTATTTCAATGATCAGAGGATCAAAGCCGAATGTCCTTAGGACTTCATAAAGGTACTCGTGATCTGCTCTGTCGAAAGCGTTCTCCCGATCAAGCCTGATGAGTGCTAGGTTTTCATGTCGGATGTTTGCGATGTGGATGAGATCTCATATTAAATGGACATTATCAAGTATTGATCTTCCTGGAACAGAATAAGTTTGATGTTAGCCAATAACTTTAGGCAGTGTTGGCTTTATTCGGTTTGCTATAACCTTGGAAATGATTTTTAATCAGTATTAATTAGTGAGATTGGACGCCAGTTTCGGATATTCGTGTGGTCTCCTTTCTTTGGTATCAGTAGTGCTGCTGAGGTCGTGACAGATTGTGGGAGCCCATTGAGGTAGGCTTGCACTGTTTTGAGAAGTGTTCCTAGTTGATTACAGAAGACGTGGAAGAACTCTGACGTGAGACCATCAAGGCGGGGGATTTGTACTTTGGCAAGGATATGCATGTATTTTTCAGTTCATATAGCGTGATTTTATTTTCTAAGTGGTTCCGATCTGTTGTAGGGATTTTTTTGTTTCATCAATTGTTCGTGAATGGATGTTCCTGTAGAGCTATATGCATTCTTGTAGTACTGTAGAATTTCAGAAGTGATTTTACTTGTATCTTCTCTGATGCTCCCATCTTGAAGTCGGATAGCAGAGATGGAGTTTTCTGCTTGGGATATTTAATCGAAAGAGAAAAATATTTTGTGCAGGCATCTGAAAGATTTATTTGTGTATGCAGCGATCTAAGTAGGGCATCTTTTGTATATCATTCTGAGTGTCTTTGCATGGTTTGGAGGTTTTGAATGATATTCATGGCTTTCCTCTGGGAGATACTTCAGTTCTGAAAGTTGACGGATTCTAAAGTTCCTCCTTTGGTTTTTTGGTGACCATAGATCTGCGTAAAGGATTTTGTTTGTGATTTTAGGTGGGGACAGAATGTTTCCATTGGTTCTGTATCCTCTTTCAAAGAGTGAAGTTAGTTATTAAAGCCTGAGTGTTTATATAATATGGATCTTTGAGGAGGGTATTGTTGAAAATCCAATAGACACTTCCTGATTTTGGATGCTTCCAAAGAATGTGAAAGTTGCAGCTTGACGAAGCAATGATCTGAGATGTAGGAAGGAATATGTGAGATTTTTCTAATTAGAGTAATAGTGTGTTTGGAAATGTAGTATCTGTCCAGTCGTACTTGGTAGAGTGGCGTATTAGTCGCTGTGATTACTGACCTCCATGAGTAGGATTTCGTATCTGGATGCTGATGCTGAAAGACGTCAATGAGTTCATTATCGTTTACTAGTGTTTGAAGTTTGTTTATTAACTGGCTACGATGCTCGGCACATTGAATGCTGTCTTTTTCTTGGTCAAGAGTGCAAATTTTTCAGTTGTTATATGTTTTTGGTCAATACTAGAAATATGGTTTTGAATAACATCCAAGATCTGCGATGCCAGAGCATCCTGCTGTGGTATTAAGATGTTGAACAAATGCATGGAATTATGGTTGGGTGCTTTTATGTGAGCATACAGGCATAACCTGGTATATCAGCAATCACTTTCCGTTTGTAGGGAGATTGATGATGAACACCTAAGCTAACTTCTGCTCCGTGATGTTGTTGGATTGCAGATGTAGGTCATAAGACCACTCTTCCCATCTTCTGGATAAATTGGATCAGGAGTTGATATTTGTTTCTTGCAGAAGTATAAGGTCTATATGATATTTTTGTACCTTGTCAAGGACTTTTCTTTTGAGTACAACTGAGGCACATCCTCTTGCATTGAGAGAAAAAAGGCTCAACGATATTATGTTTATGAAAGTTTGATTGTAAATTTAATCTAATATTGGCCCTGGTATTGCGCTTGTATCCCACTAATTAATTAACACATTCGCTTACTCCTTTTAACCTCTGTTCTGCTGTTTTTACATTTCAGGTTTCAGTGTACGTCCTGAAATTGAGATATTAGTTCCGGGATTCTTGTGGTATATTTAACGGCTATAGTTAATTTGTGAGTGGAGCTGCGCACTTTCTGTATGAAAGATGATGGCAGCTGCATGGTTAGAAGACCCTCAGTGTGGGGAAGTTCCCCGTCAGTTTCTTCATCGTCTGGGAACTCTCTTTCTCTTTGGCTAGCTGCAGGTGATGAAAGGCCATTTTGAGTAGTTTTTTCAATCGAATGAAGTTTTAAATTAGTGCGAGGCTAGGCTGGTGATTCCGGTTGCTGTGTCCGGGGATTACTTTTAATTAGTTCACTGTGTCATCTATCTTGGGAGGATCCGTGTTTTGGCGCTGTTTGTTAAGAGTTGCGTGCTGTGAGACTTCGTTATCAGAGCCTTGGATCTCATTACTTGACAGGCGTTCAAGAGCGACGTGAACCTTGTTTTTTTCCAGTTCGGGATTTTCTTGGCTCTGAAATTCGTGATGGGAGCGAAGGGTTGGTTTACTTTTTCCTTTACTTTGATTTTTTTCATGTACAATGTTGTTCTGTTCAAATGGTTTGCTATTCTGGCCTGAGATGTTTATTGATTTATCGTTAGTAATATAGGGACATTGTTTCCTAATGTGACCCTTTTCATGACAGAAGCACTGTGATGAGAAAGATAAGTAGAAAGTGTATGTGATTCCATTTATGTCCGTGTTGATTAATTTTGGCAGGTTATGTAGTGCGTCGTTGTTTGTAAAGTGCATTAATGCCTGTCTTCAGAAGCTTGACTTGGGCAAATTCGGGCTTCTTCGTGGCTGCTGACAATATGCGTATTTTTCCTGTGAAAGAACGGTATCTTGATAACATGGATCTGATGAGTTGATGGGGAATTTTAGGGGGAACGCTGGATACCGTTACTTTTGTCGAGGCCAATGCTATTAGGGTTGCTTCGAAGTGATAATATCCGATATCGATGCCTTTTTGCAGTACCGTTTATGCCCGTGAGATGTGGCGGAAATACACCTGCACATTGGCAGAAACGCGACAAGCGTCAGTAATATTTTTTGCCGGTACAAATTTGGCGATCTCCGTCAGATACTCTTCTAATGGGATGTTTTCTTTGGTTGAGAAAATAACAATTCCATTTTCTCGGGAAATGACGTTGGTAAGAGTGATAGTTTATTTTGTGTTAATTGGTGTACTGCTGGCTGAAGTGGCATTCGTATGTGAAATCAGTGTTTGGGGGGATGATTGGATATTTCCGTTTGATACAACATTATCATAAGATTTGGATTTTGCTGACCTGTTTTCTGTGTCCACAGTTCTACTGAACTTTGCTCCTCCTTCCGGGTCCGAAGTCATGGGGGGGGGGGTCATAGCTTTGCTGAGTCAGTGGTAGTACAGGAATGTGCGGTTGCCATGGCACGTAATCCTTCGCCGCAATTGCTGCAGGTGAGGAGTCCAGCTAATGCAGGTGGCGAAGAAGGAATTATGGAGTCGAAATTGAAGATATTAGGACCTCATGTAGCAGGAGAAGAACACTGTCATAAATCGCTTATCAATACACTTACGCGTATATATTTGGATAAATCTATATGAAAAACGAAGTCCTTCCTTTCAGATAAACGGATAAAAGTTGGAAGTAGTCAGGAGCGGTATGAACGCACTTGCATCACCTTGGCCACTTCGGAGGTTATAGATAGATACTTTTTTTTAATATTAAACTTGATAAAGTATACATTGGAAGATAGCAACAAAATAGGACTATTTACATATTATAAGAATATATACTACAAAGGGAAAAAGAGGATTTTCCTTTTAGATATACAGTAGAAATGAGGGAAAAGATACATTAATGGTAGACAGGATTTGTGTTTTCAGTAAGACTCGATATTACAATTCAGTATCACTTTTAGTTATTCTTCAACTGAAGTGTATCGTCGTCGGCAATCCAGAACAGAGTACCAGTTAGATTCTACTCCTCTATGAATTTTGCTACAGTTTTTGTTTCTTTGTAATAATGAAATTCCAGTGAAAGCATGCTTTGCAGTTTCCGACATAGGCTACATATGATGGTTTGTTCCGATTCAGTGATGGATGGATGCGTTAGGTAGAAACTGAAAATGATGGCTTTGGTGCAGATGAAGAGGAAATTGCATATGCTATGTTTGTTCTCTTCTCTATGGACTAAATTCCAGTAGTCTTCTTGGCTGTGTGCGTAGCTACAAGTGCTAGATGGTGTATTCAGGGAGTACAACATCTAGCAATGGTGAAATGTTATGTCATAGTCTCCACTGTGTCGGAATATGGTTAAGCAAACCTCGATTTATATGGACGTTCCCACTGAAAAATGAGTGGCATGTGCAGCTTTGTAAATGAGAGGGTTAAGGACATATATACGAAGGGCGAAGTGGGAGGCACTGATATGAGGAAGTGGTATATTTTCTTATAGTTGGAGGGAAGAATTGGAAGTGAGGCTTCGGATGATGCAAGATGAAAGGTAGGCTCTCTGCAGTCTCCAGAAGGAATACGGATTCCCTGAGGTGTAGCGATATCGTGTTGAAATTTAAACAAGTGTTTAAATCTGCACAACCGATTTAAACACTTGTTTAAATCGGTTGTTCAGCTGTGTCAAGTTCAGTGGATTATATATTTTGGTGTTTGCCAAGGTGTACACGAAAGTATGTTTATCCTTCATTTGACCAGGTACATTCAATCAGAGAATCAGTTCTGGCCTTCCATCTGCCTGACCACGAACCAGTTGTTTTTGCAGAGTTTCGTTTGGCTCCTGAGGCTTGTGCTTATAGATTCTGTGCTTCATTGTTTACTGTCATTTCTTCGTCATTACTGATTATTACTGTGACGTCATCAGTATATGGTGATAAGCCTATCTTTTAATGTGGTACTGTTATGCTGGTTCGTTTGAGGATCAATCATGCTGTCATGCACTCTTTTTAAGCTAGATAGATATAGAGAAAGTAGTGCTCTGCTTGTTATATGGATCTAGTTTCATTATTGAGCAAAGCAGACAGACACCACTCCATTAATCCGAGGACTTCAAGTAAAGATTAACATTATGGTTCTTGCTTATGATCATGAAACGCAACATACAGATTCTAAACGTGTATGAGAAATTATTGCATTTTTGGCAATTTTATTGAAAATAATTTTGCACAAATGCCACTCCTGAATATACGATAAAATCTTTTAAGCATCTTATCCATGCTTTAACTGCATAATGTGACCTATTTCCTATTAAGTATATACTCTGATTGAATTTGAACACTAGATATATATATAGAACACTAGATATATATATATATATATATATATATAAGGCGTGTTAACAAAAAAAGAACTTTTGCTATAAAGACGTTATTGCTGATTTAACAACATTTTAAGCACTCCCCCCACCTCAAAGTAGTCTCCTCTACTGGCGAGACACCGTTCTCAACGTTTCTTCCATTGTTTGAGTGCTCCTGTAATGCACTTGTTGTGATGGCACGCAGTTCTAGTTTTGCATTTTCCTGAATCTCCTCTATGGTTTGGAAACGACGTTCTTTCAAAGTGGTTTTAAGTTTGGGAAACATTCAAAAGTCTGCTGGGGCTATATCCGAAGGGCATTTGCATTGGCATGCAGTGACGGATCGTCAGTCAGCAAACGTGTCATGAATTTTGTAATGAGGTGACGGAGTTGAAGGTTTTCAGTGACAGTTTGATGACAACATCCTATGCTAATGGCCTCTTAGTCAGCAACTTCTCGGTCAGTTAAACGACGATTTTCACGAATCACAGCACGAACTCTCTTGATATGGTCGCTGTCTGTTGATGAGGATGGTCGCCCAGGCATGAGATCTTCACTGACAAAGTTTTGCCCTTTTTAAAAAGCTTAAACTGCTCATAGCACTGCGTTTATCTCATATAGTTCTCCCGTACGTTTGGGTAAATAGAAATGTCTCTATAAATTTTTTACAAAGTTTACAGCAAAATTTTCCATACACACGTTGTTCTTCTCTCTCTTTCATTGTCACTAATTCGACGAACAGCTTGTGCACGTGCTCACTTCAGTGGATAACTCGACGACTAATACTCATAGCATAACACGGCTGATGGCACTTTTTTGTTATAACTTGCCAGTAGGTGCGTTCAATGGTGGACGCAATGCGTTCTCTGTGCCGGTTGGCGCGCCATTTGAAAAGTTCGGTCTTTTCTTGAACACCCCTCTTTTGTGTGTGTGTATATATATATATATATATATATATATATATATATATATATATATATATATATATATAATACTAGCGGAATAGACTCAGGCAGATACCAACATTGAATTCTGGAGGGATCCCTTCTAAAATAGGAATTAAGCAGAGTAGGGAGAAATTATTTAAAACAGAGTTATTTGAGAAAATTATTAATATAAGAAATATATATTGCAGATGCCAAAATTTCAGGTAAGTAGGTAAAGTGAAGGTAAAGATTGAGACAGGTGGTCAAAAAGTATAGTGATTCTGAATATTGTACAGCAAACTACACACTAGGCTTAATCATCATGAACTGTCCGTACGATGAACTAGACTTTAAGCAGCTGCTTGCAATTTTCCGACATGTAGGAAACCTGCTACATACAAAATGGCCAGGCAAAGTAGAGATCCATCAAATCGCGGAAGTCGAATCTGAGGACTATCAACCTTCAGAACCTCTCCCCACCACTTCTCAAGATGACAGAGACAACCACCCAGCCACAGATACCCAGACCCCGGAAGAACCAGACGACTACCAAACAGTGAGCAGAAAAAAGCGACGAAAAGAGACACCACCCGAAGAACCGGAACACCAGCCAATGGACACAGCGGCACAAATCAAAGAACGAGTCCCGCCGGTAATCTTAAGAGACAAAAAACAGTGGTCGACAATCTCGGAGGCCATGAGAAACTTCGAGATTAAATTCAAAACAGCCATACACTCCGACGACGGAGTCCGTATCCAGCCCGAAGGGACATCAGACTACCGTCTACTAACAAAGTTACTGGACGAGCTAAAGACCTCATACCACACTTTCGAACTGAAAAGCGAAAAAAACCTAAAAGTTGTCATCAGAGGACTGGTAGAAGAAATCACGTCCGAAGAAATAGCCATCGACCTTAGATCTCAAGGACTAAAGCCTATAAAAATATCAAGAATGTACCGGGCAGACAAACGTCCCATGCCACTGGTTCTCGTGGAAATTAGTAAGGAGCAAAGAGAGATTTAAGATCTCAAAACAGTTTGCAATCGCAGGATTAAAACAGAACGACTCAGAAAGAAAGCAACAGCAGGACAATGCCATCGCTGCCAGAGATATGGGCACGCACAGAAACTGTGCATAGCGGAGTACAAATGTGTGAAATGCGGGGAGAGTCACCCTACTCACACATGCTCCAAACCACGCACAACTCCAGCCGCATGCGCAAACTGCGGCGGCCCACACCCAGCCAACTATAGAGGCTGCACTCTCCACCCAGATAACCTGGCAAGAAACAGAAAAGCAGGCACTCCACCAGCTCAAAAACGTGCAACACCCCTTGAAGAAGGAATCCATCAGCGAACATCACACAGCTCATATGCTGCAGCAGTCACCTCAAACGCTAAATCAGAGTGATACAAACAAGTTCTTAAAAAACACTCAAGTCATCTTCACAATGATAAGCAATGAGTAATACACCTGGTTCGAACAACTTCATACAGATCGCATTTTGGAATGCCAACGGCCTAAACACCAAACTCCTGGAACTACAAGAATTTACAGCAAGACATAGAATAGACATCCTCTTAATCAACGAGACGCACCGTCGGCACTGTGACAACCCCAAACTAAGGAACCATGCACTACTTAGGAATGACAGACTCAATGCCAGAGGAGGTGGAACGGCTATCTTTGTCAAAAATGACAAGATACAACGAGATCAAGAAGACAACGACTACAAACCTGGAAGAAACTGGAATTGAAATACACACCAACAATGCAGGTAACCTAAAGCTATATTCAGTCTACAACCCTCCAGGCAAGCCACTACTAGCCACGGATCTCTCCCAGCTCCTCGACATAAACGAAGCAATAATTGTGGGGGGAACCTAAACGCAAAACATCCCACATGGAACAGTAGGAACTCCAACAACGGGAAGAGCCTACACACGTTCGCTATGACAAGAAACATCATCATAGCAGGTCCCGCCGAACCAACACACTACGGACCGATGGGAAGACCAGATGTGCTGGATATAGCCATTTTTAGGAACACCTCGCACCAATTCCAGTTACAGGTAGTCAATGATCTTAG
Organism: Typopeltis vanoorti; assembly: GCF_054136105.1. Classification (NCBI taxonomy): domain Eukaryota; kingdom Metazoa; phylum Arthropoda; class Arachnida; order Uropygi; family Thelyphonidae; genus Typopeltis; species Typopeltis vanoorti. The sequence continues at coordinate 116,848,070 of NC_143553.1, forward strand.
CTCCGACCACAATCCCGTACTACTAAGCCTAGGCGGGGAAACAGAAAGCATCCCCATACAGTCCTCCACAAATTTCAAAAAGCTGAACGCTACTCTCCGCAACCTCACAGGACCCATTCCAACCATCTCCTCACCTAAAGAAATAGATACAGCGCTCAGAAAGCTGGAAAGCACAATCCAAGCTGGCCTAGCAGCAGCTGCCACAACAGCTCAAGCCAACCTGCTCCCAAAAATTCTAAAGCTCATCTCATCTGCAGCAAAAACAGGATCAGACGCCCTTACCATACAACATTGTCCTCCCAGGATAGACAAGAGCTAAACAGGGCACTAGTCCGATATGCGATCAAAGATCACAAGAACCAATTGTGGGAGAAGAAGCTAAGCTCCTTAAACACCGAAGACAACTCATTGTGGAAAATGACTAAAGCCCTTCGCAGCGACCGCCCCAACATTCAGTCAATCCAGGAAGAAAGGGGCATAGCCTACCGAGACGACGAGAAAGAAGAAGCCTTCACGGACGCCCTGGAACTGCAATTCAGCCCAAACTATGCACATGCGGGCTTGCACTTCATTGAAAAAATACACAGGCATTCCACTGTGCACTCGATCAAACCAGCAGCCAAGAAAACACAAGCTATGCTACACCAAAGGAAGTACAGCAAATCATAAAGAGCCTCAACAACAGAAAGGCCCCAGGTCCTGACAAGATTTCAAACCAAACCATAAAAGCACTCCCCCATAAAACAATTATGCATCTAGTGGCTATCATCAATGCGATGCTAAGACTCAACTACTTCCCAACTCGCTGGAAGCAGGCAGATGTAATCCTCATCCACAAAATAGGAAAAGCACCTCAATTCCCCCAGAACTACAGACCTGTCAGCCGCCTATCAAATCTGGGAAAAATCGCGGAAAAGATAATTCTGAATCGCCTACAAAACGAAACGGACAAGATCGACCTAATCCCAAAAGAACAATTTGGATTTCGCAAAGGCCACTGCACAACCCAACAGGTCCACAGACTTATAGAATTCATAACTACTGGATACAACTGGAAACAACACACAGTTGCAATCTGGATGTGGCGAAAGCCTTTGACAAAGTATGGCACAAAGGCCTCATCCACAAACTAATAGCTGCAAAATACCCACTAAACCTCGCCAAAATCATAGAATCCTATCTGAAAGACCGAAATTTTCAAGTCAAGCTACGTGGCCTCAGATCCTCCATGAGAAGCATCACAGCAAGTATCCCGCAAGGCCCCTCCTATCGCCGCTACTCTTAAACATTTTCATCTCAGACATACCAAACACAGCATCGACCACCATGGCTTTCTATGCTGATGACATGGCAATACTGACCAGATCACTCAGGCCACACAACGACTACAAGACGCAGCAACAAATCTTGAAGAATGGTTTCAGAAATGGAGGATAGATGTCTACGCCGACAAAAGCACGGCCATACTCGTTACAAGAAGGAAAGCGATGTTCAACACTGATATCCCATGGCAAAAAGAAGTAAAATACCTGGGAATCTTACTGGATAACCGACTCAGCTTCAACCCCCACATCTCACATGCCTGCAACAAAGCCAACTCAGCAATAGCTCAACTCTTCCCGCTACTCAACCGAAGAATCAAAATCAGTACAGAAAACAAACTAACAATATACAAAACAATCATCAGACCCATACTAACGTACGAATCGCCGGCATGGAGCCACACCTCCCCCCCCCCCCCCAGCAACATCAAAAGACTACAGGTACTACAAACTAAATGCCTCCGAATGATCTTCGACGCCCCGTGGTTTGTTAGGAATGCTCTCCTCCACCAAGACGGAAACATGCCAGACATACCTTCGTAACTCAACCAGACTGCTGCCAAGTACTTCGCCCAGGCATCACTCCATCCCAACCAACTCATTTGTGATGCATCAAATTATGATGAAAACGACAGATGGAGACACAAACGCCCGAAGGCAGGTCTGATCATCGCTTCAAACGATTCTACACAGCCTTAACTCGGGCGAGCCAGCCGCTCAAAAATTTCTCATTATCAATAATCACAATCTAGCGATGAAGGGATAAAAATCCAAGGGATTGACGTCCATCTCGCCATTAAAGTTAACAGTTAACATATATGTATATATATAATATGAAATATAAAAAATTAAAAATATAAAGATTGTTAAAGTGCAAAATTATATCAAAAATTAAATATACTAACTGCTAATATTTCATATGAATACTGAAGAGAAGAAGAAATTACGATGAATTTTGAAGAACAAAGAATATGAGCAAATTGCGCTGGCACTTTTGCTACTTCAGATCCAGTTCGTTTTTCTCATTATAAAAATACAAATGATGAGACACCTTATTAACATAATCCATAAATCTTATTGTCTAAGAGTATCCTGAAATAAATTTAAAAGACTGAGTTTTAAATTTTGACGTTTGATTAATTTTATACAGCTGGGAACTCGGCTTGAATGTCTATAAGAAATCATATATTTTTAGCATATTTAAGAAATTTAAAAAATTTCTCTATGCTGATTAAATATGCTTTAAGAAGCATATTTAATCAGCATAGAGAATAAATATGCGGATCTCTGCGTGTTATATCTCAAAAACAAACAAATTTGTAACTGTTACTTCCTGTTGCGTAAGTGATTATGAAAATACATATGTAGAATTAATTAAAGCACCTGTAGATGGCGCCACATTAGAAACCGTTATTAACTGATATCAGGGTATTCCCATTTGTGATATTAAGATGTACAATTCAAATTATGCATTTTTATATATCAAGGTTCTTTCATTCCGTCATGAAAATGACAAGTTTTAATATTTTTATGCCATTCTCAAAAAAAAATTGTCAAATACCGTTTTAAAAATCGATTTGGTTAATTCAAAACAAGAATATGTCATTTCTGAAATGACTTACAACCTTGTTTAAAAACCTTCATATCAGTAATGCAAATTATAATAAATAGTATTAACGTTATTTTCTAATTCTATTCGTACAGCTTGTATAGCTCATCGGAAGTGAATTATGAATTTTCTACTATAATATGCAACCTTTGCATAATTTTCAAATATTGCAATGTGTGAGCATAAATAATGAGAGATTCAAATCTTTCAGCCGAATACCAACGACAAAAAGTCAGACATACACAATCGATAATTCGAAAGAATCAATTAATAGCAATCGGTCATCTGGTTAGACTTCCAAGCAATCGCATTTTTTACTTTATCTTTTTTTTTTATTTTATGAAACAGCTCTTTTCATTGTATTCGATAGGATATTAGTTATGCTTCTGTTTTATTCACAACCAAAATGAACAGAAATAAACTATAATTTACTTGACCAATTTTTTATTAAAATTACAGAAAACATCCTGAAAAAGTTTCACTTTTTTCTGGACAGCTTGATTAATAACCACGAAAACCTGACCCATCAGAGTTCTAGCAGAATTCTTATCCTTAAAGATCTAATTCTTGTTTTTAAAAGGATTACTCGTAGTCAATAGAATCTATCGACCATAATATGTGGCCCAAACTGCCATATGTTTCTATATGTAATTATAATGTACAGAAAGTATCATGTTGAGAAAGTAAATGAATTTATAAAAAAAGATATATGCCCTCGTATGTCATAAAAGTAAAATAGGATTTTGTTATTCTGTGAGAAGCAAAATATAAAGGTAGGCTACAAAATGAAAAAGTTACGGATAATATTGACCAGTTCTTGCGGCTTTTCTTTAAGCAAAACAACAAGAAGATAAATATTTGTGCGTGAATAAAACTGGGACAGAATTGAAGGTGAAGAAGCATACAAAGTTACACAAATATAGAGAAAGAGGGAAAGAGCAAGAAATACGATAAATTCCCATATAAACAAACCTTAAGCGCTTTAAATTAAACCTTACTCTGTAAACCATACTCTGAAAGGTTGAATCTAGGGCAATATCTTAAAAAGTCTGGCCGAGAGTAGACCGCAACTTAGGGAGATACTCGCTCGTCAATTGTTCAGAGAGTCGAGCGAACATTTGCTCGAATTTCGCAGCGTAGGTAAAGGGTAGTGTGTGTGCGTGTGTATGAGTGGCATGGTGCAGAAATGTTTCCACTCACCCTGTATCTCCAGCAGCATGAGCAGGAACAATAATACTACCAACACAGCCTGCATTGCGGTCGATCTATCTATCATATCTCTACCCTGAGTTACTCCAACACAGGTGAGATTCTCTGAAGTCACTCAGTCGTTCTCGTTTTTCCCTGCGAACAATTACGCTTGTCCGTTATCCACAGAGCACACCCATGAGCTCACTAACCGTGCTATCCACATCACGGCCACTGAAGAGAACCTGTCTCATAGGAACGATGCGCAATTCTCGCTGCGCATGGTTGGGAAGAGTCCATTATGTCACAAAAATCAGATAAAAGGAACTAACTACTCGTACGTCATTGCCTGAAGTAACTACTGTTTCAATAGCGCTTATTTCTCTACGCTTGATATGCGAGAGATAACTGTGAATTTCAGAAAACCACGTGATCCACACAACGGTCATGAGACCAAAGCCTCATCCGTTGCCTTCAGATACGTGACCTTGCAGCAAGCAGATAGGAAATATTATAAATGCTAGTGTGTGTGTGTATACAGTATATATAGTACATGCTTTGTGTGTGTATACAGTATATATAGTACATGCTTTGTGTGTGTGTGTGTGTTTATACAGTATATATAGTACATGCTTTGTGTGTCTGTGTGTAGTACTTTCAATCTTCAGTACATTAAAAAGAGATTAACCCAAAATACTAATAATTACTCTCATGTTTCTTTAACTCTTTCAAAACCACAATCCTTACTCTCTGCCTTTTAATTTATAACTATTACGATTTACGCCAAATTGCCTTAGGTAAATAACGTAGACATTAGCTTTGTTATTCTACACAATCCCTATCAGATTACGCTATCAAAAGGGCTATCGATAACTAAAGTGGCCACGTTGGCTCCTATTTGCTTAGTGACCTTACAATGCTGATTTGGGAGGTGAAAACGTGAGGAATATTCTGAAGGGGTATTTGTTGAACTACAAGAGCGGTCATAATGCAAGCTTAGACAGAAGCTTAAGGGTATAGCATGGGGTAAGCAGTGGAGGATAAGAATGTTATTTTTACGTGGAAGATAGGTAAGCGGGATCTAGAGGAAGCAATATTAAATTGTATAATTATGTTAATGAGGGTTAATCAGGTAGGAGTAGATGGATGAATAGTAGTATTAAGTACGAGGTGCAAAAAAAGGGAAAAAAAAGAAATATTTGTGAAGGGTATATAAGGAGAAAGGGGATCCCCAAGCTCAATAATAGTACAAGTGTAAGCCAAGAAAGGTGACCAGCATGGTATGGAAGGCAAAATGAAATAAGAGAAGAAGTAACTAGCTGAGTAGGTCAAAGAGTTTTTGTTTTGCTGTGTGGCAAGTAAGAGGAACAATAACTACGGACGATTAACCTTAACGTGTGCTGATGGTGACGAGGAGGCAGAAGCAGATAAAATTGTTGAGCAACTGAGTGACACAGGTGTATATCATCCAAGTAAGGTTAATGCTACGAAATATGTGACAGAGACTAATGCGGGAAGAGAGGTGGATCAATTGTAGGTCCAGTTGATATTGCAGAATCTCAATGTAAACACAGCTGTGGGATGAGATGGGATATCAGGTCGCATTTTGCTAGATGTGCAAGGGAACTAGCAATGCCTTTTACTGGGTTCTTTAATTTGTCTCAGTTCTACTTGAGTTCCGAGGAATTGGAAAAAGTTTAAATACTTCCTTTGCATAAGGGGGTTCTTAGACTATAGTAGCAAAATATAGACCAATCATTATCTTAAGAGTACTAGAAAAATTAGTAAAAAAAGATAATTCAACAATGGATGGATAAGAATATGAAAGTCTGAAGAGCAACATGACTTTATGAAGGGTCGGTCATCCCTGCATTATTAATTTACTAACTTTTTATAACAGAGTAACAGCAGAGTTGGATAAGGAAAATAGCTACACAATGATTTTGATGGATTTTGCAAAGAAATGTGACAGAATACCAGATGGAACTCTGTTTCGTAAGTAGAACAACCAGTAATGGATATGACAGTTGCTATGTCGATAGAGGGTGGTTGCTATAGATAGATATCAAAAAGTGGTATATGGAGAAGCCGAATCCAGGAAGCAGGTGACAAGTGGTCTGCCGCAAGCTTTAGTACTACGACCACTAGTACATACATACATAATTTAGGAAATAACCTGAAAGGAAATACTCACTTATTGGACGATGATGCAAATTAGGTAGACAAAAATGGAGAGCTTGTAGTAAGATATAAATACACTGTCGGCAAAACATAATAGGTGTCATTTCAATGTGGAGATATGTAATGATAAATTTTGAGATAAATAGATTACAGTTTGTGTATAACATCGATCGAACTGTACTCCAGGAAATGAATAAAGCTAGGGATTTAGGGGTGGTGGTAGACAGAATTTAAGTTTAGAGGGCATACTGCTAAGGTAGCTCATAAGATTAATTGGCTATCGAAAAACACACTATGAAGTAGAGATATGGAAGTTGTTATTCTTCTTTATAAGGCCTTGATACGTTTACATGTGGATTAGTCTGTTCGCTTGCGTTTCTTGTGGATGAGAAAGCAGTGGGAGGATTCAGCGGCGAGCAACCAAGATAGTGAATGGTCTGTAGAATGATTCCAACGATGAGTGATTCGGCGCGATTGGATTGCGGAAGTTGGTTGATTTCGATAGAAATATTCCAGTTAAAGGGTTTTATAGGATTGATGCACTGTAAATGTGTCAGAACTTGTCTAGAGGATGAGAAACAAGAGGTAATTGCTGGAAGTTGAGTAATGGCGTGGATAGTAGACGTATGAGGACTAGAATTTCGCTTGGAGAGTGGTGAATGAATGGAATAGTTTCCCAGAGACAGTGGTGACAAAGCAGAGGTAGTGCTTTGTCTCTCAATGACTTCAAGGAGAAGGTTTTCCATTTGCCACATCACACCTCAGTTCTGTGCTTTTATGTGCATTTGGTTTGGCTCTTGAGACCGCTTGGTATCGTTGGTACGCTGTTTGTATATTATGGAAATTATTTGTGGACTATAACTGTAACATCATCAGCATATGCTATCAGGGTTAAGGTTGGAAAAAGGCTTATTAGGACAGGATACCCTATGCAACCAACATAGAATAGATTTATTCAGAGCAGATTAGATCGGAAAGAAAATCCGTAATTTTTTTCAACGCCAACTTCCAAAGAAATAAATATCATATATCATTTCTATAATAATAATAATAATAATAATAATAATAATAATAATAAAGAGCCAAAATACTTCACTTCGGCGATGCAAATCATACAAATTAAGTGGATATCGAATCCAACATTATTTCAAAGCCGAATATACAGAAACTACAGAGTTTCGTGCCGAATATAGAAACTATAAAAGTTTCGGCGGATCCAAGCTTAAGCAACCTTTCAGGACAGGGGCAACTCGTAGTTGCCCCTGTTCTGAAAGGTTGCTTACGCTTAAGTGACCACTTCCCATAATGCATAGCATCATGCATGGAGCAAGGAGATGTGCTTCGCATTATGGAGAATACTAAGGAAAGTGATCAGAACTTACTTCACTTTTACTATACATAATAATAACACATAATTAAAATAATGATAATTTTAATAATTATTTTTTTAATAATAATAATTTTTTTAAATATTTTTTTCACAAATATTTACACAATTACAATAATCATCTTTACTGACATTCCAACTTGTAAGTTTTAAAAAATTTAGCACTAAGTGCTTCATATGCGATTCGTTTTCTACATTGCATTTCAATTAAAATGTTGATAATAATACCTTTTTGCATCTATATTTACAACACGTGTGCGTCTGATATTGACAATGAAGATTATACAGAATTTTCGAATAATGGACAATAATAATAATAATATGATAATGTCACAGATAAATTACATACATATATTAATATAGTTCGCCCACAGGTTAGAGACCATTCCACACTTCTGCGCATGTCCCAAAAGGAAAATCCATTCCGATAATAGGGTAATCAATCCCTGTTCTTGGATTAGCTTGTTTATTATTACAGGTCTGAAAATTTAGCTTTTCTTTTACGAACATTGTAGTTTTTAAAGTGTAACTATTTTGCTTATATAATAGTTGGAAAAATGTACGTGTAGTATTAACAAAATGAAAAAAAAAAAGGTATAGCATAAAACAAAAATTTAACGAAATTTATTTTTAAGAAAGTTTTCTATAAAATAAAAATAATTATACAGAAAAAAAAACAGAAATTTGTTTCAAATGAACTTAGATGTTCTAAACTTACAGTTGAGAGAACTGAGACGCATTAATGTCCTAAACCGATTAATTATTTATGACTTGTTTTGACTTAACAAACCCATGCAAAAAAAAGGTTGGAAAAAATACCATTATCAAATCCTTTTAATCTTCATAGGCATCTGAATCAGTGTCCGAATCGCCATCACTTTCACTTAAACTGATCATCAAAGGTTCGCATAATTCTTCGATAATTCCGTCTCTGTCCCAATACATATTTTCCAGTGAGGTGACATGAGAGCAATATTTACCCCAATTTTGAACTGTAATACTTTCAATCGCCGATTCTGAAAGCTTAAAAAGTTTCGACATGTCAATATCTCCAGTTACGTTGCGATGGCGAATTAAACTTTTCACTTCTGCCCAAACATACTCAATAGCATTTATATCAAAATGATATGGTAGTAGCTTCAAAGCTAGAAATCCATGCTCTTTGAGAATCGTGTCGAATTTAAATAGTTTAGTTGTGGGCGAGTTTCTTCTAACCAAATTAAGCAATTCAATTTTTCGCATATGTAGGGAATGAGAAATATTATAATTGCAGAGCCAATCCATTAGAACTTGTTTCTTATTAGACCAATTTGGAAGTTTGTTTAAACGAATAGAGTGATATGAAGCGTTATCAAATATAACAACAGCATTTTTAGGAAGATTTGGAATCAGTTTTTCTTCTGCCCACTTTTCGACGATCGTAGAATTCATTTGCCCATGGTAATCTCCAGTAGTTGAATTGGCTTTGTATAGTAAGTTTGAATTCAGTAAAAAACCCATTTCTCTACCAGCACACAAAATTATTATGTGCCGCGAGGCATTTCCGGTTTGTAGCACTCCACATTCTTCTTTAGGCTGCCAACATTTTCCATAAGTTAAATTACTATCAACCCAAGTTTCATCTAGATACACAATCGGTCTTTTCTTCTTCCTGAAACGTCGTATTGCTCTCAAATACTGCGTTCTAGATAAAACAATGTCACTTCGCTCCACCATAAGTTTCCTTTTATGCTGGGACTTTTTAAAACAAAATCCGATTTCATGAAGTATTTTCCTTAAAGTTTCTCTTTTCCAATTAAAATTAATTCTTTTCTTTAAGCACAGGAATCAATTTCGGAACAGTTGGCACTCTTTTCTCGATCACGTAAAATTCGTGAATAGCTCTTCTTATAACGTCTACATCAAAATCATTCAAAGCTACGGTTTCGATGGTTTTCTTTACTCTGGCGCTTTTTTTAGGAGATTTAAATTTTGGCTTACCTTCACTTTTTGATACCCTAAGAATTCTTTTAACAGTCGACCCCGATACGCCGGCATTTGCCCTTGCACGTTTTATGACTTGAGAAAGGGGAACAAGAAGACGGCCTTCTGACGATTCTTTTTCGCAGAATGTCAGCACATTATTCAATATTCTTTTACAAGAGCTACTGAAACGTTTAACAACAGAACTTGTTGACTGTACTGGATCCATCATACAAATTAATAATAAAAAATAATGCAACAAAATCAATATTAAATCAATATTAATCAATCTGTCGCTGTACTACTACTAGTACAGCGACACACAAGAAAGCACGTGATTTCGCATGTTAGCGACCAATCTTTCTCCCCTTCAGCATGAATCGATTATTCTTGGCAAAACGCCAAGCAGAGATCTACAAACGGTGGGCGTACTATAGTAATAACAATAATTTATACATATAAATAATATTTATAATGCATTACACGAATAAATTGTTCATAATACATAAGTGCACATATATAGTATTTTTTAAATAATAATCATTGTTTACCACGTACGTTTTTATGAGGCAAATTAATCCCACCTACTTCAAAGCTTGGGTTAGCTTTTATGAAGAGAGTGGGATTAGCCTTCACTATTTATGTTGTTGTTACGGTTTATGGATGGGATGTAAGCATTGGATGCGTGTGATTTGTGATGTGTATATTAGTGTTAACCACCTTACCTGTCATTATGGATCAAATACGCATCGTCATACGCTTCATATCCATCATATATTTCAACTTCGCATCCGTTATAACCTTGACGTCTATAGACGTCTTGGCTGGTAGCGTATAAACAACACAGTAAGTGATTTATAATATGATCTTTAACGAATATCTAAATATCATAAAAAAATATGCATATTTGTTGTAAGGTTCATCGTTTCCCAAATTGAAGTTGATTGTCGTATTTGAATTTTCTTTTTCTCACTCTGATTGGTGAAATAATACAGAAGCTGAACCCGGTTTAACATGAAAATAAAATACTATAAGACAGCTTTAATAATAATCTAATTGTCTTAAATTAAAAGATCCCAAGAGTTTATACTCTTGGTTCAATCCTTCATCGAATTGTAAGCAAACAAGTTTTCCCCGTTTATATTAGATATTATATAACATGATGCACACGCCTAAACGTGCACATTCCAATAATATATTCGCTGACTATAAACTACATTACCGTTGTACAAAACTACCGTATAAGAATTCCTAGGTATAGGCACATTCCTAATATACTGTATGTACACTCTTACTATAATAGCAATCCCAGTTACGATCAAAGTTACGACCATTAGCAGTGATGCATGCCTGACACCGACGACGCATTGATTGCCGTACATTTTCGAAAATACCTGGAGTTTCCCGGATATTAGCAGTGGCGATGGCGATTTTTGCCACTAGGTCCATGTTAGAGGCAACAGGCGTTTCGTACGCCATGGCTTTAACGGTCCCTCACAGAATGAAATCAATGCTCGATAAATCAGGTGAACGTGGGAGCCATGCGACAGGTACACCACGCCCAATCCATCGAGCCGCAAAGGACCTGTCCAAATGCTGACGCACAGAAATGCCAAAATGGGCTGCAGCACCGTCGTGTTGAAACCACATCTGCCGACGCACAGACATTGGAAAATTGATCAGTAAATGCGGCACAACTTCTTCCTCCAGACAGGTCCGATACTTCCGGGAGTCCAGTCGGAATGGTAACAGGTATGGGCCGACTAAACATTCAGCCACGATACCTGCCTATACATTAATGGCAAAGCGTTGTTGTGCAGCATGTGATCGCACAGCCTGTGAGTTCTCATGGGCCCACATATGAGCATTGTGGTGATTGAGGACCCTCTTCATGGCTAAATGAAGCCTAAAACGTGCAGATTCCAATAATATAATCGCTGAATATAAACTGCAGTACCGCTGTACACATCTAACGTATAAGAATTCTCAGGTATAGGCACGTTCCTAATAGCAATCTATAATAGGCACTATAATAGCAATCCCAGGTATATTGGTAGGCCTCACCGCGAAACTTCTCAAAACCAGAGAAATACAACTTTCCAATTAGAACTATGCAAGATATTATATATTACATGATGCACCTCCTATAAATGCACATCCCTATAATGTAATCTCTGAATATAGACTACAGGAATTCTATTATAGTACCGCTGTACACTATAACAGAATTCCTAGTTTTGTAGCCACATTCCTGATATATGTACACTTCTAACATAATAGCATTCCCAGTTATCATTAGGCGCGTTGTAAGCCTCGCCTCGAAACTTCATGCAAACAATAGAAATACACTTTTCTATTAGAACTATACCAGATATTAAAAGGGAATCCAAATTATTTTCCAATTCGTAAAATAATTTGGGTTCGGAAAGTAATAGAACAAGCATTGCTCTGACACTGCTTTGGAATATTTTGCTCGTGGTACGACGGTTTCAACTGAGCAGTGATGTGCCACCTGTATTATTTCTACGAGACCTCAAATTAGGGTTTCCGTTGGTATTTGATAACAGCCGTGACATATGAAAGTAAATGTAATGATCAGGAGACACCGACAACTGTGTGCCCAAATACATTTGGATAAGCATATAACTAACGAGATAAAAAAAAACACCACATAACATGTCGGAACTACCAGAGAAATTCACTTTCTCCCGTCGACATGGTCTGATACAAGATCTTTGCAATGGAATTTCATGGCAATGAAAATCGATTGCAAAGCGTGACGAGAGGAATTGTTCCAACTAATCGAGCTCACCCATGCGCCATAACTCTCTGATATCGGCAACCCTGAAAAAAGTAATCGAAATTAAAAAAACGAGTTCCAAAAAAAAAAAAACACAAACGAAAAAAAAAAAAAAATAACAAATTTATGAACTACCGCATTACATACTTATAGCTAATGTTTCCAACGGAGTAGAGTAATACCTGTTTTTCGCCAGCACACCCAATTCTTCAACTTTATAATTAATATAATACATAATAGATTTCAAAATGAATTCGGTAAGGCATGTGTAAGCCATTCATTACCGATCATCAGGAAAAACCACGTAAACTATAAGGAGGTATCCTTGTAGAAATATGTGATTTTACCATCCCCACTTACGGAATTTTCAGAGTAGGAATACAAGTGTGGATTAATTTATTCCCAACCAACCATTAGCCTCGTCCTGTCACTCGCCGTCCCATCAGCAGCTAGCAGCAGGCCGTCACCAGGGACGGTTCTTACCATCCCTGGACCTTTGGATTCGAAACTTCTTTGTCCGTGAAGAACCTTTTGTGTCTCTATTCCACTGACTGTCGTTTTGTCTCTGGGTCTTAGTAATGAAGCAATGTTTCTCAGTAGTCACAAAAAATAGACCAAAATGCGCAGCTGATTTCTCAGAACGTGAGCCCACTTGGCTGAGAGCTTCTGCATGTCCAGTTGTTGATGTAAAATGACGTGTAATCAAGAGCTGTAGCAATAGGGTTACTAAAAAAAATGCATGCAGTCACTGCTACCTTTTTCGTCTTCATATTTAATGATGTCGATGAGTTCGACATTATTAAATCTTCTTGAAATTCAATCCAATCTTCCTGAAAATGCAAGAATTTGTTCTTATATATGAAGTCACCTGCGGGAGATACGACAAAAATGCCGATATAGGTCTACATTGTTACGAGCTTCCATTTCGCTACGATATGTGGCCTCACCCATCAGAGAACATATATGTTTATGACAGGAAACATATGAAACCACGTATGCTATGAGAGTAGTAAAATATATGAAAACAAGATTGTTTTTTGATATTACGAGGGAGGGTTGAAAAGTTCTGATAAACATCTACAACAAAGATGATATTAGAGTAATTGATAGAACCACAAGAAAGGACATATCTTATAACCCATTACCCTCATGTTTCAATAAATTGTAATAATTTGTTCTTTTTAAGATGACATGTCAAAAGTTGTGAAGAAATTCGAAGACACAGAGGAGCAAGTCGTCATCAAGTTTCTCGTAGTGCAAGAAAAATGTTCGCGTTTGAATTTGGCGAAATGAGGCCCAGTACATCCAACAGTTGCCAGGTTGGTTGCCATGAATTTCAACTTGGTTTATTTACTTAATAGTTGAACTAAGATCTACAAATGTGGATTATTATGTGATATAAGATCTCATGATTTTTAATGATATTGATCTCATGATATTATCTAACTGATAATATGGAAGTTATAAAATATTTCCCCGTCACATTAGCCACACAGCAAAACAATATCCTTTCTTTATATCTTCGTACATATACATATATAATTGTAAACTTCCGAATGGTTGGAGGTCAAATATTATACTCGAGCTTTAATAAGAAGACTGCTTGTTATAGTTAGACAAAAATAAGATGAAATAATATCAATGCATTAGTATATCAAAGAGTCATGAATACCTAAGACTACTAATCTTCCTTGGGAATCACTGAGTCTAGATTCTGTTGTAAGTCTATGTCTGGTCCTGCATCTATAGCTGGTAAAGATATCACCTTCTCCCACGTCTCGTATGTGCAACTCGCCACTTGGAAAAACGCTGTATCTTCCACCTAATAATTCGATTCAGAAAACAGATTTAATGATGAAAGTTATAGATTGAAATAAGTGTTGCATTTCATTTTCTTACTATCGATTTGCATATTAAATGTTTCTCTTAGTTTGTATATGACTGCTTGTTGGAATACTTACTTTAAGATACTTAAGTATAAAGAGCTAATAAGCTTCATTTCGGCAATGAAAACATTACTAAAATTAAGGGGATATTAAATCCCACATAGTTTTAAAACCGAATAAGAAACTCAACGATAGGAATCAGAGAGTTTCTTGCCGAATATAGTAAACTATAAAGTATCGGCGAACACTAGCGTTAGCCAATGCAAGTGATCCTAGTACATAGTACAATCTCGGGCAACTCGTTGCAAAGGTGCGTAAAGTTCAGATCGCTATTCTTAGGTATTTTCCATAATGTAAAAACACATTTCCTAGGAAATGTATGCTGTTATTACATTATGGAGGGAGGTCACTACCCAGACCGGGTAGTGTCCTCCATTGCCGAAATGAAGCTTATTAGCTCTTTATACTTAAGTAACTTAATGGTTGCACCTACTTGGAAAACTCGTTCGCAGAGTATATAAGTTCTTTTCGCTATACACTTCGGTATTAGGTCTAGCTACTCACTGATGAGGTCTCAAAAAAGGCTGAAACCTTTTTCAGCCTTTTTTGAGGGAAACTTTTATTAGGTAAAACATAAAAAATTTGTTTTACCTAATAAAAGATTAGGTAAAACAAATCACGATATTTGTTGATCTGAAGCGAATCGATTGGAAGTAAAGAAAGAATATGTGATTCGCATTCTTTTTAACTTGATTCGTGACAATACTTGCAGAGTTAATCGAGAATTCGTATTGGATTAAAAGGGAACATTTGTCTTCTCCAGATCACACACTGAAACCACAATCTTACAAATTATCTTAAATGCTCTCATTATAAATATATAGCTTAGAACTACATAACTCGGTGAAACTGGCGTTTGGTATGTCTACGCTACGCAGTGGGAAGATTGATTTATTCTATTCCAGTCGCCGACTAGAGAAATTTTTTTCGAACGCTTCCCGTGTTAGTCGATCTCTGACAGGGGCTTGCGGTTTTGTTTTCTCACAAAACTCGCCAATTTTGTCCTATAACCGAAGGCAAATTGACCATAGAACTTACAACACTTTAGATAATAACAAATTAGTTATTACCAATAACTGCTCTCAGAAACATCCAGGACTGACTTATACTTGGATATCTAAAATTGATAAGTCATTGCACCAGATTGGTTACATCCTGGCTCTTCAGCGATGGAAGTCAAGCATCTCTTATATGCATACTTGTCCTGGAGCAGATTATGGTACAGACCATCGGTCAGCAAGAGACGAAGTAAGACTAAGCCTCCGAAAACTTCAATGTCAAGAACATCCCACTAGATTAGATGTTAGAGTAATTCCTAGAGGAATCCCAGAAGAAATATCAACTCGGTTTGATGATTTTTTGGAGACCAATGAGGAGAACTCGTGAGAAATGATTTTTGATGGAGTCAAGGTGATAATACAGGATACAGCCAAGAAGATGCCAAAAATATAGGATACTGCCAAGAGGCCACAGGGGACGGAAGGATAAGAGTGTTTCATAGATTGATTACAAGGATACGGCGGGAGACGGGATCATGGCCGAGAGGCTGCAAGAAGTCTGTTTTCACACCACTACGTAAGAAGGAAGGCGTGCAAGAACTATAGAACTCTTCGTTTAATATTTCATTTAAGCAAATGTTTATTGAGGGTCATAATAGAATTGAGGTCAAAGTTTAGGCAGAAATTCCAGAGGACCAAGCAGGTTTTAGGAAAGATAAGGTACTAGAGATCAAATCCTTTGCCTTAGGTAGATCATAAAAGTATAAAGAATACATACTCCCTCTCGTCTGTTTCTTAGACGACTCTAAAGCTTTTGACTATGTTCAGCATGTGAAACCATGGAAAGTAATAGAAAGACTGGATTTTCCTCAACACACCATCAGGTTCATCTCCAACTTGTACAAGAAGCCACAGTAAGAACAGGTGTTGGATTGACTGATTGACTTCAGATTGGAAAAGGAGTTGGGCAAGGATGTTTACTTTCTCCTCACTTCGTTAGTATATATATGCGGAGGACATCATTAGGGAAGCATTGGATAAGCTCAACACAGGAATTAAGAAAGGAGGTAGATTGATCAGTAATCTGAGATATGCTGATGATAGAATATTTCTTTATAATTACAAGGAAGAACTAGGGCAAATTCTTGACAAAATTAACAAGATGAGTAATAACAGAGATTTCAACTCAGTCCTAGCAAGAGAAAGATTTTGATTCTCAAAGGAAATACAAACAGGGAAGCTCTTGAGAAATTAATGTACCTTAATGGAGAAAGAATTGAGAAAGTCAGCAAGCTTTGGGTACCTAGGATCCATTATTAATGTGAAGAACTGCTGTTCAGAAGACGTCAGAAGAAGGTTAGGAATGGCTAAAACAACAATCAGCGATTTGTTCAAAATCCGGAAGGATGGATCTATTTCAATAAGAACAAGGTTGAGGATTCTTGATGCAGTTGTTTTTCCAACAGCGACTTATGGATGTGAAACTCGTAACCTAAAGAAGTCAGATAAGAAATGGATATCTGCTTTTGAGATATAGTGATATAGAAGACTGTTGAGGATATCATATACCTGAAAGGCGTACAAATGAATGGGTGCTAGAAAACATTATTATAACTTTAAGGATATTGACAAAAGAAAGTTAAAATATTTTGGACACATTGAAAAAATGGGAGGAGGACATCTGAGAACAGTAATATAAAATAAAGTTCCTGGAAAAAGAGAAAGGGGTAGACCATCAATAAAATGGATGGATGGTGTTTGTGTCGCGTGACTGATCTTCAGAGAGTGGAAGTCTCCAGAAAAGCAAACAACAGGACTACATAGCGAGGCCTAGTGTGGCACATCACCGAGTATCTGAGTGACCATACAGCATCCGTGCATGCTCAGTGAACGATGGACAATCGTGAACCAGCTATCTCTGACTATCAACTAGTGCAGATTGTAGCTCCAGCTACCTTTTGGTAGTTGGAGCTACAATAGCCTTAACTATTCCTTAGAAAGGATTAAAACGAGTTAGCTGGTTTGATTTTTAGTATGTGTTTTGATGTGGATGCTTAATCTTTTAAGTTGTCCTATAATACTTCCTTCCCGTTTTTTATTTAGTTAAAATTTTTACCGCTAATTTATTAATCTTTCTTTTCTATAATGTAATAACTGTTTTCTATTTTTTTTTCATTTCTCTAATTACTAGCACTTTTTGTCATGATTTAAAAAGACTCGTGAGGAAGTGATTTGAAAAAATGCGTACAAATGAATAACAAACAGGAGAATGTCTTCTGTTTCGTTCTGTTATTACTTCACTTTTCTTCTCTTCTCTTCAGATTCTTCCTATCAGTTTCGCATTCTATATTTCGGAAATTCCACTCTATCGCTTCCTTCAGTTCTCAGCGTTTATAAAGATTTAGAACTTTGCAGTATTTTGAAATGGTCAAGAATTATATTCCATGTCGATGGTGTCAACTATATACCAATCATGTTTGTCAAATTGCAAAGATGACGTTGGGTTATAAAGCTAATTTGCGTATTCACATTGAACACCATCTAATAGTTTTCATCATCGTCATTATTATTATGTGGAACCCGTTGTGAACTCATATAATACACACGATTCCAATTCCATTACTGACATGAAAATATATAAATGATCGCTAATTGTAAGCTATTAAAATATTATACCATTTAAATTATAACAATGTTCCGTTAACTAAATAACTGATTTTTCAACAATACTCGAGTATATTACAGCAACAGTAGCTTAAGAGTGAGCTGCAGTAAAAGAGTAGTTAATAATATAAACTATAGAACATTCCAGTGATGTGTTGCAAATAAGATTATTGAATTCACAGAGATATGATTTATCAGATGATCTAATAATAAACTTACACACTGATTGAATTCATGTCTTCATGCGTATTAACGGTTGAGAATAACTTTAGTAGGTTCATTAAAATGGCGCGTCAGAAATAGTCTCCCAAATATGGTATAGTAGTTGTAGTAGATCAAGAAATGTTCTGGTTAACAGTGCATTACTTAGACATTGCATTTCGAGTAACAAAAATTAACACAAATGCAAAGATTGAAGTACACTGACTTATTAGCATTGCTGTTATTTACGTACCATTTTGCTATAACACTGATGAATATACAGCTTATTTGGGTTGGGAAATTTTTTGGAAATATTTTACTTCTGAATGAACGATGTTTATCTCCGATTAGTTTGTAAATTTGTGAGCATGGTTTTAAGAATTGTTGTACGTTCTTTTATATTATCCTTTAACCTCTGCCTACCAGAAAGCTTGGTGATGTAATGTGTTAGTAGTTTTGAATATTAAATTATATAAATTCAATGTGGTTTATACTTTTTTAATGTTTTTCATTTATAGAAATTTCAGCATATTTAGTAATTGCATGTGTTCGTGGACGATTTTGATTGTCCATTGTGAAACTACCACAGTGTTTACTGCAGGCCTGAAGGGCCTTAAAAAGAAATTACTGGTTTCTAGAACAGGGCTGCGAATTACTTAACTCGCAATCTACTAATGGTATTAAGATACCTTGGATATCTTATGCTGATGGATAATGAAATGAATAAAAAAACACAATCTCGTCTTGTTAAAATTGCTTGTATGGTTATGGTTATGCTTTTGTTTAACCAAGAGTTTCTCAATACTCTAACAGAGAGCTATAAGCTATCGGTACGAATATGATCATAGTATGCGCACTTTTGATATGAATTAGTTTCTGAGGATCAACCATGGCTTCCATTCTTCTGCTTGTTATGCTGCAAACATTTAGTAAATGCACAGCTCAGTATCAGTTTCGAAAATTTCTTTTTTTCAAAACTAGCAAAACTGAACGAGGAAAAGACGTTGATCTAGTAAATATGCAGTGTTATTGAATATTTTAATTGTTTCTTTAGCGAAACCCATATCAAAACAGATCTTTTCCATTGACCAATCAGATGGCTTCGTCGCACAGTAGAGGAGTCTTAGCTCGGTTGACGTTTACTGAGGATACAAAGGATTACCATTTTCAATATCTGTAGATATCATGGAGAAGGAATTTTTTACCCACGAGGTTCCCGTGTCGTAATCCTAGAGGTAACGCGGAAAAAAATTCCACGTCATCATTTACAGTATTTCCTGGAATGACACGTATTTATCAAATACACTGACCCTATACGTGCCTAATTTCTTCATGCAAAACTGAAATTGCATACGAACACAGGAAATTATAAATGCGAATATAGTCGCCTTTTAGTCTTTGGGAGAGGAGTTCGCGCAAGCAAAGGAGAACCAAAGGAAACAATACGAAAAAAAAAAGTAAATCTTATTTAAGTGAAAGTAAATTGAAAAAGTCATATAAAGTTATGTTTAATGTTGGTGATTGCAATGAAGGAATATAAGAGATTAGAGAGGGAGATTTATCAAAACGATGTCGTTTTCTTACCAGCATGAACTCGAACAGGACCACTCACTATTGTTCCTAAAGAATTTTTTGCTAACCAACGGTAGGTGGTGATGTGAATATCGTAACGATAATTGTTTGCTGAAAATTCCGGGAAATATAAAGCTCCATTAGGAAGAATATGTCGTAATCCCAACACTCTGTGAAGTCTTCCCCGTTTGATAGTTGCCATTCAATGACTGGCTCAGGATTCCCACGAGCTGAACACATCACTTTAGTCCCCGAGTGATTGGAGAATTCCACAAGATTAAGAGGTTCATAAATGAATACTGGGCGTACTTTGTCTCCTAGCTGAGAAAAATCCACAACAGAATTCCTGTTTGAATTGTCAAAATGACGATTCATAGATTATCATATACTTGATTTGTTTGATAAAAGCAATTGCGAAATTTCTATGTTACCATGACAACATAGTTTCTGCTTTTTGTAAGCTATTAAAATGTTAAACTAACTAAATTATAACAATATATTCCTGTAACTAAAGAAATTATTTTTCGTCAGTACGGGAAGATTAAAAATAACGCATACAGCGCATACTAAAGTGTATTGAAATTTGTATTTTGGATATTTATTAATCAAATGCATTTCAAATTATTTATGGTGTAATAATAATCTAAAAAGAAAATCAAAGTTAATCGATATATTTATAAAAAAAGTGATATATTTTTTATTTGCTTTTAAAATATCTATTTTTTCATATTTTATGATATCCTTTATCTCGTTTTGTTTTCTTGTTAGAGAGATTCATGTCGTCTACATTTGATATTCTGTCTATGTTTCTATTGTGTTCCAGTATTTTAATTTGACAATTCTGTTTTTATCCATTTCATCGTTTTCATTTTATTACTTTCTCTGATAACTTGATTTAATTCAGTTTCATCTATGACACTTACCCAAACATTGCGGTTGGATTTTAAAAGAAATTATTGTATAATATATAAGGAAATAATTGAAAAAACTTTTGGTACTCAAGTTCGCATTTTTTTTTTTTTTTATTTTAGATTTTAGACACAGTTCATTTTTTCAACTTTGCAGAAGAATTGCTGGTAATTAGGAATACTGAGGTTATATGGAAAACCTCTGTCGCAAACTACTGTTATTGACTCTTACCGCCTCCTGCCTGCGAAGAGATAGTACTCGTGTTCTTGGAGCTTCCGAATTGAGTGGACTTTCTTTTTCTCGTTTTCAGTCTTTTGAAACTTTTTCCAGTTTAGTTTTTCTAATTGGATATTCATGATAATATTCCACGTATCCTTATTCGCTCTTATCTAGCAATTAAACAAAGACTGTGTTTCATTTAAGCCTATTTTTCACGTTTCTTTTTCCACTAATTTCGTCGCCACGTAACGCGTAATGTCGAAATAGGGTTGTCGAGTATTATGAAACAGTTGACATTTCATAGCGAATAGTTGGTCTTTCGACTGGTATCGAAAACGCTCTGCGCATGTGAATTTTGCAAGCAAGATTTATACATTTTTATTGGATTATTATAATAAAGTAAAGCTGTCAGTATTACTTTATAAAAACATATATAGCTCTTTGATTTGGATGGAAAAAAAGTATTCCATATGATGCATATTATTCCACATTATCCTCACTCCACTGTATTTTCAAAAATACAGTGTAATGAGGATAATATAGATAATGGATATGGAATGAGGATAATATAATATTATATGAAGATTATATTACGACCGATAAATGTAATTTGTTAATAAATGGATGGTTTACGGAGAGGAGTATTGCGTGCAGAATGCATAGAAGTAATTTAGTTGAAAATTTCAATTTTCTGTGAGCTCTATATCGTAACTCGTATGATATCATTTCATGCATATAGGAAAGATATTGAAGTAGTACTTATGTTTAATAAGTACTACTTATTAAACATAAGTACTATATAACATAAGTAGTATATAAGCCTGCAAAAATTCTATGGAGTCAACGATTTTTATATCTCTACTCTATGCTCTCAAGGCTCTGTGTAATGATCACTGTTTTTCCCAAAGTCATATTTATTTTCTTTGTAAGAAGAAAGAGAAAGAAGGAAATCAGTTTAGAAATAAACGCCATTATTTGAGATTTATGGTATTGTGGTGCCTATAAGTAGTACTTAATATACTTTCCTCTGTGTAAGAAAATCGCATTGCATTTTAAATATTAAAATTTTAAAGTGTAAATGTTTGCAAACTCTCCAGTGTACAGTTAATGAAAATTTCAGTCTTAACAGTAATATTGGCGATGAAGATTCAAAACTTAATTTTGAGTGAGAAGCATATATGAATATCCTAATTAATCAATTGACTTTTGGGGCAGATAGTTTTTTTTTTACTTCTCTCTCTATCTCTATCTCTGTATGCTAACCCTAGACACACATCGTACAACAGATACTTTCAAAACCAAATGCGAACGAACTGAGTAAATAATGATGGGTAAAATTTTAATACGTTAAAAAATTATTATTATTATTATTATTAGAAGAAGAAGAAGATTGATATCTCATAATAGGAGACAATTAACATAAATACTCTTGACCATGCTTCTTCAACCACTTGATATACGACGTCAGTACAACATAAACCTTACCATAAACTATCCAACAAGAGAAGAAATGCGCAAAATTTCACTGACACAATCATTACATTACATTAGTCATATCAACATACCGGCTTGCATCCACATGTACAGTATATACTTCAAAACAGTAATTAACACCAAAATCGCCGCTCACTACTTTGTCTCAGCTTCGTTGCATTACACCACAATACTGCAGAAGTCTAAAGAAGTCCATAATATTAAAGAGCATTATCGACAACCTTATAAAAAATATAGACTGGAATTGCTACTCAAAATAAATGACCCTGTAACTTTATACTGGAACTTCCATCCAATGTTCACAGAAATATGCAAAAAAGCAACGAGGTATGCAAAAACCAGGGGACAAACAGACAATAACCCATAGATAAATGGCGACATCCTAAATAGTATTACTGTAAAAGAAAATCTATGGAAAAAAAACACACTTTGAACAAACAACATTCATTTACAGACCTTATACAAAAACACAAGAAATCAACTAACTACAAAAATTTGTAGGGCAAAAAATACACTACTACTTCCAGAAATTTACGGAGCATAATGAATGAAGTATAATATATGAAGCAAACATGGGCTATGCCTAACGAATTACTAACTCGAAAAAATAAAATTTCAGCACAAGATTTTATTACAAAAAGCTTCGGTCAGGATATAAGCGAAGAGGAACTAGCGGACTCATTCAATGACGCCTTCACTAATAATATCACACAACTCAAAAGAGACAATCTACCAACGATCAACAAAAAATTACCAACACAAAGTCAACAGCAAACTATGTATTTTCAACCCGTAAAAAAACAGGAACTGAAGGAAGAAGTCTTACAGCTAAAACCAACGACCACTCCAGGAATAGACAAAATGAGACTCACAGACCTTTTATCACACTTTGAACAAATAAATCCAATACAATACTTTTGAAACTCATGAACATAATATTCGACACAGGCATTATTCCACAACATCTAAAAACTGCAGTAATTACGCCAATATATAAACATGGCAAAAGAAACGATACTCAGAACTACAGACCAATAGTTACACTACCAGTCATCTCAAAAATTCAAGAATTTTTGAGATGACTGGTAACTATTTTCAGAAGTATAACATCATCTCACAAAACCAAAACAGCTTTCAGAAAACAAAAAGCACCATTACTTTATTAGAAGACATCGCCGACACAATAAACAAAGCTCTAGACAAAAACAAGTTACCTGTCCTTATACTACTTGAATTAAAGGTTGCGATATTTATCGCTAGCAGGAAACACATTTGGAAAGAGACATCAAAGGAAGCGAAGCAAGAATATTAGTCAGAATTATTTTTTGATCAAATCTCCTTTTTCATGTCCAGTAGTTGGTAGATTCATTTTATTGACCTGTTAGTTTGAACCTTCTGCATAGGAATGCCAATTAAAAAGTCCGACATGTATCCTATTTTCTTGTCATTTTCGTATTGTATTTAATTTGAATCCCCCCCCCAAAAAAACACATTCAAAGAGATTAAAAAAGGCATAGCATTCGGAGCGAGCAAATTGTTAAAAAGAAAGAAAGAAAGAATCGTTGATGCTTTTCTTGAACAGATAGAAGTTGTCGTCGTAGGAAACAGTGTGAGGATGGCTTTTCTAAAAAAAAAAGAAAATTATACTCGTGTGTTTATATGCTTAAGCCTATAATCACACAAGCAAAAATAGGGAAAGAAATTTGAGGAAAGAATCAGTTCAATCAATAGCTGAGAACTCCTAGAGAAAACGTAAAAGACAAATACAGAACAACTGTGTGTGTGGGGGGGGGAGAAATCGTCTGTTAACTGGAATGTTCTGTTTAGAATTCCATCAGAACGTTTTGAATTTTTGAAATAAGAACTATTTTGGTGCAGCTTCCCAAATATGAGAATATATTCTAACATACGGAGGATTGGTGACATACAAAGTATTAAAGACTGTCTCGCAAGAAATAATGATGTCTTGAGCAGAAAACAACAGCACGATGTTGCAGGCAGAAATAGCAGTTGGTAAGACATGCTTATATAAGTAAAAGCTAAAGTTGATAAATGTACCTAGAGAGAGAGAGAGAGAGAGAGAGAGAGAGATCCGATCTATGGACTTCTTGGAATTATCAAATATGAGGAGAAAAAAATTTTATTTTTCCCCTCGAAGTGTTTTCGTACTTTTGAATTCAGTAGATATTATCCTTCGCCTGCTGATGAATGGCAAGGAGATCGTTAAGTGTTATAGGTTATGGGTTATGGAGGACCTCTTAGCTTGTGATATTTGAGGGCCGCAAAGTTTGTGAACCAAAATGGAGAATTAGAGTGGGCCATCATAATCAAACCTGTGAGGTCTATTTGCGATTAGTGAGAAAATATGATTAATGTAAAAGAAGAGGAGCAGAGAAAAAATACAGACCCTTTGAGTATTGCAGCATTGATCGTGAAATATGAAGAAAGGATTTGGTCCACCATAATGTAGTGAATGACCACAAAGGAAATTCTCAATCGAATTCCAAAGAGTGGGAATATCAGACGGTTGTTCAGTAAGTAGACTTTTGTGGCAGACCTTACCAAATGTCTATGAAATATCAAAAGTAATCACGTGAATTTCTTGAAACTTTTATACGGCTTCTGTCCAAAAGGGTGTGATGTTGGTACTCCCCTGTGGACTGGAAATGGCTGAACTATACTGATCGTTAAGGATTAATTTACGAACTTCCAGGCAAGAGTTGGAAGAGAAGAATAATGACAGAAGGTCAGCCTTGTTTTTGAATTGCATCTGAGAGAGAGAGAGGGGGCGAGCGAGGAAAAGAAAGAAAACATCGATAGGCAGAAGACTCTCAAATAGGTTCTGGAGAGAAACAGAAGGGGCGATGCCATTTAAGCAGTGGGTAAGTTTCTACACCGAGTATCTAATCTTCTCTCCAATACTTAGTCTCGAGAATTCCCAATGCCACTAACTCGGACTTCTCACCTCGATCTCCAAGGTAAGTTGTAGTTGGATTATTCGCTAGCTTGTAGAAAGTCTTCTGAGTTTGCACCCGAAGGCTGCACGGTGAGAATCAAGTGGGAGAGAAACCGTAAACACGCACTAATGACCAAACATTACAATCACTTTAGCTCCCCATAACAAGCTGATGGTAACTCACTGGGGGGCAATGAAAGTCATCAACCACTTTGAGATCTCCACGGCATGGATAATTATGACTTTATGGGACCATACTTACCAGGAACGCCAATTCTTCTCAAGGAAAAACCAACTGACGTAGCAAGGAGTGGCTAGATGTCTCGGATTACCTGGAGAATTATTGGACGAGTAATTAATTATTGCTAATCGAAACTCTGAAGTGGATTGAAAAAGTTTCATGTTTGGCCTCCAAAGAAAAACTTCTGTGTAACACTTAGCAGTCATGATAAACTGAACTACAAGAAAAAACGTTTTGTTATACATGGGTACTAAAGTGTTTAATTTTTATCCTGAAGCGAAGATTAATTTGGATTCGCTTTGATTGTTATGAAGACGAAAGTATTCATATTTCACTGCCATCTGCTTCTCAAACCGGACCAATTGAGAATAAATGTCATGTTATCAGAAAATGGCTCGACTTTTGTTATTGTTATCACTGGATGACCAGGAAGGATTTTTAGATATTAAGATGATTTTTCTAATTTCTGAACAAACTCTGTAAATAAAAGCTGACATTATGGAATTCGGGTAAAGCTTAAAATTTCATTTTAAATTAGTTACTGCTGCCATCTATCGAAAAATTTACAAATTACTTTTCTTTCTTCTATTATATTTTATTTATTTTATTTTGATTAAAACCAAATAGCGATATTTTTCGCTTGCAATGCATTTAAGGGATCAACTACGTCCTCTCTCTCTCTCTCTCTCTCTCTCTCTCTCTTGGAGGGGGGGAGTAGAAATTAATGCATCCTGTGTGTATTTTCTTGCAGAATAATGTTGCTTCAGTTTTATCAGCATTCACAGAATTCCAGTGAATTTTACAAAAAAAAAAGCCCTCTGGTGACAAAAGCACTCTCTCTTTGTGTGCATTTTGTAATCTTCATTTTATTGAGAGAAGCTGTTCGGTACTAGTTTCCTTTGAAGTAGATTATATTCTGATCAAGAGATGGAGTCTCCAAATATTTCTCGAGTGGTCAGGGATTAAGGGACTTGAAAAATCACCAACTATTTCTTTCTTTATTTCTCAAAATAAGTCACCCTTACTTTAAAGAGAAGTACGTTTACGTCCCTGAGGAAATATAAGTAGGATGAGCATGTCTTTACTCAATGTATAAAAAAGTAACTACAGATTGATCATAGTTCGTCCCTTTGAAAGCGATAAAATTGCTAGTCATATGCTTGGTGTTCGTTACTGTATTAAAATGACTTCTACGAATCAAAAAATTGTCTGATAACAATAATCATGAGCAGTAGCGCACTCAGGATTTAACTTTTGGGGAGGGGGCCCCCCAGGTGAGTACACGATTTGAGAATCCCCTCTACGCATCACATATGACCTCTGACTGAGCATCTGCAATAATCGCTAATTCATAAGTAGTATAGAAGACACGCCACACCATAAATAAAAAAATGAATTTTAATTAGGATAAGATTTTTGGAAAATTTTCTAGTGTTTTTTTTTCTTTTTCTTTGGAGGGGGCTAGGGCCCATTGCCTCCCCTCTGGGTGCGTCACTGATCATGAGTAATCAATATCACTCATGTATTTTTTCATACAAAAGTTCGAAAAGTACACTATTTCCCCACCAGGTGGCAGCACGATCCATATCAGGAATTTTCGCAGCTTTGCTAGTCTTATGAATAAATTTCTAGGTCTTGGAAAATGAATGTCGGCAATATTACCTGTTGATTAAACCTAACGTTAGACACTCATGAAGGGACATAAAAAAGGGGGGGGGAGTGGGAATTAAATTTTTAAAGTAGACTCTAATTTGCTATCAAAATTCTTAACGTATTTATGTGGAATATAAAAAAAGGAGAATAAAAAACGTGCAAATAAATATATGAATGCTTAACGGAAGACATATAAATAACTATTTAGCTACTGCGCGCAATAGTTATATATTATTTGAAAGTACTCTAAGATTTAAAATGTTGTATAAAATTTATCTAAAAACCTTGGAAAAAATTTTAAGCCATACTTTTTTTTTTTGTTTACAAATATACGTTTTATTTGTTTATGAATTTAATTGTATATAGAATAAACAAAAAGAAAAAAGAAAAAAGAAAAATTTCAACAATTTATTTTATTCCAAATTTATTCCTAATGTTTTATTTATTTCATGCCCATAACAGATTTATGGTTACATATGAAGATAAATACAGCACTATGACAAATCACCATAAAAAAAATTTCTTTTATCCAGAAATCCAATACAGTTAGTGTAATTCCTATTTATGAAACTAGATGTCGCTACTATTGTTGATATTTGTGTTGTAAATTTCGCATAATAATCTTAATTTTGTTTTGCTTTTCTTCCTTTATAAAAATAGATCTAAGGGTGTGGTTCTTTTTCTTATAGACTAAGATTGGATTCGTTCCCTATTCTACATATAAAGCCATTCAAACATTCCAACCAATGAAAACATTCAGCAAGGGTCGCCATTGCTTTGCAGAATGGTAATTCTCAAAGTCATTTTTGACCTCGTGGTATCCGGCACATGCTTTTATTTCCGACATCTCAAGTTGAAATGGCCCCACAGTTCACCTTAAGCCACTGCACGTCGATAAAATTTATGTTTCCTACCTCTTTTATTGTCCGAAAGGTCTCGGCAAATGGATGTTTTGAATAGCATACAGCGACTGTAAAATAGAAAGGAGACTCAGCTTGGAGTTTCAGTTAAAATTCACTGATTTTTATGGACAGTTGATTCATGAAGGGATGAATGAAAAGCCATACAGTAGTGGAGACCGAGCTAAACATCTGCATTGCCTACAATGAGAGAGTAAAGGGTGAAAGAGAGAGACGGAGAGAGAGAGAGAGAGAGAGAGAGAGAGAATGTATGAAGCAGGGAAGATAAAATAGTAGAAAGATGGTTAAAGAAAGAACACAGAATGTAAAGGTAGAGGCAGAGAGAGAAGAAATGTATTTAAAGTAATAAAGCAACACAAAGATAAATCGGAAGTGGAATAAAACAGCGAGAATATGGGATAAATCGAGATAGAGAAAGAGAGAGTTAAAGATAAATAAATGCAGATGGGAGCGGAGAATAAAACAGACACTTAGTAGCATAAAAAAAATAGAAATAGGAAGAAAAATTGTAAATAGTAAGGGAAACTAGAGAGAATAGAAAAATAGAGAGAAGATGAAGAATGATAATAAAAGCAAACAAAGTAGCGTAGTTGAAAACATTGAGATAAAGAAAAATATAAACGATATCTTCAGATTCAATTCATATTGGTATAGATCATATCCGCTATGCATTTGATTACCATTAAACACCTTTTGAATATAACCGAAATGTAGAACTGGAACAATATTCGCAGAATTCTGAAAACAAACAACCGATATCTTATTTGGTGCATCCTTTCTTTGTCTGTTTTTCCTATATTTCTTTCTTTCTTTTCCTTCGCTTTGGTGTCTGGACAATATCTAGAAAATCCAAGATCTTACCGTTGACTCGGAGTTTCTTTCATATATCTCAGGTTTAAAACATCTACTCTGTTGAGAAATGAGATTACGAAATAATAAAACTAGCTTATTGAATATCATGAATCTGCGGGGATATAATATCACGAAGTTTCTGTCTCAGTTTATTATTATTATTTTGAAATCGCAAAGGCACGCCACAGAATTACACTGCACAAGTTGTAATTGCATCTCAGCAATGCTAATTACAGTTTTAAACAGAAAATAACCGATCGAGTTCAAATGTACTGAACTAGGTGAAAGTGGAGGGACTTTTGGCACTGTCACGTGTCATGTGACAATCACTCCCGAAATTTCTGATCCCACCCTACATATAGGACGCGCTTAGAGTTTGTTTTCATCACATTACATCGCCAATCTCTGGCTTAATTCTTCTAAAACTGATTCATGTAGTTTAAATCTTCTTTAACACTTTTATTTCTTCTTTTTCTCCATCAAGCAATCATTTCTAAACCCCAAAAATTATTAATCATTTTCTTTCTAACTGACAGTCTAATCCTCAAGCATTCTTTCTAGTCTTGGTTTTGCCTTCCAAGAAACAGACAAACTAGCCAAAAGATGCATGAAATTAATAGATAAAAAAGAATTTAACTGTGTTATACTTTGCTAAATGTCTTCTCCGATCTAAAATTACAAAAGCCAGAAATTTGTTTAATTGGGTGAGAAATCCTTGGGGATAATGCCAATTAATATGTAGGGAAAGTGCATGTTTTGGTGGTTTTCAGTAACGTGGTCTATTCAGGATATCAGTAAGATAATGAAGGATAAAAAGTGTCAAAAATTTAAATTAATATCAAATTCAAAATTTAAAACCAAATTCCGAATTTTATTAACTTTTTTTGTCTTTGATATGCAGTATATGCAAATTATATTTACTCAATAAAAACAGCGACAATATTATCATTACTTTGTTTTATAGAACTGAAATTACAAATAAACAAATAAATACTATAAAATTTTATATGCTGAAACACATCAAAATTTAATAAAACAATGTCAGTATATGAACAAGCGAAATCCATGTAATAAATTTAAATGCCGATAGATGGCAGCATGCGTTAGAATAGAATGAAAGACTCGTTTTCGGGTATGCAATTGATGTTTTAAAAGAGTAATTATTTGAAAGAGAATAGTTCAAGATATGAATCTTAATTTTTAAAACAAAGTATCACTTTCTCTCTCTTTAACACACACACACACACACACACACACACACACACACACACACACACACACACACACACACACACACACACACACACACACACACACACACACACACACACACACACACACACACACAGGAAAGAGAGAGAGAGAGAGAGGAAGAATAAGAGAATCACGGTGAAATTTGTAATATAAAAATGAGATCGTGCAAATTTTTATTTTTATTTATTTTTCTTTTTTCAAAACTCGAAAATGGGCTAAACGTTTTCCTATTTAAACTCCACATAAAACGTAAAGATAAACGACAGTAACAATACGAAATTTCAACGAAACCACTCAAATAGAAGGTCACTCTTATATGTTTAGCTACGGACAGACGACAAACGGACAGAGTACTCACAACAGTTACTTATGTCATTATTGGAAAAACTCTACTCGTAAACAAGGAGGAAGAGACTTCATTCTATTATGAATATATTAAACGTTACTTGTGTATATCCGTAGCTAATAATGTATCATATTAGATGCACTCCCACCGAACTATTTCATTAAGTTGTCCCTTTTCCATCATGTTAATTAGCAGCAGAAGCATAATCACCACGGTAATCCCAACGAACAAATAAAGTAATTAGTTTGAAAAGGATTGCACTAGCAACAACATTCGAACACGGCTGAAACATTGGTTTTCAATCCTGATTCAAATAACTCCGTTAAGCACACCGCAGTGATCGAATTCGAATGGATCAGCTTATCAACGGATCAGAGGAACGATGTTCTCTCAAGGACCAGTTTCGAAGTCCGCAAGTCCATTGCAATTCAGTTGGGAAAACCAAATGTGTAGACAATCGTTAATCTCTTAATTACTCTCGTCACCAGCGGCACATTTGTAGCCACGAAGTCGAGAAAGGTTTGCTGAACACGTAAAATCCTTGCTTCAATTAAATGCAGAGTGCGAGGTGTGGTTGCACCTGTCCGGACTATCGCTTTCCGTCCTACGGGTTTCGATACGAGAAAGCAAGGCAGCTTTATGATGTGGTATGAGTGTGTGTGTGTGTGTGTGTGTCTGTTAAATTAGAACGCTACCGCTGAACGTGATTTAAATGCACAAGGACGCTGTTCTGAAAGCCTGCTTAGAAAATGAGCGAATGGGTACCACATATGTGAATTATTAATGGTGAATTTTCATGGGACAAGTGCATAGATGTATGCAAGTTTACTGCGATTATCTGGTGCTTTGTATGCGATGTGTTCGTTCGGACACTAACGAGAAATTGCTTAGCCATCGGTGGTAGTGTTTGAGGTAATTTATGAAAGGAGGGGGGGGGGAAGAGAGAGAATCAGACAATTTTTTCTTTGTCTAACAAGCCTACTGTCTGACCACAAGCGATGTATGCTGGTGGCTTGATTTGTGTTTGTCTCAAAAAGACAGTGAAAAAGGACAATATCAATTTGATGATTTATGTTTTGTTTTTTCTTCTTTACACGCTCTGAATATATAATTTGATACTTTCCTTAGCTTTTATATTTTTCTATTATTATTATTTCAGCCTTCCAGCAAGAGACTAAAGTCCATCCAAGGTCAAAACGGAATCAACTCACCAATCTAAAAAGTATTCCTCTATTGGTTTTTAGATTTTTGAGGTGAAAATCGTAACACGAGATAAATTGAGTCATAGTGGCTAAACCACTTTTGAGAACCAAATCTGAACTTGGAAATTCTAGTCTCAATTGAATTCACACCGAAGAATGATACAAGTGGGTTCCTTTGTTCTGAATGAGATGTCACAGTACTTCAAATGTGAGAAAAATTTCAATTATTTGATCTATGGAATGCGCATTTAAGGCTCTTTTTTTGCAACCTTTGTGAGCACAGTTTCAATGTTGTACTTCGACTATCTCGGTGTGTGTGTATGTGTGTGTGTGTGTGAGAGAGAGAGAGAGAGATTGAAAATTCGACCAGAAACAACGCTAATCAAGTTTTTTTTTTAAATTTGATTCGTTCTTGAAGTTCAGCATTTAGTCAGTTCAAATGAAAACATCATTTATATGACAATTTCGTCTTTAACCGAATCCTATTTGCAGAAAATTTTTGTTAAATTACTTTAAATGCGATGAACCGAAGCGTCGGTCGCTATATAGCGACTGATAACGATACCCTTTGGTTGGAACGACCTAGGTTGGAATCTTGTATAGGAAGTGAAGAAACCTTTAGTGAAGACTTTGCAAATGAATGTGAGTTTTCCTGTCTCATACGGAGGTGGAGTATTTCCCTTCAAGAATCTCGAGTTTTTCATTCCATAATATATGCAAACCGGTCAAAAGAATACACGCAATTTACAGCCATAGTAGACAATGCGGATAGGATTAACCGCTTTATCAAAGCAGTATACATTTGGGATCTACCTTCCAGCATGTTACGAGACCAGCATTCTTCATGTCTGTTATTTGCGTTTATTTCTCTCCAGTTTGTTAGATCTATAAAATAAACAACGAAGTTTGGAATCTTTTTATAATTTCTATATTTAAGACATTCACTATTCTACTGCAGACAATGAAATTTTTCTAAGAAAAAAATGAAAAATTATATCGAACTCTTCTTTTTGTTAAATAAATATATCTAAAAATCTTTAATTCTTAATTGAAACAGGTGCTCGGAATTTAAAAATGGAAAATTAATTACACATATTTCAGAATACTATTGTTATGACGTACCACTATATTTAATTCAAGATATTAGATGTACCAGTAAGGCAGTGGCTCACGTACCACCAGTGGTACACGTACCATAGGTTGAGAATGATTGCACTAGGTCATATCGATCTTAAGAATACTAATATATTTTATATTATAACTATGTTATACTTTAAATTTATATTATATTATACTAGACAAGAAATTACATTCTTCTTTTAATCCTTTACTGAAGCGCATGCAGGTGGAGTTAGCGCGTGAAGAATTTTCGCGACCAGTGTACTTGTTTCAGCCAATATTACTTTAACACGTTTTATTTCAACACGAAAAATTTCGTGCTTATATTTTTAGTTTACTCTTTCCTTACAGTGGATATTATTTCGATTGAAATTAAATAGCATTCTCTGTAGTAGCCATATATGACTAGACTTCTGAAAATAAAATATAATAATAAGTAACTGGATAAAAAATATTATAAATAATATATGTAAGTAAATAATAATGTTAAATATTAAAAAGCACAATAAGGAAATATGAAAATAAAATCAGCAAAAGAATGTTTACTGAAATACACCATATATTAATTACTAGAAGAAATTAATTAAATTTCGAGCGTGTTATGGCGATTGTTATTTTTTGGCTTGTAATAGAGTCGTGTAAATGTGCTTTTTATTACGAATTTTGTTACATATACATATTTAACCTCACTGCGTATGTATGAAGCTGGCTATTGAGCACACACTTACCAAATAATACGTGAATAAATAAAAAAATCTTGTCAAGCATTTTTAATGAATATTTTAGTATTATAATACAAAAGCAGATATGAATTCTAAATTATTTCAGTTTGAAACATGCTGGCTATTTAATGAACAAACATATAATAAAATTCTTCTTCCATGCTAGTTTACTAAATCGCAGGCTCTGTTAAAGAATAGAAAAGTTGTAGCCCTCATTCAGAAAGTGAATATGGTGGTTATCCGTATGCTTTCATACTAAGGATAGTACATTGAGAAAAATGAGATAAAAACAATCCCTAAAAAGAATTTGAATAATATTTCTCTAATCTTTCGAAAGCTATTTCAGTTCGCCAAGAAGAGTAACATTTTAATTAATACTTTAGTAAGACCTTGGACCTACCTTCTAATAAACGAAAATTGATTCTCGAGATGAATAGGGAACGAAATTATTCTCGGTAGCTAAATTAAAAGTCTCCGATTCAGAAGTAAATATAAATTAATAAATATATATAAATACAAATATGAATACGGCCAAAACAGATTTTGCAACACGAAAGGTTATCAAACTGCCCTACATCCTAAACACATACAAAACCTACAAATACATTTTCAAACACACGGACTATAAACTAGTATTCACCACGAACTAAAAATTAGCAACTCTCCTAAAACCTAAAAAATCTCTCACACACAAAGAAATATTAGAACACCACAATGTAGTCTACAAATTTCCTTGCCAAAAAGACTGTGATATATCACCTACACAGGCTCTACCATTAGGTCCTTATGGACTAGACTATAAGAACACTTCCGTGACTGTAACATCCCTATTCCAAAACATTTAAACACACAAAAAAAAAAAAAAAAACGCAACATCAAAAAGAAAAATAGAATACAGGTACAGCGAAGACAGAAATAGCAGCTCACGCCCTTGAACTGAAACATACCCCGCAAATCGACAAGGCCATAATCATAGACAAACAAGACAACGAATCAATGCTTAGAATATCGGAAACAATTGCCAGAAATGTGACGGAAACTCAATCAACGTCCACTGACCCTACCTAATTTCCGAGTGTTGGAAGCTCCACAAAATAAAAATTAGGTCACGACCCAGACCAATAAGGGATAACACAAGCTCCCCTAAAGCAGATACACCAAGCCGCCATGACATAGCCCTACACTTACCCGATATGTTCCGATGACGATCGAAACGGCTCCCATGCCGTTAACGCTCCCCACCCCGCCCCTGTTTCCCATAAGACCCTTCCCTAAAGTAGCGCCCTTAAATATAATATATATATATTATTTAAAAAAAAAAACAAAAAAAGCCGGGTTTCCTAATTAATCTTCCCACCTTGCCCCAAAAACCCCACCCCACGTTTCCTAACCCTCCTCCTTCAACAGCCTATACAGCAGAAGTATAGAAGACATCCTAACATCCAAACAAGGTATGTGCAAAATTTCTTCCTTTATTAGTCTGCATATGTTTACCCTTAAAATACACTTATAATACCCTCTGAATTCTTGAGTAAAAAGCCATGTATTTAAAATAAGGGACACTCCTAAATGAAAACAGGCTAAAATAGCTGTAAAAATAATAATCTTTTAGAGGAGTAACATGAGAATTTCTCAAAAATATAATTTTTAAGAGGAGTAGCATGGGAATTTCCCAGAAATAATACCTACAAATATAAATATAAATACTGTATATATAAATAAATAATGCATATAATTAAATATAAATATAAATATATAATGTATATAAATAAATAGAAATATATATATATATATATGTATATTTCATTGGCTTCATTGACTTCATTGACAGAACTTCATTGGCTACAGCATTGCCATCCATTACCCTCCAAGGATATTGGATTGAATGAAATTTCAACCACCCCTATATATATATATATATATATATATATATATATATATATATATATATATATATATATATATATATATATATATATATATATATATATATAAATATTTATTTATATATATATTTATATTTTTATTTATTTATATATTTATATACATTATATTTATATAATTTATATAAATATATTTATATTTATATACAGTATATATATATATATATATATATATAACTGAGGCTTGGCTATTGCCGTTACCCTCCTGCCATGATCAGTGCTTTAATAGCTTAATAACACCTTATTCCTACACTGTCCTCTACAGATAACGGGGAAGATGAAAAGCATTCTTGCTTCGCCCCTTTAAGCCAGTCCTTATATATATATATATATATATATATATATATATATATATATATATATATATATATATATATATACTGTATATAAATATAAATATATTTATATAAATTATATAAATATAATGTATATAAATATAAATAAATAATGTATATATAAATAT
This sequence comes from Typopeltis vanoorti, assembly GCF_054136105.1. Lineage (NCBI taxonomy): Eukaryota > Metazoa > Arthropoda > Arachnida > Uropygi > Thelyphonidae > Typopeltis > Typopeltis vanoorti. The sequence continues at coordinate 116,884,193 of NC_143553.1, forward strand.
ATTTATATAAATTATAATAAGTTTAGTTTAATCCTTTATCCAAGTGTGAGCAAACAAAGTTTGCACCTGAAAGTATCTTCAGGACTGGGGTAAGGTAGTGCAACACCAGGACACTCGTTGCAAAGGTGGAGAAAGCTCTCATCACGCCTATCTCAGTATCTCCCATAATGCAAAGCACATCTTCTTGCGGATATGTGTAATGCTATGCATTGAGGCAAGGGCCACTACCCATACCGGTTTCAACCTTTATTGAGGTCTTGTCAGTGGGAGCCAGGCCCAGTAGTGGAGATACAAAGGCAGAAGCAATGAGAGGTCATCCTAACCTATAGGAGTTGCTAAAAGGGTGTGCAACCTTATTATTAAATTACTCCGGATTCAGAGAAAGATGTTGAGAGTATCCAAGTGTGAGCAAACAAAGTTTGCGCCTGAAAGTATCTTCAGGCGCAACCGTTGTTTGCTCACACTTGGATAAAGGATTAAACTAAACTTATTATATTATAGTCTAACCAAGTGAAAAATAAACTCTCAACATTTATATAAATTATATATAGTCCTTGGTGTAGGGATAAGGTGTATTATATACTGTATATATACACGTACAGATAACGGGGAAGATGAAAGCATTCTTGCTTTTCATCTTCGCCGTTATCTGTAGAGGACAGTGTAGGGATAAGGTGTTATTGAGCTATAAAGCTGTGATCATGGCAGGAGGGTAACAGCAATAGCCGAGCCTCAGTTAGAACTTCATTGGCTACAGCATTGCCATCCATTGCCCTCCAAGGATATTGGATTGAATGAATCAATCACCGCATCTCACGGTTGATTGAGCCATATAAATTATAAATTATATATAAAGTTCTTAAAAGAACTGGGCGATGGACTGAGTCCTTGACTCTTTATCCCGTCATCTGAATGAAGAAAATCTGCGTGGATGGGGTGTTATTGAGCTAAAAAGCTCTAGTCATGGCTGGGTGACGGCAATTGCCGAGCCTCAGTTAAAACTTCATTGGCTACAGCATTGCCATTTGTTACCCTGGAAGTCCTAAAAAGGACTTTTGGCTTGTCTCACCAAGCCATCCACTGATCCTCCATAAATTATATATAAATTATATATAAACTAACATTTTAAATATTTTTATAAAAAACTAAGATAAAAAAACTTTAAGTGTAATTGTTTTAATTATCGTATAAAATTTTTCATATTAGAATTATTTATTAAAATTAATATGTTAAATATTTATTTTAGTTGCAATATATTTTTAAAAGTAATTGGAATGTAAATTAAAATAAAGTTGAATATAGATGATCTGAAATAAAGCCACTTTGTTTCTGCATTCAAATGTGAATTTGTGTTTAGATAATTAAAAAACTTTTTTATTTAAATTTTAAATTAATGTAAATTTATAATGATCAGAAAAAGCTGTCGCTTTTTTAAAAAAAAAAAATAAATAAATAGATTTATTAGAAACGACATCAGAATTGTGAATATCAGTTAGCAGTCATCATATTTGAAGAGAAGAATGTCACCTACTTGACTCCTAATAAACTGCGAAATAAAGACACAGTTTATTTCATTGTTTTGTTTTTCTTTTCTTTCATTACTGTATATCCGTATGTTTCTTATACATTTTTAATCAATTTTAAGTTAAAAGAAATTGCAAGCAACATCGAACTACCTACTTGCAGAGATAAATATTTCATTACACGTTTTGAAGCGACTAATGTTAAACCTTAGCCACGCCCCTTATGCGTGACATGCTGTCACGCGCTGAATACGACAGCGGATATGATTCTCAATTGGAGCTGCCATTTTGTTTTGAGAATAATGAATGTTTTTTTGGGTTTTTTTTGTCTTTTATGTCTTCGTAGATTTGTTACTGTCTAATAATGACGAATATTGTTTCAATTATTAGCAAAAAATAAATATTAATTCTATACGTCTTTTTAAGTCCCGAGTTTTGAAAACTTTAGAACAATTTAATGCCCATAGGAATTATTAATTAAACAATGAGGGTAGTTGATAAAATAAAATTCTGTAAATAAATGATCAATTTTGTTAATTTGTGCCATTCTTCCCAACGACATTTATCATTCTTGTCATCCTAGTTCGGAACGCTTCTGGAATTCTAATATGTTCATCATAAATATTCTGCTCCATTAAAATATTTACTCGCATTCCCATCTACAATTTTTTTCGGGGGAAAAAAAAAAGCCAAAATTTCTACGTGAAAAATAAGTTTTCTCCAGGAAAAGTTGAAAGTGCGCATATTCAGATAATTGTTATTCCAAGGAGCCTTTCTATCCCCCCTTTTTATCGGGCATGAAAAATGTGTTTGTAACTACATAAGCTTTTATTTTTATCATCACAATAAACAAATTAGAAGCTACCTTTAGTCCCGGAAACAAGTCAATTACTCAAAACAAGAGCACATTATTCTGCAAAGGTTTTAATGAAAATAAGCTACCTTCTGATCAATATTCTCGCTTTCCTTTGTTGTCAGTGAGCGAACAATGTCTCTGCTTTGTGTGAGTTTGAATGTCTTGAGCATCTACTTTGTACCTTATTTTCGCACTACTCTTAATTTGTTGTTCTCGTATAATTAGCGCAGGCCATTTTGATTATTCCTCTCATTAAGTGGGAGTCGATAATTAACTGAACTTCCTAACGTAGGAAGATTTTTGTCTGTGAATTAGGACTAGTAGATTCTCTTTCATCCCAAGACCATTATGTTGTAATTAAAAATCGTAAGTTATCAACTTTTCTTTAAAATCAGCTGAATTTTGCTATTATTTTACCCCGAGATGTATCTTGCTATCAGGGATTTCTTTCTTTCTTATTTTGAAGATTTTATTCATGATTTCTTTCATTTATAAAAGAGAAGCCATGTAAATAACTCTCGGTTCGGCCTATATATAATTAATGTATGACCCTTATTAGAAATCGCAGACACCTACTTGACTCATATAGTTTCAAAGAAACCCTTCTAGTGAATGTTCAGTTTATAATTAGTTAATAAATTGTTTCTTCATGGAAGCTTTTGTTTCAAAATGAATAAAATCAAATGTTTCGCTAGATCACAATAATAATAATAAAACTTCCTTTCACTACTTGCAGCTTTTTCGGACAATAAAATTGCAATTTTATAACGTATATTAACATTATAAAAGCATCGAACGAATTCCTTTTTTTGGGGGGGGGATGGACTGAGTCCCTGACTCATCCCTTCATCTGATTGAAGATTATTATTTATTTATTTTTATTTTTTGGCTAGATGGGCAAAGCAAGAATGCTTTCCATATTCCCCGTTCTCTGTAGAAGAAAATATGTGGATAGGCTAATATAGCGCCATAAGCTCTGATCATGGCAGGAGGGTAACAGCAATAGCCGAGCCTCAGTTAAAACTTCATTGGCTACAGCATTGCCATCCATTTCCCTCCCTGGGTACTCATTTTGGTCGCCTCATACGGTATGCATGGGCTGCAGTGGAGCAATTCTTATCCCGGCAACTACACGGAGAATAGGGTTTTCTTATAGTCCTTATAAGGACTGGCTTAAAGGGGCGAAGCAAGAATGCTTTTCATCTTCCCCGTTATCTGTAGAGGACAGTGTAGGGATAAGGTGTTATTGAGCAATTAAAGCTCTGATCATGGCAGGAGGGTAACAGCAATAACCGAGCCTTAGTTAGAACTTCATTGGCTACAGCATTGCCATCTATTATTACCCTCCAAGGGTATTGGATTGAATGAATCAATCACCGCATCTCCTAGGGTTTTCTTAAAAGTTCTTAAAAGAACTGGGCGATGGACTGAGTCCTTGACCCTTTATCCCGTCATCTGAATGAAATAAATCTGTGTGGATTGAGTGTTATTGAGCTAAAAAACTCTAGTCATGGCTGGGTAACGGCAATAGCCGAGCCTCAGTTAAAACTTCATTGGCTACAGCATTGCTATTTGTTATTTGTTACCCTGATTAGTAAGTAAAGGGTAAAATCTCAAAAAATCGGACGATCTCTAGGCCACTCCATAGTGGGCGAAAGACCGTCCATGTCTCAGCGTTGGTTCCACTCATTGACGGCCGCCCCGTCCAAGCACCCCGACGGGCTCCCCGTTTAAGCAGAACCGCTCAGCGTTGGCTCCACTCAGTGTCGGCCGCCCCATCCTAGCACCCCGATGGGCTCCCCGACTCCTGAGCAGAACCGCTCAAATTCCGAGGAAAATAATTCACCGACAAGAACCCCTCAGCGGGCCCTGCCGGAGAACACCTTCCCCGGAGACTCAAGGTGCTCCCTTAAGGCAAAAACCTTAAGAGAGCAAACTCAAAAACTCATCACCCAGGATAACAGCAACAGCCGAACCTCAGTTTACTTCCTCGGTTCAGCATTGCTATTCGTTACCCTGATTAGTAAGTAAAGGGTAAAATCTCAAAAAATCGGACGATCTCTAGGCCACTCCATAGTGGGCGAAAGACCGTCCATGTCTCAGCGTTGGTTCCACTCATTGACGGCCGCCCCGTCCAAGTACCCCGACGGGCTCCCCGTTTAAGCAGAACCGCTCAGCGTTGGTTCCACTCAGTGTCGGCCGCCCCGTTCAAGCACCCCAACGGGCTCCCCGACTCCTGAGCAGAACCGCTCAAATTCCGAGGAAAATAATTCACCGACAAGAACCCCTCAGCGGGCCCTGCCGGAGAACACCTTCCCCGGAGACTCAAGGTGCTCCCTTAAGGCAAAAACCCTAAGGGAGCAAACTCAAAAACTCATCACCCAGGATAACAGCAACAGCCGAACCTCAGTTTACTTCCTTGGTTCAGCATTGCTATTTGTTACCCTGATTAGTAAGTAAAGGGTAAAATCTCAAAAAATCGGACGATCTCTAGGCCACTCCATAGTGGGCGAAAGACCGTCCATGTCTCAGCGTTGGTTCCACTCATTGACGGCCGCCCCGTCCAAGCACCCCGACGGGCTCCCCGTTTAAGCAGAACCGCTCAGCGTTGGTTCCACTCAGTGTCGGCCGCCCCATCCTAGCACCCCGACTCCTGAGCAGAACCGCTCAAATTCCGAGGAAAATAATTCACCGACAAGAACCCCTCAGCGGGCCCTGCCGGAGAACACCTTCCCCGGAGACTCAATGTGCTCCCTTAAGGCAAAATCCCTAAGGGAGCGAAGTCAAAAACTCATACCCAGGATAACAGCAACAGCCGAACCTCAGTTTACTTCCTCGGTTCAGCATTGCTATTTGTTACCCTGATTAGTAAGTAAAGGGTAAAATCTCAAAAAATCGGACGATCTCTAGGCCACTCCATAGTGGGCGAAAGACCGTCCATGTCTCAGCGTTGGTTCCACTCATTGACGGCCGCCCCGTCCAAGCACCCCGTTTAAGCAGAACCGCTCAGCGTTGGTTCCACTCAGTGTCGGCCGCCCCATCCTAGCACCCCGACTCCTGAGCAGAACCGCTCAAATTCCGAGGAAAATAATTCACCGACAAGAACCCCTCAGCGGGCCCTGCCGGAGAACACCTTCCCCAGAGACTCAAGGTGCTCCCTTAAGGCAAAAACCCTAAGGGAGCGAACTCAAAAACTCACACCCAGGATAACAGCAACAGCCGAACCTCAGTTTACTTCCTCGGTTCAGCATTGCTATTTGTTACCCTGGAAGTCCTAAAAAGGACTTTTAACCCTTCTAGGGTTTTCTTATAGTCCTTATAAGGACTGGCTTAAAGGGGCGAAGCAAGAATGCTTTTCATCTTCCCCGTTATCTGTAGAGGACAGTGTAGGTATAAGGTGTTATTTATTGAGCAGTTAAAGCTCTGATCATGGCAGGAGGGTAACAGCAATAGCCGAGCCTCAGTTAGAGCTTCACTGGCTACAGCATTGCCATCCTTTATCCTCCAAGGGTATTAATGAATCAGTCACCGCCCTAGGGTTTTCTGAGGATTTAACTCTCTCTATATATTATATTTATTCAATATATTGGATGGTAAAATTATAACCAATTTTGTTTTCATTTATGCTTTTATAAATTGTGACTCACTATTACAGTCATAAAGATAACTTAATTTGTTCTATTTTTTTTTTTGAAACAAAGCTATTAATTATAAAATAATAAATAGCTAAAGATTTTCTTCCCAAAAGTGTTTAAATATTTATTAAATAATTAAGACCGTTCAGGAAATTGACATTTTATCCACTAGATAGCGCCACTATCTCTCCCTGCAAAATGAACTTCAGATTGTATCGCTGAAAAAAGAAAAAAAAAAAAAAATCACTTAAAATTTTAGCTGATTTAATTAGATAAAATAGAAGGGTTTTATTTATGAATTAAACAATTAGGCTTCAATCAACTTCATAATTAACGTAATTAAGGAATTATCTGAGATTATGTTATATGGAAATTTTACTAGCTTACAAGCGAAAATACTTACATTTGTGTATGAAAACAAGGAAAAAATATTATGATATAAACGTTTAGCTAGATGGTGCTGTGTGTGCACAATTAACAATTAGAAAAAACAAATGAGAGTTTAAAAAAATAAAAACATGTACTTAAGCCATTAATTACTATATTTCGTGTGAAATACACCACTAAGTGGCACATACAAAACGTTTTAAGAGTTTAGAAACAAATGCGTCTTTTAAGTCCAGTCATTGATGAATTGGATAACTTCGAACACTTCCAGTGTTATGATATATACAATTCTTTCATTATCTGGGTGTAGCAAATTAGCTTATTTATTATTTTGTCACGTATTTCTGCGAAATAAGAGAGAGAAAGCAGTTGTATTTTAATACAGCCAAGTACTGGTACCAACCAGTACTAGTTATTATTATATTATATATAATAAATTTATATTATACATAAACATATTTTTCTTTAAATGCAACATAAGACGAAAAAGAGCCTTAATTGGCTATTTTATCGCATATTTTTCTGGCTGCGTTTGTATGAAAAATTTTCTCAAAATTATTCCACTAAGGAGATATTATCCGGAAGAGGGCAATCTTCTCTTAACACGTAATCCCTTTGCAGACTCAATGAATTCATATTACGGTATTACCATAAACACTTTGTTTCTGTCTTTTTGTTTTCTTAGGGTATTATCATGGGCACTGTTGTACTAAACTGAGTTCCATCATTTCATTCAATTTATTTTAAGTCTGTAAAAAACAGGAGCAGCTGCTACTTAACACCTGTCCATCTCCACACATTCAGATCTATTTTATCATCCACCTATTTTATGGCACTTATCTCTGCTCTGCTTTTTTCTTATGGAATTCTTTGAAAAACGGTGATTCAAGCACTGCCTTCCTAAAGCAGTAAGACCTCCAGCTATTCAAGAAACCTATCAACATGCTCCATCCTTAACAAGTTGCTTATAGATGATACTGATGCGTATATAAATAAATTGGCAGCACAGTTAATTTATTGATTTATGCAATTTTAAATAAACAGTATTTGAATTTCATTTGTGGTAATGATCGACGAAGCCACTAAGACTACAGACCTGTGAATTGTATGATTTCTCCAGCTAATTTGTCTGTTTTGTAGAATTAAAAGTATCGATTTAAAAAACCAAATCTTTGAACCCTCATCAATGGTTCTAATAGTCAGCGTTTTCAAAGTATTCTTGATTAATCGTAATACTAAGTTAGTGAATCTCCGTATTCAGTTGGTTTCAAAGGAGCCGTTGGATCGATCTTAGTTCGAATCCTTGATGTGGGCAGTGGTGTAGCTAGAGCTTTTGCCGCCCGGGGCGATCCCTGAGTTTGCCTCCCCTCTCAGTACACACCGAAAATACCACAAAAAAGTCAAAACAACGTACAGGGAAATAAATTAAAACACTCTGTTTATTTTTGAAGTAAAACTTTAATTTCAACATTCTAAAATGTTATTTTTCTTGCTTTTCTGTTCGCAAAATCGTCAATGATATTGGCGAAGTCTATTTCATAGTAATGTAGGTAATTCTTAATCTATTTTATTTAGAAAAACTCCTCTCACAACTGGCAACACTTACAGCAATTGTGAGGAAAATTCGCAGTAGTATTACAATATTTCGAACTGAGTTTTCGAGACTGTATTTTAGAATTAACTGCAAAAGTTCAAAAATGTTCAAAGTGCTGCCCGGGGCGGACATCCCCCCCATCCCCCTCTAACTACGCCTCTGGATGTGGGGAACCTTTATCAAAGATTTTCAGTTGAAGGTGATACAAAAATCGAGATTTTGTCCTTCCACGAAACTTGAGAATCTCACTTCCTGAATTAAAAGGAGATTTAATTCAGGAAGTGAGATTTTCAAAACAGGCAAACAGTGTCCGTGAACCCAATTTGCAGGCACAAAACACTCGTCCTTAGGGGATGCAGCAGACGAATCGCAAACCAATTACATTAATTGCCTGAATGGATGAAATATCAGAATTAAGGTGATTAGTCCTATACCTATAAGTATACCTTGTAGGTATACTTATAGGCATCGGTTCCCAACCTTTTTCTTTCTTAGAGCACATTCTAAAATACCGATAGGGCGACGGGCACCATCTATTTTTGCAAGCATATTTTTTGAATTCGTTTGTTATATGAATGCATACAAAGTTTACATTATAATCAAATGTTTTATTACTTAAACGTTTACATTATATAAAAATTTAAATATATATATGTAAGTTAGTGTGGTCTTTGGCATTGCATTTCATTGGCCAGTGCTTCATAATTAGGAGAATATGATGATATTCCAGTTCTTAAACTGGAATGAACAACTTCGAATGCGCGTCTACTTTACATTGTATGCGTTTAATACTCGTCATGCGTCGTATAGAATACCATGAATTGTTGCGTGATTATTTCAAACTATACGGCACACGGTTGAACATCGGGTCAATGATGTTAAGAACCCTGACTCTGGTTCTTAACATCATTGACCCGATTCGAATCTAGGTGGCGTTTCAAACCAAAGGGCACATTCCAAACCGGCTGAGCTACGGAGGTTGACCTTTGAAAAATCGATGGCATCTTTTATTTGGTTACTCTCTTAATATAAGAAAATTCGAGTCTATGGAATCCCTTTAACTGTTAAATTAATTCTTTCACTGTATTTATAAAGCTGTATAAGGAACCGACACTATTAAATAGCAGATTATACAGCATATACGAGCTCATACATTAGTTGTGGAAAGATCATATAAAATATGATCTTTCAATAAAGCTTTTGGTATTTAAACTAGATATATGCAAATAAACCACAAGAGTAAAAAAGATCTGGGGAGGAAGAGGTAAGTGAGTTGCAATCGAGATACGTCAGACATCATTAGATGAAGTTCCATCAAAAGTCGAAAAAGTACAAAGAACGTTTTCACTTTACCATCGCTGGCAACTTATTCTTGAAGTGAAAAAAGACATTTTCTCTTTCTGTCATGGAAATAGATTCTCGTTGGAAATATCCCGTGATTGCTCTAAACCCGTTTTCGTTATCAACCACAGAGATGAAAGAAGTCGTACGGGACGCGTGGTAGAGTTACAAACTTTATCTGGCTATAGCACAAGCAAGCTATGTTTATGAACTTTGCTTGGCGGTGATCTTGTAAGTTTTGTATCGGTTAAATCGGTTTTACTTCTTATAAGAAAGAAATCTCATCTCGCAAATTTACCTCAAATAGAGTCGGGAGTTAGGAAAGAAAGAAAATAAGAGAAAAAAAAATAGACTACAAGTAATTTTAGTTTGAAATAAGAGTAAAGGCAGAGTCCAAGTAAGGCCTTTTTATGATGAATTGTCGACAGCCCAAATGTAGCCTCCAGACACAAAAGACATTGTGTGGAGTTATAAACCTTTCGTTATTTTTTAATATCTCATATCTCTGAAAGAAGCCGCAGGAAACCATCTTTGCTTATGAGCTAAAGTGTAGCTGGAGGATACGTGAAATGCTGTAACAGAAAAACACATCGAAAATAAAGCAGTATAAGAACAGAAACAGCTATGACAGGTTTGAAGCAAGCCATTGTTTATATCATCGAAGAGCGATTGGCAGTTTGCCAAATTCAAGTAACATAACGTAACTTTGTTTTCGGTTTATTGACACATTCAATAAATTGCATATATTTTAATTCGATAGCTAATACATTAATACACATTATGATGAATGAAGACGTGAATAAAAAGTATTATTGGATGTTAAATAACGAAATAAAACAACACGAAATGAAAAACTGGCAATAAAAATGATATTTATTAATGATACAATAGCTCACGTATACATTCATAAGCGATTTAAAATAGCATTATTGTTAATAGTGACATCTGGCGTGTTCTAGGAGAGCGAAACAACTTATAATTGTTAATACAGCAAAACTTAAAAAAAAAAATCACTTAGTTGGTTTAACTTTTTTTTCAATGCAAAATATCAAAGAACGTAAATGCCTTCTGTACTATTTTCAAAGTCACATTTTTCAGTCAGTTTCTCAAAATAACATCTAATTAAACTTGCTATGGGAATTTATATTTTAGATAATATTTATATTTTAGATTGTATTTATGGATTCATGTAATAATATACAAAATCTGAGCGATCGTTTTGAACTACTTAACATTATTTTAATACTGATCATAGTCAGCATTAAGAGAATGGTCTCTATGTATATTTTAAAAGTATTTCTAATGTATATTCTCTATGTGTATTCTAATAATATTTTTTAAAATTATTATAAATTCCTTTGACAAATATGCTAGCAATCTGTAAGAAAATGCTTTGAAAACGAAGGTATAATTCAACAGGACTTGCGATCACTCTGTTTCATTGTTTCAGTAGTTTCTGATTTATTATTATTATTATTATTATTATTATTATTATTATTATTATTATTATTATTATTATTATTATTATTATTACAAATAAATTAAACAATTAGTGCAAAATAATGTTTCTTTTAATAATAAAAATATTATAGCCGTATTCTCCGTTTGAAATATTTTTTCTTTTTCTTATTTATATTTAAATTAATTCAAATTGTTTCCTATTCATATATAAAACAACTTCCAAAGGCTATTCGTGATTTTCGATTTTCTTTCATAGTTATTTGAGTTCTTTCAGGTAACAAATGTAAATATTATCAATTTATACTTATAATTCATATAACTTAGTAATTTAACTATTTATCACTATAAAATACGTCTGCAAAATTAATAATATTTATAATTTTATTGTTTCTATTTTCATATAATTTCAACCGTTTAAAATGTATTTTGGGATTGTAGTATATAGGTATTTAATATATACAGGTATTTAATTTAATAAATATAAATGAAAATAAGAAAAACATATTTTGTTATTGTAGTATATGGGTATTTAATTTAATATATACAGGTATTTAATTTATTAAATAATAAATGAAAATAAGAAAAAAAGAATCATAAATGAAGGTTATATTATATATAACAATAATAAACAAATATAAGTTTCCAAAAGTACAAAAATTGATTTTACTATAGGTACAATCTATAAAATGTACATCTTAAAATAATATAATAAAGCAATTTTCTCATAGCAACAGATACAAATAATATATAATCATTATCAGTATGGTATGACATGATAACATTATATCTAATGTAATATGATAGCACAATACTAAAAACTTTCGTATTGATGTCAGTTGAAATACGAGGTTTTGTGATGAAGAAATGATATATGAGCGTTAAAAAAAAAAAAAAAGAAAGAAAAAGAAAATGGAATTGAATTTTAGTGTGTCCGTGTTTTCTCGTTATCACCCCATTTATTTTACTCGTATCTGTGAATATTCATTCCAATTTTCAACGATGTTCGCTGCAGGAAAGATACATGAAAACGGATATCCCATATCTGAAAACGGTACGTATTTCCGCTAACGACGCATTGGACCGACCTAGAAAACGCCCCAAGCAATGTGCGGAAAGTGTCCACCAGAATACTGCTTGATCCAACTTCTATCAGTGCGGCGAGTAATCAGTGAGCATATTAAACTTCAAGGTGACAGTCGGGGCGTTGCCTTCGTAGCACGTATTCTCGCCAACGGCGGCGTGTTGACAGGACTTGACAAGAAAGGACCGACTCTGGGTGTCACGCGCTGTTGCAACTTCCTTCTCTTCTGCCCGCACGGAGGGTGGGCTTTAACCACGTACCATGCGGAAAAGGCATGAAGATAGTGTCTGTTTTCTTAAGGTAAAATGTTAGATAACGTAATGAATGAACGCAAGTATGTCTTGGACTAGCGCATTTTGTAATGCACTGTTATTAACCCCATTGGGATTATTTATATAATTCTTAACTAATAGTAACATTAATTAATAAATAAGAAAGTAATTACTAATAGTAGTTAATGTCGTAGCTGAAACTATGAAATAAAATATTCTCAAATGATTATATCAACGTTACAACCATTATCTAAAATTATTTATCAGATAATTTTAAATAAATATAAAATGCACTTAATCTGAACCCAAAGAGGGCGCTGAAAGACGAATGACGTTAAATGATACGAAATTATTTGCTTGCAAAGTATTGGTTGTTATGACTGCATTTCCTAACCGTTTTTCATTGTAACATGGAGATTTTATACACTAATTCATCGAGTAACCACTAAATGGAATGCAATAACTCGTTACAAAAATTCTTTTATAAAGTACTATTTAAAACTATTTTTTTCTAATGTCGAATCAATAGAGAATACATTAAATCATTTTTTAATACAATTTTATAATTAGTTTGCCAATTTAACGAATCTCAGACTTTAATTAATCTCAATTTTAAGTGAAGTAAATGAACATAAAATAATTAAATAAAGTCATTTATAATCACTCTGCCCTGCAGTAATTTAACAAGAACCCATTCTATTTCGAAATTCCTTTTCTTTAAGTTCTGCCTGGAATTCGTTTCATCAATAAACACTTAAATATTTTTTTCCCTAGAAATATGCTTACAATTTACTCTTTTAAGTAATCTTTTTCGCTTGTAAACATAAATGAAGTAGCAATATTGTTAGCTTAACCAAACTTAAAATAAATAAATAAATATGAGGCAATAATAATAAATATATAAATAAAATAATGAAATTAATACAAATAATAAATATGTAAGTAAATTAATGAATGAAATATATACAGTAAATGGATATAAAGATAATGATAATAAATAAATTCAAGAATTTATTTATAATAGATATGGTTTTGTTGATCAAAAAGTCCTTTTTAGGACTTCCAGGGTAACAAGTGGTAATGCTGTAGCCAATGAAGTTTTAACTGAGGCTCGGCTATTGCCGTTACCCAGCCATGACTAGAGCTTTTAGCTCATAACATCCCATCCACACAGATTTTCTTCATTCAGATGACGGGATAAAGAGTCAAGGACTCAGTCCATCGCCCAGTTCTTTTAAGAACTATAATAGATATGCATAATAGATATATATATATATATATATATATATATATATATATATATATATATATATATATATATATATATATATATATATATATATATATATATATATATATATATATATATAATAGATAGATAGATATATATCATCAAAATATCAAAAGCTTAAACACTACTTGTTACAACTCTGTTTTTAGAATCGTCGTTTTTTTTTTTTTTTTTTTTTTTTTTTTTTTTTTTTTTTACCAGAGATTTCAATTTTCAAAAAAAAGTCCGGAATGAAAACTTCCCTTTTGACATATGTTCATTCTTGAAATAATTACCATTGTGATAGACGTGCTAATATTATTAGATGAATTTTCAAAATGCGAAATATTGTCTACAGAAATTTATTCACTATATAAAAAAGGGATTAAATTCTCATTCCATGATACATATACATGAAAATGAACCAATGAAATTATACAATTATTTACAATCCAATAATGTAAAATAGAAAAGAGCAAATCTGCAATATATATAAAGAACATAAAATATATAAAAATTAATAACAAAAAAGAAAACAAATCCCAAATCCCTATAGTACTTCAGTACCATCAGCCGGTTTAATTCCTCAAAAGGATAAGGCGGAGATTTTTTACCTTTGGAAATTGGACGGCTGCAAGTCCATCCTTTAGCTACCATCAAAAGTTGAGTCCATAGTTATGGATGCAAGAATAAAATCATCGCTTGTGAGAGAGCGGAATGGCGCAGATAGCTGCTACCATCTCGTAATTTTTGTTTATAATAGTGTGAGTTCTAATGTGGACTGTGAGCGATGTGTCAAAAAGGAGTTGACGAGTAACGAAAATTTACTTGTAACAAACCTCTCTTGCCTGCATCAGATATTGATCAAGACCCAGCATGAATCAGGCCTAGAAAGAGTTTCCTAGTTGACCACTAGAATCGAACTATAACGGTCTTTCTTTTTTTTTTTGGAGGGGGGGGGGTCGGCATTAGTAGAAACGTTACCGCTAAGTCACACATAAGAATGATTCAGCCATTTTACCACCTTTCAAAAATAAAACCGAGCATATAATATTTTGAAAATTTTTTTATAATGGATGTAGTTATTTTTCTAGAGATATTTAATGAATCTTCTTAAAATGAATTAATTAATCCTTTTTAATTTTCGAAATTTTAGGCTAAGAATATTCAAAACCACCACACTAATAATCACAACAGTGATAATCAGATAAAAGAGAGCCAAAAAAGTACGCCTTCATATAATTTTATGTAGCACTATGTTGTATTGTTCCAGTACAAGGCACATTACTTGCAATGCCCTCTATGGTATGTTCGTAATCATTAATTTACAAATTATAAGTATATTGAGTATCATTAGTAAATATTCTTCGAACCACGTTTTCATTCAACAGAATTGGTACAAATTGCTTTTATAAATTTTAACCACTTTTACTCAGGTGGATAGTAATTCAAGTTATTTTTATTATCAAACAAATTTAAAATAACTTTAAATAAATCTGTTATATTACAGTTAAATTATATTCTAGTTATGCGCATTAATTCGAACAAACACTAAGCATGAATTTCTAAAGTTAAAAACATTCCTATTTGAGAAACTGTGTCAAATAAAAAATTAGCATGCAAAATTCTTTCATACTTAATACTATAATAGAATCAAGATTAAAAATATTTAAGTTTATCCTCAACAAACAGGATATTATTTGTACACCTGCTAATAAAAATAATCTTTTTGATACTTGAAGAATTATTCCAAATTCAGTTCTTTGAAAGGAAGAGTTGATGGGATATTATAAGGACCCAGGGAGGGTAATGGATGGCAATGCTGTAGCCAGTGAAGTTCTAACTGAGGCTCAGCTATTGCTGTTACCTTCTTGCCATGAGCAGAGCTTTATATAACTCAATAACACCTTATCCTTACACTGTCCTCTACAGACAACGGGGAATATGAATAGCATTCTTGCTTTGCCCCTTTAAGCCAGTCCTTATAAGGACTGTTCTTTGAATTTAGTTTGGATTTCTGGTCTGTTTTAATATTAATTTATTATTAATAATATCTTTGTACATGTATATTTAATATTCAGTAATCAATAAATAATTAGTTCTAAAATGCACTCGTTTATTAATTTATTAATAATATATTTTAATAAATATTTAATACATCTATATCTTAATAATTTGTATATCTTGATAGTAAATTATCAAATGTATTGATTTATTAATTCACTTTAATATACGTTATACTTATTAAGACAAAAGCTTATTATGTAACATATTGCTACAAATATTTCTGTGATCAATGCGGGTAGTGTCCCCTATGAAAACAGTTGGAAAACTACCTAAATCATCACGTCTATTCACTAATTATTTTACCTAAATACAAGAAATTTAATATACTGAAAAAATTGAAAGCTGATTATAAATAATATTATTATAGATACAAAAAATACTGTTTAGGTGTATTTTATTTTATTATTTTGATTTTGACATCTTAATAAAACAATCTGTTTTTACATCTTTATTAACAAGTACTCGATATGTTACACTAAGAAACTTTTTAAAATAAAAAAGCAAGTCATTATTTATACAGTTTACAGAGAGCACGGACTGCATTACATTTATTAATATGTAGTAATGATGTATCGTTTCGCTATCATTGGTTCATACTCGCTTTTCGACACTTTACAAGTTAATAACCCTACGCGGAGATATGAATTTTATGAGGGTAGCGCACATTAATTTGTCTGTTTCTTATCGATTCCGTGATTAGTCTTTAATATTTATAGATTTCCTTGCTGACGGGTTCTTGAACTGAGCGCGTCGTTCATAGGAAAGCTATTGATTTGGTTGCAAATCTTCAAATAACATTTACATCATTTGACAAATGTATTCATCGATTTATCAATGCAATTTCTTGTGAACTTTCTCTCTCTCTCTCTCTCTCTCTCTCTGACACAGGTGCGCGCACACACGCACTCACGTGAACGCGCTAGTTATCTCTTATCGTGTTATTTGACGATGTCCAATCAACTCAGTCTCTCTTTTGCTCTCTGATGCATAATTATTTGTAAATTTTCAACGTAATAATCGGACCTAACCTTACCTCCACCTATAGAATAGTCGATTTATTTTACATTGGGGTGGTTTATCTAAGTAAACCCAGATTGTTAGCGCATTCTCCGGCTCTTTCTGTAGCTTTATACATTTAAGCGATCATTTCCCATGATACCCGTTTGGCAGGGTGGTCGAGATGGCAACAGCCCTGTACTTTGATGTTAAATGACTACAATATTTCGTACATCTACAGAACACCACTCTTGTTTCCGACCCTATGAAACTCCTCTCTCCTTGCTTCCAGCATGTCTAATGGCATACTGACTTTCACTTACACATTCCCCATCTTGGTCCTCTGTTTCCTCCAGAGGGAGCCATTATCGCGTTATAATCTAATTTTACAGAGAGGGAGAAAGAAATTGATAGCACACCAAGGAAAACAGAGGGAATTAAGGAGATAAGGTTTCCTGATTTACTAAGACGTGCGAGGAATAGGAGGCCTGGAAAAGAGCTCTGAAACCAGAGGATAGCAAAAGGGGATGGAATAAATTTTACAGATCTTAATGCTTCCAGTCTTGTTGTTAATCTCAAGAATGTTGGTGTCATGTAGCTAGGGAGGCCCTGAGAGCAATATTTGCTTCTACTGTTTCACAAACTGGATGGGAGGGGGGGGGGAATGAAAGTACTTGGCAATCTAGCATCACATAAAAGATAGCAATCCGATTTGGGCAAATATCCAAGAAGAAGAAGGCAATGTGTTTTGAGAAAAATCAGTCCCAGCTACATTACTTTGTCCATTATTGTTTGAAGCATGGAAATGACGTAAGAGGATTTTACTTATCTGTCTGTGCATGCACACATACACGCTTTGTTAATGGCAAAATGCTTTTTTTTTTCCCTTTGTGTATTTAGATCAATTTAGTAAAAAGGACTATGCCACTTGTTCCATTTAAAGACGAACCCGGAGCAATAAGAAACTAGTATTATTACGCTTTGCTTGACAAAATCCTTTTGTTAAACCCGTCCTGGTATTTTACTACACACGAACCGTCCTTCATTATGACTGTAGACGGAGTTAGTTTGACAATTTTATACACTCAGCTCAATCTCGCATCGACTACTAAAATAATTTGTATTTTGTATTTAGTAAATTTTTATATAATTATTTTCTTTAAAAATATATTTAGTTGACTATATTTATATATTTTGTGGAGAATGATTCAAGATCCTAAATGTAAATGTAAATATATTTATATAAATTAAATATAAATTATATTTAAATCCATATAAATTATGTGTAGCCTTTTCATTGCTGTAATAGCAGAGATTCCTTTTGAGCTATTGGAGTGAGTTATATATTAAAAGCGAAGGTAACTTACTAACTCATACCCAATTTCCACAGCTTTATATTATAGACGAGTAGGTTTTGATACATGCACCACCTTCTATATTTGACCCATGGGAGAATTATAAAAAGAGAAGCCATTGCGCAACGCTGGGGGAGGGATTCTGTTAAGTGAACATATGGAAATGTCCCAATGTACATTTTGTGTCTTCTAGAAGCCAAACAAATACCTCTGATTTTGTGAAAAATCACGCGAGGCTATATATTTAACTGAAGGACACAGTGATCATTGGACTCGTTCTAGCAACAATATCGTTGATGCTAAAAAGAGTTTTGAGATGTCATCATATATATATATATATATACTTAGGTTCGTCTTGGATGTTTTACTTATAGCACTGCATAGACATAATCTGATACTTGTGAGTAATGCACATAAGAACACTGCTGTTTGTTGTAACGATTTGTTAAAATATACTAGATTCTCATCCTCCTACAAAAATATATCTGACTGGAACTACAGTTTGCTCACGACAAAGCTGTGAATGCAAACACAGTTAATATCGCAAGATTCCATTTTTAGACTTCGAAATTACAAAGGCAAACACGCCTTTTTCCCCTGATGATTTATTGAGACAACTTTATAGTTTCTGTTTTGTTGTTTTAGGTGTTCAGAAAACAAAAACTTTTTGTGAAAATGTTTTCATCGACCGCCCAGAAATGGTTAGAATAGATCGATGTGTCCTTTTCCATGCGAGTGGTCACATAAAGCACAATGACGTCATTTTGAGCCATCAACATCACTCCTGTGCAAATATTTATATCCAATAAACCTTAAAGCACCATCCGGACGAGCATCATCCTTAGAAAAGTGCCTACATAACACCAGCCAGAAAACAGCACAACGCAACGGGCGAAGTTAAAATTTCTTTTCATCGCAACATATTTATCTGCATTTGTTTCTGCAAGAGAATCTTATCTCCTTTTTTTTTTGTTTGATGGAAGCGTAGTTTGCACAGCGACTCGAGATATTATTACTAGAGCTCATGGAAGGCAGATAGTATGATAAGGCGAGGTTTCGTATCTTTAGTGTTTTACTCTGTTTTTTTTTTTTTTGGTTGGTTTCTGTGGACATTTAACCTCATTCCCCCTCTTCCCTAAGAGTGGAGGTCACTTACTAAGTAAGGCGTCCAGTGGTAACAACGCGAGAATTCTGCTTCTTCGTAAATGAGGCGAACAATTGGTCATTATCTATCTAAAAGATTGCTATTGGGTTTATCGATGGCAAAGTAGCTTTCTGAGTTCTAAAGTAAAAAGCTTGCACAGAACTGATAGCAGTTATGTTCGAAATGTAATTGCTGCGTGAAAACATGTATTTTGTTAAGTATTCTCTCTCTCTCTCTCTCTCTCTCTCTCTCTCTCTCTCTCTCTCTCTCTCTCTCTCTCTCTCATATCTTTTCCCCATATACTCTATTTTCTCTTTTATTCTGTTTCTCCATGATTATTTCTCTCTCTCTCTCTCTCTCTCTCTCTCTCTCTCTCTCTCACACACACACAGACAAACGCACGCACACCATTTTTCTGCTTTATTCCGTTTTTCTCTTTTCTGCTTTCGATTCCCTATTTCTCTCTCTCTCTATCTCTCTCTTTCATTCTGTTTTTATCTTCTCTCAATTCTTTCTATCTTGTTCTCTTTGTTTCTCGTCTTATTTTTATTTTTTCTGTTATTTGGATTCCCTGGATTCAAATCTCTTCCCTTTTATATTTCTTTTGTGTCACGTGTTTTATTTATGTCAATTTCCCATTTCAATTTTAACCCCAAGCATTACATAATCAACTGAAATGCAAAGCAGTCAGTTATAATCATAGCCGATGCGCCAGATGATAGGTTTCAGAAATATATATGCATTTTGAGGAATGCTATCATTTTCAGGAATACAAAAAAGTGCATAAATGTTACAAGACTAACTGCAAAAAAAAAAGTACAAAAATTTGATTGAAGACTGCAGTGTACCAAGTATATTTTTCAATGTGTCTATGTTTACATATAATTGAACCCGGATACTCGATGGTCATATGAGATATTTGAAGTATAAGTCCTAATTATTGTCACACAGCATCTTACCAGTGCCTGGGATTATAGCTTGATTACACCTGAAGATAATTTTTCTTGATAGAAAAGCAGTCCGTTTATTTTATATTACTGATATCATTAAATAGCTAAATTAGTCGCATATCGTATGCAATTACAGTCAAATAATTCAAGGATATAACTCCGTTTTGAGGTATAAAAGCTTCAAAGGTTAGTAGTGAAATTGAATATAGTTTAGTTAAATTACAGCTCTTTGTTTTCGCATAGATTTTTTGTTGCAAATACTCAGACATTCGCCACAATTTTTGCGATGTATTATTCCTGGTCTCATTTATTTTTAACGTTCGAAAGATAGAATGCAATACTCCCACAATTGTGGAAGGAATTAAACCCATCCAGTATGAAAAAATTACCTCAGGATTTTTTTTCTCACAAAAGCCTTTGCAATTTAGCTGAAAACCATCAAAGTTTCTCATCTGGTTAAACTATATACTTAATAATTCAGAGAACCAAACTTGAATAAATTTATTGCACTGGAAATCTCAGGAGACACTGCTAATGATAAGTTGCAAATTTCACCCTAGGAAGATCAGTTTTGACAAAAACGTGGAAATACTCCATTAGTGTTAACGCTAAGGGGAATAGACAACATATTGTTAACAAGTGTATTTAGGAAAACCATTATGTTAATATTTGATACATTCGACTGAAAAGCAGTTGCAAAATTTTATATAATTTATATACTTATTAAAATTAAAACTGTATGCCGTATTTTATATTAACACGATGTAATACATATAATAAATATACAGTACACTTAAATATAACATCATATGATAAGTATATGACATATGCAAATGTATATCTACTTATTAAAAATATTAATACTTATTAAAAGTATTAAAAGTCATTATTTTGCTGTACAAAATAATACAGATGATAAATCAAAACATACATACAAATGTCTGTCGAATTATTCCCATTTGTAATATAATAAATTTTTAATTAATAATACTGCGTTTCTAGCCTATAGGTTGGAATAGAGAGACAGCTTCAGTATACTGCTTATTATATAATACATGAAGGTTTCCATAAATCCTAAAACTGGTCAAGCGGTACCTAAAACAAAAGCATTGAAACTGTGCCAAAACAATAAAATGTTAATTTGTTATTTATGCCTATATCGATTTTAGTTACTTCTAAATTTGAGCCAAATAGATTTTTGCTCATCATCATTATCATCATTAAATTTCTCATATTTATACTTAGGGAGTATTTGAGATATTATGATAGCAAAGGTGTTACATCATTATTAACTTTCTATCTAGAATTTTCCTCCAAATTAATCTGTTATCTGTCAAGACTCCAATATAATCAACTCATATTCCTCTCTCTTCTAAGGCAATTTTACTATATCAGTCCACCTACTTTTTGGTCTTCCTCTGGGTCTTTTTCCTGCCATCCTGGCAAAAAAATACTTGCTCTGCTAATCTTTCTTCTCTTTCTCTCCCTCTCCTTCCCCCATTCTATTTAAATGGCTATAATATCTAAGTTTAGCTCTACTAACATGTTCCTGAATACTCACAATAAAGTTCTTTCTTAATATCCTTATTTTTAATATGATACTGCCACTGATGCCATCTGTTCACTCCGCTAACCTTTCTCACGACTTAATGTCAGTGGTATCCAGTCTTGGATCTAACCGAGCTTTCCGAATCCTAAATCAAAATTGGTTTGAACACTATCTTGTATACAGCTTGTTTATTGTTTGACTAATTTCTCTTTTATGTCATGTAAAATTTATTCAGTTGACTGAATAAATTATACCAAAGAGCTTTGCTAATTCTGCATTCTATTCCATATATAATATTTCACCTCGCTAAAAATTTCAGATATTTCTAGCTAAAATATTTTACTTGTTCCTTAGGTATTTCCATTCAGAATGCCGTTGATATTTTCAATATTCCATTTCCGTGGTTTTTAAATTGAAATTTAGTACTAGTAATTATTGAATTAGTTAGGGAATCCTGCAGACTAGTACTGGATTTATACTACAAAATAAAGCAAAATTGAAGCTAAAATGGATTTCTTCAGTTTGGATAACATCCAACAATCTTCCTATGCCTGATTCAATACTGATGACTCAACTCAGATATCGACTCGTGTTAATTTCCTATTTGCATCACATAACTGTAGCATTTTGAACATCATTTCTTGTGACACCTTCATATACTTTTCACATGGACAAAACTTAAGTATGGATCCCTGTTATATTTCCATGACCGACAAACAAATTCGTAACAAGCATCTAGAGGTACCATGTGGCAGTTAAAACAGTTTCCAATATCATTAATTCAACGAACGGCCAGATGCATTTTATCACAGTTTCTTTCTTTATTTTTAGTCTTATTCAAATCGAAATCATTCTGGACACGAAAACAGGCCAACTGGACAGAGCAATGATAAATTATACATAGAAAACATAATAACTATTGCGAATAGAACCAACGCATTTGCTTCAAATTAATGCAATCTTAATAACTACAATTTGGAGACGACGTTAAAAATGTAGCGTATTGTGCATCATTTAGGTGGGATCGTAATGAATTCCGGTTGCGTTTCTAGCAACCATACTTATCCAGTTATTTGAAAGGAGTATCACAGTCATTAGTTTCGTATCTAGAACAGATAAACCGTGCCAGCATAGAGCTTGTCACCGACCTTCGATTAGAGCCCAAGTTTCATGACGCGGAAAAACCATAACGCATTTTTCCAAGTTAGATAATTTGTCCAAACCTTGTGCAAATGCCATGTTTTATAGCTTGATTATACAACGGAAAACAAAACTGTCCTTTACACGAAAGTTTAGTAAGGAAAATTGATCTACATTTACTAGTAGCAACACTACTTCAAATACTTGCTCAAAACACTATTTAAAAGTGAACTCCTACAATCGTTTAATACTTAATGATCAGTTACGAATAGATCTAGATATCGAAACTTTTCTCTTATATCAAAGATCGACTACTTATTGGTTATTTTAAGAAATAATAAATCGATCTCAAGGGAAGCATTCCTGTGTAAAAATAATGTAATATTTAATCAATAGCTTCGATCGATAAAAGATATATATATATATCTCCTTGAAAAAGTTAATAAATATGCTAGAAAGAATAAAAGATTTTCTAGCAATAACAGTTTTAAAAATAAATTAATACTATCTAATAAAACACCTTTTTATATTTGTATGTAATTTTTCTTATATTCATAATATATAATAATTATGTAAATATCTCCACAGAGACACAAATATTCCCTATATTTTCTCTTTTCTGCAATCCTTAGCATCCAAGTTTTTCCTAAAGACGTCCACACATCCCAACGATTTGGTTCAGCAAGCTGCAGCATACGATCCAACGGACATATTCAAACATAGAAGACCAAAAGCTATATTAGCCTCCTTTAGTGATGCATAATCTCCATGCCCTTTCAGGGCGAGCAATCTGCTCATAATTTTACCTTCACTGTAACCACAACAGATAGCGGGGAATATGAAAAGCATCTTGCTTCACCCCTAAAGTCATAAATGTCAATTGTCAATTATGTAAATTTAAATACATTTTAAAAACATCTTAAATATTTCATCTCCAAATTTGATTATGGAAAATAAAATCTGAAATATTTAGCCTTTGTTTTAATTATATATATGCAGTATAAAATAATAGTTATGAAAAATTATAATTATATATAATATAATCATTAATGAAATTTATCATAATAAATAAAATCATATTCTTATATTATTCATTGACTATAGATAAATAAAATTAAGTATTTAAATATATATAAAACGTACATAAATAAATAGAGTCTCCAGCGCTCAGTCAGACGAAGCCCTTTGTTCGGAAAGATGACCTGGGTTCGATTCCGTCCAAGACGGAACCTTTATCTGGTCTCTTTCGACTAAAGGTGAGTTAGCCGGTCTCATACGGGGGGGGTTAGAGGGTTTTTTCACCCGGAAACTCGGGATTTTCTTCCCCGGAACAGTATAAAATATCTAGGACACACTGGGAGGCACATGGCTAATCACCTTATCCTCGAGACGGTCGCGGTTGTGAAGTCCACAGCTAAGGAATTTCAATGGTTCCTTAGGTGTGAACTTGTGGACTTCACATGAAAAGTTTAAGGCAAGGCGGTAAATCCTGCAACCCTCTTTGCAATGATCATACCCTTTTGGAGGTCACTGAGGTCTGACATTTTGCACACTAACTGCACAACAGCATAAATAAATAATAAATGATATTTATATTTATTTATAAATTAGGAATAGTTCTTCCTAATTTGTAATAGGCGGCAGAGAAAAAAATTAACTGAAGCTTATAAGTAAAATCAGGATATATATATAACATACAGGACGGACATCATAAAAGGTTAGTGACGAAGAGAGAACAAACATATGACGTTCGTGTTTTTCTGTTCTAGTAGAAGAATATATACAGTGGGGGGGGTATCAAAATAATGGTAACACCTACAAATGTTTTGCAGATTTTTTTATTAATAAGCTATAGGTCCAACTCGGGCTGTTAGAACACTATGAATTCGACTTGGAACAGACTGGTAGAAGTCATGTGCATAATATAATGGTAGTTTAGTTTGGACCATTCTGCCTGCAAAATGACCCAACTCTGCCAGTGGTGTTGCAGCCGGAAAATGTGATCGAACCTTGGCGACAATGCCTTGTCCAATTTCATACCTTGTCATAATCTTCGATATTATGATATTATGGCTCGTGATATACCTACGATTTCTGCTGTTTTGGTTACGGCAAATCCTGCAAGCCTCATTGCAATGATCATACCCTTTTGGAGGTCACCGAGGTCTAACATTTTGCACACTAACTGCACAACAGCTAATCTAACATCGACGATGGCACTGCTATGTGATATCCGATATCATTCTGCACCATCACATAGCGGATGTGATTTGCAAACGCAGCATTGCATGCACCCTTTTTCTATCAGTGTTTCCATTAATTTGATAATAACCCCCAAATGTATAATTGCCTCCACCAACAGGATATAAGATCGGCAAATTTATGATTCTTTATGATAGATTTGGATAGTTGTTATGTCTAGAGGATAAGCTAATTGATATTTAAATTTAAGGATGATCTAATTTGATATTGCTGAACAGGTCGTTATGTTATGTGTCGGTGTATAAATATACACAAGAAATTAAGAAAAAATATAAATGAATAAAAAAAGTGAGAGAATGCATGAGTATGCGAAGAGTGATTGAATTGCGCAGGCCGTTCTATACGCTGGTGATGAAACTCGTGATACTTGTATCGGTTTTGAAACAGGAGTGATTAGTCAATATATGGTTCATTTTCTATTCATTTTTTATTTCATCAATTAGTTATTCGTCTCTGGAGTTGGTTTTTCTCCAAATACTATTATTTTTACCCCATTGCAAACATAAAACCGATTTTGAACACAGTTTGGTTTTTCTTACTTACATATCCTGGAATAAGTATGGGTTTTTAGTATTTCGTGGAATCCATGCCATTGTCATTCCACAAGTCTCCTCGTGGAATGCTGATAATGATAAAAGTAAAACATAAGTAGGTACACAAATGTGGTGAATGTGTGTGTGTGTGCGTGTGCGTGCGTGCGCACGCACGCACACACACCTAAATAAAATAAATAATAAAGTGCATCAAGAAGCACAAAAGATCCTTCAGTACTACCTTCCTTTATACATAGATAAAATGAAAAAAAAAACAGTATTTACAGCTTTTCAAAATAATATTTCGTTCATCTCTTGCCGTAATTGCTAATTTCCAACTAAGAATGCATTTACAAGCAGTATTTCAAAATGGGATTTGCATGTTGTAGTTAGTCGGTAGAGCAGAATTCATTCTTTCAATGGAAAAGACATTGTTGACAAATGCTTCTCTCACAAAAGAAACTACTGCGTTTTCCGATGAATACACCTTGAAGGGCATTCATAAAAGTGCTATGCACACAAAGAATCTCCATTAAAGGAACTCGGTTAGAACGTAATACAGTTTGAAGTGTATACTAAAGAGATAATGCTAAGCCCATGAGTCCTTTCCGCCCCCCCTCTCTACTTAATAAGAAGGGAGAAAAATATTTCTTAGTGTACGCAAGTTACGAATTTTTATTGGAAAGAAAAAAATTTTCTTTTCATCCATCGTTTTGCTGCCTATTCATCTTGGACAGCTCCATTCTCCTCTTCGCCTCAACCGACAGAACGAATTTAAGTCAAAAATCGCCTTCATCCTAGGAAACACACCGCGAGTCATATCTAATCAATACACTCACCTTCCCGTTCTCAAAGTAGGCCTCCGAGCGATTTATCAAGGACCGAACCCACCCCTCCCCCTTAGCTTCTTCGTCTCGACTGCGTTTTTTTCCCCCTTTTTTTTTGCTTCTTTTTTTTTTTCCCTACCAAAGTTGAATTTGTCATAAAATGTCTTGCCGTTATTTCTTGGCGAAGATAAATCCTTTGAAGAAGTCAATCTATCACACTTGTAGAACGCAGCATGCGTTGTTGTGAATTTTGCTTCCTTATAGCGAAACGTCTGCTTTTGCTTCTTGAATCTTGTGGTAAAAGTGCCTGATGCGTTTGTATGTCATCCTCTTATCTATCTGCAGGATAGAAAGAAAATGGATGTCCGCATCGTACCAAAAGCTGGAGGAAACAAGAAAACCTCTTTATGAAAATAGATATATAAATGTCTATATAAAATATACACATATGTTTTTGTTGTATATAGTCATCTCTCTCTCTCTCTCTCTCTCTGTTGATTGATTGATTCTAGTTGTTGATATGCTTGCTGTTACACTCGTAATACTCTATGAAACAATATGAAATGCGGTTCAGCTGCACCTGGAAAGACGCCATTTTACATGTTTTTCTAATTAAAATGCAGTGTCATATCCACATCCCCCCCCCCCCCGTTTTAGATGAGCTGCCTAGGTTGGTTATCTATTCAGCATAGGGTAAGGCAACTATAATACTCTATATTTTAAACGAAAACAAATTTTTGCTGTTATCTATATTTTTCTTAGCGTCTCTGCAGTTTGGCCGTTAACGACAATGCACTTTAAGCGTGGATTCGAATTCCATCTTGAGCGAAGAATATTTAAAATGATTTTCCAAAAGAAAACGAATTAAATTAGTGGGTCTTCAGGGCTCTTTCCTCTCCGAAACTCATGCATTTCATTCATCTGGAGAGACAAATCGGCCAAAGAATATCTCAATAGAACATACTTTTCAGATCGGATTAACCGGGTGTTAATTCTTTAATTCGGTTTATATAAGGCTAAATTACTTAAGCCTGAGAGATAGATCATTGAGTCTAACACATAAAAGGAAAGATGAGAGTTGCTACTTACTTATTCAGGAAGATAAGACCACCAGTTTATTTGTGTTTTATCAATTGTTTTACTGATGTTTAAATTGATAATTTAATTAATCCCATGTATCAAGCAAATCATAAAAATGATGCTCCGAAAATTTACAAAGTTTAGTGAAGATCTAAAATTCCAAATTTTATCACAATCTGTGTAAAGTGAAATTCATATCTACGTATAGACAAGGCGTCTATAGTGATTCTTAAATAAATATATATTATGTACCTACTGGTCAAGTAGTTTTGTTAAATTTGTATCTTTTTCAACTGAAGTTAGAATAACTCTTCAGATCAATAATATACAAGCGAGCCTCAGACAAAAATTTAGCGTTGTCTTCAATAATGATTAATCATTTGACTATTAAGTTTTTGTAGACGAATTTAAAATATCATTAAAAATGACTAACTTTCTGTAAAAGAATTCAGAAATTTTCAAATAACTTAAACATAGATCAACATGTCAAAAACGTAATAAAGTCTGTTGACAGACGATAGTTTTCTTTATATTATGATATAGGATTTTATTCTTTTCAGATGAATGAGTGTGGATATTATGTAGGGGGCGGTAGTGTTGGTGTCAATTACGATGTAAGCATTGTTAAATAAAGATAAAAATAACAAAACAGGTGTTAAAAAGTATCTTTTTTTTTTTTTAGTTTGTAAAGGAGAATTTCAGGAAAATTGTAAATCGTTATATATCTTACTGTGTGTTTTTATTCGTGTTTTTCTGCTAATTACTCTTCATTTACTCTTGAGTATTTGCATTAACATCAAATTTAAAATTTAAAATTTATACCTTACGGAATCGATATTTGTAACTATTTTCACAGCAAATAGTAATTAATTCAAAACGAACAAAAATAATCTTGTAACCATCAAACACCCTTGGAATTATAAACCGATTTTAGATAAGCTAAAGGAAATATTTGATTGATTATAATAGTGCAACAACTGACTTAAATCTTCAGCTTAACCTCTCAGATCGAACAATCATGTGGACTCAGTAATTACTACATCTGGCAAACGGTTGAGCTGAAATCGATTTTTTTTTATTTTTTGTTAAACGGATTAAGTTGTCGCTATTTTAATCTTTCTAATCTTTTTTCTTCCTGCAATTTGAATGAATTCTTTTTTAAGAAAAGGAAGAAAAAAAAAACGAAGTTGTAGTCCCAACTATGTGATCTGATGGTTGAAGAATGAATAATCTCATCATTACAGTAATTACCACTAAAAGGACGCTGTCAGTGAAGCAAACTAATTTAGTAATGTATTTTTTATTTTATTTCCCCAATTTTTTGCATGTTTGGCACAAGTTCCACGCTGCGCCAGTATATAATAATTGATAAACATAACGCGTACGATATCATTGTCAAAATGCAACAAGCGACGAGACCTACAGTGGGAATTAGGATTGTCTAATGTAGTTTATTTGAAGAAGCAGCCAAATGTGCAATTTTAATTTTTTTTTTGCGGGTCTTAGGGAAAAAAAAAAGAAAATTTAAATTGAGGCAATGCTGATAATTGCATTTAGTTCCGGAGAAGCAAATGCATAAAAATCGTGGCTTGATTGAAAAAAACACCAAGAGAAACATTCATAAAAGAATATTTCATTTTCTTTTCTAAATGGCAAAATTTATTTTTAATGTTTGTAACTTCAAATGCTCATAAAATAATAATAACATAAAAAATAATACAATTTTCCTCATTTCCGCAAATGTGCTCAATCATATATTTAATTCTTTGTTTATAAACAAAAAAATAAATAAAAATAGGATTATAATGATTACAGCTCAGAAAGAATGAATGAAATTCATGTTTCTTTCTTATTCGGTTAAGCTTTCCTAGTTTTTTTCAGGTGTTCCTTAGTCTGGTATGTATTTCTATTATTTCTTAATTTTTAAAAGGATTTTCAAAAGCAAGAATTTTATGAGCGAAATTTTATTTGTTTTAAATAGCTCTTCAATAACATTTACAAGATTGACAGCAGGTAGATCCCATCATACTGGCAGTTCTCTTTATCTCTTATCTCTACTTTTCTCTATCATACTATTGTAGCCTGAAGCAGCAATGCAGAAGTTATGAAAGAGTGAGTGATTTTGCTAGCAGTTACAGATCTACAGACTCCAGTAAACAATTGGTATATCGAAGCACAGAAAAGCAATAGCATGAATGTTTTATATCAGCGATTCTTGAAAAAAAATCTGACACCCAGTACAAAATTTATAGTTATCTCAATTTTATAATCCTTCAATGATTATTAACAAATTATATATATATATATATATATATATATATATGCTCCAATACAATTACAAGCTGTTTTTAATTTTAATTACGTAAATAGAGGCACTTTTTTTACTGTCCAGCAATAATTACTGGGTTGTTTTTATTAGATGGCGCTGTAATCGTCTGTTATAAACGAGGGAAAATATTTGGACAATTTAGGTATAATAATTCTATATAATATATATAATATTAAATATCATATAGTATATAGAAATATATAGAATTAATATACCTAAATTGTGATTTATTAAATAATAATAATAGAAATATATTAAATTATATTTAAATTTAAATATTTAAATTTAAACATTTTAAATATATTTTAATTATACTTTAATATTATTTCAAAAGGCACTCTGAAAAGAAGGAACTATTAGTTTATACGGGAATTGTGATGAATGAAGTGGAGGTGAATAGTCTATTACAGATCCTTAATTGTGAATACATCTGTGGGATTGGATGGTATACCGGCACGAGTCTTAGGTGAAGTGGCTAAAGAATTATCAGTGCCCTTCACCATGTTTTTTAATCTTAGTCTCGGGTCTGGTTTAGTCCCGAAGGTGTGGAAAGAGGGGAAAATAGTTCCACTGCATAAAGGAGGATCCAAGACTACTGTTGCAAATTACCGACCGATCAGCATATCAGGAGTCGTTGTCAAGGTCTTGGAGAAAGTAGTCAAGGTAAAAATACAGGAATGGATTGATGAAAATGAGATACTGTACGGGTGACAGCATGGCTTTGTGAAGGGAATATCATGCCTCAGTAACTTGCTCAAGTTTTATAACACAGTGACGGCTGAACTGGATAAGGGTAATGGGTTTACAGTGATACTCCTGGACCTGGCTAAGGCATTTGACAGGATACCACATGGAAATCTAATCCGTAAACTACAACATATGGGAATAGATATAGGGTTTGTGAGATGGATAGGTGGGTGGTTGATGGAGAGATATCAGAGAGTAGTTTATTCAGGAGTAGAGTCCAAAAGACGGCCTGTGACTAGTGGTGTGCAGCAGGGTTCTGTTCTTGGACCACTTCCGTTTAATTTGTTCATTAACGATATAGTGAAGTATCTAAGAGGAACAGTTCAGTTGTTCGCTGATGATGCAAAGTTAGGTAGGGCGATAGTGAATGCAGAAGATGTCAAAATCTTGCAGGAAGACTTGGATAGGTTGGAGTTCTAGGCTAAGGAGAATGGATGTCAATTTAATATGACAAAATGTAAGGTTATGCATTTTGGGGTGAAAATATTAGTAGCAGTATACCACATTTGTGGAACTATACTCCAGAAAATTGATGAGGCCAGGGATTTGGGGGTGTTGGTGAAGATGACGTTTAGGAAGCACATTGCAAAAGTGGCTAAATCAGCTCATCAACTCACTTGGTTGTTGAAAAATACTTTGACGAGCAGAGAGAAGCAAGTTATTGTACCTCTGTACCGAGCCTTGATAAGACCTCATCTCGACTACTGTGCCCAGATTTGGTCACATAGGTTTCTTCTTGATGGGAAGGAGGTGGAGAGGATCCAGAGGCGAGTGACCAAGATGATAGCATGTCTATGGAATGAACCTTATCAGAATAGGTTGATGATTTGTGGGTTGCAGAAATTAGTTGATAGGCGGAAAGGGGGAGATATGATTGAGACATTCAAATTGCGAAATGGTTTCTATAGGATTAATTCAGATGATATTTTTGAGATCAGGACTGGTGGTGGAAGAACTAGGGGACACCTAAGGAAGCTGGGCAAGAGTGGGGTTAACAAGGGTGTTAGAGCTGGGTTCTTTACTTTTAGAGTGGTAAATGAGGGGAATAAGCTGCCAGAGTCTGTTGTGGGTGCTATGACAGTGAGTGAGTTCAAGGCAAGGTACGATAGATACTATGAGAATGTCGTATAGTTGTGTGGACATGATGTTTAGGGCCTTCCTCGATGAGTCTAAGGACTCGCTAGAGTCGCCCGTAATAATAATAATAATAATAATAATAATAATAATAATAATAATAATAATAATAATAATAATTATTATTATTATTATTATTATTATTATTATTATTATTATTATTATTATTATTATTAAAATATTAGTCTTCTAGAGATATAGAATTCTTTTTTATTTTAGAATTTCCTTCATTTGAATACACCTTTTATTTATTAATATATACTTTAAATATCTGATGGAGGACGTATCTGTAAATTTCTTTGAATCAATCGACCGTGAGATGCGGTGATTGATTCATTCAATCCAATACCCTTGGAGGGTAATGGATAGCAATGCTGTAGCCAATGAAGCTCTAACTGAGGCTCGGCTATTGCTGTTACCCTCCTGCCAGGATCAGAGCATTAATAGCTCATTAACCTTATCCCTACACTGTCCTCTACAGATAACGGGGAATATGAAAAGCATTCTTGCTTCGCCCCTTTAAGCCAGTCCTTATAAGGGGACTATAAGGATAAGGTAAATTTCTTTATTCCATATGTATGTATAAAGATGTTGAAAAGTATATATAAAAGGTGAAAATATAAAAGTTTATATTTCGTCTTAATTAATAAAAATACAAAAACTTTATTGAAGATTGAGTCATTCTCTTTTTTAACTTAAAAACTTTAATATATAATATAGGTAGTGAGTTATATCTCCCCTTCAGTTTGTCTCTACGAAAACATGTAAGAAGGTTTCTAACAGACAAGTGGAAGTTCTTGTATTTCGACATCAATGTATCGAGTGGATGCCGAAACAAGGAGTTCTGTTTGACTGCTACTTTGTAACCTGCACTTCTCGAAAACCAGTTTCTCTTCTCTTCTTTCGTCCTGAATTTCAATTATCAGCCGTCTTCCTTAAAGTCTGTCTAAGCTAATTAGTTATTTTAATTTTAAAGCAAACGAGATTTTTTTTTATTATTTAGCTTGTTTTTCAAGCTTTCAGAGTAAACTTGTCCCTATGTTATTTTCTTACTGAACGATGAGGGTGAGTGAAAAAGGGGAAAGCCCTCGATGATGGTACCATACCCTTGCCATTACTGGATACGGTGCGATGGCGTTTACTTGAAAAAAAAATGAATCTTTAATAGCGTTCTCCATCCTTTCTTATCCTAATCCTCCGATATTTGCATTGCCTAGCATGTCCACAGACACTAGTTTCTTATAAAAGATCGGGGGGGGGAAGGAATGCATCTCCGTAGAACGCATTTTCGTAAAAGATCTAATTCAGCAGGGTTTTTTTCTTTTTCTTTTTTTTTACTTCCCCTTCATCTGGGCTTTATAATAGTACGTCCACACATCCCGTGTGCCATTTTGTAAATGCAGGGAGAAGGAATGAAAAACCATCAAGTATCACGTATTGAGCCGGGTCCTTGGGCACTTATATGGATATATATTCTATCAGAAGGAAGGGAATTATGTTATATATTACCTCGCTTATCTGAGACCTGTGACAACTCCATTACCATTATGCTTGGAGCGTGGATGTATCAGGAGGTGTGTTTCCCATAAACTATAATTTCCTATTCTTGTTTTACTAGCCGTGTTCTTTCAAGAATGATATAAAAATGTTCCAAGAAGAATTTTTATAACATGGAAATACGTTATTATTAAAGTAGACCAATTAGGGTTGCAAGATATGTAGCTGAGCATTAGATTTTTTTTGCAATCAAATTTAGTTATTTTTAGTGATTTCTTTGGCGGACTAGGAAGCTACATGCATAAATGAGAACACGGAAAAGAAAGAGAGAGAGAGAGAGATAATGTAAGTAGATTCATAAGGCAGTATAACTAGCTAGATGATCCAGACTCATGCAATTTTGCTATCACCGCATGACTTAGTGTTTGCGAGATGATGGAAGTATGCAATCTGTTGTAGGCACAGAATTATTCTTTTACCTTTTTCTCTTTATCATCTGGTTGAATCACAGATTAATAAACATAAAGAAAACATCAGGAAGTCGGTTAATGCAAAGTGCTAAAGGCTAATTGGGCTTTTGCTAAAAATAAATTTAGATTCTTTGAGACATTGGAACTAAAGAAGCCTGTTATGTCTAGAAAGTTTCGAATCTAGACGGAGCCCAATTAAGACTTAAAGAAAAAATAAATAAAACACAGTCTTTTTTAAAACTGAGAGCAGGAAATAGTGACTTCTCTTATATCTTGAATTGTCTGGAGGGTTATTTTGCATTTGTTAACGTGTGACATATCCATTCCCACCCACAAATACTGGATGTGGGAAAGGAGTAGTCCTAATTAAGATCCTGTAAATTAAAGAAATTATATTCTTGGTTTAATCCTTTATCCCAATGTAAGCAAACAAAGTTTGCGCCTGAAGTATTTTCAGGAGTGGGGAAACTCCTATATAAAGCTAATGACTTCACATCACTTACTTTAGTATCCCATAATGCGTGGGCTGTTCAATAAGTAATAAGACTAATTTTACTGTGGCGAAACCACTCATCACAATATTGATTTCTGTGGAATAAAGAAATGTTGCGGTCTGTATTAACAAAAGAGGTTGATAGATGGCGTATACAAGCTGATGTGCCAGAGGGTCACGTGACTAAACACAAGTTGGTTTCGGCGCGCCTATGAGGCGAGACCAGTCGTCGAAATGGAAGCGTCCTTGGAACAGTGTTATGCGATTAAATTTTGTGTGCGTTTGCAAAAATCGGCATCGGACACTTTTAACATCATACGCGAAGCTTTCCACGATGAAGCAATGTCGAGGGCAAGTGTTTTTCGCTGGCATAAAACTTTTAAGGAAGGAAGGCAAAATGTGGAAGATCTTGAACGCGAGGGAAGACCTTCAACGTCAATCACAGAGACAATGATCAACATAGCAGCGATTATCATCAAACACGTCAAAAGGAAGCGTCCATTGCTGAAGAATGGCTTCTTATTGCACCAGTATAATGCAAGGCCACATATTGCTAGTTTTGTAGTGGACGTTTTGCAGAAGAACAACACAGATATCCTACCACACCTTCCATACAGTCCTGATCTCGCGCAGTGCGATTTCTGGCTGGTTCCTCAGCTGAAGAAACCACTATGAGGCCGCCATTTCGAAAGCAATAAAGCATGTGTAAAAGCTGCAGAGGCGGTTTTGAAAGAACTCTCAAAAAACGGACTTTCACATGTGTTTAAGAAGTGGACGCAACGTTGGGACAAATATATCGCGTCTCACGGTAGTTACTTCGAAAAAGACCATGTAAATGATGACGAATAAAGGTAATCTGTTTTCTGTATAAATATAGTCTTATTACGTATTGAACAGCCTACGTACAAAAGCACATATCCTTACGGGTATGTACGAGCTATGCATTATGGGAAGGGACACTACCCAG
Source organism: Typopeltis vanoorti (assembly GCF_054136105.1). Lineage (NCBI taxonomy): Eukaryota > Metazoa > Arthropoda > Arachnida > Uropygi > Thelyphonidae > Typopeltis > Typopeltis vanoorti. The sequence continues at coordinate 116,919,153 of NC_143553.1, forward strand.
ACCGGTTCGACTTTTATTGAGGTCTCCCATAATGTATAGCATTATAGATGTCCGTAAGGATATGTGCTTTGCATTATGGGATATTAAGGCAAGTAATGTGAAGTCATTAGCTTCTATAGGAATTTCCCAGACTTGAAATTACTTCTGGCGCAAACTTTGTTTACTTAAACTTTGATAAAGCATTAAACCAAGAATATAATTTCTTGGCATCTTTAATTTATAGAATAACCAAGTGGATAGACTTCCAACATCCAAATAATTTTGATGTCAAATATTTTACGCATTTTTCCAATTCATGTAGAATGAGGAAGGAACTCATTTTGTAAATAAAGAATATACAAAAGCAAATATTCGTGATCAGATTTACAGGTTGAGAAAGAACAAAATTTAAAGACAAATGCCTAAAGATTCTGAGTTCTCATTTTGTATGTTTTCTCTTCAATAATGATACATACATAATTGTCCCTGAAGTATATAACTCATCGTACAAACTTTTTATATAAATATCAATGTCGATTACATAAAGTTGCATATTTTCTCCTTAAAGTCATTTCCGTCAACTGATTGTTTTAAATTTCCTCAATTTTTTATTTGCTTTGTTTGGGTGTCCGTTTTCCAGATGACTTCAAAATCATTACTTTTTTTTTGATATTACATTATATGTTTTTATTTATTTCAACGATGGATCAAAAGCTTTAGAAGTGAACATGTTTTTCTTGTTTGGAATTAATAAAAACTCTTTGAAGAAAAACTGTCACCTTCAGTGTAAATCTGGCTAAATCATTCTTACTTAAATGGATATAAAAAGAATATGAAGTTTTGTTTTTAAATTTCGCATTTCTTAGAATTAATTCAAACCCAGTCTTTCCAAACGTCAATATTAAAGCTGTGAAAACTTGCACCTTATTCAAGATATTTTATACATTTTCTGTTTATCTTCTTATAAAATTAAATATTCTTCAGTAGATAAGTAAGCCAAAAAAACAGATTGTTCTTATATTCTCAAAACTCTTCAGTCTATTAATGTCTTTACTCTTTCATTGATGCTCTATTTCTGTCATTAGTCTGATTTTCTCACTCTTATTTCTCAGATTCTCTCTCTCTCTCTCTTTGTTTTCGTCTTCTCTCAGCATAATTTTATTTTTCTTCTTAAAGGTTTTCTTTATACATTGTATTTTAATTTAACTTACTCAATTCTCCACTCCACTTTTTTTCTTGTATGTGTGTGTGTTTTTCTATATTTTCCTTGTTTTTTGTGTGTCTTTTACTTTATCTACGATATACCCGACTTTGTTATTACCATTTCTCTCTCTCTCTCTCTCTCTCTCTCTCTCTCTTTCTCTCTCTCACTAGCAATCAAGAAGTGAAAGTTTCTTTCCAAATAATAACAAGAATTTCATTATGATTTATCTAGAACGAATCAGTTGATATCAAATAAATCAGACGAAGAATTTTCTATGCAAGAATAGCATCTTCTACCTGTTAGATGCATGTAACACTGAACAGATACAAATTTCAGAAGACGTCATCCCACGCTTTTCCTTTCTCCTCGATACACGAGCACAAAATATCCTGCGTCTTGTTCCTTCTGTGAACAAGACGAAAAATACGATACTTCTTTTTTTTTTACTGATCCTATGCTATAGCACATTTCGTCAAATGCTCTCAATGTACTTTGCTGTATGTTACAGAAATTCCTTGGGGTTGTCAGCATCAATCGGTTGCCTTTGGTAAACTTGATCTCTGATACGCCCGTCACAAATACTGTACTGTAAGAAGCCCAGCGAGAATGTTTGACAGCAAATCCTGCCTTTGGAAAGCAACAGTATAACGCCTATCCAACTTAGCCTTCAGTATACAAAGAAAGGAATTAATTCACTGAGAAAGGCGACAAAGTTTTAGAATTGCAAAATTACATTAGGAAAAATCTGAATTTTTCATGCATTCAAATGGTCTCTGTGAACGTAATCTTTATTATCTGGTTTGTTTTTATTCCCTTCAAAAAGCACAAACAGTAAACAAATTTGTACCATTTATTATTAAAAATGTTACAGATCTGGTTCTTTCTATTCAACAACTTGTACCCATATTTTAGATTCATTTTGACATTGTGTTATGGTTGTAGCACTTATGCTAATTCTAAACAACCATTAATTATGCACATAAGTGTAATATTGAATTTCGAACCTCCAGAGTCGTTGATAGCATCATCATCATTAAACTGAAATTGGATAGAAATACAACTTGTCCATTTTCGTTAAGATTTCATGGCAATAACATCCCTCATATGATCGCTAAAGACGAAATGGGCAGCACCACTTGCTATTTTCTAACACTGTCAGGTAATTCTATAATTTTTAGGTGTATAAGTCAAACTATGTCATTAACTAGTACAAGATTTTCTTATGTCATCATTAAATCGTTTCTCTCCATTTCAGTACTGTTGAGAAACAGGATGTAGCATTTTCTTTTATCGAAAAGTAGAATGCTCATTGATCGCAGTATTCTTATTATTTTATCGCATCACAGTTATATCCTAACAGACGTTAGCGATGATTTTTTTATTCTCGAATTTTGCTAATGCATCCTTTTTTATTTTCATAGAACATAAATTGTAATCCCATTTGTTCTTGTGTACTCTGACCCGAGGGTTTTAAATTCTAGACCGACTGCTGATAAGACCGCTGGAAGGAGAAAAACTAGCGATATTCTATAGAAATCAATCCCCATACTGATATTTGCAATAGGAAAGAAGTGAATGGCATTTCGGCAAACAACTTGGATGTAGTTGGAATCCAAAGCAAATACATACAAGTTATTCCGGATGAAAGAATGCACACGTATATACATATGAACAAAGAAAGAAGAGGAAATGGTTATGAATTTCAACTCACAGAGAGAGAGAGAAAGAGAGAGAGAGAGAGAGAGTAATAACAAAGCCAGGTAGATCATAGATAAAGTAAAAGACAGAGAAAGAAAGAAGGAAAATATAGAAAAAATTGGAGCGGAGAAGTTGTGCAGGTTAGAGTAAAATAAAATATATAAAAAAAATTTAAGCAGAAAAATAAAACCAGCCGAGAGAAAGCGAAAACGGAAAGACAGAACACAGAGAGAGAGAGAATCTGAGAAATAAAAGTGAGAAAATCAAGCAGATGGCAGAGAGATAAAAACAAAATCAACCCTCAGAATACGGTAAAAGAAAACTTGAATATAAAAGAGAGAGAAAGGTACAATATACGCACAAAAAGAAATTTATATATGCAAGTTGAGAGAGAGAGAGAAGTAGGGTGGGGGAAATACAGAGAGAGAGAGAGAGAGAGAGAGATGAAAGAGTGAATGAAACAGAAAGAAAGTAGTAAATCAAGGAAAGGTAATAGAATCATGAGGTTATGATAGGAGAAAATGCTCAATAATAATAAAGAAATAATAGATTAGAAGGAGGGGAAGATCATAGAAAGTCGGGATGAACACAAAATAACAGAAAAAAGAAAGGAAAAACCAAAGTGAGAGAGAGCAGGGGTGGATGGATACAAAATCACATTTTTCTCATGTTATGTAAGGTTGTCACAATATTAAGAACCTAAATTCCTTTAATGAGTTCGCAGAATCGCATGTGGATGCCGAAATGCTAAATTTAACGATATCTATATATTTCTTTAGGCAGAACACTGTCTACCGGTGCAAGTTTGAGCTAATTTCCCGGCTGACGGATGATCACCACTGTTATTGTGGGACGCCTGAATGCACGCGCGCACGGTTCTCCACTAAGTGTAGTCCCGCGAGAGTTCCGAGTAGAGGCGATCGAAATACGAAATGTTTTGCCGGTCAGGTGTTCCGTTCATTTGCTGCCCAAATTCCCTGTGGTCGAGTGTACAATGGCAGACGGCAATCTCGTTAAGCTCAAGATTAATGCCGCACGATCTTCGCTGACTGGCATTTTTAACAGGAATTCACTTCGCTATGGAGAACTATGAAATAACGTTAGACATTCGCCTTCGTATATCGCATTAAAGGTTTGCCCATGAAAAAGCAGCCACGACACTCTCTCTCTCTCTCTCTCTCTCTCTCTCTGATAGTAGAAAAACTATCCCTGATCTACCAAATTCTGTAATGTATTCCTTAAGCTATACTAATACTGCTTTAGTTATGTTGTATCGCGCGTGAAATCCACTTAATTCACGTGAATTTAGTAAGCCTAATCACGTAGTCAGTTTATTAGCAATATTGATTAATACTATTCATTATTTTCTTCGTTTATTGTTTCGATTAAGGATTTCAGCAAAATATCTTTCTGCTATAGATTAGGTAACCACATTTCAGAATGATGCGAGTCAAACTTGTCCGCCCAGGATTAGTACGCTAATGAAAATACCTGGGTTCGAATCCCATCTAGACGGAGGAATCTTTATTAGAGCATTTCAATTTGAAGGCAAGATTATTAGTCTCGTAGCGAGTTTTTTTTTTTCCTAAGACTTCATCATGAGAAGCAATCATAATGTGATCGCTCTTCAACAGGCTGCGAGTCCGACTTCCGTGTGCTTGAATGTCAGTTGGGAGATGAAATTCATTGTCAGGTATGATACAATCGTCTCACTCATTAGAAGCCAGAAGTGGCTTGAAAAAATGAGTTTCATGGTTGGTTCTAGGGCAGCATTTCCGCATTATGTGAAAAAAATAAATGAAATGAAAATATCAACCTCCCCATTGACAGTATTATTGTACTATAAGTTTACAACCACTTTGAATGAAAACGACAATAAAAATTAATTTTAAATCATGTTACAAACTGCTAACATTTAAATAAAGTAAATTAATTTAAAGTAAATTTTAATATCTCTAAACTAAGGGTGACCAATTAGTTTTATTCCTCGACGGTTTTAAAAAAAAATAAACAAAATCTCCTTCCGATCCAAAAACCTCATTAGTAGAAATTATTAATAATTAAAAGAGAGTGGATAGCGTATCCGCTCTCCAGCCAAAAAGCTGCGGGTTCGAATCCCTCAGTGGGCATGGATGATTGTCTGTCGGAATACCAGTGGTGGTCGCCGGTAGATGGCGTTGTTGCAGTCAGTTGGTGATTGAATGGTGGAGACGGAGTTGTAGATAAGGTGCCTTCCCCCGATGAGTCCTTGGACCTGGAAGTGTCAAATAATAATAATAATAAATAAAATCAATATTATATTTCAAAATCATTTATTAATGATTTCTAACAAATTAAAAAATTATAAATTAGCAATATACTTTAATTCAGAACAATAATTAATGAGAAAAATGAATTTCTTTTTTCTCCCCAAACCTGCGAAATATTTACTCAGCATCTAGGAATGTTGACATGGAAATTTTAATTATATATGTCAATATAAGAATACGATCAAAATTAAAACATAATTACTGCATTAACTGTACAAATTACTGACTAAGACCGAATCAACTACCATCCTTAAAATAAAAAGGAGGAGGGAACCATTCCAATCAAATGCGTGACCTAGAGCCAATTTACCGTTGACCGATGTTCAAATTAATTCAATTTTAAAAGCATACACTTGGACAGATTAAATAATAATTTCATTTATTATCTAGGTCGCAAATCGCAGAATATTCCTTATGTAATATAAAACTAAAATGTAATAAAATACAAACTTTTTTGTTTTAATTTGAATATACAGTATTTCTGAAATGTTTATTAAATATGACAACACCCTTTAGGAATCAACATAAGAGATCAATTTAGGAATTTATTATTATTATTATTATTATTATTAAGAAGATACTTAAGATACTAATTATTATATGATAATATCATTAATATAATACTCTTATGTAACATGAAAAAATAATGTAATAAATTATTCTTATAATCAAAAAATTTTATAAACAAAAAAAATTATTATACAAAAAATTCGGAATAATCTTCATTGTTAACATTAGAAGAACATGTGTTGTAAATACATAATATAGAGGCAAAAAAATACTATTAAAATTTTTAGTTCAAATTAATATTGAAAATGCAGCACTTAGGGCTGAATTCTGTAAAATTATAAGTTGCAATGTCACTCAAGATGTCTATTGTATGTGTAAATATTTTAGCAATCAATAAATTATTATTGCTATTTAAAAAATTATTATTATTAGGTATATTCTATATTCAAAAATTCTGTATAATCTTTATTGTTAATGTTATAAGAACATGTGCGGTAAATACATAATATAGAGGCAAAAAAGTATTATTAAAATTTTTAATTGAAATCCAATGTAGAAAATGTAGCACTTAGTGCTGAATTCTGTAAAATTATAAGTTGCAATGTCACTGATGATGTTTATTGTATGTGTAAATATTTTAGCAATCAATAAAAATAAATAAATAAAATTATTAGTCAGGGACTAATCGTATTAGGCACATATTAACTACACCAGCTATCTTACCTATTCTTCAATTGATTCTCATATCTGTTCTCACCAAACAAGACATTATCATCACGCACAGAATTAAATAAAGTAAATTTTGTTACCCCCTAAACTAATTGGTCACCCTCTAAACTAAGGGTGACCAATTAGTTTTATTCCTTGTCCGTTTAAAAAATAAAATAAACAAAATCTCCTTACGATCCAAAAACCTCATTAGTAGAAATTATTAATAATTAAAGGTGAAATAAAGCCGGCCTGGTTTTTCTGGTTTTTCTTTCTCTACGAGAAAGACAAAATCTGTCATCCCTTTCTAGGCTATATTCATTTCCAATTGCATCTCTGTCTTCTGTTTCCATCCTCCATAAAATTAAAAATTCCATCTACTGTTATACTGTATAATGCTCTCAGAAGTTTGTGGATCTCTATTATATCATCTCTTTCTTCTGATTGTTACTGTTTGCAGTCAACATATTCTCAACCTGTCCTCATTATCTACATTCTACAGTCTAACTATAATCTTTAACACTCCAATTTCGCTCTCTCTGCTCTATTTGCATCGTATCGGTAAACAAGAGACCAAATCTGCATACAATAGCCCAAATGGGGTCCTATCAAAGCTATGTAAAAAGAAAAAAATGACTTTCTTATCCTTATGTATCAATATTCGTTTTGGTACTGCGATTATCCTCGTTTCATTCATTTGAAAAATTTGTTTATATACAGCGATGCACCCAGAGGGGGTGGGCCCTGGCTCTCCAAAGAAAAAGGAAAAAAGATTAGAAAAATTCCCAAAAATCTTTTCCTAATTAAAATTCATTTTCTTTTATTTATGTTGTTTCATGTCTTCTATTTCTATACTACTTATGAATTAGCGATCATTCGATCATTGCAGATGGATGCTCAGTCATAGGTCGTATGCGATGAGTAGTGTGTATTCTCAAATCGTCTACTCAACTCGCCCCCCCCTTAAGATTAAATCCTGAGTGCGCTACTGTTTATATATATATGAAATTAGTCATTTTATTTTAAAATTCATATGAAATGAATAAGAGTAATCCTAATAATATAAAATAATCCTAAATAAATAAACTAAGAAATAAATAAATTTTATTTATGTATTATTTTTATTTTAGCCTCTTTTATTCCCAAAGGGAGTACACAGCGCTAGCCATAAGTAACTTGTATTGAAGACTGTTTAGAAGCCAGTATCCACTCTTAGCCTTTACTGATAGCTGAGCAAAAGGTTATTAGTGATTTCATTGGCATCAGAGGAGAGAAAAAGCGTACTGTAGACAATGCTGAGATATATATTATAGTTTGAAATAGTGTTAGTTTTACTGTCGGCTTCCTTGAGTTGCGAAATGAACAACCAGACTTTCCAGGAGAGAAAAAAAACAAATAAACAAAGGCTTAGAACAAAATTCCTCTAGTGAGCAACTAGAAGCGTATCTATATTGGCCTTTTCCCTAGCGGTCTAGCGTTATGGGAGCAAACCCAATTTCCACTGAGCTACACAGGCACCCGTGAATAATCTTATAGAAATTAATAAATATATTTTAATTTATTAATCTTGAATAAAAGAAGGCTTCGTAACAAATCTTGAAAATTAATAAACTTATGCCAAACAAAGCAGAGTACAGTAATATAATATAAATGCGGCATCTTAATTTCGTAAAAAAGATTTCATGTTCAAATAGCTCAGCTTGTACTCCTGCCTTATGCATGATAGAATTCACATATTTCCTGTTATACGTATATACAAGGATGAACATTAATTTACCCTTGTATTAGCATCATATTAGCAACTTCTTTTTTTCTAGTGTGATGCATCTGGAAAATTATAGTTCAGAAGTCGCATAATGACGAACATTATGTTTAAAGTGATTCTTAGGTGCTTCAAGAGTATAATACAGCAGAAGTGATCGTGCAATGTTTAACATGCACATTATAATGAGACAACGTTAATGACTCGCATTACATCGAAGAAGAAGACACCTGTTTTTAATACTTAATCAATCAAAATATCTTAGGCTCAAGCCATCTTCGTTTAATTCAAGACACGACAGTAATCAGGTTTGTTAGTCGTAACATCTATTTAGGAATAAGGAAGTGGGCTAGCGTAGCTAACTCGCTGTTGAAATTCGAGGCATCCCGGCAAATATTTGCCGACTTCCGCTTAAACCGAGGATGGGCAAAGAGGAGGGAAGAAAACTCATAAACATGGCGGAAATGAAATGCAGTATCTGGTCTGGTCACTTTGCTTCCGACTGGGGTTATGTGGCAAAGCTAGGGTTAGAAACTTCTCTAGTATGTGACCCGTACAAAAAAAGAGAGAGAAAAAAAAAGATATATTCGGTGTCTTCTCTTGAGAGAGAGAGAGAGAAGGAGAAATTTAGATGGACTCACAGCACGCCAGGAAAAGATAGGGTTGTCAGTGTGGTGTCAAGAACACATTAAGACCATCCATTTAGCTAAGACACCAGACTTTGTTTATTGCTCTTCTGAAGCAATTTTATGACTTCAGGTTGTTTCCGTAGCCCTTTAGAGAGATGAGTTTACTTTGATGCACTTCCCCATTACTGGTAAGTTGTTTGGCCTTTTTTAGATCTATCGCTCTCTCTCTCTCTGTATATGTCGATGGTTTTAATCTGCACTGTATTTGGTATAGGTCTGCAGCAATTTTACCCTCAGGATATAGAATTGGAAATGTAAAAGTTTCTTCAAGTTATCACAACTTCTTTACATTGAAACACACAAACACAAGAAAGTTTGCATGAAGACTTAAGTGCACTTAATATAGGTTTATCGGGGCATCACTATACTGGAAGGCCTTTAGCACATTTTGTAAAACGTTTTGAATCACAAATTGCTTTTTCATCCTATTTTATTTTGCTTACTTCGGCGAGTAGTTATGAAACTACAACAAGTCTCTTGAATGCTTTTAAGCAATGTTTATGTATCTTAATTTCTTGATTTATACAGCGAAAAATGATTGAAGCAATTTTTGCTTTAATATTGGTACAGCCTAAATGTAAAAGCTACACAATATAGAAGTCATATAGACCAGAGCTTCTTAAACAGTGGGTAGCGACACCAAATGGGTTCGCGTAATCGAATGTGGGGGTCGCGAAACGTTTTGGCAAAAGTAAAATGTTTCTGAACGCCCACCGACCAAAAATCGATTCAGATTCGTGGCTATTGTAATTCTTTATGTAAATGGTAAAATTATATATATACCAAAGAATTGTTTTAAAATAAATTTCTTTATGATTAATTATCAGTTATGCTTATAGCAATTTTAATAAGGGGGTGTTTCGAAGTATGGCCTTAGCCACCCCAAGCAAAATAGCCATTCACCTGGGTCTATTTTACTGTAAATGTTTGATTTGTATACTTATATACCTGGGGTCGAGTAAAAATTTCTGGGGTGAAAAGGGGTAGCGAGCGGAAAAACTTTAAGAAGCGCTAATAATTATTAAGGTTTATATTTGCGTTATATGCATAATGTTTTGCCTCTAAATTCACGATTTCCTTTGTGAATTCTCTATTCATATTTTCATGTTGCTAACAATCGAAGATTGCTGGCTATTGAAGGGAAAGAAAATACAAAAAAGCGAGCAAATGAAATATCACAAAATTTAAACAATAATATTGATCGTGGGAATTGAATTATAAAAGATCTCTTCCTCTGTTTTTATTTATATTCTAAAATAGTACATGATAAGAGTCATAACATCCAATTACAATATACTAGTCTTAATCCTTTCCTAAACGAAGAGGAAATCTATCAGCGCTCAACTTCTGCTCCTCCCACCTGATCAGCAATCACTAATACGGGTTCAACGACAGCTAGCACGAGACGTTTTCTGACTTAGGTCACCTCTGATCAAATCGTTTGTACGTATTTGATTAAATTTACCTATTTGATTGGGTTCAGCACAAAAGTCTTCTCAATAAGTTGTCATAATACTGTGAATGACTAATTTCTTCTCTGATGGCTCATCTTGAAATCTTATTTCAAGATGAGCTTATTTTGTGGAGAAATAAGTCCTCTTATTTCTCCACAATTTCTTAAGTCCCTCAAGGTTTTGTTCCTTCATCCATTATTCTGAGTATGAATATTAATGATCTTTTCTTGACTGGAAATTATATTCAGCTTCGAAGACGACAACAATTTTTATCGCTCTCCTTTCAGAAAGCCTGCACTGTGTAAATAAGTTAGACCCCTAGAATATCTCGATTCATTTTACTAATTCCGATCTTCATACCATTTTCTAATGGAATGAGATATGATAATCGAAATACAAAAATCAATCCTGCCTTATTTACCACAGTTGAAAACTAACGTTGAATCTTTCCTTCATTCACAGATTACCAGTCAAATTTTCCTTCATGAAATCTTCGCCTGGCTTAAATGTACCACATCTGAAGTGGCGAGGGCTGATCTCTCTCTCTCTCTCTCAGGTGGAATAAAAATTAATCAATCTGAAAGCTCCTCCCTAGACCAAATATGGTAACTTTTCAATTCACTTCAGATCTTTGGTAAGCGGGATGTTAGTCTTACACTACTCTACTCACTGAATTATTATATGGTAAGTCGTATAAGTCGTACTAAGCGATGCGAATGTCTAAAGACATTCGCAAACATCCGTTAATGCAGCTCGAGCCCATGACCGATTTACTTATTAGCTGAAGAGCCAGTAAACTATTGATTCACCCTCTACCATCCTCTACGAATCCTAAATCCTGGTAATAAGGAATCTGCTTTTATGTCTTATCATTGCCGCCCCTATAATCTCCTTAAAAATTCTGAGATTTCAAAATTGAGCAGGACGATTGGTTATTCACTTATATTTTAGCAACTCGTTTCCTGAAGAGGTACAGCGAATAAACATAAACATTCCCAGTTACTTTTCTTCCTTAGACTTCGTATGCAGTGGTTCTGTGATCTGTTCTTCCGAGACTGTGTCTGTAATTTTAGTATAATTCAAAACACCTCATAAATTTTGCGTTGTTCTTAATCAGCATTACTAGTTTTCAATTCAACTTCATCATATCGTACTAGTTAATCACCCTTGATTTCTATTGGAGAGACATGCGGGGGGAATGATTGGAAAAACTTGAGTTCAAATTCAAATTCATAAGGCTCCTCCTTTATTCTTTCATCTTTATATAGCAGGTTTTTCCTTCTCAAAAATGAGAGGAAAACACATCGAATTAATAGAAATAATATATACGCTCACATCTTCAGTTTCCTTGTCTATAATTCTAATCCAATCTATTCCTACCCTTCTGAACAAGCTTCAGCCAGAAGTGGTTCCATGAATTTACAATTCACAGGCATTAAAAACATCAGTAACTTTCTTCTATGTAATCTTTAGTTCACGCAGTTGTGATCAAAAATAACTAGACTGCTTACAGATACTTAATAAAATGACTTATTAATAATGTTTTATTATTATAGGACGAGAAGCTAAACTAGTTCTGGTCCATAATGACGCATAGGTCAATTTCGAAGTATCTATTTGCTGAACTTACAAGTCTCTTTCAAATATGCATTCCATCAACCTTGAGCCTTAGCATTCTTTTCCCTTTAGTGCTCGTGTCGATATATGCCAAATTCTTGCAATGTTACTAGATTATACTGATGACTTCCTAAACTTCGATTAATCGTATTTCTAGGAAAAATAACTTAAGAGGATGCGAACATTCTTCTTGATATGACGTCAATTGAATCCAGGATTTTATTCTTTTCTTTTACCACAGCGACGATCTACCATTGCTTCGCTCAACATTTTAATTAAAAAAAAAATTAAAACAAGGATTATTAGCTTAACGTTAATTAAAAGAAAACAGATCAGTATGGAAACTTTTTTTAGTAAGACTTAATTTAACATTTTTATTTTCGTATATTCAGAATTAAAGTTAAATTCAATGCTTTCGTTTGTACAAAATATTAAATAAAAATACAAAATAGATCAGCAGCCCTGAAAGTAAAAAAAAAGTATAATATATAAATATTCGAATAAAAGAACAATATACTTGGAAATAAATAACTAATCAGAAGGTATTTTATACAGTATGGTTTAAAATGGGCCTATTATAATTCTTTGCGTTTTGTAGTCGCGAAGTGTTAAATCCTTGAATAATGGATCATTTTATGCAGAACGATCACTGACCATATGTACTAAATTTACTCAGGTCAGATTACTTTCAAACAACAGATTAAATGTAATTATTTGTTTCGATATTCGTTTGTGAATTAGTAATGCTCTACTGCATTTCTAGTTAATTATTTACGGAAGGCAATGATAATAATAATTCCCATTATATTTGACATAGAACAACAATATAAAATATCAAGCTTTGCGTAGAAAAATCGTATCAATAATTAAGTTCATTTTAGCTAGTTATATGCATTTTTTACACATTCTATCGAAGTGTAAATAAGTGTATTCATGCTTCTAATGATAATACCGCAATGCACCATAGATCGTCTTGAGTGAAATACAAGTGAGGTTGCTGCGCTTCCTCTTTCTTGCTCAATAAAATTTTAATCAAGTCTGTTTTCTCTGAATTCAAAAATTCCAGAAACCAATTTAATGGTACTGGTTACAGGCTTCTCTGACGGCAGGAAATTAAAATTTTCATAGCATCAAAGATGAAGAAAATGCATTAACATATTTATTATGATTCTTCTTTATTCTCTCTATTTTTATCCGCTGGATTTTTTTATATCACACATTTACATAAAGTATATTCGTAATAATCATGGTTGTGTCCTCCTCATTTTTTTGTTTCTCCGCAAAGATGCCGAAAGTTTTTATTTCTTTATAAAAACAAACTACAAAAGAACAACGTCAACCTCTTCAAGTATTAAAGAAATTTGAAGCGAGTTTTGTTGACTTTTCTATATACACTAACTGTTAAAAATATCAACCACCCTATTTGCTTTTTAATCTGAGTCTTAGTCGTTTACGTCTGCAAGTCCTAATTCATCATCTTCTTTGATACTTGATATTCTTCTTCTTCAAGTTTAATCTAAGTTATTCCACTTGAGTTCTTAATCTGAGTCTTAATCTTCTATTTTTAAGATTTAATGTGATTACATCTTCTTTTTCTTCTTTGTTTTAAACTGTCTTAATCTATTTAAATTATCATTTGCTTCTTTAATTGCGCTATCCAAGTGGATATAGTGTAAATAAAATTTAATGTACCAAAAGTATCATTTGTAATGGATGCCTGTAATTTTAAGTGCAATTCACAAAATATCTAAACACCTATTATTTAAATCTTTCTGTTCATCTGTCTGTGAGTCTGCATGAATTATTCCTGAACTGTGGCTGTACAGATTTTATGGAATAGTATTGAATCATTATAAACATTTGAAGTTATAGATTACAATAACGCCTTAGTTGTAGGGTAAATGTAATGAAATTTATAATTTAGGAACCAAATACAGTGTGTTTCTGATCTGTATCATTTGTGATGGCAAAATTTGACAAGTGTTTGACTGAAATTGACAGCACAAATTCATTAGCAGCTAAATACACTGTTAATGATGAGATTCTGCACTTAGGATCTCTGTTTTAACTTCACGAGTTATTTCAATTTTGGTTTCAATTGGATCATTTCTAGATGGAAAAATTAGCACAAAATTATATATCTACAAATAAGAAAGAAATGATTGTAGACAATCATCATCATCATCATCATCAAATTCCTACTATGTACCCTCAAGGGGTGTACAGGATATGACAGTACTACATGAAAAAATTACATCATTACTAACTTCCTATCTACAATTTTCCTCCAAATCAGTCTGTTACTTTTCAAGACTCCAATATTATCAGATCTTATATTTCTATCGTCTAAGGCACTTTGTACCGTATCAATCCACCTATATCTTGGTCTTCCTCTGGGTCGTTTTCCTGCCAACCTGGCAGAGAACACTTGTTTTGCTAATCTTTCCTCTCCCATTCTATTTAAGTGACCATACCACCTGAGATTAGCTCTGCTAATGCATTCCTGGATGCTGACAATGTAAAGTTCTTTCCTAATATCTTCATTTTTAATATGATATTGCCATTGATGCCATCTGTTCACGCCTCTAATCTTTCTCAGGACTCTCATATCTGCGGTCTCTAGTCTTTGGTCAAGTGTTTTACTTCTGACCCAGCTCTCAGATCCATAAGTTAAAACTGGTTTGAAACACTGTCTTGTATACAGCTAATTTAGTGTTCCGACTAATTTCTCTCTTATTCCATATGAATTTATTCAATTGACTCCCCACCATACCAGCTTTGCTGATTCTGTTGTCTATTTCCATATTTAATTTACCATCTTCAGTAAAATTCGTGCCTAAGTAGCTGAAATGTTTTACTTGTTCCACAGGTTCCCCATTCACAACACAGTTGACATTTTCAATGATTCTGCCTATTTTCATTGTCTTTGTCTTTTTATTGCTGACCTTCATACCATATCTATTACAACAGCTATTCAATTTAGTCAGAGAATCTTGCAGACTTGTAGCGGATTTATTTAGAAGTATAACATCATCCGCATAAAGCAAAGAGCTGACATTAACATCTCCAATTTTGATATCAGGTTTAATACCACTTTCCTTCATAATGTGATCCATATAGATAATGAATAACAGAGGGGATAATGTACATCCTTGTCTCACACCAGATTTAACATTAAACCATCTTCCTGTACTTCCTTCAATTCTAACTGCTGACTTACAACTCAAATAAAGACTAAGTATTGCTTGATATAATGCCCCATTGACACCATATAACTGCAGCGTATTGAATAGCTTCTCTCTTGGCACCTTGTCATATGCCTTTTCCAAATCGACAAAACTTAAATACAGATCTTTGTTATATTCCCATGCTTTCTCGACTATTTGTCGTAAAGTGAAGATCTGATCCTGACAGCCTCTATTTGGCCTGAATCCAGCTTGTTCTTCACCAAGCTTTTCTTCCACAATTCTTCTCAACCGTTTCTCAAGTATACTGGCATAGATCTTGCCAGGAACACTCAGTAGGGAAATACCTCTGTAATTCTCACATACAGTTTTATTTCCCTTTTTCTATATGGATACTATGAGAGCTCTACTCCAATCATCGGGAATTCGTCCCTCTGTCCAGGCTTTCTGAACTATGCAGTGCAGCCACTGTAAGACTTTTATACCACCATACTTCAGCATTTCTGGTCGAATATCATCTACTCCTGCTGCCTTTCCACATTTCAAGCCTTTGATGGCTTTTTCTACTTCAAGTATGGATATGTATTCCTGACTGCATGTCTGGTCAGTGTTTTTTATCACTGTGCTGTCATCACTACTTGTTTCATTTAGCAGTTTTTCAAAGTAATTACTCCATACTTCAAGGATATTTTTTTCTCCTGTTTTCATGTCACCTTTATCATCTCTAACTCCTTTTACAGCACTCTTTCCTCCATTCCTAAGCTTCTTCAACAACCTCCAGAATATTTTGCCACCTTCTTGATATTTATTTTCTATATTCTTGCCAAAGTCCTCCCATGTCTTCTTGTTTAGCTAGTTTTACACACTGTTTAGCTTTCTTACATTTGTCTCTGTATTCTGTAAGAGTAAAAGCTGACTTATTTGCCAGGAACTTTTGATATGCTTTCTTCTTTTCCTTCACTGCCTCTTTAACTTCCTGTGTCCACCAGGGAGTTCTGATTTTTTTATCCTTGCACACAACCTCACCACATGCTTCTCTGGCAGAAGCAATCAATGTTTTCTTCAGAGTTTGCCACTGAATCTCCAAGGTTTGATTCCTGTTCTCAAACTCTTTCATTTTCTTTTCAATAATCTTTCTGTATTTTAGTCTACAGTTCACATCTGAGAGCTGCTCAACTTTTATTCGCTTTAAAACTTTCTTACATGTTATTCTTTTCAATATGAAATTCAATTTTATCCTGCTCAAGACTAAATAGTGATCACTTCCAATTTCAAATCCTCTGTACACTTCTGGTGTCCTGCACCAGGGAGAAGACATCACTATCAACAATAACATAGTCAATGAGACTTTTCTTATTCCTAGCCTCTTCTCTCCATGTGAATTTGTGCACATTTTTATGTTGGAACATGGTGTTAGTAATAACTAGTCCATGTCCTGAGCAGAAATCCAACAGATATTTGCCATTATTATTAGCTTTGCTCTTTTCTCCAAATTTTCCCAAAATATTTTTGTATGTCTCGCAATCATTTCCTACTCTGCTATTTAGATCCCTAACAAGGACCAACTTTTCCTTTTTCATTGTGTCAGTTGCTTTTTCTAGAGCGTCAAACAATTCCTCCACTTCTACCTTAGTAGAACCTTCTGTGGGACCATAGGCACAAATAAGTCTCATTGTCCAGTTCCCCATTCTCATATTTGCCCACATTACTCTACTTGAGACTGACTGCCATTCAAGAAGATTAGCCTCGTATTTTGTGTTGAATACTATGGCTACTCCTTCTTTTCCTTGATTGTCATTGCCTGAATATAACAATTTGTATTTATTGCTTAGAAAGATCTCACCAGTTTTGGTCTTTTTTGTTTCAGTCACCTCTATTATGTCGGTCTGGTCTTATCTAATTCCTCAGCTAGCTCCATTTCTTTGCCATTCAGGCTTCTTACGTTAATAGTACCGATCTTTAACTCTGGTGATGTTGAGTTGGGGTTTGTTTTCAGATTTGTTCCAGTAGCTGACTTTTCGCTGTTCGCCCTGGTTCCCTGGCGAAAACAACGGGGGCCTTGTTTAACCGGGCGACGCCCCAGCCGGCATGAAATTTTGTCATGTTGTACCATCATTTTTTATTTTGGTTTAACCAATAAGAATACAATTTGGTCGGCTAAATCCCAAATTGCCAGCCCATCCTCTTTCGTTCAGTATCAAAGTAGATACCCAACAGGGTGCACCACGAGAAGGTGAGGATTGGACATTAGGTCAGAAGCCCTGGTCGGTTCTCCGCATTCCTTTAAAGGCTATGTGGAGGTCTCCTCTCAGTTATACAGCTTTGACCCTTAAGCACCCCTTGTAGACAATCATTTCCTTAATAAAAATTGCCTTTCGTTATTACGTTTTTGTATAATTTTGGCATATTGTAGTGTAAATATAATTTTTTATATAATTTTGACAATAAAAGGTAGGAAAAATTACACATTTTAATAGTGATCTTAAATACCATTTTATTATTAAGTTTCGCCAAGGAGGAAATAATATCACTTCAAATTGTTGCGACAATCAACGAAAGAAATTATAACAATCTTTTATCAATCATTATGGATCCTAAGAATAATGGAAAGACAAATATTAATAGCATTGTAAAGTATATATATGTATATATATATATATCACAAAGCAGGATTTTTAAATTTGTTTACATAAAACAAACTAAATAAATTTATTTTATTTTATTTTATTATTATTTTTTATTTATTTATATATATATTTTTTTTTTGCAATCATGATGTACATTATTACCAATTTCACGTAACTCCTATCAAAGTATCCGAGTAAATTTCCTAGAAACGGAAGAGCAAAACAAATCTAATGGATGCATACATATATTATGAAAACCGCAATTTGTCTTAAAATGAATTATTTTTATTTCTTTTACGTACTTCACAAAGTACTGATGAGTAGTAAACTGTATTTTATTATTGGATGAAAATCCATAAATTAAAATTTAATATTTTCTAACTCTTCTTTATATACAGTTGCTTCAACCCAGAAAGTTTTCCTCACCCTAACCTCAACAAATTTTGCTCATATTCTTTCCAAGAGCATTTTGAGATCTCGGTCACATGGTTTATCATACGGTTAGAAACATTTATATTTCTAACTTAGGATGAACCATCTTAATAAGAATCATAAGTTCACCATAATAATATGAACCTCCAAATTATAATTATATTCTCCGATTAAGCTATTAAAATACATAACTCAAAGTAGTCGCTGAATAATATATTTATAATGATGGAGTTTTATCTCTACTAATTGGTTTAAGCTGCTAAAAATATCCCTCCTAATTCTCTACTATTCTCCCTCTTGATAACAGAGTAGGCTCAGCATTTGCAATAAGTTTGGTATCCTTTATTGTTATTGTATATTTATCAGGCTTCCACTAGTTGATTCAAGTCTGTCTAGCATGACAACAGAATTGCCTCTGCCAGTTTTTCTATTTTATACCTTTACAGTGTATTCAACACTACTATTAAATGATTCATAGTAGATTCGCGGGTAAATAACCCTCTTACGAGGATAAGTCTTCCCTTACTCTTTTCTTATTATTTTATTTTTATTTATTTATTTTCTATTTCATATGTCTTTTTATATTTTATGTTTACTTTATAGTTTTTGTTTAGCCACTACTTAAGTTTTGGCACATTTTTATCCTTTTTTAATTTTTTTATTTATTTTCTTTTTAGAAGGACTTCAGCGGCGAGGAGTTGTTTCATAAGAAATATCTTATCTTCAAATTCGTTTAGGTAGGTTCAATGACCTCTTATCGTCAGTTAACGTGGTTTTCTATAAAGCTAATTAATGCCATAAAATGCAATTAATCCAATAGCAGTCTACAAAATCAATGTATTCTTTCTCCGGAGAGAATAAAATCCCTTAAATAGGCAAAAAAACCTTTATAAGGGCTTTTCAAGAAACGAATCGAGATGTTTCCTTCTTGTCGAATGCACTAAGAAGGTGCTTATCTAGGAAAGACATCGTCACCTAACTTTGTTTTTTTTTTTGTCATATCAAAAAAAAAAAAAAAGTCCCCGTAACGATTTCGGAGATGGTACTTTAAGCAAATAACTCTATTTTAATTAAATCGAAATTAAATTCCTTTAAAATTAAAGTAGGCAATGAGTATGAATTCGTATCCCTTCTTATCATTATATCATTCATTTTTGATAACAAGAATGTGAAATGCTGATTAACTAATTGTTCCAGTGTCTTTTTAATATATTTTTTAGAATTTACAATACTCCTGACACCCCTGCATATTCCACTCCATCCGATTTAACCCTCCAGCTATATCTTCATTATTTGTATATCGAAGAAATGGTTCAAATTAATTACTATAAGAAATCATATGCTTAATTATTTTACTTTTAATCTTGGAATTTCAAATTACACCTGCCTTGCCCTTCTTTTTTATATTTTTCGTTGTAAATTAGTTGTTTGTGTTTGTATGTATAGCCAGTAAACCCTTCCAAAAAGAATTTAAATATTAGGTTTATGTAATATTTTCATTTTCTGCTGTCATTCTTTTTCATGTTCACTACAGTATAATTAATTAAGAGAAGCATGGCTGTGATTATTGCTCTCCTTTGCAATAATTATCTATTTTAGTTTTTGTTTTACAATTAGTAAATTTTGAGGGAATTTTATACATCATGAGTAAAATTCGAATTATGGTTGATTCTGTTTATCTGACAATTTTCATCATCAAAGTATTTTTTTTTTTTTTGAAATTTGTATTTTTCTTACACATTAATTTATTTTATTTCATCATGTTTGTTCCTTAAACTTAAAAAGAAAATGAAATATCATAAAAGTCTACCATACATCTATCTTATTATTAGATAAGATTCCTAATATTCCGAATTTTTATTTTCAGCTTTTATTTTAATATTTTATATTTTGCTTATTAATTGGTGTACTACTAAAGAATAAAGTATAGAAATAATAGTTGTGTTTGCTTAGAAAATATTTAAAATTCACATTTTATTTTTCAGATAATTTTTTTTTTAAATGACAATAAATTGTTTTGCGTAATACATCTTAGTTTCCAATATTTGTATATCATTATTGGCTTGGGTGACTTTCTTATTGCGAAGTGTTATATGTTCAATCAGGCTTATTAATGTTAGGATGTATTTAATACGAATATTGATATCAAAGGCAAGTGCATATTCGGAGTAAATGGTAACTGCTTTGATGGTAGGTAGCCTTATAGTTTTTTGAATGGAATCGAAAAAAGCTAAGGCATTAAAATCTTTATGGCATGTATCAGTCAGGGAAGCTTCCATGAGCTTATACTAAAATCGATCGATTAAAGATCATAAAAAATGTTTCTTAATAACTGTAAGTATCTGAAAAAATGCTCTTAAACATAAAAAATAAATAAAACGAAGAACAATATTATAATTTGTTATAGAATGCAACATAAAGGACTTAAGTTCAGTTATTATGTAATCTTTTACGTGGGTAAACTTCTTATTGGTATGATTCCTATTTGCGTACAATATTCCCACATTCTCTTCAGCATGATACAGAACGATGTACGCTATAAATGACTCTAGCATTTATTTCCACTCTCAACAGGTACAGTGATAATTCGACAACCAAAAACTGCAATCTAACAAGAGCCACCGTCAGTATCGACAATGTCCTTTGATCGGTAAGATCTGGCTTCAAATCACATCAGTGAGGTATTTTCATCTAAAGTAAAGTTAGCCCTGAAATGTATGGTGAAATAAGAGAGCACCCAGTTGACAGATATTATACAATAGCTTCTATAGCCTTTGTGCATAGCTCGTAATGCGAAATGATAAAAGTATTCCAACTCTAGTTGAATCACTTTACTCTCGAATATCTTCTTTGCCATTTTCTTTCCATCCTAGTCAATCATACAGTTGCTTTATAGCGTGCCACCTACGAAAAATTAGAAGTTTGGCATTTTTCCAAGATACCAACCTTTTCTATGAAATATTTCGTGCATAATATCTTCGCTTCACAGGGTTTTCAGTAATACTTTTGAAGTATTCCTTGGGAATAGAGCCTCCACTTTCTTTTCATTTCCGTGCAATCACTTCCCCCCCCCCAGAAATCTTATAAATAAAGCAAAACTTCTTTCCTCAATCTATAAACTTATTGAATAGCGCTAATAGAATCTTAATTACGAAACAAGACCGCTGCTTATTTCCTTGAGAATCTTCAATCATCTCTTGAGCTTTTGTTGGTGGCATACTGTGTTTAATTCTTCGAATGAAAAAGGGTCCATCCAGTATTCTTCATCGTATTCTGGATAGACCCTATTTCCTGAATTCCAATCTTCTTTTAAACCTATTTATACTGTTCTCTAATTTCGTCTATATTTACCCTCAATTTTTTCCACTTATATTACAAGCGAACATAATTTTGGATCACTACATTCCGATATATAATATAATACGTAGATAGACTTTTTACAGCATACATTAATTCTCATATTATCATCTACTTCCCGCAATGGTCTTTTAAATATAATTAATTTAATAATATTAAATAATATACATATACAAGTAAATAAGTACACCTTATAATAGTTATTCACTTCAATAAACTATACTAGATAAATAATTACATACAGTTTCTATTACTTATAAAAGTATATATACAATTATATATATATATATATATATATATATATATATGTATATATATATAAACTATAACTAAAATTTCATTAGTTATACGTACATACAATATAAATTAGTAAGTATGTGTATTGCAGCACAATCTATGGGGCATTGGATTGGCTAATCCTTCGGTAACCAACCAGAAATTTGTCAAACCACCCGAGACTTCAAATTAAGTAGGCAGGATACAAAACTACTGTTAATATCAACACGAGAAATTTCTTAAAAGAACTGGGCGATGGACTCAGTCCTTGACTCTTTATCCCGTCATCTGAATGAAGAAAATCTGTGTGGATGGGGTGTTATTGAGCTAAAAAGCTCTAGTCATGGCTGGGTAACGGCAATATCGGAGCCTCAGTTAAAACTTTATTGGCTGCAGCATTGCCATTGTTGCCTTGGAAGTCCTGAAAAGGACTTTCTTCTTTCTCCTTATAAGGACTGGCTTAAAGGGGCGAAGCAAGAATGCTTTTCATATTCCCCGTTATCTGTAGAGGACAGTGTAGGGATAAAGTGTTATTGAGCTATTAAAGCTCTGATCATGGCAGGAGGGTAACAGCAATAGCCGAGCCTCAGTTAGAACTTCATTGGCTACAGCATTGCCATCCATTACCCTCCAAGGGTATTGGATTGAATCAATCAATCACCGCATCTCACGGTCGATTGTTACCTCATCCGTCCTCTTTCTCCTTTATAAAAAAATTCAGTTAACTTATTAAAAGTTATTGATAAAAAATATAGGTGGTTTAACTTACATTAAAACAATTTCGATTATTTTAAAGATTATCCATTTTTTTAGAAATTTACGCTATATTTTATAATATACTTTTATCTGTTATATAAAAATAAAATATTAGCTAAAATATATTATACATTATTCATTTATTCTTGTTTGGTATAGAAAGCATGTAAAATATTAGCTTGCGAAATGCAGAATATTCTTTCATATTCATTACGTAATATCCGTTTAATATTATCCGTTTCTATTAAATCCATTTCGTTCTTTAAAATCTCAAATTATTAAGGATAAAAAAAAGTATTTATTTTTATTTAACGAAGGACATTCATTATAGTATTTTCATCGATTCTGCGAATCCATCAAAACATTATTTTCAATAGACAGAAGTTTTATTGGAATAACAATCTGTTTTCTGAACTATTCACGAGAAAAATATGTGATAATTTGCATTTTTTTTCTTATTCAGTGAATTCTTGACGTTATTGCTAAAATGATTTTTCTTAACCTTCAATTCATTCTTAAAGTGGGAACATCCCAACGAGGACAAATATCAGGCCGATTACTTTGATCGAATTCTTTCTCATCCTTCCTAACTGGAAAGCAAATGATATCTAACCCATATTCTACAAGGAACCGTATTTTACAATAGCTCGATATTAAAATTCGACTGCGAATATATTTTTTTTTTCCCCTTGGCCACTTTGCCCGAATAGATCGGGAAAGCAAAGCGGGTCGACAATAATGTCTCTCTATTTTTATGCTATCCTTTCAACAGGAGCACATTAGCGTTAGTGGAAAGAAAGAAAACCAATTAGGAATGCGACATTACACCCTACGTCAATTAGATCTGCAACGAAATGGGGGGAAAAACACGGAAGGGGGGGGGGGGATCTCGCATCAATAAAAACGAACGAGCCTTGGCCAGTGATCCTTTTGAACTACATTTAATGCGACACAGTGGCGGTTGCTTTAAACAATAATTGCAGTTCGAGAATTATGTGTCAATTGAAACTCAGATCTAATTGGAAGTGCTTGATCCGAGATCCTAAGAGGCAATGAAACGACTGTCAATGAACCGAAAGAGAGAGAGAGAGAGAGAGAAAGAGAGAGACGAACAAAAACAAAGCTTAGATGATCCAACTCATCAAGAGGGTTTCATTGATAACGATAATTATAGCAATAGGAATTTCCTCGTCCTAAATCTTTTCTGAAATGAGTCCCGTTCGCCTTAATTTATTACTTGGGTTTCTAATCAACAGTTATCACTACGCGATTATTAACAACCGGGCATAATAAGTTTACCCAAGCGATTCTATTTTCTCTCAAGCGTGCAATTTATCGTTAAATGAAAATTGCAATCACAAAATGCTCAAGGAATATTTAAAATCGGGATAATAAGCAACATTTCTGGATGCAAATTGATTTTTTTTTAAATTTTTATAAGTTATCATTGATTAACGGCAGACACGAAATTGCAAAACGCCAACGAATAGTGAAGATTGTAGCATTGTGAGAAAAAACGTTTACTTTTTACAATGAAAATAAGAAAAGTGAAGATGCGTTATGTTTAAACGGACTAATAAGTACTGAGCTATTTGTTACACTTCTCTCTCCTCCGTAGATCGCTTTACAATCTTTATTATTCTTAGTTTTATCTGTGATGCTCATTGAGAGATGACAATATTACTTTTAGAGTATTAATAAACATGTCGGAAGATTCTTTTCAAGAGTGGATGCCTTCTAAAGAGGACATAGAGGTTAATACACTTAATATTGGACTGAGAGTCATATTTCAAACTATACGAATGCCCTCTCTTCCGAAACAAGGTCTCTGTGACACTCGAAGTTCGTAAAGCAGGCCGGGTACAGAAGGAAAGTCATAAAAGGAAGTGCTTTTTCTCATTCAGAGACGAAGTAGTGTGATTCTCTACTATCTTGTAATCTGTGTTTATTTCCTTGATGTAATACCAACAACTCACTCGTGTTTGAGTTTGGCCCTATTCGCAGTGGTGAGGCGCCTTTGTTTCTTTCACTGAAGTAAAGTGATGGTTCCTGGGTTATATTGATCCAAAGAGGGAAGAAACGAAAGGGACAGACAGTATGTGTGTGTGTTAGGCCCGAAGAGATGGAAAGAGTGATGTAAAATAAAATCAAAAATGAAAGATAGGAAGAATAGAAATACAAAGTTTTTCTTCCTCTCTGTCTTAAGATCACTCTTATACTCAAGTAAAGCCTTCTCCCATATTTCGGTAAATATCTAAATGGGAAAAGTGGACGGTTTCGTCCAATACACAGTAAGAGTAAAAGTCTTTGCATCTTTACCACATTTATAGTACTTGTCTGATTTTTTTTTCTCTTCGAATATTCTCTCTAAAATAGAGATAGAAAAATAACGTTTAGCTGATTCTACTCATAATGGAATTACATCACAATACGACATCACACAATACGACACGACTGTGTGATGAAAGTAATTATAAAGGTTTAGAATCGTGAGTTTCAAACCACCGGTATTAGGATGAGATTTTATAAATTGTTAGAACCTTTGCGAAAAGTAACCACTGTCCAATTACTGCTAATGTCTAAAATTAACGAAGTAATTTATTTTATGTATCCCTTTACTTATTTTTGGATTCATCTTACAAATCTGAGTTCGTGATTTTTTTTTTCTCGTCACAGCTTTCTACGTGTTTATCGTGAAAAATCATATTTGGGAAAAACATTTTGCTGAGTTTACTTGAAACAAAATCCTGAGCCGATGTATTTAATAAATAAACTCCTTTCATTTAATTGGCATTTGCCAATTACAATAAAAGGAGTTAAATTTTTTTTACTTCTGAATTTAGCAAAACATTTCCTGTTGTTGAATGGTCGTTATTGCTATCTTTTGTTTAAAATCAGTTGAAACTAAGTCTGTTTTAATAGATCCCATTTTAGTTAATTGTCTATTATTAAGTATAAAATAGTTCAAATAAATAATAGCATAGAAGATAATAAAAGTACTCACAGCCGTATTCTAACTTCAAATGTTTGTTTAAGCATGTTCATCTTACTTAAATGTTTCTTTCTATAAGCATGTTTTCCATTTCTTAAACGTATTTCGAATTTAACTTAGCCGAATTAATTTAAGGAAACCGGTAACAGTTGTGGAGTGGGATTTTTTAAGTAAAGCCACATCTAAAAATTAAGACGATCCCCGCACCACTCCCTGCGAGTAGCCAAAAGACCGTTTAACTCAGCGGTGGTTCGACTCCGTGACGAGCATCCCCCACCACTTAGCAGAACCGCTCATATTCTTCCTGGGAAAAGGCAAACAACAGATAACCGATGCAGCGCATTCATTGCGTAGTGAAAATCAAAAACAAATACTTTAATTATGTCAGTTTTATTTTGGTGTTCTTCTTACTTGATTAATTAATTGTTTCGACAAGTTAAATACTGTTAATAATTTATTCTATTAACACGATTTTTTCTTTGTTTAGTTATTATTTTTTTTTTTTTGCAAACTTCAAGGAGTTTCCAACTACAGTTTGGTAACCACAGATCTATCAATAATTAAAGGAACATCAATTCCTTTTATTTTTCCATTCTTATTTCATGTATAGAATTAAAATTTTATTTCAAACATTTCTGTATGATCTCTCTGTTTGTTTAACTAAGTCTATGATTCCTACTTTCTTCATTGTATTTTTTATTATTCATTTATTACCATTTATTTCTATTCGTTCGTCTGTTCTCATCTATCTCTGTCCTGATTTCATTATTCAAATTTAGAATTCACTATTTCTGTTCTTTTCGATGGCAATTGAATATATTAAACCAGGTGTAATATAAGTATTGTCGATTTCCCTTGTAAAGGAGATGCTGTAACACCGAGAATGCTATTCTAGTCACGAGTTCTAAAATTGTGTGAAAACAGAGGAAAGTGCCATAATTGCGAGGCTTATAATTACACAGACAAGGTTCATTTCCCAGAATTATCCGCGCTATATTTAAACCTCGGATGTTGTGAACGTCCAGAAGCATGGAAATATCTTCTAATTATGCCTGGATGGTAGAAATTGTCTTGCATACTTAAACAATGTTATTACGTTGGTAATGTTTAAAGGGATTCCTCTGGTAGAATTCTAGTTGGCTCTCTTAAGTTACCATTAGAACAGCTTCTTAATTTATGTTATGTGTGGCTTTCAACGATTCTTCACTCTGTGTCCATGTCTGTGTCCATCACCTACGCCCGCCCTATCTACCAAATTTGTGCTTAAGATTAGCACTGGGGCTGGCTAAATTACTCTTTAGGTCATTTGTACCGGCTTGTTGTGTAATTTAGTTTTTTATGCTTTATTAGGCTAATTTTCTTGTATTTAACCGAGGTACATACCATAAGTCAGATATATCTCAGTTGAATGCGAGGGTCGTCACGAAAATATACAGGTGTCCAGAATGCGTGGGTAGCAACAGAGAGCAGAAATGAATAACAATTATGACGAAGAAAAATTGAAAGATAAACGTACACTGAATGACGGGTTAAGAGAGAGAGAGAGAATGTGTGTATGACTGCATGTTTGAGGCAGAGAGAGGGATGAAGAAAGAGTGAATGAGTGAAAGATCAAGAGAGAGAGAGAGAGAGAGAGAGAGAGAGAGAGAGAGAGAGAGAGAGAGAAAATGTGTGTATAAGTATGTGTATATGTGTCAGAGAGAGAAGAAATGTGCGTATGTATGTTTGTGAGAGACAGTGAAAGGGATGGAGAAAGAGAGTATGAAGAAAGAATTATACCAAAGAGAAAACAGAATATATATATATATATATATATAAAGAGAGAGAGAGAGAGAGAGAGAGAAGATGAAAGAAAAAGAAACTGATGAATAAATGATTAAATTATAATTAGATTAAATTAAACAACAGACTCAAAGAAAGGATGAATATGGCATAAAATTAAGACAGAATCTAAAGTTTAAGAGGATATTTACAACTTTGAGAAAAGTGGAATGACGAGTTGTATGAATAATTTATTCACTCTATGATCATGAAGACATATTTTAAGAATTTGTCATGAAAATTAGCTTTAGAATTGCAATCTTTTATGTACATTAATGTTTGCTCTTTTTGGATATCTACAAACTAAAAGATATTCAGACAGATTATTTTTTTATTTAGAACCCTACTGTCAAAGTAATTAAGATTGATGTCAAAGGTGCAGTGTAGCTGTAAACAAGACTGCGAAATCTAAAACATAACAGCTTGGTGACAGTGTAGTCTCAGATGATTAGCAGAAAGAGAAAATCTGCATTAAAGTCAAATGGCAATGAACCGCATTGTCAGAAATAGTGATGTATCATCACAGCTCTCATCGCATTGGAAAACAAAACAGGACTTAAATCTACCTTGTTAAGTATGAAGAAAGCCACAGTGAAGATGTATTTGCGAGTCCTCTGAGAAATAATGTTTTTTTTTCCCTAAGAAACGCATCTCATAAATGGTAATAACGAGACTGTATTATGCTAATTATAATTACTTCTCTACTTAAATTGTATTTAGATTGTTCTGAATAAGACAGAAATTCGTGAGTGAAAAATTTACGTAATAATTTTAAATTGTCATTGGGATTTTAAGGAATTAGAATTCATAAAATTTGAAAACATTTTTTTTTTAACTTTATAAAGTATTCTCACATCTTTACTAATTACAAATGAAAAGAAAACAGTATCTTAATTCTTAAAATATTTCAAATGTCCCCGCGATATTTTATTCGAGTGAATCTTATTCCTCTTAAGAAAAAGCAAAAAAGAAGAGGAAAATATTTTCCATTACGAGTGTTTGTAATCCATAATATTAAAAAGAAATTCGAACAGCGTCATTTTCTATTGAAGGGTGACATGGTCGTTTCTGACTTATTTCTTGTGTGAACGATCATATTTCTTAGTGCGTTTTCAGTAATTCTCTACTGAAATCTTGAAAGGGAGAGAAAGAAAAAAAAAACATACGGATAATCGGGCTCCAACATTTAAAGGATTTTCTAAAATCAATTCATTCCACTTTGATGCGTTTGAAGTGGAGAAAAGCGGGAGAGAGAGAGAGAGAGAGAGAGAGGTTTCACTTGTGTTGTATGGGTGTGCTTCGAGAGGAGAGGGAGGGAAGAGATGAAGACATCATTTGCGAGAAAGAAAGAAAGGCTGCTTCCATGACAGCATCATTTCTAGCTCAATAGAGAAAAATAACTGAGAGTGAAATAAATTGAAAATGCATTTCTAAACAAAATGCACTATCATCCTTTAACAAAGTGCACTCCAAGAAAATCATTTTCGCAGCTCAAACGTGTGAGTAGGTTTCAGTGTGAAAATATCCTGTAGCTAGAGAATGAGGCTAGAGCGAGAGAGAGAGCTCTGATATTCCAACGCACAGAAAAAAGAGCCGAGAATCACATAGAAGGAAAAAAAAATAAGACAACCGCTAACTCTTTGTGTGTATGTAAGAAAACGTCCCTACTCCACTCCAACGACTGTGTTCTTCAAGAGAAACAATCAGCCGCGAAGCAGTATTTGGTTATAGAATGTGGAACCGCTCTTTACTATTGTTTCATACTCACGCAGCCAAAAATAGTTTTCGTTTTGGATAAATGGAAACAAACGTTCTCACTTATGTGCGTGATACTTTAGTTGGCTTGACATCTAAATAGGAACAAAATAAAGAGAAACACTTACGTTTAATGTATGCTATTCAAAGTCGATTTGTGTAAACCAAACATTATACTGATGATGTGATTTTATAAATGTAGATCTATATGGCTGCATTTAACTTTGCCAATATGAATTTAGTTATGTTAATAATCCCTCCCCCTTCAATAGGGGATTCCCTCATTTTTTCATTTTTAATGGTTTTCGCACCAAATAACAGGCCCAAATTATTTTAATGATCTTAAATATTTTATCTCTTCTCTAATAAATCCTTCATGTTGATTCCGAAATTCTTCTGTATTGAGTTCTAATCCCATGACATGAATATTTAAAAAAAAACCGCAATTATAATCATATTCGAGTCATTTGTTTGCGGATTATCGATCTACATAGCAGTATACAGGGTGTTCGGGATAAATTTGACATATTTATAATTAATTATATTTTTCCGTAAGTTACATGTATTAACACACATTTCTCTTCATTTAAAAGTTTGGACCCTTCTTCATTCATATACAAGATGTCAGAAAGGATGGATAGCTGGAACCCACCTGAATCATGGAAGAGAATAACTTGTATCATGATGATTCGTGCCCGCCATCAAAATAAGGATATTACAACTGCTGCCCAATGCTCCCTGAATACAGTAAAAACAATCAGGCATGAACTAGAGACTTGCAATGGTGACTACGAGGATGTAGCAAGAAGAAAGATCCCTAGCATACGATCTGATTGCCTTCGTACAGCAGAATTCCTCGCAAATCTGCAGGAACAGGTGTTGAAGAACCCTGGCATTGGAATTCGGGCTTTGTTCGTGGAGTTGCTAACTGTAGTCAAGCCCTGGATAACAAGGGTAGCCAATGGTAGGCCGTATGTATGGCAGCAGGATTCGGCCCCTTGCCACACCTCTGGGAAAAGTCAAAAATGGTTGTCTGAAAATTTCTACGACTTCACTAGTCCAAATGTTTGGCCTCCAAACTCCCCAGACTTTAACCCCATGGATTATTTTGTATGGGGCGCAGTTGAAAAAGACACCAATCGCATTTCCAGTAATACAAAAGCCCAGTTAATGGATAAAATTAAAACAGTTTTTGCGGCGCTTCCCACGGAGACTGTAGCATCAGCTTGTTCGAGGTTCCGAAGCAGAATTGAAGCTGTGATCGATGCTAATGGTGGTTATTTTGAGTAAATCTTGTTGATAGTATTGTAATTAACTCTGCCTGTAATGTTTTTTTGTCAATTCATTAAATTTAATAGATACAAAGAAGATTTTCTTTTTCCTTACGAAACTGTCAAATTTATCCCGAACACCCTGTATATATAAGGAGTTCTCTTTCGAAGCTGAGAAAAATCTCAAACGCCTATTTATTAAGGTTAATTACGAAGAGTTGAATACTTTATGGAGATCGACGATATCTTTGTATGTTGACGTTTCAGTAATCTTATTACACACAAGGTTTTTTTCGACAGGAACAGCTAAGTAGGTAGTTAATCTGATTATTTTTTAGAACCGTATGTATGTTAATGGCCCTATAATCTTTAAATTCTATTCTAGAGTATATTCTTCTATTGTTCTTCTAGATAAGAAATATAAAATTTATTTTTTGAGCCACTTCAGTACTCCAGTAAGCAGGATAGTGGTGGTCTTTTACCAGATAGTATAGAAGTAATGTAGTTAATAGTGAGCCAGGTTCCATAAATGGCCAACGTTTAGTTGATCCCAAAAGCATCACATTTCGTCTATTTCACATAAAACTTAATTTGATGAAGCATTTTGTAAACGTTCTACACAATGGCAGAGACCATTTCAAGTACCTATTCAGTAAGTTGTCTATTGTTTTTAATCACTTATTTATAATTTAAAAATCAGATTTCTGTAGGTTCTCAGATGAAGAAGTGATTTCGCATCAATACCAAGAGAGAACAATAAAGGATCCTGACACAGGAGCACAGAATAGATTTTAATGGATTGCAATTTTTTTAGGAAATAGGAACGACCAAAGTTATCGAAATAGTTTCAGAAATATTTATGTTGCAGTGTTAGCTTTTCACTGGGCGTAAGTTCTGAAATATGTAAACTGTAAAACGACATTTGCCACCTGTTGTAAGTGCATCCAGCCAACGTCGAAAATCTTTTTCTTATGATTAGAAAAAGAACATTTCTTTAATGTGAGTGACGAGGAAATAACGGTATAGGAGTATACAATATATCTTCGTGTGTGTGTGTGTGTGTGTGTGTGTGTGTGTGTGTGTGTGTGTGTGTGTGTGTGTGTGTGTGTGTGTGTGTGTGTGTGTGTGTGTGTGTGTGTGTGTTTCTTCACTGATGTGGCTAATGCCTTTTTCTAAACATTAAAGGTGACTACACTGTTCGTTTGTCTGATGGAAAAGTGATGCTGTGAACATTATCTTCGACTCATTGGGCTTTACTGAATGTGCCAAACTCGAGAAAGAGAGATATATTTCCATTTACTAGATAAGAATTGCTCATGTTAGGCCATTTCGTTCCTTTTGTCTACTTTATTTCACTTAAGCAAGAAAACAGTTATCCTAAACAATATAATTCTATAAATGTACAAGTATCTAATCCCCATTACTTTTCTTTTCGCATCTTCTTTTGCTATCAATTATTTTATATTCTTTATGTTAATTGTTTAGTTTTTGGTACTATGAAGTTTCTGGTGTGACAAATAGAATTTATATTCTTTTCATCAGAATTATGCACTTTAAGTTTTGTATATACTTCTTATGTGATTTTAAATAAGGTGTTGTTATATATATCATATTTGTTTAGAAAATATTAATTTTAACTGTATAATTAACTTATTTTCTAAACATAATTTAGATAAACATTTATTTTTAATATAAATAGATATAGTAGCGTCCATTTTGCTGACTGAGAGTCGGCATTTTAAAAATAATTATAGTTTGCGAGATATTGATTTATATGTTTTAAATGTATGTGAAGTAAAAACCATTCTATTTTACGATTGCAATAGATTTTTTTTTTCGTTTCCAAATCTTCTGCTGAATCTCAATTCAAATTTCGTTGCATATAGAGTCAAAAACATTTTGGTTTTAAAAATACCTAACTCCATAGCCAATTATATAATTTTACATTCTGCTGATATTTATCAACTATGCATAATGAATTTATTCCAAACATAGCTTTCTTCTTTGTTGGGATGCACAACGTTTCCTAATTCTTATTTTCCTTTCTTTTTGAACTAAAAACACTTCATCATTCATGATTAACTTTGTTTGGTAACGATTTACTAATTAAAATGAAAAACATTACAAACATTTCTAGTACTTCGAACAACCAAACTATAATTTAGTTGATATGCATTAATAAAGCAACAGCGCCATCTGTTTTTTACAGGAAACAGTGATCGTTTGCTTTTTTTTTTTACGTTTTTTTGAAAGTTTCAGTTTCAAACTTTTCTTGGAATGCAAGTGAACAGATTTGGGCATGGAATATAAGCATATTAGAAATTTGTGGTTAATGCTATTTCAACTTTTATCCTTAAGACTGTGGTCATAAGGGAATACTTCTCTAAAAATCACGTTTGTTTGTATCGATCTACAAATAAATGCTTCATATGAATATTAAGTATTAAGGACGTACTGTTAAGGGATGTGTGTTTTCGCTGCATGCGCCCAAATTCGACATACAAATCTCCCTTTAGGTAGACATTGGGTATTAGGAGAACAGAAACAGGATTACGTTGAGAGTTTAGGAAGGAAAAAATATCCAATAAATTTATCATGTTATTTGTGTGCATTCTTCTATAGAATGTGATGGGCTGAGAGGATTTAGAGCTATTTTATTTCGCCATTAGGATACAAGATTTACGATTGAGTCGTGCACAGGATAAACGGTTCGCGTTTACTGGTTTGCCAATATCCATAAGCGTATTTTATGATCTGTAAGGAAAGCACATGGAAGGAAATAATAGGCCATGCACAGCACGGGGGTAAACATCTAGAAGAGATTGCAATATTACACATGAATTTTTACCTCCTGAAATTAGCTACTGGTATATTCAATTATTCATATACTGGTTAATAATTGATTGCTGTGTTGTTTTATGAAGATACGAAAAACAAGCAGAAATCGAATTGATCATTAAAAAATAAAGCAACTATAAAGTGTAAGAGATGTGCAAAAATAAAATAATATAATAATATAGAAACAGAAAATTTCAATTTGGTAAATTAATTAAAGATCCGTCATCTTTTTATAGCGAAATGGAATAACATTTGAAAAGTTTTAAAATTGACCAGCGTTTAGGAGAATATAACTGTAACCTACAGATCAAGTTTAATTATATTTGGCTATAAACAAATGATGGATCTTTAATATCCTTATTATATATGTTCTTTCCATTCTCTGAATACCCATTGTTAGAATTTTTCTTGCTGTAATGCTTTGCTATATTTCTACAGGTGCAACCTTTTGTACTATGAGGCTAATTTTTAAAATCCATTTAATTTTATTTTTATGTTGCACACTCACGAAGGTCTGTAACTAACCATATAGGTCATTAGTATCGTGAGTGGACTACGGCTTTTTATATTTTTAATTATTTTTTAATTTGTTTTATTCAAATGTTTTTCACAGACGCAGTTATATGTATATTTCAATTCTGAATAGTATAGAAAACACATTATATTATTAGTTAGTTACACACATTACACTTTTTTTTTCAATCAGGACCGCAGTTTCAATTTATTGCGTTTTTATTTTTATAGATATTTTTGTAGAAATACCTGTTGAAAATATATCGTCATTAAATATATTAACAAATTGAAATATGCTAGTGTATTTAATTTTAAATTTAGGTAGTTGTAGTTTATGACAATGAGTAGTACCTCAAAATAAGTATTGAGAACTTAACGGATTACGTATGACTTTACATTATATATACGGTTTTGAATAATTCAGCAATGTTTTATAATTCGTTCCATATAATGCGATTAAATTATAAAATATGTATACATTAACAAAGAAAGAAAATAATATTTATAGAAATTAATTCAAAAAAATAAATTATTTTCTGAATTAAGGTTAAAACCTGAATAGTTTTAAGTACACCTTAAAATTAAATTATATTATATTATTTAAGAATCAGCATTTAAAGATGTTATGGTGATGTGTGTGCAATTCATCACATTTTTTTTTTATGCTTTCTGTTAGAAAAAGATACCTGAGAAGAAACAGAGTATGAAATTATTGCAAACTTAGATGGCAGAGCGTACTATAACAGAAAGAATTGCAAAAAACTTGAACAGTGCTCTACCTATTCATGACTATTTATGATAACACTGAAGTTTAGTTTCTATCTACGCAAACTAAATCGTCAAGAATAAAAGGCCATATTAACGTGACAGAAGACGCACACCACGCTTACAAACCTTGGTAGCGTTTGTAAGCGTGGTGTCCCCTTTTATATTAATCACAGATTATCTATAGGGATAACTATATCCTGTCCTGTGTTTGTGGTAAGTCTATATTCCGTTCAAAATATATTCGTATAGTAAGGGAAAACGTTCAAGTGATCATTCATTATTGAGAGCTGGGTAAGAATGGTGATTGTATTGAGTATTATTATAGTGTTTATTATGAAAAGGGTAAAACTATAAAGGAGAGCTCAGATCAAACGCTTATTATACAGGCTGTTTCTTTTATGACAGTCATATTCATTTAATTATTATCAATATAAGAAATACAACTCTGTATTGGTTTACACAGTAAGAGAGTCGACAGACCAAAGTTTTATAATAATTATCAAGCAATCGGTGATCCTTTTTCCCTATAAATGTTGATATTTTGGTAAGAATAAATATATACTATACATTCATCGAACCGTTCTGCATTTAAATCATTAAAATATGAAATTATTTGTATTCAAAGAAATGTTTAAAAGAAACTGTCGTGAATGATCTTTGGTCTTTAAGTGGCGCAATCGGATTACAATTTTTACATTGCCAAAAGGATGTAAGAAGAAAAGTGATTGTAAATATTAAGTCGCTCTGAAAATAGCATTCACTGAAGTCGCTTCGTAATAAAAAGAACTGACAAGAATATTGTGAACATCTTGAATCAACTTACATCCAATACAAAACTAAAATCTTTAGGAGAAAAAAAAAAAAGAGCTGCCATCTGCTGAACCTAATCTGCTCTTGTGTTTTGCTTCTTCCAAGGAGTTCCTACAGCAGCCACTTTTTTGTTACTTTCCAAAGAAGCGGTTATATCGAAATATCGAAGTAGTCGTACGAAGAGAGAGAGAGAGAGAGAGAGAGAGAAGAATCCCCTGTCATAAGAGCTTTTTCTCTCTTTTTTTGTAGTGCAGGAGGACGTAGGCACTCCTGGTATGTCACCGAGAGGGGAAGTCACCATTGAGAATAGCGGAGAAATTCTCTGAAGGAATGTCTTATTGAAAGTGGGACAAAACGAAGTACAGGGAACATTTCTCCGAAAGAATTTAAGGGTTACTTCTGTCGTATTTTCGCGTAGAATATTCACCGAGTTGTATGACCTGCGAAGCACGTGTGGCGATGTCCTGAGACCGCCAGAAAAAAAGGAACAAAGGTCTATTTTTTTTGGTGTAGCTTAGACATCGTGCGAAGATGATAAGGTCTGGATCAAAAGGTATTTTCATTTATCTTAATTCACTTGGGAATAGGATTGGTGAAGCATTTGATAAAGCCTTAGAAAAGTGCAAGAAGGTGAATGAAGTTGTCTCCTTACAATTTCTCCCCTAAAACTTCGATTTTTTTTTTTTGCTGTAAGTTTAAGTCACTTTTTCTAGAGTTCATTAAATTTATTTGTGTTATTATAAAATGAGTACTAAATAAGAAAATTATAATTATTAACTCGAGCTTTCTAAAGATATATGCTATACGTATCATGTGCTTATAAATAGGCTATTAATATACTATGAGAAAATAAATAATTTAAACAAATATTTATTTTTTAATAAAAAGGTTACGAAAGGCTAACAGCAAAACCGAAAGATCATCAAAAAGGAAGGTTGGGTACGCATAGAAGAACAAAGTGTGATTAGCATCAAAGGCCCGTCACAGCTATTTGGATGCGGTAAGGTTAAATTTTTTGAAATATAGTTCTGCCGTAATAATTAATAAGTGAATATGTGGGTGGGTGTGTAGATTAATAGATCGTTTTCAGGAAGGCCGTATTATGATGTCAGTGCAAAGCGATAGAGGTTAGTTACGTCATAGGGTGAAACTTTGAGGCCCAGATCAGTTAGTTATTCTACAGAGAAGATTCATTTTCATATCGCTCCCATATAATAATAAATATTAATAATAAAGCAAACAAACGAAATCTCTCTCTTCCTCTTTATAGCGCTTTTATCTCGCTTAGTGAAGTCCGCTACTATGATTATGAGAATGTAACCCCAAACGGCTTGTCGTAGAGTCTGGATTTTTTTTTCTTTTTTTTTGGGGGGGGGTAATTTTTATGACTGTAGATCCTTGTGTGTTCACGGGGCCGGTTTGCCTGTTCTGGGGACGAAAAACCCGAGTTTCCGGGTGGAAAAAACCCTACCTACGTATGAGACCGGCTGATTCACCTTTCGTTGAAAGAGACCAGAAAAACGTTCCTCACATCATGGACAGGAATCGAACCCAGGTCTGTCCGACCAAAGGGCTTCGTCTATACTGACTAAACTACGACAGCTGTAAACAGAAGGAATACCGGAAGTTATTGTCTTAAGTGACCATGTAATTTTTCCTTATCTGTGTTGATAAAATTCTTTCAAGAAATTTATATAATATATATAATATAAATCCGTAACAGAAGTACTTGTAAACTCCAATTTGGAAAACATGTTTTGGCGTGAACATTATGTAATTTGAAATCTGTGGGATCGAGTTGGAATGTATCGGAGTAGCTAATCAATAGATCAAAGCCGAGACTATGTTGTGAATAATCGAGAGAGAGAGAGAGAGAGAGAGAGAGAGAAAAGCAAACTGTACGAGTCTACATACGGACCATTGTTATGAATGCAAACAGGAGATTGCATTCACAATTACTTTGGGTATGGCTATTAAAGTGTAATAATAGTCATATCCAATATTAAATTTTGCTCTTTCCAGAAAATAATCTGTATGTCTTCCAGTATCTCAATACATTTTGCCAACTACTATGCATGTAGAACGTTTGAAAATAATGAGAAAGAAAGAAGGAATCGATGAAGAATAAAAGAAAAATTGTGGACGAATTGGAGAGAGGGAGAGAGAGAAGAAAGGTAGTACCATAGAGGACTGGAAACAAGAGTGAAAGAAGAATTATTGAGAAAAGAAAGAAGAGTGATGTGAGGAGAGAGAGAAAGAGAGTAATAGCAGTATAGAGAGGGACAGAAGACCATATACTATGAGAAAATAAATGAAGAAGCAAAAGAGGGATGGAGAGAAGAAAAAAGAGTCTGAATAACAGGGGGATAAAGATAAACAAGAGCGATGGAGAACAGCTGGAAGAGTGATGTGATAAGAAGAAGGGGGGAAAATGCTAGAAGAACAGAAAAGTCAACCGATAAAAGGAATAACAGAAGAATGAAATAATGCGAAGTAAGATAGAATGGAGAAAGAGAGAGAGAGAGAGAGAGAGAGAGAGAGAAAAAATCTTCAGCAATGGATAGGAATTTCTAGTTAGAAAGAGGAAATGAATTCATTTCACTTTATCAGAAGAAAAAAACCTGTACATGTGGAACACTCCAATGTTCATCTTTAAAAAACAAAAACAGAAAAGTGACTGCCAAAAGATAAAGTTCAAAACCCAGTGACAAACGAATGTAAATCATTTCTCAACAATCTGTAACGGTGGCACGAAGCCAATGAATTCAATTCGAAATGACTAATTTCTTGTTCAAAATTAGCGATTCGCGTTTTCTTGCCCACTGGATGTGAGCATCAACTGCGTTGTTATTATTCCATTTTTTTCCTAATTCATGCAATGCAATTCTCCTAATGGCATGTTACTGAGAGCTATTCTTTCTTGCAATTAGGATAAAATAAATTAAAACCCATCATCATTAAATGAAACCATGAGCGTTTTTCATTTTAATTATCCCTTTAGGAAAGTTTCGAAGTAAGCAGAAGAGTGGGGGGGGGGTAAAGGGGGAAACATTAGGGGAAAAAAGGCTGGCAACAATTAAAGAGTTTCCCATAAAACTAACCATAAATTAGAAACCATTGTGAACAACCAAAAAGGACGTCGCATTTGAAGTTTTCCCATGATACCAGTATTGCACTAATTTCCTGGGCCGCAATAGCGTCCTTAATGTGTCTAGGTGAACCCATAATGTAGAATATATAGTTTAGATGTGATTATAATTACGAAAAAAAGTTTATTAGGATGCACTAGATGGCGCTTCATATTATAATCCAATTAAGAACCGAGAAAATGAAGTTTTGGATATCCACTGCTTTGTTTTTCAACATTTTGCTTGTTTATTCTTTAATAGCTACACATCATTAGCTACTTTTCTCTCTGGAGATAATAACGAACGTCAGACCGGTTATAAAAATCCTATCCAAGTTAGCACGCCTTTTATAAAACTTCCACTAAATATTTTATGGGTAATTTTATATTTTATTTTCTTGCATGCGAAGAAATTATAATTACTTGGCATATTTTGGCATTGTAATGTTTTAGTACATTCCCTTTACGATTAACTTTTGACTATTACAGGGTTCCAGTGTGTCCGCAGGACATCTGTTTCTTCCGGTTGCGATACGCAGAACTTCAGAGTACTGGTAAGTCACAGCTGGCCTTTAAAACATCGAAACAACAAAAAGCAGCTTAAGGAACAACAACAATAAAAACAAAAGAAGCCTAAACAAAGAACAACCTCCAGAAATTGTTCATTTTTATGAGTCTGTGTTGTCAGGAACACACACACACATACACACTGCACAATGGGTTTAGTCTAACGGCGAGATGCATATCTTGAAGGGTAAACGTTTAGATCGGGCAGTAAGACTGAAATATAAGTAAAAGATGGGGAGTATTTTATTATACGACTTTCTCGGAGAGGGACATAACTCTGGGTCTTTGGTATGTGCCGACATTTTAACAAAATGAAAGTTTTATATCCCAAAAGACAATTCCGTACTGAGATAGTGGTATGAGGAGCCCAATCAAAATGCATACTAGCTCGAGGATTCGTATAGATAGTTTTTTTTTTCTTTTTTTAAAGAAATTATATTATAAAATATTTCGCGTAGTATACTGTATAAGCAAGGAGTTATGATTTTTTCATATAAGAATTAAATTACGTAAAACGGGTTCATTATTTTTAAACAATATAATCATTTTATAATGAGAAAGAAAGAAAAATAAAAAGAGAAATTATAGTTTTAATCAAACTTTTATAATTCCTCATATTTTTCCGGATACATCAATGCCTCTCTTTTATACCAGATTTCCCCTATTTCATGCTTCCTCCTTGTATCGTCCCTCTAGCGTAGCTTTCTGTAGTTTTATCAAAATTTATATCATGGACTGAGTTCTAATTTTAACGAATTTCCTTCCATTAAAAGTTGCTAAGGATAGAAAAACTCGTTAATTCAGTTCTGAATCATAATAATGGATTATTATGATAATAAAAATGAGTCAAATAATTAATAATTATATATAATGAATATACTAAAATAAGAATTATCGCTAATGCTATATTTTTAAATAAAACTTATATATTAATAAAGTCTATAGTGTAGATTTCTAATTTCAGTTTCTCGACAACTGTATTTTGATCTGTATAGTGCTGCCACCTATAACAATATATTGACTCGTGCGCTAACATTGGTTCATTTCTGATTGTTTAGTTTTATGTTTTCTTTCGGAGATTTTCATTAACGTACTTTTGAATTTAGGACACAATTTTAATGTTTACTGTACTTCTATCACGTGGATCCTTTTCTGTTTTTTCATTGTTGGCTATACACGCGAAACTGTTTTCTGTTTAACAACTAATGCAATGGAAGACGATCAAAAAAAGAAAAGAAAAAAAGAAATATGATGTTATCAACGCAAGCTGTCTTTTATTTACATCAAACAAATTTACTCACATTTCGCTCGTCTTTTCAGACTGCAGATCAATTTAAATTTAATCGCAGAGCCGAATAACAACAGGTTGAAGTCATCAAGGAATATTCCGTGTTTAACCAAGCCTAATATATTCCGTACTATCATTTACGACGAAGACATCATTACTAGTGTAGATTTAGGTACATCATGTTGATAGTAGACACAACATGTCACTAACAACAGGACAACTGTTCAATCATCACAGGATTTCATCGTTGTAGCCAACAGCGGGAGGCGGAAAGACGACAAAACGATAGAATGATTACTGGCTCCCTTGAGAACATTAAACTTTCTCGAATCCACAGCCTTATGACAGTGTGTGTTGCTTTTCACACAGTTACTCCTGCACTACTGGATTCACTGCACCAGTGAACAATGCTTATCCCTGTGTCCATCTGTCATCTAGTCACGTGATATATTGCTTCGAACAGCGGTAAGAGGATGAGAACCATGCAAATAAAAACAAATTAATGTTTTCATGCATGTTAGGATAACACAACACCACACACACACACACACACGTAATGATATGGATAACTTTTCCCTAATTAATTCTCCCAAATTCCAGGACCTTAAACGAATAAGTAGCTGAGTTTTACATTACTGACAAATTTCTGTTATTTGGATGTTGACTGTACATTTTGTTTTTAGTGAAGTTAAGTACAAGAATTTTTTTCGACATTTTAATAGAACGCATTGTTGTATGGACGAATTAGAACTCACAGGATTGCTCTGAAAGCTATTTCTATGCTAATCTGTATAAATTATGTACTGCCTGCATATAAACTAGGTTTAAGAGAGAAAGAATGCTTATCTTTTAATGAATATTTTCCATTATGGTATACGCATATTCTATTACCGGAGACGTACTACACGGCAAATAATCGTATGTGTTTTCATAAGTGTTTTGAGAATTGCAAACACCAGACAAACTAATTTGCCTAACTTCAACAATGACGCAGTAAAGATAATAAATGCAGAACAAGGAGCAACAGTGAAGTTCTGTCTTCATATATTTGTTTCTATTGATACTTCAGTTTCTCTCTGTTTATCTTTGCGACTTCACTTTTCCTTCTCTCTCTCTCTCTCTCTCTCTCTCTCTCTCTCTCTCTCTCTCTATATATATATATATATATATATATATATATATATATATATATATATATATATATATATATATATATATATCACCTAGTAATGGACGTTAAACATGTAAATTATCTTTCAACGGTCCTCGCTTTACATCTTTGGCACCATACCATTCTTTCAGTTTATACTCATCGACACTTTGCCGTATCATTCTATCGTACGTAACCGATCCGAATGCTCCTAAGTAGCAATACACACACACACACACACACACACACACACACACACACACACACACACACACACACACACACACACACACACACACACACACACACACACACACACACACACATCAATAATCCCTCGACTCAACTGCTTTCCATTTCCAATTATATTCAACCGACGGTGAATGTGTGGTTATTAAGACCAATTTATAAGGAATTTAAGGCTTCGGCAGAATGTCTACTATCAGTAGTGAATCAATAGTAATGGCTTATTGACGATGTGCTGTAATAATATATATTTAATTATACAACAGCTTAATTATAATTATATTACACAAATAACTTAAGTATATAATTTAACCAATAGTTCCTGGCAATGACTGGATAATTGTAATCAGAGAAATTTGAATCTATAGAAGACAATATTCGCTTTAAACTAAATACACGGTTACATTAAATAATCCAAACCCTATTTAACTCATAAATAGTTCAACTATTCTTAGTAACACCATTTATTTCCGCTCATAATGAAATAATAAATAATATTAATGCAATGTCTTTCATTGCTCAAATTGGAATGCCGTTTACACTCAGTGATAATTTTATTAGGAGCATGAAATAAACAATATATGATTATCTTTGATTTGCACCATAACTTTGACTTCGTGGAGAGATAGAAGTTGCAAGATATTAAATGGTGAGCAATATTTCACCATTTTATCCCATCTTCCTTTTCGTGTAAGGCTCAATAGCTATCACGACAATTAACTGTACTTTTTTTTACGAACCTGCTTACTGCATATGATAGAGCAGTTAATTGTATCGGCATTGTCTACAAATTGCATATGTTCTAGTGCGTTTGTCTCTTTTTGCGAAAAGAAAAACCAGGAGAAAAATATTCGCTTTCTAGATAGGATTCGAATCCCGATATTTCCAACCGAATGAGCTATGGATCCTCATTGTTTCAATTATCTTGCAAATTATTTATTTTGCACCAAATTTCTATACTCACCAATACATTGTTATGCGGATTGACACAAATTTGTCGACATTATCATAAAATATGTAGGTTAAAAGTTAAAACTGCATGTGTTATCAAATTTTTAATGTTCTGTTATGATTTATAAGAATGTATCTGTTAATAAAGTGGATAGGCAGTGCACAAATATATTTATATTTGTTTGTGTGCATTGAATTCCAAACGTACACACCCATATATTTATGTTATTCCTTAAATAAAATAATAATTATATTTTGACATCTGATACAGATAGCATTACTCGTATGTAACTTAATTAAAACGAAAAAGAAACGACGGGAACGTTGAACAAAGAGATCAAAGAGTACTGGCACTTAACTGATGAACACAAGAAGACGAAGAGACAGGATCAAACTTCTGTAAGTGTGTTTGACTACAAAACAAATGGATAATCACAAAAAAAAACTGAGTATTGCATCAAACTAGATAACAAAAGGAGACATCTTGCATTTGGTATCTTTGACAAAGATGAAATGGAATTCAATGGAACTAGAAGATGATGCCAATATCTTAAAAGCGCCGATGTTCCGTTTGTTGCACTTGCTACGATACTTCCATTAAATCATTACGATGGTTATTGACAAAAGCTCTTCTGTAGGCTGAAGTAGCCATCTCCTTGAGTGACGTCACGATGACATCATTGAAATAGAAATCCTGTGAAGTTTGAGTAACTGTGGCTAGGTAACAGCTCACCTCACACTTGACGCGGGTGAAACAGCTGTCGTATGTATAATTAATAGTTCATGAGAATTTTTTATGGTACTGAAATCTGCCTCTGTGTCCACTGGGGCTATTAAAACATCGTTTTTAAACTTCTGACAAACTTTTCATTTACTTAAGTTTCCATTTCAAGTTTTTTGGGCATTATTTATCTGTCATGTCTTTTTAATTAAATGATTAGTTTTTCACTGAGAAAAACTGCAGTTACTTAAATTTTAAAAAAAGCTCGTGGAAGTTTGAAGCCAAAAATATGTTTATAATTATAGTATTGTATGAATTCAAATGAAAAAATATCTCAATAAAACTAGTTCTTATCCCCCCCCCTCTTCAGAACTCAAGATGAGGCAAAGTTACATTGTTTGTGATAATCCATTAAGCGTAATCATATAATGAAAAGATTGCACGAGTAGCTCATATCATCGTCCACTTCCTTTCATAATGATGTCATCTATAAGTATTTATTTTTCTTTGAAAGATAAATAATTTAATTGTAACTTGTTCATCTGATTTTTAATTTGTAAGTCATCATCTTTATCATCATGCTTGTCAAGGATTTAGGCCTAGAGTGGCCGGCCTTAGAAGTCATCGTTCAATCTCTTAAGAGGGCGTCCTAGTTTTCTTTTTCCTAGTGGTTTGTAATTTAAGGCTCTTGTTTTGATCTTTCTGT
The DNA here is from genome assembly GCF_054136105.1 of Typopeltis vanoorti. Lineage (NCBI taxonomy): Eukaryota > Metazoa > Arthropoda > Arachnida > Uropygi > Thelyphonidae > Typopeltis > Typopeltis vanoorti. Next base: position 116,963,240 of record NC_143553.1, read on the forward strand.
TTTCATACTTTCAACGTGTTCCGTCCATTTATGTTTATATTTTTTAATTGTTTTCTGTTAATGATTCTTGGTTTAATTCTTTCATAATTTCTTTTGCAATTTAATTTGTAATTTTTTTGGAAATTTATAATAAAAATCACATTAACAAGTTCTTAAAAGAACTGAGTCCTTGACTCTTTATCCCATCATCTGAATGAAGAAAATCTGTGTGGATGGAGTGTTATTGAGCTAAAGCTCTAATAATGGCTGGGTAACGGCAATAGTCAAGCCTGAGTTAAAACTTCATTGGTTACAGCATTGCCATTTGTTACCCTGGAAATCCTGATTAGTAAGTAAAGTGTAAAATCTCAAAAAATCGGACGATCTCTAGGCCACTCCATAGTGAGCGAAAGACCGTCCATATCTCAGCGTTGGTTCCACTCAGTGAGAGTTCCCGCGACCACTGAGCAGAACCGCTCAAATATCGAGGAAAATAATTCACCTGCAAGAACCCCTCAGCGGGTCGTGCCGGAGAACACCTTCCCCGGAGACTCAAAGTGCTCCCTTAAGACAGCGAACTCAAAAACTCATCACCCAGGATAATAGCAACAGCCGAACCTCAGTGTACTTCCTTGGTTCAGCATTGCTAATTGTTACCCTGGAAATCCTGAAAAGGACTTTAGTTTGTTGGATATTCCTAATCTCACATTAACAATAGTCCTTATAAGGACTGGCTTAAAGGGGCGAAGCAAGAATGCTTTTCATCTTCCCCGTTATCTGTAGAGGACAGTGTAGGGATAAGATGTTATTGAGCTATTAAAGCTCTCATCATGGCAGGAGGGTAACAGCAATAGCCGAGCCTCAGTTAGAACTTCATTAGCTACAGCATTGCCATCCATTACCCTCCAAGGATATTGGATTGAATAAATCAATCACCGCATCTCCCTCACATTAAGAAATGCAAATAGGCAGATTTATCAATACATTTTATTTAAAAAATGAAAGGGTGCATTAATTAATTTAAATATATTCATTAATATTTTATTCTTTTGAAAAACAATTCTTTTTTTAAACTGACATATTATAGTTTAGAGAAGATATTTATATATTTTATTATATATATTTTAGATAAAATCAGATAAAAATAGATTTAAAGATATCTAGACTGCAACTTCCTTATATTCGAAAGATGACGTTTTAGACGACAATGGCACTTCATTTATCAGATGTGAAATAAAGTCGCGTGAATAAAGAATTGCCGAAGAGGATTTGCAATCAAAAGCAATGCAAACATTGAAGTCAATCAGTGATGTAGTGTTATTTGGATATCCAGCACTGTGATACTCGTCGATAGAGCTTTTCTTGTAGTTACGTCCAATACGTAAAAGAGGTGGGGAAAATGACCTAGTTGTTTGTCCTTGCGTCTATCTTTATGATCATGGCAAAAATATCGCTGCTAGCAATAGCAGCGTGGACACTGGTGCGTGAAACGAAAGCCACGGTGAGATTAAAAACTTCGGTTGGGTATTTCGCAATATCTGTTTTGGAAACAAATGACATAGTTGTGATCAGAACTCGGAGATGTTTATCTGTATTCTTCACTCTATTTATCTATTATTTCATATCTTTGTTCTTACTCTGTGCATCTCTCTCTCTCTCTCCCTTCATAATGCAAACGAAATAAGATTAACAAATTAGCTACACAGCTATTTCATGTGATATTTTAAATCAAATAGGATTTTATTTGGGCTTATCAGACTCTAGATTCACGTTGTAGCATTCAGTAATGTAGTATTACTTTTCAAGGGTAAGAGCTAACAGTTTTACGTTTACTACAAGCGTGCTTGTTATTAGAATAACGCAAGCAACATAAAAGTGTTTGGGAGGGGACGAGAATACATTGTCCGACTTCTTCATTTGAATGCGTTCTTAAATTCTCAGTGAATCTTTCTGTAAGAAAGAATAAACTGAAGGAGTGAAAAACTGAATCATGTTGCTATATGTGTGTGTATTGTTATATAAACAATACAAAATTAAACAAAAATAATTTTCCAGCAAAAGACAGAAAATCTGCAAATATCATCTATAGAAAAGGTCTGCTTTTATTATTGCAAATATAAAACTTGGAAAATATCTAAATAATTCAAAATAAAAGAAGAAAATGCATGAGGAGATCACGCTGTACGTACTTTATCTGCTTTCAAGTGATGACTTAAGTGTCTTCTTGAAGATCATAAAGAGGTAACAGAGTCATTTTCACATGTTAATTTGAAAACGTTGTCCACCAAGAATGTCTTCAAGAAGAAATCGCAATGACTGGGAGGCTCTAGAAGACCATCTCGAATTAATTCTATTCAACAGTAGAAAAAGTTAGCTGAATGAGACTAAAGTGACTGGCTAGTACGGAACAATACTCTTCCTAAAAATTATTTTTCATTGCACCTGGCCTAGCAGCATTTTATTTAGCATACCATTGTACCCTCAACAGACCTGATGCTGCTGTTTCTTCTACTTCAAATTGAAGCTTTAGCTTAAAGGTCAACGATTTTCATGAATAGATGCTGATTTGTCTTTATCCGCCATTCTCTTTGTGTGTTTTGCCTTTCTTAAATTATTTCAGTCTACTACCCAATATTCCATTTATTATTATTATTATTATTACATTTCTTTATTACTTTTATTTTACCTCCACAGATGTATCGTTGACACAGACAGTAGAATTATGCTTTCCATTTATTTGGTACAGAGATTTCTTTTAACTAAGAATGGCTTATTTGATGTCAGGTAGAATTAATCAGCAGTTTCGTTTTTCTTCGACAAATTCCAGTTTTCCTTTCTGAAGACAGACAAACCAGTCAACGAACACACACGCATTTAGCAGATATAAACGACACTGCAGCTTTCCACAAGTTCATTTGTAACATCCCAACTCCATCAATATTTTTATCCTTTCCTCTATTACTCGTTTCAGTTTCGTTTTCTCCCTCTGTGTTTCTTATTTCTTTCAAAACGCATTTCTTTTCTGCTTCTAAATAAAATATTAAAAGCTGGCATTTGTGAGGAATTAAAAATAAAATACTAAAACAGATTTGCTCAGCTTCTAAGACTAAACCCTTTTTACAGGATGATGATTGATATTGTAGCAAACAGATGAAGAATCAAAAAACGAGTTAGAAAGATGAAGCAGTTTTTCAGTCGTGTTTTTCTTTATCATCATTACAACTATTTCCCTGCAGTATAGACGAACGTTTACTCCTAACAAATCTATTCTAGCAAAACACTTTTCCTTTTTAGTAAATAACTTCTTCCCCCCCTTTTTTTGCTACACGTAATAAGATATGGCGTGAGAGAGGTTAGACTTGAAGTGAACACTAAATGCGCGAGGGAAAAATTCGAGAAGGATAAAGAATGAAAAGAAGAGTCTCAAAAGAGAGTGCATCACAGTTCCACTTTAAGAATGCATCGTATTTCCGGTATATATCTTCTGACACCTTCCTTTGTACGAGCCTACTGTACTCTGGAGGTTAGCTTGTAACATGGCATCCCCACTCCACGCATTTGACGCCTTCTGCCTCCTTACATGCTGCCTTTATTCATCCAGTCAAGTGTGTCTCTTCCATTTGGCTCTTTGCCAGCTACGAGTGTGTGTGTGTGTGTGTGTGTGTGGGAGCGGTCAGCCCAACCTGTTTAGCGGATAGCGTGTAAAACTGGACACAGTTTCTTGGTTGCCAAAAGAACCTCCTTAGATGTGTCGCTGGTCAATATGGCTATCGATAGGAAGTGTGAGAACATTCCCACAACTGCCAACTAGAAGATACCGAGCCTGCAATAGGCGCACGATTTTTTAGCAAAATCAATGATGTTGGCTAGGAAGACGCACTAGGAAACAACGTAATAGCTATCACAATAGGCAATTTGATATCTGCTGGTTGAAGCCATGAATCATCCTTATAACAGGGTAAACAGAGGCAAGATGGGAGTTTTGACACGACACGAAGAAGCTCCCTTGTTCTCATGTTACCGTAAGGAAGTTATTTTGCCTGCTCGCAAAATGAATCGTGTGGATGAGGATTTAAGTGGCACACACAGAGAGAGATAAATGCAGAAGGGAAAGAAAGAAAAAAAGATCGGGACAAAATAGGGTGTAAAAAACGAAGGAAGCATGATACAAACAAAAAAACGCAGGACACAGAGTGAGTGAGTGAGAAAAACGAAATTGCTATCTACTTATCAATCTTTATCTTCTAGTTTTTTTTTTAATAATTTTTTACATTTCTCTGTTCCTTTTTTTCTCTGTTACAATTTTAATTTTTCGATCGTTGCATACTTTAAAATTTTTCTTATCTTGTAGTTCTTCCCGTTTTCACTTTATTTTCTTTCTTTCTTTCTCTTTTTAAATAGTTTAATTATTTACAATCAGATCCTTTAAAATGAATCGTGGGGATGAGAATTTAAGTGGCACACAAAAAGAGACAACATGACAACAGTATTTTCCTCTCATTTCTCTACTAACAAGATCACAAGTTTGTTTACAATCAGATCCTTAAGTCCGTGATCAAAAAATCATTTACTTTTTTAGAATAAATGCTACCTTCTGCTGTGATAAACGTTAAATTTGTAACTGTCTCCTTTAGCCTTAGCCGGATGAACAATTTGCCCTCCACTAATCCCAGATTTGTGCAATTAACACGTTCATTGCCAATCACGCGATATCGCGCGATACGAGCTCATACCAAATGACCGATCACGCGTTATCGCGTGGACGTCGTTAACTAAATAAAAAAATAAAATAAAAATTTGGCCACCACACGAAATTCCAATTTTCAGCTTGGCAATGAAAGTGTTAATAGAACATTGCTTCCATGCTTCTTTCTCCAAAACCTCGTTAAAATCTTAAATGCTATTAACATCAGATAGATTGATGATATTTTTTATTGGTTCACTCTGTTTCCTATGCTACAAAAGGGTTTGTTTTAGGTCGAATACTCCAGAACCATCCACTATTTCTCCTCATCTTTACTGGGTAAGTATTTAGTCGCAAATACAATCTGCAGTCATTCTTCAGCACTTCCTTTCTTATTCAATAATATTCTACGACCGTAGATGTGTGTGTTTACGGGAGCCAGTTTTTGAGAAATGAGAAACCCGAGTTTTCAGGGGGGAAAAATCCTCTATCTCCATGTGATACCGGCTAATTCACTTTTGAAGAGCACTGATATCGGTTCTTCTCTTCATACACGGGACTCGAACTCATGTCTTTCCAACCAACCAAATGACCATCGAAACCAACTGAGCTGCGGAAGCTCGTAACAGTACTACTCCTTCTTTCTTTTTTTGTTCACAAACACGGAATACAAATTATTAGTATAAACTTTTCTATATCTATATTTCTTATTTACGAATAATAAAACGGCGCATAATAGTATTTTTAATAAACTCAAGATGGTAGAACGTTATAAACATATATTTTTTTAATTTTATTAGGCAATGTATATTAAAGTATTTTTATTATTGTAGAATATTGTTTATTTATTTTTTTTTTTTCAAAATTATACGTTAAGATCCATATACGAATTTTAGTCAATTTCGGTGTAATTCTAATTAAGAAGTTAATATTTAGAATGAACGGATTTAACAAACATAAAAGCAATTACAATGAACGTATTTAACAATAAAGGTAATTTAGGATGGTCCAAAATGGAATTCCAAGCCAAAACTTGGATTTTTGAATTCGAATAGTGCTATTTATTTGCACAATTCAATCCTAGAATCTTCTGGAAGCCGACGAACCTTAATCTACTGTCCCATTTAATCCTTCGGAAGAGTAAGTATATTAAGATTATCCCTGTTTACTGCTCTTGCAATGGGAACACCTTCCAATTGAGCTAAATGCCTCCTTTCTCCAAATAAATTACAACTACGTGATTTCATTTTCTTTCTTTCTTTTTTTTTTTTTTACCTTTGGATCTTTGTAAGACGTTCGCTAAGGAGCAAGAGGGGGAAAAGAGAGAGAGAGAGAGAGAGGTTCTTTCACCATGACAAAAATTTCTATAACCCATGTCCCCTGAGGTCCGATGTCCTGTTCGAATGCTTTCCATAGACATCAACATCGCTGGACATGGGACTGACGGCTAAAGCCTAAAGAAAGGAACTCTCTTTACGACACCTTCAGATTACAAATCTGTTCCAATCACTTCTGTAAAAGGCTTTCTTGTCACGTCTTCCTTTTATATTCCGCATTTGCAGGGGGAAGTTTTTCTAGGCAATGAAGGGAAGTTATATATCTTAAAGGATGCAAGTTACCATGGGATTGTTTAGCTAGCGCTACCTTCCATTTACCTTCAAGACGTGGGGTATTGTATGTGGAAGAGTTAGTGAAACGCAAATATTTTAAGTATTAACGTACGGTGGCTTGGTTGCTGATTTATTTTCCCCCCAAATACACGCAAAGATGAAGTCATTCGCATTCAAAATTGTACTTCGGTTTTTCTATGAATGACCGAGTCCGTGTAGGCTTTCCGGTCCATTAGTTAAATGGGAAAAACTGCTGAGCGAAGACATACAAATCACGTAGTATCCATAAGAAACTTGCTGGTGACATTTGTAGACTTCTTTCTTGTGTACTTTCTAAGAAGATAAAAAAAAAGAAGCTTGTGACGTTTTTGATAACCGCTTAAAATGAAACAAGGATATATATGAAGAAGGAAGTCGTGTGTGGAAAAAGAATCGTAATGGACTTTTTTTTCCCCCGGTTTTGACGCAAAGAAAAGTTGTAATATGACTCCTCTAGACTTGAGAAATAATGTAAATTTTACTCTGATCACTTTCATAACTAGCATGCCACGTACACTGCTACAATACTCATAACGCAAGATGTATTGTGTGTGATATATGAGGTGTTTTTTATTTGAAAAAAAAAAAAACGAGTTAAATAGGTCGGAAAAATTTTAGCGTTTGTATTAGATACGGTGTTATTTGCAGAGATATACACTCTGCGTTTTTTTTTTCCTTACTTTTTTTTTGTACATTTTAAATTTACGAAAGAAGGAATGCATAAATATTTGGTGAAATAAAATCCACAGAAAAATGTCAGCGAATATAAAATTGTTGAATATCAAATACAGTAGAGGGCGCTCACTTACATAGCTCTCTTCAATTGTTGACTTTGGCAGGCACTTATTTTTATTGAGACATCTGTTATTGTATTAAAGTCAACGGACTCCACTTCTCATATCTTAATTTGTTTACAATTGCCTTAGGATTTTTCATTTGTCATCTCCGAACATTGCCTACGGCTGAAAAATTCGAGTATGTCACAAAGTATAATCAGACAAACTGCCAGATATTAACAAACATCAGCACACAGACAGTAATATTTTTCATGTTTCGCGGGTATCACAAACAGAAATCGTAATGTATTAATACTGAACTGTGTATAAGATGAAGTCAAATTGTTTTCGAAATTACAAACGCGTTCTTATATCTAAATGAGTCTAAAATTGCTTTTTGGTGATGCACAGGAAAGTATAACGTATGCATTAATATCTTTGAAATTTAAATATAAATTCTGTAGTTCTAATTAAAGTTTTTACGTATTGTATTTACATTATTTCAGTTCTCCTTATGGTTGGATAAATTTTATTATTTCACTTCAACTTATCCAACATACGATATACAAGGATTTTTTTATTTATCGGGTTTTCTGTAGCCTATATTACAACGACATTTTTTTCTGATATTCTAAATTCCAAGTAGTATTTGTTTGTTTTTTTTTGTTTATAGATTTTGCATTTTTATTCCGTAATATTAAATCTTGTAATTGTTGAAAGCTCAAGAAGGAATTAAATATGATCGAAGACTTCATTTTTTTTCTTTTAATTTTGTTTTCTTATGTGCAATCTTTGGGACTATTGATTTTCCCATTTCAGTTTTCTCCCAAGCATTTTTGTCTTGTTTTCCATAATACAGCAGAGTTCATTTGCAAATATAATTTCTGCCTTCTACTTGTACCTTGAAAATTTTGATTCGGACAACGCTCTTCATGTTAATGTGTTATGAATAAAAGCTTTAAGAGTTCCAACTCTACAAATTCGTTTCTGTTCATCGATGAATAAAATGAACTAGATGAAGAATGCTAATTTTAGTTTAAGTAAATATTTGAACAAAGAAAAGATTTCGTATTTAAGAATAACATTCTCATTTATCCTCACCCATTACATTTTTGCAGTAAATAAAAAAATATTAAAAACAAATTTGCATCAGTCATTTATAATAAATCAGAAAAAAAACGCAAATTGGTATTGTGAAGGGGATCTGCTGCAACTACAAACATATTTTAATAGCATTGTTTAAAAAAACGGAGAATCAAAGGTAAAAAAAAAACACATCAACAATCGATGAATTTCAAATCACCAGAGGAGACAGAAAATCTAATTGTTGAAAATCTAATTGTTGATAGCTATTGTCGACAAGAATTCTAGGCCAAGAAAGGAAACCAACTTTTTTTTTCTTTATTTTATTATTTAAGTCTAACACCGGACTTTATCCCTTACAGGAACATTTTTACATTAACCACAAACATGGTATCCGATCCTAACATCTGTATTTGCCATTTTTTAAGACTGCAACCTAAATTTCTTATCTTCAATTAATTAGGAAGGAAACATATTTCATGACAGTTAAGAAATAGCGGTGAAGTGGGTGGGAGATGAAAACCATTTAAGTCGGGTATCTTTGTATGAAGACTAATGACAGAAAAATCCAAAAACATGAAAAAAAAAAGAAAAAGAAGAAAATGATAGCGTGATAAGACCAACGAATGCGAGAGTGCTTTGCAACCCCGGTTACTAACTAAGAGTTTGGTTTGTCATTTCTGCTAGATGTACTCCTTGCAGATCATTAATCTTCGATGTCTAAGAAAGGGGTTGTGCACCACTGGTTTTTCGTTGCTGTAATATGTTTTTAAGCAAAGTCTCTCTCTCTCTCTCTCTCTCTCTCTCTCTAGATCGTGTAATAAAAGTAGGATGGTGTTACAGAGATTAGTAATTTAGATGATTTAATAAAAAAAGATGGAGGGAAAAAAAGATCTCTTTTCAGTTGTTGAAGACTAATTCACACAGTTTGCAATGACGTCAACAAGTGTCTAATTCTGTGTCTTAACTTCTTTATTTGGAAAAAGAACTCGTAATTTTTGTGTACACAATTATATTTCATACAAAAGTTCTCCAAAAGTTTAATGCATTAGGATAAATCAAGGAAAAATAGTATATCTTAATAAGTTAAATTTTGTTATTAATTATAATATTATTTCGGCTATTAATTTTAAATTAGAAAACTGTGGAATAACACTTCTTTTTCTTTGTAGAAGAGGTGATTTTTTATATTTCATATTTTTGGTATGCAATTTTGAATTAATAAAGATATTAATTTTTTTTAAATTAATAATGATAAACACAGAATTAAACATTTGTTTACATTGGAGTAAAATTGCAAAGTAAATAATTCTTTTACGGGATCTGTGATGCCATGCGTCCAATCAACATTGAGGTTAGTTGAGACATACTGTAATAAATTAATTCAATTTATTGTTTCCATTACGTCATATCCAATTAAGAGCACATCAAAAAGCTGAGCAATTGAAATATTCATTTTATTGTTAAATGGCGCTTTTACAAAAACAGGAAGTTGCTGCATCACTATTTTCCGGTTGTTATACCAAAGTTAAAACATATGTTTCGTAAAGTTTATGTAATTTTAGTATAAAACATTGAAATATTAATAATAATAATCTTATTACAGGTATCTTTTGCTTAACGCGATTTTGCTTAACGCAGGATTTGATTAACGCGGCGAAATTAATTGCGACAGCCCCTTGATATACGCGTCAAGAGTTTTAATTAACGCGCCTTTAAATTGACCAAAATTACACGAATTACGACATCATTGATACAACCCATGGACATGGGCATCATTGCAACTTTCAAAGCTTGATTTCTTAAAAAGACACTATCAAAGGTAGTAAAAACAACAACGGAAGAAAATGCGATTACGCTCCAAGAATTTTAGAAAAATTTTAACATTAAACACGCAATTGAAAACATTAACGATTCGTGGGAGCAAGTGTCTTCTATCTGCATGAGAGCTATTTGGAAAACCTTTTGCCAGAAATAAGAAAAAAAAAACTGTTGAAACGACTCTTTATAACTTTTTTGATAAAAAAAAAATTGCAGTAACTAATGTAGGTTCAAGCATTTATTAAACATTCACTTTGCATTCATTTTTTATCTTTCCTAAAAGAGTACCATATAAATAAAACGAATTATTAATACAGTAATTGATCATGGACGAATTGTAATTTTTACCATTGATTATTATATTTGATTAACGCGATTTGATATACGCAGTAACATCGAGAGATTAATTAATCGCGTTAATCAAAGAATACCTGTATTTTTAATATATTTTAAGTTTCTAGTAATAACGTGCAATACTCAATTTATTCTCCAACACCATACGAATATCTATTAGTCTATATACCATCTTCATAAGCAAAAGGAATAAATTACAATTGGTGACAAATCGAATTAAGGCTTCTATAATGAATGTTCAGTAGCCACGCCCCCTAACCAGTACAGTGACTGAATTAACCTTAAACATTCTTTGACTTTTCTTTACTTTTTATACAGAGTACAATAGTTATTAAGAGATACATAAAAGTAAATAATTAACAAAATAAAACGAAAAAGTAACTTTGGATTTGAACTATAAATAATCAAAACCTGAAGCAATCTAACAAACCTCATATGAATTAATGAAAGACGGCTTTATATTTAGAAGACTGCTTATTATGATTTCTTGCGAGTTTAATTCCTTATTTCGCGGTCGGGGGTACGTATGTGACATCAGGAAGGGAGGAGAAGACTAATGGATATTTCTCTAAATAACCTACCGCAGAGATTGATGATGGTCCATCGTATATCTGTCAAAATATGACACTTTGATCTTTGAATTATATGCCGAAAAACCACCAATGCTTCAATGGTGACAGTGCATAATACCCGCTATGCTAGCTTCCCATCACTTTGCTCACAACATTAAATACAAATCTATTTAAGACTAGATTGACGGATGCCTTTTTTGAAAGAAGACGTCCCAATGATCTAAATAAGTGATTCTGAATTGAATCTTATTCGTTTTTAAATTAAAATATGTTTCGTTGATCAATCTTAGTTAGGTATTTAAATTAGTAAATCAATTCTTAATAAAAAAATATTAATTTACCTCTTTAACTAGTATGTCTAGTATAAATATCTTATATGTTGTTACTTCGAATTTTGGATTCGATATCCGGTAATAAATAATGTACATTTCAGCTCGTGAAAAAAAAAAAATCTTTTTCGTTCTATTAATCTTTCATTGTACAGTATGCACAGATAATTAATCTAAACAGAAAAATTCAAAACATTATTGTTTCGATCGAATCAAGTGAAAAAAACACATATATCACATATAATAGTTTTATGGGCTTTTTTATTACTAGAGGCATGCTAACTCATGGACCATATGCTCCACATCGATTCGAATTGATCGCATTGCATCAACCCCACCGTATTTATAACAAACAGCAATGATCATTGTTTTGGTATGGCTGTATTTCTAGCACGCAATTGAAACATTTCATAAATATATAAATAAATCCAGATAGAATATAAATAAGGAACACTCTGCATTTATTTATTTATATAGAACAGTTCTAACAAATGAAATTCAGGGGTTCTTTCTCTCTGATCTATTCATATCTTAGAATAACACGAAATCTATTCAGAGAACAAGATTGTGAATGGAAAACTAGATATTGATTTTATTATTTTATTTACCGAATACATCGTAAATAAATTATAGTAATAATTTATACATAATAAATTTATATCAGTTGTAGAAATAAATCGCTTACAATATTCGGTATACAAATTATTTCAAATATTAGATACAGGTAACCCTCGTATTACTCTGATGTCAGGTTCCGCAGGAATGCCACGTTATATAAACCGCGTTATGCGAGTCTCAGATCACATAGAAAAAGTAGGGTTATGTTCCGAAATCGTTTTTTTTTAAATTATATGACCAATAATGACATATCCAACACAAATATATTTTTATTTAAGTCAGGTAATTCATGTAAGTTAAGAAAACATATAAACTATGAAACAAATACACAGTATAAAATTATAAAAATTACAAATTGTACTTAAACTTCATTGCACATAATGCAATGAAGTTTTAGGCAAAATAAAATAGTGCATATTTTAATCTTTCATAGCACGAGGATTTGAGGATTTGTTTATAAACACTGGTTTTGTCAGGTAATCACCTGATGCATTACTACAAAACAGTAGAGTAATTCTATCTTTGAAAACTTTGAATCCAGGAGCTGATCTTTTATTTTTCGAAATACAGGTGCGTTTTTGCACTTTTTTCCAATATAACCCGGATTCATCCGCATTTGAACACCACCTGGACTGCACTATAAATGTTTATAAACTTTGAGAGTTTTTTGTTTAATAAGATTTCCATCCATAGGAGTTTTCTTTTGAGGTGCAATCTTCTATAGAAATCATTAGGGATTTCTCCATTTTCCTATTAGAATATCGCGTACACGAGCAACACGCTTTGCACTTATCGTTGACCCAGCAATAAACACTTTCTCGGATTTTATGTTCATTTTTGTTTGATTGTTCGAATTGTTGATTCATTTAAATTCAACGTCCCTGAAAAACTTCTAGTTTTTCTCCATTTTTCAACCGATCCAAGATTTTGAATATTTTTCTTCGAGATAAATTAATTTTGTTTTCAATGTTGGATTTTCCCTTTCGTTGCAGTTTTATAACGGTATATACGGTATAAACGTTTTATACGGTAAACAATTGAGGTACATGCGTGCTAAAGGGTATTTTCCCTAATATAAATTCGCTACTTATAACTAAATGTGGGATACAGGCAGACACAAATTTAACGAAGATAAAATTTGATTTTTGAGTGGCGCGGTGAAAAACATATGAAAAGATAAATGGTTACTACAATTTGTAGACCGTGTTTTTATCGGAATGTATAAGTACCGCGTTCAACAAGGGTTACTACAATTTTAGATCGCGTTATATCGAAACCGCGTTGTATAAATACCGCGTTATGCGAGGGTTTCCTGTATTTGCAATAATTTTCCATAATTTCAAATTTCTCTTCTAGTAGTTGGAAACCAAATACTAGAAGAGCAGTGTCTTCTCACTTTCATTTGGCCAATTGATCTAGAGTACAATAATTCAGCTTCATCCACACCTTACGTTTTCCTGACTAATATAGCAATTATATGATAACACTTGACCGGAAGTTGTTTTTACTTTTAACTTGGGTTTAATCTCTTGCGAAAACGGCCAACTAGGCTAACGAATTCACACAGTGACGGCGAGTATACTATGGAGTACACATGTATCGGTTAGAAATGAATCGAAATGCACAGATCACCTAGGGGAACAAAAATATGCCGTTTCCTGTTTTAAAGAGCATTCATTCACTTTTCATCTGTCAGTCATTTAAGACGTATGAGTCGTAATTCATTAATGATAGAAAAGCTGTCCGTTACCAAACGTTTGCTGTCTTCGTTCTTGTTTCCTACTGTCATTCAATGGGGAAGTGTGAACCGTGTCGTACGTCACACACATGGTCATTTAGCTCCTTCACTTGCTCAGTAGTATCGAGTGAGTAACTATATAATCTGTGATCGCAATGAAACACAGAAAACTAACAAATCGAGCTTGACTACCTATGTTAAAAAGTTTGCTTAAATTTGAGTATTCGTATTTTTTTTAAAGTGTAATGACATTTTATTTATCATCATACAGAGTATTTACATATATATAAAGCATACTATTACATTTTCTGTTCAATACAAGGTGTAGAGTACAGTGATTGTTTTAAATATAAATGTACATTTTTTTTCAATATCATAGCTTATTATTATACAGCTTATTTATATATACACATATACAATTTTTTATATCAGTATCGTCATTATTATTATACACGCTGCTGACTGTTTTGCTACATAATCTGCAGTCTTTGATTATGAGGATTACATGTAGTTGAATGAGGCGAATTAATCCCACCTACTTCGAAGCTTGGGTTAGCTTTTATGAAGACAGTGGGATTAGCCTTCACTATTTATGTTGTTGTTACTGTTTATGGATGGGATGTAGGCATTGGATGCTGGTGATTTGTGATGTGTATATTAGTGTTGATGGTATATTCACTAGTAATAATTATTATATAAATAATTATATATATTATTATTATATTATATACATATACTGTATAATATAAATAATTATATTATATATATATATATTTAATAAATAAATATATATATTTGTTTATTAAATAAATAAATATAAATCACATCAACACGGATCCGATTTAGGGATCGGATCCGTGTATATATATATATATATATATATATATATATATATAAAATGGATTAGGTGTGTGTGTGTGTATATATATATATATATATATATATACACACACACCTGATCCACTTTTTTACATTTTTATTTTAAATTGTATCCCTCCAATACATATTAATAAGCAGGCAGCGAGATTGGAGATCCCTTCGCCAATCCTTCTTTCTGTTCTTATATTTTATTGTCAAAGAAAAATGAACAATCTTAGAAGAGTCTACAGCATCAGGCGGAAAAGCTTTTGTTACAACATTACGGTTTTATTACTGGATTTCAATGCTGCTTGTTGTGAACCAAACAGCCATGGAAGATTGCTAAAATGCCTGCGACTTTTAAAATAATGCATTTGCTCTTTACACAAAAAGTCTGAAAGTTTGTCTTGTCAGTATATGAGAATAATAGTTTTGGATAAGTATCTTGATAATTAAATGTAGCTGTAACTCTGAAATCTAAGATTAAAATTAAGCTTGGTTTGTGTACTTCTGGATACCTTAGCTTCCTCGGACTCTAAACTATTAGGCATTATTTTGCGCTCAAGAAGCTATTTGGCACCAGCTTCTAACCTTATATAAATACCAAATCCACCCATCCTTAGGATACTGTTCACACATTTAGGGGTGGTGCACCTAAACCCTCATTAAAAGGCTTGATGTTGTCCAGTGGAGAGCACTTCGGCTCATAGATGACCCTTCTCTCACTTGCTCATTTCAATCTCTATCTCACAGACATTTCATTTCTGTGTCTCCTCTACAGGCACTTCCATGGTCACCGCTATAGCGAACTGGCAAACATCATTCCTCCACTTTCTGCTGGACTATTGGAACAAGAGTAAACTGCTGCCAATTCCATATTCATTCCATCTATCTCGGTCCTCTGGAATATCCTTCCTCATAATGTCCAACAATTACAGTCTACATACCTTTCAAAAAAGGTACCAATAGATTTCTTCTTTCTCTATCCTTACCTACATCCCATACGCCATATTGTCATGCTATAGAATCATGTACATCCCATGTGTGGATTAAATATATGAAACCACAATTCCTTTGAACGATATATTGATCATTCAGCATCAGATATGTTAATTGATCTTCCTCACATGATCAAGATTTATGGAATAACTGATGAATTCACCTCCTGTTTAAATAATTTGCATCATAATATCCATTGCGTACTTTAACTCTTTAAAATAGATATTGACATGCAATACCTCACATCACAAAAATGCCGCACTCAGAGCATACTCCAAATTAAATTTTGTAAAGAAGGAAATCCATTAGCTTGAATTACTCAAGAACAACTTAATTAAAATTATTACAACAAAAACACTGAATGGCACAGCAGAGCAGTAACCCAGGTATCCAACAAATATTCAAGAAAATAAACAGCACAGAAATTCTGTTACTGTACCCTTTATAATAAACGTGGCTTAATAACTAGAACTAAAAGGCATCTTGACTTAAACTTATCTTCACTTCATTAAACAAATTCTCCACCATACTGCGATTATCGACTCCACTCTTTCACATTTCAAAAGATAGGTTTTTCAAGATATATTGCGTTTTGGCAATCTGTTATATTGTCCAGACTGGTCGGTCTAGAGAAATTAGGATGGATGAATTATTAAAACGGTACAAAAATAGACAGTACAATTCGAGTTTAGCCTTTCACAAAATCAGGGGAAAACATATCATTATACGCATCAAACTAATATGTCTTACATGATATCTAACATATCTGTCAGAATGTTCAAAAAAGCGTCTGAAATGGTTCGCATCCCTACACAGCGAAATATGAATAAAAGAAGACCAATCATATGGACCTTTCGCATAAAACAGTTAAACGTAGCATTAGATGAGATAATGGTAATCCGCCACCCAGATGAACAGTGACGCATTTGGCATCAGTAAAATGAAGGCTTATTGTCATACTAGAATCACCTTGTATTGCTTTAAACATATTTTTATTAATTTACTCTTGATGAATCGGACTAGGGAAAATCAAAAATAGATTAATAACTTAAAAAAGCTATTTTATTTTATTCATACTCACGAAAGTTTATAAACCTAGCACGTTAAAAACTAAGCAAGGAACAGTACAATACAACAGAGAAGAAATAATGAAAATATGTAGTGAGTTCTGTAGGATATAAACAAAAATGGATAGAATATTTAAATCGAATGGGCAACAGCAGGCTACCAAAAATATTATACAGACAGGAAATAAGTGGAAAAAGAAGAATCGGAAGACAAAGAAAGAGATGGCATGAGACAGGAACAGGCCACCTGGCCTAAAATCCATGTTAGGAAGGAGACGAAAGGAGAGTTTTATAGGGATCTACAGTCAAGGAAGCAAATACAATTCCTGTACTATATTTAGATGAGGCTGATACAAAACCACTCATCATAATGGAAGAATTATCAAAAGCCCTCAAGTTAACAAAGAATAATAAAAGTCCTGAAGAAGACGGTATTTTTGCAGAACACATAAAATCAGGAGGTTCCCAGTTTAATAAGATCATATTAGATATGCTCAATGATATTTTAACTACAGAAAAAAATCCCACTGCAGTGGCATAAATCGTTGATTATCTTATTACATAAAATGGGCAGCAGAGATTATACGAGTATCAATCACTATACTAATCAGCTTTCGATCACAACTGTACAGAATGTTTATGTTATATTAAAAAGGATCACAAGGTTTTTGGATGATGCACAGCCATGGAACAAGCAGGATGCGGAGCAAGATTCTCTACAATAGATCATGTCCGCACTGTCATCCAAGTAATAGAAAAACAAATGAATATAATCTTTTTGCATATTTAGTGTTTGTAGATTTTGACGAATCCTTTGTTTTTCTATATCAGTCAGAAATAATAATCAGCTTTAAACAACAAGCCATCGTAACAAAGTATATCCGATTATTAAAAGCTGTATATCAAAACTCAACAGCCAGTATAAAGCAAGAATGTTAGGGAAAGGAATTTGGTATTGCAAGAGGAGTAAGGCAAGGAGATGCTCTATCATTCAAATTGTTTTCTGCTGCATTTGAGAAAAGTCTTTACGATCTTATCATGGGAAAAGTATGGAATTAGCATCAATGGAAAAAAAATAATCTCTTACGTTTTGCAGATGATATTGTTCTATTAACAAAAAAATAAAGAAGTTCCGGAAATGCTAAATGACCTTGATAAAGGTTTAAAGATTAATCTAACAAAAACCTATCCGATGAAAAATTCCGAACTAAAATTAATAGTTCGGAATTTTTTTTCTTTGTTTCTTTTGTAGTTTTGTAGAAGAAATACAAAAGAAACAAAGCATTTAGATGTAGAGATTACCTGTTAGGATGTTTACTTTTATGCCTAAAAAGAAAGGCCTTTAATATACGCGTTATTTCGACTTACCTATGGAAGTGAAACATGGGTAACAACTAAAAACAGGAAGACAAATAGCGTGTGGTCCAAAGTGCCTTTGAAATAAGAACACTCCACATAACAAATAAGGGACAGAATAAGAAATACTAGAATTAGCGAGATGGCTGGAGTATAAAATATTGTGAAGTGATGTGAAAAGCATGTAACTGGAGATGGCTTGCCATATTAGGACACTACCAGACGAAAGGTGAACAAAATTAAGCGTTTAGTGGATACCAAGAGAAGGAATGGTCGCCGAAGAACAAGGTGATGGATGATCTCCAAACGTTTGACATGATATGATGGACGTTGGCTAAAGAACTGGAAAGTTAAGTGAGATGCCTATATCCATCAGTGGATAGAACGAAGTTAAAAAGGTACATTAGTACCTTTTTAATAGGTTTACGCAGGTGGAATAATAAATAATTTCTATATTAAACATATTTTATTTATTTTTACAACTTCTGGAAATCCTACTGTACATGGAATATTTTAATGCCACTTCAGGCCTCCAATAAGCAGGTTGGTCATCTCACACCAGGAGATGAAGATCATCTCTCAATTAAGTACAATCACAAGATAGGCTCACGCCGGATTCTGTATATCTAGGATATACAGAAAGTGACGCACATCGTAGAACAAAGTATAAGAACAAAGATTAACAATTATGGAGATTAAACAAGTGACCACATACAGATTTTCTAGTTAATCTATCTTTCTAGCTATAATTTAGTTCCATTATAATTAAGTAAGACTAGTTTGTTATACTCATGAAAAAAAATATCCAAGGAAAGAGAAATAAAACATAAAATAGCGTATTCATTTACATTCTGGATTTGACACATAGTATAGTGGATTATATTATTCCTCGTGGCAATATTCACATGAACACACAAATAGTTAATTAAATTAACCCTTTTTGTCAGTAGATTAATGCTTTTTTATTTTAGGGAAGCCCGTCTGCAACATGTGAGAAAAAGTATTCAAAAATAGAACGCATTCGGAATTTTTATTCGGTAAATACTCAAGAGAGAAATAACGACTGTAGCAAAAGAAAAATATATCCTAACTTTTTTTTGATGCGGAGGAGCTATAAATGTATGTGTTTGTCAAAACACGTACATTCCTGTTTGGAGAATGGTGCAGATATTGACATTTCGGCAGCAAGTGGTAGATATTATTGAAGTTCTGTTTGCTAGAATATTGCAGATTTGTCGAAGAGTGTGGTGAATGATCATCAACAGAATTTGGAATCGGGTTCGTATATTTGCTTTTATATATATTTTTCTCAACTCTAAATATGATGATATTTATTTGCTGTTCTTTTCTATATATTTCGACGTTTCCTTATGACTATAGGGAGTCCAGCATTCGTATCATCGTTGAAAACATGAAAATAATTCTCTGTTTGAACTCGTTAAATATAGCAAGGGATTTCTTAATCATAATGATGTCGTCACATATTTTTCTTTTCTTTTAATGCCAACATGAAGTGTTTCAAATCTTGGGAGAAAAGGGAATGAGAAACCAGAGTCGTAGTGTTTTCGGATAAATATTCTTTGGAACATTTTTAGTAGAGGTAAACTAAATAAGGCTGTGAAGCCAGATGAATTATGTCTAAATTGCGTTTTAATTAGCGTCTGGCCAGTTTGCCTGTTGAGATGAAAATACGAGTTTACGTTGGGAAAACTCTGCTACCACGAGAAAGGCAGACACTCTCAAATGAAAGCATTTGTAAAGGTTTCTTTGCGTCCTATACGGTTTGAGTTCAGATCTTTCTAACCAAAGAGCATTATTTTGGTCAGTAAATCGTGCACGGGCAGAATATAGTAAGCAGAAGTTTTGTTGTAGTGATGAAACCAATTTTCCATTAAGCATGTTTCTCCTTTCGGGTTATTATACCTCATATCTCATAAACGTTGCATAACATGTAATTAGAAATAGCAACTCGAAGTTTGCTCGCATAGAAGTGATAACGCACAATTACATGAATGTCAAAAATATCAACAGATCTCACTCCACTTTGTAACTTGGAAAACCCAATTAAAATATTCGAGTTCCATCATTCCCTCTTTCTGCTTATGCAAGTTTTAGCATCTCAGAAATTCCATTCGAGGTTTTCTTCTTCTATTTTGCAGCAAAACGTGCTTAAAGAACACGGTATGAATATGCCGTGTTCTTTAGCCTACCAAGTTTGTCAGTTGTTCACAACAAATCTGAAAAATAGTCGCAACTGATCTACCCTTTGCCGTTTATTTCCACTCTGATTACAGTCAGTCGGTAAGCTTTACGACAGTAGTCTCATCTAGAAGTAAGTTCAAAAGCTTTTGATCATATCTCGTATATCAAATTGTGTCCCGTCACTGAATAGCTCTAAAGAATTTCTTCCTGACCCCTTCTAACTTTAGCATCATTCAGTTCCAAGAATAGAAATGTTACATATCGCAATTTATAAAGAAAGCTATTCTTAAACATGCAATGTGCCTTTCAATACCATCTTGCTTTGTACATATTGAGACATGAAGTACAAAATCTCATCCTGATTATCTAACTTTTATCTCGTCTATCATGCTAAAATGTGCTACGATTGGTTTATCTCCAAACTTTCTTGGATGGGAATTAGTAATTGAATATTAAGATCACTGTTGTCAACAATCTACAAATTAATTACCGTGCATCATGAAATCGGTTTTTACAGCACACATTTAGTACTAACGATTGTTCCCTCGATGAAGAAATACTGCTTAGCATGGTCAATAATAGCTGCTTAAACATATTCGAAAATCTTTTATAAAAGGCTGTATGATTCATACTTTTGTAAATATGTTTTCTGATCTTCCAAAATAATATTATTAATAGAATTAATAGTACGACTTCCTTGCGCGGACCATTCAAACAAAAAGAACATTGTTAAATCACTGAACAACTTCCTTATAGTCCTTATAAGGACTGGCTTAAAGGGGCGAAGCAAGAATGCTTTTCATCTTCCCCGTTATCTGTAGAGGACAGTGTAAAGATAAGGTGTTATTGAGCTACTAAAGCTCTGATCATGGCAGGTGGGTAGCAGCAATAGCCGAGCCTCAGTTAGAACTTCATTGGCTACAGCATTACCATTTGTTACCCTGGAAGTCCTAAAAAGGACTTTGTCCTCTCAGATATATATATATATCTTTTTACCCTCCCTGCGTTGACAGTAGATTTCATGTAACAAGTGGATCAAAAAGATTTTATGGTGTTAAACACGAATTATAATTTTTTTTTCCAAAATATATTTTGGTATTCCTATTCTTAAACTTATAAATTATTATTGGAGTTGAATAAATGTTTTTAACTTTACTATTATTTCTGTGTTATAATAGTGAATGATCAGATTGGACAAATATCCATTTGTTTTAAACCTTTATCATCAAGGAATAGACAATTTCGTAGAAGACCAGACACGACGGAAAAAATTATCGTGAATCCGATCCTCAAAAGGCTGTTAACCGATATTATATTGGTGTTGCATGGGTAGGCTAAGGACCAGGTAATCAGAAACCCTCTAAGAGACGAAACATGGAGTATTTTTCAAGCCATTTCAATGCTTCAGTAGTCACGGTACTAATCTCACACTCGAAGATGAAATTCATTTTCCACCTTTGATAAGAGGGTTATTAATGAAAACAATATTTTAATCATATCGAAATTAAACAGTTCAAAACACTGACTGTACTTGATATTCACACACACACACACACACACACACACACACACACACACACACACACACACACACACACACACACACACACACACACACACACACACACACACACACACACACACACACACACACTGTATTGTACCCTTTGCTGAAACAATGCTCAGTTACCAGAACATATGCTACTGGTATCAGAGTCTTATCCGATTGGTTGTCCATGAACACACTTGTTTTTTATACGCATTATAAGGAATTTCTCCAGAAGTATTGATATTTTTATGCACTTGACCACTTATGTTTCCTTTCGATAATTATCAAATAGGATGAGTAGGATGTCAATGCGTTTTTTTTTGTGCCTAAACGGGGTTTATAATTTCCTGATTCACGGATAGTTTATCTTAAACTTCTAAAGATAGTTGGTTTGACATCACTTTCCCAATATCCAGTACAAGATTAAGAACAAGATTAAGAACACTGCTCTTGAGCTTCTCGAAATAGTAATTTGGCATTCTTGTTGTAATTTACTTTTATCAAGTGTAGCGAACTGGATGTCAGTAAGGTTCTATGAAAGGTTAGGGATGTTGAGACTGCTTTCTTTCCAATTCATTATCAGCATCTTCCATCTCAGCATTGTTATCCCCAAGCTTCCCTTTTTCTAAACGTTGTGATTCCTCACGTTTCATTGGAGCCTTGTTTCTTTTACTTTCTCGACCTCTTTCTTAGTAACATTCCTCAATTTTCATCGCTTGTAACCAATGTTTCCACTAAGCTGTCACATGTGCACGCACACCGTCCTAAAAGGGAGCACGCATGCCATACAATTTTTTTGCTTTCATCATTTCTAATTTACAGTTAATAATTTTTGAACGTACTAAAAATGAATTACGATAAATCATACCTGTCACTTATTTTATTTATTAATTTATCCAAATGTCTTCACTCCAATACTACTCTAACCCATCCCAACTTAATACATTGTAATTAGTTACTTTTAGCCTGCCATGTGGGCGAAGTGACACTAACGTCAGCAGGTTGCTGAGACATATATGTTTAGAGCGTCTACTGTCTGGACTCTAGACAATACAATCACTTGAATTCGTACAAACGATGATGGATTTTGTAGCTACACAGATTTAAGCGAATTAATTTAGTGCTTGCAGTTTTGCAGGTAATAGCCAGACGGGAAAAGGGCAACATTAATATGAGAAATATTATATTAGCCCACACATTTAGTTTGAGAATGAAAACTTGTGCAAAAAATGTTTTTTACACGCGCATGGGCCTGAAAAAAAATTAGAGAGACCATTGGTTGTAACATATCCTTAACTTCGTATTACATTAGTATACATATCCCACTTTACAGTGTGATGCTTTTCAGAAAAAAAAAAACATCAACCAAACGATCTACCGATAAGTTAACCATCGTCTACTTTTAATTCTTTCTTCATGTATCAGAAGCAATGTCGTTAATACTCAAACTGCGTAAGAATCCCGAATTACAAAGAATTAAGTTCACCCACAATAATTCATTCTGGTCGGCCGTGTTGTAAGTAATCTGGTCTCATCTCTTTTCAGCTAAGTAGATGGAACCTAGTTGTGGTAACTCACGGGTGGGTGGGAGGGGGGTAGAACAAAGTGTTGCGGGTAAAAAAAAAGGTCGTCGCAATACGCACATCCGCTTCCTCTACTATGCAACCGCTTCATTCGTTGCTCCACTGGATAATAACTTTACTACGAAGTCTCCAAGATAGTCTGACATATAAAAACCCTTGCAGGAAATTAAAGAACGAAAAATGTTTGAACTGTTCAGGCGAACAAGGAAATGGTGTGGTGTACGGTTTCTATTATCTGTACTTTGAGAAGGGAAATATTGGACTTTTGACATGCGAGGATACGAGAAAAGAGAAATCTACCAATGAACTTTTCAAGTAAAAATTGGTATTACGATAAGACTGAGATAATTACTCTCAATAAAAGTAATCCCCAAAGGAACTTAGAGAGCATAAAAAGCAACTCTAGTGACGTCAGGGAAAACAAGAACACTGTCTCAAAAGAGAAAACTTTCAAATAAAAACAAAAATTTTCTAAGAAACAAATTAAAATAAAAACTAAAATTAAAATATAATTTAAAAATACTGTTTTTTTCTTAATAATTGGAGTGATATTTTTTACATACTTCAAGTAGTTCATACAATTAACTATAGAGGACGCTATTGTCATAAGCAACTGATATGGTATGCAATAATTGGTGTCTTTAGCGTCTTGGAACGATAAGCACCTGTTGTTCGGTATTAACATCATAACAGATGAAATATTGATGCTATTTCGCACTGTAATAGAACGAGGAAAATTTGCGATGAATGTCCCATCGTTCATTTTGACAGCTGTCATTTAGACATCCGAGAACACTCTGAAATCGAGATTAGTTCGTATAATGATCATTGAAAGGGCTTTGATTATATGCGATTTCTGACTCACAGATAACTTCTGAAATTATTGAAACTATTAGAAAGATTGAAGATGTCACTAATATTGGCCGAAAGACAGGATCGATGAAAGATGCCTTTGAAGCGTTTCTTTTTAATTAAGGGATATATAGTCTTATATTTCAAGAATAATATTTCTGACTGAAATGGAAAAAATAACTATCCAGGAATTAAAGTACACATAAATAAAATGCATAATTTAGTTCATGGGATAGAAATTACTGTGTATTTATCTTTATATTTATATTCTGTAAACACAGCGAGATCTATAAATGAAGAAACATACTGCATCTAAAATTTCTCAAAAACTGATACAATATCAATTACTTATTTTTTAAAAAAAATAAGAACTGAAAAACATATTGTAAACACCCTGACAATCTACATAAAGCCTTTGTTGAAGATGTTGATAAAATGTTGCATTATATTTAACTAATTAAGTATTAACATTTAATTTAGTGTGCGTGTATGTGTGCGTGAGTGCGTACGTACGTGTGCGTGTGTGTGAATATGCAGTGTTATTTTTTACGTGTTATTCTGATAACTTATCAATAGCACCTATGGCTTACTTATCATATATAGCCGATTTCTTATGGTACCCAACGGTCTCAATTTTCTTGAACTGTCTAATCAACATCTTTCTTTAGTCCACTGCTGGACGAACTCCTCTCCTTCATTTTGGCCGATTTTGCACATCTCTCCACCATAAATGACCATAATGTTTAGCGCATCATACCTCCCCCCCGGTTGGAATTGACGGAACTCTATTACCTCTACGTTTTGAAAACCGTAACCAGATATTACTAATATCTGAGCTCAGGGCTAACGATGACATTAAACTGCTGGAGCGCAGAAGCGAATTATGTTCCTTTGAGGCCCTAGACGCAATTTTGTTATGAAGCCCTTTACGTAAAAGGGCTTCATAACAAAATTTTAATTTAGATTAAAAAGAACAATAAAATCCTTAAATAATAACAAAGGTTTTCCTTATTTATAATTATTTATTTAATTTTTCTAGTTAGTATTACAAATTACAATGTTACCTTTCGCTTTTAAATCTGCAAATTGATAGATCATGTTATCATAGTTTAACATATCAACTATATCATTTTCTATAAACATTATAGATAAATCATTTAAATGAATCTGCCCTGAACAATTTCTTAAAATAATTTTTATTCTTTTTAAGACCGAAAAAGAACGTTAGCCACTTTTTACTACGTAATTTTTGAGGCCCCTCGGGACGACTAGGCCGTAGACGCATGCCTAGTGCGCCTATTGGGTAATCCGCCACTTCTGGAGCGAGACAATTGCAGACAACATCCGCCATATCATGATCCTAAATCTCATGGTATTGCATGAAATAGTGGTAGTTCCAGTCGAATATTTTGGGTATCTAGGTTAAAACTAAACGTTTAGAGAGAAATATCCTACTTTTCTGAACTAAACATCGACTATTACCGAAACCAATGCCGATAAAAAAGACCTAAAACATTCCTGTAGGTCAGGCCTACAGCGGCCTTTCTTCTATTAATAATTTCCTTTCCTTTCAACCATTCCAAAATGCCTCATTTTCCCAAACCTTTTATGTTTGTATGATTTCAAGTAATCACTCTCGAGACTGAGAATAATTACAGACATTCATGTCCTTGGCGGGACTCGAACCCCCATCTTTCTGGTTGGAGAGCATATACGCTAACCACTCTGGCCGAATACGTGCTTACTTCAAACGTCTGTGGAGAAATAAAAATGTATCACTTATAGAAACTCGCACAGTATTTCTCAATAAAGTGTGTATTTTTTTTTCTCTTTTTAAGATCATGTTGGACATCAAGGATATTTAAGAAAGTTCCATTCTTAGAATCTAACTAACTTCTAGCTTTTGAAACTAGTTAGTTTGTTTTGTTTAAGACCACCTCTTCCTGCACAGGTACATCTATCTACCATTTCGTCTCTCTATTTAGATTAGTGTATTGCATTTATGCTCTTTTACTTACATTTTCTTTGAATATGTCAATGATCTTTTGTATACAAAATATGCTAACGGTTTTGCAACGGGCTAACAAACACATGAAGGTAAGACTAATATAAGAAACAAACATTCACTAACAGATGACAGTATCCTCATGCCGAACTGAACATTGCATCAATCCCTTATTTATTTGTTTTTATGTTCTAACTTATTGTACTCAGAACTATTCATGCGACCGTTCACCATTTAACTTACGCCTAATAATTTTATCTTCACAATTTTGGGTAATTTTAAGAAAAAGGATCTTCAGATCAGACTGATTTCGTGTTCACGCTGTGGGATCATTTTCTCAAAGATCGTTTCCTAGGATATAGGAAACGATTGTTATTTTTTTTTTCTTTTAAGAAGTCGCAAGATAGAAATCTAATTTTGTGCACATATTGAAATATTTGAAATGTTTTTCCTATGTAAGCTATGTATTGACATAAAAAACCTTCCGTAGAAAACAAAGAAATGCAGACTGAAAATAAATTGCCTCAAAATTTTAAATCTAAAATATATTCTACAGTGCTGCATGTTTCTGTACATAAATGTAAAATACGGACATGTGATCTTTTGTATTTAAACTCATACAGCTCGGTATTGTCCAAAGAGGATATGAATAGATCTAAGGCGACATTAGACATCCATACAGAAAAAAGATAGAGCACGACAATTTATGGTCTACAGCTGAATTATCGATTCTCTTTGCAGCCATCTGAAGCAACAGAAGATGGAATGTTTTATTTTTATTACACAATCTACCATCTTTCCTAATTGACTAAAAGTATTTTGTTTTTATTTCGGAATTGTTGGCTTTGAGGCATTTCTCGGTAGTCTAACAAAAGTTCATTGTCTGCGAAGTTCAATGCTATTACAGATGAAAGACAATTCTCACTAAGTCTATTTATCAATCATCACAAAAAGTATCGTCTGCTTTCGTGGCCGTAAGACTATTAATCATTCTTTCTTTCAATTAAAAGACTGTTTATTTCATTATTATCTCCACCATTTTTGTGTCTTAGTTGCATACTAAGTATTTGGGCGATGGCGGCTTTGTTTCATAAAACCCTGATGTGACATTCCATGCTAGCAGAGATTCAAGTCTAGAATGGAAAGTCTCCAAAAGAGTTCATAGCTTTTATTAAAAAGCCACAGATATTAAATGTTATACTTCCAACTTTGACGGGTGCCCCCAGAAACGTACGGAAGTGTGTACATACTTGAGTGTTATTCGCCTAAGAGAAGAGCAGATTGTCCAAAGTATAAATCCGTTCTTTAATTTAACTGTTTCTTCAAATTTTTTTTCTCTGTATAGTGATGGTAGTAACCATGACAACCGATGATGTAGCTGAACTTAGGACCTCGAGGTGCTCACATCTCGAGGTGCTCACATATCAAACTCACTGGATTTCTAACAGAGAGAGAGAGAGAGAGAGAGAGAGAGAGAGAGAGAGAGAGAGAGAGAGAGAGAATTTCATTTGCTTTTCAAGAAATGCGGTCTACGTGAATTGAGACGGAGCATGTCCCCTAGGATGAAATTATCTCCGAGATATCTGGATTATAAGAGGATGACAAACAGTTTGTTATTTAGGAAAGAAACGCTATTAAATAAATATTACTATTACAGCTCAAGATGCGGCAGTAATAGACAAGGTTATTAAAACTGAAAAGGATGACAATATTGGAAGATATAAAAGGCAGGCAAGCAACAGAAGAGAGAAAGAGAGAGAGATTCTGTTATTAGGAGTCAGTGTTCTATCATTTGTTTCCGTTAACATCATGATCATTTCAAAGTAAAGGAATATTCAATTACTCCTGTTAATGAAAACGGAAAATACATTCTATTGAAATGAATTAAAATATCTGAAGCATTACTAAAATTAAATTTTGATTATAATTTGAAATCAAATCAGTAAATCAGATTTTCTCAATTATTTCAGTGTATTATAATAGAATTGAATACATACATATTCGATTACGAACGGAATAATTTAAAAGATCATAGAAAAGAGGATGTAATTTTAATCAGAAAGATTTTGCGAGTATTCGTTAACTGATGTTTGTATTTGATTCAGTGAGCTCAAGTCGATTTTCAAGTAACTGGAATATTATCTTTGAACCCAATTCCCATAATGAATTAAGTCAGTTATACAAATTAATTATGTATTGAATCGAGTTAAAGTTTTAAAATTAAATAATGTGAAAAATGTTCTCTACTGCTGAATAGGTTATTGTAAACTCTATTGTTGTGCTTAACAGCACATAAATTTGAAAAATAGAAAAGAAATTAAAAAAATAGCTAAAATAAAATAAAATATAAAAACTATTCAGAAGATGTTAAAAATTACGAATAAATAATAAAATCAACAAAAATCAAATAATATTTTTTCTCTAAATAACTGAGCGTGATTTTTATAGTATATTTTAGTTGTGTTTTTTTTTCCATCTCAATACAGACGAAACGTTCATATTTAATGTGCAAATACAATCCAATATTCTGTTTCGTCTACATATAAATGACTAACGATACTCTTAGAATTTCATTTAATTCCCTACTTGCTTGCAAAGGTCAAAGCATTAAAAAGTGAACTTTATTTACACATGAATACACCCTTCGGAACCTCATGGAAGAGTAACCTTCCATTGCTTTTTATCATATGGGTTTATAAACACCTCGTTCTTCTTTCTTCATTCCTTTTTGGTGAGATGAAAAATGATTATATATTCATATTACTATTGGGGTGAATCGTACGGGAAGCTAATAATCATTTAGTACCAAAAACAAATTCAGTTTTTGATCCTAATAAAAACGGATATTGTACATTATTGATTCCTGGTGTGTTCTATCAAATTCAAGAGTAATTAGAAAATGAATTTTAATGACTGCTATTTGAAATATTTAACAGACATGCGTTAACCGTAACTATAGTAACCTTTACTACAACAATTAGATCGCGTCATGTGGACAAAATATTTGTTTAGTTTGTTATATGCTTAAAATAACCAAACATTCAAAATTATAATTTACGTTTCCTAAAGGCAAGTGTCATAATTTATTTTATTAAATTATGTGTTTGTGTATTATTAAAAACATAACTTTATTAAAACGTAAAGTTTCTTTGTTAGCCATAAATGATATGTATTTCAAAATGAAATTTCATAAATTAAACATCGAGAGAACATTTAAAAATGCATAACAAAATAGTTATGTTTCAACAGGATATCAAGAGAAAGAGAGAAAACTTTATTAAAATAGCGCTGCTATCTATTTTCTTAAAAGAAATATTTTTTCATCAGTAAATATTCAAATCAAGAGACAATATACTTTAACACAATATATAATAATTGTTTGCTTTTCTTTGCCCTTATTAATACTTTATTATGTTCGTTCTCTAGTGGTTTGGGTAACACTGCAAGCATGTTTCAATACGAGAAGTTATAAACATGAGTAAAAGAAAACAAAATTGAATTGCATATTTTACGTTTTTATGAAGCTGCATAAATTAATATTTAACCTCTGAATTGTATAAATTAGTGTTATTTCGATAATATTATTTTTCCTTCAGACATTCCTGCTTTCATTTATGGAAAGTCAGCCTAGTGGTTCCGAAGAAAATTAGTAAAAATTGTTGTTCGGTTATCTCATGATTAAGTTCTTCTTTCACGACAGCATAGATAATTTAACTGGTTAATTTGCTCCAAAACAAGTGTGAAAACAATTAAAAATCAATTACGCAAACCACTAAAACACAAAACCCGTATCTATGGCAACACCGGTAACTAAGCAACGAAATTCCAAGTTGCTACTGTAAATTTCTAAGTCGCCTAAACGCCATCTTGACGCAGCTATATGCATATCAAGTGCGAATGTCTTTTCTGTACATATATATTTTCTGATTATTCCCATTAACTTACAGCTGCTATTTTTCTAACATCATTTTTTTCATTCCATAAATTTCCTGTTGTCAATAGATGGCTATTGAACTAAAGTTTCAAAACCTTATCCTATCGTCGAAGTGACCGATGTGGGCAACATTAAATTGTGCGTGTTTCTCACTTATATTCGGCCCCATAAAATCTACTAGGCCTTCTGTATTAAAGTCACGTAGACGGTATTGCAAGTCTCTGTTTATACCGCTTTCCAAATGCGAGCAGGAACATGCTAAAACCTTTGGTTTTACTACCACTCCAAGAAGCCCACATAAAGCCATTATGGTTGTAAATTATAAGGAGCAAATATACGCTAGTTATTGCAAAGTTTTATGGAGAGACACTAAAAGTTTCCCTTAGTTCGGCCACTGGTCACAGGTGGTGTGACAATAATATTACCCCTGAGATGCCAACACACTCTGAACTCCCAATATGTTGACGGTATACTGCAGAATTCGCTTTTTTCGTCATGTGTAGCACTTCTGGTAAAATATTTCCTATTTATGTCAGCAAAGCGTAGGCACTTATAGCTGATCAGGAAGAGGGAATACATAACGCGATGCATTATATTGATCTTAGGATGAAAGCAGCAAAAATGTTTTTCTCTACAAAAAAAAAAACACTCGACCACACCTAAATGCAATATTTTATGAATTGTAAATAAAAAAAAGTTTTCTTTATGTTAATTTATCTTTGATATTTTCCTTTTTCTATATTTCAATGTATACGAATTAGATCCAATTACACATGAATAAAAAACAAAGAATAGTTTTCTTTGTGGGTTGATTTCTCTTTACTTTCCTTCTATTTCAATTCTTCGGGTAATCAGCTAGATTTAATGCTGGCTTACGATTAAACATTTGGGATAATGTTGCTCACACTAATCTTTTGTACATCAGACTGTGTTCTGTTCATATATTCAGTTTTTTTAATTAAAAATATTTACGATAATTACAATATTTAATATTGTAATTAAAATTTACAATTTTATTAATTTATTTATAATTAATAAAGTTAAATTAAATATGATTATATCAATTATAAGGTCACTAAAATTATATTTATTAATTTAATATTGATTTAATATTAAAATAATTACAATATTTATTTATAATATTTAATTACCAATAAAATGACTACTTCAAAATTTCAGGCTTTTTAATTTTTTAAAATATATTTAAAATGTTTTCTTCAATATTTTTGTAAGCCCACACGCTCTGTAACGTGTCACGTGATTCCCAGTGATATAAAATGTGATCTCATTTATGGTTAGTTCTTGTACAAGAAAAGCCATTCGCCCATTCCAAATTTAATCCTACATTAATGTAGTAGTTCACAATGATGCAACTGCTATTCGAAAATATCCGAAATCCAACTCACCCGTAGCTTCCACGAGTTCTGCTTTTTTTAAAACCTTTTATATTTTATCTGGAACTTATATCTTAATGCATTTTTCTCTGAGTACATTAAAAACACATCCTCGAATTGTGTTTTTAAACTTGTCTTTAATTTAGCTAATGGTTGTAGGCTTATTTGTATTCCCTCCGTGTCAAAATTCAGAAAGTATTCCAGATGACAGAGCAGGAATCTTCAGTGGTTAGCGGAAACTGGTTTTCCTTGAAAATTTCCCCCACTTTCTTACTCAAATGCATGTCGGTCGCATTCAGCACATTGAATTTTGGAATAAAAAATATTCTTTGATTCTTCTTCTAGTGCATAGAATTAAGAGTTAGATCATTCCCATTTTGTTAAAATTTAATAAATAAACATGCAGCCGTCATAGCTTCATAAAATAAAGTGAATTATGTACATGTCTAATCTAGTTTTGTGTTTGTATAATGCAAAATTACCCTAACTGAGTAAACCAGTTATGCGTCTCTCTTCTGTAGCGGAAATTTATATATATAAAGTTTTGCGTCACACGAACGTTTGAGACGGAAGTGATGTCAAGCTTTTATGCCATCACAACTCAAACATTGCATTTTATAGAAATTATAAGAAAGATTTTATCTAAATTATTTATTTTTGCTTGCTAAAAAATAAACAGATATGATTTCAGTAATCCTAAGCGAGCAGTTATGCAACACACTTTGGCATTTGTTTAAATTCTGAATTGTTAATTCCATTTCTTACAATGAAAGGAGGCTTATCGTTCCTTGTAGACAATTTCTAAGTTCCTGTCAAAGTTATAATCATTTCCTCCATTGTCTAAATAAACTGCCAACAGTAGTAACCATGCTTCTTGACATCTAATAGCTCATTGGCTTTAATATTTCTTTTTATTCCAAACAGTGCCCAGTCGTAAGTCGTTTACAAGTACAGACGTTTCGTATTCAGCTGCATGTGCTGGGAATCTAAGAATGTCACTTAACAAACCCTTTATCGGACAGCTGACGTCCTTCTCAACTATTGAAGTCATTGCGTTTAGTACATCCACCCATCCCGTCATGGGAATCCGACACCACCACGACTATCTGCGTGCTTAGAGAAACAGAGAACAATACCTGACAAAGAGTGAAAGATTGTTAACGATGGGATTTCTACATTCATTCAGATAGCGAGTTAGGGACTTCATAACCTGTCCTCATAGTAGAATGGGAGAAACAGAATCTAGCGAAACTCAGGATCCATTTAAATTAGGTTCATGAAACGTTATTGGATTATTCATGTATAAAATAATCTTCGTTCCTTAATCCGATCAAAAGCCTGGCGTGCGGAAGTAATCTTGTTTTGTGATTTATTCATGGAGTTTACAGCACAAGTTGTGTGACTCTAGCCAAATACCGACTTTTCAATTACCGTTGTCATATGTACAAAATGACGATGAGTTCAACGCGAAAGTAGCATTACCTTTCTTTCAACCCCCTTGTGTGATCCTCCCCCCCTATGACTCCAAATTTGTTCGTTCGAAGTACGGAGGAAAAATGAAGGAGACGAAGGTAGGTTATGACTGAAAGTGTCCGAACGTAGATTGGTATGACGTCGGACAAATTTAAGTTGACAATTTGTGGTTTTCTCTTAAATTGAATGAATTTTTAATCAGCCGACTCCTCTTAATACGTGGTTGGGAAGCCCGGGTTTGTTAGTGGAGAGTGGCATGAATTATGGATTCGGATTTCTCGTGTTTCCATAATATCAGTTTTGTAAAGATAAAATTTTAAAAAATGCGAAGTGGAAAGTGAAATCTCCTAAGGATGTGTCTGTGCGCCTGTTTTTTGATTAATACTTGATTGCCGTGACATTTTATGAAAAGCAAAAGCAAGAAAAGATGTTGCCAAGAAAAGATGTCGTAATGATTGCTTTTTTTTCCTCGTTTTTAATAAATTATTTCCCTATTTGTCTTAAAAGGATAAAGCAACGGAAGCAACCCTGACTGCTCCTGTTTCAATGCAATTAAAGCGAAGTACTTTCTGTTGCATTTGAAGGCTCGAGTGATGAAACGCACAGTTAAAAAGAACACTGAGGGACATTGACTGGGCAGAAAATTAGAAAGCCTTGTCTCGGTTATATCAAAATCTATTCAAATTACACAGGTATAACTGATGATCACATTTACCCATGAAGTCTTAGAGAATGTAGAGAATACGCCTGTATCAAATAATACAACAAAACCTACAAGAAGGCGTAGGAATAACTGAATCTATTCTCTCCACTCCTCTTTTTTTTTTCATACGAAAAAAAAGAGGAGTGGAGAGAATAGAAATGAGCTGTGATTCTTCAGTCTTTCCAGCTTATATTACTCCCAGAATTTAAATATTTATGCATTTTATTTTAAAGATAATAATTGTAATGAAAGATGATTGTAACAACTGTGAACCCAATGAGTTTAACACAGTAAGTATGCTATGCTGGTGTCCTTCAAATTTGAAGAAGGAAATGGACTGTTAAAAGCTTTTATTTGAACGGCATCTACAGCCTTTTAACTATTAATCACAAAGGAATCATGTTTAGATCTTTTATTACTTTCAAAACTTTTCTAACCGTCCGTTTTCAAATTCTGACATATTTTGGCTCTTTGGCGATGATAGTAAGGGCACCAAATAGCTTACGAGAAGGTCTCCTTTCTCTTTATTACCTCATTAGAAGACTTAGGGCATCCTTTATTATTTTGCAATTATCTCACCACTCAAGCAACTTTTGTTTTAGAATTTTTGTCAACGACCCACTTTTATTATCCAACATCTTGTTGCGGCCATAAAGAGAAGTAGTTCAAAGGTTGTAAAACAATTTTATGTCAAAAAATTCGGATTCTTTTCTTGAAGAAAACACGCTATCTATCTTTACGGAATCCTCTTTGAAAATAAGTAGGGAGAACCTGATGTTAAAAAAAAACCTGTTGGGTATGCATATAAAATTTAAACTTTTTATTCAGAAATGTCTGAAAATATATTATGTTCATTATTCTGAATAATATTACTTAATGCCTGAATAACAATACTGAGTATGTTATTTCCGTTATTATCTACTCAATTAATAGATAAATATCTTTCATCATGAGGTGGTTAGGCTTATAAGAAAATATTCAATAACTGTTACGTGCTCTGAGAGTAACAAATGCTAATAAGAGTTAGTAATGAGAGAAGTTCTTTTTTCTAAAGTTAGAGACAGGTATTTATTTCTGATAACAATATTCTGAATTTAGGTATGAGCTAGTTTGTTTAAGAGTCACGTATTTCTCTTTAT
Organism: Typopeltis vanoorti; assembly: GCF_054136105.1. Classification (NCBI taxonomy): domain Eukaryota; kingdom Metazoa; phylum Arthropoda; class Arachnida; order Uropygi; family Thelyphonidae; genus Typopeltis; species Typopeltis vanoorti. Next base: position 116,997,957 of record NC_143553.1, read on the forward strand.
CAGGTTTTTCCATATTTATGACTAACATAAAATTTCCATAAAAGTGTTTTAGACTTTCCGTGACGGGTCATAGTTTGTTGTGCTACACCTAAAATAAAACTTCTAATAATAATGCTATACACATACAGGAGCACGGGCTTGTGCTATTTCTAAATATTTCAAATACGTTCATCCTACTGATGGAAAACTCAGAGTAATTATATTTTCAATGATCTTCACGGATTTATAAAAAAAAAGTGAACTAATTGAGAATTTTTCAAAGCGAATGATGTATGGCTAAATAGACAGATAGAGACAGATGAGGATCCCAAGTAATAATCTCCCCTTCCCTGGACCGATATTTATCTACTCTAATCACAGTGACTCAGACACACGCACGACCAAGAGAATCTCTATATATCTCCATTTGCCACCAGATTTCGTACTTGTTCAAATTTTCATCCTCTTCATAAAACTCCGCTATATTACTCTCTTTCCGCGTAATAATCGTTGAGTCAGATCCCCGTGAAGCCAAATGCAGGCATCAGTTGTGGCCAGTTCCCTCATTTTAGCGGGTTTATAGCGTACACAGTGATTTCTCCACTGACAGCTAACATGAGTCATGAACAGTATCTGTCACGTCATGTTAAGATTTCTGGGGAATGTCACACCCCTCAGTTCGCTGCAGTGTCTGAAATAATAATTAGGTAAACGGCGAAATTTGGGGATGGGATTGAGAATAAAAGGTATTCTCTCTCTCTCTCTCTCTCTCTCTCTCTCTCTCCAAGTGTTTCTGCTCCACGTTTTCCTAAGCTCCAATCAAGAAATTCTTGTAACAGGTGACAGCAGGTGCCGCTAACTGGCACAAAATCCGATTACACCTATCCACACATACCTGTAGTCAATCTCTTAGACTGTGTTTCATTTTAACTAACTTCCACGTCATTATACTACAATTAATAATTTATTCAATATTTTCACCTCATTTGGCTATAATACCCTGCAATAGCATCTTTCCCGCATGACGGATAAGAATGCAGTGAAACACTATTTACAGTTTCATCGGCATTGAACCATAGTCAAAGCACACAATAGCTTTAATGTTTATGATACTTTCACAGGATTCTGTGGCTTCTAACTATTGATAATGATCACTTACTTGCCATTCTTGCCTCCGTCTTTCTCTCTCTAGGCGTTGTAATTAAACTGTATCGACAGAGTCGACAGGATGATTTTCTTCATTTGCCAGCTTCGTTGGTCATGTAATTATTTGAAAAATCGAATTATGTCAAAATCCATTATTTCCTTTACCCTTAAAGCAGAGTGCAAGGCGTTTTTTATGTGTATCCCGCCCTCTCCCTCACATACACACACGCACACTTCTCATCGCCATCTTTCAATAACTCTAATCTTCGTTCTGAACTAATTTGAAACTTTTTTGACATGAAAAAAGACTCAAAGCCGATAACTGCCTCGCGGATTTTGGTCACTGTAAGTTATTAAATATGGTTCTTGAAAAATAATTAAACTGAAGGCAATTTTTGTTTAGTCAGAGTCTGGATTATATTACATTTTTTTCTCCTCCATATATTGAGAGCTTGCTAAGATAGAAGGTAATTTATTTGATGTAATCCAATAGAAAGAAAATATCATTAAAACTCAAAGCGTTTGTCAGAGAAACTTCTCGCTATACATGAATTATTAATAACGCTATCAACTTATACATCTAATCATAAATCTGTATTTTTTTTAATGAAACTATATTATTATAGATTTTTAACATTATATTATACTGCTGTGTAGTATCAGTTCTTTGATTTTCATCTCAATGGTGAAACATTATTATTGCTTAAATTAACATCCAAGTTATTTTTTTTATATAAGTATCAAAATAAGACAATATTATTTGGTTTTGGAAATGAATTTAATTTTTTTTCTTGGTTAAAATACATTTCGATTTTAAATTTTGTAATATTTTTCTTTTCTTTCTTCTTCTTCTTCTTTTTTTTTTTTTTGCTTCAAATGAATGTTAATCAAATTGAATACTAATTTGCATTGACATATTAAAAGATTGAAAGCTAAAACTCCACGGTTTATGAAAAATTAAACATATTCTAAAACAAAATATCTATTCAAAAGTGACCTCATAATGATGAGCTTTGTCGGATTTCAGAGGCTGAGTTGGGATGTTTAGAAGTATCACCGTCAACGAAAGTTATGAAGATAACTTTCGTTGACGGTGATACTACTAGGGATGTGAATTGCATGTGTTCGTTTGACCGTTACTTATTTTATGGTATGAAAATCTGTAATTTCCGGAAGGAAAAATTCCATTATCTCAGTTATGAAACCAAATAAGTCATCATGAGTTGAAAAATTCTTTGCGTTCTTTACGGGTTTCGAACAGAAGTTTGTATCGACAAAGGGCATCGTCGATAGAGACTGAGCCAGTTTGTGAGGTAACACAGTCTTTCCTTACTTGCTGGATACTTAAAGAAAGTCTTGATTTACCGAAGACAACTGGATTGCATCTTATAGGATTTCATAGATCCATATAGCGTATTATTTTATGAGTCTTCTAGAAGAAATGTTCAATGTTTATTGTTGCCAATATAAATTGTTCATTGTAGTTGTAATAAGAATGAAATATTATTTTTATTTTTAAATATTATTCTCTAGATTCATATTAATATATTCTTGTTCCAATATTTTCAATGTCTGTTTGTAAATGTTGTAGAGAACAAAGAGTTTTTAATTGTTTTAAGATTTGAATGGCCACTACAGTTAATACTATCTTCCTGTAATTTAAAGCGTCCGTAATTTATCACTCTTTCTGGAACTGGGCTACCATACTCTCATTCATTCTTTCCCCGCTTTTGGCATTGCGTAAGAGTAAAGTTTGCTGGCATAACTTACCGAATAGTTACGCGTTCACTAACAAACAATGAGCGAAGTGGTTTGTGAATATCTTAAGGTGGAAGACAATTCTTTTATTCCCCGATATGAGAATATTTCTCTATCATGTTTTATTGTCCAAAGCGGGATTTTTTAATTATACTAAAAATAAATAAATAAAATACAGACTATAAATAAAAAGAAATCTTAAATTAATTTTGAGTCTATCTACGGTAATAAGGTGGTTATAGGGTTACAATCTTTCTTGGATGGAGTCACATGAAACGCATTTTAATCGTATTGATAATTCCTTCATAGATTCCTTTACTGCAGTGAAGATTCTTTAATCCGATTTCTATGTTTATATCAATATTCTGGAATATGTTTAAGACTTTGAGCTTATTCAATTCCATTATCTCTCTCTCTCTCTCTCTCTTCATTTGCTGCATCAGAAATAATATATTTTCCAGCTGGGTGATTACACTAACAAAGAGGTTGTTTGATTATTCAACTCCTTCGTCGTCTACTACAATCACTCAACAGCGTTATTCTTTCCTTCCACATACTAAACTGATTTTCCGCATGCCAAAACAACTGCTGAGAATTTCCTTTAGGCTGTTCAACTTATTTTCTGTAATGCCATTTTGCTTTCCTTAACGTACTGATCACTTTCTAGCATGTACTCACTAGTCATCATGCATTACGTCATCCTCATTATCACCATTTTATGTGTTTCTCTATTTTCTCAGCACTAGCTTTGTTTTTAAGTATTCATCCACTTCTTTATTGATTCATCCGTTTATTTACTTTTAAGAAAACAGGCGTTTTTGTACAGTTTTAAAATATCAAAATATGTAAATAGTTAGCTAATTGTTTAAACCAATTGTTCAAAATCACTGCTTGTTGTTCAAAGAGAAATTGGTTCGATCATTGTTGAAAATTAAACTATAATATATTTCTCAGAATATCAAATAAACCTCGAGTTAAAGTTGGGTATAGTCCTCTGCAATAGGATAAATTTTTATTCCAAATGAATAACAAATTCGTAAAAAGTTTAAGAGTGATAAGATTAGATTGGATTTTTATGAAACGTTTGAGAGTCTAAAATCATCCCAGTTTTGATATTTCCCGATTCTTTTGATTTATACTTACAAAGTATATTTGGTAATATTTTATTTAAACAGCTATAATTGCATTTTCGATTCTGACTATTTGTTTTAAAAAGGCGAATTATGTTCACATTTCTAAAAAAAAAAAAAAAAAGAAGAGAAATTGATAAACTTCGTCATTTCAGGTCCATAGTAAGCATCAAAGTTTGCACTTATAAAGAGATGGCGTCTTAAATGATAGAAGCTCACATCTGGGATGTCATTGCGAAGGAGATTGCTTTCGAGTGAAAACCTAAAGAGAATTTAAAACCTGTTTTGGCAAAAAGATTGAAGCCATTATCCAGGACAGTGGGTGTTCATTGTGCAAATGATTTCTTTCCATCGGATATTTCATGGAAGGTAATTTGCCAAATGCCATTATACGAGTAAAAAATTTAAATTGCACTTACTCTCTAGCCAGGAGACTTCCATTCCACTACCTCGTTGTTTTCCTTTTTCGCTGATTCTGTCGGTATGTTTCTATTTCTCCCTCAATATTTATTTTGTGAGGTAGCCCGCTGATATTTTTATTCTATCCAATCAGCGGAACAGGCTTCATACTGTTTGCATTAAATCATACAGAGTGATCCAAATCTTTGAAAAAATAGAGCGGAAGTGTTTCAGATTCCCATGAGAGAGAGAGAGAGAGAGAAAACACAAAACCACTATTGCCAAAAGATATCTGATAGTTACTTGAATGCATTAAGACGAGAAAAGTACGACGTGTGATGGATTTATAAATTTTGAATATCATTTTATTACTTCCTTCATTTATATATATTCTCTCGATAGCAAAAATAAATAAGCAAATAAAATTCTTTCGCAGAGCAGCGCAAAAATCAGAAAGCTTCTTTTTTTGCCAGCTAAATTATTGGTTATTAAAATATCTTTGCTATCTGAAATAGAATGGATTCAACGATTTAAATAATAACTAAAACGTTCCGTATAATTAAAGCAGTTTATATTACTATACTAGGCACATACACCATAGATACTTAATGATTTCCCCGCAGTAAATTATTTCTTTGCGTACAATTACCTATCATTAGTATATTGAAAAGAAATCATCAGTCTCCTAGTGATTTCTATACGTAACAACCAGTTTTCTCAATAGTCTTGTGACGTCATGTGTAAACCTTTATACTGTTACGAGACTTAATTTATATTATACTTATTAAATTATAAATAATTATTTTAAAATAATGATACAATATATTCGTTTTCATATTTATATAAATTAACAGCCAAAAATTAAAATATTTTTATTAACTCCAAAAATAAGCTAGAAAACTAATATTTTTATGATAATATTGAAATTAAATTACTGAATAGGAGAAAGAAGCAGCGATACAAAAAACGTCCTTTTTTGGACTTCCAGGGTAACAAATGACAATGCTGTAGCCAATGAAGTTTTAACTGAGGCTCGGCTGTTGCCGTTACCCAGCCATGACTAGAGCGTTTTAGCTCAATAACTCTCCATCCACACAGATTTTCTTCATTCAGATGACGGGATAAAGAGTCAAGGACTCAGTCCATCGCCCAGTTCTTTTAAGAAGTTTAAGAAGCAGTGATACAGGGTAACGTATAGCAATGCTGTAGCCCACATATGGGCAACCCCGGTTCTCTATTTCTTTTGATCCGGCCCTAATCTATTTCAGCGAAGTTTGTCTGATTCATGGTGGGAGAAAACATGGTGTGTTCTAGTAACTCACATTAAGTGACGTCATATGACTTGCGCAAAACACATTATGTTTTCTCCAACTAAGGTGTCTTTTTTTCTTTGATTAGCGACGTGTGTGAACGTGTTACAACGTGTCAGTTCTGTACTTGCGTTCGTGTTGTGCTTTGTTCAGTGCCTGCATTGATGTTGTGTTCTGTTCAGTGCCTGCGGTGTAGAAGACAGTTTTGTTTGACAGTTCTGAATATCGCTTATAAATTTGGGACAATGTCAGGGGTTATTGCAAAAAGAAGAAAAGTAGATGCAGAGAATCGTCAATTTCAAGACAACTAGACGGAGGATTATTATTTTATTCTGAATAAAGGTTTGCTTGTATGTTTGCTGTGCAACGAATCCATATCCGTCAACAAAGAATACAATTTGAAGAGACATTTTACTTCGAGACATGCGGATCACCCAAAAATTGATGGACAACTACGAAAAGATGAAATACAGAAGTTGAAGAAGAACTTGGATATCCAGCAGCAAATGTTCAACAAGAAAAGGACGCAGCACCACAGCATTGTCAAAGCCAGATTTGTGATAAGCGAAAATATTGCTAAGCATTCTAAGTCATTTGTGAAGGAGAATTTATCAAAGAATGTCTGCTGGATGTTGCAAGTATAATATGTCCTGAAAAGAAAAAAGACTTCGAGAATATTCGTTTGTCGTGACGTACTGTTGGCCGATGGATAGAAATTATGGCTAATGATATCAAAAAAAGTTTAAAAGAGAAGATTGCTAGATTGGAAGCATTTTCAATTGCTTGGATGACAGCACCGATGCCTCCGATACAGCACAACTAACAATGTTTATTAGAGGAGTTGATGCGGATTTCAACATCACAGAAGAATTATTGGCGCTTCGGCCGTTAAGAGGAACATTTACCGGTGAAGATATATTTGAAACATTCAACACAGTCTTCGAGAGATTTGGGCTTAAATGGAGTTCACTATCTGGCATATGCACTAATGGAACCCCTGCAATGGTTGGTGCACAGAAGGGATTTATTAGAATAGTTCATGAAAGAGCAATAGAACTACAGATCCATCCGGAAAATTTAACACATTTTCACTACATTATCCACCAACAAAATCTGTGTGCAAAATCGATTAAATTCCCAAATGTTATGGAAGTTGTAGTAGGCAGTATTAACTTTATTAAGTCACGTGCACTTAATCACCGCCAATTTAAGGAGTATTTGGCAGACCTATTTTCGGATTATGAAGATGTGTCTTATTATTGTGAAGTGAGGTGGTTGAGTAAAGGTAAAATGTTAAAACGATTTTATGATCTGAGACAAGACATTGCAGATTTTATGGACATAAAAGGAAACACAATTAACCAAGTAAAAGATGATGAGTGGGGTTGTGATTTAGCATTCCTTGTAGATATCACCGGATACCTAAACGAACTGAATCTTAAATTGCAAAAACAAGGACAATTGGTTCATGAACTGCATGGACATATCAAAGGTTTTTGTAATAAATTAAAATTGTTGGAAAGTCAGATAAGAGCTAAAAATTGTTATCGTTTTCCTACTCTGGCAACTCATAAAAATATCCCTTATGATTGTTATGGAGATGAACTGAAGGCACTAATAGAGCAATTTGATACAAGGTTTGCCGACTTCAAAAACAAAGACTCCACATTCGCTATATTTGCTCGTCCGATGGATGCTGATGTAAATAATGTGCCATAAAACTTACAGATGGAACTTATTGAGCTTCAGGCGGATTTAGTGCTAAACTCACAATTTAACAACATTGCTTTGACGGATTTTTATAAATTTTATTTGGTGGAAGAAAAATATACAAATTTACGCGCCTTTTCAAGAAAAATCATTTGTCTTTTCGGCAGCACATATATGTGTGAACAGTTTTTTCCGAAGATGAAATACAATAATTCAAAAATTCGGACAAGAATAACGGATCAAAACCTCGAAAATTCTATGCGATTATCCTTAAGTAATATTAACGTCAATATTGATAGTCTCGTAGTTGAAGTACAAGGCCAATCTTCACATTAAATTGTTATGTCGTTCATTATATTACAAAATTTGTGTAGAACTTTATACCAAAGCCTTATATTATAAATACATGAAATAAGAAGTAGCAACTTGTTTTAAATCATTTAATATTAATTTATTGTATTTAATAATTTGGTCCTGCCCTTTCCTAGTTCGAGGGTCAAATTATCATTTGGCCCCCGAACTAGGAAAGGTTGCCCATACTTGCTGTAGCAAATGAAGTTTTAACTGAGGCTCGGTATTGCCGTTACCCAGCCATGACTAGAGCTTTTAGCTCAATAACACCCATTCACACAGATTTTCTTCATCCAGATGACGGGATAAAGAGTCAAGGACTCAGTCCATCGCCCAGTTCTTTTAAGAACTTTAAGAAGCAGCGATTGATTATTTATTTCTGATGTGTTAAAAACCTAATTTATGATAATAATAATTTAAATAATAAATAAATTTAAATCATAAATAAATGCTACTCTGAAATGTCTATGTGTATTATATATAATCTAAATTATATCACATAATTAATGAATACCATATCATATTAATATATACGGGAAAATATCTGGCTTCATTATATGAAAATCACACAAATACATAACTATTCATTTATTCTATATTGAGTTTTTCTAAGCATGTAATTTTAATATAAATCAACTTTCATTATTCATTTTTTTATTAATTTCTATTTATATAATTTGAACAATACATATTTTCCAAGATTGCATTCTGCCGTTGTCGTAAGAATTCTATTTTTATTATTTAGATAGCTAGATTTTCCAGTAAATTTAATTAACTTATCTAGAGACCGTCATCAATCTAATTTTAGCCATCATTAATCAGGTACATTTTTAAGTTACATTTTCCGTTATGTATAGTTTTCAAAATTTTGTGTGTAATTTATATCCACTGCAGTGAACTCTTTTTTTTCCCGCTTCATGACAAGTTGTTTATTTTTGTTTATTTTTTTAATAGAAAAGACCTGGTAACGATCTTTCGTCCAAGATTACTCGGTGCAATTTTCTACATTAAATCTCTTGAGACTTAACGTCCTCTCCTATCTATGGCAGGACATCCTTCTACGTCTTTAACGAGTTCTAACGGACAGTTTCGATGTCCGTCTCGGTGTAGCATATCCTCATATGTATACTTTGGAAACTCTCATTTCGACCAGCACTCAGTTCTCTGGGAGACTACAGTGGGAAATTGCAGGGAACATTTCCTAAATTTTCTTATATAGCTCTGATAGCTTTGCGTGAATGCAGGAAAAAGGCAAGTAAACAGGAAGGCAGGGAATAGTTTTTACTGTTGTTTCAAAGCATACGGAGGGATACTGCTCATCCTTTTATGTAAATTTCATCTGGAAAATTGGAATTTGTTTGAAATTTCCTTTTCAGTTTCAAGAATTTCTATGTGGTTGCTTGTAGGTCTGTGTTTGCTATCCCGGAAAGCAAATACTGAAGTGGCTATGAACACATTATGAATTATTTATACCGAAATACGCATTTATACATGAGGTAATAGTATGCAATGCATGCAAACTAGAATTAGGTCTTCTGTATAATATAATACTCGATCAAATATGAAAGCAAAGGCATCGGTCAATAATAAAGAAAAAAAGGTTCAAGAAATTCTCTCCGGAGATTCGAATATATTCTGTTTCCTCATATGAATTCGTAATAATTTTAATTATGCAATCTGAAAGTTAAAAAAAAAAATACAAAACCACACAGAACAAGTATAATATGAATCACAACTAGATTCTGATCGAGACATTCTGATTCCTTAAATCCGTTTTGCACGCCCAGTCTAAGCATTTGATTTTGTGTGCACAAAGGAAATTAAAATTATTTTTTTTTACTATTTTCGTAAAAGAGTTGATCAAATACGCTGTTTCAACAATGAGATGGATAGGAATACCTATAACACTTTAAGCCGTTATCAAACCATTTCATTTGTTTCACTTAGCATGAAAATAAATAATCTTCGTGAATAAAAACTACTCATTTAATTTATTGACATGATTATTATAAAAGAGCTCCTATATCTCAGTCGGTATAGACGAAACCATTTCGTTTGAAAGATCTGGGTTCGAATCCTGTATAGAACGCGAACCTGTTACTGCTTATGACCCTGTGGTAATCAGTAACAAGTTTCAGTTGCTTCGCTGAGACATTGCGTGTACTGCAACAAAGTGAAGATGGGATGGGGTTTACTACTTCAAAAAATTCCCTAGAAAACCTTCGTTGTCGATACAAGTTCGTGAAAACATTGTTGTGACATCGTTCATCGCAAATAATGTTTTATAAATGTTCATCTTAAGAAACTATTTTTGACTGAAGCAACACTAATTACATGGAACATTCTCAACATAGAAAACGTTTATTCTGTAAATACAAATGAATTTAGAAAACCTTTCTAAGAACTTACCGATCCATATCATCTTTAGCCTGCTTAGGTAGTTGACGGAGTTCTTATCAACTGTAATTGTCAAAAATTGTTCGTCCTGGTAGAACTAAAATTACTCTTTTGGATTAGCATTGAAATGTCGAAAAGATACACCCTCTGTCCAAAAAAGAAATCGAACTTTTCGAAAATAGAAGAAACTAGTGGTGCCACCTGTTGTATCTTTTTGTTGTCGAAAGCGACAATCTTCATTAGTGTTGTGTCACCTGTTTTTGACATTTGTTTCATTAGAAGCCGAATTATAGAATCAAGAGTGACAGTGTGTTTTGACGAACAGTCGGGTCGTCACGATATTCATGCCGTATGCGACGAATTCTCGCTATCAATCGCTTCAAAACTTCGAGATAAAACTCACCATTGACCGCTTGGTCAGGGGAACGAATTCTTTGTGGATCCCTTGGAATCGTAGAAACAAATCAGCATTGTCTTTACGTTTGACTTTTCCAAGCGACTTTTTTTTCGGATGCCCCACTTCTGGTGTTCTCCACTCAGTACTCTGGCACTTTTTTCCAGCTCATACTCAAAACAACACGTTTAGGTACCAGTAAGGATCGTTTCAAGGAAGTTTGAGTCCTGACCAGCGGTTTTAATAAGGTCAGTGTGGTGTTCGATTCGATAATTTTTTGGTCGTCGGTCAACTTGTGGGGACCAAATCGCGAATTCAATTTACGAAGGCCCAAACTCTCTGTCACAATGTTGTACACAGTTGATTTTGGAATCCCCAATTCATCGTCAATCAATCCTACAGATGATTTCGGGTTTTTCACGCACTTTTTGGATGTTAACTTCACTCAGTCTCCACTTTTTGGAAGGACTGTCTTTTCGTCTTCCTCAATCGTCTCACGACCACTTTGAAATCGATTAAACCACTCGTAAACTTGAGTACGGGATACGCATTCATCACCGTATGCATTTTGAAGCATTTGATGCATTTTGGCAAAACGTTTACCAATGTTAACACAAAAGTCAATCTCAGCTCTCTGTTCGAAACACATTTTCCAACCGTTCGTCAGAACACACTGTTATTCTTGGCACTATAACTCAGCTTCTAATGAAACAAATGTTATAAACAGTTGACACAACACTAATGAAGGTTGCCGCTTGCGACAACAAAAAGATACAACAGGTGGCGCCACTAGTTTCTTCTATTTCCGAAACATTAGGTTTCTTTTTAGACAGAGGGTATATTTGTCTATCTGTATTGAAGTTAAGGAAAAATCTTACAAACTTAGAATTTCTTTATTGCTGCATACTATCATCTTACATTTGTCTTAAAGAAAGTTCTTCGAGAAGTATTCAAGTATTTTGTTTTTCCAATCTCTTCATCCAATTTGTATAAAAAGTATTAGTTTTACCGGAAGAAAAAATCATGACACCGGAAATTGAGATCTTTCAGTCAGTTTAGGGTCACTAAAAACGGAGATTTTCACCAAAACATGGTCTTTGATTATCTGAACGGTAAGAAAGGTGATTTTTATTTTTTCTAAAACCTGCATCTATGGAAAACATTACAACTGGGCTAAGGATACTGCCTTATATGGTATACGTTGGGAATTTAATGATGTGATGTGATGTTGCTTGGAAGCAATCATTTATCTTCCATCCTTTCAGCAAGTCTGGCTATTTCAAACCGCATCCTTCATCAGTGAGATGGAGTTTCGTTTCGCTGACATCATCTGATTGATGATCAGTCTCTTGTTAAGCTTGCATACTTCATTACAATCGTTTCTACGAAGAAATTTAATAAACTTTCGAATCAGTTTGTGAAAGGATTCGGAAAACATTATTTCCTGTTTATCGTGGATTGTTTTTCGGAACTCAGCTATTCTTTGAGGTAGATTATATTGATGTAAGTGATATGTAATGGACTACTCAAAATTTAGGAATATTTGTAATTGTAATTGAGATCTACCCCCTAGGAAAAATGATGCAAATTTTGCTTCTCCTCCTCTCTTTTGAATATTGTTGTTATTTGCTGTTTGGATATAAGAGAACCATTTTTTTGCAAACAAAAACACATCATATTAATAGCTTTTTTGTCTTAACGGCAAAGATTGGAGAAGAAATATTTCAACTTAATATACCTTACAGCTTACATCTATTCAAATATCAATTTCACAAAACATAAACCGGTTATGAACGAATGTTATGACCGTTTCTCGATTAGTTATTCTTTTTCCAGTTGCGTTTTTCTCGAAGAAAAGAATGATTGAATAACTGTGAATGTCTTCTGTTTATCTACTAGGATAACATTACGTGCAATTTCGTGAGAAATATTAACATCCATATTTCTAAGATGGATATTTAAAAATTGTTATTATTTTTATGAATAATGATTAATATTCTATTTTATATTTATAAATATCTAAATTCCATATAACCCAATTATAAAACTTTTAAAAAATATAATATTAATAAATTATATGTTTAAGAAACTACTGTTCATCATACACACCATTTATTTATATTATAAATTTCAAGTATTTAAAGAAACACACCATTAGCGTTATATATATTATCAATGTTACCAATGACATATAAATAATGTAAATATATATTTACATTATTTATATGTCATTGGTAACATTGATAATATATTTCTTCATTCCAGGTTTACAATCCGTCAGTTATGCTTAAATAAATACATATTTTAATTTTAAAGAGATTACATATTTTTGTTGCCACTTCCTTATTGTGCACATCTACTTACAACCAATTACTGCGTGCACTGAAGGCTTACAGTATACCACAACAAGGTATTTAATTAAAAAAAAATAATAATAATTATCTTTTAATTCATTGGAGCAAAATATATACAAATACGAGTAGCAATACGAAGTGTTACTTCGTATACATATCAATAACGTACCTTTATAAATTAAAGATACCAAGAAATTGTATACTTGGTTTAATCCTTTATCTAGGTGTAGGCAAACAAGTTTGCGCCTGAACTATTTTCAGGACTGGAGAAACTCGTATTTAGAAGCTTATAACTTCACATCACTTGCCTTAGTATCCCATAATGCCAAGCACATATCCTTATAGGTATGTATAATGCTATGCATTATGGGAAGGATCACTACCTAGACCTGTTTCGACATTTATTGAAGTCTCGTCAGTGGGAGCCAGACCCAGAGGTGATACTAAGGTGGAAGTAATGGAGAAGTCATATTTACCTATACGAGTTGCCAAAAAGGTGTCTCACCTTATTATTAAAATATTCTGGATTAGAGATTGTTGCTGTAAGTTTCTGCATTACTTCAACCTTGGTATCACCTCTGGATCTGGCTCCTGACGAGACCTCAATAAAGGTCGAAACCGGTCTGGGAAGTGACCCTTCTCATAATGCATAGTATTATACTTACCTATAAGGATATGTGCTTTGCATTATGGGATACTAAGACAAGTGATGTGAAGTTATAAGCTTCTAAATACGAGTTGCCCCAGTCCTGAAAATAGTTTAGGCGCAAACTTGTTTCCCTACACTTGGATAAAGGATTAAACCAAGTATACAATTCTTGGTATCTTTAATTTAGAGTATAACCAAGTGGAAAAACTTCCAACGTACCTTTATATTCACTGTATAATCAGCCAACATTTCATTTGGTTTTAAGCAGTTTTTCAGTTATCAGAATCCATTTTCTTAAAGAGTGTACGCTCCTTTATCAATATTTTGTTGATTTTTCCTGAGATATTCTTTTTCAAAAAAATAAAATAAAATAATTAATAATAATAACCTTTCTCTCAATTTACGGTTTTCAGGTGATTTGATATTCTTCCTCTAAAACGGATATGAAACATCCCTCAATAGCATCTTTAAATTTTCTTTTGAAGATGATTCTACAAAGGGAATAAAAGCAAGAATATCGTATTATAGTTAATAATTCCTTTCCGTATAAATTATAAGGAGAAAAAAAGATCCTTTCATGGATAGCTAATATCAAGAGTTTAATTAAAACGACATGCACTTGACACCACTCTGTAGAATTTATATAATATAATTATGATAAAATTATGTAAACATTTTAAAAACATTCACATTATTTAAAGCCATTCAAAATAGTCGCTTGTGATAATTTAATAATAATGTAATAACAATGATAATAACGTATATGTAAACAGTTGAAGAAAGCCTAAAGCAGTTCAGTTTTGAAATGTCAAATAATACAAATAGGGGATATTATAAATCCACCCTTATTTCATAGCCAAATGAATTCACACTTAGAAAGTGTGAATTCATTAGAAAGTTTCGAAAATAGACCAGAGATATTATGAAAATACAACCTCAGAATAAGAGTTGTATTAGTTTCCACTGCTCAAAATATGTTATCTAAGAGGTCGTATATTTTCCTTTTATTAAAGTTTAATTCGCCTGACATCTGTTTAGAACGGTTGGTTCTCATCAGAGACCGACCAAAACCTTACAATTACGCACAGACGGAGAGTTCTTATACAGACAATCTGACGATGGATTGCTCTGGTATATTGAAAGGAGGGTTTATTCTCTCTTACGGTTTCTGCCTGGTCTCTGATGAGAACCAACAGTTCGAAACCACTGTCACACCAATCGATGCAGCTTAATCAAAAGAGCTACTAAATATGAGAACACACGGGCTCCTGGATAGAGTTCGTGTCTTTTAATTGGCGCAAATCAGTGCAGCTACCATGCTACGAATTGCATTTTTATAAACTCTCTATTTGGCTAATGGAATAAGAATGGATTTATAATATTCCACATTTCGTAGGATATGAAAACATTTTAAGGAATTCAAAAAATTAAAGGATTCATATTAATATAATATTATAAATATGATAATAATAACAATGATAAAGGCATTCATAACATTATAATAATAAGACAGTAATTTAATATAACATTGAGTTCATGAAATACACACACACACACTGTATGCTCTTTATGCCTCGATGGACTTCATTTGTGACTTTTTTATACAAAAATGAAAGAAAAAAAATCAAAGCAGTCACTTTTCATGTATTTAGACAACTAGTGGTGCCGAACGTTTCTGACAAACCACCTATCTCATGATCATTTGTATATTAATGTTGGTTTTGTTTCGTTTTAGGTGAGCTTTGTTACCGTCATCTTAACAGCTGCAATACTCGAATATGAAGTTGTAGTTAATTGCATTGCTGATGTTCGGCTAAATAATTTCACATTAATCATTATGGAAAATTGTGGTTCGGAAAATATGTACATTATTTATTTAGGTTTGATTATGCTGTTTGATGTCATATGATCAACCTTTTTTTTAATTCAACCAAATAATGTACAAAAATTCAAATTTTATTCGATGTGGAGGTAAATATATTTTAAACGAATCGGGATTTTTATTAAAAGTTTAAATTTATTCGTTCTCTTTCATGGAATATAAGATGTAATAGAATAATATAATTAATTCCTTTTTGGAAATTATATATTTATTATTGTAAAAAATAATGAAGTTATAAAATATTTATTAATATTATTCAATTTTAAAATTATGTGTTTATTATTTTAAGTAATGTAATGCAATTAAAAACTGTTTTAAAAATTCATAAGAATTAAACAATTCTAAAATGAATTACTACACCATTTATAATTACTAATATGAAAACTACTTATAAATATCGGCTTATAATTAACCAAGAATTTTAACTAGGTTAAGTAGCTCAGTGTTTATTAATTTCGTTAGCTTGATAGCTGATGTCACATTCTACGTCTCACAAGAGGGTTGTAACGTACTTCGCTAAATACTAATGTCTTAATATAACTCTTTTCTTTATGCCTTGGAGATTCGAAAACCATCTATTAAAGCAGATAACGAAAGCATTCTTTTCGAAGACGGTTCTTGCTCCTAAAACTAACCACCTTATTGCCCTCATGGCTTTTACGACATTGGGTGATAGATTATTTTTGTTGTGTAAGAACTCATTAATGCTATTGGGTAACCACCACACGCGAGCCTTCGCAAGATTATTGATAGGACCCACTGAAGTATAAATATCCATCTTGTTTCTTCATTACTTTGACGTTTTACGGATTCTGCATTCATTTCTAGTGATTAGTTGCAGTCCTAGGGTCAAGTAATAATTAGTTTTTCACTGTATTTTTCGTATAGAAAATATGCAAGGGCATTTACAAGTTGAAAACGGTAATTATTCTTGTCTCTAGTGCAATTTGGAAGGCTTCCAACATACGATAGATACTTTAGAAAACACAAGGAAATCTCAGGGGTTAGAGTTTAAAGTTTTAGTCCTGCTGGTAGAAGTGGGGGGGGGGCACGTTTCGTCTTTCTAGATCAGTCTACAGTCATCCAATTCGGCTGCTATAACGCAATTATAGAATCGAGGTTAATGACCACAACGTCCTCCAATTCGCGTAGAGCTATTCTGCTGTTCTTAACAAAATGCAACCCCCGCCCCCTTAAAACTACATTAAACTACGTTCTTTGTGTAATGGAAGCCAGCTGCCAAAGGCAGCAGGCTAAAAATTTTCTAGGATTAAGCTCTAAGCCAAGTTTTCAGAAATGCGTTGCTTCCATATGAGACGAGTAATTTTATATGGTAATTCAAATTTGAGCGAAGGAGAAACGCCATCCACTTCCAGTAATTATGGCTCTGTTGGCCCCAAAAATGTGCACACATTTAATTTCGTTGCGCTGTAGGAATTCTGCAAAAAGGGTTTAGTTATAAGAGAGATTTATTATATCGTTTAAATTCTCTGAATGAGATGATCGCCATATTAATTGCAGCTTGCAGATCGTAAGACATTTATGAAGGTCAAAATAATTGCTGCACACACACACACATATAGTATTCGTTGCCCTGATGATTTCTTACGCGATATTAGCTCTTCCTCCTCTTGCTAGTGGATGCCAGATGATGCCTCCCTTCTGGTAATAAACCTTTAAGAACAGTGGTACCAATGAAATTACATTCGGAATATCTTTTCGGAAAGAAGTACCAATCGTAATTATCATTGCAATTAATTAATGTTTTGTAAATTAATTTAATTATTAAATAACTGCAATTAGCTAATTTAATTCTATTGCTCTTTATAATAAATTTTAATGAATCAAAATTACATTTAATTTGATTTCATTATTTCTATTTAATTTAATTATATCACGTTTAGACTGGATGAGGTTAACTGCATAGGCCTGTATTTAATAACCAGGCAACTACTATTAAATACAATTACATGCGGAAAATTATATCTCGGAAGATCTGTTTAGTTTCGTATTCTGGAAAGTTTGAAAGGTGACACTGTTCTCCTATTGGCCTATAAATCAGTAACGGATATTTATAATCTTTTCTTATAATAGTGCTCGATTTTAAAAGACAAAGGATTCGTAGGAGCATTTATTCGCATTCATGCAATTAGTTTATTCATCTACTTATAAATGTATAGCATTTAATCAAGAATGAGTGTGTTTAATTATTTCATAATGAATAATATATTTGAAGTGCTATATTTTAAGAAACAGTACTTTTTCTTATATATATATATATATATGATATAATAGATTTTGTAATAGAATATATAATAGATTTTGATCAAATTTTATATAAAATATAAAATTATATTTAATATATTTTTAATTTTTGGAAATTGTTTAAATTTTTATAATTTTAGTATTCTTCTAAACTCTTGTTTATATGAAAACCAAACTTATACAATGATATATTTTAAATATATAATGGTCGATTGAACACCTGTATATTATGTATGGAGAGGAGGGACGGAACTGAATGGTTCCTGACTGAAAAAGTCCTTTTTAGGACTTTCAGGGTAACAAATAGCAATGCTGTAGCCAATGTAGTTTTAACTGAGGCTCGGCTATTGCCGTTACCCAGCCATGACTACGAGCTTTTTAGCTCAATAACACCCCCTCCACACAGATAATCTTCATTCAGATGACGGGATAAAGAGTCAAGGACTCAGTCCATTGCCCACTTCTTTTAAGAACTGTATTATGCATACTATGGTATTAGATGCGGGGAGAAAATCCTTTTTAGGACTTCCAGTGTAACAAATGGCAATGCTCTAGCCAATGAAGTTTTAACTGAGGCTCGACTATTGCCACTACTCAGGCATGACTAGAGCTTTTTTAGCTCAATAACACCCCATCCACACAGATTTTCTTCATTCAGATCACGGGATAAAGAGTCAAGGACTCAGTCCATCGCCCATTTCTTATAAGAACCTGTATTATATTTACACCTGACTGGAGTCATACTTTAAATTCTAATATCCTCAAACTACAACGTATCCAGAATAAATGTCTCAGAATGATCCTGGGCGCCCCATGGTTCATCCGAACTGTCCAGCTACATCGGGACACAAATGTCCCCTATATTTACACTTTCATGCAGACTACAGCAATCAAATTCTTCTCAAAATCATCTGTGCACCCTAACAAACTGATTCAACTGGCTGCAGATTATGACGCAATGGATTATTTCAAACATAAAAAAGACCTAAAGCCATCCTAAACTTCAACACTGAGGACTAATCTCCTAGCCCACTCAGGGCGAGCAATTAGCTCATAAACTTTTTCTGCTCACAGTTTCTCTCAAGATAGCCGGGAATATGAAAAGCTTTTGCTTCACCCCTTATGTCAGTAAAGTTGATAGTACCTGTATTATATAGGTCTTATATGATTCCCTGTATATAAATCCCAATTTAATTTCGGCATTTTAAATTTATAATTTTTGATTTATAATATTTTTAATTTGGGCATAAGGTTGTTGTGTAACGTGTACCTTGAGATCAATTAATAAATTTCTGTAATTTAATAAAACTTGAAATATAGAATAAAGGACATCCTCATTTAAAATAATACCCCACTTCCGATCAGTTTCATTTTTTTAAAAATCTCTCTTTGTGTTTTATCAGCCTTCCATAATCTCAAAAACATCTCTACCCGAAAAAAGCAAGTTAACGAATAATGAAGTATAAAATGCAATGTAATATCATGTATAATCTAACACAATCTATTTATACTATGATAAATATACAATATATACACCCTATTCTCTGAAAATGGTACTCATAATTTTACCAGTGGGAATTGTAAACACGCACTTAGAGAGAAGAACAAGTTTTGTACGGTCAGACATGAGATAGTGAATGGGCAAGCATCGAATGAGGATCTGTACAACTTTGTTTACTACAGAGGAACAACGTGTATAGATGACACTCGGCTTGTGAAGTGATGGACTGATGCTTTGTCCATAATAAGTGTTAACATTTATACAATGTTGTGTATGCCCGGGTGACTCATATTTAAGATGTCTTTCTATTTTAACGAAATGTGGAATTCCTGCAGTTGCTTCTTCATGTGTAACTGATGGTAAACGAATCTGACAGGAGTTGGTATTACACTTAACTAACAGCATCTCTGAAAAGTTCAAGAACACAGCACAGTTTATTACTGATAACCTAGGCGAGTATTTCACATTCATTGTCCTCTTCTTGTAGACCTTATCGGTAGTTACAAGAATTCCTTGCAGAACATGGATCGATCCATGAGCGTTCCGCTTTCGTATGCATTTGTTTTAAGAAACCCATCCCCTGATTTTGCACCCCTTGTTCTGCTGCCTGTATGGGTGTTTATATTCTTTGCGGGTACAGTTATTAACACCAGCAGCACATGGGCATTATATGGTGCCCAGCAGTAAGGATGTTTATCAGTACTTTCCAACTCTGGTGCATCGATAGGAAATATAATGGTTCAATTTTTTACATCAGCGCATACTCACTACTTATATCACTATTTAGATTTATATCACTATTACTTCTTTATATCATTATTTATTACTACTTATTTTATTATATCAATTATTACTACTTATTTTATTATATCAATTATTACTATTTGTGTTTATGTATTTATATCACTATTTATTAAAGAAAGTTTTAATAAAACTGCATTTCATTTAGTGATATGACACAAAATGATGAGCGAATAAGCTGAAAAAGTAGCAATTTAGTACAACACTTAAGTTTTAAAATCGAACTAAAATTTAGAAAACGAAACAAGAGATGGAAAAACGTCTCATAAAAACCTGCTTTTATGAGACGTTTTACTTTTACTTTTCTTTTCAGCTTTTTGAAAAGAAAAGCTGAAAAGGATTTACAATCCTTAATATACTGTTCTATGAAACACTACTTACATGGTATTTTGCTCTAAGCTTCTCTTTGAAAATATTTTATAAAGAGAAAAAAATATTCTGCTTTATTACTTAAATGATGGATGAAATATTAAAATGCATCCACTGTCTAAAAAAACTACAATTTGAAATGCTGAAGGTTAATTAACTCTTAACTACACTTAATGTACGGTTATCTAAGTGTGCATTTCATTATAGTTAAAAGATACAATGCTCTATTCTATGAAGATTATTTTCCGTATCTAATAGTTCTAATAAGAACTGGGCGATGGACTGAGTCCTTGACTCTTTATCCCGTCATCTGAATGAAGAAAATCTGTATGGATGGTGTTATTGAGCTAAAAGCTCTAGTCATGGCTAGGTAACGGAAATAGCCGAGCCTCAGTTAAAGCTTCATTGGCTTCATTGCTATCCGCTACCCTGGAAGTAGTAAAAAGTACTGGTATAACTCCAACTCTTTCTATTTCTATTTTCCGTATAATATACCTTAATGAATTTGTTCTGAAGTTAAGTTTTCTTTTTTATGGTGTATAAGACTTAAGTTATTATTAAGAGATTTTGTTTTCTTTCTGATATCTTTTAATAGTCCTTTTAAGTTACAAAGATTAATATAAATAAAATTGACTTCTTTTGTATATATATGTTATTGTTATTTATTTGAATCTTTAATGATTTAAATATATTAACTCTGATGAATTACTGTAGTTCCTTGCCAAAATCTACAGAAATGTAAGTAAAGTAGTCTACAAATACACTAAGCTAGTAAATGACGAAATGCATAAAATATATTCGGAAAGAAAGAAAATAAATGATTATTTTATACTGCATTTTGTACATTCATAAAGCAGTAACAGAACAAGTCTGTAACCACAGACACACCAAAAAGAATTGCATATGATGGCAGCACATTGGGTGTGATTTATTAACATATAAATTCATAACTTTTCTCCAAATTCATTTCCAAAGAAACGATTTTTCCTTTCATACAATTTATTAGACGTCATGAGACATCGGTGAGTTAGTGGTACGATATTTTAAAGTAGAAACGGCAAATGTTTCTTGTTAAAGCAGAAAAATACTGAAGAAAAAAGAATTGCAAAAATCTTTCAAAGCATTCTTTCTACCTTTCAAATATGAATCATACTTATGATTGAAAATATTTTAATATATTTTGAAGTAAGAATATTTCTTGCATTGGAGAATTCCATGGGTTTCGTCTTTACGGGAAAAAAAAAACTTTGTGTTATAAATCTCCGAATGGAGACCTTGTCGAAAATTTATTAAATGTGGCGTTTTCTCCTTTTTCCCCCTTGTAACGTATATGAAAGGACGGAATCATTTATGACATAAGGAGAAAAAAAGATATTTCTCTTAGAAAGTTTCAAACTTAGCTAATATCACGCCTGTTTCTTGCGTCGTTTGCTTTCATCTTTACTTAGATCACGATTTTAATGCATTTATGACAATTGTTCTTCAAATCGTGGGAAATGTTGTTTGATTGGGTAATTTCTTGACAAAAATTCAGGCAACAAGTATAATAAGGTACAATTAAACAAATGAAAGTAAAAATCATTTTAAGTTCGGGTTTGTTTTAACTCAAAATCGTTATTTTATTTTATGTTTTTTTTTTAAAAAAGATAATAATTTGCTAATTAACGTTTGTTGTGATTTGTCAAATTTTTGATGTTCTTCGTAAGCTGTGTGGGTCTAATCTTGAAACACAAAAAAGCATGACTACTCCTTAAACTAAGATGTAGTCTTTTTTACGTTCCTTCTCTGTTTTTAGATGTTTCGCAAAATGTGTACTTAAGTGAGTAGTACAAAATGCACAAGAACTTATTCGATTTATTTTTCTCCACCGTCCGTGCGCAAACAGTTCGAATAATCTGGTTGGATGGATTTGATTATAATTCAAAATTTGGAATACGTACAACATTTATTGAGCTATTACTATTACAATTACATTTATTGAGCTATTACTATTACAATTACATTTATTGAGCTATTACTATTACAATTACATTTATTGAGCTATTACGAATTATTAAAATAATTCGGAAACGATAGTCTCCAGACAAATATTTTAATCCACTTCGGCTCTCCAGTAAGGAGATGGTGATTTACACCGACGGACGAAATTCAAATCACACTGCAGGACATCGCAAGCATCATATCCAAAGCGAAATTTGAACCCATATCCTATTGGTTAGAGAGTCAATACGCTTTCCAACTAACTAGGCCCACAGTAGATCATAGATAACATTGCAAAAAAAAGAAAGCATTGTCTTCCTCAGTTATAAATGAAGTTTATCTTGTACAAGGTAACGCCTAAGTTTATCCCAAAAAGTTAATTTAATACTAAACTTGAAATCGGCTGGATGGATATTCACGTTTTCAGAGAAATACACTGGAATAAGCGTAATCTAAAGTTAACTACACTGAAATCTAAATAGAGATGAATTATTCATTCAAGATTGTAGAAAAATATTTAAATTACAGGCAGCTACAGCCGATATAAGTAACCAAAAGTATTTTATATTCTGTAAAATGGAGTAAGTATAGTAGATATTAAAAAGAGTAAATCAGATATTAAGGAAAAACCGGTCATTTAGAAAAGAATACATTGCTTGTGTAACAAGATTTACTTTGATGACTTAATATAGGAGGTATACGTTTTTGATATCATAAATTATTAGGCAATTGATAAAGCTGAAATTAAAGACGATATATTTCCTTTGGTGGTGAAAATATCTATACTAGAAGTGATAAATATAAATGCACTTGTAATCATATTCAATGAATGACACAGACAGGAAATATTATCATATAATTAAAAATTAGCAAGAATTATGGAATTTTGAAAATATTTTGCAAATTTTCGTAAAAAGTCTGAAATGTTGGAAATTTTCAATGATTATGCTAAGAAAGGAAGTCACATAACATGGAGTTATAGACCAGTTACTCTTGTTGGTGTTACATATGATGGCATTGACGTTAAATGAAGAAATGATGAGAAAATTAATTAAGGCCATATCCAAGGATCTTCTTGATCCTTAGATATGGTCTATGATCCTTGGTAAGGATCACTTGTTGAGTAGAATAGAACTCCTCAAGGAAATATTATGACTAACCTCTGAGGGAAATAGATTATTACCTAATGGTATGACGTAGTTTATTCTGATGTCCGTAATTAGGGGTCGATTACCATGTTATAGTATTAATGTTGTTGTTTACTTATTCATCTCATATTTCTAAATGATTTAAGTTTCTCATTATTATTACGTGACACCTCCAGGGAGTCCAAAAGACTCATCGAGGGAGGGGCACCTACTCTATAACTCTTCATCTCCACTACATCCATCTACACCAACCCCATCTACTGACCGCTCGGCCAACCAGGCTGTCACGGTTTAATATCAAATTTCTGTATTTGATGATAAAGTAAAGTTTAGCAGATTTGTCAATTATACGGATGACCTCAGTGCTTTTCAAGTTGATCATGGAAGATCGGGAAAAGGGACCGGGAAGGGATATTTAAAATGTAATGCGAACAACTTCAGGTGTATCCAATTTGGTGAGAAGCTAGTAGAATGGTATATGAAGAATGGCTAGAAGTTAGGAAGATATAAAAACATACGGGTTTGGATATTGGGTTGATAGGGAATTTAATTGAAAGAATCATATTGATATGACAACAATAAATCTCTTAATTAAATGAAACTTCATTTGTAGGAGAAAGAAAGTTAAAAGTTCAGGGCGATGTTATTTATGAGTCATTAGGGACATATCAGGTCATTTGGAACTCTGCTTCTACCTTGAAAATTATCTGTATGTCATATAGTAAAAAACCAACCAATAATCTTCAGTTTTTGCTCTTTTTCCGCAGACACCTCTTCAGGTTTCAGTGTTTAACCAATTTTAAACAGTTTTCTATCTACTGTTTTACCTAATTCATCTAAAAATTAATATCACATAAAAGCATCTCATATGTTAAAAGCGAGCCAAGTAGTTAGGTAAAGTGGAGATTGACTGTAATTGAAAAAAGGATGATTGACTGACGTTAGTGTTTCACATGTTGAGAATGTAAATTACATCGGACATTAAAGTGGTTTCATTACAGCAGTAACAGATAAGCAACCTCCTCCTCCTTCTGCATGGTAATGTTTTTACATAGATTTTTTTCCTTTTTTCATGAGATAAAGAGGTGCAAAAAAAAGAGCTTTAGAACAAATGATGGTAGCGATGAAAATATATGAAATAATCTTCATAGATATTTTGCTTTCTATCTTTAAGAAAGAATTAGATGAATGTTATAGCTAGAGAACTGAACTAAGTATAAGAAAAATATGATGGAGTGAGACGGTTATCCATTCTTCCATAAATTATAATATAAGCAGATATAGGCTACATTAATATTTATCTATATTAATCTTTATCATATATCATTATAATATAATATTAATATATATTAATATTTATCTATACTAACTCCAGTCCGCGCGGTTAACCGAGTGGCTATGCGCTTATCAACCATTTGCCTGGGAAATAAGTGTCCTGGATTCGATTCCCGTCGTCGATGTGAGAAGATTAAGGATCTTTCTCAGACATTGCCAAGTTAGCCGGTTTTGGTCGTGGATTGCAGGGTTTTTCTCCCCAGTTTATCTGGGGTTTTTCCTCCCGCAAGTAGGCAAACCGGCCACGTGAACACACGCAGCTACAAGCATAGGACACACCGGGAAGCACAGGGATAGCCACCTTATCCCCGGGACGGGTACTGCTTAGAAGGGCTAAAGATAGTTCCATAAGAGGTCAGAGCAGTTAGAAGGGCGAAAGATAGCTCCGTACTAGGCCTAATACCTGAATGGAAGAAGAAGAAGAAGCTAACTCCCTTTTAAATTAAATTTAAATGCTAAACTAGTTAAATAAGTGAAAACCTAATTCAATTGAGGGAAAATAACTTAAGTATAGTCAGCGTATGGATTTCCACAACTGGTATTGTGGAAATAAATCCTTTGAAAATATATATATAAGAATTTATTTCTCCGAGTTGTTTAATTTTTCTTTAGAAACTCAAATTAGTTTGCTAAAAGGACTTCCTATGATAGATAAATAAGCCTTTGAACTTCTATGTAGTCAAGAGTTTTAAGTTTATAAAGAAATGGAAGAAATTGATGTAGGGAGAGAGAGCGTGAAGCCAAAAAATGAAGACGATGGCAATGAGAGATGAAAAGGAATAGAGGAAGGATAAACTGTTGAGGGGAGGGGGGATTGATAGACGAGACAGACTACAAAGAGATGAAAAACATAAAGAGAAAGATGATGTCTCTTAATGAGGAGAGTAAATGAATTAATTTTAGCAATACTGAGATGAAGAGATCCAACAACATACTGAATGGCTTGAATACAGCAAACTTGAGCGGTGAAAACCGAAAGAGAATTCATTTAAAGAACTACACCCACTTAACTTAAACATTTAATTGCATTTCATTTGCTATATTTGTAAGATTAAACCGCACAGAGGAAATTAAAGACTTGGCTCTTACTCTAGGGATGTTTTTACAACGAATCTAATCAACTCAACGCTGTTAGCATGAATGATTTCAAAGCCAGTGCTATGCGAACAAAGTTACTATTTTACGATTTCATCAATTTGATTAAACCGTCAGCTGTTCTATAACCTAACGCAAAGATCGGTGAGTTTGTTCCCAAAAGCTCCAAAGTTACAACTGCGTGTATACTTGGGATTGCGCGTATATACTACACCTAACAGATATTTTCTATTGAAAATCATGATGCTAACTTGTTAAATATAATCACTACTCTTTTCAACCATAAATGGATTATTTGTTCTTTTTCATAATAGCGTTCAACTGAAAAGCTCAAATATGAGAAATGTTTCTCCCCGTTAAAGATTATATACCCATGTTGACAAACTTAATATTTGAGGAATGACTGTCTCTTTCCTTCTTTTTTTTTTCTTTCTTCCTATTTCAACTCTGATAAATATTAAGACCTATACTGATTAATATCCGAGCATGAACAAAATAAGTTAGTTCGACGACCTTTCACAGCGTTCAGTTATTTATAAGATTAATTTTCTTGAGAAATGTAATGTACTTTGTATATTTACTCTCTCTCTCTCTCTCTCTCACTCCCCCCTCCATCTTTTCATTATTGTCAGAACCTCTACTCGCTCTGATTTTTTTTTTTTCGTTTTTCCTACTTTCTTGGTGTTTAATAAAGGGCCTGGAAATTTACCCAACGTACAACTGTTTATTGAACATTGTCTAGACAACTACATCGATACGTGCTTTCTGGGCAAGTTTGCACTCTTTGCAGAGGGAACAAGACGTCGATAACATTGTGGAATTAGTTAACTTGGGTACACAAAGAGATGGTAATAAAACTCGAAATCAGCATCTGAATAAACAACGGTTGTGCTTAAGTAAACTGCTGTTTTGCTTCTGGCTTTATTGTTTGGGAAGATTCAGAAGGAATCTTCGGGGTTACAGGAAACAGTCGTTCGTCTCTCTGTAAGCATGACATCGACTAAACAGTGATGGATTTTAATTTTTTTTAAAGATTCTGATAGAGAATGTGACAAACCGTGTAAAATATCATTTCTAGACGAAGAACGAAGATAGGTACGAAAGATGGTAGAGGAGAGGTATGTGAATGATAAGCCCAGCAATAAGGTAATATGTTATTAGAATTCTGATATCTTGCAGTTAGCATACAAAAATATATCATTTATATGAAGTTAAAGCGATTGGTATATAACAGAATACCATTTACGTTAATATTAATGTACTTTTATATTTTTCTATAGTTAAAAGTTTCCAATTGACCATTATATGTTTACCATAAAAGAGAATAAATAAATACACTCATGAACCAAAACAGGACCGCCTACCTAGGGGTATGATGGGTTTTCTTTGGTTGAGATAACCGCTTGCATCCATATTGGCACTGACTCCATTAGACGACGAAAGGTATTCTTGGTGTATTCTGGAATAAATTGACAGAATAATGTCCCAACGACTAAGCGCATGGTCTCTGCCGACGAATTCTGCGTATCATGTGATTCCACAAGTATTCGATGATATTCAAATCAGATTTAGGTAGTCAGAAATGCTTGCATACTCTTCTAACTATGCAGTCATATGACAGCATGGCTATCATATGATGCCATCGTATTATTATTATTATTATTATTATTATTATTATTATTATTATTATTATTATTATTATTATTATTATTATTATTATTATTATTATTATTATTATTAGTGCAGATACGGTATAACAGTCTATGCAAACACATCACACAGCTACCTAACAAAATTAGAAACATTACACAGGAAAATTTTCTCAACAGTGATTTGGACACATCACACGCAACAACCAATATCTGACCAGCACATGGCGACACATAGAATCCTGAGCATTAAAAACCTGAAACACTACATGACATTAAAAAGGAATTATTTCAACATCACCTATCGATACAACAGAGACACATATCGTATAACACGACCTACAACAACTCTCTACATCACTACACCCTTCAACAATTCATACGGTTCTTTTGTGAGATCACATCAGATACCCACCCAACTAAACAACCTACCAAGAAATTTAAAACACACAGATAACTACAGAACATTAAAAAACCAACTCTGGAAAATATACCAACAAAGTTAATACACCATTATCACTAATATACACATCACAAATCACCAGCATCGAATGCCTACAGCCCATGCATAAACAGTAACAACGACATAAATAGTGAAGGCTAAATCCCACTCTCTTCATAAAAGCTAACTCAAGCTTCGAAGTAGGTGGGATTAACTTGCCTCATCAATCTATACGTAATCCTTATAATCAAATGCAGAAATGTAACAAACCAATCAGTAAAGTATTTAACAATAAAGAAGATACTGATTATTATGTGATAATATAATTAATATAATATTAATATGTAACATGAAAAAAATAATGTAATAAATTATTCTTATTATTAAAAAATACGTAAATTATGAGTTTACATTGTATGTTTGTGAGAAATAGGAAATATAATATTTTAATTGCACATGTGTAAATACTGTTGTATAATCACTCTTTCTCAAACTTTGAAATAAAAATAGTAAACTACATCTAATATTATATAACTTGTGTAACTCTGAACTATATAATTGTAAATTATTACTGTGATTGTTATTTTAAGATAGCAAAAAACTATGTTATCATCATTATTATTGAAATTTCGTTATATGTAGCACTTAGTGCTACACCTTGTAAAATAATATACTGAATGTTACACAAGATGATACTTGTATATATGCAAATATTTGAGAGATCAATAAAAAAATAATAATAAAATTATTATTGTTACCATTAAAACATACCTGGCACGTACAAGCGTTATCCTTCTCCCGGAAACTCGGATTTTTCGTTCTGTAAACTCAATAAAATCGACCGTAGACTCCATGTTATTATTATTATTATTATTATTATTATTATTATTATTATTATTATTATTGTGCTGAACCTTGTAAAATCACATACTGAATTTTACTTAAGATGATAATTGTATATATGTAAATATTTGAGAGATCAATAAAAAATTTTTAAAATTATTATTATTATTATTATTATTATTATTATTATTATTATTATTATTATTATTATTATTATTATCTGAGACCTCCAAGGAGTCAAGAACTCATCGAGGGAGGATGTAAATTACCCAACCCAGCTATCAACCCTTCCCTTAAATTCATTTACACTAGATGCACTCACTACCCGTAAGGACAAATTATTCCACTCACTCACTGCTCTCTGAGAGAAAAACCTAGCTCTTACCCCTTTCTTGACTGTGGACAACCTTAACTTCCATGGATGTCCCCCGTGTTCTCTCCTCGCCTTCCATATAACGAAAACGTTCATAATCTGAAATGCTATAATACCCATTCAAAAGTTTATAGACCTCTATCATATCACCTCTCTTCTCCTGTTAACCAGAGTCTGCAATCCACATACTCGCAATCTGTTCTCATAATCTGAATCCCATAATTCGGATATAATCTTTATAACTCTTCTTTACATCCTTTCCACAGCTTCTTTATCCCCTTGGAACCAGGGAGACCAAATCTGCGCACTTTGATAAGACCAGGTGTGGTCTTATCAAAGCCTTATAAAGAGGCAAAATTACTTCCTTATCCTTACATGTCAAGGTTCGCTTCAACATCGCAATTATCCTCTGAGTTGTATTTGCAATTCTTACTATGTGACCTTTGAACTTCAAATACCTATCCACCAAAACACCAAGATCCCTTGCCTCTTCAGTTTCTTGTAGCATAACCCCGCTAATATAATATGCTGGAACACTAATCACGCCAAAGTGCATAACTTTACTCTTACTAACATTAACACTTTCATTGCCAAGTTGAAAATTGGAATTTAGTGTGGTGGCCAAATTTTTTATATTTTTTTATTTAGTTAGCGACGTCAACGCGATATCGCGTGATTGGCAATAAACATGTTAAACTGACAGCCATTTTCGTTTGCTCAGATTTCCAGTCTATTCAAATCATTTTGTAATTGCTGAATATCAGCAGCATCCCTGATTGCCCTGCCTATCTTCGCATTATCGGCAAACAGTTGCAAATCTGATGATAGACCCTGCTTGATGTCATTAATGTCAGGTATGTCATGATATGTCATAACATATGACAATATGGCACGATGTCATCAGTCCTCACTTAGGATGGATTTTGTTCCGACAATTCCTTCGAATCCTAAGGTATGTTAACATGCTTCAATGCTAAAATACGTAGATGTGCCTTGTTATATTTTGCAACTAATTCTATTTGTTTATAGTGAAATAATACAGTGTTCAAATTATAACATACATTTCCTGTATACATACTGTACTGCAATAAATAATGAAATGCTTGTACGGTCAGTGCTGCTTCTATGTGCTTCCAGTAACAAAATCAGATGAAAACTCATGAAGCAAGAGCAGTTCTTCAACACGGCTGTTTAATTAATTGAACAATTCATCAGAAGAAGCTCAGGAGGCTAGATAATCAACAACTAATTCTTCAGGGGTTTGCAACCAAGCGTTCTGAGTATGGTTCAGCAGATGCTTAACTTGTGAAAAATCTAGGCTCATCTTGAGGGAATGAAGTGACCAGGAGTTTGTTTCTTTTAAAATAAGTGTGCTTCTGTGCTAATTTTCTTATCCTCAATAATCTGCCTTGACGACACCAAAAACATTCTACTTCATTGGTTGCAAGAGCTAGGCAATAATCAGTAAGCATGTTAATAGGATGTCCGTGCGAACCAGAATACCGTCATCACGGCTTCCTGCTAATACTGCATTTGACTTGGACGGAAACAGGCGGTGTTGAAGCCATTTATCAGACATTCATCATCGCATTTGTGAGCATGAAACAATACCTATACCACGAAATGAAGGATTAGAGAACGAAATGTCGTGAGGATACCATCAACTGAGATAAACATACTGCATCTAGTGACACGGAATTCACGCTTTAGACACGAGGATTGCATTGGAAGAGGGTTCCACCCAGAAATGTATTCGATTACTGCATAAAGATCGGCTTTATTACCCGCATACCATTTCAAGTGGTTTAATTATTTTAACCAGAGGATCAACATCATCAATTGGTATGTTGTTGATGATTTATCTTATCTTATGTGCATTTCAAAGATGAGATAATATTTAGTCAATATTGCATTTTCAATTATCATAATATTCTGCAATTAAAATTAAACTGCAGTTATTGTCGAGACATGTAGCAGTTCTCCGTCAAATTAATAGCAGGTATCTTGATACAGATACTTGTCTCAAGATAACTGCTCAGAGATTTCAGAAATGCAATGTGAGGTTTCTGAATTTATGTTTATATGCACCTCATCTTTAATTATAAAATGTGGAATATGCCTTAAAATTAATAACAAGGATTTGGATTCGTCCTGGTTATATGTTTTCGTTCTCTTTTTCTATAGGAAAAAGTCAGCAAAAATAAACCAATAAATATTTCCTATCTTTTCATATGGAAAAAGAAAATAAAAACATATTCTTTAATCTCCTGGTTGGTAGAACTTGCACTTATGGGATTCTTCTTGTGGGTGTTGGATTGATTTATGATCATGGAATTATACTTGGGTGGTCTGAAAGGTTCTCTTCCTAACAATGAAAAAACGAATTTATCATTTCAAATTATTTTTATTTTTCAACATAATCTCCTTTAAGACTAATACATTTATTCCAGCGATGCTCCAGTGCCATTATCCCGTCCCTATAGTGGTTATCAAAAGATCTGCAAAATACACCTCTACAGCTGCAATCGCCTCTTGATTCGAAGAAAAACGCTGACCAGCGAGTAAGATTTTTGGTTTTGGGAAGAGGTGGATGTTTGAACATCCACCTTATCTGAGGAATAGGGTGAATGTTTCAACAGTTCATACTCGTAGTGCAGATCCCTTAATTTTCCCATTGCCAAAACACCTTTGTGGGCAGGTGCATTGTCCTGACGACAGGTGATTTTTTTTCTTCTGCAAACCGGATCTTTTCTCACGAAGTTTTTCGTCTAGTCTGGTTAAAAGATCGGAATAATATTCCCAGGTTATTGTTTTACCCTTTTCAAGATAATTAATAAATAGAATGTCTTTAGAATCCCAAAACCGATGCAATGACCTTTACTGCTTATGGAACCGACTTTGGCGCTGAACAAACGACTTCTCTCCACTGTTTTGACTGCTGTTTGGATTCTGGTGTGTAACGGCGAATCAAAGTCTCATCCATAGTAATAAATCGACTCCCAAAATCAGTTTTATTCTTGTTAAAACGCTCCAAGTAATATTCAGAGATTTTCATGCGAGTGCGTTTTTGATCTGCTGTGAGCAAGAGTGGCACCCATCTTCAGCAAAGCTTTTTCATTTGCAATTCTTCATGCAAAATATATCCTACACACTTTCTTTTGAAATGCGTATACTCTCAGCAATTTCATGTACTTTTACTTGCCGGTCATCCAATACCACATATTGCACTTGATCCGTGATTTCTGATGTTGTTACACTTTTTGGTCGTCCTTCACGTGGATCATCTTCAAGGCTGGTACGGCCAAGGTTAAACTCAGCAGCCCATTTCTTAATTGTCGGATACGAAGGAGAAGAGTGCCCCTAAACTTTTGTGAACTTCGAATGAATTTAGTTTGGCGTTAAACCTTCTTTTACAAAGAATATTATAACCGCACGATACTCAATTTTATCCATTTCAAGGGATACAGGCAACACTTTCTTCAGACAGCTATATAAAACGAACTGTTGGTAGAATGACTTGCAATTTCACATGGATGCTTACGACAGATTTAACAACCTAGAAAAAAAAATCGTGCCTATCGTGTTGCCATTTATGGTAGACGCCGACCTTTTCAGACCACCCTCGTATATTAATGTTCGCATTCAGTTTTAGCTTCACTTCTGTTCAGAATTCATACACCCAGATTGGAAGTGCATTTTAGTGTCGATTACTGTATGTTGTTTCCCAAATGCTTTCTACGTTTGTAGGGTCAAAGAATATCTATGGTTTTACGCTCATGGGAGGGAAACATATATCGTACTTTGGGAGAAAGAACCAGAACACTTTCTAGTGACAGTGACTCCAACAAGATCGAAACTCTGCTGTGATAACCTGGATCTGATGGATATTAGGATCGGTCAGAATTCTGGGAGAGTAAACTCCACCGCTTCTTCATCGCAAGAAATCTAGAACAAATATTTTTATTACCATGTGACAAGAAACAGTTGTAGTTTATACTACACCACAAATTTCTACTCTTCAGCATTCAATTATCTAAATTTATTAAAGCATTTTGGAAATTTCAGATAAAATTTAGCAAAAGTTGAAAAAAATGAGAAATAAGGGAGAAAAAGAATCAGTGAACTCAATTCCGGGGAAGGTTCTTCCAGCGATATTCATGGAAACTTTGAAAATATAATATCAAGGAAAATACAAGCCAATGTCTAGCATTACAGACCTGCTAAGGCATTCTGTAACATATTTACAAGTAGTACTTAAATCTTATAAAACCCCGTCTTTAGATGAGCAGATTCTGCTGACCTATCTCGAATCTTGTCTTAGCATTCTGGTTAATTTTTAACATCTTTCTAACTTAAGTATTTGCACAGGCTCATTTTGTTTAGCAGTTACGCTATCTTCATTCTTCAAAAAAGGGGGTATATGGAAGTAGTTTGAGAAACTGGAGGCCCAGTTACTCAAACAAATCACTCACTAATTTACTAATCATTACCAGTTACTAATCACTCAGTAATATCAACTACAACAAGATTCCAGATTATTTCTTCCCGATTGAAGTTGGATATCCAGAATGTTCCTATCGTTACTCAAGGAAATTATGTTCCAAACAGATCGACGGAACTTCATATCTTTTTCTTCAGAAATTGTATTTGCCTTCTTGCGAGCAACAAATACCTTTCACTTGGCTTGCTTTGTGTCAGTCGAGCTGAGAAAAACCCAACCACATGTAAGTTAAATTTTTACATTACATTCTGTAAAAAACTGTGTGTGTGTGTGTGTGTGTGTGTGTGTGTGTGTGTGTGTGTGTGTGTGAGCGAGCGGTGGGACTGCCGTTTGAGTCTTCTTCAGAACTCTTTATTCCGGGAGCCCTTTCTGAGTACCTCGACGAACTTATCATAAGAATAATACTGCTGCCAATAGTGTTCAAACAGAGCAAGATTATCACATATAGTGACATTGTCTTTGGAATTCTTTGCGACTCTGATACATTTACATTTTCTTCATCGTATTAATAACGGCAGCCTAGCGGAGATCACAATCCCTGAGACAAACCAGAAAAAATTAAAATTAAAATTTTTTGAAATTGTAACGGCGTCTACCTTTCATATGGTCTAGATCAGCTTACTGGTCTGTCAACCATTTTTAAAGTTGCCCATCTCTGCAGCTCTCTGTAGTAACAAGACTACAGAGAGCTTGTCTTGACAGGTAAAATTGGTCAAACAATTGTAAACAAACAATTATCTCTCACATGCTTCTTCAAATTGTCATGGTGGTGATGCCACTTGGTTTAGAAATGCCAGGGTTGGTTGGAATCTCGTCTAGAACCATTACTAGGACTTTTCAATTGAAAGTGATGTCAGCTGGTCCCATGCTGAGGGGGAGAAATTTTTCTGACATTTTTTTTGGGGGGCGGGGGTCAAAAAACTTTTAAAAATAGGCAGACTGACCCAAATGACTAACTGCTGATTCTCAGCAAGTTTTTTCTATTATAAAGGCCAATTATGATACACTTGACCTCACACACACACACACACACACACACACACACACACACACACACACACACACACACACACACACACACACACACACACACACACACACACACACACACACACACACACACACACACACACACACTTGTAGCGGCTAACTTTTTTGTGATATGTTAAGTTGCTTCATCGGTAACACATTCTTTCAAAAAAAATGAAAGTCATCTTTATGGATTCAAACTCAATGTGCGGTACCAATGCCACATTATCTCTTTCAAACATGAATGCTGGATTGATAAAAGTGGGAGTTACATAAAAGATGTAACTCCCACTAACCTCTTCTGTAAAGTTGCAAGAATAATTTGAAATGAGTCATTAAGTCAGGGTTTGATTTCTTAACACTTATTTTGATACTTCCCTCTAACAAGTGTTACATTATCAATTCAGAATATCACTGAAGTGATCACAGCAAAGATAGAAACACTTAATCTAATGATGAAGCTGCCAAATGTCCTGTAATTGAAAGGCGATTGAAGTCCTCAGGAGGCTTGCCTTCGTGTTGGGGTAGATGTTGCATCGGGTATCTCGGTGCAGTCATCGTTCTGAATTCAAAATACAAAGACTATTTTCTTCTGATTTAATTGATATTTGCAAAAAGAGAAGCTTTAGAATTTCTATGTTAATTTTGAAATATGATCCTTATCCTTATAAGGACTGACTTAAAGGGGCGAAGAAAGAATGCTTTTCATACTCCACGTTATCTGTAGAGGACAGTGTAGGGATAAGGTGTTATTGAGCTATTAAAGCTCTGATCATGGCAGGAAGGTAACAGCAATATCCGAGCCTCAGTTAGAATTTCATTGGCATTGCCATCCATTACCCTCCAAGGGTATTAATCACCGCATCGCACGGTCGATTTTCATCCTCGTCCGACTCCACACAGTGGTTAAAATAAATTGATTTCTTATAATATTAAAATTTAGGTGTTCTTAATGTATTTATAAATTAATTTTACAATATTAAATATCAAGTGATCTTACTTTTACATTACTTATTGAATACTAATATATTTTATATAATATTCAAATAATTAATTTATATTATGCTAGCTCTCCGTGTATCTAATGCTACTTTCAATATCTTCACTAAGTAAGATATATTTCAAGGCTCCCACGACTGATTATTCCAGCTCTTACACGAGATGGAATCATTCCCTTCGCTTATCACTATTTAATTAATTTTAGCTTCCTCTAAATATAAATTAATGATGTTTATTAACTAAGGTAATAACTAGTCTTTTTGAAAAGGTACGATTCGCGTATAGCTGATAATTAACGGATGCGAAATTCCATTTCCACACCCAGCTGGATGTCTGTGTGTTTCTATTTATATATAGAATAATTAAATATCACACGCAAACAATTCTAAATTAAATTATATATGTGCGGAAGATTATGAATAACTAACGAATATTTCCGACTTTTCTGTATTTTATAAAACAATTTCATATCCTTCCTGGATTTGTAATCGCGTCGTGTATATTAACAACCTTCCTACTACCTTTCCGCATTGCAGTAATCTGCAATATCACTCCTGTTGGAGTAATAAGTACAGGCTCCTTCCGAATTGAAGCGAAGATGCTTCATCTGTGCGCATCGTGATTCACGTCTTTCTCCTTAGAATCCCAATAATAGTATTGCTGAATGTGTAATAAAAGTCGTGTCAGAAGTGATCAGCATGACCACACACACAATGAAGAACACGCCACTCATCGCTGTCAAACAGTGAAGATTAGAATGCTGGCTACACTGTCTACTTTATCATCGCAATGTAGCAAAGGAGACAAAACCGTGTTGCCTCTTAACCCCGACTTGTTGCCGACTTCGCGACGCGACCGACTGCCTGAGCAATCAATCAATCGAAGGCACAAGCAATAGCAGCAGCAGCAGCAAAAGAAAAACACAAACATACGGATGGTCGACAAACGAAAAGGAAAATGGTACTAAGAAAACACGGAAAGAATCGACTTTGGGTTTTCATTGGGCTTTTTAGACAACTTTAAATAATGGGTTGAAGTTTTGTGGAAAAGACGCTCTCATCGAAGTACATTCGCTTCGATCAGAGGGTGTTTTAAAGTTCAGAGTGCAAATACTTTCGATGCGGGTTCTGTGGAGATTGCAGTTGCGAATTTTCAAAGTTTTATCTAGTAAATGCTGCGTCTCCATAAAGTAGGTTGTATGGACACAACACACTATTGATTTAGTCATGTGATTTGACAGTTCGAACATCACGGTGGTAGGAGATGGTGTTTATTCGTCAAGAAAAGAGTTATTTGAACACATACGGCAGTCATTATATTTTTAAATGCGTTAATGGCATTTTGTTGAAAGAGACAGAGAGATCTCAGCCTCTTACGAAGTCTACCTTTTTTTTCACGATCTATTATGTACGGTCATTATTTACAAGGTATTTTTCTTTCCCCCTCTCCAAGAAGGTAGAGGTTGCCAAATTCCAAAGAAAAATACATCTTTGGACACACCATCGTAATATTGCGTTCATGATGTCTTATTGCAACATTTTCTATCAGCACAATTTCAATATCGTTCGTTTTCACAACGCCATAAACTGCATACAAAAATGTGTAATAAAAAAACGCCCTCTGATGGCCAAATACGTTTCCCTCAAGTGGTTCTCAATATTCATCTCCCCAAAAAATCAAATAACCAATTAAAAAGGATACTGTACACACTTCTATATTCGACGTTATACTTTTATTCTTAAATGTATAATAATTAATTGAATGAACGAATATGGAAATTATAAATTATCCAAGATACTCATAAAAAGTATACTTCACAACAGCATTCTCATACTTACTCCAAAATGCTCTTTCTCAATCGTATTCTTGTACATTGAGGGGATTCGTTATGACCACCAGGAAGCAGAACTATATTTGGCATATGAACTGTAGCATATTTATATATTATCATATGTAGTGTCGAAACCGTTCGACTGATATGAAGAACGACTTGCCGCTATTCTTCATATCAGTGTGTCTTCGAGAGGCCAAAAGTTGCGGTCTCAGTTATATAATGTGGATCGACAAAAATCTCTCTTTTATTGAGAAGGTATCTCTAGTTCTGCTGTGGTTTTAACTGCTAATTACGCTACGTTATTATGTGTTCTTGCACAGTTAACATATTCCATCTAACTGTCTTCGAGTACTTGAAAATCAAGTTAATTTTTAGAGCAATGTACAGATGTGGGTGATCTTTTTCGTTAATGAAATAGTAATATTGATCCACTATTTCTTATCAACGGAAGCTAGTCAAGAAACGGAAGATTGGATAATTAGAATGGACAGGAATACATTTCGATTGACGTGAATAACAGGATACAGCAACCGATTTTGTGAATGTCTGATTGTATGTATTTGGTTGAAAATATTAGCATGTTCTGTATTATTATGCAGTTATATTCATTTTCGACATCTTTATATACAATAGTTTCATTACCATTCTAATTTTTCGAATTACATGATGAACAATTTCTTCCTCATCTACAACAATGTCTTGAAAAATTATTTGAATTCCAGATGGCTGTAACATCATGTACAGAAACAATTCATATCGTAAACAGGATCGATGCATTTGAAACAATATATTTTATTAAAGGGGAACGGTTGGTTTCTTTCTGTATCGAAATTATGGTCCTGTAGCCGTTCCAACATTCTGTCATTGGCAGAGTATTTAAGACAAATCCTAGTATCACTGAGAGCTGCATCTAATGTTTGCTTTAAGCATAAAATTATTGTTCTCTCTACTATAGTTATATTTCAAGAAAACAGGAAAAAATATCATCAGATGAATACAGAATCTCCGTCAAGTTTAAAATATTAAGTTCGGTTAAAATCCATCTCACAATTTGTGGTGTCTGAGCACGTGCGCTAGCTTACTGAAGAACTGAGGATTTTTGCCACATTTCTAGTCATTTTCAGAGAGTTTCTCTTAAAAATGTTTTCCCATTGGTATCCCATCTATATCTGTTTACTCTTAGAACATTCTCCTTCATCTCATCTCATCATGAGAATTTAAACTATAATACTTTTGTCACATAGTGTACTTCTTATCCGCAGACCAAGAGCTTAGTGTAATACAAATAATCTTTATTGCTTTATTTAATGGGATAACAATGTGGAAAACTTAGAACTTTCGGATTCTAAGACATTTATTATATTTCCATTACTGATTCATAAAGTATACTTCTTAGATATTTTCTCTTCTGATCTGATTATTCTGCACTAAATTATCTGCTACACCATCCCTTGTAGCAATGAATATCTATCAACTAACATTTATTTCATTCAATGCGAGTGAAAATATTCTTTATGAAATTCCCACTTCCCAATTTTTTTTCTTGCTTGAATGCGTTTTGTGATATTTTCTTTGTTATCATGTAGTGACGCAGACAAAATAGGATTTCACCTACTGATGACTTATTGTCGTGTGGTGGTCTATGGAGTTGAATACTGTAATCAATCATTCTGTTGATCATGGAAGAAGACGAGGGGGAAAAAAGAAAAATGGAGAGCAAAAGAGACACAGAATACTTGGATGTAGATAAGAACAGAAAAAAAAAACGAATTTATAACAATAACAAAGATTATATTTGATAATATTTAATATAGTGGAATGAATATTGACAAATTATTCCTAAATATTTATATAATATAAATCATTACTTCATTATTCTGATGCATGTTTTCTGAATAATCACTAAGTTTCCGTCAAATAAATTTAATGAAAAGGAAAAAAATTACAAATTCAATTCTACACATTAAAGTTAAGCGCGAAGCTGCAATCTCACAGTAAACAACCACCACCACTGTTGCCATGGTAGCAGATGTATTCTCGTGCTCAGACAACAGAGCATTGTTTTAAACTTTAGCATTCTCTGCAAGCAAAAATAAAAATAAAAACAAAAAATACAGGAAAAATAAAAAAACGAATTTATTGAAACTGTGTTGAATGTGATCAACAGCTGCGAGAAAAGAATTATAGAACTTTGGATCGTGGAAGAAATTTCAGAAGAAATTCTCATAAATGTTTCTTATTTGCGCGTAACACATTATTGGATTTTAAAACAAGGTATGTTTTCAAAATGTATTTAATTAAAGTTTTTATTTTTTCTCGTTTTCCTGTTTCTGTTTTGTCTTTTTATATTTTCCCTATTTGCTTTTCTTTTCTTTAACGTAGTTTTTATTTATGATTTCTAACTCATAAAATATGAAAAATAAATTAAAAATAAATAAATTGTCACATATTTGGCACAAGCAAGTATGGATTTCAGCAGGGAACTCAGGTGTGAACCCTGAATCTCAAAAAT
Organism: Typopeltis vanoorti; assembly: GCF_054136105.1. NCBI lineage: Eukaryota > Metazoa > Arthropoda > Arachnida > Uropygi > Thelyphonidae > Typopeltis > Typopeltis vanoorti. The sequence continues at coordinate 117,038,092 of NC_143553.1, forward strand.
CGACTCTAATACACAATAACACGTGCATTCGGGTTTCAGGCCACAAGGTGGCGGTAGTTGTCTTCCATACAAAAACGAACTTTATAGTGAATACTGTGATTTATATGTATAACATTCGCTTGAGCGTAATGAATTACTGAAGTTTAGTGACCCTCCGTAGCTCAGTCGGTATAGAAGAAGCTTTTTGGTTAGAAAAACCTGGGTTCGATTCCCGTCAGTAAGGTACGGAATCGAACCGAGTCTAGTTTCTTTCGAATAAAGGTGAGTTAGCCGGTCTCATACGGAGGTACAGGTTTTTTTTCACCCGGAAATTCGAGTTTTTCGTCCCTCAAAACAGGCAAACCTGTTCCGTGAACACACACACACGGATCTACAGTCATAAAATACATATACCTAATCCCTCATTAGGAGGGCTCAACCAGTCCTAAGGGATGGATGAGAAGGGGGGGGGGACCCCGTATCAATAAACAAAACTGACGTTTAGTAACAAACATTTAGTTCGATGACAAAATCCACTAAACCCTAATAAACTAAAACATTCTTGTCATTTTGATATGATATTGAGGTGTCGGGGGGGGGGGATAAACGTTTACGGTATTGGAATTATGAACGAACTAGACACTCCTGAACATACGCCACTGGCATAGTCTCTTACTAAGCAGTAATAAATGTTTTCGTCTTCATCGAATGGCACGCTTTCGCGCAGGCCTACGCACATTTTACCGCGTAAGCGCTTCCGTAACCGATAATCGTGGGAATAGGTTAGTTGCTCCTTATTCCCGGTATTATCCCATGTCTGTCAAAGCGTATGTTCACGGGGATGGTTTGCCTGCTTTGCGGGATGAAAACCCTAGATAAACTGGCGGGAAAAAACCCACTGTCCACGCCCAAGACCAGCTAACTTGGTTATGACTGAGAAAGATCCTTAAGCTCCTCATGTCGTCGACGGAATCGAACCTAGGACATTTCTTCCCGAGGCATATGATTACGAAGCGCAAAGCCACTAGGGTAACTGCGCGTACATGTTTTTCGTATTTACTAAAATAAAAAGCCAAAAAGCTTCACTTCGGCGATGCAGAATTATATAAATCAAGTGGATATTAAATCCAGCATTATTTCAAAACTGAATGCAGAAACTAGGAAAGTTTCGTACGAAATTTGACCGGAGAGCTTATTGGAATACACTCTCCGTCATTTACGAGTTGCCCTAACGCAGACTTTATAGGAGACATCATCGCTTTTTCCAAGCGCCCATATATTCACCTTTTGTTTGTCCACTTTGATAAGGTTTCACTGGCCCGACAGCTGTTTCGAAATGGTTGGTTCTCCTCAGAGACCAGGCAGAATCCTTAAGAGAGCAAAAACTCTCGTTCAGTACTAAGGAACTCGAAGTGTCGGAGAGGCCTGTTGGACTGGTCTCTAGAACCAACCAGTTCGAAACAGCATTCAGGCCAGTAAAATGGACCCATGAAAGACGAATATATGGGCACTTGAGCAAAACGATCATGTCTCCCATAAAGTTCGCGTTAGGGCAACTAGTAAATGCCGGCGAGTATATTCCAGTAAGCTGGAATACACTCGCCGTCAAATTTCTGGTCAAATTTCGTACGAAACTTTCATAGTTTCTGCATTTGGCTTTGAAATAATGCTAGATTAAATATCCACTTGACTTATATAATGTTTTTCGTATGTTTTGTTTACAATATAAAGTAGTGGGATTTATTACGCAATTGCTTTAATTTTGCAAGTTAATATGCATATTATTAAAGGCATTTTAACCTCTTTTTTGCAATACAAATTTCAGCCAATTTTTGTAAAAAAAATGCTATCGAAAAGAAAATCGCTAGAAAGAAGGTAGGATGTGGACAAAGATAATGTTTTATGCGAATGACGGAAAGCCGTCAGTCGAGAGAGCTATTGTCAATATCTGAAGAATATCCAGCAGATATCCATAAAGACAGATCGACGATCTCAGTAAGATGAATTGATTTTCCCTTACAGAAATCTGTCGGGGTCAAGAAAGGTGTCAGACAACAGTGCGCTATAAATCTAAGTCATCCATTCTCGTCATGATTCTCAGCTCGAAGTGTTGCTTTAAGAAGCGGAAGCAAAGACCGCTTAAAGATAATTATGGCCAACTCTTCTTGTGCAACAATAAGTAGAGTAAACATTTTAATACATATCCAACAAGTTACTTCTAATATGAAATACTAGAGTCAAATGTCCGTAATCGTTTCGAAAATATTTCATAACAAATATTTTAATAGCAAATGTTTGATTGAAATGTGCAAGCAAAATAATAATAATAATTAATAAATTTAAATGATAATTTAAAATTATAAATATTAAGTCATATTTATACACCTTTTTGTATCTCAAATTTGAATTCCTAAAATTGAAGAGAATAGTTCCATTATTGTTCCGGTAGGGATTGTTAAAAGTTTCACACTGGGAGGGTAATGGATGGCAATGCTGTAGCCAATGAAGTTCTAACTGAAGCTCGGCTGCTGCTGTTACCTTCCTGCCATGATCAGAGCTTTAATAGCTCAATAACACCTTATCCCTACACTGTCCTCTACAGATAACGGGGAAAATGAAAAGCATTCTTGCTTGGCCCCTTTAAGCCAGTCCTTATAAGGACATTATTGTTCCAAGTTCCGTATACCGACATTAATATTGTTCATTGCCTTCAGCATAGCAGTCCAAGTAATATAAACCATAAGTTTGTTGGCATTCAAACAATAACAAATATAAAGTATAACGTGGAGTATTCAGAGCTACCTTCCAAAATTAATCATCAGTATGCTGAATTTTATTATGCTTCAATCGATACCTGAAGGGTTAGGAAGAAAATTACAAAAAATTGGAAGTGAACATAAACAAGAATATAGTCTTTCCTGATAACGTGAGATTCATTTAACAGAGGTAGAAAATTTTCTGCCTCCAACCGATAAAGAAAATTAGATGGAGATAAACGATGGACGTCAGCAGATATGTAAAAGGAATAGGTCGATCGTTTTGGAAGTATATTTACGGTACCTAAAGTTATGCTGCATTTACTCAATAGAGTATTAAGAGAAGGAAATAAAAGAATAACAAAAATATTCAGTTAAGAAAAAAACATCAGTCATACAGTTTTCATTTAAAATTAATAATAATAGTTTTAATATTACGGATAATATTCATTAAAACAAATTTGAAACCTACCATTAATATTCAAGAAGAGATTTACCTAATCCTTTTTGAATCAAATAAAGTTACACACACGCACACACACACACACACACACACACACACACATACACACACACACAATACAAATAATATATTTACAAAAAGTGGTATTATTTTAAACAAAGGAAACATTTAATTGTAATTTTTATCGATTGAGTTATAATATTATGCGAAGTCAGTAATATTATGGATACAAAAACACACAGTCTAAAAGATGAGGAGAAATAGGGCAGGATTTAGAAAAGAAGAAACAGAAAATTCTTTTAAATTACTTAAAAGTAAGGAGTAATAATATACATAATGTACACATTCCAAAAATTCAAAAAGATGTCAGCTTTATTCCGAAATTCAACAGAACAAGGGCACTTTATTTTGCTAAAAATCAAAGCCAGAAGAGAATAATTTAATTTATAGCAGAAGTGCACATAACAGGTGCAATACAAGGAGAATGATCATGTTAAATTAAACCGAAACTTTATGAGGAAAAATCTAACATCAGAATAGAAAATTCCAGCTGGAAACTATGGTGATATCTCATTGTCACGCCAAGCACCAAGGTTTCGATGTCTTGTGGTGGATTTAGAACTGCAAAGGAACCAGTAATACTATGAAGCTAATATATTTAGTTTGATAATAGCATGTGTTTGCCTGTTTTGTGGGAGGAAAGACCAGTTTTCTAAACAATACTTACTACAATATCGCGTACAACAATATCTTTCATCTCAAAATGATCTAAAACTAAAAAATGTCTGCATTATTGGATACATTTGATAAAATAAAGCATTTGATAGAGAGTCTATCATCAGTTAATATTTCAGCTATGCTATGATTTGCACATGATGAAAGCTTATACAGCAATACAATATGTAAAATTAATGTTAGTTGGTCATTATAAGATCTGATCACAAGTTACAAAAGAATCAAGATAGTTATGTCCAGTATTCCCTGCTCTATTTGTAATATACATTAGATTACTAGACATAATAATAATAAATTAATATTAAAAAGTAATATTCACCTTCTATCACTCTATTCATAAGAAATGGTGTCCTGATTTGTTTGATCGTAATTTAAATCGGTACACCAGATATTTATCGACGGATAAAATAACCACTATATCCAGTAATAAAACTAATTAGATTCTGCGAAAATGATATGCTGCTCTCACACAGAATATCCCCAGTGAATATCTTAGATTTATGATTCAATACCAAAACTATTATAGCGAATCACGGAGAATTATTGAAGAAATTGGTGAAGTTGCAAAAATTTGACAAGTTATTAGCACAGCAAAAAAGGACAAACACTAAAAATTCACATGATACCTGTAATCAGTTATTACACTGCAACTTTTCTTACTATATCACAAGATGGGATATGTAAAGGTATTTTAATTAAGAGGTTGAATATTTTAAATATCAATGTTTTGATCCAATGGTTAAAATAACTCATATTTATATAGATGATATATGATAAGATAGTATTCATCATTATTTGATAGTACCATCGCCAAAGAACCGAAAGACATATTGATATTACCATACGGTAATGAAAAGAACACGATATATACTAATTTCATTTGCAGCACACTATATAATACAACATATAACAAAAACAGGATTAATTATGCACCAGTTTTAGGATTCAGGAAGAACTGATATCACTTAATATTATCAGCGACACGTGAAGTACGTGACAGTAGTATTTCAAAAAAAAACTCATATTAGTGGCTTCTCGTCCGTGGCAGGGTATAAAAGGACTGCACAATAATCTTTTTTCGGAGTTTTACTCAGGGTTTGAGTAATCGCGTTCAATGATGAATATATGGTTACCTTAGTGCAATCAAGTCACAATTAATCGAAATATGTATTAACATATTTCGAGGAAATAAAACGTAGTTTACAGTATGTATTCAATTCCCCTTATGTGAGTTTGTTTCTCTCTCTCTCTCTTAATGTGTACAATTAGTGCTTTAGCTACACTTTAGCAACATCGTATTTAATTTTGTCTTTTAGCTCTATAGGAAAGGCCTTTTCGATGTGTAGACTTTATCCTTTAGGTAAACTCATAGAAAAAAAAATCTAAAGGTGTACGCCTGGGAACACAGGATAGCCAGGAAATCGAATCTTTACTATCCAATCACGTATTCCGTAAATGGACATCTAGAGAAATTCGCGAGCGTTCTGTAGACTTGCATTTAGCAACATTGACAGTTTCGTTAAGTCGATTATACCACTGCGTGATACATTTATCATAGTGGATTAGACTGATAAATTCGCTTAAAGTCTTGTTGCACACGAATCACCGACTTTATGTCACATAAACCACGCTTGAACTTCTTGCTCGTGTCGCCATCTTAACAACCACTGTTTAAAATAGGAAGGATGCGCATTGATGATCTCTACCAATATTAGAGCATATGGGGATTTATGAGGCTGATAAAACCCCATATCCTCTAATATGTTGCTGACGTTTGTAGGTCTGAAGCCTTTGTTTCAGAGATCTGCTTGTACTTCATCTGTTGTAATGGATTCTGTTACCCCCTCGGAGCACAACTTTAAAGTTATTTTAACTATTGAGTGTAAATGTGTGGTAGGGTAGGTTACAATTATCCAGAAATTTTGTTAGTTGTCTATAATCGGTGGAAGTTTTTGGCTGAATGCGAATTCCTTCTTCGCATTCAGCCAAAACTGATGTCCAATAGTTTTTATCCTTTAGGATGACTGGGGGTATTTTGTCTTTTGAGTTTGTATTAATATCAGTCTCCATTTCTACTGTTTTGGGTGATTCTCTGGTAATGTAAATTTTCCTTTTTTTTAGTTCCTCTGTGTCAGCTGTATCCAATATATGGTGGGCATTGTTTTGGGGTATTGCCGCATCATCAGGAAATAGTGACTGCCCCGAGCTTCGCTGTTCGATGTCCAATGCCGTCACGTTTTCGAGACTGTTTAGGGCGGGGAAAAGTGTCATAGAGGTTTACTTTTTCCAGTCACCTACTACTAAGCACCTCACCCAAGCGGATAAATTCCCGATAAACGTCCTCAAATTTTGTCTCGTCTATCAGTTTTCCATGTCTATGTTAATTATCCAAATTTAAAGTTTGAAAAGCTGTTCCTAGAAATTAAATATGAAATCCCGTAGATCAAATCGATGCTCTACCAGCAAATAGAGAACCCGTAGTCCCAAAATGAAGAAAAGGCTTCCCTGTAAGTATTTTGATTCTTGCAAGTGGATTGAGAGAAGTTTCTGGAAGGTCGACGAAAGAGTGAACCACTTCTCTAATCATTAATAACCCACAATTCAATCCGTAATTACATTATTCAATATTTTTACAATCTTAATCCTTACCAGGCAAATGACAAACCATCATAATCTCAATCATGAAAATTTATGACACTTCACCAAGCATAAAAGAGCAGACTGTTTGAAACAACAAAAAAGAGCAGACCGTTTAAAACAATGTTTAAAGCAAGTCTAGTTCTTAAGAGAACTGGGCGATGGACTGAGTCCTTGACTCTTTATCCCGTCATCTGAATGAAGAAAATCTGTGTGGATGAGATGTTATTGTTGAGCTAAAAAGCTCTAGTCATGGCTGGGTAACGGCAATAGCCGAGCCTCAGTTAAAACTTCATTGGCTACAGCATTGCCATTCGTTACCCTGATTGGTAAGTAAAGGGTAAAATCTCAAAAAAATCGGACGATCTCTAGGCCAATCCATAGTGGGCGAAAGACCGTCCATATGTCAGCGTTGGTTCCACTCAGTGTCGGCCGCCCCGTCCTAGCACCCCGACTACTGAGCAGAACCGCTCAAATTCCGAGGAAAATAATTCACCGACAAGAACCCCTCAGCGGGCCGTGCCGGAGAACACCTTCCCCGGAGACTCAAAGTGCTCCCTTAAGGCAAAAACCCTAAGGGAGCGAACTCAAAAACTCATCACCCAGGATAATAATAGCATAGCAACATATATAGCAACAGCCGAACCTCAGTTAACTTCCTTGGTTCAGCATTGCCATTCATTACCCTGGAAGTCCTGAAAAGGACCTTTGGCTAGTTCAGCCATTCTTTGCTCTATTTCTAAAGCAAGTCTACATTTGAATAACTCTTTTTTTAATTATATTGATTCATGTTATAAAACGGCTTGTATATAAAATATAGTATAACTTCTGAAAGGATTTTATTTTTTTATTTTTGAAAAAATAAATTTTAGACTATTATAAATACATTGATGTTTTATAGATAAATATAAACAGAAGTTAGCAGTTTTGAAATTTATCATGAATATGAAAGTAATCTTTTTCAGAGTTAATGGTTCTATCCAGGTGCCGGGAATCATAAACGCTCTGGTGAATTTCGAAACATAATAAGTATCTTTTACACTTAGTTATGAAATACAGATGTATTTATAATATTCTCCATAAGATGACCTTGTGTATTATTTCATTTTACATTTAATATCATAAATAACTTAAATAGTGGAAAAATGGATTCACTATAGTGTCCAGAAATGAGCCTGCGAATTACTTTGTAATACTAATTAAAACAAAATGTGTGGATTAAAACTTGGACACTATTTAAATAATCAAACGTTGTTCTCGAAATTTTAATTAAATTGAAGAAACTAGATCGTGATCATCATACACTTAAAATAATATATACCACAGCTTCTGGTTTTTAATAATAGAAAAATTTACTTCCACTATGGTTCTGAATTCTTCTCACAAATATAATTTACAAGTTAACACTTCATGCTATAAATTTTAACAACTAATGAGGAATGTGTCACTTGGAATTAAAATATATTACAAGTAAATTAAACTGCAAAACATTTATCGTTTATTTTCAAGAAACCTCAGGCTAAAAAGTTTAATTTATGAAAAGAGATTTAAAATGGGATTTTTGTAACTTTCGCCTTTTCATGACAGTTTATAAATACTATACAGACATAGAAACACTGTTTCGTCTTAGTCAGAGGGATGCAATAATTCTTAATTCATCTACACGCCATTTCAAATATTTGGAGAATCTTAGAAAAATCACTGAAACCGATGGTTCATTGTCCGAGTGATTTTATCCTTATAAGGACTAGCTTAAAGGGGCGAAGCAAGAATGCTTTTCATCTTCCCCGTTATCTGTAGAGGACAATGTAGGGATAAGGTATTATTGAGCTATTAATTAAGGCTCTGATCATGGCAGGAGGGTAAGAACAATAGCCGAGCCTCAGTTAGAGCTTCATTGGCTGTAGCATTGCCATCCATTACCCTCCAAAATAATGCTGTATGTTTAATGTTAATTACATGAATATTTCTTATTTTTTCCATTAAACGGTGTGCAAATTAAACTTAAATAATATCAGAAAAATTCTTTATTTTAATCAATATTTAGTTTATTATAATATAAAATTAAATATGTTCTTTTTATTTTTATACAAATACTAAACTTTGAGAATCTATTAACACGTATTTGTATTTGCAGACAAACCTCCCGCGTCAGATATTGCGTACAAACCTCGTGTCCAATACACTTCCTTGAAAATAATGAAACTTTCTGTTTGTATCCCGTAACTTTCAACACGATGTGAGAAATAGAGTCGTTTCTCTTCCAACATCCATTAGAGTATTGGCAGGCGCGAAATAAGTGAAATCCGGTTATGGCAGAGCTCATGTGACAATGACAAATAGCGTAGCTCTCTTGTAGCGTTGAGGGGAGGGGTGAATGTGACGTGACCAGCATGGGATCGTTATTTTACTGTAATCAACAATGAGAGGGATTTTGTCTGAGACATGCGCTTATTGAAATAGAAACAGACGAGAACAAAAGAGCAAAAGTACGAAATTTGTACACATAGAAACGAGTACAGCGCTAATCACTGTTAATAACCGCTGGCTGTAATCCACAGAAATGTGTCAGGAATGAGTTGAATGCAAAAAAACGTGAATGTCGAATGAACTGCTGTATTTAAATGAGCCATAATAATTTATTACTAGTATATAACAGATTTATATTTAACCCTCTGTTGGTATTTATATTTACGATAAAATATATTACTGTATTATAGCCACAGATGTGGAATTTAATTATAGTTAGAATGTAGCGATATACTACACAATGTTATGACTAAACCCTGAATTTAATATTATTCTGGAAAAAAAACCATTTTAATTTTAATTTACAAAGATAATAAAATACGAATTTCTTATATAGAAATGTCAGTTTTATTTATAAAAACTTTTGTCCAGTTTAATTTGATATATGAATTATAAGCATAAATGATAGAAGGATTATCAATGAAGATAGAATAAAGAGTAAATAGAAATCACTGTGGTTTAATTGTAACTAAAGTCCTATATAGATTCATTATAAGATATAAAAATTAACATCGATTTGGAGTTTAGGTAGATTGATTCAATCCAATACCTTTGGAGGATAATGGATGGCAATGCTGTAGCCAATGAAGTTCTAACTGAGGCTTGGCTATTGCTGTTACCCTCCTGCCATGATCAGAGCTTTAATAGCTCAATAACATCTTATCCCTACACTGTCCTCTGCAGATAACGGGGAAGATGAAAAGCATTCTTCCTTCGCCCCTTTAAGCAAGTCCTGATAAGGATTTGGAGTTTAAAACAATGCTACTCTTCATAAAACAGTGATGACTAGTTCACCGGATCTGTTCCGATTAGGAATATTGAAGACTGCTTTACGACTTTTCACATTCAGTTTTTCTACAAGGAACCTATTCTTATCTAAGATCATCGTCTTTTTCCAACGAACTCTCTCTTTGTGAGGATAGCATGTTCCACAAGTCGTCCAGAATGTTTTCTTCAGTCCTTCTAAATTGTTTTAATTTATAACAAAAAAGTATTCACCAAAATACCTTTAGAAAACATGGTGACTTTTTTTAAACAATATTATCCAACCCTTTTAAACAATATGTGAAATATTGTTTAAAAGAGTTGGATAATATTTCCAATAAAAGAGTTGGATAATATTTCCAATACTTTCAAACTCTTTTATTTTGTAATTAAGTCGCTTATGAGCCCTTAATATCATAGGGTTTGCATTGTTCCAGTAGTATGCTGAAAGCCTTGGATATTTCAACAGTACTGTTGCATATACACTAGCATCATTTAGATGATTTAGATACTGAAAGTACTCTCCTTGAAACTACAATTTAAAAATACCAACAGATTGTAGGAACGATTCCAAATGCTAAATTTTAGAAAAACCACTTTCTATGATGGATTTTATGTAAATTATAATAAAAAGTATATGACATTATATAAAGTATAACAAAGTAACGAGACTGATTATATCAATGAGCATTTAATAAACACCAGCTAAATATGTGAGGTTGCGATATGCTTATAGAATCATTGTGTCAAAAAAGAGCGTTGATTTCACGGAGGGGAAAAAAAAACCTTACTTAGCTAAGTTACAGATGGATAATCTGATATTCTACGTTTAGTTTTTCTTTTTCCAATTTCATAAGAGGGGGGGACGGCAGTTTTATTACGTAGGCAGTACTGTAATTAAAATAGAACTAATGTAGAAGTAACAAAAGAATTCAGCAACACGCCCGTCGATATGTTTAAATCGAGACTAATCAAAATCATTAGCAGACGACAACCAATCAAGCGTCTTGGATTCGCTATCCTTGATCTACAAGATTGAAATACGGTGGATTTGTTTCAGTAGTTAGTGGTTATTGGTTACTTTGTAGTTGTTATCAATTCATGCCGTTTCGGAAAATGAAAGTGTTGAAAGAAGGAAAGAAAAAGTAATAGAGTAATTGGAGAGGAAATGACATCACAGATAACAAAACAAAAAGAAGGTATTATTGATGCTTTAATTGTCTGAGAGAGAGAGAGAGAGAGAGAGAGAGAGAGAGAGAGAGAGAGAGAGAGAGAGAGAGAGAGAGAGAGGAATAAGAAATGGAAAGTGCTAGAAAAATAGAAAGGATTGGGAAGAAGGAAATATGTAGATATAAAGATCGAAATAAGAAAAAAAAGGTAAATGGGACGAGATGGGGAACAGCAAGCAGAGAGAGGGAGAGAAAGAGAGAGAGAGAGAGAGAGAGAGAGAATTGCTATTTAAATGCCAGGCTGATTAGGAAAATTAATGAATTTAGGGATCTACGAAGTAAAGCGGGCGATTGATAATGTCCAGATGAGTCGGATTGTGACTTCTTTTGACAGAACGTTATCGCAATCTGTCGTTCATTACAAGATTAATCCATTAGCTTTACTGTGTGCCCCGCTCATGTGCCTTGACAAGGATTGGAGAAACTGCAGACAAAGTATAATAACCTAATTGAACAAGAAGCATATGCAGGAGAAAGGAAACTAATTACCCATCCGCCATATTTAATTATGCCATTTCTGTAGGCTCCGTTTGTGCAAAGAGGAAAGGATTTCTTAAGACGGCCTTGTGCACGGGGTACTTAGTGAGTGCGGTAAAGATGGGAATTCGCACTTTGTAGTGCAATGACCGTAAGTATAAATCCATACGGCGGTCTCTTTCTTTGCCCATACGCGTAATTAGTCGGAAGTCTGGACCGGGGAATAACTGGCTTCATGTGCTGCTTGGTGCAATTTTTGTTTTTTCCTATTGGGTTATTCAAATATGTGGACATTTGTAGACTGGAGATTAGAAGGATTATAAGAAGGGCATCTCAAGGTGACACGACCTTAATCTATGTGCTCATAATTGTACCTAGAGAGAGAGAGAGAGAGAGAAAGAAAGTTTATTTAGCTTCCTTCAGTAGCTTACTTGGCAACGAAGATGCCCCTTTGGTTGGGATAAAACTATAAGAGGACAATGACATGAGAAGATAAGTTTGCATGCTTTTGCTTGGAATAACAGCATATGCAACTAAGCCTAAGCTTAAGCCTTCCGTACGAGACCGACTGACGGAGTGTGAACACGTTCCATTGAAAAGTCGCTACAATAATTTCTGGTGTCTTCGACAGAGTTTGAATCGGGTATTTTCGACCAAACAGCAAATGTATTATCTTCCTCGCGACTGCACTAAATAAGCAGAACTAAACAAAAAAGACAGAAAATTTGAAAAACTAAGAAATAAACTGAATTATTCTATATAAAGTGCTTCAAGAATACTTTCGGTCAAAAGCTAATATTAACTTTGACACTATTCTCACCTCTTGGTTTTCGAATTTGCTACTGGTGCTTACTTGAAATGAGGAAGTTGATCCTTTAGAAGTGCAATCACTACATCGTACTGATGATCACGCAGTAGAACTGCTCTCGACTAATTACCTGCATTTGTCATTTATCACGAACATTTCCTAAACTGCTCAGTTTTCAGCCACTACTTTAACTATGAATACATCAGAATGGAATCAACAGAACAGGACATTGCTAAGTAGTGAACGATTGGAATGAATGGTAAGACCTTTCTAGGCATTGCCATAATAATTCCAAGTTCATTTCGTTTATTCCATCTTCTTCTCTTTACCTCCCTAATTACATTTCATTTCTGTCTTTTTCTTTCTCTCTTTTCTTAAAAGCTAAGTTTATATTTTGATTATAATTTGCTTTTATTTTCTTTGTTCTTACCACATATTTGTTTAGATTTATTTGGCCAGTCCTCTTCTGTATTTTTCTCCTTATGTCTTTGTCTTTATCTCATTTTTAATTCAGTTTTTCTTCTGTCTATCGTTTTACACTTTATTTCGTTTTGATAGTTATATATAGCTGTGTAATAATCTATTCTATTATCCTCTTTTATTCTGTTTCTCTCTGTTTTTTCAATTTCATCCTCTCATTTCATTTCTCATTTTATCTTCTCGCACTATTTTTCCTCTCTGTATTTTACAGTCTCATTATTAATTTTATCTCTCTCTCTCTCTCTCTCTCTCTCTCTCTCTCTCTCTCTCTCTCTCTCTCTCATTCAATGTGTGTTTGTATTGTAGGGGGGGTTACATTTGTAAATTTTCATTTCATTCTTAACATCTTTGTACCCTCTTCTTAACTGCCTTATTTTGCCATTCTTCTCTTTTTCAACATCTTTCCTGATATTTTCTCTTCTCTGTCTATTACTTTTCTAAACAATTTTCACTTTCGTCTTTCCCTTTTCTTTCAAACTTTTCCATCATTCGGTTTCTCTATCCAGTGAGGAAAGGGATACACAGATTCCTATGGGAACAAACAGGTGAGTTAGTCACTCGCCTTTTCTAAGAAATTCAAAGCTAGTCCTGTCTACCCATTGCTGCTTTGAACTAGTAGTTGACATATAGCAGTAGTTACCGCGGCACACAAATCTCTATTCGGTCGTCCATTATACCTTCACAACTCTTAGTTCCACCAGACGAAAAATGTTGCAGGTGGTTTATCCTTACAGAATGGATCTTTTGGAAGGACATTTTTCAAGACGTGATTTTATTTCTATTTTTCAATGAAGCTGTTCTGCGCTTGTTATGTTTGATAATATTTGTCCAAGCGAAGAAAGAACTAGGAGAAAGAGAGCTTAGTGATAGCTAAAGAAAAAGAAAAATAATGTGAGAGATAAGAAAAAATGAACAAAAATAAAATACAAGTATAACCGAAAATCATAGAAGGAAAGAGTGATAAATAGAACGCGAGAATCTGAGAAAAAGAGAGAGAAAAAAAATTGCAATGCTCCGTAGTATGTCATACGATCCTGCTAAACCCATTTTCAAACGACCCTATTCAAAAAAACTAATTTCCAAAAAATGGCCATTCTCTCCAAAAATGTCTGTTGTTTTTGAAGTCTTCCCTTCTTAAAACACAACTCAACAATACCACTGATCCTTTCATGTGTCTATCTTTCAGACATTTCTCTACGTCATCTCTAATAACTTTTTCATATCAAAAACCCAAGTTTACCAAATCTTATTTTCTATTTGTCAGTATTCGTCCTTCCAATTCATCATGTTGTCAGACATGTTTGATGGATCTGAATCTTTCGATCGAAACGCGTCTACAGATATTGGCAATATACGTTGCAGATAAAATCGGAAACAATGACCAGTTAGAGGATATGGAATGTTTTTGTCTTCGGTAAGTATCCATAAAACTCACTCAGTCTGATTTAATGGACTTGAATAACTGTAATAGTGACAGCCGTCCTTGCTTACAGTTGATGGACCCTCTGTTTCTCCCTGCACTGAATGTTATATGTAACAATATTGTAGGTAAGGTGTGACACCGCTAGGAACAATAAAAAAAGCGCGCGCGCGCGCACGCGCGCACACACACACACACACACATATATTGTTCTTTATCAATTATAATAATTGATAAAGAACAACCAGCCTCAATTCTGAGTAAGTGTAATTGGATAATTTATTGCCTCTTCCATGTTCTCCCACAAATCTTCTGTACATTTCAAATTAGACTACTGAATAGGCGAAGTAATCCCTTGAGTAATCCAATGAACCTTTTCTTTCAAGTTGCCATTTCAAGATGAGCCATTGCAGTCCTACCAGCCTACAGTAACCGACTGTTACATGATAAATCCATAGACTCCTGCTATTTTTTTGTGAAGCACAGACTTTTGATCCGAATGATCCAAAAAGATTGGCATCGAAGCAGGTGACCTTATTTCATTCCTCACTGAATCACTTTCCTTTTCCAGTCTCTCTCTCTCTCTCTCTGTCTTTGTATTGCCAGAACTGGAGTGTCAATGGCTCATCTGGTGTAATGCCCCAAATAAACAGGAGTATACGATGATCATGTAAATTGCGTTGTTCACAAATGTTATTTGTGAATTGTTTATGTTAATTGTATAATTTTCTTCATTTACTGTGGTACAACAATAAATTTTCATTGGTATATTAACAATTGACACGGTTGTTACTGAACATCTATTCAGGATCGCAGTTAGTATAGTTCAGTGCCAAACAGCTTGATCTTTTAGCTAGCATTCATGGTTATACAATACAAAATTACCTCAAATGTGATTATATATATATATTCATAAAAATATAAATTTGTTATATTTTATAACGTTAATGTACTGTGTATGATCAAGAAGCATTAGTATACGTCAAAGTATAGGACAATCAAAACTGATATTTAGCTTTATTAACCTGATTCATACTCGTACTTAACCACGTTTAAGGTTCCGGAACATAATAGTTTCTTTAAAATAGCAATACTACCAGTTTTGCACTTAAAAAGGAAACCATTCGATAATCCCAATGTAATGAAATATTTGATCGTACTTAGTTATAGGTTTATTCAAATGTCTTTAAACTGTGTTAGCTACTAACACATCAAATTAGTTACCATTTAATTTTCCATCACTCGTATAATATGCAATTAATATCGAAATCTCTCTCTTTTTCTATCAGACACATACACGTATTGTTTGTCCAATCATGATATTATAGTTCTCGTTTACCATTTAATTTTTTATTATTCGTATAATATTCAATTAATATTGAATATTATATGAATTAGTATTATGCGAGAGACCTCCAGGGAGTCAGAGACTCATCGAGAAGACCACATACTACACGCATCAGCTATCATATTTATTCTTGAATTCATTCACACTGTTTGCACACACAACATCCAATGGCAATTCATTCCAATCACGCACCACACTCTGAGAGAAAACTCTAGCCAAAAATATAACAGAGGTAGTTGGGCAGCAATTATACAGTTACAATTCTTCTGCGCTGGTTGTTACAGACTCCAACTACAGCAAAAAAAAAAAAAGTTTTTTTTTTTATCAGTTCTCAAATTCTGCAATCGGTGTGCAGATTTACTGTGTTATTTCAAGACATATCCTTTAACTAATAAAACATTAAATTATATATTTACAAACAAAACTGATTCCAGGATATTACAGTTGTTGTTGTTATTGCCATCCGGTCGTTTTCGCTTATTGGTGATTTTGCACACAAAGGCTCCATCCCACTCGGCCTCTTGTCTTTTCTTTCAGCAACTCTAAGTTCAAGTTGGTAAGTTCTTTTATGTTGTCCATCCAACTCTTTCATGGTCTTCTTTTTCTTCTCATTCCCTCAATCTTCCCCAACATAACTGCCTTTTTCAATGATTTATCCGCTCACATAATATGACCAAAGTACATCAACTTCTGTTTAGCGATCATCGCTTCCAAGGATCATTCTGTCTGTATACTCTCTAAAACCTTCTAACTGATTATTAAGTCTCCTCCACCTCCATAATTGAAATGAATAAATTCTATGTCTTTCGTCTTAATAATCCAGCTTTATAATCCATACATCACCATTGTTTTGACAATTCTAACGTTCGTGGCCTTAATCACACCTTTATCTTTCATAATTTTTGTCATGTTTAACATCACTTTTTCCCCCCTGACTCTCCTTCTTTTAATTTCATCTTCACATTTACCATCATTTCTGATTCTGGACTCAGTAAATCATAACTTTCAACGATTTCTATTTTATTATATTATTTGTATTATATTACAGTACACCTCGCCAAATCCTGCGATTGCTATGACAGGCATAGATATTCTAAACAAAAGCAACACTCAAAACTGGTATAAAACAATATTTAATTTTATCCCGTCAGGGACAACGACAACTAGCGTCACTAATAATGATTCCTATTAGAATTCTCTGGGTATCCCAGTAGGATGGATGGCGGTTGGAGAACCTGTGTATTGAAGATGCCATTAAATAGTGATATTTCAACAGTAGTGATCCAATCTGTGAGATTAGTTACATACTACACACCCCGGAACCACGAGTCTTTAACTCCCCCTCTTTCTGTGGAAATTGCGACGAGATTAGGTAAAGTCACGCTAATTCCTTCCCCGATTAGCATGAAATAATGCTCTTCCTGCAATACCAGCCCCACCAGTGAGTAAACCAATAGATTTATGATCTATATAATCATGAATGAATGTTGTAGGTGGCTGCGTTTTATACGTTTTACATACGATAGAAATATTATACGAGCCGAACAGTTTCAATGTTTTTATATGTATATTGCTGCTGTTGACAAGCCAACAGATTCATCATCCTATGTATTCCCTTCCCTCTTTGATTTTTACATGCATATACAAAAACACATAAGAATACCAACATATTCAATTCGAACCCGGCGACTAATAGATATTTTCAAAACATTAAAAATAAATTTGATGCATAAATGAGGAAGCAATAAATTCAAAACTCAAGCCTGAAAGAGATCTTTCTCATAAAGTATTCATGATTAGAAGGTCATATGAAGGACAATTGTCCAAGGTCATATTCAAAGTCAATATTTATTTAATGGATCATTCCTCCAGGTATGAGTAACCAATAAACGAATCGTAAATCCAAATAGCTTTTGTTCTGATAACAACAAAACTGTGATTGCACACTTGAAGCTTGCCAGTCTCGCTAATTCTTTATAATCCCGTTTAATCTCAGTTCCGTGAAACTTTATTAAGACACACTAATGGAACGACTTTAGAATGGTAACTGAATTTAGAGCAGTTATTGTAAATCCCTTCACTTTCCCATAGCATATATTATTACACAGAATTTAAACCAACAAAGATGAATATTATTAATTAGGGGACTGAAATTCCGTCTATGTATTTTAAATTTTTAGAGGGATCGTTGTCACAATACGGTTATTGCAATCAAACACTTAGTAATGAACTATGGACAAGAGGCTTAACTAAAGATATGCCGTTGAAAAGCTGAATTAATTCATATAAATTGTATGCACTATCGACATGCTTAGCAAGCGACGAAATCCCGCTGTAGGAGCATGAATTTGCATATGGAAATCAAGTTGAGAAACCATATATATTAAACTTTAATCAAGCCGGGAAATGAGGTTCATTATTTGAAGTACGTTCAGCTCTGTAAGGAACCTCTAACTTATTTTAAAACCTTTGCCGAACTTCGTCACAAATTAACAAGTAACATTCACAGCAGAAAATCAGTTGTAATACAAAACACTGATATATAGTAGGATGCAAATGAACACTCAGCAATGGCTGGCTAAGTGTCATCTAATACTAAGGTTGAAATTGACGCATTTCCTTTAAAATATGTTTACTGAAAATAATAGTGAATAAAACAAGCTAGTTGATGTATAATGAAATGAAATATTTCTCTTAGGAGAAATATGTTTAAATCACGAATAATAATATTTAATGGATTCGTAGGATGATGTCATTTCTTTAAATGACATCATTTTATTTAAAGGTCACTTGGACATCTTTGTGATATGAATAAGACATCAACTATATCTCGGAAATTAACTTCAAACTCCGGACAAATTTCAGATATTAATGAGATAAAGCTCGTGCAATGAGAAATTACTTGGTCTTCTATTTCTTCCGTAGTGGTATATGAGGGTTAAGTACAGGGTGGCCATAAAATAACTTTCCCTGTTTGGAGACATCTGTAGCTGAAACCAATAAACGGAATGAGACCAAATTTTATATTGAGACTTTTTGAAGGTATGGGGAGATGAATTCCGCAAAAAAAAAAAGATTTAGTACCAAAAGTCTCCGATAGGGGAACTTTTGGCGCTGGCGGAGCCGAAAGCAGTCAAATATTTGCAGTAAAAGCAGGTAAAATGGATTATGGAAATTTTACTATGCGTACGTGACAGCAGCGCCACCAATTCCACTTAAAAAGGGATTGGGAACCTTCAGGCAGTTATTCGAATGACTGACTAATAACATTTCGACGGTGTCGAAATGTTATTATTCCATTTTATCTGCCTTTAATGTAATTATCCGCTTGTTTTCGGCTACGCCAGCGCCAAAATTTTCCTTATCGGCGACTTTTAGTACTAAATCTTTTTTTCGCGGAAATCATCTCCCATGCCTTCAAAAGTCTCAATATAAAATTTGGTCTCATTCCGTTTATTGGTTAGCTACAGATGCCTCCAAAGAGGGAAAGTTATTTTATGGCCACCCTGTATTTAATCTGATACTCTGTTTTTAAGTATATATTTCGGGTGTTCAGTTTTATTAATCTTATGACTTCAGTATTAATATTTCTTATCAGCTTACTACTTATCCTATATTATCTCTATGAAAGTTTATAGTTGACTATATAAAATAAGATTTGATTTAGCAGAATCATCAGCTATCTTTGTTTGCTCATCGCCGTGGTATTAGGTTCCAAGCGTAATGATTCAGTCCAGAAAGATTGTTTAGATACTAATCGTTGTTGCATAAGTATCTAGTGAAAGCAAAAAAAAACTGAATATACAGTGTAGCTAGATGTTATGCAAACTATATAATTCAATTGTAATTTTAATTCAAATCGTTGTGGACCAGTTTCATGTCTGCTAATTGTGTGCGATCTTAGGTTGATTTATCTGTTGTGTAGAAATATCATAACCTCAATTTCCGTACTTGAGAAACTGGTGTGAGAAAGGCAATTTACCTGAATTTGAATAGCAATAATAAACAGATTTCTCGCTTCCAAAACAATATTCGAATCTAGGACTCTGTAACCGAAGTGTATGGTAGTATTTCTCGAACTATGCAAAGAGGATGCCTACTATCATTAACGTTAATGTTTTTTGGTGTATAGCAAAACTTGAACTAACTTCGAAACCCAAAAGGAGGTCTCAGTGAGATCAGTTCTAACAATCAATCAGATTTCAGTTAGACCTAAAGAAGTGTTTAATAGTGAATGGAAATGTCCAATCTGGTTTTAAATGAAAGATGGCGACCCTCGACTTCGTTTTGTGACCGGGCAGTTCACGTTCTCTATACAAAAATAAATAAATAAATAAATAAAATAAAAATCGCTTCAGTGACCAAGCAAACAAGTTTAATTTTTGAAATCATCCTATCCACCTGTGAATTATTTTCTAAAGAAATATCTTAAAGAATCATCCATTGCATGTTGAAAGCAAATATTTCTTTTCCATAATAGACTTAGTTTTCTATCCGGAAATCATTACACGGACTAATCTCCATACTGAACGCCTTTATTCATCATTGTAGCAAGCATTGGTAGTACAGTAAATTGAAGTAAATTTATTTTTCAGATATTTCTGAATGTAGTAAATGTAATTCAGTATAATATAAACAACAGAAATATCTCAGATTAGTCGAAAAATACTTTAAAGGATTTCCTAGGTAAATGATCAAAGAATGGAAATTTTCACGTTTTTATTGCTACCATATGATGCCTCAACAGTATTAATGGAAGACATAAATCAAATAAAAATATTCCTCAAGACTGAATTTACACAAGAAATTTAAGGAAAAAAAATACTATAAATGGAATTTAGAAAGATAATTTTCAGAGCAAATGATGGTTACTGCTATATACAGAAATGTTACAAATGTAGATAGAAAGAAAACGAAATCTCTAGAAACTAACATTAAGATAACAAAAATCGTACCGAAGCAAACAAATCCAATGGTTTTATTTTAAAAATGAGATGATTTAGGACAATTTCTGCAGACACTTATCTCTCAGACGTTCGGAATATCCTACTACAAACACCTTAATCAATACTTAACAAGAGGTAATAATTCTGCCTTTTCCTTTAGAACACTTCCAGTGGAGATAAGTTTTCAGAATGATGTGAAAAGCCAGCTGATCCTAAATTTCTTCACGCAGATCTGATTATGTAACAGTAGATTTATTTTTTCTTTATCTATAAAAGTAGTCTGAAACAAATGTTTTATCATCAATCATTATGTATTTAAAAATGTAATGTATTATTTTTATATAAAATAACAATGCAAGTTATATAATATTTTTGAATTTTAAAAATATTTTAAATAATTTTAATATATTTTAAAAAATACTAAATAAAATAGCTGCACTATTAACTATTTTATATATTTAATATTGTAATTAGTTGAAAGTTATAAATGTATATACATTTTAGTATAGTATATATCTATATATATCAATGTATATATCACTGCTTTCATTATAATATATACTATACTAAAATGTATATTAAAATGAAAGCATTGATATATATATAATATACTAAAATGTATATTATATTATACTAAAATGTATATTATATTATACTAAAATGTATATATATATATATATATATATACTAAAATGTATTATATTATACTAAAATGTATATTAAAATGAACGCATTTATATATATATATATATATATATATTTATATATATATGTATGTATATATATATATATATTTCATTTTAATAACGACATTGAAGATATGTAAAATATTAAGCAAATTTTAAATAATAAATTTAAAAAAAAACTGAAGGTATATTTGGTAGGGATTTTAATTGGTGAATGTTGCTTGATACGAATAGTTCATGCTCAATTCTTCCCGTTTGATAAGTATGCTTGTTTTGGAATGCCATTTGTTCAAATTTTATTTATGCATTTCTGAAACTTTTACGTCGTCTTTCCCTTTATCTAAGATTTATGTGCAACACGAATTTTAGATACATTAAAGATTCAAAAGATACATTTATATATAAACATATTTAATGAGAAAGACGTGGGAGTAATTTTGCCAATCTTTTCATCTGATGGCATACACCAATAAGCAATTCGCTTGATTAGAATCCAACTGTGAATCAGCTAATGAAGGAATTTGGGAACTCAGTATTTATCACCGAATCATGTCGGAGGGGGTTTGCTAATTTCATTAACATCAATACTCCTTTTCTCCCCGTAAGTCGCTACTAAAGAATTCTGCTGTACCCCAACGGACATTCACCCCTAAAAGCTTTAGATGTAAGGTCGGCAATAATAATTGTTATCAGAGAAGTGCAGTAGTAGTGTTCCAGTCTGGATACCTCTTCTTATGGTTTATCGAATCAAATAGGTAAGGGTTATCAAGCATACAATATGAACCTCCCTCTGTGTATCTGTAAAAGATTCAGGATATCTTGAGTGGCTGGTTGTTATTGCTGTGCGTGCGTGGGAGAGTCATGAGTCATATGAGGTGTGCCGGCAAATGTGTCTAGATATAAAGGTAGGCGTGAGGTGAATTTTCAATTCATCTCTTGTAATGTAGCAATCACATTTTAGGACTAATCAGCACTTGTTCTTCCAATGGACGTCAAATCCTTCTTAGGAAGGATGCATTCAATTCTATGGAAAAATATGAATTAGTAAAATTAATTAGACATTCACCCATGTAAGGTCGGCAATAATAATTGTTATCAGAGAAGTGCAGTAGTAGTGTTCCAGTCTGGATACCTCTTCTTATGGTTTATCGAATCAAATAGGTAAGGGTTATCAAGCATACAATATGAACCTCCCTCTGTGTATCTGTAAAAGATTCAGGATATCTTGAGTGGCTGGTTGTTATTGCTGTGCGTGCGTGGGAGAGTCATGAGTCATATGAGGTGTGCCGGCAAATGTGTCTAGATATAAAGGTAGGCGTGAGGTGAATTTTCAATTCATCTCTTGTAATGTAGCAATCACATTTTAGGACTAATCAGCACTTGTTCTTCCAATGGACGTCAAATCCTTCTTAGGAAGGATGCATTCAATTCTATGGAAAAATATGAATTAGTAAAATTAATTAGATATTATGTTATGGTCCTAGTAATTATTATTGATAAATATCTGTGTTGAAAACTAAAATAAAGATCATAAAACTAACATATATATAGTTTGAGATTTGTCTATATTTCGATTGCTTCGAATCTATGCTCATCTTTAGACAATATTAAGACACAAAACAGATTAATAATATTATAACGACAATCTTAATATTAAATAACAATCAATTGGAATACGACTTCACCTTATATAACATAAACTGACTGTAGTTTTGAAACGGAGTAGGCAACAAATTGTTGTTAATTTTTTTTTCTCTTGATCACAGTTATTATGATTCCATTTTAAAATGGATTTTCGCCTTCGAAGATTTCGAATCTACTGGCCAAATAAAATTTGGAATAACAAATTTATTCAATAATAACGAACAAAAATTCATTGAATTATTTTAATTATGACTTCATTTAGACCATTTTTTTTTTGGAATTATTTCTAAATTACGGAAATAATTCCATTTTGATAGAATGGAAGTTAATGATATTTGTTATTTAAAATCATTATTATAATTTGCTGAATGAGCTAAATATTGAAATTGGATCATTTTAGTGGCAAAATAAAAACACAAAATAAAACGGTGCAAAATTCCATTACAAATAATAATAACCCTTCTGTATATAGCTGTCACCAAACCTTCTTTAGGTGAGTTACCATGACAATGAATGACGTCATGCGCAACGCATATTTTAATGATTATGTCTGATCATGCTTTGCTGGTTTTGGTTTAGTTGATATTTCTTCCATTTTATCTTAAGCTATCTTAAAAGTCATGGTCAAAATATGAAAGAGCCGAGCTATAAAGATATACACTAAACTGCGCATTGTGGAAACCTGTATCTTCAGTAGCATGCTCTATGGATGTGAGTACTCCTGAGAGAATATGAAAGGAGGATACTGGCATTCGAGAGGAAGTGCTATAGAAGGATCTTGAGAATAAGCTGGATTCACAAAGTGAACAATGAGGAAATCTACAGACGAATACAACCATAAGAAAACCTGATCCAGAAAATAATCAAAAGGAAACTACGTCTGTTTAGCCATATATGTAGAACGAACGATGAGAGAAAATTAAAAACATTGCTACTCGGAATGATTAAAGAATAAAAGAGGAAGACCAAACAGAGAATGGGGCGATGACATCGTCAAATGGAGCGGCCCTATACACAAACTGAGTCATCTTGCACAAAATAGAATGTAGTGGAAGAATCATATCAAGATGGCACAGACACCTACGGACGTTGAATCCCTGGTTGTTGTTGATATTCATTCCAATGCATTCCCATATACAGTATATGCAGTTTTTAAAATGTTTACGCTATTTATATTTCAACTAATGAATATTTTAAAAACAAATGTTAAATTTTAAATTGGATTAATAACGATTTACATCAAAAATGGTTTAAATCGATCTTATTCAAATTAATTGTTCAAAACAGAATTTAAATTACTTATGAACAAGCCACAGATAATGTACTATTCCTATATTCATTAAAGCGGATAGCAATTCCCTAATCTATAGCCTTCGTTAAATCACTTTTATCACTCATACTACTCATTTCGAAATGAAATATCTGTGTTTGCTTATGCAGGCTACATCCCGTAATTTTCTGACATTTTTGAAATGCTTTTATTTGAAGGTGAGCTTCTAAATTCTACGTGAATAGTAGTATATTCATGTACCGTATATTCCAATAAACCTTCATTCAAAGATTTCAATCTTGCCAAAATACAACCCACGTAAAGAAACTTTAAATAATATAAGATTCCATAAAAAGAAATTGTCTAAAGTTAAAAACATGCGAAGCAGATAAATAAAAGGCGGTATTTGCAATGTATGAAACTCTACGCGTGTTTATTTTTTATATTTATTTTCTTTTATTTACTTTCTCTCTTTTTTTTTTCTTCAACCGAATGGATATTAAAATCACGGTGAGGGTAGCACACACAGAGTGCATATCTGAAAAGCATCGGAGATAACAGTTTTCCTTCAGGAGTTCGAATCCAAATCAGTGGATCTATCACTCAAAAAACCAAGGCTCACATCGTACGTAAATTATGCAGACCATGAAATAGGAAAAGACTCCATCTCAGTTACTTTGATGCCTTCATTCCAATAACTGACAACGACGGATTAAGTACGAGAGGTTTATTCAATCTCACAATACGTCTTCTTGGATGAGGGGGGGCGAGAGAATGAAGAAAGAACGCAGCACATCTGAAGACGAGAAATGGAAGCAAAGTTAGACTGCTTCCATGAGTAGACAGGCATCAATGATTAAACACTGCTTTATTCTCGACAAGCAATGCATACATTCATAGAGAAAAACAAGCTTGAAGCTAAAACCATGCATTTTCTGTATTTTATATTTTATATGCAGCACTAATATACTTTTTTATTTTGAAGATTAATAGTTACTTTTGATATTGTGATACAATTTGTTTTCGTTGACGAATGAGATGCACTTCTGCTATTAGTATGTCTTATGAATTTTGTACGTATGTATGAATATCATGTGATTTTGTACATATGTATAAATATCATATGAGTTTTGTACGTATGTTTAAATATATAATGTGATGCCTATTAGAATTCTAAAAAATTAAGCGCTGGGAAACTTCTTCCAGTTTGATAATAAAGCATGCAAATATGTAGTTCTTAAAAGAACTACATATTTGCATGCTTTGGAACTGGGAGATGGACTGAGTCCTTGACTCTTTATCTCGTGATCTGAATGAAGAAAATCTATGTAGATGGGGTGTGTTGAGCTAAAAGCTCTAATCATGGCTGGGTAATGGCAATAGCCTAGCCTCAGAAACTTCATTGGCTACAGCATTGCCATTTGTTACATTAGAAGTCCTAAAAAGGACTTTTTAACCTCTGCAAATATATGTAAAAATTCAATTACTTTATTTGTATATTTTATTTATAAATAACTGAATTGTGTTTTGCTATCTTTTAAGTGCATTCTATGTTTTTTCTAAATAAACAGATTTAATTCTAACATATTGTGTAATATATTAAGCATTCTAGAGGTTTATTGAAGTTAATATTGCATAAAATAAATTATGGTAAAAAAGAAAAATAAATTAGCAACAGGCAATTTAATATCTTGTAGACGATACCCAATGGAAATCTACTTTACAAAGTAGATATTCAAATAAATAAACATTTAATATCAAACAACAGCCATCATACTATGAAACAGGACAATGATAACTTACCTTCCTTTGATAATAAACAAAAACATTATAAATACATTTAAACATATATTTCTTTGTCATATTAACATTGAAATTTAAGGTGAAGAAATGTAAGATTTTAGAATGATATAAACCTGAATTGAAGGTTTTGGAAAGAAGTACTGATTATAAAGATTTAGGCGTCTCAACTGATAAGGAATATAATTACATGAGTCATATTGGTAGGATAAGTAGCAAACTTCAGAAGATTTAATTAAAACTAGCTGTGCTTATAGGAGTGAGGATTAATACGTCACTTTGCATTTATATTACATTACGAATCAACTATGAGCATTCAGATGTTTAATGGATAAGAATCGAAGGTATTCGGAGAAGATTACGTACGTGGAAGGATTGTATCATAATAGTTACAAGACTACTTTAGTTAGCTGTAATTTGATTAGCTTAAATAACAGGAAAATAGGCTTAATTGAAGTTTACAAGGTAATTCGATGAGCCCATAACGTAGATAGACCTGTTCTGTGTAGCTTACATGAGACAAATCCCATTACTAAACATAATAAGAAGTTAGAGAATTTAAAAAAATGTCTGAAATAATGCAAAGGGTTTTTAGATCTTTGGTCTACGGCAGATAGTACATGGAATGGACTTCACAAGAGTTGTGGATAGAGAAGAACGTTACTGGTTTGTTATATATATATATATATATATACAGGGTGTTCGGGATAAATTTGACAGTTTCGTAAGGAAAAAGAAAATCTTCTTTGTATCTATTAAATTTAATGAATTGACAAAAAAACATTACAGGCAGAGTTAATTACAATACTATCAACAAGATTTACTCAAAATAACCACCATTAGCATCGATCACAGCTTCAATTCTGCTTCGGAACCTCGAACAAGCTGATGCTACAGTCTCCCTGGGAAGGGCCGCAAAAACTGTTTTAATTTTATCCATTAACTGGGCTTTTGTATTACTGGAAGTGCGATTGGTGTCTTTTTCAACTGCGCCCCATACAAAATAATCCATGGGGTTAAGGTCTGGGGAGTTTGGAGGCCAAACATTTGGACTGGTGAAGTCGTAGAAATTTTCAGACAACCATTTTTGACTTTTCCCAGAGGTGTGGCAAGGGGCCGAATCCTGCTGCCATACATACGGCCTACCATTGGCTACCCTTGTTATCCAGGGCTTGACTACAGTTAGCAACTCCACGAACAAAGCCCGAATTCCAATGCCAGGGTTCTTCAACACCTGTTCCTGCAGATTTGCGAGGAATTCTGCTGTACGAACGCAATCAGATCGTCTGCTAGGGATCTTTCTTCTTGCTACATCCTCGTAGTCACCATTGCAAGTCTCTAGTTCATTCCTGATTGTTTTTACTGTATTCAGGGAGCATTGGGCAGCAGTCGTAATATCCTTATTTTGATGGCGGGCACGAATCATCATGATACAAGTTATTCTCTTCCATGATTCAGGTGGGTTCCAGCTATCCATCCTTTCTGACATCTTGTATATGAATGAAGAAGGGTCCAAACTTTTAAATGAAGAGAAGTGTGTGTTAATACATGTAACTTACGGAAAAATATAATTAATTATAAATATGTCAAATTTATCCCGAACACCCTGTATATATGCTTTTCATATTCCCTTTTGTCTGAGAGGGAAGTTCGTTGAGTGAGAGTTATTGAGTTTTAAGCTCGCCCTGGAAGGGCAGTGAGATTAACTTTGTTCAGATGAGCATAGAATTGACTTCGGTCTTTTGTATTTGTAGAATTCTGCTTCATTATAGTCTGAAGCATGCTTGAACAGTAGGTTCGGATGATTATTTGTCTTGATGAAGAACTTTACTGCTAGGTCATGGAGGAGGGATGTGATGTAGGGAATGCTGACTTCTCTGTGGATCTGGGAGTTTCTAATGAACCATGGGGCATCCAGAATCATTCTCAGGCATTTATTCTGTATAAAGGAATTTTTTTTTTTTTGGATAGATGGGTGAAGCAAAAATGATTTTCAGATTACCAATTATCTGCAGAAGAAAATGTATAGATAGAGTAATATAGTGCTATAAGCTCTGATCATGGCAGGAGGTAACAGTAATAGCCGAGCCGCAGTTAAAACTTCATTAGCTACAGCATTGTCATCCACTACCCTCCCTGGGGTACCCATTTTAGTCGCCTCGTACGCCATGCATGGGTTACAGTGGGACTATTCTTATCCCGGCCACCACACGCGGTATTCTGTATGGAGGTCCTTATAAGGACGGGCTTAAACGGGCGAAGCAAGAATGCTGTCTGTAGAGTACAGTGTAAGGATAAGGCGTTATTGAGCTGTTAAAGCTCTGATCATGGCAGGAGGGTAACAGCAATAGCCGAACCTCAGTTAGAACTTCATTGGCTACAGCATTGCCATCCATTACCCTCCCAGGGTTTCATCCATCCACGACGCTTTAGCAATTCCTGTATAGAGGTCCTAAGGACTGGCTTAAAGGGGCGAAGCAAGAATGCTTTTCATCTTCCCCGTTATCTGTAGAGGACAGTGTAGGGATAAGGTGTTATTGAGCTATGAAATTAAAGCTCTGATCACGGCAGGAGGGTAACAGCAATAGCTGAGCCTCAGTTAGAACTTCATTGGCTACAGCGTGACCCTGTATAGAGGTTCTAAAGTTCTAAAAAGAACTGGGCGATGGACTGAGTGCTTGACTCTTTATCCCGTCATCTGAATGAAGAAAGTCTGTGTGGATGGGATGTTATTGAGCTTATAGCTCTAGTCATGGCTGAGTAACGGCATTAGCTGAGCCTCAATTAAAACTTCATTGGCTGCTACAGCATTGCCATCCGCTACCCTGGAAATCCTAAAAAGGACTCGGCCAGTCCCCTGTATAGAGGTCCTTATACATTCCTTATAAGGACTGGCCTAAAGGGGCTAAGCAAGAATGCTTTTTATCTTCCCCGTTATCTGTAGAGCAAGTGTAGGGATAGGGTGTTATTGAGCTATTAAATCTCTGATCATGGCAGGAGGGTAACAGCAATAGCCGAGCCCCAGTTAGAACTTCATTAGCTACAGCATTGCCATCCATTGTATAGAGGCAATTTAGTTTCAAAATTAATTATATAGTTATGCTTTCTTTTAATTGCTATATTTTATAATTCTAATTTTTAAGAAGTTCATATCATATTTCAAGTGTAACTATATGGACATGCAGCTGATACTGATTAACGTGATGGTATTGTTATGTGTTTTTTTTGTTATTAATTGCTATTATTGCTGAATTTTGATATTTAATATCGTTCTTAAGAATTAGTTAATTCAACAGACAGCATGGTATTACTTGTTGATATTATTTCTGTGCATGAATTTTAAAAACGATAAAAATTAAAGAATGTAAGAGTCGAAACAGTTACCTGAGAGTATGTGGCTGACATGCTGTTGATAATTTATAATCTCCTCGCCGAGTTAGTTGTTCTTCGCTTACGTTAATCTGCAATAAGAATTCTTAAAGTTGATAATAAAGCCTCGCTGGAGTGATTATATTTCGGAGGAGGTTGTATTAATGATAAATGTTCAACAGGCGTTAGATAGAATGAAAAACCTAAATATTTTGAACCAAAGAACATCGGAGCTACAAATTATACTATGATAATTCTCAGACAATTCCAGAGATCATTCTATTTCTTCTTCATTGAATAATATTATACAATGAGATCCAAATAAGTGTCAATATATATATATCGGTGGTAACTCTCTCATTTAATGATTATTTCAAATTAGATTACTATTCAAATATAAGTAATACCGATAGAGTCCTAAAACGAACAGCTGCCAATCTGTTTAGATTATCAGCATATTATCATGTTAACCAACTTTCAGAAGCTTCAGTGAGCAATTAGGATTGTCTTGATACACTACGCCATTAACATTACAAGGTACATTACTCCAACTGTACATGATTAATTTCTTCAGTACCATCAAATTTGTTACAGGTAGGTAACATCACAGTCTTCTTACTATATTCTTTATCGTATGAAAGAATTTAATTTGATGAAAGAATGCCTTTGGTGTAGTCCGTTATCCTGTTGGAAGTGTACATTGCACAGGATAAATGGTCAACATGAATACGGGTATTTGGTTATCAACAATATTCAGATATGCTACACTATTCGGAACTTACTCTGTTGGCAGAAAGTTCATAAAGTGTGCTAAATAACATGCAACAGAGAAATACCGACCCGTTCACAGCATTGAGTCCATGACTTCCTGTCACTGTTGTCCTAACTTTGTCTTTTGTCCGCGAAATAACAGGAATAGAGAATCATCGTTTCAATCCACTCTCTCCTTCCCCCCCCCCTCTCTCTCTCTCTGTTTACTCCTTTGATCAAACTGGCGATGGCTCTTTGTTCACCTAAATTGCAGTTGATTGTTTTTGTTGGACAGGCTCCCATCATTGGTCGTTTTCTGTTATATCCTATTCGGGATATGACAGCAGTAAAGGTTTTTGGATGAATATAACAGTATACGACGCATGGTGCATCCATATACACTCTCTCTATCAATCATTCCCTGGTTATATTCTGCAGTCAACCGAACAATTGTAGTTCGTCTAGTGAACTTCACGATACTGCCAATCTTTCGTCTACTTCTTGCATCGATCACCTATTTACTACAACATGCACAGAAGTTGACAATATTTTCGGTTTATATACTAATATTGTATAGGATTCCAAACAAAATGTCTAGAAGGAACCTACAAATGTTTCTAAGGTACACCTATCTACTCAAGTGGCTCACAGGTGCAACAATAATGCTCTCTCTCTCTCTCTCTCTCTCTCTCTCTCTCTCTCTCTCTCTCTCTCTCTCTATCTATCTATCTATCTATCTATCTATCTATCTATATATCTCAGTATCATGTCAAAATAACTCTTAATGGCTTTAATCTATAAAAAAATTATATAAGTAATTTACCTTATAAGTGACTTCGACGTAACATACCTCAACAAGAGTATGAGCATGTAACCTCTCTCTCCCTCTCTCTTTCTTTCTTTCTTTCTCACACATACACACCCGCCAACCTACAGCTTATTTATGGTCAGCCCATGAGGTTGTTTGCGTATAAATTATGAATACAATTTAGCACACTGATGCCTCCAATATTTTGACTGTTCGATGTATATCTCTCTAGATATAAAGTGCTGTTTTAAGATATAAACTTTTAATTTTATTAAAACAAAATTCTTATGCACTCAAACGAAGTTTCTTACCCACACGAAATCAATAAATATTCCCTCTTCTTGGTCGCTCCCTGCATAACTGTTGGCCTAAAGTGTAGGATCTTGTGTTTGTACGGAAAATGTACAAGTAAATTGTAAAACATTTTGATGACTTCTCAAAGTGGATTCCTAAGACTCTGCGTACTACTAGTTGAAAAAAAAAACTGAAGAATGATGCGGAATCAAAAATAATAATCATCCAGTCGATTATTTGTTGATTATCGATAGACAAATTTACTTTGGGGTATTACATGACAGTTTCTCATCCAACCCTCTACCATCAGTGCTATATATAATTAATGATTTTCTTTTCCCCTCAATTTAGATATGGTTGATCCGAAAAATGTGTAACGTTTTGAGAGAATAATTGTATCTGTTTAAGGGACTGAGGGTAAGTAGATAAGAGGGTAGGAGTGCATCTAAATCACAAGTCAGTCATGTGAAAATACTAGCTCAACTATACCACCGTGCAAGTCGATAGCGGTGACTGGCGACGTTTTGTCCAGGATCGATAGAATTTAAATATGAATGTACGAACACTTTGTAGAAATGTCTCATCTAGGTTAGGTCAAAAATCGATGCTCTCTGCACAGAAGGAAAAGGAGGCTTAAGTGGTTGTCGGAGTGAATACGTCCTCGAGGTCTACGCCAAGTGGAGCTTTGCGTTGTTGACTGGTAAGCGCAGACGTAGACATGAGGGTGGGGGGAATCGTGTAACTTTAAGAGCTTGAAAAAACTTCTTTCGTGCGCTACTTGCAATAGATATAATAGAACGATTGATAACCAGATGATGCGAGACCTTCCTGTCGAGGTTGATTAATCTCCCATTCTTTCCCTCATTCGACTTCGTCCCCTCTCTTGAAAAGCGGGACTGCTTGAGCTTCCAATTCTAAATCTCGAACAAAAATGTAGGACGTTTTGCATTTATCGTCTTGCTTAGAGTGTGTGTAGATACAGCGAACACAGATAAGGCACACTATGGAAATCGTAGGTTTCGACTATTCAAGTATGGTATCTAAGAAGGATAAAAAATTTCATTTTTTTTTAACCAAGTAAAGGCAAAAAGTGGTTGGTAACCTTTGTTTTCAATATCGAAACTGAGTTTTTTTTTTCTTTTTAAAAAAAATTGCTTTCTTCGCAGAAGCATCGATAGCAAAAGGAGATATGTAAGACTAGATCCCACTTGTAGTATCTGCTCTTCTTACCAAATCCTTTTTGTTACAAAAACATTTTTTATTTTTGTCTAGAGTTTGAATTAGTCATTGAATAAAGCAGATACTTTCATATCCTTCCTACAAATTTTTAATCGTTCATATACGTAGCCATAGCTACAGATCCACCTTTTCATCAGGTTAATAACTAAATACATGAAAATGATGGATGCTAATGAAGGTGTTTAGAACAACGAAATTATTGAAAGCTATGGCGATATCATTTTCTCCGCGATGTTAATTAAGGTCACGAGAAGACAATGGAGATTATATGCAGTGTGTGTTAAGTGTTTGCTCTCTGGTTGATTTGTCTGTTTTCAGGAACAGAAACTGATTTGCCAAATAAAACATTCACTTCCCTCCTGTGCAACACTAATGAACTCAACGTCTGTGCTGTAAAGAGTTCACAGTCCTCATGAATTTCTAGTTCCTTCAGTCGGGAATATGTTGTTCTAGTGAACACATCATTCGCATTAGATAGATAATAAACAAGAAGACACAAATGAAAGTTAAAGAAGAAAATAAATATTAGGACATTAATGTGTTTTTTTCTAAAAAACAAAAAAAATAAAAAGAGGGAGAGAGAGTGGTGAAGTTGAAAGACAGAAGCGGGAAATGGAGAAAATCATCCTTAGAGGGATGCCTATTGATCGGATAACAGAAAACCAAACCAATTTTTTCTCTTTTTGAAAATTGCTGCAGAACATTATACTGCAGCAATTTTATTTCTTTTAAAATTGAGCTGGAATCTTATATTACATCATGAATTTGTTCGATTTAAATGATTATACTTAACTCATTCATTCATTCATCAAATTTCGCTAGGCGATTTTACTACGTGTAACTTTTTTAACATGGGACAGTGAGGTCACATCTAAGTGTAATCTTTTGATTTTAACTCATGCAGCAGAGACATCGTGATTAACTAAAAGACACGTGAATAGAATAAAAGCAATGGAAATGAAAGTTTTAAGGACAATGATGGCAAAAACAAGGAAAGACGTGGAGAGAAAGAAAGGGAGACATTTGATTGGCCTGACCTAGCAGTTTCTGTCGGAACAATTGCTGCTATAGGAGAAGGAAACTTAACTCCTTATTTTAATTTATTTTAGTAAATTATTTATTAAAGTGTTATTATATATTAATATTAAATGAAATTTAACTTACGAGATGTGGCTATTAAATAACGAGACTGGTTGCAAATTGTGTTTTATTATTACAATTGTACAATTTAATAGTTATCCCCACATACTCCCCTCCTCTCTCTGTACACTGTTGGATACGAATTTTTCATTGTTGGAAGAAGAGCTGCAAGTCATCGGGTGTTATGCTTCAGTAGCGCTGCCGTTTTCTCCTTTATCTCATCCACTGATGAAAATGAATGCCCTTCAAAGCGGATTTCAACTTTGGAAAAAAGTAAAAGTCACATGGAGCTAAGTTCAGAAACAAAGACACAATGGATGCACTGGAAAACTCCCACATCACTAAGAATGAAAAAAGCAAGAATGAGCAAGTCAAAACTGAAGGCAATGCTGATCGTTTTTTTATATCAATGGCGTGGTAATGGTTGAATGGATACCAGAGGGTCAGACAGTTAACCAACATTATTACCTTTAAGTTCTGGCCAAGCTGAGAGAACGAGTGAGAAAGAAGAGACCAGGTCTGTGGAAGAACAATGCATGGATTCTCCATCAGGACAACGCTCCAGCTCACAGTGCACTGTTTGTAAAGCAACATCTGGCTACTAAGAAGATCCCAATATTGGATGACCATCCCTTACTCGCCGGACTTAGCTGCTGCCTTTTTCCAAAGTTGAAATCCTCATTGAAGGGCACCCATTTTCAGCCTGTGGATGAGGTAAAGGAGAAAACGGAAGCCCTACTGAAGCAGATAACACCTTATGACTTGCATCACTGCTTCCAACAATGGAAAATTCGTATGCAACGGTGTATAGATAGAGGAGGGGAGTATGCTGAAGGAGATAACAATTAAATTGTACAATTGCAATAATAAACCACATTTTGTCTCGTTATTTAATAGCCACACCTCGTATATGCTTCTCTTATAGAGAGAAAATATTAAAGATAGAAGATGGTGTGTATAAATAATTTTCATTGGTGTGATTTTTAATTATTTTTCTTCTTTAGCTTGCTGAACCTCTAGAAACGTTTACTGGCAGACTTAATGCTCCTTTATTTATAGAAGATGAATTTCCAAAGTTGTTTCTGACTTCTTTCATTCCTAACTGTTTTGAGCTCTTTCATTGCAGATTCTCATATCTTCTTTAGCTTTCTGGATATTTTTTGATATTATTCTTCCAACGCATCTGAGGTCTACCTCTAGGTCGCTTTATAACAGACTTCATCTTGAATGCTTGCTTAGCCATTCTCTCCTCACCCATTTTTTCCACATGTCTAATCCATCTCAATCTGCTTGCTCGAATCTCAACAACTAGAATTGGGGATCTATAGAGTTTATGTAGTTCTTGATTATAACTTCTTGACCATTCGTCTCTTATGTTATCCCTTGCAGGTCCATAGACTTTTCTGAGGATTTTCATTTTCAAAGATCTGAAACGCTTTTGCATCTTGGTCTGTATGCTCCACATTTCTGCTCCATATAAAATAACATGTCTATGTTATTTTATATATATATGTTACTTGATATTAACTCGGTCTACCTACTCACTGATGAAACCTCAAAAAAGGTTGAAACCGGTCTGGGTAGTGACCTTCTCTCATAATGTAGAACAGTAACAGCTCCTAGGAGCTAAGTTCAAATTATGGGTAAATATCAAGAATAGTGATCGGAGCTTGCTCCACCTTAGACATGAGTTGCCTCAGCTTGCACTACCTTTAGGATCAGTTGCTGCAGTATCCAGGTATTTGCTTACGCTTGGAATCGCCGAACTTTATATAGTTTCTACTATATTCGGCATGAAACTCTTTGAGTTTCTTATTCTACTAAGAAACGACATGGGATGTAATATCCCTTAACTTAAACAAATAATATGCCTATGTTATTCTACTCCATATAGAATAACATATCGTGAATATTTCTGTTTTAACTCTACCAGATAGAATTTTGGAAGATACCTAATGTAGAGAAAACGAAAAGATCTATTGAAGGCATGTATTTATTTTATCTTTTACGTCAGATTTTATCTCTGTACTAATTTATTATCTAGAGTAATTAATGTTCCAAGATATTTGAAGGAGGTGGCACATTTAAGTTGTCAATAGTAAACTGATCATTTTCTACTTGGCTCTTTGATTGTAGATTTGTCCTATTAGTTAATTATATACGTGTTAGTTTTAATAGGTTAGGGAAATATGACTGTTTAATACGAAATATTACACGAAATATAATATAAATTTTTAAACAAATAAATAATTAGGACAATTTTGACTTCACATCACATTTTGTTTTTCAATGGAATTTGAAACCTAATACTAAACGTAAAAAATCACTTAAATTATTACCACTGTGTCTTGAAAGATTATTATGTCCATAATGTTTTTATTTTCTCCTATTATACAGGAAATATTTATCTTGTTTTCGAAGATCTGTAACCTACTAACAACTATTTTTCGAATGCATTTTTATCTGAACTGTTGACTCTCTACTAAGACGTTTTGTTTTTTTAAATAAATTGATCCCAAATATGCTGGAAAGAGGAAATCGATCTGTGTTTATATCACTAAAAGAGAAAATAAGAACAATTTTAGTGGTAATAAAAATAGCAGTTAGGAATTTATGGTATGGATTTAGTGCATTACTTTCTTCATTGTAGTCTATACAACTTTGGAAATTCATCTCCTATAAATAAATAAGCATTTGTAATACCGGTAAACTTTTCTAGAGTTTACGGATGGGATTTCTAACCTGCATAATTTTATTATGCATTAAACTGTCCACTGTTACACCTCCTATTGGTCGTTTGTGGCAAACTGTTTTCAAATAAACGGAGTCGATTTTCCTTTCAGAGGAAGGTGGGGGGAGATGAGACATTGTTATTCTCATCAATGGAAAAGCAACGTTTGAAAGAGAATTTTCTTTCATAACTCTTTCTCTGAGACCATGAACATAATTTCCTGAACTGGACCTCGTTGACATGACACATGTTCTCGGGAAAAAAATAAATTTCGGTTTCCTTTTCTACTTAAGGAGGTGGGCAACAGCCTGTTTGCCATAAACATAAATTTTCTCCATTGGTTTAATACTCTCCTTGACAGTATCATTAGTAGATCGAGTATATTTTAGATTAGAGAAGAGGCTACTCTCCTTTCTTGTTGTAAACACGTCGTAAATAATTTAAACTCGCCCACCTTTCATCTTTATTCTTTCTTTCTCTCCTCTGAAATCCCCCATCGTAATCCAAACTACACTGAGATGTCACTGGTGATCAAAACTGTCATTCCACGTTTTCTAAAATCGCTTCCTTGCAGCTGTGTGCGTTGTGAAGGAGAAAAGGGGGGGGAGAGAAGTGTAAGACATATTTGGGGGGGAAGGATGATAGGGATTGTCGAAGGAAGTAGAGATCCCAGTCACGGCAATAGGCGGTAATTACATATCAGAGTAAGTTCATGTAATAAGTACCTTTCCTCTTCCCCTCCCCTTGTTGTAAGGGGGGGCAGGCATCACTTCTGCTTCCTCGACTGCTACTAACCGATGATTTTCTGCGTGTTGTCACGCACATGGCTCTTGGGGAAGGGACGCTAGGCAATTAACGATTCACTGATCGGAAGAAAGTTTTGAGTCTTGTGACTGGGTCCCGTACAACGTATAGTTTAGTCTTAACTTCAATACTGTGCGTTAAATACCTATCTAAACTTGTGCGGAGATGAGGAACGAATTAGTGATAATGAAACAAAATAAGTTAGATCCATTACAAACGTCTAAATATGGTATATTTATGCAAATTAAAGTGCGCATTAGGACCAAACAGAACGAATATATCCATGTTGTATTCTTTCAGTTTATGTTAAAGAATAATCAACGAAAAACAGAATACCGATTTTAAAATTATTCTATAATAATTTTATAATTGGATATAAATTATATAGTATTTTAATCTACATGCATTTGCTTTTTTATTTTTTGTTAATGAACACTTTACAGTTTGAACAAGTTAAATGATTACCGATAACCATAGTGATATTCGTACAGATACGAATATATAAAAACACATCAATTGTTGTTTTGCTGGTTAACCAGTCACAGAGACGTAACAGCTTTTAGAAAAAAAAAGTAGGAAAGATTTATACTCATAAAAGCCCTTTTTTATTTGTTTATGTATTTAGTCGAATTTCAGTACAAGATTGATATTTGTATAATATCCCTGTCATGAGCGTTGGTGACGTTCATGACACTGTTTTGACAGCAAGAAACCGTTCAAGATTAGCTTCTAGTGTCTAGTAGCGGAAATCATCCGGTTTTTGCCACATAGTTTATCTTTGGCATAGGGAAATGGGTGGAAATTTAGGGGATGTGATTATTATTCAAGAAACTCATATTTTAACTTTAAAACTCGAAAAAATCGACCATAGAATTCCATTCAATTTTACACGATAATATCAGTGATGGTAGAAATAGGAGCTGGAATAACTGCTTTTCTTCTCTTCAGGCCAGGTATCGATAGCAGTAAACCTCTTGCAATGTCAAAAGTGAAGACTGGCTGCGAAGTGATTTCCCCAAAAGATAACAAAAGTGTTAGGAAGGGGTAAAGAGTACCACTTATTTTCTTTGGGAGAAATTGATAATTATAAGCCATTCTTTGGTTCTTATAAATAAACATAAATAAAACTATAACTAGAACAAACCAAAATATTAATATATAAAATATATTATGCAAAATATTTTATATTTTTATAATTTTATAAATTGATATTTTATAATATTTAAAATAATATATACAGCGTACAAATGAGTATTTAAATATTTTGTATTTTTAATAATTTCCAAGCTAGAAAGTTATTTTTAATTAAGCCAATGTAAACATGACCATAATGATTTGGCATATCTTAACACATCCTTTTATTAAAACATTTCTCCTGTTTTAACGTGTAGTGGAAATCTAAAATAATTGACCGTTTTTTACTTTTTTCCCCTATTTTAATGGATTTTTATTTTTATTTTTTTTAATATTACTAGAAAGAAAAAAGTAAAATGATACTTTGTATTATTACAACTTCTAATAAAGAAATCCTTTTCATTACTGAGACAAGTTGATATTCTAATATTCTAAGCAATAAAAATAATTTGTTCATCTAAACTATTTGGAAAGTAATACCAAAATAGTTTAATTAAGTGGATGTATTTTCTGTTGTTTACTTCAGCTTTAAAAATGTCCATAAAATATTTAAACTCCTCTTTTCACTTTCACGTGTGATTTTAAACAACTCGATAGAAAATCACATATAAGTAGATATGTGTGAAATATTATCTCTAGACATAAAAAGAGAAAATATAATATAAAACAAGAAAGAAGAAAGGTATTCATATCCTCTTCGGATAGTTATAGACATCGCTGTATCAATTTACATCACTAAATGAAGCAAGTTTTGATTTGAGTATATTTTAAAAATGAGTCTTAATATAATTTCGCTTATATAAAACCAAACACGGATAACTTTTCTATTTTAAGCTGTTATTAATAAATATGGAATGCGCTTTAATTACTGTAGAGTCAGAAATATAAAGAAATTAAACTACCAACAGAAATAAAGATTAAAACGATTTGATGAGAGGTACTCATTATCCTTAATAGGATTTCCTGAAATGCATCCTCATGGACAGTAAATAATTACTAGGTTACATAAATCAGACCCATTGGAAAAATACTCAATTCCTATAGGATTATGGAATAAAGTAAGATATTATTTACTGTATTTTTATTTTGTCTGGTTAGTCCGCAGTGAGCTGGGCTTGTTGGAGAGTGAGTAGAGTATCTGCCTTCCCACCACTAAACTATGGGTTCGAATCCTACTACTTATAGAGTAGGCACTTCTGACCAGATCAAGATCAAGATTAGATAAAGAATCGTGACATCATTGGTTGATAAGATCAGTGACGTTATTGTTCGTGACGTCATGAGTTTGGAATGTTTGGAATTTCCCTGGGGGAACATATGTGTGATTGATGTCACGTTGTTTGTGATTGTCTTACTAATTCTGTAAGAAAGTACTCTGCGATCGTTCTACTTCTTCGTCCAGCAGATATTTC
This sequence comes from Typopeltis vanoorti, assembly GCF_054136105.1. Lineage (NCBI taxonomy): Eukaryota > Metazoa > Arthropoda > Arachnida > Uropygi > Thelyphonidae > Typopeltis > Typopeltis vanoorti. Next base: position 117,077,745 of record NC_143553.1, read on the forward strand.
TCTTCCCTATGAGGAAGAGGAAGGACCACGTGGTGTCCATTAAGAGATGTGAAGAAAAACAAAAACTAAGCAGCAAGACAAACACTCAGGAAATTTGTTGTTACTTAGGGTAATATTTGTATCGACGTTTCATAATTTTCCCATACTGAATTCTATCTTTCTTTAGACAATAGTCTGTAGAAAAAAATCAATACATGAATTGCTATTTTTATCTAAATGCTTCTTATATCACTATCGTGTTTTCTTTCACACGGTGGTGCGTGATTGGAATGGATTGGATGTTGTGAGTGCAAGGAGTGTGAATGAATTTAAGAATAAGTATAAGCTGTTGCAGTAGTATGTGGCCTCGATGAGTCCCTGACTCCCTGGAGGTCTTTCTTAATGATAATAATAATAATAATAATAATAATAATAATAATAATAATAATAATAATAATAATAATAATAATAACATACAGCTATATTGTATATCCACGAATGCCGTGTTGTGATAGTAGGCATACTCTTAAGCATCGCTTAGTTTTCTTAATTTCCGATTTGACAATTATTAATGGACTTGAACACAAATATTTTGCAGTTTGCAAATTGTAATCAACAAGAAACAATCTTGTTCTCATTGTGTTCACGCAGTGGACGCTATATCGCATTATAGTAACATCTATAATGCGATATAGCGATACAAACCTAACATAGCTGTTTTACTTGTGTATTTACTATGTAATAATTTAAGACACGAAGGTCAAATTAGAACATTCCTTTATAACCGCGTATTTGGTTATCCAAGGCACACTGTCTGTAGCCAGCATAACTTCTCTGTGTGCATGTCTTTCTTTGTCTTCTGTAATCTCTCTCCCTCTGCCGCACGACATACTCACCCTCTTTTGTCTCCTACTCACTTCATATTAGTGAATCCGTAAACTCACAAATATTTCCCTCGCCTCCTGTTATAATGACAGAATGGTTAACGTCTTGAAGCTATTTAAGCATTTTCCAAAGTAATTACTCCCATGTATTTCCATGTTTATGATCCTTTCCTCTTCCCACCCTTAAGTCAGAATTAACCGATTCTACATATGAAAATTCCTTGTTAAATCCTTTGAGTAACAGAGGCACCAGAATAAGCAGCTGGAACGTCAGAAACGCTTCTAGTTTTATCATTAATAAGGCGTCTCTTTACATGCAAATTACTGTTGTCGTCAACACCATGGAAGATTACATGTCGAGATAGCTGGAAATTAAAATTAAACAGTGGGTCGATTCTAATTTTCTGACAACAGTGAGACTTTAAAGATGTAAGCACATGACATTAGAATTTCGTTCAAAGAATTAAAGTGTGATCGGTTGTCGTTTTCAGCTGCTTGTTTGACTGTATAAAATTATTCCTATCACCATCTGGACTGCGTTATTTAATTTCCCAGAAGATTATTTCTGATATCATCGACCGGTAGTTGTTCCAACAGATACGTTTAATTAATATTTCAGAAATTATATTTTCATCTTTTTATGGAATGTTAATATTAGAGCTATCATAAACTGCGATATATCAGCTTAATTTATGAAATATATTGCAGCTATAAATTTAAAATGTGTAATTTTAATTGCAAACTATTTTTTTAAAACTTAATATTAATGGAATGACTTCTAATATTGAAATTTGTTAAACACAGTTGGATGCTTACCCTCACGACGTACGTGCTATGCGTGTATGCTACATTTCTAGGAAAACATATCTACTGTATTTAAATTCAACATAAAACTGTATTAAAACTAAGCAGGTTTGAGAGAATGTGCTGCCCCCTAGTGGTAACATTCCTAAATCAGTGCAAAATAATGCGTACTTAATAGAAAAATATAAATAGGCAAGAAGAAGTAGATTATTTCAAATTTCAGAAAACAGGAACTCCATAGGAAAATAAGTAGATAAGGATAAAATAGTCAAAATGCTAACAAACATACATTGCCTACTTAATAGACTTTGACGTAAACTGTAGGAAAATTTGTAAGCCATCTTCCTAAGCAATGAACTTAATAAAATCATGAATATACTGGTTTGTTTGAGAAGCTGTTCAGTTCTTTCCTTTGCAATATTCAAATACGGTAGTCGTGTAATAACATCAATGAAGAGAGCTGACTTTTCTGATGTCTTTTGGATGCTTTTGAGAAAATTCTTGTGCCACTGAAAACATGCATAAATTGTCAATTATGAAGAAACATCTTTATCACAATAGTATTTAAGGATACAGGATTTACCTTCATCACTTTGATGTACTTAACGGTAGAAATCCTCCTTAAGAAGCGTTCCCATGTTTTGTATCTAATCCACATCCCATTGATATATACACATATTATATAAATAACAGAATGGAAAATAATTGCCTTAGAAAGCTTAAATAAAGCTTTTTTCTCTACTTTCATCTAGGTGATGAAATCTTACCAGAATGTCTACCACTTTGACAAAGCATACGAGTATATGTACGCACAAACTAATTTGAAACATTCTGCAAATCATCTCTCTAAACTGCATTCGTAGTAATCATTATGCGAATGAGTACATCTTTATAATGTTCTCGTATTCCAATTTCAACCCTAAACTTGTTCAACATATGCTTGGGTTGTAAGTATTAATCATCAGACATCTACAATATAGAATATCTTCCTTAATGTCTTGAAATTAGCATGTAAATGACGTTCTGTTTCCGGTAGAGCAAACCGTTTAGGCCTTAGTAATACTTTACTGCTATAACTCAGAATGTAGCGAATAGAAAATGAATTTCTAAGGGCAAATGGAATGTAACGATTAGGATAAATGCTGAATGCAATTTGTAGAGCAAATTTGAACTGAAAATATCAAATGGTATTGGAATAAAGAGTAAATAAATGACTAAATTAGATGGCTTTACATATCGCATAGCCCCTAGCAATGTTCGGTAATGTGAGATAGAAGATTGCATAGTTTTCCGCAAAATTTCAGTATCTTAAATTAATACGAGCTATCATATAATATATGTTATGTGATGCTTCACCTGTTACAACATATAATTATCTCAATATTATCCAACAGTTGTAGGCAGCATTGATTTAATGAGAGATTCCGATTAAGAGAGTTCCCAGAGATTGCCATTTCGTATCAGGATGACATTTTATGAACTATTTTGAATGTACTAGTGTAATGAATTGATTAACAAACTCGCAAGAGAATTATTTTAATGCACCTAGTACATTCACAGAAATGTATTTAAAGAGGAAATCTCCCTTGTCGAGAATAATCGATTACTCTGTATGTCGAAATGTCCCGATAAGTAAACAGTTTTGTACACAAAGAATGTTGTCAATATGGGAGGAGGAGCATAATATCATCATTATCATACTGTCTACAAAGAGGCTTAGCTAAGCCAAGTAAATTGGATGATTCGAAGAGTAATTCTGATAACGAATACAATCAAACCATTACGTTTATGGCATGAACTAATTGTCAATATGTATAGAACGTAGGAGAAAAACATTCACTTTTTTATTTTTTATTTTTTTACTTTTAGCAAGACATTAATAAAGTAAAATACATATTTTATTTTACTTATCAATATATTTGAGTCAATGTTATTTTCTTAGAAAGAGAAATATAACTTAGTGTCAAGTAACCTTTGGCGCGTGTGTATTTGGTTGATTCGTCTTGCAATAACTTCTGCTCGCAACGATAATCGAAATTTGTTCAGTAACTTTCTATATCTTGATATTCGTTTCACCAGCATTCGTTGTTGATACTAATGCTGAGTTTTAGACGCATTGTTAATCTCCAAACAATCCCATTATGATCAGTTTTCCAATAATTGGTGACAGAACGGAATAAGTTTGAGGGAGTATACACTGGTTTCCATAAATTAAGTAACAAAGGGAAAAGTTGCGGTAACTAGGGGGAAGAAAAGAAAAAAAACATACGTCAGATATATTGTGTAAAAAGTGACGCTGAGTCAGTTATCGTATACAAATGTTAGTGGTATATGCAAATGAGCCACGGCAAAAAAAGCGGGAATTTTGCAGGTTTCCCATTTCGTGTCTGGAGCGAGAACAAGACATTTCGTGATAGGCAAATTCCCGGATAGGGCTGCAAGAAATCATTTAGCAGATGAATTTAGTTGACGAACCGTCGTAAGAAAAGAGCCCGCCGAAGTCAGGCGAAAGTAGTCAGATAGTTGCATATGAGTGGTTCCGTGGTTTACAAAATGTAGAACCGATTCCATTCACTGTACAGCAGCAGCAGCTCACCGATATCTCCGATTATCTGCTTGCCAAAACAGGAATGCTACCAGAACAAGCTATGATCTGATCTTGCGTTTTCTACAGAATTTTGGTATCTGCTTCCACTGTGCGCAGGAGGCCTCATGAAGTTGGTCTGTATTCTGGGAGACCGATATTCTGCATGCCCTTATCCCCTCACCACAGGAGAGAACGTTGGAAATGGTCCAGGTTCCACTTCAACTGAACCCGCGACCAATGGGGTCGGTATTGTTTACAGAGAAGTCTCGATTTGCCCTACATAGAGATACTAGGCATGCTCTGATCTAGAGAGAAACTTTATTATCTCTATAATATCGGTAAAAGGGACAGTTATTATGGAGGCAGCGTGATGATTTGGGCGGCATCTCATTGGGTGGACACACCAACTTACCGTCCTTTATGTGCTTTCTACAGCAACCATGAATGCAACTTATAGAGACAAAATTCTGTACATCATGTTCGTTGGTATGCCGGTGAGATATGGGACACATTTATCGAGGCGGTTGTTTACCAACATCTTCAAGAAGAGACTATCGTACGTATGGAGTGGCCAGCCAGGTATTTTGACCTTAATCCTATTGAACATTTTTGAGGTGCTCTAGGCAGATATGTTACTGCTCTCAACTCCCACGCTCCAAAACCCTAACGAACTTGGATAGTTTTGGGGGAGCTCCTAGACGTCGTTATAAACATCACGAAACATCGTTGTGAGCTCTGAACAGATGTTCATATTGCTGGAAGTGATGACCACATACCTTATTCAGGAACTTGAACAATCTCATTTTGACCTTTTCCTCCATTGTCTTCGTGTAACAATTTGTTGCTGAATTAAACGATTTATTTAAATTCTTGTGTGAGTTTCTTTCATATTTCATATCATACAACGTTTCACTGAATAATATAAAAATTGATGATACAGTATTTGAGTTATTGTGATTTTTCTCTTTGTTCCTTAATTTATGGAAACCAGTGTATAAATTATTCCTTTATATCACCGATTATAGGAAGTGATAGGGATAAGACCGTTTGGATAGTTAAAGAATTATATCAATATAAGCAGCTATAACAACAGAATATTAAATATCCATAGACGTATGAGAGATCCTAAATGGAGCTAAGGGGCCTCGCAAAATTGAAATTTCGAATGGCTTTTCGACAAGATATCATCACTAGAAAACGAACAACCATGGTAAATTTTTAGGAAACGAAATTCCTCCAATCAGAGTGAATTGATCCTAAAAAGATCAACATCAGTACGTCATGACTTTCTGTAATTACACAAGTTAGAAAAACGCAAAGTCCAGAAGGATCTGTACATTGATTTTTCAAGATAAAACTACACAAACAACGCCTAAAGACAACAAAGATAAAATGAGGATTGCGGCGATACATGACTCGGCATCATTGGATAGTTGAAGGAACAGAAGCAAAAAAAAAAAAAAAACGAATTACACAAAGATTATGACTGTTTGCTTTGGACTAAGACCGACCATGCTCTGAAATAACTTGCGACAAGTGTAAAATGTGATGTGAATGTTATAACATTCTAGATATCATATTTAGATATTATATATAATTACAATATTATAGATAATATTTATTTCGCTATTATTTTATTCTAAAAAATAAATCACTACCGTTTAGTTATTGTTGTGTTTAGGGTTAGCCAGAAGCAGACAGAGTTATGGGAGTATCATTGCGCAGTGGCTTTCGAATTTTCCTCTAACCTCTCATTAAGACACGAGAGGTTGGATAGATGACGTCTGGACATATCTAGGTAATAATGAATGAACGTGCACTAATATCTGCTGCATATTTAATCCATGGTGATGCCCGGATGGGTAATATCCGTGAAATAATCATTGGCTTTTTTTATCGCATATATGATAGAAAAAAGAATATTTCCAATTAATTCCTTGATATAAATATTATCATAAAAGTTTATTTCAACGCTTTCCAAATTAACCTGAAACGTAATTCAAATCACTATAATGAAAACATTTTAAATTTAAACAACGATAAATATTAGTAACGATGGAAAACAATCTCCTAATCCCTCCTTTTAAAGGTGATGAGTCAAAACTGAAAATCCCATCAATAATACTTAATGCATTGGTGGAAGTGCCTGAAATTTTATTATATATAAATAATCTCGTGACCATTAAGACATGAGAGGTTAGACAGATGACGTATGGACATATTTAGGCAATATTTTATGATTCCACACTAATAACTGCTAACTCAGCAGCAAACGAAGCAATCTGTTATATCCAGATAACGACGCACAAGCCTTTTATAGCTATTTGTTCAGCTTGCTATCGACTTATTAGTGGAGACCTAGTAGGACCCATGATAACTTTGCACGACTAGTCTGGCATGCGAATTTTGAGTTTTCACCACCGCAGGGTGGGAAATGCTATATAAATATCACTTGTGTGAAGTATACGACTTAATGCGGTGGGGGGGGGATAAAAATAAAGATGTTCATATCGGGTTATGTTTGTTGGTTCGTACAGTTAATAAGTGTCTGTATAAAAACATGGGGATACTAATAATATCCTGAAATTAATAAATAGGGGAGTATGCTTATTTTACATTTTTATCCCGAATGGTTTCGAATTTATTCTTACTTTTAATCAGCATAACGTCGTTTCAAACTGTGCACTCAAATTAATTTTTCGACTAAAAATATTCGCCAATCCATTTCATTTGGATTTCGGGAGCATAAATAGCCCTAGATCCCGTTGTGAGAATGGAACCGCTGGACACCGTCATAATTTAAATACCTGCTTTTGTAAACTAAATTTCGTAAATGACTCGGATGGTAATCTTATCGCAATAGTCAGATATGTTTATAAATAACATGTCTGTTTTTCATGGTACAGAAACTGATATCTGTGTTTGAATCGGCCTAACTCTCGCTTTCATCTCAAATATTCTTTATCCGCGCATCCTAGATGAGATGCGAACTCAAGGTTTTACAGCCAAAGGTTGTCGCTCCTTCCTAGAAAATCTTTAATAAACATTTAATAATTCAGATATCTTCATGAGATGAAATGTTTGCATTTCAGTTGGATATAAATTTATGAATTATTTTAATATCATTAAATTAGAATAAAAGTTAAACTAATTCATTCATTGCTGTTTCTCCTCTGTCCAAAAAGAAACCGAACTTTTCGAAAACAGAAGAAACTAGTGGTGCGTGCCACCTGTTGTATTTTTTGTTGTCGAAAGTGGCAACCTTCATTAGTGTTGTATCAACTGCTTATGACATTTGTCTCATTAAAAGTCGAGTTAAAGTGCCAAGAGCGACAGTGTGTTTTGACGAACGGTCAGAAAATGAGTTTCAAACAGAGAGAGTTCCGATTGATTTTTTGTGTTAAACTTGGTCAAAGTTTTACCGAAACCCATCAAATGCTTCAGAAAGCATAGATGATGATTGTTTATCCCGTGCTCAAGTTTACGAATGGTTTAACTGAATTCAAAGTGGTCGTGCGACGCTTGAGAATCACGAAAAGTCGGGCTGTCCAAAAACTGGACTGAGCGAAGTTAACGTCCAAAAGGTGCGTGATTTTATCACTGAAAACCCACATTCGTCCGTGAGATTGATTAAAGATGAATTGGAGATTCCAAAATCAACTGTGCACAACATTTTGACTGAGACATTGGGCCTTCGTAAATTTAATTCGCGATTTGTTCCCCATAAGTTGACTGACGACCAAAAAATGTATCAAATTGAACACTGCAAGGACCTCATTAAAACCGCTCTTAAGGACTCAAACTTCCTTGAAACGATCGTTTCTGGTGACGTAACGTGGTGATTTGAGTATGAGCCTAAAGCAAAGCGGCAGAGTATTGAGTGGAGACCACCAGAAGAGGTGAATCCGAAAAACAGTCTCTTGGAGAAGTCAAAAGTAAAGACAATGCTGATTTGTTTCTACGATTCCAAGGGCATTATCCACACAGAATTCGTTCCGCCTGACGAAACGGTCAATGGTGAGTTTTATCTCGACGTTTTGAAGCGATTGATAGCCAGAAATCGTAGCGTACGGCATGAATATCGCGAAGACCGACCGTTCGTCTAAACATACTGTCACTATAACTCGGCTTCTAATGAAATAAATGTCATAAACAGTTGACACAACACTAATGAAGGTTGCCGCTTTCGACAACAAAAAGATACAACAGGTGTCGCCACTAGTCTCTTCTATTTTCGAAAAGCTCGGTTTCTTTTTGGACAGAGGGTGTAGAGAAGTAGCGATAAATAAAGTAGTATAAACAAAAATTTTTTTACTAGGCTTATGCAAAATACTGAATAGGTTACTCCTAAATAAACAACAATATTTCCGCGCAGGATTTTACTTAATTAAAAATACATTTTTTACATGTAGCATAGCTTCCTCTTTAATATTAATCATCTTCTCTCATGTGCTCCTTTGGATTGCTTCTGCTAAAGTAATTTCGAACTTTAATTTCAAATTAATCTTAAACTTCCTAGTTCGACGTATGAGCATTGTTAGTTAATAACAGCATCATCTGGAAAGTACTAATCGATAGGCTGATATGAAGATATAAAATAAAATACAATTCATTTGGTAGTTTACGATAATGCACGTGATGAGTTAGCAACAATATCAAAGGCTGTTCCATTTAAACTTCATTCGTTTTTAATGCAAGCAAACTCTTGCAAAAAAAAGATAAAATATCCCTAATGTTCGCATATTCCCTCTCTCTCTCTCTCGCTATGCGTATTACATACGAATCCGAGATATCTTCCTGAGAAAGCTAATTAAGATAAATTGTCCGAAAATGAACAGACGGTATCCATCCCAAATGCTCAATGCCAGAAATGCATGATATGGACTGAAGAGATGTTTCCTCACACATTACTGCGATATGGCTGAGTGTTTATCTCTTGCTATCATCGCTGTCAATAGGAAAAACCTTCCATGTCAGCAGAAGCAATATACTCTGTAATGGGTGGGATGATTGAGCATGGTGTGGCACATCCGCGAATGTATAGCGTAGCCATAAGGCAGATAGTTAGACCTTCAACAGCTAATATTTCCTTGCAAGAATTCGCTGGTAAATGTTTCTATCTCTCGCCAATGGAAGAAGAGATTGCTGTAACTTAGTAATCTGGAAACATTCGGATCTTTCTTTATCACTATGTAGGAAGGTTTTCGAAGTATATTTCTTTATAATTTCTGCACTTTTAAAAATAATTTTAAAAATGATAATAACACATTTCTTAAGGATGCTAAATTGGGTTTTCTTTGTAGTACTCTTATATGAAGAATAGCTTTATAACTAATGATGTTTCAGTACATGAAGCATTGTGAAAAGGCAGGTATTAATATTAATTCGCCTCAATTATACGCTTCAGAATTAATACATACCGCTGTGCCTGGAAAGCATTTATCTGTTAGTATCCATTTTTTCTTTGGCAGGATTGTAAACAAAAATGGCTGTCATAGATACTCCAGATTTCATTAGCAAATATCTTAACTCTCTTCTATTGAACCTGAATAGAAGCGTACGGTAGGCAGAATATAAAAAAACTTACGGATTTTTGCAGTTCTAAAATTCCTTTCTGAGAAATAAATCTTAATGTCACTCGGTCGACACACCATAGCACAAAAACTCAACAATCTAACCTTTTTTTGCATTATATAAGTATTTTTTTGGTAAAACCAACTTGACAAATTTTGTAGATAGATAATAAACCATATTTCATGAGTTTGCTTATCCTTATAAGGACTGGCTTAAAGGGGCGAAGCAAGAATGCTTTTCATCTTCCCAGTTATCTGCATCGGACAGTGTAGGGATAAGATGTTATTGAGCTATTAAAGCTCTGATCATGGCAGGAGGGTAACAGCAATTGCCGAGCCTCAGTTAGAACTTCATTGGCTACAGCATTACCCTCCAAGGATATTAATCACCGCATCTCACGGTCGATTACCACCAAATCTCGATGATTGTTAATGTCCTTTTGCTTCCTTATAGTCCTTATAAGGACTGGCTTAAAAGGGCGAAGCAAGAATGCTTTTCATCTTCCCCGTTATCTGTAGAGGACAGTGTAGGGATAAGGTGTTATGGAGCTATTAAAGCTCTGATCATGGCAGGAGGGTAACAGCAATAGCCGAGCCTCAGTTAAAACTTCATTAGCTACAGCATTGCCATCCATTACCCTCCAAGGGTATTGGATTGAATGAATCAATCATTGCTTATGTCCTTATAAGGACTGGCTTAAAGGGGCGAAGCAAGAATGCTTTTTATCTTCCCCGTTATCTGTAGAGGACAGTGTAGGGATAAGATGTCATTGAGCTATTAAAGTTCTGATCATGGCAGGAGGGTAACAGCAATAGCCGAGCCTCAGTTAGAACTTCACTGGCTACAGCATTGCCATCCATTACCCTCCAAGGGTATTGGATTGAGTGAATCAATCACCGCATCTCTTTTCTCAATCATTGCTTGTTACCAAAAATTTTATTAATACAACTTATATACAAAAAATAAAATGGTGGATAGAATTTTCTTAATTTTAACTTATAACATAAATGTATAAGGATTTCATTAATAACAGTTATTACTAGATTATTATTAAAATTTTAATTTTAAATTAAAATGCGATTTAACATGATTATTTTATTGAATCATAAATGTAAAACCTTATGGTAAAATGCCGGTGCACTTTTCTTGTTTTTGTGGCATTTTTATTATACTATCGAATAACATGGGAATTAAACCAGTGCTTGAAAAAAATGAACTTGCGTTTAATTTTAAATACAAGTTTATTTCTTTCCATGCACTGCATTATAAACTTACACATTTATGTTATAGAACATTTTTAAAATATATATATAATTTACAGTTTTTATTTTTTAATATTAACATATTTAATATACATCAGTGTAAAATACAAAAAAAAAAAAATAGAGCGATTTAGCTGTTTTTACATTAAACATTTCATTAATAACATTATTAATAAATTATATAAAAATCAGAAATTTTATTAATATTAATATTAATGCTAAAATTAATATGAATTTATTTTATTAATTTTTATTAATGTCACTATTTATTAATATAAATTTACTTATTTAATAATATTATATAGAACATTTTTATTAATACAGTAATAATATTTTCCAGAAAATACCCTAATAAAAACCTCCATTTTCCCGACCTCTTGAACTTATTATATATTTTATATTTTTACTGTATTGATTATTTTTTCTTGCTTACAAACTTCGATTATTTCTCTATCCCGACGTGTAATTGAGTCTCTGGACTAGATAATCACAGCATTTGAGTAATATCACCAGAGATAGTTGTCACCAATAACCTACCTCCGTTACCAGCCCATGCTCTTACCCTTTTCTGTATGCACGCAGACATCATTAACTTCCGTTCGTTTTATCACGATGGTCGGAAATAGAAGCCATGCATATACATTCCGTATATCTACTCTCACCAAAGATAAAGACACTGAGGGAAGAAAAATCTCACATCTCGTATGCGGTTGCAACCCAACTTGCTGATAAGACACTAAAGGGTAGTGTTTGGGTAAACGAGTGGGTTTTAATTATGTTTTGGATTTCTAAACATGGGTGCAATTTCCTTGAAATTAGCTGTTCTATTGTTGAATTTTAACAGACGCTTTAAAACGAGGGGGGGGGAACTAAATGTTAATGCAAATTTCTTGAAGAGTTTTAACTATTTTTTTAATGGGCTGATGTTTATTCAACTGTTGCATTGGATATTTCAAGAGGCGTTGTTGCTGTAATGATCTCAAGGTACTACATTATTTAGTTCGTTCCAGCTTTTTTCCCCTATCTAAAGGCCATGCATTGGTATGGGATGAAAAACAATTTGGTCGATAAACCGAATACAAAAAAACGTTTCAAATGAGATCAGTTGTAAGAAGTGCTATTAGGAAGGGAGAACCATCGTTGCCCATTAAACTTTCCTTCTTTTGAGTTAATGGTGCGTGTTTTTTACCTTGTCCTTTAAAAACAATGAATAATTTGTCTTGGTGACTTACGTCTCTTTTTTTATTTTATTTTTTTATTTGGTTCATCTTCCTTTCGGTTTCTTCTCATCCCACCCACATCGACTTCTTCTTTTTCGCCAATTTAACACAGACTGCACATCTGTTAGTCGGTTTCACTCAAGAAGGGAATTTGTCACTTGACGAAAGTTTTTAATGGTGTGTCAGACGGACACAGGCTTTCGGAATCATGTCAGAGGTCGCAGCTTAATGACTCAGCCTCCGACGTCTAGAGATTGATCGCCAGATCATTGTTAAAAAACAGAGGACTGCCGAAGCAATAGACAGCGCAAGAAAGTGAGAATGTTGTGACCAGTCGAAATGAATCTGCCGTAATTAATATCTTTACACGCTTTTTTAAAGTTAAAGAGCCATTTAAACTTAGAAAAAAGAAAACGGAGCAAATTGAAAATAACTAGAATAGAATGTTAAGAGTTAACCGGAAATTGCGAAGAACGTTGCTAATGAATGTTTGATAATATGACGCATTTATTTTTAAATCTAAGTTTATCTCCTCTTAAAGAATAAATGCACAATTATTCTATAAATACTTTCTCTTGAACTTATTTGTGATCGTTTGTCTGTTTATCTTTTGTAAATTCAGTACAGTTAGATCAAACTCGAAACTTGAGGTCATCCGCCTTCCTTTGTCAATGAATAATGGGTTTACATCACTGGTTCGACATCATTAAGGAAATACGTCCACCGCATATGTTTGTCACATGATCGAACTTTGTGTGAGGCTCTCGATTCCTGAAACAACTAATACAAAAGGGCCTCTTCTACCAGCTCTTCAAGAGTTATATCGTACGAACCAATTTCTGATGGAAACGATTACATATAGCATTATAATATTCGATATAGGAACATTTAATAATGATAGAATTAAAAGAATTACAATACAATGAATAAGTAATGATATAATAATAATAATAATAATAATAATAATAATAATAATAATAATAATAATAATAATAATAATAATGTTCCAACTAAGCTATATGAATGTATTATAAAACTTCGTTGTTGTTTTTTTTAATTCATACATAGAAAATATTACTACATTATAATTATTTCAGATTATGTATAAATAACTTGACATTATATGAAGTGCTAATTAAATTAATAGTACCTTTAAATAAATAATAATTAATGCTAATTAAATAATAGTAATAATTATTTTAACTATTTCTTATTATATCTCGGGGTAAGAGTGCTTTATTTCGTTACATGTAGTCTAGGACACATTATCCTTATAAGTGCTATATTTTATTTCATTTAATTAATAAAAGTATAAGTAAAATAATAAGAATACTTTATTCATAGAATAAAAACCAAAAGGCTATTTTTATGGCAAACCTTAATAATAATGAAGGGGATACAAATCCTTTGATGTTTATCTGCCAGTAAGCGAAACTCTAAGAACTAGGACTAGGATCTATGAGTTTCATACCGAAAAACTATCGGCAAACGCAAATCCAAGTGTAAGTAACCACTTGGTAGTACAACACCAAGGCAACTCGTATCAAAGGTGGAGCAAGCTCCCTCACTAACCTTGATATTTTCTCACAATGTAAAAAACACAGCCCCTAGGGGATGTAATACTGTAATTACATTATGAGGAGAGGTCACTACCCAGACCGGTTTCAACCTTTTTTGAAGAATCATCAGTGAGTAGGTAGACCTGGAAGATAACAATGTCCTTATAAGGACTGGCTTAAAGGGGCGAAGCAAGAATGCTTTTCATCTTCCCCGTTATCTGTAGAGGACAGTGTAGGGATAAGGTGTTATGGAGCTATTAAAGCTCTGATCATGGCAGGAGGGTAACAGCAATAGCCGAGCCTCAGTTAGAACTTCATTGGCAACAGCATTGCCATACATTACCCTCCAAGGTATTAATCACCGCATCTCACGGTCGATTCTCCAACGCCCCCCAAGATATAACAAGGTTCTTATAAGAACTGGGCGATGGACTGAGTCCTTGACTCTTTATCCCGTCATCTGAATGAAGAAAATCTGTGTGGATGGAGAGTTATTGAGCTAAAAAGCTCTAGCCATGGCTGGGTAACGGCAATTACCGAGCCTCAGTTAAAACTTCATTGGTTACAGCATTGCCATTTGTTACCCTGGAAGTCCTAAAAATGACTTTTTTTACATTAAATCAAGATAACAAAGTCCTTATCCTTATAAGGACTGGCTTAAAGGGGCGAAGCAAGAATGCTTTTTATCTTCCCCGTTATCTGTAGATGACAGTGTAGTGATAAGGTGTTATTGAGCTATTAAATTAAAGCTCTGATCGTGGCAGGAGGGTACCAGCAATAGCCGAGCCTCAGTTAGAACTTCATTAGCTACAGCATTGCCATCCATTACACCGCAATCTGAGATAAGAAGGTTAAAGTGAAAAGAACTTACATACCTTCACTATATGAATGCCATAATGGTGTGCCTGTATATTATAATATAGAATAAAAGCCAAAAGGCTATTTTTCTGGCAACCTTAATAATAATGAAGGGGATACAAATCCTTTGATGTTTATTTGCCAGTAAGCGAAATTCTAAGAACTAGGACTAAGATCTATGAGTTTCATACCGAAAAACTACCGGCAAATCCAAGTGTAAGTAACCACTTGGTAGTACAACACCAAGGCAACTCGTATCAAAGGTGGAGCAAGCTCCCTCCCTATCCTTGATATTTTCTCATTTCAATGAGAAAATATAAACCTTGTTATCTTCCAGGTCTACCTACTCACTGATGAAACTTCAAAAAGGTTGAAACCGGTCTGGGTAGTGACCTCTCCTCATAATGTAATTACAGTATTACATCCCCTAGGGGCTGTGTTTTTACATTGTGAGAAAATATCAAGGATAGTGAGGGAGCTTGCTCCACCTTTGATACGAGTTGCCTTGGTGTTGTACTACCAAGTGGTTACTTACACTTGGATTTGCCCATAGTTTTTCGGTATGAAACTCATAGATCTTAGTCCTAGTTCTTAGAGTTTCGCTTACTGGCATATAAACATCAAAGGATTTGTATCCACTTCATTAATACTTTTTTTCATTTGAATTTATAAATTTATTGCCAGCATACTGGCAATTTATATTACACACATAAATTATGTTACACAAAAATGTGTTGCAAATTTTGTGCAAATTAAATTGCAATACGTTTTTGGCAAAAGTTATTAATTTCCTAAGGGCTAATTAAGGAATTAGGCTACAGTGCTTACAGAAAACTACGCACAGAAACATTTCGGTATGGAATATATCCACGGCGAACTGCGATGCAGCTCTCACAACGACGTCCCAAGCTTAGCACCAAGGGATTCACGAGTTCTTGAGGCAAAGTGGCCCACTACCTTCAGACCAAAGATAAGGTCTTGTTTGTTTTCTGGTGGGGAATTTTAAGCAGCAATGTCCCCCTGTTGCGTCCCAAACGTGTTCTATCTGGTTGTTATCTGGGAAGCGTGCTAGCTGCTCGATCCGATAAATATCCTCGGTCTCACTCCAGAAGTATTCTACGATGTGGTGTGGAATTGTCATCCATAAAAATGAATTCTTGGCCTACAACGCCACAAAGACCTTCGTTACAATGTGATTCACTAGTCATACTCCCTTTTTCCAGCACTTGTAGCTTGGTGCGTCCATTAACCAAAACGCTCCACCACACCATCACCCTAA